>NC_136073.1:272632820-275066570 GCF_964261635.1 Lissotriton helveticus
TAATTAAATATATTTAAATAAGTGTATTTCATTACATTTGAAGTTAATGTGCTATAACACTTTATTTTATTAGTTTAAGATTTAAACATTTAACTAATTATGTTACATTATTACTTTATATTGAATGTTTTTCCAAAAGATTTCTCAGTTAAGTACTTTTTTCTAATTTTCGCTATGGTTTTCCTGGTGGTGAAGGTCTCAGTCTGACAAGTTTGCACTGATAAATCCTGTTGTAGGATACTTCACTCCCTGAATTCAGGGGGTGGAGACATGTAAGCCTACACTTTGGAGTAACTTTACACTCTGAAATATTGAACTGCAAAGAGTGTAAAGTTACCCCAAAGTGTAGTCGTAGATTTACATGTGAGTACATTTATACATGTACATTTACCTTTGTGAATAGGACTCACAGAGATGAAGCATAGGCAATCCAGGATATAAGAGAAGAAGCAAAGATGATAATATCTTGGAAAGTTAGAGTTGCCACTATTGTGAGATTGACTATGGCATGCACTTGAAAGTTCTAAGCATAGGAGGAATCTATTAATGTATACAAGGTTTGCAATTTGAGGGGCTTGTAACCTGTTGGCATGTGAACATGAACTTGACACAATTAACTTTCCTATCACCTCAAGTTTGGGTGTTATGTGTTAGCAAAATGTTCTTGCTGTCCCATAATGTGATGTGATATGGGTACATTATTCTTGATCTGCAGGTTGGCCCTAAGACAACAGCAACTGCCACTCAGTGCCTGTGCCACCACCTCACCTTCTTTGGCAGCACATTTCTCGTCATGCCCAGGGTAGTGGATATCAGAGACACAGTCAAGTTGTTTGCTAATGCTGCCAACAATCCTGTTGCACTGATTCTTTTGGGGATTCTTGCAGGCTTGTATATCCTCACTGCCATTTGGTCGTACATGAAAGATAAACAAGACAGTACCAAGGTAAGAATGTGTGTGCTGTTAATTTTTAAAATGCACATGTCCCACTTTTGCCTGTTTCATGTACAGGATTGTCCCATTCATTTCTCACAATGCATGTTAACTCATCAGGTCTCAAATAATGTCATTCCCCAAGAAATATCCCATGGCTAAGTGTCATACATTTATCTCATTTCCCAAGTCTGAAAAAGAAAATTTTCCAATTCACATCACGAATTCACTATCAGGTCTGTGGACTGGCCAGAGTTTAGGAGCAAAGTTGATGTGAAGGTTGCATTCTCGATTCAAATTTTACAGAGAAGTATCAGTGACTTAATGGGCTTAGAGGACGGATTACAACCGGGTTGACGTTCTTTGAAGAGGAATGTATAGGATTCAGTTTGCATGGTAGGGTAAGTCCTAATTTGAGATAGTCTTTCAGATGGAGCAGTAGATGAACTTTAGGAGCTCATGCTTCACTCATACACACGGTGCTTCATCCTTTCACCCAAAGGTCAATGGTGGGTAAACACTGAAAATGAGTTATCTTTGTACTTCTAATACTGCTGTTAGGCAGGTGCATGAACTGATAATATTTAGTCAGGATCATCTTCAGGACCGGATTGCCAAGGTTTTGGTGCTGTGCGATGACAGGGAGAGGCTGGCAAGTGAATTCACAGCTTTGTCAAGGGAAACATGTGGGAGGAGGCAGCGTGAAGATGGGAATCCAAGGAGTGAGGAGGCGGTGTACAGTCATTGACTGGGGCGAAATTAGAGCCGGCGTGCGGAGGAATCACATGTCTGGTACTGAATGAAGTTGCGACTGATAAGAGGAAGTCGTGGGGTCCACCGTAGTGGAGGAAGGAGAGGAAGATATCAGGGTCGGATCCCCGATCCACCGTGTGGGTCCATGAGGGGTAACCTGGGAGGCAAGGGTAATCGGAGGCAGGGTTGGGTCCCCAATCCACTGCCCAGGTCCCGGGGCGGGTACCTGAGATAGGGGGTAAATGGTCCACGGAATCAATCCGGAGGGCACAGAGACGCTGAGGTTAGGTCCTGGCCGCCACAGTCACATGTGGTCTAGCCCGGCAAGTCAAGAGACATTCAAACCCAGCCACCAACACCAACAGGCTCTCCAGTCCTTTTGTGGCCATGGACACAGCTCCTACAAGCCTCATGGGACACATTGCCAGAGGTACACCCAGTTTGCAAACCTCCACCCCGCCCCCCCTCCCACTGACTCCCACCCTGGTCCCTCCCCAACAGCAGCAGTTTCAAAACCACTTTAGTTTGTCCTTGTACCATCACAGTCAACCAGTGGGTGGCAGGATGCAGCTTCATCTGCCCCTCTGGCAGTCCATGGCATCGAACAAATGGGTACTATAAATTGTTCAGTGGGATTACTCTATCTCTTTCCTAGAAACCCTGCCTCACATGCCACCATAGTCAGACTGGCTGGTGGAGGACCACATCTCCCTGCTTTGTCAGGACCTTCAGGTGCTTTTGGCCAAAGGATCCATTGATAGGGGGCTGGCATCTGAAGTATACAGTGGTTGTTATTCCCGCTATTTTCTGGTGCCCAAAAAGGACAGAGGCCTCCGTACTAGTTTAGACCTTCGTCTTCTCAATTTCTTCCTGAAGAAGGAGAAATTCAAGCTGTTCACTTTCGCTCAGGTTCTGTCTACCCTGGGTCCTGGATACTGGATGGTGCCATTGGATTTGCAGGACGCTTACTTCCGCATTCCCTCCCTGGCAGCCCACAGGCATTACCTGTAGTTCATGGTGGGCCTCAAGCATTATCAGTTCGCTGTGCCCCCTTTCGGCTTCACCAGCTCCCCTCGGGAATTCACCAAGGTGATGCAGTGGGTGCAGCTCACTTGCGGAGGTCGGGTTTCAGTCTTCCCCTACCCAGACAATCGGCTGTTCAAGGCAGGCACACCCCAGCCTTTTGTCTCCCAGCTCCGAGCCATGCTGACCTTCTGCATTCACTGGTTTCACTATAAACGTGCCGAAGTGCCACCTGACTCTCTCTCGGATGCTCCCTTTCCTCGAAGCTGTTCTGGATACAGTGCAGTTTCAGGCCTATCGTATGGAATGGCGAGTCCAGGATATTTGCCTATAATACTGATGTTTCAGCCTCTACCTTGGATTTCGGTGAGACTGACTCAGAGGCTGCTGGGCCTCATGGCCTCCAGCATCAGGGAAATCTCTTCCACCTGGTCAAGATATCAGAGTTAACTGCAAAATATCTGCAGTGGTGGCTGATTGAGTCCGCGGGGAAACCCTCTCCCTTCCCCACCCAGAGCTGAGAGTTTTGAAAGATGTGTCATTCCTAGGTTAAGGCAGCCATCAAGGAGAGATGAAGATCAGAGTACTCTGGTCTGTAGCGAAGTTTCAGCTCCACATCAACTTGTTGGAGTTTTGTTGGAGTTGAGAGCAATTCGCCTGGCGATGAAAGCCTGTCTTCCTTCTATCAAAGGAAGACTGGGTCAGATGGTAACCGATAACACCACCGCCATATACTATTGCAACAAGCAGCGTGGGTTGAGGTTGTGGACCCTGTGCAAAAGTCCCTATATCTCTGGACATGGCTGGAACATCAGGGCATTTCCCTGGTGGTTTAACATCTGACAGGCTCTCTGACTGCCAGAGCAGACAAACTCAGCCATCAATGCCTAGGGGATCACAAATGGTGTCTCCATTCGGAGTTGGGGCAAGGTATTTTCCGCGAATGGGTAGAAACTTAGTTAGATCTATTCACCACCTCTGAGAACATGGAATGTCAGTACTTCTGTACACAGGAGTTTCCAAGGCGACTCTCGATCAGAGATGCATTTCATCTTGAGCTGAGCTCATGTCTCCTGTTTGCCTTTCTGCCAATAACACTCCTGCTTAAAGTTCTAAAGAAGATCGGGAACGATCAGGCCAAGTCATGTTTGTGGCTCCAGATTGGGCAGGGAGAGTATGGTATTCAGAACTCTTGAGGATGATCATTGGTCATCCTAATCACGCTCCTCACCAAGAGGGTCTCCTGTTGCAGCAACACGGCATGGTCCTGCACCCAAACCTGCGCACGTGGTGGCACCTGACAGTTTTTGACCTCCCTCCAGAAGTCTGTGATGTCATTCTGACAGCCAGGCGCCCTTCAACCAAGATAGCATACATCTAACATTGGGACAAATTTGTGGCTTGGTGTGCTTACAAAAATGTTGACCTACTTTCTGCACGTTTGTCTTTTGTACTTTCATTAGCCCAGCAGGACTTTGCTCTGGGCACTATTAAAGAGTACTTTTCTGCCATATTGGCATTCTTGTGGTGCTGGATCAACCCTCCCTGTTCGAGTCACCTGTTGTGACTAGGTTTCTAAAACGATTACAGCATATGTTCACTCCAAAAAACATTATGCTCCAATGGGACCTGATCCTAGTCTTGACCTTTCTTATGATGTCGTCCTTTGATCCCTTGCACACCTGCCCTCTTTGTTGGTTGACCATAAAGATAGCCTTTCTAGTGACCATTACATTGCCCAAAGGGTTAGAGAACTGCAAGCACTTTTTTTTTTGCGCCCTGCTTACACAATCTTTTTTCAAAATAAACCAGTTCTAAGAACTTGTGCCTCTTTCCTGTCAAAAGTAGTAATACCTTTTCATGTAGGCCAGACTATCACATTGCCTACCTTTTTTGCTCCCCTTCACCCTTCCAAATAGGAGGAGAGATGCCACCACCTGGACCCAAAAATAAGCATTCTCGTTCTACTTTGATATTACCAGGGAGTTCCACCTGGACAATGAAATCTTCATTGAGTTCTTCGGGGTGAAGAAAGGAAAGGCTTTGCAGAAAAGGACCATCTCACAATGGATTGTGCTCTGCATTAAAATCTGCTACGCACTGGCCCAGAAGCATCCACCCTGATGGCTTGCGCACTACTGCTTAGACAGTCAGTACAGGATCATTGCATGTTTGGTCCTCTATCACTTCCTGGTCCAAATCCATTCACAGACCCAATTTCGCAGTGGTATTGCTTGGGTATCTATTCTAAGGTAAAGAATCTGCAGCTAGAAACTGCTTTCAGATGAACAAGTTACTTACCTTTGGTAATGCCTTATCTAGAAGAGACGCTATCTTGCTGCAGATTCATTACCTACCCTCTCATCCTCTGCACTCTGAGAAATTGATTTCTCCCTTTAGGGTAAACCTTTATGAGGTCCTAAGTGTCTGCACACTCGTACATCAGAAAATGTCATGGCTCCGTGCTTCTGCTGTGTAATGGTCACGAAAAGTAACTGATGTCAGTGCACTGGAGTGGCTCCTATATAGGCACCATGAATGTCTCTTCTGGCGCGGATGCTGTGGACAGGGAGCCGAACGACGCTACCTACCGGCACACAGAGGCACTGCTTGAAAAGTTTCTAGAATAAGTCTGACTAGGAATATTCTACGGTAAGGATTCTGTGGCTAGATAGAGCCTCTACCAGATAAGGCTTTAATAAAAGCAAGTAACTTGTTCTTCTCGCCCATATAGGTGAAGGTCACCGTTCTCGCCGACAATGACGCAGCCCATCATTCCCGGTACCTGGTTAAAGTTTTTACTGGATATCGCAGAGGTGCCTCCACAACTGCCAAGGTTAGTACAGTTAATATCCCCTCTCACCTATTCTGTTTGTTCTGGCCCACTGTGTGACAGAGCGGGGATTTGGCAGGATCTTTCAACAAACAGACCTGAACAGCCCCAGGAAAATAGATATCACTGTATATATTTTATTGTTTTGGGCAAATCCTGGCCATTTTATTGTCTTCTTATCTGGGTGAATCAGGCTCCTCAGGCTTCTCTTCCTGTTGACAGCCAGAGTATCCCATCCAATCTGTCTTTCAGGGTTTTCAAGTGTCACAGGGAGCACTAATTCTCATCGTAACATAAGGTTGGAGTTGCAATTATCTGGCATAGTGTAGATCCGTTCCAGATTTTCAGGATAACCACTGACTATGTAAATGAGTTCTATTTTAGATCAAATTTATGTATGTCTGGTGGCAAAATTAATGAGTGTATCTGAAAAGCAGTAATTTATAAAAGTAGTATAAGGGAACCTCTGTAGTTTGTTCACATATGTAGAACCACCGCCCATCTTCCTTTTACTGCTCCAAGTCAATCTCTAGGCTAGATTTGTTGGAAATATTTTTTTAATGAACATTTTCCTGTTTCTAGGTAATTCTCACTCTTTATGGTGCAGAAGCACAAAGTAAGCCCCACCACTTGACTGATCCTGGGAAAGCAGTCTTTGAGCGCGGAGGGGTAGACATCTTCCTCCTCAAAACTTGCTTCCTTGGTGAGCTGCACAGCATCAGAATTTGGCATGACAATTCAGGACCAAATCCTGCCTGGTAAGGTGTCACATTCTTGTTCCCTATACAAATGGTTGGATTCTGCACCTGTTAAATTACCTGTAGTGCAATTTTCTTGGCTTTGTGTCGGTAAGGCTTCTTGCACACCACAACCGTCAGCTACCAATGGTCTGTGAATAGATGAAAATATACAATTTGTAAGGAATTGCTTGCTGTACCTGCATTCTATGCCATTCTATGACTGATTTGCAGGGTGCAAAAATGAGTGTGTGTTTGTAAAAAGAATGGGGGGTTGCGAATTTTCATAGAGGCTTATCAATGTGTGAGTGTGAGCGACTCCCCTGATAGGTACTTCAAAATTTCTAATTTTTCAAATCTCGCTCAATGAAATGGTGAAAATGAGAGGTGCCATTCTATATAAACCCTCTGGTTATAATTCTCGGTTCGTAGCAAATTTGTCCTCCTTGTTGTCCCCATCTGTTTTAAAATTTCTATACTTTCTCCTTATTGTGAATTTTACCCTTCATTTTGAGGACCAATCAGATTCCTTGAGTAGGACACTGGAAATTGAGATGCCGATTTTTCAGTTAAAGCAGTGGATATTTGGTATGACTCATAAGGCTGGGCATACTCTTGATCTACTATTCAAGAATTTAAACACAGTGGTGATTCAGTCAATTGATCCCATAGTTTTTGCCAGGGAGGCAGAGTTTTTCTTCGGTTTTACAGAGACCTTGGAGGAAAGTAAACCCTACTATTTTTACATGCAATTTTAGCCCTCTATGTTCAGGTAGGACACTTCTGTGGAAACAGCAGTAAATTAGCTCACAAATGCAATGTCTATAACCGTTGATGTTTGTGTCCCCGTAAAGGAGGTTAATCCCTTGATTAAACCGTTATCTGAAAAGGGGTACTCAAAGGAGTAAAGGAAAATAAAACAGGACAGCAGATTTCTTGAGCATAAGTGGGGGTGCACTAAGGTTTTAGTGGACCAGTTGATCTATAAAAATACACTCAAAGCATATCACAACCAACTTGGACAAGCTAAGAGACAACATTTTGATTTCAGGAGAACAGTGGATCATCTAGGGAACTATTTGGAATAGTCAAACAATTAGCTCATCCAGTTGCTCTGGATCAGACAGTCAGAGCGTCTGCCCCTTTTAGCAAGGAATTGGCAGCATTCTTTAATTGCAAAATTAAGACTATTTATTCTGCCTCTGGAGGTCTATCCCCGATGGTGGAGGATCTTTTTAATGATGTTAGCCTGCATCCGGTGGCTACCTACAACTGGGGTATGTTCGCAGAGCTAACAGTGGAGATGGCGGAAGAGATGATGGTAAAGGTGAAATCAGGTTTCTCTTTGGACCATTGCCCACAGTTTATCTGCTTCCCTGAGTCGGACAGCCCCCGGCCGTCTAACGTCATGGTGGGCATGTGCGGAGGACTGCCAGGGCCGTCCGAACCGCGCACGCGTGGAATTCTTCCGCACTGCGGGGGAATTCCGGCCGCAGCAACGCGGTTATTTACACACGCTTAGCCCCTATCCTTAGTCCATATGTAACATTACTTTTGAATGAATCTTTGAAGGAGGCAGAGTTTCCTGCAGCTTGGAAGCAGGCTTTGGTTTTGCCATTGGTAAAGAAAGTTGGTGTAGACACTTCTATATTGTCCAACTGTTCGCCCTGTTTTGATATTACCTTACTTGACAAATATGTTGGAAAGATTAGATAAGATCCAACTATGTTAGTACTTGGAGAATAATAGCTTGTTGGACCCTTCTCAAACTGGGTTCAGGGCTAAAAACAGTACGGAGTCTACCTTATTGGCAGTGTTGTACAGCATCAGGTCTTTGGTGGATCAGGGTAATTCATCGGCCCCTATCCTTCTAGACTTGTCTGCTTCTTTCAACAGTGTGTCACACCACCCTTTGCTACAGAGGCTGCATGAAATTGGTTTGTATTCCCCAACCCTGCAGTGGTGTAGCTCATTTTTGAGCAAAAGATCCCATTCGGTACAGCGAACCCCTTTTAAATCTAGCCCTAGGCGGTTGCTTTGTGGGGTTCCTCAGGGATCGTCCCCGAGTCTCACTTTGTTCAATATCTATATGGCACCTTTGGCAGGAATTGTCAAGGTGTGGGGATTTGATCCTTCCTTATGCTGATGATACTCAGCTGATTATTTCATTTGACGATAAGCATACTGACACTCAAGGGAATTTTGTTTGCTGCCTCTCTGAAGTGCTAAGGTGGTTAAAGGTACATTGTCTAACACTGAATGCAAACAGTCTTACTTTTTGATATGTACCGCAATGTCTGGAATGATTGTTGGTGTCCTTTGTTGTTAGGTCCTGCACTGAGTCCTAAAAGGGTGGCAAAGAATTTTGGTTTCCTGCTTGATAAGTCTCTTTCAATGCAGGAAAAGTTAAATACGGTGTGGTGGAGCTGTTTTGGACTACGCAATCTTCGTAGACTATTTCAGTGGATATCAGTAACATGGCGAAGGAACATTGTTCAAGCTGTGATTATGAGTAGGTTAGACTATGGAACATGCTATATGTGGGCATGTCAGATTGTTTGTTCATGTGTCATCAGTCTGTTCAGAATGTGGCGGCAAGACTGGTTTGTAACAGGCTTAGCAGGAGTTCTGCTTCAGCCTTTCTTAATTCTTTTTACTGGTTTTCAGTCTTTAAGAGAGCTATTTTTAAGTTAGAGCACTTTCTGACAACTGTCCAGCAATTCTACATGATAGAGCTACTTTCTATAAGCCGGCATGCTACTTTCTATAAGCCAGCATGGGATCTCCATTCCGCTAATCAGGCCTTGATATATTGCAGGCGAATTAAGAAACGCAGAATGGGTGGTTGCTCTTTTAATTTGTTGGTAGCTTCCCACTGGTATAATCTGCCCCCAAATCTGCGTTTGATGTCAGATTTGTTGGTCTTTCGGGGAATGTTGAAGACTTGTTTTTTTCCAATCTGATGACTTTGTGAGGGCTCAAGTGTGACAAGTATGAGGTCTAACACCAAAGAAGGACAGGGAATTTCATCCAAATTTGGATCTTTGACCTCTGAAATTCTTCCTCAAAAAGGACAAGTTCAAGATGCTCACTCTGGCTCAAGTTCTGTCAACCCTGGATCCAGGCGACTGGATGGTGGTGTGGGATTTGCAGAATGCCTATTTTCACATTTTTGTCCTGCAATCCCACAGGCGCTTACTAAACTTTCAGGTGAGCCTCAAGCACTTTCATTCCTCAGTGCTCCCTTCGGCCTTACCAGTGTACTTTGGGTAACAAAGATGCACTCTAACTACTCTCCTGGGTCCACCAGACTCAGGTCTAACTTTTCAGTGTAGGGTCCTGGTCTCTTAGGCTGCATGAGGGGGGACGATCCGGTGAACTCGGCTACCAACTCGCCAGGCAGGCTTCTTCAGCTTTTGTGACATTTTGCTGTGAAGTCAGCCACTGCCTCTTGCTGGTTTCGCTTCTGGCAGGGCTTGGAAGATGACTCCTCCACCAGCAGGATACAGCAGGCACAGTCCTTTCTTCTCCAGTCCAAGCTGCAGCACATGCAGTCCACCTTTGGTGCAGCCTCTTCTTTGCTGGTTCCTTGGTGCAGCAGGGCAGTCCTCCTTCTTCAATCCTCTTCTTCAGTCCAGCCAGATCTGCATTTTGGGTGCCAGTAGTAGCAGAACCCCACTCTTGTCCTCAAAAATACACAAGCCCACCCCTGGGGTGTGGTTACCTGTGGGCTACACACCCACAGAAAAAACGGCTTGGCCAGTGTTTTCCCCTATCACCAACCGGTCTACCCGAACAAAAGAGCAGCCCCTCTTGAGTGTGGATACCATTTGCCCTTCACAGGCGGCCTCCCCCTTGAAGTTCACCTTGTGGGCTGACACCCAATGTGGCTCCTTCCAGGAATAGGTAATACCTCCTCCAACAGCAGGCCTCTAATGTTACTCTCCCTGGGAGCCCCCAGGTGGGCAGAAGGTTGCCATGTAGCCAGCCTTATTAAATGGCCACATTAATTTCGACATGGACATCAAGTCGGGCTTAATGTAACGAGTTGTTTGATACCTTAGAGTATCACCTTTTGTAGTGCCATTCAGAAATTAGCACCGCTGCATTGTCAGAGTGCAACCCTGTACTCGCCAGTGGAATTACCAGGCATGTGGGCTGCTGAATTCATATCTGTGCATAGATCACCGCCTAGTGTTGGGTCCGGATGATTGCACATTGTTGTCCTGGAAGAGTCTTCGAAGTATCACAAGATAGGTGGCTCCTCCCCTGGACTACAGTGCGCATGGGCATCCTCTCCATCCTCGGATTGTTTTTTTCCGCCATTGGGTTCGGATGTACTTTCTTAACTCACGTTCGGAATCGATATTAAAAAACTTTTCACAAGGCCAAAAGGCCTTAGGGGCGTCGGTATTGTCTTTCGTTCGGTGCCACGTACTTGTTCCAGTTCTACGAGCCGGACGTCGAAGGCCGCTTGCCTTTTTCGACACCAAAGGCCCCATCAACGATCGACGATGGAACGGAGCCCGTTCAAACGATGCCCCGTTTGCAACTCAAAATACCCTCACATCGATGTGCACCCGGTGTGCAATAAATGCCTATCACCGGACCACGACGAGGCCAGCTGCTTGGCCTGTTCTCGATTCAGGTCGGAGAAAACACTTCGGCTTCGACGCGCAGCGCAACATTGGGCTCGGAAGACAGCGCCCGATCCAGAGAACATCTTGGAGGCTGAAGACGACGAGGGCGTAGAAGAAGAGGATCCTGATCAACAGTCGGATCCCGTGTCGGAGCAGAACTCAAACTATGAGGACGAAGAAGAAGACTACGTCCATGATGAAGACGTCGTCGAGGTAGGACGACTCAAGCGATGAGCAAGGCCCAACCGCAGTCGCGGGGCCCGGTAATGACACTGTACCTTCCAAGGCTCAGGTCGAGGCATCGCCGGAAGGCCTTAGCCAAGATCTTCATCCACATTCTATAGCCCCGCTTCAAGGCCCGGCTAAGAATATTTCTAAAGAGCCATCGGTCGGATCGACGACTTCGGAACCAATCAAATTGAAGAGTGTCTTTGACCCCTCGGGGTCAAAAGAGGGTGTCGGCCCGAAGATCGGAGCGCCAAAGCCTGTATCTAAAGTCAAGCACGTCACGCTGACGCCGTCGACGTCCAAGTCCAAAGATGGCGACACTAACAAAGGACTCAAGGCTCAGAAGACTCTCGATCCAAAGCTTCAAGCCTCCAAGCCACTAATGGTCAAGGCCTTCGAGTCGACAACCAAACTCGACCCGAAAGAGCATATCAAGTCGAAGCAAAAGAGCGTGCCTGCTGCGCACCAAGAGCTCGAGTCGAGGGAGGAGCCAAGATGGCGATCGGAACAGTCGCATAACCGCCTCGCTCCGAGATCCCTTCCTCCCCGCCACCTATCCTGTCTTTAATCCTGTTCGGGGTGTTCCGAATTCGGTTCCCAAGGAAGAGCCTTCACTTACCGTATGTTTCCGGGGCTCTGGCGTGCAGTGGTTTCTGCGTTCTGCCCTTGTCGTCTTGCTGGCCTTCCCGGCCCTGACGCCGGGGCCTCGAGTGCAGTGTCTGCCCGGAGATGTTCGGAGTGCCGGCGGTCCGGAACCGGTGGAGAGACCCGATGGTGGGAGCCTGAGAGCCGCGAGCCGGGAGCCGGAGCGGACCCACCCCCGATGGTGGGCCGCCCCGCATGCCTGATTGCCTGCCGGACCGAAGAAGAGAAGCCGCGCTGTCCGGCACCCCTCGGGTGAGAAGCCCACTCCTGTTGATTGTCCCGCCTGGGATCCGGTGCAGGGCTCCCCCGAGTGTTGTGGGGAGCACGCCCGTTCTTCTGGTGACTCTCCTTTCTCCGCCGAGCGCCATCCGCCGCGGATCGGCTGTGTGTCCTGGGGCCTCCGGCACTTTTGGTGGTCTTGGAGGCGGATGCGACAATGGCGGCGGGCGATGTGCTCAAGATGGCGGATGGCCCCTCGGAGTGTCTTCCTCCTGGAGACAGGGACGTTGCTGCATTTGCTCTCCCCGGACCTCGTTTGATTTGGGCGGCCCCTACACGGAGTGCTGTCTTGCTTGCCCTGGCTACTCTGCGGATCGACCTGTCCTTGAAATGCCGGGACTTCGAGTTGCGGATCGCCGCCATGGTTGCTCCGCCATTTTGTGACGCGGTGTCGTCTCCCCGAGTTGGTATTGTTGTGACTCCTCCAGCTGCTGTGCTGGGATCTCCGGCTGGGTGTTCGATTCTATGGGATCAAGTGGACCCGGTGCCGATGCTGCAGTGTTTCCTACATCCTGATTTCTTTGCTTCGTGCTGGACAGCCCAGATTTTGTGCCTGGCCACGTGGATCTTTGGTGTACTTTTGCATTCTGACTGCTGCCGAGTTTGCCTGCTTGCTTCTTGTTGGCCGGGACGGTATTCCGCGAAAATCCCACTTGCTTTCCCTGACTGGTATGGGTCCACTGTATCATGCTGTTTCTTGGCCGTGTCGGGGTCTGGCAGCTCCGCTCTTCATAGAAGTGGACAGGGGTGATCGTTCCTGGGTGCCTGCGGGACTTTCGTTTTGTTAAATGGCATCTCCGGGCCTCATTATTTGGACAGTTCCTGTCTCCATCCTCTGTGTAGGCTTTTCTCAGTATCCTCTTTGACCTCGATTAGTGATCCGTTGTTGCGGGTGGGGAGGTGTTCTGTATTTCGATCGCCGGCTCCTCTCCTCTCTCTCCCTTCTTTTTCCTCTCCTTCTCTCTCTTTCTCCTTTTCTTTCTCCGTTATTACTCCCTTTCTCTTTCTTCTATATTTCGGGTGACTCTGGGCGACAGGCACGCTGTTTAGTGGGGTAGGCCATAGCCATTACATTGATGTAGGGTGGGGGGGTATTTGTTATTTTAGTTTGTTTTATTCTATGGTCCCTTTTTGCTCTCTTTCTAGGGGGTGGGCTATGTCCCTTTGTTTTTTCTCCTTTGTTTCGTAAGTGTCTGCACTTTCTCCTTTTTCGGGGCGGGAGGGCTGTCTATGTGGCGTCCCATTCAATCGTTTGCTATGCATTGTCCTTTATTTTTGACCCCTTTGATGGGCATAGGATGTCTTTGGGCCTCGCCCTACTGTGGTTATCTGACTGCGTGGGGGGCTGTATCCCTCCCGTCCCCCCCCTCTTTTTCTGTATATGTTGCATGACGCCCTGGTAGATATGGCTGCTGCCTCCTCTTTAAATCATAAAATGAAACCTTTCTTATCCTGGCGCTTACTGTGTAGCGATTTTATTTCATGTTTATCCTGTATTCTTTTTACCGTACACATTGATGTTGCTCCTTTTTGACTCTCCTGTTTTGCGGCCGGCCCCTGTGGTTGTGGGCCTGCGCTTGTACTGATATGTGTCTCTCATTAAAGGTTTTCAAAAAAAAAAAAAAAAAAAGAGCTTGAGTCGACGCATGGCCACGAACAACGTTCTGATAAAACGAAGTCGGTCGGATCGAAGGCGGCGCCAACCTCAAAGCAGGTCAGTCCGTCTCCAAGGCTTGCGCCACCAATAAAGTACGGACTGCCCCCGACTGCGCGCCCTCAGGCTACCCAGCTACAAAAAAGCACCGACACAACAAAGAAGTTGTCGGTGGCCTGAAGGACTCAGCCCATAGAAGAGGACGTTGTGTTCCAAGCGCCATCCAATGATAATCAGTCGAAACTATTCATCGACTCCGATTCTGGAAGACTCACTATTTATAAAAGAAAGATCATTCCAGAAAATCCTATGGAGTCATACAAAATCCCACTCAAAAAGAAAAGGGACTCTGCCACCTCACCTGCTCTTTTTGAACCTATAGAGTCCTATGGACAGGAATATACCTATTCTCCCACACATACCACTGAGGATGGGGGGGAAGGATACAATGAGGAAGAATTTAATTATCCTATTGACACAGATCAAGAGTCTCAACCCTGGACTGACCCTGTTGACCCTGGTGAACCACACACCACGCCTGGCACTCAGTCCTATATGGTCAAAACCTCGCCTACTGAAGATACGGCTGCGTTTAACTAATTAATTGAAAGGGCAGCCATTAACCATGATGTTGAAATGCACGCTGACCCGGTAGAAGAAGACTTTTTGTTTGATACTTTCTCAACTTCAGAAAGATCGGTAAAAACATTGCCTATGCTTAAGGGTGTCCTTAAACACGCTGGTGAAATTTTCAAAGAAACCACAAGGGCAAGGGTTGTGAACCCCAGAATTGAACGGAAATACAGGCCTGCGCCTGTAGACCCTACGTATATCAAAGGCCAGCTCCCATTGGACTCCTTGGTAGTGGCTAATGTGCGTAAGAGAGCGAACTCTCAAACAAGTGGTGATGCTCCTCCTCCGGACAAAGAATCCAAAATCTTGGAAGCTTCTGGCAAACGTGTGGCGGCTCAAGCGGCAAATATTTGGCGAATCTCAAATACACAGGCCCTATTAGCCAGATATGATAGGGCTCATTACGACACGTTATAGCAGCTACTACAACACCTGCCTGATGCTTATAAGGAGGGAGCGGAAATGCTAATACAGGAGGGGAAGCTAATTTCAAACGCATCCATTAAATGTGCGCTAGATGCAGCAGACACAGCAGCTAGGGCCATCAACACAAGTGTGATGCTCAGAAGGCATGCCTGGCTCCGCATCTCTGGTTTCAAGCCAGAGATCCAAACAACTTTACTCAATCAGCCGGTTAACCCTGACTTTCTATTTGGTCCCGATGTAGACACGACCCTAGAAAAAATTAAGAAAGACACTGAGACAGCCAAATCCATGGGAGCCCTGCAGTCACAACAGTTCAGGGGCGGTTCCTTTCGTCGCTCCGGTAACAGGGGAGCTTCTAGAGGTCAGGCATCGCAGCAAGCCCAATACAACAAAGGAGGAACACAAACCACCTATAACAAAAGCAATAGGGGTGGATACCGTGGGAACAGCACCAAAGGCAGAGGACGAGGAAATAATAATGCCAGATCCTCCGCCACCAATAAACAGTGACGTCTTGTCACTGCCCCCAGACCATATAACACCGGTCGGGGGAAGACTTCAGCAGTTCCTGCCAGTCTGGGAAGGCATTACCACAGACAGGTGGGTGAGACAACTTATCCAATACGGCTATTGTCTAGAACTAACCTCCACTCCACCCAACATACCCCCAAGGCACCGTCCTATGTCCGCAGAGCACATGCACCTATTGCAGCAAGAAGTCATCTGCATGCTGCAAAAAGGGGCCATAGAACTTGTGCCTTTAGAACAACAGGGTACAGGGGTGTACTCACTGTACTTCTTAGGCCTGAGGCCCATTCTAGACCTCAGACCCTTGAACCAATACTTCTTGTCAGAACATTTTCACATGCTCACTTTGCAGCAAGTTCTACCATTGCTCAGTCAGGGGGATTTCCTAGCAACCCTAGACCTGATGGACGCATATTTCCACATTCCAATTCACCCAGGTCACAGGAAATATCTCAGATTCACCATAAACAACCAGCATTACCAGTTCAAGGTCCTGCCTATCGGCATCACTACGGCCCCCAGAGTGTTTACAAAGTGCTTAGCGACAGTAGCTGCGCACCTTTGGAGACAACACATCCATGTCTATCCTTATCTTGACGACTGGCTTATTCAAGCGAAGTCAGCCCAGCAATGTGCCAGCCACATGTCCCGCACAATTCACCTCCTACACAGTCTAGGATTTTCACTGAATTACCCAAAATCTCATCTTCAACCCGCACATGTACAACAGTACCTAGGCGCGGACATAAACACCCTGGCAGCAACAGCACAAACAAATTCAGCAAGAATCAACAGCATGCAATTGCTGATTCAAAAATTCAGACCCCATCACTCACTCCCAGCGCAAGTGTTTATGCAGCTGATAGGCATGATGGCCTCCTGCATCTTTATAGTCCCTCACACGAGGCTACACATGCGTCCGCTTCAGGAGTGCTTGGCACGACAGTGGAACCAGGCTCAGGGACATCTAAAGGACCTAGTGTTGGTGACCGGTCGTGCACACAACTCTCTGCATTGGCGGAACACACAAAACCTTTGTAGGGGACGACCGTTCCAAGAGCCTGTACCACAGATAGTGCTGACGACGGACGCATCTCTCCAGGGCTGGGGAGCGCATGTCCTTCATTATACAGTGCAGGGACTATGGACGACGCAGCAGCAGAAGATGCACATCAACCTACTGTAACTGATGACAATCTTCATGGCGATGAAGGCGTTCAAATTGCATTTGTGCAACAAAGTCGTGCTGATCCGGACGGACAACATGACTGCAATGTATTACATCCAGAAGCAGGGAGGGACACACTATCCACAATTGTCACACCTAGCCCAGAGCATGTGGAAGTGGGCCATTCAAAGAAACATGTTCCTCATGGCGGAACACCTCCCAGGCAAGGACAACCAAATAGCGGACCTGCTCAGCCGGCACAGCCATCAAATGCACGAGTGGGAGATACATCCCTTGGTGCTACAACCGTATTTCCAGCAGTGGGGTCATCCAGAGATAGACCTATTCGCCACAAAAGAAAACGCAAAATGCCAAACCTTCGCCGCCAGGTTCCCACACCCGCAGTCTCACGGCAATGCGATATGGATAAACTGGTCAAACAGATTTGCGTACGCTTTTCCTCCAGCACCGCTCATACCGCTGGTGGCGCGCAAACTGCGGCAGCACTCAATGACACTCATCCTAGTTGCTCCAACATGGGCAAGGCAGGCATGGTACACCACGTTCCTAGAACTTTCAGTGGTGCCTCACCAGCGACTGCGACTCACACCCAGTCTCCTCACTCAGAGCCGTGGAGACATTCAGCACCCAGATCCGCAACAGTTGAGCCTTGCAATATGGCTCCTGAGGTCATAGAGTTTGGCTACCTGAACCTGCCCCCTGACTGTATGAACATTATCAAGGAGGCTAGAAGGCCTACAACCAGGGCGTGCTACGCGGCAAAATGGAAGCGTTTTGTCATTTATTGTTCCAATAATAACATAAATCCGCTCGATGCATCAACGCAAAACATTATATGTTATTTGTTGCACCTACACAGATGCAATCTGGCATATAGTTCCATCAGGATACATTTAGCTGCAATGGCAGCTTATCTTTAAAACAGACAGCACCTTTCCCTTTTCAAAGTGCCTGCCATTAAAGCTTTTATGGAGGGACTCAAAAGAGTAATTCCTCCCAGACACCCGCCTTCACCTGTCTGGAATCTGAACATAGTTCTCACCAGACTAATGGGACCACCTTTTGAACCTCTTCACTCTTGTGAGATGCAATTTCTGACATGGAAAGTGGCCTTTCTAGTAGCGATCACATCGCTAAGAAGAGTTAGTGAGCTGCAAGCCCTAACTATTCAGGAGCCTTTCATACAGATTAATGCTAATAGGGTAGTGCTGCGTACCAACCCTAAATTTATGCCTAAGGTGGTGTCCCAGTTCCACATTAACCAAACAATAGAACTGCCAGTATTCTTCCCAAATCCAGATTCAGTGGCAGACAGAGCACTGCACACACTAGATGTTAAAAGAGCTCTCCTGTATTACATAGACAGGACAAAAGATTTCGGGAAAACTAAACAACTGTTTGTTGCCTTCTCTCCACAGCACAAAGGCAACCCCATTTCCAAATCAGGTATATCCAGATGGATTGATAAGTGCATACAAATCTGTTATCATAAGGCTAAACGCACATTAACAGTTCCCCCAAGAGCGCATTCCACACGCAAGTTAGGGGCATCCATGGCTTTCCTAGGTAACATTCCTCTAGAGGATATATGTAGAGCAGCCACATGGACCACCATACATACATTCACCAAACACTACTGCGTGGATGCACACTCCAAAAAGCAAGCTGCTGTAGGACAGGCTGTTCTCAGAACTCTTTTTCAGACTGCTACAGCTGGCACAGGCAACCACCGCAAAGGAGGAAACTGCTATTTATTCTATGCACAGATATGAATTCAGCAGCCCACATGCCTCGAACGGAATATGCTACTTACCAGTATGCATCTGTTCTTGGCATGTAGGGCTGCTGACATTCATATTGCCTGCCCTCCTCCCCGGTGCCTGTCGCAGCTGTAGCACTCAGAATTATTCTCAGGCATGGTCATCACTTACTGTATCATACTCCATCCCTGCCACAATGGCGAAAAACAATCTGAGGATGGAGAGGATGCCCATGCGCACTGTAGTCCAGGGGAGGAGCCACCTATCTCGTGATACTTCGCAGACTCTTCCAGGACAGCAATGTGCAATCATCCGGACCCAACACTAGGCGGCGATCTATGCACAGATATGAATGTCAGCAGCCCTACATGCCAAGAACAGATGCATACTGGTAAGTAGCATATTCCTTCTCCATTTTGGGGTGTCTTTCATAGATTCACATGCTTGAATATTCCCCGTCGTCGAAGTGGGAGTTCCACGGTACATAACATAGCAATGTAGCAATAACACAAGTATATATGCATAAAAGAAAGAAAAACCATAGAGTTGTCCATAGATAGACAACATATCACTTCTATGATATATCATAGTCATTATGTTTGGTCCAAATTCCAGCCAATCAGGCGTCAGCATCCTCTTAGAATGTTCTCCACAGAGGCTCAGGCCCTCAGATTTTCTACCACACGTTGTGTGAAGGGAGTCTCCCTGAACTCTGCTCAGTTTTCTTCTTATTTCTCCTCAGAAAGTCAACTTTATGATGTCTACCACCTAGAAGTCCCTCTTCAGACCTTGTGGAACCTGTGGAAAACAGAGACTTCATTCTGAAGACCTTCATAAAAAGTGCATATATTGCCTATATCCTGAACACCAGGTAAAGGATTGTAAAATATGTAGAACCTTCTCTCAGAAGACTCTGAAGGACAGAGAAGGGCGTCTCCTTCTGTGGCTACAGAAGTTGAAGACTTCAGAGAACCCTCTCTCAGATGTGGAGAGTGTGTCATCAGTCAAGACTTCTTCATCATTGAAGAGAACCAGTGAATATCAAAAGGTTTCTCCAAAACCTAAAGTGGTGAAGAGACATCATGTGGAAAAGCCCACTATTCAACCTTAAGCTTCAAGAGGGGGGAGTTCTCCCCCTCAGAGTATTTCTGCACCTTTTACGAATCGAGATCTGACTCTCAGGCGTCAAAGACTCTATCTACGCAGTTTTTACCTCAGAAACCGCCTATCTCGTCGACAAGCTTATCGTCGCTTACCCTGTCGATGAGAGCTGCCGTCGTTGCGTCTACGACTTCAACATCAACCTCTATGAAGCCGGCTATGATCCTGTCGTCAGCATCTTCACAATCAACGTTCGTATCCATTAAGATGAGGCCTATTTCGTCTATGTTGCCTTTGACCTCGTCGACGGTGTCAAGCAAACAGGAGAAGGAGAAGATTCAGTCGACGCGCACTTCGTCGTCGACTGTGGCTTCGTCAGCGGTGGCTTTGTGGGCGGTGGCTTCGTAGACGGTGACTTCGTCATCGGTGGCTACGTCGGTGGTGGCTTTGTCAACGGTGCTTCTGTCGTCGACGAGGACAGTAACAACTGCTTACATGGATCTGGTACTATTGAAATCTTTAAGCTTTTTACTTCAACTGCGACATTCCTCTTTTGATACCCTAATTCCAGTTCAACTCCTCAACCTCCAGCTGAGTTATTTTCTTCTGATGATGAGGAATCTGAGGATGATGAAAGATTCCCGGCTGCTCACAGTCCCTCTGAACTTCTTATAAAATATCAGGACTCTGATGAGGACCTAGAAGAAGAAGAGCGTTTTTCTACTTGTGTCACGGAGCCTGAGCGAGAACTTCTTATGGCACCGATGCCTTTAACTGTTATTTCCAATCTCCAATTCATGCTGGATGATTACTACAGCCGTTTTCCAAGTTCAGTACAGCCCTCTCCAGCACCTCAAGCGCATATTCAACCTCTTCACGGCCAAGGATCAACATCAGGATGCTCGTCAGGTCATGGAGGAGGACAATGACGATGATAACGATGATGACGATGACAGAGAAGAGGGTGAGCTGGATGACAGATCCCTTCTTTCTGAATGGGACAACTACCAGATTCAAACACCATATCCTACTCCAGCTCCTCTGGATTCTCCACCAGTGGACATAGGTGGTTTTCATTTACTCATGGAAAGAGCGGCAAAAAGATTCCAACTTCCTATGACAACAAGAGAGAAAGATTGTTTCTTATATGATTTTAAAGATCAGCCTCAGAAACAAGTTCGTTTTATTCCCATCATCGATTTTATCTGGCAACAAGGGCTCAAGCTCATGCAAAACCCCAATTCAATACCAGCTGTTCTACCGAGGCTGGATAAGAAGTACAAGGCCCCTACAAATTCACCTGCTTGTCTCATTTCTCAAACAAAGCCTGATTCCATTATTACACAGGCAGCACAACGTCGGGCTAGGAATCCTTCATATCCGTTATCTGCACCGCCTGACCGAGAAGGTAGACGCCTTGATGCTATTGGCAAGATATTTTACACTATGGCTGCAACTACAGTTCATGCGGCCAATTCTCTGGCTATCCTTGGTCGTTACGACCGACAAATGTGGTCGGACATATCATCACTTGTAGATCTAATACCAGAAGCGTCTAAAGCAGAGGCATTAAAAATTCTTCATGAAGGAGAGAAGATTTCTTCCGAAATTATTGATTGTGCTGTGGATGTGTCTTCCACTGGTTTCCGCCTTTTGGCTGGTGCAGCAGTCCTCAGGCTATTATTATTATTATTATTAGACATGCCGTATGATGGCGAATCTTTTTTTGGCCAACATATCGTCAATGCCCTTCAAACAATAAAGAAAGACACCGACACGGCCCGTGCTCTCGGACCTCTTCAGTTTAAAAAGCAACCTTTTTGAGGCGCAAGAGGTCGTGGCTCCACATCTTCCTTTCGAGGAAGTTCCAATCAATATAAACAGGGCAACAACATTACTCCCCCCAGAATCAGCTATTGTTCAGGCAAAAGCATTCTTCGTCCTACAGACAATACAGAGGTAAATCCTCTTACAGAGGGAAGGACTCTTCCAAAAAACAATGACTTTCACCACTCACCATCCCTGACTCTGCCCGCTTGTTCAAGGGTCGGAGGTCGAATCTCCCACTTCTACTCAAGATGGTCACTGATTACTACAGATCAATGGGTTCTGGATATTGTGCTCAAGGGACATGCATTGGAGTTTGTAAAGATTCCTCCAAATTCTCCACCAAAAGGTCCACCTCCTGCCCACCTGAAAGAACATTTAAACCAACTCACAATTTTACTAAGAAAAGGCGCGATCGAAGTGGTACCTAAACTACAAAGGAACAGAGGTTTTTATTCGAGGTTCTTCCTCATACAGAAAAAGTCGGGAGAATGGCGCCCTATTCTGGACCTACATGCTCTGAACAAATACATCAAAAAACAAACTTTTCGCATGTTGTCCCTTCAGGAGGTACTTCCTTTACTATCTCAAGGGGAGTATTTGACAACTTTGGATCTTCAAGATGCTTATTTTCATCTTCCCATTCTGCAGAGACATAGAAAATTTCTCAGATTCAGAGTGGCTGGGAAAGACTTTCAATTCAAGGTTCTTCCATTCAGCCTTCGTTCCGCCCCCGTGTGTTCACCAAAGTCCTTGCACCGGTGGCAGCTTACCTTTGCCTGCAAGGAGTGCAAATCTTTCCATACCAAGATGACTGCCTGCTGAAGGCACAGTCATTCGAACAGGCTTCCAAACACACTCTATTCTGCAGGTCCCTCTTCCAGTCCCTGGGCCTTACATTCAACATGGAAAAGTCTAATTTTCTCCCTGCCCAAAACAGACTGTTTTTGGGAGCCATTCTAGACACCAAGCTAGCAAAAGCTTTTTTGTCGCACGAAAGACGTCTGCGACTTCGGAATTTAGCGACCTCTCTCCTTTTAAAAGAGTCAGCTTCTGTCAGACAGTTGAAATCTTTCCTAGGGATGTTGTCCTCTTGCATCCCTCTTGTCCCACTCTGCCGGCTACAAATGAGACCTATCCAGGATGAATTGGACAAACAATGGGCTCAAGTCTTCGGATCCATCAACGATATGGTCAGAGTCACATCACGGATGAAAAAAGCTCTCTTTGGGTGGACTCTCGCGAAAAACGTCTCTTCAGGTTGTCCATTCCTGGTGGACGCTCCAAGTTTCACTCTCACAACAGACGCATCTCTAGAAGGTTGGGGTGCATATCTTCAAGGACTAACAGTAAAAAGAAAGTGGAACATTCAGCAAAAAACCTGGCACATCAATCTACTGGAGTTATTGGCCATTTTTCTAGCTCTAAAAGCTTTCCGTTCCATCATACAAGGGGCATCGGTGTTGGTTCGAACGGACAACACAACCTGCATGCACTACACAAACAAACAAGGAGGCACAAGGTCCATCCTACTGTCCCATCAGGCTCAACAAATTTGGGATTGGGCGATTCAACATCAGGTCGTCCTTTCAGCAGTGCACGTTCCGGGAGCGTCAAACAATTTTGCGGATTCACTGAGTAGGTCTTCCACAACCAACCACGAATGGGAATTACATCAACCCACACTGGATCACATTTTTAAAGTATGGGGTCCTCCAAATCTGGATCTGTTCGCAACACGTCTGAACGGCAAATGCCTGTTCTACGCAAGTTGGCTTCCCCAACCAGAGTCATGCGGAAATGCTTTTTGATTAACTGGTCGAAAATATATGCCTACGCTTTTCCACCAATACCTCTAGTTCCCAGAGTTCTTCGAAAAATGAGGAAGGAACCCTGTTATATTATTCTGATAGCCCCAGGTGACCTCGACAAGTCTGGTTTACGGAACTTCTGCTCCTGTCACAGTGCGACCCGATCATTCTTCTCCCTCTTCCGAATCTTTTGACCATGGATCAGGGCCAAGTTTGTCATCCCGACCCAGCACCTCTGCGTTTAGCGGCTTGGAACCTGAGCACTATGAATTTGTAAATTTGAACATTCCTTTAGATTGCAGCGAAGTCCTGGCTAAAGCTAGAGCAGCTTCAACTGTACAAACATGCAAACTCAAGTGGAAGAGATTTTGTCTTTGGTGCAATGATGCCCAAGTACATCCTATTCATTCTACACCCGAACAACTCTTGCCTTTCTTTTTACACTTGGCAAAATCAGGACTCACAGTCTACTCTAAATGTTTTTCTAGCAGCAGTCTCTAGGTTTCGTCAAGATGGCTCCAACTCCCTTTACACTTCCAGAGTAATTCAACAATTCTTCTGGGGCCATTTTCAAATGTTTCCACCAATTCGCTGACCACCTCCTCCTTGGCATTTGAACATTGTATTGGCACAGCTCATGAAACCCCCATTTGAGCCAATCCATAAGGTCGATCTGAAATACATTACTTGGAAAACCTCTCTACTTCTGGATCTCACTTCCTCACGTTGAGTCAGTGACTTACAGGCATTTACTACAAAACCACCTTTTCTTCAGTGTACCAAAGACTCTGTCTTGCTCCGCACCAATCTGTCCTTTATCCCCAAGGTACCACCGGATTTCCACCTCAATGAACCCATTGTTTTAAAAATGTTTTCCCTAATCCTCAAACACCAGCAGAGAGAACACTTCATTCTTTAGATGTCAAAAGATGTCTGAAATTTTACCTTCAAAGGACTGCTACTATTCGTAAGACTGACCAACTTTTTGTGGCCTACGGAAGGATGTGAAAAGGACATCCTGTCACCAAACAAACAATTGCACACTGGATATCTACGGCAATTGCTTTTTGTCATCAGCAAGCTGGAAAACCACTTACTACAACTGTTCGAGCTCATTCTACCAGAAAGGTTTCTTCTTCCACTGCTCTGTTTGCTGGGGTTCCTCGTCGAACACATCTGCAGAGCTGCAGCATGGACCAGCAAACACACTTTTACGAGACACAACTGTCTAGATGTTGCTGATAACGTTGACACCGCTGTGGGACAAGCAGTTCTTCGTAATCTTTTTAAATAGATGAGCCTCTGATGCTTCCCTCCTCCTGTATACAAGGTACCTTTTTTTCTTTGATATATATATATATTTATATATGTATATGTGTATACCTATAGTCTTTTCGTACTAGGTACTAGTGCCATTTTGATTCCTATGTACCTTGTATTGTTCTGATGCCACTGCTCACTACTCTTATTCAAGCCTGTGAGTCTATGAAAGACACCCCAATACTGGAGAAGAACAAAAGTTACTTACCTATATACTGTGGTTCTCCAGTATTGGTGTCTTTCATAGATTCACATGCGACCCACCCTCCTCCTCTCAGAGGCTCTCTTCTTCTCTTGGCTCTATATCACTCCTGTGCTACGAAAATCTGAGGGCCTGAGCCTCTGGGGAGAACATTCTAAAAGGGTGCTGACGCCTGATTGGCTGGAATTTGGACCAAACATAATGACTGATATATCATAGAGGTGATATGTTGTCTATATGAAAAACTCTATGGTTTTTCTTTCTTTTATGCATATATACTTGTGTTATTGCTACATTATGTACAGTGGGTCTCCCACTTCGACGATGGGAAATATTCAAGCATGTGAATCTATGAAAGACACCAATACTGGAGAACCACAGTTTACAGGTAAGTAACTTTTGTTCATCTCTCTCGCAAGAAAAACAACAACTTAGGGTTTTTGCTGAAACATGTAAACACATGTTCTACTTTTAAATAGGTTGTACCTTCTGTTAGCATCGACTGGCCTGCTGTAGGGGTGACGTACACACATTGAAAAAGGAGTTTGGGCTTTGCCATTGCTTAAATTGGCAAATTCAAGGTAGTAGTTTTAAATCGCCCTTCCAGGTTGCAGTGGCAGACTGGGAGCCATGTTTTACCTTGTCCCACTCAGAGTGGCACAAAAAATGCTACTGCTGCAGGGACCCTCTAACTTACAAGCCCTGCGTACCCCTTGTACTATATACTAGGGACTTAATAGTAATTTAGCCTATGCCAATTGGGTGTAGACCAATAGAAAAATACACCTATAAGGATCAGGGCACTGGTACTGAGGTCTGTTTAGAAGCCCTTAGTGCACTCTTGAGTCAAAAAACAAGCAGCAGCAGTGCAAAACTTTGGGGTGACCATGCAAAAAGAAGCATTTCCTTACATGAAAGCTCCGTGTCTGATGGTGCCCACAAATATTAGAAAGAAACTGACATTAACACATGGAGGTGCGAGTTCTTTGTGGCCTCCGAAGTCTCTTCTTGGATGGGACTGACCCAACGTGGAGCTTCACGACACAACATACTGGCACACAATGCAATTGCACAGACAAACTCCAGATCCAGTCTGGCGCCTGCGGGTATTCAGAATATTAGGGAATCTGCGGTTAGATAAGAGGATCCACAAGAAAGAGTGTTAACAAAGGCAAGTCATCTTTTCATTTATTATACATCCACCGTTGTAGTTGTGCTTTTTTCTTCTCAGATCAGTTAATCAAGCATTTACTGTATGAAATGTTTCCTAAGTATGCTTTAGAATACAAGTTGTTAGTGTAATTTCTCAGAGTTCCGCCAAATAATGTAGATTCTGTTTTGCCAGAAAAGGTATGCCAAATGAGTTTTTTAGTGTCAAAATCATTTGTCACATCCAAATTCCCCTGAGAGTACTTAACGTTAGTCTATGCTTTATTTATTTATTTGTGTTCCTTGTGTTCATTTCAAGTATTTTATATAGGGCCTTATGCCTGCCTCCTAGCTCATTGAGGAGGATATATGACGTTATAACGCATGCTTTTACAACGCATGCTTTTACAACGCAGTTTTTACAACGCAGTTTTTACAACGCATACTTTTACAACGCATAATGCTTTTAGACGCTGGATAGTGAATAGTTTAATTTACTATTCCAACTCCAGTCCCCGTGGATAGTAGGGAAGGTTATTGGATAGTAAATTAACCTATTCCCTATCCTAGAGCGCCCCCCAGAGCAATGCGTTGTAATAGTTTGCGTTGTAAAAATCGCGTTGTAATGGCTGTATACCCATTGAGGAATCCAAAAGTATTAGCTCAGTTGCGGCTGCATAGCTTAATTTAAGCCTTATGTGCATCAAGCTTAATGTGCATCACACCTGACATTTTGGAAACTGCATTTCAGAGGAATAAGGAGGTTATTTTGAGTTTGACGAGTACTCCACCAGAATTATGGATGTTATAACCTCCGCCACCCTGGCAGATGAACTCCCCATCCTCTTTAGAGCTCTGTGCCTTCAGAGGAGTCATCACTATGGCGGCTCCTCTAAACCCACCAGAAATTGGGGCTGTCATTTTAGCGACCTCTCATATCCCATACCTCAGGTCAGAGTGTCAGGAGATGGAGGCTTTCCAGACATACAAGTTGTCACTGGTTCCACCGGCAGAAGACCATCACCACCAAGGATCTGCGAGTGAACATAATCTCAGAAATCCTATCCTATTTCATAACATTTAGTTCAACAGTAATTGTGATGGAAACCCTGAGAGAGTGTTTCATCCGATCAAAAAAGTCCCTGGTCTTCTGTATCTCATGATGGAAATCCGAAAAAAACTATGAACATAGTTCAAACGTACTTGATTTCACCCTTGGCTGTCGTAGCTGGCAAAATCTGATCGTGGAAAATGCTGAGCTAAATAAAAATCAAAGGTGGGGGTTGGCTCCAGGAGCTGAGGTAATACCAACCAAACTAGCTCTTCCAACCACGAAATGCATGAACCGGTTGGGCTTAACCTGCACCAATAGATCACTCTTTCGATAAGGCTTCAGTCCTGCTCATTTCAGTCTCCTCCATAAGGCCAAGTACATGAATGGTGTCTCAGCCAAGTCTTCCCCTTTTTCTAATATCATGGAGAGTTCGCAAATACTCCCTTTCTTCCCCACCCCTGCTCTCGTCTTCACATCACAGTCGTGGCAAGCCATTTTTCCAACCCTGAACAGGATGCCATCCACCCTTACTACCTGGGCATCAGTCTTCTTGGTTGTTGCTCTGTGAGTCACACTAGTTTCGAACAGTCACTCCTGAAATGTTTCAAGCTTGGATTATGTGCTACTTTCCCAAAATAATTAAACCTTGGCCAGGCTGGTTGAGATTGCAACTATGACTGAGCCTTCATCTTTCTTCTACAACAAAGTTAAACCTATTATCAGTTTCTAAAACATTTCTAGTCAGCTAACAGCCTAAGGATTCTTCATAATGATGTTAAAACCCATCTCACTTCTAAATCTTTTAAAGTGTTGGTAATTATTTTATATAGGTGCTAACAACAGACGTTTTTTTAATAGTGTTTCTTATTTTTTAACAAAACAGTGTTCGAGGCATGTGGGCTGCTAAATTCATATCTTTTGCATTAGATCGCCGCCTAGTGTTGGGTCCGGATGATCGCACATTGTTGTCCTGGAAGAGTCTTCGAAGTATCCTGAGATAGGTGGCTCCTCCCCTGGACTACAGTGCGCATGGGCATCGGCTCCATCCCCAGATTGTTTTTTTCCGCCATTGGGTTCGGATGCGGTCTCGACGTCTCTCTGTCGGAACCGAGAAAAACTAGCTTTTTGACGTCCGAAAGGCCTTATATTCTTTGCGTCGGTATTGTTGCGCACGGTCTCGAGTTCTTCCGTCTCTTTGAGTCGGAATCAGCGGAGTCGTTTCACTCTTCGGACATCGAGGCCTTTTCGTCGCAACACGACTGCAACTTTTCAGCATGGAGCGGAGCCCGTTTAAAAACTGTCCGCTCTGTGGGTCCAAATACCCACATATCGACGTGCACCCGGTCTGTAACAAACGCCTTTCACCAGACCATAACGAGGACAATTGCATGGCCTGCTCCAGATTCAGGTCAAAGAAGACACTCAAGCTTCGGCGCGCGGTGCGCCTTGAGGCCAGACAAGCGGCCCCGGATCCAGAAAACATCTTCGGCGACCAAGATGAGGAGGAACAAGGCCATCATCTTCAAATCTCCCCGCCCGAGACGGAGGTCGAGGCGGATCCGGAAGACGATAACGGAGTCGTGGGTCAAGGCCTTGAATACGTCGACGAGGTAGGGGACGTCGAAGAGGTTTATGGGGCCGCGGAAGATAGCTCAGGGGACGAGCTATGCCCCGAAGGTTACGAAGATCAAGATCGGGTCACGGGATCGCCTGTCGGCCTTACCCAAGACCCCGTACCGCAAGCCACGGCCCCGCCTTCAGGCCCGGCCACGGACATACTTGCTGCGCTGCCCGTATCGAAACCGAAACCGAAACCTACGGTATCGACTACACCTAAAATGGCCGACCCAAAATCGAAACCGAAACTTACGGATCTGAGCATCCCTAAGATGGCGGCCGTCACACCAAAAACACATAAACCGGCTGCCTCATCGACTCCGTCGGCCACCGGTCCACAGAAGTCGAAGAAAAGTGTCGATTCCACAGTGTCGAAATCGTCGCCAGAAGAGGTCTCCGCTAAGAAGGGTGTTTGGCACGGGTCAACAGTTGCGACGCCGTCTAAGCCCGCAAAGGCCAGCGACAAGGCTCCGGTTCCGACTGGGACTTCGGACCCGGCGAAATCACACGGATCGAAAGCTGGAACGTCCACGCATCGGTCCAAGGACTCTGGGTCGGCGGCTGTGGCATCATCGTCCAAGACTCAGAAGGGACAGCAGGACGTCGGATCCGAGGGCAAGGTCAAGACCTCCTCGTCGGCGCCAAAGCCCGCTGTCAGTGACGTGTCCCCCATCGCCTCTTCACTACAGAGAATCAGGGAGAAGGCCTCTGCTACGTCGGCTCCGATGCCATCGCCACAGAAGCCGATGGACATTCCGGCAAAGCCTGCGAGTAAACTTCTCTTCCTTCTGCCGCCAAAAGAGGCGCCGATAGCCTTTTCGACTAAATCGGCGCCAAAGAAGTCGGATTCTTCAACGTCTGGAGCAGTTTCAAGTCACCTACTCCACTCAGAGGAGGAATCTGAGCGTTTTATCGACGCAGACACGGGCAAATTGACCCTTTACAAGAGGAGGATCACCTCACAGCCAGTGGACTCCTATGTTATCCCCCTAAAGAAGAAAAGGCTTCCTCAGGACGCTTCAGCCTTAATGGAACCTATCCAGCCTCCTCCTAGAAGGAGCCCAACACCTTCCCCAGAACACTCTGAGGGTGAGGGATATGGTGATGACGACCAATACACTTTCCCCATCAATGAACCAGATGCACAGCAAGATTCCTATGATGACATAGGGGACCAAGGCACACAAAATGTGGGGCAGGACCCACAGCCTTTCAGTGCACGTGCATCCCCAACAGAAGACTCTGCAGGTTTTCATGCACTTATTGAAAGGGCAGCGGCTAATCATGATGTGGACATGCATGCTGACCCAGTTGAAGAGGACTTCCTGTTTGACACTTTTTCAGTCTCTGAAAGGACTGTAAAGACACTGCCTATGCTTAAAGGGGTCATTAAACATGCTGCGGACATCTTTAAAGAACCTACCAGGGCAAGAGTGGTCAATCCACGTATCGAAAAGAAGTACAGACCAGCACCTGCAGACCCTGCATACATTCGGGGACAGTTGCCGCTTGACTCCCTTGTGGTCGCAAATGCCCGCAAGAGGGCGAACTCCCAAACAACGGGTGAAGCTCCTCCCCCGGATAAGGAGTCCAAAGTGCTAGAGGCAGGAGGCAAAAGAGTAGCTGCACAGGCTGCCAATTTTTGGCGTATTGCAAACACACAGGCACTCTTGGCACGTTATGATAGGGCGCATTACGACACCCTAGAGCGGGTTTTAGAACACCTGCCTCCGCAGTTTCAAGAGGGCACCAAACTGCTTATAGAAGAGGGAAAACTGATTTCCAACGCAGCCATAAAGTGTGCACTTGATGCCGCAGACACAGCAGCTAGGGCTATTAACACTAGCGTCATGCTGAGACGACAGGCGTGGCTCCGCATATCGGGGTTTAAACCAGACATTCAAACAACCATACTTAATCAGCCAGTCAATCCTGATAGACTGTTTGGTCCAGATGTTGACACCACCCTAGAAAAGATAAAGAAAGACACCGAAACTGCTAAGTCTATGGGGGCCCTACAATCACAACAGTTCCGTGGCAACAATTTTCGTCGCTCAGGTGCACGTGGAGTCACCCGAGGACAGATGGGTCAACAATCACAATTCTCTAGAGGTGGAGCACAATCCTCGTACCCCAAACAGAACAAGGGGGGTTACCGAGGAAACAGCACCAGAGGACGTGGCAGAGGGAACAACAACTCCCGCTCCTCTGCCCCAAGCAAACAGTGACTCTCTGTCACTGCCCCCGACCACTTAACACCTGTCGGGGGGAGACTACAGCAGTTCCTGCCCGTCTGGAGAAACATCACCACAGACAGGTGGGTGTGACAACTTGTCCAGTACGGTTATTGTCTAGAGTTAAAATCCACTCCACCCAACATTCCACCAAGGCAACGGCCTATGTCCGCAGAGCACTTGCACTTATTGCAGCAAGAAGTAGTGGTGATGCTGCAAAAAGGCGCAATCGAGCTCGTGCCAGTGGAGGAGGAAGGCACAGGGGTATATTCCCTGTACTTCCTTATTCCAAAGAAGGACGGATCTTTCAGACCCATTCTGGATCTGCGTCCCCTCAACCTGTATATACTGTCAGAACATTTCCATATGCTTACACTGCAACAGATTCTTCCCTTGTTAAACCAAGGGGACTTCATAGCAACCTTAGACCTCAAGGATGCTTACTTCCACATACCACTACACCCGTCCCACAGAAAATACCTCAGGTTCACTATCCAAGGCAGGCATTATCAGTTCAAGGTCCTACCCTTCGGAGTGACCACAGCCCCAAGAGTGTTTACCAAGTGTCTGGCGACAGTAGCAGCGCACCTCAGGAGGCAGAACATCCATGTCTACCCCTACCTAGACGACTGGCTCGTTCAAGCCAAGTCGGAACAACAGTGCGCCGCGGACATGTCGACTACCATTCACCTCCTTCACGATCTGGGCTTCTCGTTGAACTACCCAAAGTCGCATCTTCAGCCGGCACATGTCCGGCAGTTTCTAGGTGCGACGATCAATACCCTGACGGCCATGGCTCAGCCCAACCAAGTCAGGATAGACAGCATGCAGTCTCTAATCCAAAAGTTCAGACCACAACACTCGCTTCCAGCGAGAGTGTTCATGCAGTTGATTGGCATGATGGCATCCTGCATCTTCATAGTCCCTCACGCACGTTTACATATGCGTCCGCTCCAGGAGTGCTTAGCAAATCAGTGGACACAGGCTCAGGGACAATTGACAGACCTAGTGTTGGTTACCAGTCGGGCATACGACTCTCTGCATTGGTGGACTCCACACAACCTTTGCAAGGGCCGACTGTTCCAAGAGCCAGTGCCACAGATTATCCTGACAACGGACGCATCTCTCCAGGGATGGGGAGCTCATCTGCTCACTTACACAGTGCAGGGACTATGGACGACGCAGCAACAGAAGATGCACATCAACTATCTGGAACTGATGGCAATCTTCATGGCGCTCAAGTCCTTTATTGTACATCTGTGCAACAAGGTAGTGTTAGTCCGGACGGACAACATGACTGCGATGTACTACATTCAAAAGCAGGGGGGCACCCACTCGCCACAGCTGTCTCATCTGGCTCAGGGCATATGGAAGTGGGCCATTCAGAGGAACATTTTCCTCATGGCAGAACACCTCCCGGGAAAGGACAATCAGATGGCGGATCTGCTCAGCAGATACAGCCATCAAATGCACGAGTGGGAGTTACACCCATCTGTGCTCCACCCGTACTTCCAGCAGTGGGGTCATCCGGAGATAGACCTGTTTGCCACAAACAAAAACGCAAAATGCCAACACTTTGCCGCCAGGTTCCCTCACCCACAGTCGCAGGGGAATGCGATATGGATGAACTGGTCAGGCAGATTTGCGTACGCTTTTCCGCCAGCCCCTCTGATACCGCTGGTGGCAAGAAAGCTACGGCAGCACTCGCTGACTCTCATCCTGGTTGCTCCAACGTGGGCGCGCCAAGCATGGTACACCACGTTCCTCGAACTCTCGGTGGTCCCGCATCAAAGGCTGCGCCTCACGCCCAGACTTTTGACGCAGAACCATGGAGACATTCAGCATCCAGATCCGCAACAGCTAAACCTGGCGATCTGGCTCCTGAAGTCCTAGAGTTTGGATACCTTCACCTACCTCCAGAATGCATGGACATCATCAAGGAGGCAAGGAAGCCAACTACCAGAGCATGCTATGCTGCAAAATGGAAGCGTTTTGTCATTTACTGTACAGCCAATGACATCAACCCGCTAGATGCATCTATCCCTAACATCATTTGCTATCTGTTACATCTTTACAAGTGCAATCTAGCGTACACTTCTATTCGGATACATCTATCCGCCATAGCAGCTTATCTTCAGAATAGGCAGCATCTCTCTGTCTTCAGGGTGCCTGCCATTAAAGCTTTCCTTGAAGGCCTGAAACGAGTCATTCCCCCAAGAACACCGCCAGCTCCGGTGTGGAACCTCAATGTGGTCCTCACCAGACTAATGGGACCACCTTTTGAGCCACTGCACTCGTGTGAACTCCAGTTCCTAACGTGGAAAGTAGCTTTCCTAATTGCTATTACGTCACTAAGGCGTGTTAGTGAGCTACAAGCGCTCACAATCCAAGAGCCATTCATTCAGATTCATCCAAATAGGGTAGTACTACGTACTAACCCCAAATTCCTTCCGAAGGTGGTGTCACAGTTTCATCTCAACCAAACTATTGACTTCCCGGCATTCTTCCAAAACCCACAAACGGTGGCGGAAAGAATGCTTCATACTTTAGATGTCAGGAGGGCGTTGATGTACTACATTGACAGGACACAACACTTTAGGAAAACAAAACAGCTTTTTGTTGCCTTTTCACCACAGCACAAGGGCAACCCTATTTCCAAAGCAGGAATAGCCAGGTGGATTGTTAAGTGCATCCAAATATGTTATCAAAAGGCAAAACGTACCTTGACAATACCCCCAAGAGCGCACTCCACTCGCAAATTGGGGGCATCTATGGCTTTCCTGGGAAACATTCCTTTAGAAGACATTTGCAGAGCAGCCACGTGGGTTACACCACATACCTTTACAAAACACTACTGTGTTGATGTACATTCCAAGCAGCAAGCAGCTGTAGGACAGGCTGTTCTCATAACACTTTTTCAGGCTTCTGCAGCTGGCACGGGCAACCGCCGCTAATGGAGGGACTGCTATACATTCTATGCAAAAGATATGAATTTAGCAGCCCACATGCCTCGAACTGAATATGCTACTTACCAGTATGCATCTGTTCTTGGCATGTAGGGCTGCTAACATTCATATCGCCCGCCCTCCTCCCCGGTGCCTGTCGCAGCTGCAGACATACTCTTGTATACAATCATTAGCATGGACATCCTTTACACTTTACACTCCATCTCTGCCACAATGGCTAAAAACAATCTGGGGATGGAGCCGATGCCCATGCGCACTGTAGTCCAGGGGAGGAGCCACCTATCTCAGGATACTTCGAAGACTCTTCCAGGACAACAATGTGCGATCATCCGGACCCAACACTAGGCGGTGATCTAATGCAAAAGATATGAATGTTAGCAGCCCTACATGCCAAGAACAGATGCATACTGGTAAGTAGCATATTCATTCTGACACATTATATGAATGTATAATTTATTATTCACTTTTAAGGATATTGAACTCATTTGCTGTCATTTGTTTTTTATGAAGCTGTTCATTTAGTGAATCTGTTTAATAACGCTTTCAAACTTATAAATCTGTGGGTTTAACCATTTCTATTACCTGGAGAAGGCCTTTTGTGATGCTGTCTGATATCAGGTCTTGTTCTGGCACATCTGAAATTATTTATTAAGTTACTGAGAAAGGAACAGCAGCCAGATTTATTTTTCTATTTTATTTATTTATAAGATTTTATATAGCGCGAACGTGACCCACGAGGGTATCAGAGCGCTTTACAGTATATAGTTATAAAGACATAAGAAATGAGGTGGTATACACGCATTTGATATTCGACAATACTTACAAAAGAGGTAAATAGTATAAGATAACGCCGGTGACCAGTGGACAACACATGATGATCCCAGAGGGCAACAGACCATTACAATATATACAGTTATTGAGCCTTAGGTCAGTATTGTGGAAATAAACAAACATATAATGTTCTCTTTCAATCCACAAGAGGTAGCCAGTGATATGAGGATTGTATCGGTGACTCAATGTCAGCATAGAATCAAGACTTAGGATGTGAATTTTTTCATTAGGAGTATTTTTTTGAAGGTGGTAAAGGAAGAGATTCCCCGTACCACTGGAGGTAAGGAGTTACAAATCTTTGGAGCGATCCCTGAAAAAGCTCTGCAACCAGTTCTCTTTTTATGAAAGGATTGTGGTTTCAGAAGTAAAGAACTCGCACTTCATAGTTGTGTGCATCCTCCGGATTGTTCTAGTTTTAGAGCTAGGTAACTGGGTGTATTGTTATGTAGTGCTTTATGGGTCATGCAGGCAACCGTTAGTTGTATTCTTGCCTCATAGGACAGTCAGTTCAGCGCTTTCAAGGTCGGAGAAATGTGGCTATTTCTTTTAGATTCTGATACCAATCTTGCCGCAGCATTAAGTGAAGCCCTCAGCGGAGCCAGCTTGTATTTGGGGAGACTGAAAAGAGTTGTGCTTCCATAGTCTAATCTTGGTAGCACTAAGGCTTGCACTGCCATTTTAAGGTCGGTCTGAGGGAGGAAGAGTTTAAGTTTCTTTAGTAAACTCATCTGGTGATTGGCTCCCTTGGTGGCATTAGTAATGTGCGACTGCATATTCAAGTGTTTGTCTATGGTGACTCCCTGGGATTTTGCAGTCAATGATGAGGGGAGCACAGTCAGTGGAGGTTAGGTGTTTCAACCATTGCTCTATCTTTGGTGTATGATTAGGTGGGGATATGAGAATTAATTCAGTTTTTTTTGTATTAAGCATGAGGTGGTTGTTCGTGAGGCAACTTTACATGTTCTGTAGTATAGCGTTGAGGGAAATGAAGTCTTCTGGAGTGTAGGTTTTCAAATACAGTTGGACGTCGTCCGCATACAGGTGATATAGGATATTCGCTGATTTCAATGCGTTTGCCAGGGGTTCCATTAGTAGGTTGGAAAGAATAGGTGATAGGGCAGAGCCCTGGGGAACGCCTATGTTGACCACGGAGGGCTGAGAGAGTGAATTCTTTATCTTGATTCTTTGTGTTCTGTTATTAAGGAAGGAGGAGAACCATTGTAACATTGTGCCTGAGAGGCCCATCCTTCCTTCCAATAGGGACAGTAGGTTGTCATGTTTAACCGTGTCGTAGGCAGAGGATAGGTCAAGAAGTATCATTAGGCATGATTCGTTGCGGTCAAGCATTTTTAGTATGTCATCCAATATGTGGGTGAGTGCAGATTCTGTGCTGTGACCTTGACGGAAACCAGATTGGTGATTGTAATTCTCCATATGATTGCATAATTGTATTTGTACACATTTCTACAGCAGTTTCGCCAAAGTGGGGATGTTGGATATAGGGCGGTAATTGATGAGATCTGATGGGATGGTGTTGGCTTTCTATAGTATAGGTGTACACATTTCTCCAGTAGTTTCGCCAAAGTGGGGATGTTGGATATAGGGCGGTAATTGATGGGATCTGATGGGATGGCGTCGGCTTTCTTTAGTATAGGTGTAACCTGCCCTATTTTAAGACAGTCTGGTATGGAGCCTTGTCTCAGTGAGGTGATAACAATTTTTGCGCATAATGGTAGGATGGATGTTTTTATCATTTTGATCCTAAGACAAGCATTGGACCCTGCTCTTATTTTTTATTACAGATGAAGCACTGCTGCTATTAAACAAATTTGTGTTCTTTTGTGTAGAGATTGTTCTTAGATTGTTCAAATCTTAGATGTAACAAAGGTGCGCTTCCACTTAAAACATCTTCTGCAAACTTGTCACTCCCTCCCAAACTCCTCTCGTATTTTTATCGTGGACAACACCTATTCATTGTTAGTGTTGTAGCATGCATAATAAAAATCAGGCAGCCAGAGTAATTTTTATTTGAAAAAGATTAACTGGTCTCTCGCAAAATGAAACCCTTAAATGGTTGCAGTTGACTGGATTAAATTTAAAAGAGCGTACTTAAGGATCAGATTTTCCATCATAATTTTTCCTCCTTTTTGGCATAAACATTTGGCCATTCCATTGCTTTGAAAACTCTGCACTGTAATGGCAAGATGCGGCTTCTGGATCTCTTTACCAGAAAAAGTATGACCTGGTAGATCTCAGCTTGTTTATGACTACAAACAGTGGAAGAAATCACATCCCATTAATTTGATATAACAGCTCAATTGCGATTCTCCTATTAACATGCCTAGAGAATCTAGATTTCATTAAAGACACAGAGGCTCACATTATGCAATGACTTTTAATTGCAGATCCAAGCCAGTCCCATCACAATACAAAGGTTCCAATAAGAACACTGAGATAAGGTAAGATACAAGACATAGCAACCATCAGCCTCTTTTAAATCAGGCGAAAAAGATCCAGTAGATTCCAGAAGATTCGAAGTAAAAGACAAACGAGATTGAAGAAGACAACCAGTCGGCTTCCCGGTGATGAAACAGCCAAAGTAGCTTAAGTAGAAGGATTACCTGAAAGAAAGGAGACAAGGAAAATTGTATCCTAAATAAAAAGGTAGTCATAAAGTAACAAATCCTGAAAAATGAATTGAACAACCATAAATAACATTTCAATATAAAAATAAAATACATTATATTCAAGTGACACCCATAATGTTAATATTATTATTATTATTATTATTATATATTAAATATGACATCCAGAACCAAACAGGGAACGGGATGGGCGGGATAATGTGAGCCTCCGTGTCTTTAATGAAATCTAGATAATCTAGGCATGTTAATAGGAGAATCGCAATTTCATTACAAGAACGGAGGCTACATTATGCATGTTGGTAGCCCTGTAAAACTACATTAGACATGTGTTCAATAGGTTTACAATAATGTCTTGCAAAGGTACTAGCGTTAGACCAGTCAGCAGCTTTAAGGATATCATCCAACTTACCTCCGGACCAAAGAGACTTACTTGCCATGGCACCTCTAAGAGAATGAGCTTGAAATTTGGATATATCAATACCAGCTAAGGACATTTCAGACTTAACCCATCTGGCAATCGAGGTGGAGGAAATAGCCTTATGAGGTTTAACAAAGGAAATGAGAAGCTGATTCTCATTAAGCGGTCGAAGGTTAGACATTGTCACATCATAAGCTTTCATACATTCAACTACACAAAGTTTCGGACAAGGGTCGAAACGAGGATAGAAGATTGAATTAGACATGGTCTTGGTTCTTCTATAGAGCTCAAATTTAACACCAAATACATTATATGACCTATTAGAGATCTCCAGAGCTTTAACATCAGAAACTCTACGACAGGAGATAAGGCAAAGAAGAGTTGCGAGTTTAATAGATAGAAACTTTCTGTTCAGAAACAAATTATCGGGCCAGGAAGTGAAGAGATCTAGTAACAAATTCACATCCCAGAGAGTATCATATTTCGGCTTCGGGGGTCTTTTTAGACGAATACTCTTCATAACTCTACAAACAATCACATTTTTACCGATCGATTTGCCCGCAAGAATATGACCCGCAGAGATCGCCGATCTATAACAATTGATTGATCTATAAGTCAAACCTTTGTCAAAAAGTTCAGCCAGAAAATTCACTACATCAACGATAGGTGCCTGTATTGGATCCAAATCCCTCTCCATGCACCAACAAAACCAAGATTTCCAGATATTATTGTATCTGTAGTGAGTTCCCGGCTCCCATGACTCTCTGAGGAGAGTAGAAGCTGATGACGAAAGTCCTGAGACTTCGTTGGATCTCCTGACACTCTCCAAGCAAGAAGGTTCAAATTCCCAGATAGGGTCATTAGGTGAGGATCTCAGTTTACGTCCGTAAGGAGAACTTTCAGGGAAGGTATCAGAAAGGGAATTTCAAAAGTTAGTTCCAGAACAGTGGGGAACCACGCTTGTGACGGCCAGAAGGGAGTTATCAGAACTAGAGAGCATCGGTCCTGCCTGACTTTCTGCAAGACTTTCTGGATCATTGCGAATGGGGGGAAGGCATAAGCATTGATCCCTGACCAGTGTTGGAAAAATGCGTTCACTGCCTCTGCGCCGGGATCTGGCATCCAGCTGAAGTAACGCTCTAGTTGAGAGGTGAGACGGCTCGCAAATAGGTCTATTTCGAATGGACCCCAACAGGAATTTAATGAGTCGAAGACAGCGACGTTGAGTTTTCAATCGCTGTAGTCCGAAAGGAATCTGGAATTCCAATCGGCAGAAACGTTCGATTTCCCTGGGTAGTATTCCGCTCTGAGCACAATTTTGTGTTCTAAGCAGAACATCTAGAGTTTCCTTGCTAGGTTGGAATGGTCGGCAGATTTCGTACCTCCCAACCGGTTGATGTAGGCCACAGCCGAGACATTGTCCATTTTCAGAACAACCGATCTCCCCTGTATTGAGTGCTTGAAACTCATAAGGGCGTATATGCCAGCAGTAAGTTTGAGGAAATTTATATGGTGAGATGACTCCTCCTGAGACCAAACGCCACCCGTATTCCTGTCTAGGAAACATGCACCCCAACCATGAAGGGAAGCGTCCGTATCCAACACAAAATCCGGTTGCGAACCGAAAATTGCTTTCCCATTCCAAGCCACCAGGTTTTCCAACCACTAGTTCAGTTCTGCTTTGGCCTCCAAATCTAGGGAGATTCGATCTTCGTACCAAAGACCGGCCCTCAACGCCCTTCCTTTTTTCCTTTGCAAGGCCCGGTAATTCAGAGGGCCTGAAAAGATCGCCTGGATGGAAGAAGATAAGAGACCTAGAAGTCTTGCCAGTTCCCTTAAAGGGATATCTTCTTGTCTCAATACATGTCAAATCTCTTTTTTGATTTTCGAAATCTTTGGAGGAGGCAAGAGAAGAAGACACCTGGAAGTGTTCAAAGTGAAACCCAGAAACTCCAGGGATTTGGAGGGGGTTAGAATGGACTTCTCTTTGTTGACAATGAAACCTAGGCTTTCTAGTAAATTCATGACTGTTTCCAGGTCTTGGAGAAATTGATGGAGGTCCTGACACATTATCAAGATGTCGTCGAGGTAAATAATAAGACGGACGCCTCGTTCCCTCAGGAAGGAGGCTACTGCTCTCGTTACCTTGGTAAAACACCAAGGGGCGGAGGAAAGCCCAGAGGGAAGAGCTTGTAACTGATAAAGATGTTTTTTCCATTGAAATTGTAGGAATGGTTGGTGTATGACCGCCATGGGAATAGTGAAATAGGCGTCCTTCAAATCTAGTTTGACTAACCAGTCTTCTTTTCGTAGAAGATCTCTCAGGAGATGTATACCTTCCATTTTGAAATGCCTGTAAACAAGAATTTTGTTTAGGCCTTTCAGATTTATGACCGGTCTACAGCCTTTTCCTTTTTTCTCTACGAGGAATAACGTGCTTACGAAAGTTAGGGAATTTAAAGGAACTTCTATTATCGCACCTTTCTGGAGCATAGAGGAGATCTCTTCCTCCACTATTTTCTCTTTTTCTAATGAAGCAGGAATCTCCCTTGGTAAGGAGGTTTGAAACGGAGTTTGAACGAAATCTATCATAAAGCCACTTACTGCGGACAGAACCCAAGGATCTTGCATTATTTTTTCCCATTCCTTCGAAAAAAGCCTGAGTCTGCCTCCCACCTTTGGAGGGATAGAAGGAGAAAGTAAAAGAGCAGGACTTACTTGGAGGATTTGACGAGAATGAAGCTCGTGATCTTGCCCCTCTTGGTCGATTTCCTCTTCCACGATTGAAGGAGTTGTTATAATTATATTGTTGAAAGCCTCTTCCAAAGGGGCGTGATCTCTGATAGGGCCTTTGGTTAAACCGGCCAGAAGAGAGGTCCCGTCTTCCGGCCCTTCCAAAAACATTATTGCTGAATACTCTCTTGATATTCTTCTGGGCTTTATCAAGGGCTGTAAAAGTTGAGACGTACTTTCCCAATGATTTTATAAGCTCTTCACCAAAGAGCAGGCCTTTCGGATTTGAAGATGGCTCCTTCTCAGCCATATCAGAGAGTTTTGGGTCAAGTTTATAAAGGATGAGCCTGCACCTTTCTGCGTTAATGCTGGCATTAGCATTGCCTAGGAGAATGAGGGCTCTTTGGCTCCATCCCCTTATTAAATCTATATTAAGATGGGTACCTTTAAGGTAACACTCTTCAGCGGAGTCAAGAATTCTGCTGAGTGGTCCAACCACATCCAGTAGGCGATCTTGGCACACTTTAAAAGCTTTTTCTAGGCCTTTTGTAGGATCGCGTCCAAGTCTAAAAAGATACTTAATTAATTCCGGGTCCAAATTAGGAGCATAACATGCTTTTTCATCGATTGAGGGTCTTGAACACTCAGCCCTTAAAATATTCCTTGTCTCTCTTTCGTGAGGGAAGCGAATCCATTTTTTAATACGTTTTGAAACATGCTCCTGTGGAGACCATTGTGAGGAACGGGGATGTTTTAGATTCAGAGGGGAGAACATCTCCTCTCCCAGGGGGTTTAGAATATTGTCCTTCGATGTAGAAGGGGGTTCATTTTCCTCATCAAAAATTCCTACATCTCCATCATCTAAATCCAGGACGTATTCGTCTGGATCCATATCATCATCATCATCATCCGAGCCCTCCGGGAAGTCTTGAGCACTTTGAGATAGTGAGCCGCTAAGGGCATCCAAGGTATTTGGGCCGCGAAGGGCACCCGATTGTTGTGTGTCACAAGAGACATCTCTATTACTTGAGGTGCGAAGACCTTCCAAATATTTTGTGGTGCTAAGACCACCAATATTAACAGAGGTGCTAGGACCTCCCGTGCTCGCATGGGTCTCGGTAGCGGTGTGGTTAGTCTTCTTTGTACGTGTAGCCCCAACTTTCTCATGAGTAATCACTTCAGACACATCTTCCTGAGAGGGAAGTGGTCTTTTATAGGGTACAAACTGAGCAACGGTCTCTCGCATACAGGTTTTCATTTCTTTTTGGACCATAATGCGAAAATCTTCCTTATTAAAATTAGGAAGTGTTGCATTGTTCATATCTGACTCTGAGTCAGATAAGTTTTTCATCTTGCCCCTTCTTTTTTTTAATATAAATAGAATTAAGGACTCCCAAAAGATAGGCCAATGTATAAAATATACAGTTTATGAACTTCCAGGAGCCCCTTTGCTATTTGCCAAAACCAGATGAAGAATTAAATTGTAAATTAAATTGGCAATTCTTAAAAATAATGTGTGCAGTAGTCGCTCGCTAAATTATAATGTATGCAGTATTTGTTCAATAAATTCTCACAAACGCAAACAAACAGCTGATCTTCAACTGTCGAAGAATGAGGAAAGCTCCTAGGCGAGACGTGCACGAAGCGTGGCTCTCGCCAAGGAACTTTCCTCTAATGTGTGTTGCCTCATTTCCTTGAGGCCGGAGACTGCGGGCGAAATGGGGGGGAAAGGTTCAATTAAGACGGAGCAACGCTTGTCCGACCTTCTTTTCAAGAGATGGAACGTAAGCGTGGGATTACTCGGTGAGAGCGCGAGGGGGGGGGGGGGGTAGCGCTTGTCCTAAACATGCATAAGCGTTATGAAACCGATAGGGTAAGAGCGGAGTTTCAGGTTGAAAGAGCGTGAGTAGACCAACGCTCGTTTAATGCATATAAGCGCCATTTCGTTGTGAGAGCTGACGTTGTGAGGGGTACAGCGTTTTATATCTGATACATAAGCAAAACAATCTTTTTCGATAAAAGAACGGTGAAGAACAGCGGCGACGTACAATAAAATAAGGAAAGCAAAGTAAACTCCCTGAGCTAAGTACACTGGACAATATCACTGTGAGGAAATGCACATTATTAATCAGCAACCTGGTAAATAGAGGTTATCCAAACAGAGGGAGGGGATGATCTCCATAAATTGCAGATCATGAAGGGGGAAGAGGTGGAGGAGGGGATAAGCCACCCTTCACATAAACCCCAATATAAATCCAAATTGTTACCAAACGAACAATATTAGAGAAAGTAGGTTAGAGAAGATAATGAGCTGCTTATCTGCTTGGAGCCGCATTTAAAAGAGGCTGATGGTTGCTATGTCTTGTATCTTACCTTATCTCAGTGTTCTTATTGGAACCTTTGTATTGTGATGCGACTAGCTTGGATCTGCAATTAAAAGTCATTGCATAATGTAGCCTCCGTTCTTGTAATGAAATCATATGGCTTTCCATAGACTCCAGAAAACGTGGTTGTTTGATAACTAATTTTAACGGAACTGCAATAAGTATAGGACCACAAGACCTTCATTGATGGTGAACAATTATGCTTTAAAAACTGCCCAATATGGAGATACACTCTTAATGCCTGCTTTTGTGTAGTCATTGCATTTATGATGATGCTATCCACACTTTCAAGTCACATCAGAAAGTCCTGACCATCAGTACAACTTAAATCATTGCGTAGAGGGCATCAGAAGACAAGGAGAGGGTCGTTGATTACTGAATTAGAAGTATTCACTAAAGGTATTATAGCTGCTTAAGAATGAAATGTCTCAAGTCCCAGATATGTCTCCAATCAGTAACTAAGCCTATCATGAAGAGATTGTTGTCTCTTAGTGCTGTTGACAGATATTTTGGACCTTAGTGGGAATTTTTCATACCACATGGTCACCCCTGCCACGGGGGGAAATTCAGCAATGCCAAATCATGGGGGATCTAGGGGAGAACGTCAAGGACTGGATTCAAGTGAATTAGGGTTTGAGTACCACTCTTAACCAGTCCATCTGTGCTTTGAGTCCAGCAGCCATGTTAGGAAGGAAGAGGACAAATCAGTCGCATCTTAACAACTAGGTAAAATCACTTAGAGTTCACAGCAACTAATATATTATCAAATAACATTGACTCTAAGGTAGTGGAGACGAAATTGTTGGTTTATAAGAACCAGGAGTGAATGTCAAACATTGGCTGCTAAGATCAATGTTGTGTGAGTGCTGTTGAGTATGACATTTTTCTCAGTATGAAGGTGTACATGAAGAGCATTTCAAGTCCCAAAACTTGAGGACAAAGGGACTTTTGTTATAGCTAAAGAAAATGAGAGCTGGAGAAGCCAAGAGACAGAAAGAAGTAGAGTTAGGTATAGAGGGCAAGTGAGCATGTGAGAGAGGTCATATGTAACCCACACTGTTATGACCAGACCAGCCCTCAAAGTGTTTTGTGTGTGTGTGCTCGTTCCTCTGAATTCCACCTGAATGTATATGAAGGTGGTAGGACTGTTCCTAACAAAAAAGAAATCCTTAGATGGTGCAGACCATCAAGCAGTCAAGGAGGGGCAGGTTGTTTCTGCCTGAGTAGTGATTAATTCTGCAGAGAAAGCAAGGACACATACCTATTCAAGTTATTCGTGTCTAGTTGTAAAAATATGATTGCAAGCTTGTGTAATTTGGGTCAAGAAGGTGAATAACTACTGACATTGAAAAAACATGTGTACCAGGGCGCTGGATTCTGCATTGCTACACCATCATTTGGATCTGCTAATTGGGTTAGCGTCATACTTTTTTTCTCATGATTGTAATATTTTATCATGAAAAACTGGGTTTGCAACTTTTCAGCTTCACAAGTTGTTTTGTATGTTGAAATGCATATATATCCTTCTGAATGTAGAGAACCAGGTACTGTGCCTTACAGTTTTAGTAACTGGTCTTTTTGTATTGTTCTCATGGCAAAATGAGGCATGGGTGTTTTCTTGTTGTTGCAATTTTAAATAGGCAAAAACAACAGGTTATGGACAGAATGCAGAACATTGTCATACATTCATCCCAGTACAGAGATCTGGGCCTAAATCCATCGTTTTTTTGCACTCCAACACCACCCCAGGTCAGACATGGCCATATGCAAATCAGCCTTGACCCTGTGCCTCATGGGAACAGTCCAGCCCGAACTGCCAAGCCATGTCTTTCCTGGACCGGAATCAAGCATCCAAGGAACGGTTTCTGGCTATCAGCCTTCATCAGCCTGGATAGCTTTACTCCAGTGGTGTCGAGAGCATGGGACTCACGTCTGAGCATACCCATCCCACTCGGGGCGACAAAGGCAAAAACACCAGGTGATGGACGGAATGCAGAACATTGTCATACATTCACCCCAGTACAGAGATCTGGGCCTAAATCCATCGTTTTTTTGCACTCCACACCACCCCAGGTCAGACATGGCCATATGCAAATCAGCCTTGACCCTGTCCCTCATGGGAACAGTCCAGCCCGAACTGCCAAGCCATGTCTTTCCTGGACAGGAATCAAGCATCCAAGGACCGGTTTCTGGCTATCAGCCTTCATCAGCCTGGATAGCTTGACTCCAGTGGTGTGGAGAGCATGGGACTCACGTCTGAGCATACCCATCCCACTCGGAGACAAAGACAAAAACAACATGTGATGGACAGAATGCAGAACATTGTCATACATTCACCCCAGTACAGAAATCTGGGCCTAAATCCATCGTTTTTTTGCACTCCACACCACCCCAGGTCAGACATGGCCATATGCACTGGGGTGGTGTGGAGTGCAAAAAAACGATGGATTTAGGCCCAGATCTCGTACTGGGGTGAATGTATGACATTGTTCTGCATTCTGTCCATTAACTGTTGTTTTGCATTTGTCACCCCGAGTGGGATGGGTATGCTCAGACGTGAGTCCCATGCTCTCCACACCACTGGAGTCAAGCTATCCTGGCTGAAGACGGCTGATAGCCAGAAACCGGTCCTAGGATGCTTGATTCCGGTCCAGAAAAGACATGGCTTGGCAGTTCGGGCTGAACTGTTCCCATGAGACACAGGGTCAAGGCTGATTTGCATATGGCCATGTCTGAACTGGGGTGGTGTGGAGTGCAAAAAACTATGGATTTAGGCCCAGATCTCTGTACTGGGGTGAATGTATGACATTGTTCTGCATTCTGTCCATCAACTGTTGTTTTGCTTTTGTCACCCCGAGTGGGATGGGTATGCTCAGACGTGAGTCCCATGCTCTCCACACCACTGGAGTCAAGCTATCCTGGCTGAAGACGGCTGATAGCCAGAAACCAGTCCTAGGATGCTTGATCCCGGTCCAGGAAAGACATGACTTGGCAGTTCGGGCTGGACTGTTCCCATGAGGCATAGGGTCAAGGCTGATTTGCATATGGCCATGTCTGAACTGGGGTGGTGTGGAGTGCAAAAAACGATCGATTTAGGCCCAGATCTCTGTACTGGGGTGAATGTATGACATTGTTCTTCATTCTGTCCATCAACTGTTGTTTTGCAATTTTAAATAGGACAGACATGACCCGAGGACATAAGAGTGCTTTACAGCAGTAGCATGATACAAGGGTACAGCAAATTACAATAATTACGTTCAGACATATTACATTGGTAGCTGCAAACAAGACAAAAGCAGCCATTGTACAGGGTTGTACACGGTTCAAGCAATGATTAAGATGGTGATGAGACACTATGAAGGTAGTTTGTCTCCTGGGTAGAGTACTTAGGCATGGTCAAGGGTGATTTACACAGATGTATATCAAATAGGAGGAGCTTGAAGTCCTTTTTGAAGCAGACCATGCAGGTTGTTAGACGAGTAAGGGGTTCCAGATTATTGTGGCATATCAGAGAATGACTGGCTCATGCACCGTTCTCGATTGAAGTTAGGGGGTTCCAAGGGTAAATATTGGGCATTTTTGGAACCCCTATTTGCTCCAGAGATTTTCAGCGCATGGTGTGGAGGGTTATTGCTTCTGGAACTCTCTGCAACAGGACCACCTCCCACCCACCCTGATAGAAGGCGAGCAGGCCCTAGCATGATTCTCTGTTTTACCCAATAGGTCTTAATCTGTGCTCTCCCTTCATTCCACTCTGCAGACATGTCATCTCCATGTAAAGTCACACAGGGCCCTTATAACCAGCTCCTGTGTTGCTTTAGCTGGTCTTTGGATACAGCACATTATGGATGACTCTCTTTTCTCACTTAAATTAGGCCAGCATACCTCAAATTCCATCGAACGGCTACAGGAGTGCCTGATAGGCATTCAGCAGTGCTGATGATGATGAATACATTTGTTTATTTGAGATCATGTTTCTTAAACAATAAATAGTTCAAAAGCCATCATGTAATTGCTTACAATGTACAGGAAATCATGTACACAATACTTTAAATAAATCTCAGCTTAAACTGTACATAGGTTAAACATGTAATTAGGCTGCAAGTGATATGGTACATAGCTGTTTACAAACATTAAAAATCTGGCTAAGGCACATGTTACATCTGATGAAAATTGCATTCTAAATAAAAAATGAAGTGCAACCAATCTTGATCTAATATTATATATTTTTTTAAATAGCCTTTCAAATTTCCAGTCCCAAAGTTAAAATATATTAACGTTCTAAAAGTATGTGGACCTTCGACCAATTTCCTTTGTAAGCCAACTGGCATACGATCCTTGACAACAAGATCGGCCGCCAAAAGCAGACATGATATATGGAACCAAAGGAGCGAGTACATAATAGTGTGTTTGGGAGGTCAGCCAGGTTCAGGGCAAAAAGAGTCGGCCATTACACAACCTTGCAGTAGCCTATGGTTAATGCTGATCTTCTTGGAAAGGCTACCATCGGTGTCCAATTCTACTCTAGCTGAATTTCCACTGTGGAGCTCTTTTAATATCCTAAATCAAGCACCCAGACTTTCCATACTTTCCAATTTGTCCCACAAAAGTTCTCCTTCTACCAGGTCAAAGGCAGCCTGGAAGTCTACAAAACAATTATAGAAAGAGCCTCCAGTTTCTAAGGATTTTTTTGCAGTAGACCATAGGTTAAGGCAGTGATCTATAAAAGAATGCCCTGGCGTAAAGCCTCCCTGTCCCAATGGGATCAGATTCAGCTCTTCATACCATTGTGAGAGTTCCTGGAACAATTCTTTGCTATCAATTTTTGCACACACACCCATTAAACTAATTAATCTATAGTTTTTGGGGTCTGCTGGATCTCCCTTTTTAAAGATTGGTTGTATTATTGCCCCTTTCCACTTTTCAGGATAGGTCAGAGCAGATTTAAATTGTTTAAAAGTATCTCCATAGAATTTTGCCCGTCAGTTTATATTAGTGTTCATTATGAGTTCCAGCAGATTATCCTGTCCTGCGGAACTGTTTAAATATGTTTGCACATTAATATCTCCAATTGCAGATTCTGACAATAAGGAGAGTAATTCGGGGTCGTACTGAAAGTCTTCTTATTTCCCACATTGTCTTTCTCCACATACACTAACGTTAAATGTTCTACTCAACGCAATTCAGATACCATACTTCCTGTTCTTACCTCCCTACAACGTACCAGTTTGCAAAATGTCATCACATCATTGGTTGAAATTATCAACATAATTTCATCCTAATTCCTTGTGTATGCTGACAGATTATTCATTTTCATCCTAGCTTTATTTTTCCTAGAGATTTCTTGGTAGAAGCTGCCATCCATATATGATACATTAGCCCGTTTAATTTTCCTTAACTTGCTTTTCCATTCCTGTCATTGGGCATCAAACTACGGGGACTTTAATATTGAACGTTGGCCCAATATTGGGGGACATTGCACATGAACCATTCTGTTAGAACCGGGGTCTCTAGTTGGCAGGGGTATGTACCCTAGTCCAAGTAGGGACCACCGCTTCCGACCTGGTAGCTTGGCGCAGAGCAGCAAAGGCGTAACTTCAGAGGCAATGTGTAAAGTATTTGTGCAACACACAACGGCGATGACACAGTAAAAACACTCACAAGGGGAACACCACACCAGTTTGGTATAAGAATAAGAATTTCTTTATCTAAAAACTATGCGAGAACCAAAAGCAGGTAAATCCAGCTCCAGGCAAGATCAATAATAAAAAGGATTCCAATTTCCAAGCAAGATCAATAATCAATAAAAATGAATCCAGTTCCCAGGCCTGATCAATAATAAAAAGGATTCCAGTTTCCAAGCAAGATCAATAATCAATAAGAATGAATCCAGTTCCCAGGCCTGATCAAATCACCAAAAGCTCATGTGTCCCAGGCTCCTGATGGTAATGTCTTTCTCACAGTGTCCTTGAATGGCAAAAGTTCACTTGAGGTAGGTTCTTATGGTTAAAATTCACTGTGGGAAGGTTCGTAGGCTAAAGTTCCCTTGTAGCGTAATAAGTGTGCCTCTCATAGAAATGATGTTACCAGCCAAGCACAAAGCTCACACTCCAGGTACCCGGCCAACCCGCACCCCGCCCCCTCACGGCAGCCTGGTTGCACTGAGGCGTTACCTGGGGTGGTGGTTGCGGGCGCGAGGCTCCTCTCCCCCTGGGGCCTCGGGCTCAGCAGGCGCTGCACGGGTGGGGGTCACGGCCACACAGCGCTCCTTTAGCACAGCGCTTAACAGTGCCTCCAAGTCCGGGGCAACGACGGAGCCTCCTGCCACACAGTGCTTCGCTTCTCAGCGCTACACAGCGCGCTCCGGTCCCAGTGGCAGTGACCTCAGGGCCAGTTTCAGATGGCTTGCGCAAGAAGCAGAGGCAATCACAGAGCCCTCGGGAGGATCACGGGGCAAATAGTGCTGTGGGCAGGTACAGCGTTGCAGGGCAAATCTTGAGAGTGTTGTTGCTGTTCCAAAGGGAAGTCTTTAAAACGCTGGGGTCCAAGGACAGGTAGTTTCCTTTAGCTTAAAAAGGGTGCAGTCCCAAAAAGGCAATCATTAAAAGGTTGAAGACTCTTTAAAATGTGGTTCAAAGAAAAGTAGTTCCTTTGGGAAGTTGTGGAGACACTCTGGTGGTGATGTTGCAGTCTCCCATGCAGGGCAGGATCAGCAGACAGTAGGGCAGCTCAGCATGTTGTGGGGCAGCAGTTCCTTGGAGCAGTCAGCCTCCTTCCCAGTGGCAATCCTCTTGCGCAGCAGTCCTCACTCCAGCAGGGATTCTTCCAGGTCCAGCAGTGTAACAAGAATGTGAGGCCAGGACACTCCCTTATATATCTTTCACTCTAAGGGCTAGAAAGTGGTGGAAGTCTCTGGAAGGGTCTGGGGGCAGGGGCTTCTGGAAGAGTCCAGGGAGTTCTGGTATGTTCCCTGCCTTCCCTGACCTAGCTGTCACAGTGACGAGAGACAGGCCGTTAAGGCTACAGTGGGCAGCCCATCACAGCTCATCCCAGGGAGGAAGGTGTGAATCACCACTCCCACCTCCCAACCCAGGCAGGCTATCAGTGTGCAGAGGGATGGGGGGAGTCTGCAGACCCTAATCTCAGTGTAGGCAGGAAAAGGTCCCCTTTATAAAAGTGGGATCTCTAGCGTAGTAATGTCCAAACCCTATATATCATTGGAAAGGGTTCCCCGCCCGAGTCCAACAAGACCAAACATGACAGAAGTTATCCCATAAGGAGAGGTTCACAATATTAGCCTATGGAGAATTAGCCTTACTTCAGTAGCAGGGGCTTGTGGCAGATATGCCAGCCTCACAATGTTTTAGGGGAGAGCACCTGCACCTCAGCACTGTTTAGCAGTGGTGAGGCGCCCAGAGTCCTAAGTCCAATAAAATGTAAGGTAAAAATGGGAGGCAACAAGGGCAAAAATGTAGGGGAGACCACCCTAAGGCTGACAGGTCTAACACATTCCTATTAACTTTCAAACACCTGACTACCGCAATCGTTGTTTGATCATAGTTTTTGATTGGGTTACTACTTGTAGAGGTCAAACTGTCAAGATCAATATGATTTTGCGAATCAATTAATTTTTCAATATGCTGAGTGCTAATTTTCACTGTAAGACGCCTGGTTGGTTACATTTCTTTGGAGTAGTACTCTCTGTGTGGGACATTCTTAGATTATATAGGGCCTTTAGAGGGAGATGATCGCTTCCTCTCTACGTAAGTGGTTGGAAATACCACACTAAGGGGAAGTAGCACGCCTTTCAGCAGTGAATCTCTAGGAATTTCCTAAGACTAAACAGCAGTTAGACCAAGTTCTTCATAGTAGGATGTAATTGGAGAACGGGAATGATGATTTTTTTGTTTTCTCATCTTGTTCCAACCTCCTTCCCATTTGCAGAAGTGAAGAACTTAGAAATCCTGTTTGATAAAATGTTTTCTGTCAACCACAAATTCAGAGTCTGTCAGGCTTTAGACACCTACAAATGCTGGGAAAACGCCATCAGTTTATTCCTATCGAGAGCTTTGGAAGGTTGGTTAGGCCCTGTGTCATGATCAAACTGTATTATTGTAATGTCCTTCATTTCTAAGTTCTGATGTCTTCAGAATATGACTGTTGGATTTGATGCTGGTCTCCAGAAATTCTTCTTTACGGTTGAGAGGTGACCGAACCTGAAGTGTTACTCGTTAAACAAAGAATTCAATTGAAAGCACTCAGCTTGAATCATTGAGCGTTTTCTAGCTCTGGTCCCACTTTCTGTCCCGCTTTGTGGTCTCTTACAGACTAGCCAGACATATACACTTAGCTCCTCAATATTCCTTGACATTTCCTGCTTCAAATGCTCACAATGGGATTGTAACGTATTCTGGGTTCCATGGCCTGTGCTCTAAAATGACCTCCTACTCTCTAGAGTTTTGTACCTTCTCAATGTTCAGACACATGGTTACATTTCACTTTTTGTCATACTTTTATTTATTTTTAATATTTTTAAGTGTAGTAAATCTTCTTCCTTCCTTATTTCATTTTTGCTCCCGGCACCAAGATGGCCCCGTGAATGTTCTCTTTATAGATTATAGTTTTAAAACATTGTAATATTAATAATGTCTACTCCTGATATTCACTTAACCTGATTCGCTGACCTGGAGTAAAGTTTCCAAAGAGTTAACATTATTTCTGGATTTTCTGCAGTCAGTGGATAGGTTTACATCTACCTTACTAACCTCCTTTACATAACTTGAGTGCTGGTTTGTAGTAAATCTGACATTACTCATGCCTGCATAAGTATTCCGGGGTGGTGCTGGTTATTTGTAGCTTTGTCTCAGTATAGAAATTCTATGGCCGGTTCTGCAGATCGTCAACTCTGTTTTTTTTCTCTGCTTTTCTTCTTCTCTCTTACAGGTACGTGAACAGGATAATGGTAATTGACTTGGAGGCTCAGCAGAAGTGGCATTTCCTGTGTGACTCTTGGTTAGCAGCAGACATTGACGACTGCCAGTTGGATAGGGTCTTCCCAGCCGCTTCCCGGGGCGACATCATGTCATTCAGGTAGAATTGACTCTCTCTTGGGGATGAACTCTTTATAAAATCAAACACTTATTTTAAATTGTAATTAACTTTTTAGGTAGCCATTTTCGATTGAAAAAAATAGGCTATGATCTCTGTCTTCCGTCCTTCCTTTTTAGATCTCGGCTAGCATTGGTGCGAACATGCGTAGCTCGCTCAGCAAGATTTAATGATAGCGTTGCTGCGCACATACGCAGCTCGCTCGGCGAGATTTAAAGATTTTGAGTAGTTTCAGTAAAGGGCTTTAAGCCCCGCCCCTCTTTTCCATTTGCTGGCGTCACAGCGTATGCTAAACGGTGGCCAGCCATTGGAAAAGAGCTTTTTATGTCGTGTACTTTTGGCTTTTTCAGACAGCCCACTTGGACGGGCTCGCCTGCTTTCCGTGCGTCGCAAACGATTTCTTATCTTTATGGGGCAATGGGCCATATGTATCAAGCTAATTAGCATTCGCAAAGGCCGAAATTCTGCGAATTTCGGCCTTTGCGAATGCTAATTAGATAAATGGTATGTATCAAACATGTTTGATGCAAAATAAGGAATTGCAAAATTTGCTATTCCTTATTTTGCGATTGCACTTAAGAAATCGCAAATTTTGCGATTCCTTAAATGCAATGTATCAAACAAAAAATATTCAAAAATTGCCATTAAGGATTCGCAAATTACCACCAACTTCTAGTTGGTGGGAAGTTGCGAATTCTTTTCAAAAAGCGTTTTTACAAAAAAACAAAGGTGCCATATGACGCCCATACATGCCCTTAGGGCATGTATGTGCGCCATATGCCCCCAAATGTCTTTTTCAGGGGTGCAGCAGGGTGTTCTTGAGACACCCCTGCACCCATGAAAAAATTCCTAATTTGCGATTAGCAAATTGCTAATCGCAAATTGCACTTTCATTCCTATGGGCCTCCTGGCCCATGGAAATGAATGGGTAATTTGCGATTACCATTTTGGTAATCGCAAATTAGGAATGCTAAGGAATCGCTATTGAAAAGCGATTTTGTAGGGGGGCGTGGCTTGGACGCGAGGCGGAATGGCTGCTTAGACCCGCAGCTCCGCCGACCGAGCGAATAAATCCGGCAATTATCCTGTAAACGGACAGAGATCCCGGACCTCTCCCGCTCAGAAGCCCTGTGGAGTGGCGGGGGTTACTCGCTGGAGGAACGAAAACGAAGCGGGAAGACTGACCGCTCTGAACTAACGCGGGCAGCCTGCGAGTGAAGAGGCGGCCCGAGTCAAGTTGGAAGCCGGGACCTCGCGTGAGCCGAGATCCGGAGGAGAGCAGTGGGGAGCCCGGCGCTACGCGGCCTGCACACCGGGGGCCGGAGGGGGCGCCCAACAACTCCGCACTGAGCTGAAGAACGGTCGCTCCCTCCATGGCTCTGGAGTGACACAAAACGTACTGGATTGCCCGGAGCGGGGGTGCACTGTGAGGCCGGAGAGCTGCGCTACCGTCCTGCTTTGGGGCCGACCCGGTAAGGAGCATAACAGGGGAGGCTGACGACGATCCAAGACCCAGTTGGGTGCGAGGGTGCCATACTTGTGCAGCGGACCCCCCGCGAGGCCAAACTGCGTGGAGGGGCGGGCAGACGCGCCTGAGGCGACCGATACTTTGGCGGCACCCCCCCCCCCCCGTGAATGCACAGACTAGCCCACTGCCCCCTAGGGTCGCTAAACGCTGTGGTGGAAAAACGCTCGTGAATCCCAGGATCTGGGCTCGGCTGCTGGAACCCTGATGTTTTGGCGCGAGACGCCATTTTGTGCCGCCGGACCCTGAGTGGGTTGTTCAGTTGCCGCGACTGGTAAGCGGAGGGCATTCTGGCCACAAACTGCCTGCTATGCAAGCGTGCACAGCTACAACTAACTGCAAGGGCGCTGGAGAAGCCTAGGCTGAGTGGGACACCTCAAGCTGCAGTCCTTGCTAGACGGAGCCAGCGCACGACCAGGTTCTCTGTGATCCCTCCGTCGAGTTCGCCAGGCAAGATGGGGAAACCGGATACGAGACAGCCGAAGATCACCTTTGATAAGACCAAGCAGAGGACGACAGGCCAGGAGCAATCTGAAGACGTGGCGGCCAAAAATGATAGTGGGGGCGCGCAAACTTCTGAAATCAAGTCCATGTTTCAGGAACTTAAAACGAGTCTCCAAGGGATAGATCAAAAGATGGACGACTTGGCGGCCCGTATGGACGGCCTGACCAGGCGCATGGACAAGCAGGATGGCAGGATAGACGTGCTGGAAACGCGTGTGACTGAAACGGAAGAGGGTCATACTGCTATGGACAGGAAAATACGAGGCATGGACAAGGTCTTGACGCTAATCCAACAGAAGAATGAGGACTTGGAAGCCCGCTCAAGACGCAACAACGTCCGCATAACGGGTGTGGCCGAAACGACCAACATTGCAAAAATGGAGGTGTACGTAGAGACCATGATGTCAGAACTATTCGGGACAGGCCTCTCCCAAATGTTCCTGGTCGAAAGGGCGCACAGGACGCTGGGTCCCCAGCCACAACCGGGTGCACCGCCGAGAGCAATCATAGCGCGCATTCTGAACTACAGGGACCGTGACACCATTTTACGCATGGCAAGAGATATAAAGGACCTCCAATACCAGGGTAACCACATCTCGATCTTCCCGGATTTCACCATGCAAGTCCAGGCGGCTAGGAGGGAATTCGTCCCGGCCAAGAAGATCTTCCAGCAAATTGGGACCAAATATTCGCTGATATACCCCGCCAAGCTGAGGGTACAAGACCCAGGCAAACCTTCCTTTTTTGTGGACGCCAAGGCAGCATTGAAATATGCAAAGCAACTATCGCGAGATCACAAGAATCAGCCGGCTCCTGAGGTACCTGAAGAGAGAGCTGTCCTCAGTGACATAGAGTGACGGAGGAGCGAACTTTGAACCATCATTGCTGACACTATGCGATGCAAGGGCCGGGGAGGCCTGCTGAGGGCCTCGGACACTGCAGATCCTCCGTACTAAGATAAGTTGGCCGTTACTGATACATGTAAGGTGTGAGGGGGAGGTCCACACGGGAGCACTGTCTGGCCGGCGCTCGGTCGCCCTGGCATGAGTACAGGGTTAGTGTGCGTAAGACCCCCGTTCCCCGAGGGATGTCTCCCATTGAACTTGAACTATTGCAATGCCTTACAGGGTGTTTGGTGTTTGGGTGGGGGGGGAGGGATAGAATTGCACGACCTGATTGGGGGGTTGGAGCGGGAGGGGGTTGGGGGGGTTTGGGATTGCAGAGCACTGTTGCTAATTGTTTTGTTGAGAGGCTGATGTCACAGGCAGCGAATACCTACACAGTTGCACGAGATAGGCCCCAGAGCACTTTAGGCGCCAGATATTGCATGGTGACTGATCGTGCACGATTGCGTTGTACCCTAGTGCACATGTTGCGGGAGGGAGTGACGCTGCATACTCACAATTCTGACTATGGCTCACGTTAAATTGTTAACCTGGAATGTGCGCGGCTTGAACGATAGGCGTAAGGCCCGGCTGGTGCAAGCCTACTTGCTGCGAAGGAATATTGACATATGTTTTCTGCAGGAGACCCACCTGACTGCCAATGCCGCTGCGATGCTCCGTAGTACCAGATGGGGGGTAACACTGCATGCACCCTACTCCAACTACTCCCGGGGGGTAGCGATACTCATTAGGCGGGGGCTTCACTGGACAACGTCAGAGGTGCAGTTGGATACAGAGGGGAGGTACATCATAGTGGTAGGAACTCTGTGTGGTATGAGGACGATTTTGGTGAATGTGTATGGCCCTAATGATGATAACCCTGAGTTCTATAACGACCTTTGGTACAAAGTACAGACTAAAGGGCAGGCAGCGATAATGTGGGGAGGAGATTACAACGTGGTGCTCTCCGACACGATGGATAGACAGGGTACCGCGAGAGAACACCACCCCAAGGCGGCGGCTACACTATGGGATATCATCTCGGAGGCTCGCCTGATAGACTCCTGGAGAGTACTGCACCCGGGAGCCCGGGAAGGTACTTGTCTAACAATGCACAGAGCCACGTGGTCTAGACTCGATTACTGGCTGCTTTCTGGGGACGTCCATACACTTGTGACAGATGTAACACACCTACCGCGCTCACTGTCCGATCATGCGCCAGTATGTCTTACCCTAGCCACCCCAACACCCTACATCCAACCTTTTAGCTGGAGGTTCCCTTCCAGGGCACTTAGAGACCAGGTATTTAGCCAAGAATTGAGGGTAAAACTGGAGGACTACTTCGAGCTGAACGAGGGGTCGGTGGACTCCCCGGGCACGCTGTGGGAGGCCTGTAAGGTGGTGATAAGGGGGTGCTGCATGTCACTGAAGACAGGTGTACTCCGCTCAATCAGAAGCACCTTGCAAACACTAGAAACTGAACTAGCAGCGCTCGAGGCTCGACTTCAAGAAACACCTACAGACAGAGTGAGGGCTGAGTTTCGCACGAAGCTCACGCAATACCAGGAAGAGGCAGACAGAGAGGTGTCCTTTCTAGCGAAAGATGCGCAGGCACGGCGGTACGGGGAGGGGGATAGGGCAGGCAGGACGCTGGCCAACATGATCCGTGCTCCCAGGGGTGCGGACTATGTGCTAGAGATTAGAGATGAGGGAGGAGACATAGTGAGGGAGCCAAAGGCCATCCTCGGAGTCCTGACGCAATACTACAGCACACTCTACACGTCCAAAATTACGCCTGACGACCAAACTATCACAGACTATCTAGACACAATCGCCCTGGCCTGGTTTAACAACGGGGCCAGACAGTACATGGACCTACCGTTCTCGCAGGAGGACATACGGGCTATAATAATGAGCATGCCGCCTGGTAAAGCGCCTGGACCGGACGGTTTAACGTCCGAGTTTTACAAGGAGTATGTAGATATTCTGGTACCCAAACTATACAGGGTCTTTGAGGAAGCGGTCGAATCAGGGATACTCCCGCAATCCATGCACGAGGCACTGATCATCACCCTACTCAAGCCCGGCAAGGACCCTCTTGAGCCGGACTCATACCGACCCCTCTCGCTCATCAATGTGGACGCCAAGATCTATGCGAAACTGCTGGCTGACCGACTAAAATATATGCTACCGCAGATTGCACTGTCAGACCAGTCGGGTTTCGTCTTGGAGGGATCCACTTCCCATAATCTGAGAGTTCTGTTCGGGTTGCTCCACTACCTTGACCCCAAATCGAAAGCTGCTGCTGCGCTACTTGATGCGACAAAGGCATTCGACTCCCTGGAGTGGAAGTTCCTGTACGCACTCTTTACTAGAATGGGGTTCAGCCCGCTGTTTGCCAGACGTATCGGCGTGCTGTACAATCACCCGACTGCAAGGGTGTGAGTGAATGGGCAGACCTCAGACTCTATTCGGATCACGAGAGGGACGAGACAGGGATGCCCGCTCTCTCCCCTGCTCTTTGCCGTAGCTACGGAGCCGCTTGCAGCATGTATGCGGCAACACCACACCCAGAGGAGCATAGGCTTCACATCACGCGGTCTGCTTATCTCCCTATATGCAGACGACATCACCATCTACATGATGGACCCTGAGACGAATTTCGATCCGCTGATGAGGGAGATGCTTAGATATAGCGGCCTCACTGGGATCAATATTAATTGGTCGAAGTCGACCATGCTGCCACTTACAGATAGCACGGTGAGGTGCCACACGGAATTTCAGATTGACTGGGCCGAGGAGGAAGTAAAATACTTGGGCATTAAAGTAAGCCGCACCGTTCATGACATCTGGCTCTCGAACTTTGGAGTGGCAATAGATTGGCTGGAAGACACTTCCGCTTTCTTTGATGGGTCGCATAGCTCTTGCCAAAATGGTGGTGGTCCCCAAATTCCTGTATTTATTTATAAATATACCTCTGCCGTTAACAATGGCATTTTTCGCCAGGCTCCGGTCTGCGGTCATTGAGTTGATATGGGCGGGTCGGCAACCCAGGGTGGCCTGGAACCTCCTAACTCTCCCGTTCCGGCAGGGTGGTTTAGCTGCGCCAGATTTTGAGCTGTATGCGTACAGTGCACAAGCCCAGTTCCTCTACTACTGGCACCACCCGATTCCGTACCAACCTCACGTAGCTATTGAGATAGACGTGGCGTCTCCATGCCCCATCAAGACGGCGGTATACAAAAAATTCAAGAGACCGCATGAGGACATAGACACGGTGGAGATGGTGCGATGGGCATGGGAGGGCATAGCAAAACGAGCGGGCGTGAGCGACATGTACGCCCCGAGCATGCCACTAGACGGCAACCCCCTGCTGGAACCACTCACGGATGCAGCAGTGGTCCGTAGAGCGAGCGAGAGAGGCCTGAAGGTGGCAGGAGACCTGTACCCGGATGACAACTTTATAGAGATACAGGCCATGACTGACTCTACGACCCCGACGGCCACGGAACTCTTATTGTATTATCAACTGCGGGCTGCGTGCAAACGTAGATACCCGGGCTTCCCAGAGGCACCGCCGACACTAGCGGCACTGGAGGACGTTCTCTCGAATGCATCCTCCCATAAATTGATAACGAGGATCTACAGGGCCACACAGAACACGACACCAGTCCCACACACTGACTCGAGGATGGCCTGGGTGAGGGAGGCGGATATACAAATATCGGAAAAACAATGGACGTTTTGTTGCACGCAACTAGAACACTTCTCCCCAAACTACAGGCTCAGGCTCATACACTTCAATTATCTACACAGAACGTACCGTACGCCCTTGCACCTGGTGAGAATGGGACTGTCAGCTGACGCCTCCTGCTGGAGATGTGGTGAGAGAGAGGCCACCTTTTATCATTTGTCTTGGACGTGTGGCCCGATAGGGGCATACTGGGAGAATGTGTTTCGTACTATGAGTCTGATGATGCATATACCCTTGGGTCCCGACCCATTGTTAGGCCTCCTGGGATTTGTGCTGCCGGTACCGAGTACGTCCAGAAAGCTGGTGGCAATGTTACTCCTGCTTGCCAAGTGGCAGATAGCGCTCAAATGGAAACAAAAGACCCCACCAACGATATCGAGCTGGCTGAAATCTGCCTTGTACTGTAAAAATCAGTTGACGGCGTATTGGGAACTGATGCCACTCCGCTCTAGGCCTGCAGACATTTGGCAGCCGTTGGTGGACTGGCTGGCCCACTCGGAGGGGGATGAAAGTGACTGAGGGCAGTACAGGGGGAACATATAGAGCGGGTGCAGGGGGGTGGGGGAATGGCTCCATGCAGAAAATCAGGGGCTTCTGGCGGCGAGCCTTGTGATCACTTGATGGACACTGATTGGGTTGACCTGTGACAATCTCTCACATGTGTTTATGTTAAATGTTATATATTCATACTATATTGACTGAATGCGACTGTGCACGTATTGCAACCCTGCTATATGAAAGTTGGACATATGCTGCCTGCCTCCGGGTTGTTGGCTAAATAGCGGTGTACAGATTAAGAATACTAATAAAGGTTTTTGAAAAATCAAAAAAAAAAAAAAAAAAAAGCGATTTTGTACATACATACCGTTTTGCGAATTCCAAATAGCGATTCCTTAAAATTCGCTATTTGGAATTCGCTAAACGGAAGTATGATACATATGGCCCTAAGTGTTTAAACACGGCCCCATAAAGACAAGCTCCACCGCATGTTTATTTCTGCATCTCACTTTCACTTTAAAGTGAAGGCGCGATGCAAAAATAAACTGCGACTGCCTGGCGAGCACTTGTTTTACTTTGTGAGCTGCCTGCTGGGATACATAAGGTTATCCACAACATTGTTGGTAGGTATTTGTGAACAGTTGTTGGGTAGATGGTGTGTCTTTGTAGGTAGGTCTTTTTTGTGTGTAGAAATGTGTTGCATTGTTTGCGGTTGTCTTTTGTTTACTTCAAGTGATCATATCTCCTACAGTGGGACTTGCAGAATCGTAGATCTGTGAGTCCCCCTGTTTTTTAAGGCGCACTGCTTGCGAATCTGATCACCTTATGCGCACTCGGTTTCAAACAACTAACACAGCAATATCTCACCGGACTGGTGGTTGCCAGGAGAACACAAGCGGGTCTTGACGTAATCCTAATGCAAAGAATGCCACTTCTCCCAGTTAGAGCCGAAGCTATTGCTGTTGATTTTCGCTTTTCCACGCTTTCATCTGTTCCACTAAGCGGGAATGCCTCCTAGAACTTGTTGAGTCATTACAAAGGAAAGCGTGATTTAAATCTGACCATTAATTAGTGTTGTCTTTTTTATTTCTAAATAATAAAACCTGCCCATGTATATTGTGGCAGGCTGCCCAAGGCCTCAACACAATTGCTGCACCCCCTTGGTACTAATAACTCTATTCTTTGTGAGGACGTAGCAGGCATTCGTGGCCTTGTTATGCTACCACAATTTATTGCGGTTTTCGGCGGTGGGCCTATCTGTGACATATTTAATCGCCCACCTCACTGAATCCTAAAATCCAGCCGAGGTACGCACAAGGAGTGCGACCTTCCTCCTCCCCCGGGGTCCCCATGTTGTGGCGGGAATCTCTAGGATAATGTGATTAGTAAGAGATTTCCACACCCTCGCGAATTAAAGGGTGCGCTTGAGCGAGATGTTTACAGAATGATCTTAGGCCCTTTCTGTAGTGTGCCTGGAACACAGTCACCGAAGCACAACAGAAAATACGGTTGATAAATATTTTTCAAAAGGGGCATTATTTCAGAAAAAGACTTGTCCACGTGCTAGCATGTCCATATAAACTTCTCCACTATTTTTTTTTTATTTGTTATGAGTGTTCACAAATTCCTCAGTCACGAAGTGCGTATGCCAGTCCGCTCCTTTCATACCTGTATCCAGACAGTATGGCAATCTAATGCAGTAAATGTTAAAGACCCCTTTTAACCTAGACGTATGCAGGGGGTGGGGGAGCAGGCTTGTTCTTGGCTTCTTTTCCTAAAGCTGCACATTAATTGTATTACCCTTTACGTCATGCACACGTGCCCTTCCTTTGTCCTAATTCCCCGTGCATTGTTGTCGCCTCACTAAGTGGTACCCTGTCACCCCAGCCCCTCTAGCTTTCCGCTATCAGCATATGCTGATAGCGGAACACAGACACTTTATTATTATTATTGTATTGTCAACTGCAAATAGGCGGCGTTTACAGTAGCGCGACACGAAGGAGGTTAAAGTGGGCATTTCCTCGCGGCCTTTTCTTGTGTGACATAAATTTGAGGTAATTTCTATTTTCTAAACAGAAGAGGTTTTTTTCACCAAAAATATGTGTTTATTTCTGCAGTGCACAACTTGCTTACATGTCGCCTCTGTTTTACTTGTAGCTATTTTATATTAGTTAGTGTTGTTCAGGTCCCCTCACAATGTGTTACTTTGATCGTAGCATTCAACTACTGTTATTTTGCAACTTTCTAAAATATTCGAAAATTCTAAAATATTTTGTAAAGCATGATCGGTGTTTACCATCATACCAAGAAGTGAGACGCAAGTGATCTATATTTTTACATAGCTCTTTGATCCTGTGTATTCTCTTCCGGGTGCACAGGCCTCTGTTCACATTGCACGGGCGGCTACATCTGTATCGGTGTAGGAATTTATACTTTTACTTATGAGAAGACTCACAGTATTTGCATGGATTGGGGACAAATATGCAGGGCTGTTAGTGCTAAAGATTTTGAAAATGGGGTAGTTCTGGTGGGGGCGGAGGTGGCAGAACGGAAGTCCTATCTTACTGAATTGCCAAATTGTACGATACCAAATAATTCACAAGCATTGGAAATGCAATAGGTCTCGCAGCATTAGAGTTAGTGCTTTTAGAATTGTTTATGGGTTTTTTTGTAAATCTTTAGCATTTTTGTTTCCTGTAGCCAATGCTAAAGAATTAAAAAAAAAAAACCATAAACATTTCTAAAAGCTCGAACTCAAATGCTCCGAGACCTATTCCACTGTGTGAGGGTGAGGGGTTGAGGGTGAGTGAGGGTGAGTGAGGGTGGGTGAGGGTGAGTGAGGGTGAGGGGTTGAGGGTGAGTGAGAGTGAGGGTGAGGGTGAGTGAGGGTGAGTAAGGGTGAGGGTGAGGGTGAGTGAGGGTGAGTGTGAGTGAGGGTGAGTGAGGGTGAGTGAGGGTGAGGGTGAGTGAGGGTGAGGGGTTGATGTTGAGGGTGAGGGGTTGAGGGTGAGTGAGGGTGAGTGAGGGGTTGAGGGTGAGTGAGGGTGAGGGTGAGTGAGGGTGAGGGGTTGAGGGTGAGTGAGGGGTTGAGGGTGAGTGAGGGTGAGGGGTTGAGGGTGAGGGGTTGAGGGTGAGTGAGGGTGAGTGAGGGTGAGTGAGGGTGATGGGTTGAGGGTGAGTGAGGGTGAGTGAGGGTGAGTGAGGGTGAGGGTGAGTGAGGGTGAGTGAGGGTGAGTGAGGGTGAGGGGTTGAGGGTGAGTGAGGGTGAGGGTGAGTGAGGGTGAGGGTGAGTGAGGGGTTGAGGGTGAGTGAGGGGTTGAGGGTGAGTGAGGGGTTGAGGGTGAGTGAGGGTGAGGGTGAGTGAGGGTGAGGGGTTGAGGGTGAGTGAGGGACCGCAAAGCTATGGGGGGCAGAAATACCACAGGAGGGGGCTATAGCATAAATACCACTGGGAGTTGATAGAGCGGGAAAACGGCCAGAGATTTGCAGGGCAGAGAGAGCACCACAGCGAGACAGCAAGGTGCGAACTGTGTGAGATATTGTGACCGGCGCACGGTGGGGCATTCCCAGGGTAGAAACGCACTGGGACAGTGGCAGGACAGAGAACCCGCGCGAAGCTGGAATGGCAAGAAGATCTCTGGGGTTGGTATGGGTTGAGTACCACTAAGGCTGGTAGGAGGGGTGTACCACGTGAGACTGGGGAGTGTGAAATAGGAGCAGCTTTGTGAAAAACGCCGGAGGGTGGTCCGTGGAGAATTTGGAGATTATTGAAAGCATGGCGGCGCCCCCAGATATTCTTGTTCTGCGTACAGTGTTGTGGACGCGCAAATAGCCGGAAATCCGTGAATTGCTCACGGCAGCAGCGGCGGTGTTGCAGGACTCCTGCATGGTGCTTGCCAGAACTTGGATAACTTCAGAGAATACGGATAAAGTACATTTCAATGCACGCAGGAGACTCCAGGAAAAGGTGCAAGGCGCACCGAAAATGGAACTGCCTGACAGGATGCAGATTTAGAAGGTCGCGTGCCAAATGCAAATAATTAAGACAGTGTTTGGCCTGTTCTTGTAGTCCTTCTTTAGTTTCCGTGGCTCGCATGCTGGCTGGTCGGCGGCTGCCCCGGAGCATGCTGGGATCGACATGGATGCCTTCGATCTGTTCCGAAAGCTCGGAGCCGGGGCTAAGTTTGACGTGCGACGCTTCAGTGGGGATGCGGAGCGGTTCAAGGTGAGGTCTGCTACGGTTAGGAGCGGAGCTAGAAGTTGGTATATGAATTTTCACTGGCAGTTTTCCGGTAGAGAACTTGGATTGTTTTGAAGGTCTACTCAGTGCACACAGGCGTGCACATCAATTATGTGGCACTGAGTGTGTGAGGGTGCAGTGTGTGTGAGGGTGTAGTATGTGTGAGGGTGCAGGGTGTGTGAGGGTGCAGAGTGTGTGGGCGTAGTGTGTGAGGCCTAAAGTAATTTGAGGCTGCAGTGTGTGTGTGGGCTAAAGTAGTGAGAGGGCGCAGTGTGTGTGTGGCCTAAAGTAGTGTGAGGGCGCAGTGTGTGTGGCCTAAAGTAGTGTGTGGGCTCAGTGTGTGTGTCATAAAGTAGTGTGAGGACGAGTGAGGACGAGTTCCAAGCCTGGTAGAGGAATGTTGGCTCGGTCATATTCCACAGGAGGCGCCCCAGCCAGGCTGGTGGTATGACACCAGCAGATGCAATATTTAGCAATCAGACAGTGTCAGAGAGGAAACGGACAGTCTGGCTGCGAGCAGAAGGCGTCAGAGGCATGGAGTGGGAAATCAACACTGGAGGAGACAGAAGCCCGTGAAGAAAGCACACATGAGATGGAGGAGCAGAAATCCGGAGGAAGAAAGCTTGAGAAAGTTGAAGGATGGAAGGATAGGGAGAAAGATGCAGATAAAGTCAGTGAGGAAGGAAAAAATGGGGAGAACGGAATGGACCTAGAGCAAGAAATACGGAGTTAAAAGGCATAGAGGAGGCTGAGAGCACGTGGCTAACTGAGAACATCTAAGCGGCCGAAAGGGGATAAAGGAGGTGCGAGTGCACGCCGAGGTGAAGGACTGTGCTAGAAGGGAGGGGGAAATGCCAATAGCAGAGGAGCCTGCAGGCTGTTTAAGGCAGATGGTGTCTGCGCGCAAAGTACTGGGCGAGAAGGGAGGGGGAAATTCCAGCAGCAGAGGAGCCTGCAGGCTGTTTACGGGAAATTGCATGAAAAGGGTGGTTCATAACATTCACATTAGAAGAACCACACCAGTCAGCAGAGTAAGACCATCTGCAGCGTCTAAAGACAGGAGTGTAGCCAGCAGCATCAGAGATCAGTTGCACTACTTAGTTGCGTTATGTATTTTAAACATGCACAATTTATATTGGTATGTATGTTAAACGTACACACACTTTATTTTCTTTTACAGCATGACTGCTCATGTGGCTCCACATGGCGCCATCCTTAAAAGTTACCGAACAGTGCGATGGTCGTTAGATGAGTGCCATGCTGAAAGCAAAATGTTTTTAAAAGTTACTGACAGTGCGGTGGCCTTGATATGGGTGCTAAGAGGGGCGGCTTGAGAAACAAGGCAGAGCGCACCATATGGAGAGGGAGGGGGGTGGCAGTGGGAGGGTGATTGATGGGCGGGGCAGTGCTGGGGAAGCCTTTGATGTGGCCTGGCGGCCGTGGAAGCCGGGCCTTTGAAGTGAAGCTAAGCTTCACTTCGAAGGTGTCGGAGGAATGCGGGCGGCTGTGCACGCGCTTTTAAGCTCAATGCGCATGCGCATTGAGCTTAAAAGTCACGGGCACTGCAAGGAATCGCCACGATTCCTTGCAGTGTGGATAAAGAGTGGATGAGCCCCTATAGTCTCGCTTGCTCGATGCGCATGCGCATCGACAGGCGAGACCTAAAAAAGGGGGTGGTAATGGACAGAGTGTCTGAATTAAGCAGAACACTCCTACCCAGTCAACAGATCAGGGCTTGATCCATCACCATTTTTTAGCTCACTGCACCATCCCAGTTCAGAACCTGGCTACATGCAAATTAGTCTGACCCTGGCCCAGTGCATCATGGGAACAGGGCAGACCAAACTACCACCCAATTCTTTTACTGGAAAGGACCAAGCTTCCGGGGACCGGTTTCTGGCATTACAGCCGTCTTCGGCCCGGCTTGCTTGAATCCTGATGGTGCAGTGAGCAAGGGACTCATGTCTGAGCATACCCTTCCACACTCGTAGTGGCCAAAACAATTCAAAAAGGGGGTGGTGATGGACAGAGTGTCTGAATTAAGCAGAACACTCCTACCCAGTCAACAGATCAGGGCTTGATCCATCACCATTTTTTAGCTCACTGCACCATCCCAGTTCAGAACCTGGCTACATGCAAATTAGTCTGACCCTGTCCCAGTGCATCATGGGAACAGGGCAGACCAAACTACCAAGCCAATTCTTTTACTGGAAAGGACCAAGCTTCCGGGGACCGGTTTCTGGCATTACAGCCGTCTTCGGCCCGGCTTGCTTGAATCCTGATGGTGCAGTGAGCAAGGGACTCATGTCTGAGCATACCCTTCCACACTCGTAGTGGCCAAAACAATTCAAAAAGGGGGTGGTGATGGACAAAGTGTCTGAATTAAGCAGAACACTCCTACCCAGTCAACTGATCAGGGCTTGATCCATCACCATTTTTTAGCTCACTGCACCATCCCAGTTCAGAACCTGGCTACATGCAAATTAGTCTGACCCTGGCCCAGTGCATCATGGGAACAGGGCAGACCAAACTACCAAGCCAATTCTTTTACTGGAAAGGACCAAGCTTCCGGGGACCGGTTTCTGGCATTACAGCCGTCTTCGGCCCGGCTTGCTTGAATCCTGATGGTGCAGTGAGCAAGGGACTCATGTCTGAGCATACCCTTCCACACTCGTAGTGGCCAAAACAATTCAAAAAGGGGGTGGTGATGGACAGAGTGTCTGAATTAAGCAGAACACTCCTACCCAGTCAACAGATCAGGGCTTGATCCATCACCATTTTTTAGCTCACTGCACCATCCCAGTTCAGAACCTGGCTACATGCAAATTAGTCTGACCCTGGCCCAGTGCATCATGGGAACAGGGCAGACCAAACTACCAAGCCAAAGAAGTGAGACGCAAGTGATCTATATTTTTACATAGCTCTTTGATCCTGTGTATTCTCTTCCGGGTGCACAGGCCTCTGTTCACATTGCACGGGCGGCTACATCTGTATCGGTGTAGGAATTTATACTTTTACTTATGAGAAGACTCACAGTATTTGCATGGATTGGGGACAAATATGCAGGGCTGTTAGTGCTAAAGATTTTGAAAATGGGGTAGTTCTGGTGGGGGCGGAGGCGGCAGAACGGAAGTCCTATCTTACTGAATTGCCAAATTGTACGATACCAAATAATTCAAAAAGGGGGTGGTGATGGACAGAGTGTCTGAATTAAGCAGAACACTCCTACCCAGTCAACAGATCAGGGCTTGATCCATCACCATTTTTTAGCTCACTGCACCATCCCAGTTCAGAACCTGGCTACATGCAAATTAGTCTGACCCTGGCCCAGTGCATCATGGGAACAGGGCAGACCAAACTACCAAGCCAATTCTTTTACTGGAAAGGACCAAGCTTCCGGGGACCGGTTTCTGGCATTACAGCCGTCTTCCGCCCGGCTTGCTTGAATCCTGATGGTGCAGTGAGCAAGGGACTCATGTCTGAGCATACCCTTCCACACTCGTAGTGGCCAAAACAATTCAAAAAGGGGGTGGTGATGGACAGAGTGTCTGAATTAAGCAGAACACTCCTACCCAGTCAACAGAGATGGGCTTGATCCATCACCATTTTTTAGCTCACTGCACCATCCCAGTTCAGAACCTGGCTACATGCAAATTAGTCTGACCCTGGCCCAGTGCATCATGGGAACAGGGCAGACCAAACTACCAAGCCAATTCTTTTACTGGAAAGGACCAAGCTTCCGGGGACCGGTTTCTGGCATTACAGCCGTCTTCCGCCCGGCTTGCTTGAATCCTGATGGTGCAGTGAGCAAGGGACTCATGTCTGAGCATCCCCTTCCACACTCGTAGTGGCCAAAACAATTCAAAAAGGGGGTGGTGATGGACAGAGTGTCTGAATTAAGCAGAACACTCCTACCCAGTCAACAGATCAGGGCTTGATCCATCACCATTTTTTAGCTCACTGCACCATCCCAGTTCAGAACCTGGCTACATGCAAATTAGTCTGACCCTGGCCCAGTGCATCATGGGAACAGGGCAGACCAAACTACCTAGCCAATTCTTTTACTGGAAAGGACCAAGCTTCCGGGGACCGGTTTCTGGCATTACAGCCGTCTTCGGCTCGGCTTGCTTGAATCCTGATGGTGCAGTGAGCAAGGGACTCATGTCTGAGCATACCCTTCCACACTCGTAGTGGCCAAAACAATTAAAAAAGGGGGTGGTGATGGACAGAGTGTCTGAATTAAGCAGAACACTCCTACCCAGTCAACAGAGATGGGCTTGATCCAGCACCATTTTTTAGCTCACTGCACCATCCCAGTTCAGAACCTGGCTACATGCAAATTAGTCTGCCCCTGGCCCAGTGCATCATGGGAACAGGGCAGACCAAACTACCAAGCCAATTCTTTTACTGGAAAGGACCAAGCTTCCGGGGACCGGTTTCTGGCATTACAGCCGTCTTCCGCCCGGCTTGCTTGAATCCTGATGGTGCAGTGAGCAAGGGACTCATGTCTGAGCATCCCCTTCCACACTCGTAGTGGCCAAAACAATTCAAAAAGGGGGTGGTGATGGACAGAGTGTCTGAATTAAGCAGAACACTCCTACCCAGTCAACAGATCAGGGCTTGATCCATCACCATTTTTTAGCTCACTGCACCATCCCAGTTCAGAACCTGGCTACATGCAAATTAGTCTGACCCTGGCCCAGTGCATCATGGGAACAGGGCAGACCAAACTACCAAGCCAATTCTTTTACTGGAAAGGACCAAGCTTCCGGGGACCGGTTTCTGGCATTACAGCCGTCTTCGGCCCGGCTTGCTTGAATCCTGATGGTGCAGTGAGCAAGGGACTCATGTCTGAGCATACCCTTCCACACTCGTAGTGGCCAAAACAATTCAAAAAGGGGGTGGTGATGGACAGAGTGTCTGAATTAAGCAGAACACTCCTACCCAGTCAACAGAGATGGGCTTGATCCATCACCATTTTTTAGCTCACTGCACCATCCCAGTTCAGAACCTGGCTACATGCAAATTAGTCTGACCCTGGCCCAGTGCATCATGGGAACAGGGCAGACCAAACTACCAAGCCAATTCTTTTACTGGAAAGGACCAAGCTTCCGGGGACCGGTTTCTGGCATTACAGCCGTCTTCGGCTCGGCTTGCTTGAATCCTGATGGTGCAGTGAGCAAGGGACTCATGTCTGAGCATACCCTTCCACACTCGTAGTGGCCAAAACAATTAAAAAAGGGGGTGGTGATGGACAGAGTGTCTGAATTAAGCAGAACACTCCTACCCAGTCAACAGAGATGGGCTTGATCCATCACCATTTTTTAGCTCACTGCACCATCCCAGTTCAGAACCTGGCTACATGCAAATTAGTCTGCCCCTGGCCCAGTGCATCATGGGAACAGGGCAGACCAAACTACCAAGCCAATTCTTTTACTGGAAAGGACCAAGCTTCCGGGGACCGGTTTCTGGCATTACAGCCGTCTTCCGCCCGGCTTGCTTGAATCCTGATGGTGCAGTGAGCAAGGGACTCATGTCTGAGCATCCCCTTCCACACTCGTAGTGGCCAAAACAATTCAAAAAGGGGGTGGTGATGGACAGAGTGTCTGAATTAAGCAGAACACTCCTACCCAGTCAATAGATCAGGGCTTGATCCATCACCATTTTTTAGCTCACTGCACCATCCCAGTTCAGAACCTGGCTACATGCAAATTAGTCTGACCCTGGCCCAGTGCATCATGGGAACAGGGCAGACCAAACTACCAAGCCAATTCTTTTACTGGAAAGGACCAAGCTTCCGGGGACCGGTTTCTGGCATTACAGCCGTCTTCGGCCCGGCTTGCTTGAATCCTGATGGTGCAGTGAGCAAGGGACTCATGTCTGAGCATACCCTTCCACACTCGTAGTGGCCAAAACAATTCAAAAAGGGGGGTGGTGATGGACAGAGTGTCCGAATTAAGCAGAACACTCCTACCCAGTCAACAGATCAGGGCTTGATCCATCACCATTTTTTAGCTCACTGCACCATCCCAGTTCAGAACCTGGCTACATGCAAATTAGTCTGACCCTGGCCCAGTGCATCATGGGAACAGGGCAGACCAAACTACCAAGCCAATTCTTTTACTGGAAAGGACCAAGCCTCCGGGGACCGGTTTCTGGCATTACAGCCGTCTTCGGCCCGGCTTGCTTGAATCCTGATGGTGCAGTGAGCAAGGGACTCATGTCTGAGCATACCCTTCCACACTCGTAGTGGCCAAAACAATTCAAAAAGGGGGTGGTGATGGACAGAGTGTCTGAATTAAGCAGAACACTCCTACCCAGTCAACAGATCAGGGCTTGATCCATCACCATTTTTTATCTCACTGCACCATCCCAGTTCAGAACCTGGCTAAATGCAAATTAGTCTGACCCTGGCCCAGTGCATCATGGGAACAGGGCAGACCAAACTACCAAGCCAATTCTTTTACTGGAAAGGACCAAGCTTCCGGGGACCAGTTTCTGGCATTACAGCCGTCTTCGGCCCGGCTTGCTTGAATCCTGATGGTGCAGTGAGCAAGGGACTCATGTCTGAGCATACCCTTCCACACTCGTAGTGGCCAAAACAATTCAAAAAGGGGGTGGTGATGGACAGAGTGTCTGAATTAAGCAGAACACTCCTACCCAGTCAACAGATCAGGGCTTGATCCATCACCATTTTTTAGCTCACTGCACCATCCCAGTTCAGAACCTGGCTACATGCAAATTAGTCTGACCCTGGCCCAGTGCATCATGGGAACAGGGCAGACCAAACTACCAAGCCAATTCTTTTACTGGAAAGGACCAAGCTTCCGGGGACCGGTTTCTGGCATTACAGCCGTCTTCGGCCCGGCTTGCTTGAATCCTGATGGTGCAGTGAGAAAGGGACTCATGTCTGAGCATACCCTTCCACACTCGTAGTGGCCAAAACAATTCAAAAAGGGGGTGGTGATGGACAGAGTGTCTGAATTAAGCAGAATACTCCTACCCAGTCAACAGATCAGGGCTTGATCCATCACCATTTTTTAGCTCACTGCACCATCCCAGTTCAGAACCTGGCTACATGCAAATTAGTCTGACCCTGGCCCAGTGCATCATGGGAACAGGGCAGACCAAACTACCAAGCCAAAGAAGTGAGACGCAAGTGATCTATATTTTTACATAACTGTAAAAATCAGTTGACGGCGTATTGGGAACTGATGCCACTCCGCTCTAGGCCTGCAGACATTTGGCAGCCGTTGGTGGACTGGCTGGCCCACTCGGAGGGGGATGAAAGTGACTGAGGGCAGTACAGGGGGAACATATAGAGCGGGTGCAGGGGGGTGGGGGAATGGCTCCATGCAGAAAATCAGGGGCTTCTGGCGGCGAGCCTTGTGATCACTTGATGGACACTGATTGGGTTGACCTGTGACAATCTCTCACATGTGTTTATGTTAAATGTTATATATTCATACTATATTGACTGAATGCGACTGTGCACGTATTGCAACCCTGCTATATGAAAGTTGGACATATGCTGCCTGCCTCCGGGTTGTTGGCTAAATAGCGGTGTACAGATTAAGAATACTAATAAAGGTTTTTGAAAAATCAAAAAAAAAAAAAAAAGAAAAGCGATTTTGTACATACATACCGTTTTGCGAATTCCAAATAGCGATTCCTTAAAATTCGCTATTTGGAATTCGCTAAACGGAAGTATGATACATATGGCCCTAAGTGTTTAAACACGGCCCCATAAAGACAAGCTCCACCGCATGTTTATTTCTGCATCTCACTTTCACTTTAAAGTGAAGGCGCGATGCAAAAATAAACTGCGACTGCCTGGCGAGCACTTGTTTTACTTTGTGAGCTGCCTGCTGGGATACATAAGGTTATCCACAACATTGTTGGTAGGTATTTGTGAACAGTTGTTGGGTAGATGGTGTGTCTTTGTAGGTAGGTCTTTTTTGTGTGTAGAAATGTGTTGCATTGTTTGCGGTTGTCTTTTGTTTACTTCAAGTGATCATATCTCCTACAGTGGGACTTGCAGAATCGTAGATCTGTGAGTCCCCCTGTTTTTTAAGGCGCACTGCTTGCGAATCTGATCACCTTATGCGCACTCGGTTTCAAACAACTAACACAGCAATATCTCACCGGACTGCTGGTTGCCAGGAGAACACAAGCGGGTCTTGACGTAATCCTAATGCAAAGAATGCCACTTCTCCCAGTTAGAGCCGAAGCTATTGCTGTTGATTTTCGCTTTTCCACGCTTTCATCTGTTCCACTAAGCGGGAATGCCTCCTAGAACTTGTTGAGTCATTACAAAGGAAAGCGTGATTTAAATCTGACCATTAATTAGTGTTGTCTTTTTTATTTCTAAATAATAAAACCTGCCCATGTATATTGTGGCAGGCTGCCCAAGGCCTCAACACAATTGCTGCACCCCCTTGGTACTAATAACTCTATTCTTTGTGAGGACGTAGCAGGCATTCGTGGCCTTGTTATGCTACCACAATTTATTGCGGTTTTTGGCGGTGGGCCTATCTGTGACATATTTAATCGCCCACCTCACTGAATCCTAAAATCCAGCCGAGGTACGCACAAGGAGTGCGACCTTCCTCCTCCCCCGGGGTCCCCATGTTGTGGCGGGAATCTCTAGGATAATGTGATTAGTAAGAGATTTCCACACCCTCGCGAATTAAAGGGTGCGCTTGAGCGAGATGTTTACAGAATGATCTTAGGCCCTTTCTGTAGTGTGCCTGGAACACAGTCACCGAAGCACAACAGAAAATACGGTTGATAAATATTTTTCAAAAGGGGCATTATTTCAGAAAAAGACTTGTCCACGTGCTAGCATGTCCATATAAACTTCTCCACTATTTTTTTTTTATTTGTTATGAGTGTTCACAAATTCCTCAGTCACGAAGTGCGTATGCCAGTCCGCTCCTTTCATACCTGTATCCAGACAGTATGGCAATCTAATGCAGTAAATGTTAAAGACCCCTTTTAACCTAGACGTATGCAGGGGGTGGGGGGGCAGGCTTGTTCTTGGCTTCTTTTCCTAAAGCTGCACATTAATTGTATTACCCTTTACGTCATGCACACGTGCCCTTCCTTTGTCCTAATTCCCCGTGCATTGTTGTCGCCTCACTAAGTGGTACCCTGTCACCCCAGCCCCTCTAGCTTTCCGCTATCAGCATATGCTGATAGCGGAACACAGACACTTTATTATTATTATTGTATTGTCAACTGCAAATAGGCGGCGTTTACAGTAGCGCGACACGAAGGAGGTTAAAGTGGGCATTTCCTCGCGGCCTTTTCTTGTGTGACATAAATTTGAGGTAATTTCTATTTTCTAAACAGAAGAGGTTTTTTTCACCAAAAATATGTGTTTATTTCTGCAGTGCACAACTTGCTTACATGTCGCCTCTGTTTTACTTGTAGCTATTTTATATTAGTTAGTGTTGTTCAGGTCCCCTCACAATGTGTTACTTTGATCGTAGCATTCAACTACTGTTATTTTGCAACTTTCTAAAATATTCGAAAATTCTAAAATATTTTGTAAAGCATGATCGGTGTTTACCATCATACCAAGAAGTGAGACGCAAGTGATCTATATTTTTACATAGCTCTTTGATCCTGTGTATTCTCTTCCGGGTGCACAGGCCTCTGTTCACATTGCACGGGCGGCTACATCTGTATCGGTGTAGGAATTTATACTTTTACTTATGAGAAGACTCACAGTATTTGCATGGATTGGGGACAAATATGCAGGGCTGTTAGTGCTAAAGATTTGGAAAATGGGGTAGTTCTGGTGGGGGCAGAGGCGGCAGAACGGAAGTCCTATCTTACTGAATTGCCAAATTGTACGATACCAAATAAGGCACCCTCTGCAGAGATCTACACGTAAGTAGCAACTCGTGGGCAAAAATAGGTTCAATAAGCTGTTTACGTGCACAGATCTGCATATAATCTGCTGTCTCAAATGCGTTTTCCATAAAATAACCTATGGGGTTAATACGCCTTCTGCAGAGTACTGCCAGTAACCTGCAAGACTCATTTTCTTTTTTGCAGTAAGATAGCTCAGTGGGTTGTTGTTGCTGAGATCCTTCTATAACCTGCAATTTAGTTCCAACCCTGTTAAGATAAATCAGTAGTTTAGGCAACCACAGCTGTATGTAACCTGCTAGGCTGAAGTTTGATTTTTTACAAGCTTTATCTCAATCTTTCACTTTTGTAAGGTTGATAAAATGTGTGCCATTGAGTTGGGTAGTAATATATAAATATCGATTAACTTGTAAAATAATTAAGTTAGCCTTTTGTCCTTCATTAGTGTTGAATATTAGTTTGATTACCCACATATATATATCATACCTTGAATACATACGTCAGTAGTAGATATTTGTTGAAATATAAAGCTTGAGATAGTATATGCTTTCATATCGCAGTTTTTTATTGAATGTGTGACGGCGCCATCAGACAGCACTGTTTTTTTGGTGCCTAAATCAGGTTGCAATCTGCGATGCAGTGTTAATGCTTTGTTACGAAATGTAGCCATGTTGTTTTTCTGTCTTCATAAAATATTGTCTTTCCCACAAAATCACGCTGTTTTATTGTGACCAAACTCGCTCGCACGTCTTCCTTCTCTGGTGGTAATAATGCAGGGCTTTTTATTTAATCAGAAACAGTATTCACAGGAGTCATTGACAAGTTCAAAAGTATTTAATGTGTTGTCGTGATTACCGTCCTATGGGAATGTCATTGTACTAAAACATACATGGGAACTAAGCTATGTTGCAGTGATGTGCGATAATGTGCTGCATCGCGAAAATACTTATAAGGTCCTAAAGGCGAGACCGATTGCATTGCAAATGCTTGATGGGTATGTAGCCTATGTCCTGCTTGCTTCTTTTGGGCCTGTGGTTTCCAGAGCCATTTTTGCCTTTGTGCAGAGCAGTAGTTCTCTCTTATCTCAGGCCGTTTCAGATATTCTTCCACCTCTGATGGAGTGCTTGTATTAGATCAGGCTTCTCCTACGACTAGCTTGTGAGTTTTTTTTGATAGCCAATTTTATTGATTTGGCGAGAAACCAACAAGAAATAACATCACCAGCTGTGCGTAGAGTGAATCGCACAAGACATCTATATACCAAGAGCACATCAGCATAAGTAAATCAAAAGACAAGGCGAGTACAATGTTGCATCCATCTCAGTACTTGCACACCCATTAGAAGTGTCAATCCTCCCACCAGCCCAACCCATTTTCCCCACATTCTACGAAATTTCCTCGGGCATCCTCTGGCCTCATAGAGGGGCCGCTCCTGTGCAGCACACCAGTCCACCCCTCTGCGCCAGCGCTTCATGGTGTGGGGCAGCCAAATTCAGCCAGTTGCCGCAATGTCCCTCCTGGCCAACATCAGAGCTGTGTTTAGAAAATGTTTTTCAGCTCTGGAACCGTCCATCCCTTCTGAAATACCCAGAAGAACATTCATGGGGTTAAGGGGAACCTCCCAGCCCAGAACCTCATTAAGTTCTGCTATTACTGACTCCCAGTAGTGGGTGGGTGCAGGGCAGAGCCATACCATGTGATAAAAGTCCACCTGGGGATGAGTGCAGCAGGGACAGGAGGCATTGGGTCGGAGCCCAGCGTGATGGAGACGCAGAGGTGTAAGATAGGCAGTGTGCAGGTAGTGTACCTGAACTAGACGAAGTCTTGCTGAGGCTGTGATTTTTTTGGGTGCCATCAAGGCGTCTCGCCAAGCAGCGTTGTCCAGAGACCCGATCCAACTATCCCATCTGTCTCTGAGTTGTGCTAGTGTGTTAGGAGTGTTATTGATGAGAGAGCGATAGATACGGGAGATTCCTCCCTTCCCTAGGTTACCGGTCATGGTTTGGACCTCGGACGGGCTATACTTTGGCAGGGAGGTGCCCTCCAAGATGTGAGAGTGGAGAGCATGGCGTATCTGCAGGTACCGGTCAAATTGGGAAGTGTGGAGGGAGTAGCGAGTCTGCAATTCTTGGAAAGTGTGTATGCAACTTCCCCCCCAGATATCTCCCAGAAGCGAAATGCCAATGAGATCCCATGCTCTGAAATCTGGGAGGCTGGCGACGCCACAGTGGGGTTTGTTGAGTCAGTTTATTCGACGCTGGGACGTCCTCCAGGCCAAAAGCACTCCGCTCGTGACCTCAGGTAAAGTTTGGGGAATAACGCACCCATATAGCATCCCATGGATGTTATCCAGACCCAGGATGTGGAGCTCCAAGCGGTATGCCAGGTCAGACCACCCACCGTTAAACCAGTCATGCACGGTGAGGAGCCGAGTCGCTAAATAGTAAAGGTAAAGATTCGTCATCCCCAGGCCACCATCATAGGGGTGGATCCGACACTGGGTGAGGGCCAGCCTAGGCCTACGGCCTCCCCACAAGAACTTAATGGCCATGCTGTCCAGTTCCCGGAATCACAACCGTGTGAAGGAGAGGTGTGTACTCTGAAGCATAGAAAGGAACCTGGGCAGGATCATCATTTTAAATAGAGCTATTCTGCCCTTAGGGTTCAGTGGCAGAGTTTGCCACTTAAGGAGATCAGCTGGGACCTTTTTCACCAACGGGGTGACATAAAGTGACCAAGCAAGATCGGGTAGGAGGGCGATCCAGATTCCTAGATATTTGAATGACTGTCGCCGAAGGGGTATCAACGACTGCCAATCAAAGCACTCTCTCGAAAGGTATAGAGGTACTAGGATGGACTTAGCTGAATTCAATCGAAGGTCGGAAGTTTGTTCAAAAAGGCTCAAGGTGGGGGCGTGGCCAAGATGGTGGCGTAGAAGGCTGCAAGTCCCGTGTGCTCCCAGACCCTCCCGTGGACTGCTAAGCGCGTGATTTCCCCCCCCACGGAGCTGTACCGGGTAGGGAGAGCTGGAGGACGCCACTGGGTGCTGCGGGGACTGCTGGACGGGAGAGGGATGGCGCAGGAGTGCGATACACCCAGCTGCTAACGGCTGCGAAATGGCGCCCAGACAACGCGCCCGGTGAAAAGGACGGAAGGCGGCCTGGCGGAGGGGCCCTGTGGTCGTGGGGCTCAGCATTGACATCGGGAGGGCACCGACTGCTCCCACGCCCTCCACCGGGGGTTACGGAGGCTCCGTGAGACGTAGTGGGAGGATGCCGTCAGCCCCGCGGCCCGAGAGCGGTGAGCGGGCCGCGGCATGGAAATCGAGGCCGGGGTCAAGAGGTCTTGCAGCTGGTGACCATGTCAGGCTCCTCCTGACAGGGCAACGACTCATGGCGTTCTCCCCCGCAGGGTCGCTGTTGAATCAGGCACCCCCACCAAGGCACGACAAGGCGGACTGCAAGGAGGTGGGGAGTCGGGGGGGCTGCTCTGCGAGGGGAGGCGGCCCCCTGGGTGGCAGCCTGCGCCATTTTGAGGAGAGACATTGGCGGGAGGCGAAGAGAAGGACAGGCCAGTGCCCCAGGGGTTGATAATTTCCTGTAGGCGGCCAAGGCACAACGCTGGCTCCGGGAGCGCACGGCAGGCCTGGGGACTCTGGGAGGGCATTGCCGCCGACTCCACAACTCCACGGGAGATGGCCACCGCGCTCGGGCTGAGAAGTGAGGACCACGAGGCGGCCCGGGCATCAACGTGCACCAGGGAGTGTCCGCTTGGGTAGAGAGCCTTGTCCAGGCCACACCTCGAGATACACCGCCAGCTGTCTGTGCCATCCCCGGACCCACACACCGAGGCGGGGGTGCCTCCTAGATAGGCATATAAGGGGTGGTGACCCCACGGAAGAGTTCCGGGCCGCTGGGCTCCCCAGGAGCTAGGCTGGAGTTGAAGGAGATGAGAGCTCTGCGTAGGGGGCATCCGAGGAGGCGGAGAGCAGAGCCCCGTGCCTAACGCACTTGAACAGAGAGAGGTAAGCCTCCCTCCAGCTGAGTAGTGAAGACCAAGGGGGCCAACACCAGAGGCAGTAAGTGACCATCGGGGCGACTGACTTGAGAGGAGTGACAGCGGCGAGGGCGGCACGAACGCCAACAGGAAGCACAGCATGGCCGGTCAGAGTAAGAGAGATCGCACACTCCCAGAGATGCTTAACAAGGGCCAGTCGAAAGGGGACAAGGGGCCGTCCTCCCCAGGGGCGTCAAGGTAACACACTGAACCCAACGAAGGGGAGGTGCCCATCACGAAATCCTTCCTGTAGACCTTGTACAATTCCCTCCGTGAAGACTTTCAAACGCTGAAGCAGGAGGTCGCAGGGGAGGTCAGAAAGATCAAGAGGGAGGTGGACGGTCTTGGCGAGGAGGGTAGCCACCATCAAAGAAGCAGATCAGGCCAGAAGGGTAGAGATAGAGCAGCTCCAGCAAGAAAAGAAGTCATTCGCCTTAAAGACCAGCAAGTGGACTTGCAGGCGTATGCGGAGGACTTAGAAAACAGGTCCCGACGTAACAACATTCGGATCCGGGGTGTCCCACTTAAGGGAGAAGGGGCTGATATAATGGGCTACCTACAGGCCTTGTTTCAAGATATTCTGGGAGAAGCTGCGGACTTCGACATCAGAATTGATAGAGCTCACAGAGTGGGTTTGGCGAGGCGCGCGCCTGCCGCTCGCCCCAGACATCTTAGCCTTTTTGCCGGACTTTCCGCTTAAAGAAAGAATCCTCAGGGAGGCACGGCGGAAACAACCTCTTCAGTACCAGGGCCAGCCAGTGGCATTATATCAGGACCTCTCGGCCATCACGCTCCAGAAATGGAAAGCCTTTAAAGTGGCCACAGACTTCTTACGAGACAAAGGGATCCCGTACTCATGGGGTCACCCCTTTCATCTGATTTTTAAGTGGAACGGTGCCCTGCACCAACTACGTGCACTCCAAGAAATGTGTACCATGCTGGGCATCAAACGAATGGAGGAGTCAACGTCACCGAAACCTTCCCAGCAATCGTCTAGAGGAGGATGGCACCGGGTCATTCGAAGGCGCTCACCTACTGCGAACTTAAAGCCGGACTCTCACACCATTATACAAGAGAGGGCCAATGCCATCCAGGAAATTGCCAGAGTCACTTCACCGTCAGACTGATTTATTCTTGTGAGGGTGGATTCTATAGCACTTCTGCATTCCAGGTTCGGGGGGGTGGGCGGGGGGCCACGGAGGTCGACACGGTTGCTCGCTCCAGCAGGTACAATCACCACAGCCCTGCGATGCAGGATGGCAGGACTGGGACAATGCTCATTTGTTGGTGTATTGGCGTTGGGGTTAGGGAGGGGGGAGGCACGGGGGGACGAGAGTTCAGGCAAAGGAAGGGAGTTGGTTGGTTAGGGGTGTGGTTTTGGGAGGTTAGAGGGGGAGGTTGGGTAGGGGGGGTGGGTTCCGGTGTGTCGCACTACAGGGGAGCACGGTCAGAGCATGGGGGGCTTGCGGCTACCTCGAGCGAATGCAGGGCCCAACTCGACTCCACTCATGGCTGATGATGACCTAAAGGTTCTCACCTTAAACATGATGGGGCTGAACAACCCTATAAAACGGAGGGCCGTCCTATCTTTCCTGGAGAACTCGGGGGCCGCAATATGTCTGCTGCAAGAAGCACACCTACTCTCCAGGGACTGGCATCGCATGCGCTCCAGGGCTTTCCCTCAGCAATACTTCTCCTCCACTGTAGAGAAAAAGGCGGGGGTAGCTCTTCAATTTGCTAAGCATTTCAGAGGTCATGTGGGTGACAAGATCGCCGAAATCAAGGGCAGGCTCCTAGCGTACAATGTTCAGGTGGGAGGTATGTATATGGCTATAGGGTCGGTGTATGCTCTTAACGTCAAGCAAGAATCCTTTCTCACAGGTGCCTAGGCGGATGTCCTTGCATTTCAAACGCAATATACACTGGAGGGGGGTGATATTAATTTGGGGATGGCCCGGGACAAGGACAGGTCAGGCCACCGATATGGCTCCACAGGCGCAATCTCCCAGGAGGGTAGGCAGTGGTTGACCAGCAGAGGATTTTTAGATCTTTGGAGGGAGGCCCACCCCAACACCACGGGGTACACATTCTATTCTCATGTACACCACACATACGCCCGGTTAGATCACTTCTTTGGGTCTACTAACCTAGTTCCCTTAGTCACGGACTCCGACATTATCCCGGCAGCACTCTCGGACCACGACGCAGTCACACTGCACGTAGCGGTCCCTCGCACGAAAGCACACAAAGGTAGGTGGCGCCTAAGGGAGACTCTATTACAACGCAAGGGGGTCACACAACAACTACACAAACGTATTACAGAATACTTGAGCATTAATGATAACGCAGACGTACCAGTGACTGCGGTGTGGGGGGCACTTAAGGCGGTGGTACGCGGAGACCTCATAGCAATAGCAGCAGCTGAAGTTCAAGAACGTAAAGATCGGAGACAGGCGCTATCGGGCCAGGTATTAGAATTAGAGCAGGTACATAGTAGAACAAGGGCCCCTAGAATCTGGCACCAGCTGGAAGCGGCTAGGGCACAGCTTGCGAGCCTAGATCTGAATTGCGCAGAATATGCAGCTTTACGCGTCCGACACACATATTATGTGGGAGGCGACAAAATGGGGCGCTTATTGGCCAGTAAGCTTAGAGCTAGGGTCCTCCGCTCCAAAATCCCCACTATTCAGGGCCAAGGGGGGCACATGCTCCTAGAGGATGAACAGATAGCGGAAGCGTTTCGGACATTTTATGCCTCACTCTGTGTTGCAGATCCAGCCTTAGACCCAGGGGGCGGGGATACCTATCTCACCGGGGAGTCGGTTACAGTCCCTAATGAGGCCAACGCGCTCTCTTTAGATGCCCCGATACGGACGGAGGAAGTGGTATCGGCGATAGCATGCCTCAAGCCTCTGAAAGCACCAGGGCCAGACGGCTTCTCTGCAGGCTTTTATAAAGCCTTTTGCCCACTGCTGGCGCCTGTGCTTACCAAATTGTTCAACTCCTTCCAGGGACCAGGCTCCATCCCTCAGGACATGCTCTCTGCAGATATTATCGTACTGCCCAAACCCGGCAAGGACGCTTCACAGTGTGCCGCATACCGGCCCATTTCCCTGCTCAATTTAGACCTCAAAATCTTTATGGGGATTCTGGCGGCTAGACTAGGTCCTTGCCTGCCAGGCATCATAGAGCCCGACCAATCGGGTTTCATCCCCAACAGGCAGTACAGCGATAATACCAAGCGACTCTTGCATGTCATAGACAAAGCCCATTTTAATGACTCGGACGCAGCTCTCTTATCGGTGTACGCCGAGAAGGCGTTCGATAGGGTGGACTGGAGATACCTCGACAAGACTTTGGCACGCTTCGGAATTGGGGATCGCTTCCGTACATGGGTCGCTAGCTATTACGACGCGCTCCAGGCGTCAATTTGGGTTAATGGCATAGGCTTGCAACCCTTTGATATTCGGCGAGGCACTAGGCAGGGGAGCCCGCTTTCGCCTCTGTTGTTTGCCCTCTATATCGAACCATTTGCGCAGAGAATCTGTGACAATCTGGATATTGCTGGTGTCATGTTTGGAGGCAAGCCGTATACCATTAGCCTGTATGCAGACGACATACTTGCGGCAGTAGACAATCCCGCACGTTTGGTGCCGGCTTTCCTAACGGAAATGGAGACCTTTGGGAAAGTTTCGGGATTTAAGATGAATGTAGGGAAATCCCTGATTCTTCCCCTGGGCTGTAATGCCAGTAGAACCGCTGGCGGTCTGCGGCAGTTTGGGGGACTGTCCTCCCGCATGTCTCTGCCATACCTGGGGATCACCCTGACGCCTAGCACAACCCAGACGGTTGAGCACAATTACTCGCCACTCTTTGCTCAACTTCAAGGGGACCTGAAGAGGTGGCGGCAACAACTGCTCTCTTGGCTGGGGCACATGGCGGCGATAAAAATGTCCCTGCTACCCAAGATCCTCTACCTGTTCCAAACCATTCCAGTAACTCCACTGATCGGGATGCTTCAGAAAATGCAAGATGCATTACGACAGTTCGTATGGGCGGGTAAGCGTCCGAGACTCTGCAGGGACTTGGCCAGGCGGGCTCCTATAGAAGGTGGCTTGGGCATCCCCTGACCTTCTTCGATACTTCCAAGCGACACAACTTCGCTATCTCCTGGAGTGGAACTGCTCTGAGTCAGAAAAAAGGTGGCTATTCCAGGACCAGGCGATGACCCAAATGTCGCTGTGGAAGGTCCCCTTTTTGCAACGCTCAGACAGACCATCCTATATCAAGAAATCACCTATTACCCGCACGTTACTCAAAGTGTGGGATGCGGTGGCGATCAATAGAGGCCTCACCACCTTCCCTTTGCCAATGACGCCACTATTCGATAATCCGGCCTTTCCTCCTGGGATGGACCCTAGGGCATTTCAACAGTGGCGACCCTCAGAATGTAGGTCGGCCGGTCAACTGTTTGACGTGGGGGCTTTATGCAGCTTGACACCCTGCAGGAGATGTACCCCCTGATTGCGCCACAGCATTCTCAATACTTCCAGATTCGCCACTGGCTCACAAGCAGCGACATGTTACCGCTGGCGAGTCGGCGCCTAACAGCATATTAGAAATGGCTCATCACGAAAAAATCCGACAGACAAGCGATCACGGACCTTTATAAAATGCTAAGCCCACCCCCGCCTACCTCGCGCTCTGCTGGTCACAGACGCTGGGAATTGGAGCGCGGAAGAACTTTCACGGATAAAGAGTGGCATGACATTTACCATAGGGCCCACCACACCGCAAGGAATGTGGCGAGCACAGAATCGGCAGTTAAGATCGCATATTACTGGCACCTAACTCCGGCACAGCTCCATCAAAGTAATCCAAGTCGCAGTTCCGCATGCTGGAGGGGGTGTGGTCAGGTGGGGACACTGACCCATTTGTTGTGGGAGTGTGAGGAGATAACGGATTACTGGAAAGAAGTACTTCACAACATTGACACACACTTCGAGACAGAGATTCCCCGTTTTCCAACCTACACTTTACTAGGCCTCCCCAACGCCCTAACGTTTCCACTTAAATCGATCAGGGGGAGGCAGATGGGGTTGGCAGTAGGGGCAGCGACACATCATATCCTCTCACTCTGGGGTACTACAAGGAAACCTACACGCATGGGCTGGATCCATAGGCTCTGGTATATAATGGGTATGGAGCGGATACAGGCGACTCTTACTCAGACAATGGACTCCGTCACCACTACTTGGCAACCTCTCATTTCTCTTCTAGCTGGGGAATTCACTGAACTCACCTGCCCGAAATACCTCAGCGTTCTACGACTCGCGGATGAGTTTGCCAGGGGGACCGGCTCCTCAAGTTAGTACTCCCATGCACATGGGGGGCAGGGGGGGTAAGGTTGGGGGGAAGGGGATGTTTGTTTTTTGGGTTTTTGAATGCATTATAAGTAGGGGGACCACCACCACTCGCTCTCATGGACACATTGGTCTACCCGGTGGTAGATGCAGATCCCCACTTGAGGTGGGTGGGGGGTACAGCACGGGTATATGGGGTGGCCAAATGGGATTGTATTGTGTTTAATGCAATGGAAATCAATAAAACAAATGTAAACAAAAAAAAGGCTCAAGGCCCTGAGGCAGCGGGGTCCTGACTGAGCTGGGTCAGCTCAAAATAACAGAGCGTCATCCACATAGAGGGCGATCTTATCTTCCTCCACACCGGGCCTTCGTTTACCCATGAGGAGCTGGTCAGATCGGACAAGGTAGGCAAAGGGCTCCGTTACCAGCGCAAACAGGAGGGGCGAGAGAGGGCATCCCTGCCTCGTACCTCTTCCGAGTAGCTTGTGAGTTACTGATAGTTCTCTAGGTCCTGTGAATAGCTCTCTTATGTGTATCCCAGTCTACTAAACTAGAAGTTTTTACTTGCATGAATTACTATATGTACAGCAAAATTAAAGTGTGTATTTGAGACACATTTGTGTATTGTCATAACTCATAAGCTGATGTTTGGAGAAAAATGGTTGAATTTCCAAAATATATTTAAAACTAATATATGAGTGATAAACCATGTTGCCTTGGGGATACGTACTACTAACATTACCTTGTTACCAGGGGCGCTTACTGCTAGCAATCATGCATGATGCACTGATGTGACCACTGCTGGGAATCTTGTTGATGGTGGTCTTTAATCTAATCTTGTTTGATGTAGTCCGTATTACAACACTAACAATAGTAACTTGGAATGATTTTTATTGAACATTAGTACCTCATATTACAGAAAAGGTTGGATAGCCCAGCATTAGTGTACATTCGGAGCAATTGTACATATCTTAAGTATAGTATAGTTAGAGAAGATCTGGAATTATAACCAGGAGAGCAACCGATTGCATTAGATGTGGCGTTAAAACACCTGCCAGGAAATCACCAGCTTCCCACAATAAAAACCTTTCTTGCAATTTTTAAGATATCCCGTAAACTACTAATCAAAAAGAAAATGAAGGTGGTGTCACATGAAAGTGACTTACTTGCAATAACAAACTTAAAGAATTCTCATTGTACATTTGCACCTTTTATCAATTAGAGGTAAATGTACTTAGATTCCAACTTAAATACAAGGGGAAAAAACAACTTTTTACAGTTTGGGTTTTTTCATATTTCAATTATTGCAGTTTGAGGGCTCTTGAAACAAGACCGGGGATAAAATAGACAATGTTGCTTGTGCAATTAATTTCCTGAAACAGTAGAACACATTCTTTGCCTATGCCCCTCAGCATTGGATTTGAAAAATAAATTTCAGAAACAGCTCTTTCTACAAGCCCGCACAAGGGGCCAGATGTAGGTAGGATGGATTTACCGATTCTTAATTACCGAATTTTACCGATTCGGTAATTAAGAATCGGTAAATCTGAGGGGTGGATATGTAGGTATTCCAGATGTGCTGGAATACCGAATCGGAAGAATTCGGTATTTACCGATTCGGTAAATACCGAATCGGTAATGCCCATTCATTCCTATGGGCTTTAGCCCATAGGAATGAATGGGCATTACCGATTCGGTATTTACCGAATCGGTAAATACCGATTTTCAGGGGGTGTCACTTTGACACCCTCAGGCCCCCCCCCCAAACAGGCTCGGGTGCCATGTGGCAGGCATACATGCCCTAAGGGCAGGTCTGCCTGTCATATGGCATAGGTGTGCATGCACACATGTGCATGCACACCGGAATCGGTATTTTACCATCAAATTGAATTTGATGGTAAAATACCGATTTGGTAAGGCTTGTGGGACTCAGAAGAGTCCCACCTACATCTCAGATTTACCGAATCGGTAAAAATACCGATTCGGTATTTTACAGAATCGGTAAATTTACCGAATCGGTAAATTTACAGAATCTGTAAAAGAATGCCCCTACATACCATTTCTGAAATACCGGTCGGTAACGGCCGAAAATACCGATTTTTGGCCGTTACCGACCGACCTACATCTGGCCCAAGGTCACTTAAGGATGCTGTGCGCTTCTGTTTTGCCCGGAAGCTCCAATAATTCCATTGGGTGTTTAACTACATTTTTCCCATTGATAGAGCTAATTTGAGTCAGCTCAAATAACCAGCCTCAGATGCTATGTATATAACTTTATGAACATGGATTTTAATTGTGAGAGATGAATGATTGATCATATTTTTCTATATCATTGGAACCATTAGGTTGTTTTATTATTTAATATATTGTATTGAATTTTAATATAATGAATACAATAAAATCTTACCTACCTGCTATACGTTCATGCATTAAATTCTTTATCTCACCGATAAATTGGATAGAGAAAATATGTTTTGTGTTTTCACTGAGGCTAGCTCTTTTTAAGCTTTTAGGGCCAGATGTAGGTCGGTCGGTAACGGCCGAAAATCTGTATTTTCGGCCGTTACCGACCGGTATATGGGTGACAGGTATGTAGGGGGCATTATTTTAACTAATCGGTAAAATTACCGATTCGGTAATTTTACCAATTCGGTAAAATAAAAAATCGGTAAATTTACCGATTCTGAGGCACCGAGATGTAGGTGGGACTCTTCAGAGTCCCAGAGGCCTTACAGAATCGGTATTTTACCATCAAATCCAATTTGATGGTAAAATACCGATTCCGGTGTGCAAGCACATGTGTGCATGCACACCTATGCCATGTGACAGGCAGACCTGCCCTTAGGGCATGTATGCCTGCCACATGGCACCCAAGCCTGTTTTGGGGGTGCCAGAGGGTGTCAAAGTGACACCCCCTGCACCCTTGTGCAAATCGGTATTTACAGATTCGGTAAATACCGAATCGGTAATGCCCATTCATTCCTATGGGCTTCAACCCATAGGAATGAATGGGCATTACCGATTCGGTATTTACCGAATCGGTAAATACCGAATTCTTCAGAATCGGTATTCCAGCACATCTGGAATACCTACATATCCACCCCTTAGATTTACCGATTTTTAATTACCGAATCGGTAAAATTCGGTAATTAAAAATCGGTAAATCTATTATACCTACATCTGGGCCTTAGTCATTGCTCAAAATGCAAGCCAGGCCTTTGTTGTTTACACATAGTATCACACATTCATCCAAAACTTGGTAGTGAGCCATTAATATTCATTCTTTATGTGGGATTATCATTGTCTTCTTCTGTTGTCGACCTTCTTTTGGACTAAATCCTAGCAAAGCAACACAGTTCTGGATATTTTTTTCTTTTGACCCAAAGTCTCTTAGGTGCTTCCCAAGTTTTGAGAATCTTGAACGTGGTTTAGTGCTGGAGTAGGCAACCTTTCCACACTATGCAATTGGCTGTGAAGTTGGATAACTGATTAAATAAAACAAAAAACACTGGCACCATTGTATACTTTGCTATTCTTAAATGTTGATTGAAAATGGCACTGCAAATGGTCGCATCTATGCGAACCAGAGATTTTGGTGGAAAAATGCACCAGTGCAACGTATTTTGTCTAGAAATGTTGGAGCAAGTTTTCATCATTGGGGCAAACTATGTAACCCAACCCTTAAAGTTCTGCATGCCCAGTACATATTATCTGGGCGCCTGTAACCTTGTGCTTTGTTTTCCTTCTCCAGTTACTTGATGTTCTCGAATTCTGTGGAAAGACTGATGAAAGATCACCTATGGCTCTCAGTGCTGACCCGTTGTCCTTGGAGCCCATTTACCAGAGTCCAGCGGCTTTCTTGCTGTCTCACCCTTCTTATCCTCAGCATGCTCATCAACCTCATGTTCTGGAATAGATCTTCAGACAATGATGTGCCGGGTAACTTATTTGTGGTGTGTGTTCACAAGTCCTGCAGTCCCGCTGCCTAACGTGTATCTGTATCAATATCCCTGCAATGGACAAAGGAACTTTAAAACTCCTTAATTAAAAATACACTTAATGTACATTATGCACATTGTGACTGATAACACACTTCGTGGTAAGACCAGCTTCAACTCAATCTTTGGCATTAGATGACTTTGACACAAATACCACCCACAGTTAACCCTTTCGCTGCTAGACCTTTTCCCCCCTGTGCTAAGCCTTGTTTGTCTATTTGAAGTAGTTCGCACTTAGGCCCCTGTAACTTTTTGTCCACATATGGTATCCACGCCAAATATGAGTCCTTTTCTTTCTACATCATGGGGATTTTAAAGGTAGCAAGGGTTTGTGGATTCCCCTGGATGGGACCCAGAAAGTAGCCAAAATAAAGCAACTTTTTTTTTACATGGGGGAAAAAGTGCTGCAGAAGAAAGCATCAGTTGTTTCCCTACAAATGGTATCAACAAAGAGTTTGTGGTGCTGAAATCATCCTCTTCCTAGCTATCAGGGACAGGTAGACTTATGTCAGAAAACCAACCTTTTCTACACAGTTTTGGCATTTTACTGGGACATAGCCTATTTTTGCTTCTTTTTATCCTTTCAACCTCCTTCCAATTAGTGGTAGAAATGGGTGTGAAAGCAATAATGGATCCTGGATAGCGATACATTTCTGAGAGGTAGACAAAATTCTGAATTCAACAAGGGGTCATTTGTGTAGATCCTTGAAGTTTTTTTTTTAATAAAAGCTAACAGTTGAAAATAAGGAATATTGCAAATTAGTTGAAAAAAACAGCCATTTGTGCCAACATTTTCACCTGTAACTTCTTCAAAGTATGAAAGATGTTTGGAAGCAATATACAGTTACATCCGCTGGACCCCGCTGGTTGTGGGGATATTTAGGACTTGTAGATTAATCAAGAACCAGAGGAACCCAGAGCCAATAGCTGAGCTGCGTCTATCAGTGTTTTTTCACTTTGTACCGGATATATAGCAATTCATTTGATAAAATATAACGAGTGAAAAATAGATATCAAGCACACCTATGTATTTCCGAAATGGGGACAGAATATAGCGTTTAGAAGCAAAGGTTATTTGCAAGCTATGCCTCCCTGGACTCCCCCGGGTATCTAGTTTTCAAAAATGTCTGGTTTGGTAGGTTTCCCTAGATGGCCACACCATACCTACCCACACGAATGAGGTACCATTTTTATCGGTAGACCTTGTAGAACGCTGGGTGGTAGAAGATTTGTGGTGGTCCGGTGATCCTACAATTTTCCCACACAGAAAAGTGAGGAAAATGTGATTTTATTAACTAAATTTGAGGTTTTCAGGGGATTCTGGTTAGGAAAATGTTGGGAGATCCATGCAAGCCCCACCGCCCGGGACTTCCCTAAATGTCTAGTTTTCAGAAATGTTTGGGTATGGTAGGTTTCCCTAGATGGTCGCTGATCCCAGGACCAAAAATGCTGATGACTCCCTCGCAGAACCAGGTAGTTTTGCAATCGATAAGTCTGCACAGTATATTTTGGAGTGTTTCCTGTCGAGGGCACTAGACCTACCCACACAAGTGAGGTACCAGTGTTCTCGGGAGACCTGGGGAAAGCTGGGTAGTAGGAAATTTGTGGCGGCCCGGTGCTCCCACAACTTTCCCATACACAAAAGTGAAGAAACTGTGATTTTTATTAGCTAAATTTGAGGTTTGCAGGGGATTCTGGGTAGGAAAATGTTAAGAGATCCACGCAGGCCACACCGCCCTGACCTTCCCACATGTCTAATTTTCAGTAATGTCTGGTTTGGTCAGTCACCCTAGATGGTCGCTGAGGCAGGGCCAAAATTCTCCCCTTTCCAATATTACCTCTCCCGTCTGGCTCAGGGGGCTGAGAAAGCCCCCTGAGCACTGAGGCAGTGAAACTAAAACTGAGTTACAGTTTCTCCGAAATTACGTCATCAGACGTGCGTGCCGATGATCATTTCGGAGAAATGATCAGAACACCCTCGGTAGCTGGGTAAGCTCTTTCCCAGCTCCAGAGGGTGTTATGACAGAAAGGAAATCCCTCTGGTGCCCACACCAGAGGGATGTCCTGTACCATGTGCGCGGACGGCTCCCCACCGTCCGACGCACCAAACGGGTTAAGACTCAAGAAGCAGATGAAGTGCTTGGTTTGAGCTTGCTTACGATGGCTGTGAGTCTGTGTATCTCTGCTTTTCCAAATCCACAACCACCAATAAAATGCATGTTACAACTGCTTAAAGCACCAACAACTACCGAACATGCAATCAAAAACAAACTTGGGTAATCTCTGCAAGAGAGAAATACATTGAACCTTTTACACAACTTGAGATTGGCCTGCAACACTCTCCTTTTCTCACACCCTCAAGATGGCGACTGCCATCAGTCACCAACAAGACTGTCAACAACAAACTATTGATAATTAGAAATTAAGCTGTCAGCCTACTCACCACCGCATTTCCACCCCCTTTAAGCCACCCGTTGGTTGTCCTACACAGCAGGGTTGAACTTCCCAGTACATCGGAGCGGCTGTGCATCATACGTGCCGACAACTCCACCAGGCTTACAACCCCAAAAGGTAAAAACTGCATGAATCGGAACAGCATCTTCATTGATCGTACTGCTCCTTTCATAATATCGCCCATTTTTATGTAAACAAATTAATTTATTTACATATATATATATATATATATATATATACTAGCAGCCGTCCCGACGTTGTCCGGGTATGAAATAGAATGTGTGTAATATGTGTATTGGGCAAGGGCAATTTATTTTAAAATCTTGCGGTAGACAACATTTTTTGTTTCATTAGAAAAGGGACGGAGAAGGCCCAGCTGCAGCCCTGGTTGATGTTAGCAGGCGCGTGTAATTGGTGTAGTGATCCGCTGCCTGAGCCCGGCTACAGCCCTGATTGATGTTAGCAGGCGCGTGTAATGTCGTTGAATGAGAGAGTTATCAGCCACGGGTAAATCCGTTTAATGAGAGAGTTGAGTGACAGCGAGTAGGAGAGGCTGCAGTAATTGTCCCCGCAGACATGCTCATTTGCGTGTTCCCCCGCTTGAGGCCCAGATGCAGGCCTGTTTCATGTTAGCAGGCGCGTGTTCCCCCGCTTGAGGCCCAGCTGCAGCCCTGATTGATGTTATCAGGCACGTGTAATGAGTGTACTGATCCGCCGCCTGAGCCCGACTAGAGCCCTGGTTGATGGTAGCAGGCGCGTGTAATTTCGTTGAATGAGAGAGTTCAGTAACAGCGCACAGGAGAAGCTGCAGTAACGTTACTTACCAGGCCTCCAGGTGAACGCGTTTGTCACGCCCCCAGCACACGGCCACAGCAGACGATCTTCTGATTAATGTAAGACCCACATGGCATGAAGGGCGGCACGTAGCACACGCCCCCAGCGTGCCCCTTGATGCCGCGCAATTGCGTTCACATGGCATGAAGGCCGGACACACGCCCCCAGCGTGTCACGCCCCCAGCATGCCCCTTGATGCTGCGCAGCAACGTAATTGGCGCTTGTATGTACGACTCACATGGCATGAAGGGCGGACACACGCCCCCAGTGTTTGTCACGCCCCCAGCATTTGTCACGCCCCCAGCATACGCCCACAGCCCACGATGTGATGGCCGTACCACACGCCCCCAGCGTTAGTCACGCCCACGCCCACAGCACAACGCAGACACGCCCACAAGGGACTACTTTGCTGGCACGGATCTTTTACCTTTTAAATGTATAGAGGAGTTGGCCTAACGGCTAAGGCACTCAACCTCGGACCTGGGGATCTGGGTTTGAGTCTTGGTAACGACGCCAAACATCCTGTGATTCTGGGCAAATCACTTAATCTCCCCGTGCCTAACAAAAATGAATGTGTGTCCTCATGTAAGGTAACTGGTGCTATGTAAAGCGCTCTGATACCTGATTCAGTTCGGGTCAAGTTTGCGCTATATAAAACCCTGCAAAAAAAAAATATATATATGTTGGCCGTCTGCATAGCCTATGTCCTTCTGCTGCAAATGCCCTTATCAACGCTATATTGGGTGTTGTGATTGGTGCTGTGGGTACTGAGATTACCCGCCACAAAGGTTTGGGCTCTCTTTTTATAATATTAGTATGGATATATATATATATCAGTAGAACTTCGTTTCTTCATCCAGCATACAGGAAAAACGAAAACAGACCCAAGTAGGTAGTTTGCAGTCTTTTTTATTCCTTGTGCATACCAATGACCGCCATGACGTGTTTCGGGCCCAATGAGCCCTTGATCACATAACGTTGTGTAGGCAAGCCACACCATTTAAAGTGCTAGTGCAAATCACATGACCACAGGGCCTAAGGACATAGAAAACAGATTACTGCCCACGCATGTTATAGTTCGTTGGAAACTTATATTAAATCAATATGAAAATGGCTCCACAATAAATTTTCATTGTTAAAAATCAAGGATTTAGCAGCAGAAAACAGTAAAGTGCAAAGTGTTTCAGGTATGTGCAAAATACGCAATAAATACACAGCAATGTAAAATATAATTGTAAATGTGCAAACTGCTTTTAAACGCATCGCTGCGGCAGCTTTTCCCGCTGTGTGCGGCATTTTTAGAATTACCGCGTTACATGACGAGCTCAGCTCGTCATCCGCGTACGGCAGGTTACGCTGATGACGAGCTGAGCTCGTCATCAACATGGAAGGGGTTAAATGTGCAAAAATACGCTGAATTTGTGCAAAATACTGCAATCAGGATACATCTTATAGCTGATTTGATGACATAGGTCCACAATGCCTAGTCGAAACATAACTCATCATACATGATACAGCGTAGATATTAGTAAGGTGCCTAACAACCAATAATGGCTGACCCATAATACTACGATAGGTAACTTTTGTTGTCCTGCTGCCACCTAGAGGTTGGATGTACAAACCTATTAATGTAGAACCAAACTAAAACAATATAGCCCATGTGGGCAACTTGTGATGCAGTAACTGCCTTACGTCCAAACTGCCTTAGGAATGTGGTCTGAGACAATGTGCGTAGATATCTATAAGAGGTAACGAGAAACTCTTCAGTGCGTGTGGGTCTTAAGGACCATCCCTCGTGTGAAAAAGTGAAATAAATCTAAACATAAATTTTGAAACTTCTCTCGCGTACAGCCGTACAAAAATGAATTCATAATTGGAATTAAGCATGCAACTTGGACCTGATGTATCCATACCGGCCATAAAGCTTGAACCTGAAGCTATTCATATACATGTAAACAAACCCTCACTTGAGTTTAAACCATTAGGTGTTTTGGAATCTAGCTCAAAGATGTACCATGTTTCAAGTGTTCTAAGCTGGGCTTCTCGATCACCTCCCCTGCGCAGTTGTGGAACCATGTCTACTACAAAATAACTAAGAAATTCCAGACTACGCCCATGGGTCAATTTAAAATGTCTGGCAACCGGGTATGCCTCGTCCTGGTTGCTGATTGCCCGCATGTGCAGGAGTATACATTTGTGAACCTGCAATTTGGTGCTCCCAACATATTGCAGGCCACACGTACACTGCAGCACATACACCGCATAATCAGATTTGCACATCAGTTTTTTAGTTATGGGTACTGGAACATCACTGAAAGGAGTGATGTACAAAGTTTTATTCTTACCCAATTTGCACGCTTTGCAGGAAGCACATTTGATGAAACCACTGACGGTTTGCAACCACGAACTATTGGTGCAAACCTCCGGGCTGCTTTTCACGAGCATGTTGCTCATGGAGTGTGCCCTGCGGAATGTGATAGCTGGAGTTTTGGATAGTGTGCCACCAATGACTGGATCACCTTGTACAATTGGCCAGTTTTTATGTATAATACTGCGCAATTGTTTGTGTTGTCTGCTATAAGTTGTAATGAGTCTAGGTGGATCCAGAATTGGCTTGTCAGTGATCAATGGTGTGGCAGTGCAATTGCCCTGTGTTGGTAGGTGAGATGTCAAATTCGCTTTGGAAATAGCTCTGTCCAACACAGTGGCGGAGTAGCCTCTGGCCAGAAATATGAACTTGCTCCTCTGTTGAGCCTGCCTACACTCATGGTCCGTACTACAGATACATCTAATGCGCAGCATCTCTCCGTAGGGGATGCTGCGGATTAGATGATCCGGGTGGTGGCTGGTGGCATGCAGGTCTGCGTTCCCTGCTGTATTCTTGCGATGTAATCTAGTCTCCAGTTTATTATCCACAATGTAGACTTCCACATCAAGGAAATTCACTTAGACTCTGCTCATCTGACCTGTGAATTTGAGATTTAAATTATTCTCATTAATCGCTGCAATAAAATTCTCAGCTGACATCTCAGAGCCTTTCCAGATGATAAATAAATCATCTCTGTAGCGATACCTTGCTACAATGTGATTCTGCATGGTGTAGTCGAAATTGATTCTGAGGACTTGCTCCTCCCACAGCCCCATATGCAAACAGGCATAGCTGGGGGAGAAGCAAGCCCCCATTGCCACACCCCTCATCTGTTAAAACACTTGACTGTGGAAAAGGTAATAGTTGTTATTGAGACAGGTCTGAATCATGTCAATTACCATTCTGTTGTGCTTCAAAATGTGGGCAGGTTTAGTTTGCAGATAATGTTCCACTGCAGATGGTTAATACTTGTGTACAATGCAGCTACATCAAGCGTGATCAGCAGGAAATCCTGCTGCCAGCTTATTGTTTGAATTTTCCTTAGGAAATCATCAGTGTCCTGCAGGTAAGAAGGTAAACTTTTGATGTGTTCTCGAAGAAAGAAATCAATATACTGCGAGGTATTTTCAAAGATGCTTCTTTTGGCGGAAATGATTTGTCTCCCCGGTGGTCTAACAGGGTCCTTGTGCACTTTAGGGATTAAGTAAAAGACGGGAATAACAGGGTAGTTGGTTTTGCAAAAACTTGAACTTATCACCACTAATTAAACCCGCACTTTTCCAAGATAACAGTCTGGAGTTAAAACTGTTCCAAGCTGATTTGACCATTGGCCACTCACTGCGTCTATAGCATTGGTGGTTGCTGAGATGTTGCATAGCCTCTTCCATATACATAGACCTTGGCCTGAGGACAATGTTACCACCTTTGTCAGATTGTCTTATCACCACATTAATATTCCCTTGTAATTTATGCATCAAACTTCCATAGGTGTTATTTTGCTTGTGTTTCTTGTTCTCACTTGACAGGGTGACAGTATATAACTTCTTAATTTGTGTTGTCACCAATTTGTTGTACACATCAATGTTATCATGCATTAAAATAGGATTAAATGTGGATTTGGGTCTGAATTTGGTTAATCCTGGTGCATTCAATCTGGGCTGCACAATAGTATCAGAGGTTGTCCCATCAGTGCTGCCTTCTCTGTGCAGATCCTGCAAATCACAAAGTAACTCATATTCGCCATCTGAAACACTTGATGGACTAGAGCTGGATGTGGCGGTGGGTTCTGATATCGCTCATGTCTTATTTTTGTTGAGTAGGTGGAATTTCCTCAGCTTTAGTTTGTGGGTGTACTTGAACAAATCCATTCGTGTGTGAACATAGTTAAAATTGCTGGGAGGGCAGTATGAGATAATGTTTTTATTTCATTCTGGCTCAAATGCATTTCAGTGAGATTGATTATAGACAGAGAGTCACTGGTGGGAGCATTTATCTGCACTTCCTATTCCTCTGAGATTTCTTTTTGGAAATTGGTTTGTCTGCGCTGTCTGATCTTGTAGAAGCTCCTGCGGTCCCGACGTTTGATGTTGGCTCTCTGTCTTGTTTTTGATTGGGGCTGCGTGGTCTTAGTGTTTGCCTGCGATCCTGTCTCAAGCAGTCCACTTCTTGAGCCAGTGATAACTTTATAAACCCCAACCGAGATCTCGAGGTAGCTTGTTCACTGTCTGATTCGCTCCCAGGCACTGAACTTAAATCAGACATGGAGGTTGAAGACTGTACTGCATCACTAATGGCAGATGTTGAAGGCTGTACATGAGTTGTTGTTTTGTCCTGTTTAAAGGAATCATATTTCTTGGCAAAAGTAAAAATGCGCTCATTCTGGTAATCCAGCTTGTCTCTTTGAAATTTGAAGGTTTTACGCTTTTTAATGATATCCTCCTCTTTCGCTAACCTCAGAATCATTTCTTCCCGATACTTTTTCTCCAGGTCTACTACTCCCAACCCAGCAATCTGCTCATTGAGTTCAGTTATTTTGATTTGTAAGGCTGCTCTATCGCTCTCCGCATACTTCACAAGTATCCGCAACAGCCGGCAGGAGGAATCTAAATTGCATTCAGCCCATTCAGATAGCATGTTAGGGTCCGGGTTTTCATAGCTGGGGGCCAGCATAATGCGCAGTCCACGTGGGATACGACCCACTTCCAAGTAGCGAGAGAGTGATTTATGCTCCCACCACTTGGCCTGCACTGTCCGCATTGCCTTCTCTAGTTGTTTAAAAGTATCTTTCATTTTACAGCCCCGCGCTTTTGCCAGTGTCGGAGTGGTCATCAGTTGCACTTCGGTGACTGGCAAGTCATCGAACATTTCGGCTGCTGCTTCCTCGAGGCTTCTAACAACATCGGCGGCCATGGTATTGCGTAAGTTCGTGGGTAAATAAAGGAAAGTGCCGTGCGTGACAATACACCCAATGGCGTCGCTTGCTTCGCACTCCTCACTCCTTCACTGGCTTGTCTTTACAATAGCGCAACCCTGCACTTACTTGGGACTGGACTCAATCACAGCCGTGAGAGTCTTCCGTCCGTAGTTGCCGGGTCCGCGCGGGTGTTGATAGCCGGTGGTTGCTGCGGCTGCTCCGTTACAGGAACTGCAGATGCTTCCGGGTATATATATATATTGCTGCACCATCACAAGGTGCCAGCGACGGCAGCAGCTGCCGTCAGTGTATAATTCAAATGCAATTTCTAGGGAATCCCAGACAAAACAAAGCGGCACACCTCAGGACAGCACAATACTTTATTGTGCACAAACTCAACGCGTTTCGGCAAAGCCTTTTTCAAGTGAATATAATGTGCACCATTGCCTCTAGAAATACTCATTGCAATCATTGGAAAGTGAAAAGCTACTGCACATTCACAATCATCTCAACTTTGCAATTGTAATTCATCGAGAAATTAAAGATAGCAGCGTACCAGACATGGGTCATATGGATTATGGATTGCAAGTACAATTTCATCCCATTTGGAAATATTGCATCCCCAAAACTGAGAATCAAAAACAATAAAGTTTTGATACAAACAAAGGAAGATTCAAAATCAGTAACGTTTTTGATGCAGAAAATCAATCCCAACAACTTATTACTTGTGTTGGATAGACATACCTGGTATACTTAAACCCAACCGAATCATGATCACATTATAATTTTACCCGATCTCGACTACGAGATGTCGTAACCGCAATAATAATAAATAAATAATGACACCAATCATAAAAAGAGGACTGTCCAATACTATCACGAGATATGTTGTTCCTCATCGAAACAAACGGGCGAAAAGCAAAACAAGGAAATGGGTTTACAGTTTGCTAATTTACCTATATTCCAGATAAAACGACCTGAGCCAATAATGCTTCTAATGCAAATACATATATCTACAATAAAGTTTTGCATTAAAACTGCCCTGCCCTGATATAAACCACATTAGTTGTTAATCATCATGCAATAATTCAGAGGGAATTTGATAAATGTATCCAATTCAAAATACTGCTGGGGTGTTTGGGACCCATCCTAACTTCATCAGATCTCTGTGCGGGCGAAAAGCAACACATGGAATCGGATTTATGGTATGCTTCATCACCTATATTTGTAATGGGGACAAAATCGCTGGTGCGTGTAATACATTTGGTGATTTGCTTTGCCCTACCATGCTGAATAATATAGCAACTGGATTTTATTAGAAACTGGCCCAGTCAGCGGCAAATGTATTGGCTAATTACCCCTTATTACGTACAGGAGACCAAGGTCACTGAGGGACCACTAGGTTCACAGCTACCAACGAGAACCAGTCTCACCAATAACTGGTTAGGCTCACCAAAAGGCTTCATCAAACGTAATTCATGTAAAGCCTGCAAGAACAGCAAAAATCGCAGAAGCTATATTATTCAGCATGGTAGGGCGAAGCAAGTCACCAAATGTATTACATGCACCAGAGATTTTGTTGTATATGTGCTGGGGTCCCTTGTGGCCCCAGATATATTGGAAGCACTAAGTTGCAACTTAAAACTAGGATTCTCCAACACTTAAGAGCTGTGATCAATTGAGACTTGAGTTACCCCACGGCCAGGCATTTCTATGAAAAGCATGAATGCAACAGCAGCTTGGTGCAGTGTTATGGCATTGATAGAGTCCCAAAACACCCTACGGGTGATGACAGAGAAAAACAGCTTTGTATGATGGAATCAAAATACAAAATTGATCTCAACACTAAAATTCCCAGAGGACTCAATAGCGGACAGGAATTGGCCACACATATAGGATGTTAATATTCCCACTATGCCGCTTTTTTTCAATCTGATTTTAACATTTTTAGTTGGTCACTTATTCTTCACTTTTTTCATTTTTTAATAGGGAGTCCAAACTTGAGTGCCTATCCTTACGTAAGAGGCAAGCAGGTCCTAGGGCCCTAGACACTGCTCGATGATAGGAAGTGCATATGATAAGCCTGGTATACATCTATATAGGACACCGGCTTTCCCCCATCATGTGGCATGATGGTGAGGGGGAAACAGAGATGAGAGATACAGCCCATCTATTCTGTATAACCTCTATTTCGCAACTTATAAGGTTTGACTCATTTAACAACCTCCCTTACGAGTATTATTTTTTACTTTAACACACATGTGAATATGCCTCACCTATTGTAATGTTGTTATTATGTACAATAATTTTAAGTTATCTAAATATGTTCTCGGCTAATCAATATCAAATTATTGCATGATTTCAATGATCATGTTTAAAGTGTCCTGTATTATGGCAGGGTGTTTTTAAAATATAAAACTTTATTGTTTGTATATACATTAGAAAACATCATCCACTTAGGTCATTCCCATTAGAAAATAGGCGATGAAGCATACAAGAAATCCGAAGCTGTGTTGGAGCAGGCATCTGATAAAGACACAGACTGAAACGCATCATGCCATTGCTCTTGTGACAATAAAGATTCTTCCAGTATTACCCGTTGTGTCCCTCCGATTCTTTCAATTCAAGAATCTCCTGTGGCATTTTTTGCGTGCTAATCCTGGGCGTGCCGGAGGTAACCCGCTTCACCAAGAGGTCAGAGCAACAAGGACAGCTTCGGCGTTTGTTTGTTTATCCAACGTTTTGGACAGCTCAGACCCACCGCATCCACTCTCAGCAAGTCGACCGCTGCCCATCGCAGTCTATGACTGCTGGAGGAACCAGGATTATTGTATCTAAGTTTCCAGGTCAAGATGATAGTGGAGTTGTGCAGTTGAAGCATCTTGGGGACCCGGGAAGGATATTTGTTTCACCAGCACAGTTCTGCCTAAATACCACAAACCACGTTCAGATTTCATTTCAGAGCCCTGGCGAGGATACTTGGACTGATGCAAAGCCACTTACCTGCAAGCCGTGAGAGGTGCATGCTGGTACTGTTTGGGGACTTTGACTCCGCCCACCTGAAAAACCACCGATGGCGGAACGATTGGGATTACAAATGTGAGTGCTTTGGCAGGAGAGCTGTGTTGGAGCAGGCATCTGATGAAGGCATAGACCGAAACGCGTCATGCCATTGCTCTTGTGACAATAAAGATTCTTCCAGTATTCCCCGTTGTGTTCCTCCGATTCTTTCAAGTCAAGAATCTCGTGTGGCATATATATATATATGTATGTACCAACAAATGCCCGTAGCTTTGAAGTGGGAATTCCCCGAGTCTGCCTGCTATCCAGCCTTTCTCTTTCAAGCCACTACAACATCCCAGTAATTGTAAGATCTCCCAACGCGTTTTGAGGCAAGGATGCATCTTCATCAGGGGATTAGCTTTGCATAATGGCGCCATGAGCCTGCCACAAGTAAAAAATAGCTGCCCCAACACCTGGTTTCCTACAAAGCAAACGGACATTATCTTTTATTATGATGGACGCTTTTGAACCCACTGTGGGAATAGATTTTTTCCTAATGGACCACATGTCCCAGCATGCAGCTTGTTTAGTCAGCGCACTTAGCGCGGCCACAGGGGGCCATCAATTAATGAAGCATGCAAATTTAAGGACCGTCATGGCGGCTTGGTGGGATTCTGTTGAGGAATCTAATTTTGGTCTGCCTGAACCGCTGCAATTTGAGCTTCGCTGGCCATGAAGGCCTTGGATTATACAAATCTGGGATGCCCAGTAAATGTACGGACACCAGCGAGTTCTGCGGCAGACAAAGGGTGCGTGCAAAGTGACTAACTTCTAATGACATGATCAGCGACAAAAGATGCAGAAAATTGATAAGAACTTTGCCGCTTGTTCATTGGTTAAGGCCCCATCAATAGGAACAACTGATGGGGGCTAAAAACAAATCAACGCTTTGCTTGCTGTTTAATGAGTTGACTGCACGAAAGAAGGCATAACGCTGAAATGTGTCTGCGAAATCCAGTCATTAAAATGGCCCCGTGAGTGCTCCACATGTCTCTTGGCTGTTACTTTACAGAAACAGTTCCACCCCTGCTTATGGAGCACCCGTTGATGTGTTCGACAGCCTTGGTGGGATTGTGTTGACGAATCTAATTTCGGTTTGCCTTAACCGCCGCAATTTGAACTTCGCTTGCCATGAAGGCCATGGATTATAGAAATCTAGGATGCCCAGTAAATGTACAGACACCCGCGAGTTCTGCGGCAGCCGAAGGGTGCGTGCAAAGTGACTAACTTCCAATGACATGATCGGCGACAAAAGATGGTAAAAATCCCTTGAAAATTGATGAGAACTTTGCCGCTTGTTCATTGGTCAAGGCCCCACCAATAGGAACAACTGGTGGGGGCTAAAAATGAATCAACGCTTTGCTTACTGTTTAATGCTTTGACTGCACGGAAGAAGGCATAACGCCGAAACGCGTCTGCGAAATCCAGTCATTAAAATTACCCTATGAGTGCTCCACATGTCTTGTGGTTGTTACTTTACAGAAACGGGTTCCTCCCCTGCTTATGGAGCACCCGTCGATGTGTTCGGCAGCCTTGGTGGGATTGTGTTTTGGAACCTAATTTCGGACTAACTGAATCGCCGCAATTTGAACTTCGCTTGCCATGAAGGCCATGGATTATACAAATCTAGGATGCCCAGTAAATGTACAGAAACCCGCGAGTTCTGCGGCAGCCGAAGGGTGCGTGCAAGGGGACTAACTTCCAATGACATGTTCGGCGACAAAAGATGGTAAAAATCCCGGAAAATTGACAAGAACTTTGCCGCTTGTTCATTGGTCAAGGCCCCACCAATAGGAACAAATGATGGAGGCTAAAAACGAATCAACGATTTGCTTACTGTTTAATGATTTGACTGCATGGAAGAAGGCATAACGCCAAAACGCGTCTGCGAAATCCAGTCATTAAAATTACCCCATGAGTGCTCCACATGTCTCTTGGTTGTTACTTTACAGAAACGGGTTCCACCCCTGCTTATGGAGCACCTATCGATGTGTTCGGCAGCCTTGGTGGGAATGTGTTGAGGAATCTAATTTCGGTCTGCCTGAACCGCCGCAATTTGAACTTCACTGCCCAAGTAGGCCATGGATTATACAAATCTAGGATGCCCAGTAGATGTACGGACACTTGTGAGTTCTGAAGGGTGCATGCAAAGTGGCTTACTTCCAATGACATGATCGGCGAAAAAAGATGGTGAAAATCCTGGAAAATTGATAAGAACGTTGCCGCTTGTTCATTGGTCAAGGCCCCACCAATAGGAACAACTGATGGGGGCTAAAAACGAATCAACGCTTTGCTTACTGTTTAATGATTTGACTGCACGGAAGAAGGCATAACACCGAAACGCGTCTGCGAAATCCAGTCATTAAAATTACCCCGCGAGTGCTCCACGGGTCTCTTGGTTGTTACTTTACAGAAACGGGTTCCACCCCCGCTTATGGGGCACCCGTTGATGTGTTCGGCAGCCTTGGTGGGATTGTGTAGAGGAAATATATATATATATATATATTTATATCACCAGCATGCCACTCCAGAAATGAAGAGGTGGAGGCCACTCTGGAGAAGCGTTGGGGAGATCTTTATTAAGCAGCTTGCGTATGATGCAGTTCGGCCATGTAGGCCTTCGTCGGATACAGCTGTGTGCAAGGTATAACTCCACCCCCACCTTTCACTGTCCTTAGTCTCTCCCATTGGTGGAAGTCCACTGACCTGTGGTCACATGTCCGCAACTCTGCTGCAGGGCGACTACAGCTCCCAGAATGCTGTATTACTGGTATGTGTTGCCTGGGATCGACTGAATAAAACCTCTGTGGGTAAAGGTGAATAATTGAATAGTGCCGGGTGTTACTGAATAATGAGTCCTTGTAGGTCGCACATCTCCCTCAGGTCTCCCTTAAACGTTCCAGCCTTTTTGTGCGTTGCCAGCCGGGTTGTGAGTCAGGACAGTCGTGATCCCGACTCGCTGTTAATAACAGCCTGTTTTGCGCAGCAGCCCATGGCGTGGTTGGCATTTTCGGGCGGGCCGGATATATTACATATCCTAGTTTAACAAAAACCTCCCTATGGTCATTACAATGTTGGTGCCTGTACAGGTGTGAGGAACACATGCTTATCCAAAAGGCCAGTAGCCATCCACCGAAGAGACACAACACCAGAGCTTTTGCTGAAAAACAGCTTATTTCAATCTAGGACATACAGACAGAAACACAAGTCACCAGACACGTTTCGGCACATGGCTTTGATCACCAGTGTTGATAACAGTACAAAGATTTTAAATGGGTGCTATCTTGTAAAGTACACAATAGTATCTAGTCATCTATGGGCTACATATGTACATGTGGCTTGTTGTACAAACAATTAACCAAAATGAATTCAAGTAGCAGATTATGTGAGCACATCAATTCACAATATGCCCATAATAAAGTTCCAAGCTGTTTAAGTCCAGCATTGGAAGTCATCAATACTACATTAACCCCTTCCATGCTCATGACGAGCTCAGCTCGTCATGCAGTACACTGCTTGTGTGCTCATGACGAGCTGAGCTCGTCATGAACAATGGGATTAAAAAAAGGGCAGCACCAAGGGAGAATTGCCTTAGCATTCATGTGGTTAAAGTGCACCACTATTAAAAATGAACAAAGGAGTGAAGGAAAGACACAGCTCATAAGATGGCTGCCATCTCATAAAGTGCAAATATTATGTTGTAGATAGGTTTACACACATGCTATGAACAGATTTACACACAAAAGGGACCTTGCTGTGCACGTTATTTCGAAAATGTACAAGTAACATAATGTGTTTGTACATTACATTGCTTTCTGTCTAATAGGTATATTTTACACTGTTTGTGTCCAATAGGGTTTACCCTCCATACTTCACCAGTGTAAACAGAGAAAGGGAGCCTGAGGTTATGATATGGGGATCATTTTGGAATATGCACATATCATCTTGTATATGTAATCACACATCTATGTGCCTTAAAAGGAAATTGTTAATCACAACTAATTCTTAATTTCAGTAAACTATTAAGATGTACTTTAAGTCCAATATACCCATTAACAATGCCATGTCAAATCAGCCATCCCTATGCCAAAACTGTGTTAAAATAGCAAACCTCTAGATTCAAGGTCAATAAAATAGAGCCTATTAATACCTCATAAATTAATAATAGAGAGTACCGAAGTAATCTAGGAGAACAGGAGTCAAATACTGTGAATATGGACATGCAAGTGTCTCTAGGTCAATCTTAATATTAATGATTGTATGCATTCAAACATAAGTTCCCACTAGTAATGCAATATAGAGCACTGTGTTATATACTGACCCAAATATGGCAGACTGTTTAAAAGTGAATACCCTCAGGCCCAAGCGAACATGATAAACTACTTCATGTGTTAGCAGGCAGATCTGTACAACCCATGCGGGCAAATATCCAAGATTATGATCACTGTAAAAATAAACCCATAGAGAGAAACACAGAATAGACTTCCAAAGAACAAAATAAACAGAATATGCTTAGTTTCTGCAGGTCCTCACGGTACGGACTTGAAATCTCTCCATCCATACACGTGTAGATGAAATAACATGCAATTTAAAAAGAATTAAACACTGCAGAAAACTATATACATTATAGTAAATGCAAAAGAGAAACGATCTATAAGCACCATACTAAATCAGAATTAATCAAGGTGTATGCTGAGCTCTTCTTTATTCAGGCCTTTTGGCATCTTCGTTTCCAGTTCAGCAAAATATTTAGATTCAAGTCTCCCCAAATTGAGTTCACGGTTCCCTACCCTCACATCAGAAAGGATACAGTCAATCGCAAAAAAATTATTCAAAGTACTATTTCTGTTGAGCATTTTATTGAAATTCCTGTCAACTGTATAGTGACTGTCATGATGGTTAATAGCACGCAAATGTTCAAAAGTGTTTTTTTTACTGTGTATATGTGCTGTCAATTTACTGTTAATCGCAACTGCGAACTAGCACATGAATAACAAAATCTGAATTGTAGGTTATAAATTTCATGAAGGCTTTAGGTTTACCAGTCATAGGCATGCTGTAATTATCACATTTGCAATGTTTTTGTGCGCTTCATGTTTATGACACTTGTAGAAACCAGTTTTCTTAGTTGTAGATGCTAGTTGCACAACAGTAATCCTATTTTTGCTCAGTTCAACTCTGTGACAGCTACTTCTTCTTAAAATAAAACTGTGACAAACTACAATGCTCCTATTCAGTTAATTATCTGTTTTTAAAATTTGCCATTTGTCATAAATTGAGGCATTAAAAGAGGGGAGGGGGATGTGAATACCCACCTCAAGTAAAAATCCCAATTCTTGTCAGGGTAAACTCCTTAAAATCACTAAATTAACCTGAGGTCAACCCTCTGGTAGCTATAGTACAGAGCAGACAGACTTAATTTAGAGGCCATGCGTAAAGTATTTATGCAGCACTAAACCAGTAGTAAAGATCCCAAACCTAATTAGAAAACTAGAGTAAAATGTCATTAACAAAAATACAGTAGGGTGAATTGGAGATATGAATTGTTTGCATTTTACGTATAAATAGCACCATGAAGCATAAAATTCCAAATATAGTCAATGTTCACAGTAGATCAGGTCAATAAATGTAAATGTAAATGTGCTGGACTTGTAAAGCGCACAGCTGCCCGTAAGCGTCCCGGCGCTTTCTTAGGGAACCCGTCCTGGTATTCCCCTGTGAGAATCCCCGGCAGGGTGTCCACAAGGTGAAAGCCAGGCATCCCGCAGCGAGGGGCCGTAGTGGAGATTAAGCAAGCTATTGCCCAGAGTCGCAGAGTGTGACCCCTTGAGTTGAGTAGGCACCAGAGCGAGAATTGTCGAGTCTGTGGAATTTTGAGCCCGAGACCCGCCGAGGCGGGGAATCGAACCCTGGTCCACGGTCGATCTCAGCTTCCGCGTCTGCCGCCTCTAACCACTGAGCCACGCTTCTCCACATCAATGGTCACAGGTTACACTAATTAGATTTCTCCTGATCAAAGGACTTTAATCCGCAACAGGATTACACTTCTAAAGACCCGCAGGATCTCAGGGGAGGCACTTAGATGCTCACAGTTTGGCAGGTACAGTCCAACGGGAAGGTGCAGTTCACAGTGGTCAGTTGGGCACTTGCAGGAAAAGGCCTCTTGCAGTTTGTTGTGTCCCTGTAGCTTTAACAGGAGGTCAGTCTTATGACCCTTGGAGTCCACTGTTTAGTCTTGGGGACAAGAAGGAGAGACAGTCCTGACTTCTAGGCTCCTCTCAGATTTCAGACAGTAGCTTCCACAGGTTCGGGACCACATATATGCCTGGTACGAGATTGTGGGTGCAAATGACCTCTGGGGATGCCTTAATCAATGAGGTATAGGTTCACAGGGTTTTCCTACCCACTTTGGGCATTTTCAAGAAGGCAAAAGTCTTCGGTCCCACTAATCTTGGGCCCCTGGTTCTGTGGGTGTGTGTTTGGGGTGTACTTTAGTAATCCCAGCGTCATCCCACACCTAACAATAAAGTCCAGTTTTAGGCACTCCCTGTACCAACAATAAACCCGTAGACACACGTATGGTAGGGCAGAGCTGAGCTTAAAGTAAGCAGAGAGTGGACATACTTTGTTTTGGCATTCTCTTTCCCTCCATTGAAATGTGCCCCCACTGTTAATTCAATTCAATACTTTATTTCGGTCTACTTTGGACCATAAAAGTGCAGAAAAAAGAGAAAAATACAACACATTGATTTAAAAAAACGTCATTACAGCAAATTACAAAAGTCTAGCAATCCTAGTGAATATACCAAGTAACAAGGATGGGGGAGTTATTTCCGTATTTCATTAATAATTTACATATATAATTGGTTATATTTAAAAAATACAATAAGTTATTTAAATAGATATTAAAATAAACAGGGGTATTAAAGTTAAAAGCTTACATTCCCTTAAAATATTTATATACAAACAATTAATCACTGCTGAATTTCTTCAGTGTAAGTACAAAAGAAAATGACGAAAACATTATAAAATAGAAATTAATTTTCCTTGTTATAACAGTTTAGATACAATGCTGTTGCTATTACAACTTTAAACCTCTTTTGGCTCTAAAAACTTTACGCTCATAAGAAACCTAGACACACAGAATACTATCAATCGAGTTGTATCAGAGCGTAAAATCCGTTCTGCCTGTCTGCAGTGTCTCAAATTAAGAATGTTACATAAAGGTTTAATCCATCTTTCTCTTGAATAACGATAAGCCGCGCAGAAGAATAAGATATGTATATCATTTTCTATGACAGATGTGACATTTTTGCAGTAATCACATTTGTCCGAATCTTTATCGTGTATATTACTGCCCCATTTAGATTTCTTATCGTTAGTCTGCAGAGCCCCGTATCTGAATTTAAGATATAAACATTTTGCTACCGGGGGGGTTAATCTCATCCAAGAGTATTTCGAATTTAGGGGTGTCTTTAAATTGAAAAAACCTTATAGTCAACGAACCTAATTTGGAATCTTGTAGCAGTATGTTGCTTAAGTAATTCCAAAATGAACGTTTTACTATTTTATTACAGGTTTTTGTTAACTCTTGAGGTTTTTCCCAGTAGTTTGACAGTCCTATTCTTTTAAACCAAGAGGCAATGTGTTTAAACCATAAAATATTTTTTTGAATACCAAAGGGCATTATCTCTTGTAGTCCCGTTCTGTAGTGAATAAGCTCTTCTGTTGTCCAAATTCTTATCCAATACATAAGGGGGCGTAACGCAGCAAGATTATCAGTACGTTTTAGATTAATATCCAGAAAAACCAGTGTCATCGGGGTTCTATTGGGTAAGGATAATAATCTACGTACAAAATTGTTTTCATCCACTTCAAAATTGCACTTACAATATGGACCCCAAAGTTCTGCTCCATAAAGGGCTGCTGATTGGGCCTTAAATTTAAAGACCTCGATAGCAGGTGATGCAGCCTTAGAAGTACTCTCTCTATGTTTCTTTAAAATAGGCATAGAATTTTGGAGCAGTACTAATTTTGTTTTTACCAATTGGGGTTTCCATGACATTTTGGAGTCTAGCGTGATACCTAAATAATTAAAATTATTCACATATTCTAATCTTTCCCTTTGTAATTCCAACTTTTTCCTGAAAGTTTTACTTGGGTTAATAGACATATATTTTGTTTTGCTAGGGTTAATTTCAAGTCCTTTTTGTTACAATCTAGATGGAAGGTGTTAATCAGGTTTTGCAGCCCGCCCGGAGTCTGAGAAATTAAAATGGTGTCGTCAGCGAAGAGTAATGCGGAAATCACATCCCCTCCTAATCTCAGTGAGTCACTCTTGCTTCCCTCTAGGAAGGAGGGGATGTCATTTACGTATAGAGAAAACAAGGTTGGTGCCAACACTCAACCTTGCCGTACTCCACGCTTCACTGGAATTTCTCTTGTAAGTTCTCCCCTTGGTCCCCATTTTACTTTTGCATAGTTGTTTTTGTGCATCCTAATGATTTGAACTAGTAATTCATTGGGTACCCAAAGTTTTTTTATATGGGTCCAAAGGCTAGTTCTGGGGACCAAGTCGAAAGCGGCTCTAAGATCCATAAATGCTACATACAGTGTTCCCTGTCTAATCGTAATATACTTCAAACATAAACATTAAAATCTAAAGACTTGATCAGTAGTGCTGATCTTTTTTCTGAACCCTGCTTGAAATTTTGTTAATATATCAACTTCTTCCATCCAAGATGCAAGACGCAACAATATATGTCTGGCAAATATTTTCTGTGGAATGTCTATTAGACTGATCGGGCGATAATTTGCCGGATCAAGTCTGTCCCCCTTTTTAAAAATCGTAGTAATTTCAGCCCCCCCTCCATGTATTTGTAATTGGTTCAAAGTTTGCTATAGCGTTGCATAAAACATTCATGTAAGAAGCCCAAACTGACAAATCATGTTTTAGCAAGTCACCAGGAATTCTATCAGGGCCTGGGGCTTTGTTTGATTTTATTGTTTGTAGTACGTAATTAGTTTCTTTTATGGAAAAACGTAGATTGGCTGTCTTTGCTAACTTAATCATTTCACACGTCAATGCAGGACCATTTGTATTAGGTTCAGTATTGGATTCAGAAAAGAGCCCAGAGAAATGATTAACCCAGGTATCTTCATCCAAATAAAGGTCTCTATGTTTGATGCCTGTCCTATTACCTTTTGAGTATAAATTCCAGAATCCTGCTTGATCCTTTATCTTAGCGGCATTTATAAGGCCTGCCCATATATCCTCATCCCAGACTTTCTTAGCATCAACTATTTTTAAACTATAGACACGCCTTTTTTCCCTAGTTTTATCTATATATTTACTTTTTATTGCTTTTATTAACTCAGATTTTGCAGTTCGACAATCCTTATTAAACCATGGTTTTCCATGGTTGACCCTTTCTATTGGTTCACCCATCTTTCTTTGTATTGTTTTACTTAGTATAGGACCTAGAGCTTACACCAATCTACCATGAATCTCAGTGAATGTAAATGGCGGGACATTACTTTCATTATACTGAGATAAAATTTCTGTAAAGGTTAAATAAATATTGGTCATCGCCTTTTTGTCCTCCAAAATTTGTGGCCATTTTACTGCTCGATCATTCCTTTTTAACATGATCTGATCGTCTAAAGGGTCATAATTCACTTTTGCAAATTCAGGTGTGGTAAGGATTTCTATTGAGGCCCTCAAACACAAAGGTAAGTGGTCACTCTCTGTTCTAGAGATTATTTTAAAGTCGCACAGAAGACTCCAACAACTTAATGACACCATTATGTAATCTATATGGCTTTGTGAAGTGTTTCTCCGAACTGTGTGGGCTTTAGGTCTATCGGATGGAAGACGCCCATTGCATGATCTCATACTATGTGTCAAAGTTAAACCTAACAGCTGAGTCACAGCAATTGTACACTTCACTTCCTTTTCGCTAACCAATGATGGTATATTGTATGCTTGGTTTTGGGACTCCATCAAATCACCAAAGCCTAATACTGGCTCATAGTTACAGTTAAAATCATCAGCTATGAGTACGCCTGTGCTATGGGCTAACGTTTTAAGGACACTGTCCAGCAAACCAGTGACTGGTGATGGACCTTTTGTAAGAGATGGTCTATTATATACATTAAAAAAATGTGTAACTTTATCATCTTTTGCTTTTAATTTTAAGCCCAGTATATCTATTGAGGAAATATCTAGTGGAGTGATCGTAACTTGTAGAGAAACACGGACCCATATAATCAGTCCTCCCGATGGTCTTCCTTTGACAGATGGAGACGCCCACACCCAGTATGATTTGTAACCTACCTTGTGGGCATATTCTAACATCCAGGTTTCTTGGAAAAATATAATATCATAGAAACCAATAAATGCATGCCAAGTGGGATCAAGAAGATTTCTTTTTAATCCTGCGATATTCCAGGAGATAATATTTAAATCATGACCATTGTTGTACTGGCCAGGACAGGGAGAGTCAGTTCTCAGTATTTCCACATTTAAATGTGGGTTTGATTTTATATCAGGGACTAGTGAAGTGTGGTAAACCTGGGTTCCAACCGTTTGTTTCGTTTCAAAGTTGTCTACCCCACCTATGTTAGATATATCCATATCGCTTCTTTATTTGCTGTCTTCCCTCTGAACTTGGAGTGAGTGGGATTCGTGATCTCTTTTGAAGTTATATTTTCTAGATGGCAGTCATTCAACTCCCTCTAGCCCCATAAGAGAAGAAAAGCGATTTGAAATAGGGATGTTAAACATGGGGGGTAGAAACGAGCGAGATCTAAAGTTCCCAAGCATCCAAGGATTTTCCATTAAAGTTTTCGGGTAAAAGTAACTTAGATCTCTAGGGGTAATACCTCCCTCATAACCGTCAGGGAACCAGTCTCATATATGATTTGTCACTTTTCGATCTCTAAAGTTTATAACAATTATATCTCCTAGGATATCCTTTGGTCTTTTCCCAATCCAATCTAACCTTCTAACATTTAGAATTACTCTGTCTAAATGTGCGGGTAATGGTCTGTTTGTTCTCAGCCAGTACATGGCTTTGTTCTTGAGAGTCTGATAGTTTTCGAATTTCCCTGGTGGCAGCTCAGGTGCCACAGTTAATACAATAACAAGGGGTTCTGCTTCTGGTGGAAGATCAATATGTTTTGCTGGACCCATAACCTGTTTATCTTTATTGGGAGTCCTTTGTGGAATAGCCTGTTTCCCCAGAGCCTTCTCTTTTGGTTGCCTATTTTCTGGTGGATCTTTTGGTATAGTAGAATCATTAACTATGTTCTGAGACTGTGTACTTATTAGGTTGTTATAGATTGTTGGTGTCAACTTGCTACTAGATTCATTATTGTTTGGTATGAGCTCTGTCCTTATCTCGGGATTGATTAAAGGAGGCTTCTTAGGTAACGCTTCTTTTAGCAAGTTGGCGTTGGTAGTTCCAATGTTTATAATGGACCCTAATTGTTCATTTATTCGCTTGACTCTCTCGACTATTGGTAATAGCAAGGAAGTGATCAAATGCTCAATGTTTTTCATTAAAGTTTTTTCGAGAAATGTAGTAGAATAACCATGATTAACCCCACTAGTTTGGGGACCTTTGGGTTTAGTTATTGGACTCGTAACAGCCCTGCGACTTTTTGCTCGATTACCCTTTTGTATTGCACCACCCCTCTTTCTTTTTACTGAAATACGTGCCCCTGGTACTTTGGTGTTAGTAATCTTCTCAGGAGTTGAATTAAGGGAAGCGGTAAGTAGTGATATTTCCGAGGACAGTTCTAATTGACAATCTGAACTGGTGTCAGAAATGATTGAATTCTCCTGGGTCACTAAGCGGGCTGGGAGGTCTTGTAGCTGTGGGGGAATACCTATGTCATCTGGCTGTTCATTACTAATACTTTTAAGTGTGGGTGTTCTTGCTGTTTGGATAGCCCCCAAAGATGAGCGTTTGCTCTGCCATTCTGAGGAAATACGTCTCTCAGTTAGCGCTATTTCTTTTTCTAAAACAGAAGCGGCCCTTGTAATAAAAGCGTCATGAGTGCCTCTCACAGAGCCTCCCACTGATGATTTTCGTCCTATACTCTGGATGTTATTCATATTTTTTTAAACAGTAATCTTTAACACATGGGCGAAGAAAGTAACAATGTGATGCCCTATGGTTTGTACTTATTGTCTTACTTCGTTAATCCGTTAATCGTGGAATCAATGGGGGGTGGCCCAGCCCAGCCTTGGCTAGCCCCGGACGACCACAGACGGCCCGCCCTTTGCTCGCGCTTAGCCTGGCACCACCCGCGCCCGTCCCGCGAAGCGGGAGATGCAGAGCCTTTTTCAAGCGCCTCCGGTCGCGTTTAGGGGCATGGCCAAGGTGAGTGCTCCTGGGAAATGTAGTGCTCAATTCCCCCCACTCTGCGGCTGCGCCTGATGGTTTGCGGCACCTGCGGCGGGGGCGGAACGGCAACAGGGCAAAGAGACGGCAGCAAGGGTCCCCAGCCGAGGAAACGGCAGAGGACAGAGGTCCAAAGCGTCAGGCATCAGCAAGGTAGGCTCCTGTTGGCGTGAAAAGCAACCCGCTCTCCAGCTGATGCAGCGCCTTTTTCAAGCACCTCCGGTCGCGTTTAGGGGCGTGGCCAAGGTGAGTGCTCTTGGGAAATGTAGTGCTCAATTCCCCCCACTCTGTGGCTGCGCCTGATGGTTTGCGGCACCTGCGGCGGGGGGGAACGGCAACAGGGCAAAGAGACGGCAGCAAGGGTCCCTAGCCGAGGAAACGGCAGAAGACAGAGGTCCAAAGCGTCAGGCGTCAGCAAGGTAGGCTCCTGTTGGCGTGAAAAGCAACCCGTTCTCCAGCTGATGCAGCGCCTTTTTCAAGCGCCTCCGGTCGCGTTTAGGGGCGTGGTCAAGGTGAGTGATCCTGGGAAATGTAGTGCTCAATTCCCCCCACTCTGCGGCTGCGCCTGATGGTTTGCGGCGCCTGCGGCGGGGGGGGAACGGCAACAGGGCAAAGAGACGGCAGCAAGGGTCCCCAGCCGAGGAAACGGCAGAAGACAGAGGTCCAAAGCGTCAGGCGTCAGCAAGGTAGGCTCCTGTTGGCGTGAAAAGCAACCCCCACTGTAAAACAAAAATCTCCAGGAGACCTGTCAAGCAGATCTTGACACTCCATCAGGAACTGACACTGTGATGTCAACAAGAGGCCCCTTGTTGTAATTGTAATTCATATTTATAGAGCGCGTTCTCACCAGAAGGTCTCTAAGCGCTACCAGAGGGAGTACCTATCCATGTTGGTAGGGGAGTGGCGGCTGTTAAATGATGCCCCAAGCTTCTGAAAAAAGAACTGTCTTCAGCTTCTTCCTAAAGGAGAGGAGATTTGCTTCCTTGCTTGGATTTGCATGAAGACTATTCCAAACCTGAAGGATTGATGTTGAGAAGGCTCTCCCTCCCACGGAAGACAGGTTGAAACGGGGGCAGACCAGTAGGCTGGCCTCTGCTGACTGGAGCGACTTACTGGGGACGTAGTTGGCTAGGCTTCTTTTATAAATCTTGGGGCTTGGCCGTACATGGTTTTATGAGTGATGCGGAGACATTTAAACTTGATTCTCTGCCTGACCGGGAGCCAGTGTAGCTCGCGTAGCAGAGAAGTGGCGTGTACTCGTCTCAACATTCTAAAAAGTTTGGCCGCGTCATTCATAACGACCTGTAGTCTGGCCAACAATCGTCGCGGGAGGCCAATATACAGGGAGTTGCCATTGTCCAGACGCGACAGTATCATTGCTGAGACCGCCCGTCAGAATGTGTGGAGAAGGTGAGAAGCTGGCCAGTTTCCGCAGCTGTTTCAACATGCCAACACAAGTTACCACAACTGCTGACACCTGTTGTGTCATGGATAGCTTGGCATCAATTTTGATGCCCAAGCTTTTCACGGCCCGGCCGGTTCCGGAAAGGGGACAAGTTCTTGTGGCCGGAGAAGATCGTTCCATGGATTGGAGTCTGTGGTGACGGCCAGTACCTCAGTCTTATTTGGATTGATTTTGAGGGAATTGGCCGTAATCCAGTTGACAGTGAATTTTAAAATGTTTTGCATCCTTAAATGAGCAATCTGGATGATGATTTGGGTGTCGTCGGCATAGTTATCGATCCGGCACTCCATCTCGTTTAGTGCAAATATCAAGGGCTAAAGGTAGGCATTAAAAAGGAGGGGTGATAGTGCCAAGCCCTGAGGTACCCCACATGAAAGTGTTCCTGGATCGGACACCAGATTAGCTAGCTGGACTCTCTGAGAGCGGTCCTTAAGAAAGGATGTGAGCCAGGATAGGGCCGTGCCCCGGATTCCCAGATCTGCGATCCGTGACAGTAATTGGTCATGATTGACCATGTCAAATGCCGCAGATAGGTCCAGTAAACCCAGGGCACATGGCTTTTTCATGTCTGCCCTTAGTCTTAATTCATCCAGCACAGAAAGCATAACCAATTCTGTGCTGTGGTGAGCCCTGAACCCAGCCTGATTAAATTCTAGGAGGTTATGGAGACCTGTCTGGCTGGGGGGACAAAAAAAGGGTGCAGATACAACTTCTTGTGACAGGTCATTGAAGTTAAAGTCCTTGGGCCCAGCCCACAAGCCATCATGTCAAGGACCCACCAACACCTGCCCACCTTCAAGGAGTTTTGCCCCTGTCCTGGGAGCAAGTTCACTCTTCATTCCCGCCCACTGAATTGCTAATTACTAGCTGGCTGAAGGGAGAGAGCAAAATGCAGATTTAGCTTCCTGGGACTTCAGGCAGGGCAAATGCGAGTTTTTAAAAGTCATCTTTCCAAAATATTTATTACAAATACTACTTCACCAGTGAGTTGGGCTTGTAATAAATATTTCAAAAAGGCTATAAGTAAAGTTTGTTGACAATTGATAACATTCATTAAACTTGATATTGTAGCCAAATTCTTCCCTTTGGAACAGGCAACTCTGTTACGGTTAAAATAGATTTTGGGGCATTTTCATTGTAAGGACATGTTTACAGTAAACTTTTAAATGTCGTACTTTTAAAAACCATGCACCCAGCCTATGTTTAATAAGGCCTACATAGGAGTAACTTATAAATATTTAAATGGATGGTTTAGGCCTTTGAAAAAGGGGTTATTTTGACAGGTCGAATTTTGGGATTTAAAACTGTACAGCCAAGGCAAAATGTTAGAGCTGGAGAAATGCTTTACAGTGCAAATGCAATGGGTGGCACAATGAGTGCTGCAGTCCACTGGTAGCATTTACTTTACTGGCCCTGGGTTTGTTTGGTACCATGTACTAGGGAAATATAGGCAAATTAAATAAACCAATCATATGCATACCAATGTCTTCATGTTGAAAGGAGGAGCACAAACATTTTAGTACCTATTAGCAGGGGTCACTTGCACTGAGTTCCTAGCTAGCTAGCAAAAACTCTTTTCAGCAGAAAAATACCGGGTGACCCTGGAGAAAGGGTACATTTCCAACATCAGCGCTTTGGTAAGATACTACTGATTTCCTCTGCTGCTATATGCAATTACCTACAGTTGGCTTTTCGGACAGGCAGATCACCAATCTGTCTTTGGTCGTACTCACTTTTAGATTGAGAAAATCAACATATTCTCTGTTGAATGTGCCTGTGAACAACAAATTCAAATCATTCCTATTGTGTAAATTAAGACAGTTCTTTGTCTGGTGTTGTGATCATCTCCAAGTGACAAAAGGTCATCAATATACAAGGCCAACATTACAACTTGCTCATTATACACTTCAGATTTACCTGCAACCTGCTTCTCCCACAAGTTCATGATTAACTTTGCATAGTTGGGGACTGAGCAGGTCTCTATGACAATATCCTGGATCTATTTATATATGTTGCTGTTAAAAAGGAATAAAAGGTGTTATCTAAACAAAAATATATCATGTCAGTCCACATCTCATTGGGCAATTATAAGGATAAAGGCCTCACTCTCAAACAGTGTGCGGATGCCCGAATACCTGGGTGATGGTTGATACTCATGTGCAGGCAATTCGCATCTAATGCCATGACTATAATGTCCTCCTTCCAGATGATACTCTCAATATGGGACAGAAAATTGCTTATTTCCTCTAAATAAGATGGAAGAGCTGATACAAAGGTCCAAAGAAAAATGTCTATACACTTGGAGGTATTCTCCAGAACACTTCCCCTTGGGGAAACAATCAATCAATCACTTACTTGTTATTTGTAGACCATGGCTTATCACCTGTGAGGGTATCCAAGAGCCGGGTTTCTGGGTGTAGTTGAAGTGCCAGGTCTTGAGTTTCTTCCTGAAGTCCGTCAGCAAGGTTGATGTTCAAAGTTGGAGGGTGTTCCAGTACTTGGCAGTAAGGTAGGAAAAGGAGCGTCCTCCGCTGTGGCTACAGCGATGCGTGTTGTCTGTGCTAAGGTGAGGGAGGCGGAGCAAAGGTTTCAGCATGCTTGGTGGAAGTTCAGGTAGTGGTTCATGTATGCTGGTCCTTGGTCATGGAGGGCTTTGTAGGTATGTGTCAGTAGTTTGTATTGGTATCTTTTCTGAATGGGGAGCCATTGAAGGTTCCTCAGGTGCTGGGTGGTGTGGGTCCATTTGGGCAGGTTGAGGATCAGTCTAGCCACTGCATTCTGTATCATCTGGAGCCTTGTCATGAGTTTCAAGATTCTTCAGAGCATGCTGAGAGTGTGGAAAACTGTGGTGATCTGTCGTTTCATGCTGAGATTGCTGTCCAGGATGATACCGAGGTTGCAGGTGTTGTCATTTGGCGTGGGGGTAGATCCGAGTTCGGCGGGCCACCAGGTGTCGTTCCAGAGGGAGTTATGGTTGCCAAAGATCAGCACTTCGGTCTTGTCCATGTTGAACTTCAGGCAGTTGTCCTTTATCCAGACTGCAACATTCTTCATGCAGTTGTGGAAGTTGGTTTCTCCAGTATTGGGGTGTCTTACATAGATTCACATGCTTGAATAGATTCACATGCTTGAATATTCCCCGTAGTCGAAGTGGGAGTCCCACGGTAAATAACATAGCAATGTAGCCATAGCACAAGCATATATATATATATGTGGAGTAGTGTGGCTCACTGGTTAGAGGCGGCAGGCCTGAGAGGAGAAGTCAGCCTGGGACCAGGGTTCAATTCCCGACGCGGCAGGGTCGTGGACCTTGGTCAGCGGACTCGATAATTCTCGCTTCGGTGCTTACTCTAATCAGGGGTTCCACTTGGCAACTCTGGGCATTAGCTTGCCTAATCTCCACAACGGCCCCACCAATTCCGGGGATGCCTGGCTCCACCTTGGGGACTCCCAGCAAGGGACCATCCCACAGGGAAAGCCAGGACGGGTTCCCCAGAGTTATACAGCGCCGGGACGCCCCGTTGCTGGGGCAGCTGTGCGCTTTACAAGTATACTATTTTTTTTTTATTTTTATATATACATAGAGAAAGCAAAAGCCATAGAATTTTTCCTAGATAGACAACATATCACTTCTATGATATGTCTTAGTCATTATGTTTTGCTCCAAATTCCAGCACCCTCTTAGAATGTTCTCCCCAGAGGCTCAGACCCTCACATTTTCTACCGCACGTCGTGTGAAGGGAGTCTCCCTGAGCTCTGCTCAGTTTTTCTTCTCAAATCTCTCAGGAACTTAGTTTTTGGGAATGTCTACCACCAAGAATTCCCTCTTCAGGCCTTGTGGTACCTGTGGAAAACAGAGGCTTCATTCGGAAGACCCTCATAAGAAATGTATTTATTGTCTGTATCCTGAACATCAAGTTAAGGATTGCAAGATATGTAGAACCTTCTCACAGAAGACCTTGAAAGACAGAGAAGGCCGTCTCCTTCTGTGGCTACAGAAGTTGAAGACTTCAGAGAACCCTGTCTCTGATGTGGAGAGTGTGTCTTCCATCAAAACTTCTTCTTTTTCTTTGAAGAGAAACAGTGAACATCAGAAGACATCTTCTTAACCTTGGCCAACATATAGATGATGCCCTCCAAACAATAAAGAAAGACACCGACACAGCCCGTGCTCTTGGAACTCTCCAATTTAAAAGACAAACTTTTCGAGGCGCAAGGGATTGTGGTTCCTCGTCCTCTTTTCGAGGCTCTTCCAGTCAATATAAACAAGGTCAACAGCGATACTCCTCCCAGACTCAACAATTGTACAGGCAACAACACTCTTCATCCTACAGGCAGTACAGAGGTAAATCCGCTTACAGAGGAAAGGATTCTTCCAAGAAAAAATGACTTTCATCTTCAAACTGTTCTAGCCCCACCCGAGTGTCCACGGGTTGGAGGTCGAAACTCGCACTTTTATTCAAAATGGTCACAAATTACTACAGGTCAGTGGGTCTTGGATATTGTACGCAGGGGACATGCATTAGAATTCCTAAAAATTCCTCCCAATTCTCCACCAAGAGGTCCTACTCCTGCTTATCTCAAAGAACTTTTAAACCAACTCTCAGTTCAAATAAGAAAAGGTGCAATCGAAATGGTACCAAAACTCCAAAGAGGCAGGGGTTTTTATTCGAGGTTTTTCCTCATTCAGAAAAAAATCGGGAGAATGGTGTCCTATTCTGGATCTACGTGCTCTAAACAAATACATAAAAAAACATGTTTCGCTTGTTGTCCCTTCAGGAGATACTCCTGTTACTTTCTCAAGGGGACTATATGACAATGCTGGGTCTCCAAGATGCTTATTTTCATCTTCCAACTCTTCGAAGGCACAGAAAATTTCTCAGATTCAGGGTAGCCGGGAAAGACTTTCAGTTCAAAGTTCTCCCTTTCGGGCTTCGCTCCTTTCCCCGTGTGTTCACCAAGGTTCTAGCACCGGTGGCAGCTTACCTTCGCCTGCAAGGAGTACAAATTTTCCCATACCTAGACGACTGTCTGCTAAAGGCACGATCATTCGAGCAGACTTCCAAACACAATCTAATCTGCAAGTCCCTCTTTCAGTCCCTGGGCCTCACATTCAACATGAAAAAATCTCAATTTCTCCCTGCTCAAAACAGAATATTCTTGGGAGCTATTCTGGACACCAAGCTAGCAAAAGCTTTTGTGTCGGCAGAAAGATGTCTATGTTTCCACAAATTATCATCCTCTCTCCTGTTAAAAGAGTCCGCTTCTGTCCGACAATTGAAATCTTTCCTAGGGATGTTATCCTCTTGCATCCCTCTTGTCCCTCACTGCTGGCTAAAAATGAGACCTATTCAGGAGGAGTTGGACAATCAATGGGCTCAAGTTTCGGGAACTTTCAACGATATAGTCAGCATCACGTCTCAAATGAGATATGGTCTCAAGTGGTGGACTCTCGAAAGGAACGTCTCGTCAGGCCGTCCATTCCTGGTGGACGCTCCAAGCTACACTCTCACAACAGATGCATCTCTAGTAGGCTGGGGTGCTCATCTTCAAGGATTAAGAGTACAAGGAAAGTGGAACATCAATCTACTAGAGTTACTGGCCATTTATCTAGCACTAAAAGCGTTCCGTCCCATCTTACAGGGAGCATCGGTGTTGGTTCAAACGGACAGCACAACGTGCATGCACTACATAAACAAGCGGGGGGCACAAGATCCATCCTACTGTCCCGTCAGGCTCAACAGAATTGGGAGTGGGCTATTCAGCATTAGGTCATCCTTTCAGCAGTGCATGTTCCGGGAGCATCAAACAATCTTGTGGATTCTCTGAGCAGGTCTTCTACAACCAACCACGAATGGGAGTTACATCAACCCACACTGGATCACATTTTTCGGGTATGGGGTCACCCGAATCTGGATCTATTTGCAACACATCTGAACCACAAATGCCTGTCCTACACAAGTTGGCTTCCCCAACAAGATTCATGCGGAAATGCCTTTTTGATGAATTGGTCGACAATATATGCCTACGCTTTTCCACCAATACCTCTGGTTCCCGGAGTTCTTCAAAAAATGAGGAAAGAACCCTGTCACATTATTCTAATTGCTCCCAGATGGTCGAGACAAATATGGTTCACGGAACTCCTGCTTCTGTCCAATGTGCGACCCTATCATCTGTCGCCCTCTTCCGAATCTCCTAACCATGGATCAGGTCCAAGTTTGCCATCCCGACCCAGCATCTCTACGCTTGGCAGCTTGGAACCTGAGCACTATGAATTTCTGAATTTGGACATTCCTACGGATTGTAGAGAGGTCCTAGCAAAGGCAAGAGCACCTTCAACTGTGAAGACATACAAACTTAAATGGAAAAGATTCTGTCTATGGTGCAGCGGTGCCCAAGTGCACCCTATACATTCCACTCCAGAGCAACTTTTGCCTTTCTTTTTGCAATTGGCAGTCGGGCCTCTCGTTTGCCACCTTAAAGGTTTTTCTAGCAGCAATCTCACGATTCCGTCAGGATGGCTCTACCTCTCTTTACTCTTCCAGAGTCATTCAACAATTTTTTAAAGGTCTTTTTCGGATGTTCCCACCAATTCGTAGACCACCTCCTCCTTGGCATTTAAGGCTGATCTTAAATACGTTATCTGGAAAGCTTCTCTACTTCTGGCTCTCACTTCCTCACGTTGAGTCAGTGACATTGAGGCTTTTACTACTAACCCGCCTTTCCTTTAGTTTACTAAGGCTCAGTCTTATTGCACACCAATCCATTTTTCATGCCTAAGGTGCTGTCAGACCTCCACCTCAATGAGCCAGTTGTTTTAAAGTAATTTTTTCCTAATCCTCAAACACCAGCAGAGAGAGCACTCCATTCCTTGGATATTAAGAGGTGGCTAAAATTCTATCTTCAAAAGACAGCGACCATACGTAAATCTGACCAGCTTTTTGTGGCCTATGGGATGATGAGGAAAGGACATCCAGTCACCAAACAAACAGTTGCACACTGGATATCTTCTGCTATTACCTTTTGTCATCAACAAGCAGGAAAACCACTTCCTGCATCTGTCAGAGCGCTTTCTACTAGAAAAGTTTCTACGTCTACGTCGCTGTTTGCTGGTGTGCCTCTTCATCACATTTGCAGAGCTGCAACATGGTCCAGCAGGCACACTTTTACGAAGCACTACTGTCTAGATGCTGCAGACAACGCTGATTCGGTTGTGGGACAAGCAGTACTTCAAAATCTCTTTAAATAAGGTGAGCCTCTGTTGCTTCCCTCCTCCTATATACAAGGTGCTTTCTTTTTCTTTGTTATATACTTCAATCTTTTGTACTGTGCATGATTATGGTTATTATTATAGTATCATTATTAAGATGATTGATCTGTACCTTGTATTATTCTAATTCTACTCCTCGCTGCTCTTATTCAAGCATTTGAATCTATGAAAGACACCCCAATACTGGAGAAGAACAAAAGTTACTTACCTGTAAACTGTGGTTCTCCAGTATTGGTGTCTTTCATAGATTCACATGCGACTCACCCTCCTCCCCTCAGAGGCTCCCTCTCTTTATCTCCTGGCTCTATATTACTCCGTGCTATGAAAATCTGAGGGTCTGAGTCTCTGGGGAGAACATTCTAAGAGGGTGCTGACGCCTGATTGGCTGGAATGTGGACCAAAACATAATGACTAAGACATATCATAGAAGTGACATGTTGTTTATCTAGGAAAAACTTTATGGTTTTCGCTTTCTCTATGTATATATGCTTGTGCTATGGCTACATTGTTATGTTATTTACCTTGGGACTCCCACTTCGACGACGGGGAATATTCAAGCATGTGAATCTATTCAAGCATGTGAATCTATGAAAGAGCCCAATACTGGAGAACCACAGTTTACAGGTAAGTAACTTTTGTTCTTTCATTGTAGTGGGTTTTGCTAAAAGCAAGAGTATGAGCTGGGTGTCATTGGAGTGGGATATGATGTTTATATTGTGTGTTTTGATGATGTTGGCTAGAGGTGTCATGTAGGTGTTGAAAAGGGTGGGGCTGAGAGATGAACCTTGGGGGACGCCGTAGAAGGTGCTCTTGGGTTGTGAGGTGAAGGGGAGATGGATTCTCAACTTGTGTCCCATGAGGAATGATGCAATCCATCTGAGTGTGTCTTCTTTGATTCTGATCTGGTGCAGTATTTTGATAAGTGTGTGGTGGAGACACGTTGTCGAAGGCTGCAGAGACGCCGAGAGGATCAGGCTGATGTATCGTGTAGGGTGCGGATGTCTGTGGCGTGATCTGGGCAGTCATGATGCTGTCGTTGGCTTGGAAACCTGATTTGGTGGGGTCTAGTATGTTGTTTCTTTCCAGGTGTTCAGGGCGCTGACGGTTCATGGCCTTCTCGAGGACTTTGTCAAAAAACGGGAGCAGCAAGACGGGGCAGAAGTTTTAGAGATCAGTGGGTTCTGTGGAGGGTTATTTGGGGAGAAGTTTGACCTCTGTGTGTTTCCATGCGTTCTGAAAAGGTAATTGTGGCAATGGATCTCCCGGCAAAAGGGGTCGGCCATTTTGCTATGGATCTCCAGTGACAGGATTCAACATGATCTTGTAAAGTTTGGGAAGAAGGAATAAAATGGGGAGCTTGGGATAATCACAGATAAAGAGCAGATATTCCTCTTGTGCTATCCAGCAGTGGCCGGGGTTGTGAACTAGTGACCGGGCAGGCAGGGGGGGAGGTGAATACGGGGCATAGTGATCGCAGGTGGGCAATAAACCCCCCAAATATTGTTTAAAAAGTACCTGCGGCCGCCCACGTCGCCCTTTTCTGCGCCTCTTCTTTAGGCCCAGGCTCCCAGACTGCCCTGCGGCCAATCCTGAAGCTGCTCTCATGAACGAGAGCATCTTCAGTATTGGCTTGATTGCCTGAGATTTGCGCTCACAGAAAGACTGGGAGTCTGTGCCTGCTCTCTCCAGCCCACCACGCAGCTGTGTTGGAGAGAGCTTCACTGCGCATGAAGGTTTGACCGGCCAACACCTTCATGCGCACTGCAGGCAGTGTCCACCACTCCTCTTGTCATCCCCCTAGCCCCGCCCTAAGACCCGGCAGGAAAGGAAAAATAAAACAAGTGTTTATTATAATTACATTTTTCCTTTTCTGTCATTTTTGGGGGGGCGGCGATGGTCCTCCGCCAGAGCGGAGGAGTTGCCGCTGAGTCTGTCAACCCTCTGTCTCTCCATTCCACCAGTAATTGACTGTATCATAGTATAACAGACTTCTGTTTGACTGATATACATATAGCAGTTCGCATTCTCCAAGTGACTGAGACATTCTTCTAAATGCATCACCTTTATAAGAATCACTGTGTTCCCTCTCTTCTCCAAGGACCTGATAACTGTATCCTCCTCATTCTGGTACATTCTAAGTGCCCTGCATTGTATTAAAGATAAATTATCTTTAGTTGGCATTCTGAATGTTCTAAGTTCATGAAAAGAGTCTATAGCCCCAGAAATTCAATATCAGAATCAAGGGCGTTCCACTACAGGCAGATGCAGGCCACTTGGAGGACTTTGTTCTACGACTCTTCCACCAGATTGCCCCAGAGCTGGAGGGGAAAGAGATGCTTCTTGACCACAAGCACAGACCGGGACACTCATCCCAGATGCCCGGCACTCCACAAGACATTCTCACATGCCTCCACAATTACCGCCAGATGAGCTCATCATGAACACGGTGCACAACCAATCCCATCCAATCCCATGTCTCCTTTGAAGGGCTTAAAGTGCGCCTGTCCCAGGATCTTTCCCCCATAACCCTGTAACGCCGCCAAAACATGAAGCCAATAACAAACTTTTTGAGGGCCAAAGGGGTGCCATACAAGTGGTGACACCCCTTCTGCCTCGTCTTCGCCTGGAATGGAGAAACATGCTCGATTCGCACACCCCCAGATGCAGCGGCGATCCTGGGATTGGGCCTTGATCAATGGGACCAGGCAGGGCCTCGGGGCTCATCGACATCCTCTCGGAGACCTGATCGCCGGAGGCGCTCCAAGGCTCGACCCCACAAGATTGTGAACAAGCCGACCATGACAGAGTGCCTCAAGGAGAGATCGGCTTTACTGCAACACCTCACTGAACGGGACCATTCCCTTTGGGTGACAGGTTTGCGCTATATAAGTACACCTACATTTACATTTACATTTACATTTACATGAACGAGAGGATGAATTACCGCCCTGGTGAAGCACACTTGAATGCGGGGCCCTTCACTCCATGATGTCGACCATCCCCGATGGGGTGGTGTCGGGCCATCGGCCGCTCCGGGCACGCTGGGGCTGTGGGCATGGCCCATGGGTCTGCATTGTCTTTTGGTTGAACAGTCGAAAGTAGCGGCGAAATACTCAAATAATCTTCATTCTACCAGACGATCTGTACGGATAGCAGACGACATGGAGTCCTACCACGTAATAATGGTTACTCACCGATTGGTGAATTTGTTATATATGTTTCACTATTTTTTTTTTAACACATGGTCCATGCGCCACCCACATGTAATACTGTCACGCCCCACCATATTCAAGGGGTAGGAGGGCACCTCCCGGTCCATCTTGGTCTCACCACAGCCACTGGTCATTTACCACTCTATGGTGCGGATAGTTAGTCTCAATGTGAGAGGCCTAAACTCACCAGCAAAGACGATAGTGCTGCTCTCCCAGTTGAAGCAACACAGTGGGACATATTCCTCCTACAGGAGACCCACCTATTGAAAAAGTACTGGAACCAAAGTGGTTTGACCGTCAGTTCTGGTAAGCTGAGCACGGCAAGAGAGCTGTGTAGCCATCCTAGTATCCACACACTTCCAAGGCCAGGTACTTCAAATACATTCAGAAGTCGTGGGTGGCATGCTATCAGTGAGGATCTCCCTGCAGAAATACACTTTTACAGTTGCATGTCTCTTTGCACCCAATGACCATCAGGAACCCTTAGCCGCCAGGTGATTGGGACGATTCTCACCACACCAGATATTAAGGTCCTGATGGCGGAGGCAATTTCAACCTGGTACCAGACGCTTCCTTAGATCAGACCCCGCAGATCCAACGGGAGCACTCACGCCACAGGGACTCCAGTGGCTCACGGACGCAGGCTTGGTCGACGCCTGGAGGATGCTACACTCTTCCACAAAGTCATACTCCTTTTTCTCAGCTGCGCACCAGGCCTACTCCAGAATCAACTACTTCTTAGTCTCTGCCACCCTACTCCCGGCGGTGACGCAGGCAGACATTGAGGTTGCTTCCATCTGAGACCCCTCCCCCATCCTACTTACACTGCGCATTCCCAATAATTGTCAAGGTTCCAGGATATGGCGCCTTAACCCTAAGCAAGTTTGTTATAATCCTGCCGTTAAAGAAGTCAAGGGAGTAATCATGGACTATGTCGCCACCAACGATACATCACACATATCAACATCAACACTATGGGACGTCCTTGAAGTAGTAGTGAGGGGGAACCTACATAGCTATAGTGACGCAGCTCAACGGGGAGCGCAGGTTTAAACACGCCAAGCTAGAGGAGCAAATGAGGGACATAGAGGAGGCACATAGACTGACACCCCACCCCCATTTGTAATGTTAAAGCTCCCTTGAGCAGTTGGCTGACGAGCCTGGGACCCCGCACCTGCGCGCCTCAGTGGTACTAAACCTGGCAGGTATTTGGCAGCCACCGGCAACCCCAGAACACGGCCTATCCCTGCTGACGAGGGGTGATACCCCGAAACACGTGTCCAGGGATGGCGAAGACAGCGAAGATAGCAGGGAATCGAAAGAAGATGCATCGCGGAACACAAAACTACATTAACCATAGTCCTTAGGGACGATACCGCCGGTGTGTGAGTAGTGTGCGACCCCACCCGCATTTGTAATGTTAAAGCTCCCTTGAGCAGTTGGCTGACGAGCCTGGGACCCCGCACCTGCGCGCCTGAGTGGTACTAAACCTGGCAGATATTTGGCAGCCACCGGCAACCCCAGAACACGGCCTATCCCTGCTGACGAGGGGGGATACCCCGAAACACGTGTCCAGGGATGGCGAAGACAGCAAAGATAGCAGAGAATCGAAAGAAGATGCATCGCGGAACACGTAACTACATTAACCATAGCCCTTAGGGGCGATACCGCCGGTGTGTGAGTAGTGTGCGACCCACCCCCATTTGTAATGTTAAAGCTCCCTTGAGCAGTTGGCTGACGAGCATGGGACCCCGCACCTGCGCGCATGAGTGGTACTAAACCTGGCAGATATTTGGCAGCCACCGGCAACCCCAGAACACGGCCTATCCCTGCTGACGAGGGGTGATACCCCGAAACACGTGTCCAGGGATGGCGAAGACAGCGAAGATAGCAGGGAATCGAAAGAAGATGCATCGCGGAACACAAAACTACATTAACCATAGTCCTTAGGGACGATACCGCCGGTGTGTGAGTAGTGTGCGACCCCACCCGCATTTGTAATGTTAAAGCTCCCTTGAGCAGTTGGCTGACGAGCCTCGGACCCCGCACCTGCGCGCCTGAGTGGTACTAAACATGGCAGATATTTGGCAGCCACCGGCAACCCCAGAACACGGCCTATCCCTGCTGAAGAGGGGGGATACCCCGAAACACGTGTCCAGGGATGGCGAAGACAGCGAAGATAGCAGAGAATCGAAAGAAGATGCATCGCGGAACACGTAACTACATTAACCGTAGCCCTTAGGGGCGATACCGCCGGTGTGTGAGTAGTGTGCGACCCCACCCCCATTTGTAATGTTAAAGCTCCCTTGAGCAGTTGGCTGAGGAGCCTGGGACTCCGCACCTGCGCGCCTGAGTGGTACTAAACCTGGCAGATATTTGGCAGCCACCGGCAACCCCAGAACACGGCCTATCCCTGCTGACGAGGGGTGATACCCCGAAACACGTGTCCAGGGATGGCGAAGATAGCAGAGAATCGAAAGAAGATGCATTGCGGAACACGTAACTACATTAACCATAGTCCTTAGGGGCGATACCGCCGGTGTGTGAGTAGTGTGCGACCCCACCCCCATTTGTAATGTTAAAGCTCCCTTGAGCAGTTGGCTGACGAGCCTGGGACTCCGCACCTGTGCGCCTGAGTGGTACTAAACCTGGCAGATATTTGGCAGCCACCGGCAACCCCAGAACACGGCCTATCCCTGCTGACGAGGGGTGATACCCCGAAACACGTGTCCAGGGATGGCGAAGACAGCGATGATAGCAGAGAATCGAAAGAAGATGCATCGCGGAACACGTAACTACATTAACCATAGTCCTTAGGGGCGATACCGCCGGTGTGTGAGTAGTGTTCGACCCCACCCCCATTTGTAATGTTAAAGCTCCCTTGAGCAGTTGGCTGACGAGCCTGGGACCCCGCACCTGCGCGCCTGAGTGGTACTAAACCTGGCAGATATTTGGCAGCAACCGGCAACCCCAGAACACGGCCTATCCCTGCTGACGAGGGGTGATACCCCAAAACACGTGTCCAGGGATGGCGAAGACAGCGAAGATAGCAGGGAATCGAAAGAAGATGCATCGCGGAACACAAAACTACATTAACCATAGTCCTTAGGGACGATACCGCCGGTGTGTGAGTAGTGTGCGACCCCACCCGCATTTGTAATGTTAAAGCTCCCTTGAGCAGTTGGCTGACGAGCCTGGGACCCCGCACCTGCGCGCCTGAGTGGTACTAAACCTGGCAGATATTTGGCAGCCACCGGCAACCCCAGAACACGGCCTATCCCTGCTGACGAGGGGTGATACCCCGAAACACGTGTCCAGGGATGGCGAAGACAGCGATGATAGCAGAGAATCGAAAGAAGATGCATCGCGGAACACGTAACTACATTAACCATAGTCCTTAGGGGCGATACCGCCGGTGTGTGAGTAGTGTGCGACCCCACCCCCATTTGTAATGTTAAAGCTCCCTTGAGCAGTTGGCTGACGAGCCTGGGACCCCGCACCTGCGCGCCTGAGTGGTACTAAACCTGGCAGATATTTGGCAGCAACCGGCAACCCCAGAACACGGCCTATCCCTGCTGACGAGGGGTGTTACCCCGAAACACGTGTCCAGGGATGGCGAAGATAGCAGAGAATCGAAAGAAGATGCATTGCGGAACACGTAACTACATTAACCATAGTCCTTAGGGGCGATACTGCCGGTGTGTGAGTAGTGTGCGACCCCACCCCCATTTGTAATGTTAAAGCTCCCTTGAGCAGTTGGCTGAGGAGCCTGGGACTCCGCACCTGCGCGCCTGAGTGGTACTAAACCTGGCAGATATTTGGCAGCCACCGGCAACCCCAGAACACGGCCTATCCCTGCTGACGAGGGGTGATACCCCGAAACACGTGTCCAGGGATGGCGAAGATAGCAGAGAATCGAAAGAAGATGCATTGCGGAACACGTAACTACATTAACCATAGTGCTTAGGGGCGATACCGCCGGTGTGTGAGTAGTGTGCGACCCCACCCCCATTTGTAATGTTAAAGCTCCCTTGAGCAGTTGGCTGACGAGCCTGGGACTCCGCACCTGCGCGCCTGAGTGGTACTAAACCTGGCAGATATTTGGCAGCCACCTGCAACCCCAGAACACGGCCTATCCCTGCTGACGAGGGGTGATACCCCGAAACACGTGTCCAGGGATGGCGAAGACAGCGATGATAGCAGAGAATCGAAAGAAGGTGCATCGCGGAACACGTAACTACATTAACCATAGTCCTTAGGGGCGATACCGCCGGTGTGTGAGTAGTGTGCGACCCCACCCCAATTTGTAATGTTAAAGCTCCCTTGAGCAGTTGGCAGAAGAGCCTGGGACCCCGCACCTGCGCGCCTGAGTGGTACTAAACCTGGCAGATATTTGGCAGCCACCGGCAACCCCAGAACACGGCCTATCCCTGCTGACGAGGGGTGATACCCCGAAACACGTGTCCAGGGATGGCGAAGACAGCGAAGATAGCAGAGAATCGAAAGAAGATGCATCGTGGAACACGTAACTACATTAACCATAGTCCTTAGGGGCGATACCGCCGGTGTGTGAGTAGTGTGCGACCCCACCCCCATTTGTAACATAGACTGACAGGCTCCCACAAGGCACGATGACAACTAACCATTGCTAGAAACAGCTCAGGGCCCTGGACATGGATACAGTAGAATGCTTTGTACTCCGCACAAAGCAGAAATACTACGCACTGGCAACAAAGCTTGTAGGCCTTTTGCCCACAGGCTACGCACTCAGATGCAAGTGCACGCATACATGCTTTAGTAGACCAACACCAACATCCCTTGACACGAGACAAGGAGATTGCAACGGAATTCGGTCAGTTCTACACTCACTTCTATAGTGCGGAACCCCAGCTATCCACACACTGCACCACTTATGTGGAACAGATCTCCCTAAAAAACTATCAGAACTTATAGAAGCGCCCCTAGAGACAGACATAACCACTCAGGAAATCTTTGAGGCAATAGTGAGGCTCCAGGTGAATAAGGCTCGTGGGCAGGACAGGTTCATAGCCTCCTTTTATAAAAAATGTGCAGAGCAACTGTCCCCCATGCTGGCCCTTATATACAACTCCTTGAGTTCCACAGTTGCTCTCACATAGACCATGAAAACAGCATTATAACGGTCTTACCAGAAACAGAAAAAGACCCTTGGCGAAGCGCCTCTTTTCGCCCCATATCATTGCTCAATGTGGATGCAAAGATATTTACGGGGATTCTCGCCAGCAGACTGGGACAGTACATGCCCCGATTAGTAGATCCCATCCCTGGATGCACATGCGGGATAACACAAAGCGCCTCCATCACCTAATAACAAAACTAAGGCGTACAGACACCCACACAGTTCCAATCAATAGACGCTGAAAAAGCGCTTGGCCTGGTGCATTGGCCCTTCCTGCGGATGGTGCTGGAGGCTATTGGCCTGGGCCCCTGCTTGCGCCAATGGACCTGGGCCAGATATGCAGAACCGATGGCCCTAGTATGTTTTAATAACTCACTATCTCCCGCATTTCTAATGTCAAGGTACGCAACAGGGGTGTCCTCTTTCTTCACTCCTATTTGCGCAATTTATATGGAGCCGCTAGGGGAAACCATCCGGAGGCAGATGCCCATTGAAGGGATTTGGATGGGTGGTCAAGCGCATCAGATTGCATTATAAGCGGACAATGTGCTGCTAGCTATCCCCAAACCACGCCAGTCACTGCCCCCCTATGCTGAAGGAAATCGCAGCATTCGGGGAGGCATCATAGTTCAAGATGAACACCACCAAATCCCAAACCCTTAATCTCACTATCCCACGAGACGAGCAAGTACACCTTCACACGGGCCACATTGAATCTATTACTTCGGCATTGAACTATTCTCCACTATTGACGATCCCTGTCACATAACTATAGCACACTGCTGACCACAGTGCACTTTCTTGTCCAGTCCTAGCATGGCGTTCTCATCTCCTGGTTGGGACGAATAGCAGACTTAAAAATCTCCCCCCTGCCCAAGATTCTATACCTCCTACAGGCGATACTGCTACAACCAGCCCCGTCCATGATGAAGAAACTACAATCCTTGATGGAGTCCTTTATCTGGAGTGGCATGAAAGCCAGAATGGCTAGGGAGCGTACATATCTCCCAGGGACTAAGTGTGGTTCGGGTATACCCCACCTGGTGCGCTATCACTAGGCGGGTCAGCTGCGAATCCTAGTGGAGCGGCAACGTCCACTCACGGAGAAACACTGGTGCTTCCTGGATCAGGCAGTAGTCTGAATCCATATATGGAAGATATTGTGGCTCCCGCATAAGAATCGCCCCGGTAGTGTACATTTCCCCGGTGGTCAGGGCCGCGGTCGGGGTCTGGTACAGACTGTGCATTTCTCAGCACCTCTCCACTCCAGTCTCCCCCTTACCCCAATTATGGGAAATGCAGAATTCCCGCCAGCAGTGCACGGACTGAACTATTCCCGGTGGCATGAGGCTAATTCCAAACCCATTGGAGATCTCTTTGACGAATGGGGCCTGTTGAACTTTCCCAGGATCCAGCAGGACTTTGGGCTCCCAGACTCTGAACAATGGCAGTATGCGGCAGTTTGCCACGGGGTGCCCCAGCCCTCGATGTGACCTCATGCAAGCACTTACCCCAGTTGAACGCTGGCTCTTGTCAAGGAGGGCTGACCAGTGCTTACTGTCAGATATTTACACCTTTTTATATACCTCTGCTAATCCCCTGCTCTCACCAGCCAGGACACGGTGGGCGACGGAGTGTGAATGCCCCGGTTACTTACCGGTAATCTTCATTACTCCGACGTATAGTCTTCCTCGCCACATGACTTACATAGTGAGCTTCAGCTCCACACCAGAACCCTCCAAAGCAAAGAGTTAGCCTCCCATGCCTTCCATCCCTTCCCAAGATGGCCGACCCAATACCACATGACCTCTATAAGAGGCGGGCCGGCCCAACCATCAGCCTGAAACCACCAAGCATAAACATGAAGCCGATAGCCAGACAGGGAGGGAGGGATGGGAACTCATGTGGCGAGGAAGACTATACTCGGAGTAATGAAGATTACCGGTAAGTAACCGGGGCATTACCTCCTCGTTAGTCTTCCTCGCCACATGACTTACATAGTGAGCAAACACCAAAGCCAAGCGGCTTCATGGAAACTCACAAGAAACCAACAGACCAGAAGGGGATGACCACGAAAGAGGGCAAACTCAACATACCAGAACGAGTGGAAGGACCACCCAGGAGAGAGGCAACCACGAGTAGGAGAACCAACCCGGGACCGAAGACACCGGGAAGGCCGAAAAAAACAAACCGGACCCCAGAGACACCAAGAGACGCCAGGAAAACCGCCCCAACTGAAGGAAGGCAGAGAAAGGCAAGGGACCGGACCGCACGGAGCCAAAAAGGCAACAGCAACCAGGGCCAGAACAGAAATGAGCAGGTCCGAACAACACACCAGGGCAGCACAAAGTGAGACGGGAGCAAAAGTCCAAACAGAGGACAACCCCACCACAGCGACCTAACAAAAAAAATGAACAGTGGAAAAAGACAACCAGTCCGTCCAACACAGCAACACCGCAAGGGCAACTACAACCCACGAGAGAGCCAAACCAGAAAAACTGGGAAGCGGCACCAGAGTCATCCAACAGACAGGCAAGAGCTGGAAGAATGGAAAAGGGAGCCGAAAAGAAACAGAAGGGGACAAACCCCCGTCACACAAAGGACCCCCGGAAGGGACCTCGACTCCAAGGAGAGAACCCAGGCAGGAACCAAGGAAAACGAACCCAGGAAGGAGCCGGAACCGACACCGAAGAGACCCGGAGGAGAACCAACCGGGCAAAAGGCGGAAAAATAGAAAAACCACAGACCCGCCCATGGCCAGAAGGGAGAAGAAGAGGCAGAAGCAGCCAACCGGACAGGGACGGAAAACACCCAGCACAGGGACCAAGCAAACCGGCCCAGCGGAAACACAAGAAGGATGCGAGCCGCCGAAGAGAGCACCCAGGCGACCAAACAGACAGCCAGCCCACAACCAGGCCCAGCCCAGCGAGACAAAGAAGAACCGACTGACACAAGAGCGCGGCAGCAACACACCCAAGGCGTGAAGAACCGAAGGGCAGGGCGAAGATGAGCCCGAGCCAAGACAAAGAACCCCAGGGAGCCACCAGAGCCAACAGGACCCGGGACCCCAAAACCAGGGGAAAGAAAACGAGGAAACACCCACACCGGAAGCGCAGGGCCCCGCCAGGATACCCCACAGCACCGCCAGAAACAAAAACCAGCAAGGGAAAGAGAAAGCAGGGGCAGGACACAAAACCCGCGCCCCAAGAGGCAAAGCAAAGGACCAAGAGCAGCAGGGTCCAAGCCAACAACCGCCGAAAGCAGACGGAGACGCACTCAAGGGAGCAAAAAGGGACCCCAGGAAGCGCAAAGCCGGGAGCCCGGACGAGAATGCCGAAGAACCAAAACCGGAGACTCCCGAACCAGGCACCAAAACGGCCCGACGAGAACAAGGGCACACAGGGCCAGAGGGCCGGAGCCAAAATGACCCAGGCAAGGACAGCACCAATGCGATAAAAGTTACAGGGGCGAACCCTGCACACACCCCGGAGCACGAGGCAGGGGACAACACGGGAAGGAGGAACCCAGCCGTACCAGGAGACAGAGAGGGAAGGGCCGGGGGGCAAAAAGAACCAAGGAAGGGTCAGATCAGAACAAGACCCGAGGAAGGCCCCACCAAGGCAGCACGACACAGAAGGACCAGAGAGACCACCAAAAAGCCACCCCGCAACAAAACAGGGAAGAACGCACACCCCACCAGAGAGGGGCGCCGAAGCCCCGGACCAAGCAGAGCAACCGAAGAGCCACAGCCCCCTGGAAACGAAGCCAAAAGCAACAAGACCAGAAAATCATGACAGCACCGAAAGGATACCAGAGACACAGAACCAACCAAAGAGTCAAAGCCCCATGGCAGGAAGAAAGTACACCCCAACAAGGGGGGTAACCAAAACCCCGGCATGCCAAGAAAACACCACCCAAAGCAGAGCACCACAGCCCCATGGGCAGGAGCAGGGCAGGCCAAGACCCGACAACCGGAGCGGGCAGGCAGAGAGGAAAAAAAGGGGGCGCAGGTGTCGCCCGCCAAGATAGAGCGGACCCCAGAGACGGACAGACCGACGCCAACCGCAGGCCTTCCATAGCAGACACTCCGGAAACCCCCGAGGAAGGCCACGAAGGAACAGGCCGCATCACAACGGCAGGAACAGGAGACCCGAGGAATAAGGGAACGCAGGCCAGCAAGGCAGGAAGTAGACAGGGACACACAGCAAACAACGAAGCCGAGGCCCAGCAAACCAACACCACAAGAGCCGACCAAACGAACGAGTCAACGAAACCCAAGCCAAACAGAGATCCAAAGGGACCTGCAGAGGTCAACTGAAACACAACGTGCACGAGCAACGCGCACGCAAACCGTCGAATAACAGACGGCCAAAGTCACCCAACACAATGGAAACCTTACCACCAACCTCAGAAGGAAGAAAGGCTGAGCGGACCCGCCGGGAGCTGAAGCCACAGCCAAGAGGCCGAACACAGGCCACTCGAACAGGATGCAGGAGGACACTGAACAAATCGAGAATGTACCAACGAAGGATACACAGACATGGGGGCTCGTCCGGGAACACGAGCAAGTGTAAGGCGCACGCGCACCACTACAGGCGTCCAGGCACAGAACAACAGACGACAGATGCGACTCCACACAACAGAACACACCCACCAACCGAAAACGGAAGAAGGGCAGAGTGGACACGCTGGGAAATGAACCAGCGACCACGGGGCCAACACAGGCCCCCACAGCAGAAGCAACAGTCCACTGAGCCACCATGCCCGACACGAAGGACTGAATGCGGCAAAGATACCCAAGGCAACAGAGAACACCGCGAAAGGCGGAGAGAACAACCCAAAGGGACCCGTCAGAGGCCAACATAGAAGCCAAACCATAGGAGGAAAACACCCGGAAGGTCCAAATCAGGGCCAGGCAAAACACAGAAGGGCGCACGAACGACAGAAGCCGGAGGACAACGAGACGCCCAGAAAAAAAACAGACCCGAGTCAATGCAAGGTGCCTGAAAAACAGACGCCAACAAACACAAAGGGACACATCACTCGACCCCAGAAGGATGAAATGCAGAGAGAACCCGCCAGGAGCCAAGCCTGTGACCACGAGGCCGAACACAGGCCCCCGCAGCGGAAGCAGCCGACCACATGACCACAATCGCACAGCAATAGCAAAACAAGCCCCGGAGCCGAATGCAAGACGAGGCCAAAGCCGCCCCCGGAGGACGGACAAGAAAGCCGCCGAAAAGGGAACCCCGCCCCAAGAAAACCCAACAGGAGAGGACCAGGGCGGAATGCGAAATACACAACAAGAGACAGTGACAGTAAACGCCACCACCTATGCTATAGTACGGGTAGACAGAGTACATGAGGGGCGCTGGGAACCCGAAGGGAACCCCACATGCCATAGGGCACCAACATCAGTCGCAGCGCCCAAGGACAGGCGGCGCCAGGGGGAAACAGCGTACAAACAAGAGCGGCCCACAGCAAGTCACTAAAGAGTATGCAATTGAAACACCTCTCACCCAACCAAGCCGTCCGAACAGGGACCCGAACCCTGGGCCCACAGAACAAAAAACAGACGCCCCACGGACTGAGCAAACCAGGCTCCGGGAAAAGCAAATGCAGCAGAAGCGAGAGGCCCCAACAGAACCCCAACACAGGCACAGAGCAAGCCAAAAAAAACAGGGAAACCGACCCGCAGCGCAGAGCGGATTCGCGAGAGCAAGACACCCTCGAACGGCCCAAGGAAAGGAAGAGACCGCGGCCCCCAACGGGACAGGGAGTGAAACGGCCGCGCCGAAGCCGAACGAGCAGCCCGCCAACACCGGGCCAGAAAAGCGGCCCCCAAGGCACCACGTCCCCAAGAGAGCCACCGGGAGAAGGCATCGATCCAGACCAGGGAACGGCATCCGCCAAACAGGTAAGCTCAGGAGCCCGGAACATCAACGCGGGACAGCGCAGCCAGCAGAAAAAAAACGGGGGCGTGACCGGGGACTACAGGACGGCCCACCGGACCCCCCGCTCCGCCAAAAAACAGTGTCAGGGAGGAGTGAACAGAGCCCATGAAGGGAACCCCGCACGCCAAACGGGCGCCAGCCGCAGCGTCCAAGGACAGGCGGCACTAGCGGAAAACACTGATAGCCACCGCCCGCCGAAGACCGAAGGGAAGGCGGGCGGCGAGCACGCACACACAAGAGTGGGCGCCAAAATGCCCCCCAGCCAGCACGCAAGCAGCCGAAGGCAGGCGCAGCGCCACGAGGGAAACGCAAAGCCGCCACCCGCCGCAGCGCCATGAAAGGCAGGCGGGTAGAGGCATCCGGGCACGGGGCAAAGGGATATAAAAAGAAGAGGCACGGCAGCGCCGTCCACCATCCCAAACAGTACCCCGGCCACCCCCTTTTCCCCCAGGAAAACCAAGGCCCGCTAGAGCAGAGCCCAACCGGCACAATATAGACACCAGGGGAAAAAGGGGGGGGGGGGGTCCAAGGCCCAAGAGTCCGCTAGAGCAGGACCGCCACCCGAGACCCAGGCACCAGCTAGAGCAGGCACCACTTACCTGAAGACGCATCTGGAGCGAAATGACGCGCAGAACAAAAAAAACAGGCTGATGGTTGGGCCGGCCCGCCACTTATAGAGGTCAGGTGGTATTGGGTCGGCCATCTTGGGAAGGGATGGAAGGCATGGGAGGCTAACTTTTTGCTTTGGAGGGTTCTGGTGTGGAGCTGAAGCTCACTATGTAAGTCATGTGGCGAGGAAGACTAACGAGGAGGTAATGCAGATTCACAGATAAGGAATGGACGGACATTCTGCATCGGGCTCGCACGTCGGCCTGTAGCACCTCTGGGAAGGAGACACTCCTTAAACTAGTGCATTATTGGTACAACACACCCTCCCATATGGCTTGGTGCAAGAAGGGAAGCGATGATAGGTGCTGACTTCATTGCAGTCACTCTGGTACACTCTCCCATCTGCGGTGGCATTGCCCCAATCTGCACCGCTACTAGTCAGAGGTGCTCACAGGCATTGACCGAATGTTCGACACCAAGTTACACCGTTTCTCCAGCTATATTTTATTGGGGATACCTAACGCATTAACATACCCACTACGTTCCTCCAGGGTGAGGGCAGTCCCCCAGCAAAGCAAGTCCTGCTATCTAGAAGAGGAACTGACACCACACCCACACACAGAGAATGTATACACAAACTCTGGGATTTGTTAAGTATAAGCAGTAGTGAATTAAAATACTTATCCAACACCTTTAGGGAACTCTCTTGTCCAATATACCTACAGGTCCGGCACCTTACGGCTGGTACTGGTACGCAGTCTGACCAAACTGTTGTATGGTGGGGGCTGGGACAGAAACTGACACCGCACTACTACGCAAGGGCATGGAATGTTTTGTTTATTGAGTTCATTGATAATCTTTTGTTAATAATACACAACTATTACCTCCCCCCCTACTTCTCCCTTCCTCCCCCTCTGCTTCCCCCTTTTTTCTTTGCCAACCATTGGATGTAGGCGAATGGTTTTGTACACTTCCCCATAAAAACAATAAACAATTGATACAACCCTAAAAGAGACTATAGCATCATAGGGCAAGGAAGGTAAGAAAATGAATTTGGGTTTGAAACAATGCCACATTCAGCTAAAGTATATAACATATCAATGTCACCAATATTCAAGTTGCACACTTCTTTTGTTTGCTTATCAACATTGCCTCTGTCGTTCACCTTACAGCTATCCAATGTTTTCAACTTCAGTTTCCATATAACACTGAACAGATCAATGCAACTTTGAGAATAGCCACATTTAGCTGTGGGGCAGAAAATTAGACCATACAACTATGAATCCTGTGCATCATCACTCAGTTATTTTTTAGATACGTTTATCAGTTTGTTTCAGCCCATCATTCATCTTCCTTGTCTCTGACTCTTTGTTTCTAAGTCCATGGGGGTGTGCTGCCTCAATTTTGTCTTGCCTTCTCTTCTTATTTGGAACCACCTCTTCCTGTTAGACAATATCTGCTGATTTGTTGTTGACCTCTGCTTTTGTTCATGAGGCAGAATTTGTCTAAAACATTGTTTCCCGTCGTAATCTTATCAGATATGCTGATGGTGCTCCCTTCAGATATAACACTATCACCACAGGTTGTGATCCTATTTCTGAGATTTTTTATCTTGTCTAATTTGGTTGCTGTTTTGCTTGTCCGTCTTCTGTACACTGTCATATTTTTTACAACTCGTAGTCCGATCATGGCCCTACGCCAGGTTCTGGGACACTTTCCAGAGATTTTACATTTTCAGGTTAGTTGTCTTGTTTTTTCCATCACTGGGGTGCTATTTGCGACTATTTTGGAATACCTCTACTTCCTTTCCTTTTCGGGCCTCACCGGCTTTGCTCCTTTCCTAATAGTTCTTATGTATCACTGGCACAGGTTTGTGCTCCAACTCTAAAGACGAACTCTAGAAGGTGCATTTATATCTACCAGCCACAGCTATTATCTACAGGTGTGTTCCTAGCATTTAGGTTTCCTTGATCTTACCGAGAGGTCATTCTATAAGACAACCATTAGACACTCATAATAATAGGTTTTAGTTAAACCTAATTGATCTTTTCCTTTCCTCCCCCTCCCCTGATAGCAACATTCATTTATTTTATTCAGTGACCTGACCTCTACTTGAGCAAGGGTTTGCAGTTCTCACTACAGAAAACGGTCTTCTGTGTGGACATTAACCTACCTCCACAGTTTGAATGTGAGTTATCCATTATAAAATACGCAGTGATTACTGGTTAGATGGAAACATCTCCGCTTGTGTTTTGTTTTTGTTTGCCCACTCTCTGTTTTTCTTTACTAGTTGTGTGCATTAGGTCTCATCCCGCAGAGGTGCCGCACCTGAGAGCATCACAGTATATTCCCATCACCCCTTATGGGTCTTCGTACATGGAAGCTATGCCCACAATTGCTGTTCACCTGTGAGAAGGAAGAGGTGCTAAATGGCAACGAAGTCAATGTTTGCTTAACCAAGGTTTTTGAGTGGATCAGGCAAAATCAGCTGCTTTGCAACTCCGACTAGTCAGAAATTATCTTTTTTGGACATACCCCAGGCGATGAGTGGCGTCAATGGTGGCCTAAAAATCTATCTCTTCCTGAGAGACCAGTCTCTACTGCAAAACATTTAGGAGTGAAGTTGGACTCTGACATGACGATGAAGTCCCAGGTTCAATCGGTTGATGGCACCTGCTTTGGCCTTTTAAAAATGATGAGGAATTTTCTCCCTTTGCTTCCTATACCGCATAGGGAAATCGTGGTCCAGGCCCTGATTATATCAAGGTTGGACTATGTAAATGTGTTGTACCTGGGCCTTCCGGACTACTTACGGAACGCCTGCAGGTTGTTCAAAATGCGGCAGATAGGTCCGTGCTTATGGTTGGACCCAGGTCACATATGTCTCCCCACCTTAGATCCTTGCACTGGCTTCCAGTGAGACAAAGAGTCTTTTTTAAATCCCTGGTCCTAACTTTTAAGGCTCTAAATAACATTGGGGCCCCGTATATCAGGAACAAAATTCAGCCCTACAAACCTCTCAGAATGCTGAGATCCTCCTCCCAGCAGCTGACAATTGTGCCTAAGTTTTACTGTTCTTACAAAGGAGGCCGCTCTTTTCAAGTAGTAGCCGCAAAATTATGGAATGGTCTTTCTTTTTCCCTTAGACAGGATTGAGATCTTCTCAGCTTTAGACAATGCTTAAAGACCTGGCTCTTCCAACAGTAGTCGCAGTCCAGTCAGTTACCCCTGGCTGTTTCTTCACTTGCTCTGTTTTGGATTTAAGACAGCGCCGGGACACTCCTTGGAGTAGCCGTGCTCTTAACAAATACCCCTATAACAGAACATAACATAACATAACACATCTATATCTTACTCAAAGGTTGGTCAAGTTATATAGTTTGCGTATCCACTTCGGGCGCTTGTTCTTGCACCACGAGTGTGGATGCTTCTTCATACTCTAGTCACTGAGTGGGCTTGTTTTCACTCTATAGCTTCTTCAATCACATACTTTCCAGCACTTTGTATCTCATCATTGGTGGCAAGTCTGTTCCTCCACTATCTAGACCTACAGGTTGGAGGAGTCACTCTAGGCGGAGAATTTTTCCACTTTACTTTTTTCAACTGCTTTTGTCTCTTACTTTCCTAACTAGGGTCTTGTATCAAAATCGGGTTCTTTACGTTCGGATCTGATACTGACTCAATACATTTGTCTCTGTTTTCTAGACTTGTTTTAAATCTGAACTATGTTTGCAGTAAACTCACAGCCTTGCAAAAAGTCACTGCATGATGAAACACACGTTGGTTATTATTCAGTTCCAAAGGTTAAATATATGAATGCACCGAAGATCACAAAATCCTCGATGTCTGTAATAAAAGTTTTGTTTAACACAAGTCCTTACTGTTTGGGCCGTATGACATCCCCTGACTAATGACTGAGTCCTATGGTTTCCTTCTTTGAAGTTTGCACACATTGAATCTATTGGTCCATTGTGAGCACACACCTCTGGTAGTAGTGTGTGGGGACAGCCAAAAAGCACCGCCCCAAATGTGTTTGACATCATTGTAGTGTACCCACAGAAATGATTTGTTCTAGCGAGGTGTGTTTGCTAAACCACTACTACCTCTCGTCTTTATTGGTTTTAAGGTATCTTCCCTGCCTCGGTTGTTTTATATGGGAATGTGTTGCAGGACCTATGGGTGGCCTAGTTTGGTGTCTGACTTACTCGTAGGCTGGGCTGGAGTACATTTACACATGTTTTCGCACATTTAGGGCTGTAGTAACTTTAAAGGTGTTGTTTTTGAAAAGCGCTTGTCTTACTCTCTTTTATGGGTGTGTTTTTAGTGGCATGTTACTCCGTAACCCTTCTTCAAATTTCCCTAACTCCCTCGCATTTAGTAGCAGTGTTCCCCATTTTCTAACCACTCCCACATTTACTACAAAAATACATACCTTTGTGTGTGGATATCTCTTCCACTTTGTCAGAGATCTCCACATAGAAACAGTGGGAGAGGCTGAGGTCTCCAGGCGTAGGCTTGAGAGTAGCATTTTGTAGTGCAACTTTACATCTTACAAAAGGCAGTTTGTGAAACAGGCTCAACGTAGAGATGAAGCCCCTTTTCTGGAATGGCTGGGCCTGAAGCGTCACATCCAAAATAACTGAACTAGAATCTAAAAAAATCTACCATTGGCTTTATGAATTACAGACACTTTGCATGCTCTCTGACATTGACTTCTATAGATTCTTAAAACTTAAAAGAACCACCACCAAACTTGGCCAGCTGCACCCCTTAGATTTTCGAAATGTACTAGATAAACTGCACAGTGCTGGCTCCCAGCCTCTAAAGCATAAACATTTCTGAATGGCACCAATACTAGCAGCCTGTTCTCCTTACATCAAAAATAAAACAATGACCTAAGGGTAATCGCTATCCTCTTCTATTTATTATTTAACTTTTAAGTAGGGTCCTGCACCTTTAATGGTGCAGGGCATGTATCTGTGACATATAAGTAAAGTGTCACATATGGACTGGAATGTATATTTCAACATCCATCTGCGTCACTGTGAAAGATAGACTTCGGGAGGGGGGAGGGGGGTACGCTGTGGCCTTGAAGGCTGCAGCTTTGAACATTTGTTTTAGCACATGGAGGAACTTAGTTATATACATTACGTTAGTCACCCCTTGGTGTGCACTGTCACCCACAAGGCCATTTGCTCAATGTATAAAAGGGGAACATATTAAATATTAAAATGAAAACTGTATGCTTCTGCACTTATTAGCTTCAAGGCACTATTTTAACTCTATATGCTACCTTTTAATCTTTGGTGAGATCTAATTGTGATGAAAATGAGTTTTCTAAAACTTGGTTCAAAATTCAATCGAGTTCAATGATGCATGTAGATTTTTTGCTAAAAAATAGTGTAAAGGTTTCTCTGTAAAAACGTGTTTTTGCTGCCCGGAAGTCTGGCAGTATTGAGGCAGTTCCTTTGTTTTTCATCTCTCCAGTGAGAGTAAGTGGCACCATAATGAGGCACATGAAAAGGTCTTCCATTTATAGCACAGCATAGGAGAGGAGCAGTCATTGACCACGTATCTTGGGATGGCCCATTTAGGAGTGGAAAGAAACAGATGGTATGACAAAAGGCTGACCTGTGACATGATTATATTAAAAATGGTGCCTAATGTGGGAGAGGACTTTAAGCTGGCATCTATCCCAGACTTCTTGTCTCTGCTCTCAGTTAGGATGGAAACCTGTGTCCTAAACAGTCACAGGTTTTCCAGGGGTGGGCTAATGGCAGAGACATTTGGATCTGTTTCGCTTTTTGAACTGTGATTGGAACCCCCGGTGGAACTGAAAGCATTTGGGTGTGTCTGTACTATTCAAACTGGCTGTCCATAATCAGTTGTTACATTGTCTTCCTAGGTGAATTTAAAGTGACTTTGGACCAGCTCGTCATCAGTATACAGACGTCCTTCATCCTTGTCCCTGCAAACCTGATAATTGTGTACATGTTCCACCTCATCCAAGTACATCTGAAGGACTTCAAGCACCTTCCCACCAAGATTAGTGTCTCCATACGCCCAGAGCCCATGCCTGAAATGCCTGCAATAGAACGACTTCAACAGGTGAGTCTACACGTACCCACCCCCAAAGGCTGGGAGACCACGAGGAGGACGAAAGACTCCATGTAAAGATAAAGAATTGTGAAGGAGGATCAACACCACCCCCGCCCCATAAAAAGTTCAAGGTATTTAATCGTAAAGAGTAAACATTTATAACTTTGAACATTAAGGGGCTGATTTAAGGCCCGATTTCAGCTTTGGTATACGGAGTACAGTAAGTCAAGGTGGCGTAGGATTTGGAGATGACCATCAGTGCAGCGATTATCTCTATATATTAAAAGGAACTGCCATCATGGTGTTTCAGTTCAGTGTACAAAAGGTGCGGACGTCTGTCGTCTGTTTTGATGGGCATTCCTCAAACATTTCAAAAGATTTTGTTTTTTCAGAAACAAACTTGCAAAGGGGGAGCTTGTTTCAGAAAAACAAAAAAATTGCCTTCTGTCTCTCCCCCTCACACACAGAGAGCTTTTTCCCAGGATGTAGGGGCAATTATGTTTTTTTTCATGTCCCTCACCACCATTTTGTTTCCTGGTGGTGATGACAAGAAAAAAAAGACATTATGTCTTGTGAAGAAATGCCACTCAATCGTGTAATAAACTCACAAATCCATCTCAGTCTTGGGTCAAGCCAGGCTTTTTGTTGTTTGTATGCCCATAGCTTAACGCTCGGTAGCTGTAGCTTTGAGCAGTCAGGCTTTAACAAAGGAACAAGTGCAAAGCATTTAGAATTACTAAGACAGAGGAATAAAAAAGAAACTCGACACAAAGGAAATCTGACATCAACACCAATTTATAAAAATAGATCTTATTTTTATGAATTATTACGCACCAAATCAAACAAAATCCACTGGAGGGCTGTGGAGGTATAAATCAAAGACTAAATCAGTTTTTTTCACTCAAATAGCTTTGGCAATTGCCACCAACCATAAACAGTCACTGGATAACTTTTGACAACAGAGAGGCAATTTCCTAAAGTGGCCATATATCCAAACTTTACATTAAATTCTACTTGCGCATCAAGTTGTGTTTAATGCTACGATTCGTTTGATACCTTGAAGTATCAACTTTAGTCCCATGCAGAAGTTAGCACAACTGCGTGGTTAGCGTGTAACCTTGTACTACCCAATAGGTCTTCCAGCCGTTCTGCAGTAAAAACACATTTTCAATTTTTCAATGTGCAACACACTGCTTTAGGGCAGGATAAGCCTGCCTAAGGGGTGACTTCTTTATATTAACAAGCATTTACAGTGCAATAGGTCTCACAGCATTAAAGTTTGAGTTATTGGCATTGTGTATGACAATGCGTTGCCTAAAATATTTAGCAAACTTTGAATTGGTGAGCAGTGAGAGTGTATACAAGAGTATGCTGTTCTTGAAAGCAGTGTGGTAGAGAGTGCATGAATTTGGGTGACCCGAGCAATGTGGATGATGCACCTCACGCTGGCGCAGTTATTATTCACACAGCTCTGATGATGCACCTCAGGCACGGGGCTCACAGCTGTTATTATTCACACAGCTTTTATGATGCACCTCAGGCACAGGGCTGGCGCAGTTATTATTCACACAGCTCTGATGTGGCACCTCAGGCACGGGGCTGATGCAGTTATTATTTACACAGCTCTGATGATGCACCTCAGGCACGGGCTGACGCAGTTATTATTCACACAGCTCTGATGATGCACCTCAGACACGGGGCTGACGGTGTTATTATTCACACAGCTCTGATGTTGCACCTCAGGCACGGGCTGACGCAGTTATTATTTACACAGCTCTGATGATGCACCTCAGGCACGGGCTCACAGCTGTTATTATTCACACAGCTCTGATGATGCACCTTAGGCACGGGGCTGACACAGTTATTCTTCACACAGCTCTGATGATGCACCTCAGGCACGGGCTGACGCAGCTATTATTCCCACAGCTCTGATGATACACCTCAGGCACGGGCTGACGCAGTTATTATTCACACAGCTCTGATTTACAGGCCCTGAGTACATACCTTGCACATTACTAGGGAACTACCAGTAAATCATATATGGTAATCATGGATAACCACTCAAAATCACAATTTACACAGGGAGCACTTGAACTTTGGCACTGACTAGCAGTGGCAAAGTGCCCAGAGCACCTAAACTAGCAAAAACTGTGTCCAGCACACAGGTACAAATAACGGGAGGCAGAGGCAAAAAGTCAGTGGAAACCACATCAAGTTGCCAGGTAGAGACAAAAAGTCAGGGGAAACCCCATTAAGCTTCCAGGTCTATCACCCCTCCTTCGGGTAAAAAGGTGACCTGCCCTGTGTGACGCATACATGTAACAGACTCGGTCCTGTATCTAAGCCAAATTGCGTAGCAAGGTGGAAAAGTAAACGACTTCCCCTACGCCCAGGGGCATAGCTACCAATGGTGAAGCTGGTTCGTTGGCACCTGGACCACGAGCCCTTAGTGGCCCATTGAACCCTGATAATAGCCGTATTCAAAGGAGGGGGGGGGCATTCTCTTGCTTGCGCCGGGGCCCATTACCTCCTTGCTACGCTACTGCTGGGGCCCTGCACGTGTAACCCTTCCTCACACAAGTGACATTTCTGGAAGTGCAGAGCGTCGCTCGAGGCGACTGGTCATCAGGACGACCCATGGCAAGAGGCGGGGGGGGGGGTTGCTCAGATCGGCTGATGGCCGAAGAATGACACGGGTACAACAGGGCCCATCACATGCCTTTCTGACGCCCAGGCGTTTTCCTGTAGGCCCTGCACATGACTGCACCCAGCCCTGCCGGCCTTTTACACATGCCAAGAATAACCATCACTTTGGTATTTTCAGCTCCTGGCCCAGCAGCATCCATGCCCACCTCTTGACGCCACCAGGCGGGCCTGTGGCAACAGGCCCCCGCCTTTTCCCAGGCAGCAATTGTTTTATTGTATTTATTTATTTATTAATTTAATGCGATTTTATATAGCGCGAACTTTACCCGAAGGTGTGAGAGCGCTTTATATAAGAACCAGTTTCAAAACACAAGGATTTAGGATTACGCGCGTTACATAAAAGATACAATCAGAAAAAATTGCAAATGTACAAGTTGTAAAGTCACACAAGGAAGCACGACTGTGATGTTTGTATTGAAAACAAAACGCCAGCCTTAGGGTGACGACAGGACCGCGCGCTGCCACTGCCCGTTTCCTACCCTACATATAAACCAAAGACAAAAATATTCAGCAATATCGGGCTGGGGCCGGCGCCGACCTGGGGTCACCCCAGCAGGAGGTCACTAGCACCATATTAACACTGGACATCTGATGAGCCCTTGGGGCATGAAAATGGCACCTAGGAAGTTAGTGGGGTAGGGGAAAGGTAGGGCTTGGGTACAATGCGGAGGGAGACATTGCAAGAACTGAGTAGTTCTATCGTACACATCACACTAGAGTGCGTCCTGTGTAAAACCCATGGCGAGGACATTTGTGACAACCTACAGTCCCAAAATGGGCAGAACTGGCATATACCCTGACGACCGTCACAAAATGAGACCACGTGTGAAGGACTGGAGAACCTGTCTGTCTCTCCCGAAAATCACAGAGAATGCGGCGGTCATGTCAAGTAGGGCCCCATGCAAAGCCTCTCCCTGCCTTTCCGAGAAAGGTATATCCCACATTCATCTCTACTGCTGGAAATATGTCAGGGCAAAATGTACCTTTGATGCTAAATTCACGGGCAGATGGTGGAGGGCAGGGCTTCCCGCCCCCTCCTCACAAAGTCCCTCTCCCATTAAAGGGGCCGGCACGCCAAGAGCAGAATGAGTGAGGTCGGCATTTCACATCGATAGTCATTCACACACAATACTTATTTATGTATTTTTCATAGAAGCATTCATGCGGATGTATATAGCGCGGGCATCACCCGGAGGTATTAGAGCCCTGTACATCAGTAATCGAAACATAAAATTACAATAGTCATACAGGGCTGCCCAGATTTCGGGTTGCCGTTTTGTGACATTTGTGTATTTGCATGGTGTTTGTGTGTGCCACTCCTACAGCATACCTCTAATTGTAATTACGCACGAATGGTTTTCAGTGTAAGGTTCCAATCTCGAGCAAGCCTATAGTGCTACGAACTGTGCTTGAAGTGTGTATTGTGTCTGTAGCAGTAGAGAATATGCCCAAATGAAACAAGACGTGCGCGCGCACTCCCAAAAACGAAACCTATCGTGGGGCGGGACTTCCGTCTTCTTAAGCCCGCGCCCACGGAGTGCCTGGAGGAGCAGTGGTGACGCGGGACGCGGGGCTCCCATGCCCGAGGGAGAGCCCCACGTAGGCTTCAGATGTCCGGAGTGGTGGTAAGTGGGCCTTACTTGAAGGGGCGGTGGCAGGGGGGTGTCGGTGCGCTCGTGTGTGTATGTGTGCGCGCTTGTGTGTATGTGTGCGACGGTAGGGGGGTGTCTGTATGTGTACGTGCGTGTATGTGCGCTTGTGTGTGTGTCTCTGTGTGCGACGGCGGGGGGAGGGGGGTGTCTCTGTATGTGTGCGTGCGTGTATGTGCGCTCGTGTGTGTCTCTTTGTGTGCGCATGCGTGTGTGTTGGAGCTTTCCAGGAGACAGGAGCTGGACACAGCGAGCGCGTTCTTGTGCGCGTGGCCCGCTCAAATCGCCTTCTGGCAGAGGAGATGCGCGCGGCCAGTTCCTGTCTCCTGGAAAGCTGAGTCCCAAACAATAGGTCTCTGGTGAGACAGCGCTTCGCGCTGTTAAACGCCACGAGACCTAAAAAGGAAGGGCTATTTTAAATGGCAAAGCCGAATTAACAGTTCAAAAACTGCTCTGCCAGCCATGGCAGGCTGGAAGTAATTCTTTGCTTTGTCACTCTTGTGGTGGTATAGTAAATGCAGCAGTCCATGAGGGACGCTTGAACTCACAGGCTCTGAGTACCACTGATATCGTATATTAAGGACTTTTAAGTAAGTCACCTTATGTCAGTCATGGATGACCCAATCAGTCATATATCTTTTATGGGTCAGAGCACTGGGGCCTCGTTAATGCATTCTCATAGTCAAAAATCCAGCAACATCAGTTCACAACTTTGGAGGTGATCATGCAAAAAGAAGCATTCCCTTACACACTTTCTTCCCTAAATGAGGTGAACTATGTAATGTCCTTCTTCCGAAGGCACCCACTCCATTGAGCTTTTGGAGGACTTTTTCTGTCAACTGAGCCAACGGGGCTCCACCTACAGAAAACGTAGGGTCCTTGTCTAGATGCAACTAGCAGACCTAGGGTTTATCAGACAAGATACTCCGTCACGTTTGCTGCAGAGTAACCTGCCCACCAAATTATAAATCAGACCCTATGATTTTCTCTTGTTATGTTAAGTTACTGATTATGACCCAGGTGCATGAAGCTAAAAAACGCTCACAAATAGGCAGATTCTCAGAAACTGCTCCTTTGCGACCGGTATTTTTGCATTTGGGATGCATCATCCCAAATGCAAAAATCGCAAATTGAGAATTTCCTAAATTGCGATTACTTGCATTTAAGGAATCTCAAATTGAGATTCCTTAAATGCAATGCATTCAAGTTTAAAAAAATAGCGATTTCGCTAATAGGGCTTGCAAATTACCATGAAGTACAACTTCATGGTAATTTGCAAAAACTTTGAAAAATGCACTAAAGTGCATTTTTCAAAGTTTCATGTTGCGCACACACATTCCCTAAGGGCATGTGTGTGCGCAACATATGTGCAAAGATCAATTTCAGGGGTGCAACAGGGTGTCCTTTGGACACCCCTGCACCCTTGAAATCGCAATCTCATTTTGCGATTCGCTAATTGTGATTCGCAAATTGAAGATTCTTCCCATTCATTCCTATGGGCCTCTAGGCCCACAGGAATGAATGGGGAGGTATTCCTTAATTGCGACTCGCAATTAAGGAATTTTAAGAAATCGCTATTTTTAAAGTGATTTCTTATTGCATACCATTTTGCTATTTCTTATTAGCGATTCCTTATTTTTCGCTAATAAGGAATCGCAAAATGGATGCTTGATGCATCTGGGGGTATATCTCTTGCCCAGCACTTGCCAATTGCTTGGTCTCCTGGCACTTTTTAAAGACTTTGGTCTGCAGTTGTGATTTTATTCCACTGTGGGATTATTACTGGATTACAGTTGAGATCGGTGAGTTGATTTGGACATTTGGCCGAGATCCTAAAAACATCCCCTTTTGTAAGGGGGTGACACATAGCTGTATCACTGGTAACAAAAGTGTTACTAAAACATTCAGAAACATATTGAACTAGCACTAAATACATGGTGATAACTATGTACCCTTTACCTAGTATATAATACTGAGAAGTAGCAAATGTGTGTAAAGATTTTATGAAGGTAAATACTCTCTTTAATATATTGGCAAGGCTCAGAAAACAATCACATTCCCTGTGGGTAAGGTTAGTTAGTACTACTGTGTGTAAACAAAGTTGGTGGATACATTGGCATTAATAAATCTCTCAACAACTAGCTCATTCTAAGCATGCAGAAGAACAAAAGGAAAACTTTCTGTGGTACACTTGAAATTTTACAGATAATTTTAACCAGCAGCTCTGAGATGAGATCTCTAGGCCAAATTCCAACAAGCAACATAGGTATAGATTGTAAGAGGCTGGTGGGAAATACGACTTTTGGCTAAACCTGCCACCAATCATTCTGATAATTCAGAATTAAGTAAAACACTGCTTTTTAGGGGTTGCTCTGATGAGTTTTAGGTGGGGCTAGGACATCATGTCTACTAGGGGCATGTGATAAATTTTAACCCAAAGAAGAGTGAGTGGAAAAATTAAATGTGCATGCTCCTCAGCTGTATTGCATGTGTCCAGAAAGTATTAGTTTTGCTCTGCAATATAAGGCATTTTCCCAATAGTGTATCCTTTCTTCCCTCTGCATGCCCCCAGGATCTGCAGAAGATGGTGCAGTTCCTCTATTTGTATGTGATTCAAGTGCTGGGTGTGACCCCGGAAGGCGTGGAAAGCTCCGAGAGTATACCCGAGCTCATCAAGACATTGTCCTCCCTAATCCATTGTCATGTCACTAACCATGGTCTATCTGGGGAACAGCTGCAGACAGAACCCTTGCAGTTGAAAGGTAGGTGTTGGCTCAGCATGCTGATATCTGGGTACTAGCATGCCATTGCAATGAGGGTGATCACTGTGTGCATGCCAGTACCACTACATGCAGCAACATCACTGACTGAAACAGTGGAATATGAGTGGGGCCAGGGGAACCTGCAAAAAGGAGGATATTGGAAAATATGAAAGGGAGAACCGTTGAACCAATTAACCAAATCAAGCCAATCACACTTCAGGGGTGGATAAAAGAGAATCAGATCTCCAGCAACAGGGGTACAGAGGAAGTACTGGAAATGGTGACATTGATCCAGGTCGAACCCTGCTAAAAACCCCAAGATGGAATGGAGTCCAATAACCCAGCTAGACAACGCAGTCAGTCCACTGTGTAAGGAAAAGAGACAGGCACAATACTAAAATACAAGCTAAAGGCTCTGTAAAGAGCAGCTAGACAAGGGATAATATCAACATAGATCACCCCGCTAGCCACACAATCACCCACCAGTACAAAGGAAAGGGAGTAAACGTCTTGTGAGGTATAGGGCCCACAGAGACCTCACAAGATGGAATAAATTGCACGGCTGAGTAAGGTAGGTGGAGGTTTAGAAGACACGTACCTCACATGTGATGCACCTTGCAGTCATAACTTACATGGGTATGGATGGGAGTCACAAGACTCCCCTCCTACCCTACACTCATTCCACAGCACACTTAGTGATTAGGTCACGACATCTCCATGGACATCCCCTCAGGAAGAGAGGCACACCCACAGCAAGCAACAAGCTTGCAGCAAAGCGATATGAGGACAAAAGTTATTTTAAACCGCGTTGCACTACATCAGCATAACTGAAAGTAACAAAAAGAGCTATTCTGATCTTGCTGTTGCTTATATTATCTGCCAAACTTACTTGGAACAGTACTTTCCTCCAGCCTGGCGGGATTGTTGGCATCATAACTGCAGCTGGTACAGTGGCACTAAGTCCCAGGGGTGTGAGAAACTCATTCCACTCCAATTATGGCTTTTACTCGACAGTCTGAGGATGTGAGGTCCATTGTTCTTGATTGCATTACGGCCAATGGAACTCCTGCTGATCCACTCCAGCCTAGCAGTCAACCCTACTGTTCAGGTCTTTACACTCACAACATTAAGAATAGACTTGAAGAAATAATAGGCTTGTGTATTTAATTTTTCTGTAGAGTCAATTTAATCTGATTACCAAAGAGAGGAAAGAAAACCTTTGGTTTTGAGGATCATGTGGAGGGCATGTTTAGGTTCCTCTTTCCTGATCAGCAGACTCCAATCTACTCCATGGAGCACAATCACCGGTCCCTTACCTTCGTCCCCCTCCCAGTTATCCAGTATTGGGGATCTTTCATAGATTCACATGCCTGAATCATTCCCCGTTGTTGAGATGGGAATCCCAGGGCAACATAGTAATGCTGCTAGCACCCTCTAGAATGCCCCTAGCAGAGGCAGTTTCCCTCAGGTTTTCACTGCATGTCATGTGTGAAGGCAGACTCCCTGAGTTGTACTCAGTTTTCTTCTACTAACTTATAGAATTAATTCCTGAGTGATTGTCTTCATTATGTCTGATAAAAAAGGCCTTTTCCGCCCCTGCAAGATCTGTGGCAAGAAAAGGGTTTATGTGGACGATCCTCACAAGGACTGCATTTATTGCCCCCATCCAGCCCATGAGGTAAGACAGTCCAAAATCTGTCGCACATTCTCTAAAAAGACTCTGAGAGCTAAAGAGAGCGGCAGCATTTGTGGCTCCAGTCCACTAAGCAACAGAAATCATCTGAAGAGGACAGTGATGTATCATTCAGACCTCACAAGAGAGCTAGATTTCATGACAACGCCTCTGGAGAGGGCAGGAAACACCTCGAACCCTCCCAAGAGAGCTACAGCTCTAAAAAGGAGGAACATCTTAAATAGCGTACATCTTCAGTTTCCTCTACTCCTGTGAGGAAGGAAAAGAAGCATCATAGAGCCTCTACCTGGAGATTCTGTGAGGTACAGAGACAAAAAATCATCATCGACGGCGTCACTGTCGCAACAACCCGTAGATCGTCGACGATGACAAGTACTACTGTGACATTGTCTGCTCAATTGACAGCAGGAACGACAACAACAGTGGCCCTCTCCGGCCCCATACTGCCGACAAGGATCTCACTGACACCATCATCGTAAACGTCTATCCCATCAACATCTATACTGTCGACGAAGCCACCGTTGGTGAAGTCGATGAAGGCAGCGTTGACGACCATGCCGTCGACGACCGTACGGTGAACGGCAACGCGGGCTGCAACAGCACCATTGACGACTGGCATTTCATCATCAGTGGTCATGATACTGTTGACGCCACTGTTGATGATAATAAAGGTGTTGAATACATTTTTACGTCCTGAGATGTCGGCGTTTAGCAACATTTCCTTGTTGCCTCCTTCGCACATTCTTTACCTACATGAGTCGGAAGAAGATGAGGATGAATTATATGGAGTTGCACATAGCCCATCCGAATCACATGTAAAGTGCCAAGATGAGGAAGGGGACTATGAGGAAGAGCAGCAGTACTATTAGCCATATCTGGCGCCGCCTTGCCTTATCAAACATTATGGCTATGCTCCTGAATCTCGCCCTAGAGAGATGGCACATCTGCAACCATCTCTAATTCAAGATCTTCAGGTTATGCTGGCTGACTATAGACAGAGGTTTCCATCCCAAAATGTCCAAATAGAGCCACCACCACTTCAGCCGCAGTCCCTTGGAACACCGGCTTTACCAGTGAGGCCAACAGCACTGCACCCTCCTATACAGGAGCCTGATCTGGACAACTGTTCCTCCTCGGATGAGGAGAGAGAAGAGGGTGAGATCCTCGCACACCTGCAAATAAGATTAAATTCTTCCCACTCCCTCTCCTCCTTCACACCATCCAGCGAATTTGTCTCCAGAGGACATCAGGGGTTTCCCCAATAAAATGGAGAGGGCTTCCACCAGATTCCATCTTCCCATGGCTGTGAAACATACATACTTCTTCCTGTATGAATTCAAGGAGGAGGCTAGAAAATCCAGTTGGATAATCCAGATAATTAACTATATTTGGTAAGAGGGAGTAAAAATAATGAAAACCCCAGCCACAATATCACCAGTGCTCCCTGGCATAGACAAAAAATACCGGCACCAGAAGATTCCCCTTCTTGCCTGATGGGTCACCTGAGGTCAGATTCCGTAATTTCTAAGGCGGCGGAAATTAGATCAAAGAACCCAGCCACCACGATCTCAACTCCCCCAGATAAAGAGGGACGTAGAATAGATAGTATGGGGAAGCGTTTCTCCACCATGACTGCAATTACCATTGAGGCGGCCAACTCTTTGGATATCATCAGCCGTTTTGATTGGCAGATGTAGTCTGACATTGCCTCCTTGCTAGACCTCATCCATGAAGACAAGAAGTAGGAAGCTAGTAAAATCCTTTTGGAGGGAGAGCAAGCAGCTTCTGAGACCATCGACTGTGCTATGAACATAGCCAACACAGGGTTTTGCCAGCTTTCAAGTGTGGCAGTGTTGAGGCGCCAGGGATGGTTGAAAGCCATCACTTTTAGAATTGAAGTCCAGACAAAGATCCTGGACATGGCGTTTGATGGAGATACTTTGTTTGTTAAGCATACTGACGAGGCACTATTGTCCATAAAGACTGACACTGATACAGAAAAATCTTTAGGCACCCTCCAGTACAGAAAAACACCTTTTAGAGGAGCAAAAGGACGCAGCTTCGGTACATACAGGGGCAATTATCAGAGAGCACAACAATACCAAACCTATCTGCGCCAATACAGGCAACTCTATCAACCTGCAACCTACGTCAATCTTTTATGGCTGGGTTCTCTCGACGGGGGCCGCAAAAGAGAACCAGCCCACAGCAGAGATAACGGAAGAAAACAATGATCTAAGCAGGGTACCAGATTCCTCCTCCCTTTCCCCTCCTGTGGGTGCGAAGATCTCCAGTTTCTTTTATCAATGGGAGAATATAACAACTAACCAATGGGTACTGGATCTGATTGCCTTCGGCCATACTCTGGAGTTCCTAGAGAGACCTCCAACTAAACCACCCAAGGGACCCCCTCCCCTTCGTCTTCACTTATTGCACAAGGAGGCAGAAATGATGCTCTCAAAAGGAGCGATCAAGGGAGTTCCAACTCTGGAAAGGGGTTATGGCAATGGTTCCCAAACCTTGCGCCGGTGCGCCGTAATGAGGTGCCAGGGGCGCCGCGGCACGATGTGTGAAATTTAACGCACAGTCATCAGCCGCCTGCCCTGTTGCGTTACACAGCTCGAGTTCTGCAGTCACACGCAGTGAGAGTCTCATGCTGTCTGGACTCAGGTCACACTGTTTAGGACAGCAACGAGCCGCACATCAACATGTTTTTGGAAATAATACAGCGCCTGCTGTTCACTGTAGTGCCACAGCCTCAATCCATACTTGAGTCAGTCTTCAGCGTTCATGAGCGGTAATATCTGTCAGTGTCCCACTGTTTTTCGACAGGTCTCTTTGTGCAGCTCCGGGGTCTTACGTCGCAGCTAAGAAGGTAGCACCCAAAGTAATTCACAGGTCTTTAAAGACCGTGTACTTGTAAATTAGGCTTTTGTTGTGTTTACATCCCTTTTTACAGCCGCTCTGGTTACGGGTGGAAGAATTTGCCCCCCCCCCCCCAATCTTTTTCAGCCCCCCCAAAATGTGTCTCTAGTTGCCGGCCTGTCTCAGACTCACCATAAACTAGTGCAGAGGGTTAACATGCCTGCTACAAAGAATGTAGTACCTTGATATCACCGAATTGTATTTTATGTAGATAGCCCGATGGGTTATTGCTTTTGCCACAGAGATCATTTTGTTACTTGTGGTTCAGCTGCTCCTGTGACTGAGCTGGGGGAGGGGGTGCTGTGCTTAAACATAATTTATGGGTGTAAAAGCTCCTGCTAGAATTACTTGTGGGTCCAGCAATTCTCAAACAACAATAAAAACATCAAAGCTAACTTATGAATAATGCTCCTGCTGGAGAGAGATCAGAGTTTTGTCTAGGAGCAGTTTTGACCCACCATAAAGAAGCGCAGGGAGTTAAAATGCAATCTGTAAAGCAGGGTACAAGTCCAATAAAAAGAAGTGGGGGACTGACCAAGTTAGACACTATGCAAGTGACATCATGACATCACGACGTAGCGCTATAAAAGAAATTAAAAAAAATATTTAAATTATTTGTGTAAATACTGGGACAGACCACCCTATCTGACAGTCTTACAGTGGCTGCACTTATATACAGGGACAGAACAAAGGCAAAAGCATTCCTCTCGAATACCTGTGAAGAGATTGCAAGCTGTGTGCCTTTGTTTCCCCTCTGCTGCATTTACATTTAAGTGTGAGGTTCCAAGGCGCCTCCAGTCAGGAGTTTCAAACAAGAGGAGGCCTGATGGCCCCTTAACTTCAGCCTGGCTGGAGGTGAAAAAAAAAACCCTCACTGGACAAGTTCAGCATATTTCTTTGGGACCCAACTTCCTGACAGGGGGTACAGCGTCCACCCTGTGAAAATAGTGGGTGGACGACATGTACCTGCATGTACCCCCTGGCTCGTGCCCTGCTGGAAAGATCAGGTGCATTGCACCAGTTTCAAGATCTTTGTACAATTTGCTCGTTGCTCAAATGGGAGCAATTTCTGATATTTATGTTTCCCTCGTCTTCATTGCTTGATTTTGCTCATGAGAAAGTGTCACTCATAGTCCTGCGCCCTGGCACACGTCAACTAGCATCCAGGTGAGGCATGCACACACGATCAAAGAGCGTGCGTACACACTAAAGCGCTGAATAGCTGTGCGTGCACACAGAAAAGTGCACACACTTCAAAGAGAGAATCTCGAAAGTGTGCACAAAGGCAGGCACTTCTGAGCAGAGAGCGTCCACCCGCGAGCAAAGAGCATGCAAACATAGGTAACTTGCGCACCCTCGAGATTGCTAACACACACAGGATAAACACCTTCCAAAGAGAGAGCATGTGAGGTGTACACATGCTGGCGTAAGCATGCCTAGACAGGCGAGGCGAATGCATGCACGTGCTCATTGACCGTGTACACCAGTAAAAAAAATGGTGGGGAGCCATGGCCAACTGCCGATTAGGTCAAGGGAGCCACAGGTCAAAAAAGTTTGGGAACCACTGGGTTAGGGTTTCTATTCCTGTTTGTTCTTAATTGGATCACTGAAATAATATCGAGTTCAAAAATATAGACTTACAGAAATATCGAGGATAAAATGTGAGTGCAACAGTAGGGAAAGCGTTGGATAGCGTAGGGGTAAAAATTACTATTCCCACTCCAGAGAGTGGGAATCCCGTCCCGAGAAGCTTGATCCCGTCTTCTCATCCAGCAAGCACATCACCTTCAGCCACTCCACCGGACTCCACTGGACTGACCACAGCTGCGTCCACTTCAGCTTCAGAAGAACCACGTCCCACCACCACCCGCAACAGGTCCCTCACAGAAGCTGGAGCAAGATCACCGCCGACCAGCTCACCACCTCCCTCAGCCAGAACGCACCCGCCAGCACAACGGACCCCAACGAAGCAGCCCGCAACTTCACGCAGTGGCTGGCCGCCTGCGCCGACGACCTCGCACCACTGAAGAACCCTCCCACCAGACCCAAAAGCGAGAAGGCCTCCTGGTTCACCGAAGAACTCAAGGACTCCAAGAAGAACTGCCGCGCCCTCGAGAAAGCCTGGCTCAGGGACCAGACCACAGACAACATGACCGACCTCAAACACGCCACCCGCAAGCACCACCAGCTTATCCGCACCACCAAAAAGAAATCACTGAAGGAACGACTGGACAACAACGCCCACGACAGCAAGGAACTCTTCAGTATCGTCAAGGAGTTCTCCAACCCCAGCACCGGCAACAACGACATCACTCCTTCACAAGACCTCTGCGACTCCCTCGCCTCGTTCTTCCACCGCAAGATCGCAGACATCCACAACAGCTTCGGCGCGCCATCCACTCACCCAACCGTCGAACCAACGCCCCCCACTGCCACCCTCCGCACCTGGACCACGGTGACCACCGAAGACACAGCCCGCACGATGAACACCATCCACTCCGGATCACCAACCGACCCCTGCCCCCACCACGTCTTCAACAAGGCCGAATCCACCATCGCACCCCAACTCCGGAACATCATCAACACCTCCTTCAACACCGCCACCTTCCCGGAGAGCTGGAAGCACGCCGAGCTCAACGCCCTCTTGAAGAAACCAACATCGGACCCCACCGACCTCAAGAACTTCCGCCCCATCTCGCTCCTCCCTTTTCCTGCTAAAGTCATCGAGAAGATCGTCAACAGACAGCTTGCCGCCTTCGTCGAGACAAACGGATCCCTCGACCCCTCGCAGTCCGGCTTCAGAGCCAACCACAGCACCGAGACCGCCCTCATCGCAGCCACCGACGACATCCGAACCCTCCTCGACAACGGAGAAACAGCGGCACTCATCCTCCTGGACCTCTCTGCAGCGTTCGACACAGTCTGCCACCACACCCTAGTTCGCCTCAGCAACTCCGGCATCCAAGAGAAGGCACTGGAGTGGATCATCTCGTTCCTCGCCGGAAGAACACAGAGAGTCCGCCTCCCCCCGTTCCGATCCGAGGCCACCGAAGTCATCTGCGGCGTACCGCAAGGATCATCACTCAGCCCCACCCTCTTCAACATCTACATGAGACCTCTTGCAGCCATCGCACGCCAACACAACCTCAACATCATCTCCTACGTCGACGACACCCAGCTGATCCTCTCCCTCACCAGAGACCCCGACACCGCCAGAACCAGCCTACACGAAGGGATGAAAGACGTCGCCGAGTGGATGAAGAACAGCCGCCTGAAACTGAACTCAGACAAGACGGAAGTCCTCATCCTGGGATCATCACCCTCCGCCTGGGACGACTCCTGGTGGCCCCCCGCCCTGGGCACCACTCCCAAGCCGACAGACCACGTACGCAACCTGGGCTTCATCCTGGACTCCTCCCTCTCGATGACCAGACAAGTCAACGCCGTCTCCACATCATGATTTCACACCCTACGCATGCTCCGCAAGATCTTCCGATGGATCCCGACCGAAACCAGGAAGACGGTCACCCAGGCACTCGTCACCAGCCGACTGGACTACGGAAACACCCTCTACGCCGGCACCACAGCCAAGCTACAGAAAAGACTCCAGCACATCCAGAACGCCTCCGCCCGACTCATCCTGGACATCCCCCGACGCAGCCACATCTCCGGCCACCTAAGGGACCTGCACTGGCTCCCCGTCAACAAGAGGATCACGTTCAGGCTCCTCACCCACGCACACAAGTCTCTCCACGACCTGGGCCCCAAGTACCTCAACGACCGCCTGACCTTCTACACGCCCACCCGCCAGCTACGATCCACTAGCCTCGCCCTCGCCGCCGTACCACGCATCCGAAGAGCCACCGCCGGAGGAAGATCCTTCTCCTACCTGGCGGCCAAGACATGGAACTCCCTCCCCATCCACCTTCGGCTGACCCAAGACCATCTCGCCTTCAGGAGACAACTCAAGACCTGGCTGTTCGAGCAGTAGCTGCCCCCTTCCCCCAAGCGCCTTGAGACCCTCCCGGGTGAGTAGTGCGCTATACAAATGCTATGATTGATTGATTGATTGATTGAGAGAGTGCAACAGTAGGGAAAGCATTGAATAGCGTAGGGGTAAAAATTACTATTCCCACTCCAGCGAGTGCAACAGTAGGGAAAGCGTTGGATAGCATAGGGGTAAAAATTACTATTCCCACTCCAGTGAGTGCAACAGTAGGGAAAGCGTTGGTTAGCATAGGGGTAAAAATTACTATTCCCACTCCAGAGAGTGCAACAGTAGGGAAAGCGGTGGATAGCATAGGAGTAAAAATTACTATTCCCACTCCAGAGAGTGCAACAGTAGGGAAAGAGTTGGATAGCGTAGGGTTAAAAATTACTATTCCCACTCCAGTGAGCTTAACAGTAGGAAAAATAAATATTTCATATATTATTAAAAATACATTAAATATCAATACAAATAAAAAAATAATTAAAAGTAATTACCAATTTAATATAATATAATAATTAATCAATTAAAAAACAAATGCATATTAATTATTACAATTCATTAACTATGTATACAAATTAATTACCAATTAAAAATTAATTAATTAACAATTAAAAATTAATTACCAATGAATTCAAAATAAATACTAATAAATACATTAAAATATTTAATTAATTACAATTAAGTAACTTCCCACCCTATCCCCCTATAAACCCACAACACCCTACCAAAAATAAATTAATAACATTCGCATAGTTATCAATTAATCAATTAATAAAAATTAATTATCAATTACAAATTAATTAATTACCAATTACAAATTAATTAACAATTTATTCAAAATAAATACCAATAAATGAATTAAAATATTTAATTAATTACAATTAAATTACTTCCCACCCTATTCCCCTATAAACCCACAACCCGCTACATAACTAAAACACAAAATTAAATTTAAAATAATTAATAATTTCTAAAAATTAATATTTTATTTAATATAATTAAATTACTTCCCACCCTATTGCCCTATAAACCCACAACCCGCTACAGAATTAAATTACGCAAAAATTAAATAACATAAAATTCATTACTTAAAATAAATTACAAAAAATACACTTTTCACACATATACTAACATACAAAACACTTTAAAAAATTCGATATTATTAAAAATTTGATATATTTTAATAACCTATATTATATACTTCGATATTTTGACTTTCTATATTTATAAAAATCGATATTACATTACTTACCTTAAATTCGATATTTTTGTTGACTATATTCTGTCCATTCGATATTTTGTCTATTCTATATTTTGAAGTCGTTTATTATGTAAGTCGATATTTTTAACTCAATATTTTGTGTAGTTGCCTTCTTAATTATGAAGAAAACAGAAATGGAGACCCATACTGGATCTCAGAAAGCTAAGCAAGTTTCCGAGAAAATAAACATTCAAGATGGTAACCCCGACAGAGATCTTACGTTGCCTCAAAAGGAGCGATCAAGGAAGTTCCAACTCTGGAAAGGGGTCAGGGTTTCTTTTCCCGTTTGTTCTTAATTAGGAAGAAAACAGGAATGGAGGCCTATACTGTATCTCAGAAAGCTAAGCAAGTTCCAAAGAAAAAAAACATTCAAGATGGTAACCCTGACCGAGATCTTACTTTGCCTCAACAAAGGAGACTTCATGACATCCATCGGTTTGGAAGACGCATACTTCCACATCCCCGTCTATCAGAAGCATTGAAAATTCCTCAGGTTCACAGTAGCTGCGACCCAATACCATCCAAGGTCTTTCCCTTCAGCCTCAAAGAGGCACCCAAAATATTTACCAAGTGCCTCACGCCGGTTGGCATAGTTCTACGTTCTCACGGTCACCAAATATTCCCCTACTTGGAAGTCTGGCAGCTGAAGGCACCAACAGCAAGTCAAGTGACCAGAACAACGAATGCTTGTCTTCAGCTGTTCAGCAAGATGGGGTTGACAGTGAACATCACAAAGTCTTAATTTATTCCCAGTCTGATAACACCGTTTCTTGGAGCTAAACTGGACACAGTCCAATGCAAAGCATTCTATCGGAAGAAATGCAGATCCATCTACGACAATTGGCTATAGCCCTTTTAAAAAGAAAGTCAAGTTTCAGTAAAGAGATACAAATCGCTCCTAGGAATATGCTGATCAGCAATAGACCTAGTGTCCTTAGCCAGACTCAAGATGAGACCTCTCCAGGGGAAACTTCAAAAACAGTGACTGCAAACGTCGGGATCTTTCGAAAGCATCCTTCAGGTTACCCCGGACATGAAAACGGCAATTCAATGGTGGTACCACACCCCAAACCTCTCTAAAGGGCTCGCTTTCCTGCAAGAGATACTAGACTACATTCGGACAACGGATGCCTCCACAGGAAGGCTGGAAAGGTCACTTGCAGGACCTTCAAATTCAAGGCAAATGGTCCAGTACAGCCAGTATGTTCTACAGAAACAAACAAGGAGGAACTAAATCTCTCACTCTTTCACAGGACGCACAAGAGCTATGGAACTGGACAACAGACAATGGAATCTCTCTCAGGGCTGAGCACGTTCCAGGCTTGCACAACACGCTAGGGGATGCTCTCAGTAGAGCGTCAGACAATTGCCTCGAGTAGGAACTCGGCCAATACCAACTGGACAGAGTATTTGCACTATGGGGGAAACCGACACTGGACCTGTTTACTACAGACTTCAATGCCAAATGGCAGTCCTATGCCAGCAGGTTCCCTCTCCTGGGGACTTGGGCAATGCCCTTTCGATGCAATGGTCAGGGATATATGCCTACGCCTTTACCCCCACCAATTGATCCCCAGGGTGTGGACCAAGATGAATCAGGAGAATTGCCGCCTGATACTCATTGCCCCCAGGTGACCCAGGCAACACTGGTTCTCGGGACTCCTTCATCTTTCAGAAACCAGACCTATATATCTTCAAATGTTCCCCTCTCTCCTCACTAAGGACAACGGTCAGGTGTGACATCCGAATCCGGGGTCTGTTCACTTGCAGGCCTGGCGCATGAGTTCTTGGAGTTTAGAGACATGAACATTTCGCAGGAATGTAGAGACTTCCTCTCAAAATCTAGAGTGAAAAGTACCATCGAACATACAAAGTGAAATGGAAAAAGTTCTGGTTTTGGTGCCAACAGAATGGCCTGCATCCATTTCAAATGTCCCAGCAACAGATTTTACCATACCTCCTCTCCTAGGCAACATCTGGTTTAGCTTTTTCCTCAGCTAAAGTGCATCTAGCCTTCATCTCTCATTATAGAAGAGCTTCCAGCTCCCCCTTCTCTTTGTGCCTCAAGCCTAATCAAACAATTTATGATGGGACTTTTCCGCACGTTTCCTCCGGTATGAGCACCTCCCTCAGAATGGAATCTCAACGTGGTCCTTGCACAACTCATCAAACGACCGTTCAAACCCATTCATTAAGCTGAGTTGAAATTCCTGACTTGGAAAGTCACTTTTCTGCTGGCCCTTACCTCATCCATAAGGGTGAGTGAAATTCAGGCATTCCCCATCAAGAAGCCCTTTCTACTGTTCAAGGAAGACGCTGTGATCTTAAGGACTAACCCTATATGTATTCCTAAAGTACTGTCTCAATCCCAGCCCTCATACTGCGGTCTATTTTCCCTGCAACTATCAATGCCTGCAGGACAAGCACTACATACGCTTGATGTTAAACGTTGACTTAAGTTCTACCTTCAGAGAACGAAGGAAATTCAGAAGACTGCTCAATTATTAGTGGCCTACGGACAAGGCAGAAAAGAATCTGTGATAATGAAAGCCACAATCGGCGGCGATACAGTTCTGTCACGTCAAAGCTAACAACCCTTTTGAAAGAAGAACAAAAGCTCACTCCACCAGATCAGTTGCCACATCAGCTCTTCGCGGGAGTGACTCTGTAAAAAAAACTTGTCTTGATGCAACCTGTGGGACCACTCATACCTTCACTCAGCACTACTGCCTGGAGTCCACACAAGATTCCGACGCACTGGTGGGCCAGGTGGTGCTCCGTCACCTCTTCTATTAAAGTAAGCCTCTTTCTAGCTCTTAGAAAGATTCTTTTAGTTCTCATGGTCATTTCATGTGCTTACATGTTCGTGATTATGTAAAATATGTGTAAGGTGTATTACAAGTTACACTGTTTTTTCTTGTTTCTCTTTGCTACTCTGTACATGAAAATGCAAGTATATGAGAAATGAGTACATTTTTTCTTACAAATACGTTCTGTACATTTGCTCCTTTCCATCCTTTTATCCCAAAAAAAACCACACTGGCACAACTTTAATTGTATCTACTGTGTTGCTTTAAATGTGTGGGATTCAGTATACTTTAGAGGTCTCTCACCATCTGCAACAGACAAGAAGCTATTGGATGTTACTGCTTGCTATTCTGATTCAGGCATGTGAATCCATGAAAGGTACCTCAATACTGGAAAAGAAAATATGTTACTTACCTGGAACTATGGTTATCCAGTATTGGTATCTTTCATAGATTTACATGCACCCACCCTCATCCCTGTAGAGGCTCTTTCTATATAGTTTAATGAGATACTCACTTCTCACTTGTGATGTAAAGATCTGAGGGAAACTGCCTCTGCTAGGAGAGTTCTAGAGGGTACTAGAAGCTGACTGGCTGCATTCAACATCTGGTCATTTTTTAAAAAGGACATAGGCTATTTAAAACATGGCTCAGGGCCACTATAGCCTATGGTATTATTTACATACTGCTTGATTATGTTACCGTAGGACTCCCATCTCGAGAACGGGGGATGATTTAGGCATGTGAATCTGAAAGATACCAATACTGGATAAACCTTGTTACTTATTTTCTTCACAGGCATGCCCGATTATTTTCCGTCTGTTGCATTTCAGAGATCACAACACTATCCAGCGAAAAGGGTGACTTGCACTTTGAGGGCAATAAGATCTCACTGTTCCCTGATTATAGCTTGACTGTTCCTGCTCACTAGGAGATTGCTACTAAAAGCCAGCCTGCCCTAAACCTTTGCCTACCCAGCGAAGCCCTTAATAACTGTTGAAGGTAAAACTCAACTTTTCACTAACCCTGATCTTGCTCTGAAGTTCTACAGTAAGGATGTACCTAAATTCCAGGAGAGGCAGGTGGCTGCAGAGCATGGCCCTTATGACCAACATAGCAACAATGACTAACCCTGACTGCTGTCATGCGAGACTATTCAAACTTACTGTCTATGACACTTTGACCCTCAGCCTTCTGTGAGCCTTTGGTTCATGTAGTACTTGCATCCTTGTCTGTGGAGGCCTGCATGGACTGAATAAGCGCCTCCCACATGAGATCTATCTGCTGTCCCCATGTCATCGATTCACACGTCGTCCACCTTTCCCACCAACTGGATGGGTTGTTCAGCCGGTTCTCTGAGCTTCACCCGGAATGGTTCCTACATGGACAATGGAGACATCATTGGATGTCTTGTTATTCGTTTCTGTTTCTGTTTTTAGGAAAGGGATACTTCTTCAAGAGTTTGAGGGTGTTGAAGTTAGTTGGAGGGTGGGGAGAGTTGGGGGAGTTTGTTGGTTGTTCTACTAGGGGTTCTTCCAGACCACAATACCAGACAATTCTCTCATTATGTGAATGCCCCCCTTTGGCGACCATATCTAGACAGCTGCCTTGCTCCATGACGATTAATCGGCATCTCAATTACCTCTTACTAGACAGCCCAAGATGGCAGCAACCACACTGCTGTCGTGAAATATCCAGGGCATGAAAAACCTGAAGAAAATCACACAGGTTCTCACTTTTCTTAGGAGACATAACATATGCATTGCACTGCTACAGGAACTAAACGTCCCAGAACACACAATGTGTGGACTTAAAAGCCGGGTGGTTTGGCGAAATATCTATGTCCACATACTCTGCATGTGCCCAGTGGTGTCACCATTGTGCTCCGTAAAGGAGTGCAGTGGTGCACCTTAGATTCACCATGCGTTGGTGTAAGCCGATAAGTTATCCTCCATGGCATCCTTATGGGTAGTAGGGTCACTATTGCGGATGTGTGGGGGCCAAACGTAGACTTCTTAAATGTGTGGGACAAAATTCTTAGTATGGAGACATTTAATGATTATCTGGGGGATGCCACTACAACAGTGTACACAACCTGGAGCTGGAAACATCCCTTTCTACTGGAAGACCCTACCCCTGAGCTGGCTTGGAAATCCACTGTGTTACGACTTAATATTGTAATTGTATTTATAAAGCGCTTAATAGCCCTGATGAGGCATTGAAACACTTTTTGGCGAGTAGCACGCTACTCCAAAAGCCAAAGGTAGATTTGTGGTGATTTAATAGAGGGAATTATAAATTGTTATTGGGAGTGGTTGGAGTTTTGGACACATACGCCTGTTAATTGAATGAGTAGGATAAAGGATGAATAGAGGAGGGAAGAGTTTAGAAAGAGTTATTTGGGAGTTCATAGTAGTAAACTAGATTTTGTATGATTCAGAGAGTGGAGGGAGGGTATCTTTGAACACAGGAATAGGATGAGTCATATGGTAGTTTTTTGGGGGTATTATTTATTTTCTCCTCAGTGAGACGATAATATATAAATATGTAGATATAAAACCACACATAAAAGGTATACATACATAGAGATTATAACATTATAACACAATGTACAATTTGCCGCACCTTCTCCACTAAGACCTTGAGGGATAGAGAAGGAAGGCTGCTACTTTGGCTGAAGAAAAAACAGTTTGCGTCTTCTGATGTTGACAGCGACACGTCCTCTATGTCTCTCAAGAGGCCCAGGTCGCCTGAGGGTCAGCCTGAAGAGAGGAAGAAACTATCTAAAACTTCTTAAGCGCATAAAGAATCTCTAAAAAAGGAGAAGAAAACTAAAGTTTTCTCAGAGATTTGATCCCCTCAGACTCCAGGAACATCTAAGGAAAAGCCAGAGTATTCTAGCCATTCTAAGGGTAATAATGGCCACAAATCTTCTTCAGGCGCAGGCTCACTATCGACACCAGTTCTCACTTCAGTGACGACCACAGTGACTTTCTCATCGTCGAGATTGTCAACGGTGTTTACCATGTCGACAGTGAGTTCTGGAGGTTCTATATCGCCGATGCTACCCTTGTCGTCGACGATGACACCGTCGACGAGAGTCAAAACCACATCGTCGACGAAGACATCGATGAGGACGCCACCGTCGACGACGAGACCATTGACGACAAGTCATCGGCGACCAGACCATCGACGACGACACTGTCGGCGACACCATCGACGATGAAAGAAATGCTACCGTCGACGACGACACCATCGATGACTGGAGATGTGGCAACATCAATCCCTATGGCTGTGACAGTACAGTCGACGAAGGAAGTTTCACCGTCGACGACAAAACAAACGGTTTATTATATAGGTCCATCAACACCTTTTCAACAACCTGCGCAGCAGCGGTTTAGGACACCAAACATTTCTCCACTTCCTCCTAGCCATCTGTTAGATGTGGAGGATTCTGATGATGATGAAGGACAGTTTAGGGCTGCACGTAGTCCTTCAGAACTACACGTTAAATATCAGGAGGAGGATGACGACTATGAGGAGGAAGATCAGTATTACCATGATTATCCTGCCCCTCCGGTGCAGTGCCAACAATATTTCGAACAGCCCAGGCAGCAGTCTGTTTAATTCCCTGCAGCTTTAATTATGGACCTTCAGAATATGTTGGCGGACTATAAACGAAGGTTTCCTCCTCATGAGGATGTTGTAGTGCGTCCTCCACCTCTGCAGAAAGCTCCGCAAATACCAATGCCTCCACCTCCGGCCACTCCGGTAATACCACCAGTTCCCATCACTCCTATTCCTCCCAGAGATGACCCTACTGTGTCTGAAGAGGTGAGGGAAGAAGGTGAGCTACCAGACCCCTCTCCACCAGCGGATGAGTGGGATGATTACATAGCGCAAACTCCTTCACCGCCACCACATCATCCTTCGGATTCGCCTCCTGAGGATATCGGAGGATTCCAGAATATTATGGACAGAGCCTCTGATTTCATTTACCAACGGTAGTCCATCAATTGGATTGTTTCCTGTATGATTTTAAGGACCAGGAAAGGAAGACTGTCAGGTCAATACCAATCATTTACCATGTCTGGCAAGAAGGGGTTAAAGTAATTAAAGCACCGGCTTCTGTAGTTCCTGCGCTTCCCAGGTTAGATAAAAAATACAGAGCACCTGAGTGCTCACCGGCGTGTCTTACAAGTCACCCTAAACCTGACTCAGTGATCTCTCAAGCACCTATCCTTTCTCCACCGGACAAGGAAGGCAGACGCCTGGATTCCATTGGAAAAAAGTTGTCTTCAATGGCGGCAGTCTCTGTAAGGGTGGCTAACTCTTTAGCCATTCTAGCCCGTTATGACAGGCAAATATGGTCCGACATTGGTTCAATGAAGGAGGTCATCCCGGACGAGTTTGTTAAGTTGCTCACTGAAGGAGAGAGAGCAGCTTCTGAGATTATAGACATAGCTATGGACATTGCCACAACTGGTTTCAGACAGTTGGTTGGAGCTGCCGTTTTACAGCGTCAAGGAGGGTTAAAGGCAACTAATTTCCGTCCGGAAGTCCAAACCAAAATATTGGATATGGCCTATGATGGTGAGAGCTTGTTTGGAAGCCATATTCATGAGGGACTAACTGCCATTAAGAAATACACTGACACGGCTAAGGCTCTGGGTACCCTACAGTACTGCAAAGTGCCCTTTCGAGGAGCCCGAGGGAGGGGCTACTCCAATTGTAGAGGAAATAATCAGCGTTCCCAGTCCTATCAGCCGCAATACCATCAAGGGTATCAACAGCAGTCCTACAGGCAGGCATATACAGCTGGTTTCTCCAGACTATGCTCCAAACGCAGAACGTAATAACAAGGCCATGATACCGGCCGAAAGCAGTGAGTTCAATTGGATACCAGCAGCTCTTTCTTCCCCCCAAAATAGTGCGACGATTTCCAACCATATAGATCAATGGAGAACCAACACTTCATACAAGTGGGTCCTGGATCTCATCTCCTATGGCCACACACTGGAGTTCACCCAAAAACCACCCAATACTCCTCCCAGGGGATCGCACCCCCCTCATATTCACTTGCTCAGAAAAGAAGCACGTGTCATGCTTGAGAAAGGGGCAATAGAAAAGGTCCCTTTTCCCAGCGGAGGAAAGGTTTCTACTCCCGCTTCTTTCTCATTCGCAAAAAGTCAGGGGAGTGGAGGCCTATCCTGGACCTCAGAAAATGTAATAAATATCTAAAGAGCCAAACATTCAGGATGGTTACTCTTTCAGACATCCTACGTTGCCTCAACAAGGGCGATTACATGACTTCATTGGATTTCGAGGATGCATATTTCCACGTCCCGATTCATCCAAAGCACAGGAAGTTCCTGAGGTTCACAATGGCTGGTACCCACTATCAATTCTGAGTTCTTCCATTTGGCCTCAAATCAGCTCCACTGACGTTTATAAAATTCCTGGCTCCAGTGGAAGCAGCCTTGAGGAACAAAGGTCATCAGGTATTCCCTTACCTCGACGACTGGCTGCTAAAGGCACTGTCTTCTCGCTTAGTGGAGACAGCAACAACCGATTGCCTCAATCTTTTTCCACAAGCTGGGTCTCTCGGTCAACTTTCAAAAATCTTCAACTTACCCAAATCAGATAATGACATTTCTGGGAGCAAGGCTGGACGCCATCCAAAATAAAGCTTTTCTATCAGAGGAAAGGCAACAGAGGTTAAGAGCTTTGGCACTCAAACTACACAGAAAAAGTGGGTTGCAGCGAGAATTTTCAAATCTCTACTGGGAATGCTCTCTTCTGCAATAGACCTTGTACCTCTAACTCGATTGCACATGAGACCTCTTCAAGAGGATTTACAGATTCAATGGGTTCAAACCTCAGGCTCCTTTGACAATGTAATCAAGATCACTTCTCGGATGAAGGAAGCCCTCAAGTGGTGGAATCAGACTTCTGATCTCACCAAAGGACAGTCTTTTCTCCCAGTCATTCCGGACTTTGTAGTCACAACAGATGCTTCTATGGAAGGATATGGAGGACACTTGCAGGAGCTACGGGTATAGGGAAGATGGTCCTTTGCCCGACGGCAGATGCATATAAACAGGCTGGAGCTCAAGGCCATTTTCGTATCTCTTTGAGGTTTCCTTCCTCGCATACAGGGATCGTCAGTGTTGATCCGCACGGACAACACCACAAGCATGTTTTATATAAACAAGCAAGGAGGTACAAAATCCCTGACCCTGTCTCAAGATGCGCAAGAGTTGTGGAACTGGTTAACACTCCATCGCATTTCTCTCACAGCAGAACATGTCCCAGACCTTCGAAATACCTTGGCGGACACCTTGAGCAGAACGAATGACAGCTGTCACGAGTGGGAGCTGGAGCAAGCACAGCTGGACGAGATATTTGCAGTCTGGGGGAAACCAACGCTATACCTATTTGCGACACAGCTAAACTCAAGATGCCAGTTCTTCGCCATCAGGTTCCCTCTCCCGAACTCTGAGGGGAATGCTCTTTTGATGCGTTGATCAGGGATCTATGCTTACGCTTTTCCCCCCATTCCGCTGATACCGAGGGTTCTCACAAAGATGAAATGGGAGAGCTGCCGGATTCTCCGAATAGCCCCCAGATGGCCCAGAGAACACTGGTACATGGAACTTCTCCTTCTCTCGGAGGCACAACCCATCCGTCTATTACCAACACCAACACTGTTGACAAAGAACAGGGGCCAAGTGCGTCACCTGGAACCAGCTTCTCTGCAGCTGCATGCGTGGCTCCCTTTCTTGGAATTCAGAGAGTTAAAGATTTCACAAGATTGCAAGGATATCATTAGCAAATCTAGAGCTGAAAGCACCAATACGACTTACAAGCTTAAATGGAAACGTTTCTGTGTATGGTGCAAAGATATGGAGATTGATCCTTTTCTTTCTGCTCCAGAAGACATACTACCTTATTTGCTTTTATTAGCAAAATCTGGTCTAGCGCACTCATCAGTCCGAGCTCTCCTGGCAGCCATATCAAGGTACAGGCGATCACCTTATGCTCCATCTCTATGGTCTTCAAGAGTCATTAAACAATTTATGAAGGGTCTGTTTCGAGCCTTTCCACCCATCAAGGCTCCACCGCCGGAATGGCAGCTTAATCTGGTGTTGGCTCAGTTGTTAAAGCCACCATTTGAGCCCATACACAAGGCAGAATTGAAGTTCTTGACATGGAAGGTAGCACTTTTCTTGGCACTAACTTCAACAAGTAGGGTTAGTGAAATACAGGCCTTCACCATATTTCATCCGTACCTGAGATTCACAGATCAAATGGTCATTTTGAGAGCTAACCCCAAATTAATCCCTAAGGTCCCGTAGGCAATTCCATTTGAATGAACCAGTCATTCTGAGGACATTCTTCCCTAACCCTTCCACACCTGCGAAAAGAGCTTTACACACTCTGGACCTCAAGAGGTGCCTTCAATTTTATTTACAAAAGACTAAGGACATCAGAAGATCTAATCAACTATTCGTAGCTTATGGTCAGAACTCTCAAGGTACTGCAGTCTCCAAAACTACTATATCCAGATGGATAGCGTGCACAATTCAGGTTTGCCATGACAAGGCTGGCAAGTCTTTATCAAGAACTGTAAAAGCACACTCTACTAGGGCGGTTTCAGCATCAACTGCCCTATTTGCAGGGATGCCGCTTGAAAAAATCTGTAGAGCTGCTACGTGGAAGACAACGCACACGTTTGCGCAACATTATTGCCCGGAATCTTCACAACGTGCTGATGCATCTGTGGGACAGGCAGTGTTGACAAACCTATTTTCTTAAGGTAAACCTCTTCTAAGAGATGTTTGATCGCATTCTATGTGTTTTTTAATACTCTATGCATAATGAATATTTACTACTTGGATTTTTAATGATACAGTTTTAACATGGACTGTTTTCTGTTAAGATCCTTCCACTTTGGTTTATTATTATGTAAAAGATTGTTGTAACATTACCCACCATCCACAAAAGTGTTTTTTCACTGACGTATATATATATATATAAATATATACACCAGCCTGCATTTTATGCATATTCATGCCTGGGTTTACATATAAGTTAATATATATGTATACATGCAGATGAGGAACTGCTTACTATTCTGATTGAGGCATGTGAATCTATGAAAGATACCCCAATACTGGATAAGAAACAAGTTATTTACCTGTAACTACTGTTATCCAGTATTGGTATCAGCCAACCCTCCTTCCCGTAGAGGCACCTCTAGGATACAGTACTGACATTACTTGTGCTGGAAAATCTGAGTGACTCAGCCTCTCTTGGGAAAGTTCTAGAGGGTGCTGGGTGCTGACTGGCTGAGTTTTCATGGTGGTCCTTTTTTTGCAAAAAGAGACTAATAGGCTATAGAAAATATGGTTGCTACCATAATAGCCTATGGAAAGGTTTGTTATTTATGTTCCGTGGGACTCCCACTACCACAACGGGGAATGATTCAGGCATGTGAATCTATGAAAGATACCAATACTGGATAACTGTAGTTACAGGTAAGTAACTTGTTTCTTATTTATGATTTATGTATTTATGATATTTTTTAAATAATGAGTGCATTGAATAGTTAGCATTTACAGATACCTTTTGTATAATCATGTTTAATTGTTGTGATATGTGTGGATACTTTTTGTATAATCACGTTTCATTGTTGTGATATGTGTGATAATCATAGAGCATGTAGTCATATAGCTATGGTATTTATGTAATGACCTATATGCATGTTAAGGATAAATATAAGAAGTGATATATATTTGTGGTATGGCCCCCGTCCCCTTCCTTTCTGTGGTGGTGGCTTGCAAGGGAATCTACAAGATACTGATTCTCCAGATTACAGTCAGAGGGAATGTATACGTCTCTTTATTGTCAACAACAACAAAAGTGCAACGAAACCATACATCTGGCTTTCAGCTAAGGGTTTGAGATAGTCCTGGGTTATGCTATTTGTCAGTGTTGTCTAAGTCCTGCTGGATTAGTGTTCGTTTGGTTTGCTCCCCACTTTGGCTGGGTTTTCCTTTGTGTTACACGGGTCTCCAGATGCCGGGAGGGTTTGTAGATGGGCCTCAGGAAACGGCGAAAGAAGAAGACAATAATGCCAAAAAAAGAAGAGAAACAAAAATACAGGTTATAAGTGGACTGCTGTCTGGAAGGGGGGGACCCGGTGAGGTGGAGGGGAAGGTTTTCCTCTCAGCGAACCTTAGCCTAGCCACCACCCGAAAGTTGGACGTTAGCTGGTTTGATTGCCAGTGTGCAGTTTGGATGGGAGAGAGTTGCTCACTTGTCCGGGGGAAGGGGAGTTGGGGGAGATCTATTGTTTTAAGTTGGGGGCGCTGCTGTCTATCTCTACACTGGGCCACGGGTCATTGAGCGGAGGCTCTCACCATAAGAAATTGGGCGCCGGGTGTCGGGAGGGGCAGAGGAGGCCAGACGGAGGTGGAAAGGCTGATTTGCATTGCCCACTAAGACAGAATATAATCTCCTCTCCTGGAATGTCCGGGGGATGCACTCCATGCACAAACAATACAAAATCTTCTCACAACTAAATAGACGTGGGGTTCACATAGCAATGGTACAGGAAACGCATTAATTAGCATCCGAGGGGGCGGCATTACATCGTAGGTGGAGAGACCAGGCATACTACACCACCTACTCAGCATTTGCCAGAGGGGTCCTGATATGGATCAGGGCAGGTGTCCCCTTCCAACACACCGGCCACAAAGTTGTCCCAGAGGGCCGGTATGTGGTGGTCACTGGGTGCCTAGACGGGCAGGACATCACACTGATCAATATCTACGGCCCGAATATGGACCAAGGAACATTCTTTGACCACTTATCAGGATCACTGGCTCCACATATGACGGGGTCAATTATCATGGCGGTTGATTTTAATAGTATAGCAGATCCGGCCCTGGACCGTTCACACCCACTGCTTTGAGATGCTCCAGTACATAGGATAGCTAAGACGTTTATGGAATGGCAATCTCATATGGGGTTGGTGGACACCTGGCGACGGGCGCACCCACTGGACAGGGAGTACTCCCACCTTTCAAACGTACGTGACTTACACGTCTGCCTCGACACCTTTCTATTCTCCACAGACATGCACACCAGACTCCACAATGTGGAATACCTCACCCGAACGGTGTCGGACCACAATCCTTTATTAATTGTACTACAGTGGGGACACAAACAACAGCCCATCCCCACCTGGTGTCTCAGGCCGGAGGTACTAGAAGACCAGGTGTTCCACCAGGAGATCAAAGAGCAAATCACCACATACTTTACGGGCGATGCTCACTCCACAGACTCCAGGGTGACAGAATGGTAGGCCTTTAAGGCAGTGATTAGGGGGCGCTGCATGGCGTTGTCCATAGGGGTACGACGTACACTACTGACTGATGTAGAACGAGCATACCGAGCATTGAGGGAGGTGAAACGCAGACGCCAAACTAATCCAGACTGCCATCAGGAGCTACTCAAGGCAAAGGAGAAGGTGGCCTTGCAGGAGGAGAGACTGAGGTGTTTTGACTACTGGCCCTATATGGACAGAACACACGCTGAGAGAGACAAGGTGGGTAGACTGCTGGCGTGGCTCACTAATCCCACCCGCAGGGAGAATACGATCTTAGAATTGACAGGGCCAGAGGAGCGACATCTCTACCTGCAGGAGGACATTACGACAGATTTCGCGGTTACTATGAGAGACTTTATAGGAGCGCTGGGCCCCCTGGGGAGGGGGAAATCGAGGAATACCTGGTGGAGCTCCCGATACATGCCATAACAGACGAGGACGCAGAGCTCCTAGGAGCTGAAATCTTGGAACGTGAAATTCGGGTAACTATTAAGGCACCTGCAAGAGGGAAAACACCGGGCACGGACAGGCTCCCCAAGGAGTTCTATGCTGCATACTTGGACGAACTGTCCCCCAGGTTGGCGGAGATGTATGCAGAAGCAAGGTAGACGGGCCACTTGCCGGGTACGACTAGGGAGGCAGTGGTTATATCGCTGTTGAAGCCAGACAATTCTCCCTTGGAGTGTGAAGCATACAGGCCATTGTTGATGCTCAACCTAGATTTTAAAATCCTAGGCAAAATATTGGCGACGCAACTACTCCCCCACATGATACCTCTAGTGCACCAAGACCAGGCTGGCTTTATCGTTTGCCAGAATACATCCCTAAATATCCGCCGACTACTGTCCATCATTGAACTAGGGACGACAGCGGAGCAGGGAGGGGCGGTGTTCGCCATCGATATGGAAAAGGCATTCAATAGCCTAGAATGGGGGTTCTTGTATGTAGTAGTAAACAAAATGGGCCCAGGGCTGGAATTTGTAGGCTGGTTGCAGTTACTATACACCGACTCGGTGGCGAGGGTCCGCACAGGATGCACAATATCGGAGCAGTACCGGGTAGAGAGGGGGACGCGCCAGAGGTGTCCACTCTCCCCACTGCTGTTCGCACTGGCTGTGGAGCCATTAGCCTGCATAGCGAGATCTGGAGGGGTGTTCCGGGGGATCCAGGTGGGCGAGCTGTGGCACCAAATTGCGCTGAATGGGGATGACCTCCTTCTATTCTTAAACAATGTGGAGGACGAACTGCCGGGAACAAAGGCTATGATGGATCGCTTTGGCTCCTTGTCGGGGCTACGAGTGAACTGGCTGAAGTCCAGATTATTCCCTTTGATGAGGGATGCGAGGCCCCTCCTGAACTTTGGGGATCTGCGGTGGGAGCCCAGCTGCTTCCGCTATTTAAGAGTACACATTTTCCAATCTGTGGAGGATGTGAAGGAAGGCAATGTAGAGAGGGCGCTATGCTCGCTTAAAGACATTATGGCTTTCTGGGGGAGATATCCCCTATCGGTGATGGGCCTCACCTCACTACTTAAAATGGTAGCTCTTCCTTGGCTGCTTTACTTCTTTGTAACACTCCCGATCTGGATATCAGCGGCTTGGTTCCGTGAGCTGGACTCCTGCTTGTCGACAACTGCAGAGGTTCACACAGTGGGTGGCGGGAAGCAGGGAGACAGACAGGGGGGGTGCCACCTTTCACCCCGGACAGGGCAGATGTGTTCCGAACTCTACTCAGTACGGCCAGGACTCAACAGATGCGCAGCAATGAACATAGAGTGATACATCTTTGCTGGGGCAGATGCCTGCAGAAAACCAGAGCAGAGCACCCATATTTACCGGAGATGGCGCTGTCGCTGTTAGAAGTCCTTCCCTATGGAGGACAGTGGTGGGGTATGGACGAATGGGTACAAGCAGGAGTGATGAAGGTTGGGTATCTGTTTTGAATGTGGCTTCTCACCAATAAGCCAAACCAAAACACTGCACTCCCACCTGGGAGGCAAATATATAATTACACCTTTGAATAGTATACACTTTTAGCATATCTTACCACCCCTGGCACAGCAAGACTGCAACACAAAACAAACAGCACCTTTTGAAAAAGAGTTTTATTTAACAAAATGCAAAGACTATCACTTTTAGAATAAGGCTTGGGGTTTATTACATAATACTCTCTAAACAAAGGCTGTCTCAGATACCAAATGCTTTAGCTACAGGCATGAATCAATAACTGAGCAAACTTATAATCTAAATGGCATGAATAACTGATATAAGATAAGATACAATGGACGTCCTGCAAGAGATCAGAAAGATATATATACAGAGTAAAAGATCACTCTGGATGTGCACCTCCCACACCACAAAGAAACACCGCAAACGAAACTCCCAAAGCTTCCACTTCCAACTTCCACCAGACCAGTGGAAGCTCCCCCTTTTTAATACAAATCCAAACATAACGAAGCTTCTAGCAAGCCACGCCCCCTCGTTCTCATGAGATTCCTGTACCACTTCATACCAAGGTCACACCGCGGGTTGATCAGGCCTTTGTTATGACTCCGGCATAGAGTGAGCACATTCATCTGACAAGAACTGGTTTCTACTAGTACACAGAGTGTAAAGCAAAACATTCAGCTCAGCAGCCCTGTGCCGGACAGAAAGGCCCAAAGCAAGATGGAATTGAAAAGCAGGATGACATGAGAGCATGTCAAAGGCAATAGTCAGCACTGCCATAAAGCAAGGTAAAGTCAGGAAAACAGAGTGGTCAAAGCCAATAGTAAGAACTCATAATTCTCACCAATGCACAATACAATCTCACCTGCACGCCTTCAAATGCACATCCCACACGCTCTGCTCTTGGCAAGACTGTTCCACTCAGTAACATCTCCCACTGAAAGACAGCAAGATTACAGAACAGAAGAGAAACAGGCAAATGCAGGACCATCCTACATTAAGGAACACACTAAAATTAATTAAAATGGTGGTGGCAAGGGTCATCATAGGGTGCCAAAATCACAAGAGTGGCTCATTTATTACAGTATCTTTTCTGGGACGGGAGCTTCTCTCCTTTGGGGACTTCATTGCTGACTGGGACATACAACAGGGGCATTTCCTACTTTATGGGGGCGGTCACGGGAGCGGTGAGACGACATTGGGGAACGGGGACGACGGAACCGCCGCGTTACGCCACCTGAAAATACATAAGCTTAGTGGGTGGAACTATTAAGGCATTTGCGTGCCTCTACAGAGCCATGGGGCGAGACTCCATACAACCGCTGGACAGACTAAAACACAAATCGGGTGACGATATTGACAGGCCACTAGACGACAAGGACTGGGATAATATTTTAGAACGAACCGCCAAAGTATCTCGAAACGCCCGGTTTAGCCCGATAAGTTTCTATATACTCCACCAAGCTTATCTAACCCCAGAACATATTAACCGCTACTTTGGTGGTGCAGACGCTCAATTCCCGAGATGTCATGCGCAGGGGGAGACTTTTACTAATATGGTGTGGAGCTGTGCCTCCTTAACCCAATACTGGCAAGAAGTTACACAGGTGACAGCAAGGGTGACGGAGCAGGTGGTCCCCTGCACACCTGCCCACATACTGCTCCACTTGTTCCCACACACTGCCAAAACCAAGACCACAGCTAGGTTTCAGGACCTGGCATTTATCCTCGCGAAACGAGAAATAACTAGTAGCTGGAAGAAACCAGAGGGCCCCAACGTGCACAGATGGAAACGAGAACTATTGAAATGGGCAGGATGTGAGGGCAGGTTCCTGCTTAGGAATGCACAGCGCGGAGTGGGCAAGCCGGAACGGGCTCAGGCATGGCAAGGGCTGATGGTGGACTTAACAAGAGATGACGGGGCATTGGAGGCTTCCACCTCAGAGAGTCTTCCACACGTAGAGAACCCCCAGGGACCAGAGTAGGACGGAACATCACAGTAGAGCCAGAGGGATGGGAACATTCCGTGGCATCGACACACACATTTGCAGATGGGACCAGGGTAGGGGCAACAACTGATGCAGTCCCCTGGTCGTGCTCTATTTTTGTACATTGACACCCTGGAAGTGGATACGCTATATGACATGTAAAAGGCAATAACATTTGTTTACAAAAAAAATAAGTGGACTGCTGTCTAATATTCAGCAAAACAGTGCAACCATCACCAGACCCATGTCTATGGTGTTGTTAGAGCTGCATTGTTATGGTGTACTCCCCATCCACGATCTGTGTTTTACTAAATATTTGAAGAGAGAGACGTGCCTATAGCCACGACCCTCCTGTGATGTGGCAGGGGCTGCATCGGTAGCTTCCTGTTTTGAGACCTCAGCGGTAACAGGAGTGTCTCTCTCAGGTCCGCTGACATGAAGAGACAAATCAGCAGTTCTGTAGTCCTCATCTAGGCTGTACCCGTTTTTGGTTCCCTTCGTCTGCTGCTTGGGCCCGTCCAGCGCGTTCTCTGTCCCCACCGGCATCCAGCTCCCTTCGCTCACTGTCCAGGATCCTCTTCTCCTCTCTGGCCACGCAGCATTGTCCACCTCTTCCATTTTGCATACCGCCGAGACTTAAACGCTAACCTCTACTTTTCTTTGGCTATCACCGGCCGCCATGTTGGTACCCGGGGAGGCGGTTGGTGCGGTACTACAATATTCTAACCATAATTAGTGTAAACATTTGTTAAACATAAGTATAAGAAAACAATATATTTTTTATCATGAGTGTTAGACGGGGACCCAGAGGGTCGGCCGACTACTGGGGGAGAGGCCTCCGATGAGGGCCGTCTCCGGCGATCGTACAGACAGGTCACTTCCCTCCCCACAGATAGACACCACACAAGGATGAGATCAACACTTTATATAGGGTTCTTGTGGCAAGGTTATCAGCGATACAGGAGATACAGGACTCGAGGGTCCTCTCAATTCTAGTCTCTGTAGGAAAAGGGGGTAGCGGGACAGTCTTGGTACCGGGTCGGTACAGGAGGTGGCAGGAGGGAAGCTCACAATCCTCGAGCTGAAGAGTCTGTGGGGTCGGGCCGTGGCAGCGCCAGCTGGCTAGGATGAAGTCTACACGAAGGGGCCGCGGCAGCGCCAGCAGGCCAAGACGATGGTTCAAGCTGCAGAAGACCGCGGCAGAGCCAGCAGGCCAAGATGATGGTTTCACGAGGCAGAGGGCCGCGGCAGCGCCAGCAGGCCAAGATGATGGTTTCACGAGGCAGAGGGCCGCGGCAGCGCCAGCAGGCCAAGACGAAGGGTTCACAGGGCAGGGCTGCGGCAGCGCCAGCAGTCCGTCAAGGATGAGTTCTTCTCGGTGTCTCTCGACTCCAGGATACAACTGCCTTCCTGGTCTGGCGCTGCCCCAGTTATAGGTCTGGTCCCCTTTGATGTCCGGACCCTCGCGCCTGGAGGTCGGGAGGTCCGGGATGAGGGAGTCCAGACACCCAGCAGGGGGGTGGAGCCAGCGCCCAGGGCGGCCGGGGGTGATCGACACCTGGCGGAGGAGAGCCGTTGACGACTCCTTCTCCCATTGACCTGCCAAGTGGTCTCTCTACCTCCTGGGTGGAGGTTGGTGCCTCGATGTCGGGGCCTGGCCAGGCCCAGGGTTAGGGTCGAGTTGAGGCCACGCGGCCTCGTGCTGTAGTATCCAAGGATGGCGGCTGGGCCGGGGCCATGGTGCGGATGGGGACCAGGGCCAGCCGGTACGGGAGGTTTCAGGAGCTGGAGTCTCGTTGTGGACGGATTGTGGATTACTTCGGGGGTCGCCGGGGAGGCTCTTGCTGGGGATTCAGGGAGAGCCGGGGTCCGGGCGCCGTTGTGCGGAGGGGGGACAGCCCGACCATGAGGCCTGTCCAACAATGAGTAATGAATGCATTTGTAAATAAATAAGCAAATATCTGAATACATACATATATATAATCAAAGTATACATGTTTACAAACACTATTGGTGAATATGATCTTCTGGGTATTTGGAGGGCTAGATACCCTTAGGCGATGGAGGGTACGGGCATTACTACTGCACACTGCGCCTGTTCGTGCATCGACTATTGGTTAGTCACTAAAGATCTACCTCTGGCACTCTCTGATCATGCACTTAACGTGCTCATGCTGGGGCTGACTGGTGCTCGGACTGAGGCTTCAGCAGGGATTACCTCTGAATGTTCTTATAGATCTGGTTTGTCACTCTGAAATAAAATCTGAAAAAAATAGATTTCTTTGCTCTCAATGCAGGCTTGTTGAAGTCCACTTTGTGGGAGTCACCTTCAACAACACTGTGCTGAACACTACCTCAGGTTCACTGCCCATAGACTAGTGTTATCCATGTATGGCAACAATGTTACTGTATACATGAGAGAGCCCAACATTAACCTCTCACATATACTGCACAAAGTAGTTCGAGGCATGTGGGCTGCTAAATTCATATCTATTGCATAGATCGCCGCCTAGTGTTGGGTCCGGATGATTGCACATTGTTGTCCTGGAAGAGTCTTCGAAGTATCACGAGATAGGTGGCTCCTCCCCTGGACTACAGTGCGCATGGGCATCGACTCCATCCCCAGATTGTTTTTTTCCGCCATTGGGTTCGTATGTGATTTTGACGTCTCCTGTCGGAATCAGTGAAAACAGTTCTCTGAAGGCCAAAAGGCTTTCTAACCTCGTCGGTATTGTTGGCGTTCGGTTCTCGTGTATACTCCGACTCTTCGAGTCGGTTTTCGGGGGAGTCGCGTGACTCTTCGGTCATCGAGGCCCTTCGACGCAGCAAAACCCCGACGAGACTACAATGGAACGAAGTCCGTTCAAAAAGTGTCCCGTGTGCGGTTCGAAGTACCCACACATCGACGTGCATCCTGTATGCAACAAGTGCCTGTCGCCGTACCACAACGAGGCCAACTGTATGGCCTGTTCGCAGTTCAGGTCGAAGAAGACGCTCAAGATTCGGCGCGTGGTGCGCCTCGAGGCCCAGCGATCGGCACCGGCACCTGTGGACATCTTCAACGACCCCGAGGCAGACGAGCAAGAGCTTCAGCTTCAGATCTCGCCTCCATCGGCAGAGGTCGAGGCCGACTACGGAGAAGCCGTTGAGGGCCTGGACCTAGAGGAATATGTCGAGGAGGTAGGGGACGACGAGGAAGTTTATGGGGCCGCGGAAGATAGCTCGGAGGAAGAGCTATGCCCCGTCCGTACAATAGCTAAGGCTCAGGTCACGGGATCGCCACTCGGCCTTACCCACGACCCTCACCCTAAGTCCTCGGCCCCGCCTTCTGGCCCGGCTACAGACATTTCAGCGGAGCCTCCGATGCAGAAAACGAAACCGAAACCGTCGGCTTCGACATCATCTAAGATGGCCGACACACCATCGAAACTAAAGACGGCAGAGACACCTTCGAAACCGTCGTCTTCGGAGGCTTCGAAGCCGAAAAAGGCTGTCGAACTCGATACGGCACCCAAGGGGGCCAAGGAGGCCGCCTCGAAGAAGGTCGTGGTGGAGCCGAAGTCAAAGAAGACTGTCGAGACACCTTCACCCAAGACTACCGCGGCCCCAGGCACACGGACAGTCGAAGTGGCGTCGGCGAAGGCCACCGAGCCGAAGTCTGGAACCACGAAGCACAGGGAAACATCTGCCGTTCCGAAGCCGGCGGCGTCGACGCCTAAGGCCAAGACGGACCGGAGCCTTGCTGTCGAGGGTGCGTCCGCGCCCACACAGAAGTCATCACCGCTCGGATCCTCACCTGGTGGTGGATCTAGGCCCACGGTCGGATCGACGAAGCCGTCCGCTTCTTTTACTAAGCAGGTCGCGGACTCCCTGAAAAGGCTACGGGACAAGGCGTCGGATCCGAAAACGCCCTCGGTACCGAAGGCGACTGTTCCACCGAAGAAGACTTCGACGCCGATCCTCTATACTCTGCCGCCGAAGGTGGCGCCGAAGGCTTTCACACCTCGTACGGTGCCCGATGACTCGGAGGGGCTGCGGCAGACTCAGCGTAGTGGAAGCTCTGCTCGACCACTTTCGCAGGACGATGAATCGGAGCATTATATCGACGCCGACACGGGAAAATTAATGCTCTACAAGAGGAAAATTACATCCCAGCCGGTGGCATCCTATGTAATCCCTCTAAAAAAGAAAAGGCCTGCACCAGATACTCCAGACCTTGTGGAACCCATTCCTCAACAGCCTGGGAGGAGTCCAACACCTTCACCCACTTACTCAGATGGGGATGGAAATGACAAGAATGAAGAGTATAACTTCCCTGCCAATAATGACCCTGATGAGCAGCAGGACTCATGGGTAGACACTGGTGACCAGGGTGACCAACAGGTGGTTAGTGACCCACAGCTTTATGGGATAAAGACTTCTCCTACTGAAGACTCGGCGGTATTTAATGCCTTAATTGAACGGGCAGCTGCAAATCACAAGGTGGAGATGCATGCCGACCCAGTGGAAGTTGACTTTTTGTTTGATACATTCTCTGCATCGGAAAAGACTGTTAAAACACTACCAATGCTTAAAGGGGTTCTCAAACATGCCACTGACATTTTCAAAGAACCCACCAGGGCACGGGTGGTCAACCCACGTATCGAAAAGAAATACAGACCGGCACCTGGGGACCCTGCTTATATACGGGGCCAGTTGCCTCTAGACTCTTTGGTCGTCTCCAATGCACGCAAGAGGGCGAATTCACAGACAACGGGTGAAGCTCCTCCCCCGGACAAAGAGTCAAAAGTGCTGGAGGCAGGGGGCAAAAGGGTGGCAGCGCAGGCAGCAAACATATGGCGCATATCCAATACACAAGCCCTGTGTGCTAGATATGATAGGGCGCATTATGACACCTTGGAACAGCTTTTGCAGCACCTTCCAGACCAGTTCAAAGAAGGAGCTGAAATGTTGATCCAGGAGGGCAAGCTCATTTCTAATGCTGCGATTAAATGTGCGCTTGATGTTGCAGATACAGCGGCAAGGGCGGTGAACACTAGTGTTATGTTAAGGCGTCAGGCATGGCTCCGCATCTCAGGCTTCAAGCCCGAGATCCAAACAACTATCCTCAACCAGCCCGTCAATCCAGACAGACTGTTTGGCCCGGAGGTTGACACCACCCTTGAAAAGATTAAAAAAGACACTGAGACGGCTAAGTCCATGGGTGCTCTTCAGTCTCAGCAATACAGGGGCAACACTTTTCGTCGCTCAAGTACAAGAGGTGTTCCCAGAGGACACTTGGCACAGCAGACAAGTTTCAATAGAGGAGGCGCCCAGGCCTCTTACCCCAAACAAAATAGAGGTGGTTACAGAGGAAACAGCGCCAAGGGCAGAGGCAGAGGCAACAATAGTTCCCGTTCCTCTGCTGCCACCAAACAGTGACTCCCTGTCACTGCCCCCCGACCATCCAACACCTGTCGGGGGGAGACTCCAACAGTTCCTGCCAGTCTGGAGAAACATCACCACAGACAGGTGGGTATGAGATCTTATCCAGTTCGGGTATTGTTTGGAGTTAACGTCCACTCCACCCAACATACCCCCAAGACAACGTCCTATGTCAGCAGAGCACTTGCACTTATTGCAGAAGGAGGTTCTCGTAATGCTGCAAAAAGGAGCAATAGAGCTCGTGCCAGTGGAGGAAGAAGGCACAGGGGTTTATTCCCTGTACTTCTTAATACCAAAAAAGGACGGCTCACTCAGACCCATTCTGGACCTGCGCCCCCTCAACCTATACATACTCTCAGAACATTTTCACATGTTGACGCTACAACAGGTTCTTCCACTATTAAACCAGGGAGACTTCCTCGCAACCTTGGACCTCAAGGATGCTTATTTTCACATTCCACTCCACCCATCCCACAGAAAGTACCTCAGGTTTACCATACAGAACAGGCATTACCAGTTCAGGGTCCTACCCTTCGGAATGACCACTGCACCAAGAGTGTTCACGAAGTGTCTGGCGACCGTGGCGGCGCACCTCAGGAGACAGAACATACATGTCTACCCTTACCTGGACGACTGGCTCGTTCAAGCCAAGTCGGCTCAACAGTGCGCCGCGGACATGTCCCACACTATTCACCTCCTTCACAGTCTGGGGTTCTCGTTAAACTATCCAAAGTCGCACCTCCAGCCAGCCCACGTGCGGCAGTATCTGGGCGCGACCATAAATACTCTGGCTGCCAAAGCACAGCCAAACCCAGCGAGGATCGACAACATCCAGTCGCTAATCCAGAGGTTCAGACCCCAACACTCACTCCCAGCTAGAGTGTTTATGCAGTTGATAGGCATGATGGCCTCCTGCATCTTCATAGTCCCGCACGCGAGACTGCATATGCGTCCGCTCCAGGAATGTCTAGCGCATCAGTGGACGCAGGCTCATGGACAGTTGAAAGACCTAGTGTTGGTGACCGGTCGGGCATACAACTCTCTGCATTGGTGGAATCCACACAACCTTTGCAAGGGCCGACCGTTCCAAGAGCCGGTACCACAGATCATCCTCACGACGGACGCATCTCTCCAGGGGTGGGGAGCTCATGTGCTCCACTACACGGTGCAGGGACTATGGACGACACAGCAAAGGAAGATGCACATCAACTGTCTGGAGTTGATGGCGATCTTTATGGCGTTAAAGTCCTTCAAAGTACATTTGTGCAACAAGGTCGTGTTGATCCGGACAGACAACATGACGGCCATGTACTACATCCAGAAGCAGGGGGGTACGCACTCTCCACAGCTGTCTCATCTGGCTCAGAGCATGTGGAAGTGGGCCATTCAGAGGAACATCTTCCTCATGGCAGAACACCTTCCGGGCAAGGACAACCAGATGGCGGATCTGCTCAGCAGGTACAGCCATCAAATGCACGAGTGGGAGATACATCCATCGGTACTCAGCCCGTACTTCCAGCAGTGGGGTCATCCAGAGATAGACCTGTTTGCCACAAGGGAAAACGCAAAATGCCAAAGCTTTGCCGCCAGGTTCCCTCACCCACAGTCGCAAGGCAATGCGATATGGATGAACTGGTCAGGCAGATTTGCGTACACTTTTCCCCCAGCACCTCTCATTCCGCTGGTGGCAAGAAAGCTAAAGCAACACTCGATGACGCTCATCCTGGTTGCTCCAACGTGGGCACGCCAACCATGGTACACCACGTTTCTAGAACTTTCCGTGGTACCGCATCAAAGGCTGCACCTCTCACCCAGGCTCTTGACGCAGAACCATGGCGACATTCAGCATCCAGACCCGCAACAGCTCAATCTGGCGATCTGGCTCCTGAAGTCCTAGAGTTTGGCTACCTTAATCTGCCTCCTGAATGCACGGACATCATCAGAGAGGCAAGAAAGCCCACTACCAGAGCTTGCTATGCAGCGAAATGGAAGCGTTTTGTCATCTACTGTACAGAGCATAACATAAATCCGCTAGATGCATCCATTCCAAACATCATTTGCTACTTGTTACATCTTTACAAATGCAATCTAGCGTACGCTTCCATTCGGATACACTTGTCCGCCATAGCAGCTTATCTTCAGAACAGGCAGCACCTCTCTGTTTTCAGGGTGCCTGCCATTAAAGCCTTTCTAGAAGGGCTGAAGCGGGTCATTCCTCCCAGAACCCCGCCCGCTCTGGTATGGAATCTCAATGTGGTCCTCACTAGGTTGATGGGTCCACCCTTTGAGCCTCTACATTCATGTGAGATTCAATTCCTGACATGGAAAGTGGCTTTCCTCATTGCCATCACGTCTCTCAGACGTGTTAGTGAGCTACAGGCGCTCACAATACAAGAGCCATTTATTCAGGTTCATTCCAACAGGGTGGTGCTCCGCACTAACCCCAAGTTCCTTCCAAAGGTGGTGTCACAATTTCACGTCAATCAGACAATTGAACTGCCCGCATTCTTTCCAAATCCAGAGACGGTAGCGGAAAGAATGCTCCATACCTTGGACGTTAAGAGGGCGTTGATGTACTATATTGACAGAACACAACCATTTAGAAAGACACAACAACTATTCGTTTCCTTTTCAGCTCAGCAGAAGGGCAACCCCATTTCCAAAGCGGGAATAGCCAGGTGGATCGTTAAATGTATTCAGATTTGCTATCAGAAAGCTAAACGCACTTTAACGATCCCACCCAGAGCACACTCCACACGCAAGTTAGGAGCCTCCATGGCATTCCTGGGAAACATTCCTTTGGAAGACATTTGCAGAGCAGCCACGTGGGCCACACCACACACGTTTACCAAACATTACTGCGTAGACGTACATTCCAAACAGCAGGCAGCTGTAGGACAAGCTGTTCTCAAGACTCTATTTCAGACTTCTGCAGCTGGCACGGGCGGCCGCCGTTAATGGAGGGACTGCTATATATTCTGTGCAATAGATATGAATTTAGCAGCCCACATGCCTCGAACTGAATATGCTACTTACCAGTATGCATCTGTTCTTGGCATGTAGGGCTGCTAACATTCATATTGCCCACCCTCCTCCCCGGCGCCTGTAGCAGCTGCAGATTGCTTCTTGCATTCAATCATTATCATGGACATCTTTCACACTGTCATACTCCATCTTTGCCGCAATGGCTAAAAACAATCTGGGGATGGAGTCGATGCCCATGCGCACTGTAGTCCAGGGGAGGAGCCACCTATCTCGTGAAACTTCGAAGACTCTACCAGGACAACAATGTGCAATCATCCGGACCCAACACTAGGCGGCGATCTATGCAATAGATATGAATGTTAGCAGCCCTACATGCCAAGAACAGATGCATACTGGTAAGTAGCATATTCATTTTTTTGCGTGGTGCTCTTCCTGTGATCACAACAAACTGGTCTAAATCTGAAATGTTTCCCCTGACGAGGTGACAACCCACTTTGCAACTTACTTCCCATTGCAGTGGGAAGTATTTGTCTAATCCCTGCAGTCTGGATAAGTAGAGAAAATACACAAATTCTGTCAGGAGAATTGCAGCATTGTAGAGATTTTGCTGTTAATCAGTTTCCTCCTATCTCACTCATGTCGTCTGGCCGGCAGCCACCTCTGTCCTGGGAGGTGCTGACCTGACCCTACCTTTCGAGCAGGGCAGGTTAAATGCACCCAACCTTGAATTGTATTATTATTGCATGCAGGCCCAATAAGTCTTATGTTAGCTGCACCTCATTCCATCAGTGACACATTGCCATGAAGACGGGCAATGTAGGCCTCGGCTCCCTGAACACAGTGAACTACAAGCCTCTATTGAGCCCTAGAGGTGAGATTGACACCATTAAATGCCCGGTGTGTGCTTGGGACCGGATGTGCCACAGACCCCGACTTGACTGCCTATACTCTGCTGAGCTACAACTGGACATAACCCTCTGGTGCCTCTTGTAATAGAAGACCAGGATGGACACCGGCTGCAGCACTTGTATCTGACCAAGTTGGGGGACTTATCTTTCTTGCCTTGCACAATGTTAGGAACACCATTGGCTGTATGCCACTTGACATATTTCTCTTTCGCAGCACCTGTAAATAGAAACCTGAGACTTTCCCTCAGGAGCCGAAGATCTTGCGAGCGCTAGATGGGGTTCTCAATTCCACCTCTCCTAGGAAGCTCATTGTGGGAGTGCAGGGCTGATATACAGGCTGAATGTATTGTCGAACAGGGGATACTTTATTATCAGTAGTCACAGTTTTCTGTTTGATAACAGGGTCACAAGTCTCTTCCTCTGGGTTGGTCTTCTCGCTCTCAGGGTGGATGGTTGTGGATGCCAGTGCTGGTCTTTCTTCTTCAGGTTGGAGGTAGAAGGGATGTGGTTCTGGGTCGTCCGTTGTGCTAGCTTCACCCGGAGGCTCACCAAGAGGAGAGAAATGGAGCCTGTCAATTTACTGGGACACAGGTTTTAACCCGTCACCTACACCCGGTAGTGCCTTAGGTGTAATAAACTGTGATGGGGTGAAATTTAGCCACAAATGAAGGGTTTTTGGGGGATGGGAATGACTAGAGAAATTATCTGGTTGTCAGGGTTTAGGGGAAGGGCTGTGAGGCCAAGGTCACGATAGTAGGGAATGGATCGATGGTGGAGAAGTGTGGCTCAATGGTTAGAGCGGCAGACCCTGATGCAGAGGTCTAGCCCGGGACCAGGGTTCAATTCCCCACCTTGGCGGGTCTTGGGCTCAAAATTCCACGGACCTGATAATTCTCACCTCGGTGCCTATTCCAATCATGGAGTCCCACTCTGCAACTCTGGGCAATAGCTTGCTTAATCTCCACAACGGCCCCCACAACGCTAAGGATGCCTGGCCTCCACCTTGGGGTTGCCCAGGAGTGGACACCTCACAGGGAAAGCTAGGATGAGTTCCACAGCGGTATTCGTACAAGCGCCTTGAGACCCTTGCGGGTGAGTAGTGCGCTATACAAGTATCAATTTACATTTACAATTTACATCGATGGGCGCTTTACACCAACAAGTCCCTTTGTGCTCCCCTTCTTCGAATTAGCCCGTGTTCCCCTCTCCACCCTCCTCCCGCAGCAATACCAGCCCACTTTCCCCAGAACCAGCGTCACTCACCAGCTCCGCCGCAACTCTCCTGAGTTGCGGCCGCTCTTCAGCTTCCTCCGGGGGATGCCACCACTCTTCCGTCTAGTGGTCATCAGTCTCCTCCACCTCTTCGCCACTTGAGTCGCTGTTCTTACTCCCGGCGTTCTGCTCCGTGTCCCGGTCCTCGCTCTCGGTGTCCTGCTCCACGCTTCGCTTCTCTTCCTCGTTTGGCTCCTCCTCCAGCTACTTCCTCCCGCTGGTCAAAGACGTCTCTTCCTACGGTAGTCCCAATTTCACAGGTGCAGCCGTAGTGTTTCCGGGGTCAGCTCCTCCCACCTCCGACTCCGGACCTCGCTGCGGAGAGACAGGAAAGGTGGGTGTTTCTTTTCCGCGCTTCAGGTGTTGCCTGTTTTTGGCCCCATAGTCCCGTCCTCTACGCGCGGGGACTTCTGGCCTCTGTAGTCCCAGGTTTTTCAGTTCCTCGAAGTTCACCCTCTCACACTCATTACTAGATTTTATTCTGTCATGCAATCCACAACCCCTATGCTTCAACATAGAATTCGCTGAATAGCGGACTGAATTGGGAGATGACCTGACAAGCCTGAAATGGCAATACTTCTGTGACCAGACTGGTATGTTATCCCCAAATATAGACTCAAACTGATTCATGTGAAATTTCCACACAGACTGTACCGCACACCCACTTTTCTCTACAAAACTCAATGTCCACGCTACAGCACTTGGGACACTGATTTTCTGCACTTGGCATGGCAGTGCAGTAAAAAAGTAGATTTCTTGGACTTGGTATACAACTGCATAGATGCAATGATTCTCAACACAGTGCAGAGAACTTCCCTGGCAGCTCTCCTATGTCAGGTTAAGGACATTCTCTCTGACACTCAAACTCACTGCCATAATGCTGATTAGTCCAAGATTTGTAACTCTATGGCCGGCGTACTTACCCGCAGATGACCTATTGGGTGACTGATGTGATTTGTTCTTGGATCATGTGAGCGGAGCCCACTTGATCTAGGAGAAAAACCTTTTTCTTAAAACGATCTCTCACTCACTGAATTGTATTCAGTGACTTGCTTCATCATCGAGCTCTTCCCTATCCTCTGAGTATCTGGCATGCTACAACCTTTTTTCTTGCAAGGGAGCACTTTTTCAGGAAAATGGTGTGTTATCTAAATAAAGTGATGGCTAACATTTCCTAGGCAATGATTATATCAGTGTTTATTCCAGGGTCCGTCGGGCAAGATGAAATACTGGGTACGTTTTTACCCCTGCAGTCTACATGCAGGCTCCGGGGGCGGACACTAGGTCTTGGGCCAAGTGGCAACCATGACAACTGTGTGACTACCTTCCAGAGATCCCTATAGTGCATCAGGTGTCCACTAATTAAGTGGATCTACTTCTATGAACTATATTACGGTATTGTACCATGTGTGTTTTGCATGGTATTAATGGTCACTAGATGACCAGCCACCCCTTCCCAAAGGGTACTAATAGGGGCCCATAGATCCTGATGACGGCCACTGTAATGGAGTACATGGCAGAAAATAGTTGATCATATTTGGGCTAACGAGTGATAGTAGCTCCATTTAACCCGTCTTCCCCAGTTTTTAATTTTGCCAGATGGACCTAAAACTGAGATCCGGGTCAGCATTTTAGCTGCTGGGGATCTCCGCATACTGAAAAAAGGTGCCATATATTCAGTGCATGCTTTATGCCCTGGTACCGCAACCAGTGTCTTGCCTATCACTGATTCGCAGATATGGATTTAGAACAGTGAACCTCCAAAAGGGAAACATGGGTCTGAGAAGCATGCTGCGGATTTGCAGTTCCAAACGGCTATCCAGAAAATTCTAAAATATATGTTAAAACCAAGCCAAAGGCCAAACTTTATTACCCATATCATCTACACAATCGGAGTTGGCAGTGGTTGGCCACCTATTCATGTTTGGGCCTTGATGCAGGCTACGCCGTGAGAGGGTTTGGGCAGCCTCTCTGGCCAATCAACACTGGGTGTGCACAGTAGGGCTTGGAAATTAAATACATAATACAAAATAAATCAATGAAATTCACTCACAACGCCTGCCGTGCTCAAAACACCAGGTTGCCTAATGGTATAGAAACAAAGAAAAGAGATATCAGAAGTACAACATTGTGGTGGTGCTAGTTATGGTGTGTGTTATATGCGTTGGTAACTGTAACTGGAGAATTTCATTGGCTTTGTGCATTTGAGCCAGATTCATAACTAATATCTTTTAAGCGACCCAGCATCCCACCCCCCCCCCCCACACTTTCTGAGTCCGGCTGCAAAAGTAGTTCTCCCTGTGATACTTGAGCTGATTAACTCCTCTATCACTACTGGTTTAGTGCCACCACCCTAGAAGTGTGCTATGGTGAACAAAGGGATACAAAAGGGGATGATGGACGGAGCGCTTGAGCAAATCAAACACTCACCCCCAGTCAACTGATCTGGGTGTAATCCATCACCATTCTTTAGCCCACTCAGCCACCCCATTTCAGACATGGCCATATGCAAATCAGTCTGACCCTGTGCCTCATGGGAACAGTCCAGCCCGAACTGCCAAGCCATGTCTTCCATGGACCGGAAACAAGCATCCTGGGACCGGTTTCGGATTCATAATCCTCATCAGCCAGGCTATCTTGAATCCAGTGGCCAAGTGAGCAAGGGACTCACGTCTGAGCATACCTTGCCACACTTAGGGCGAACAAAGCGATACAGAAGGGGATGATGGACGGAGCGCTTGAGCAAATCAAACACTCACCCCCAGTCAACTGATCTGGGTTTAATCCATCACCATTCTTTAGCCCACTCAGCCACCCCATTTCAGACATGGCCATATGCAAATCAGTCTGACCCTGTGCCTCATGGGAACAGTCCAGCCCGAACTGCCAAGCCATGTCTTCCATGGACCGGAAACAAGCATCCTGGGACCGGTTTCGGATTCATAATCCTCATCAGCCAGGCTATCTCGAATCCAGTGGCCAAGTGAGCAAGGGACTCACGTCTGAGCATACCCTGCCACACTTAGGGAGAACAAAGCGATACAAAAGAGGATGATGGACGGAGCGCTTGAGCAAATCAAACACTCACCCCCAGTCAACTGATCTGGATTTAATCCATCACCATTCTTTAGCCCACTCAGCCACCCCATTTCAGACATGGCCATATGCAAATCAGTCTGACCCTGTGCCTCAAGGGAACAGTCCAGCCCGAACTGCCAAGCCATGTCTTCCATGGACCGGAAACAAGCATCCTGGGACCGGTTTCGGATTCATAATCCTCATCAGCCAGGCTATCTTGAATCCAGTGGCCAAGTGAGCAAGGGACTCATGTCTGAGCATACCCTGCCACACTTAGGGCGAACAAAGCGATACAAATGGGGATGATGGACCGAGTGCTTGAGCAAATCAAACACTCACCCCCAGTCAACTGATCTGGGTTTCATCCATCACCATTCTTTAGCCCACTCAGCCACCCCAGTCAACTGATCTGGGTTTAATCCATCACCATTCTTTAGCCCACTCAGCCACCCCATTTCAGACATGACCATATGCAAATCAGTCTGACCCTGTGCCTCATGGGACAGTCCAGCCTGAACTGTCAAGTCATGTATTCCATGGACCGGAAACAAGCATCCTGGGACCGGTTTCAGATTCATAATCCTCATCAGCCAGGCTATCTTGAATCCAGTGGCCAAGTGAGCAAGGGACTCACGTCTGAGCATACCCTGCCACACTTAGGGCGAACAAAGCGATACAAAAGGAGATGATGGACGGAGTGCTATGGTGAAGGCTCTGTTGAAAAAGCCTAATTTAAACCTGGATCTCTTGGGAAACTATCTCCTTATTTCCCTTCTCTGTGGGATAAGCAAGATCCTTGAAAAACATATTAATATTGTCCTTTCTACCTTCTTGGAGTCCCACAACTTACTGCACTCTTCTCATACTGGATTCCGCCCCCAACATGGGAAAGAAACTGCTCTTCTTGCGGTGGTTGAAGAGTCCCAAAATATTCTTGACCAAGGAGGTACAGCGGCTATCATCCTCCTTGACCTCAGCTCTGCATTCAACACTGTTAATTATGACATCCTGATTAGCAGATTGAGGAATGTTGCAGTGTCAGATGGTGTTATTACCTGGCTGCAGTCCTTCTTGGAAGATAGGACTTTTCAGGTCTTTGAAGGAGATAATACCTCCTAGTGTATGTCACTCAGGTGTGGTGTTCCTCAGGGTTCGTCCCTGAGTCCTACATTGTTCATTGTATATATGAGTCATTTAGCAAAGATTGTCCTTCCAAATGGTATTAAGATAGTTACGTACGCCAATGACACCCAACTGGTTGTGGCTTTAATTCATCCTGAGAATTCTTCCTCTTATTTAGGGGAATGTAGCTATGTGGATAGAGTCATCTGGCCTCAAACTTAATGGAGAAAAGTCGGAGTGTATGCTGCTGGGTAACCCCCCTATTGATGACCTTGGATAATTATTGCCAAACTGTCTTGGCACGCCCCTGTCCTTAAAAACCAGATTAAAAGAATGGGCATGTGGCTGGACTTGTCACTTAAATTTGACCATCAGGCGATGAAATTGGCTGCTACCTGTTATGGCTCCGTAAAGTTCACCTCTCCTTCCCTTTCTGGCAAGGAGACTTATGGTCCAGGCTCTAATTCTCTCCCGCCTAGAATAGGGAAATGCCCTGTACTTAGGGGCCCCTCGGGCAACCGCAACAAAGCTGCAAATTATTCAGAACTGTGCAGCACGTATGTTGCTTAAGACCCCTAACAGCCAATCTGTCAAGCCTGCATTGACGGCCTTACACTGGCTGTATATCATGGAGAGAATAAAATTCAAGTCCTTATGCATTGCCCACAAGTCCTTTTGGGGGAAAAGGACTGAAATCAGCCAGACTATCATCTCCCCCTACCTTCCAAACTGATGCCTGCGATCTACTAACCTAGGCTCAGTCCCTAGAGTTAAGAGGGAGAGAAGCGGCAGTCGCTCCTTTTCTTATAATGCTGCTAAACTATGGAATGCCCTTCCTCTTCATCTACGCTTAGAGTCTAATCATCTGGCTTTTTGGAAGCTTTTAAAAACCTGGCTCTTCCAAAACCCCACCCATTAACTTGTTGCTGTCAGTCTGTTGTCACTGCTAGCGCTGGGATGCCTACGGGTAGCTATGCGATCCATAAATATATCTAATAATAATAATAATAATCGTGATTTTTTTATCACTGCTTGTCGGTTTTGTGTTAAATGCTTCCCCTCAATCAACCATGCATGTTGTTCTATTCTGTAAATTTTATTCTGCACATAGTAGAAAAAGATGGATTTTACTTTTTATTTTTTTTATAAACAGATTTTATTGTGTCAAGTGTCAAATACGATGCAGAGCTCTGTAAACCAGAAACCATCTACTACAGTCTAAAATACAAACAGTTTGCATTGACATTTAAAATATACCGTTTCGAAATAAACAATAAAACTTAAACAATATAACTCCCCCCCCTTGGAAGTCTCCCAGGTACCCTGCGGTGACCGTGTGGCAGGCGGATGTAGTGCAGTGGGGTCGGGCAGAGGGAGCAGCCCTTCGGAAGGAGTAAGAGAGAGGGCTACGAAAACACCCTATAGTACTGGAATGGGAAGCTATGCTGATGGAACTAGAAACACTTGACTTAGTCCCAACACAGGTGGCTGGGTCCCAGTAATGCGTATGAGTCCCCAGGTACTTTTGAGTTAAAGGCCCTTCCAGCTGACACAGGTGACTTCCTTTTGTTTCATGCACCCTATAGTTTGAGACCTACCGGAGATTCCCCACGGATAGTGGCACTGCCAGGAATAGACGGACCAAGAGTGGGAGGGGGTGGGTTAGGGTTGGTTTGGATAGAAGGTTTATATAAGTTCTTGTTTAATTATAAAAAAATGCACGCTATTGTACTGACATTTGAGCTGTACTGAAACCACCCCTCCAATGATACGTTAGGTCATGACCACAAAGCTTTGTTTACCTTCTGACAAGATACATTGTCCTATACATGGGATATGGATGTTTTTTATTCGTTTTGCGCACTAGGGTGGGGTATAATCAGAAAAGACTGTACAGTTTTCATGACCCTGTTATTGTCACTATAACTTTTTGCAGTCGATAATAAAGTGTGTTACAAAAAAAAAAAGTTATAACTCCCCCCATTGCACCATTTCAGCACTGCATCTCAAGCGCCACCTCCACTCCCACTACATCAATAACCGTTTTCACATATTCACTGGTCCCTTACCCCTCAGTCATGCGTAGTCATCCCAGGATTATAGCAGCTCCAGAGGAAATGTGCTCCAGCTATAGTCCTCGATAGTTCTCCCATCGCTTGCAGATCTTTGGATGTTTTTGTGGGCATCCCTGTGCCTTAAATATAGGAATCTCCAATCCCATGCTAAAATCAAGACCATTTTTCCATGCTGACAAGGGGGAGGGCTCTGTTTTATCTTATTTAGCAAGTGAAAGCCTCATTAGCATTAGATGACGTTTATAAATATTTCCCCTGACACCCTCCATTATATGTAAAATAACCAGTTTAGGCGAGAAGGGGAGCTCCCACCCCAGCAACTCCGCAAGACAGGCCAAAACCCCCCGCCAGAACTTTGTGAGTGAAGCACACTGCCACACCGTGTGAATCAGAGTTCCCTCTTCCTGATCACAACGTAGGCAAAGTGGAGATGCCACAAGTCCTGCCTTGTATAATATACCCGGTGTAAGTAATTAAATTGAATTGGCCTGAACCGCATTGCAATCGCGGCCTCCCGAGGGGAGGTCAATGCCTCCGTCCAATCATCCACATCCAATGGGCCGAGGTCTCCCTCCCACGCCTCTCTAAGTTATCTAGTGTGGTGGGACAATTTGTCACTAGGGACTAATACATTTTGGAGATTTTGTGATCTTGCAGATCTCCCATGAACACTTTGGCTTCGATAGGGCTAAAGTCAGGGAGGGACTCCAGTCCTGTAACACTGGGAAGGATGGCATGCCTAAATTGAAGTTATTTATAAAATGGGGTCTTCAGCATCTGATATTCCTGTAGCAGATCTTGAAAGGACTTCAGAACCGTGCGTGCATCACATTTCCTAAGGTAGAAACTCCTATGTTATGCCAGCCTCAGAAGCCTGATAGATCAGCTAATTGTGGCAGCCTTCCATTGGACCGGAGTGGAGTCTCCTTCATCAACCTGCCCCACCATCCAATCTTCTGAAGAGCCTGCTTCCATACCTGGAATACCACCCATGTGACCGACGGCAGAGTATTACACAGAGAGGTCGAATATAAAATAGTATGTAAGGTGGTGGTCCCCATGGATCTTTGTTCCACCGCATACGTGAGGTCCATCCTGTCCCCATACCACCAGTCATTTAATATCCATAGGTGCAAGGCATTATAATATGATTGGATATCCGAGGTGGCCAGCCCTCCACAGTACGTTGACTGAAAGCAGGGCCGCAACGCCACTCTAGATGCCCCTCCTGCCCACAAAAACTGACCAAGGGTCGAGTTGACCTGACGAAACCACAAAGGGGGGACAGGTTATGGGTGAGTCTGTAATTGAAGATGGCCGAACGACCAGGAATAGAAAGGGGCATGTGCGACCAGGCTCTCAGCTCCTCGCGCACCCGCGCCCATATTGGCTAAATATTTCTGCCCCAAAATACATTTGAGGAATCGGACAGGAAGACTCCCAGGTACTTTACTCTCACTGTAGTGATCTGAACTGCCGCGGCCCAAGGCCCCAGTTCTGTTTGTTTCCCCAGTATCCACAGGGTGGATTTACATCAATTCATGAACAAGCCTGAAAATTCCCTGAACATTTGCATAATACGAAGCAGCCTCTGCCCGTCCTGTTAATATCTGTCAAAAGAAATAGTACATCATCTGCATATAATGCGATGTGGTCTGATAGCCCCTGTGCCCGCTCAAAGCCTGCCACCTGGCTATCCATCTGCACCCATGCCGCCAAAGGCTCCATTGCCAAAGCAAAAAGAAATGGGGACAATGGACAACCCTGTCGGGTGCCCCGTCCAATACAAAAAGTGAAATAGGTAGACCCCGCGATACGTACTGATGCCGTAAGGTCTGTATATAATAATTTTAAATAGGACAAGAAGCGTCAAACCAAATTTAAACAATCTAGAAGGGCAAATAAATACGTCCAACTAAGGGAGTCAAATGCCCTATCCAGATCTGCCAGTAGGAGTGCAGCTGGCTCCCTCAAGCTCCGAACAGTGGCAATGACAACCTAAGCTCGACAAATGTCATGCCGCGAAGCTCTCTGAGGCATAAACCCGGCCTGGTCTGGATGAATCAGGGAAGTAATATGAGATTGGAGGCGGATGGCCAAAGCCTCTGCCAAGATTTTAGCCTCTATGTTCAATAAAGAAATATGGCGATACGAGGCATGTTGTTATGGGGTCGGCCCGGTTTATGAAACACGACCACCTCGGCGTGCTTCCGGTCGTGTGGGAGGCATCCGCAATCCTGCGCCTCCTCTACCACCCTAAGGAGATTGTGCCCCAATTTCGTGGAATATTTCTTAAAAGACTTGCATGGAAATCCGTTAGGGCCCGGAGCTTTCCCGGACGGTAAGTCTCCTAGAGCTGTACTCAGCTCCTCCTCTGTAAATGGGAGGTCCAGTTCTGCGCAAGCCTCATCAGAAAGGGTCCGGGGCAGAAAATCCCTTATGAAGCGGTGTATCATATCTTCTGGTAGGGATTCCTTAGGGGTATATAGTTCCGCAAAATAGTTTGCGAAGCTTTTGGCAATCAAAGAGGGATCCCCGAGGATCTTTTCATCTGTTCCTGGTATACCAGGAAGAATCAGGGGGCACAAGGCCCTCTGGCACAGACGATGGAGTAACTTGCTAGACTTATCCCCCACTGGTAAATCCTACTAGGAGAAGCCAATCGGGCCTCGTCCATCAAAAGATCGGCATCGGTCTGTCTCATGGCGCGCCAGTCCCCTTCCCTCCTCCCCATTCAAGTTCCAAGATATGGGCCTCTGACCTCAGCAGCGACTCCTTCCGGGCTCGACGTGCCGCAGAGCAATACGATATCTCTAGGCCCCATATAGTTGATTTCATTACCTATCATAAGGGCTCAGCTGCAGTCACCGACTCAACGTTAAAATCCAAGTATTGGTCAATTGCCTGCCTATATGTTCTCTATACTTATCATCCTGCAAATTCCAGGGGGAGAGATGCCATCAAAAGGGTGGCTTCGCAGAGCCCATTTGCAGCATAAGTTCCAGAGGAGAATGCTCTGATAATCCCCTCTGCAGAATTTCTGCAGCCCTTACCCTACCGGCTGCGCCTGATGGCACGAATATATAGTCCAGTCTGGAGTATGATTTGTGTAGTGCTGAGAGATATGTATAGCCCTGTTCCTCTCCATAAAGGCCTACGCCAGGAATCCACCCAGCCCAAACTTGACGCCAGGGAGTGTAGTTTGGTGGTTTGATAAGCAATGGGTAGTCCACCCGGTCTCCATCTATCCCTGGCCACATCCATCACATCATTCCAATCTCCCCCTATAATTGACAACTCATCAGGTATGTCCGCCCACAGGGTTGTAAGGTGCTCATCCAATGTCCAGGACAATGGTGGGGGGCGTAAACACTACCCAAAATCATCTGCTCCTCATATACAGTGCCCTTGATAACATCCACCCAATAGCGTTTGGCCTGCTGGAGTATAGACCCGTCTTCACCTTGTCCAATGCTCCCCTGACATTCCAACTTGCTGTCTGGAGAGCTCCTCATGAATCTGCAGCTTATCTGTGGGGGCAGCCATCTATAAAGCTGATGACATTAGTGATCAGGACAATGAACAACCAGTAAGCAGACAGTGGTTCGAAATAACAGTGATGCAGTGCAAGCGAATAGGAAGAATACCCCAGGTCATGATACATAAGTCAATTATCAGCTAGTGTACAATTAGTGGTCCTGTATAGCAGTGTTCCATTGCAAACAAACAGTGTAAACACCCCAACTTCCCCCCGACCCCAGTACCTCAAAGCTGCTGAAGTATCTGTTGTGGTGAAGGGGGCATGCGGGCACCAACAGGAGGCCCCCGCCAGTGGTTCCCCCAAGTCCCACCCATAGTCAACGGGCGTTCCCCCAGACTATTGAGAGTCCAGCAAGGGCACTAGCCCCTACTCTCGCTTCGTCGGTCAGAGCGAATATTCTCAAGAGTTCCCCAGTTGAGAAAGTTCCAGTGTGATTACGAGGCCGAATTTCCCAGCCGAGGCAGATCTGCTGGAGTCCCCATGAGACTGAGAGCGGCATCTGGATCACGATCTCCTGGTCCCCTTAAGTTTAGACTTGGGTGGTTTACGAACTACCTCACTAGACGAAGAGTCTGATTCCATCCTGGGTTGCGTGTGAGGCCAGACCTTTACCGTTTTATCTGTCCAATTAAAGACATCTTCGGGTGATTCGAAAAATATTGTACAAGACTGGTATACCACTCTCAGTCTGGCGGGATACAAGAGAGCATATGGGAGCTTCAACTCTCGGAGGCGGCCATGAATGACTGCCGTTTCTTCTGAACAAGTCTAGTATAATCCGGGAATATAAGGATACTAGTGTTCTCAAATTGTAGGGGTTCTTTAAGGAGGGCCGGTTTCAAAATGACTTCCCTGTCATGATAATTTAGGATCTTTGCAATGACCGGTATCACCCTGGCACCCAGGGGCGGGTTCTGCATGAGGGCCCTTTGTGCCTGTTCGATAAAGAAGCAACAAGACATCGATTCCAGGGGAAGCCAACTTACGAGCCACTGGGTCAAGAACTGTTCCATATCTCCCCCCTCACATCCTTCAGGGAATCCCACAAAACGCAGATTGCTTCTTCTGGAATTACCCTCTGCATTTTCAACACATGAAGCCAGGCCTCTGGTGATAGTCTCCAATGTCGCCATTTTTTTTCTTTAGGGTGGTAACAGAGTCCTCTACCTCTGAGACCCTAGTCTCAGCCTCAGTAATTTGCTCCGCCGCTTTCCGCAGATCCTGCCGGAGTAGCAGAACTTCTGAGCCCACCTCCCAAATTTTAGTTTCCAAGGCAGCTCTGGACTGCGTGATTGCCGCCATAAGTGCTGCGTTGTCCGGAACACCACCCTGTGTGCCCCCCTGTTCAGTTGCTGAGGCCCCTGGGCCGGTGCAGCGATCCAACATGCTTTGTTTAGCCAAGTCGCCTGTCAGCCTGTCTTTCGTCATTTAGCTTCAAGGCTTTAATCCCGTTAAGTGACAGCCAGACAGGCCCCCAGACGGTATCCCCGGCTGGGCTATATCCACCAAGTCCAAAACGTGCAGGCCCCCTCTTGCACGATCTCACCCCACGGTGACTGGTTCTAGTAGGACGACTCCTGAGGAGGTAGAACACAGGCAGAGACTTCCTACCCACAAGCCTCACCCAGCGGTAAACCCGGCCGCTTCCGCAGACAGTCGAGTCTCCCCCCCCCCCATGAGTGTCCCACCTACCTCCAAATGACTGGGACAGTGCCCACGACAACCCAGACAGGGAATCAGTCTAGCATCCCCAACGCCGCGTCTCCACAGGCTGCCTCTGCCAGGGATGAAGCCCACAAGGGCACTCACCATCTGCTGTGGTTGCTTGTAGTCGGCGAAATGCACAGCCCAAGGCCCAGCGTCCAGCTCCTCTCGCCCACGGCACCTGATCTCCTCTTGTTCTAGCAAGCAAGAACCAGACAGGGCAGGGCCCTGAATTGGGCACTCCAGGATACAAAATATCCGTATCGGCTCACCACTGCACTGACCTCAATGGCCTGCAGGCCCAAATGATTCGCCTGCGCCTCCAGCACGCGCTCCACAGCAGGCAGCAAGAAGCCACGTGCAGGCCAGCTCACAAACACCCAGCCCAAGCGGTGCACGACTTTAAGAGCCCTACCACCAATGTTCCGGACTTCCAGGGGTGCCGCCCCCACCTCCTTTAGAGAGTTAACATTTTACAAGGGCATTATCAGTTTTAAAAACTAGTTTAATATGAATTTTTATAATATTTAAATATCCGTGTATGTATACAGAAGGCAAGGTAAAAAAATGATGATGTATTTTCTTTTTGATATTAATGTATGATACAATGTGCTTTTATGATTATCTTCAAAAGAAATCGAATAAAGCTTTATTCAATTAAACTGAAGTGTTAAAAGTTAATATTGTTGCTTTTTATACACGTGGCTTATGGGTTTGTTTTGTCTTTTTATCCACTTATTTAATTTTTGGGGGATTTGTTTTTCCCCACCTTCCTTCCTCTTTATTTCACCATAGGGTTTTGATGGAAGAATTGTGTAACTACCACAATGTATGTTGTCTATTCGGCTATGTCCCGTGAAGTGTACAGTTAGGCACTTCTCAGTTTTTGTCTCTTCATAATGTCTGCTCATTTTGTGAGCTTTGTACCCCATATTTGATGTTTTTGTTGATGTGTGTAACCTGTCATCTTTTTTGAATGTTTAACTTTTTTGTTCACTAATTTTCAACTAGTTTTTAAATTAATTAAAAAAAACAATTAGCACACAATTCAATACTAGCCTCTGGTAGCTATAGCCTTTGGCCACCAGATGTGGGTTGGGAATGGGGCCAGAGCCAGGCCATTTGTCCAAACCCCTTCAATGCATGGAATACCGCAGGGATTAGGGAGAGACATGCAGTCAGGCCCAGCAGCTAACCCGCTGCATGCAGCCAATCCTTGCTAGAGCAAGAGTTTGGGAGGATGTCCTGCACTGGGCATGTTTGAAGGCGCAGTATGTGCTGGGGGTACATGCTGTTCTGCCGGCTCTCCCTAATGCACCAGTGGGTCTGAAGAAGAACATGGCCAACACCCCACGCTTAGCTGGAGGCTCACAAGCAGCAGGAAAGCAATACATCATATCTTAATAATTATATCTGATGTTTAACTTGTTTGTTTATGTCTGTGCTGTATTACATGTGTTAACTATAATGTGATCTAAAGTGAATGTTACTTATGTATATATTTATAAATATGTCTTGTATTTAAAACAAATGTATGTTATTTTGGAATAAGTCCCTTTCTATTTAAATATGCCCCTATTTTTTACAATGACTGTGTTTTGATAAATGCACAAACCATATTTGGTCTAAATGATGTTTTTCCAATTCTGACATTCATCTTATACAATGTGTTAAATTGGCTGCCTCCTCAGCCTTAAGGCCAGGACCTGGTATTGGGCCTGAGATGCACCAAGATTCTGCGGGCACCAACCACTGAATGGTTTGGCCATAAGGTCCATTATTGTTTGCAATGCCAGGGGCTGCTTCGTGGATGTGTATGCTGCCTTTCCTGGATGTACACACAACAGCTACATTTTCCAAAAATCATCTCTTGTATTCCAGCTCATTGTTTGCGACTTTGGCTACGAAATAACTGTCAACAAATTACACTGGCACTACATTCTAGGAAATTACATTGCAAACATAGTTTTGGTCCTTGTTTATATTTGACTTTTCCAGCGTAGAAAAAACTAACCAACATACGTATGCAATTAGGGCAATCATAGGATTGAAACATGTACAATGGTCAAAGCCTGCTATTACCTTGCCGTTTTCATTGAAAATATAGGCTATATTCAAACTTGTGAAGAGTACATTTCTCTGTGTCATGGAAATGTTGTATAGATATGTTTTATTTTAAATGAAAAAATACAATGCATTTTTTAGCCTGCTGCTCTGGGGATGAAGTCTACTTTAGGCCTGAGCTCCTCAGGACACAAGAGGACCTCATCGCACCACTAGCAATGTGCCAAGAGGCGCGTTTGCAGCGTGGTGTAAAAGGGGGCGTGGCCTCGACCACCTTTTAGCCATCCCACTGTGCGGGGCTACTGAAGGTACCTGGTGGGCTAGTTGGCCACTAAGGAGCCTTAGGATTCAAGGGGATTCAATTCCCCAACCCAGGACGTGCCAGAAGACACTTTTGCAGAGTGGTACAGGGAGGGGACTGGCCTCCCGCAAGATGCCGGCTTCTCTTTTCTTTTTTTTTTTAGAAGGGGGCCCCATCCCCCAGGGCCCTAGACACTGTTTATTTATTTTTTTATAATTAAACGGGGAGGGTCTAAGCGACCCCATCCCCAGTGCTTTGCCTCGTTTAAAAAAAAAAATCCATATTTTATTATGGGAGGGGGACGCGTGGCCCCCTCTTCCCTGGCCCCGTGTACTGTTCACTTGGTTTTCAACCGAACCCCACTTAATGATTCAATGTATTAAATAACTCACCACTTTTTTCAAATTGAATTCATAAAAAAAATGTGGTATTCATTGTACTCATCACTTGTACACTCTTTTGAATATGACCAATGAAATTAATACAATCCAAAATAAAATTCAATAGTTTTTACATATTTATACATGTTTCAGATAAAGCAAAATACATAACAAAACATGATGATTAATGTCGTCCCTTCGTCAGGGACATGCCTCAGTAACATTGGCGGTCGAAGAGAGACTTACAGACGGCATCCATTCCTGGGAGCCTTGTATCTTCATTCATATATGTGTCAAGTGCAGCACAGAGGCCGATTGAGCACATTTTAAACAGGGGTCAGAACACGATTTGAACTTTTTTGATTGCCACCAAGAATAGGAGGTGTAACACGTTATCGCATCTTCACAAAATGCATCGGGCCTTTTTCAACAAACATATGGATTAATCATCATGTTTTGGAATGTATTTTGCTTAATCTGAAACATGTATAAATATGTGAAAACTATTGTATTTTATTTTAGATTGTATTAATTTCATATTCATAAGAGTGTGCAATTGATGGGGTTAGGTTGAAAACCCAGTGAACGGTGCAAGGGGCTAGCAAGTTTTCTTGCTAATACTCTTTTGTGTTATTTAAGGCACTTGGTCAGACAGCGAGTGCAGCACCCTAGCACCATTAACATAAAAATAAAAAGATACCACTAATTTGTGATTAAGAAGGAGTGCACCTGAGGTTCTGTGGTTTTCGACTTCGCTTCGTATTTAGCCGCCATTTTGTGTCCAGCTGCCATTTTGTGTTGCCTTCACTCAGGCAGCACGGCGAACGTAGTGTTTTCTGCTTTTTCAGCTGCTATGCGTCCCTTCTGTTAAAAAGTAACCCTTTGTCCTTGTTTATGAAACCGATGTCAGGGTCTGGCCGAGTTTGTTAATCCATGTCTAGACTGATTGATCCTTGTCTTAGTCGACTGTTTGGGTCCCACCATTCTTTCTTACTTTATCTTATTTGACTGGCCTTTGCTATTCTCCTTGTATTCTCCTATTACACAACTACCCTTTGAGGTACGCAAATACGTCCTGCCACCTGCAAATTTGATTACGGGCACTACCATTGATTAACGTGAGGGGAGGAGAGCACACGGGGTCTGAAAGGAGGGCGTATTCAAGATACTTGATAGCTTGTTTTCAAACTTTTCCTATTTGTCAGCTTTGTATGTTTAGGGAGTAGACGTTGTAAATATGTGTCTTATAAAAGATTGTGCGCCACAGAATGAAGTGGCAGTCTCCTAAGAATATACATCTGTACTTCTTGGATAACTGTGCTTAGCTGCAGCTAATAAACACGATTTTCTACGCCTAACAGAGTGTCCTGTGTCTCTGTCTGACAAGGCAGGTGAACCCGGAGATTTTAGGCGTGCCCTGCGCCGCTCGGCCCATAAGGCGCGGTTCTCCAACTGGCGCCCAACGTGTGGGCAGCTTCAGTGGTAGCGGTTCAGCCCGAGGGTCGTGAGGAGCCTCGCAAGAAAATTCTGGAGGATTCGCGAACCACGTCAAGCGACCCCTGTATGTCGAAGTGGACCAAAGGTCTTTTGCAGCGCGGCTACTCCTTTCTGACGACTGCTGCCCTGACTGCCGCCCTGCCTTGGCCCTCTGGTGATGATTGGTATCGGCAGACGTTAGACGGACCTCTGTTGGCGTGAGAAAACACTTAGTTAAGTATTCGTGGGTAGCACCCACTCTTTTGTTTTGTTTTTTGTTATTCGACTTCAGCATTAGTCGAAGCCAAGGGGTAAGTACGTTTGTGCTGTGATCATTGCCTTAACCCCTTGAAGTTTGTGAATAGTCCAGTTCGTTACGAAATGCCTGGGATTAGTAAGTTTAGGAAGTTTTGCTGTTTTACCTGTAATAGGGATTCCCGGCTAGAGGACTCGTGTCCAATTCCTCCGATTGGGACTCCCACTTATGAGCTCTATTCGAAACATGGTTTTGGCCCTATTATTTTTAATGAAACATGGATCCGATATACGAATAAAGATGGTGTTCTACAGTGGCCACAAAATGGTAGCTTTGAGCCTGACATATTAGATAATTTAGAAGCAATTTTGTTTAAGAGAAAAGCCCGGCCGGCAATGTTTGACTCTTTCCGCCTATGGCGTAAGGAAGCCAAACAGAAAGAAATTAAACAGGCAAAAAGAGATAAGATAAGCCAAGATATGACGATTTTACAGGCTGCCCAACAGTTTAAAAATAATGAGACTGATCAGATGATTGAAGTCTCAGAAAGACATCATCGTATGGCAATAGATAGATGTTATCCTGTATTACCTACTCCCCCACAGAGTAAGGATCTTGACGAAGATCCCTTAATGTCTCATTTGTTGAGATTACCTCCGCCTTATGTACTAGGTGCTAATGCCTTCCCATTACAACCTATGGTTCAGCAACCTGTTGCTCAGCCAGTTGTTACGGTTCTTCCACAATTGTCTCTTCCAGTATTTCCACCTCCACCTCCTTTACCACCGACATCTGTACCACAGTCTCCTTTACCATCAGTTTCTCTTGCAACTAGCTCTTCTCCTACTGTGCTTCATACATTGTCTCCCGTTTTATTGTCGGATTCTCCTACGGCTCGTCAACGATTAGTCGATGCTGTTTCTGGTCTTTTATCACCTTTCTTTGGGTCACTTAATTCGACTCCTGTTTCGTCCCAAAGGCAATCCCGTAGTCAAATTCCAGATTCTGACGAGCAGATTAAGTTAGACTCTCTCGCTCATAATTGGATCATGAGAGGTCCACAGTATAGCGTGCGCGATATCCTGGATACTTTTCTTCAGTGGAATGCACCTACGCAGAGATATGTTTTTAATGTTAAGTGTAATACTCTTGTTAAAGGATGGGGAGATACGGATTTGGATTTACCTCCTCAGGGTTTGTTTGACATACAGGCTAAATTTGATAAAGACTTATTGTGGGTCCCGACGTCGAGGATGCCGTCCATACACTTGTCACCTTTAGGTCTTCCTTTTTCTCTCAAGCTTCTCTCGAACCTGATCCTGCGGTTCGGCGTAAAATGAAACACTATCCTATGCGAGAAGTTCCTCCGGTATGGAGAGATGCGGTTCCAGCCCAGGGTGGTAATCAGCCTATCCCAGCTCATTTTCAGCGTATATGGGTACATGTCCCGTGGAAAAGATCGGAAGTCTTGGCGCCTAAACAGTCCTTACCGGACCCTCGTAAGAATCCTGCTGGGTATTATAAGGAGCTGTCCCAGACTGTTGATGCGTGTATTATGAATCTAGCAGATATTGATTTGTTGATGGGAAATGTAGTCCCTCAGGCATTGTGGGCTCGGATTCGTAGGGAAGATCACGACCAAGATTTAGGTGGTAATTGGGCTGCTATAACTGCAGCGGATACAGCACAAGTAGGTGGTCCTAAACCCGATGATTTGATCACAGAATTGCCTGGTAGAATAAAAGCTCTAATGAAAACGATGATGCCTGCCCTACGTGTTAATTGGGATAAGTTAGCTGCGGGGAAACAGAAGAAAGATGAGAGTGTCTCCGATTTCTTTACACGTTTTGAGGAGACAATCATAGACCATAGTGGTCAAGATATGAGTACCGAGGGTGGACAGCGATTGTTTGTGGATACATTTGTATTTAATTTACTTCCAGAATTATCGCAGAAATTGAAAGATTCCGAGAGTTCATGGGCTGTTTCATCGTCTGCCCAGATATTAGCTACTGCTCAGTATTACGAGAATAGGGTTAAGGAAGAAAAGGATAAAGTGGAGAAAAAGTCTACAGAATTAAAAACGAAGGTTCTTTTGCAACAAGCTAATCCCTCTTGTTCTGCTCAGCGTCAATTGCAACAGCCTCCACAGTTTCAAAGATTGTTACAGAAACCTGCACCCTTTGTTCCGCGACCTTTGCTGGGTCCAAATCAATGTGCCTATTGTAAAGAGGAAGGTCATTTTAAGAGTAGTTGTCCGGTTTTATTGCAGCGTAATGGTGGATTGCCAGGGCTGCGAGGCCGTGGTGGTTTTCAGTCAGCACCCAGGGGTAGAGGGCGAGGTGTGTTGTCTCAGGGACAGCTTTCTTTTCCCCCTCAGAATTCTATGAATTATTTTGATCAGCAGAATTCTCAGTCTGCACAATATTACAATGACGATTATTGTGCTGAAAGTGACAATCCTGATTTTCATACTAGCTAGGACAGCCATGGACAAAGCAAGGGAGTGGTATCAGTTCCAATGGATCAGAATGGGCCTTATATTGACGTTGTTGCATTGGGTGTTTCGGAGCCATTTCTTTTGGATACTGGTGCAATGAGAAGTTCTACCATTCACTCCAAACTCCCTGGGGCACCTTTGTCTGGCTTAACGAATGTTTCTGTAGGATTCTCTGGCGCCCCAGTTCGCAACCCGGTTTCTTGTCCTTTGCCTATCTCCATTGGTCCTTATGATTTGGAAGCCCCGCTCATTTTAATGACTGGTTGCGGTGAGAATTTGTTGGGTTTGGATTTATTGAAACGTCTACATGCAACATTGTATTGTTCCCCCTCTGGTGTACATCTTACTTTGGGAGATACAATGGTTTCTCCTATGTATTTGTCTAAGGATCAGCTGCCACTTGAATTGCGTTCACTTCCTGCTTCGCTTTGGGCCACGGGTCCGAATGATGTTGGTTTGCTCAAAATTCCACCTTACGTGATTACTGTCAAACCTGATGTTAAATTACCACGCATTCCTCAGTATAAGATTTCTAACGATGGTGAAAGAACTCTGTTGGCTATCGTTAATGATTTAGTTCAGAAGGATGTGGTTGAAGAAACGAGAGGAAATGTTTGCAATAGTCCTGTTCTGCCTGTTCTTAAACGTACTGATCCTTCTAAGCGTCCTGTATACCGTTTTGTGATTGATCTTCGGGAGGTCAACAAAATTGTTGTTCCCCAGTTTCCTGTTGTCCCCGATATTACTGCTTTGCTCACCATGATACCTGCCTCGGCTGTTTGGTTCTCAGTTATTGATCTAAAAATGATTTCTTTAGCATTTCTATTGCTGAGGAGAGTAGGGATCTCTTTGGCTTCTCTCTTGGAGGCCGAAGGTTTCGATTTAAACGTGCACCTCAAGGTTATTGTGAGAGACCCTCCATTTATAGTCAGGCTTTGAAATCACAGCTTGACGCTCTTTCTTTGCCTCCAGGTGCTACTCTCATTCAGTATGTAGATGATTTGTTAGTGGCTGCTGATTCAGAGGATGTTTGTAAAAATGTGACTGTTTCACTTTTGCGTCACTTGTCTGATTTACATCATAAGGTGTCACCTTCTAAGTTACAATATTGCCGCCAAGAGGTTACCTATTTAGGTCATCTCGAAGTCGAAGGAGGGAAGGCGATTGACCCCAGAACGTATCCATGCAATTGCGCGAATGTCTGTACCATCCACACAAAGGGAGGTGCGTGCCTTTCTGGGCATTACCTCTTATTGTAGACAGTGGATTCCGAATTTTTCTTTGTTGGCTAAACCTTTGTTGGCACTTACTCTGAAAGATACGCCCCAACCTCTTCCTTGGACTGATGAATGTCAGCAGAGTTTTTCTGATTTACGTACTGCTTTGTGTTCCGCTCATGTGTTGGGTATTCCAGATTATAGTAAGGCTTTCACACTCTATGTCCATGAAAGAGAAGGTTGTGCGTTGTCAGTCTTGACACAGCAATTTGGAGACAAACAAAGGCCATGTGCCTATTTTTCGGCTACATTGGATCCAGTAGCCAAGGCATTGCCTAGTTGTCTCAGAGCAACAGCAGCAGCGGCGATCTCCATTCGTCAATCTGCTGGATTGGTATTGGATCACACTCTTGTTGTAATGGTCCACATGCAGTGGATACTCTCTTGAACAGAACGAAAACGCAACATCTTACGAGTGCTCGTTTGTCTGGGTACGAGTTGACGCTTTTGGCTAGTCACATACATATCAAGCGATGTAATGTTTTAAATCCAGCAACATTGTTACCTATTCCAGAAGAGAAAGATACACAAGAACAGCATGATTGTTTTCTTCGAACAGAGGAGGAAACTAAAAGCAGAATAGATTTAAAAGATACACCACTCGTGGACCCCGGATGGGATCCTATGGGTGGATGGGTCTTGTTTCAAGCTCCCTAATGGCGAGACGACTGCAGCCTATGCTGTTACTACTTTGTATACAGTAGTAGAGACTGCACGTATTACACAGAATTCAGCACAAGCAGCTGAGTTGATTGCACTGACGAGAGCATGTGTGTTGGAAAAGGGAAAGAGAGTGACTGTTTACACCGATAGCCAATACGCCTTCGGCGTGGCTCATAGCTTCGGTCGTTTGTGGAAGGAAAGAGGATTCTTTACTTCCCATGGGACTAAAATGCAGCATGGTCAGTTGGTAACTGACCATCTCGAATCACTTGCCTTGCCTACCTACTCAGATAGCGATTGTGAAGTGCAGTGCGCACAAAAGGATCACTGATGATGTGGGTCGCGGGAATGCTTTTGCAGATGAGGTAGCGAAAGAAACAGCAAAAGATGTTAAAAGTCACATGTATGTTGCAGGCCCTGCAAGATGGGTCAGAGAAGGAGGTATGTGTGAGGACACAGTAGAGAGTGTGAAAATATTTCAAGAAGAAGCAACTGAGGAGGAATTGAGTAAGTGGAGAGAGAGTACGGGAATGTTGGCCGCGACAGGATGTTGGATGGAGTTGTCAGAACACCAACTTTGGTTGTTACCAGATGCCTATGTACTGCCTGTGGTTACTATGGCACATGGTCCAGCTCATATCAGTGCAAAAGGAATATGTAAGCTTCTGGCTCCAGTATGGCAGAATGAAGGAATTCCTAAATGTGCGGAAAATGTGGTAAAGCATTGCATTGTTTGTTTGATGCATAATCCAGGAAAGGGAACACCAACTCCGGCAGGTCATTTTGCTCCCCCTACGTATCCTTTTGAGGTATTGCAAATTGATTACATTCACATGGAACGTTCCAATAACCTCAAGTATGTTCTGGTGATGGTTTGTGCCTTTTCCAGATGGATAGAGGCCTACCCCCTAAAGGACAATACTGCTTTGTCTACTGCCAAAGTCCTCTTGAAGGAATTCTTCCCGAGGTTTGGTTTGCCGCGCATTGTCTGGAGTGACAATGGAAGTGAATTTGTAGGCCAAATTATGCAGAAGGTGTGTGCGGGTCTTGGTATTAGACAGAAATTCCATGCGGCAAACCACCCTCAGTCAGCGGGTTTGGTAGAGTGCTATAATGGCACTCTCAAGCTCAAACTAGCGAAGATTCAGGCCAGCACGGGACTTGCTTGGCCCGACTTTTTCACTATCCATCAAGTTGCAGGGTCACGGTATGAGTCTTAGGCTATGACCTGAGTAGTGACCTAGGTCAGCAGGACTTGCAGTGTCATAGGACGGCTAATAACCACAACTAAGTGATCCAGGAAGATTACCGTGAGCAACGCCTTTAGAGAATGGATAATAAAGTGGAAGGGAATGATAAGAAAGTTGCAATGACAATTAAGTATAAAAAATGATTGTTTAGTCAATGTGGCGTAGCATTGTGTATTTTAGTATGTTTATGTATTTTATTAGCTTGTGCGGGTTGGGTTGCCCACACTATGCAGCAAGCACCTGCTCCAACTTCTGTTTCTTTGCCTTTTCCTATTACTACCTCCCCGCATAAGTTCTATACACTCCCAGATCATGAACAAATTAGGAGAACAGAATACTTCAACAATTCATTCATCCAGTTGTTACATCAGCATCAACTGGTAGTCAACACTACTGACTGTTGGGTTTGTGGGCTCATGCCACATAACACAGAGAAAGGGATGCCATACTTAGTCCTTCCGTTTTCTTATGAAGGTTCCGCTTGGGCTTATTTGGCTATGTTTTCTAATGCATACCAGAATCAACTGAGGGAGAGGTGTGGCGCCGCGGCCAGGGCGACTGACGTTGGAATCTGGGGACCACGGTTCGATCCCCGGCTCCGGCGGCAGGTTAGCCCAGCACCATGTGACTCTGGGCAATAGCTCGCTTAATCTTCCTGACGGCCCCCAGCGCCTAGAGACCCTTACGGGTGATTGTGCGCTTTACAAATGTGGACTTTACTTTACTTTACTTTACTAACTTCGATATTCTCCTGGTGGCCCATATAATGGTGGAGCAGATTTTAGTCATAGTTCTTTGATAAAGGGAATAGTGACTATGGCTAAAATTGCCGAAATTGGTAAGATTCCGGTTGATGAGAAACGAGCATATGATGGTTGGAACGTGACTCGTTACGTTACTAGCCTCACTGATAAGGCTAGACAAAGAAGATCTTTACCAATTTGAACCATACCTCATAGAGGTAATTTATGTCTGCAGATAAATGGTCAGAACACTAAGAATAAACAGAAAAAGAGTATTTGCTCCCATACATACATCTATTCACCCCTGATTTCCTCACCGTTAGTACCATCTCAAGGTACATATTTTGTTTGTCATGATAGAGCCTATACATGGCTTCCCACTTATTTTTCAGGAACGTGTTATGTGGCTTTTCTTCTTCCCCCAACATATACTGCTCCTTCAGGTCATCACAGAAAAAGATATGGCAGCGGGTTATTGATTCTAAAGACACAGCTGGACAAGAAGGAGGAGACTTTCTAAAAGGGTTTCTTCCTTTTTGGGGCCCAATGGCCAATAGCAGAAACATTAGACAGTTAGTTCATGTTGTCGAGGCTACCATAAATGTGACTTCTGGAGCCTTGAGTAATCTGACAGCCGAACTTCAGGCGGATCGTCTTATGACTTTGCAAAACCGAATGTTTTTAGACATTGTCCTTGCGGATAGAGGAGGAGTCTGTAAATTGATTGGGTCTAGTTGCTGCATTTACATTCCTGATAATGCCCCTACAGTATACCAAGCCATTTCTAAGCTACATGTAATTTCCGAGTTTATTCATCAGGACACAGGAGATTGGTCTATAATGGGATGGTTTTGGGGACTACTGTCCACATGGGGATGGAAAGTGTTAACTTTCCTTGGAATGATTTTGGCCATCATTTTTTCTTGTTGTCTTTGTTTGCAGTGTGGCCCCGCCATCTGTGGACTTTGTGCCACCTTGTGTGTCCCAAAGCCTATGTCACAGAAAACAGAGAACATTAAAATGATGTTGCAACAACAGCTCAATGACCTCATGACCATTGACATTGACTCAGACTAACTTGAGTCCTTTGTGTTTTGCCTGAGTAATGGCAAAAGGAGGGCCTGAGGTTCTGTGGTTTTCGCTTTGCTTCGTATTTAGCCGCCATTTTGTGTCCAGCCACCATTTTGTGTTGCCTTCACTCAGGCAGCACGGCGAACGTAGTGTTTTCTGCTTTTCCAGCTGCTATGCGTCCCTTCTGTTAAAAAGTAACCCTTTGTCCTTGTTTATGAAACCGATGTCAGGGTCTGGCCGAGTTTGTTAATCCATGTCTAGACTGATTGATCCTTGTCTTAGTCGACTGTTTGGGTCCCACCATTCTTTCTTACTTTATCTTATTTGACTAGCCTTCGCTATTCTCTCCTTGTATTCTCCTATTACACAACTATCCTTTGAGGTACGCAAATACGTCCTGCCACCTGCAAATTGGATTACGGGCACTAGCATTGATTAAGTGAGGGGAGGAGAGCACACTGGGTCTTGAAGAAGGGCGTATTCAAGATACTTGATAGCTTGTTTTCAAACTGTTCCTATTTGTCAGCTTTGTATGTTTAGGGAGTAGACGTTGTAAATATGTGTATTATAAAAGATTGTGCGCCACAGAATGAAGTGGCAGTCTCCTAAGAATATACATCTGTACTTCTTGGATAACTGTGCTTAGCTGCAGCTAATAAACACGATTTTCTACGCCTAACAGAGTGTCCTGTGTCGCTGTCTGACAAGGCAGGTGAACCCAGAGATTTTAGGCGTGCCCTGTGCCGCTCGGCCCATAAGGCCCGGTTCTCCACACCTACGACCTCTCCGGTTATTTGTTCCCTCTCCCTTGACCACTTTTGGCCCGGGGATCCCATACCCTGGGGTCAAAACAGACTTTTATTTGGAGGGGGGCTGCGTGGCACCCCTCCTGCCACCAATTATGGCCCCAGGGAACCCATCCCCCAGGGCCTGGCCAGCCTGGATTTATGGGGGGAGCGGGGCTGCATGGCCCCTTCTTGAGGCCAAATATGGCCCCTGAGACCCCATCCCTGGGGGCCTGGCCTTATGTTAGGGACCACGGGGGAGCCCCAATGCCCCGCAGTCCCAGACGGCTCTCCGACTCCTGCAGGAGCCGGCATTGCTTTTGGACAAGGGGAGCTGCTAACATGCAGCTCTCCTTGTCCAAAAGCAATCTACTTTGCTTCCTTGAAGTGAGAGCAGGTTTCCTGCTCTCGCTTCCACAAAGCAAAGCATAAGTTTGCAATGACAGGATAGGGGCAATGCTCCCGCCCTGCCATTGCAAACTGCAATGTCCGGGGGTGGGCACTGGGGGGGTGGTGGTCCCCAGGGCCATTTAAGGCTCCAGGAGGGGGGCTGTGCAACCCCATTCCCAACAGGTTTAAAACCCCAGGGACGGGCAACGGACCCCACATTTCAATAATTAGTGTCCCGGGAGGTGGTGGTCCCCAAGCAGTGTGGGGGGGCTCGAGCCCCCACACGTATTATTAATTATAGCCCCGGGGAGGTGGCAGTCCCCGGGGTAGCGTGGGGGGAAGGACCCCTCCACACACATTTTTTTCAAAAAAAGGCCTGGAGAGTTGGCGGTCCCTGGGTCTGCTGGGGGGGGGGCCGTGCTCCCCACACATTATGAGCAAAGCCCCGGGTAGATGGGGGTACCCGGGGCTGCAGGATCCCACGGGCCCCCGCTACATAAATTTGCTTAGCCCCCGGGACCTGGCCCACAGGGGGCTTAAGGAAAGCGAAGCGTTTTTATTTTTTTTCTTGCCGGATTTGTGCACCCAGCGTGACTCCAGCCCAAAAGAATTAATGCTTTTTTTGGGCTGGGTGCAGGCCTAGGGGGTCAGGGTGTTTTTACCCTGCCCCTTTTTCTTGTTTTTTATGTTTTTTTTTACTGTTTTGTCACAAGATGGCTGCCAACACTTCCTGGTTTGAAGTGTTGGCAGCCAATCGGATTTACGCCATTTAAAGCAAAGAGTGCAATCTGGACCAAGAGCTACCTCTCTGCCAAATTTGGTGTAAATCTGTTCAGTTGTTCGGGCTGCAGCCACAGCAAAAGTTCCTATGGAAATTAACATGGAGAAAATGTGTTTTGGGACCCCCTATTTTCTCTGTCCCCGCTTTACGAATCACCCTGAAACTTACAACACAGAAGCTGATAGGAGCGCCCCATTCGTTTTGAAAAGTTCCCGAAAATTTGTCAAATGGCGCCAAAGATATTGGCAAATCAAAAAACGCTTTTCCTATGGAAACTAGGTCCTAGCAATAACTACCTACTGGCAATCGCCAGTAGATAATATATATATTTTTTTGTATATGCTCCTGGGTGCCCGCACATGAGCGGGACTATTTAGGGCTTATGACTTTGATGGGTATACCCCTGGGAAGAGAACTCGGATTACTGGTAAGTAACTTATCCTTACTAAACATAAGGGTTGAATCACCCTATTCGTATTTGACTTTTGAACTGATGTAATATATGATTTCTAGCGCTGAGGAAGTCTGTTATAAGCTGAAACATGTGTTGGCTAGACTGGCGAAGTCATGAAATAAGCAAGTGTCAACATTAATCAAAGGTTGGACTATTATTTTGTGGTGCTCAAGGATTTATGTTTTACAATTTTGGAAGATTTCATGTTGTGGAGTGTTTGATGGCCATTCCACCCCTCTGGGAGCAATGGGCAATTCATTAAAGACTACAAAACAGATTTCTACTCTATCAATGGAGATATGTGCCTGCAGATAAGTTTCCTAGCCATCACAGTTGTGTTGCTGTCCTCCTCACCAAATTGCTTAGGACTGAGGGTGATGGCTCCCTTCATCTCCCAAGAGGCAATGGATCATCATGTAGGTGGTCCTAGAGAATTATCCTCAGTTTAGGAGGAAACTAAGACCCAGCTAAGCAATGCAGTGCAAAAGGGGGTGGTGATGGACGGAGCAAGGCATATATATGTATATATATATATATATATATATATATATATATATATATATATATATATATATATATATATATATATATATATATATATATATATATATATATATATATATATATATATATATATATATATATATATATATATGACAGGCTATCACCGGATGCATCAGTGCAGTGGGTGTGGATTAATATTCTTTTGCCTTAAAAATGTAACATAACTATATACGTTACATGAAATGTACTATTACAAATAGCTGCCATGTCGTCCATATAATACACAAGCACTGCTATTGTAATAGATAATTAAATGTTGATCTTCCAGTCATAAATATCCTCCTTTGTGGCACCAAGTGCTAATGATGCTATGTTGGCAGGGTTTTGCTATGTCTTGGCATCCTTTATTATTTGGTGGCATTTTTGCTTTTATATCAAGTTAAAAAAAAACAACAAAAAAATTAAATCGTGCTTCTTTTGTATTTTTGTTAAGCATAGTTACCAGTCTTAAAAGAGGCTGCTTTATTTTAGATGCATGCTTGGAAAAGGGCATTTACTATGTGACACTGTCATGCTGTAGTATTATTTTATCTAACTTTGATTAACATGAAGAAGTGGGCATAATTACTCATGATTGTATGTTGATATTCCTTTTCAGTGGGCAGCCAAGGAGCAAACAGTGAGCAGTGGGACCGCGGGCCAAATAGAAGGTGCATCTCATCAACTAGACAGACACAGGATGAAGATAACAGCACCACCACAGAGGAGGAGGGAGCATTGACTAGCATAAAAGGTACATCAGTTCTGAGAGCCACTCATTCAAAAGCCAAGAGACCTTGGGCAGAGGCCTATGAGGGGGTTATTTAGCTGGACACAACATGCCAGGATCAGGCAGACAGAGGCCTTGACCGGCAAGAAATACCATCAGTCGCAGGCCCTCCATCATCGTGTCATCGTGTCAACCAGTAAGTAGTCCCAAACAGCCAACCAATCTGTGTTCTCTATATATACTCAGACATGTATTTCTTATCCTTTCAAAAAATTGTGTAAATAACCAAGGTAGTAAAATTATACTTCCCTAATCCAGGACTGGTAGGTAATAAAACAGATGAGCAAGAGAGTAGGTATAGCACCTCAAGGAAAAATTAGTGACCAGCTCTCAGGAGCAACACCAAGTGGGCTATTGTCAGCAATGTCAAAATGGCAACATGGTTTCTCATCATCGGTGGTCCATGACAGGAGTCAGTTAGATGAACTAGGGAATGCACTTATAGTGTATCCATTCTTGCCCTCAGCCCTTGTGCCTATCCAGTGCTGGCTGTTGTTACTGCCCCATACTCAACACCCTGTGCTGTGCTTATCACTATGCTAGGTAAAATGCTCTATGTCTCGCTACTGCAAAGGATCATCACAAAGATTTTTTTCATAATTGGTGTCAGAAAGTATCGCTCACAAACTATTAATGACTAGTTTGCACTTAGATAAGCATTTCAGATGTGCCAAAAATAAAAAAGATTAAATGATAAAAATTTTGACATGTTTTGCCGTTTCCGGTTTGTGGATTCATCAGGACAAGCATAACCTAGGGATTTCTCAGATTATCCTTTCAAATACTCACAAAATGTGCCAGTCTCTCTGTTGGTTTTGGTAAGGCTTAATACTGTACAATTCGAAGAAAACATTAAACCGAATTAGTAAATCATTACTATCAATCTCTCTCACCCACTTCAATGGCCAGCTTGTCCTTCAAAGCCTTAAAATGCGTTAAGCTCCAATAATCATAGACTGCAGACTACGAGAAAAGCACCTTAATCTCTTAAATCCTTGAATGATATCTGATACCCCACTGGGAGCTCAATATATCTACCACTTGATACCTTAGAGGCTTGCTGTTTTCATGCTATAGATATTCTATAATCATTGTCCCCACTATGCATTTGTCTGATGGGTATGAACCTTAAAGTTAGGTACATGGGGTATAGGTGAACGTAATTGTGGTCTCTACAGCGCCAGGATACCCTTTTGGGTGACAGCTGCGCTTAATAAATACGTATTACTACTACTACTACTACTACTACTCTAAACTGTCCTTTTTAAATCCAAATGACAAAGTTCTCAAACTAACGGTTTTTATACCATATTATGCCCAGTGTCCTCTGTATGAATAAAAGTAATAACATAGCTCTGGTCAAATTAAACATAGACCTTACTTCTTTTGAATAGCTTAGCATATTTCATACCTTTTAAGATCATTGTCCCATCCCAGTGGTGAAACAGTAGCTCTAAAAACAAAGAATGTTGCCCCATTAGTGATTTAAAGCTCCACTTAACATTACCATTATCCGTCATGGGTCATATTGCTCTGTTAAAAATGATAGTATTGCCCAGGCTGTTATATTATTTTACAAATCTGCCTGAAACATGTTATCTTGGGTACAGTCCCGAAACGGGACTATACCCAAGATAAAATGTAAGAAGGTGTGGGCAAGGGATGGGAGCAGGATATTTTATTCTGCTTGCTAGTGCGAAAGGTTTTAATAACGCACTTGAAGATGGAAATTGCAGATGGCATGTCTTCCTCACTAATTTTATTCAGCGCATTTTTAAACATGGTTCATGACAAATATATAGTGCAATGTGGGGGCGCTAGGTGGCGCACGTAAGCCTGTGAGGCTCCAGCCCCGCAGAGCAGGAAAATAAACATCATGCCCAGCCTACACTGCAATTTTTTAAATTAAAGCACACCGGGAGACGCCCGCTACACTGCTGATGACGGAGACATCACCCTGGCTCGGGTATACCAGTGCGAGACTGTAGCGGAGACCGCTGAAGCTGGGGGCGGTCTCAGGCGAGCTGGGACTGGAGCTGAGTGGCGGGCATATGGGCCGGGAAACTCCGAGCATGCATGGGCCGCTGACCGGAGCGCGAGGAGGACTGCTGACGGACGGGAGATGCCCTGCCTGAACTTCGGCCGAAGGAGGAGGACACTTGCAGCAGAAATTGTGAGTTGCCAGAGCTGTGGGGGCTGAGTTGAGGCCGGACTCACTTGTATCGCTGACATCGCGGAGGCGCAGGCGTGCATTGGGGCATCACCGGAGGCGCTCCGGACAGCCGCCTGACTGTGAGGAGCGGCTGGGAATATCACGCATTATCAGCATCCCCCTGGGAGCGTATAGAGGTCTTCGGCCTGCCGCCTACTTCGGTTTCCCTGCCGGCGGGAGTTTGCGGGCCGGGGTCCCTTCGCCGCCATTAACTATTGCACAGCTCTGCCGCCATTTTGACTACTGAGGAAGAGGTGGCGGGCACGGGCGAGGCCGCGGGACATCGCTGGCGGGCTTACGCTGTGCCTGAAAACCCGGGTGGAGACTGGAGAGAGGCATGTTCAGCATTGTAAGGTGGGCATATACACGACAACCCTTTGACGCAGACACATTGGGGTCAGTGCCTGGAGCGGCCATTTCAGAAATACTGAGGGTAACGCCTTTGCTTGGAAGAACACAGCTAGCGGGTGAGGAGACAAGGGGCCCCCGATCCACTGGGGCAGGCGCTGTGAGACAAAAGTGAGCACCCTACCCCATATTGGGCCATGTCCTCTGCTGTTTTCGGATCCTCTTGGTGCCAGGAAACCCTGCTACTGTGGTGCTGGCCTGGTGGCATTGCGTGGCTGGCAGGGAGTGGAGGGCCTGAGGGATCTGGAGCGGAGGAGAATCCGGGGACCTGAGTGGAGGACTGCTCGCCTCCGTGGACATTGGCCCTAGCTGTTATTGTGCCTCCACTACACATTAACCCGCGGTGGGGCCGAGTTGTCGGCGGGCTGGGATACACGGGGCACTGCCAAAAATCTCGTGCAGTGAGTGCACACTGTTCAGGACCTGATTTTCACACCCCAATACACACGACTGCTAGCGCCATAGGGCGCAACGACGCAAAGCAATCAAAAATACAGTTTGAAGCACGCAAAACTCCTAGGGCGCAATCTGCAGACCACGCGGCGTCCAATCCTGAAGACATGCCTGATGAGGACTGGAAGGCAATCCTACTGGGTATGAGGCAGAGTCTCACGGCTATAGACGATAAAATAGATAACATGAACATGCAGATGGACTATGAGGTCAACAAGCTGGATCAGCAAGAGCTAAAGGAAACCGAGACTAGAGTATCGGATCTAGAGGACGGGGCTGTCACAAGTAGAGGCCAGATGCTACAGATGGAAAAACTGCTCAAGGTGATCACCGATAAAACGAGGACATAGAGGCACGTTCACGAAGAAACAACGTTCGTATACTTGGCTTGGCGGAATCCACCAACACAGGCCCTATGGAAGATTTCATAGAGAAACTACTCGTGGAACTGTTTGGAAGGGACTCCTTTTCGGCACATCTCACCGTGGAGAGAGCGCATAGATCCCTGGTGGCCCGCCCGCCCCCTGGGGCGGCGCCGCGGCCTGTGATCGTGCGATTGTTGAACTATCAGGATAGAGATACCATCATTTGCCTGGCCCGGGAAAAGAAACGGGTGCAATATGAGAACACGACGTTGGCCTTTTACCCGGACTTTACGTACACAGTGCAGGACGCCAGGAAGAAGTTTGCAGCCGTTAAGAAAAAACTACAAACACTGCAAAATCCTGTATGCCATGATGTACCCAGCCAAATTGAAGTTTACCCACCTTAGGTCGCAGCACTATTTCACTAACCTGCAGTAGCCCGAGGACTACCTCCGGAGGCACGGCCGCTCCGCGACTGCAGAGTCAGGAAATTGTGGACGCTCCAGATGTCAGTCGCCCAGCTGAACTGTACAAGATGCGCTGATCTGCACTGAAACTGTTGCGAATTCTCTGAGCATGACAGACTATACTGTGATAGTAATGTATACATATGTGTAATGTTTGTGTACACTTTCCTGCTCGGATACTTGCCTTTGTCCCGCCGTGCCTGCCTGCCTTTATGGCGAGAGCAGCTGGTGGGTGTGAGTAAGGAGGGAAGTGGGTGAGTTGTGGGCCCTTAGTGAATCCCCTAAGTTGGCGAACCCCCAGTGGTTATGTTAAAGAGGTTGTTACTTACTTGGGCATGTTTTGGGGAGAGGTGGTGCATGTACCCGGCAAGTTGGGGTAGCCGGTGTGGGATTATGAAGCATAGACTATAGCAGAGACACAGGTACAGCATATACATGAAATTGAGTCACAAGGCTAGAGGGGATGGCAGACACCACAAATGATGGGAAGGAACTGAATGTACTATCTTGAAACAGATGCTAACGGTCGATATCGCCTGATGTTTGGAAGACTGAACTCGCTGGTCGTTACCTTCGCAAATTACTATGAGCCTAACAATGATGACGCACACACTCAGTGAAGTTCCTCTTACTTTTGAGTAGGGCTGACTATTCCAGAGGCTTGAGCGGTAGGGGAAGAGGGCAGTGCATAGGATGTGCGCTATGCCTGTGTACTTGGCTGATTATTGTGATTCAGGTGTGAGGGTCACAGAGGACATGTAAATGTTGTTGCCCTATACCTTTTCATTCATAGTTTTCCATAGCAGAGGCCAAGATCTCTGCCTAAAAAATCCAGCTGTAAAGTTACTTATGGTAACTTTACAGTGATACTGTCTTGTGTAAAGGGGTGTAGACTCATACATTCTACTACTGGACAGAGAATTCCACCTAGAATTGGATGGTACCTCCGCGTGGACATCTCCGCCCAGTCATAGGTGGAAACCTACATATGCGTAGATCTTCAACAACCACCAGTAGAAGGTTGTGCTTTACAACTCAAGCATGACAGTTAGGCCCTCACTACAAGTTCAGAATTAAATTCCGAGCCCTGAACAAAGTTAGCACAGAGATCAGAATTATGACTTGTGTGATAATTATCATACCCTTGCAGTTTTTCCCCTGAAAGATTCTCGCAAAATCTGACATTTATCAGGGGAAGGACCTGTAAAAAAGGCATACCATGCAGAATTTGCTGGGTTATATGCCAATATTGCTTATTATGCCTAATTTACAAGTAGTAAACTCAAACATATGGAAAATATCTCACACTGAGATAGCGGTATTTAGCACGTTATAAATACCCCATCTTATTCTGACAAACTTGTTAAAGGGACCTAAGAGTCAACCAGTGGCTGTTGGGTATGTACTTATTAATATGTGAATGACACTTACAAAAACTGAATGCTGAGAGAAATGACTGTGCGCTTCCTCTGTAAATAGCATTAGCTGTGCGCAAAAGCAAAACCTGTTGATAGCCAGTCCTAAATATATAGGGGAGGTAGCCCCCTTAATGATGTGCTCAAATATGGACTTTCGCAGTCAGTGTTAATATGCTAGGTTGCTAGCTGGCATAGTTCATATTGTGCTCTAGTCTAGATGTCAAAATGATGGCAACACATTTTTTATGTCATTTCAGTAGTCAGTGCTCGACATCATCATTTCCTTTGTTACCTGAAGAGAGCACTAGAAATCCTGCAGTCAGATATCCAAAATGTAATTCAATCCAGGCTGCCAATCCCTTCCAGATTGGCTCATATCAGCAGCCAGCTTGCGAAACTCACTGAGGACATTAGGAGCAAAACCCTGCTGCCTGATATTCCAACAACAAGGTAAAGAATTTGCCCAAAGAACATAATTTGAATGTTGACACACTGCTATGTTTGTGTACTTTGGTACCAGTGCCTATGCTCTTGTATGAAAGTCTGCTCAGAAACGTTCTTAGGCATGGGCAAATTGGGCTCTGGCTCAGGGCCCCACCTTTCTAGCGGCCCCATCATTAAGCTTTCGGGACAGTCCCAGAGTGTTCAGAGATTTCAAATAACCAGTTTGTTTTTGAGCCATCCTATACTGTCCGGTCTGCACAACACCCACCTGAGAGATAGGGGGAGATAAAGGAAAACGCCTACTAGATTCTGCTTAGATTTAGCAAGTGCTTTAACCTGCCCAGCTACACAGGTCCTTGTATGCTGCTGGTGCCACATACTGTGCAGTAAATATTGGTATTGTGTGCTCCCTTTGTGGCTGCATCGTCCTTGTGGAGCTACTGCCAGACTGAAGCCATAATAGCCTACTGTCACCTAACTCAGAATACCAGTACAATGCAGCGCAGTAAAAAAAAGCAACTATTCCCACCATATGTCCGAACAGTGGTGCTAGACTAGCTACATTACACATTGTGGATAGAAGGTTTAGATCACTGGTCTTTCTGCTTATCTAGTATTAGATCGTTCATAGATTTGCATACTTGAATCATTCCCCTTTGTCAATGTGGGAGTTCCACGGTATCATAGTAAAGCAGTATGTATCACTGTTATAGGCTATGTTGGCAATAGGCCCTCAGTTTATTAGCCTATCAATGTCCTTTAACAAAACTTGAGCTATAACCAATCAGGTGCTACCACCCTCTAGAACACTCCTAAGAGAGGCTGAGTCCCTCAGATTTTCACCACATTACATATGTGAAGGGTGTCTCCCTGAGCTCTGCTCAGTTTATTTCTTCAAGTAAGATATTCAGAACTACTTCTACTTCTACAATGTCAGAGGCTTAAGGCCTTTTCCGACCCTGAAAGACCTAATGGGAGACAAGATTGCATGTGGCTGATCCACATATGACCCCTCAACACAAGGTAAAGGAGTAGAACATTTGTTGTATATTTTCCTCCAAGACCTTGAGTAACAGGGAGGGGAGGCTTCTCTTATGGCTTCAAAAGCACCAACACTCAGGGGGTCATCTTCTGAGGAAGATAGCGATGCCTCTTCAAATTCTTGTAAAAGATTAAGATCCCAGTCTGGGACCTCTGAGTAGAGCAGAAAATTCCTTAAAACATTTCACTAGAAATAAAGGACACTAAAATCTGGAAACAGAAACAATTCTCCTCACAAACAGCATTGTCTGAGTCACCTACGCCTTCTAACAAGGCCAGAGATAATCCTCAGCCTTCCTCTTCAGATTTGTTGACAGCAAGGCATACATTTTCTCTCTCAGCCCCGTCGACAGCACGACCACGGTCGACCGCAAGTTTGTCGACAACGACTGTGACTACTGTCTCATCGTTGAGACTGTCAACCGCAAAGACATCAAAAGCAGCCATAGATGCTCTCATCCCATCGACGAAGATTATAGCGTCAACGAAGACCTCATCCATGACCTCTTTGATGACAATCCTGTCGACGAATCCACTGTTGACGGAGACCCCATCACTGTCAACTTCATTGATGATGTTCTGTCGACCATGACTCAGTTGACAATTTCTCTTTTGACGATGACTCCATCCCCGTTGAATGCAATTCCATCTACAAAGGGCACAATGTCCACAAAGCATAAAACCTACGTTTCTCTGACTAAAACGCCACCGTTGACAAGAATTAAAATTACAAAACAATATCAAAGACCCTTTTCCGGCCTGAGGTTACTTCACTCAGGGATTTGTAACATCTGCCTCCAAGTCAACTACTGAAGGCCCCTTTGGAAGGGCTAATAGTCCGTCATAGCTTCAGGTCAAGTACCACAGAAGAAGATGACTTTGACGACGAAGGCTATTACTATCAGGGGTATTATCCTCCTCCTCAGAGGCATTATGAGGAGTTCAGTTACTATTTTAATCCTCCACTCAGACAGGACGAAGTACCGATGCCAAAATCTTTGGTTCAGAATCTCTAGGCTATGCTTATGGACTATGGGAAACAGTTTCCTGACCTTCTTATAGAATAGCCTGTTGCCCCACCTCAACCTGCTTCTCCACTAACTTCACCAATTTTTCCACCTCTCAGTCCTAGGTTGATACCCGTATCTTGCATTGCACAACAGCTAAGAGATGATCCTTTGTCATCTGATGACAATAGAGAAGAAGGCGAGATTCCCAAACCTCAGCCTCAACCAAATGTTTTGGGACAACTATGTCATACCCACTCCGTCACCACATCCTCAGCATCCTGTTGATTCACCTCCAGAAGACATTGGAGCTTTTCATAATCTAATGGATATGGCGGCAACACGATTCAACCTTCCCATTTCTATCAAACAGTCCGACCGTTTCCTCTATGACTATAAGAAACAAACTAGGAAGTCAGTTCTGTCTATACCTATTATAGATTGCATCTGTAAAGGGAGAGTGAAAATCATGAAAAACCCTGCTACGGTAGCGGCTCTCCTGCCTAGTGTTGATAAAAAGTGCATGGCTCCAGAGGATTCCCTTGCATGCCTGACAGGAACCCCAAACTAGATTCAGTAATTTCCCAAACAACGCAGAGGCCCTACAAAAACCCATCTGCACCTATATCGGAACCACCACACAAAGAAGGACAACGCTTAGATAACATAGGCAAAAGGTTATCCTCCATGCCCACCATCCCCATTCGTCCGGCCAACTCCCTGGCTATATTGGGTCGCTATGATCGGCAAATGTGGTTGGATATTGTTCCTTCATCATCCTTATACCTGAAGACAGAAGATCTGAGGCTAAGAAATGTTGCAGGAAGGTGAGCGCACCTCCACAGAAGTACTAGTTTGCTCTATGGACATTACCTACTCTGGCTTCCGCCAGCTAGCGGGTGCAGCAGTTTTAAGACGCCATGGATGGCTTAAGGCAACCTCATTTAGACCTGAAGTTCAGTCTGAGATCCTCGAGATGGCTTATGATGGGCACACACTATTTGGCAAGCATATCAATGATGTCCTCTTAGCCATCAAGACTGATACCGACACAGCCAAGTCCCTCGGAAAGTTGCTGAGGTTTGTCAACATACAGGAGTGGTTATTTGTGCTCCCAATCATACCAGACCTACCAGCCCCACCTGCCTATCAAAAACAGACATATCGTCAACCATCCACAGCAACCTATGCAAGGCAAGGTCCCCGTAGAAAATCACCACCCCAGAGCAGGGATACAGGCCACAAATAGTGCCCTCGACTAGCTACCAGCTACATCACCTCCATCTCACTCCGTAGGTGCGAACATCTCCAACTGCCCACTTCAGTGGAGAAACATTACATCTAACAGATAGGTATTAGACCTAGTTACCTATGGCCGTACCCTGGGGTTTACAGAAAGACCACCAAGCACTACGCCAAGGAAAGCGCACACCCATCTTCTTCACTTATTGAAATAGGAGGCCCTCATAATGCTTGTATGTATTTGTGCATATATATTATTATAAAGATGCATTTCTTTTTTACCCAACATACTCTAAGTGTAATTACCTACAATACTGCTTGCTACTCTGATTCAAGCATGTGTGATCTATGAAAGGTCCAATAATTGATAAGAGCCTCTCTTGTGTGTGTTCTATAGGGTGCTAGCACCTGATTGGTTATAGTTCAAGTTTGGTCCTTTTTTTAAGCCCCAGAACGAACCTACGCGGCACCCTCGCCTACAGACCCCTCCCCGGACATAAAACCGCGCTCACCACAATTGCCGACCTCATTGTGCACCACGCCATCGCCTCAACAGACTACATAATCATCGGAGACCTCAACTTCCACCTCAACAACTTCAGCGACCCCCAACTCCGCCACCCTCCTGGACAACATCGCCAACCGCGGACTGAAACAACTCGTTACCACCCCCACCCACAAGGCAGGCCACACCCTCAACCCCATCTTTGCAGGAGGCAGCAACATCCACTTTAGCCACACCACGCAACCACCCTGGATGGACCACTACTGCGTATTTCCACGGAGACCAACTCACCGCCCCCGAATCTGCACCCTGCCCTCCGCAAAGGAACTGGAGCAAGGTCACCAAGAAGCACCTCAACTCCACCCTCAACGGCGATGCCGCCCTACCTCGACCAACGCCAGCTCTTTAGCCATAGAACTTCACAGATGGTTCACCAACTGCGCAGACAAGCAAGCCCCCTTCCCTCCCCCTCCGCAACCCCAACAGACAGTGCCCCATGAAGACTACCTGGTGCCCCGCCAACCTCCATGAATGCAGACGCACCTGCAGACGTCTCGAGAAGAACTGGAGAAGCAGCAAAACTTCAGAAGATCGCACCACTTACAAGAACTCCAAGACAGAATACCACCAACTCATCAGATCTACCAAAAGGACCTTCATCCGAAACAAAATCCACCACAACCCTAGCAACTCCAAGGAACTCTTCAGCATCATTCAACAATTCACCAGGCCCCCAGCAAAGCCACGGAAATCACGCCTTCACAGCAATGAGAACCAGCCCACCATCCTTTCCTGGACCCCAGTCACCACCGAAGATACCGCATCGACAATGAAAGGCATCCACTCAGGAGCCCCAGCTGACCCGTGGCCCCCGCACATCTTCCACAGAGCCACTGGCTCCATTGCACCTGAACTACGACACACGATCAACCCACCTTCAAAGCCGGCACTTTCCCTAATGACTGAAGAAGCCCTCAGCAGATCGGATGGACCTGAAGAACTACCGAACCATCTCTCTCCGCCCTTTCACGGGCAAAGTCACAGAGAAGATCGTCAACATCCAACTAACTAAATTCATCGAAGGAAACTCCATCCTCGACCCCTCCCAATCAGGATTCCGCAGCAACCACAGTACCGAGACTGCCCTACTCGCCGCCACAGATGACATCTGCACCCTCCTCGACCAAGGCCACACAGCTGCCCTGATCCTACTTGACCTCTCTGCAGCCTTCGCCGCAGTCTCTCATCACACTCTCCCTGCCAGACTCCACAGCGCCGGCATTCAAGGAACCACCCTCGACTGGATCTGCTCCTTCCTCACCAGCAGAACCTAAAGAGTCAGACTTCCACCCATCCTCTCCGAACCCACAGAGATCAAATGCGGAGTACCCAAGGGATTATCACTCAGCCCCACGCTCTTCAACATCTATATTGCCCCCCTTGCCGCCATCGTCAGACAGCATGGACTCAGCATAGTATCCTACGCCGATGACACCCAGCTCATCTTCTCCCCCACTAAGGACTCCCTCACCACCAGACTCCAGGAAGGAATGAAGGACGTTGCATCCTGTATGAGCAGCAGCTGCCTGAAGCTTAACTTGGAGAAGACAGAAGTCCCCGGACCCTCCTCCCATGCATGGGACAACACCTTGTGGCCCACTGCCCTTGGCAACCCCCCCCACGGACCCCACCCGGAACCTCAGCATCATACTTTACTCCTCCCTCACCATGACCCGACAGATCACTTGCTTCAACACCCTCTGCATCGTTCGCAAGACCTTCAAATGGACTTCCCCCTGAATCAAGAAAGACTGTCACCCACGCACTCATAACCAGCAGACTGGACCACGGAAACGTCCTCTACACCGGGATCAACATATCTCTACTCTGCAAGCTCCAGACCATACAGACCACCTCAGCCAGACTTGTCCTCGGCATCCCCCGACACCAGCACATCTCCCAACACCTGCGGTACCTCCACTGGCTCCCCGTAGAGAAGAGAGTAACCTTCAAGATACTCACCCACGCCTACAAATGCCTCCACAACACCGGGCTCCAATATTTCAATAAAAGATTCTCCTTCCACGTACCCAAGAGAAACCTCTGTTCCTCCGACTCACCATTGACAAGACCCCACGCTTCTGCAGAGCCAGAACGGGTGGAAGAGCCTTCTCCTACCTTGCGGCAAAGACCTGGAACGAGCTCCCAATCAACATAAGATGTGCCATCACTCTGCACATCTTCAGGAAGACCCTCAAGACCTGGCTCTTCGACTGACCGGAGCTGCATGCCCCCCTGCCCACCACCAGCGCCTTGGGACCCTTACAAGTGAGTAGCGTGCTTCAGAATTCCATGATTGATTGATTGATAGGCTATTGAACTGATGGCCTTTTGCTATTATAGCCTATGATAGTGGTACACACTGCTTTACTATGATACTGTGATACTCCCACTACGACGACGGGGAATGATTCAAGCATGTGCATCTATGAAAGTCACCAATACTGGATAACTGTAGTTACAGTTAAGTAACTTCTTTTCTTCTTTGGAGCAATCCAGCAGGTGACTGCTTGCGCTGAGGTAGGGCTCAATGGTAGGCTGCGCGTCAATCTGTATTGCAGAGCAGCATTATATGCTCTATCCAAGTCTCCACTGTCCATGTAGAGCCACAACCTATTACCACCTAAGTCAGAATCCCTTTTCCTCACAGAGCATGGAAGGGGTGCAGCAAACAAAACATCCTTTGTGTGCACAAAAAATACAGGCAGCTGGCTTGTTGAGGCTCCCTTTTTTTTCTGATGCTAGCCAGCCAGCGGATGACTGTTCCAGGGTTGGACCCAGATCTTGGCCAACATAGAAGGTTGTCAATGATCCGATCACAGTTGCTGAGGATATGAATGACCTCAAAATGAATAATTAATGCAGAGTTGTACCGAGCAGGAGACCCCAAAGTATGTTTGACTCAGGCCCTTAAAATTCTTAAGATGCCACTAAATCTGCTACCTCAAGTGAAATACTTCTCAGATCCAGTGAATGTCTCCATATGCGACTGTCTGTCCCCTGCTATGACTGGCTGTTCCCTGCTGTGATTTTCTGCCTATATTCTTATTGCCCACTCCATTGTGTGAGTATCCACATCTCATTGGAAAGTCTGATAATTGCTATAAAGACCTATCCAAACAATAGCTTTTTTCAGGGATCCTACCAAAGACTCCTGCACACAATGTATATGTTTACCATAGGACATTAAGTATGCTACAGCTAATACCTTCTCTGGAATCCTCGTGAGATTACAAACACAATTTGAAGTACTTCTGATGTACTGTTTTTTTATGCACATTTACACATCAATGTAGGAAGGCTTTCCACAAATTCATCATCAGATTTATCGTCAAGTGATGGTGCACCACAACCAGCTTATGGGTTGGCAAGAGAAGGCTCAGCACAAATAGACTCAGTTCGTCACTCATATTCAGAACAACTAATTAGAAATTAGCTATTAAGTTATAGCTTAGACTAATTCTTATTGCCTAATTGATTTCACAACAGGAGTGAATGTTCCTCCCCCCAACACCACAATACTGTACCAACTGCTTTTAAGTGTTAGATAATTTGTGAAGAGATGTTTTTGGGAAGTCCAGATCTAGCCCCTCTCTACTCTGTGGCACAGCTACAGTGGTGCATGCATCAATTTGATTGGGTGGAGCAGACACTATGAATCAAAGGCTTAGGCTAAAGGCAGACATGAGAGAGAAGGTGGCAGTCTCCTTTCTCCCAGGGGCGACCTAGCCTCCCTTTGCCTGTTAAAGAGTGTATCTTGAAGTTTTACTTTTTCATGCCCTGATTCCCCTCACTATTAGCCTTCACCCCCTTGAAGTCCACCATCTCCTCTTCCCCTCTTCTGTTTCCCTTCTGCCTAATCTGCTTCTTCTCGCCTCAGCTGCCTGTCCAATAGATAAGGTCAGCTACTCACAGCACGCCATTTCTCTGTCCAGTGACATAGTAATGTTTTGGTGAAGACCCCTTAATCCTCATAGCTTCTTCATCATTCCCCTTTCCAGGTCTGCCTTACCTTGTGCCCTTTTCTGGTCCACCTTGCCCCTTTTGTGTCCACTGAGGTGACCCTTGTAGGGAACAGAATTCTTCGCTCATACCTAGATTGAAAACCCTATCAAAACAAATGAGAAAATTGCCTCTTGAGGAATTCAGGAGGTTGGGACAAATTTGCCATTGGTAAGGTTAAAACACAGCCTATCCTTGCCACTTGCATATACTCATGTTGGTAGAATGAACTATCAGTAGAAGTGATCCTGGCAAGACAAATACACGTTTTGTCAGAGACTTTTGAGGAAACAGAGTGAATCAATAGGAAGGATGAGCAAATTTCTTTACTGGAGAATTTGAAGAAAATGAATCGCGAAGAAAAATGCAGTGGAGGGCAGAGTCTATCTTTGTTTTACCTGTATATTGCAGTAGGCAATCTCCACCTTTGAGTCTGACTTTCTGTGTTCTTTCTGTTTGTTCTGACTTCAGTCATTCAACCAATACCAATGCTGCATTCTCTCTGCTTCTTTAATTTGATGGTTTTTTCTCCTTGCAGCTTGAGGACAGGATTCCCTGTTACAGATTATACAAGGAGTAGGTCCCTCTCGAGTCGGCTGCCTAGGTGGTTTCCCTACATTTGCTGGATCATCCTGTTTTCCATCAGTGGATTTTGTGTGTACTACTTGATGATTCTGAGCTTGAGTTTGACCAAAGAGAAAACCACCTGTTGGGCTATCTCCATTTTGTTGTCTCTTTTCCAGAGTATCTTCATCATGCCACCAGTCAAGGTATGCGGTTGAGCAGGCTTTACAGGTTCTGACAAAGCTGGCATTATCTTCTTTACCACACCAGGGAGGTGTCATACAACTAATTAACATGCAAGATTAATTGAAGAATCAATGTATCATCTAGCTGAGTTATTTATTACATCATGTTTACTAGGAAGCCCTCAGGCTTTGTCCACAATCTCTGGGTTTGGCAGAATTGGTTTAGTGTCACAAACACAGTACTTTATCTAGAGTATAAGAGCTTCCCTTCCCACTGTTAGCTGATGATCTTCTTGTGGCACCCTAGAGTTCACCATGTCACCATACACATGCTGCTAGGGATGAAGAGGTTCTCCATGAATTAATAGACATTCGTTTCCCATCATCTCTCCTGAAAGATATGCACTAAAACAGTCAGAGCTAGCCTCATGTCAATGATCAAGAGTCCATTTTTCGTCTGTCAATCAAATGAAGCCAATGTATTTGTTTACCTATTGCATGTTTGTAATACCTTGATAAAAAGGCAAGTTAATAAAATGTTGCTGGGTACATCTTTATAACATGAAATTGGACATTGTAGGAGAGCCCTCAATTTACTTTTCAATACTGGTATTAATTACAAACCGACAACCATTTTAGGAGAAATTATTTTCATTTGAGCGAATTCTTTAAGCTGTCTGCTAATTTCTGAAAATTGAGGAGTCTTCAATCCCATTCTAAGTTTTAAGATTATATAGCTTTCTTATCATTAAAACACCCTAATAGCTCATTTAAAGGCCCTTTAACTTCCTCTAATCAACTTACCTTACTTTGCACACAATACGTCTGTGTCTATTGGCATTATTAGGCTCACATTTCCGAAGTATCACACTATCTTATTACACACCATAGTATGCTAATGATGGTGGCTACATGTACATTAATTTTAGGTACATGCAAAGAGGCCTGTATGCACTGTATTGTGTAATGAAAATTTAGGGACAGCTAGGAGAGCTGCTCCTTGTCAGAAAGCACTAACCATGCACTGCGGATCCAGTGGGAGTAATGCATTCTTCCATCCATTCCCACATTCTCCACTGATTGTACACAACACAATATGTCGGACAATAGTAGCCACCGTGGAAGAGTATGGAATAAGTGAGAAAATAGAGACACAAGGTATCACTACGCCTACCTCTTCACTCTGCTGGGCACTGACTTCGGTTGCAATGGGTATCTAAAGGCACCGAAAGATGATTTAGTACCCTAACATGGGTGCTCTGCATCTAACCTTAACAGTGAAAGGATATGCCTTAAAGATACATCTGTGTAACCAACTCTCTGCGTTCTTTGTATGAAACTGAAGTATAGCTATATGAGTGATTATTGATGCGCTCTTCTGCTCTCCTCAGTAGGCACGATAACAACCTCTTGCTTTATTAATAAGCAACTTCTGCTGTTGAATAACTTTAATACTGAATTGTCTCATGCACAACTGGAACATACTGAACTTTCATTAATATTCCACAGTTCCTAATATACCAGAACATGTATCACTTACTAATTATCACTTGTACCCTAAATACACTTTCATATTTCATATATCATATTCTCCTGAGGCGGAAAGCCGGGAGCTACAGGCATGAGCACTCGCTCATTTTTAAACTTTGAGAGTCACAATAATAACTTGTATTTTGGTTTTAAACAACGATCTGACTATCCTGTGTGAATGCGTGTGTGTTGATTTTACAAACATCACCTTGACACAGCTCCACTCACCTGCCCTTAGACTCACAGCGGATCTTAGCGCTGCCGAGGACTCGCAGGGTAAACAAACATTGCCGCCATTTCCCGCCGCACTCTGAGGCCACGCCCCTTTCACAAGGCCACGCCCCCTGAGTATTTAAACCACGAAAAATCAAGGATCGGATCAGAAGACCTTTTCTCCTGAGGCGGAAAGCCGGGAGCTACAGGCACGAGCACTCGCTCATTTTTAAACTTTGAGAGTCACAATAATAACTTGTATTTTGGTTTTAAACAACGATCTGACTATCCTGTGTGAATGCGTGTGTGTTGATTTTACAAACATCACCTTGACACAGCTCCACTCACCTGCCCTTAGACTCACAGCGGATCTTAGCGCTGCCGAGGACTCGCAGGGTAAACAAACATTGCCGCCATTTCCTGCCGCACTCTGAGGCCACGCCCCTTTCACGAGGCCACGCCCCTCCACCGAGACCCCCTCTCTCTATAAAATATGTGCATGTACCGAACGCGCAGCGGGCGAGCGCAGCGGGCGCGACGCTTGCGCGCCGAAGGCGCGCCCAAGGCAAGCCCGTCTGCGCCCGTCCGCGCCAGCTCCGGGCCTAGGGCCACCCATACTGGCAGTACCTTACCAGCCCTAAGGATTACATGGTCCAGTACACAGCTATTAGAACTAAGTAAGACAGCCTGTTCGTCTCCCCTCACTTGTAGCTTTCCTCCATCATACCCTTTCCGGCACAACTGCCCTAATTGTCCTTTTTCCCTCTGTCCCGTCTGGTCTCGTACCAGAAACAGCACACCAGCAGCTAAGCAACCCCCCCCCACCAACTCCTACTCCATGGGTTTGGTTAATTGTCGCTCTCTACCCAGTCATGCCAACGACATCTGGCTGTTACTGTCCACTTCATCTTGGGACGCGCTGTTTCTAACAGAGACTTGGATTAAAGACTCCTCCAATCCTGATATCGCCCTAGCTCTTCCCCCTGACTACAGTTTCACAGGACTCAGCCGTGAAGGTTCCAAAGCAGGAGGAGGAATCGCGGTGATTCTAAAGAAAAATCTAAAAATCACCTCACGAAAAATTTTAAACATTAATCCCATTGAAGCTATGTACTTCTCTATCACTGATTCCTCCACAGCAGTTTGCTCAGGGATTCTGGTATATAACCCCCCGAATTCACCACAACCCGCTGTCCTAGAACTAATGGCTGTCACTGCAGACCTCTCCCTCAAACACCCCCACTTCATGGTACTGGGAGACTTCAACCACCATGTTGACGTAAGTAGCTGTAACCGCGCCGCCCAACTCCGCGAATCTATGCAAAACATCAATCTTACGCAAAAAGTAGTAGGCCCCACTCATAAAGGAGGTCATACACTCGACCTCATTTTCTCGAACAGCGAGAAACTCATAACCCTCCCCTCACTACCCCTTTCTTGGTCCGACCATTTTCTTATACCCTTTGAGCTATCTCGAACTCAAATTACAAAACAGGAATCTTCCATCAGATCTCAGGGCAGAAAATGGCACAAACTTACACTTACTGCCATAGAACCAAACTACCATAATAATTTAAACCCTCTCCCTGAAGACCTTAAGGAAGCAGTGCGTACACTAAACAGCGACATTACATCCGCTATCGAGAAAATCGCGCCTCTTCAAAGCCTCTCCTCCCACCGACAACAACCATCGGCCCCTTGGTTCACTGAAGAACTACGTACACACAGAAGTCTGTGCAAGAAACTGGAACGTCAATGGAGGCAGAACTATGACACAGTAGCTAAGGCCCGCTATCGACAAAGTCTTAAAGAGTTTCGCAAACTCAAACGCCAATCCATGAGCACGCACTTCTCCGAAAAAATTGCCAAGGCAAAAAATTCTACCAAGACGCTATTTAATATAGTAAAAGAATTTACTCACCCCAGCGCGCTCTCAACTCCAGTACCCACGTCTCAGACATTATGCGAAAATCTATCTAACTTCTTCGAAGAAAAAATTGCCAACATAGCGGCAGCGATCCAACAGAAAGATTCAGATACCACCAAAGACCCAACCCTCAACAGCTCTCATGCATTCACTGCATTTCAACCCCTCAGCAAAGAAATCGCCCTTAAACTATTTCAGGACTGTAAATCTGGCTCACCCCTGGACCCTGCCCCAGCGCTGATCATGAACAAAATTGCCCCCATCATCATTAACCCCCTACTGGACATATGGAACGCCTCATTATTCACTGGGGTTGTTCCCTCTGCCTGGAAACACGCCATGCTAATCGCCTATTTCACTCCTACCCAAACCCGCAAAGGTTCTGGAAAAGGCCGTTCAAAAACAACTGTCCCACTACCTGGAATCCAACTCCTTACTTCACGACACTCAATCAGGCTTTAGACCAGACTATAGCACTGAGTCGGCGCTACTAGAGGTATCCGAATCCATCCGCGAATGCACGGACAAGGGAGAGGAGGCCATGCTGGTCCTCCTCGACCTATCCGCGGCGTTTGATACCATCTCACACGACAAACTCTTGATTCGCCTACAAGAAGTTGGTATCGACGGGCCCCCCCTCGCATGGATAGAATCTTTTCTCACAGACAGAATACAGCAAGTGTTGCTAGGACCTTTTCTATCCTCCAAAAAACAGCTGGTCTGGGGTGTCCCACAGGGCTCTGCCCTCAGCCCACTATTATTTAACGTGTACCTCAAACCTTTGGCTAAAGTTGTGGATTCCTGGGGCGTCAAAGTAACCTTTTACGCTGACGACACCCAACTAGTGTTCTCTTTCAAAGAACACACTGAAAAATCTTTTAACAACTTTCGCCTCTGCATGCTCGACATCGCCTCCTGGATGTCGGCGAACAATCTAAAACTCAATACTAACAAAACAGAGGTCCTGTTTTTTAATCCTAAATCGCCCATACCATCCAAGCTCTGGTGGCCGTCTGAACTCAACCCCCCCCCCAGAACCAGTTCAAACTGCCCGTAACCTTGGCTTTCAATTCAATACCTCCCTCTCCTGCAAAACTCAAATCAATAAAGTAACATCAGCCTGTTTCGGGAAACTCCGAATGATAAAAAAAATCATCCCTTACCTACCACTTGAGTCCCGTAAAACGGTAGTTCACGCTCTCATCACTACTCATCTGGACTATGCCAACAGCCTATACGTAGGCGCCCCTACTTACCTCATTCACCAACTCCAAAAAGTACAGAATGCCGCGGCCAGGCTAATCTGCAATATCCCATACCGTCATTCCATCTCACCCCACCTGATCAAACTACATTGGCTCCCAATAAAATTCCGTATTCAATTCAAGGCCTTAACTGTGGCCTTCAGAGCTCTGAATGACCGAGGCCCAACCTACCTACGTCGCAGAATGAGATTCTCACAATCATCGAGAAACCTAAGATCTAATCATCTTCGCCTAATGATCTGCCCCCGCTTTCGCCTTTCACGTACTGGAGGAAGGGCACTGGCAGTTGCCACCTCCAAACTGTGGAATCAGCTTCCCATAGAGTTAAGATTCCTGACGTTGGAACCCCAATTCCGTAAAAAACTAAAGACCTGGCTATTCTCACAGATCTAATGATCTACTCCACTCCTTCTTGACCCTCCTGTGATTATGTCTTCAGCGCCGGGACACCTCCGTCGGAGGTAGCTGTGCGCTCTATAAAATTCTAAATATAAATATATATATATATACGGCATTAGCAATTATAACGTTATGCAACATATTTCTATTCCTTCACAACCCAAGCTTTAAAATGTTGTAAATCCCCAAATTCTGAAATTACCAAACCAAATGTTCCAGAGGTAGCTCACAATTCCTTATCCAACATATTTTGATTCCAGAATAAGTCCTTGTATCAGACATACTCTTCATTAAAATGTTAAGGAATTAAATGTTCTCCCAAAGTAATTTGAAAATCTGAAAGCAAGGGTCCTGGCTGCAGCAACATTGTATCACGGTTGCCAAGCAACAACACCATGAGGCACAAAGAAACGTATACCCCGCGTTCCAAAATAGCTGACGCCATCTCCAAACATTGTCACAATTCAGGGAATCCTCAGAAACAAAGTTCTGTTATCAGGCATCGTTGCGTAGATCAGACGCAAACTCATTTGGCTGGGAGTACCATTTACCTGCAAAAGAGACTGCAGTTGGCTAGTGTGCTAAGCTGGGCATCTGTGTTTGTTCTTGAGAGTCTGCAACAGTGTGGGCCGATTCTGCTCATGGTGTGGAATAATGCTGCGGGATGATGTGGTAGTTCCGGAAGTAAAATGTGGCATTTGTTGGAAGAACACCATCCCCAAAACACTCCTACAAAGTCAGACTCAGCCACTATGCTTGCTTGGTTCAGTATGGGGATGCAATTTCATCATTTTCTAGGCATTTTGTAAACACATAGGGGTATTCTAAAGGCAGGATTGAAACAGGCAATGCTTCAAGATTGCTGTGCATATTATATCAGTGTAAAATGTGGATACCTATTTCTTAGATAGCCTTTTCAATCAAGCATTTGGCAGACAGAGGAACTGAGGAACAGGGACATAGAATCATCATGTAGGGTGTTTTTTCACTGTAAGGATCCTGTATGGTATCCCACTGTTCAGTACCCTATTGCTTGCTAGCTAACTCTGTTTTATTCGGATACTATCACATACATATGCATATGTTGCTAATATACATAAATTAATTTTATCTTGTTCACAAATGTTTGTCAAGCAGAGAAGGGAAGATTAACAGCCACAATTAGCCAACATAATATAATTTCTTCCTGATTCCTTCTCTCCATGCGTGCAGTGCACCTCAGCTTGAATTGCACAGTAATTTGCACTCCTCACCAGGGGAAACATAACACAGGTCAAAACATAGAACTAATCTTCTATTTTACCATGCAGACAGCTGCGCTGACTGTCATCCAGATTCGAGTGCTGAAGAAAGAAACCATGGAAGACGCTGGAGAAGAGCATCAACTTCAGGAGGTTCTCGCAGTGCTAGGTATTCCTCATAATTTCTACCGCTTCTATGTGCCCATCATTCAACTATCAAATACACAAAGTTAACTCGGGAGGCACCATAAACCCACCTACGAACATTCCTCTCCATTTCACCTCATTACTAGTCCATCTAAAATCTCTCCATCCCAATGGTGGACAATTCAGCACAAATGTCGCGACTGATGAAACTCACACTCCTCTCATTACAAATCTCACTATTCAATAGCTGCACAGTCCTGCAGAAATATCACAACTGCAGTTCATCACTACATATGGACAGCAGCATGTTATAATCCATAATAGACATGCTGCCTACCCAAACAGAATAGTGCCACTCCTTCCAGATAACTGTGCATATAATCTTGACAGTCAAACAATCTTTCATTTGGTAGAAATCACTCTCAGACCAGGGGCGGCTCTAGGCTCATGGCGGTCCTGGGCAGGGAGCGTAGGTAGGGGGTCCCCGGAGGAATGCAGGCGCGGAGGCCAGTGAAGAGGGGGGGGGGGGTTTGTAAGTGGAACAGAGCCGGAGGTCGCCAAATCCCTGCCAGGGGCCTCCACGCAAATATGTATCCATCCTCGGAGGATTATTATATTAAGGATATATATTGGCGTGGCGGCCCCTGGGGTTTGGTGGCCCTGTGCAGGTGCACAGCTTGCACATGCCTAAGGCCGCCCCTGCTCGGAATATTCAGTTTCCCCCAAAGGCATTTATCCAATATACCTCTATCTACGACCGTATGTGTCACTTCTTGACATTTCTATTCTATACACAGTTGGCTAACGTCAATGTACAGTTAGATCAGAAGTCGTCACCGCACATTCACAAAATGCAATGGGCTGAGATGCCATGCCCAATCAAATCCCTGTTTGCCACGTCTCAGCATATTAATTCACTTCAGGTCCTTGCATCAAACTCTCTGCAATAAAGCTCAAACGTTTACACATCAGCATAGCTCAAATTCACCTATGCACAGCATGCCACAGCACACACCAAACTGCTCGAATGTGAGGCAGCTTCGTAAACTATACGCCTCTTCTGCCCATGGTAAGCATCCTTGGAAGCTTGACAATCCAACATCCCTGTGCCCACAAGGGCCCTCACATTCACTCCTATTTCAACACACCTCAATCCACAAAAAGCATGTCATAAAACATGGTCAACCCACCAGTATCCCCACCCCATTCCACCATACTACAGTTTACCGATTCACACGAGATAAGACCACATCAGTGGAACAGCCCTCACTGTACCAGGAAACCATCCATATCTAACACTGAAACCTCCTTTACCTCAAAGCATATAATTAATCAGAAACCTCATTACCAAAACGCATTACAATCCACCAGAAAGACCGACGTCTAAGCATGCTTCACGTTTTTGACAGTTTTTGGGAATTTGCAAACAAAGGATAGCATGATTCAAAAAACAGAACGCCTACTGATTGATAACGAATGGCACCACGCTTTGCCATTTCACCATTCACTCCAAAGGCAGAGTGCTGAAGTGGATTTTGGAAGTGAGATCATAAAATATTTATTCCTTTAGAAAATGTATTTTGAAATGATGGGGGTATTGACATACGCCTATTTAATAGTACATGTAGTTAAAAGCAAAGTGTTATTTAGGGATAGTTAGAAATTGAGGGAGTGTAATTTTCAAAAATGGGAGGAGTTGCGTTCGTCGGTTCTAGGTAAAAAAAAAATATTCTTAAACTAACAGGAGCCGAACATTATGAATATCTAAATAAAGCTATGGAGGATACTTGTTTTTATTATTTAGTGGCAATTTCGGAAACCCACTGTACCCTTGTTCTCAGGATGAGTTCAACGTTTGACCTCCCCCTCTCCTACCTTGCCAACGCCTGCGTATTTGTCGGCAGTTTAGGTGCAATATTTAATTCTTTTTTTTTAGGGCTAGTAGACCTTGTTTGTATATCCCCACAATACCAGAAACTTCGAAATGCAACATGCAGATCCTGCTCCCTCCAGACTCAGGGAGATGGCAGTAAGGTGCAGCAGTGGGCTGGCAGATGCAGGATGGTGAACACCACCAATGAATATCTCTGCTGTACAAGGGGTCTTGCAGGGGGTTATGTGGCTTCCCCTTCATTCATAATAATCCTGTAATGTTGGGGAGAGGAGGTGGCCTAACGGCTAGGGCAGTCGACCTCGAATCTGAGGAACTGGTTTCGTGTCCCGGCAATGACGCTGAACATCCTGTGATTCTGGGCAAATCACTTAATGGTGGTACCAGAGCCCTGCTGACCCATGTTATTATGTTCATGGTTGTTTCCCAGTATGTTCGGATACCCGGGCATTCCCATATGGTATCGAAGAATGTACCTACTGCACCATATTGTCGCAAGAAGAGCTGAGTGTCAGCCCTCCCTACTTTGGCTAATGATACCCTAGATAAATATGTCATGTGGAGCACTTTTGAGTTGCACCAGTCGCAGTCTTGAGGGTATTGCCACCTCTCGTGGAGACTCTAGCGCTTCCTGCCAGTCAGTGTCGTCTAGCTCTCCAATGTTGGCCTGCTATTTCTCACGGAGACTCTGTGTAGGGTCTGCCTTGTTGTTAATTATTTTTCGGTAGGTTAGTGATATGGCTTGTTTATCGATACTTTCCGTAAGTAACCTGTCTTCCAGTGGAGAAGCCTCTGGGAGGGTAGTATCTGGTGGGATGATGGCCATGAGTGCATGCCTAATTTGAAGGTAGCGGAACAATTTTGTGGGAGCATTATCATATTTGTCCTGTAGTTGCGCAAATGTAATAACTTTCCCTCTGATTCATAGGTCACCCACCCTTGAGATGCCAATTAAATCCCATTGCTTGAACCCTTTGCAGCTGCTCAGTCTACCTAATTTTCCGGTCTCCCAGAGTGGGGTTAATTGTTTTGTTGTGTTATGCCAGCCCAGTTTCCTACGGTCTGTGTACCATATTTGGACTGTGTGTGCGGTGGGTCCTGTGAGGTCTGTCCAGCGGGTCTTGTTGTAGAGTGCCCTCATTACCCCTCCCTCCCCAAGGACGTGCCTATCCATGAGGAATGCTGGTTCAGTCTAGGCAGAGTGAAGCCACTGGTTAAACACGATGAGCTGGGGGCCCAGTAATATATCTGTATGTTCAGGAGTGCTAAGCCACCATCATACCATCCCCTGATCAGCCTATTCATAGCTATCTATGCTGGCTTTCCATCCCATAGAAGGTTGCATACTTCCGCTTCTATCGCCCTGAAGTACGATGGGGGAAAAGAGAATGGGGTATTTTGCAAAGCAAAGAGAAATCTGGGCAATGCCATCATTTTAAAAGGTGCAGCTCTACCTAGTAGTCAGTGGGAGGGACTGCCAATGCTTGGTATCTCTACTACGCAGTCGTTTCAGGGGCTCTTGGAGGTTTTCATTCATAAACTCCTCAGGGTCTACTGTAATGTAAATTCCAAGGTATCTAAAGTCATTTTCTACCACTCTCACCTCACAGCCCCCAGGCATGACTGGCGGGGGCCACTTAGCACTTAGAGGATGGACTTATTACCGTTGATTGTATATCCGGAGTACCTTCCGTATGTCTCACAGAGCATTTACATTAAAAAAAATATTTTGTACATTTAATTCAGTTATGTTTAATGTAGTTTTTGTTTTAGATTTTTAACACAAGTTTAAAAAAATGACAGTTTTGAATTAACAAGGCAACTAATCATTTTAAAAAATAATGACAGTACTTGTGAGTGGCCATGTGTGGTGCTAGATTTTCTCCAAGCCTGGATCAGAGTATTGGTATGTCTGTTTTGGGACTTTTTGGGCTGTAGTAACTTTAGAAGTGCAGTTTGTGAATAACAAGGTGTTACTGTTTTCTGGGTATATGTTTGTTTTAGTATGCCACTACCTAAACCCCACCTTAATTTTCCTAAACTCTGCCAATTTTTGAGTATTCCTCCTTTACTACAACCCCCCCGGGCTCCTCCCACATTTATACATCAATCATATACTTACATGTGCAGAAAACTCAGCCACGTTTGGGACGATTTCTGCTTAGAAAAGATAGGCAAGGCATTGGTTTTTGCACATAGGTTTATGAATAGCATTTTGTTGTATGTCAGTCATATTCCTGTACTACTACTTCACGTATCACAAAATGTACTTTGTGAATCGGCTCTTAATCTTTTATTTTGAGACAACTTCTTGAGTTAGCAACGTATTTTTATTCTGTGATGAAATTCTTGGCGTGTTATCAAGGAGTTTCTTCAGCCATTGTTCAGGGTTAGACTCAGAACACCCTCGTATCTGCTGAATTTAATGCTCTATCGCTGAGGATCCGGCCAATTGTCTAAGGCCTTGACACGTTTTCTGTATAGAATATGAGAAAGTAAATATCAAGTAGCAGCTTCTTGAAAAAGATACTTCTCATTAAGCTAGTTATTTTTGGGTTTGTCTGTCCACAGATAGTAATGTATAATTAGGGATTTGTATATCCAGGAAATCTTTTCAGTGAATAGTGTGCTGGTTGTTAATTTGTTCTCGAAATGATTATACTTGGGAAAATCTGCGGCAGTGGTAAGGTGTGCGGGCCTCAGTTGCAAGTATCAGAACATTTGATTTAACAATAGCCTACATTTCTCTCGGCTGGGTCTGAACTGGGGTGTCAAAGTGAGCTAAAGAACTATGATGGATTCAACCCAGATTTGTGACTGGGGGTGAGTGTCTGAAAAGTTTCAGTGCCCCGTCCATCATCTCCTTGTGTTTGCTTTGTTTGCCCTAAGTTGGCAGGGTATGCCCAGACGTGGGTCCCTTGCTTACTTTGCCACTGGATTCAAGCTAGCCTGGCTGATGAGGGGGTTACCGCAAAACTGGTCCCAGGATGCTTGTTATCCAGTATTGCGGTATCTTTCATAGATTCACATGCCTGAATCATTGGCCGTCGTCGAGATGGGAGTCCCACTGTAAAATATTCAAGCAGTGCTTTAAATCCTTCATAGGCTATAATGACCCAAGGCCATCTAAACAGTAGTCTATCTATGTCCTTTTTAAAAAAGGAACAAATGTTGGCATCAAGCCAATCGTCTGTTAGCGCCCTCTAGAACACTCCCAGCAGAGGCCAGTTCTCCTCAGATTTTCACCGCATGTCGTGTGGAAGGGAGTCTCCCTGAGTGCTACTCAGTTTCTTCTCTTCAACAAATCTGCACATCATTTCAGACAAAAAAGGCATTTTCTGCCCTTGTAAAACCTGTGGGAAGAAAAGGGTCCATGTGGATGATCCACACAAGGAATGTATGTATTGCCTTTATTCTACACATGAGGTGAGAGATTGTAAAATCTGTTGCACCTTCTCTAACAAGACCCTCAAGGACAGAGAGGGAAGATTGTTATTGTGGCTCCAAACCACAAAACAGCAATCTCTTTTTTCTGAGGACAGAGCTTCAACAACCCACAAGAGGGCTAGATCCAAGGATGGTTCCTCAGATGAGGTGAGGATACATTTTAAACCTTCCCAGGGAAAGGTCTTTGCCCTCTACACCTGTCAGGAAGGAAAGAGATCACCCTGAGCTTCCTCTTCTGATCCTGTAAGTTGGAAAACTTTGAAAAAGCAATCGCCGACGGCAAACTCTCTCTCGTCAACGACAATCTGTGTAACATCGTCGACGACAGAGGTAACAACGACAGCAATCCAGTCTCCTATTCTCTCTACCAGAGTCTCCATCTCGATGACGAGAGCTCCATCGTCATCAAAGACCGTCAACGCCCCTCCGTCGACTACATTGCCATCGACAAAGATCACTATGATGACGGACTCATCCACTGGAGGTCCTTCGACAAAGACACCGCCGACGGCGACACCACTGTCCACTACAGCACCGTTGATGAAGGAGGTGCCCTTGTCCATAACTTCTGCACTGTCGACACCCCGTCGACGATGATGTTGCCTTTTCTTCCATCACATCTGTTGGAAGGGTATCTGGGAGAAGAGGATGATGATGATAGTCTCTATGGGGTGGCTCACAGCCCATCTGAGCTGCATGTGAAGTGCCAGGAGGATGACGAGGAGGATGAAGATTATCAGGAGGAGGCTCAATATTACCATCAAGGGTATATGGCTCCACGTCATAGTTATCAGTTTAACTTCCGACCGGAACCTCGCCCCAGGGACATGGCCCATCTACCCCCATCGTTAATCGAGGATCTTTAGGCCTTGTTGGTGAATTATAGACAGAGATTCCCTCCTCAGCAACAGCAATCAGAAAATCAGGTACCTCAAGTGGAAGAACTTGCAGGTACAAAACATTTTCATGGGCGCCTTTTCTTAAAATATTCCCTTTGTTTACAGATTCCCCACTACCGTCCGGTATAAATATTACTCATAAGGAGAGGTCCTGAAGAAGGTGGATGCAAATTATTTTTACCCACTGAAACGTACGTCGACCTAATGGACCCCCAGCTGGCAACCTAATCATGGATTTTAAATGAACCTTTCTTTCCCTAATCTGAAGTGTGTATGCCTTCGTGGCTGGGTGTGGTATGTGTGTGAGGTGTGAATGTATGAGTACGGCATGCAAGGTTGTGATGTGATGTGAGGTAGTTGTGGTGTGAGGTTGATCACAGCATGGGGTTTCTGTACAAATAATGTTTATAATGCACCTTAATGTGAAATGCTGAAAGGCATACAAAAAATATTGTGTATAAAAGATAAAAAAAAGAAATGTTTGTGTATTTAAAAAAAAATGTTTTTATCTTTTGAAAAAATGAATTTAGGATGGGTAAGATGGCGGCTGAGCACTCGGCCGAGTGAGCTGGTGTTGTCTCTCTCCTGGATGACTCACCCCCTCTAAGTCTTCAAAGCCGCTTGGACTGCAAGAGTTTTGCTGCAAAATCTATAAGCTGCCGTCGAACAGCAAGTTACTGATTGCCATGATTAGGGTTGTATCGTTTTTTCTGTATCCAGCAACGCATCAAGGTTTTGGCTTAGATTGGCCCTTTACCGTACCGCATATCTTTGCTCTCGCAGCTCCCTGAGGCTGAGCCGCGGCAATATGGCTCCGAAACTCCCCGTTAAAAATGCCCCCGCAAAAACCCGATCCTCCGCAGCCCGAGTTAACAGCCCCACAGATTTCTCCAATGCAAGCAAGGCGCCACATTCAGCCCAAAGAGGAGACGCTGCTGCAGCGGGAGAACCGAGCAACAACCAAACTGCGCCCGTTTCCAGTGGTAAGACAAAACAGACTTTACCTGCTTTCTTTAAAACCCAGACTGGAAATCTCAAAGCCTCTGCTGATGCCGGGACCGGCAAACGTGATCATCCGAATGTCACTAAGGCAGTGAATGATGTCCCTTTGCGGCCGCTAAGAGCTGTTCCTACTGTCCCGGACTCTGCATGTACTCTGGGCATCTCTGCTACATGCGGAGGTGTTGCTCTGGCGCTCTCATCTGAGCAGGGCCAACCTATCTTACAGGGGCCCTGCGCTCTCAGCCCAGCAGTTGCCAGCAACTGTGATGGTTTAGAAGTCAGAGTGCTTCAACCTGTGCTTTGTTCCCCAGAGAACGGAATTATGGGAGCTGTAGTCCAACAAACTGAAAGTGCATCTATCTCAGTTCACTCTGTGATTCAGATGGCAGTACAAAGTGACGCTATCGCTGCTGTAAGCATCCCTGAACAAATGGCTGTCCCTACCTGTTCTGCTGTAGTTAATGAGTCCTCTAGAGAGCTCGAAGGGGGGGACACATTTTACTCTCTATCTGAACACACTGACGATGGCAGCGATATCGGGGATTGGTGGCTCAATGAAGTTCTCAACAACGAGGTCTCATTCTGCGGCCCTCGTACTGTTCGCAAGACTACAAGCACAAATGATCAAGGGGCTTTAAGGAAGGACGTAGGTTCACCTGGCTCATTGTCTTGGGACTATTCTTTCTCTGCACAACGCGGCTTAGGGGACAGTGCCTGAGCTTCGGCTAAGGGCCCTGCCCCTCCCACCAACCTCTTGGAGGTGCCCCCGGGAGAGATCACACTCTCTGTCATCTACCAGACTATCATGGCTCATCGTGAGGAATCCCGACAGGATAGCATTCGTACGGAGGGGGGGGTGTCGCAAGGTCCAAAATTCAATCCGCAGAGTTGGCAAAAACCTGCTCTGATATCGCTACCAGAATCGGAGAGGCTGAGGAGAAGATCTCCAATTTAAAGGATGCCCTGACAACTCAGAAGGGTCTGACTGACTTGATTAGCGCACAAAAAGATTATATACTTTGGAAGCTGACAGATTTAGAGAAAGAACAGAGCGAGGAGGAATAATCTCAGGATCCTAGGGATCTCCGAAGGTCGCAAGGGGGGAGATGCCAGGCAGTTTGTCATCAAACTCTTCTCTGAGGCATTCCCAGAAGTAAAGCAGTGGGACTGGCAGCTCGAGGTCCAACGAGCACATCGGTTTCCCTTCAAGCAGAGACAAAAATCTGGAACAGCCGGGGACAAGCCCCAGGCAATTTTGATTTGTCTTAACAATTTCTTGGCGAAGGAGAAGATCTATGATTTAGCCAGACCTGACAGAAAAAGGGTAGGGAAAGATTGTGAGTTCTTTGTCAGGCCAGATTTCTGCCCAGCAACAGTTGAGCGGAGGTGGCAGCTCCGCCAGCTAATATCTCCATTCCAGACAAACGATGCCTAAGCATTTTTGCTATTTCCCTCTAAATTGAAAATAATAAATCAGGGACAGACTAGATTCTAGGCTCCATATAGTCAAGGAGGGCTGGGCTTTTGTATGTTCCACTTTCACAATATTCCAGAGGGCTACCGATTCAAAGATGGGGGCGAGTCGATTGCTAGGGGTGCTAACCCTTATGCAGTTACCTTCTTCTTCTCTTTTTTTACTTTTGGGTTGCAATCGTCTCTAACCCTCAGCTATTAATTATGTGGGGATGAGGGATCTAAGGGAGAACAGGTGAATCAGCTCATTCCATCACAAGGACCTCGGTCCTGTTGCCATTCAAGGGGGTGGTGGGGGGTGGGTGCGGAAGGGGGGGACTTAGTGGGTAAGTGGGTTAAGGGTGGGGTTGGTGGTAGCGGTAGGGCACGGTGGGAGGGATGGGGGGGTTCACTAAGGTTTGGGATTTATATTATAGTCGTGGTCTTAAAATGGGTCAAGTTTCCTATATGTCAGATTGTTTGATTAAAAAGCAGAAAGGTATACAGCTGAGTTCAGATTATTTGTTAAGCATGGATGGGGCAGGGTAAACTTTCTTTAACCACATGGAACATATGTGGCCTGAACGATGGCAAGAAAGGGGCCTTGTTTTCTAAAATTGTACATTCTATGCAACTGTATTTCTTATGTATACAAGAGACGCACATACCGCGGGGGAAGCGCACGTGTTTGTCTAATCTGTTTTATTGGCATTTTCAAAAGATTACATTACATATCACAGTAGAGGCGTCAACAATGCGGGCACAATGTTATAGGCATATTAGTCATACAAGCACGAGCACAGCAAGATATCATGCTATGTGTACAATGTTCAAGGCGTGCAACAAGTAAGACATGGAGCATTCACTTAGAGTTGGTTGAACCATGATGCTTTTGCCCAAATGCATACTCTGGGACTGTGCCTGATAACCAGCACGCTGGATTCTTGCCCAACTGCATGATTCAGGGAGAACCCCTCCTGCTTGGGCTTCCAAATAGATGATGCGTTTCATGAAACAAAAAGAGAAAACTTTAACTGCAGCTGCAAAACCACATTCATACTCCAACCCTCCTTCCCCCCCCCTCCGACCCCCTCCTCCCGGGTCCTCAACTCCCCCACCCCCAGGGCATTCGGCGCCCTCGGGCCTCGACTGTGCTTGCGCGGTTGTCCTCGTGCCTCGTAGGAGCAAATACTGTACATAGCAAATTACCTCGGCAGGAGAACGACCTGTGGTATGCTCCCATCCTCAAGCGCGTCCCCTGTCCCCTCCATGCCATCGGCATCCTCCCCCCCAGCCAGCTGCTGCAGTGTAGTAAGCATGTGCTCACATCGCCCCGCTATGGGTTCCTTCCGGAGCCCCAACGTTTCCTCCCTACATATGGCGGTCCACTCTGCCCGGGCCCACGCCTGGAGGGAGGAAGTCCACACCCGTACACATGGCGGGTCCCGCGCCTTCCACCTCCTCGTGAGGAGGCGCTTCGCCACAACCAGCCCCAAGTCCAGGAAGCGGGACGACACCTTGTCTTTGGGGGGTCTCCTGAAATGGTGCAAAATATACTCGGGCCAGTCAAAAGGTATAGTGCGGTTTGTGCATCTTCGTAGCAGCTCGCTAATGGCGCTCCAGTAAGTGCCCAGTCCAGGACAACTCCACAGTGTGTGCCGGAATCCCTCCCACACCTCATTACATCTGGGGCAGAACACATACATACGGCTGAAGTATTTGTTGATCAATTCAGGCATAAGGTAAGCCGTGTGGACAATGAAAAGTTGAAACTGGTGGAATCACATGTTCCTGGGGATGTGTACTGGACTTTTAAGGACCCTTTCCCACTCTTTGTCAGGTAGTGGCCTTCCCAGATCCAGCTCCCACTTGCCTCTAAGGGGCCCCAAGTTAATCGCCGCATGCGCCTGTAGCGATGCTGCAAACCAGCAAATCAAGTGCTTGCCCCTTCCCATGACATGGAGGTACTGCATAGTTAAATGTTGTTCAGGCTCTGTCGCCATGTCCCTAAAGCGCGAGTGTTTGAAAGTACCTGGATACGACTTAATTGCCTGTTCAAGACCGACCTCTATGATCAGAGGGGTGGTCATCAGGGCCGGACTGGGAATGAAAACCAGCCCTGGCAAAGTGCTCTGCCTCCCCCCCCTGGGTCTGTTGGGGGTGCAACCGAGCTCTTTGCCGGGGCCGGTTTTCGGCCGATTTTTTACAGGGCCGATTTTGCAGCTATGCTGCAAAAACGGTCCTGTAACAAAAACGGCCCCCAGGGTCCCAAAACCGGCCCACACCATTGCGGCACACCGGGGGATTGCCCGGTGCCCGCAACGGCCAGTCCGGCCCTGGTGGTCATTCTGTTGAAGCGGGGTGTTGGGGCCTGTACTAAGGTACGAGAGGATAGTGCGGGCAGATGGGTTTTAGCCGAAACAGTGATTGAGAATAGACCTTTAACAATTTGTACGATATACGGGCCAAATATAGATGATCCCCAAGTGTTGAAATATCCTAATGTAGAATTAGCAGCTTTGCTCTCTCTGACGTTTGTGTGTGGGGACATAAACATTAATCTGCCTGGCATCTTTAATTTGGCAGGGGATCAAAGGTATTTCGGTAGGAAGCCTAGAGTCTTCAAGGCTCTACAGACTTTAGTTTAAGAACATGGTTTGACTAATCTTTGGTTTCGGCATAATAAACACGATGATGGTTACACATACTACTATGCCCCCATAATAAAATGGTCTGTTTTGACTATGTTTTCGTGTCTGACCAGGCGGCCGAAGTAGCCTCTATCTCTGTCCCACCGAGAATCATATCGGACCATAATCCGCTGATTGTGGTATGTCCTTGGTCTCGTTCAGGTAGAGCCCCTAGAGCATGGACTTTCGAAAGAAAACTTTTGCTGGACCAGGCCTATCTGGTCCACATGCGAAAGTGGTAATTGAATTTTTAAATATCAATAGGGGGACCACATCTGACTCTATGGTCTGGGATACTTTAAAGGCCGCAGTGCTTGGCGAGACCAAGAGCTTTGCTTCTTATCGGTGGAAGACAGGGCAAGAGCAGGCGAAGAGCCGTATCGAGTAGCTCAGGCTCGCAGAGCTGGAACTTACATGTAGAATTAAGGACGGCCTTAATATAGATGAGAGCCAGCAGACGGTTGCTATAATTAAATCCAAACTTTTGGAATCCTTTGGGCAGGACCTTGCTGCTAAGTATCTCCAATATCGCACAAAGATGTTCGAATATGGTGAAAACTCGGGCAGATTATTAGCCAAGAGGCTCCAACAGAAAGGCTTACAGAATCGTATCATTAAAATCCAGGATCAGCATGGGGTGATCCAGGACACACAGGAGGGGGTCATTGATGTGTTCCAAAGGTTTTATACAGTGCTCTACACTGAAGGTATTGGGGACACCTTGACTGAGGCCTTGGTTGAGGGATTTTTGTCGGACATAGTTACGTCAAAAAATTACTATCGAACAGAATGAGATCTTATCTGCCCCTATTACGTGGGAGGAGGTTGAGTTGGCAGTAAAATCTTTAGCTAATGGAAAGGCTGCCGGCCAAGATGCTGTTCCTCTATAATTTTATAGGATGTTTGTCGCAGCAATTTGGCAGGATTTTTTATCTGTTCTCAGGGCTGCACAGGGCGGCATTGTATCTGACTCATGGCGCCAAACCACAATTGCTCTATTTAAAAAAAAAAGATAAGCCCGAGCTTAGTCCCTCATCTTTTCAACCAATTTCGTTGATAAACAGCAATAGCAAAATATATTCCAAAATTCTAGAATCTAGGCTCACTGAGATGATCACCCCATTGGTTTCCCTGCGTCAGCATGGGTTTATCCCGGGTAGGTACACGGCGGACCGTGTCTGGGGTGTAATTGCCCTATTGGACTGGGTCCAGGTCACTGCTTCTCCCCTCGGTGTGATCCTGTGGGACGCCGAGAAGGCGTTTGACAGGGTCTCCTGGGGGTTCCTGTGGGCTGTGCTTCATTGGAAGGGCTTCAGCGTCGAATTCATTCATGCTATTCAAGCACTGTATATTTCCCCAGTCGCAGCAGTGCGCATTTCTGGTCAGGAGTCAGGGTATTTCACCATTAGTAGAGGCACTAGACAAGGGTGCCCCTGCTCACCCTTGCTTTTTGCTCTGTACATCGATCCATTCCTTAGAAAATGTGGATATATTACCGATTAGGATCGATGGTACGGAGTATCAGACCCTGGCCTATGCGGACGACATTGTTGTCTTAACGTCTGATGTTCCCTCTGCCTTCTCTGACTTAAAGAACTGTGCTGAACAACTCGGTCGGGTCTCAGGTTATAAGTTAAACGTTTCAAAAACGCAGGTCGTACAATCAGCAAATATGCGACCCTCTGATGCCCCGGTGGTCAGCGAAGCAACTTACTTAGGGGTTAAAATTACTGCCGCTGTCGACACTATCTTGGATCCGGTAGTTGAATCTGTGAACCTTAAGTTGGAACGTTTAGATCATCTGCATCTCTCTCTATATGGTCGCTGCAGTGTTCTTAAAATGCTGGTTCTCCCGAAGCTCATATACTATTCAGGACTATTCCATTGGAACTGTCACAAGCAAGCTTGTCTAGGGCCGAAAGGATTTGTTATAGGTTCCTTTGGGATTATCGCCGTTCGCTTCGGGCTGCCAAATGGATGTGTCTTCCCCGGGACCGTGGTGACTGGGCTGTCCCAAATCTGGTATTATACTATTGGTCCGCTATGGTGCAACATCTAGGCTTACCTTTGCTGGGAGACAGTGCTGAGGTCCCGCGTTCTAATATACCTACCATCTATGAGATCGGCCTAGGTGTGGCCGCTAATGGCATTTTGACGCAAGTTCTGGAACCAAGCTATTTCAAGAAGACTAGGTTCAAGATTATTGCAGCTATGTTCTCAGTTTGGCAGAAAATTTGGCGGAAACTGGCTATCCTTAATGTTAATACTTATACACCGTTCAAAGCCGCCCAACTCTTGCCCTCTATTTTTCAGGACCAGACCACTTTTAGATGGCATTTATCGGGTCTTAAGGCCATAGGAGATTTAGTTGTGGGTGGGCAAATTGGTTCTTTTTCTTCCCTGAGGGACAAATTCCAGTTAAACACCCATGATTTTTTTAAATATCTTCAAGTTAGAAGTTTCATTGATAAATACCTACGCAAAACCCCCGCAATGTTGGATGAGCTAATGATATTTGAACTTATTCAAAAGAAGGCCAGAATAGGTACAATTTATCAGCACTTGTTGTCTGACTTTTCGGACGATCTTGAAGTACAACATTTTAAATGGGAGGGTAAACTCTGGAAGACTGGTGTAGACATTAGGCTGGCACTGGACTTAGCCAGTTTTGCTTTAGTTTCCGGTAGTCTCCGGACGCAAAGCTATATGGCACTGTTCGATCTTTATTATACGCCTGCCAAAATAGCGAAATGTGGGGGTCGGAAGGGCGACAGCTGTGCGAGGTGTGGGCTACATGCAGCGGACTCTATACACATGTTCTATTCCTGCCCAAAAATCCATGATTTTCTATCTGATGTGGAGCGCTTCATAAATTCTACGCTTAATATGCCGCTCACCATCTCTCCGGAGATGGTGATAATGGGGTCTGAAGGAGTAGCAGTGCCCAAAAATATGCAGCATGCGTCTGCATTTTTGTACATAGCTATGTCAATGATTCGGCTATGTATCACCTCACAATGGTTAAGCCCAGAGGCACCCACGTTTGTCAATTGGAGAGACAGGCTGCTCGCTGTATATAATTTGGAGTTCTCAGTATTTTCACTAAGGGGTAGGCGGAGGCGGAAGCTGGCCTGTAAGATCTGGGCTCCGTTTGAGGAATGGCTAAAGCAGTGATTAGTTAATCATAGCCAAGCCTTAAAAGTCTTAAGTAAATGTACGATCAACTTGTTTTCCATCCCAGTTGCTATGATTTTACTTTGCTGCCTTTTATTGATCGATTTATCTATTATTATTATAATTAATTATTATTATTATTATTTTTTATGGTGTCGTATCGGTCTCTACAGTTCCATGTACCTCTCCATGCTTTTATCGTTTTTGGTGTTCCTTCTTTTTTTATCCTTCTGCATTATCGCACCCATGAATCTGTTCCCTTTGCTATTGTTACTTTCCGCTTCTGTTGTTTGATTTATGTATTTTTGTAAATATTGCTTGCCACGACTTGTATTGTTTTTTTTCCTTCTAAAATGAAAAAATGAATTGAATAAATAAGTATGTATTTGAATGAAATACTGTTGTATTCACTGTATTGACACAGCCAAGGGCAGTCCAGTGAGCTCTTCTAGCCATTGTTGAATAGATTCAGTTCGAGTGGGAGTGCTCTTGCAGCCTATATATTTTGTGTATTTTCCCCCTTCTCTCAGACCTACAAATTACCTCTAGGGAGTACCGTCTGCATAATGTGAGAACCTGCAGGTACACCAGCTCACCTGTGAATATGCCTGGCTCGGGGGCAGTTGACCCTGGAGCACAGAACACTTCCTCCTCGGAGGAAGATGTAGAGGAAGGTGAACTGCCAGATCCAGCACCTGTCCTGACCCTTGGGATGATTACGTGATTCCAACACCATCCCCTCCTCCGCACCTTCTGTCAGACTCTCCTCCAGAATATATTTGGGGGGGGTTCACAACTTAATGCAGAGGGCAGCCAGCAGGTTTCATTTGCCTATTACAGTAAAGCAAACCCAATGTTTCCATTATGATTTCAAGGAAGACACAAAAAAAGCGGTACACTTCATACCTTTCATTGACCATATAGGGCAGGAGGGCATCGGGATTATGAAAACACAAGCGTCCATACCACCGGTGCTGCTTCGGGTGGAGAAAAAGTATAGGGCTCCTGATGACTCTCCATCTTGCCTTACTGAACATCCTAAGCCAGATTTGGTCATCTCCCAGGCTGCACAAAGGCGATCTAAAAATCCTACTACCCCATTTTCTACCCCCCTGTTGGACATTCTGGGGAAAAGATTTTCTTCAATGGCAGCTGTGACAATCAGAGCAGCGAATGCTCTAGCTATTATCGGCCACTTTGAGCGCCAGATGTGGTCCGATATGGCAGGACTAATAGACCTCGTCCCGGAAGAAAACAGACAAGATGCACGCAAGATACTGCTGGAGGGTGAGCATGTAGCTTCAGAGACAATTGACTGTGCCCTCGACGTGGCAAATACTGGTTTTAGACAGTTAGCAGGAGTGGCTGTACTTCGACGTCAGGGATGCCTAAAAGCAACCACCTTTAGTCCTGAGGTACGAGCAAAGGTTGTTGATATGGTTTTTACAGTGAGTCACTCTTTGGAAAAAACATGGATGAGGCTCTATTGGCAATCAAAACTGATAAGGAAACCGCAAAGTCTTTGTGCACTCTGCAGAACGGAAGGGTACCATTCAGAGGTACTAGAGGGCGAGGGTTCGCCACTTACAAAAGGAGGATACCAGAGGGCACAACAATATCAGCCATATCAATCTCAATATCGGCAATCTTATAACCCTCCATCTTATCTTCAACCATCTACAGCTGGTTTCTCTCGCCAGGGGAACGCAAGCGGGCAACCCAACAAGGCCGTGACTCAGGCAGAAAGCAATGAGCACGCCAGGGTACCAGCCCTTTTTCCCTCCCTGTCCGTGGGTGCGAAAATTTCCAGTTATGTACAACGGTGGCACAAAATAACATCAGATCGCTAGGTGTTGGACCTAGTCATCAATGGTCACACTCTATAGTTCCTTTAGCGGCTGCCAACCACTCCACCCAGGGGTCCCCCTCCCCCTCGTCTTCACTTATTAAGAAAGGAAAAATCTTGGCCATGTTTCTCAAAGAAGCAATAGAAGAAGTACCATTCGCTTAGAAGGGAAAAGGTTTTTATTCTCGTTTTTTCCTAATAAAAAAGAAATCAGGAGAATGGAAACTGATTCTGGACCTAAGGAATCTCAACATCCTGGGTTGCTTAAACAAAGGAGATTTCATGGCTTCCCTTGACATGGGAGACGCATTTTTCCATATCACAATCCATCCAAAACACTGGAAATTCCTAAGATTCACAGTGGATGGTACCCACTATCAATTCAAAGTAATCCCTTTTGGCCTCAAATCAGCGCCACGGATCTTCACCAAGTGCCTAGCGCCAGTAGCGGGGACCCTGCAGTCTCAGGGGTTTCAAGTATTTTCGTACCTCGACGATTGGCTGCTCAAAGCAGCAACAGTGCAGGAGGCCGAGCAACGAAAGCTTGCCTCCATTTGTTGAAGACTTTGGGACTTACCCTAAACAGGGAAAAATCAGTTTTGCATCCAACTCAAGTAATATCTTTCCTGGGAGCTTCCATAGAAACTATTTAATACAAAGCGTTCTTGTCTCAGGAAAGACGGATACGTCTGCAAATGCTTGCGAAGACCATATCAAAAAAGGGTCAGTTTCTGTGCAAATGTACAAATCACTCCTGGGGATGTGCTCCTCCGAGATAAATCTGGTACCTCTAGCCAGACTGAAGCTGAGCCCTCTTCAGGAGGAGCTGCAGAAAAAGTGGCAACAAGCTTTGGGATCCTTCAAAGATGTAATTCGAATCACAACATGGATGGTGAAATCACTGCAGTAGTGGTTTGCAGGCAACATATTTCATTGAGGGCCTGACTTTCCTTCAGAGAACCCCAGATTTCATTCTAACAACAGACGCCTCCATGGAGGGCTGCGGAGGTCATCTACAGGTCTTGCAAATTCAGGGCAATTGGTATTCAACGCTGAGAAAGCAGCACATCAACAGCTCAGAGCTCAAAGCCATATCTCTCTTTCTCCAAGCTTTGCTGCCAAAACAATAGCAAGCTCCTCTTTGTTAATTCGTATGGACAATACGACCAGCATGTACTATGTCAACAAGCAAGGAGGAACAAGATCCATTACGCTATCTTAAGAAGCGCAAGAATTATGGGAATGGACAACACACCATGGGATCTCGTTAAAGGCAGAGCATGTCAGATGTCTGCACAATACCCTACCTGACACATTAAGCAGGTCTCAGTCCAGTTGTCACGGGTGTGAGCTAGAACAATCCTAGCTGGACAAGGTATTTTGGAAGTGGGGGAAACCAGCGTTCAACCTCTTCTCAACAGTGGAGAATGCCAAATGCCAGTACTATGACAGCAGATTCCCTCTACCAGGGTCAAGGGAGAATTCCCTTTTAACGCAATGGTCAGGGATATATGCCTACGATTTTCCCCAGATTCAGTTAATTCCCAGGGTGCTAACCAAGATGAAATTGGAAGGCTGTCATCTGATCCTGATAGTGCTACATTGGCCCAGGCAATACTGGTTCCCAGAACTGCTCCTACTGTCGCCTACAGCCATCCTCAAGGATGTTATTGAGGATCAAGGGCCAAGTGAATCATCCGGACTAACACTCTCTTTATTTGCACGCATGGCTCCTGAATTCCTAGACTTTAGGGACCTAAATATCCACAAGAATGTAGAGAAATCATCGCTAAATCCCGTGCTGAGAGCACTATCAAATCATATCGTTTGAAATTGAGACAATTCTGTTTCTGGTGTGAAAGAAATAACGTTCACTCACTGCAAGCTCCTGTTGAACAGATTTTGCCATATCTCCTCTAAATCAGGTCTCACTTTCTTTTCAGTGAAGGTTCACCTGGTTGCAATTTCCCATTATAGGAAATCTCCACAAGCTCCTTCTCTCTGTGCATCTAGTCTTACAAAGCAGTTCATGAGAGGTCTTTTCCACACATTTCCCCCGGTGCATGCACCTCCTCTAGAATGGAAGCTCAATGTGGTCCTGGCGCAGTTTATGAGACAACCGTTTGAACCAATTCTCAATGCGGAGCTTACATTTCTCACATGGAAGGTACCCCTCTTGCTAGCTCTTACTTCTGCAAGGATGGTGAACAAATACAAGCCTTTACAGTCAAGGAACCTTTTATACATTTCATTTAAAACTATGTAACTCTACGGACGAACCCAACGTTTATTCCTAAGGTACCAACACAGTTGCACCTCAACGAGCCGGTGATGTAGAATCTTTCTTTCCAAACCCATCTAGTCCAGCAGAATGGGCATTGCATACGTTGGATATCGAGAGATGCTTGCAAATCTACCAATACAAGACGAAGGGCATAAGGAAAATAGATCAGCTCCTCCTCATTGCTTACGGACAAGGCAAACAAGGAACGGCTGTAACGAAGGCTATGGTCGCCAAGTTGGTCTCATCCGCGATCCAGTTCTGTCACAAAAAGGTTAACAAGCCTCTGACAGCAAGAACTAAGGAACGCTCCACAAGAACAGTCTCTGCATCTGCAGCTTTGTTTGCCGGAATGACATTAGACAAGATATGCTGTGCTGCAAAATGGAAGAATGTCCAAGGATTTACGAAGCATTACGGTCTGCAATCTAAGCAACGAGTGGATACAGTGGTGGGCCAATTGGTACTGCGTCAACTCTTCAATTAAGGTCATCCTCTTTGTTTGAGATAAGAGGAGTTCTTCTTTATTCTAATAAAGGTATTGTGTATTTCTGGAAATATATAGTAACATGAATATATAACTGTATTTGACTATTCTTAATAGATGTGAATGCTCGTGTATCTTGAAAGATTTACCTCAACAGTGGTGGTTTTAGTCTTTTATTCTGCTGGAACGTACAGTACACACATTTTATGCAAGATTTTAAATGATTATTGGAAATTTTCTAGTATATGTCTATAGCATTGGAAGTTAAAAGTTACATGACTCCCCACTGTCCGCTAACAACAGTACAGTTTCATGGTACTGCTTGCTATTCTGATTCAGGCATGTGAATCTATGAAAGATACCTCAATACTGGACAAGAAAATAAGTTACTTACCTGTAACTACAGTTATCCAGTATTGGTATCTTTTATAGATTCACATGCAACCCACCCTCCTCCCCGTAAAGTCAGTTCTCATTGAATTTGGGATCCTTACTTCCCGCTTGTGCTTAGAAATCAATCAATCAATCAATCAATCAATGCATTTGTGGAGCCCGCTACTTACCCGTGATGGTCCCGAGGCCCTGAGGGGAAGGGGGGTCTTGAGGAGTCTTCTGAAGGTGAGTAGATCTTGGGTCTGCCTTATGTGGGTAGGGAGGGTGTTCCAGGTCTTGCCGGCAAGGTAGGAGAAGGATCTGCCGCCGGAGGTCGTTCGTTGGATGCGGGGGACAGCGGCAAGGGCGAGGCTGGCGGAGAGGAGCCTGCTGTTCAGGTAGGCTGGTCCGGCGTTGTGGAGTGCTTTGTGTGCGTGGGTGAGCAGCTTGAAGGTGATCCTCTTGTTGATGGGGAGCCAGTGCAGGTTTCTTAGGTGGGCGGTGATGTGGCTGCGGCGAGGGATGTTGAGGATCAGGCGGGCGGAGGCGTTTTGGATGCGTTGTAGTCGTCGTAGGTGTTTGGCTGGGATTCCTGCGTAGAGTGTGTTTCCGTAGTCCAGTCTGCTGCTGACGAGGGCCTGTGTCACCGTTCTCCTTGTTTCGGTCGGGATCCACTTGTAGATCCTACAGAGCATGTAGAGGGTGTTGTAGCAGGAGGAGGAGACGGCGTTGACCTGCTTAGACATGGAGAGGGAGGAGTCGAGGATGAATCCTAGATTGCGTGCATGGTCGGTGGGTGTGGGTGCTGTTCCCAGTGTGGTCGGCCACCAGGAGTCGTCCCAGGCTGAGGGGGTAGATCAGAGGATGAGGACCTCCGTCTTGTCCGAGTTCAGCTTCAGACGGCTGCTCCTCATCCAGTCGGCGACGGCTTTCATTCCCTCGTGGAGGTTGGTTTTGGCGGTGTGTGGGTCCTTGGTGAGGGAGAGGATGAGCTGGGTGTCATCGGCGTATGAGATGATGTTGAGGTCGTGATGGCGGGCCACTAGTGCGAGGGGACCATGTAGACGTTGAATAGCGTTGGGCTGAGCCCTGGGGGATGCCGCAGATGATGTCAGTGGCTTCGGATCAGAAGGGTGGGAGGAGGACGCTCTGGGTTCTGCCGGTGAGGAAGGACGTGGTCCAGTCGAGGGCCTTCTCTTGGATTCCGGCTTCTAGGAGGCGTGTCTTTAGAGTGCGATGGCAGACCGTGTCGAAGGCAGCTGACAGGTCCAGGAGGATGAGGGCTGATGTTTCGCCGTTGTCTAGTTGGCTCCTGATGTTGTCTGTGGTGGCGATGAGGGCTGTCTCTGTGCTGTGGTTTAGTCTGAATCCGGACTGGGATGGGTCCAAGATGTTGTTGTCTTCTAGGTGGCGGGTCAGGTGCATGTTGACGATTCTCTCGATGACCTTTGCCGGGAACGGGAGCAGGTAGATGGGCCGGAAGTTCTTGAGTTCCTTGGGGTCTACTTTGGGCTTCTTGAGGAGGGCGTTGATTTCGGCGTGCTTCCAGCTTTCCCGGAATGTCGCTGTTTCTAAGGAGAAGTTTATGACCTTCCGTAGTTGGGGTGCGATGGCTGCGTCTGCTTTGTTGAATACGTGGTGTGGGCACGGGTCAGACGGAGATCCTGAGTGGATGGAGTTCATGACCTTGCGTGTCTCGTCGTCATTGACGTTGGACCAGGAGGTCAGGCGGTTGGCGCTGGTGGTGTTCACAGGGGGGTGGAATCTGGCGTAGTCGGGGCAGTTGTGGTGTTGAAGCTGTCGTGGATGTCAGCGATCTTGCGGTGGAAGAAGATGGCTAGTGAGTCGCACAGTTCTTGTGAGGGCGGGTTGTCGTTGGCGCTGGGGTTGGAGAGTTCCTTTACGATGCTGAAGAGCTCTTTGCTGTTGTGCGCATTGTTGTCCAAGCGGTCTTTGAAGGAGGATCTCTTGGCTAGTCTGATGAGGTGGTGGTGTCTGCGGGTGGCTTCCTTGTGGGCTGCGTGGTTGTCCGGTGTGCGTTCGTGTAGCCATGTCTTCTCTAGTTTTCGGCATGCGCCTTTGGAGGCCTGGAGCTCGTTGATGAACCATGTGGCTCTCTTGTTGGTGTGGCTGTTAGAGGGTTTCTTGAGAGGGATGAGGGTGTTGGCACAGTCGTCAATCCACTGTCTGAGGTTGTGGGCTGCGGCGTCAGAGTTGGTGGGGTCGGTGGGTGGGTTTTTGGCGAGGGAGGTGAGCAGCTGGTCTTCGGTGACTTTGCTCCAGCAGCGGCGAGGCAGCTGTTGGGTGCGATGGTGCGTGGATGGTTTCTTGAAGGTGAAGTGGATGCAGTGGTGGTCGGTCCGGTGGAGTTCGGTGGTGTGATTGAATGCGACGTGGGAGCCTGTGGAGAAGATGGGGTCAAGCATGTGGCCGGCGGTGTGGGTGGGTGTGGTAACGAGTTGTCTGAGGCCGAGGTTGGCGAGGTAGTCGATCAGGGTGGCAGAGTTGGCGTTGTTGTTCTCGAGGTGGAAGTTCAGGTCCCCGAGGAGGATGTAGTCCGCGGAGGCGAGTGCGTGGGTGCTGGCGAGGTCGGCGATGGAGTCGCTGAACTGAGCCCGGGGTCTGTAGATGAGTGTTCCTCTGAGGGTGGTGTTGGGGTCGGTGTGGATCCGGAAGTGCAAGTGTTTGGCGGTGTTGAGGGTGTCGTCTGCGTGGGTGGCGACTTTGAGGGTTGACTTGTGGATGATGGCTATTCCTCCTCCAATTCCGTTGGCGCGATCCCTGTGGGTGATCTTGTAGCCGTCCGGGATGGCTATGGCGATGTCAGGGGCCGAGGAGTCGTTCCACCAGGTCTCGGTCAGGAAGGCCACGTCTGGGGCGGAGGTGTCGAGCAGGTCCCAGAGCTCGATGGCGTGTTTGCGTGCGGAGCGGGTGTTGAGGAGTATGCAGCAGAGGTGGTTGGGTCCAGTCCTTGGAGGTTTGGTGTTTCTGTTGCAGGTGAAGCTGCAGGTGCGGCAGGAGAAGGGTCCGTGGGTCCGTTTTGGGGCGGCCTGGAACTAGGTGTGGTTTCGGCCGGCGTTGAGTGCGTGGATGGTGCTGGCGTCGTAGTGGATTCTGGTGTTGTGGTGTTCGCGGCGTCCAGGGGTTCTGGCGCGGTCCAGGCACGGACGGGCGCAGACGGGCTTGCCTTTGGTGCGCCTTCGGCGCGCCCGCTGCACGGCCGCTTCTCAGCCTGCATATGAGGAGGCTTGGGAGGGAGGAGCAGCTGGGAGGGAGGAGCAGCTGGGAGGTGGGAGCGGGGAGACCAATGGGTGTGCTGGGGGGCGGGGCCGCAGGGAGGCAGCGGCGGGAAGCCCGGGACTGGAGCGGTAGGGGTGGGGTGGAAAAACTGGCGTGCAGGGCGAGGGAAGCCCAGGAACCAGGAGGCGGCAGCAAGGGGCACAGGATTCAGCAATCCGCCGGCCAACAGGTGACGAGTGGCAGTGTGGGGGCGACCTGCCTGCAAGCAAGGTCAGAGCTCGCTCCCGCTACCGTCCCTCGGCCTCTATTTGAGGAGGCCTGGGAGGGAGGAGCAGATGGGAGGCGGAAGCTGGGAGGCCAATGGGTGTGCTGGGGCCGCAGGGAGGCAGCGGCGGAAAGGCCGGGACGGGAGCGGTGGGGGGGCGGGGGGAAAAACTGATGCGCAGGGCGAGTGAAGCTCAGGAACCAGGAGGCGGCAGCAAGGGGCACAGGAATCAGCAATCCACCAGGTGACGAGTGGCGGTGTGGGGGCGACCTGCCTGCAAGTCTGAGGAGAACTGGCCTCTGCTGGGAGTGTTCTATAGGATGCTAACAGCTGATTGGCTGGAAGCCAACATTTGGTCCTTTTTTTGAAAGGCCATTATAGCTTATGAAGGATTTAAGGCACTGCTTGAGTATTTTACCGTGTGACTCCCATCTTGATGACGGGGAATGATTCAGGCATGTGAAGCTATGAAAGATACCAATACTGGATAACCGTAGTTACAGGTAAGTAACTTATTTTCTTGCCGGTCCAGGGAGGACCTGGCCTGGCAGTTAGGGCTGGGCTGTTCCCATGAGGCACAGAGTCAAGACTGATTTGCATATGGCTGGGTCTGAACTGGGGTGGTGAAGTGAGCTAAAGAACGATTATGGATTCAACCCAGGTCTGTGGCTGGGGGTGAGTGTCTGAAAAGTTTCAGTGCTCTGTCCATCATCTCCTTGTGTTTGCTTTGTTTGCCCTAAGTTGGCCCAGACATGGGTCCCTTGCTCACTTTGCCACTGGATTCAAGCTAGCCTGGCTGATGAGGGTGTTACCCTGAAACCGGTCCCAGGATGCTTGTTTTCGGCACAAGGAGGACATGACCTGGCAGTTCGGGCTTGACTATTCCCATGAGGCACGTGGTCAAGACTTATTTGCATATGGCTGGGTTTGAACTGAGGTGGCAAAGTGAGCTAAAGAACGGTGATGGATTCAACCCAGATCTGTGACTGGGGTGAGTGTCTGAAAAGTTTCAGTGCTCCGTCCATCATCTCCTTGTGTTTGCTTTGTTCGCCCTAAGTTGGCAGGGTATGCCCAGACGTGGGTCCCGTGCTCTCCATGCCATTGGAGTCCAGCTATCCTGGTCCAGAGAGGACCTGGCCTGGCAGTTTGGGCTGGACTGTGCCCATTGGGCGCAGAATCAAGACTGATTTGCATATGGCTGGGTTCAAACTGGAAAGGCATGGGGAGCAAAAAAACGATGGCTTTAGGCCCTGATCTCTGTACTGGGGTGAATGTATGACATTGTTCTGCATTCTGTCCATCAACTGTTCTTTTTGCATTTGACACCTCGAGTGGGACGGGTATGACCAGTCGTGGGTCCTGTGCTCTCCATGCCACTGGAGTCAAGCTATCCTGGCTGAAGAGGGGTGAAACCCCGAAACCAGTCCTTGGCTGCTTGTTTCCAGTCCAGGGAGGACCTGGCCTGGCAGTTCGGGCTGGACTGTACCTATTGGGAGCAGGATCAAGACTGATTTGCATATGGCTGGATTCAAACTGGAAAGGCATGGGGAACAAAAACACGATTGATTTAGGCCCAGATCTCTGTTCTGGGGTGAATGTATTACATTGTTCTGCATTTTGTCCATCAACTGTTCTTTATACATCTGTCACCCTGAGTGGGACTGGTATGCCCAGACGTGGGTCCCGTGATCTCCATTCCACTGGATTCAAGCTATCTTGGCTGAAGAGGGGTGAAGCCCCGAAACCGGTCCTAGGAAGCCTGTTTCCAGTCCAGGCAGGACATGACCTGGCAGTTCATGAGGTAGTGTGCCCATTGGGCGCAGGATCAAGACTGGTTTGCATATGGCTGGGTTCAAACTGGAAAGGCATTGGGAGAAAAGAAATGATGGATTTAGGCCCAGATCTCTGTACTGGGGTGGATGTATGACATTGTTCTGCATTCTGTCCATCAACTGTTTTTTTGCATTAGATCTTTCATACCCAGGACCCAGCGTTCACTAGAGTATGCAGGGTCAGGTCTAGTGTCCAGTAGCCAGTCATTTATAATTATCTAAAGATGGGCTGATTTGTAATATGCCTGAAACTCGGCCATCCACAAACCTGCATAATAGGGTGATTTACAACATTGTGACAGAATGACTCATGGAGTTTTAGGAACAAACTGTTGAGACTACCTATATAAACAAGCATTTACAATGCAATAGGTCTCGCAATTGTGAGTTTTTGAGCAATTGCCATTGTAAATGGCAATGCTCTTATAATATTAAAAGGCATTGTCATTTACAATACCAATTTTTTATTTTTTTTGCAGAGTTTTATATAGCGCGAACTAGAACCGAACCGAATCAGTTATCAGAGCGCTTTACATAGCACCAGTTACGTTACATGAGGACACTCTTTCATTTTTAGGCACGGGGAGATTAAGTGATTTGCCCAGAATCACAGGGGGTTTTTGGCGTTGTTACCGAGACTCGAACCGAGTTCCCCAGGTCCGAGGTCGAGCGCTTTAGCCGTTAGGCCAACCCCTCTCCCCTATAGTTCAAACTTTTGCAAAAGCAATACCTCTTGTATTGTAGAGCGTGGTGTCTGTGAAGCGGGCGCCGCGCTCACTATTAAAGATTTTAAAAAAAATTCAACTGAGCGGGGTGTCCCTGAAGCGGGCGCCGCGCTCAGTATTAAAGTTTAAAAAAAATGAACAATCAAACAGAGCGCGGTGTCCATGAAGTGAGCCCTGCATTCAACAATAAAGTTTATTGAACAAAAATAGAAACTGAGCGCGGTGTCCCTAAAGTGGGCGCCGCACTCAGCATGCAGGTTGAAAATAAAGTTGAAACTGAGCGCGGTGTCCCTGAAGCAGGCGCCACACTCAGCATACGAGTTAGAGCGGCATAGCACTCTCTAAGAAAAGCGGCCGCCATTGTACTGTTTGGCGTGCTGCAAATACAAAAAAGCAGCCGCCATTGTCCTCATCAATGTCAACAAATAAAATAGTGCTCTCCGACTTATAACTTAAACCTTGTAACAAGCCAAGTAAAAGGCCCAGTTGTTATGTGCGGTAACAAATCAGACAAGGCGGTACCAAGGAGGGACTAACAAGCCTATTTGCGAATCAGAAGCCAGCATTTACCAAGGACAATGAAACAAGCCTATGACAAATATGGCTGGAGAGTGGGTGGGGCTTCCAGTGCATAACAGAAAGCTTTATGGCACAATTCCAATACTTACAGCGGGCCTTGGATCAGCCCACTGCTTTTCATTGGATTGCTTTTTTGTCAACCTTATTATCATACTTATTCAGTTGCATACCTTCATCTTGTGTTGGTCTTGTACAGTCTTGTTACCATCCTTTTCAGTGGGTACTATCCTTCCACGACATAATTTCAGGAAACAACTTTTTATTTTTATTTTGCTTTTGGCACTCTGTGGGAGTGCATGATTTTTTGCTGTTTCATCAATGTGCTACTTTCCCCTTCAGACCACCACACTTCCACACTTGCTGTGTTACTCTCCCAACCCTCGGCTCATCTGGTACGTACCCTAACCTTACCAGTCAGCATAATTTTTAAATTACCCCCACACCGTTACACACCATTGCACCCTGCCCACCACCGTCACTCCTCAATGTTTACATGGTTCTGCAACTCTTTGCTCCCCTTTGCTACCACAGCCCCTCCTCTTTAAAAAAATAAAAAGCTTTTATGGAGCACCAAGTATTTGCAATTTGCTATCATGCTGCTTATTCCTAAAATGTGTTTTTGCACACATTATTTTAAATGTACCACCCCAAGATGGCATCTCAAATCTGTATATTTAAATTTTAATTAAAAAAAAAGAAGTTGTGGCCAATTCACCAAGCATGTGTCGTAGTGACGAACAGATGCATACACATCTTAACATTCGAGCACCTCTAGCATCATGTATACATGTTCATGCATAATGGCATACCGGTATGTACATCTTAATACTTTTTTATGATGTACTCAGCATTGTAAATGCAAACAAAGTGAAGGAAAGAATTCTGAATTATTTCAAGACACTAGTAATTACTTGGGCCACACCCTAGTCTGTTGTTTTCAGCACTGGCAAGAACAATATTGTTTCTTTTCGCTTGTGCTGAACCGCATTTAAAAAAATATTGGCTAAGCCAACAGGTCTTCATTGGCAAAGCCGAAACGCTAGACCTACTGGATTTGCCAATGTTTATTCCATAAGTCAACACAAATGTTTGTTATAGAGCAGGACAGTATGGAGTTCACTGTATAAATTTCAAGTTGGTATTGTGATTTGAAATGACACCAACTTATTTTATGCTACTGTGGTGCTTATATGTGCCTTGTTACCCATTCGGATTTCCACAGGAATTTGTGGTCTCACACATACTAAAACTGCTTAATTGATAATTTTTTAGCACAGATATGAACTGATGTAAAGCTTGGTCCTCCACACATTTCTTACTTGGTATGATGTAGGCCATGCCATTACATGAAGTCTGAAGGGCACATCTGTAGACTGCCCACTAGAGGGAAAGAATGCTCAGGGGTCAAACGGAGAAGGTGCAAGACCTGACTGTAGGATACACCCTCTGCCCTTTGCGCAGAAGCTGCATAGTTTGTCCAAATGTCATGCCCTGTGGTCTTTGGCCTTATACTCTTCATCTAAAGGTTTATCGTATTTATTTGTTTGCTATTTCCGTCTGTATTTATCCAGATTTCTTTTTTGCTACTGTTATCTGTATTTCTCCCTATTTATTTTGGGTTTTTGTAAATAAATGAAGTTGAAACTAGTATATTTCCACATTTATGTAACCAATAAATTCAAGCTTACCCTTAGTTTACCCTAGTTGAATCCTGGATATCTAACTTTTACCTTAAATTGAGCCTCATCAGGATCATACCATCCTCATCACTAGCATCTCCAAGAATCCCAAATCCAGACTGACTTACTGAGATTAAAATGGAGGGATTCACTCCCCAACTGTCTCCCAATACAGAAATCTTAGTTTTCACCAGAAGCAGCTACCTTTGATGAAAAGATCCACTACACCATGAAGATGCAAATTGTCTGACTTTCAATCCTCTAAAAAATCAAACCATACCTCCCCAAAGCCACTAACTGAGCCTTAGTCCTGTTCACAACTCCATAGTCGATACTCCCTGGTAATTCTAACATAGAAAGCCATGTCCCCCAAAACTGAAGGATCTTTGCTAGTTACCCCTATTAGCTTACATCTCAATCCAACCTGTTGCCTAAATTATGGCACAAATTGATTGTTTTGTATTTTGTGTAATTTCGCTTTACTTTAAAAAATGTAATGAATTCACACAAAAGCAAATTATGCGAATTTCACACACCCCTACTTTTTACATACCTCGGTCTGTATCTATACAAGGGCTCACAATTATCCTTCCAGAGACCTATTGAAATAGACTCAGCTTATACGCAATGCAGCAGATTCACAAAGATATTGTATAATGCAGTGCAAAAGCAAAGATGCTGGCCTTTGCTGCTCAGAGGGTAAAGATCAGAGTAAAGCCGGGAGGCGCTAGGGGGCGCAAAGCGGAATGGCTGGGTAGCTACGCAGCTCCGCCAGACGGCTCACTAACACGGGCTTAATAGTGTCCGTCTTGACCCTAATAACTACCAACAAACGTAGGGTCGGGGATGTGAGGACATCCAGCCCAGAATGAAACGGCCGCCAGCTGCGATGAGGCGCTGAATCGACCTGAAAGCATAGAGGATCGCCGGAGTCACAGGCGAGCGTACTCAAAATGGCGACCGGCACCGAGACCGCTTCGTGCCCAGTGTACCACCGCGACCCCAGCGGCCCCTTCTACGGCACCACCGATACCCAACGGGTGAGGCACTAACAGGAGGGGGCGACCCGCACATGTACAAAAGATAAAGGCGAGCGTAACTGCGGCGAAATTCTACACGGCCCCTTTAATTGGACCCGGATGGCGACTCTCAAAATGGCGGCGCCCATGTACATACCGGCGAAGTAACCCGGAGATAGGTGGACTCCTGCCTGCATGCATTTGAGGGAACCGACGCACCGTCCCACAAACGGAGAGCGGATGTGGTGCAGGACGATCGGATGCGGGGGAGAAGTGCCACACACAAACCAAGCTGGTTCATGGGCGTGTGACATACGAGCAGGACCTCGACTGCCCATCCCCCTGCTCGCAAAGAGAGGATGCTTCTGATCGTAGCACAGTAGCGGCTGCAGCGGGGAAGACGGAGAACAGGGACGCCAGGGCAGAGCAAACACATCCAGGGAACATCACAGAGGCAGAGGAGGGTTGTGGATGCGACTTCAGGGAGGGTTACCACACTGCATGCGTTAAACAAAGCGTAAAGCTTGGAAGAGCCTGACCGTCGGAAATAGAACCACGTGGTGCACTAAGACATCGCGCCATAAGATTGCCTGCATACACAAGGCGCACCCTCCTTGCCAGGTGGGGTACATAGTGACCAAATAACACGCCTCCTTCAACACTGACTGGAGGAGCAGACTTGCCGCACAGTTCGGAACAGAGGCCCACAGGTGGAGTGAAAATACGTACACAGCCATAGAGCCCCTGGTCTGATAAGGAGAGGTGAGAGGGGGAAACGGAAACTGGAAGGCCACAGACCCACGGGTCTCCCCGCAAGGATAACTACCAGAAGAGCTACCACAGCAGCGTCGAACAAGAACATCAGACTTACAAGGCAGCTAACGCATAAGGAACCTACTGCAACGCCCGCAATGGGAAAACCAGATAAACAACAATCGAAACTCTCATTTGACAACAAGAAAACACCAAAGGGAACGGAACAGTCGCCAGAAGGGGAAGGGGCAGCAATGGCGGAGTCTACATCCAACATGGAAAAGATATTACTGTCCATACAAGCCAATGTACAGGACATCAACGGGAAACTGGACAATCTTACTTGTAGGATGGACGGAATGTCGGGCAAACTGGAGAAACACGACGAAAGACTGGAGAACGCCAAATCAAGAATTTCAGCAGTGGAGGATGAATCACATGCCACGACCAGCAAATGTGCAGGTATGGAGCGAGTCCTAGAGGTGATCAAAGCACGGGAGGAGGATTTGGAAGCCCGCTCGAGACGCAATAATGTGCGCATTGCTGGCCTGCCGGAGACCACCAACACGGGCAAAATGGAGATCTATATAGAACAACTGTGTAGAGACATCTTCGGAACAGAGGCCCTATCCCACATTTTTATAGTTGAAAGAGCCCACAGATCCTTGGCACCCAAACCCAAACCGGGGGCACCGCCAAGACCGATTGTGGCGAGAATACTCAACTATCGCGACAGGGACACCAAACTAAGGCTGGCGCGCGAGAAGGGCAAGATCACACACCAAGGAAACACCCTGGAGTTCTACCCGGATCATACCATAGCGGTCCAACAAGCAAGGAAGGAATTCGCGTCTGTTAAAGCCAAACTCAGGGAATTGAACGTGGGATACTCCATGCTGTATCCAGCGAGGCTGAGGGTGACGTGGAAGGACAAGGCTGTGATATTACCATCCCCAAAAGCAGCTCAGGAATTTGTTAAAAAAATGGTGCAGAAAAACAAACAACGCGCACGAGAAGAGCAACCCACGGACTCTGATGGAGCGGAGTAAGGCTGGAAAGGGTACTGATCAGACTTGTGGTAAGAGGCTCCTTTCTATTTCTTAATAGCCCAGAGGTATCACTCACGTAGCACATACAAGATATGGACTAGTATAATAGTGGTGCAAAGGCGTGTGATCAGGACAGAGCTTCGGAATGGCACGACGAACTACACTCACACATAGACGATCTACCCTTTCCAGATCCTGGAAGTGAAAATTTTACAGAAATGGGTACACGGGTTACCTGCGAAGTTTAAAGAGGGTCACTACGACCCTACCTGAGGTGCATCACAGTTTAGATGTGACAGGATGGCACAAAGACAATCGCTACGTGGCTTTGCTGAATGGATAATGCAGCCCCGATTACAAACACGGGGAAGTGCTCTAAGGGCTGGTAGCGGGAGGAGGGTCGTATGCCAGCATTTCCTGTGTGAAGTGGTCCGGGGTGAGCGGAGGGTAGTGAGATGGACACAAATAATGCACGTAGCTGAACAGTAGCAATATGAGTCGTTGACGCCCACTACTATGGGTGTAAAGTTGTGCCCCAGGCGGACCTCCAAAAGGCTAAACCCCACCAAAGTTGTTTTTAATGTACGGTTATGTGATGAAGTTTAAATTGGGGAAATGGCTTCGGCAGAATTGGGTTGCTGGAGTGGGTGGGGGAGGGGGACAGGGGGGGGGTTGTTGAAGTTTTGAGACTGAGATGGATCACACATGGATATCTAAGGAGTGTTGATGGACTGGGGACTGTTGTGACGCGGTTGTTTAACACGAGGAATGGGGAGTGCTGTGTTGTACGAGGTGAACATCCACTAGTTAGACTGATAGCTCACTTTGGTAAATGGCACAGGTAACAGGAGGCTCCAGTAGGAATCAAATTAATCTTTTAACATGGAATGTACGAGGGCTAACTCAACCGAAAAAGATCAGACAGGTGTTTGCCTATTTGAAAAGATGGAAGGTAGATATAGCAGTATTACAGGAGAAGCATGTGGCACCACACACACATACTCAGATGGGAGGTAGGTGGGCAGAATCCTCATACATGGCGAACTATTCCTCCTACTCGAGGGGGGTGATCACACTGATACGGAGAGGAGTAAACTTCACGATAAATAGGGTAATCTGTGATTCGTCTGGCAGGTATGTTATTGTATCAGGCACTCTCCGAGGTCAAAAAATAACACTTCTCAATGTCTACGGCCCCAACACAGACGCCCCGGATTTTATCCAGGAACTGTGGACACATCTTCAAACATTTTCGTCTACTCACATAATCTGCGGAGGGGACTGGAATGTAACGATGGTGGAGGGAGTAGATCGATCCTCGAACTCACTAGAACCACATAAGCAAGCTAGGGCTAAACTTTTACACATGCTTTCAGACCTATCACTGACAGACATATGGAGACACAAATTCCCGAACACGCCGGGAGCAACACACGCTTCTGCAGCTCATAACAGCTGGTCACGGTTGGACTACTGGCTGGGCTCGGATGGCATTGCACTGTGGACAAAAGAGGTCAAGGTCCTGCCCAGGACGCTATCGGATCACAACCCTGTGAAGTTAACGCTGGTGCTACCAAACTATACCGCTCCTCCTTTTAAGTGGAGATTTAACTCACGCGCACTCACAGACACGATCTATGTAGACACTATTCACAAAGCGATTAAGGAGTACTTCCTAATAAATGAACCTACTATGGAAGACCCAGGTCTATTGTGGGAGGCATTCAAGGCCACGTTGCGGGGTATATGTATGAGCACCACGATAGGTATTTTAAAAGATATTCGACGGCAAATTGCACGCTGTGAAACACGAATGAGGGAATTAGAGCAGGATTACGACACCACCCACGACATCACTATTCTGGGCGAACTGAGAACTCTGCACTCCGAACATCAATCGTTTGTTGAGGATGAGATCAAATACCTGGATAGAAGAATCTCAGCCAGATCATATGGGGAGGGTGGCAGACCCGGCAATATATTAGCGGCCAAAATATGTGAAGGAAAGAGACATAAGCCTGTTCTACGTGTTAAAACGAAGGAGGGCACGACTCACACACAAGCTGAAGAAATCCTGAACTGCTTTGCTGCAGAGTATGAGGAATTGTACAAATCAAGACCAACTGCTTCAAGAGCTGACACCTTTACCTATTTAGAAAATGTGGCAATAGGATGGCTCTCGGACGGCCAGAGGGAAATGTTGGCTTCGCCCATCACGGTTGAGGAGGTAACTGACATTATAAAATCGCTCCCGAACGGGAAGGCGCCAGGCCCTGACGGGTTCACTAATGAATTCTACAAACAATATGTAGACATCATTGCTCCACATATGGTGGGCATGTTTGGTGCAGCATTCGAACAGTCGGAACTCCCTCCAACGTTACGTGAGGCGGCTATAATAGCGCTCCTCAAACCGGGTAAAGACCCGGAGGTCTGTGAGTCATATAGGCCCCTTTCACTTATTAATACCGACTCTAAAATACTGGCCAAATTATTGTTATTATTCCTACTCGTTCCACTGCCCACAACACTAGATCGTTGTTTGCCTTATCCCACTACCTCCACCCGGCAACTAAAGCTGTGGCGGTCATGTTAGATGCCGCGAAGGCCTTCGATTCCATCGAATGGGACTATTTGCTCACTATTTTGCTGAGAAAGGGGTTCCCCAAACGATATGTGCAGTGGGTCACACTCATATACACTAAACCATGCGCTAGGGTACGCATTAATGGTTATGTGTCGGAAGCATTTAATATTCAACGTGGCACCCGACAGGGCTGCCCACTGTCACCGCTGTTATTTGCGTTAGCACTCGAGCCTCTGGCCTGTGTCATACGACAAAACTACAAGACCTCGGCATTGCAGTTTCCATCCAGACCACTGCATATCTCCCTCTACACGGACGATATGCTTCTGTATATCCGAGACCCTGTCACCCATTTGAATCCAATAATGCGCGAGTATATAAAATTCGGTGGACATTCCGGTTTAACTATAAACTGGTCCAAGTCCTCCATCATACCCCTGACGGATACGACAGCCCCGCAGGACACGGACTATCCGTTGGAGTGGCAATTGGACCCGGTGCGATATTTGGGGGTGATGTACCACAGAGACCCCGAAGAAGTGATTAGATCGAACTATGGCACGGCTGTGTCCAAACTGGAAGATAAAGTGACACGCTGGATACAACTGCCTTTGTCATTAGCGGATTGAATAGCGATCGTGAAGATGAATATCCTCCCTAAACTGTTGTACCTATTTAATAATATCCCTATTGAACCACCGGCAGCAGTGTTTCGTAGCATCAAGTCCCTGGTGTTAAAAGTGATCTGGGTCGGAAAACAAGCACGAGTGCCCCTTCAAACACTTACACAGCCATATAGCAGAGGAGGTTTCGGGGTGCCAGATTTTTTGCTGTACTATTTATGCGCTCAGGCGCAATACGCTCCATACTGGTTCCATGAAATACCATACCTAACACACACTGCTATTGAAAAGGGAGATGCTGCGCCAATTCCATTGTCATCCATACTTTCTCACGTCCGCCAGCCTCTGCATAATCGAGATATTAACACAATTGACACCACCGTTAAGGCTTGGAGAAAACTGGCACGGTTAGCACACAAGGAACCATTATACGCACCAGCGATGCCTTTACCTTATCATCAGGCCCTGTCGGTTACAGGGGAAAAGATGGGAATGTCACTATTGCAACAAGTGGGCATAGGGAAAATGGGAGACATGTTCCACGAGGGCAACTTTGTAAACACAGATGACATGCGATATATTCAAAATAAAATACTGCTGTTCCAATTCACACACTACCGGCTGAAACGCGCAATGCAAGCATTATTCCCAACATTTCCGGACGAACCCGAAACACTGAACTCACTACAAATGATCATCACCACACAAGATGTCTCGCACCTGGTGTCTAGACTGTACACCACGGCACAGGATGAGATACCGAGTACCGGGGACAGGGCTAAGGAAAGGTGGGACGAGGTACTAGAGACATCACTATCGGAAGAAGAATGGCAACAATCATGTGCACTAACACAAATCCTCACACCAAACGGTAACTTAAGGATTATACACTACAAATTTATACATCAGGCATATTATACACCAGCACGTATGTATAGATTTGGTCTACAGGATAATGACAGGTGTAAAAGGTGTAATGCAGAAGGAGCAGGGTTTATACATCTAGCTTGGTGTTGTCCAGCAGTACACGCCTATTGGCTGGAAGTGACCAGGGCGCTATCAGCTATGTTACAAACTGAGATAAAATGTACAATGCGCATTTTTTTGTTAGGTGTGAATCCACAACTAAGGGCCACTAGGCATAAATTTTGTGCGATAGCGCTATTATTAGCCAAGAGACTGATTGCGCAACACTGGCACAGCAGACAGAAACCCAAAACGAGCAGGTGGCTACTGGATATGACCAGTTGTAGGGATAAGCTACAGACGTATGAGGAAGAGTTACCTGTCAAATCTAGGCCCAAAGACTTTTGGTGCTATCTTACGGACTATTTACAGACTCTAAACACAGTAGAATAGGACTATGCAGGAAGTGGAATTTACCGGTGAAACACGTACAGCACTTGTTCCCGTGGGTTCCGGATAATCTAAACTCAACTACATATTAATATTACCTTGGTTGGTATGTGGAAGTCTCAAGTTTGTTTGGTTAATACTGTGGCAATTTTCGAGTTCATAATTGTCGCAATATTGTTTACACTAAAAAAAACCTCAAGACCGCCAGACTTGCATCACTAAGCTGCAATAGGAATGCACTGGGCTGAAAAAGTATATATGAAATATCGATACTGCATGTACAACGATTTGGTGGCCGGCCCCAGGGTTGTAGGCACATGGCTGTGTATAACTAATAACTTGCAATAAAGGTCTTTAAAAAAAAAAAAAAAAAGATCAGAGTAAGCCATATTTACTAAATATATCCTTCTGCTGCTGTCTTATCCTGTGCTGATGGTCTTTAAGGTCCCCTAGCGCAAGGCACAAAATGTTGCACAATAGTGCAAAGATCTGTGTGTGCTGTCTAGCATCGTTTTCTTAACTGTACACCTTGACAAATTTGAAAACATTTCTCACATGGGACGTGCGCTATACAGTGCAGCACACATCCCAATGTGTGAAATGTTCCTAGAAATAAAAACAGTTCTGTCTTACGGGATCTCCATTGATAGTCATAAGCATTTGAAAAGCTCTGCCCACTTTCGGCATTCCCGGAGCGCTTCTTCATAAAATATCTTCTTAAGTGTAGACATTCTCCTTTGTTCAGAAAGGCCTACAGAAACACTTAAGAAACAACATAATATGCAGCCTAAATGCAGGCTACAGTGGTGACATTTTTCAGATTGTACTTAGTAAAGGGTCAATGTACCCACATATATGTATAATTTAGGTAAATGATTTTACAAAACCGCTTAAGATCTTTCACAAACCGTTTTCTGTTAAAGTAAGAGATGAAGGATAGTTGGACAGTGTGTACCCATAGGCTGCTGTTTGTGGGTTTAAAACAGCGGCTGTGCCTTTAAGGACCCAGAGACCACCAGTATCCCATCATGCTCAGCAAGTGGCAGTTGCCTCAATTCTTTTTTCTGGCACCTGTTGACAGGATCCTGGAGCACTAAGCCCAGCCTTTTAGACTTTTTCTCCTCAAAATATTCTCCAGTGGAACTTTATAAAAACTGTTCCATTTCACGTTTTTCATCCTTCTCTCACTATCTTCTTTTTTCTGACAGAAATTTGTGGCATTTTGTCATTTAATATACCTTCTCTGTTTAACAAGTGCACTGCCTGTGGTAGAAAGAAGGTCAAATCAGACCCTCACAATGTCTGTATTCGATGCCTTTCATCTAGTCATATTCCTGAACATTGCCAACACTGCAATAAATTTTCTTGATTCACCCTGAGAGAGAGGGAGAAAATTTGCCTTAATGGCACAGAGGAACGACGCAGACAGCAAGTGCAGTCTAAAGGTGAAACTTCAGAGCGAGGAATGCAGTCCTCTATCAGGGCTCTGCCATCTACCTATGAGGAATGTGGAAGGTCCAAAAAGAAGGTTCCAGCCCAAAAAACACATCTTTCGCAGTCCTCGTCAAGGGGGTCGACATCGAAACCAGGTACGGCACCAACTTGCTCGCCATCAAGGGCTGAAAACAAGGTAGATTGATGCCTAAAGTACATACACTGTCGACGCCCACAGTAAGGTCGATGTCGGGAAGTATATCGATGTCAATGCGTGCAGACCCAACGACGCTGAGGAGCTGTTCGACATTGAGGCATCAGAGGAGATTGCTGTTGAGGAGCAGATCGGCGTTGAGTCTTCGACGGAGGTCAACATCGAAAATCAGTTCAATGTCGAGGACACAGGAAATGAGCAAAAAAACCTATTCTTCTCCAGATTCAGAATATTCGAGGGTATACTTTCCCTCTTCACCGGTAGTGTTACCGGATTCTCCTCCACCACCAACTCCTCCTCCTCCACCACCCACACTGCCATCAGCTCCTCCATCACCCTCTGCACTTATTCCACTAGCACCAATTCCTATGTCTCTGCGTTAGAAATGGGGTTTCTGGTTAGCTGTGGTATGCACCTAAGCCAGGCAGAATCCACCCCTCTAGTCAGGGTAAGTATGTTACACACTAAAGATAACCTGTGCTCATCCTCCGGTTGCTTAACACAGAGCAGTCAGGCATATCATCAGTGGCAATGTGTAAAGCGTTTGCGCAACACACTCACACCCGTAACACAATGCATACACCATAAGGAGACTCCACACAGGATTATATAAAAATACATTGCATATTGTGCATAACTCATAGACCAAAACAAAATGAGTCATACGTTCTGTGTATATTATTTAAATTCTGAAGTAATACTCGTCATCCTGACCAAAGAACCAAAACAGTATACATTAAAACATCAGGTCATGAAATGCAACAGGTTATGAAATAAAAACATGAGTGGTACCAGAAAACCATTAATACTTTTGGAGATATGCTTATTCAGATGTAAATCACGATCAATGCAAATATAACACATCACAGCCTCAGAAGCATCAAAGCTTTTTCTAGACTTCATATGGTAATTTCTGATTTAGGTACAGGCGTTCCAAACTTGCCTGCAGTCAGAGTACGCGGGAGCGCTGGTGCGCTTTGGTTCCAGTAATTGTTGTATTGCTGGCAACCCCTGCAGTGCAGGCGTGTTGGGACCACTCTGGTCCGACGTAGGAAAGCAATTGTATGTGCCAAAGTATTGCGGTACTTCAGACTAGCGGTGCTAGCGGATATAGCAGTGTTTTTAACTGCAACACGAGGGTTCCCAAGCATATAGATAATGACTCTACACGAGGTTAGAGCCGTTGGAAAATGGTGGGTGCTCCCTTCATGGAAATTAAGGTAATTCCCCATCAGGCACGCCGGTCGCCTCCTGCACAAATAGATGAGCCAGAATGTTGGACTAAAATGCTTCAGAGGCGGTGGAATTCACAGGGAGGGAGCCGAGTCTCAGTGCCCCCAAAGGTGTTGATGCACCCACCCAAGTACATTTCACGACCTGCATGCGCTACTTTAGTTGCAGGGACCGCGCGGTTACAATTACCAAAACCGGGCTGGTCCTAGGCATCACAGTACCCTTCTGGTGATGGTGCGTTGGTGAGCGCAACAGCCTCCCGCAATGATGGTTAGAGGGAGGCTGACGCGCTGTTGTTCCCCTCCGGTGGACACAGCACTTGTTGGGGAAAGCAGCCACTCTGGATGTCGAGTCGGTCTCTCACACGGAGATCACGTTGGAGTCAGGTGAGACTCGTCTTCAGCTACAGCGGGCCTTGAACATGGTGCCTGCATTGAGACAAAAGAGAGTCATGCTGAGGATGGACCCTTGCGGGTGCAGGCAGGGCTGCGGCACAGCGATATCCTGCTCCCCATGGAAGTCCCTCGGCCTTGGGGACTCATGACACATCCAGCGTGTTAAGTGTTTGGAGAGGGTCCTGTATGCCACATAGAAGGGGAAGAAAACCCCATGCATGTGCACGAGTAGCGAGACAATACTACACTTGCGGTACTCCTTTAGCGCTCCAGAGTTCTGGGGCTGTTTGGGCAGCAATATCAGGGTGCAGTTCAAGGGTGCTGAGACAGGGGAAGCACCGTGCCCAGTCCTTGGAGGTACAGCCTTGTGCTATACTGCAGCTGGAAACATCCCTCAGTGTTGGAAGTCTTTGATGCCCAGGGGACTCTGGAGAACTAGGGGCAAGTAAACAAGCCCTTGGAGCTTCCCTGGGGAGCGTAGAGGATATAGAGGAGAGACTTGAATTCTCCCCTCACTGCAGAGGCAGCAGGCCAGCACAGCAGAGCACAGTGCAGAGTGGCAGTCCCTCCTGGTAGCATAGCAATCTGCTTACAGCAGGCCAATACAAACAAGAATTTGCAATGCAAGCGGGCTCGTCTTTGGGACCTTACAGGTATTTAGCTATGCATCACATTAGCCTGGGTGCTTAAACATCTACTGTTCTTTAACATGGAGGGAAAGTAAGCACCAAACTGCGTGACACGCCAGGTATGGGAAAACATGGAGAGAAATATTGCCTTTCAGCAGGAAATGGTATAGTCCAAAGCTCTGTTTTTAATATAAAATCAGGACCTTAGGTGGTCTTATCACTGAAAATACAAGATTTAAAAAAAATATTATCCACGGAGTAGGCCTCACACTAGTGAGAAACCAAATAGGATGTTTGTCACTACCAGAAGAGAAAATCACACAGAAGGGGCCCCTGAACAGATACCTAAGCAGGGGAACAGGGGAAAACGTCACTATCAATGAAACCCGCTGCCTGAAAATAATTTTAGCAATAAGCTTAACGTGCAGGATCAAGAAAAGGGAAAATAAGCTACATCTCCATCGCTGTGTTCTTGCAGAATGATGTAATAAAGGTCTTCAAAAACAAAAAAAAACACACAAAAAAGTTACATCTCCATCTGGAACAATACAGTGTGCAAAAAATGAGACAATGTATAATTATACCATGTAGCAATTATTTTGGGGAGTATACCCAGAGTTTATTATACAAATCAATAATGTACCAAAATAGCAAAATTACATAATTAAATATTACAATAAATACAATGACAGAAAATAGGTAAACAGTTACACAAACTCCTAATACCCAGGCGTAAGCAAAAACAGATCAAATACACCATGCAGCCAACTAAGTCTTGCAATTCATTCTAAACCACACTTGTTCACTCACTCATCACACTGCAAGACAAAATCCCACCCCATCAGACACAATACCCTTAACGAGAGATGGTCCATCATATAATACAAATAAGTTCAGACAGGAACTGTTGTTGTTGTTTGTTATTGGCAATTCCAACAGTTTAACAATGTCTGTCCAATAGGTAGTTGATACATATTTTTCTATCTTTTGTACAGACAAAAGTAAAGCATGAAATAATGATTGTTGTAGGAAGGTTGTGCTGATCAGCTGGGGACATGCACAGATGCGCGTTTCAGTGGAAAACCCCGGGTGCGGGTCACACCACCTTCAGGGCGCTAAACGTAAAGATGCAAAAGTAGTAGACGCCTGGGAAACCTGGGCTGGTGCGAACTCGAAGATCACAGAACAAAAGGACCTTGTCCAGCGGAAGGAACTGCTGAAAGTGAACCTAACCTCGAGGGATGGATACAGAGGGCCAGATAAATGTCACTGTAGGGAAATAGCAGCCAAAGATATCTCCTGCCAAAGGTACATGGAGAAATTTCTATCAATCTGGCTGTGACAGAGGGCAACAAAATGGTAACGAGTCACAAATGTTCAAAGCACTCTGGTAAGGACAATTCCACGAGTGTCATGAGGAAACTGAGTCCCTGGATTGTCTCAGTTCCAGCCAGAATGGATGCCGGGCATGCCACACCATAAAGGCATATGTCCTACCTTTCACTTAAACAGCACCCTACCTTACGGGTGACCTACATGTAGTAAAAGGAGAGTTTTAAAGCTTGGCAAGTAATTTTAAATGCCAAGTCAATGCAGCAGTAAGCGCTGTGGACCTACTAATAACATTTAATTTCCAGGCCCTGGATATATGAGATACCATTGTACAAGGGTCTTATAAGCAAATGTTCTCCCTCTCTCTCAGGGTGCATCAAGAACATTTCTTGCAGAGTTGGCAATGTTCAGGAACATGACTAGATGGAAGGCATCGAATACAGAGGTTGTGAGGGTCTGATTTGGCCTTCTTTCTTCCACAGGTAGCACTTGTCATACAGAGAAGGCATATTAAATGATAAGTAAAATAAATGCGCCTGACATGTGTAAAGCAATCATACCATGTTTAAAGGTGAGAGCACATGCACTATAGCACTGATTGACAGTGGTAAAGTTCCCAGAGGCCAAAGCCAACAAAAATAGGGCCAGAACAATAGGAAGGAGAAGGCAAAACGACTGGGGATAACCCTGAAAAATGGGCCAGGTCCAACACTGTGGATCTGCCGAGACCTAGATTGTGCTCAAGAACGCTCCATCGTTCACACCATCACAGGCATTATTCCAGGCATACATTGTCTTCCAGCCACTCTCGCCATACGAACCATAGATCATGTTCAAGGTGAAGTACTGGGTTTTTCAGAACCGGTACCGAACCGGTAACCCAGCGGTGCCAGGGAGAACACCCTAAGACTTCGGGTTCTTCCTGATTCAGACTACAGAAACACAGAGTCTTCTAGGTGAAGTCAAAGATCGAATTTATTGGCTGCAACCAAGTAACAGGTATCCTAGAAGTACAACACGGTGTATATTCTCAGGAGACTGCTCAATCTTACAAAGCCAGCCTTCTCTTTTTATACAAAATATTAAGCTTTAGGCAAACATTCCTTAAATTTCAGTTGACCATTCACATGTTTTCACTACAAAGAAAAAGCAGAGTCATGATGACAAGCCCATATTTCAGTTTGTTCAGCCCACAATAAAGTACCCGGCAAGGCCCAGTATTTCCATCAGATATCGACGGACCCCTAATAAAATCGGGCACCTCCTCCTCGTAAAGCAAGTCATAAAGTAGAAAACAGGGACAGGTGTGTGCAAGATTAGGCGTGGTTTGTGTGCGATGAAAGGTTTATGGCATGTTGTGCTTTGATACTATCTCGTTCGGCCACTGGGAGAGGAACTGACCGAACAGGTTTGGCCTTGGGCAGTGGAGTCAGCTTGCCCAGGTCAACAAAAAGTCAGGAAAGGTGTACGTGTCCTTCAGGATCGAGTTTGGCCTAAATCATTGGCCTATGTGAGGGCAACTCACAAAATGGCTGCCGTACGCACAATGGAACCTGAGGGTTCGGGACGAAAACTACGATTTCAGGGTGAAATCGTCACTCGAACATGACGAACATGCTTGTGCATAGTGTACTAACCATTCTCGGTCTTCTGATATCGAAATCGCCATTGTACGATGATATTTATAACACGGGTCCAGAATTTCAAGTACCACAGCCCTCCTTTTGCCCTTACATAGGCAATAACCTATACTCATGCTAATCTGAGTCCAGGTCTATATTCGTAAAGTCATTGAGATGTTGCTGTAGCATCATCCTATTACTTAGCTCGTCCCTCGATACAGGCTTCCTTACACACGATGTAGCACAGAGGCCACATATGACAGGAGCACACTGTACGCACAGACAGAACAGGAAAAGGATGGCTAAGACCATCCCAATGACCATCAGAATTTTCCATCCCCAGCCGGATACCAGTTCCCAGAACCATCCCATTAACGAACAATCTCCTTTGTCCACATGAATAGATTCGGAAATCTTATGCAGTTTGGAGATGGCCTGGTACACTGTTGGAGCGTTATCTGGAATGAAAACACAGCAACTCGATTGGATCACACTACATACCCCACCTCTGTCTGCAAGTATGACGTCTAACGCGACCCTGTTCTGAAGGGTCATAAGACGGTCCGACTGGAGCTCAGCAGTCAAGTTGCTAAAGGCACCGGCAGTTTCAACTACGGTGGATTAAACCACCCTTGTCAATTGCCTTATGTTCCTGCTGTTAACGATGGGTCCCCAGAACGGCAGAAAACCTTTTACGAAGTCTCCAAATTCTTGTCCTGCAGTGTCTTCTTCACTGAAGACACCTCTAACTAGCCTTGTCTTATGGTAATCTGCCACAGCTGTGTAGGTGGGAGGCAACAGTAACGAAACAAAGCATGTGCCCGAAAAGTTAGGGGGCAACCATGTATAGGCTCTATCATGGCAGATGAAATAGGTACCCTTAGCTGCTAAGAACGAAGGGGAAGTCTGAGACGCAAAAACATACGTTTCAGTACAGATACTCTTCCCTAGATGAGCTCTGGGATTCTTGCCAGTACCTTGCAGATATAAGTGACCCTGATGGGGTACAATCCAAACCGGGGAAGATCTCTTTGCTTGGTGTTTCTCACTCAGAGTAACTCCATATCCGGTTACGTTCCATCCTATATACACTAGTGTCTCATCTTTCGGGATAGTCTCATAGGAGATATCTTTCTTAATCATGTCTACTATACCCTTGACTAGAGCACTATTCTTAGGATTGTCTGTCACAGAACGTAGGGGGTAGGTCTCATGTGCGTAAATGAACATTGTTCTGTATGCCCACACGGAACCATTATGGCTAAATGGCAGAACCAGATAAGGGATACCTTTATCCGTTGTGTGAGGCATAAGACCACACACCCAACATTTAGTCGTGTTCATTACTAGTTGGTGTTGGTGCAAAAGCTGAACGAAGGAGTTATTAACAAACTCTAATCTCCTAGCCGATTCATGTTCAGGAAGGGGTTGAAAAGAATGTGAGGAAACAGTAGAAGGAGGAGGTATGGGCGATGAAGTTGGTGCAAATGTCACTCGAAAAGAGGATAAAACATATCCTATAAAAAACATCATCACACTGAATAACATAAAAATGCATAGTATCAAAAAGCATTTCATGGTCATCATTCTGCAAATTGTAGTCTTAAAGTTCATTTGTTTGGCAGGTCTCTCCATCTCGAGAAACTCCATCCTCTCTAAAATGCTGCTCGCGATGGTAGGGTGTTCTATGCTAAGGGATGCTTCTGTCAGTCCAGGGCAACTCCCTTAGACCAACCAGAACTGTCAACCTAACGCCTTCAGCTGCACCCCAAAGACTTGGGCAACCGCGACCCTACAGCGGAACCCGGATGGTGGTTCGAAAAACAAAAATAAAAAAGTTTCTCAGATGAGAGAGCTGCACTTTTCGAAAAATAGCAAAGAAAAAGGAATATATTTTTATTTGTCCATAGTTCTCGGCCTCAGAATGTAGCGTTGTTTCCCAGATACTATCTGGTCTTGGAACAGGAGTTCAGGCTCTGTAGTGTTCAATCGAATTGACGGTGGCACGGCTCCTTGTAAGAGATTGTCACTTTCTTTTTCAGTATATGTTCCTTTCACACGTGCATCGCTGAAAGGCAGAAATCAAGGCACAGTTTCAGTCTCTGAGTCAGCGACACCCTCCTGGACCAACCGGTCGTACGGTAGAGGCAACGGCACCCTCTTGCAGTGTACGCCGTGGATCCAGTGCTTTTTCCCTTCCACTCGAACGGCTGATCTTGTTGACAGAAGAACCAGGTGAGGGCCTGTCCAACTGGGCTGATTGTTTTTCATCCGCTGGAAATTCTTCACCAAGACCCACGAGCCAGGATTGAGAGTGTGTCCTGGAGCTTCAGAGACCTGAGGCAGAGTATCGTGAACCTGTTGGTGTAAAACACGCAATTTAGCCGTCAATTCGTACAAATAATCAAGCAAGACAGGGTGTTCGATCTCACTGAATTTGGTTGACCTTGGCACTCCCCATATGTTGGCCGGTCGGCCGAACACAATCTCATACGGACTAAGTCCCACTCGCGAATGCACAGTCATTCTTGTTGATAGGAGTGCCAAAGGCAGAGCGTCAGGCCATTTAAGACCAGAGGTTGCTTGAATCTTGGCCAATTTTAGTTTTAATGTGCCATTGTAGCACTCTACTAGTCCAGCTGATTGGGGGTGATTTGCAGGGTGGAATTTCTGATGGATGCCTAGCCCTTCGCATACTTCCTTCATCACTCGACCCACAAATTCACTCCCATTGTCACTCCAGACCATTCTCGGCATTCCAAACCTAGGGAAAATTTCTTTCACAAGGGCTTTAGCTGTGGATAAGGCAGTGTTGTCTTTTAGGGGGTATGCTTCTATCCATCTTGAAAAGGCACAAACAACAACGAGTACGTATTTCAGATTGTTGCACCTTTCCATGTGGATGAAATCTAGCTGCAAAACCTCAAACGGATACGTAGGAGGCGCAAAATGACCAGCTGGAGTTGGGGTTCCCCTACCAGGATTGTATTTCAGACACACCATGCAATTCTTGACCACATTTTCTGCACACTTAGGAATTCCAGCATTTTGCCATACTGGAGCCAACAACTTGCAAATCCCTTTCACACTGATATGAGCCATTCCATGGGCCATTGTAACAACTGCAAGCACGTACGCATCGGGTAACAACCATCTCTGATGCTCTGACAATTCAACCCAACAACCATTGGCATCCATTTTGCCTGTCGTTTCTCTCCACATATCAACTCTTTCTCTGTAGCTTCAGCTTGAATAGACTTTACACTCTCTATCGTGTCTTCACACATTCCAACGTCACCAATCCATCTTGCAGGGCCTGCAACATACATTCGACTCATCACATCCCTCGCTGTTTCTTTAGCGACTTCGTCAGCAAATGCATTTCCACGACCAACATCGTCAGTAACCTTTTTGTGCGCACTGCATTTCACAATCGCAACTTGCAACGGCAAAGTAAGTGACTCGAGAAGCGCATTCACCAACTGACCATGCGCTATCTTAGCTCCATGCGAGGTCAGAAACCCACGTTCTTTCCACAATCGTCCAAAACTGTGAGCCACACCAAATGCATACTGGCTGTCGGTATATATGTTCACTTTCATTCCTTTCGACAACACACACGCTCTCGTAAGTGCAATCAATTCTGCTGCTTGAGCTGAATTGTGTGGGATACGTGCAGCTTCAACAATCGTATACAAAGTCGTGACAGCATATGCTGCAGTCGTATCTCCATTCGGTAGCTTGAAGCATGAACCATCCACACATAAGGTACCATCACACTTCACAAGAGGAGTGTCCTGCAAATCTATTCTTCCTTTCGTTTCTTCTTCTGTTCTGAGAAAGCAATCATGCTGTTCAGAAGCATCTAACTCTGCTACAATAGGCAACAACATAGCTGGATTAAGCGTGTTGCATCTCTTTATGTGCACATGACTCGCTAACAGTGTCAACTCGTAACCTGACAACCGGGCACTGGTTAATTGCTGTGTCTTGGTTCTGTTTAACAACGTGTCCACTGCATGTGGAACCATCACAATCAATGTGTTATTCATCACTAAACCAGCAGACTGTCGAATAGAAACAGCTGCTGCCGCTGTGGCTCTCAAGCAACTCGGCAATGCTTTAGCTACCGGGTCTAAAGTCGACGAAAAATATGCACATGGACGCTGCTTGTTTCCGAACAACTGTGTCAAAACCGACAATGCACAACCTTCTTTCTCATGGACATACAATGTAAAGGGCTTACTGTAGTCGGGGGTACCCAACACAGGAGCCGAACATAATGCATTGCGCAATTCGGAAAAACTTTTCTGACACTCTTCAGACCATGGAAGGGGATTCGGTGTATCTTTACAGGTTAATGTTTGTGAGAAAATTCCTAGGCAGTCTAACCAGTAGGCAAACAATTAATCTGACCCAATAGCAAAAGGAACATTAAAAAAATACATTTATAAAACAAGCATACTTTTAATTGACATAGTAAAAATCATATAGAGCCCTGAACAATAATCAGACTATATGATGAAATCATACAATAATCATAACATATACAATTAATACATAAAATTAAAAAAAGTTTTAACAATTTAATAAAAAGACACCCTAAATCATAGGTGGTGCCTAGAGTACAATGGCGAATAAGAACTCGACGCGCGTTTCGGCGGAAAACGCCTTCCTCAGGAGTCACAGTTGGTTATCTGGAAGTACATATAAAAAGCACATATAAGGTACAATTCTTATTTATTGTAAACATACAAGTCAAAAATCCATTCTCTAATAAAACATAGATCACCAGAGTATAACGTTATACATATCTAACAAGAATATCCTTTACGCTATTCGGTTCAGACTTACTAATTTGTTTCTTACATGTCACCAGATGGACATGTCTTATCACTGGATTGTGTCGTACTCAACTATCAAGAAAATCTGATGTGCAGAACATATAGCAAGTGAGAAAAAATTGCACTGATGACATGGAGATTGTCGTTACCATCATACAATGAGTACTCTAAAATAAATACATATATTGGCAATGACTTACATTTGGATACTGATGACAAGCAATTGATGTCTTCATTCAAGATAAAAAACAACAAAACAGGCAGTGGATGTTCCTGGGCAATAGAGACAAAAAATTTCGTAATAAATATATCTAGTCGGGAACCAGAGATTATCATAGAGTCCAATCAACACACGATGTCACATGAATGCACAAAAAGAAAAAAGACTATGCTTGGTATAAAAGCAGTTCAGAGGAAATAAGCCTCTCAAAGTGAGAGAGATGCAGTCCCAGACAAAACCAGACGTTTAATAATATGGGGGTCATGTTGGCAGGTTTGGGTTAAATTGACTCATATTCACGCTCCGAGTTTGTGAATAATAAGCAAAATACCTGTGAAAAAGAGTCTGATGTTGCTAAGATGTAATCAATCGCTGGTCGTCAATGGCAATGGCACAGTTCTGTGAATGGCATACGATGTATCTGTGGGAAGGACGGGATAAATAAGATGCAAGGGAAAATAGATCACATATCTTGAGTGCATTCGAGAACCCATTTTGTGGGTCAGATTAATTGTTTGCCTACTGGTTAGACTGCCTAGGAATTTTCTCACAAACCTTATTTACCCTGCCCTAGGAGTCTGCGTACATTACTACCCAGGGGGTCCTTGTTTTTCTCATTGTCTTTACAGGTTAATGCCACTAAGGGTTTGGCCAATAAGGAAAAATTCGGTATCCATTGTCTGCAATATGATGTAATGCCCAAGAAAGCACGCACTTCTCTCTGTGTTCTTGGCACACTCAATTTCCCTATTGCCTGAATTCTTTCTGGGATCAGCTTCCTTCCCTCCTTCGATAAGAGATGACCTAAGTAGGTCACTTCTTGTCGACAATATTGCAATTTCGAGAGAGACACTTTGTGATGCAAATCACACAAGTGACGCAACAAAGACAACGTTGCTTCTTTACAGATTTCCTCAGTATCTGCGGCAACAAGCAAATCATCAACATACTGAATAAGGGTAGCGCCATCAGGAAGAACAATCGTATCAAGCTGTGTCTTTAAAGCCTGACTATATATCGATGGGCTTTCACAGTAGCCCTGGGGAGCGCGTTTGAAGCGGAAGCTTTGGCCTCCTAAACTGAAGCCGAAAATATCCCTACTCTCCTCGGCAATCGGGATGCTGAAGAAAGCATTCTTCAAGTCAATCACCGAGAACCAAGTCGCAGTAGCTGGAATCATAGTCAATAGGGCAGTGATATCAGGAACAACTGGAAATTGTGGCACAACTATTTTATTGACCTCTCTAAGATCAATCACGAACCTGTACACAGGTGGCTAAGAAGGATCAGTACGCTTGAAAACAGGCAGAACAGGACTATTGCAAACGTTGCCTCTTGTCTCTTCAATTACATCTTTTTCAATCAGGTCATAAATGATCGCTAGCAATGCCTTTTCACCTTCGCTAGAAATCTTGTATTGGGGAATGCGTGGCATTTTAACATTGGCTTTCAATGTCACAACATATGGCGGTATTTCCAAAAGACCTACATCATTAGGACCAGTAGCCCAAAGAATATCAGGAAGCAACGACAATTCTGTCGGAAGTTTGTCCTTTGACAAATACATTGGAGAGATCACTTTCTTACCCAGTGTAAGTTGTACTCCCGAAGGAGAACAATACAAAGTTGCATACAATCTTTTCAACAGGTCTAATCCTAACAAGTTTTCGCCACAACCTGTCGTCAGAATAAGGGGTGCTTCAAATTCGCAAGGTCCAACAGAAAGGGACATAGGACTAGAAACTGGGTTTCTAACCGGGGCGCCAGAAAAACCTACTGAAACATTTGTTTCGCCAGACAAAGGTGCGCCAGGGAGTTTAGAGTGCATAATAGAACTCTTTGTAGCACCAGTATCCAACAGAAAAGGCTCTGACACACCTGATGTAATCACCTCAACATAAGGTCCACTCTGATCTACTGGAACTGAAACAACTCCCTCTCTTTGTCTACGGCTGTCCTAGCAATCATTACCTTCCATATGCTCATCTTCTGTATAGTAGTCATCAGCATAGTATTGAGCTGTCCTACCAGACGCATTATTCTGCTGATCAAACCTATTCATTGAATTTTGAGGCGGAAAGGAACGCGCGTTCTGGGGGAAATTTCCACGTCCTCTACCTCTAGGTGCTTGTGAAATACCTCGACCTCTTGCGCTGGAAACACCATTCATGCGCTGTAATAAAGCAGGACAACTACTTTTAAAATGACCCTCTTCTTTGCAATATGCACACTGATTAGGGCCTACAGGAAAACGTTGTTGAGGATATTCGGTCCTTTGCGTGTCTCTCTGAAACTGCTGAGGCTGCTGATAGTTACTCTGACCACCATGAGGTGGGTACGCCTGCTGTAAAAGAACCTTTGTTTTTAACTCTTTTGTTGTCTTGTCTGCTCTATCTTTCTCATCTTTATCTCGATTTTCATAATACTGTGAAGTAGCCAATATCTGTGCTGAAGAGGATACAGCCCACAAACTTTCTGAATCTTTCAATTTCTTACACAACTCGGGAAGCAAATTATGTACAAACTTGTCAACGAACAACCGTTGACCACCTTCTGTACTCATATCTTGACCACTGTGGTCGACAAAAGTTTCTTCAAACCTGGTGAAGAAATCCGACACCGTTTCATCTTTCTTCTGCTTACACGCAGACAATTTAACCCAATTCACACGCATCGCAGGCATTACAGTTTTCATGTAATTAATGATCCTACCAGGGAGTTCTGCTACTAAAGGCTCTTGTTTAGCACCACCAACTTGTCTGCCATCTGCAGCAGCAATATTAGCCCATGAGTCACCTAACTCTTGATCATGATCCGCATGACGAATCTTTCCCCACAAAGGCTGTGGAACAACATTTCCAAACAACATGTCTATATCGGCTAAATTCATAATGCAAGAGCCTGCAGTCTGCGATAACTCCTTGTAATACCCTGCAGGATTCTTACGGGGATCAGGCAATGTCTGTTTAAGGGCCAAAACTTCAGCGCGCTTCCATGGAATGTGTACCCAAACACGCTGAAAATGTGGCTGAATAGGTGGGTTAGCTGCTAGGTCCCCTTCCCTCCATTGTGGGGGAACTTCTCTCATGGGATATTGTCTCACCTTCTTTTTAACAGAGGAATCAAACAATGAACGAGAAATGCCTTCACTCCTGAAGGATAACAATGTTGCGACCGCTTTCTCAACATCGGAACCCACAATCGTTCCCTTTGCAAACTCGAACCGTACACGGCACAACTCGGGCGGATTAGGCTCCAAATCATTATCCTCTAAATCCTCACAAAGGAAAGTACACATTTTCTCAAAAACGTATCTCTGTTTTGGTTCTTCCCACTGATGGAAGACATCCATAACAGACTCTAGCTCATATCTTATCGGGTCGGTAACCCATTTATGTGCCAAATAATTCAATGTTTCCTTCTCCCTCGAATCAGGCAGTTGGCTACGCAACTGTTTACGCTCTGAGACGGGAGTTACACTGGTTGCTCCGAAGACAGGGTAGAGAAGGCTAGCAACAGTGCTAGTCACTCTCTGGCGAACAGAGGGAGAAGTCGATGAAAGTACAGAAGGAAAAGCAGGGTGAGGCAAGGCAGATGCAGAGGCAGTGTCAGGAGGAATACCAGGAGTGGTAGACGATATAGTGGTCAGAGTTGCAGGGAGTAAAGGCAGAGCAGATGTCACAGTCGGTGGTCCTTGAGGAGGCTGCACCGGAAGAGTAGGAGCCAACTGAAGAGCAGCTGGTGGCTGTGGAAGAACTTGAGGCACAACAATTGGAGGTTGCACGACTAAAGGTTGCAGAGGTGCTGTAGCACTCTGCGCATAGGGGGTGGCGAACTCAATAAATGCGACATTAGGGGGTCTTGTTCAAGGTCTTTTGCTGCATCTTTCTGAAGAGGCGGCAAAACTGGATAATATTTATCCATTATCATTTTACGTTGCCTGTGCAACTGTTCACTTGCCTGTTCCTCTTCGTTATCTTTAAACTGCATAGCAGCTTGCATTATCGAGATACCCCTTTCTCTCTTATTTTTTTTCTCTAATTTAATTTCCTTCTGTTTGGCTTCCTTTCGCCATAGGCGGAAAGAGTCAAACCGGGCCGGGCTTTCTTCTTGAAAAGTTTAACTTCTAGATTATCTAGGATTTCCGTGTCAAAGCTACCGTATTGGGGCCATTTTAAAACACCATCTTTCCTGGTGTATCGGATCCACACTTCATTATATGTGATGGGGCCTACGCCATGCTTCACATACAGTTCATATGTTGGAGTTCCAATCAGAGGAACCGGACACGAGTCCTCCAATCGGGAATCCCTATTACAACCAAGACAAAACAAATTTCCAAGTCTGCTAAGACCAGGCATCTTCGCTCTCTAGTCTAGCTTCAAACTTCAAAGGATTATCGAATACGATATTCTCATGAATACACGAGTCCTTTGGCTTTGGTACTTGCAAGTTCCAAATCAAAGATCCCAAAGGATACCCAAACTAAGAACCAAACTAAGGACTGGGAGACGCTCCACTTATACTTAACTGAGGTATCGATGACGTCACCAGAAGACTCGTCTATCATTTCGCTCTACCAAACATCAAGGGTCCAAATCAGGGCGATAGTCAGGGCAGCAGTCCTTCGTAGCCGTCGGGAAGCGGGGAACCTCGCAGCAAAGACTTTCGGACCACGTCAACATGCAGGGGTCGATGAAGTGGCGGCCTTCCTCCAGAATTTTCACACGAAGCTCCTCACGAACCTCTGGCTTGGACCGGTACCGCTGATATCGCCCTACGTTGGGCGCCAACTGAATTACTGGGTTTTTCAGAACCGGTACCGAACCGGTAACCCAGCGGTGCCAGGGAGAACACCCTAAGACTTCGGGTTCTTCCTGATTCAGACTACAGAAACACAGAGTCTTCTAGGTGAAGTCAAAGATCGAATTTATTGGCTGCAACCAAGTAACAGGTATCCTAGAAGTACAACACAGTGTATATTCTCAGGAGACTGCTCAATCTTACAAAGCCAGCCTTCTCTTTTTATACAAAATATTAAGCTTTAGGCAAACATTCCTTAAATTTCAGTTGACCATTCACATGTTTTCACTACAAAGAAAAAGCAGAGTCATGATGACAAGCCCATATTTCAGTTTGTTCAGCCCACAATAAAGTACCCGGCAAGGCCCAGTATTTCCATCAGATATCGACGGACCCCTAATAAAATCGGGCACCTCCTCCTCGTAAAGCAAGTCATAAAGTAGGAAACAGGGACAGGTGTGTGCAAGATTAGGCGTGGTTTGTGTGCGATGAAAGGTTTATGGCATGTTGTGCTTTGATACTATCTCGTTCGGCCACTGGGAGAGGAACTGAGCGAAAAGGTTTGGCCTTGGGCAGTGGAGTCAGCTTGCCCAGGTCAAAGAAAAGTCAGGAAAGGTGTACGTGTCCTTCAGGATCGAGTTTGGCCTAAATCATTAGCCTATGTGAGGGCAACTCACAAAATGGCTGCCGTACACAAAATGGAACCTGAGGGTTCGGGACGAAAACTACGATTTCAGGGTGAAATCGTCACTCGAACATGACGAACATGCTTGTGCATAGTGTACTAACCATTCTCGGTCTTCTGATATCAAAATCGTCATGGTACGATGATATTTATAACACGGGTCCAGAATTTCAAGTACCACAAAGGTCAGGAACAAGAACACCCATAAGATCTAGGTGTAATTCAAGACATACAACATCCTCATCTTCTTGTGCAGGGGTGTACTCCCTGACATTGTTAGATATACCACCTACTTGCATTTCTCCAGTGGATGGCCTCTCTACTGTCCAGGAGGTCTTGGTAAGAAGAGCTGCAAAGCTTAATATACAGATGTTGGTCTGCACACCTTCTACATCTGTTATTTATGAGACGCTCCACTTGCGGAAAGCATCAAGACCACTGCTTCCTTTGGCGCCAGTACTCTAACATCCATCAGTGGAGCTTTTTCTGACCCCAGCCTCAACTAAGATTGCTCCTTCGAGGCTTCAAAAAAAGCACAGACCTCCCGAGCAAGATCCTCTCCTCCGATCAGATCTGCCTCCTGACTCAGTAGTCATATTGGCAGCCAAGAAGCACCATGCGACCACATCTGCTTCCTCAGTACCACCTGAAAGGTGAGCAAAAAGCTGGACTCTGGAGGCCGTGAAGTTTGCAACCCAGCCATAACCACCATGAAACCTAAATTATACATATATATGGGTACATTGGCCTTTGTTCTAAGTACAATCTGAAGAATTTCACCACAGTAGCATGTTTTCTAGGCTGCAAATTATATTCTTTCTTAAGTATTTCTGCAGACCTTCCTGAACAAAGGTAAACATCTACACTTAAGAAGATATTCCATGAGGAAGCGCTCTAGGATTCCTGCATGTGAGCGAAACTATTGGAATGTTTATGACTTAAAAGGAGATTCCCCCAAGAGAGAACTGGGATTACAGGTAAGAAACCATACCTTCTCCTTTGTTGCGCCTGCCTCAAGGACCTGCAGGTTTTTGATGCAAAGTCCTAACAATTTTGGTAGATAGAGCTTTGTATTGAAAATTATGGGTAGTAGCGCTGGAACACCTAACCATCATGAAACAGTCACTTGGTGTGAATTCGACCGGTTCTGTCCTGAAGCGTCCCTAAAACAACTTGCTAAAGTTAAATCTGGATCGCCTACTGTTACGTGTCCAGCCAAGTATATTACCTCACTTGACCCACTTTTGAACCCTCACTAAACCAGATCTGGAACACTTCTCTAAATACTGACACCTATCCATCTATCTGGAAAACAGCATTAGTACAGCCCATTCCAAAAAAAGTAGATACTGAACCGACTGAACTAAAAATTTACAGGCCAATCTCCCTCCTGCCAGCTCCTGCCAAGATATTTGTAAAGGAAGTGCAGAAACAACTCTCAGCATACCTTGAATTGAACAATCTGTTACATGATTCTCAGTCTGGATTTAGAGCTGGCTACAGCACAGAGACGGCCCTACTGGAAGTGGAAGAAACAATAGGGGAAACCCTCGATCATGGCAATTACTCTATGCTGGTGCTGTTGGACCTGTCCGCAGCATTTGACACTGTATCACATCGGATTCTTCTGGAGAGACTCGAGCAGTTGGTCATAGGGAACATTGTTCTAGCTTGGTTCCGCTCCTTTCTTGAGGGCCGATCCCAGAAAATCTATCTACGTCCTTACGTATCCACTGCACGCCCACTTATTTGTGGAGTCCCACAGGGCTTGGCCCTTAGACAACCCTTTTCAATGTTTACCTTGACCCTCTTGCCTCTATCATTGAGTTTCATGGTGTCAAGGAGGTCTCCTATGCTGACGGCACCCAGCTAGTGTTCTCTTTCAGAGACCACTCTGAGGTTGCTTTTACTAACTTTAAACAGTGTCTACTCAACATCTCATCTTGGATGACAGACAACTGTTTAAAGTTAAACACATATAAAACTGAAGTTCTATTTTTTAACCAGCCATCACACCCTAAAGCTGAACTATGGTGGCCCAAGGAACTCAATCCTCGTCAGCGCGAAACTTAGGATTCAAATTTGACTCTGCCCTTTCCGGGAAGGCCCAGATAGGCAATTATCATTTTCATGCTTCTGGAAGCTGAAAACACTGAGGAGATTTTTACATCTCCTACCCATGGATTGCAGGAATACGGTGGTGCATGCACTAATTACTTCTCAACTAGATTATACCAACAGTCTGTACTTGGGTCTCCCTGATTACCTTATCAAAAAGCTGCAGGTCATTCAAAATGCTGCAGCCAGGCTCATTAGGAATGTACCTCTCCGCCACCATATCTCCCCACATCTCCGCAGCCTACATTGGCTGCCTGTAAAAAAGAGGATCCAGTTTAAGGCTCTAATCTTGGCCTTTAGGTCCACCAGAGATACTGCCCAAAATACTTAAAACTAAGATTACCCAAATATACCCAAAACAGGACAATGAGATCGAATCACCGGAGACTCCTCACCATTCCACGTTTAAAAAAAGCTAGACTAGGCGGTCACTCTTTTTCTTTCATTACCGCCTCTTTCTGGAACTCCATGCCGGAGCATCTTTGAAAGGCCAACTCAGAACCAATATTTAGAAAGAATCTAAAGTACTTGGCTCTTCAGATCACCCTAGAGCCTTTTCCACTTCTGCTTACTCACCAGGACATCCTCCCCATACTACTCGCTGTCAGCACCGGGACACCTCCGTTGGAGGTAGCTGTTGCGCTTTACAAAATTCAATAATAATAATAATAACACCCAAGCACCATACATGGAACACCCTGTTAAAACAACGGAGTGCAAAGCACTATTTGCAGTACAACTGGCAATTTTCAAGTAAAAAGTTCTGCGCTGGAAATGTAATGCCATATTGAAATGTTGTGCCACGGTGAGTCACTGTATGTGACTTTGCAGCAGTGAAAAGTCTTGATAGGTCTGTCACATAGATTTTCTGTTTAGAATTTACATATAAGAAAAACAGTGATTGTGCAGATTGTGCTTTTGTCAACTACAAGGGGTTGCAAGAATTCCTTGTTGCACAGTCTTCCTTAAGAGCAGTGCTTCTATTATAGAAAGCTGAGGCTAAGATATGTCCACAGAGATGCTCCCAGACCTTCCTCCTGCCAAGAAAAAACTCCAGAGACTTCCCTACTTGGCATACCTTCTTTTCACTTTGGGAAAAGAGATACAAAATGGCCCAAGACAAATGGAACATTCAGTTGCACACAAATCCATGTATTTTCATTTAAAGAGAAGACATTTAAACTCAGTATTTAAAATGACATAAGGTGGGATATCCCTATTTGTTGTGCAAAAGACAATTTCCACAGAGTTCTAGTTTAAATTAAGTATTTCAGTGCAATTCTTTTCTTCTGAGTGATATGAAGCCTCTGAAAGGTTCATGTACATATTCATCAAGAGGTCAAACGAATTACAGGTACAAATGATTTCAAACGCCGCCCGAATCAGTTTTTACCCGTCGCCTGGGCTGCAACATGGCAGAAGCGCAGAGAGGGGAGGAGCTCTGGGAAAGCCTGAGGCCTGGAGTGCGGAGAGTAGGCCGCTGAGCTAGCGGCGTGAGAAGAGGTGAGGGCGGTTACGCAAGACATACAACCCGAACCCGGAACAAGGCTCATCGTAACACTGCTCTTCGAGGCATCTCCCCGCACCAGGGCAACAGAACGTTTGGGAGCTCACGGACTCCCTCCCCTACACCGTCTTACAGACAAGACAACGATTTCCAAACAACAAACCAGAGCATTTTTCATTTGAAGAATTCACCAATGACCACATCGCCACAGATTTAATTTTGATGACCAACAACCGACAATAAGATTGACTTTCAAGATTCGTGCAGACTTCTTACGGACCCACATCTATACACCTGGTCTCGAGCGGGGCCGGGTTGGAATTATCACCGGCCTAGCGACCTATGGTGGGCCACCCTGAACTTACAGCCCTGAGGAGCCGCGGAATTATTATATTCCAATGCGACGAAACACTTGTCGGCTGGCTTCAAAGAATATTAAATGAAGATCTAATCATAAAAAACATTGGTGTTCTCTCTGACAGCGGCGATTCAACTATTAAGGTGTCCATCGTGGCACAAGCATGTACTTTATCGTTTGGTGTGTGCAGTAGGCATTTGGTTGTCTTTGTTTAGCGTGTGGTCTAGACTACACACTTGTTGAGGGGTTATAGGGCTCATCCCCTTGCCTTATTGCACCACCATCTTTATCATTACTACACAATACCTATGCGTAGAATAGGAGCTGAGCGCCCAGTATTTCCCCCATCCTAAAAACCCTCTTCTTTAGTTTAACATATTCATCAAGAGGACAAACGAATTACAGGTACAAATAATTTCAATTTTTTTTGGGGGGGGGGCGCTAGAGGGCGCGCAAGCAGTATGGCCGCGCGTACGTGAGGCTCCTGCCGTCTGGACCAACTATCCTGAATTTATCCTGCCAACAACGTTGGTGCCGAACGACAGAAATCAGATTAAGCTGAAGCCCAAGTCCTGGGACGCATTCGGTGAAAGTTTGGAGCCGAACGGAGCCGAGCTGTGCAAACGCCGCCCAAATCAGTTTTTACCCGTCGCCTGGGCTGCAACGTGGCGGAAGCGCAGAGAGGGAAGGAGCGCTGGGAAAGCCTGAGGCCTGGAGTGCGGAGAGTAGGCCGTTGAGCTAGCGGCGCGAGAAGAGGTGAGGGCGGCCACGCAAGGCATACAGAGACGGCACGTTACGAGGCCAGGTCCCCCATTACCTGTGGCGGCACAAGGTAACAGCGCATAGGGGGCCCGCGCCGAGAGATTGAGACGACGGAAAGGCCGCTAACGGCCATAATCGGAGGCCTGGAAGCGTGCGCTGGGAACCGGAAAACTGAAAGGGGGCCTCGGAGACTTGGAACTGAGACCTGACACGTGAAAACTGGCAACTAGAGCGTGCTACGCCTAGGACATAGTCGAAGGAGCTGGGGGCCTGAGCACTGAGGTACGCCATTATGAGACACGAGGCTGTGGCGCAGCACGAAAAAGTCGCGAAGTGCGAACCCGCATTAGCCGGAATACTGGACGACTACTTGAAGAGTGAGTGCATAGGGCCTTGGTGGCAGTGCACGGGGAATGCCGCTGAAAGTGTGAGCAACGGGGGTGTTGGATGCTGAACACGGCTGCTGCTCAGCAGTGCAGAGACTGGATAATAGAGCTCCCCGAGACACTTATACGGGAGTGCGTAGTCTGGCCCCAGTCCCAAGGGCTGAGACACTAGGTGTTAAAATGGGGAAACCAGACACCAGGCAGCCGAAAATAAGTTTTGAATCATCCAGGAATGTGGCTAAACACAAACAAAGTGAGTCGGTGCCGACAGAGGAGAACAGCGGCAATGGTGGCAACACGTCACGAAATGCAGACATGCTTAATATATTGCAGGAAATGAGACAGGGATTTGCGACAGTGGTGGATAAGGTTGATCGCATGTCCTCAAGAATGGATGCTATAGCACATAAGCTGGATGCACATGAGGAACGCATTAAAGACACGGAAAGGCGAATATCTGACAATGATGACACAACGGCTGAGCACACGGCTCAACTGGCGCGCATAGATAAGATCTTGAAGACCATAGCAGCCAAGAATGAGGATTTGGAAGCGTGCAGCCGCCGGAACAACATACGTGTGGTAGGCATTCCGGAGACAACCAACACCAGTAAAATGGAGGAGTACGTGGAGAAAATGTTGAAAGCCACCATAGGAGCAGAAGCTTTCTCCCCGCAATTTATTGTTGAGCGTGCCCACAGATCCCTTGGGCCGAGACCTGTGCCTGGGGCCGCGCCAAGGCCCATAATTGCCTGATTGTTGAATTACCGAGATAGGGACGTGGCTCTACGGGCAGCTAGGAACAAATAGTCCATGAACTACTATGGTAATACTTTTTCGATATATCCAGACTTTACACCAATAGTGCAAGAAGAACGTAGGAAATGTATTGCAGTCAAGAAAAAGCTACGTGAGGCGCAAATTGATTACGCACCGCTCTACCCGGCGAAATTGCGAGTCTGGGCAACCTCCCCCCACTGTCGGGGCCCCGTCGATTCACACCACGGAGGGCCTCAAGGGGAGGGGAGAGACGGTGTAGCCCTCTAGAGATGGCCCCCAGAGGGTATACCCCCGTAACGTAAGGCAGCGCACGAGCTGCTGCTGGACTAGAGACTACATTGGACTTGGTATTGGGGAAAGGGGAGGGGGGAGGGTGATAGATTCTGGCAAAATTGGGTTGCTTCAGTGGGAGGTGGGGAGGCAGGGGGAGGATGGTGTTGTTGTAATGTTGAAAAGGTTTGAGTTAATGGTACACATGAGTGAGTACATTAGGGTCCGCAGGTACAAATATGGTCAATTTGAACAGTGCAACGTGACTAAGGGGAGTGGCACAATGGTCAGTGCAGGATATTCTACCGTCCTGCTGTCACAGATGGCACACACGTTAGGAGAGTATGGCTGAGGCGACGGTGACTGCACTAAATATCATTACACGGAATGTGAGAGGACTGGGAGATCCCAGAAAAAAGAGGCAAGTGTTGTCGTACTTGGATAGACCCAATGTGCACATTGCTATGCTACAGGAGACTCACTGTCCGCGAAACACACCCATCACATTTGCTAGCAAATGGGCAGAGACTAGAATATTCTCGTCTTATTCCACTTATGCCCGAGGTACTGCAATATTGGTTAAGAAACAAGCACCGTTTCAGATAGCTAGGGCCACATGCAATGCGGAAGGCCGGTACTGTATAGCGTGGGGGCGGCTGGGATCTCAATCAGTCACTTTGGCCTGCTGCTATGGGCCAAACTTGAATGACCCCGGTTTCTTTGAAGTGCTGTGGGCCAAGATCTTTGAGACAGAATCTACGCATGTCATATGGGGAGGGGATTTCAACGTCACGTATAATCCCACTGTAGACAGGTCCCACTCAGCGCCGCATCATTACACCAAGGCGCAGGCAGTGCTTAAGGAAATTAAGTCCAGCTACCAGTTGATAGATGCCTGACGACATGGGCATCCACAAAAAAAGAAGGTACACACTTCACGGCGCATGCCCAATCTTGGGCTAGACTGGATTTTTTCTTTGCGACTAGAGGGCTGGCCCCAGCGATAGCTGACACAAGGCATCTCTCTAGAACGTATTCTGATCACACACCGGTGCTCATGGCGCTTTCTTCCATGGATTTTAACATACCGCGTAGCCCGTGGAGACTATATGCCCCTATCTTACTGGATATAGTTTTTCAGGAGGAAATTAGGGAGGAGACCAGTGATTTTTTCAGGCGAAATAAAGACTCTGTTGACAGTGTGTAAGTAGTAAGGGAGGCATTTAAAGTGACGATGCGAGGATACTGTATAGGGAAAGGAGCTGGGGTGCTTAAGGATATACAAGCCACGATACGGAAATTAGAAAGTGATCTGAAACAGCTAAAAGCTGAGCTTTCGGTGACTCCAAGTGGGGAGGCGCAGGCAGCCTTTAGGGAAAAACTGACGCTTTACATGGAGGAAGCACAGAGGGAAGCGAAATTTAAAAGCAAATACTGGGTGGCCAGGAATTACGGTGAGGGTGACAGACCTGGTCGAATCCTGGTACAGAAGGTACAGCGGCAGCAATGCTCCTCCTACATTACAGAAGTTAGAAATTTACATGGAGCACTCTGTCGGGACACACGCAATATACTCAACACATTCCTGGAACACTAAAGCACACTTTACACCACAAAAGGGCATGGAGACACTGAACTGGATGACTTTCTTGGGGGGGGGGGGTAACACTGGGGTGGCTTAGTGATGTGCAGAGGGCCTTCTTATGTGCGCCATTCAAACTGGATGAGGTGAGGGAGGCCATAATGAGCATGCAGTCAGGCAAGGCCACTGGTACTGATGGAATACCAGTGGAGTTTTATAAAACCTACATTGATATTATGGCCCCTGTACTTAGGGAAGTGTACGAAGGTACGATGGCAATGGTAGATATTTCTTTATTTAGATATATAAAAACATATCTTTAAAAGATTATTCCAGCACATTAATACAATTTTACAGATTAAAAGAGATTAAGAAAAGAAGAAAGTAAAAGCAAAATAAAATTTGGCCTTCTTATCAGTGCTTACTGCAGCGTGTCAATTTAGAAATTAGCACTCCCGGACTATGCAGATGAGGTTAAAGTACATGTTTATCTGCACAGTTGTCCAGTTTTTCTAAAAGACTATAAACTTGCTGAACGAATTTGGCCAATTTTATATTTAAAACAGTGTTCTCTAAGGACATAGCAGCAATAATGGAATGTCTGCAAGTCCGAACTCCCAGCCTGCTCCATTCTGGCCTGAGTAGGCGTCTGCGTTGGAGAATAAAGAAAGGGCATGTACAAAGCACGTGCAAAAAAGTTTCATTTGCTGACCCACACCCTCTGCACGTTTGATCAACCCTTTTTTGACGCCATACCGGGAGATTTTGAAGGAAGCGCCAGTCTCCCAGTCTTAGGGCGATCAAACATCGCTTTAGATGATAAGAAAATGTTGTCGAAAGGTAATTAGCCGGGGATAGTCGTTTATAGGAGTTGGCTACTGCCCATGCATGGCTACGTTTCGCAAGGAGAGCTTTGTCCATGATCAGGGATTTCAGTCTTATAACTTTTTTTATTGTGATTTTGAAAGCGGTCTGGCTTGGATTAAGGGCCCAAAGATCCGCAGCAGACATTTGTTGGATATAGTCATTTAGGAAGCGGCCAAATGATCCCCCCAGATTGCTCACACTGATTTCGTTCCAGACCAAGAGTTCCAGGGTACCAGCTTCTGCCTGTCTTAGTTTGTGAATCAGGTTAAGATATGAGCCAACGTTAGAAAATTCGTAGTTAATTAAGCCCAACTCTAATCTGACCTGAGCTGGCGAGGAGGACCTCGGCAGGTGGAGCAATTTCTTATAGAGTTTAATTGTCAGTTTATTTAAGGAATTATTCATTTTACCCTTAAAGATGTCTATGCCATACGAAAGTGTGGGCCCGATCTTTGCTCTGAGCACTTCCAGTAAATGCAAGAGCGTGGGGCCTGAGAGTCTCCTCGATAGCTTAGCCAAGGATACCATTAGCGCCGTAGCCTTGGCTGCAATCACAGTGCTCTGTTTGGTAAAATTGCCCCTGAAGTCCAAATGGACCCCTAAGTATTTGTACGATTGGCCAATTGAGATGCTTTCTTTGTTTATTGTCCAGCCTCCACCGCTGTAACGTTTTTTGCCAAACGGAACAACCATAGTTTTTTTCATGTTAATTTCTAACTGGTTGTTGACCGTGTAATGCATTAAGGCGTCAAGGAGTCTCTGTAGCCCCACTCTGGTGAGACTGAACAGTGCCAGGTCGTCGGCATATAAGAGATTGCATAATGCCGTGCCTCCTACTTTTGGTGGGTGGCTAATTACTTTCTCAAACGAACTTGGTAGGTCAGCAATAAATAGATTGAAGAGAAGGGGGGCCAGTACGCATCTCTGTTTGACACCACGAAAGGTCCAGATTTTCCGGGAGAGATGCGCGCCAGACCCTAACTTCACTCGAACCCATGTGTTGGAGTACAGCAGGATGATGGGATTCAGGATATTGTCTGGGATTCCCCACTGCCTCAGTTTTTGCCACAGAGCAGCCCTAGGCACCCTGTCGATGGTACGATGACTGTGGGACATCTGACACCGTCTATGAGGGAGGCCCTAATTATGTCACCGTTGAAGCCGGGTAAGCCCCCAGAAATTTGTTACTCTTACAGGCCGCTGTCGCTACTTAACTGCGACGCTAAAATTCTGGCCAAACTCATAGCAACGCGATTGAGCTTACTTATGGAAAACGTGATACTCCCTGATCAGTCGGGTTTTGTACCTTGCAGAGACACCTCTCATAATTTGAGGACCCTGTTCGCTATCCTGCACACAATATCCCCAGATTTCCCTATGGCGGCGATTTTTTTAGACGCTACTAAGGCATTCGACTCTGTGGAGTAGAGTTATATTTTTGGAGTGATGAAGAGAATGGGATTCCCGCCGTTGTTTTTAGAATGGATTAAATTACTATACACACAACCAGTAGCTAAGGTTTTGATTAATGGGCACACGTCGCATGCATTCAACATAACGAGAGGTACTAGGCAGGGGTGCCCACTGTCACCACTTTTATTCACACTTGCCGTTGAACCACTCGCGGCGCAGCTTCAGCAAAGCCACAATGACAGGGCACTGCAGTGTTATCAGCGCCAGATTCTTATCTCACTCTATGCAGATGACATCACCTTATATGTGCAAGACCCATGTCAGAACCTGAACCCAATACTAAGAGAATTTATAGTTTTTGGAAGGCTATCCGGTATACAGATTAATTGGGCGAAGTCCAGCTTTTTCCCACTCACGGACGCTATTGAGCGCTTCGAGATGGACTACCCCTTGGAATGGTGTGCAGACGAACTTAAATATCTGGGGATCAGAGTCTCGAAGGATAGAGGGGAACTGCTGAAATTAAACTATGGGACTGCTATTGTTAAATTGAGTGAGAAAGTGACGAGATGGGTGGCGTTACCCTTATCCATGGCGGGCCGGGCATCCTTGATTAAAATGGTGTTACTTCCACAGTTCCTATACCTTTTTCTGAACATCCCATACTACCCAGGCTCTCATTTTTTTAAAACACTTAAGGCAGAACTAATAAGACTGGTATGGGGAGGCAAGCAGCCCAGATTGCAATGGGAAGTAATGGTGAGACCGTATTCACAAGGGGGGGTCGGAATTCCTGATTTTGAAACATATTTCATGACAGCGCAGGCCCACTTCCTATGGTACTGGATTAAGCAACCTCGCTACATGCCACAAGTTGCGGCAGAACATTGGTTGGCACACCCTATCGCTATAGAAGGTGCACTGTACAGCGCGGTGGGAGCGAGAGAAAGGCAGCCCGATGCAATACATAACACAATAGTAGCTTGGCGAAATAGTGCTCGTATACTGGAGGTACCATGGTCGTACTCATCACTGATGCCCCTCACATATCATCCGGACATACCTCTGTTACAGGAGGAAATATTTAAGAGCTTTAAAAGGAAGTATAGTATAACCACTTGGGGGGATATGTACATTGAAAGCAAGTTTAGCACCCTTGAACAGATGTGCCCAGTGGAACAACGGACTCTACTAGATGTATTTCTGTATGTAAGATTGAGACAGAGTATTAAAGCACTAACCCTACAGTTTCCGGAAGAACTGGAGGTACTGACCCCTCTACAACTAATATTGAGTATGACTAGGCCTAGGAGACTAGTAGCATTGATATATAAAGCAGTGCATACACAGAGAGAGCGATCCGATACGCGCTCAAGGACGAGATGGGGAGAGGAGCTGGGGATGCCCCTGACAGATGAATAATGGGAGACCTGCTGCCTGCAAACAGAGAGAGTATCAGCGAGTAGCAGGCTCCGAATTATACATTACAAGTTTTTACACAGATTATATTACACGCCGGCAAAAAATTTCAGATTCCAGCTTAGAGGTGACCACAGATGTGACAGGTGTCGTGTTGAAGGAGCTGATTTCCTACACTTATCGTGGGATTGCCCAGACTACTGGAACAAGGTGTTTGAAGCGTTCCAAAAAATGATAGATATACCATTGAAGCCAGACCCTCTGTTGGCGCTGTTGGGATATGTTAAGCCTGTGAGAGCAGAACATAGGAGATTCATTGCCATGGCACTTCTGTTGACCAAAAGAAGGGTGGCCTGCAGGTGGGGGAGAGGGCGAGCGCCTAAATTTAAGACATGGCTGGATGACCTGATAGCATGTCAGGAGAAACTAACTACATATGCAGAGCTATTGCCAGTGTCCTCTAGACCTAATGATATATGGGCCCCACTGAAATGTTATCTGATTACCAACCCCAGAGACACGGGGTAACGCTCTGTAACTGTCACATAAGAGACACAGATGGGCATGGAAACAGAAAAAGAATGAGATAGCGCAGTAGTGGGTATGCTATATGGGGATCTATGGAAGAATGCAGGGAATGTTATGAGAATTGTACAATAGCAATATGCCGCACAAGAGTAGATCTCTAACGATTGTACGATATATGGTAAGACATTGCAGATATTTAAAGCAGTCAAGACGAGGTGGGTTGGTGTATTCGTGTATATAATACTGGTGGCGGTACAGATGGACACTAAATGTGACGCACTGTGTAATGATTTAATCCTGTGCATTGTTGACAAAGGACCCGAAATGGAATTAAATATGCAAAAACTGTGAAATGTACTTGTTTGTTACTTGAAAACAATAAAAAGAAGTTTAAAAAAAAAATGTATTTACATTTTTTTAATTTTATTAGAATACAGGTCTAGGATGTAGGAGTCGAGATTTAGTAAAACTTTTATATTTAAAAGATGTTCCTTCTGAATGCAGAGAGGCTACATGAATGGAGTAGGAGTGGTTTGAGGAGCTATCACCTGATCTTTTAAATGTATGGGGACTAGTAAATGTTTAAATGTTAGCAGTTAGCTAGGGCAAGTTTAGCATGCTGTGAGATGATCCTTTGGTGCAGGAGATAAGTTTAGCCACTACATTAGGGCCAGGTGGATTCCCGGAATGCCTGTCAGTAGGGATTTGTCATAGGCAAGTGTAGAAAGAACTAGGTTTAAAGTACTTGTTGGCAGGAATGACTTAGTTACCCAATGCAGTCTGTTTTGGTATAGTCTCTTTTTACAATAGTTTTCCGGGTGGGTTAATTTATGATTTTGAGTAATCCTTGACTGTGAGTGTTCTAGGGTCTTAACTTGCCTTGGTTTGGCGTCTGGCATGTACACTTTCAAATACAGCAGATTGTTATCAGCGTGCAGAAGAAATGCTTAATTTTCTCAGGAAGGAACAAAGGAGCATAATGTAAAGGTTGAAGAGCTTGGCTAGAAGGGGAATAGACCCATGAGGAACTTCTTAGTGAAATGGCAGTGGCTGCATATAAAGTTACTTCAAAGCACTAAGAATTAACTTGCTACCAGCTTAAAATGAGTGCTTTTTAAAGTCTCTTAATCCCTATGGAAAAGGAACCCTTGCTTTGTTTTAAAAGAACCCTCACTCACAGACTTAGTTGGTGACATGCTTCATGATTGGGTACCACTCACAGACCTAGTTGGTGACATGCTTCATCATTGGTTACCCATCCTGGATGCTGAGTGCCCCTACGGTGTGCTTTCATGCCAGATTTACTGCGTAGCTGGGTTTTTGGAAGTGAAGGAAGTGCAAGTGATTTATATTTGTCACAAGATCACCTTCGACAAGTTTAAAAACTTGGGAGATTTCGTTAGGACTTTAATGGTCCTCTTATATCCCTTTTCATGTGGTAAACATGTTTCAGCCATTACCATATGCCCATCAGGGTCAATATGGCTTTCGTCAGGACCAAAATACATCATGTGCACGCACCCTAAGACATGCCCTGCAAGCTTATGTTTCCAAACGTACATATCCTGAATCACCTCTTGCGACGGTATCTGTTGAGTTAAAAATTCAAACATAAAGAAAAGAGACAATTTTAGTCATGTTGGTAGCATTTCTCACATTCAGATTCATGGAACCCTGGCGTAAGTCCATGCGGGGCACAACAGCGCGCATCCATTAGATTCATGTATTTATTGAAATATTTTTTAATATACGTTTTTTGGGCATTTCAAAGACAAAGAAACATCTGTATACATTTCCACAGAGGGACCAGAATATCTTCCCAACACCTGGAACATATATGCCGTTTATTAATATCTTCACTCCCTTTCCCACCCCACCCTGGGTTCAGTTAAACTTGACATTAGTATGATGCATGATGGAACCTCCAGCAAGCATTTAGCATTGAGCCACCGTATGCCATATCCTGCTATGGCTTTTTTGCAAGCCGTGCCCATTATGTGGTGATAGTGATGGTGCGATATCATCATACTTCTATACAGTAGCGTGTATCAAAGTTTGTGGCACATCTCTGTCTAAAACTGAGCTGGTAAAATGTCTTTAGACTCACCTGTTGTGCAGCCTTTCTATACAACATTGTGGCTCCTATTGTCGGACTCTGACAGTGTGAAAGAAAGTGAGAGTTTCGATGATAAAGTGTTCCTGCTTCTTTTTGGCAAGTTTATATGCACATTTAGATGTCTCTAGGCTAGTGCATGGAGTGAAGCTGGCACAGGCTCCCAGTCCCTCTTGGAGCGTAAAGCTAGCCTGCTCCGCCCAATACAGATGCTGCTCTCATGCTAGGTAATAGCATTACCAGCATGACAGAAGTGTCTGGATTGGTACAGTCTAAACAACAAAGAGTTGGCTCTACACAGTTAGGCTGAGCACCTATAATCAAAAAACAAAAGAACGTGCCTAAACTGGTATTTGATTTAGACTACACTTTTAACTCTATAGGGTAGAAAAACTTATTTCAGCCCGAGATATTGCTAATAAATAGCCATTTATTTATTTAATTTACAGAATTTTTTTACAAAGATATTTTCATTTTTTATACATGTACTACACCATTATTCCTTATACAAATACTCATTCAACTGGTCAGACATATCACACTCATTCAATATCAGACATCCATATATACACTACAAATGAAAAGAAAAAGAACTTAGTAGTAGAATAAAAGAAGACAACACACAAAGGGGAGCGTACAAAGGCTGCTCAAAAAATAGACATTTGTGCAATACCAAACATATATATATACACACGTGGAAATCAATCGCAATCAACTTGATTAATAGAACACATTATATGTACATGAATCAAAATATCCAAGTTATCAATTTAGGAAGTTGATAAGAGCAGCAATTTGTACAAAGGCCTACGCGTTTCGAGTCCCAAGTAATATCTAGTGGGGGACTCTCATCAGGGCCAAAGGTAATATCTGTAAAACAGAAAAAATTATCTCTAAGTTAAAGAATACACTTGAGATAATACAGAAAGGTCTGTGAGCAACCACCATAGACTCGAACAGCTTACCCTACTGGTTTCCGAGACACTGAGGGTGACTGAAGAGAAAACTGGTGGATTGCTCAACAGGTCTTTTATATGATCTTCAGAAAAGGCCAAGGTGTCCTTCTCTGCCATGGAAAACTGAAAAATAACACAATACTGACCAAGGTGTAAGAAACACTAAAGATGGGATAATGTATGCGTATTATATAAAGAGAGACACTATAGTATCAAAGTCTATCTATAGTCTAATAGAGAGACAGTCAAAAAAATTGACGTCACTCACCAAAAAATTGTGACATACAAACAAACTTTGCGAGGAGTCCCCCGCTACAAAATGTCTAAACAACAAAGAGTTGGCTCTACACAGTTAGGCTGAGCACCTATAATCAAAAAACAAAAGAACGTGCCTAAACTGGTATTTGATTTAGACTACACTTTTAACTCTATAGGGTAGAAAAACGTATTTCAGCCCGAGATATTGCTAATAAATAGCCATTCCGAGACACTGAGGGTGACTGAAGAGAAAACTGGTGGATTGCTCAACAGGTCTTTTATATGATCTTCAGAAAAGGCCAAGGTGTCCTTCTCTGCCATGGAAAACTGAAAAATAACACAATACTGACCAAGGTGTAAGAAACACTAAAGATGGGATAATGTATGCGTATTATATAAAGAGAGACACTATAGTATCAAAGTCTATCTATAGTCTAATAGAGAGACAGTCAAAAAAATTGACGTCACTCACCAAAAAATTGTGACATACAAACAAACTTCGCGAGGAGTCCCCCGCTACAAAATGTCTAAACAACAAAGAGTTGGCTCTACACAGTTAGGCTGAGCACCTATAATCAAAAAACAAAAGAACGTGCCTAAACTGGTATTTGATTTAGACTACACTTTTAACTCTATAGGGTAGAAAAACTTATTTCAGCCCGAGATATTGCTAATAAATAGGATTGGTACAGGGCAGTTTGGGAGCCTGTGCTTAGGCAAAAGGCAGGAAGGCAACCCATACATTTAAATGTAAATGTATTTCTCATCCAGGGGATACTCATCAATAGTCCTAATCTATGAATAATCCCCGCCCATGTGCGGGATCCCGGAGCATATAGAAAATACATATATATATCTACATATGCATATGCCTAAGATATTTCCACAATGGCCAAAATGCTGAAATTACATAGGTTTGTATAGTAGCACCTACTCTCTCCCAACCCCTAAGGAAGAAAGAGAGCAGTAAACATTTGTCATACAACAATGCTTTATTGCCATAGATAAACCTGTAATTGCAGGCATTTGCCAGTAGGCTGCAGTAGAGTATAAAGAAAACAAAGAAAATTGACACCTTGCCTTTAAGGCATTAGAGTAGGGGTACCGTGCCTTTAAGACCTGCAGGCTACCCCCTGCTCCCATGATGCACCACAGGTGGCAGTTAGGTCAGTTCTTTTTTCTGGCTCCTTCTGGGAGGATCCTGGAGCTTGAGCTAAAACTGATTTTAAAAAATGTTTTCCAGAAAATTCGACGTTTTCTGGTTTCTAAAGGCTTCTGCTGCTGGTGTTGTGGACTTCCATACATTTTTTCCAGTCAGAATGCCAGCTTTATTTAGGAAATGTCCTTCCTGTGACAAGAAGATGGCACTGGCAGATCCACACTCGGTGTGTATTGTGTGTCTACCATCCTCACACAATCCTGACCAGTGCCACCATTGTCAGAAGTTCTCCAGGCGAACCCTGTGCAACAGGGAACGCATAAAACTCCATGCTCTGCTGGAAAAGGACAAGAGTCATCAGGTGGGTGGCCTTGGAGGCCCCAGGACATCATCTTCCAGCAAGCAACGTCAAAAGCGGTGACGTTCCACCTCTCCTGACCCTAGGAAGAGAAAGGGGACAAGAGAATCACAGTCAACGTTGTAGTCGTCGTCGAAGAGATCGAGACACTCTTCAGGAACACCATCTCGATGTCGAGAATCTCCGCTGCATGCAAGTAAGTCGGCGTCGAGGCACCACACTTCGGGCTAGAAGGCTGTGGGTGCTGAGAGACCTAAGTCTCCGTCAACGTCGAGGCTGCCGTCGACGTCGAGACACTCTCCGCCACCCTTGAGGGGGTCAGCGTCGAGAGTAACAACGGCTAACATTTCGCCACCAGTGGGCATGCCGTCGTCGAGAGGCTCGATGAGGTCCCACCACTCGACGTCAAGAAGATTGACGTCGACACAACGGCATGGAGGTTCACCGTCTACACGACGTTGTGAAAGATCGCCGTCGACTCGACGTCATGGTAGATCGCCGTTGACTCGACGCCATGGCAGTTCGACGTCGAGGTCTCCAACTCGACGCCGAAGGTCGACGTCGAGGTCACCTCATCGCCGTAGGCGATCGATGTCAAGACCATCGAGACCTCATTCGATGCCGATGGTGACTCAGACCTCATCGGCGTCTAAGCACTCGACGTCAAGAGAAGAGGTCAAAGGGATTGCGGAGTCCCCGCGGCAGTCAGTTCCCGGGTCCAGATCATCATCAGGAGACCGGTCATCATCTCCAGGAATGCACATTGTGGAGATCTTACCAGAAGTATCCCCCAAACCTGCAGAGGGGAGGGCCCACAGTCTGTCGCCTCGTCATCCGCAAGGTGCTGTGTCAGGTGGCCGCAGTAGTCCAGACCCGGATTACTCCCCCACGTATACGCCATCTGGGCCCACTCCTTGGAAAATCACTCCGGCTGGACCCACGAAGTCTCCCCCTAGGAGACCAAGTTCGCCTCCCAGGCCAAGATCACCTCCCAGACCAAGATCGCCTTCCAGACCAAGATCGCCTTCTACACGTCGGTCTAGGTCCAGGGGTCGTCACAGCCGTCAACACGACAGGCCCATAAGAGGAGCCGCACAAGATCACCTACATGGTCTTCCTCTACAAAATCTACAGTCCGGGATTACTCTCCGACCTTCTCCTGAACGCCTCCATCATGGGTGTCGCCCATAGATGACATCTCGACCTTCACAGATGTTCTGGGTAGGGGTACAAAGATACTCAACATCACTTTGCATAACCCGGTGGTTCCCACATCTGTCATCTTTGACAACTTGCTTCACCAGACAGCTCCTAGACCGCTGCTACCACTGGTGCCAGGATTCTTAGAACCAGATATGGCCATCTTCCTCACCCCTGCGACGGTGGGTTCTGTGCCATCCAGAATCGCCCAAAAATACAAGGCTCCAGCAGATGACCCCTTGTTTCTCAGGGTTGACCCACCAGCGGACTTGGTCATTGTGGCTGCAGCCCTGAAGACCCACTCCGCGTCTACATCATCCTCGGTGCCTCCTGAGAAGGATAGCAAACAGATGGCCTCGTATGGGAGGAAGATATGCAATTCTTCAGCGTCATCAATGAAGGTTGCGAGTGCCTCTGCACTTCTCGGGAGATACGACAGATCTCTTTGGGACTCCCTGACAAATTTCACCGAGAAGCTCCTCAAAGAAGACCGGCAGGATTTCACAGACATTCTACAGGAAGAGGGGCTAGTAGCCAATCAGGTTATAAGTGCTGCAGCGGACGCTTCAGATCTCGCCGCTCATGGCTACTCCCGTGGAGTCTGTTCACCACGCTCAGCCTGGCAGCACCTCACAGGCCTCAAGCCTGATGCCCAGAAGAAAATTCTGAACCTCCCTTTTAATAACTCATCTCTGTTGGGGGCTCACGCTGATGATGAGATGAACAAAATGAAGGCAGAGATGGACACTGTCAAGGCTGTTGGTCTGGAAAAGCGCAAGGAGTTCAAGAAACGTTTCCGTCAGGGCGACAAACCTTAGTTTCAGCAGAGGGTTCAAACCCCTCAATGGTCCTCCCAGAACCAACAAAGATCCCAGTTCCAACCAAGGCGCCCTGGGAGAGGAAGAGGCAATAACCAGCAGCAGTCCACCTCTAAGCAGCCTCCCAAGCCTTGAGTCGTTGCTTCCTCCGCAACCGTTCGCCACTCCGGTGGAGGGAGTGTAGCTTGTCACCTGGAAGAGTGGAAAGCCATAACAAGAGACAAATGGGTGCTGAATATTGTGGAGCATGGTTACTTGCTGATGTTCAAGTCTCCTCCTTCCCAAGTGCCCCTGCAATTCAGGAACCTTCCTCGGATTCAAAGTCAGCTTTTGAAAGACAAAGTATCTATCCTTCTTGCAAAAAAGGCCATAGAGGAGGTCCCTCCCATATGAAGAAATCAGGGAGTATACTCCCGCTACTTTCTAGTCCAAAAGCGGGGAGTAGCCAAAGAGTACAGACATATCCTGCTGAACAGGTTTATCAGAAAGGAGAAATTTTGTATGCGAACCCTGCATCAGATCTTTCCGCACCTTCACCAGGGAGACTGGATGTGTGCGATAGACCTGCAGGACGCCTACTTTCATATACCTGTCTCAGTATCACAAATTTTTCAGGTTCCAGATAGCCCGTCACCACTATCAGTATCGAGTGCTTCCGTTTGGCCTCAAATCCGCCCCGCGGACATTCTCCAAGTGCATGGCAGTGGTAGCTGCCTTCCTCCGCATGTGGAAGATCTTCGTCTATCCCTTCCTAGAAGACTGGCTCCTGAAAAGCTCCACACCTGTTCTGCTTCAGAGCTATCTCTCTTACTGTCTCAACCTGACGCATTATTTGGGGTTGCAAGTCAACTACAAAAAGTCAGTCCTCAACCCCACCCAACTAATACACTATCTGGGTGCCTCCCTGGACTCCACAGAGGCAAGCGTGTGTCCTTCGGAGGAGAGGTTGTCATCAATGCTTCTGAAGTGCCGCACCCTGCTCGACACCCAAAGTCCTACAGCCAGACAAGTGTCGTCACTACTGGGATCGATGGCCTCATGCATCTACATTGTGCTCAATGCACGCCTTCATATGTGGCCTCTGCAGCAGGCACTCGAGGACCAATGGTCTCAGAAGTCAGGCCACTGGGAAGATCTTGTCTCTCTCCATCAAGTTGCCAGAGACTCCATCAGATGGTGGATGAAATGTTCTCACCTGCTGCAAGGAGTTCCGTTTCATCAGTAGCCTCCAACGCAGACAGTGGTCACGGATGCCTCAATGCACGGCTGGAGTGCTCATATGGACAAGCTTCAGATACAAGGTCTCTGGTCCGAGACAGAAAGAAGCTATCATATCAACTTCTTGGAGCTATGGGCTGTCTATCTGGCCCTCAAGTCCCTGTACCCGTCTCTGCACTCCAGCCACATTCAAGTTCAGACAGACAACACAACAACGATGTTCTATCTGAACAAACAAGGAGGCACCAGGTCACGAGTTCTGTCTCTGGAAGCTCAATCCATTTGGCGGTCGCTTCTGGCGAGAGGTCTCGTTGCAGTTCACCTTCCAGGGATCCTGAATGTTCAGGCAGAAGGCCTAAGCAAAGACTTCATAGAAGCGCACGACTGGGTGCTCAACGCAGACGTCGCTCAGGAGGTGTTTCGGGAATGGGGAGTGCAAGACATAGATCTGTTCGCAGACGCTGCAAATGCCAAATGCCTCGTCATCCCGTCCAGATTCCCCCAGCAGGGATCACGGGGGAATGCTCTTTTGATCAGCTGGTCTCAGACATTGCCGTATGATTTTCCTCCACTGCCTCTGATCCCGTCGGTGATACAGAAATTCTACAGGACCAACACCAGGATGATCCTGATAGCGCTGGAGTGGCTACCCCAATGCTCTTTTGATCAGCTGGTCTCAGACATTGCCGTATGATTTTCCTCCACTGCCTCTGATCCCGTCGGTGATACAGAAATTCTACAGGACCAACACCAGGATGATCCTGATAGCGCTGGAGTGGCTACCCCAGTGGTGGTACCCGGATCTCCTCCAGTTGTCAGAGGTCCTCACCGGTGGCTGCCCTGCCGCCCAGACTTGCTGACCAAGGACAAGGGGAGGGTGTTTCACCCCAATCTCCCTTCCCTTTGATTGACGGCATGGTTCCTGAGGTCATCCAGTATGGCCACCTAGACCTCTCGGCTGACTGTATGGACATCCTTAGAGAAGCAAAGAGACCCTCCACCAGAAAGTCTTATGCTTTTAAGTTGAAGAAATTTTACATTTGGTGTATGGACAATGCTCTTGATCCGATTCAAGGTCAGGTGCAGTTGATTCTCCCATACTTATTACCCTTGGCAAGGTCAGGCCTGAAGTACCCCTCCATCAGGGTTGACTTAGCGGCAATCACAGCCTATAGGAAGTCTCCTTCCCAGACCTCTTTCTTCCTCATGCCTGTGGTCATAGATTTTTTAGAGGGGCTTAAGAAAGTGTTTCCGCCAGTGAGGTCCCCCTCTCCTCCCTGGGAGCTTAACATCGTACTTACCAAGTTGATGGGTAATCCTTTCGAGCCTATTCGTTAGGCATCTTTGCAGCACTTGACCTGAAAAGCTACTTTCTTGGTAGTCATCACCTCAGCCCGCATGGTGAGTGAGATCCAGGCCCTTTGTTGCAATGAACATTGCACAGTTTTTCATGCCAATAGAGTGGTGCTGAGAACACATCCAGGCTTCCTGCCCAGGGTTGTCTCGGATTTCCATATCAATCAGACCATCACACTGCCTACTTTCTTCCCTCAACCAACCACTCCCCAGAGAGGTCTAGATCTCCGGAGGGTTTTGAAATCTTACCTGGCTAGAACTCTTCCACTTAGGAAGTCTGACCGGCTCTTTGTTAATTATGGTACAACTAATACTGCTCTGTCAGCTTCAAAAAGGTCTGTCTCTAGATGGATCGTCTCCTGTATAGCTCTGTCTTACCAAATAGCTAACAAAGCTTTACAGGGCAAACCACATGCACATTCCAGCGAGGGAAAGCTTCTACAACAGCTCTCCTTCGCAACATTCCGATATCTGAGATTTGTAAGGCGGTTACATGGCGTTCAGTACATACCTTTACCCGCCATTACTGCCTAGATTCAGATTCACAGGCCGATGCCCAAGTGAGACAGGCCTCTTTGAGCAATTTGTTTGCATAACTGCATTATAAATGTGATATTGATTCCTGTTTTTTGCTGTGTATTTGATTGCTTGTTCGCGAGACAAGTGATGAGTATCTCCTGGATGAGAAGGATTAGTTATTTACCTGTAATCCTAGGGCCCGATTCACAGAACTAACTTAAGACAAAATCCTAAACTTACTACTTTTAGTATTCACAGAAGTTAGGATTTTGTCTTAAGTTTGTCTTAAGACAGACTTAAGACAGACTTAAGTTAGGATGTTGTCTTAAGTCTGTCTTAAATCTGTCTTAAGACAATCTTAAGACAAAATCCTAACTTCTGTGAATACCAAAAGTAGTAAGTTTAGGATTTTGTCTTAAGTTAGTTCTGTGAATCGGGCCCCTAGTTCTCATCCAGGGGTATACTCATCAAAGTCATAAGCGACCCACCCACCTCCCCGGACGAGCATTACTGCAAAGTTATTGTATGATGATTGCGGATTTACTCAAGGTGATTATGCACCTCCAAAAATAACTGACCTAACTGCCATTTGTGGTGCATCATGGGAGCAGGGGGTCTCCTGCAGGCCTTAAACGCACGGTACCCCTACTCTAATGCCTTAAAGGCAAGTTGTCAGTTTTCGTTATACTCTACTGCAGCCTACTGGCAAATGCCTGCAATTCCAGGTTTCTCTATGGCAATAAAGCATTGTTGTATGACAAATGCTTACTGCTCTCTTTCTTCCTTAGGGGTTGGGAGAGTATAGGTGCTACTATACAAACCTATGTAATTTCAGCATTTTGGCCATTGTGGAAATATCTTAGGCTGCATAGATATATGTTTTCACATATGCATAGGTATATATATGTATTTTCTATATGCTTCGGGATCCCGCATATGGGCGGGGATTATTCATAGATTATGACTTTGATGAGTATACCCCTGGATGAGAACTAGGATTACAGGTAAGTAACTAATCATTATTGCTTCACTACTTTTCCCTCCTGGAAGCCACCACTGGTCTTCATGGATGTTGCCAGTGAATATAGAAAGACAATAAAGAGAAGTAATAGCACAGGTGTGATAGTGAATGAAGAAAGACATGAAAGATCTAGATTGATAAACAGAGATAGTCTGTGTGCATCATGAGAATTCCTCTTCAGAATTTAGGCCACACTTATATGCAGATTTACACTCCTTTATTACATGTTAAAAAGTATTTATATTATACAATGTTTTACAAGTGATAAAGCAACCTTAGTGTGCTATAAAACCAACAATTCTCACCAAATTTCAGACAATTTGGGAGGTTTACATCCAAATTTTCTTTGGTTGTGCTATTTTGCATTGTTTTTGGCTAATGCTCTTTAATTTCAGTGACTAAATAGCCTTTATATTCAAAGGTTTGCCACTCTTTTAAAAAAAAACAAAAATAGGGTGCCAATACTGATGTGTGTAATTTAAATAAATAATGGACCGAGCAGAACTTGAAAGGAGAATTCAAGAACGGGAATTGCTACTCAATAGCTTTTTATTTCAATATTTTGGAAAAGCAGATTTATATTTTTTCAAATGATCAACATAAACATATTAGAAAAGGACACGTACCAATGAAGGGACTAGGTATTCGTTAACAATCATTCGCTACTGCAAGCATATCACAGGCATACAACAAACTTTCAAACTATTCAGGGAAAGGACTGGAAGAACATATATTGCAATTTTAAAATTATATATGTACAATTTCTACTTCAAAAAGAAACATGAAGCCACATTCTGCGGACACAGTTTTGCAATAGTAATAAACAAAAAGAATTTTTAAGTGTACATTCTTCTCAGATAAATTTAGTCTTCAATCGGATGGTTAGTAGTAATGTACAAGCGGCGTGAGAAAATTAATTAAATAACCAGGCCGCTCTCGCAGATGTATTGTGGCAGAAAGCCTACGCGTTTCGAATCCCAATTGCTTCCTTAGGATTCTCTTCAGGGCCTCAAATCGTATCTTCAAGGTGTTATGCTGATTTTAATATTCAATTTGGAATCCACGGTGGCAGCGTGTAGATAGAATTCTCCGGAATACGGAAGGCTGCCTAAATTCAATTTAAACTACTGCTTGCAACGAAGGTCGCGGTCTAGCAAAGGCAATCGTGGATCACTTTAATTTTCTTTTTATAGACGGGAGCGGTGGGTCGAGGTATGTACGTCCTTCTGATTCCGTCCAATATACGGACTTTTAGTTTACTGGAAAGGTTTTCACTGCCGGCGATGCCATGTCGATAATTTGTGAGAAGGAACGTGAATCCACTCGCGTCTAGGTCGGCACTACTTCGGGGCGCATGCATCGCCGGCAGTGAAAACCTTTCCAGTAAACTAAAAGTCCGTATATTGTGTCGGCAGAATGTGGCTTCATGTTTCTTTTTGAAGTAGAAATTGTACATATATAATTTTAAAATTGCAATATATGTTCTTCCAGTCCTTTCCCTGAATAGTTTGAAAGTTTGTTGTATGCCTGTGATATGCTTGCAGTAGCGAATGATTGTTAACGAATACCTAGTCCCTTCATTTGTACGTGTCCTTTTCTAATATGTTTATGTTGATCATTTGAAAAAATATAAATCTGCTTTTCCAAAATATTGAAATAAAAAGCTATTGAGTAGCAATTCCCGTTCTTGAATTCTCCTTTCAAGTTCTGCTCGGTCCATTATTTATTTAAATTACACACATCAGTATTGGCAACCTATTTTTGTTTTTTGATAGTTTGGCTCAGCCTTGCTGATTAGAGCCCACCCGTAGTTGTTTTCTTACTCTTTTTTTAAAACATATACTATGGCTCTCAGACATTCCATCAAGAGCGACATTGTACGATCAAGAGAAAGAGAGAGACCCAGAGAGAGAGCAGAAGAATCCTAGTAGTATTTTCAAGTACACAAAATATTAACTTGGATATTGGGCTGCTTCTTTATGTTTCCCTTTAAACCACCATAAGCTTACCGCAAAGCAGTCAGGGCAATTGAATGGTGAGGAAAGATCGAAAAGAGGGATCAGGTGAAAGGAAATGAGACAAGACAACAAGATTGAGGAAAGACGTTGAGGAAGGAGGGGTCTTTTTCAAGACACGGGTATCTAATCAGAGTTACAGTGCTTTCTGGTAGCAGTCTTTAGGTTCCTAAGCAACAGTAAGGGAGGGAGTGAAAAGAGAAATCACTGGAACCACTGGAACCAAGGCACATCACGAGAAAACAGGAGTGGGAAATAGGTTTCATTGAAAGAAATCCATGAATGACAGAGAGCTAGAAATCATTGTGCATTGTTCGGGACATTTAAAAGCAGGCCATAGAGCCATTGGGAGGCAGTAGTCTACTCCAATAAGTATATTTATCTGATGGAGAAATTACGGGGGTTCTGGGAGGACAATGACTACTGCAGTAGAGAAGTCACCTGTTTAACCATGTCCTGAAGTGTGGGAGGCACTCGCAAATTGCGGAAGCAATTTCAAGGGTGCAAGTGTTCCAAAAGGACACCCTGTTGCGCCCCTGAAATGTGCATGTGTGCCCTAAGGGCATGAATTTGTGCCACATGGCACTTTTAAAAAAGTAAAAAAAAAAATTTTTTCAAGGAAATCGCTAATTACCACCAACTTGAACCTGAATTGTGGCACCAGGAGTGTGGGGTTTGTACCTATTCAGTTTAGATAACCACTGATCTTGACATTATTACAGACCTACTTGTTTGCTTTTATTATCTTTCACCCCCATACTAGTAATCTCTTTCACAATGGGCGCTGCTGCCTGTTTCAGTGGTATGAACCCCGTAAGCAATTGTGCAAAACTCTTTTCAACATATATTTTATCACTCCCCACGAATCATTTGACTTACATTACATTTTTACTTTCTTTTCTTTTCTTTTCGTTCATATTCCCTTGTGACAGTAAAGGACTGTTTTATAAAAACTATGCTGTGTGTTGTTTTCTCATAGCCAAACACCCTGACTGGGAGCTATCGGGATGGAGAGACCCAACAAATCCCATCTATCAACCACCTCCTATCGGCAGCTTCATTGATCGCAGAAAACTGGCCCAGAGGGAAAAGGAACTTTACCACTTCATTCGAGACTTTGTCGGTAGGGCAAATCATTGTTGCTTTTGATGGTTGTCTGATGAACTACACGTCTCTCCTTGGTTGTTATGTTTTCACTGTGTGCTTGATAAACAATGCTTTGTGTTCATAAAAAGTGCCTGCAAAAAGTTTTTTTTATATATTTGGAGTGAAGTCAGTGATGCTGCATAACACTCTAGGAAACATCTACCTTAAACACTATGAAATAATTGATGCAGACTTCATGCTGAACTTAGGTACCAGGATAGAAGTGCTAGTGACATAACATTCAGTGACTGAAACCGATTAGATACAATCAAATATATTAAGTGACATCACACTCATAGAAAAAAACGTATTAGATTCAATGGAATAAGTGACGCTGATATTATACTTAATGAAAGAAACTGATTAGATACCATGAAATAAGTGATGCTGACTTAATGGTGGATGAGAAACTTACCTCTCATATTATGCAACCAGCGATGTTAATCTTCTATACCTTATAAGAATTAGCAGATATAACAATTCATGAATGACCTTCCTCTGTTCCCATGAAATCTGTGAAGCTGGCTCAATTATTGTTCCAATGCCTAGCTCGCACATTTTGTAATAAGTGTTGCTTATTTTCCACTATGATATCAGAGATACTGGTATTTTATCCAGTATTGGGGTATTTTTCATAGATTCACATGACTGAATCATTCCCCGTCGTCGAGATGGGAGTCCCAAGGTAAAATATTCAAGCAGTGCTTTAAAAAATTCATAGACTTTAACGGCCTAAGGCCATTTAAATAGAAGCCTTGTCCTTTTTAAAAAAGGACCTAATGTTGGAACCCAGTCAATCTGCTGCCAGCACCCTCTAGAACACAGTCAGCAGAGGCAGGTTCTCTTCAGATTTTCACTGCACGTCGTGTCAAAGGGAGTCTCCCTGAGTGCTACTCAGTTTTCTTAAACTTTCACAAATCTTGGCATCATGTCAAACAAAAGAGACCTTTTCCGCCCATGTAAGACCTGTGGTAAGAAAAGAGTCTATGTGAATGATCCACATAAGGGCTGTATTTACTGCCTTTATCCAAGGCATGAGGTGAGGGAATGCAAGATCTGCCGCACCTTTTCAACTAAATCCCTCAAGGACAGAGAAGGAGGGTGGATGGAAAGGACGTGTTGCTTCAGACCTCTTAACATCAGTCGCCTTCTTCGGATGAGGAAGGTGAGAGAGCCTCTACATTCCATAAGAGGGCCAGATCTAAGCCAGTTCCTCAGGCAAAGGTAAAAAATGTAAGCCTTCCCAGGACTCTAGGCTTCAAAAATAGAGAACAGAGCTAAACATTCCTCTGAGCCGATGTTATCTGTACCTTCTACACCTTCCTGGAAGGTCCTAGAGCCTCCTCTTCAGATCCTGTGGGGCGGAAATCTCTAAAACAATCATAATCGACGACGCTCCCTCACTCGTCAACCACATTGACTATTGCCATCGACAACGCCGTCGTCGACTGCAACAGTGACGACTATGGCAATTCAGGCTCCAATACTGTCGACTAGAGTCTCTGCATCGACGATGAGGACCCCATCGTTATCGAAGACCTTGAACGTTCCCTCGTCAAGTATGATACTGTCGGCGAAGATCCCGATGATGATCGACTCATCGACGGGGACGACTGCTCTTCCATCGACGAGGACACTGTTGATGATGTTACCGCCGATAACGTCAATGACCGCACCATCGACGATTAAATTTTCCTGCTGTGTCTGCACCATCAACGCCACCGTCAACGAGGATTAATCAGGTTACCAGAGTGACCAAGACTTTGTTACGTATGTGAGGAAACAAGGACCCCCTGGTAAAGTAATGAACTTCTAGGACAGGGTAAAGCACTATGTGGGTGTCTTCCTAGACAGTCAAAATTTGCTATGCGTCAATGGTTGATTGGTCATTCAAGTACTTGTGAGTATATAGTGTCAAGCATGCAAAAGTTATCTAAAAAATCGATTTTATTAAAAGATGAGGGAATAAAAACATAGGGCCTGATGTAGGTAGGCAAATACCAGTCGGAAACGGCCGAAAATACCGATTTTCGGCCGTTTCCGACCGGTATTTGGATATTGAGATGTAGGGGCATGTTAAATTACAGAATCGGTAATTTTACCGAATCTGTAATTTATCCGATTCGGTAAAATACCGAATCGGTAAAATTACCGATTCTGTAATTTAAATCAGTGCTACAAGGGTTTAAGAATTCGCTATTTACCACCAACTAGAAGTTGGTGGTAAATAACGAAAACCCTTCAAAAAGCATTTTTTTTGCTTTAAAAAATGTGCCATGTTGCAGACATACATGCCCTAAGGGCATGTATGTCAGCAACATGTGCACCCATGCACAATTGAGGGGTGCAACAGGGTGTCAAAGTGACACCCTGTCCCTCTTGCAAATTCGGTAATTTTACCGAATCGGTATTTACCGATTCGGTAATTGGCATTGATTCCTATGGGCCTCAAGGCCCATAGGAATCAATGGCAATTACCGAATCGGTAAATACAGATTCGGTAATTACCGAATCATTCCGATTCGGTAATTTCAAAAGTGAAATTACCTACATCCCATGTACCTACTCTTAAATACCGAATCGGTATGATTCGGTATTTACCTACATCGTGCCCATAATGAATTGAAAACAAATAATTTTAAACAAACAGTGTACAATACATCAAAATCACAGTTTAAAATAAGGGGAAATCTTTGTATAATCCAATCATTTGTGATGTTGCAAGATTGAGATTAATTCAAAGCAAATGATTTTGGACAGACAATATACATCACATCAAAATCACAGTTTAAAATAAAAGCACATTTTTGTATAATCCAAACATTAGATATGTGGCAAGACTGGAATTAATTCGACGCGCGTTTTCGGCGCTATGGCTGCGCCGCCTTCAGGAAATCAGGCCACGGATTCCTAAAGATGATGAAGACCTAGTCTGTGTTAAAATAATTGAGCGTGCTTGACAAAATGGGACATCTATTACAACAAACTAGGTTTCATAATCATAAGACCAACAGTACTCAAATAGAATGACAATAATAACAAGGATATACTTTATGTAGTGCCTTCACAGATGGCCATAGTTAAACATAGTTATATTACAAAAAGCAGTTATCATGAACGTGCCCAGTTTCTGTGTACCGATGAGGGACTCCATGAGTCACGCTAGAAAGTGCTATATTACTGGTTTAAGTCATAGCTAACAACGTTACAGGGCTATGTACTCATGAGGGTAAAGAACAAGAGATAAAAAAGATAGTGAACAGAAGTTGAAAGGAAATGTATGTGCATTTTAGAAAAGGCAAGACAATGATATATAGAGTGCCGAAGGAATATCAAGAAGAATACAGGGTGTGTATTCACGAAGATGGTGAATGATAAAGTCCAGGCGGCCCAACTAGATAGACTGTAAAACACAAGATGAAGATGACTGGAGTAAACGCAAAGTGGAATACCTGTATCTATGGAGACTGAAGATCTATAGAATGAAGAACTGATACTTCTTATCTTTTATGATGATCTTTGCACTACTGGAATGATTAAAAAAGAATGTCATGAGTAGTGTTAGTGTCTTCTTGATATTGATGACTGTAAAGAAGGAAAAGGTAAGGGTATTAGTTCTGATCTTGTCGTGTGTCGGGGCTTGGATGTGAGGTATTATTAGTCGTCTCTATTCTTGATGAATTGTCCCTTTACATGAGGGTCTGCACTTCTATTGTTTGACGATGGAGAAGAACTTAAGGTAAATAGGAATCGTGATCAATCTATAAAATAACAGAGTGAATCACCTAGTAAGTAGATTGCAGTCAAATATATTTATTATAACTAAGTAACAGTATGATAGGGTCTTAGAGACTTTAGTTGGTGTTAGGTTGTTTTAGCTGGGAGAGTCCTCTTATGTGTCATTAATGCTCCCAGAGGTTCAAATTAATAGCTTGGAGTATTCAATGTTACTAATACATCATACAAAACGTATTTGGTGCATACAGCTTATCAGTGCCAAGGCAAGTTTGATGTAATATTAAGGGGGACACAGTGAAATATCTATTTATGGGTATCTATATAGATGCGAGATATTACCTTATCTATCACTTTAAAAGGTTTGGTACCAGACGGTCCTTCTGTGGATGCGGCTTGATCCAGTGGCCAAATGGTACAGGAGGAGCGAATGTTAAAGAGTGGACCTAATCTGGATATTCGTAGTGTGGCATCATAGTACAGAATGTTTATTTCTATGGTATATGCTTAATTCTTTGGTCTACTTATATCGATGGCGGCCTGCTGGGTGTCATAGGTATAACATGTGATCACACGTGTTATCACATGTTATACCTATGACACCCAGCAGAATTATGCATATACCATAGAAATAGACATTCTGTACTATGATGCCACACTACTAATATTCAGATTAGGTCCACTCTTTAACATTCGCTCCTCACTACTATTGAAATGTATGTATCTCTTGATTTATAGGAGCACTATTACTGGCCATTCCTTGTACCATTTGGCCACTGGATCAAGCCGCATACACAGAAGGACCGTCTGGTACCAAACCTTTTTTTTTTTTTTTTTTTTTTAAACCTTTATTGAGACAAAAACAGGAGATACATGCGCAGGCCCACAACCATCACGGCCGGCCGCAAAAATGGGAACAAGCAGGATAATACAAAGTACGCCAGAAGCGACGATGGGGCGCGCAACACAGGAGAGGAGGTTTTCATTTTTAAGCCTAAATTCTAAAGGAAGCGAGGGGGCTGCGACAGGGGGATGCACACCTTACAGTAAGGGACACAAAAGAAACGCAGCAAGAGGGGCGTACCCCATGTACAATTGAAAGTGGGCAATATATACCGCAACTGTGTAGGCTAAACCACCGCAACAATGAAACCAAACAATAGGCATCAATACACAAAATAACAGTTCCCAGCGGAATCGCAGAAGGCCCACCCCCAGAACAGGATACAAAGCTTCATTGAAACCCAAGCAGAAAAAAAAGGGGGTGCAAGACCCCGAAGCCACCCACCCCGCAAAGAGGAAAGAACCCTCCCAAAGCCGGAAAAGAGCAATAGAGACCATAGAACAAAACAAACTAAAATAACAAACCCCCCCGCACCCACCACCCCGCACCCCTGTAATGGCTACGGCCAAATCCACTAACAGCGTGCCTGTCGCCCCGGAACTGCCCCACAGTAGGGAAAGATATAAAAAGATGAAAAGAGTGGAGGAGGAGAGAAACGACCCATACCCGGGAAACAATATTCGGGTCGCCCAACCCTAGACCCCGCCATTGATACAAATGAGTTAAAACATCCCCGGCTATCCATCAACATCCCAGCAGTACAAGCAGCAACACTTTTAACCTGGAAGGAAACACCCTCTACCCTGCCCCCCGCCGCCCAGCGCCACGACAAAGTCCAGCTGCCTAGTACCGTCCATCACCCCAAGTCCCGATAGTATACAGTACCACAGTGAGTAATAGGGGAAGTTCAACCCTGGCCCCTGCGATCGAGAGTATCAACGTTGTCCAGTTGCACCGTAGTCATCGTAAACGGGACAAACCAACCGTGGGACCCCAGCAGATCAGAACGCCGTCCAACAAAGTCCGTCCAATCCCACGTCATATGGGCAACTGCGATAGAAGTGCAAGCCTCACACTGGAATAGCTCATCCGGCCCGGGCAGTAGGAGCAGCCGCAGGATAGCGTAGATAGCGTCTCCAATAATCCACAATGGAGCGTCCGAACATGGCGTCCGAGAACGAGAGCCCCCACACTGAACCAGCACACAGACCTCAGACCGCTGCATCCCCGGCGCGGCCAGCATCTTGGGGATCTCGGGAACACACACCAACAGCACCTCCGGGCACATCTGGGCAGACAGCCTACCAAAGTCGGGCGCAGGATGAGGGTCAGCGTCACTCGGGCGTAAATTTGCTTGGTCATGCAGGGGCACCACAGAAAGGACAGCATCCATATTGTGCCCCAGGTCACAGGCATAGGCACAAAACTCAGTACGAAGAGTATTCAGGGCTCTCAGAATGTCCGCAATCCGCACCGGTGCCGTAGGAGGGAGGGATGCATCAGATCCATATACACGGGGCTCAAAAACTCGGTGCAGCCCATAGGACTGCCCGTCAACGTCACCATCACGAAGCTGAGCACCATGCCGGCACACTGCAGAGCACCATCGGGCCGGGGGCACAAAGGGAACACAGACCATGTTACCCCAAGCGGGTGTGAGCGCAGCGACCGCAGCTGCCTTGGCACCAGGCGCAGCCCGGGATCATGAAAAACGAGCTCCGGCGGCTCCGTCTCCAAAATGGCCCCCTCCTCACCATAAAGCAGGACAGGCAGCAAACAGAGGCATCAGGGAGCCCGGGCGGTGAAACAATGTTGCGATCGCAGGCAACATGCCCCTCTCGTTGAAAGGCGTAGATCGGACAGAGGTGAAACACTGAATCCAGCCGCCGCACTCCGTCGGCCGGCCCGGAGCCGGCTGCAGTGGCCGCTGATGTCGTGGGCGATGGCAGCCACTCCAGGAGAACAAAGACCCGTCAGCGCCAGGCAGCGTCCGGGAGAAGGCGAGGACGCCCCATCGTTTCCACTGCTGGGAGCGCTAAGTGAAACACACCAGCGGAGTCGGGGTCACCTCCCGAGCCCGAATACACCACTTAGGAACAGGATCAGTACCAGGATAGGTCGCGGGACGGGAGAGAAGCGAGAGGGTCGGCGGAGCCGAAGGATCAGGCGGCCATCATGGCTGCAGGCTAGGCTCCTGGTACCAAACCTTTTAAAGTGAAATTCATTGTGTTTTTATTCCCTCATCTTTTAATAAAATCGATTTTTTTAGATAACTTTTGCCTGTTTGACACTATATACTCACAAGTACTTGAATGATCAATCAATCATTGACGCATAGCGAATTTTGACTGTCTAGGAAGATACCCACATAGTACAAGACTTTGTTACGGCCATCCATGCAAGAATTTAGAAAGGTTTAGCCCTTACTCCCGTCGCATCTGCTAGAAAGCTATGTTGAAGACGACGAAGAGAATGTAAGATCTGCCGCACCTTTTCAACTAAAACTCTCAAGGACAGAAAGGGAAGGTGAATAGAAGGCAAGTGTTGCTTCAGACCACTAAACACCAGTCGCCTTCTTCAGATAAGGAAGGTGAGAGAGCCACTACATCCCATAAGAGGGCCAGATCTAGAGACAGTTCCTCAGGCAAAGGATAGGAAACATCATAAACCTTCCCAGGACTCCAAGGCTTCAAAAATAGAGAACGTAGCTAAACATTCCTCTGAGCCGATGTTATCTGTACCTTCTACGGCTATCATCCTAGAGCCTCCTCTTCAGGTCCTGTGGGGTGGAAATCTCTCAAAAAATCATAGTCAACGACGTTCTCTCACTAGTTGATGACATTGACTGTTGCCAACGCCTTGGTCGACGGCAATGGCAATTCAGGCTCCAATACTGTCGACTAGAGTCTCTAAATCAACGATGAGGACCCTATCGTCATCAAAGACTGTCAACGCTCCCTTGTCAACTATGATACCGTCAGCAAAGATCCCAATGGCGAATGACTCGTCGACGAGTGCCTTGCCGACGAAGACTACTCTTCCGTCGACAACGGCACTGTCTATGATGTTACCGCCGCCGACGTCAACGACCACACCATTGACGATAAAATGTTCGAGACACATAAAGAGAAGCCTTACGGCTCGGGATCCAGATGGCCCCATTCTGGTGCCAAACCAACACCTTCAGCACTGAAACATAAGTCAAAGCCTATACCAGCACCAAAAACTACACCTTTGGCACCGGAGACTCTGGAACTGAAGACCCCCGTACCTAAAGGGTCGGAGCTGAAATCCTCCACACCAACAGGTTCAGAGACGAAAGCGTCCACGCCTAAAGGTTCAGAGCTGAAACTTACAGCACCAAAACAGTTGGAGCCGAAATCAGTAACACCGAAACAGGGCTGGACTGGCCACAGCGGGTACTGGGCAATCCCCCAGTGCACAGCACGGGTGGAGGCTGGTTCGGGCCCCTGGGGGCCGTTTTTGTTAAAGGGCCGTTTTTGCGGCAAAGAGCTCGACGGCACCTCCAACCCCCCCGAGTGGGGAGGGGGGCCGGCCAAGCACTTTTCTAGGGCCGGTTGTGGATCCCAGTCCAGCCCTGCACCGAAAGGCTCGGAGCCGAAGCCTACCAAGCACAAAGGCTCGGAGCCGAAGCCTACCAAGCACAAAGACTCTCAGCCAAAACCTTCCACACCAAAAGGGTCAGAGCCGAAGCCTTCAGCACCGAAATCAACATATAAAGAAAAGGACACTCCAGCCAAAAAGCCTCGGTCTGATGAACCACCGTTGGATCCTCAACGCCAATTGAGGCCGGTACCGTCTCCAGATTTAGTGGTGGAGGATGTGGTTCCAGAGTCATTTGACTGCCCTCCAGAGCAGGTGCCAGTAGAGCATTGGTCTATTCATCTTGCTGCTGAGCCTCTATTAAGTTTAGCTTGCGTCCATCACCTACTGATGACTTGCTTTCACCGCCTCGTGGGGCCACAGAGGCTAGTGGACGTTCGTCAGAGCTGTTTGCAGGGCTGCAGCCATTTTAAGGATGGAGCTGCCCTTAGTCTCTAGTCCTAAGGAGCCTTTGCTGGATATTCTCAACCAGGGCGCGGGGAACATGGAACCATTGCTAGTTTTTGCGGAGTCATTGTTTGACATCCTTCTCGGAACTTGGGCACAGCCCTCCTCGGTGGACCCTGTGGATCGTGCTGTGACACATCAGCCGGCTCCCACTGACTCCGCCTGTTTGGCCCTCCATCCTGGAGCTGGAGGACTTGGGCTTCAGGCAAGTCTCTCTGTGACTCCTGTTCCGTTGCATACTCCCACTCCGGAATCTCGGTGGTTGAAGTCATATGGCCGCGATGTGTTTGTATCTGCCAGCTCGGGACTCCGGGTCCTCAACACGTCGTGTGTATTTGCTCGGGCTACATTTGCCCTTTGGGAATCTGTTGGCCGGCTCCTCCCCACCTTGCCGGGGATCTCTTGTGCCGATCTGACCCGCCTAATCAGTGATGGCCATGATATGGCGCACTTCTCAATTCGGTCTACCATGGACACCACGGACACTGTGGGTCATACTGTGGCCGGGTCGGTTGACATACGCCGCCATGCGTGGTTGCATAATAATGTTTTCCCAGAGCATGTTCAGGGGCGGCTTAAGAAGATATACCATTTAATGGGGTCACTCTTTTTGACGCCCATGTTGATTCTCCGGCCAGGCACCTCCTGTATATGGTTCTCTTTTCTGTTGCCCGTTGTGGGCTGCAGATGTTCTGGGTTGTGTGGCTGCTCTGCCGTGTTGTTTACTTATTCTTGTACAGCTGGTTAAGCTGTGTTTACCTTTCTTTTAAACCTCTGCCTACAAGCTTGTCTCAAGAGGGACCCTTCTTTTGTAGGGTTGTGCCTTACCCTATTTGGGGTATTTGTTGGCAATCATATTGCTACTCTTCTTTGTCCAGGAACTTTTGACACAAGCTGACTCTTCCTACTGTTGTAGGATGTCTCCTCTGATGAGGTCCATAGGATTGGTTTCTCTCCAAGGCATACCATTGGTTGTCTATGGTCGGTCTGTAATACATCCCCGCCTCTGTAGGGGGTTTTGTCACCCTGGAGTGTTCCTACAACCTCGCTGTGCACATTTTACCTGTCTATCGGTGGACATGCGCCCCTGGGGGGGGAGGGCAGGTCTTCCCTGGCACTGTCTCCGGTTCCTTGCTTCGTGCAGGAGACTGGGTCCGGTTTGTCCCTTTCTTCCTGTGCATATTCCTTGTTCTCAAGGAGTGACTCTGATCTATGCCTTTCTGCCTCTGGATCTGTGTGTGAGAAGTTGGCCTGATATGTGATGTCCACTAGAATAGTGGACATCACATAAACCCCTTGCTTAGATATAGTATTCCTATATCTAACCTTATATATAGACACATTTGCACCTAAAAGTCCCTTCTATGGCAGGCCTTAACAATCCTGAAGGCAGAGTGCTTGGTTTTATGTGAGATGAGGCTCTAGCATGAGCTGAGCCTGTCTGCAGCTTTCGGAACCATGTCCTTATAGCTGTTCTATGATATAGCCATACCATATACTCTTAAGTGCATTATAATCCTCGCGGTTAAATGCTAACTTTGGTTTGGCTTTATCAAAACATGTTGTGTAAGGTGTCATGCACTTTGGAATACTACCCCCTCGCCAGTTCTGGCGACGGGGGTAGAATTCCACCCTTCTAGAGGGAGAAGACACGTTGTTCCTGTTAATCCCGGTTAAAGTAAACCAGAGCCTCAGCATCACAAAATGGATGCTGCTGCCCCAGACACAAGTCTGACCTCCTGCTGCTGGGAGCCCTTCCAGCGAGGGAGGCTTGGACAATAGATTTCCTGCCTTGGGAGGTGCTAGCACCACCCCAGACAGGCCTTAGTGTATTGGGACAGGAAGGGCTGAATGAAATGAGACACTGCCTGGGGCACACAAGGTGCCCCATGCATTGCCCGGTTCAAACCAGTTGCTGGGGCACTCCAGCCCCAGCTCTGGCGCGAAAATGGACAAAGGGAAAGGGGTGTAACCACTCCCTTCCCTGGTCCCACCCATAGGAGGGATCTAGCAGATAATCCAGCCCCTTTGATTGGTACAAAGGTAGTAGCTGAGTCTAGAGACTTTAGATTTATCCTGAACTGAAACTTGACATGAAACTCTGGACCTTCGACATTCAATTGCAACTAGAAGACTGAAGAATCTCCCTTGTGGCCAAGGAGTGACTACCCTGTGCAAACAGGTACCAACAGCGACTTGCCGGTTTGCTTTGTCGATGCTCCCGCTGGAGCCCGAGCACAGAGCCAGACAGGAACTGGACATTCAGACTTCTCTGACCCCGATCCACAGCCACAGCAAAGCTGAGACCCGTGGAGGCGACGAGAGACGTGGGACCGGACATCTTGGAAAACCCGCTTATTGCTAATTGCGCAGCTTCTGAGGCACCCTTGAAGTTGTGCATTGGGGATTAAGAAGCCCCAGCCCCGAGCACCTTTTGCATCGACACACAGCCCTCCACACTCACCGAGTGCCGCATGGGGCCTGCTTGTGTTTTTGTGCTCGACGCGCCTTTCCGGTCACTTGCCCGTTGGCTAATGTCCTCTGTGAAGACGAACCCTTAAACTTACAGTGCTTGCCTGGTGGCGCTAGGCTTGCTCCTGCTTCCCTAAAAAGGAGAAGCCCCCCAGACCTTGCTGGTCTGAACAGAAGTCCATCTTTGATTCCTTCTTGGGTTGCATTTGCCAAGGCCTGTTGACTCCGATCTGGAAGTCGGCACCGCCAACAGTGAGATCCTTTGTGGGACAGTCCGTATCCAGCTCCTGGTTGTCGCCGACACCTTCTGGTCCACGTGGCTGCAGAGACAAGCTTTGCATCTTCACCTGATCGCGCCCGACATCGCCTGGTTCCTTCCTGGTTCCTTCCTGGTCACTGGCTAGTGACCCAGACTCTGTCCCCTCTGCTTTCAGGTACTCTTCATCCTCGATCCACCCTTGGATCCAACCGGACATCTTCCTCCTGGTCGCCTGCAGCATCTTTTCACAGGTCTTCCTCCATAGGATTCAGCGATGAAACCCAACACAACTTGACACCTATGCACCCGGCTCCTGTGGGTGGGGTAACGCGAGTACTCCAGTGCTCTTGTGGGTATTGACTATCCAAGTGTCCTAGTTTTCAGTAGCTTTCTCCTAGTCCATCCGGAAGTGTCCTAAATCAACTAGTTTCTAACTTTTACATTCCCATTGTATCCCTATGAGAACCCGCGTGTGTGTTTAGACACTGCACACGCTTCCCGTGGGCCTCCTGCTTCCTAACTATTGTTAGTCCAGTGTAGCCCCAGCGATTCCCTAGGCCCTAGGCCTACTCCTTGTTCGTGACGTGGTTCTTATACCACTATTTTAGTATATGGTTTGCAACGCCCCTAGGGCTCGACTGTATTCTGTGCAACTTATTGTATGATAATTAAGTAACTTGTTATGTGCTTTGGCCTCTGACCTCATAAAGAGGGGTTGTGTTAGTAATAAATACATATATATTTTATATATACCCTGTGTGGTGTCCTTTCATTTGGTATTCAAGGGGTTACATATGGTAAAACAGCTGGCTTCACATGCTCTCTGAAGTTTTAGCCTAAGACTGCTTTGTCCATGCTACCACTAGGATAGCTGGTCTATAAGGTTGACTTTACAACCATCACCATAAGGGTTGTTTGGACTGATATAGGGTGCCCACTAGAATAGTGGACATCACATATCAGGCCAACTTCTCACACTGTGCTCCACCCCTGATGTTTTCTGGGTGTGAGTTCTTACACCCATTATGGCACAGGTGCTTCTTTAGGTGGCATTACTGTGTGTGTATTCTTCTTGACGTTCTTCATATTGGTAGACGGTGTCTGTCTTTGGCGGTGTAGGTTTTTGCCGCCAGGCTTCTGTCTGTCCCTTCTTTTTTCCTTTATGGGCAGTCTTGTGGTCTATGTTTCCGCTGTCACACGGGAGACCAGTAAGTAAGTAAGTAAGTAATTATTTATTGTTTAGGTTAATAAAAACCGTTACAAAAAGTGCAATAAAACAATCTCATCAGAAATTTAAAAGACCTTAAAAGCAGAAATTCATGGTTGATCGAATAATAAAAATAAAAAACAGTAAAACCCGCGGGAAAAAATGTTCAAGGCACTTGGTCCTGTCCCGGGTTTCCACTTAGCCAAGTGCCTGGGATATTTGTTTCCGTTCAGCTAGTTTCAGAAATTTCACTAGCTTCCCGTATAGTGGCGGGAAACCAGGATCAAAACCAGCGAGGACTGCTTGTCTGCGTGAGCGAACTCCTAGTTCGTTGAAAGCAGTTTTCAACAGAGCTACTCTTTCTTCGTTCAGCCTCGGGCAAGTGCACAATAGGTGTTCCAAATCTTCGATTCCTGTTCCGCAGAGCCGGCATTTGGTCCCATAGTTCTGCCTCAACCATGGTGGTAGGTGAGGAATGGCAGGAAGAATCCCCAGCCTGTGTTTGAAAAAGGCCTCTTTTGTTTTCCAGCCATACCCCAGACCAAAATATGCTTGGAGCCCCGGTGTTCTGTATGTGCACAAGGTCATCCAGGCATGGCGCCTATAAGAGAGCAAAGCTTTGTCCTCCACATGCGATTGTCTCTTTAGACTCTTGTTCGCTATGCGCTTAAATTGCGCATGTGATACAGGAGTCTCCCATAGGTCTTTCAGTCCTGTGATGGACAAGGACTCCTCTAGGTATTTTTTCGCCGGCGTTCGCGATGTAGTAAGCATATTTTGCCAGAGCTGTCGGTTCAGGGTGTTTTCTTGAGAATTCTTTAGTTTGTGCCAGCACTTGATGTATGAGCCTCTTCGAGCAAGCGTTTGGCACGTCAGCCCGAATTCCAACCGAATCTGGGCCTGCGAGGTATAGGATGGTAGATTAAAAAGAAATCTGTAGGCCTTTGAGATGGTTGTGTCCAGAAGTTTAGCATCAATTCCTCTTAGAGCCTCACTGCCATACGTGATTGATGACTCTATTTTGATTTTAGCTACCCGTAATAGAGGAAGTAGAGTCTCCCCGGTCAGATTGGTCTTTAGCTGTTTCAATGTCACGGCTATTAGCATGCCTTTCCTCTTGATGGCCTCTAATTGATTTTGATAGCGGCCACCTTTATCGACTTGGATCCCAAGATATTTATATTCAGAGCAGTTTGAGATTGCATCCGAACCAAGCATCCAAGTGTGCGACTTTTTGCTTCTAGTTATAGAAAGAACTTTTGTTTTACTAATGTTCACTTCTAGTAGGTTTTCGACGGCATAACCGTGAAGCGTGTTGATAAGATTTTGTAGGCCAACTTTTGTGTGACTGACCAGGACCACGTCGTCTGCGTAGGAAATGCTGGACAGCCCTTTGCCTCCCAAGCGCGGAGCATGCGAGTTGCAGGCATCTAAGGCGGGTGGCAGGTCAGCTATAAAAAGATTGAAAAGAGTTGGAGCTAACACGCACCCCTGTTTTAGGCCCTTTGTAGTTGGAATGCGCCTAGAGAGGTGCGAGCCGTTCCCAAGCTTTACCTGGACCCATGTATTTGTGTACAACTCAATCAAGAGGTTTAGTAGAGGTGAGGGAATCCCCCAGGAGGCCAGTTTTCGCAATAGGATTTCTCGGTTGACGTTGTCGAAGGCCGCTTTAAAGTCCGCAAAGCAGAGGTGGAGAGCCTGCTTGGTCTCTCTTGCCTTGTCAATGAGCAACGAGATGGCGATCAAGTTGGTTGTTGTCCCCATATCTTTGCAGAACCCCGTTTGGCTGGATGGTATTAAGCTTTGGTTTGCAGCCCATTCTCGCAGATGGATCAATAGGAGTCCTGCAAAGTATTTGGCCTCAACGTCAAGGAGTGCTATCAGTCTGTAGTTTTTTGGAAGGAGTCTATCCCCAGCCTTATAGATCGGTGAGATGACCGAGCCCCTCCATGAGGCGGGAAGACACCCAGAGTTGGTGACAGATGTATAAAGGGGGATCAATATATCGGCCCAGTAATCAGGTTCAAGTTTGAAGAGGGCCGGGGGAATACCATTTGGTCCAGCTGCCCCGTCTTTTCTACCTTTGGAGAATAGTTTCCTGATTTGAGCCGCAGAGGATACTAGAATGACGTCTTCACTTGGTGAGCGAATTTGTGGTTGTCTGCCACCCAGAAGATTGAGAGGCCCCCTTATTTTCCTGTCCTGGTGATTAAAATGTTCATCAAGAAATAATTCCCAAGATGATTTCGATATGTGTGATGTTATACCGCTGATTTTTGGATTTTGCAGTTTGTTTATGATCGACCAGAACTGGGCGCTGTTGTTGCCCATGGATGCATGATGCAGTTTGGCCCAGAAGTCAACGTTGTTAGCCCTTTTGATTGCCCATTTCAGTTTTTTGATATCTGCTCGGTACTTGCGGATCCATGCTAGCAGCATTACATCCCCCGGGGTTTTCTTTAGCAATCTTAAAGCTTTATTAATCGCTTTTTGTATGATTTCATTGCCAGTTTCTGGGTGCCCGAGATCTTCCTTGTAGCACCCTGTGCTGGTCGTGGAAAATGCCGTACGGTTGTCGAGTAGTTGTTCGCAAACTCCATCGTAAATTGTTCCCAGCCTGCCACAATATTGCCGGAAGGATAGTTTGAGGTGGTCAATTGAGTTTTTGCCGCTAGAATTACCTCCGCAGTATTTGCTACTGACGTTTTAATACGTTTAAGGTTGATGGTGTAACTGTCCTGCGGCCCAGTTGCGTTTAGAGGAATATCGTCTGGGAGGGCTCCTAAACTGACCTCTTGAGGGAGATGGTCACTTTCACCCTTGTCTACTAGGTTGTAGCCCAAAACGTGATGAAATAGCGTGAGGGAGACTAACGTATAATCAATAAGAGAGGTGGTAGTGCCTGAGATGAATGAGGCCACAGATGGTGAATCCTTTACGAATCTTCCGTTTAAGACCCTCAGGCCCATGTGTTCTAGGTCTTCTAGTAATGCCTTTGCCGCCTTTGATGCCTTGCACTGACTGCTAAATAATTGGTTCGGGATATCCCAATGCTAAGACTGTGCCTGAATATCATTGTTTGCTGAAGTCCCCAAGAGGCACTGATTAAAGTCTCCAGACAAAATTAGATTTGGGGATGTTCGGGTGGTCATAACATTGTGTAGGTGGTCTGTTAGGATTTTCCCCTCCTTTCTCTTGTGTTTAGGGTTGACGTAGGTGTTTGTCAGCTGTACCGCTTTCTTCTTACCCCCAAAGTTGAATACTACCTCCACTGTGTTTATGGCCAAGGAAGTTGTGCTGAGTGCCCGAGCGTAACCAATCGTTTATATTTTGAGATAGGTTGCTAGGCCTCCTGACAGACGACCAAACCTGCTTTTCCTTGTGGCTGGGGAATGATGACAAGTATAACCCTCTAGATGAATAGGCTCTTCCAGCCATGTTTCCTGGAGGAGGATAATGTCAAACGATTTGACATATTGTAGGAAATCAGTATCGGCTGCTTTATTATAGAGCCCGTTGATGTTCCAAGAGCATAGATCCATGTGCGGTGCCTCCATACGCGGATCTCTCTCTGTTCGATGACCTTGTCATTGAGAGTTTCCTTGTGAATGAAAATGACCTTGTGAATTGCATATCCTGATGTGCCGGTGTTCAATTGTGCGATACGTGTTAGTAGGCCTTGAGATATTTTGCGTGGGTATCGCCTGTGGTACTATAGTAGAGCGACCCAGTGCACCCCTCAGCACGGACCTAGCTGTTGAAATTGTGTCTGGACGCTGCTGGGGCCGCTCAAGTAGGGGCAGCGGGTATCCAGTGTTGTAGTGGACCGCTGTGTCGATCCCCCATGCTTTAAGGAGACCTTGCTCCTTAAAGATTTTGTTGACTATGTCAGGGGAAGTCCATGTAGCTTTTGTCGCCTCGTTCCCATCCAACCTGCCTGACTTTATGAATTCAATAGACAAGAGGTCCGCTGAAGACAAGTCTTTAAGTGCTGGTATGGTACTAAATAGCCGCAGTAAGTTTCGTCTATTCAGAATATCAAACGGGCCCTTTGATTGATACTCTGGAGTAAAAAGGATGGTGGAAGAAAGATCCTTTGGATAGGGTTGCAGGGGTATTGGCTGGTTGTTACGAGATTGCATAATTGAATTGCTGTGATCAGGGTGCGGCTGGATCCGAATAGGATTTTCACCAGAGGTGATGGTTAATAGAGCGGTCATAGAAAGATCCATGAGGGGGCTGGCTGTAGTGGATGAGAATTTGATTTGAGGGCTCAGGATCCTAGGTACCGCCAGCTCTTGGGGGCGGAAACTTACATTACTTGAAGTGGTTGGTTCGTTCCGTACAGGATCCAAATTTTGGGTTGGCTGAACTGTTACCGGTTCAGATATCCGAGGTAAAAAAAGAGGAGGACTTACTTCAGTCGTTTTGCAGAGACTGTGTTCTTCAGGCTTATGTTGGAATCCGTTGCTGTTATCGGATAGAACTCTGCCGTCCTCCAACGTGGAAGGGGTAAGACTAGCTTTTGGTAATACTCCATTAGGGGAGAGTCCGGGAGCAGTGGAGGGTGGATCCCTTCTGACAGAGCTTACTGCGATAGGACTCCTGACCAGCTGTTCAGATTTTTTCCCTGAATGAAAGAGTGGGTAAACTTCTGGCATACCTATTGAGGTTTGTTTGTTCCGGCCCTTCCTTTTTAGCTGGCGCCGCCCTTTCGCTTTTAGGGGCGGCTTACAAGCATTTAAAGGCGAAGTGGAACTAGTTGCAGTGTGAGCCGGGGCCGGTGGCTGACAGCCCAACGGCGGCTCCTGTGAAACTCTGTCGAAGATGCCCTGTGCGAATGACCCTCCTGTTGGAGCGTCGTGGTAGGCTGGCCCGTCCGGATTGGTGCACTGGGGCCGTCCGTTTGTCACTTTTGGCAGCCCTTCTAATAGGCAAGATACAATTTCCGGAAGTGTTGCGAGTTTATCGATAATGGGACCGCAGCTGCATGACAGCTTTGCCTCCTGCTGGGCCCTACTAATTAGCGAATTTAATTGGCCGAGTTTGTCATCTATCCGCCCAACAAAAACGGCCAGGGTGTCTAGTAGAGACAACTGTAGGTCCATTTTGTCTGATTGATATTGGAGGGTATCAACGGTTCGTTGCATAGTGTTGAGCAGGATGTCCCATGTATTTGACACTTCAGTTACTTGTGACCTTGTAGGTTGCCCCATATCAAGGCCCCTTTTGTTGGGGGTTGAAGACAATGAGGCATTAGGCACGGAGGTTGAGTTTGAGAGAGGACCCTCCAGGCTTGGTCCCTGTCTGAAAGCCTGAGTGTTATTTGTTGGTTCCACCTTTTGTGACGCTGGATCCGTGTGCGTAAGTTTATTGGGGGTCGAAGACAATGTGGCGTTAGGCACCGAGGATGAGGTTGAGAGAGGACCCTCGTGACTTGGTCCCTGTCTGAAAGCCTGAATGTTGTTTTTTAGTTCCACCTTTGGAGACGCCGGATCCATGTGCGTGAGTGGAATGTATGTGGCAACTAGATCGGCCCATTCTTGCGAGCCCAAATAAGTTGTGTTGGCAAGGCTGTCGCTCCCTGGATTTAGTTTGTTGGCACAGTCCTCCTTGCTGTAATCTAGCTGAACTTTTACTGCTCCTTCTGGGGGGTGTGAAAGGGATCTTGTACTAACCGGTTGGGGCAGATAACTGCTATCTTCAATCGGCGAGTTGCTTGGGTGACCTATGTCATCTCTGCACGTGACTTCTTGCCGTTGGTTGAGCTTCACACCGCTGCTGGAGGGAGAGTTATGCGTGAGACTGTTCTGCTTCTGGCTTAATGGGCACGAGTTTAAAGCCGCTGGATCCCCTGGAGAGTTTAGGTCCATGGCAGTAGAGGGAATATGAGAAACAGACGTTGCCCCCCAGCTGCCTGCTAGGGGTGGTGGTGGTCTACCAATAACGTTGTTGGAGAGCTTGTGTTCGACCAGGGCCCCTGTTCCCCCTGCTTGCACTGGACTCCATTCTGTTTAACTGCCCAACGAGGAAGTGTGAAATGAGGTACAGCTGGCTTGCTGTAAGGATTGAACAGGCCGCGAATCCATCGGGGAAAGAGGAAGAAGTGAATCCTGAAGGCCCACAATTTTCCCGCTAGACGAGAAGATAGTGGAAAAAGGGTCTTTCATAAAATTAAATTTTGATGTAATTTTTGGTTGTCGCAAGTTGGGACGAGGGATCACAACTGGAGAGTTTCGATCACTTGTCGCTCCAGGTTCTCCTTGGGTCGCTGCCCAGCTCCCACTAACTTCTTTGGTTTTTCCTGTCTCGCTGGTGCTTGATGTGGGCTCCCCGTTTGCCTTTGACTGGGGTTTTGGTTTGGCCTTCGGCTTCTTTTCCAGGTAGACCCTTTTCTTACCAGACCTCATATTGAGATTAGCTAAGACCCCTGCGGTACCCTACGGACTGTCAAGGGTAACCGCACACCCTTACCAAGAGAGTGAGGGGACGGGGGGGTCGAGAGTGTGCTGGCCTCCCCTGTGAAGTGGAACGTCGGTGAAGCGGAGTGACGGGGGCGGGGGGGCTAGGTGAGGCCACCAACCTCCCCCTCACGCTGTGGTGCAGAGGAGGGTTCACGGCCCCTGCTTCCTTCACCGTGGGTCAGAGATGTATCGGAGCTGGTGTCCCTAGTATCTCGGTGGAACTCGATGGGCCTCAGTAGTTACAGTACAGTTACAGTAGATCTCAGTGGTGGTGGTTCCACGGCTCGTGGGGGGTTGCAGCTCACCTTGCACCCCTGCCCGTTTCACCGCTTTCCCGTTCTCATTCCCAGTCCCTAGCTCATCCACTGCTGCTGCCGATGAGACACAGAGGGGCGCTCGGTGCTAGGTGGAGCCCCCAACAGTCACTCGTACTTTTGTGCAGATATGCAAAGATGCAGAATACCCCCCGCAGGTACCCCCACAAATACTCCCTGCAGGGGGTACGCGGTTGGTGCTAGAGGGCTAAAGAGCTAGAGGACTCCCGCAGATGATAAGGTGATATGTAATTGAGGGAACGCTTACCACAAGCTTTTTCCCCAGGCAGCTCGAGACAGTTCCAACAGGCTCCAGCAGACTCCAGAGGGCGCAGGCAGTGGTTATCCCCGGTAGCTGCTGGTGCCCTGATATGAAGGTAGTGTGAATGCTGTGGGTCAACCGTGCTGCAAACCCCCTGCAAGTGGAAGTACAGGCTACGGCGGTGTTGTTTTCACAGCGCTCCGCACTCCCAGCGCTCACACCAGCACGCAACCTGCTCCGCTGCTCCTCTGCTCCTCTGCTCCACTAGGACGGCTGCAAAACCACGGACTGGCTGCCTTCCACGGACTGGTTGGACAGGAGTCTGGAAGTGTGTTAATGTGAGCGGGCTGCAGGCTGTAAAGAAGCTGTATATGTCTATAAGTCTATGCTCTATAAAGGCTGGAGGGGGTCTGTGGAGGGGGCCAAGGAAGAGCAAAGTTCTAACGGGAGATCAGGATTCTTCCTCCTCGGGAACCTGTTATTTTTTCTGCATTCTTAACTGTTATGCAGCACACCAGTGCTGTGCCACTTGCATTACTACCCTATTTAGGATTTAGTTACTCCACGTACGTGTGTTGACATTCCTGTCTCGTGTGTGTATATCGTGGATTCTACACGCCACTGGGGTGCTCGCATACTAAATAATTTTTTGCCTTAGTGTCAGACATTTTTGCTTACTCTTTCCTTCAGGATTGTGTCCTCTGTGTGGTTATAGCCTTGCAGGTTATCCTCTAGTGGTGCCTTTTAATTTGTTTGGTTGCATGCCTACCTCCTGAGCTTTTTGCTCAAATGGCTCCTTTGTCTCTGTGGGCACTAGGCTCTGGGCTCTGCCCTGCCACTGTTGTCACATGTCCTATGCAGTACACATTAAGGTGTTTTTCTTCCACCCATGGGCCTCATGCTGTTGCTCCGGTTCTTGGGCAGACAGTCCTCCGACTGTCCCATTTCTTGTAGCTTCCACTGTGGGGTGTGTTCAGGCTGTATGCTCTACCATTGTCAAGTTATTTTGACCCTTGGTACTTCGTTCCTCTTGGGTTATAGAGCCCGATGCCTGGATCCTTCTTTGAAGGTCTCGCTGCATTGTCTCTTACGTTGGCACGGAACTTTATAGTTCTGTTTTCCTTTCGTATATGTCTGGGCAAGAGAGGTCTTACACCGTCCCTCGTCGGATTTGGTGTCTTTACCATCCCTTGTTCATGCTCCTTAAGGTGGGTCATGGATCTGATGCCTGTTGTCCTGGCATTGCGGTTTCCACCGTTTTTTCACCAGCCTCTTGACGAATATGTTCTTGTGGAACTTGGAGGTTGTTTTTTGCCGACCCTCCACCTAAGGGGTATGCATAGTGGAAGGGGAGCGTGCAGCTTCAGAGACCATTGACTGTTTCCTTTATGTTGCCAGGCTTTAGACAACTGGCGGCCACTGCTGTGCTCAGACGGCAGGGACGCCTGAAAGTAACCACCTTTATAGGCCTGAGGTGCAGACAAACGTTTTGGATATCGCTTTCAACAGTGAGTCCCTGCTTGGAAAGCACATTGATGTGGTACTGCTGGCGATTAAGAATGACACCGACACCGCAAAGTCGTTGGGCACATTGCAATATTGAAAGGTGCCCTTCAGAGGTGCTAGGAGACGAGGATTTGCCCCTTACAAGGGAAATTACCAGAGGGCTCAACAGTATCAGCCAGACTAGTTACAATACCGACAATCCTACAATCCTCCATCTTACCGTCAGTCATCTACAGCTGGTTTCTCTCGCCAGGGAGACCGCAAACAAAATGTCTCAACTAGCAATGATCATGCCTGGGTACCAGCTTCCCAACCCTCCCAAACTGTGGGTGCGAATGTTTCCACCAGTGGCGCGAAATGACAACAGCTCTCTGGGTGCTGGACCTTGTCACCAACAGTCACACTCTGGAATACATTTGGCGCCTGCTGACTACTCCACCCAAGTGGGAGCTTGTGCAGTCCCAACTCGACAAGGTGTTTCGAAGGTGGGGAAAACCAGCGTGAGACATCCTCACAATGAAGGAGAACGCCAAATACAGTATTATTGATAAACAAAAAGAGACGGCCAGCAGTAACCTACTGTCTGACGTTTGTGATAGAGTGGCACCTCATAGGTTTGTTAATAAAACCCTTAAACACCAACCTGGTTGGTGTCATGCTTCATCATCGGGTTCCAGCCAGGCAGCCGAATGCTACCTGGCTGTGCTGCGACACCTGAATTACAGTGGAGCGGGTTGTTTTTTGAGGTGATGTGATGTGTGATTATGTGTGTGAGTTTACTATTAAAAATACCTCCTGTGTACTACCATTTGTTTTATTCTTGGAGCCAGTATTATGCCAGCAGATTTCCTCTACCAGGGTCGAGGGGGATTTCCCTTTAAATGCAATGGTCCGGGATATATGCTTATGGTTTTCCCCCATCCCGTTAATTCCCAGGGTATTGACCAAGATGAAGACGGTGGGCTGTCGTCTGATCCTGATAGCGCCACGAGGGCCCAGGCAGTACTGGCTCCTGGCGCTACTCTTGCTGTCGGAGTCCAAGCCCATACTCCTGCAGCCATTCCCATTTCTTCTGACGAGAGAGAAGGGTCAAGTGAATCATTAAGACTCGCAATCTCTTCATTTGCACGCATGGCACCTGAGTTCCTAGAAATCAGGGACTTGAATATCTCGCAAGACTGCAGGGAAGTTATTGAAATCCTGAGTGGATAACACTAACAAGACATACCGCCTAAAATGGAAGCAATTCTGTTTCTGATACCAACGAAACAACCTTAACCCACTTCAAGTGCCTCCTGAGTGGGTTTTGCCATATCTCTTTCTCTTCAGTGAAGCTTACCCCTGGCTGCGATTTCCCGCTATAGGAAGTCTCCTCAAGTTCCTTCTCTCTGTGCCGCAAGTCTTGTAAAACAATTAATGAGGGGCCTCTTCCACCCAGTGTGTGCAACTCTTCCTGAATGAGAGCTTAACTTAGTACTTGCACAGTTAATGAGGCAGGCGTTTGAGCCAATTCACAAAGCTGAGATGCCTCTCACTTCTGCAAGAAGGGTTAGCGAAATAAAAGCTTTCACAATCAAGGAACCTTTTCTGCATTTCAGTGATAACTATGCAGCTCTAAGGATGAACCCGACTTTTATGCCAAAAGTCCCATACACAGTTCCACCTCAACGAACCAGTGATACTTTCAATTCTTTTTCTCTAAACCCATCTAATCCAACAGAAAGGGCTCTACACATGTTGGATGTTAAGAGGTGTTTAAAATTCTACCTGCATAAAACAAAAGACATAAGAAAGATGGATCACCTGCTGGTGGCCTACGGACAAGGCAGAAAAGAAACAGCAGTAACTAAGGCCCGTGTTGCCAGGTGGGTCGTTTCTTCAATCCAATTCTGCCATGATAAGGCTAACAAGCCTTTAACAACAAGAACTAAAGCACACTCCACCAGGGTAGTTTCTACGTCAGCAGCTCTATTCGCTGAAGTAGTTTTAGAAAAAAATTGCCATACTACGACATGGAAAAGTATCCACACTTTTACGCAGCATTACTGTCTGCCGTCTACGCAAAGTGAGGATGCAGCTGTGTGCTAAGCGGTACTGCGTCATCTCTTCAATTAAGGTCAGCCTCTTTGTCTGATAAAAGAGAAATTCTATATCTTATTTAAAATATATAAGTTTACTTTCTTTCTGTTGCTTATGTAGATTTTTTGTATAACTCTGGAAGGTAAACAGTGTCTTAATTTCTCTATTTTTGTTTCGTTTTATGAAACACTCCATTGGATACATCTTAAATATTATAGTATATTAAGGATGCATGTTTTGTTTCTAGGATTTTTTTTTTTACATTTTTCCAGAGTTTGAAATAGTGTATACATGGTTACAAATGGCTGTTATATTTCAGTATTTTGCGGGTTATGATTTACATGTCTCCCTCCTTCCTCTAACGACAGTACAAATCTGGGTACTGCTTGGTATTATGATTCAGGCATGTGAATCTATGAACGATAAACCATACTGGATAAGAAAATAAGGTACTAACCTGTAACTGCGATTATCCAGTATGGGTATCTTTCATAGATTCAAATGCTACCCACCCTCCTCCCGTAGAGGTAGTTCTCTTTAAGTTTTGGGATTCTTACTTCCCACTTGTGCTTAGAAAATCTGATGTTATTTAGTATCGAGAACTCAACTGGGGCACGGATACATGTGCAAGAGGTTCTTAGGTATACAGTCAGCTGGATGACTGCTAACCTGCTGAAAATCAACCCTGAGAAGACGGAGGTTTTGGTGGTCTCGACGGGCATATCACCTTGGGGTGACCTGTTTTGGCCCCAAGAACTCGGGCCCACTCCAATACCAGTGTCGAATGTAAAAAGTCTTGGGATAAAAATTGACCAAGAACTGTGAATGACCGCCCAGATTTCAACCGTCGTGGGAACCTGCATTGGCCTAATCAGGCAACTGCGCAGATTAGTCCCTCTCTTATCCGAGTCTATGCTTCGGACTGTGGTTTCGGCCACAATTATATCAAGATTGGACTATGGCAATGTCCTTTATTTAGGCCTGCCAAAGAACCTGATTAACAGATTGCAGGTTGTCTTGAACGACGCTGCACGTTTAATCTTCAAGCTTCCTAGAAGACCTCACGCGTCCCCTCTATTGCTCAAGCTTCACTGGCTCCCCGTGAAAGAGAGGGTAGAGTTCAAAAGCCTGTGCATAGCACATAAGGCAATATATGGGCAGGCACCTGTCTATATAAAGGATCGTTTGATGCCTTACAAGCCGAAACGATCTCTTAGATCGTCCGATGCTCAGCTGTTGGCCTGCCCTCGTTTTAAAATGGCTACAAGGGGCGGAAGATCTTTCTCTATACTAACTCCACTGTTGTGGAATAAGTTGCCAGATCCCCTTCGTAAAGAGGCTAATCTTTTACGCTTTAGAAAGCAGCTGAAAACAATTTTGTTTAGGGAGGCTTTTGGATCCATATGATATGTTTACTACTTCATCCCCCCTTGCTGGTAAGAATGTGTGTGGTTTCTTTGGTCTAAAGCGCCTCGAGACCTGTAGGTGAGCTGGCGCTATATAAACCAAAGTAACATAACATAACATAACAAGAGAAGAAGAAATCCTGCCTATCTTGAAAGTGTTCTAGAGGGTGCTGAAAGCTGATTGGCTGGGTTCCAATATTAGGAAAGGCTACTATTTAACTGGCCTAAGCCTATTATAGCCTATGAAGGTTTTAAAGCACTGCTTGAATATTTTACTGTGGAACTCCCATGTTGACAACGGGGAGTGATTCAGGCATGTGAATCTATGAAAGATACCAATACTAGATAACCTCAGTTACAGTTAAGTAACTTATTTAAGGCCTAGCTCAGATGCCATGAAGCCTGTGAGACACAGTTTTTGAATATCACGTTCTCTCTCAGTGCACATTTTTTTAATGGCATGGATCTGTTTTTCCATCTTGTTGCACAGTTTTATTGGCTCACCTGACCATGTCTCTCAGTGCACAGCTTTTTAATGCCAAGTCTCTCCAGCCCTCAGGTTTTCAGTAGCACATCTCTGGCCTGCTCTCATGCTGCACTATTTTTCGATGGCTAAGCTCTGGCCATCTGTCTCAGTACACAGTTTTTAGATGCACATCATTTCCTATGTCTCTCTGCACAGTTATTAAATGGAAAACTAGTGAACCTCTCTATCACTGCACAGTTTTTGAATGTCACATCTCCGACCATTTCTCTCTCAGTGCACATCATCTTCCTGGTTGTCATCATGGTCATTGCGTATGCAGAGAAGAGTCCCAATGAGTTTTACCTGAACCGAGCCATACAGCAGAGCTTCACCAGCAACTTTGACCAGGTCTTAGACATCGACCGGTTCTACAGTTGGGCCAACAGCACCCTCTCTTCCAGCCTTTACGGGACCTATCAAGGTAGGTTACCGGTGTATGGCTGGGCTTTTGGGAGGCATGGTTAGACTCATCTAGAGGTAGTTATGGATGGTATTTGCTCCCCTATCTTGTTTTCAGTCCTGCTCCTTCTTTTTGTTATCATCCCCTTTGATTCAACCATTTTGACAATTGATCTTCCCAAAAACCTGTTTTGTGCCTTTTTAAATTACATTTTTAGTAACATGCTCCATCTTTAAGTTTTCGATGAGATGTACAATATTCGACCCTTCCGGTCAAATGATGTGTGATGTCAGTTGCTGTGACGTCATGGAAGGGGTGCATGGAGCCATTTTCTAGTAAAATTGTTCCACTATGCTTGGCATTGTGTTCAATGATCTTCAAGCTTTAGGCATGGCCACAGGAATTATGCATTTCTGCGTCCACTGCTTTTTTTGCATAATAATAACTTGAAGGGATCAAAAGTTGCTAAAAACGTGGAAGCGTGGGTTTGTGCTTACTGGAAATCTCTTCGCAAAGGTTAACTGGTCTTCTTTCAGTTGCTTTTTTTTGTATTTGGTTGTAAAAGTGGTAATAATGAGGGGAAGTATACCAGATGCACAAATTGCAACATAATGAAGTAATAATGTCACAAAATGAACTCTATTATGCCTCATAATTTGCCTTTTCTAGCCACATAATTTAGTCAAGCCTACGTCATAATTTGGATCTCCTCTGCTGCATAATTCCAGTGGCCCTGGCTTTAGGTCGCTGGTTTCCATACAGCCCAAATCGTTAGCAATTACACTCATTCGCATTGCCATGCCTGTAATATGTGATGGTAGCTAGTAAATTATAAAATGCTGTGGTGCACACCTCACTAAAAGACATGTTCACAATTGATAGTGAGAGGTGGCGCTGTTCACAACCATAGCAGAGGAGAAAGATTGAATGTGTTAGGATGCACTAGTTTCCTACCCGAGTATAGCTCTCCCGAGCACAAACTGCCCAAAATGCCAGTACAGCGGGAAATGTTGAACTACTGGTGCGTGCGTCTTCCTAACACGAGCAGAGCTCCTTAGCTGAGGTATGCTAAATGGGTTGCATTCATCCAGTTCTGGCCTTTTACTTTACACTCTGGGAATTGTAGCCCTGCTACTTACGAATGACAAAAGTAAAATTACAAATACCTGAATGCAGAATGATGAAAGTAAGTGGTCCGGTACTTGCCGAATACCTCACATCAGGTACAGGCCAGCCTGAGGGTTTCAGTGACTGCATAGAATCAGTATCCTGGTCACTTAATCCATAGAGTGCGCTGCACCACGGTCCTGCCTCGTCACCTCTAACAAGTCCAACAATAAAGCCTCTTGTTTCCGCGAGGTCCGTAATGTGCTTCGTTTGCTTATGGATGCATATTGCTGCCAGGTTCCTTCACTGGTGGTGTGTTGATGGTGCATGTGCTGCAGTGGGTGTACCTCTTCATTGTCTGTTGTTCATGCTCAATTAGGTACGTTGGTTACCCAGTAAATCTTATAGCCGTCAAGGTGGTGCTACTGCAGACGGTTGTTGCTTGATGCGCCAGGGCAGCTGCTAATATGCTAGGCCATAAGCAGTGCCAGTGCATGACAGAGACACACGTATAATCAGCTCCGGAGATTGAATAGGCCAAAAGGGGGATACAGCATCGCAGTTTATGGTTGGCACGCATGGCAGAGGCCCGCATAGGGACACTAATTAGCAATGCAATAAGTTAGCAGGGGTCAGGGCCAGGCTAATGTTAACAGCGGCATCCGGCAGGCCAGGATTGATGTAAGATGGGTAAGCAGAGACAGGGTAGCATCCTTGTTTGGATGGCCGCAGTGTAGTGTTTCTGTACTGGGGCTCTAATAGCGATCTGGTTTGGGGGAGATACGGTTCACTTCTAGTAAAACACTCTTCTGGTCTCGTACGGTCTACCCCCCTTTTTATATTAATCGGGGCATTTGGAGCTTCGTAGAGGTATGATGAATGCATAGTTCTGCGCACTGCAGCACTGGGATGCAGGTGATCTCTTCAGAGAAAAGAGCGGGTCCTCCCCATTTAGCACAAAGGGTAGGCCCAAATCGCCGTCGTGGGGACTGGGGTGTTAACCCCGTTCATAGGCAAACCAGTAATTCTCGAGGGCGTTTAGTCCGGGTAAGTGGAATAGGAATTATATCACCTCGAAACGCGGCAATTCGGTGCAATGAAATAGTACCCTCTGCCCAATGTGACTACCCCACCCTTAGGGCGAGGTCAATGCAGGGCAGCTGCCGCGGCAATCGGGTATCTAAAACAGAGGACAGCATATGGTGTCCAGGGTCCAGTTTTACTTTACTCACCAGGCACTGGCGTGCAATTCACGTTAGGCAGTGTGGGAGCTCGGTTACAGTAAGGGATTGCCATGTTTCATCTTGAGGACCCCACGCTGGTCTTAGAGTCACATCATGCAGACATCTGGGTACGAAGTCAGAGGCGCATTGAGTTGGAATGGGGAGGAGGAGGGTTCCTCACTTCCTTATTGAGCACTAAGTAGGCGGGCCCACACTCCTCCTATAAAGGAAAGACAGTACTATCTGAGTGATACTAGGGTTGCAGTAGAATCCAGCTTCCTTCCTGCAGCGCTCCGCTGGGGTCAAAGGTCATTGGTATGCCTGGAGGGTGAACCATTAGGGATCTAGGGTTGGAGCAATTGACTTTGGGGGGAGAGGAAGGGTGCTGCTGAGGCACTAAAGAAATGTGGTGAATCAACCCCTGATGAGTAAGTGTATCACCTGGATCTGTTTTCCAAGGGATTCCGGACGTCAGTGCGCGATCACTCCATAAGTATTCGGTATTCCGCAGCCAGCACCCTTCTCACAACTCACAGGCCCAACTGTGTCTGCAGCTAGGTTTCCGGCAGGCAAGGTATGGACTCCAGGGTCAGGTAAGCTGAGCATATCAGCCAGTGGCAGGGACACATCCATAGGATTCAAAATCTTAGGTAAGATATGAGGATGGCATGAGGACGCAGAAGAGTATATCTACCCCTAGACATCAGGGGCTCAACAAGTATAGAATTTTATTAACCCCCTAGTTCGGAGAAAGCCGAGCTTGGGGGGGGGGGGGATTCTGACAATATCACAATGGAGCGAACTACGTGGCTAGGAGGGTCCGTAGCCAGACAATAAGGTCGATATGGCTTCCAGTGTACAAGGTGCAGTCGTAACCAAGTAGTAAATGGGTACCCATGGGAGAATCTGAGGAGGGGCATATCTTTAAGCACCCATAAAGTGAGGGTGCGGGGGATGGAGAAAGGCCCTTCAGGCAGCTCCGTTTTGGGCAACAGCACAATCGTAGTGGTTTTAAAGAGGCCCATCAGGGGTAGCGGGGGGGGGCGCGAATTCGAAAGTGACCGACTCGCCCTGTGGCGGAATTTCTTGCAGCAGAAATGGGGGCTACCCCAAATGTGGACTGATTTACTGGACTTTCCCCTTGGAAGGGGGTTTATTAATGTGGGCACTGGGCAGGCAGGAGGGGGGACTGATCTGCTGGTGGTCCTGGACCTTTCTGCCCTACCCCGGGATGCCAGAAAGTGAACATTTTGGGGGGATTTTGCCAAGTGGTAGGTATCCCCTGGGAGGGATGGACCGCGATGCAGTGCCCTGGAAGTTACTAATAAATGAATGCCCTTGGTTGAAGGTGAGGGCAATGGATAAGGTAAAGGGGCCTGCTGGCACTTGACACTAACCTTCCGGAAATGTTCCTTTGTAGAGGAAGGTTGAGATACTGATGTGTTGCTTGCACAAACGATGAGCTGTTCATCTGCCTTATGTCCTGCTTCTCAAAAAGCAAATATGTATGATCTGGCTGATCTTATGATGTTCTCATAACAATGTTTGCTTAACTATGACGAAGATTGTCACTTATCATTTCACAATGAGTTGTGTCTATGTGATTAAAAGGCTACACTCTTGGTTAAACCACAGTAATGACTATTGTCCATCTCTTTGTGAGTGATGCAGTGGGGCGCAGCGAGTGGCACGTGTGAGCGCACTATTGTATTTTCTAGCTTTTGCAGTCATTTCGTGTGTAAGTTTTATGTATATGTTTTTTTCACAAAGCTGAGAAGGCTCCTATCTAGAAAGCTTATTGTCAGACTGTGCATATGAGCCGACTACAGTATCTGTAAGTATGTGTTTTGTAGTGCTGTCAGCCTGCCTAGGCCCTGTACTGGGACGCCAGGCAACATACCCTAGCTACCATGACCGGGCAGGGGAGGGTGAGCAACAAACTTCACATCACTTCTCAGTACTGTTGGGACTCGCCACGAGCAGCACAGCTCCCTTTTGTTTCTCCCTTCAGACGCACCTGGCCAAAGGGTTACTTGCTTTCGTCACCCCGCAAAGAGGTAGAACCCGAATGGCTCACTACATCTGTCCCCACTTTGGATTGCAATTGGAACAAGTTGAACAAATATAGTGTCTGAACCATTGATTGGGGGCCGGATTGGGTTGTACCGCTTACTCTGACATCCTGCCTCTTGGGGGTCGAGATTTCATCCATGGACCGGCGGGATACTCAGATTTGGAATCGCCATGTGAGTGTGGCCAGGTAACAGTACATCTTTGTCTTCCTCTGCTATGCACCCTGGAGAGATTACCATCTTCTTGAACCATGAGTCATTCAGAGTGTCAGTTTCCTAGCCCCTCTGTACAGAGAACATAGTCCCTTTCAACCCTGTTACAGTCCACACTACTTTCTCAAAAGGCGACTTGAATTTACAACCAGGGAGTCTCTCCCTATACTTGGTTTCCCACTGTTTCTGGCTCTTCTGGCTTTACTGCCTCACTTATTGGGGTTCTGCTTTCTGGAGCACCGATTGCATAAAAACCGTGTGTAGTCCACTCTGGTCCCACTGGGATGTTGTCCTGGACCGGTTGTCCAAACATCATAGGTTTGGACGCACATCGGATCATCAGATCAAAAATCGGATAAAAAAATCCACCATTGACATCAAGCCATCCAACGTTGGCGTCAAGGCCACTGATGTCAAAGGCAAAATCACCGACGTTGAAGCCACCTCCATCGACGTCACCTACGTTGACGTCGAAGCCTTCTCCATCAATGCTCAGACCACCGCTGTTGATGTCATGGCCACCACAGTTGATGCCAAAACCATTGGCATCCAGAACAAGATCTCCATCTATACAACTTTCTTCAACGTCGCTACAAAAATTTTGTCCAGAGAGCTATCTTTTACCCTTTCACCAGGGGTGAACAATACCACCTTATTTCTTTCCAGGTTCCATAACATCCCCTAGGATCTCTCCTCCATCACCTTTTATTCCAACAAGACAACAGAAACGTGCAAGTCCACAGTCATCACATCGTAGATCCAGATTCAGACATAGCTCTCGGATAAGATCTAGAATAAGACTCCTATCTTCTCTCTCTAGATCAAGAAGATCCAGTACAAGAACAAGCAGGAGGCCATTATCTCGATATAGGACAGCTACCTTGAGATCATCGATCAGCGATTACTCCAACTCTTTCAAACACACCTCCTGCAAGGGTGTCACCATTTGATAATCTGACAACATTTTATGAGGTGTTCGTTGGAGGTGCAGCTAAGTTAAACATTGCTATCCTTGCTCCTACTACATCTACATCAGTCATCTTTGAAACATTACATCAGAGAACATCATCAAGACCTCTCCTTCGTCTAGTTCCTGGTGTAGTTCCTGGTCTTCTTAAGCCTGCAATGCAGTTGTTTTTAACACCTACATCAATAAAATCTGCTCCATTTAGGCTCGTGAAGAAATATAATCCTGTTGACCAAGACCCTCTATTTCTCAGGTCAGCCCATCTATCAGGCTCAGTAATTGTGGATGCAGCAAAGAAGTCACACACATCACCTCCTTCTTCCATACCCCTGGATAAAGCGAGTAAGAAAGTATATTTTCTGGGCAGAAAAATGTGTGGGCCTGCGGCTTCTACAATGAAAGCAACTAGTACCAATGCCCTTTTAGGGAAATATGATTGATCCCTATGGGACTCCCTATAACGTTTACAATCAAGCTCTCTCAAAAAGACATAAGATTTTCAAGAAGTCATCAACGAGGGTATGCTGGTCTCAAACCAAATAATCATGCCAGTTGCTGACATATTGGATCTATCCCCTCATGGCTACTGCCATGATATTTGCACTAGGAAAAGCTGGTGGGTCAGACTAACAGGTCAAAGCCGGAATTGCAACAAATGAACCTGAACCTGCCATTCTCAGGAAATAGACTTTTTGGATCACACATGGATGATACAATATCGCTTCTGAAAACTGAATTGCACACCTTATAGGCTGTGGGCTTAGGAAAGAGAAAAGAATATAGGAGATACATGCCCTATGACAGATGTTATTACTCCCAGAGGGTTCAAACCCGTCATTGGTCTCATCACGAGCAGCAACACCAGCAAAAGCAGTCTCACCACCAATGCAAAACTTCTAAAGGGAGAGTAATCCAACACTAACATTCTGCAACAGGGAAGACTTCTACAAAACAATGAGTCACTTCTTCCTCCAGCTCTTTCAGTCACTCCGTTAGGAGGAAGTACTGTAACACACTTTACTGAGTGGCTTCTAATAACTGCGGACAGATGGTTCTTGAATATTATCAGAATGGATATTCTCTTTGCTTCAAGACCCCTCCTCAATCAATTCCTCGAACCACAACATCAACCTATCAAAAGGAGTAATTACGAAACAAGGTAAATATTTACTACAGGAAAATACCGTGGAGGAGGTTCTTTTTCAAAAAAAAGGATTGGGAATTTATTCCTGGTACTGTCTGGTTTGAAAAAAAATACAAAAAGTGGAATTCAGGCTCATTCTTTACGTCAGAGTACTGAACAAATATAAAATAAAATAAAAAATCAGGATGCGTGCATTACACCAAGCCTACCTCACCTACTTCAAGGAAACTAGATATGTGCATTAGATCTCAAGGTGCCTCCTTCCACATTCCAATAATAACAAATCATCAATAATTCTTAAGCTTTACAGTAGGCTCTAGGCATTTTTTATTGCCATTTCAATAAACAATTCATACAGAACACTGCTATTCACTGACAGTCCCTTGAATCTCTATGAAATTATGACATCCTGTTTCAATCCTGCACACAACTGAAAGTGCTCACAGAGCTGGTGTGGGAATTAGCTTCCCCTTCTACACCAGTTGGGGCACGGAAAACACAGTTTTTCCCTTTATATGCATTCCATCGTCCCCTAATCATCACCCACTTATCGGGGCAATCTCGCCCCTCACAAACCACTCGCCTGACCAGCATACACCAGTCCATGTCTCTCTTCTAACCTCCTAAATGTGGCACTTGTTCCGCTCATCACAATCTTGCAATATTCAGCTTAGCCACCACTAAGCCCAGGGTAATCCATGGGTGTTTCTCCGCAGATGTTTAGTAGATACCACTTCGCAGAGGCAGACACTGCCACAGCACATACAAACACAAGGCGATGATGGACGGAGTGCTGAAAAATTTCAGACACTCACCCCCAGTCCCAGATCTGTGTTGAATACATCATCACTCTTTAGCTCACTTCGCCACCTCAGTTCAGACTCAGCTATTTGCAAATCAGTCTTGACCCTGTGCCTCATGGGAACAGTCCAGCCCGAATTGCCCAGACAGATCTTCCCTGAACCGGAAACAAGCATCCTGGGACTGGTTTCTGGGTAACATCCTTCATCAGCCAGGCTAACTTGAATCTAGTGGCAAAGTGAGCAAGGGACCCACGTCTGGGCATACCTGCAAACTAAGGGCGAACAAAGCAAACACAAGGAGATGATGAAGGGAGCGCTGAAACTTTTCATACACTCACCACCAGTCACATATATGGGTTAAATCCATCATCATTCTTTAGTAACATCCTTCATCAGCCAGGCTAGCTTGAATCGAGTGGCAAAGTAAGCAAGGGACCCACTTCTGGGCCCATTGTGTGTCTTTTGCTACAGCACATACATCGCTTAAACAGACTACTACGGACTCTCAAAATCTCTGCACCATGGGGCACTTCCACAGTCTTATGAAGGAATGTGCCAACTTGTCCACATCCCCGTTAACAACAAGCACCCTGCTCTCTGCCCATTTTGGTACAAAAGGGGGTGGTGATGGACGGATCATCTGAACCAATCAAACACTCACACCCAGTCAACAGATCTTGGATTAATCCATCATCGTTTTTTAGCCCACTCTGCCACCCCAGTTCAGACATGGCCATATGCAAATCAGTCTGACCCTGTACCTCATGGGAACAGTCCAGCCCGAACTGCCAAGCCATGCCTTCCCTGGACCGGAAACAAGCTTACGAGGACCGGTTTCTGGCATTTCAGCCGTCTACAGCCCGGCTTGCTTGAATCCAGTGGCAAAGTGAGCAAGGGACTCACGTCTGAGCATACCCTGCCAACTTATGGCGGTCAAAGCAGTACAAAAGGGGTGGTGAACAACCCAGATCTGTTGACTGGGTGCGAGTGTTTGATTGGTTTTCATTTTTATCTCTCCCATTTTCCTTAATGGAAAACAGGCTGCATTAAAAACAAACGCTTTATTTAAATGCAGTCCCAGACATGGTGGTCTGCTGAGCCCAGCAGGCCACCATACTTGGGCGGGCCTGTCATTGCCAATGGGGTCGCAAATTGCGAGAGGCTCATTAATATTCATGAGCCTCTCTATTTGCGACCCCATTGGGAATCGCTAACAGTGTGAAAAACACTGTTGTACATTGGAAATAGCGCCTCCCAAATTGTGAATCGCAAAAAACTCGCAATTTGCGAGGCGCTATTTCCATTGTCGTACATCTGGCGCTATGTCCTTTTTTGAAAAGGGCCAGACTTGGTTTATAACCAATCAGGGGACAACACACTCTAGAACACTCCCCACAGATGCTAGGTCCCTCTGACTTTCTACTGCACGTCCTGTGAAGAGAGTCTCCCTGAGCTTTGCTCAATTTATTTTTCAAACCTTCGGATTTCAGGAAACTTCTTCTCAATTCAGACGAATATTCCTTTCCAATATTGCCCTTGGACATTCTGGCCATGTCAGAACATTCTAAGAAGGGAATATTCAGGCCATGTAACACTGGTGGCAAAAAGAGACTTTATATTGATGACCCTCATAAAAAGTGCATTTATTGCCTTTATCCTGCTCACAGTCAAAGACTGTAAAATATAGTGTACTGTCTCACAGAAGACACTCAAAGACAGAGAGGGATGACTTTTGTTGTGGTTACAGAGGATTAAATCAAAGGAAAACCCAGTTTCTGAGGGAGAGAGTGATGACGCTTTGAGATCTGGCAAATCTCAAAAAGGGATAGATACTCTGACAAGGAGTCTTCTGAACACCTAAGAAGGTCCTCAAGAAATCCCAACCACGTGACAGATCGTCATTTTGAAAAGCCTCAGGAAAAAATTGCATCATAGACCTTCCTCAAAGGTCCCTTCAGAACCTACTAAACGATCTGAAAAACTGGTGTCTGTCAAAAGGTCTTTCTCCATTTTTAGGTCTCGCCTGTCGATGCGCATGCGCATCGAGCAAGGCGAGAGTATTGGCACTTATCCGCTCTTTATCCACACTGCAAGGAATCGTGGCGATTCCTTGCAGTGCACGAGAAATTTAAGCTCAATGCGCATGCGCATTGAGCTTAAATGCGCGTGCACATGCCCCCAGCCGCCTACTCTCTCTCACAGCCTCCCCCAGCTCCGCCCCTCACTACTTGATTGCACGGCCGCTAGGCCGTGCCTCCCTACTCTCCTCCCCCTCCTCCTTTCCTCCCCTGCCTGCCTGCCGCTAGGCCGTGCCCTCCCCTACTCTCCTCCCCCCTCCTCCGCCTACTCTCCTCCCCTGCCTGCCTGCCGTGTCGCACCTCTCCCCTCTCCGCCCCCTCCCCTGCCCGCCCCCTCCCCTGCCCGCCGTGTTACGTGAACGGCTTGTTTCCGTTTGTCTCTCCTTTCAGGTATTCCCTTCCTGTATTCTTTTTCCTCGAGCTTTACAATATTTCTCCCAAGTGCCGCCACCTTCTACCTTTGTCCCTCAATTTAAACATTTTCCTTCGGCCTCCTTTTCAATTATGCTCCTCAATTTTCTGCTTGAGGTTCAGTCGCCCCTTCAATGGCCTTCCTCTCCTCGTCCTTCCTTCTCTCTTTCTCTCTCCTCTGTTCCCGGTTCCCACGCTGCCTGTCCCTGCCCTGCCTGTCTTTGGGGTCTCCGTCTTCTTTGGTTGTCCCTCCCCTTCCCGCCGTGTCGCATTCTCCTCCCCCCTCCACTGGTCCCCGCAGCCTCCTCGAGTGAAGCCCCTGCCTGCGCCAGCCCTGCCTGTGAGTACCGCGTGCCTGCAGCAGCTCTCCGAATTCGACTGCCTCCTGCAGGCGACCCCTCCCTTACATGTTACTGCTCCATGTCTGTGACCGCATCGTTTCTCTCCGCCTGTGACTGCTCCTGCCTGCGATTGTTCGTTGACTGTAACTGGTCTCCAGTTCTGTGTGTGCGCTCTGTAACTGCTGCACACATGAGCCTGCTGGCGATTGCTTCCTGTCCGACTGTTTCTTGTGTTTGTTTAACAGTTTATTCTGACCAATTGATTTACAGTTCACATTCGGGATTTCACACGGTTTGCGAAGTTACCTGGAAACTAAGTATATGCTGGGGCTTTGTCAGGTACATGCAAACGAGAGCAAACTTACTCAAACACAACTCCAGACCTTCCTGAAGTAAAAATCCTTGTCTGACTGGCGCAGAGTTAAAAGAGGCGAACGCGCTGTCGTCGTTTGCGTTCCAACTTAAATATATCGCGCAAAAGATTAAAAGCAAAGAAGAGCTCACTCACGCGCACACACGCAAATAGTTGTAACTTTACAGCCTCTTGAATTTACGTAGCAAATCTTCGCGTCATTGTTGATAAAAAAACACGTGCTCAATTATACTATATCCAATCCTGGCGGCCCCGCTACAGTATTTGCACTGAATAATTGCTCGCCCATGTCAGGCTTCGTTTAGCGCTTGCAAACGGATGTGATTAATATAATGTTACCCGTCTTCAGCCATGTTCTTTCCTTCGCGTTTTGCCTCGTTGACTCTGCGAGAACCCCTTTAACTTCCCAGGCTCAGAACCCGAACGCAGCAGCCAGTCGGATACCTAAAAGCAAACAAGCCATAATCTGTTGTCCCCCACCGTCGCTCTCTTCCACATTTCCCATCTCTCCGGACATCCGCTTCCAGGAACATACAGTTTCCTCTTTTGGTCACCATTAAGACTAATCCTGCCTTGCTTTTTTAATCAAAGCACTGTAGGTCCTCGCTTCCAGGCACTGTATCTTACCCCTCGGCCTCTCTGCTAATAGCCAGTCAAGCCCCACACTGTCTGCTCTTATTTTTTTCTCCACTCACCCTCAATCACCCACTCACCCACCCTCACCACCCTCACTCACTCACCCTCACCCCCCTCACCCTCAACCCCTCACCCTACTCACCCACTCACACACCCTCAACCCCCACACCCTCACCACCCTCACTCACCCTCACTCACCCCAATCCTCACTCACCCACAACCCTCACCCACACTCACCCTCAATCCCTCACCCTCACTCACCCTCACTCACCCTCAATCCCTCACTCACCCTCAACCCCTCACCCTCACTCACCCTCAATCCCTCACCCACACTCACCCTCAATCCCTCACCCTCACTCACCCTCAATCCTCACCCTCAATCCCTCACCCTCACTCACCTCAACCCCTCACCCTCACTCACCCCACCTCACTCACCCCTCACCCTCACCCCCCTCACCCTCCACCCTCACTCACCCTCACCCTCACTCCACCTCACCCACCCACTCACCCTCACCTCCCCCTCACTCACCCTCACTCACCCTCTCACCCTCAACCCCTCACCCTCACTCACCCTCACTCACCCTCACACTCACTCACCCTCACTCATCCTCACCCTCACTCACCCTCACTCACCCTCACCCTCACTCACTCCTCACCCTCACTCACCCTCAACCCCTCACCCTCACTCCCACCCTCACTCACCCTCACTCACTCACCCTCAACCCCTCACCCTCACTCACCCTCAACCCCTCACCCTCACTCACTCCTCACTCACTCACCCTCAACCCCTCACCCTCACTCACCCTCAACCCCTCACCCTCACTCACCCTCACTCACTCACTCACCCTCAACCCCTCACCCTCACTCACCCTCAACCCCTCACCCTCACTCACCCTCAACCCCTCACCCTCACTCATCCTCAATCCCTCACCCTCACTCACCCTCAACCCCTCACCCTCACTCACCCTCAATCCCTCACCCACCCTCAACCCCTCACCCTCACTCACCCTCAACCCCTCAGCATCACCCTCACTCACCCTCACTCACCCTCAACCCCTCACCTACCCTCACCCTCAACCCCTCACCCTCACCCTCACTCACCCTCAACACCTCACTCGCCCTCACCCTCACTCACCCTCAACCCCTCACCCTCACTCACCCTCACTCACCCTCACCCACCCTCACTCACCCTCACTCTCACTCACCCTCACTCTCACTCACCCTCAACCCCTCACCCTCACTCACCCTCAACCCCTCACCCTCACCCACCCTCAACCCCTCACCCTAACTCACACTCACCCTCACCCTCACTCACCCTCACTCACCCTCAACCCCTCACCCTCACACAGTGCAATAGGTCTCGGAGCATTTGAGTTAGAGCTTTTAGAAATGTTTATGGCTTTTTTTTTAATTCTTTAGCATTGGCTACAGGAAACAAAAATGCTAAAGATTTACAAAAAACCCATAAACAATTCTAAAAGCACTAACTCTAATGCTGCGAGACCTATTGCATTTCCAATGCTTGTTTATAACGCCGCTGAGGACACCGACGTTGACGTCTACCTTCTCTACTGCGGCATCACCCTTGATAATGTCATCTCCGACAGCGTCGACGACAATAGTAACATGTAGATTGTTGTCGACGACGACAATGAAGCAGATTCCACTGTTTCCACTGCCGTCGACGAAGCATTCATCTAAGCGCTCGCCAACGTAGTCACCGATGACGAAGGAGCCTACTCTGTTGAGGAAGACACCCATTTCGATGGACCTTTTATGTTTACATTTCTTTATTGGTTTTCAGCATAACCATTAAACGTTACAACAATACAATACGTTCTTTAAGTTCTGCTATAAGTCCCATCGAGTGGGCTGGCTTAGATTTAACCGCTTAATTGCCGCCGCGGTGCGGCGGTTTAGCGGAGTGGACAGGGCCGTGTTGGCCAACAGACGTGCGCAGCACTACGGAGGTAGTGGTTGCGACAGCCGTCGCCGACAAACGCAGCAAAAGGGTTAAGAAAGAAAATGGAACAAATCCCTCCCCCCCCCCCCCCCTTACTCTGAGGCATTGAATTGTGTTAAGTGCCCACGGTCCCGCCCCCCAGGCCACAAGGACACTGTGATAGGTCTGCTAGTCGCAACAATCTCAAGTATCTTGGCCATGTGAGTTCCTTAAACTCCGAAGTAGCAGTGACAGAAAGGGCTTCCAGAGGTCCTGGAACGAGTCCCATGGATTGAAAGGTGAGAAAGAAATTATTTCCATCCCTAGAATGCCCCACAACCTGTGGAGCCACCCCAAGTAGGTATAGGGGGGGTGGTCGTCCCCCAGTGAGTTAGAATGCTTTGAAGTACCACCCCTAACACTAATGCAATGTGCCGACCCCTTCGTGTTCTAAGTGGGAAGGTGAGAGAATTGGGAAGGCCCAATAGGGTGTAAGTGGGGGATCTGGGTGTCGCAGTGGGCGTGAATGTCGTCTATTACCTGCTTCCAGTAGCCCGAGATTTGAGGACATTCCCACAGAAGGTGGGTTAAGGTACCCAGCGGACTACACAGTCCCCAGCATTGGGGGCTTTGTCTGGATTACCTCTGTGGAGTCTTAGTGGAGGGAGATGCAAATAGGTTATAATTTTTGTTGCTGTCTCAATATTTGTTACGTTGCGTGCTGTGTGGCGAGCTCTGTAATAGATGTCCATCCACTCCTTCTGCGAGGGCGTCCTGCCAAACTCCCCCTTCCATCTCAGCTGTCCAGGGTTTTATCTGTCCTGTGGGTGCGTCTGAGGAATCTATAGAGTTCTGTTGTCAAGCGCGGGCCCATTTGTTTTGTCACCAACCATTTCTCAAATGGCGTATGGGTCCTCTTTGCCCTATCTCAAACCCCTGACTGCATAACCCAGTGCCAGAGATGGTGGTAGCAGAAGTGTTCCTTCTCTGGGAGGTTCTGTTGTGTACGGAAGTCTGCAAATGATAAGGGCCCTTCAATGTCAAAGAAATGTCCTATTGACCAGCATCCCTCTTTTGACCATTGAGCATATGCGCTAGTGTCGAGTCCGGGAGTGAATGCAGGATTGTGCACTTTAGGCGTAAGTGGAGACGGAAATGTCGTGAGCCCACAAGATGTGGCCACTCTGTCCCAAGCTGTTAGGGCAGCATGTGTGACTTTCAATAGGTATAAGTTGTGTGGCCTCGCCACCTTTGTGAGAAAAGGGACTCCCCATAGGGGCTGTCTAGCTAAGGCTCTGTCCATAAACAACAAGTGCTTCTCGGACTATGGTCTTGACCACTCTACCAGGGGTCTCAACTGCCTGCCCACTAATAGTCCTACAAGTTTGGGATGGCTAATTCACCTTCGGTTGGGGGCCTGTAGCATAGCTTTCTATGTAATCTGGGTCTTTGTTCACGCCAAATTAACCGCACCAAATCATGCTGCATAGAGAGCAGCACTCCTGAAGGGGGTGGCTGCGGGAGGTCTGGAAAAGAAATATTATCTTTGGTAACATTTAAATTTTTATCGCCACTATGCGGCTCAACCAAGACAGCGAGTGTTGTCTCCATCTAGGGAGGCATTCCCATATGTGCCGCAGTAACACAGTGTAGTTCAATGAGATGGTGCGTTGTATGCTGGCTGCGAGCTGTAGGCCTAGGTAGGGGATGGTCTCTCAGGTCCATTGAACGTGGTGTGTGCGTTTCAGTACCTCTTTTGTGTCTGGGTAGAGGGACAGTTTGAGAGTTGAGTTTGTTACTTGTGGACGTTGACCTTAAATCCCAACACTTGTGCAAAGTGTTCCAACTCAGTCATAAGGGCAGGTAGGGAGGCCATAGGATTTTCCAAAGTGGCAACTAAGTCATCCGCATATAAACTGATCTTGTGTTTCTCACCCCCAAACACCAGCCCAGATATCAAGGGATCATTACGCACCCTTTGGGCCATAGGCTCCATGTAAAGGGTGAATAAGAGTGGTGAGAGCGGGCAGCCCTGTCATGTTCCCTGTTGAATAGGAAAGGGGTCCGAGGTGAGGCCATTTACTCGGACGGAGGGTGTTGGGTTGGTGTAACTGCTTAGGACCCAGCTTATAAATCTCTCTGGCAGGCCAAAATGGCGCATGGTCGCTGTTAGATAGGGCCAGTGAACCTATCAAATGCCTTCTCAGTGTCAATAGAGAGAATCATGCGTTCAATATCAAAACGCTCTGCTTTTGTTTATGATGTGCAAAAGGCGTATGGTGTTATCGGAGCACCGACGACTGGGCACGAAGCCCGATTGGTCCGGGTCTATCCAACCCGGAAGATGAGGGGAGAGTCTAAGGTCCACGTTGAGGATAGAAATGGGCTGATAGAACACACGGTGCCGGTTGCCCTTCCCTGGTTTGGATATGATTGTGACTATAGCCTCCAGCATCGTGGATGGGATGGGAGAGGAGAGCCCAATCGAGCTGTACACCCTTACAAGTATCAGGACCAGCGTGGAGCAGAAGGTTTTATAAAAAAAGGGATGAAAACCCATCCAGGCCCGGGAACTTGAGCAGTTTTTGTTTTTAGATGGCCGAGATCACCTCCTCCAACTTGATCAGGGTTTCAAGCTCTTCAGTCTGGTTAGGTGTTAATTTGGAGGTGTTCACTCCACGTAGGTATTGAGCAGGGCCATCGTCAGGGAGTTGCTGTGCTCCATATAGGGACGCGTAGTACTGCCAGAATGTTTCTGCAATGTCCTGGTTGGAGGTCTGCTCCTGACTGGAGTGATCGATAACTGAGGTTATATTGGAGGCCTGCCGCTGTGCCCTTAGCCTGTTAGCCAGGAGTCTCCCGCTTCTATCCCCCCCAGTGTCGAAGGAGTGCCTAAGTCTTAGCATTGCATACTCTTCCCTGTCAATGTCCAGGCCTGATAATTGGGTTCACGCATCATTAAGCTGTCTCCCGACCCTTGGAGCACCCGTTCCCTGGTGAATACGTTCTAACTCCTTTAACTCACAGGAGAATTGCTCCCTTTTTCCTCGCCGGGTTTTGTTGTTGAATGCGATGATAGCGAGAAACTCTCCTCTCCTGCAGGGCATCCCAAAGTGTTGCAATGGGGGTATCGCAAGTATTATTGCCTTCTAGATAGTCTACTATCGCTTTTGTGATTCGTTGCACTACTGTGGGGCATTGAAGTATTGTTTCTTTGAGCTGCCAAAAGCGACACGTTAAACGAGGTCGTAGAGGGCCAAAGACGTGTATACAGCCGAATGGTCAGAAAATGAGCAAGGGAGTGTAAGATGTGAGTCCAGCCACTCATCTGAAATCCAGGATCGTCTGCAGGGGCGATGACTGTTCCTCAACCCGTCCTGAACACCTCTCAGCGCTACTGCGACAAACAGGAGCCCTGGCAGGTGTCCAAAGAGGGAAGGAGACTGGGACGAGAAACAAAGAGAGAGAGAGAGAGACTGCTACTTTCCGCCACCCAGGCCCGCCAGGATCCAAGTTCTGGTAATGCAGACGCAACACTCTTCTAACCTAGAGACAAATATGATTATTAATAAACTACCAACCCTAGTATCCCCTCCCAATGCCTCATATATTCTTGATAACTTCTTTGACAAGTTACCTCTCTTTGTGTAGTGGTGTATTCGGGTAATGGTATTTTCTGGTAAAGGATTTTTCTTGTAAGGCAACTATTAGACAGAACAACTGAGTCTATGAAACATAATACATGTAACATGTATTAGACTTTATGCCCACAATGTGTTTTGCACTTTGTATACGCTTAAAGATTTCTACTCTCACCTGTTTACTAAATGTTAAACTCAAAAGATTCAGGAGTTTGTTTGATGTAATTAGTTCATTGCAAATTAGCATTCAAATGCCTGAACGGGTAAATGGTTAATCTCAGGGAAAATTAGCATTCAAATGCCTGAGTGGGTTCATGGTTAATCACAGTCACCAATAGCACCCTAAAACTCTGACTGAAGAACTGGTGCCAAATATCAGAAAGTATTATTGAGCAACAAAGAGTTACAGCGTTAAAAAACAGGATTTGTTATCAAGCAAAAGCAGGAATTGTTATCAAGCACCAAAGAGTTAAAGTTCTCCAAAAACTAGATGTTGCTTTCTGAACACACAGTGCAGTCTCAATTAAAACCAAGAAAAAATTAACACTTTCCTTGTCCGATTAATTCCCTTTGTCCTGAGCCTGCACAAAGAACGAAGAGGGAAATCCCTTGAGGAAACCGATGACGCGATCAGTAGGCGAGGCCAGAGGAGTTCACTCGTCGAATCCGGGAAACAGAAAGAAAGCAAAGAGACGCGTGCAAGTTGGGTGTGGCTATTTATAACCATTCCCGGGGCACTGCTTGGTACGTTGCAGCGACGTACTCAGCAACGTAATTTAGCACGTGTTCAGCCAGCTGAGGAGTTCACGTTGCCGTGGAGACGGCAACACTTTACCAATGCATGTTTTTTCTAGCGTGCATCGATTTCGTTTATCTTTTTTTTTTAAACAACAGTGATCTAATTTAGCAAAGTAGCATAATGGTGGGTGTCCTGACATTGTAACTTTCATAACAAGCATTGGCAAGGTGTGCTAATACAGCCAAACAAAACCAACGAGACCTGGCAAAACCTTTGATTAATAAACACATATATCTGCTTTACACAAGTCTGTCTGACATACTGCAATGTGGCTAATACGAACACCATGTGGATGTTGACAGACAATACACGTTGTTCTGTTCCCTGTGAGACGGGGATTCCTGATAGGGAGTATCTCTTCCTGTTGTACCTGCTGGGCAATTATGTTGGTGGTTAAAAGGTAGTCAATCTTAGTGTAAGTCTTTTGGGGATGTGAATAGAAAGTGAAACTCTCTATCTATCGGGTGCTGAGTCCTCCATACATCAATCAGTCCTGCCTCTGGCAGGAGTTGCCTTCCCTCCTCCGTGAGAGCCCCGGTCTGCCCATGTTGTTGGCTTGATCTATCAATGTCGTTATCAAATGCTAGATTAAGGTTCCCCTCCTAAGGCCAATGACCTGTTGGGGTAATTGGATGGCTCCAGCACCTCCTTATGAAGAAACCCCTCCTGCCCCTCGTTCGGGGTGTATACTGTGCCAGTAGTGAAGGTATGGGGACCCAACGTGAATGTGTGAGCCAGCAGCCTACCCCTAATTTCGGCCAGTGTGAGGCCTATTCTGTCACTAAACTTAGAGGAGACAAGGATGGCCACACTAGCTGCCTTAGTGGAGTGGGATGAGAAAAGCTGTTGGGGGAACGCCCTGGCTCTTAGTCTATGAGTGTCACCAGCCAGAAGGTGCGTCTCCTGAAGGAGACAAATATGTGCGTATGTGTTTTCTAGGAATGAAAGGAGGGCCCGCTGTTTAACCGGATTGTTGAGGACTTTCACATTGAGTGAGACTATCTTCCGGGTCGCGGTCACCTGATTTATTGAACAGCAATTTAAGGCTAGACATCGCATCCATTCCGTCCCCCCATCCCGCCCATGCCCCTTCAATGAAGATGACTGGGAGTTCTATAATTCAGACCCTCTGGACCCAAGGCCAGTCCCTGCCAGTGTGATCATGCGACTTCTCAGTCTGTATTGACAGTGTCTTCTTCCAGTGAAGCAATGACCATCTTCCTCTCTCTGGCGATAGTCTCCAGGTCCGGTCGAAGTCAGAGCGAGGTCTGGCCTCCTGCAGCGAACGGATGTGGTGTGTCTTATCGTCCCATTTAAAGATCAACCTGAAGGGATGACCCCAAGAGTAGGGGACCTCATTGGAGTGCAGGTGAGCTGTGATTGACCTTAATTCTCTCCTCTTTTGCAGTGTGGAGGCCACTAAGTCCTGGAACAAGAGGGGTTTGGAGCCCCAGAACTCGATGGATTGCTCATCTTGAGCCTCTCGGAGAATTTGTTCTTTTAGCTGAAAATCTTGTACGCACATGAGAATGTCTGCCGGGAGGGCCAGGGCCACTCTCCTGAGGCTCACCCTGTGTATTCCATCCAACTTGATCTGCTGATCCGTTGGAGCTCCCAGAATAAAGCGAAAGAGTTCCTCACCATATACCTCAAATCTAACCCCATTCGCCCCTTGAGGGATCGCCCGGATTTGAATGTTATTACGTCTAGAGCCGTTTTTGAGATCCTTCGCATGTGCCTGGAGATCCCGGTGCTGGTCACTTAGGCAGAGGACCTCTTGTTGAAGCTGGTCTATCTCCTCATCCCTGGTGGATCCCTGTGTCTCCAGCAGGTCCACTCTTTCTGCCACAAAGTCTGGATCCCTCCGAACCTCTCGAATCTCTTGGGCTAGCTCCTTTTTCATTGTGTGTAGATCATCTTTCAGAGAGGCGAACAGAGTTTCAAGAAAGGAGCATGACACTGAAGCCTACGCGTCTCCCGCTTTGGGCACATGGAGCTTCCTGACGGGGAGGGGGTCACATTGGTGCTTTTGGTGCTGGACTTAAGGAGGAGATCTTGGACAGATCATTCCTTCTTGCTTTTATTTGTTGCCATTTTCCCACTGTCCAGTGCCCTCTACTTGGTTTGTTTAAGCTTGTCCGTGTCTTGCTGGCTTCTATGGTGTGGTCCCCCTGGCTAATGCTGTATACCTCTGTGTGGTGCGCTGTGTCTCACAGCTCCTCGCCCCCCGCAGGTACCATCCCGGGATGCACCAATTCCGGGTATAGGTCACCAGGCCCTGCTCCGTTCTTAAATTTCCTGGCCCATTTACCCAGTTCGGACCGCTGACAGGCGGCCCTGCCCCAGCAGTCTAGTTCACAAAGGCGGGCGCTATCACAGCCGGAATTGGTTTAATCTATGTCTTGCCCCTCAGCTCTCATTCGATCACCGGCCACATGGCTGCCACAAGACCAGGTCGGGCATTATTGTCTGTTTGGCCCGACTGACCTCAGTCCCGACCCAGTTACCAGCGCCGGGAGCGCCTGCTTTCTGTTCGGCCCTGAGTTTCAGGGACAGACCAGTGGGGGGCGCTCCGCTCACCCCCTACACTCTTACCCTCAGTCTTCTAGGCCAAGTACTTCAAACTCAATCAATCAATCAATCAATACATTTGTAGAGCGCGCTACTCACCCGAGGGTATCAAGGCGCTGACGGGGACGGGGGGGTGCCACTACTCAGTCTTGTAGGCCTGGCAAATATCTCTTCTTGAGTATTGGGAGAGGGAGATCCCTGCAGCAAGCAAAATGCTTTGTCCTCCTCTCACACCTGGCGGCACTAACCTTGTCTACCGGGCCTCAGCCGAGGGATAGAGGAATACGGCCCACCCCTTGTGGCCTTGTATCACTCACAGTCCAGAGCCAGGCCAGCTGCACTGCCCCAGGCCACCCTCCTCTGCACCACAGGCCCAACAGTTCAGGGGTGCTGATCTCAAACGTGACCCGGTCCGGGACGGGATGTTGGGTCGGGGCGACCGAACCAAAGGCCGCACACCAGCTGACCCACTAGAAGGTTCCCGCAGCCTCGGCCGGAACGGCGCTCAGCAACCGGGCGGCTACCGGGTCTGTATTCCCAGCAGTCGGTCTCAACCCAACCAGGCTCCTTAGATCTCTGGGCTTCCGCCAGCAAGTCCAGTGTTCCTTGGCTCAGGTGTGTTTACCAGTGTGTAAGCAGGTGTAGGGAATGCCCCCCCCCTCATGCTCTAGCGTGGCCGCTCGGCCCCCCTCCAGGCCGCAAGCCTCCTGGCCCTGCAGGTATCCTGCTCCCTGAATTGCAAGCCGATCAACTCCCACAGTCGTCGGGACCTCTCGGCATCACTGCCCCGCGGCACCGCTGCTTGTATCTATGGAGTGTCCGCTTGGGGTGGGGGGGAGGTTAAGTCCGCTTCCTCCGACCTGAGCGTCTCCCACCACACAGGTCAACAGTCAACTCCTTCGCTCCTTGTCACTTTGGTGCATACAGGCCCTCTGCAGACTTAAGGGCGGCTCCAATCAACCGGAGCAGGGCCGTATTGCTCCCGTCTAAGGGGAGAGTCGCCCTGCCGCGAGACCGCCCACCAACAGGCACCACCCGCCAGTTGCTCAGCTCCGCCGGGGCCGTGCGCGATGTCAGAGTGGTGGCCAATCGGCCTCCCTCTGCAATCTTTTCCAGCCAGATTTGGCTCCGTTGGCTCCCAGAATTATCGCTGGAGGGGGAGCAAGGCCTCAGGACTCCGCCCGGTCTGCTACTCAACGCTATACCGGTGAGACTCAGTCGTCAGGACGGAGCGATGAGCAGGCATGTCCTACTGAGTCACTATCTTGGCCACGCCTCCTTCGGCGGACCTTTTAAAGAAAACACCGTCGACAAAATTCTTGTTGATGATAACGCCATCGACGACGTTGACAACAACAGGTCCGTTGACAACAGTTTAATCTGAAAAACCTGTTCTGCCTTGAAAAACACAAAAATCCTCATCGACGGTTGACTTACAGGGTGAACAACCTTTACAACGCAACTTTTACCACGCAGTGCCTTTAGGACGCAACTTTTACAACGCAAACCATTACAACGCATTGCGCTGGGGGGCGCTCTAGGATAGGGAATGTGTTTAATGTACTATCCAACACCTTCCCTACTATCCACGGGGACTGGAGTTGGAATAGTAAATTAAACAATTCACTATCCAGCTCCTAAAAGCACTATGTGTTGTAATGGTATGCGTTGTAAAAACAGCGTTGTAAAAGCATGCGATGTAAAAGCATGCGTTGTAATGTCATACATCCCCCACCAGGTAATCTTCCCTCCCTGGGTCTTTATTATCGATCGGGAACTCAGAACGCCGTGAGCCGGTATCCGTAATCAGACTGGATGATTAGACACCCATTATGCTTTTCTTGTGATCTCCCAAAAATTATTCTGATCATTGACCGGCCGTCTCTCCTTGTGATATATAGGACTCCCCAGTGCACCATTGACTGTTGAAGCTTGAACGTGTAGAAATCTAGAATCCGGAACCGCGAAAATCCTCGCCCTTCCTCCGAGGTATTTCTCCACCCTTTTTTAGAACCCTGTGTTTTGTACCTCCGCCGACACCCCGGCCCCCCCCCCCCTCCCTGCCTTTTAGCGCATACATACCCCTGGACCACTGTTTATGTTTTTCTTTTTTCAGGGGATCCTTGACTCTTTTGACGCAGGAAACCCACATCCATGCTGATTAAACCTCCACCACGCCCCCTATTCTTAGAGTGAAAAGTGGTAAGCCTCCTCATACCTTAACTTTGGTAGATCTATACCCATGTTCTACGCACCCCCTCCTCCTGAAGGAACCCTTTAGAAGGGCCTTACCTCTTCCCATTTGTGAACTGCTCTGAATTCACTCTCTGTATGTAAATATTAGACATTTGGATATATATTTGAATGAATTTTTGTGAACACACTGGTTTTTTGCTTTTAGACCTTTACTACCACTCGTGTCTGGTCTCCTTCAACCAGTCATGAACATTTTTCTTACCCCAGCATCTATAAAGAGAGCTCCTGCGAGAATTCTGAAAATATACAAACATGCAGAACAGGATCCCTTATTCCTAAGGTCAGATCCTCCACCGGATTCGGTGATTATCGCAGCAGCGAAGAAAACACATGCAGTCTCTTCTTCATCGTCACTTCCTCTGGACAAGGAGAGTAGAGCCCAGGATTCGTGGGGTAGAAAAGCATGCGGTTCTGCAGCAACTTCTTTAAAAGTGTCTAGTGCTGCTGCCCTGTTGGGCCACAATGAAAGATCATTGTGGGACTCACTAGAGCATTTTAAAGAAAAACTACCAAAAGAGGATCGTCAGGACTTTGCAGAGATTCTCCAGGATGGGGCACTAGTGACCAATCAAATGATCAACGCAGCAGCTGATGGGGCTTCTCTAGCTGCGCATTCATATTTGCATGGGATATGTGCAAGGATATCTTCCTGGTTACGTCTTACGGCTTTAAAACCGGAAGCCCAGCAGTGCAACATGAATCTGCCTTTCTCTGGTAATTCTCTTTTCGGCTCCCACACCAACGAGGCGGTGGCCAGAATGAAGACTGAGTTAGAAACGCTTAAAGCCGTAGGCTTGGAGAAGAAAAGAGTTCAAGCGTCTGTACAGGCCTTACAATCACAAAGCCTACCTTCAGAGGGTTCAAACCCCTCAATGGTCCCAGAGGCAGTACCACCAATCCAAATCCCATTATCAAGTATGTAGACCCTCCAGAGGTAGAAGAGCACAACAATCTTCTACGACAGCCAAAAACACAGGCAAACAATAAGTGCTTCCTGTGACACCGTTGCCCACTCCAGTGGGAGGAAGTGTCTCCGGACATGTAGAAGAGTGGCGCAACATAACCAAAGATCAGTGGGTGCTAAATATACTAAAGAATGGGTATGCACTACGTTTTCTGTGCACCCCCAAAGAACATTCCTCCAGTAAAGACAAATCTTCACCAACTAAATTTGTTGCATCAGGAGGTTTCTATCCTTCCACAGGAATTGGCCACAGAAGAGGTTCCTCATTCACAATGAGGAAAAGGGGTATACTCCAGATACTTCCTAGGCCTATTCTGGATCTTCGCTCACTGAACAAGGTCATCCAGAAGGAAAAATTTTGTATGTTGGCGCTTCATCAAATATACCCACATCTTCATAAAGGGGATTGGATGTGTTCGATAGATCTCCAAGATGCGTACTTCCACGTCCCGATTGCACCACGACTCCGAAAGTTCCGGCGCTTCATGGTGGGCTCCAAACATTATCAGTACAGAGTTCTGCCATTCGGCCTGAAATCTGCACCACGAGTATTCACAGAATGCTTGGCAGTGGTAGCCGCAGCTTTACATCAACCAAGGCCTGTTCGTATATCCATATCTAGACGACTGGATGCTAAAAGGTTTGTCTCCCCAAATGGTGAAGAACCACTACCGGATCTGCCTGAACTTACTGCGTCGCTTGGGCCTTCATGTAAATATGGAGAAATCGGTTCATCAGCCCACTCAAAGAATTCATTATCTAGGGGCTACTCTGGGCTCCACCGCAGGAAAAGTGTTTCCTTCAGAGCAGAGACTGTTATCAATCAAACGGAAATGCAATCTCCTCCTTCAAGTGCATAAACCATCAGTTCAACAAGTGGCATTGCTTCTAGGGTCGATGGGATCTTGCATTTTTCTCGTCCCCAACTCCAGGTTGAGAATGAGACCTCTACAGCAGGATTTGGAGGACAAATGGGACCAATCCTCAGGACGTTGGAAGGATCAGATTCTTCTTTCCCAATCAGTGAGAATGTCCGTTGTCTGGTGGACTCGTCTAAAAAATCTCCTAGTGGAAGTCCCTTTCCATCAACCTCTTCCAACACAATCCTTGATCACGGATGCCTCACTTCAAGGATGGGGGGCACACATGGGTTGTCTACAGACTCAGGGCAAGTGGTCGAGCAAAGAACAAACCTATCATATGAACATGCTGGAATGACGTGCAGTTCATCTAGTTCTCAAATAGTTCCATCCATCGATTCAGTCCAAGTCGATATTAATACAAACGAACAACACGACCTCCATGTATTACCTAAACAAACAGGGGGGTACTAACTCTCGCCCACTGTCCCTGAAATCTCAGGGGATTTGGTACTGGCTTCTGGCCAGATATCTCTCAATCGCAGCAGTCTATCTGCCAGGAGAACAGAAGGTGCAGGTGGACGCTCTATGTCGACACTTCGAAGAGCAGCAAGACTGGGTGCTAAATGACGAAGTGGTGGCGGACATTTTTCATCAATGGGGTCATCCATCCATCGATCTCTTTGCAGACGAACTAAACAAAAAATCCCACGCCTTCACATCAAGATTTTACCAACCAGGATCGAGAGGGAATGCCCTTTTTATCGACTAGTCCGGAACATTTGCATACGCTTTTTCGCCCCTCCCTCTAATTCCGAAGGTGGTAAACAAGCTCATTCGCTACGGGAGGAAGATGATCCTAATAGCACCCGACTGACCACGTCAATGGTGGCATCCGGACCTGTTGCAGCTTTCATTGTGTCCTAATAGGAAGCTTCCGTGCAGATCGGACCTTCTGACCAAAATGAATGGGAAGATCCTTCATCCCAACCTTCCCTCACTGAACTTGGCAACATGGCTCCTGAGATCCTGCAATACGGCCACCTGAATCTCCCTCAGGCCTGTATGAACATTTTGAGAGAGTCAAAAAGACCATCCACAAGAAACTCTTACTCTTTTAAATGGCATAGATTTTACTTGTGGTGTATGCGTAATTGTTTTCACCCTACTAGTGGGTAAGAGGAGGTAATCTTGCCTTATCTTCTATATTTGGCCAAATCAGGTTTAAAGTATACCTCCAAAAAAGTCCACTTGGCAGCCATTACAGCCTACAGAAAGTCACCTGACCAACCTTCTGTCTTTCAGCTCCAGGTGGTCAAGGATTTCCTTCAGGGTTTGAAGAAAGTTTTCCACCCTGTCCGACCTACTTCCCCTCCTTGGAAGTTGAATCGGGTTCTGTCAAAACTGATGTGTCCTCCTTTTGAACCCATTCATAAGGCCACATTGCAGCACCTAACATGGAAAGTCGCTTTTTTAGTGGCTATTATGTCAGCATGTAGAGTAAGCGAAATCCAAGCACTCTGTTCCAAAGAGCTGTACTTGGTTTTCCACCACAATAGAGTGGTTTTGAAAACTCACCCCACTTTCCTTCCGAGGGTGGTATCTGACTTCCATGTCAATAAACAATTTCTCTACCCTCTTTCTTTCCCAATCCTGCTACGCCAGCAGAAAGGTCTCTTCATTCCCTAGACCGTAAAAGGGTTCTCGAATTCTATCTAGATAAAACAAAGTCCATCAGAAAATCTGATCAATTGTTTCTAAACTATGGTGCCATCAGGACAGGTTTCCCAGCCTCCAAGCGTTCCATTTCCAGATGGATAGTGTCCTGCATTAAGCTGGGGTATCAATTGGCAAACAAACCCCTACTGGTTTCTCCCAAAGCTCACTCCACTAGGAGAAAAGCAGCTATGATAGCTTTTCTACATAATGTACGGATGGGCGAGATTTGCAAGGCAGCAGCTTGGAAATCGGTACACACGTTCACGAGACACTGTTGTCTCGATTCTGACTCCAGCGCAGATACCCTAGTAGGCCAAGCCTCCTTGTTATCCCAATGCTAAGTTTGTTGGAATTGGTATTCTTAAATTCTTAAATGTGTTCTGCATGTTTTATTATTCTCATTTGCCCGCAGGGCAAAAAGAGATGACACTTTTTGGATAATTTGCCCGGGAGGGTTGCTTATGACTATGGATGAGGATCCCCTGGAAGAGAAGGATAAGTTACTTACCTGTAATCCTAGTTCTCTTCCAGGGTATCCTCATCAAAGTTATAAGCAACCCTCCCGGGCAAATTATCCAAAAAGTGTCATCTCTTTTTGCCCTGACCTCCGGGTCTCCTCAAAGAACTACTGACCTAACTGTCACCCCTGAGGCATGATGGAAAGCTAAGGGTCATGGCTGTCTTAAACGCATGGTGCCAGTTTCTTTGTCTTTCTCTGGGTTACCTTTTCAGCTTTCTATACTATTGGAATTACAATGCAGCCTATGAACTGCAGGGTTATGGTTTCTGCTGTGCATTAAAAGCAGTTCCAATGTCCTTTGTTTTCATGATTTGTTTTTGTTTGTGTGCAAAGAAACATTTTACAGCATCGCTCAGCCTGTGGTGTATGAAAGGCTGCATTGATTGTTATACTTTTATATATTTTCCTGGGTCCCCGAGCATGGGCGGAAATATTCAAGTGCTTATGACTTTGATGAGGATACCCCTTGGAGAGAACTAGGATTACAGGTAAGTAACTTATCCTTATCGGACTACCAAGACCAGACTCCGTCATCAGTTAAGCTGCCCAGAGACGCTCCAGGAATCCGTCCTCCCCTATCACCACACCACCATATAGGAAAGGGTGTCACCTTGACACTATTGGGCAATACCTTTCCAGCATGGCGGCAATAATGTTTAGGGCAGCTAATTATCTAGCAATTCTGGGTAGATTTGACAGACAAATGTGGTCAGATATGGCACAATATATCAATCTACTGTCCGAGTTTGTTAAACCCGATGCCAAGAAGATTCTTCTGGAAGACGAACAAGCTTCTTTGGAAATAATTGACTCGGCTGTTGATATATCTCCAACCGGTTTCCGACAAATTGCTGGGGCAGTATTTCTTCCCAGACAGGGCTGGCTAAAAGCGACAACGTTCAGGCCAGAAGTCTAGACAAAGATTTTGGATATGCCATATAAGCATTGTTCAGAAAATACATGGACAAGTCGGATACTTACACTGCCAAGTCCCTGGAATAATTACAATTTCCCAAACAACCTTTTCGAGGGGCGAGGGGAAAAAGTTCCTACTCTTACAGTGGAGGATTTCAAAATTGTAGACAACAATATCAGGCTTACCAAGGGCAATACAAGCCACAATATGCACATCAGTACAGACCACTACCTGCAGCGGCTTACAAACAACTGGCAAGATCGAAACAGCCCACTAGGGGACGAGATGTCAATAGAAGGCACTGATCTATCTTATTTGCCTGTTAGGCCCCCATCCCCCAGTTCCAAGTACCAACTAGGGGGACATCTTGCTCATTATATCCGTCAATGATAACATTGGACATACACAATTGCCACACTTACACCCCAAACGTAGGCCAGGAATCCTTTATTAGGGTATCCCTGGGCCAACTCTTGATGACGGCAGACAAAAAGATGCTAGTTGGGGGAGACTTCAAAATTGTAATCGACGCACACCATGACCGCACCACACCCGGGTTGGGGCAATCCGGGGTACTCACTGTGTCCACTAGGCTCTGTTTGGAGGAGGCGGGTCTGACGGACGTTTGGCGACATAGGCATCCTACAGCGTTGGAATACACTTTTTTTCAGCTGCACACCAAATGTATGCCCGCATTGATTACTTCCTCACATCACTGGAACTCACCTGTGATACTGTCTCAGAGGATATCGGGCGGCAGCCCTTTCTGACCACTCACCCATCACCCTACAACTTGAGCTACTGGGGCAGGCGCAAACAGCACCACAATGGCACCTTAATACAAGACTTCTCACATACGACCAAACATGATCAGACATATTGACTGCGTTAACCACTTTCATGGACGTAAACGATACATCAGCGACCCCCCTGCAGGAAACACTTGAAGTGGTGATTAGGGGACAATTTATTGCCATAGCTACAGCCCATAATAGAGAGCGGCGGATTACACGCAGACACCTAGAGACACAAGTTAAAGAACTTATAGCCAAGCATGTGCGCTCTGGCTCGGTAGCGGTACGCCGGCAACAAACAGCAGCTTGGAGTAACTCAGCGAGGTTGACATGGGCAAGGCGGATTACACGCTATTCCGCATTCGCCAAAAATATTATGCTGGGGCAGCAGGGCAGGGCGGATGCTCGCACACCACCTCCGAGCACAAGACATTGAGCGGAGGGTTTCCGAGATTGTGGGGGCAGACAAAGTTCTTCTTCATCGGGATGTAGAAATCGCTGAAGTGTTTCGTGCATTTTACGAGTCTCTTTACACCGCGCAGCCTCTATTAGACTCGGATGCCCATGCCTACCTATCCCCTTTGCCTCAAGCCAACACAGGGGACACATGTTTTCTGCCCTGGATGCAGAGATCACTACTCAGGAAGTTTTAATGGCCATCCAGAACTTGCAGCCTAGCAAGGCACCAGACCCGGATGTGGAACACCCATTTGCGCATGCAAAAATCCGACGTACATCTAGCTCCACTGTGCTTAAGAAAATCTAGGCACTAGAGATTCTCTCAGGAAGGTTCTACAGGGTGGTGTCATCTGATTGGTTGTTTTCTAAGTTTGCTCCTTTTTTAAATAAGGACTTGGATATGTTACTAAATAATGAGGGCTTAGGCCTTTAAGTCCTATGTCTATTGTGACATCACTTTTTAAATATAAGGGGGACACCCATCTCGACCACGGGGAATGATTCAAGCATGTGAATCTATGAAAGATTCCAATGTTGGAGAACTACAGTTACAGGTAAGCAAATTATTTTCTTCTATATTTTAATTTAAGGACACTGCTACAGTCCTATGATCAAAAGTGCCTCTTTGCCCTGGATGACTCTTCCTCTCTCCTTGGCAGGATTTATCACAGATGGGAATTCGTTCCTACTCGGCGGTGCTCGGATTCGACAGCTTCGAATTATCGACGACCCCCATCTCTCATTCAACATGTATAATATCGAGGACGAAGCAGACTACGGAGCAGGGTGGGGTCCACTACCGCCGAACAGCACAAATGAAAGTTCGATATGGCACTATCAAACCGAAGACGAGCTCGAAGGGTACCCCATCTGGGCAAAGTTTGGTACCTACTCCGGTGGAGGATATGTGGCCGAGCTCGGTGCAAATTGTAGCACTGCAACCAGGTGGGAAACAAAAAAAAAAGGTCAGTCACAATGACACCAAAGAGCGGGTAGCACTAGCATAAAGTAGCAGAGAACAAACACTCTTAGATGAATGGGTAATCTGGGTAGTACAAGGCCTTTGAACTGTATTTGATATTGGTGCACAGCATATTCCTGAGCACTCACGATTTCAGCAGATTAGAAAATGAAGACATAGGAAGGGTTAAAAGGATTTGCTGAGCATCACAGAATTATGGCCAGTTAGTAAAGCCAGTATGTGAATCATTCTATTACCTATCATCTGTTCTCCTCGTCCCAGCCCATATGAGTTGAGAAGTCCCTGCCTCAGTATTACTAATATGATAAACTAAACTGAAAAAAATATTTTTTTCCATTCTCACATCATAAGAAACTCCCTTTCCCGCCACCCCTTCTGTTTTATTTCCTGTCTTTCATAGGACTACAAGACACTTTGTGTATATTTATTTCACTGTTCCTTGATTAATGTTTTTAGTCTTCTTGTACTCCCTCTGCTGGGCTTAGTGGCATATTTCAAGAAACACTTATCAGTATACTCCCCACTCATGTGCTGGGCCAGGGGTGGGGAGAGTTTTATCGCACTGGTTTGAGGACAGTGGAAGGCTGCATGGTGTTGGTGCTCCAGCCCTTCTCGAGCGCGTCTAGTTGGACTATGCACAATTGGGAAAGGCTGTGTTTGCTGGAATTAGAGACCAAACTCCTGTGTGATTCAAGGTTTGGTCTCCAAAGCAGCAGTAAAGAACAGGAAATATCCGCTGCTTTAGCATGGTATTCTTCCTGAAACCAGTATGGAGTCATGCAAGGCTATAAGCTGCAAACATAGTAGTTAACCATCAGGCGGAACAGTTGACAACCAACCGAGAGGACAGAAGAAGTTTCTCCAGTTTCACGATCCCTCTGGAGGAACAACTTAGAGACCTAATCATGTCAATCAAATCTGGCTCACCATATGATCCCTGCCCGCCCAGTATAATGCATATGTTACCTGTTCAAGTGGCAAACAACTTGGGATCTATTCTTAACCAGATGTTCACTAGTGGGACCTTCCCAGCTCAGTGGAAACTTGCCTCTATCCTCCCACTTCTGAAGAAAGATAACCTGGACTCCACCGACACAAGCAATTATCGCCCCATTTCAAGACTCCCTTTTGCTGCTAAATTGGCAGAGAAAAAATTATGAACCAACAAATCTCAACATATATAGAAGAAAACTCATTTTTAGACGACACACAACATGTATTCAGGAAACACCATAGTACTGAATCAGCACTAATTGTGGATAGTCAAGCAATCCTGGCTGATGAGGGCTGAAAGCCCGAAACCGGTCCTAGGATGCTTGTTTCCAGTCCATGGAGGACCTAGCCTGGCAGTTCGGGCTGGACTGTTCCCATTGGGTGTAGGGTCAAGACTGATTTGCATATGGCTGGGTCGAAACTGGAATGGCATGGTGAGCAAAAAAACAATGGATTTAGGCCCAGATCTCTGTATTTGTTATTTTTGCTCTTTTCTTTTCTAAGGCACAACATGACAACAGCACAGTTTGTTCTACTCTGTAGAGTCTGAGTCAGTTTGTGAACCACACAAAATCAAGACTGATTCCTACGCAGGAAGTACCTTTCATAGGAGCTGTGATCAATACTCAGGAATGCTCAATACACTATACACCAAACAGAGTGGCATCTCTTCAAGCAAATTTAGAATATCTATTGTCAGAACATCAAGCTTCAGCCAGGAGTTGGATAATAGTTCAGGGGTTCAAGACAGCAACTAAAAGGATACTGGCATGCAGGCACGGTCATGGCAACTGACCCGCTCCTTCAAAACTAAACATTCCAATTCCATACTATGATCCATGCACATTCTATGCTCCTCATTTAATTCCATTTATGAATCAAGCTTTCTCAAAAACAGAGGAGTGTGGCCCTGTGGACAGAAGTGGGGGTAGGGCCCAGAAATGCTTTACAAAAAGAACGACCCACACTTCACGGTATTTCAAGAAATCTTATTCTAAAACATAAAACGCACAGTCGGGGCTTCCGCTGCCCGATCGCTATCGCTACGAATCTCTATCTTTTTCTGAAGCTCCTCTCAGCGCACTCCTTGATTTGGTTCACCAGTCTTGGTCCAGCGATCGGGCAGCGGAAGCCCGACTGTGCGAGACACCGTGACTAATGCGAAGAAGTTCACAAAAGGAGACTTGAAAACACGAGTGCTCCCGTTTTTAAATCGATGCGAGGAACAGCCCACGTAGCCGGTTTTTGTGAGACTCAGCTATAGAAGCGTGCACACAGCTTTATTTACAAGTTGGGGGAGTGACCTTCACCTCAACACCTTTGAGGATAAAGGTTGGGAAAAGGATTTATTTGGCCCTGATGAGAGTTTGGGGACAATGAACCCACACTCGAAACGCGTCGGCAAAGGGGATTAAGTCCTATTCTTTGAAAACGCTTTGTATTTATTCCCACATTAAGTATTTACACTTATTGATGACATTTTAGAATCTAGGAATGAATTGTATTTATCCTTGAATATTTTGATGATGTTATTTGGAATAATTTGACATCTTTCACCTTTTTCTTTTTGAATGTAATGACTTGTAATAATTTCATGTTTTCACTTTTCGTGTATGTTTGATTTATGTTTTTGTATAACAAAGGCAACAAGATTGTTTGGCCATGTATGTGAAGAACAATTGTCTTCTCTTGCTAAAAATAGTATTTCTCTTTCCAAAAAAAGTATGAATAAAAGGCGCAATTAATTGCCGAGATAAACATATTAGGTTTTGTTTATCATTTCATTTAGAATAAGATTTCTTGAAATACCGTGAAGTGTGGGTCTTTCTTTTTGTAAAGCATTTATGAATCAAGCAGCACCCTCCCCTGTAGTCCATTGGACTCTATTCCATCTGAAGCACCTGTTGAATAATCTCCTATTCATTGAAACCAAGAAGCGCAAGACTTTGATTTCTTGATTACGGTGACCCACAAGTATCCGCAGAACTCCAGTGGTGGCTTGTAGAGAGTCATTTAGTGAAATAGGTGTCATTACATCTCCCACCTCCTCAAATATTACCAACAGATGCAAGTCTCCGGGGTTGTGGGTCAATTTTGTGGGAACAGGTGGTGTAAGATTCGCAGTGATGAGAAAGGTGTGGTCCAACTGGTGAGAACAGCTGCAGGGGAGGGCATCAAGATATCTCAGACCCAGTTGGAAAGAGTGAACCTCATAGTAAGGACCAGCAATCAGGTGGCGAGATGCTATCTCAACAGTACAGACAGTAGATCTCTTTGCATCTCCCAAGAATGTAATGCATGCTCATTTCTGCATGGAAAGTTTTTAGCCACAAGTCTCTGCAGTGGACACCTTGTCAATTCTATGGTGGAGGGAGTTAAAAAATCAATTTAACCCAAATAATATTGCTCCATTACAGATCTTTTGAGTTCTTATGAAATGGTTTTCTAATGGATCTGGCCCCATCCTCATAAGCTTTTCAAAGGACATCAATAAAAGCTTTAGTGGATCTGTAGATGATTTGACTAAAGTCATTCCTGTAGTTTCTTGTCTACTGAGGAAACTAGTGGTCCCTAACCCAGTACTAGACACAGTTCAAGTCATTACAGAGAGCCAAGACCCATGTTATCGGCTAAATTATCCTTTTTTATTAGACCTCACCCCAGCTAGGAGTTTGGGGGAGCTACCCTCACTCGTAATTATTCATATTCGTATTTAAGATTCTTCCCTGATAGAGTGGAGTTAGGACCTGACCACAAGTTTGTGCCAAACATGTTTTTTCTAGGTTTCACCTTTCTCAGGAGCTAGTGTTACCAATTTCTGAATCAGCAGGTTGCTACTTCCACTTTAGATGTTAAGAGGGCATTGTTAGTATACATTGACTGTATTCGATCTTTTAAAGACTTGGAACCCTTAAGGGGGTGATATGTTCTTGCCTTACAAATAGGAATTATTATTAGTAGGTGCAAGTTATAATGCTTGTGACAACCTCAACTCCTAAGGACTGGGACTAGGAGGATGTATAATGGGTAATGAAGGATACCGGCATGTAATATATTTGTTCCCTCTGTGTCTCAAGAAGGAACAGGAGAGATGGGGAGGTTGACAGGTAGTGAGAAAGTGATAATACTTAAAACAACTCTCGATAGAACTGATTTAACGCATTTCAATGCTGAACAGTACAGAAGAACAAGGGTTGGGATTGCGCACACTGCCTCACATCCCAGCACTCAGTTTTCCTCAATGCATTATGGAAAATGCAGTGCATGATAACACTTACTTCAGTGGTAGTCTTTAGTTTTTCACCCTTGTCGGTGCAACCAGTGCTGTACATCTACAGACATATGTTTCTGGATTTAGTCCTTCATCAGTAGAGAGCAGCACGTTTTTCGGGGAGGGCTGGAAATGCTGCCCAAAGTCTTCTCACGTCTTTGTACCACTCATTGGGCCTAGGTGCATCAACCAGAGCTCGTCAACTCATTAGCTCAATGGAGCCTTTTCAAACATAAAGAGGGTAGGCTCACACTGCCTCACACCTCAGCACTCAATTTCCCTGATGCATTAAGGTTAATGCAGTGCATGATAGCACTTTCTTCAGTAGTAGTCTTTAGTTTTTCACCCTTGTTGGTGCAGCCGGTGCTGGATACCTCTAGACACATATTTCTGGATTTAATCCTTCATCAGTAGAGAACAGCAAGTCTTTCGGGAGGGCTGAAAAGGCTGCTGAAAGTCTTCTCTGGTCTTTGTACCACTCACAAGGCGTAGGTACACCAACCAGAGCTCGTCAGCGTATTAACTCAAAAGAGACTTTTCAAACATCCTGGGCGCACATTGCTTCACATCCCAGCACTCAGTTGTCCCTAATGCATTATAGTAAATGGAGTGCATAATAACACTTACTTTAATGGTAGTTTTAATTTTACACCCATGTTGTTGCAGCCAGTGCTGTATATCTCTAGACACACGTTTCTAGATTTCGTCCTTCATCAGTAGCGAGCTGCAAGTCTTTCAGGGGTGCTGGAAATGCTTCCCAACTGCTTTTCATGTCTTTCTTCCACTCACTGGGTGCAGGTGCATTAACCAGAGATCGTCAGCTCATTAGCTCAAGGGAGCCTTGACAAACAAAAGGAGGGTGGCGCACACTGCCTCAATGATTGGCTTCTTTTGGAGTTATTGGGCTGACAAGCTCTGGGTTGCGCCTGTGCTCTGGGAGGGGTACTAAACCTGAGAAGACTGTGAGCAGCAAGGCCAGCACCCCCAAACTTTACTTGTTACTCTTTACTGAAGGACAACAATCCTGAAACACGTGTCTAGAGAGACACAGCACTGGATGCACCAACAATTGTGAATACTAAAGACTTTGAACTGAAGTGAGTATTTTCCCCTATTGGATCTTTCGTAGATTCAGATCCTTGAATCATTCTGCGTCGTCGAAGTGGGAGCCCCACAGAACCATAATAAAGCAGTGTGTATCACTATCAAAGGATATAATGGCAATATAAAATCACTTTGAAATCCTATCCATGTTAGTTTTAAAAAAAGGACCAAACTTAAATCCTTAACCAATCAGGTGATAGCACCCTCTAGAACACTCCCAAGAGAGGGTATGTATGATTTTCTACCCCACTTCATGTGAAGGGAGTCTTCCTGAGTTCTGCTCAGTTTTCTTCAATCCAGATTTTGGAAACTACTGCTGCTACTGTTAAAATGTCTGACATTTCGGAAAAAAGCCTTTTCAGAGCCTGCACAACCTGCAGAGAGAAAAGATTGCATGTGGATGGGCCACATAAGGACTGTCTGTACTGGCTCTACCGATAGCATAAGGCAAACCAGTGTAACATTTGCCACAGCTTTTACCTCCAAAACCTTGAAGTATAGGGGGGAAGGCTTTTTCTGTGGCCTCAAAAATCAGAAATCAACATCTTCTGAGGAGGACAGTGATACCTCTGCAAGGTCTCACAAAAGGTCAAGATCCCATGACCAGGGGACTTCGGAGGAAAGCAGAAAGGCCCTTAAAATGTACCACCTGGCCAAAGAGTCTCCGAAAAAGGAGAAAAAGAAACAAATCTCCTCAGAGGCTAACTCCTCTGAGCTCAGTACACCATCTACCACGGCTGGGTTGATAAGACCGTTGAGGATGATGCCATGCATGGATGCATCGAACCCGTCAACAACCATTTCATCGTCGACAAAGACTCAATCGAAGACAATAATAATGCCATCCATTGATGCACCCATCCCGTCAATGTGAATTTCATCATCGACAAAGACCCTGTTGAAGACCACATCAACACTACCATTGATGCCATTGACGACCCAGCAGACGGGGGAGGTATAATGATGACGCCTAACACTTCAAGACAGCCAGACACCTTCATGACAATGACCATCACCTCAACAACATCAACGGCACCATCAACAAAAATAAAATTCCAAAAACTACCTAACAGCCTGAACTAACTTCCCCAAGCAATGTCTCTCCTCTTCCCCCAAGTCATCTGCTGGACCTGGAGGAGTCAGATTTTTGGAACAGCTCACAGCCTATCAGAGCTCCAAGTTAAATATCAGGACGACGATGATGACGAAGAAGAAGAACAATATTATGGACATTACTATGCTCATGCAAAGCAGAGGCATTACACTCAGCACTATCAATACAATACTGAACCACAGCCCAGACAGGGTGACATTCAATTGCCTATGTCACTTTTTCAGAATTTACAGGCCATGTTTCAAGATTATCAGTAAAGGTTCCCTGAACCTCTGCAGGAACAACTAGCGGCTCCACCTCAGCCTACCTGCCCTGCAACTACTAGGCCTTTTCCTCCACTTATGACACCCATGATGACACTTGCTTCTAACATAGCGACGCCACCAAGAGAAGACCTATAGTTACATATAACAATCAAGAACAAGGTGAAATTCCAGATTCTCAGCCTCCCGATGAGGAATCGGATGATTACTTCACCCCCACTCTATCACCTCCAGCACCACAGCATGTGGACTCTCCCCCGGAGATATTGGAGGCTTTAATAATTTAATGAAACTGGCCTGCACAAGAATTCACCTCTCAATTTTGGTCAAGCAGTCCATCTGCTTCCTATATGATTTTAAGGAGCAGACAAAGTCAGTCCAAGCCATCTCCAGTATACATTGTGTATGGGACGAGGGGAATAAAATCATGAGGAACCCGACAATGGTGGCAGCGGACTGCCTCGTATTGATAGGAAATTCAGGGCCCAAGAAGATTCTCCTGCTTGCCTCACAGGACATGCCAAACTGGATTCAGTTATTTTGCAAGCAGCACAACATTGCTTTAAAAAATGTTCCACTCTCATATCTACCCTACCAGACAAAGAGGGCAGGTGTTTAGACAGCATAGGCAATCTCCACCATGTCTGCTATCACGGTTCATGCAGCCAGTTCCCTGGCACTTCTATGTCACTACAATAGGCAGGTGTGGTCTGACATTGGCAACCTCATTGACCTAGTGTCTGAAGACAAAACACTGGAGGCAAGAAAAATCCTACAAGAAGGTGAGCGCACATCAATGGACATAGCCTCCATTGGCTTTTGCCAACTGGCAGGGGCAGAAGTCTTTATAAGGTAAGGCTGGCTCAAGGAAATAACCTTCAGGCCGGAGGTGCAGTCCAAAATCTTGACTAAGGCCTACGATGGGGAAACCCTTTTTGGAAAACACATAGAGGATGCTCTTTTGTCCATCACGACAGACGCAGACACGGCCAGATCCCTCTGCACTCAGTCCAGAAGATGCGCTTTTGAGGGGCACGTGGAGCAATCAACAAAGTCCTGTTCACCTAGAAATGCATGGGCTTCTACCCCTGTTTTTTCCTCAACATACGGAAAACAGTGGACTGGAGACCCATCCTAGACCTCAGGAAGTTAAACTAATTCTTGTGGAAGCAATCCTTTCTTTCGTCACTTTCTCCAACATCTTGCTCCTCCTAAACGAAGGAGACTAAATGACAACTCTGGACTGTTACCAGTTCACAGTCCTCCAATTCGGCCTAAAGTCAGTTCCCCATATCTTCACCAAATGCCTTGTCCCAGTTGCGGCCACTCTCAGAAAGAAAGGTCATCAGGTATTCCCATACCTGGACAACTGGCTGCTAAAAGCTCCAACACTATTGTAAGCGTCCAAATCTGCAAAAGCTTGCCTCACATTGTTTTGCAAACTGTGTCTCACTGTGAATCATCAGAAGTCAACTTCTATTCCAAAACAGAGTATAATGTTACCAGGCTCCAACCTGGATAAAATCCAAAACAAGGCTTTTCTCCTTCAAGACAGACTCTATAGGCTAGAAAATCTGACTATCAAACTCTCCAGAAACAAATCTGTAGCAGTGCATCTTTCTAGTTGCTGCTAGGCATGATATCCGCGGCAATCAATCTAGTTCCTCTTGCACACCTGAACATTAGAACATTATAAGAGGCGTTACAAAACCTGTGGGTCCAGACAGAAGGGTAATTCGAGGACCTGATACACATCACCCCAAGGATTATGGAAACACTAGTGTGGTGGTCTCAGATCTCTAATCTCTCGAAGGGCCTCACTTTTTGCCTTGAATACTCAACTTCGTCCTAAATACGGATGTCTCTCTGGAAGGCCGGGGTAGCCACCTGCAGGACCTGCAAATTTGAGGGAAGTGATCTATGCTCCAGAAGACCATGCATATCCCTACAAGCTTTCCTACCAAGGATAGCAGGATCTTTGGTGCTGGTGTGTACAGACCATACAACCGACATGCATTATGTCAATAAGCAACGGGGCACAAGATCCTTATCGCTCTCTCATGAAGCCCAAGATCTTTGGAGCTGGCTCTCAACTCACAAGATCTCTCTGAAGCCCGAGCATGTAACAAACAATACCTTGGCAGACACACTCAGCAGAGCCAAGGACTGATGTCACAAGTGGGAACTGGATCAGTCGGAGCGGAACAGAATTTTCTCACTATGGGGAAAACCAGCATCGGATTTCTTCACGACAACGAGAACACCAAATGCCAGTTCTACTCCAGTCCGTACCCGCACCCATGGACGTGGAAGAATGCCTTTTTGATCAGATGGTCTAGAATCTATGCATACGCTTTTCCCCCTTCCCTCTCATACTGAAGGTGCTCAACAAGTTGAAATGGACCGCTATCCCCTTGTCCTGATTGCTCCCAAGTGGCCCAGGCAACACTGGTTCATTTAGTTTCTCCTTTTGTTGGAGTCCGATCCCATTTGCCTACAGACAACGCAAGTTCTATTGACAACGAACCAGGGCCAAGTCCTACATCCGGACCCAGTCTCTCTCCGCTTATGGCCATGGCTCCTGAATTCCACGAGTTCTGAGATTTGAAATATTCCTCAGGACTGCAGGGATATTCTTTTGAAAGCAAGAGCGGAAGCCACCATCAAAACATAAAAGCTAAAATGCACAAACACAATTTCCAAACCTGAGCAATGCTAGCATATATAAGTGTCCATATCAATAACCCTCTTTTCCAAATTGTAAAGTTTTGTTTCTTCTTTTATTGTTCCAATTTCAAGATTTCTTCATATTATATCAATTCACAGTTCAATCCAGCCACAGGGTAACCAATCTAAAGATTCTTGCCACAATTCATAGAAAATTCTTCAGCAATTGAAAAGCCAAAAGAGCTTGCCAAAACGTGTTTCATCAGGCACATATGCCAACAGACTTCGTCAGGGCTAAAAACAAACATGAGATAACCTTAAATCATACTTGATACAACCCTTCATTAGGCATGAACAAAATCACATGGCCAGGTTTTAGGGAACTATAAGTAAAGAACTTACAAAGAGGTACTAAGTGAGGGTCAATTACCAAGTGAAGAAATGCAGATGCTCTAGCACAAGATAAAAAGGAGAAATAAGAAAAAAGAGAAAAGCCAACACCTCTGGTGCTACAACACAAAAGTGCAAATACACACAAGCCACACAAGTACGTGAAGGTGAAGTAAAAAAGAATACCCCTAGTAAAACTTCAAGACACCAACACTTCCACTGTTCGTATGTGTAGTAAAGACCAAATAAACTTACCATTGAATTATGTATAAGTTAAAAGACGGCAAAACAATGAATTGAATGGTCCAAAGGCCATACGTCCTAATTAATTCAAATTCCTAAAAAGAGGAAGTGCACAGTATATTAATCACCATTCCAAATTCACCATTAATATATTCTCTAACGAAGCGACATATATTATATTGCTTCAATATCTAAAATTCAACCAAACATTATTACCAGTCTTAGCATCTACAAAGACAGGACAGAAGGCTACTCAACATTTAAACAACTCCTTCCCATCCAGTCAAACAGGAAGAGAATATTATGGTCAAAGAAACACAATTACGTGTCTGTGAAATAATATGACACAAAGCAAACTACACGAATTACATAGTAATCGTATATACAGAAACGGAAATGCAAAGTAAATTTAGCTAAAAGAGAACGTGCATAAGTTATTATTCAAGGGAATGCAGCGTAGATATGTAGAACGAACATAATCAGTAAATAAGCACGTATTCAATATTTAACAGTAAACGAGACACCCTCCTTGCATATCTTAAAACGACATTCACGGAATGAAAATAAATGCAAAGGTATAATAACATAGGCATCAATGGCATATACGCAAAGTTCTATTAAGCAAAAACGGGCCACCCCTCTTGCACATAGTGCAGTGACCCGAAACATTTAAGAAACAGTGAGTTACTTAAAATAGTTCTCTCCTCATGTAGTCCTCTCTCAACTTATGAAACCTCCATTTGAATCCATTCATACAGCGCACCTCAAGTTTCTCACATGGAAGGTAGCTTTGCTGTTGGTACTCGATACAGCTAGAAGAGTAAGTGAGATACAGGCTTTCACAACACATGAGCCCTTCTTACGTTTCAGTGATGATTATGTGGTTCTCAGAACAAATCCGACATTCATTCCCAAGGTTCCTTAGCAGTTCTATCTCAATAAACTGATGATACTATGAACTTTTTTTCCAAATCTGGCATCACCTGCAGAAAGGTCTCTCGATGCACTTGACATTAAAAATTTCTAAAATTCTACTTGCATCGTACTAAACAGCTTTGAAAAACTGATCAACTGTTCGTAAGCTATGGACCAACTTGACAGTGTGCTTCAGTCACAAAAGCAACCATCGAAAGGTAGATTTCCGCAACCATCCAGTGTTGCCACTTCAAAGCTGGAAAACCATTCACAGTGAAGGCAAGGGTGCACTCAACGCGGGCAGTGTTCACTGCGGCTACCCTGTTTGTAGGCATTCCGCTGGAGAAAATATGTCATGCTGCGACGTGGAAGAGCACCCACACATTCATGCAACACTATTTCCTAGAATCGGCACAGCGTAATGATGCAGCCATTAGACAGGCATTGTTACACCATCTGTTACAATAAGGTGAGCCTCTGTTACTATGTGTACTTAGTTATGATTATTTACAGGTACTTCTTTCTATCTATATATATCTATACTAATATAATAAAGAGAGAGCCCAAACCTTTGAGGCGAGTAATCTCAGGAACCACAGCACCAATCACAACACCCAATACAGCGTTGGAAAGGGCCGTTGCACCAGAAGGACATAGGCTATGCAGACGCCCACCATATACATTTAAAAGGTAAAAGAACCGTGCCAGCAAAGTAGTCCCTTGTGGGCGTGTCTGCGTTGTGCTGTGGGCGTGTGCTGGGGGCGTGACAAACGCTGGGGGCGTGTGGTACGTTCCGCCCTTCATGCCGTGTCTCACATCGTGTGCTAATCCCACCCTGCTCCCTTTAAATACCCCTGCACCCCATGATCATAACCCACCCTTACTCCTTAAAATACCCCAACACCCTTAAACACTGACCCATCTTAACCCTATAAATATACCCTGTACCCCAAAACCCAAAACTATCCCTAAACCCTAAAAATACCCCTGTACCCCAAAACCCAAACCTAGCCCTGAACCCTAAAAATACCACTGTACCCCAAAACCACCCCTGAACCCTAAAAGACCCCTGTACCTCAAAACCCAAACCTAGCCCTGAACCCTTAAAATACCCCTGTACCCCAAAACCCAAACCTACCCCTGAACCCTAAAAATACCCCTGTACCCCAAAATCCCAAACCTAGCCCTGAACCCTAAAAATACCCCTGTTCCCCAAAACCCAAACCTAGCCCTGAATCCTTAAAATACCCCTGTACCCCAAAACCCAAACCTACCCCTGAACCCTAAAAATACCCCTATACCCCAAAACCCAAACTTAGCCCTGAACTCTAAAAATACCCCTGTACCCCAAAACCTATACCTATCCCTAAACCCTAAAACTAGCCCTGTATCCCATAACCCAAACCTATATCTGAACCCTTAAAATACCCAAACACCCCCAAACATATACCTCAGTACCCCAAAACATATACCCCTATACCCATACTTACCTTATCCAAACATTTTAAAAAAACATGTTTTTTACCATTCATGCATTTACAACGAATTTAGTTGTAAATGTATGCGTGGTAAAAGCATATAAAATGTAATGCCATGCGTTATAATGGCATTGCGGAGTCATGGTACTTTCATAATGAAAGTATGCGGAGTGATGGTATGCGGAAAGAAAGTTGCGGAATAATGGGTGTTTACCCTCCCCCAATAAGTACATTGGTGGCACGGCGGCCCACATCTCCAGCAACATACTCATATTTTTTCACCACCCATTTGAAAAATGCACAGGTCTCTCTCATTGATGGCCAACACCAACATACACTTTTAGACACACCTCCCGCCACAAGTTCTAGAATTGCGAACTTTAGAGCTGGGGAGCTACGTTCGAATCTCGGGATCAGCTCAACATCCTGGTATTCCAGGCAAATCGCTTTGTCTCCCCGTGCCTACCACAAATGAATGTGTTCTTCTGTAATGTAAATTGTGCTCAAGCCATGTTGTCGAGTTCGCGTTATATAATATTGCAAGGAAAAATAAAGTGAGGAAACTCGAGTTCACACACTACCGAACGCACACTCTTAAGTGCATCACCAGTGCACTGTGAATCGGAGCGTTTCACAGGCCTGTCACAGATAAGAAATGCTATCAAAACGAAATCCTACAAAACAATATACTACTGGCCGGCAGCAATTCATACCCGGACAACGTCGGGAGGGGCTGCTAGTAGATATATATATGTGTGTGTGTGTATATATATATATATATATATATATATATATATATATATATATATATATATATGCATATATATTGTCATAAACAGCGTGTTTATTCTATCACATATAGGGTGTTTATGTATTTACATATTAGACAGTTACCCACCTTCTTCAACTAGAACTTATCTTACAAAAGGTTTAACTACAATAACTGCTAGCTTTTTTGATTCAAGCATGTGAATCTATGAACTATCCAATACTGGAGAAGAAAATGAGTTACTATAGCCTTATAGCCCGCCGTAGAGGGCTATACCGGCTATTAAAGGCCCTCTCCAGCGTTAAAGGCCCTGAGCCGAAGGCGAGGGCCTTTAACAAGGGAGAGGGACTTTAATAGCGGTATAGCCCATCTACGAAGGGCTATAAGGCTATTAGAACATTCTGTCACTAGAGGACAGAATGTTCTAACAAAAAAAACAAAGCCTTTTGGAAGCGTGAGGGGATTGGAATCCCCTCAGGCTCCCTGAAGCCTTTGTTCACAGCCAGAGCTGTGAACAAAGAAACATTGGAATGTTGGAGCTCCAGGCTTATACCAGCCATTATAAGCCCAGAGCACTCCATTGTTTTCAATGGAGCTCCCAACATTCCAATGTTCTAATACTGGAGAACTGCAGTTACAGGTAAGTAACTCCTTTTCTTATCATGGACTGCATTTACTACAATGCATTTGGGCTAATTTTGTGCTGGTATGCCAGGCAGTGTGCTCCCTCCTCCTTTTGTGATTGGCTCAGTACAATAGCACATATGGTTTTGATCTGTGACAGTTGTAGTTTATTAACTGTGAACTGCAGCCTCACAGGTGATCCAGTCTGTCAGACAGTTGGGAGAGCTGATGTGAAATACCGTTTCCCAAACCTACTGACAATATAGCTGATAGAATTGAGACATAGTCCTGCTATCCTGTATCAAAATCTTATGATATCTCAATCGCCCCTTCCTGGAATAGTGTTTCCGTCCAAAGATGGTTCTCTTATTGAAATGACTGAATATAAATCTTTTTCTGTCTCATCTACCTGTGTGCCTCTCTGCTTTATTAATAAATCTCTGTTACTCCCATCTCTTGCCTCCCTCCCTTTTGTTCTTTTCCAGTGTCCTCAGCTATCTTAAAAAGAGCGCCTGGCTGGATCGCCTTAGCAAGGCAGTCTTCGTGGAGTTTAGCGTTTATAACGCCAACGCTAACCTCTTCTGCGTCACTACATTAATCCTAGAGACAAATGGCATTGGTAAGTGTGTTGCCAACAACAAAGCCCATCCTACTTGGCACACGTTGCGGTGCAGGGGGGTGGGGGGGGAAGGTTACATCAGTGGGCCCCCAATGATCACAAAGCTATTGAATGCCTGTGAGATGTGGAAGATCCAGGGCCCTCGCGTCACATTTTTCAGGAGGGGCCCATCATTTTGTATTACGCCACCATACTCTCTCGTAAATATCTGTCTCTTCTCCAGAGTTTTTCTCAAAGAGCCCTGCATTTGTAATACTACATGCCTGTGCAATAGTCCCCTTTGTTCTGTGTTGAGCGTCCAGTCTCCACTTTTATTTGTGTGTTCATTTCAGGGGAAGTTTGTCCATAGGAACGTGTGAGTGTTGACCCCCTAACCACCCCACGGCATCACAGCAGTTCATTGGGCCCACCTGAGGCTGTGTCATCTGAACTGCACCTGTCAGATTGGCTGGTGTTTTCACTGTTGCCAGCCTGACATGCGCAGTTCTGGCTTCTGCAATCAACAGCTGAAAGGCAGCTGAGACGCAGAGGCACAGCCCTTAGGTCTCTGACGGAACGCTGTGTCCGCCTGCTCCAGCCAATCCTAGCACTGCTCTTATGCTGTTTAGCATTGTAAGCAGCAAGATAGCAGTGATTGGATTGGCTTGGATGCTATTATCAAGCAAGCAGCGCAAGGCAGGAGGAATTTTGGGTGTATCTGCAGCTGGGCCAAATGTGTGCTGCAGAAGATCATCAAAGGTAAGTTTATTTTTAAAAGGGTTTGATGTCATTTTTGATGTGCCCCACCATTTTTTAGGTCTCACCTTGGCAGCGCGTGCGCTGCATGCGCTGTCTCAGCGAGACTTAAAGTAATCTATATTGACTTCAACTCCGTCTAATTTCTCCTGCCCTTCGTGATTGGTTTAAGTTTGGCATTGCTGTTGGTTTCTTGATTTCTGTTGGCTGTTGGCCCTATGGTAATTTCCATGTAGTCCTAAGGCAGCGGCGCCTAACTACAGTTTTGCTCCTCTCGCACTTAACCGCATGCGCGCTAGCGGTTTTCCCGCTGCGCGCTGCGTTTTTTGAAAAGCCACGTTACATGACGAGCTCAGCTCGTCATCAGCGTGCGAGCGCCGTAACTCATGACGAGCTGAGCTCGTCATGAGCGCCGAAGGGGTTAATTGCATGCAGTGTGCCATCTGGTTGGGGGCATGGCCCCCCTCCTCTCCCTCGTTATATTTGGCCTCACAATGGTGGCTTCTCTTGCGATCGGCAGGGATCTTTATCTGTTTGCAGCAGAGTGGTTTGCCCCAGTATTGGAACCTTCATAGATTCCCATGCTTTTCTATCATTCCCTGTCGTCGGAATGGGAGTCCTACCGAGACTCCCATTCCGACGACGGGGAATGATACAAAAGCATGGGAATCTATGAAAGTTACCAATACAGGGGAACCAAAGTTACAGGTAAGTAACTTGATTTCTTCGTCTGCCTGCTCAGATGTTTTGCCCAGAGCCTGCAAGCCGTGTCTCAGCCCAATCCGTCTTGCGCCTCAAGGCTAAGCCCCAGCAGGCAGGCTAAGCCCCAGCAGGTAGGCCAGACGCCGCGCGGTACCGGCAACCACAACCTGGCACCCTCCTGCAGTCCCCTTCGCAGCGTCAGCACAGCTCACCAGTCTCAGGCTCCCGATCGTCGATCTCAGCCACCGACGGCGACACTATATTATTAAGAGCTGCCTATTTATAACCTCGTACCATTTAACCATTTTGCAATACTATCTCTTTTCCCTTTAATGTTCATTTGATGGTTAATTTCACCGGTAGGATGTTCTACTCATCGGCACTTTTTAGGCGGCTTTAATCACTGCTGCCTGACACCTTCCTGGGTCTGTCCCTCACGCTCTGAATATATTAATACTTGCCTTGCAGGCGGCCCCAATTTAGGCTGACCAACCGTCCGTAAATTTCACAGACAGTCCGTAGTTGGGACCTCACGTCCGTTGTCCGTGAGGATCCCTTTTACGGACGCCTTTTGTCCATAATTTTGGCCATCACAGGGAGCAGCACTGCTCCCCTTTGAGAGGCCTCACCTTCGTGATGGGGGCGCCTCGTATTTTCAATATTATTTTTAACAAAGCCATGGTTGCTGCTTTTTTATTTCAAGCAACTAACAACCATTGACAAAGCCAATAGTCCTGGTTTTTGTTGGTGTAATGATACTTGCTGTATTATATATATATATCTGGATGCAATGACATAAACAACATAATACCAGTCGGGCGGAACACTATGCTAACACTGATTTTTAGCCTAGGTGTTTTAAACTACGCCCTTAATTACATCGAACACCCCCTTTGAAGAGACCCCCCAGTTTTTTTACACCACTTAAAGCCCTGGAAACAACACCACGTCACAGTCACCTCACATCCTGGCACTGTGCATCATGCATGACTCATGACTTCTACGTTTTCAGATTGCCTATGTGCAGGGGCATAGTGAACTTTCTCCCACCCCACGATTTAGGAACTACAGCAAGGTGACGTTCTTGATGGGCCTCTTCTGTCTGCAACTCTGCAGACAAAGGCTCAGCTCATAATGTGAAAAGGTGGGTGAGTAAATAAGTGAAGGAATGTGTGAATGGCTGGATGAATTACTGAAAGGATGAATGGATGAATGAAAGGGTGAATGGATAGATAAAAGAAAGGATGAATGGGTGAGTGAAAGTATGTATGAGGGAAAAGGTAAATAGATGGATGTATGGGTGAAAGGGTAGATGGATAGCTAAAAGGGTGGATGGGTGTATGAAAGGATGGCTGGATGAGTGAAAGCTTAGATGATGGGCAAGTGAATGGGTGGATAGATGAGTGAAAGGATGGATGGAATTGATAAGTGAAAGGGTGAATGGATGGATGGATGAGTGAAAGGGGGTAGATGGACAAAAGGATGAATAGATGAGCGAAGAAGTGAAAGGGTGGATATATGAGAGAACGGATGGATGGATGAGTGAAAGGATGGATGAGTAATCAGATCAATGGATGGAATTAATGAATGGATGAGGAGATGGATGGGTGGATGATGGATGGATGGATAAGTGAAGGGGGGATGGAGAGAGAAAGGGAGGATGAATGACTGAATGGGAGGATGAATGACTGAAAGGGTGAATGGGTGGAAGAATAAGTGACTGGGTGGATGGATGAGTAAGTGAATGAATGAATGGATGGATGGGTGAAAGGGTAAATGGCTGGATGGATGAGTGAATAGATGGATGGGTGGAAGAGTGGATGGATGACTGTACGGATGGATGGGGTGAAAGTGTGGGTAGATGAATAATGGATGGATGAGTGAAAGGGTGGATGGAGGGATGGATGAGTGAAATGATGGATGGAAAGATATATTGTGGATAGGTTTGCAAATGGTTGAATATGCTTGGATATAAATGGGCACATAGATGAAGGACAGAATGAATGGTGATAGACTGAATAATAGATAAAAGAATGATTACACCTTGTAGCACCCATTATCTTAAGTAACATTTCCTATACATTGACTTTCACGTTAATATGAGTCATTGTCTCCATATAATGTGTGTGATGTAACGCACTCCGACACCCTGCCCTACATAATTGGGAGGAGTAACACTATAAGAGAAATTAAATACACATGAGAGACGGTCTATGTGAAGATGAGGGGCACCATTGAAGGGTGGTAGCAAGGCAGGACTGGCCGGACCGGGCATTGGGTGTTTCCCTGGGAGGCTGGAAAGGGGGGGGTGAGCGGTTATGTTACTGGGGGCTGGCACTGCAAAGTTCCTTGTATATCCGGTAGTTTTCAATCAACAATAAAAGCGGCCTCACTTATATTCAGGTGTGGTTCACCATTGTCTGGTGACTAATGTACCTGCTGGAGCGAGATGTGAATTTTGAATCGTCTAAGGCAGCAAGCTGCGGCCATACTGAAAAACCGTGAAGTGCACGATTGTCTCAACCTAATATAAACCTATTTTGACTTTTACTTAGATGGTTGTCTATTTACTTACTTATATACTATTGCGCAACCACCTCTGACGTGTCTGTGAAACGTACCTTTTTTGTCCTGAATTTTGACCTTTTGTCCTGAATTTTGACCCTTTGTCCTGAATTTTTACACTTACCGTCCTGAATTTGCACCTATGCCAGTTGGTCACCCTTGCCCCAATTACATTTGCCTGACACCGTACTGGGTCTGCCCCTCACGCGCTGAATATATGAATACTTGCTTTTTTTTTACCCCAGACCACAGGAGCACACGTCTGACTCTGCGCTTTTACATATGTCCCATCTTTTCGTTCTCTATTAGGCGTTTTCAATACCGTGGTGTTTAAGCCTAATTTGTCCCGTACATACAGTTGATCTGTTTATTTTGGGTTTTTACCCTAGATCATACGAGCGCTCGCCATATACGTTGATGGCTCGGCTCGTGTTATGGCTCTTAGAGCCACGCTTCGGCTCATCTCTCCCTCATCTCTGGCTAATAATTTGGTAGCTTATCCACCTCTAGTGCACACCTGTGGGTTGATGCCGTCTTGGTTGGGGTGGACTTTTTACAGCATTAACACGACTAACAATATGCAGTGCCTGGGGTTCCTGGGGTTATTACTCATGCGTAAACTGTATCGCATGCTTTCTCTGGCAAGCAGACACTGAAATCTACCAGACTCTTTTAAATGACAATGAAAATGGACTGTATGTGAGTTTTTAGGACATGAGAACTGAGTAACTGCTCCTTGATTTATAACGTGGCCACATTTGCATGTCTTTCCTCTATCGCAGGTGTTGTCTAGTGTCATTTGTTTATGTGCCTACATTTCTAATTATCACCTAAGATCAGGGCTACCTGAATCCTCCAAGGAGCAACAAACGAGATTGCCTGTGGTTTGCTCGTCCGTTGCTCCTCTGTACATCATTTACCATAGTTGTCTGAATCATGCGCATTCCTGCAGTGGCGCTGGAGGCACCCCCATAAATCCTTGATGGAGTTCAGATTGGTTAATAACAATGCAGAGGCAAATATGTATAAGTATAGAAGCGTTGGTTATGTGTAAAAATACAGACTGCCTCACAACAGGCATCTTTGCTTGACAACAGGCTAATTATGTTAAAACGAAGAGCAGTGTTTACCATTTTATCGTATTGCATGTAAGTGCGTTTTGTAACTAGTGGCACTTCCTGGGGCACAGGTGCAAGGAGTAGCCTGCAGTATTCCACAGATGTCCTAACACATACACAAATAAAGATGTGGTTTCTTCACAAAGAAAAGTACGCATATCTCAAAATATATCAGCAGGTTGAAAAGTACATTCAAGTCATGTAACGTTGCTGGCCAGCACCCCCACTTTAAACATTCTTCCAGCACCTCTGCGTGCCTCTGGATCGTCCCTCTTTCACTCCTGCGCCGACTCTTCAAATCTATGGATGTGGCTAACTGCATGTAGTGCACACCTATGGGGTTCCCTCTGCCAGTCCAAAGAGGACTCCTCGGATGTTAACTGTGGAAGAGGTGTGGCGCTGCGGCTAGGGCGACTGACTCCGGAATCTGGGGATCACGGTTCGAACACCGGCGGCAGATTAGTCCAGCACCATGTGACTCTGGGCATTAGCTTGCTTAATCTCCCCGACGGCCCCCAGCGCCTAGAGACCCTTACGGGTGATTGTGCGCTTTTCAAATGTGGATTATTATTACCCAGTGCATACCTGCTGGTTGGCATCTTTTGCTTCTGGATGGATATCAAGAGCATTACCGTGGCTATATGTAGACCTATGCATTCTTGGGGGTTCTCCTTTGCCGCTCAAGCAAAACATTTGTCCTGGCTAGGTTGGTAATCGAGTGCAGCAATTCTTCCACTGCGTCATTCCACTCTTCATGCATCATCAACTAAATTATCGAAGCAACAAACAAGCGTGTCATCCACTACTCATCACACATGCTACTAAAAACCCTACTTGGACCACACTCTTGCTCTTCCAACCAGGCACAGCTATAAATGAATATAAAGTGCACGTGCTCTTTCCACACTCATCTTTCCTCCACTACTTGCTTTGGTACTGCTACTTGAGTCAGAGTAAGACACCACTGATAAAACAAGCACTTGCAATGCAATAGGTCTCGCATTTACGCGAGTTTGAGCTATTGACATTACAAATAACATGCCTTTTATTTCTGTTTTCGTTTTTAAAACATAAATAAAAGGCATTGTCATTTACATTGCCAATAGCTTAAACTCGTGGAAATGCGAGACCTATTGCATTGCAAATGCTTGTTAAACATAGCAGCCTCCACTGGCACATTTAAGTGTAGTGGTTATCCGCCCCCTCCTATGTACTAGACATGCGCAGCAGTACTGTAACTTCTCGCAGAGGTGAGGTCAGCTGTCTGAAACGTTTGCATGGGATCGCAACTCCTAGTGCCCGTGTACCTGAATACAACAGCATAATCCAGATTTATTGTACCTACATTTTTTTCTCCTGGTGACAACACATCTCAATGACCACTAACTCAGTATATATTGAGACTCCTACTTTCTTCTCACATTACTGTTTTGATGTGAACTTTACTGCTGATATTTTATATTGACATGCATGCAATATGATGATGTAATCTGTAAAATGCCAATAAATACATATTTCCCCCAAAAATTAACTATAAACATACATTTCTATTTTATGTTTATTTTGTATATTTAATTTAGTGTTGGATAAAAATTATTTTTATATGTTTTTTAATATTTAAATTAGGTTGCATATATTTTTGGTAATTTTTCATTTACTTTTCTGGTAATATTTTAGATTAAGGCCCTAATTACGATGTCGATTGGAGTTCCCTCCGACCGACATCGCACCAGATTGGGAAACAACCAACCTCAGGTCTTAAGATCCGACCCCGTAATAGGGATGCGACCTCAAAACTTCAATTTTTCAATGGGAGCTTTTGCGGCGGGTCGAAACCGCCCGCAGCACAAGCTCCCATTGAAAAATGGAAGTTTTGAAACATCCCTGCACTGATCTACACACACCTGTGCTAGGGACTGTTATTGAATACTGTGCATAGCATATCCTGTGCTGCACACACCCAAGCTAGGGACTGTTATGGAATAATGCGTATGTGATCCTGTGCTGCACACACCCATGCTTGGGACTGTTGTGGAGTACTGCGGAGGAGATAATGCGCTTCACACACCCATGCTAGGGACTGTTATGGAATACTGCGTTTGGATCCTGTGCTGTACTCACCCATGCTAGGGACTGATATGGAATACTGCGAAGGAGATCCTGCGCTGCACCGACCCATGCTAGGGACTGTTATGGAATACTGCGAAGGAGATCCTGTGCTGCACACACCCATGCTAGGGACTGATATGGAATACTGTGCGTATGTGATCCTGTACTGCACTCACCCATGCTAGGGACTGATATGGAATACTGTGCGTATGTGATCCTGTACTGCACTCACCCATGCTAGGGACTGATATGGAATACTGCAAAGGAGATCCTGCGCTGTCCCGACCCATGCTAGGGACTGTTATGGTATACTGCAAAGGAAATCTTGCGCTGCACACACCCATGCTAGGGACTGATATGGAATACTGTGTAGGAAATCCTGTGCAGCACACACCCAAGCTGGGGACTGTTATGGAAAACTGCATAGGGGATCCTGCGCAGCACACACCCAAGCTTGGGACTGTTATGGAATCCTGCGAAGGAGATCCTGCGCTGCACACATCCATGCTAGGGACTGATATGGAATACTGTGCGTAGGAGATCCTGCACTGCACATAGCCATGCTAGGGACTGATATGGAATACTGCTGAGGAGATCCTGCGCTGCACACAACCATCCCTGGGACTGTTATGGAATACTGCGTATGTGATCCTGTGCTGCACACACCCATGCTAGGGACTGTTATGGATTACTGCGGAGGATATCCTGCGCTGCACACACCCATGCTAGGGACTATTATGGAATACTGCGTATGTGATCCTGTGTTGTACTCACCCATGCTAGGGACTGATATGGAATACTGCGAAGGAGATCCTGCGCTGCACCGACCCATGCTAGGGACTGTTATGGAATACTGCGAAGGAGATCCTGCGCTGCACACACCCATGCTAGGGACTGATATGGAATACTGTGCGTATGTGATCCTGTACTGCACTCACCCATGCTAGGGACTGATATGGAATACTGCAAAGGAGATCCTGCGCTGCACCGACCCATGCTAGGGACTGTTATGGTATACTGCGAAGGAGATCCTGCGATGCACACACCCATGCTAGGGACAGATATGGAATACTGCGTAGGAAATCATGTGCAGCACACACCCAAGCTGGGGACTGTTATGGAATCCTGCAAAGGAGATCCTGCGCTGCACACATCCATGCTAGGGACTGATATGGAATACTGTGCGTAGGAGATCCTGCGCTGCACACAGCCATGCTAGGGACTGATATGGAATACTACTGAGGAGATCCTGCGCTGCACACAACCATGCTTGGGACTGTTATGGAATACTGCGTATGTGATCCTGTGCTGCACACACCCATGCTAGGGAGTGTTATGGAATACTGCAAATGTGATCCTGCGCTGCACACACCCATGCTAGGGACTGATATGGAATACCGCGGAGGAGATCCTGCGCTGCACACACCCATGCTAGGGACTGTTATGGAATACTGCGTATGTGATCCTGTGCTGCACTCACCCATGCTAGGGACTGATATGGAATACTGCGAAGGAGATCATGCGCTGCACCGACCCATGCTAGGGACTGTTATGGAATACTGCGAAGGAGATCCTGCGCTGCACACACCCATGCTAGGGACTGATATGGAATACTGTGCGTATGTGATCCTGTACTGCACTCACCCATGCTAGGGACTGATATGGAATACTGCAAAGGAGATCCTGCGCTTCACCGACCCATGCTAGGGACTGTTATGGTATACTGCGAAGGAGATCCTGCGCTGCACACACCCATGCTAGGGACTGATATGGAATACTGCGTAGGAGATCCTGCGCTGCACACACCCATGCTAGGGACTGATATGGAATACTGCTGAGGAGATCCTGCGCTGCACACACCCATGCTAGGGACTGTTATGGAATACTACGAAGGAGATCCTGCGCTGCACACACCCATGCTTGGCACTGTTATGTAATACTGCGAATGAGATCCTGCGCTGCGCACACCCGTGCTAGGGACTGATATGTAACACTGTGAGTAGGAGATCCTGCACTGCACACACACATGCTAGGGACTGATATGGAATACTGCGGAGGAGATCCTGCGCTGCACACACCCAGGCTAGGGACTGATATGAAATACTGCGGAGGAGATCCTGCGCTGCACACACCCATGCTAGGGACTGATATGGAATACTGTGCGTAGGAGATCATGCGCTGTACGCACCCATGCTAGGGACTGATATGGAATACTGCTGAGGAGATCCTGCGCTGCACACAACCATGCTTGGGACTGATATGGAATACTGTGCGTATGTGATCCTGTACTGCACTCATCCATGCTAGGGACTGATATGGAATACTGCAAAGGAGATCCTGCGCTGCACCGACCCATGCTAGGGACTGTTATGGTATACTGCGAAGGAGATCCTGCGCTGCACACACCCATGCTAGGGACTGATATGGAATACTGCGTAGGAAATCCTGTGCAGCACACACCCAAGCTGGGGACTGTTATGGAATACTGCATAGGGGATCCTGCGCAGCACACACCCAAGCTTGGGACTGTTATGGAATCCTGCGAAGGAGATCCTGCGCTGCACACATCCATGCTAGGGACTGATATGGAATACTGTGCGTAGGAGATCCTGCGCTGCACACAGCCATGCTAGGGACTGATATGGAATACTGCTGAGGAGATCCTGCGCTGCACACACCCATGCTAGGGACTGTTATGGAATACTACGAAGGAGATCCTGCGCTGCACACACCCATGCTAGGGACTGATATGGAATACTGTGCGTAGGAGATCCTGCGCTGCACACACCCATGCTTGAGACTGTTATGGAATACTGTGAACGAGATCCTGCGCTGCACACACCCATGCCAGGGACTGATATGGAATACTGTGCGTAGGAGATCCTGCGCTGCTCATACCCATGCTAGGGACTGATATGGAATACTGTGCGTAGGAGATCCTTCGCCACACAGCCATGCTAGGGACTGATATGGGATGCTGCTTCGTAGATCCTGGTCTGCACATACCCAAGCTGGGGACTGTTATAGAATACTGCATAGGAGATCCTGCGCTGGACCCACCTATACTTGGCACTGTTATGTAATACTGCGAATGAGATCCTGCGCCGCGCTCACCCGTGCTAGGGACTGATATGTAACACTGTGAGTAGGAGATCCTGCACTGCACACACACATGCTAGGGACTGATATGGAATACTGCGGAGGAGATCCTGCGCTGCACACACCCATGCTAGGGACTGATATGAAATACTGCGGAGGAGATCCTGCGCTGCACACACCCATGCTAGGGACTGATATGGAATACTGTGCGTAGGAAATCCTGCGCTGTACGCACCCATGCTAGGGACTGATATGGAATACTGATGAGGAGATCCTGCGCTGCACACAACCATGCTTGGGACTGTTATGGAATACTGCGTATGTGATCCTGTGCTGCACACACCCATGCTAGGGACTGTTATGGAATACTGCGTATGTGATCCTGTGCTGCACACAACCATGCCCTGGGACTGTTATGGAGTACTGCGTCGGAGATTCTGTGCTGCACACACCCATGCTAGGGAGTGTTATGGAATACTGCAAATGTGATCCCGCGCTGCACACACCCATGCTAGGGACTGATATGGAATACTGCGAAGGAGATCCTGCGCTGCACCGACCCATGCTAGGGACTGTTATGGAATACTGAGAAGGAGATCCTGCGCTGCACACACCCATGCTAGGGACTGATATGGAATACTGTGCGTATGTGATCATGTACTGCACTCACCCATGCTAGGGACTGATATAGAATACTGCAAAGGAGAACCTGCGCTGCACCGACCCATGCTAGGGACTGTTATGGTATACTGCGAAGGAGATCCTGCGCTGCACACACCCATGCTAGGGACTGATATGGAATACTGTGTAGGAAATCCTGTGCAGCACACACCCAAGCTGGGGACTGTTATGGAATACTGCATAGGGGATCCTGCGCAGCACACACCCAAGCTTGGGACTGTTATGGAATCCTGCGAAGGAGATCCTGCGCTGCACACATCCATGCTAGGGACTGATATGGAATACTGTGCGTAGGAGATCCTGCGCTGCACACAGCCATGCTAGGGACTGATATGGAATACTGCTGAGGAGATCCTGCGCTGCACACACCCATGCTAGGGACTGTTATGGAATACTACGAAGGAGATCCTGCGCTGCACACACCCATGCTAGGGACTGATATGGAATACTGTCCGTAGGAGATCCTGCGCTGCACACACCCATGCTTGGGACTGTTATGGAATACTGTGAACGAGATCCTGCGCTGCACACACCCATGCCAGGGACTGATATGGAATACTGTGCGTAGGAGATCCTGCGCTGCTCACACCCATGCTAGGGACTGATATGGAATACTGTGCATAGGAGATCCTTCGCCACACACCCATGCTAGGGACTGATATGGGATACTGCTTCGTAGATCCTGGTCTGCACATACCCAAGCTGGGGACTGTTATGGAATACTGCGTAGGAGATCCTGCGCTGGACCCACCTATGCTTGGCACTGTTATGTAATACTGCGAATGAGATCATGCGCTGCGCACACCCGTGCTAGGGACTGATATGGAATACTGTGGAGGAGATCCTGCGCTGCACACACCCATGCTAGGGACTGATATGGAATACTACGGAGGAGATCCTGCTCTGCACACACCCATGCTAGGGACTGATATGGAATACTGCGGAGGAGATCCTGCGCTGCACACACCCATGCTAGGGACTGATATGGAATACTGCGTAGGAGATCCTGTGCAGCACACACCCATGCTAGGGAATGATATGGAATACTGCGGAGGAGATCCTGCGCTGCACACACCCATGCTAGGGACTAATATGGAATACTGCGGAGGAGATACTGCGCTGCACACACCCATGCTAGGGACTGATATGGAATACTGCAGAAGAGATTCTGCGCTGCACATACCCAAGTTAGGGAGTGTTGTGAAATACTGTGCATAGGAGATCCTGTGCTGCACACAACCAAGCTTAGGACTGATATGGAATACTGCGTAGGAGATCCTGCGCTGTACACACCCATGCTAGGGACTGATAAGGAATACTGCGGAGGAGATCCTGCACTGCACACACCCATGCTAGGGACTGATATTGAATACTGCGGAGGAGATCCTGCGCTGCACACGCCCATGCTAGGGACTGATATGGAATACTGCGGAGGAGATTCTGCGCTGCACACACCCATGCTAGGGACTGATATGGAATACTGCGTAGGAGATCCTGTGCAGCACACACCCATGCTAGGGACTGTTATGGAATACTGCGGAGGAGATCCTGCTCTGCACACACCCATGCTAGGGACTAATATGGAATACTGCGGAGGAGATACTGCGCTGCACACACCCATGCTAGGGACTGATATGGAATACTGCGGAGGAGATCCTTTGCTGCACACACCCATGCTAGGGACTGATATGAAAAAAACTGCGTAGGAGATCCTGCGCTACACCCACCCATGCTAGGGAGTGTAATGGAATACTGCAGAAGAGATTCTGCGCTGCACATACCCAAGCTAGGGAGTGTTATGAAATACTGTGCATAGGAGATCCTGCGCTGCACACACCCAAGCTTAGGACTGATATGGAATACTGCGGAGGAGATCCTGCGCTGCACACACCCATGCTAGGGACTGATATGGAATACTGCGGAGGAGATCCTGCGCTGCACACACCCATGCTAGGGACTGATATGGAATACTGCGGAGGAGATCCTGCGCTGCACACACCCATGCTAGGGACTGATATGGAATACTGCGTAGGAGATCCTGCGCTGCACACACCCATGCTAGGGACTAATATGGAATACTGCGGAGGAGATACTGCGCTGCACACACCCATGCTAGGGACTGATATGGAATACTGCGGAGGAGATCCTTTGCTGCACACACCCATGCTAGGGACTGATATGAAAAATAACTGCGTAGGAGATCCTGCGCTATACACACCCATGCTAGGGAGTGTAATGGAATACTGCAGAAGAGATTCTGCACTGCACATACCCAAGCTAGGGAGTGTTATGAAATACTGTGCATAGGAGATCCTGTGCTGCACACAACCAAGCTTAGGACTGATATGGAATACTGCGTAGGAGATCCTGCGCTGCACACACCCATGCTAGGGACTGATATGGAATACAGTGCGTAAAAGATCCTGCGCTGCACACACCCATGCTAGGGACTGATATGGAATACTGTGCGTAGGAGATCCTTCGCCACACACCCATGCTAGGGACTGATATGGGATACTACTTCGTAGATCCTGGTCTGCACATACCCAAGCGGGGGACTGTTATGGAATACTGCGTAGGAGATCCTGCGCTGGACCCACCTATGCTTGGCACTGTTATGTAATACTGCAAATGAGATCCTGTGCTGCACACACCCATGCTAGGGACTGATATGGAATACAGTGCATAAAAGATCCTGCGCTGCACACACCCATGCTAGGGACTGATATGGAATACTGTGCGTAGGAGATCCTTCGCCACACACCCGTGCTAGGGACTGATATGGAATACTGTGAGTAGGAGATCCTGCGCTGCACACACACATGCTAGGGACTGATATGGAATACTGCGGAGGAGATCCTGCGCTGCACACACACATGCTAGGGACTGATATGGAATACTGCGGAGGAGATCCTGCGCTGCACACACCCATGCTAGGGACTGTTATGGTATACTGTGAAGGAGATCCCTTGCTGCACACACCCATGCTAGGGACTGATATAAAAAAACTGCGTAGGAGATCCTGCACCACACACACCCATGCTAGGGAGTGTAATGGAATACTGCAGAAGAGATTCTGCGCTGCACATACCCAAGCTAGGGAGTGTTATGAAATACTGTGCATAGGAGATCCTGTGCTGCACACACCCAAGCTTAGGACTGATATGGAATACTGCGGAGGAGATCCTGCGCTGCACACACCCATGCTAGTGGCTGTTATGGATTACTGCGGAGGAGATCCTGCGCTGCACACACCCATGCTAGGGACTGTTATGGAATACTGCGGAGGAGATCCTGTGCTGCACACACCCATGCTAGGGACTGATATGGAATACTGCGGAGGAGATTCTGCGCTGCACACACCCATGCTAGGGACTGATATGGAATACTGTGCGTAGGAGATCCTTCGCCACACAGCCATGCTAGGGACTGATATGGGATGCTGCTTCGTAGATCCTGGTCTGCACATACCCAAGCTGGGGACTGTTATAGAATACTGCATAGGAGATCCTGCGCTGGACCCACCTATACTTGGCACTGTTATGTAATACTGCGAATGAGATCCTGCGCCGCGCTCACCCGTGCTAGGGACTGATATGTAACACTGTGAGTAGGAGATCCTGCACTGCACACACACATGCTAGGGACTGATATGGAATACTGCGGAGGAGATCCTGCGCTGCACACACCCATGCTAGGGACTGATATGAAATACTGCGGAGGAGATCCTGCGCTGCACACACCCATGCTAGGGACTGATATGGAATACTGTGCGTAGGAAATCCTGCGCTGTACGCACCCATGCTAGGGACTGATATGGAATACTGCTGAGGAGATCCTGCGCTGCACACAACCATGCTTGGGACTGTTATGGAATACTGCGTATGTGATCCTGTGCTGCACACACCCATGCTAGGGACTGTTATGGAATACTGCGTATGTGATCCTGTGCTGCACACAACCATGCCCTGGGACTGTTATGGAGTACTGCGTCGGAGATTCTGTGCTGCACACACCCATGCTAGGGAGTGTTATGGAATACTGCAAATGTGATCCCGCGCTGCACACACCCATGCTAGGGACTGATATGGAATACTGCGAAGGAGATCCTGCGCTGCACCGACCCATGCTAGGGACTGTTATGGAATACTGAGAAGGAGATCCTGCGCTGCACACACCCATGCTAGGGACTGATATGGAATACTGTGCGTATGTGATCATGTACTGCACTCACCCATGCTAGGGACTGATATAGAATACTGCAAAGGAGAACCTGCGCTGCACCGACCCATGCTAGGGACTGTTATGGTATACTGCGAAGGAGATCCTGCGCTGCACACACCCATGCTAGGGACTGATATGGAATACTGTGTAGGAAATCCTGTGCAGCACACACCCAAGCTGGGGACTGTTATGGAATACTGCATAGGGGATCCTGCGCAGCACACACCCAAGCTTGGGACTGTTATGGAATCCTGCGAAGGAGATCCTGCGCTGCACACATCCATGCTAGGGACTGATATGGAATACTGTGCGTAGGAGATCCTGCGCTGCACACAGCCATGCTAGGGACTGATATGGAATACTGCTGAGGAGATCCTGCGCTGCACACACCCATGCTAGGGACTGTTATGGAATACTACGAAGGAGATCCTGCGCTGCACACACCCATGCTAGGGACTGATATGGAATACTGTCCGTAGGAGATCCTGCGCTGCACACACCCATGCTTGGGACTGTTATGGAATACTGTGAACGAGATCCTGCGCTGCACACACCCATGCCAGGGACTGATATGGAATACTGTGCGTAGGAGATCCTGCGCTGCTCACACCCATGCTAGGGACTGATATGGAATACTGTGCATAGGAGATCCTTCGCCACACACCCATGCTAGGGACTGATATGGGATACTGCTTCGTAGATCCTGGTCTGCACATACCCAAGCTGGGGACTGTTATGGAATACTGCGTAGGAGATCCTGCGCTGGACCCACCTATGCTTGGCACTGTTATGTAATACTGCGAATGAGATCCTGCGCTGCGCACACCCGTGCTAGGGACTGATATGGAATACTGTGGAGGAGATCCTGCGCTGCACACACCCATGCTAGGGACTGATGTGGAATACTACGGAGGAGATCCTGCTCTGCACACACCCATGCTAGGGACTGATATGGAATACTGCGGAGGAGATCCTGCGCTGCACACACCCATGCTAGGGACTGATATGGAATACTGCGTAGGAGATCCTGTGCAGCACACACCCATGCTAGCGAATGATATGGAATACTGCGGAGGAGATCCTGCGCTGCACACACCCATGCTAGGGACTAATATGGAATACTGCGGAGGAGATACTGCGCTGCACACACCCATGCTAGGGACTGATATGGAATACTGCAGAAGAGATTCTGCGCTGCACATACCCAAGCTAGGGAGTGTTGTGAAATACTGTGCATAGGAGATCCTGTGCTGCACACAACCAAGCTTAGGACTGATATGGAATACTGCGTAGGAGATCCTGCGCTGTACACACCCATGCTAGGGACTGATAAGGAATACTGCGGAGGAGATCCTGCACTGCACACACCCATGCTAGGGACTGATATTGAATACTGCGGAGGAGATCCTGCGCTGCACACGCCCATGCTAGGGACTGATATGGAATACTGCGGAGGAGATTCTGCGCTGCACACACCCATGCTAGGGACTGATATGGAATACTGCGTAGGAGATCCTGTGCAGCACACACCCATGCTAGGGACTGTTATGGAATACTGCGGAGGAGATCCTGCTCTGCACACACCCATGCTAGGGACTAATATGGAATACTGCGGAGGAGATACTGCGCTGCACACACCCATGCTAGGGACTGATATGGAATACTGCGGAGGAGATCCTTTGCTGCACACACCCATGCTAGGGACTGATATGAAAAAAACTGCGTAGGAGATCCTGCGCTACACCCACCCATGCTAGGGAGTGTAATGGAATACTGCAGAAGAGATTCTGCGCTGCACATACCCAAGCTAGGGAGTGTTATGAAATACTGTGCATAGGAGATCCTGTGCTGCACACAACCAAGCTTAGGACTGATATGGAATACTGCGTAGGAGATCCTGCGCTGTACACACCCATGCTAGGGACTGATATGGAATACTGCGGAGGAGATCCTGCGCTGCACACACCCATGCTAGGGACTGATATGGAATACTGCGGAGGAGATCCTGCGCTGCACACACCCATGCTAGGGACTGATATGGAATACTGCGGAGGAGATCCTGCGCTGCACACACCCATGCTAGGGACTGATATGGAATACTGCGTAGGAGATCCTGCGCTGCACACACCCATGCTAGGGACTAATATGGAATACTGCGGAGGAGATACTGCGCTGCACACACCCATGCTAGGGACTGATATGGAATACTGCGGAGGAGATCCTTTGCTGCACACACCCATGCTAGGGACTGATATGAAAAATAACTGCGTAGGAGATCCTGCGCTATACACACCCATGCTAGGGAGTGTAATGGAATACTGCAGAAGAGATTCTGCACTGCACATACCCAAGCTAGGGAGTGTTATGAAATACTGTGCATAGGAGATCCTGTGCTGCACACAACCAAGCTTAGGACTGATATGGAATACTGCGTAGGAGATCCTGCGCTGCACACACCCATGCTAGGGACTGATATGGAATACAGTGCGTAAAAGATCCTGCGCTGCACACACCCATGCTAGGGACTGATATGGAATACTGTGCGTAGGAGATCCTTCGCCACACACCCATGCTAGGGACTGATATGGGATACTACTTCGTAGATCCTGGTCTGCACATACCCAAGCGGGGGACTGTTATGGAATACTGCGTAGGAGATCCTGCGCTGGACCCACCTATGCTTGGCACTGTTATGTAATACTGCAAATGAGATCCTGTGCTGCACACACCCATGCTAGGGACTGATATGGAATACAGTGCATAAAAGATCCTGCGCTGCACACACCCATGCTAGGGACTGATATGGAATACTGTGCGTAGGAGATCCTTCGCCACACACCCGTGCTAGGGACTGATATGGAATACTGTGAGTAGGAGATCCTGCGCTGCACACACACATGCTAGGGACTGATATGGAATACTGCGGAGGAGATCCTGCGCTGCACACACACATGCTAGGGACTGATATGGAATACTGCGGAGGAGATCCTGCGCTGCACACACCCATGCTAGGGACTGTTATGGTATACTGTGAAGGAGATCCCTTGCTGCACACACCCATGCTAGGGACTGATATAAAAAAACTGCGTAGGAGATCCTGCACCACACACACCCATGCTAGGGAGTGTAATGGAATACTGCAGAAGAGATTCTGCGCTGCACATACCCAAGCTAGGGAGTGTTATGAAATACTGTGCATAGGAGATCCTGTGCTGCACACACCCAAGCTTAGGACTGATATGGAATACTGCGGAGGAGATCCTGCGCTGCACACACCCATGCTAGTGGCTGTTATGGATTACTGCGGAGGAGATCCTGCGCTGCACACACCCATGCTAGGGACTGTTATGGAATACTGCGGAGGAGATCCTGTGCTGCACACACCCATGCTAGGGACTGATATGGAATACTGCGGAGGAGATTCTGCGCTGCACACACCCATGCTAGGGACTGATATGGAATACTGCGTAGGAGATCCTGTGCAGCACACACCCATGCTAGGGACTGTTATGGAATACTGCGGAGGAGATCCTGCTCTGCACACACCCATGCTAGGGACTAATATGGAATACTGCGGAGGAGATACTGCGCTGCACACACCCATGCTAGGGACTGATATGGAATACTGCGGAGGAGATCCTTTGCTGCACACACCCATGCTAGGGACTGATATGAAAAAAACTGCGTAGGAGATCCTGCGCTACACCCACCCATGCTAGGGAGTGTAATGGAATACTGCAGAAGAGATTCTGCGCTGCACATACCCAAGCTAGGGAGTGTTATGAAATACTGTGCATAGGAGATCCTGTGCTGCACACAACCAAGCTTAGGACTGATATGGAATACTGCGTAGGAGATCCTGCGCTGTACACACCCATGCTAGGGACTGATATGGAATACTGCGGAGGAGATCCTGCGCTGCACACACCCATGCTAGGGACTGATATGGAATACTGCGGAGGAGATCCTGCGCTGCACACACCCATGCTAGGGACTGATATGGAATACTGCGGAGGAGATCCTGCGCTGCACACACCCATGCTAGGGACTGATATGGAATACTGCGTAGGAGATCCTGCGCTGCACACACCCATGCTAGGGACTAATATGGAATACTGCGGAGGAGATACTGCGCTGCACACACCCATGCTAGGGACTGATATGGAATACTGCGGAGGAGATCCTTTGCTGCACACACCCATGCTAGGGACTGATATGAAAAATAACTGCGTAGGAGATCCTGCGCTATACACACCCATGCTAGGGAGTGTAATGGAATACTGCAGAAGAGATTCTGCGCTGCACATACCCAAGCTAGGGAGTGTTATGAAATACTGTGCATAGGAGATCCTGTGCTGCACACAACCAAGCTTAGGACTGATATGGAATACTGCGTAGGAGATCCTGCGCTGCACACACCCATGCTAGGGACTGATATGGAATACAGTGCGTAAAAGATCCTGCGCTGCACACACCCATGCTAGGGACTGATATGGAATACTGTGCGTAGGAGATCCTTCGCCACACACCCATGCTAGGGACTGATATGGGATACTACTTCGTAGATCCTGGTCTGCACATACCCAAGCGGGGGACTGTTATGGAATACTGCGTAGGAGATCCTGCGCTGGACCCACCTATGCTTGGCACTGTTATGTAATACTGCAAATGAGATCCTGTGCTGCACACACCCATGCTAGGGACTGATATGGAATACAGTGCATAAAAGATCCTGCGCTGCACACACCCATGCTAGGGACTGATATGGAATACTGTGCGTAGGAGATCCTTCGCCACACACCCGTGCTAGGGACTGATATGGAATACTGTGAGTAGGAGATCCTGCGCTGCACACACACATGCTAGGGACTGATATGGAATACTGCGGAGGAGATCCTGCGCTGCACACACACATGCTAGGGACTGATATGGAATACTGCGGAGGAGATCCTGCGCTGCACACACCCATGCTAGGGACTGTTATGGTATACTGTGAAGGAGATCCCTTGCTGCACACACCCATGCTAGGGACTGATATAAAAAAACTGCGTAGGAGATCCTGCACCACACACACCCATGCTAGGGAGTGTAATGGAATACTGCAGAAGAGATTCTGCGCTGCACATACCCAAGCTAGGGAGTGTTATGAAATACTGTGCATAGGAGATCCTGTGCTGCACACACCCAAGCTTAGGACTGATATGGAATACTGCGGAGGAGATCCTGCGCTGCACACACCCATGCTAGTGGCTGTTATGGATTACTGCGGAGGAGATCCTGCGCTGCACACACCCATGCTAGGGACTGTTATGGAATACTGCGGAGGAGATCCTGTGCTGCACACACCCATGCTAGGGACTGTTATGGATTACTGCGGAGGAGATCCTGCGCTGCACACACCCATGTTAGAGACTGTTATGGAATACTGCATAAGAGATACTGCGCTGCACACACCCATGCTAGGGACTGATATGGAATACTGTGCGTAGGAGATCCTGCGCTGCACAAACTCATGCTAGGGACTGATATGGAATACTGCGGAGGAGATCCTGCGCTGCACACACCCATGCTTGGGACTGTTATGGAATACTGTGAACGAGATCCTGCGCTGCACACACCCATGCCAGGGACTGATATGGAATACTGTGCGTAGTTGATCCTGCGTTGCACAAAACCATGCTAAGTACTGATATGGAATACTGCGTAGGAGATCCTGCGTTGCACACACCCATGCTAGGGACTGATATGGAATACAGTGCGTAGGAGATCCTGCGCTCCACACACCTATGCTAGGGACTGATATGGAATACTGTGCGTAGGAGATCCTTCGCCACACACCCATGCTAGGGACTGATATGGGATACTGCTTCGTAGATCCTGGTCTGCATATACCCAAGCTGGGGACTGTTATGGAATACTGCGTAGGAGATCCTGCGCTGGACCCACCTATGCTTGGCACTGTTATGTAATACTGCGAATGATATCCTGCGCTGCGCACACCCGTGCTAGGGACTGATATGGAATACAGTGAGTAAGAGATCCTGCGCTGCACACACACATGCTAGGGACTGATATGGAATACTGCGGAGGAGATCCTGCGCTGCACACACCCATGCTAGGGACTGATATGAAATACTGCGGAGGAGATCCTGCGCTGCACACACCCAAGCTAGGGACTGATATGGAATACTACGGAGGAGATCTTGCGCTGCACACACCCATGCTAGGGACTGATATGGAATACTGCGGAGGAGATCCTGCGCTGCACACACCCATGCTAGGGACTGATATGGAATACTGCGTAGGAGATCCTGTGCAGCACACACCCATGCTAGGGAATGATATGGAATACTGCGAAGGAGATCCTGCGCTGCACACACCCATGCTAGGGACTAATATGGAATACTGCGGAGGAGATACTGCGCTGCACACACCCATGCTAGGGACTGATATGGAATACTGCAGAAGAGATTCTGCGCTGCACATACCCAAGCTAGGGAGTGTTGTGAAATACTGTGCATAGGAGATCCTGTGCTGCACACAACCAAGCTTAGGACTGATATGGAATACTGCATAGGGGATCCTGCGCTGTACACACCCATGCTAGGGACTGATAAGGAATACTGCGGAGGAGATCCTGCACTGCACACACCCATGCTAGGGACTGATATTGAATACTTCGGAGGAGATCCTGCGCTGCACACACCCATGCTAGGGACTGATATGGAATACTGCGGAGGAGATCCTGCGCTGCACACACCTATGCTAGGGACTGATATGGAATACTGCGTAGGAGATCCTGTGCAGCACACACCCATGCTAGGGACTGTTATGGAATACTGCGGAGGAGATCCTGCCCTGCACACACCTATGCTAGGGACTAATATGGAATACTGCGGAGGAGATACTGCGCTGCACACACCCATGCTAGGGACTGATATGGAATACTGCGGAGGAGATCCTTTGCTGCACACACCCATGCTAGGGACTGATATGAAAAAAACTGCGTAGGAGATCCTGCGCTACACACACCCATGCTAGGGAGTGTAATGGAATACTGCAGAAGAGATTCTGCGCTGCACATACCCAAGCTAGGGAGTGTTATGAAATACTGTGCATAGGAGATCCTGTGCTGCACACAACCAAGCTTAGGACTGATATGGAATACTGCGTAGGAGATCCTGTGCTGTACACACCCATGCTAGGGACTGATATGGAATACTGCGGAGGAGATCCTGCGCTGCACACACCCATGCTAGGGACTGATATGGAATACTGCGGAGGAGATCCTGTGCAGCACACACCCATGCTAGGGACTGATATGGAATACTGCGGAGGAGATCCTGCGCTGCACACACCCATGCTAGGGACTGATATGGAATACTGCGTAGGAGATCCTGCGCTGCACACACCCATGCTAGGGACTAATATGGAATACTGCGGAGGAGATACTGCGCTTCACACACCCATGCTAGGGACTGATATGGAATACTGCGGAGGAGATCCTTTGCTGCACACACCCATGCTAGGGACTGATATGAAAAATAACTGCGTAGGAGATCCTGCGCTATACACACCCATGCTAGGGAGTGTAATGGAATACTGCAGAAGAGATTCTGCGCTGCACATACCCAAGCTAGGGAGTGTTATGAAATACTGTGCATAGGAGATCCTGTGCTGCACACAACCAAGCTTAGGACTGATATGGAATACTGCGTAGGAGATCCTGCGCTGCACACACCCATGCTAGGGACTGATATGGAATACAGTGCGTAAAAGATCCTGCGCTGCACACACCCATGCTAGGGACTGATATGGAATACTGTGCGTAGGAGATCCTTCGCCACACAGCCATGCTAGGGACTGATATGGGATACTACTTCGTAGATCCTGGTCTGCACATACCCAAGCGGGGGACTGTTATGGAATACTGCGTAGGAGATCCTGCGCTGGACCCACCTATGCTTGGCACTGTTATGTAATACTGCAAATGAGATCCTGCGCTGCGCACACCCGTGCTAGGGACTGATATGGAATACTGCGGAGGAGATCCTGCGCTGCACACACCCATGCTAGGGACTGATATGGAATACTGCGGAGGAGATCCTGCGCTGCACACACCCATGCTAGGGACTGTTATGGTATACTGCGAAGGAGATCCCTTGCTGCACACACCCATGCTAGGGACTGATATGAAAAAAACTGCGTAGGAGATCCTGCACCACACACACCCATGCTAGAGAGTGTAATGGAATACTGCAGAAGAGATTCTGCGCTGCACATACCCAAGCTAGGGAGTGTTATGAAATACTGTGCATAGGAGATCCTGTGCTGCACACACCCAAGCTTCGGACTGATATGGAATACTGCGTAGGAGATCCTGTGCTGCACACACCCATGCTAGGGACTGATATGGAATACAGTGCGTAAAAGATCCTGCGCTGCACACACCCATGCTAGGGACTGATATGGAATACTGTGCGTAGGAGATCCTTCGCCACACACCCGTGCTAGGGACTGATATGGAATACTGTGAGTAGGAGATCCTGCGCTGCACACACACATGCTAGGGACTGATATGGAATACTGCAGAGGAGATCCTGCGCTGCACACACACATGCTAGGGACTGATATGGAATACTGCGGAGGAGATCCTGCGCTGCACACACCCATGCTAGGGACTGTTACGGTATACTGCGAAGGAGATCCCTTGCTGCACACACCCATGCTAGGGACTGATATAAAAAAACTGCGTAGGAGATCCTGCACCACACACACCCATGCTAGGGAGTGTAATGGAATACTGCAGAAGAGATTCTGCGCTGCACATACCCAAGCTAGGGAGTGTTATGAAATACTGTGCATAGGAGATCCTGTGCTGCACACACCCAAGCTTAGGACTGATATGGAATACTGCGGAGGAGATCCTGCGCTGCACACACCCATGCTAGTGGCTGTTATGGATTACTGCGGAGGAGATCCTGCGCTGCACACACCCATGCTAGGGACTGTTATGGAATACTGCGGAGGAGATCCTGTGCTGCACACACCCATGCTAGGGACTGTTATGGATTACTGCGGAGGAGATCCTGCGCTGCACACACCCATGTTAGAGACTGTTATGGAATACTGCATAAGAGATACTGCGCTGCACACACCCATGCTAGGGACTGATATGGAATACTGCGGAGGAGATCCTGCGCTGAACACACCCATGCTTGGGACTGTTATGGAATACTGTGAACGAGATCCTGCGCTGCACACACCCATGCCAGGGACTGATATGGAATACTGTGCGTAGGAGATCCTGCGCTGCACAAACTCATGCTAGGGACTGATATGGAATACTGCGGAGGAGATCCTGCGCTGAACACACCCATGCTTGGGACTGTTATGGAATACTGTGAACGAGATCCTGCGCTGCACACACCCATGCCAGGGACTGATATGGAATACTGTGCGTAGGCGATCCTGCGTTGCACAAAACCATGCTAAGTACTGATATGGAATACTGCGTAGGAGATCCTGCGCTGCACACACCCATGCTAGGGACTGATATGGAATACATTGCGTAGGAGATCCTGCGCTCCACACACCTATGCTAGGGACTGATATGGAATACTGTGCGTAGGAGATCCTTCGCCACACACCCATGCTAGGGACTGATATGGGATACTGCTTCGTAGATCCTGGTCTGCATATACCCAAGCTGGGGACTGTTATGGAATACTGCGTAGGAGATCCTGCGCTGGACCCACCTATGCTTGGCACTGTTATGTAATACTGCGAATGATATCCTGCGCTGCGCACACCCGTGCTAGGGACTGATATGGAATACAGTGAGTAAGAGATCCTGCGCTGCACACACACATGCTAGGGACTGATATGGAATACTCCGGAGGAGATCCTGCGCTGCACACACCCATGCTAGGGACTGATATGAAATACTGCGGAGGAGATCCTGCGCTGCACACACCCAAGCTAGGGACTGATATGGAATACTGTGCGTAGGAGATCCTGCGCTGTACACACTCATGCTAGGGACTGATATGGAATACTGCGGAGGAGATCCTGCGCTGCACACACCCATGCTAGGAACTGATATGGAATTCTGCGGAGGAGATCCTGCTCTGCACACACCCATGCTAGGGACTGATATGGAATACTGCGGAGGAGATCCTGCGCTGCACACACCCATGCTAGGGACTGATATGGAATACTGCGTAGGAGATCCTGTGCAGCACACACCCATGCTTGGGACTGATATGGAATACTGCGGAGGAGATCCTGCACTGCACACACCCATGCTAGGGACTAATATGGAATACTGCGGAGGAGATACTGCGCTGCACACGCCCATGCTAGGGACTGATATGGAATACTGCAGAGGAGATCCTGCGCTGCACACACCCATGCTAGGGACTGATATGAAAAAAACTGCGTAGGAGATCCTGCGCTACACACACCCTGCTAGGGAGTGTAATGGAATACTGCAGAAGAGATTCTGCGCTGCACATACCCAAGCTAGGGAGTGTTATGAAATACTGTGCATAGGAGATCCTGCGCTGCACACACCCAAGCTTAGGACTGATATGGAATACTGCGGAGGAGATCCTGCGCTGCACACACCCATGCTAGGGACTGATATGGAATACTGCGGAGGAGATCCTGCGCTGCACACACCCATGCTAGGGACTGATATGGAATACTGCGGAGGAGATCCTGCGCTGCACACACCCATGCTAGGGACTGATATGGAATACTGCGTAGTAGATCCTGTGCTGCACACCCTTGCTAGGGACTGTTACTGAATGCTGCATTGGAGATCCTGTGCTGCACACAACCATGCTAGGGACTAGTATGGGATACTGCGTAGTAGACCCTGGTCAGCACACACCCATGCTAGGGACTGATATGAAATACTGCGGAGGACATCCTGCGCTGCACACACCCAAGCTAGGGACTGATATGGAATACTGTGCGTAGGAGATCCTGCGCTGTACACACCCATGCTAGGGACTGATATGGAATACTGCGGAGGAGATCCTGCGCTGCACACACCCATGCTAGGGACTGATATGGAATACTGCGGAGGAGATCCTGCGCTGCACACACCCATGCTAGGGACTGATATGGAATACTGCGGAAGAGATCCTGCGGTACACACACCCATGCTAGGGACTGATATGGAATACTGCGTAGGAGATCCTGTGCAGCACACACCCATGCTAGGGACTGATATGGAATACTGCGGAGGAGATCCTGCGCTGCACACACCCATGCTAGTGACTAATATGGAATACTGCGGAGAAGATACTGCGCTGCACACGCCCATGCTAGGGACTGATATGGAATACTGCGGAGGAGATCCTGCGCTGCACACACCCATGCTAGGGACTGATATGAAAAAAGCTGCGTAGGAGATCCTGCGCTACACGAACCCATGCTAGGGACTGATATGAAATACTGCGGAGGAGATCCTGCGCTGCACACACCCAAGCTAGGGACTGATATGGAATACTGCAGAGGAGATCCTGCGCTGCACACACCCATGCTAGGGACTGATATGGAATACTGCGGAGGAGATCCTGCGCTGCACACACCCATGCTAGGGACTGATATGGAATACTGCGGAGGAGATCCTGCGCTGCACATACCCATGCTAGGGACTGATATGGAATACTGCATAGGAGATCCTGTGCAGCACACACCCATGCTAGGGACTGATATGGAATACTGCGGAGGAGATCCTGCGCTGCACACACCCATGCTAGGGACTAATATGGAATACTGCGGAGGAGATACTGAGCTGCACACACCCATGCTAGGGACTGATATGGAATACTGCGGAGGAGATCCTTTGCTGCACACACCCATGCTAGGGACTGATATGAAAAAAACTGCGTAGGAGATCCTGCTCTACACACACCCATGCTAGGGAGTGTAATGGAATACTGCAGCAGAGATTCTGCGCTGCACATACCCAAACTAGGGAGTGTTATGAAATACTGTGCAAAGGAGATCCTGTGCTGCACAGACCCAAGCTTAGGACTGATATGGAATACTGCGTAGGAGATCCTGCGCTGCACACACCCATGCTAGGGACTGATATGGAATACAGTGCGTAGGAGATCCTGCGCTGCACACACCCATGCTAGGGACTGATATGGAATACTGTGCGTAGGAGATCCTTTGCCACACACCCATGCTAGGGACTGATATGGGATACTGCTTCGTAGATCCTGGTCTGCACATACCCAAGCTGGGGACTGTTATGGAATACTGCGTAGGAGATCCTGCGCTGGACCCACCTATGCTTGGCACTGTTATGTAATACTGTGAATGAGATCCTGCGCTGCGCACACCTGTGCTAGGGACTGATATGGAATACTGTGAGTAGGATATCCTGCGCTGCACACACACATGCTAGGGACTGATATGGAATACTGCGGAGGAGATCCTGCGCTGCACACACCCATGCTAGGGACTGATATGAAATACTGCGGAGGAGATCCTGCGCTGCACACACCCATTCTAGGGACTGATATGGAATACTGTGCGTAGGAGATCCTGCGCTGTACACACCCATGCTAGGGACTGATATGGAATACTGCAGAGGAGATCCTGCGCTGCACACACCCATGCTAGGGACTGATATGGAATACTGCGGAGGAGATCCTGCGCTGCACACACCCATGCTAGGGACTGATATGGAATACTGCGGAGGAGATCCTGCGCTGCACACACCCATGCTAGGGACTTATATGGAATACTACAGAGGAGATCCTTTGCTGCACACACCCATGCTAGGGACTGATATGAAAAAAACTGCGTAGGAGATCCTGCACTACACACACCCATGCTAGGGAGTGTAATGGAATACTGCAGAAGAGATTCTGTGCTGCACATACCCAAGCTAGGGAGTGTTATGAAATACTGTGCATAGAAGATCCTGCGCTGCACACACCCAAGCTTAGGACTGATATGGAATACTGCGGAGGAGATCCTGCGCTGCACACACCCATGCTAGGGACTGTTATGGATTACTGCGGAGGAGATCCTGCGCTGCACACACCCATGCTAGGGACTGTTATGGAATACTGCGGAGGAGATCCTGCGCTGCACACACCCATGCTAGGGACTGTTATGGATACTGCGGAGGAGATCCTGCGCTGCACACACCCATGTTAGAGACTGTTATGGAATACTGCATAAGAGATACTGCGCTGCACACACCCATGCTAGGGACTGATATGGAATACTGTGCGTGATAGATCCTGCGCTGCACAAACTCATGCTAGGGATTGATATGGAATACTGCGGAGGAGATCCTGCGCTGCACACACCCATGCCAGGGACTGATATGGAACACTGTGCGTAGGTGATCCTGCGTTGCACACACCCATGCTAAGTACTGATATGGAATACTGTGCGTAGGAGATCCTTCGCCACACACCCATGCTAGGGACTGATATGGGATACTGCTTCGTAGATCCTGGTCTGCAAATACCCAAGCTGGGGACTGTTATGGAATACTGCGTAGGAGATCCTGCGCTGGACCCACCTATGCTTGGCACTGTTATGTAATACTGCGAATGAGATTCTGCGCTGCGCACACCTGTGCTAGGGACTGATATGGAATACTGTGAGTAGGAGATCCTGCTCTGCACACACACATGCTAGGGACTGATATGGAATACTGCGGAGGAGATCCTGCGCTGCACACACCCATGCTAGGGACTGATATGGAATACTGCGGAGGAGATCCTGCGCTGCACACACCCATGCTCGGGACTGATATGGAATACTGCGGAGGAGATCCTGCGCTGTACACACCCATGCTAGGGACTGATATGGAATACTGCGGAGGAGATCCTGCGCTGCACACACCCATGCTAGGGACTAATATGGAATACTGCGGAGGAGATACTGCGCTGCACACGCCCATGCTAGGGACTGATATGGAATACTGCGGAGGAGATCCTGCGCTGCACACACCCATGCTAGGGACTGATATGAAAAAAAGCTGCGTAGGAGATCCTGCGCTACACACACCCATGCTAGGGACTGATATGAAATACTGCGGAGGAGATCCTGCGCTGCACACACCCAAGCTAGGGACTGATATGGAATACTGCAGAGGAGATCCTGCGCTGCACACACCCATGCTAGGGACTGATATGGAATACTGCGGAGGAGATCCTGCGCTGCACACACCCATGCTAGGGACTGATATGGAATACTGCGGAGGAGATCCTGCGCTGCACATACCCATGCTAGGGACTGATATGGAATACTGCGTAGGAGATCCTGTGCAGCACAGACCCATGCTAGGGACTGATATGGAATACTGCGGAGGAGATCCTGCGCTGCACACACCCATGCTAGGGACTAATATGGAATACTGCGGAGGAGATACTGCGCTGCACACACTCATGCTAGGGACTGATATGGAATACTGCGGAGGAGATCCTTTGCTGCACACACCCATGCTAGGGACTGATATGAAAAAAACTGCGTAGGAGATCCTGCTCTACACACACCCATGCTAGGGAGTGTAATGGAATACTGCAGCAGAGATTCTGCGCTGCACATACCCAAGCTAGGGAGTGTTATGAAATACTGTGCAAAGGAGATCCTGGGCTGCACAGACCCAAGCTTAGGACTGATATGGAATACTGCGTAGGAGATCCTGCGCTGCACACACCCATGCTAGGGACTGATATGGAATACAGTGCGTAGGAGATCCTGCGCTGCACACACCCATGCTAGGGACTGATATGGAATACTGTGCGTAGGAGATCCTTTGCCACACACCCATGCTAGGGACTGATATGGGATACTGCTTCGTAGATCCTGGTCTGCACATACCCAAGCTGGGGACTGTTATGGAATACTGCGTAGGAGATCCTGCGCTGGACCCACCTATGCTTGGCACTGTTATGTAATACTGTGAATGAGATCCTGCGCTGCGCACACCTGTGCTAGGGACTGATATGGAATACTGTGAGTAGGATATCCTGCGCTGCACACACACATGCTAGGGACTGATATGGAATACTGCGGAGGAGATCCTGCGCTGCACACACCCATGCTAGGGACTGATATGAAATACTGCGGAGGAGATCCTGCGCTGCACACACCCATTCTAGGGACTGATATGGAATACTGTGCGTAGGAGATCCTGCGCTGTACACACCCATGCTAGGGACTGATATGGAATACTGCAGAGGAGATCCTGCGCTGCACACACCCATGCTAGGGACTGATATGGAATACTGCGGAGGAGATCCTGCGCTGCACACACCCATGCTAGGGACTGATATGGAATACTGCGGAGGAGATCCTGCGCTGCACACACCCATGCTAGGGACTGATATGGAATACTACAGAGGAGATCCTTTGCTGCACACACCCGTGCTAGGGACTGATATGAAAAAAACTGCGTAGGAGATCCTGCACTACACACACCCAAGCTAGGGAGTGTTATGAAATACTGTGCATAGAAGATCCTGTGCTGCACACACCCAAGCTTAGGACTGATATGGAATACTGCGGAGGAGATCCTGCGCTGCACACACCCATGCTAGGGACTGTTATGGATTACTGCGGAGGAGATCCTGCGCTGCACACACCCATGCTAGGGTCTGTTATGGAATACTGCGGAGGAGATCCTGCGCTGCACACACCCATGCTAGGGACTGTTATGGATACTGCGGAAGAGATACTGCACTGCACACACCCATGTTAGAGACTGTTATGGAATACTGCATAAGAGATACTGCGCTGCACACACCCATGCTAGGGACTGATATGGAATACTGTGCGTGATAGATCCTGCGCTGCACAAACTCATGCTAGGGACTGATATGGAATACTGCGGAGGAGATCCTGCGCTGCACACACCCATGCCAGGGACTGATATGGAATACTGTGCGTAGGTGATCCTGCGTTGCACACACCCATGCTAAGTACTGATATGGAATACTGCGTAGGAGATCCTGCGCTGCACTCACCCATGCTAGGGACTGATATGGAATACTGTGCGTAGGAGATCCTTCGCCACACACCCATGCTAGGGACTGATATGGGATACTGCTTCGTAGATCCTGGTCTGCAAATACCCAAGCTGGGGACTGTTATGGAAGACTGCGTAGGAGATTGGGCGCTGGACCCACCTATGCTTGGCACTGTTATGTAATACTGCGAATGAGATTCTGCGCTGCGCACACCCGTGCTAGGGACTGATATGGAATACTGTGAGTAGGAGATCCTGCTCTGCACACACACATGCTAGGGACTGATATGGAATACTGCGGAGGAGATCCTGCGCTGCACACACCCATGCTAGGGACTGATATGAAATACTGCGGAGGAGATCCTGCGCTGCACACACCCAAGCTAGGGACTGATATGGAATACTGTGTGTAGGAGATCCTGCGCTGTACACACCCATGCTAGGGACTGATATGGAATACTGTGGAGGAAATCCTGCGCTGCACACACCCATGCTAGGGACTGATATGGAATACTGCGGAGGAGATCCTGCGCTGCACACACCCATGCTAGGGACTGATATGGAATACTGCGGAGGAGATCCTGCGCTGCACACACCCATGCTAGGGACTGATATGGAATACTGCGGAGGAGATACTGCGCTGCACGCGCCCATGCTAGGGACTGATATGGAATACTGCGGAGGAGATCCTGCGCTGCACACACCCATGCTAGGGACTGATATGAAAAAAACTGCGTAGGAGATCCTGCGCTACACACACCCATGCTAGGGAGTGTAATGGAATACTGCAGAAGAGATTCTGCGCTGAACATACCCAAGCTAGGGATTGTTAGGAAATACTGTGCATAGGAGATCCTGTGCTGCACACACCCAAGCTTAGGACTGATATGGAATACTGCGGAGGAGATCCTGCGCTGCACACACCCATGCTAGGGACTGTTATGGATTACTGCGGAGGAGATCCTGCGCTGCACACACCCATGCTAGGGACTGTTATGGAATACTGCGGAGGAGATCCTGCGCTGCACACACCCATGCTAGGGACTGTTATGAATTACTGCGGAGGAGATCCTGCGCTGCACACACCCATGTTAGAGACTGTTATGGAATACTGCATAAGAGATCCTGCGCTGCACATACCCATGCTAGGGACTGTTATGGAATACTGCGTAGTAGATCCTGTGCTGCACACCCTTGCTAGGGACTGTTACTGAATGCTGCATTGGAGATCCTGTGCTGCACACAACCATGCTAGGGACTAGTATGGGATACTGCGTAGTAGACCCTGGTCTGCACACATCCATGCTAGGAACTGTTATGGAATACTGCGCTTAGGAGATTCTGCGCTGCACACACCTATGATAGGGACTGTTATGGAATACTGTGTAGTAGATCCTGTGCTGCACACAACCATGCTAGGGACTGTTATGGAATACTGTGCTTAGGAGATCCATGCTAGGGACTATTATGGGATACTGCGTAGTATATCCTGGTCTGCACACATCCATGCTTGGGACTGTTACGGAATATTGCGTAGGAGATCCTGTGCTGCACACACCCATGATAGGGACTGTTATGGAATACTGTGTAGTAGATCCTGTGCTGCACACAACCATGCTAGGGACTATTATGGGATACTGCGTAGTAGATCCTGGTCTGCACACATCCATGCTTGGGATTGTTATGGAATACTGCGTTGGAGATCCTGTGCTGCACACACCCATGATAGGGCTGGTATGGAATACTGTGTAGTAGATCCTGTGCTGCACACAACCATGCTAGGGACTATTATGGGATACTGCGTAGTAGATCCTGGTCTGCACACATCCATGCTTGGGATTTGTAGTGTAGTTCCTATATTCCCAATAGGCTCTGCGCATTGGAATAACATAAACAGCAGTTTAGACGTAGGACTGAGGTCATCTAGGTCTCTACTGACTATGTTAGACTTAATTAGGTTTGCCAGCTAGCTCAGAGGTCACTAGAAACTTTCTCGAATGTTCAGGAAAGAGTTAACTCTCCTGATTTAGACAAGAAGGGATTCGTTTCTGACACCCGGATAAACATGACAACTTTGCTCCCTCAGAATAAAGAGTATATCTCTAGAGTCGTGTGAAAACAAGAGATAGCTATTTCACTCAGTCAATCGTGCATACTTGGTTTCACCAGAGTGCAGAGAAATATAGAGACGGGCGTTTTCAATAAAAGTTGTTATTTATTGAGCAGTCTTCTTTCTCATGCAAGAGAAATGAATTGCCACAGTTGCAATACTTATCATGAAGTAAAGTGCGTACAGTAAAAGGAGTATTATGAAATAATACTGTAAAAGCATTGATATGGTTTCTTAGCCATTTGATACTTTAAAACGGATAAAATGTATACATACATAAAAACATTGACTAACGTACTCAACTGGTGCTTCTAATATATGCCTACCCCGGTGTACCTGACCTAAGCCTAATACGTGGGAAGGAGTAAGTAAGTTGCAGTTTAAGTTAAGTTGGTTTTTGCCAAGAATCTGAATCAAGAAATCTCTTAAGGGTTTAGTCAGCTCCGTACCTTGGTTCTAGAATGTAGGAGGTCTTGTATCTCTCTCTCAGGACTCGATCTCCCAGCAACCCGCAAGGGTGACTGGAAACACCGGAGCTGGATTTCTCGGCAAGAGAAAAGACAGCGTCTCTCTCAGTGTGTCAAGGGAGGGTCGGCTTCCTTCGGCTCTCGCATCAGCTGGGCGTCGGGCAAGTAGATAGCCGCTCTGCTCCAAACCACTGTGTGTTTGCTTAAGGCAACGTTGGTATATTTTTATTTTTTTTTTGAAATTCTTTTTATTGTTGCATCAGGTGAATCATTAGTACCATGAACAAGACATCGCGGGGGAGCGTCAACATTCCGCTCTACCCGCCGTTACGCAACTTTTTAAATAGGCAGTTACATTGCATTCATCCTGACGAACTTGTTATTTTTCATTTTCACCCCGAACTCCCCCCCCCCCCCATCAACTATAAGTAAAGGCAGTAACTGAGGGACCTCTCCTCGAAGCCCCCCCCACCCATCTTCCCCTCCCCCCCCAGCAGCATGAACCCTTCCAACCACTCCCTCCCCCCCCGCCCCTCATGGCTCTCTCGGTCCTCAAAGTTGTGTGTCAATGAGTATAAGCACTCCCCATGGCCCGTAGCCTTCAAGTGCACATATGCTGGAATCAGCGACCTACACACCATGTCTGTGCTTCATCCTACCACCCGCCCACTTCCCCCCCCGGTCCCGCCCTCCTACTCCAGTCCATGGTAGTGTCTCCACTTGGCCCATATTTTTCTAAATTTTCGGGGGCACCCCCTAGCTTTATACGTAACACGTTCAGCTGCCATATACATATCCAGGCCTCTTCTCCATTCCTCGAGATTTGGTTTCCCAGGCGCCCCCCACAGTCTTGCAATGTCCCTTTTTGCGACCACCAGGGCCAGCAGCAGAAAAATGAGCAAGTATCGCGTGATATCCACCTCCGTGGACATTCCCAAGAGCGCCAATTTGGGGTCCCTGGGTATCTCCACCTCCAGTACCTCACTCAATTCATTGAAAATCTCGTCCCAATATTCCTGTATCACTGTGCATCCCCAGATGATGTGGAAGAAGTCGCCCGTTGGGTGCTGGCATCGTAGACATGCGGTGTTAGTAACCCTCCCCATCCGGAAAAGCCTCACCCTGTCAAAGTATGCCCGATGAAGGACCTTAAACTGAATGAGGCGAAGCCTCGATTTTATGGCCACTTCTCGGGGGTGCATGAGTATGAGTTCCCAGTCTAGGTCCTCCAGCGTGCCCACATCCGCCTCCCACCTCTCCCTGAGGACCTGTAGATCACCCAACATGTTATTTGTCAGTGTTTTGTAGGTCATGGATACCGCCCCCCTCTGCATCTGTTCTTGCAGTAGGCGGCCCTCAAGTGGTGCAAACTGGGGAATGTCAGTGAGAGATATGTGTTGGGCTCCCCATGCATGTCGCAGCTGTATGTACTTGTAATATTGGGTTCTCTGGAGTCCAAACTCCTGTTGCAGTGCTTGGAATGTTTTAAGCTCCCCCTTTGCTATGACATCCCCAACTGTGGAGATGCCAATGTCATCCCACCTTTGAAACCCGCGCAACTTGTTCAGTTCAGTCAGCCACCTACATGCCCATAGGGGGGTTTGGCGGGTGAGCCTTTCATGCCAACCCATTCTAACCGACGCTCTGCGCCACGCCGTCAGGGTGATCCTAGTCGCGGGAAGAAGCTGGCGGCCTCCCCTCCCCCCATATAAAAAGTGGAGCACCGTCTTATTGCCCCATTTAGACCTCTCTAGTGCATAGGTGGGGTGGTCCGCCGGGGCGTGTATCCAATCGTTGATCGGGGTGAGGTGTTCCGCCCAGTAATAGGCCTCCAAATTAGGCAATGAGAGACCCCCACTATATTGGTGGCGCTGCATAGTCGTGAGTGCCACCCGGGCCTGCTTCCCCAGCCACAAGAAGGAGCGGAGATCGGTATGGATTTTCCGCAGAGTCTGAGCCGGGAGGGGATAATACTCATTTTGCAGGGCGTATAAAAACTTTGGGAGTAGGATCATTTTATACAGGGCAGCCCTGCCCAAAATGGTGAGCGGGAGCGGCCGCCACCTATCCATCTCCGCCTTTGCCGCCACCAAAATTCTATCGACATTGTCCGTGTAGGAGCGCTGCACATCTCGGGTGATAAAGACCCCCAGATACCGGAAGCCTGCCGTGGTGTGAATGAGCAGCTCAGGCAGCTCCTCCCCTCGCGGGGCACCTTGTGGGTCGTATAGGACCGACTTATGCCAGTTTATAGTATGGCCGGCTACCGCCCCAAAGTCGTCCAGTTCCCTGAATAAGGCCGGTATCGTCGTGGCCGGGTCGGTCACATATAGCAGCACATCATCGGCGTAAAGGGAGATCTTCTCCTGGTCAGTGGCCGATTCCCCCCAGTGGAAGCCAGTCACAGCTCGGTTGAGCCGGATGCGGATCGCAAGGATCTCGATCGTGAGGGTAAAAAGGAGTGGGGATAGCGGACACCCCTGTCGCGTCCCCCGCTCTATCGCGAACTCTCTCGACATTCGCCCGTTTACGCGCACTCTAGCCCTAGGTTTCGAGTATAGAAGTTTCACCCAGCGCTGGAACTTGGGCCCAAACCCAAACCGTTCAAGGGTCCCCATTAGGAAAGGCCAGTGGACCGCATCGAACGCTTTTTCCGCGTCCAAGGAGAGGAACCAATGTGGCTCCCTCCTGTCACAGACTTCTTGGAGCCAGTTGTGGGCGCGCCGCAGGTTGAGTTTGGTGGCCCTGTCCGGCAGGAACCCGGACTGGTCCGGGTGGATCAGGCCCGTAATTACCTGACGCAAGCGCCTTGCAAGAATAGTGGCTAGGATTTTGGTCTCAATATTTAGCAACGAGATTGGGCGATAGGAGGAACAGTCTCCAAGGGGCTTGCCTTCCTTGTGGATCGGGATTATGGTAGCTAGGGCCAGGTCCGGCGGGAGGCCTCCGGAGGCAAACGCACCCTCATACAGCGACTTCATGTGACACGAAAGGAGGTCCCCCGTTCGTTTGAAGAACTCCGCCGGGAAACCATTAGGTCCCGGAGCCTTCCCCGGTTTCAGGGCAGCCATCGCCTCTGCGATTTCATCTAGGGACAGGGCGGCTTCCAAAGCCTCACTATCTTCAGGGGTCAACTGCGGAATGTCCACGCTACCCAGGAACGATCGCGCCACCTCGCAGTCCCCTAGGTCCCTCGCCCTGTAGAAGTCTTCGTAATAGGTCGCAAAGGCCTCTGCAATGGCGCCGTCTGTGGACGCCCGCGCCTTACTAGGGAGCTCAACCCAATCCACCCACCTGGCAGCTCTCTCGCGCCTGCTCAACCATGCCATGAGTTTACCAGATTTGTCGCCAACATCGTATAAGCGATGTAGGGTGGCCAGCGCCTGTGTACGCGCCTCGTCCGTACTTAGTTCTCTATACAGCCGTTGCGTATCTAGCAGTAGTCTAAGATCAACCTCCTCCTTCGTTCTGTGATATTCTGCCTCTCGGGTCAAGATGTTTGCCTCCTCCTTCGCTATGGCTTCCGTGCGTTTCCTTCTGGCCTCCCCTACCCTGGATTGGAAGCGGTCCCTCAACACCGTTTTCATGGCTTCCCACAGTGTCACTCCGGACTGTACCGATCCCTCATTTTCGGCCATAAAAACTTTGATATCCGCTCTTATGCCCCTTAGAATTTCAGGAGTCTGTAAATCCCATGGCGACATATGCCACTGTGCCTGGCCTCTCCCCCTTCCCCGACCTATGTGTACGAACAGCGGAGAATGGTCCGAGATACCCCTCGCCCTATAGTCCGCCTCGTCTCCCGCCGAAAGCTCCTGCCTAGATGTGAAAATGTAATCTAGCCTAGAGAAGACCTTGTGGGCCCCAGAGTAAAATGAGTAAGCCACATGGGCAGGATGTAGCCACCGCCAAACGTCAGTAAGACCGATCGTGTCCATTCTGCGCGCCAAAGCCGTCTCTGCAGCCACTGTGTGGGGGTTCCCAGATCTATCGCGCGTCGTGTTCATCACGTCGTTGAAATCCCCCCCCACAATCTGTATTGTGTCCGCCGTGTCTAGCAGAATGGCCGTGATCTCCTGCATTGTTCGTGTTTGTAATTTGGGTGGAGCATATACCGACAGTAGAGTGTACCTGCGCCTCCTCCATGTCCCCTGCACCCCGGCAAACGAGCCCTGTGGGTCTAACCATGTACGTGTGACTGCGAAAGGTGCTGTTTTCCTAACTAGTATTGCCGTGCCCCGTGAGTCCATGGTGTAACCCGCGTGTGCCAGAACTGTGTACTGCCCGCGCGCTAAAAAGGCACAGCGGTTCCCCCTCAAATGTGTTTCCTGGAGGAAAACGATGTCAGGTGCCACTCGTTTAATATATGCAGTGACCAGGCTCCTCTTAATTTTGGAACCCAGTCCGTTTACGTTCGCAACGTTGGTATATTTATACCTGAAAAATGCCAGGTTTGACGTAAGGTTGGACATAAGACGTCACTAAGAACTAACAGTTCTTTCTGGACTCCAGGAGTTCTTGTGCAAATCAAAACAAAAGCAGGGGGAATTCCCGGGCTGCTGGAGGCTTGGTTTGTTTAAAGAATGCATTGTACTTTCTAGGAGACTATGGGAGTAGCCTTGCCGTATTTGGGCTGCACGGGCTATGACTAGATATGGACATGATTCCTATGCCTTTATAAGGATATGTTTTATTATAACCACATAAGGGCGTGAATCGGGGATATCTAATTAGGGTCCTAGATAGATTCACAACAGATTGTTATGGAATACTGCATAGGAGATCCTGCGCTGCACACACCCATGATAGGGACTGTTATGGAATACTGTGTAGTAGATCCTGTGCTGCACACACCCATGATAGGGACTGTTATGGAATACTGTGTAGTAGATCCTGTGCTGCACACATACATGCTAGGGACTGTTATGGAATACTGTGCTTAGGAGATCTTGCGCTGCACACACCCATGCTTGGAACTGTTATGGAATACTGCGTATGAGATCCTGTGCTGCACACACCCATATTTGGAAGTCTGTACTGCACAAGCCCTTGCTTGGTACTGGTGTGTTCGGTAAAATGACAAGCATTATGCTGTTTACATTTACAGCATGCTGCTGCAATATAGTTGAGTGCACTACATATACCCTTGCTTTGGACTGCTACTGAGTACCTTACTTGGGGAACGATGGGCTGCACACATCAGTGCTATTTAAGGCTGGAATGGAGTACCTTGCATGGGATGATCTTCACAGAAAACAGCGATGCTTTGTGCTGTGACTGAGTACTGCACATGGGGAGCCCTGAGCTACACACACCTGTGCTAAGGCCTTCTATGGAATGCTGTGCACAGGAGATCCTGCACACACCCATGCTAGGGATTGCTGGGAATACTATGCGTATGATATCATGTGTTACACACACCAAAGCTAAGCGCTGTTATTGGATACTGCGTAACAGATCCTGTGTTGATCACACCCATGCTATGAACTGTTATGGGATAGTGCATAATATATCCTGTGTTGCACACACCCTTGCTAGGGAATGTTCTGGGATACTGCATAGGAGATCCTGCGCTGCACACACCTAAGCTGAGTACGGTTATGAAACACTGGGTAAAACATACTGATCTGCTAACATCTAAGCTTGGGACTGTTGAGATTCTGCACTGTACACACCCACTCTAGACATCTGCCGCACTGCCTCCATCAACTTTCCGTCTATCGTAATTGATATATGCACAATCATGCTATTTTGATTATATAAATTTCGTGTAATCATGATCATAAATTTTATATGAATATGTCAATATGTTATTTATCAAGTAAACAATGAACAATATATAAAATAAGAGAATAAAATCAATTTTTATACTGTATCTTGTGTGCACACATTTGTCAGAATAGGGTGGTTAGCTTATTTACATGTGAAAATCTATTCTCACATGCTCTCTCTTTTAATATAAATGTATTTTTATTACAATAGTCCTTGAATCATTATCTGTTTCTAGCTATAATTTTCTAACACCACACCCACTCTAGGGACTGTTCTAAAATACTGCGTAGGAGATCCTGTGCTGCACAAACCCTTGCTAAGGAGTGTTATGGAATACTGCGGAGGAGATCCTTCGCTGCACATATCCATGCTAAGGACTGGTATTGAATACTGCGTAGGAGATCCTCTGCTGCACACACCCATGCTAGGGAGTGTTGTGGAATACTGCGGAGGAGATCCTGCGCTGCACACACCCATGCTAGGGAGTGTTGTGGAATACTGCATAGGAGATCCTGACCGGCACACATCTATGACTGTTGTGGAATACTGTGCGTTGGAGAACCTGTGCTGCACACATCCATGCTTGAGACTGTTATGGAACACTGAGTATGATTTCCTGTGCAGCACACACCCAAAGCCATGGACTGTTCTTAAATACTGGGTAGGAGATCCTGCACTGCACACACCCATGCTTGGGACTGTTATGGAATACTCTGGAGGAGATCCTGCGCTGCACACACCCATGCTAGGGACTGTTATGGAATACTACGAAGGAGATCCTGCGCTGCACACACCCATGCTAGGGACTGTTATGGAATACTACGAAGGAGATCCTGCGCTGCACTCACCCATGCTAGGGACTGATATGGAATACTGCGGAGGAGTTCCTGTGCTGCACTCACCCATGCTAGGGACTGATATGGAATACTGCGGAGGAGTTCCTGCGCTGCACTCACCCATGCTAGGGACTGATATGGAATAGTGCGGAGGAGATCCTGCGCTGCACCGACCTATGCTAGGGACTGTTATGGGATAACGCGAAGGAGATCCTGTGCTGCACACACCCATGCTGGGAGTGTTACTAAGAACCGTACAAGGGAAGCGCTGTACTACACACACCTTTGTTTGGAACTGTTAGTACCCATATTTGAAGTCTGTACTGCACAGACTCTTGCTTGGTACTTTTAGTTAATACTTTTAGTTAATACTTTACATGGGGAGCACTGCACCGGACATGCCTGTGTTTGGGACTGTTACTGAGTAGTGTATTTGGGGAACGATGGGCTGCACACATCCGTGCTACTTAAGACTGGTATGGAGTACCTTGCATTGGATGATCTGCGCTGCAAACAGTGATGCTTTGGACTCTTACTGAGTAATGCACATTGGGAGCCCTGAGCTACACACACCTGTGCTTGGGCCTTCTATGGAATACTGTGCATAGGAGATCCTGCACACACCCATGCTTTAAACAGTTACTGCAGAAGAGTAGCCCTTTACTGCAAAGTACCTACATGTGGAGCCCTTTACTGCACAGACCCTTGCATGGAAGTGCTAGTGAATGCTGTACATCACTACCACTGCACTGCCCACATGCATGCTTTGGTCCATTACGGAGCAGCATGCATTGGATAACCTGCACACACCCATACTTGAGACAGTTTTTCAGTAACATACATGGGGAGCTCTGCACTGCACACACCCATGCTTGGAACAGTTAGCCCAATTCTGTCTGACTTCACAGGATTCACTGCTCTAGATCCCTCATAGATGTGACAGGGACCTACGCTCTGTCTTGCTACCCTCATTTCACGTAGGTAGATTGGTAGTTACAGCGATACTTGTGATGACCCTATGATTGTACAAACAAAAAGTGTAACTTTAAATGCTTTTATCTTTAGAAGAATGGTGTTCTCTAAGTCTAGCTTGTTTTTTTCGTAGTATTTTACTGCTGTGTATTTTACCCTTGTAGGAAGTTTCACCAACTCAGCCGACTTGCAGGTGATGCGACTATATGACGACGATGACAACACAGCGTTCAGCCACTTTTTTAAGATCAGCTTTGCACTTCTAATTCTCTATTATGTCATCCTTCAGGTGAGTTGTTGTGTCCACTGAATTACATGTTGGTTTTCCTGTCTCACCTAAGAAGCGTGGGAGGCAAAGAAGTATGACTGCACCCTAGCAGGATATGAGTGCGACTGTATGGTGATCATCAAGACAGACAGGAGTCACTTGACCTTATCTGCGAGGCTTCTTGCCTCCACCTTTTCAGAGCAGCTGAAGGGAAAGAAAACCCAGGATGTATGCCTCATTTTGAGGAGATATTTGTGAATTATGAGTAACTGTTAGACCTGGGGTTTCTAGTTGCAGAGATATGCATCCTGTCTAAGCAGGAATCACTACTGTAGTCAGGGTAAGCTAGATACACTAAAAGAAAACCTGTGCTCGCAGTCTGGTAGTTTGGCACAGAGCAGTCAGGCGTATCTAGAGGGGCAATATGTAAAGTATTTGTGCAACACACAGACAGTAATACAATGAATACACCTAAAAGATACTCCACACAGGGTTAAATAATAGATTGTATTGTTATGAGTACAACAAGCAAATAGTGCTTAGGAGTTACTTGAGGTCCCGCCGGACTGGGGTAAGTCCAAAGTACAGGCCGACCGTGATGGAGGGCATGCCAGCTACAGGACTCACGCAGGTCTCGCTAAAAAAATACCTTGGAAGGAGGAAGTGCCGGCATCGAACACTCAATGCGTTGGTTCCCATCCGTGTAGGCGGTGAATGCTTTGTCAACTAACCCCTTTACGATGCAGGCGATATGTTGTCGTTGAGCTGGGCAGTCCGTCAAAGCAATGTTATTGATCAGCTCCTGCATACGCGTCAAAGGGCAATGCGTCGGTTCTAATTGCCGCAAATTCGTTACTGCTTCGGTTTTGATGGTTCTGCACCTCAGAAGTTCACTTTCCAGGGTCCAGGACTTGATTGGCAGTACTCACAGATGGCAGAGTCTAAGTGCTGTTGCAGGGTTCAAGGAAGTGTTTGATGGCTCTGAGACATAAGAATAGGCCAGCAAGCCCTTGGAGTCACTCCGGGTTCATGTGCGATGAGTCGAGTCCTTGTCCCCGAAAGAACAGAGATCAGCAGGCAGCAGTGTAGCACAGCAAAGCAGAAAAGCAGTACTTCCAGCGTAGCAGTCAAGCAGAGTGGCAATCCTTGTAGCACAGCAGTCTTTACTTCTGGCAGAGTTCTTCATAGGCCCAGTAGTGCACTGTCTTAGTAGGGTCAGAGCCCCAGTACTTATGCCCAGTTGTGCCTTTGAAGTGGGGGGTGAGTTCAAAGCAGGCCCGTGAAGTGCGCATGTCACACCTTTCATCCCATCCCTGGCTCCAGACTATCAGTAGGAGGTATCAGCTACCTATCCAGACTATCAGTAGGGGTATCAGACCTTTGTGTGGGAAACAGGACACTGCCTGTTCAGGTGTAAGTGTCAGCTCCCCTTCTCTCTTCCTGCCCAGGAAGACCTATCAGAATGTAGATGAATGCAGATGAGTTCTTTGTCACACCCACCCTTGCTGTGTTTGTGGCGGTCTAGAGGGAATGCACAAAGTGTAGCTGTCACCCACCCCAGACATATATTGGATGCAGGTTGCAATGCACACAGAGCAGTAAGAGCATAGAAATTCCCACTTTCTAAAAGTGACATTTCTAAAATAGTAATGTTAAATCTAACGTTACAACTAAAGAGGATTTATCATTACCATTCCAAAGATATAAAACATGATGCAGCCACTCCTTTCTGATCAGGAAATACTGCTTTAAAGTATTTATGGAATTCACAGTGCTTGCCTATGAGAAGAGTAAGCTGCACAGTACTAAAAAACAAATTTAGCTGTTTGTCACTACCAGGACATTTAAAACTTAAAGGTGCATGGCCTACCTTTTAGTAATGCAGCACCCTGCACTTAGGGCTACCTAGGACCTACCTTAGGGGTGACGTATGTGCAATAAAAGGGGAGTTTAAGTGCAAGTGGTTTTAAATGCCAACTCAAAGTGGCAGTAAACTGCACATGCAGGTTTTGCAATGGCAGGCTTGAGACAGGTTTGAAAGGTTACTTGTGTGGGTGGCACAACCAGTCCTGCAGGACCACTAGTAGCATTGAGATTATAGGCCCTGGGTATGGGTATATGGTATACCACTTTACAAGGGACTTAAAAGTAAACTAAGTATGGCAATTGTGTATACATCAATGTTACCATATGTAGGGGAGAAGCATATGCACTTTAGCACCTGTCAACAGTAGTAAAGAGCTCAAAGTCCCAAGGCCAAAAGAAAAAACAAAAAAAGAGGAGGTAAACAGGCAAAAGGTTTGGGGGAAGACCACCCTAAGGATGACAGAGTTAACAGTGACCCACCGATCAAGACCATGAATGAACTGATATGCTAGCCTTGAGTTCCTCACACCAGCATGTGCCTGGTGTTGTAAGTATACATATGGCAGTTATGAATTGGGCTTGCACATTTTGCACGCTTTGTTATAGTTTCATATGCTCAAAGCACACTCAAGTCAAAAAGAGGTTTTGTAATGTGCCCCAGCAGTTCTTTTTTCCGCAGTCACTTTGGTGATAGACCAGAGAATTTGATGAGCAGGTCAGTGGAGAAGCCCTATCCGACTTGTCTGAACTGGGGAGGCTGCACGTTTTTAATTATTTCTTCAGTGTATTTGTTTGAGGGATAGGTGGAGAGTTGTGTATCTTTCTGTGGGTTTGCGCAGAGCATGGGTCAAAGGACAGTCCTGAAAACTGAAGTTAGTAGACATTAACTGCAGGCTCAAGTCACCTCTTCCTTCATAGCGCTTAGACCTTTGCCACTAGCTATCACCTGAAGCTTTCTCTTCTCTTTGACTTCATAGCCTGAAGGTGAGGTTTTTGTATTGAGAATTTCTTATAAAAGGATATGAGAAGAGAGAATGTTAGTGAAATATGAAAATGCCCTTTATACTATTCGACCTTGGTCTCCTGTGTTTACCTTCTGTAGAGTGTTCCATCCAGCAGGGAGGAGCATTCCTGCAGTTTGCAAAGGGGATCAACCACAGGCAACAAGAGGAGAGGACAGGGATGGTTAGATAGTGAGTGAAACTTTCTGCCTGTCCCATGCACCATTCTGGTACAAAAGGGGGTGGTGATGGACGGAGCATCTAAACCAATCAAACACTCACACCCAGTCAACAGATCTGGGTTTAATCCATCACCGTTCTTTAGCCCACTCTGCCACCCCAGTTCAGACATAGCCATATGCAAATCAGTCTGACCCTGTGCCTCATGGGAACAGTCCAGCTTGAACTGCCAAGCCATGCCTTCCCTGGACCGGAAACAAGCTTCCTAGGTCCGGTTTCTGGCATTTTAGCCGTCTTCAGCCAGGCTTGCTTGAATCCAGTGGCAAAGTGAGCAAGGGACTCACGTCTGAGCATACCCTGCCAACTTATGGCGAACAAATCGGTACAAAAGGGGGTGATGATGCACCATTCGGTCAGAGAATCTGCATGTGTCAGTTGTAATAGCAGTCATAACATCCACCTCTGCCACCTTCTGCAGGTCCCCCTCTCCACACCTGTCATGAGCTGGTGAGCAGCCTAATGTGGGAGGTGTGACACCATAGGGCAGGTACGCTACAGTGTGAGAGTGAGTCAGTAGAGACAAGCCTGTGTCGGCAGGTTGCACTCTCATAATAATTCATCAAAGATATTGTACAGGAAATCTTTCACAAAGAAGGGCACATAAAAAGCTTGTGCCTGAAACCAAGAACATGTTCTATCGCCCTGATCCTTCTGATTCTTCGCAGGAGCAATGAGCGAAAGTTCCTGAGTCTGAGGTGAGATGCAGATATTTTAAGGGGCAGCATGGATGGATGTTGTCTTGTGTGAGAGATTATACAAGCATTGTTGGAAGAATCCTGATAAAATCACACTTTTGATATGTGTTTACTGGTTATGCAGATTAATGGAGTTGGATGAGTTTTCCTGTGTCAGTCCTTGTTGATCTCTTTTTGCCAGTCTGTCTGCTGCGTCCTGTATGCCCGGAAGAGATGCCACCCTAGAAGATCCAGTGACAGAAGTTGTATTCTGGTTCCTTTCTAGTATTACTCACTAGTATACAATCCTGCATGTACCATGTGCTTCTGAAGGATTTCACCATGCTTTATAAAGCAGCAGAAGGGATGGAATGTTCCGTGTTGTTATCAGAGGTGGAAAAGCAAGCCTGATTCTTTGAAAACATGATGTTTGGGGCATAAAAGTCTAAGCTTTGTTTGGTGCCTCCATCTCTTCACTTGAAGGACTGGCATTCATACGTGGGAAATAATTTAGTATCATCATCCTCTTTGAGGGTGTCAAACTGTTTAAAGGGAAGTTATTTATGTCCCAAAGAAAAGGGGCAGATCTATACCTTGACAGTAAAGTTGAAGGGGACCATTGGCAGTCATTCCTGAGCTTTTGCTGTGCCACTTCTTCCGGATCAAAGTTTATCTTCAAATCTTTGGGTGGTTTATCAGACATCCACTTTAGTGGGTAAATGAGCTGAGGAGCAAGTGTTTCTGCTTGGATGAGGATACCCTGTTCAGACTTTGGCCTCAATCACTTATAAAACGAAAGCCTTTTTGAAGCGTATCCGAAGCACACAGGAGAAGAATTCATGAATTCTCCTTGAGCAGAAGGCGATGGATCGAGACGTTTATTCCATTGTCTTCCTGGTCCAGAAAGTCACACAACAGTTCCACTGGACTTTATTCCTTATGCTAATCATTCAATGTGCTAGGTCCATAAGTTTCAAGAAGAAGATGCTCCAAAGAATCATCCAACTAATTTTCCTGGAACTTTTTTCCAGAAGGCTTGGACTTCTGGTGTTCTCTGTTCCACAATTCCATCAGACCATGTCACCAGAAGTACTAAGGCTTGCAGTCCAGAACGAGCATCACCAGTTCTATGTCCTATTCTTTTTTTCATGAAGACTACTTAGGTTTATTCACTTAAGTTCTGACTCTATTGGTTGCTTACTGCCACAAGCAGAAATTATACATCTCCTATTTCCCAGACAATTGGGTGATGCATGCTGTCGCCAGAAAGGTGCAAGAAATAAAATCTCAGGTTTTGCCACAAATCTAGGCCTCCTGATCAACTGAAAATTCCTGCAAAAAAAATTCACTTTTATTGGGTGTACCGATCAGGCATGAATGTTTCTACCAAATGTCCAGGGTGATGAAGCTGAGATAACATTTATTGGCCTTGCGTGACTCTTGTAGCGTGACTCTTGTAGCTTCCATCAAGGTACTTGCAGCATCTTGAGGAGGGTGGGAGATTCTGGCTGATAGGATGAGGCCATAGCTGCTCAGCTGCTTTGGACTTTCTCCATCTTGCAGCTTCTGTCTAGATGGTTTTTTGATTCATAAGACTGTTCCTTGGTACTGGAAGGCCTGCAATGAAACCTGTTGAAGCCCTTGTGTCTGTGGATGTGAACTATTTGTCTGTGAAATTAATCACCTTAGTGGCCATCAGCTCTTGCACAAAATGTCTTCTTAATTTTAGATTTGACTTTATTTCTGCAGCCCTAGTCCCGTGTTTCATTGGAAGATTTCCGGCCCCTTTCAAAAGAATTGGGATGTTTTGTTGTCAGCATTTTTCTCTTCTTTCATTGATGCTGACGAGTCCATACACTCTATAGTTGTCCATTCAACAATTCATGTCTACTGGGAGGGCTAGCCTTCTACACGAGCTATTTGTTTGTTACCCTTTGGAGGGAAAGTTGGGAAGGTACCTTTAGTATAATAAGTTGATGGATCATGTATACTTTTGCTGACACATACTCTTTGACTTAAGTTATTCTTCTTGAAGAGATACATGGGAGGTTCAGAAGGAAGATGGTGGCTACTGAGTTGAAGCCAACGAGGTTTTTGTAATTGACACTTGCAAGGCAGCAACTTGAACTTCCCCTCAGACTTTTGTGGATTGCCACCTTTAGCATGAGGATTCAATGACCTCTCAGTTTGTGGTTGGTGAGTTGTAGGTGGTGAATGCTGTTTTGTTTTGAAGTAAACTCACTGTATTTACAGGAGTCCTTTCATTGATGTGTGTATTTTTATACTCAGGGAAAAGCAAATGCTTGCTTAGGTAGTCCTTTTATGTGAGAATTAGGATGGGGAAAATGGATGTGGAGCCAGTTACATACTGAATGAAAGTAGGATCTGATTTTATGGTTACCCCCACTTCTTGTTGGTGTTATTCTGTTTTATGTCTAGTCTGACTGGGATCCTGCTAATCAGGTCCCCAGCCACTGTGCTTCCTTCCTACATTTGACTGTGGTAAGTACTTTGGTACCTCCCCCATTGGCTACTGGTGTACCCTTCTGAGTCCATAGTATATGGTACTGAGGTACCCAGGGCATAGGTACACCAGAGGTCTCCCCTGGGCTGCGGCATGTATTGTGCCACACAGGGGAGCCAACTTAAACTGTGACTACAGGCCTTCCACTGCAGCCTATGTGAGTTGGTGCTTGCACCTCTCACAGCAGATATGTTTCCTTATATCTGAGGTCACTACACTTAAAACATATAAGTCACCCCTAAGGCAGTCTCTCCACTCCTAATGGAAGGGTGCTTGGTTATAAGTGTGAGGGTGCCCCTACAACCCGAGAGTCAATTCTCCAGGCTATGTAAGTGCTGTCAGCCATTTAATACATATAGTGAACATCAAGTCATTTACGAAATGTCTAATTATATATTAAACTGGTCATGTTTGGTATCAAACATGTTGGAATCCTACCCCAACACTGATTCCAGTGTTAGATGTAGGATCCCATGTACTGGGGGCTCCCCTAGGGTGTTCTCCTGTATTCCCGGTACCAGCCTTTCAGGGTCTAACGGCAAGCTAGTGCTGCTGCAACCACAGAAACAGTTCTGCCCTCCTGCTGCTGAGCTGAGCTCGTGCAGGGAAAAGTAGAACAATCGGTTTATTGCCACAGGGAGGTGTGACCACCTCTCAGATCGGGCATAGTGTATTGGGCTCGGCTGGGGCGCTTGCCAGCACCACCAGACTGCTTTGAAGGGCACATTTAGTGCCCTCTCTGCATACTCCAGTTTGAGGCAATTCAGAGAGACCTTGGCTCCCGCTGTGGCGCTTAACTGGACAAAGGACACTGGAGTATCTTCCCCTCTGTCCATTACATTCCAATCCTTTCCCCAGGGTACTTAAGGACTTACCTGTGGGTGGCTCTTCAGATTTATTTATTTATTTATTTATTTTGATATTTATTGAGCGCACAGCTACCCCCAACGGGGGTGTCCCGGCGCTGAGGACTGCAAGCGGGAGGAACAAAGAATTTAGCAGCTGGTAAGTAGAAAAGTCTTCAGTTTGCCCCTGAATTGTGATTCGGTGTCAATGAGACGAAGACTGATAGGTAGGGAGTTCCAGAGTTTCGATACCACCACCGCAAATGCTCTACCATCCTTTCTTGCTAGGCGGAATCTGGGGGGGAGCAAGAGACGGAGGTGGTTTGATCTGAGATCACGAGACTATTGGACTATCTTTAGCCTGTGTCTGAGGTATCTGGGGCCTTTTCCATTCAAAGCCCTGAAGACCAGTACAAGGGCCTTAAATTTGATGCGCGCGGTGATAGGGAGCCAATGAAGCTTCCTTAGGTGAGGTGAGATGGAATGCCGGTAGGGGACCTTACAGATCAGCCTGGCTGCGGCGTTCTGCACGATCTGCAGTCTGTGGAGAAGGTAAGCAGGAAGCCCTACATACAAACTGTTCGTGTAGTCCAAGTGCGAAGTGACCAGGGCGTGCGTCACTGTCTTCAGTGACTCAGTGGGGAGAAAGGGGGAGATCTTTTTTATCATGTGGAGTTTGCCAAAGCATGCCAAGGTGACTTTCAGGATCTGGGTTTTATAGGATAGTTTGTTGTCAAATTGGACACCGAGATTGCGTGCCACCTTTACCGGGGTGGGCGGAGGGTTTAATTCCGCAGGCCACCAGGTGGCGGGTAACAGGGGGGTCGCTTGATTAAAGAACAACACCTCCGTTTTATCGGTGTTAAGTTTTAGCGTGTTCAGAGTCATCCAGGCTACAATATTGGAAAGGCAGGTTTTAAAATGTTCTAATCCGAGGGGCGAGTGGTCTCTGAAAGAGAAAATGAGCTGAGTATCGTCAGTGTAAGAGACCACTCTAACCCCAAATGTCTCTATCACCTTTGCCAGGGGTGCGAGATAAACATTAAAAAAAAAGAGGACTGAGGGCAGATCCTTGTGGCACACCACAGCCGAGTGGTTTTTTATCTTTAGACCACAACGGTCGGCACCAGACTTGTTGTGTGCGGTCCATCAAGAAGGAGGTAATCCAGGCCAGTGGGGTATCACAAATCTCCATCTCTAGGAGCCTGTCCAACAGAATGGCGTGGGAGACCGTGTCGAAAGCTGCGGACAGGTCGAGGAGCACAAGCATGGCTACCTCTCCCCTGTCCACGCTCTCCTGCACGGTCTCCGAGACCTCCAGTAGTGTTGTCTCAGTACTATACCCGGTCCTAAATCCGGATTGTGAGTCTTGTAGAAGTTCATTCGATTCTAAATAGTCGGAAAGTTGTTCTTGGACAATTTTTTCAAGGATTTTAGCTGGTTTGGGGAGCAATGATATAGGGCGATAGTTGCTGAATACAGCAGGGTCAGCCTCAGGTTTTTTCAAGAGGGGGATGAGAATGGCCTGTTTCCATGTCTCCGGGAACTGACCTGATGAGAGGGAGTAGTTCCATAATGTTGCCAGGGGTTGTACAATCGCTGGTGCTACTGCAGTGAACACCTGGGCGGGCATGGGATCTAGGGGCAAACCTGATTTACATAGCTGTAATTTATTCAACGCTACGTCCAAGGTGATAGGTTTGAACGCACGCAGCCTTATGTCCTTAGCTGGAGAATGAGGGGGGTGCGGCCTCTGTGTCGGACCTATTCGCCGCATTAAATGAGGCATAGATGTCAGTGACTTTCTCGTGAAAGAAATCCGACAGTCCATCGCAGAGCTCTTGGCAGGGCTCTATCAGATGAGTGAGGGCCGAAGGGTTGGTGAAATCTTTCACAATCTGAAAGAGCACCTTTGCTGAGTTATCTGCAGATTTAATTTTGCTAGCAAAATATTCTCTCATGATGCTTTGTTTAGCTTTGTGAAATTTTTTTAGCGCCACTCTATATGTTGTTTTGGCAACTGGATCATAGGTGCGGCGCCAGAGGCGTTCTAACCGTTTACATTTACTTTTTTCTTCCCGTAACGGCTGGGAGAACCAGGGTGCAGAAGGTTTAGTTCTGGACGAAGAGAGAATGGTTAAGGGAGCGGTGTTCTCAATGGCCGTGGTTAAGTATTGGTTTAGATTCGCTACATCGATATTTATATCTTTGGAGGGATGCCATTTGAGCTCAGCTAATGCAGGTTCAAGCGCTTCTCGCGTTACTTTGAACCACTTTCTTCCCACTTTCTCTGTCCTACACATGGGGGCCGTGGTGGGGACAAATTTAAGGTTAAAAGGGATAATAAAATGGTCCGACCATGTCAGAGGGAGGGGGGCGAGAGTAGAGAGGCCTGGTAGGTTCGTAAAGATGAGATCTAGGGTATGGCCAGCTGTATGGGTGGGGCCCAGAACTTTCGAAGTGGGACAAGATTCAAACCTGAAGCCAATTCAACTTCGATCGTCTGGGCCTCTGGACTTCGCCTGAAATTGAGTCTGCACCAAGGAAGACTCCTGCTGCTCCTGGTCTCGCTGTTCTGCAAGTCTTCTTCGTTGTCTATGTCTATGCTTCTTCCCGGTTCCACTCCAGGCCTGTGGGCATCAAGGTCACCCGAAGTAATATCCCTTGTTGTGAAGGAGTCACTCCTCTGAATCTGCAGGCACCGCAACAAAGCTGACCGGTCTGCTGCTGATGACTTCTCATGGACTTTGAAAGGCCCAGCAACACAGATGTTGGTTCTGCAACTCCCTCGAGGCCTGACCTGTCCTATCAGCAAGTTTGCGGCCAGTATCCCTCGTTGGCACTGCTGGAACAGTACCCTTTTGCACTGCATCAGCTTGCCGTTGCCAAGGCTTGTTGGCTCTGTACTCCAGAGATCTTCGGGCTACAAGAAGCTCCACCCTCCAGCATCTCTTCCTGCCAAGATCTTCGCCATCACAGCATCCTTTGCACTATGGGCCTACATCTTTGGTGAGCTGCTTGAAGTCCTCTTGCCAACTCCTGTGCCTTCGATTTGTGGGTTCTCGCGAGGGTCTTCTTTGGTGGCTTCAGTAGACTCACCTGCTTACTCGAGCCTGCTCTGACTCTCTTGCAATTGGTGAGTCCCTTTGACCTTGCTGGTCCCAATGTTGCTCCTTTATCATTTACCACATCTGTTGCAGCTGCCAAGGTTTGTTGCTGCTCTCGCCGGACACCGACCCCTGGTTCTCGACTTCCGACATGGGACAGCTCGTGAATGGCTCCTGGTCTTCCACAGCATTGCCTGGTCCTCACAACTGCAGGGACAAGGTCTCCGTCATCACTCCTTCATCTACCATCATAGGTGGACATTGTTCTTCTGTGCCTTCTGGTCACCTCCGAGTGGCATAGACTCTGTGCCTTCTGCTTACAGGTTCTTCTCTTCAAGAATCCACTCTTGGATTCCACCGGACTCTTTCACCTTCTTCGCTAGCAGCATCTTTTCTGAAGTCCTCCATTGTGGTCTACGGCGGTTTGCAATGTCACTACACACCTATGCACCCTGCTTCCCTGGTCTAGTTATCCAGGTTCCTGGGGTATTCACGGGTGGGGTGACTCCCCAACTTTCTGTCTTCCACAAGGTTTCTTCAGGGTCTATTGGAAAGGGTCCTTCTTCTTTAAAACTGCAACCGTGACTTTCCCATTGACTTATATTGAGTATGTGGCTGTGTTTCCACTCTGCAAACAGCTTCAGTGGAGTTCCTGGGTACTTATCTCGGGTGGTTCTTTGTGTCCACAGCTCTTCTGAGTCTCCTGGTCAAAGTCCTGACTTAGGGCGCAGTTTGAATTCCACTTCTTTAGTATATGGTTTGGTCTCCCCCTGGAGACCACTGTGTAGTGTGCTTACTTATTTCATGCAATTGAAGTATCCTTGTATATGTGTGTTGATATTTCCAGGTAGCAGATATGCCAATGTGTCAGTGAGTGTAGTGTAATAGATAGACCTACTTTTATAACTACATTTTTCATTTAACCTACACTACATGATTAGACATGGTAAAACAAGCTGCTTAACACTCCTTCTGGGCCAATCCTGGAGGCTGCTCTCCACAGCTACCATTAGAGAGAGCTCTCTATGGTTATCTAAGACCACTAAAATCACCATAAGGGTTGTCTGGATTAGTGCAGGGGGCTACACTTAAATAAGTGTGCCCCATATACTAAGCCAGCCTCCTACACATACTTTTAAGCTTCATAACACCTAATCATATGTTCGAGGAATATGAGCTGCAGAATACATACTTGTGCATAGATTGTCATCTGGTGTTGGGCTTGGATGTTTTCACTTTGTTGTTGTTTTGGAAGAAGTCTTTGTAGTCATGAGATAGATGACTCCTCCTTTGGACGATACTGCACATGGGCATCGACGCCATCCTTAGATTTTATTTTTTTCGCCGTCTGGTTCGGATGTGACTTGTTGCGTTCCGGTTGGTTCCGTGTTTCCAACCTTTTTCAATGCGCAACCTATCACCATCCGACGGTATTGTTTCGTTCGCGAGCCCCTCGACGCGCTAACCTTAAAATCCTCGATTCTAGTCGTCGACACGGGCCGCTGGGCCTATCTGGGCCATTCAGCCTTACGGCTAATTGAAAGGACTCCATTTAAAAAATGCCCCCAGTGTGGGGCTAAATGTCCACACAGTGATCACCACAAGGTCTGCAACCTTTGCCTCTCACCAGAACATGAGGAAAGGGATTGCCAGGCCTGTGCCTCTTTTTGCTCCAAAAAGACTATCTGTGATCGCCTGTCTCGACAACACGTTATGGCTCAACCTGCACCGGTGCCCGACGACATTTTCGACGAAGGCCCCGATGTTCTCTGAAGCTGATGATTCCGACTCTGATGACCACATCACTTCAGGTCAACAAGTGAGTACAACATCCATGCGCCTGCCCCATCCGATAAACAGAAGGCTCCGGTCAAAACTTCGCCTGTAGGCCTAGGTCGAGACCGAGGAAACATTTCAGAAGCCCTGCCTCTGGGCCCGACTCCGAATACAAAGGAAAAGCCTTCCGGTGGCTCGGGACCAAGCAAGCCGCATGCAGGTACTCATAAAACACCTTCGGTACCGAAATCAGGTACACACCCTACTCCTGTAACACCCAAAAAGACCTCGGTATTGAAATCTTCGGCAGCGAAACACCATAAGGCCTCGGAACCGAACACACACCAACAACCTTTGGATCCGAGGAAGATTTCAGACTCGACACCGACATCGAAACCAAAGGAGCACATGACCCCTCCTACGGCTCCAGAGCCCAAATCAAAACCACGCTTGGAGCCCAAAAAATTGGTGCCGAAAGGAGACAACAAGCAGGAAGAACTGTTTCGGCCAGATCCTATCGATCTGAAACAAAAGACATTACAAGTTGACCCTACAACAGGTCATATTGTCAATATCACAGGAAAAAAAAAGGAAATCGGATACCTCACACTTTCCCGAGGTTCCTGCGAAGAAAAGAGACTTTGCAACTTCACCCTAAGACCCTCTTCTCCTATTCTTCCTACCAAACGTTTGTCTCCTACAAACTCTCCTATACACTCTCCTAGACTCTCTACAATACTTCCATACTCACCCTTACCACCACAGGATTAGGATGATCTAGGGGACGGGGTGGACACGATAAGTATCCTTTAGATGACCCTGATGATAACACTATTCCGCAACAGGATACATGGGATGATTACAACAATCTCACAGATCCTCGAGACCCTCCTGGTCCAGATTTATACCCATCTAGGCCATCCCCTCCAGATGTCAATATTGGTTTTAGTCAGCTCATTAATAGGGCTGCGCAATATCATGGGGTTCAACTACATTCAGACCCCATGGACGAAGATTTCTTACTAGATACATTTGCTCAGTCACAAAATTCAATACATACATTACCCATGCTTAAAGGTGTCATTAAACATGCACCAGACATATTTAAAGACCCTCTCAGGACCAGGATTCTCAATCCTTGGATTGATAAAAAATATAAACCTGCCCCTAACAATCCAATTTACATTAAAGGACAACTCCCTTTAGATTCTTTGGTAGTCTCAAATGCAAGAAAACCTGCGAATTCCCAAACTTCTGGTGATGCTCCACTTCCAGATAAAGAGTCTAAACTGCTAGATGCATCAGGAAAATGAGTTGGCTCCCAAGCAGCCAATCACTGGAAAATAGCTAATGCACAAGCACTGCTTGCCAGGTATGACAGGGCTCACTACCATGAGCATGAAGATCTTATTCAACATTTACCTGACCAATGCAAAGCCAAGGCCAACGATCTGGTCCAAGAGGGCAAGTTAATTACAAATGCATCCATCAAATGTCCCCTTGTTGCAGCAGACATTGCATCTAGATCTGTCAACACCAGAGTCTTACTTCGCAGACATGCATGGTTGCGGATTTCTAGTTTTAAACAAGAAGTGCAAACAACTATCTTAAATCAGCCGTTCAATCAAGAACACCTCTTTGGCCCAGCTCTGGATACAGCTTTGGAAAAAATGAAAAAAGACACAGACACGGCAAAATCAATGGGAGCATTACAATCTCAAACACCACGAGGTTCCTTTTGTTGCTCCTTTTATAGGGGGCGCAATCAAAAACATTAGCACAGACACTACTTCCTCCTACAAGAGTCCCACACAAACATCCCCCAACACGGCATACTTTAGAGGTTGGTACAGAGGAAATAATAACAGGGGTAGAGGCCGAGGTAACAACAACCAAACCTCCCCTACTATCAAACAATGACTTCCCTCCTCTCCCTCTAGACCATTTCACACCGGTCAGAGGAAGACTCTCACAGTTCCTACCTGTCTGGAACTCCATCACTACAGATAGGTGGGTAAGACAAATTATCCCATATGGTTACTGCCTTGAACTTACCGCAACTCCCCCAACCATACCGCCCAAACACCGTCCAATGTCCTCGGAACATCTAACGCTCCTGAAACAGGACGTTCTCTCACTTCTTCAAAAGCATGCAATAGAACCAGTTCCCCTTCAGCATCAAGGAACAGGGGTTTACTCCTTCTATTTTCTCATCCCCGGAAAACGGTGCTCTCAGACCAATACTGGACTTTCGACCTTTGAATATCTACATACAATCAGACCATTTTCACATGGTCACACTTCAACAGGTCCTCCCTCTACTCCAACAAGGTGATTTCCTTGCCACTCTAGATCTCAAGGATTCTTACTTCCATATTCCTATTCACCCTGCTCACAGGAAAGAGCTAAGGTTTGTAGTGGATGGTCAGCACTATCAATTCAAGGTCCTCCCATTTGGAGTGACCAAAGCACCCAGAGTCTTCACAAAGTGTCTAGCAGTAGTAGCCTCCCACTTGCGAAGACAACAAATTCGTGTGTTTCCATACCTGGACAACTGGCTCATAAAAGCCAAGTCGTACAGCCCATGTGTTCACCACACTCACCAAACAATTCAGCTGCTCCACAACTTGGGGTTCACAATAAACCTCACCAAGTCAAATCTTCATCCGTCCCACATACATCAGTATCTAGAGGCCACAATAGACACTTTCAAAGCGCTTGCATACCCCAATCCAGTCAATATAGCCAGTATGCAAACCCTCCTAACAAAATTTCAGCCTCAACACTCACTACCAGCTCAAGTGTTTATGCAGCGAATAGGAATGATGGCCTCTTGTATTCTCTTAGTACCTCACGCAAGACTCCAGATGCGCCCTTTAACCGCATGCGTGCGGGCGGAATTCCGCCCGTACGCTGGGATTTGCGGTATCGCATGTTCCATGACGAGCTGGGCTCGTCATCAGCGTAGCAGGAGGCTACCTCATGACGAGCCCAGCTCGTCATGAGCGTCGAAGGGGTTAAAAGAATGTTTAGTTGAGTCCCTTGCTCATTGCACCATCAGGATTCAAGCAAGCCGGGCCGAAGACGGCTGTAATGCCAGAAACCGGTCCCCGGAAGCTTGTTTCCTTCCCAGTGTAAGAATTGGCTTTTGTAGTCTGGTCTGCCCTGTTCCCATGATGCACTGGGCCAGGGACAGACTAATTTGCATACAGCCAGGTTCTGAAACTGGGATGGTGCAATGAGCTAAAAAACGGTGTTGGATCTAGCCCTGATCTTTTGACTGGGTGAGAGTACTCTGCTTAATTCAGAGACTCTGTCCATCACCACCCCTTGTTGTAAATAATTTTGTCCACCCTAAGCGTGGAAGGGTATACTCAGATGTGAGTCCCTTGCTCATTGCACCATCAGGATTCAAGCAAGCCGGGCCGAAGTCGGCTGTAATGCCAGAAACCGGTCCCCGGAAGCTTGTTTCCTTCCCAGTGTAAGAATTGGCTTTTGTAGTCTGGTCTGCCCTGTTCCCATGATGCACTGGGCCAGGGACAGACTAATTTGCATACAGCCAGGTTCTGAAACTGGGATGGTGCAATGAGCTAAAAAACGGTGTTGGATCTAGCCCTGATCTTTTGACTGGGTGAGAGTACTCTGCTTAATTCAGAGACTCTGTCCATCACCACCCCTTGTTGTAAATAATTTTGTCCACCCTAAGCGTGGAAGGGTATACTCAGATGTGAGTCCCTTGCTCATTGCACCATCAGGATTCAAGCAAGCTGGGCCGAAGACGGCTGTAATGCCAGAAACCGGTCCCCGGAAGCTTGTTTCCTTCCCAGTGTAAGAATTGGCTTTTGTAGTCTGGTCTGCCCTGTTCCCATGATGCACTGGGCCAGGGACAGACTAATTTGCATACAGCCAGGTTCTGAAACTGGGATGGTGCAATGAGCTAAAAAACAGGTGTTGGATCTAGCCCTGATCTTTTGACTGGGTGAGAGTACTCTGCTTAATTCAGAGACTCTGTCCATCACCACCCCTTGTTGTAAATGATTGAATTTCCACGACAGTGACGTTGCAGCACCATGCCTGGTTACGGTCTACTGGGCTCTCACCCGATGTCCAGGGCTCGCTCATGGACATGCCCTTTGATGGCTCCCGCCTCTTTGGCGACAAGGCTGACAATGCCCTGGAGCGCTTTAAAGACTCTCGGGCCACGGCCAAGTCTTTGGGTCTTTCCAGAAAGAACCCTGTCACGCCTAGGTTTCGTTCCTTTCATGGCCAGGGCACAGGCACCCAAGCACGCTCCTCCTCAAAGCCTGTGCAGAACCAGCCTCAGCGTGGCCGTGGATTCCGCAGGGGCGGGTCTGGTCACCAGCGCGCAGGTCAGTCCACCTCCGCCCCTGCTGCTTCCGCCTTTAAGCCTTCCTAATCCGAGCTTCAGGGAGCATCCCACGCCAGTGGGTGGCAGGGTCCGTCACCACCTTCACCACTGGCGCGAAAATATATTGGACAAGTATATGCTGCAAATAATCTGCCAAGGTTACTCGCTCCCCTTTCTGTCCTCCCCTCCAGCCATGCCACCTCGGTACCACCGCATGTCGGGACATCATTTGGCGCTTCTCCGTCAGGAAGTGACGGCCCTCCTGGCCAAGGGGGCCATCGAGTGCTTTCCCAGTCAGGAAGTAGGGAGCGGTTGTTATTCCCACTACTTTCTGGTCCCCAAGAAGGACAAGGGGGGCCTGCGCCCCATCTTGGACCTCCGGGACGTCAATCGCTTCCTTCAGAAGGAGAAGTTCAAGATACTGACTCTGGCTCAGGTCCTGGCTGCCCTGGACCCTGGAGACTGGATGGTAGCGTTGGACGCTTATTTTCACATTCCCATCCTGCCGGCCCATCTGCGCTACCTGCGGTTCATGGTGGGCCGGGAGCATTTTCAGTTTGCCGTGCTCCCCTTCAGCCTTACCAGTGCCCCTCGGGTGTTCACGAAGGTGATGGCGGTGGCCGCAGCTCATCTGAGCAGGTCAGGGGTGTCAGTCTTCCCCTACCTCGACGACTGGCTGTTGCAGGCAGGCTCGGCCCAGGCAGTTGTCACCCACCTCCAGACTACGCCCGACCTCCTGCATTTGCTGGGGTTCTCAATCAATGTGCCGAAGTCACATCTGAGTCCCTCTCAGAAGCTCCCTTTCATCGGAGCGGTTCTGGATTCGACGCTGTTTTGGGTTTATCCTCCCGAGCAGCGAGTCCGGGATATTCAGGCTATGATTCGACTCTTTCAGCCTCTATCCCGGGTTTCATTCAGGATGACCCTCCGGCATCTGGGCCTGATGGCCTCCTGCATACTGCTGGTGACGCATGCAAGATGGCATATGTGGGCTCTGCAGTGGGACCTGAAGTTCCAGTGGGCACAGCATCAGGGCAACCTATCCGATCACGTCCAGATCTCGGAGGGCACTGCACGACAGTTGCAGTGGTGGCTCACAAATCGCGATTGGGTCAGTGGCAGAACCATCTCCCTTCCCCAACCGGAGCACACAGTGATGACTGATGCGTTCCTCCTGGGTTTGGGAGGACACATGGGAGAGGCGGAGATCCGAGGCCTTTGGTCTCCGGCGGAGTCCCGGCTCCATATCAACCTTTTGGAGCTTCGGGCAATCCGACTTGCACTGAAGGCATTCCTTCCCTCTGTCCGGGGAAGTGTAGTGCAGGTGTTCACGGACAACACCACCGCCATGTGGTATCGCAACAAACAGGGTGAGGTGGGGTTGTGGACCCTATGTCATGAGGCCCTGCACCTCTGGACATGGCTGGAACATCAAGGCATTACCTTGATGGTTCAACAACTGGCAGGTTCCCTGAACGCCGCCGGTGCATGGTGGATCACGAATGGCGTCTGAACTCGGACATGGTGCAAGGTCTCTTTCTGCAGTGGGGAGAGCCTTGGTTAGATCTATTCACCACCGAAGCGAACACGCAATGTCATCAGTTCTGCGCGTTGGAATTTCCAAGGCGGCATTCGCTCGGCGACGCTTTTCGACCCGAGTGGAGTTGCAGTCTGTTGTACGCCTTTCCGCCTATACCACTTCTGCCCAGAGTGCTGAAGAAGATCAGGCGCGACCAGGCCCAAGTGATTCTTGTGGCTCCGGACTGGGCTTGAAGAGTATGGGATACCGAGCTACTCAGTATGAGTATCGATCCCCCGATCCGTCTGCCTCTTCAGGAGGATCTTCTGTCACAGCAGCAGGGGACGGTCCTCCACCCGAACCTGTCCAGCCTCGCAGTTGACACCTTTCGATCTTCCTCCCGAAGTCTGTGATGTCATTCTGGCAACCAGGCGTCCCTCCACCAAAACGGTATACGCCTGCAGGTGGAACAGATTTGTGGCATGGTGCACAGCGAAGGTTGTGGATCCCCTTTCTGCCCCTCTTTCTGAGGTTCCTCTGTTCCTTCTCTCTTTGGCCCAGCAAGGCTCTGCCCTGGGCACTATCAAAGGTTATCTTTCGGTCATCTCTGCCTTTCTACGGATTGTTTTTAAGTCCCCGGTTGTTAACCGTTGTCTTAAAGGCATTACGCATACGTTTCCACCCGTACCCTTCACTTTTCTGATGTGCGCTCCCTTTGAGCCCCTTCATAACTGTCCCTTACGTCTTCTCACTCTAAAGACGGTTTTTCTGGTTGCTATCACCTCTGCCAGAAGAGTGAGTGAGCTCCAGGCCCTTTCTGCCAAACCTCCTTTCCTTTCTGTTTATCCGGACAAGGTGGTTTTAAGGACCCGTCCTTCTTTTCTGCCAAAGGTTGTCACACCCTTCCACAGTGGGCAGACCATCACATTGCCCACCTTCTTTCCGCCTCCGCATCCTTCAAGGGAAGAGGAGAGGCTCCACCGTCTGGACCCGAAACGTGCGCTCGCATTCTATCTGCAGCGTACACAGCAGTTCCAGGTGGGTGATCAGCTTTTTGTTGGCTACGTGGGCGCCAAAAAAGGTCGGGCTGTGCACAAATAGACCATCTCCCGGTGGGTCGAACTGTGCATCAAAGCATGTTACTCCTTGGCCAAGAAGGATCCTCCTATGGGGCTGGGTGCCCATTCGACCAGGGCATCTGCAACCACTACTGCCTTGGGACGCGGCGCTCCCTTGCAGGACATTTGTCAGGCAGCTACCTGGGCCTCGCTGCACACATTTACCAAGCACTACTGCCTTGACAGTCAGGTCCGGAGAGATGGCTTCTTTGGCCGTTCTGTGCTCCGTGACTTTCTGGTGTAATCTTGTTCGCAGACCCACCAAGGGGGTTGGTATTGCTGGGGTATCTATTCTAAGGTAAGGAATCTATCACTAACGTGTCTCTTTCAGATGCACAAGTTACTACTTGTATAACGATATATCTGTAAGAGACATTAGTTAGTGATAGATTCCTTACCGCCCGCCCATCCTTCCCGTTCTGCGAACTGATTACTAGGGTTACGGTCATCCCCTTTTAGGGCCCTCGTTTTATGCACCAATGGTCAGTTTCGTGCATGGCTCTGCGTTTCGGTGCGGAAAGTCGTTTAGAGAACTGACGTCAGCGCGCATTGGTGGTGCCTAAGTAGTCTCTGTCTTTTAAGAAACACAAGGGGACCCAATGGATAAACTAGGACCATGGGTAATCAAGTATATACCGAGTCGGTATCCAGCATTGCTGTCCAAAGGTGAGACCATCGAGCCATCACCTCGCCGTTCATCGTGATTCATTGAAGGGCACCTCCCCATCGTGAGACGCCAATTTTAACAAGAGCACGCAATTGGGACCCCCCTCGCGGCTCGACATCGATCAGGAAACGGACCACGGTTCCACTACCGCATTGAGCTCTCTCGGAGCCCGCCACGTACAAGTATGGCCGTATTTGTATCAAGTATCACCCAGGAAATTCCTGTACCTCGCTACTATCGAAACCAACCTGAACCACTCTCCCAGCCTTGTGGCTCCTCATTCCAGCAGCCGCATTCCAACTCAACGTGGTTGGAACCACACCAGGCAACTAATCACATTAGTCCTGATGATGATCCCGGTTTATTAGGAGCCAGGGGATCGAAACGTCGACCTTTGTAAATACAGTACTGCATATATGACCATTGTGTTAAATCCCGTGTAGAAACTGTAATTGTGAGTTTGCTATGTTATATAATGGTTTGCAAGCCACAAAATTGGCTCCATTTCTTTTTGCCTGTTATCTCTTGTCTTTACTTCACTGTTTGTTGCTTTGAATGATAGGTACAGGACTGTGCCCTATCACTTGTTTGTATGTCAACTGTTATTATTACATCTATTACAAAATAAACACCCGTGGCCCGGCTGGGTTCACGGAGTGAATTCAATTTATAGTGCTGACTCTGGTCTATAAATCTATTTTACAATATTTTGCTCCCTTACTACTAGGACCTTTGTTCTATATAGTAAGTACTTTCTGTGACATCATCTCGGCGCATACGACGCCAGCGACGGACGCGGAGTCGCGCGACACCACCTACTGACGCGCAGGGGTACTGCTAAGCAAAACTTTCCGGATCCAGTCTGACGCCTGGGGATATTCTAAGGTAGGGAATCTATCACTAACTAATGTCTCTTACAAATATATCATTACACAAGTAGTAACTTGTGCTACCTCATCAAACATTGGAAACCTTCTCCAGTCCATAAACCACAAGTAGGAAAAACTACTGAACTATCCGTGTGCTACATTCCATACTACAACAAAAGTAGCGAAATTAAAACACCAGTTATTGCGACCCAGGGATAGTGATGTGGCAGATGGATGGAGCCCTCGAAGTGAGCTGAGTTGAAATCTCAGCATCATAAAGTGTGAGCAAGGCCGACAGCAGGAGTTGTGGTAAGCAAACAGAGTTCAGGTGCCCCAGCTCCTGGAAGGGAGAGTGGGAGCACATGTTGTATCCCACTGCTGGTTAATCCTTCCAAACAGGAGCTCAACTCGTATTTCGTATGTGAAAAAGTAGGTCACTAGAGCAAAAACATGGATAATTAGTGGATGAGGGATATACCAATAGTGCAAATAGAGTATCATGTCTGAGAATCTCCCTTGTGCTCTGTCTTCTAATCTCATGTATTTCTTAGTTCTGAAAAATAAGTTGCAGCATCTTTCAGTCGACAGTGTTACTCACTCTCTGAGGTCACTCTTAGTCAAAGGGGCACCAGTTGAGAGGAGACTATTCCCCAGACACTTTAGTAATTCTCTCAAGAAATACTTAGAGAAATATTAGGAAATCACATGCCTAAGCACAACAATACACGAAGATCTTGAGTGAACTACGCTTTAGTTCTCCTTCAATGCGTGGCTCTTGTCTTGTGGCATGGACCTCACGTATGTCTTTGGGATCAAACTTGTGTTGTTTCACTAATCATATCTCAAGATGATGATATTGCAGGAGGAAGATGAGGTGCCAGACTAAGCTTCAGTTGAAGCATATTGTCACTTTAAAAAGGGCCACATGGTGAATAATAACCCTGTAGGTCTTGCAACCTAACCTGACATCATCAAAATAGGTGACATTCTCGATCCACATTGATGGGAATCAAGAATGGACATAAGAAAACGTTGTTATTCTTTTTTAACTGGGTGGGCCCTGTACCCAGGAGCTACTATGTCCAGTGCAAGCCAGTAGCAAAATAGACCAGAACAATGGGGGTGTGGGGGAGGAGGGGTTTGTTGGGGAGACCAGAGCTGTCTTACTGGATTGTATTCCATGGCTGCTATTACTGTATTATGAAATCCTACAACATCTCAATGACTGCAGATTGTTATGTTTCAATATGTACGTGACCATGAACCGGTCCTGGGATTGAAGACTTTCTTGCTGGATACCCCAAATTCTTATTTGTCATATTTCAGCAACAGTTTTGTAGAGTTCACATCCTAGTAACAGGAACTTCTGGAATGATGTTGCTTCGCAACTAGAAAACGTATGCTGTCTTTTTTTTCTCATGTACAACATGCCCAGGAATGGGCCCTGGAAATAAGGGCCTCCGTTTAGACACTACATCTTGAAAATACTGTTATGAAACTAATGATACTAAAAATATATTTTTTTTAAAACATAGACATGGGCAAGGTTTTGTAGTAATGTATTTGAGCAAATGCCTGAACTTGGGATGGAGAATCTTGTTGAACTTTACAAAATATAATTAATTGATGTTGATGGATCTGTAGTACCCTTTGGAATGAGATGCCATTACCAACATTGTATTGTGTCAGTGAATCCAAAATACCCCCTTGTTGATGACAGTCAAAGACATGTCTTGTGAGATACCTCTAACCACCCCACATTTACACAGGGGCTCCACTTGAAGGAGCAGAAATGGAAGTATTTCTTGAAGAAAATGAATCAGCTGGACCTGTGCATTATTGTGATTGGCTGCTGCATGTGCGGCCTTTACGCAAAGCGCATCGCCCTGCGGGAAAGGGATATCGCACGATGCAAACGGAACCGGAGCAGGTGAGTGAAAGAGTATCCTTCACACCGTGAAATATTGGGACAGTGTGGGTGACTATCAGGGACCTGAGAGGGAAGTGCAAAACCTGAAACAAGAGTTTGAATCAAAGTTTGTGCGTTCAAAAAAAAGTTATATTTGGTAAAGTACTACATGATGACTATGGAAGCTGATCAAGTTCACTGGTGACTACCAAGAGAATCTACAACCTGCAAACCTGCCCGAGACACTTAACACTTGGGTTAGCACCTGCAACAATAGAAAAGCCTTGGCCCAACCTTCAACATTTTTGTCTCTTGCACTTGTCCTAGTAAAGTGCATAGGAACAATAGAAAGGGTGTTCTAGTGGACGGGCACTAGAAGGTACACAGGATTATTGGACTTCAGCTGTGCTTTGTATCTCCTCCCTCCCCCCTCTGAGTACATCGTGTGATGCCTCTTCTCCTCCTGTGATTAACAAAACATCCATACTCGTGCTGCAGGAGTGGGTAGACTCTTCCTGCCCACATGTAGCCTCTTTTTTTTCTCATACTTTGGCTGCTTTCCTATTTTTTTTGACATTCTCGTACCTCTTGTAGCAAAGGGATGTTGCTTCTACTTTTAATGTTGCTACTATGCAATGTTTTTCGGTTGGTTGTTATTGTTATTTTCATAAACGGGTTTTTATAAGGTGTTCAGTTGGGTGCTTCCGTGCACAGATATTTTTTTCCCGAAAAAATTATTTATCAATCCTGTTTTTAAATAACAATAACAACCAACCGACAGATGGCCCGTGGGAAGACTATGACGTTGATGCCCCACGTGATACAGACATGGATTTGTATCCAACCAATCCGTCACTCTCTGATGACGCTACTACTTACCATGAGGTCATACACAGGGCAGCCACATATAAAGTTGATATACATTTTATCCAGGAATACGACAACTTCCTGATCGAATCATTGTCCAAGACACAGTGCACCCTCAATTCCCACCCATGCTGAAGGTAATGCCAAAGACCACCCCTAAGACTTTCAAAGATCTAGTCAAGGCATTGTTTTTTACACCTAGGGTTGATAAAAAAATATAAACCCTCTCCTAGTGATCCATCCTAATTTGTGGCCGCGTATCCCCAGACTCGCGAGTAGTCCACATGGAATGGAAACACAAAAATGTATAACACAGCCGGCAAGAGGGTGGCAGTACTATCAGCCACCCATTGGAGAATTGCCAATTCAATTGGCTCCACTCCAGATATGACAGGGCACATTGGGATGAGATGGATGAACTCTTTAAGCACCCTGAGTACAGGCAGCATGGGCAGGAGCTAGAAACAGGAGAAAACCATATCCAGTGCCACCATCCTCTTTGTCTTAGATGAGGGCGACACAGTGGCCAGAAGTGTTAACACTAGTATTCTGTTCAAACTTCATGCATGGCTTTGTGCCTCTGGCTTTAGGACAGAGGTACAGAATCATCTGTTGAACCTGCCATTCGATGGTGAACATCTCCTTGGACCGCAGATGGACCAGATGCTAGAAAATCTTTAAATAGACATGTCCAAGGTCACGGGTGCCCTGCAGACATGAACACTGAGGGAATACTTTTGAAGATCGTAGTACAGGGGAAGCAGTAAGACTACCTCCCCAGATCTTCCTTGCTCATTCCAAAGGCAACAGCCATACCACCAGCAGTCATCATAGGCAGCGGCAGGTCCTCCGCAATAGCAGAGGAGTGTCGCCCCACTGCCCAGCGCAGAGCCGGCAAATAAAAAATAAACCAATGTTCTATGATCGTTTTAATTTTTTTTGCTGGCTCTGAGCCAGCCTGTGCAGGGAGGGGCGGGACATGGGAGGGGGGAGGAAGAGTGCTTGTGCACTCCCTACGTGTTGGCAGGCCAAAACACAAAAGTGCTCTTAAGTTTTTCCAGCTCAGCTGCATTCAGCAGTGGGGCTGGAGAAACCCCACAGACTCCATCACCTGAGCGGAGTGGAGCATCTTGCTAACCCGCTCAGGCCAATCCCCATGCTGCTGTGCAGCACGGAGATTGATTGGGAGTCTGTCCCAGGGGCTGCTGGGACCAGAAGAGGACCGCAGCGGCGATGCGGGAGGCGGACAGTAGCTTCAGTTAAGTTCTTTTTTATTATTACTAACATGCCACCCACACGCTCTCTCCACCCACCCACCACCCTTTGTTAGTGGCGGCCATCACTGATCACGGGGGTATTCTAGAGGGGACCGACAGATGCAACAACACCAAGAGTAGCGGTAAAGATAGCTCAGCTAAAAGAACCACCTCCCCCAAGCAGTCACACATCACCTGTAGGGGGAAAACGTCAGGGGTTTCGTCCTTGTTGGGAAGAGATCACCTCCAACCAATGCGTTTGCTCCATCATAGAGCACGGCTACTCCCTGTAGCTCTCAACAACCCCACCAAACACGCATCCCTCAAACCCAACCTCAGCCCAGAACACCAGTGCCTCTTTCAGTAGGAGGTGCAGGTGCTTGTCCTCGAAGCGGCAATAGAGTGGGAGCCGTCGCAATATTACGACAAGGGAGTGTACTCCCTCTACTTTGTAATTCCCAAAAAGGATGGACCCCTAAGGCCTTTACTAGAACTCAGGCCCCTCAATAAGTACATCCTTTAAGAACATTCCGTATTGTTACTCGCCAGAATGTCAAACCGCTGCTGCAGCAAGGCGATTTCATGACTACACTTGAGCTGAAGGACGCCTACTTCCACATACCCATCCATCCCTCTCATCACCTCTACCTTCGTGGTAAGTGGTCAACATTATCAGTTCAGGGTATTGCAAGAGATGTCTACTGGCTGGAGCGGACTTTCTACATATGCTCTGGACGTGTCCTTCTATACAGACATACTGGACTACAGTCACAACTCTGCTAACGCTCAGCATTGGTGAAGAGATCCCACACACATGGGAGACTTGCCTGCTGGGGCTTTATAAGAGCACCAAACTGAATAAGGTACCGGCCAGATTCTGGGATCTGGGGACTATCACAGCCAAGCGCCTGCTCACTAAACGCTGGAAACTGACTGAATCCCCCCATGCTAAGCACTGGCACGCATCATTCACCAACTGGGCAGAGGCGGAAAGTGCTACTCTCCACCGAGAGGAGACGGCAGGCATGAGGAAATTTCCCATAGCACAACTCTGGGATGACACCTTGATATCCTTCCAACGGGCAAGTCTAGACCAGGGCATAACGTAAACACAGCCTTCCCGGAGCCGGCCATATACATAACACGGAACAGTGGCACATATATCCACAATGGCACACACGCGACCTGAATGCGATACGTGAAGAGATGACTATCTGCACGGAAGGGCACTCACATGATGCTGCATAACACTCACTACATACCACCCTCATACTCACGACCCCGACATCCAGATTAAACCGACCGCTGATGGCCCCTCTTCCCCCCCCTCCTTAGAAACACCCACACCCAGCAGGACCCCCATCGTGCAACGATCCAGTACAGAACTCAAAGACAGATCTCCATAGCCATACATTGACATTCAACATGACATGTTCATTTCTTAATATCCTCCTCTTAGTTCCGTATTCAAACGATTTTTGCTTTTCTTTTCTCCCTATTTGTTCATACCTATGCATTAGTAAGCACAGTTCAAGCAGATATTTTCTTCTATTCGCCTCTACACTTGGTCCCAAGCGGCCTCTCCAATAGTACTCTTTCTTGAGACACACTGGCGTCCCCAGCATGTACAGACTCGCTACAAACTGGTATAGATTGAGCTAATTGTCGCAGCCTGCTCGACAGTTGATACCCCTACACAATTAATACAATAGCTGGCGAGACACATGCAGACGGATGGGGAGGGCTGGAGATGGAGACGTCGCTTCGCGACCATGCCGCCCCGCGCCACCTCTCATCCCCACACTCTAGGCCGTGCAGATGGCACCGCAGAGCATCATCACATGATATACACACCATACCACCTTGGGTGGCGCTCCGTCACTTACGCTGAGATACAAAGCGAGATGTGGAAACAAATTGGATATGATTTAATGGGACTCTGCAATGTACCTATACTGCTAAACAACCTGAATGCTTTATCTCGTATTTGCAACAAAGCAAAACCGACCGGTATTTGTGTATTGACATGTAGGTAGGCTTAATTTACAGAATCGGTATATTTACCGATTCGGTAAATTTACTGATTCTGTAAAATACCGAATCGGTAAATTTACCGAATCGGTAACTATAGATGTAGGTGGCACTGAAAACAGTGCCACAGGCCATTACCGATTCGTTATTTACCATGTAATACTATTACATGGTAAATAACGAATTCCAGTGTACATGCACATCTGTGCATGTACACCTGTGCCATGTGGCACACAGACATGCCCTAAGGGCATGTATGTGTGTCACATGGCACACAAGCCAGAAACAGGGGTGCAACAGGGTGTCAAAGTGACACCCTGTCCCCCTTGTAAAATCTGTAATTTTACCGATTCTGTAATTACCGAATCGGTATTTGCTATTGAATCCTATGGGCTACATGGCAATCATGTTGGCTATCTTCAAAAGCAGGGAGGCGCGCACACACTCACCGCTGTTGTCAACACTAGAGCCCAGTATTTTGCATTGGGCTCTCCACTATTGCATACACCTACTGGCGGAGTAGCTTCCATGAGTGGACAATGACTTTGCAGACCTGCTCAGCAGAATGTGGCAACAAGTCCACAAGTGGGAACTTTACCCACAGTTTCTGCTCCCATTCTTCTGCAGCTAGGGATCCAAGAGGTCGACGTCTATGCCACCTCCCAAAATGCAAAATGCCAGAACTTCTACCCCAGGGCCCTTACACCCACAGTCCATGGGCAATGCTCTATGGATGAATTGGTCAGGGGTCTTTGCCTACGCTTGTCCTACTGTCCTGCTCTTTCTGTATGTGGTTTGGAAGCTGTGACAAACATCCCTCACTCTCATCATGGTGACTTACTGTGGGCAAGACAACTCTGGTTCTCGACTTTCCTTGAGATGTCCTTTGTGCCCCACAAAAGGCTCCCCAGCAAGCCAGGCCTTCTCACGCTGAAGAAATGCAAAATCAGGCGTCCCACTCCCAGGCAGCTCAATCTAACAATTTGGCTCCTGAGAACCTAAAGTTTGGTTATCTCAATTTTCCTTAAGAATACATGGACATCCTGAAAGACGTATGCAGACCCATTTTGCAAGTCTGTTATGCAGCCAAAGGAAAGAGGCTTGTCCATTACTGTATGTCCAAACACCTGGACCCTTTTAAACCTACAGTCCAGGAGATTATGTATTACTTTCTCAATTTGCACAAATCTAGCCTTGCATACACTTCCATTCATCTGCACTTGGCCGCTATTGCAGCTTACTTGCAGAATAGGGAACACTATTCTTTATTCAAAATCTCATTTATCAAAGCATTCATGGAAGGATTCAAACGGGTTATCCCACTCAGGGTGCCACCCACCCTTTTCTGGAACCTTACGAGACTGAGGGATTCTCCTTTCGAACCACTACAGTCAAGGCCCTTACAGTTCCTCTCCTGGAAGGTCGTCTTCGTTATCCCTATTACATCCGTAAGACATGTTAGCAAACTGCTGGTTCTCATGTTACAGGAGCCTTTCTTTCAGGTTCATAATGATAGGGATGTCCTATGGACTAACCCCAAGATACTTCCCTAAGTGGTATCCCCCCTCCACCTCAACAATACCATAGCGCTCCTTGTCTTTTTCCCTCTGCCACAATCGGTTGCAGAAAGGGCCCGTCATTACTTAGATGTCAAGCATGCCCTTATGTATTACACAGATAGAACCCAGTCCTTTTGCAAGTCACAGCAATGTTTTCTTTCTTTTGCCAAACTGCACGACGTCCATCCTGTGTCTTAAGGCGGGCAGAGCCAGATGGATTGTCAAGTGTATCCAAACCTGCTACATTAAGGCTGAATAACTTTGCCAACCACTCCTAGGGTGCCTATCACACAAAAGAAAGCACCCACTATGACTTTCCTTGGAAATATTCCCACATCTGATGTTTGTAAGGCAGCTATTTGGCCCACTCCACACACGTTCACCAAGCATTACTGGTTGGATGTCCTAGCATGCCAACAAGCTAGAGTTGGTCAAGCTGTTCCAAGGATTTTGTTTCAATCTTCTGCAACATCCACCAGCTAACCACTGCTTGGGGAGTACTGCTTTACAGTCTATGCAAAGCATGTGTACAGCCTCACATGCTATTAATTGAATGTTACTTTGTAAGCATCTGTATGTAATGTGCAGTGCTATTTACCGTAGATGCAGGGGAGCAGAGCACAAAGTAGGTCTTAGCAGGGATGGACCTTTGACGAATGTGTGACTACAAGGCCTCCCCCCCTATGCCCCCGTTGGGAGCTGACACCCTGTTAATGTGGGGTAATTCCTCTTAAGAAACAGCGGCAAGTATAAGACTTGTTCTAACAATATTATTTAATGTGCCACATGCAGATTGCATGCCTGGTGTGCACTCACGTCTTTGGGGGAAGTGACATAATCGCATCCCACCCTGACGAAAGCCCAGGACCATTTTTAGGCACCAGAGAGGGCTGAAACATGTTGGTGTCTAGCTTAGGGTCATAGGACTATTACATCCTCATGCCCTACCATAGTGTTTTTAACCTTCCCTCCGACTCCACTAATAAAGGATACTTTAGGAGTGGGTGAGGAATTTTATCTTTAATGTTACGCCCCGTTCATTTTTTTCTCATAAGCGCTCCCTGAAACCTGGTTGAGCCCACCCCAACCTTTAGGAGTCGGGTTGAGCCCAATGATGAAGCATGTCACTACTAGAGTGAGTGAGAGCTATATTAAGAAAAGGGTCTCTTTCCCTTTCCACCTACAATGGTGGGTAGGCTAAAGACCGACGTAGAAACTATTGGTGTTGTATCCACTTAAGAGAGAACCACAAAAAAAACCTTGTTCCCTTTGTTTTTGAAGAAATTATTCTTGTTTCAGAAGGCACACTTGTTTTTTTTGGACAGTGCTATAGACCCACATGCTCCCATCCACCTCCCTGGAAGCCCTCGGTTGTTGTAGATGTTCAGTGTTTTACTGACGTTCTTAAACTATTTGTGTATAACGTCTTGCATGGTCACCAAACTGTCCTATTGACTGCTCCATTTCTATGCTTATCTGCTGTGCAGAACATAATCTAGCAAAGGAGCTGGTACCCATGTGCATTACCAACTAACACAGAGGAGTCACTATACCTTGTTACTCGAAAAACGTATTCGGAGAAAAATAAGTTTCAAACGCTCGAGTCCAACACTAGATGGCAGGAGTATGCTTAGCATGTGAATTTTAGGAAAGTAGGATCTGCTTCTTATGGTTACCCACACTTTTTGCTTGGTATACCATAGTTTTTGACAAGTCTGACTGGGATCCTGCTAATCAGGACCCCAGTGTATCTGGTTTCTCCCTAAACTGTTATGTTATGTTATGTACCTAGGTACACTCCAGATTGGATACTGAGGTACCCTTGTCAGTCCCTAGTATATGGTACACATGTACACAGCGCATAGGCACCCCAGAGGCCTCCAATGGGCTGAAGCATGTATTTTGCCACCATGGGAGGCCATGCAAAATGGAACTACAGGCCTGCCAGATAGGACAGAGCAAGGTTGTGTACCCGGGCCACCTTGTGAATGGAGGCCAGGTTCAACCATTACAGATTAAAATCCAGACCATAATGGACTGGGTTGCTCCAACTACCCAGACTCAGGTCAGAGCTTTCTTGGGCCTGTCTGGGTACAACAGGAGATTTGAATAGGGATATGGGTCTATAGTGACTCCCTTGAATGTTTACACCGCTTAGAAAATGCCCAAGAAAGTTCAGTGGACAGTTAGCTGTCAGAAGGCATTTGATGATCTCAAGCAGGCCATGTGCACTGTTCCCACTCTGCACAGTCCTGACTACTCTAAGCAATTTACTGTCCAAACAGATGCATCTGAGTTGGGGTTGGGAGCTGTGTTGTCACAACTAAATGCAGAGGATCATGATCAACCACTTGCTTTTATTAGCAGAAGCCTGACCCCCAGAGAGAAACGTTGGTCAGCTATAGAGAGAGAAGCCTTTGCTGTTGTCTAGGCCCTGAAGAAGCTGAGGCCATACTTATTTGGCACTCACTTTATTGTTCAGACAGATCATAAGCCCCTCTTAAGGCTAAAACAAATGAAGCGTGAAAACCCTAAACTTTTTAGGTGGTCCATTTCCCTACAGGGAATGGACTATAGAGGGGAACATAGACCTGGGAGTAACCATGCCAAAGCAGATGGACTCTCCAGATATTCCCACTTAGAAAATGAAGACTCATCTGGGCAAGGTTAGTCTCATCTCTTTACGGTTGGGTGGGGGGGGGGGCGGGGGTAGGAAAGTAGGATCTGCTCTGTATGGTTACCCCCACTTTTTACTTGGTATAACACTGTTTTTGACTAGTCTGACTGGGATCCTGCTAATCAGGACCCCAGTCTATCTGCTTTCTCCCTAAACTGTTGTTATGTACTTAGGTACACTCCGGATTGGATACTGGGGTACCCTTATCGGTCCCTAGTATATAGTACATATGTACCCAGGGCATAGGTACCCCAGAGGCCTCCCATGGGCTGAAGCATGTATTATGCCACCCATGAGAGGCCATGCAAAATGGAACTACAGGCCTGCCATTGAAGCCTGTGTAAGTTGGTGCGTGCACCACTTGCTTAAGATATAAGTTTACTATATCTAAGGATCACTGCACTTAAAACCTATAAGTCACCCCATAGCAGGCCTTTACAAACCTGAAGGCAGGGTGCTTGGTTCTAAGTGACAGGGTGTCCCTGCATGATCAGGACACCCCTGCAGCCTACGTAGTCCATTCTCCTGGGTTGTCAGTGAAGCAGCCATATACAATATATAGTGGGGCATTACATGACAGCGTGATGACCAACTCTAAAACGGCTGAAACAAACCCTATTGTGTTTGGTGTCAAACATGTTGGAATGATACCCCCACACCAGTAACCGGTGTCGGAGGTATGATTCCACCCCTCAGAAGCGAGCTTCGTAGGGTCTCTGGTGTTCCTGGTACCAGCATTCTAACTCCGGACAGCACAAAATGGTTGCTGCCGACCTGAGACACATTTCTGCCCTCCTGCTGCTGAGCAAAGCTCGAGCAGGGGAAGGCAGAATAATAGGCATCCTGTCACAGGGAGATGTGACCACCTCCCAGACAAGAATTAGTGTATTAGGGCTGGGTGGGTGCGCTTGCAAGAGACTGAAAGTCTGCATGAGGGGTGCATTTGGTGTCCCAGTGCATAGTCCAGTTCAAACCAGTCCTGGGAGACGTTGGCTTCCGCTCTGGCACAAAACTGGACAAAGGACATGGGAGTAACCTCCCCCCTGTCCAGCCACTCCCCTGGGAAGGTCCCCTGAATCATTCCAAACCCTCTCCCGTGGGTACTTAAGGTTGCAGGACCTTAGATTCATAGTGGACAAGATTCTGATCTGAAACCACTGCACTTCGACCGCCTGGGCACTCTTGACTTCGTTTGGGCCTGACGTTGTCTCCCTCTCAGTCTGCTGCATCGTCTGTGCCTGTGCACCATACAGGATCCGTGCAGGACCTGTGGAGCATCAAAGACAACTAAACTCTCTTGGAGTGAAGGAGTCACTCTCCTGCATTCACAGGCACCATAACACTGCTGACTGGTCTGCTGATCTCGAGCTCCTACAGACTCCGAAGGGTCCGCCAACACAGGAGGTGGGTTTCTATGTTCCTCGAGGTCCGAGCTGCCCTCTGACCAAGTTTGAGGCCAGTATCCCTTGTGGGGGATGCAATACCTGAACCCATGTGCACCGCATTTATTTCCAAGTGCATGTGCTTGTTGGTAATTCCTTGACAAGTGCACTGGGTTCCGAGTAGCCCCAACAACTGGTGACTTTCTCCACAAAGACCTTCATCCACCTCGCACTGAGTGCTCCGTGGCTTGCAAGTTTTGTGAAGCTACTTGAGATCTCCTCGCGACTCCTGTGCCTCCAGCCTGTGGGTCCATTTGAGGGTCAACATTTGCTTTTCTTGGGCTCTCCTCGTTGCTCCAGGCTTGCCCTGACTCCCCTGTGTGTAGTGAGTCTCCTGAATCTTGCTGGTCCGAACCGTACACTTTCTCGACTTCCTGCGTGGGTTGCTGTTGCCAAGGCTTGTTGGTGTTCCTGCCGTACACCAACCCCTCAGCACTCTACATACTTCGTGGTACAGCTCGCATCCGGCTGCTGGTTTTCCTGAACGTTGCCTGGTCCCCCCAGCTGCAGAGTCAAGAGCACCGACAACTATCCTGAAGCACCCGACATCGGTGGGCATTCGTCTACTGAGCCCCTGGTCTCTCTCAAGTGACCCAGACTCTGTCCCCTCTGCTTTCAGGTACTTCTCAACAAGAAACCACGTTTTGATTCCAACGGATAATCTTCTCCCTTCCAGCAGCGGCTCTTCGAAGTCCTCCATTGGGTTTGACTGCGGTTTCCGATGCCACTTCACTACTATACACCCGGCTTCGCTAGGTTAGGTAACTTGGGTACTTCGGTATCCACGGGCGGAGTGGCTCGCCAACCTTCTGTCTTCCACGGGGTTTCTTCATAGTCCACTGTGAAGGGTCCTTAATCTTAAGAAACTCCAACCGTGACTTTCACCTACAGTTGTGTGAAGCACGCAGTTGTGTTGCCACGGTGCACCCGTCTTCTGTGCTGTCCCTGTCTACTCACCTTGGGTGGGTCCTTGGGGTCCCAGCAATTCCACGTGGGCCCCACCCCCCAAAGGCCCACTGTGTACTTTGTGTCTATCTCTGTGTAGGAGATACTGTAACGTACTAGATAGTGTTATATAATAGATACCCCATTTTTATACCTATTGTGTGGTTCTCTTTTAATTTAATCTATACTATAAGATTGCATTCTGGTAAAACAAGCTGCTTTACACTCCTTCAAGCCTTAGCCTGAAGGCTTCTCTCCACAGCTACCACTTGGATAGCTTTCTAAAGTTGTATGAGACCTCTTAAATCACCATAAGGGTTTCTGGAATGGTGCAGGGTGTCCACTTTAATTAGTGGACAGCATATACCAGGCCAGCCACTCACATAAATCTGCAGCACTACACAATACAAAGAGATGCTTACAGGTTAAGTAATGTATTTCTTTCTTTACATTGCATAAATCAAACACTCTTTACAGCAGAGCGCTGTCACAAATATCACTTTAGACCAGAAGATTTTAAAAGTAATCTAAGCATGACCTACCGTTGACCTTTTCCAGGGCTCTGCCTTTAGGATCACTGAGTAGGGGGGCTAGATCAAGAGAATAGGCTGGTTTTATTTACTCCAAGTACCTCATTGTTCTGAATGGTCTTACTCATTTTTCCCTAATGGGCAATTTTTAAATTAGTATGGGCGCAGATCCCGGAGGTGTTGCATGAAGGGAACTGGTTACCATCTATAAACCTCTAAAATGCCTACTTTAGAATTTCCATGAAAAGGGAGCATCGGCATCCCTCAGTTTTGGCATTGCGGGTTCTCCAATGAGTGCAGATAGCTCCCATTCAGTCTCTGTTCATCCATGAAGGTATTGTCTTTAGTGGCATACAACCATTGCCTGCTAATATGAGCACAGACTCCAGTGGACACAGTCAGAGACCCTCCAGCTTGTGTACAACACCATTAATAACGACAGTTCTTCGCTAAACATCAGGAATCTCAGCTAGTTCTTGCCAAAGACTTGGGTTTAATGGAGCTGTACAACACTCCTCTCCCAGAGAGTGTACATTTACTGATGCCCCCTCAAACAAAGATCTCAAACCTTAGCATGGGAGCTACTGAGGCCTCAGGTCCTCTTGTCTACTTGCGTCCATGTGATTCTACTAGTTTGTTTGATAAAAATGTGTTTCAACCAGGGCTTAATTTGTTAAAAAGAATCAGTGGCATGGGTCATTATAAATGCCTTCCCACAAGTTATTTCACACCAATTGGCTGTCTATAAGTTTAAGTGTACCAAAATGCTTGCTTATCTGTCACAGGGTCCAACCTGTCAGCACCCTCAGTTAATTTACACTGAATGTTTACCCACAAGAACCTACGCATAAAAGGCATGTCTATCAGGTAATGTGCATATAAATGCCTGCAGCTGTGCGTCAAATACTGTGTCAATAAGCCATGCAATGCACTAATGTTGTCCCACTCTCTCGATTGCACATGTCCTTCTCTGGGCACCCTTTCATCCTCACAAATTAATGTCGCAGCCAAATGTAGGAGTTCCAGCACTGTTTCCATTTTGTCACTGATGGATGATGTCTCCTTAACATATTGGGTGTTTGGTTGTACTTCAGCAGACTCCATTTAACTCCGAGCTGGCTTTGTGTTCGAACCGAATGTGGAACATGGCAGACTTGTTTCAATTCCATATTTGTTAGAGGAAAGAGAGCTCTCTGAACAATAGCTACCAACAGGACATGATCACTCTACCCTTTTCCATACCTTCACATTCCTTACAAAATGCAAACAATCCACATTGACAAATATATAGTCAATCATGCTTGCCTATTTCCCTTACCTAATGTCATAGAAGCAGAAATATCTGAGAGAGTTTGCCTATTTAAAAATGCATACCACTATTCTGAATTTCATCTGAAAAGGATCTTCCTTGTTTGGAACACCTTGCCCATGATAAAATGGAAAGCGAAATAGCCCAAACCTCATCTATAGCTCTAACATCATTCCCATGTAAGTCCATAGTTGGGGCGACATTAAAGTCTCCAAGCATGATAACTTGTTGTTTTGCTGAGAGATTTGCAAAGTCCCTAATATGCACACTTGTTTGTTCTAAAGCTCTGTTTACAGAGACTTCCTTCATTACGTTTCTGGGGATGGGGCGAGGCAATAGATATACAAAATTTCGAATGGCTCAAGTGTTCCTTCTATTTTGTTAGTTGGGGCCAATCTCACTTGTTGAATATTATCAGCAGCACCTTTCATGGTTATTTGTTGCACTGTTATTTGCATCAAGTTGGCCATCCAAATTGATGAACTACCCCTATATCGTCCTGATTTTGTCCTTACTGCTGTTACATGGTACATGTTAGAGCCATCTAATGCTAGTTCTTCTTTCAGCCATGTCCCTTGGAAGCAACATTTAACATAATTTAAGCCACTCGTGGTCCTCTTACTTAGGTTTGAGACCTGAGATATTCCACAAGAATTGGAAACATTTTCCTTCTAATAAACTAATCCTCCATTTTTCTGGCCAAGCGACATGGCCTTGGTGGTTGGTAAACCCCAAACCATGTTAATGTTAAGTCGTTTGAGCACAGAGCAGACAGAAGCCATGACCCCCTATTATTGTTGTTCATGATTTTTGTTGTGTTTTCTGTAGCATTTTGAATTTTAACAAATCTCTTGAGATTTTACACAACAATATTCAATGAATCGTAGTTATGTAGGGTGTTACAAACATAGTTAGGTTTGTGACCAATGATAATATCAATACCCATATTTTCTATGATTATTTTGTCTTCTTTCTGGGGCCTAAATGTAACCTCTTGAACCTGGGCTCTCGCTTTATCCCAAAGGTTTCCTAAAAGGTTTTACTGACTCAATAACCTATGTACTTATCAGCTTTATAGATGGTATTGGAAAGATGATACTAAGTAACTGTGACCTAGTCAAAGAGGTGCATTGAGTTTAATTCCTAAAGAGATCTGTAAATTCAGAGTAAGGTGAAGCTGTCGCTATTGCTTCCTGTAACTCTGTTATTTTGTCATCTCTTGCAATGCTTGTCACAGATGTCATAAACAGCAGTGCTATAGGAGCTAGTTTACATGATGGTGTCTGGCCAGGACATACATTAGAGGAAACATTGGTCCCAGCCGAAGTTCAACAAACCTGATCATTTGGGAACACTACTTTTTTATTGCACCAGGTAGCTGATTTGTTAGAAGATCCATCCGATCCATCTATTCTAATTGTAACTAGGGCTGGATTCTACTCTAGTACAATGATTTGTTTTCCAAACTTCATCCAACAGGAGCCTATCTTGGATTTCCTTCTTAACTCTCGTCTTCCTATATGTTCTATTCCTGGTAGGTGGCTCAGGCGTAGTTGATACCTATGCAAACGCATTTCAGTATGTGCTTCACATGTGGTAGTACTTTTAGTAGCTTCTCTTAGGAATAATGGGTATACTTGAAGAGGTTGTGTAGGTTAGCATTGTATTGGGATCCCCACTATTTGCCCTCTTATTATAATCTTCATTGGCAGCTGATCATTGACTTTTTTCCCTCCATTGCTTCCTCAAGTACAAGTTGATCATCCTGAAGTTCTTGTACTAGCAGTCTGAGTGCATATATTTCATTTGCTATACAAAAGGGGATGATGGACGGAGCGCTTGTACAAATCAAACACTCACCCCCAGTCAAATGATCTGGGTTTAATCCATCACCATTCTTTAGTTCACTCAGCCACCCCAGTTCAGACATGGCTATATGCAAATCAGTCTGACCCTGTGCCTCCTGGGAACAGTCCAGCCCGAACTGCCAAGCCATGTCTTCCCTGAACCGGAAACAAGCATCCTGAGAACGGTGATGGATTAAACCCAGATCTTTTGACTGGGTGTGAGTGTTTGATTGATTCAGATGCTCCGTCCATCACCACCCCCTTTTGTACCGCTTTTGGCCGCCATAAGTGTGGCAGGGTATGCTCAGACGTGAGTCCCTTGCTCACTTTGCCACTGGATTCAAGCAAGCCGGGCTGAAGACGGCTGGAATGCCAGAAACCAGTCCTCGGAAGCTTGTTTCCGGTCCAGGGAAGAGATGGCTTGGCAGTTCGGGCTGGACTGTTCCCACGAGGCACAGTGTCAGACTGATTTGCATATAGCCATGTCAGAACTGGGGTGGCAGAGTGGGCTAAAGACGGTGATGGATTAAACCCAGATCTTTTGACTGGGTGTGAGTGTTTGATTGATTCAGATGCTCCGTCCATCACCACCCCCTTTTGTACCGCTTTTGGCCGCCATAAGTGTGGCAATGTATGCTCAGACGTGAGTCCCTTGCTCACTTTGCCACTGGATTCAAGCAAGCCGGGCTGAAGACGGCTGGAATGCCAGAAACCGGTCCTCGGAAGCTTGTTTCCGGTCCAGGGAAGAGATGGCTTGGCAGTTCGGGCTGGACTGTTCCCACGAGGCACAGTGTCAGACTGATTTGCATATAGCCATGTCAGAACTGGGGTGGCAGAGTGGGCTAAAGAACGGTGATGGATTAAACCCAGATCTTTTGACTGGGTGTGAGTGTTTGATTGATTCAGATGCTCCGTCCATCACCACCCCCTTTTGTACCGCTTTTGGCCGCCATAAGTGTGGCAGGGTATGCTCAGACGTGAGTCCCTTGCTCACTTTGCCACTGGATTCAAGCAAGCCGGGCTGAAGACGGCTGGAATGCCAGAAACCGGTCTTCGGAAGCTTGTTTCCGGTCCAGGGAAGAGATGGCTTGGCAGTTCGGGCTGGACTGTTCCCATGAGGCACAGTGTCAGACTGATTTGCATATAGCCATGTCAGAACTGGGGTGGCAGAGTGGGCTAAAGAACGGTGATGGATTAAACCCAGATCTTTTGACTGGGTGTGAGTGTTTGATTGATTCAGATGGTCCGTCCATCACCACCCCCTTTTGTACCGTATATTTCATTTGCAGCTTCTTTTACTCCCCCCATATCTTTCTTCCCAATTACTTTTCTTTCATGAAATGACACTAGTTTAGTACTCAATGATTGTTGCTTTCTTAAATTTTATTTCTTTTTAGTCATCCTTCCCAGACCTAAGGGTAGCCCCTTTGGCAATGTGGAAAGAGTGCTATTTGGATTTATGCGTCTTGGTCTGTACAGCCATAATGCTCTCTGGTCCAGTACTACCCAGGGATTTCAATATCAAGGATAGCGTTAATGACACATGATTTGATCCTGACAATGATTTTTCCTGTAATGACAGAAAAGAACAAAGTATTTCCTTAGTGCTTGTAAGGCCTCAGTTATAACCAGGTCCTGTGCTTCCAATCCTAACACAGTTGCATGCTTTCGTACTGGATATTCCAACAAATCAATTTTGTAATTATTCAAGGAAGCACCTAGCTGTGAGTTGGTGGCTTTTTTTCCTGCCCCCATCTAGTGCATTAGGGTTAGTCTCCTAAACCAACCGGGCCCTCTGCACTTCCCTTTGTCCATTTGACAACAGCTAAGACTAGTAGACCTGGTAAATTAGGGAGCATTTACTCTGTAATTCGGGAAGATCTTGACAAGGGGTGAATGGGATGGCACTATGAAGGGTGGTGAAAATGAGCAGGCTACAGAATCACTGTTCTGATAGTGACTGTTAACCGCAGATTTGTCACCTTAAAATATTCCCCCGGCATTAGATTGGATCCAGAAAATCTTGATCAGTACCTCTGAGCGTCAGTAGGTGGTGTCAATTGGCTCCACAAGGCTGCATCCGTGTCAGCCGTGACATCACTGTGCCTATATAAGCACCACCCTGGTGCGCTGACATAAAAGCCTTTATTTCTGCGCCACCAGCATGGATCCTTAAGAGCTACCTTGGTTACTTTTTGACAATTTTTTTGAGATGTTATCCTAGTGCGCCTGGCACAACAGGGTTTAAACTGTGTGAAGAATGTCACCAACAGATGTATGTCTCCGACCCACACTTGGATTGCCTGTGGTGCCTGTGGTCGAGCCACGATCCCAAGGTCTGCTGCAAATCTATGAAACTAAAGGCGATTCACATATGGGGTTGGAGGTGTCTGGTGGTGTGGCAGAAGAAGACTTTGTGCCGATGCCGGTCCCACTCCCACGGGAGATCACAAGGTCATTCCTCTGTAGGCAATCATCTTACTGTCCAAGACTTCTTCCTCCAAGTCGGGTAAGTTCAAGAAGCACAAGAAGAAGTTGATGCGTTCTTCGGCTTCCACTTCCAAAAACCGTGCTTCTACACCCTGCTCCTGCATACCACCTCTGGAACCGAAGTCTGGGTTTGCTCCATACTACCCTGAGTTCCTGGGAGCTGAAGTGATTCTTACACACTCAAAGAATTCTACAACACCATGGACACCATCTTTGGGATTCGACTTCCACTGGCAAGCCTTCTGGCCCCATGGAGCAAAGAGGTGCCCTTCCTGGGTTACCTCCAGCGGGCTCACCCCAGATGCCAGCTGGGTCTTCTGGATCCGGCCCCGTTTCTGGACCAGCACCGTCTCGCATGCCTTCTTCCACCTTGGCTCCTTCCATTCCGGTTCTGCCCCTGACACCGCTGGTGCCGTTCAATGATAACCCCCTCGTTTTTACTTGCTCCGAACCTGCGCATTCTGACATTGATGCCAGTACCATCCAGGTCCTATCTGCCCAATGACTTACTGCCATGGTTTAACCCTACTTTCTTAAAGGAGGAAATGAGGAGGAAGGGTTTGGTCCCTTGGAGAAGGACCCTGAGCCAAACTGGTATGAAGAGCCGGCTGATGCCAGTGATCTGGGCACCTCATCGGACTCTGACACAGGGCCTGGAGGGGAAAACATGTCTGAGAAAGGCGCATCCTTCGTGACAGTGATGTGCAGGGCGGTGACTTTCAGCTGGCTGCTCCTGAGGTCAAATTCAATGTCTTGATGGTGATCCTTCACCCAGGAGCCGGTTCGGCTGAATCACTGCGCCCCTTTAACGAATTCCTCACCAACGTTTTTCTGGGGGCCTGGGCCAAACCTTGCAGAGTGGCTCCTGTGCATCCCATGATTGCCCGACACCAACGCCCTGCCCCAGGAGACCCAGCCTCCCTCTCCCAGCACCTCCTGTTCAGAAGAACAAATCCTGAGCATACGCAAATGTAGTCTGTAGTCCTAGAGTGAGGACCAGTAAAATTTCTTGAGACAAAATAGATACTTCAAAGTACAAAAAGGCCAGATACAAAGGTTCGTGTGAGTGAAAGTTTGTTTATAGGTCAAATATTGGTCAGTACAGAAAATAGTAGCCAGCCGACACGTGTTTCGTCACACCGTGAGGGAGATGTGACTCAGCAGGGCTGCAGGGCTACGGTGGAAACGTGATCGCGGAGGCACGGAACGGTGGAAGGTCAGCCACGTCCGTGTTGAATGTAGATGGTGAAGCGTCGGAGAGCTGCTAAGCAGGCAGGCGTTGTAGGAGGGGACGGTTGCATCCCGAGTTAACAGGGAAGCCTGTAGCGGAAGATGGAACGCACCCGATACGTGCGTCTTGTATGTCGAGCGAGGTCCGGATCCATTATCCGGATCTCGCTCGACATACAAGACGCACGTATCGGGTGCGTTCCATCCCTGCCACCCTTGAATGTGCTCCCCCATTACCGAATCGGTATTTACCGATTCGGTAAATCCCGAATCGTACAGATTCGGTAATACTTACAGAATTTTTTCCTACATAGCATTTACCGATTCTAAAATACCGAATCGGTAAAATTCGGTATTTTAGAATCGGTAAATTAGGATTACCTACATCTGGCCCCATGTGTGCTACACCCTTACTCCCTTTGCAGCATTTATCTTAGCACTGTGAAGTGAAGGGGACATCCATATCCATACTAATATTATAAATAGAAAGCCCAAACCTTTGAGGCGGGTAATCTCAGTAACCACAGCACCAATCACAACACCCAATACAGCGTTGGAAAGGGCAGTTGCAGCAGAAGGACATAGGCTATGCAGACGACCACCATATACATTTAAAAGGTAAAAGAACCGTGCCAGCAAAGTAGTCCCTTGTGGGCATGTCTGCGTTCTGCTGTGGGCGTGTGCTGGGGCGTGACAAACGCTGTGGGCGTGTGGTAGGTTCCGCCCTTCATGCCATGTGAGTCGTAATTGTGCCGCATCAAGGGGCACCCTAGGGGCGTGCCACGCTGGGGCCGTGACAAACGCTGTGGGCGTGTGTCCGCGCTGTGGGCGTGTGTCCGCCCTTCATGCCATGTGAAGCGCCAATTACGCAATTGCGCCGCATCAAGGGGCACGCTGGGGGCGTGAAAAACACTGGCGGCATGTGCTACGTTCCGCACTTCATGCCATCTGGGTCTTACATTAATCAGATCGTCTGCTGTGGGCGTGTGTCCGCCCTTCATGCCATGTGAAGCGCCAATTACGCAATTGCGCCGCATCAAGGGGCACGCTGGGGGCGTGACAAACACTGGGGGTGTGTGCTACGTTCCGCACTTCATGCCATCTGGGTCGTACATTAATCAGATCGTCTGCTGTGGCCGTGTGCTGGGGGCGTCACAAAGGCGTTCACCTCGAAGCGTGGTAAGTAACCATTTGCAAGACTCCCTTGGTGGGCTGCCCGTTGTCTCACACATACTGGGGGTGCCGAATGCAGTGTGTGCCTTGGCCTGGGTGCGTCTGAAAGGGCCGATCGCAGTGTGTGGCTTGGCCTGGGTGCGTCTAAAAAGCACTCTGGGCCGAAGAGTGTCGGTGTGGGTCATAAGAAAATAAGAACAGCGGGAAACAATCATTCAAGACTCACACAATTCTAATTGTTAGACGGTCGCCGCTGGCCCTCAAGCGGGGGCACACGCGACTGAGCGTGTCTGCAGGGACAATTACTGCAGCCTCTTATGCGCGCTGTTACTGAACTATCACATTAAACCAAATTACACGCGCCTGCTAACATCAGCCAGGGCTGTAGCCGGGCTCAGGCGGCGGATCACTACACTAATTACATGCGCCTGCTAACATGAACCAGGGCTGCAGCTGGGCCTCAAGCGGGGGGACACGCGCCTGCTAGCATCAACCAGGGCTGCAGCTGGGCCTCAAGCGGGGGAACACGCGAATGACCGTATCGGAATACACACATTCTATTTCATACCGGACAACGTCGGAACGGTCTGCTAGTATGCTATAAAGAAGATATTCCTGCACCATGCGAAGCATAGTTCCTCGGTTGATTCTATCAAAATGTCCCCTCGATATATATTTAGGGACAAACGTGAGGCTACACAATAATCAGCGCTGGACTCTTTTTAGGAGGCAAACTAAGATCTATGAGTGATTGATTTTCCGTTTTAACCTGCGGGATAGATCTGACATCATAGCCGGTAATCAAGGAAGGGCTCATTTTTCGATAATTTAAGTGCTGATTAGGAACTTTCCCTTCTCTATTGATTGTTCAAGGGAAGTTTATGGGCCCAATTGCCACCGTAGAGAGTGGAAGTTGACCTGTTAGTACTAGTTGAACAGGCTGAGTGTCTGCCAGGTTAACTTAATTTGTTTCAATTGTTGCTAGGTCATTTAGTGGGCATGATCCCGCTCTTTTAACCCCATCGCATACTAAATTCCGTGGCGAGTGTTACCTGTCTGTGGTTGTACAGGCTGTCGTTACCTTAGGTGGACAGTTAGTTATCTCTGTGTTATCATTAGCTTCTGTTGCATTATTTAAATCTTTGGACAACCCCTCTTCTTTTCTTAAGAGATTGTCTGCTTCTTGGGATTTAATAGGCGGTCTGACGGTGTTCAATATGAACAGTTGGAGGGCCTTTAATAATTTGTTTATTACGAGATATTCTGTCACGCCCCCAGCGTGCCCCTTGATGCGGCGCAATTGCGTAATTGGCGCTTCACATGGCATGAAGGGCGGACACACGCCCACAGCGCGGACACACGCCCACAGCGTTTGTCACGGCCCCAGCGTGTCACGCCCCCAGCGTGCCCCTTGATGCGGCGCAATTACGACTCACATGGCATGAAGGGCGGAACGTACCACACACCCCCAGCGTTTGTCACGCCCCCAGCACTCGCCCACAGCAGAACACAGACACGCCCACAAGGGACTACTTTGCTGGCTCTTTTACCTTTTAAATGTATATGGTGGCCGTCTGCATAGCCTATGTCCCTCTGCTGCAACTGCCCTTTCAAACGCTGTATTGGGTGTTGTGATTGGTGCTGTGGTTACTGAGATTACCACCTTCAAAGGTTTGGGCTCACTCTTTATAATATTAGTATGGCTTAGGATATATATATATATATATATATATATATATATATATATATATATATATATATATATATATATATATGATACCCCTTGGTTCCTTTTCGCCAGAATTTGCAGCGCTCTCTCGCCGGTTCGTAAATCCCCGCGGCAGAACCACGCCACATTTAAATCCACAACCAATTCCCCCAGCTGGGAGAAAAACGGGACGAACTCACGCTTGTCTTCACTTATGTGCTTTTTTATTTAATCCTCACATCATGGAGTTTCTCAAGCAGGCAGGCACATATCTACGCGTTTCGGGATAGCATATCCCTTGTTCACGATCAATTTGGCTCAGTCTCAATATAGTGAGTCACATTATTACATCATTTCCTGTTTGATGTTATTTTGGCCCTCGGCCTTCTGGATGATGTAGTTTTATGCAACATTTTTTGTTCAAATCTGTTTTTTATTGTGAACACAGCGATAAGCCTACAACCCCATTTCAGGGCCGGCCGCGCAGAAAAAAAAAGCCAGTAGGTAGTACTAACCAGGGGAGGTGGAACCATTAACACAGCGCTCTGCCTACAACCCCCGGAGGGGCCGGCCGCGAGGCTTAGGGGAGAGTATAGCAAGAGGCGGCCATATGATGGCAATGCGTCGTTGCGCGGGGGAGGCGCGTATGTGAGGGAGAGCAGTGGTGCCACATTTTCAAAGGCCCAACAGGGACCGAACTGCCCCAAAGAGGGGCGGAAGCCAGAGTGGCAAGTAGGAATGAAGAAAAGTCAGAAGAGGAGTGAGCAGTAGCGAGGTGGAGAGGGGTCTGGGGGGTGCGTCTGCAGTCGCCAATATGGGGTGGAAAACGCAAATCGGCACTGGGGGAAGTGACTAAGCGCCTAGCCTGCTCGGGTCGGCAGGGATGAGGGCATCCTCAAACAGTTGCAGGGCGCGGAGCCTGGGAGGCATGTGGCGGGCATAGCTGATGGAGCACAGGTATCGCACGAGAGGTTCCCACACTGCCTTGAAGCGTATCCCCCTTGATTGTATCCGCGCCGTGAGTAGCTCCATAGTCAGGACGTGCCAGAGGCGCACGAACCAGGATGCTATCGGCGGTGCCTCAGCCCGCTTCCAGTACAGAGCAATGAGTTGCCTGGCAGCACCTAACATGTGAAGGGTGAGGATCCAGTCGCTGCGCGTGAGGGCCCTAAGTGTGGGGGGTCGAATGCCCAGCAGGAGTGTGCAAACCTCTTCAGGGAGGGGAAAACCCAACACCTTCTTAATGTGACTAAGGACCTCCTTCCAAAAGACAGCTAGGGTAGGGCACGACCACCAGATGTGTACGAAGTCACCAGTCGCAGTGCCACACCTCCAGCACAGCGGCGAGGAAGTGGGGAACATTTTGCTGAGTCTCAGGGGAGTGTAGTACCATTGTGTTAGCATCTTGTACGCGTTTTCCCTCTGCGGGATGCTGCGGTAGGTTTTGGGGATGTCATTCCAGAGCCGAGTCCATTGAGATGGCGTGATATCAGCGCCAGTCACCGACTGCCACTGCCTCTGATAGGGATGTGCAGGCGGAGCGACGGGGTGTTGCAATATGTTGTAGATCTGGGAGATGAGCCGTTTCAGTCCCCCGAGGGAGCGTGCCAATTTCTCAAATGGGGTATATGCCCTGGTAGCAGCCTGATACATGTCGTCTCCCGAAATCCAGTGGCGCAGCTGCGCATACTGTAAGCTAGCAGTTAAAGGGAGGCCAAATTCTTCCCTGCAGTCCAGCCATGATTTAGGCGACCCACCAAGAAAAAGATCTCCTGCAACCCTGCAGTCTCCTTGTGTCCAGCTCTCGAAGGCTCGGGTCTGGGCAGCGGGGGGAAAGTGCGGGTTACCTGCAATGGGGGTGTGTGGAGAGGGGAACGTGGTTAGACCCTTGGACACTGCCACTCTGTCCCATACTTCAAGAACCGTCCTTGTGGGGACCGCCATATATGCACTCCTGGAGCGCGCCACACGTGGTAGCCAAGGTAGGTCCCATATGGTGTGCCCCGTGACCACTCGGTCCATGTGGAACCAGTGCTTGTCGCTTTCGCGTGCACCCCATTCGATCACGAACCGGAGATGCGCCGCCCAATAGTAGTGAAGGAGATTCGGGCAGGCCAGGCCACCCCTGTCTCTCGGCTCCATGAGGACTTTCTGCGAGAACCGGGGCCGTTTGCCCCCCCATATGAAGGACGTGAGGTCGCGTTGGAGGGTTCTGATGCAGTGAATCGGGATCGGGGTGGGGAGGCACTGAAAAACATACAGAATGCGGGGGAGGACCGACATCTTGACAGCGTTGAGCCGCCCGAGCCAGGAAATCATCAAGGGTTTCCATTTCCGCAGGTCTGCCAGAACTTCCTTGCGGCAAGAGGCCCAGTTCCTCGAGGACCACGAGTCAAGGTGGGGTGTGAGGTCCAGGCCCAGGTATTGAATGTGGTCATCCGCCCAACGGTAGGGTGTGACCCCCTTCAGGAAGGAGACCTCCTCATCGGGGACGGTGAGGTTAAGCGCCCAAGATTTGGTGTGGTTAATTTTAAGGCCGGACGCCTGCTCAAACAGTGAGAGGGCTTCGTGCACCGCTGGGAGGGAGACCCGAGGATTCGTAAGAGTAAGAATCAGGTCGTCCGCAAACAGCGCCACCTTGTTAGTGCGCCCTCCGTGGGGGATACCATGAATGTCAGGAGCGCGCCTGATCAGCTCCGCCAGTGGCTCGACCGCAAGAGCGAACAGGAGCGGCGAAAGCGGGCAACCCTGTCTCGTGCCCCTGTGAATCGAGAGCGGCGATGTCAGTTGGCCGTTGACCCGAATTCTGGCCTGCGGCCCAAGGTAAGGGGCCATGCACCTGGAGATCATGATAGGGCCAAGACCAAGTTTCGTGAGGACCGCCCGTAGGAAGGTCCAGTCAATCCGGTCGAAGGCCTTTTCTGCGTCCAGCGAGAGGAGGCAGGCCGGGATTTTCCAGTGGTGCACCTTTCCCACTAAGTGTGCCAGCCTGCGAACATTGTCGGCTCCCTGACGGTCCCGTATAAATCCCACCTGGTCCGGGTTCACCAATCCCGGCATGTGCGGGTCCAGCCGCTTGGCCAGGATCTTAGTGTAGATCTTGAGATCGGTGTTAAGGAGGGCGATGGGGCGGTAGGAGGCACATAGGTCAGGGTCCTTCCCAGGCTTGGGGATCAGGGCAATTTCCGCCAGGCCCATATCAGGGGATGGGCCAACGGTATCAGAGAAGGAGCTGTAGAGCCGCAGTAAATGCGGGCGGAGTTGGGTCAAGAACAGGCGATAGAAGGTCAACGGCAGGCCGTCCGGTCCCGGGGTTTTCCCCACGGGGAGGTCTTTGACCGCTTCTGTTATTTCCTCCTCCTGCAAGGGGCCCTCTAGCGTGGCTGCACATGCAGGGGATAGTGGAGACCCCCCGAAGTCTGCGAGGACGGCCTCTCGTGCCTCCGCAGAGGTGGGCTCCTCAGCATACAGGGAGGAGTAGTAAGCGACAAATGCGGCCTGTTTGGCCGTCTCTGAGGTGGCACTGGTGCCATCCTGCCGCTTGACATTGGCAATGTGGGCCCTGGCGGCACGTGCCCGCAGCCTGCCGGCCAGCAGACGACCAACCTTGTCTCCTCCCTCGTAATACCGTTGCTTGAGCGCTAGTAGGGAGTGTTCCGCCTTGTTGGTGCGCAGGGCGCGGAGTTGCCCCCTGAGAATGGCGAGAGTTCTCTTTGACGCCCGTGAAGGGGAGACCCGGTCCCGAGCCTCCGCCTGTTTGATCTCGCTAGCCAGGTCGGTTTCCATCTTGAATGCTTCCCTCCTCCGCGCCGCCGCCAGGGAGGTGATGTGGCCCCGAATGGTGGCCTTGAAGGCATCCCAGACCATGTGAAAGGGCAGGTCGGGGGTGTCGTTAATGGCGAAATAAGAGTCTATGGCGTCTCGGATGCTGGCGACGTCGTCCGGGTCTCGGAGGATCCTCGGCGGGAGCGCCCACCTGCGTTCACGAGTGGTACGGGCCAGGGGGTCCTGCAACAAAAGCTCCACGTGAGCGTGATCCGACAGGGAAATGTCGGAGATAGCGGCAGCTAAGGAGTCTCGGGCCAATTCAAGGGAGGTGAAGAGATAGTCGATTCGGGAGTACGTCCGATGGGAATGCGAATAGAAGGAATAGTCCCGGGCCCCCGGGTTGTGGTAGCGCCACACGTCCACGAGTCCCAGGTCTGTAAGCTGCGTTCTAAGGGTAGAGGACATTGCTCCCGCGCCGTTAAAGGGGGCTCCCGCCCGGTCTAGCTCGGGGTCCCAGACAAGATTGAAGTCGCCGCCCAGGATCACATTAGTGTCCCCCGATGGGAACTGCTCCCGCAGAAGCGCCTGGAGGTATTTGTCCTGCGACTGGTTGGGTGCGTACACACACCCTAGAGTGAACTGTGCTCGTCCCATCTGTACCGTGGCCCGGAGGAAACGCCCGTCAGCGCTTTTGAAGGGTTTCACGGGTCCCCGCCTAATGCCAGCCCTGCAGAGGATCGCCACCCCCGCTGTCTTGGTGTCAGAGGATGCCCAGAACTGTGTAGGGTATCTGGGGTGCGCCATGCGTTTGGTGTCTCCCCTGAGAAGGTGTGTCTCCTGGAGGAGGATAATGTCAGGGGAGTGGTGTAGGAGGTAGCGCCATATCTGCTTCCGCTTGTTGGGGGAGTTGAGCCCTTTGACGTTGAGGGAGAGGACCTTCAAGGGTGTAGGGATGTTCGCAGTCATAGCACTAAGGGGGAGTGGAGTCGCGCAAGACCCAACATAGCAGACCCTCCCGCAGACAGGACAGCGGCAGCCTCATCTCGCCTCCAGCGCGCCAACCCCCGCAGGACCCACCCCGCCACCCCTTCGCAGGCGCGGGGAGAGAATAATAAGAGAGGGCAGTGAAGGGGAAAGTAGGAAGAGGGGAGAGAGAAAAAAGAGAAAAGGCGCAGAGAGGAAACAGAACCAAAACAGGCCAACAGGGCCAGTGTACATTGTCCCAGGTACCGGACATCCTCTACCCGAGGGTTTGGATGAACTCAGGAATGTCACTTCCTACGGGACAAAGGGGGGGAGCGGAGATCTAGGTAAGTTGAATAAGATTAAGTCGTCTCAGAGCCCGTCCACCCCGCTGCTCCAAGGTAGTCCGGGGGAGTGTCGGGCCGTGGGGCCACATGGTCCGTTCAGGCGCCAACGGGGCGCTGGGGCTCCGCGATGCAGTACATGGCCTGGAGGAGGCAAAGGGTGTCGTCCATTCCTGCAGACCCCCGCGGGTGGGGGGGGGAGAGCCACAGATGTGGCCTGCCAGTGAGAGGGGGGAAGCCCCTCCCCCAAGAACAGTGAGGTGAGGTCTCCATGGTGCATGAGGACACATCAGAGTGCCCAGTGGGCGAGCGTATGCTCAGGGCAGCTGTGGGCACAGTAGCAATGGTCAGTGTCCTTCCGCAGTCGAGGGGCGATCCCCACCCTCAGACCCAGAAGCGAGGAGCTGGGAGGCCTGTTCCTCACGGTCGCCCTCAAGAGAGCGGATGTGTGCGATGATGTCCTGTTTGGTCTGTGAGGCAGAGAGTGCATCCACCGGAGGGGGCCGTCGACGTTTGCGCACAGTGGACCATTCTGAGCGTGGAGGGGCCTTCTCCAGGTGGGGAGGGCGGGTTGGACTGTGGTCCGGGGACTCCGGCATGCCTAGTAGTTGTGCCGCTTCCTGATAGGACCTGAGTGCCCTGCGCTTGTCCTCCCACCTGAAGATGAGCGCGAAGGGATGGCCCCACTGGTAAGAGATGTTGAGGGTCCGGAGTCTCTCCGTGATCGGGCGGAAGACCTTTCGTCTGTAGAGGGTTGAGGGGGCCAGGTCCTGAAAGATCTGGATCTTGTGGCCTTCGTACCTCAGGTCCGGGTTGTCTCTGGCCGCCTTCAAAATGGCCTCCTTCTCAGTGAAATAATGGAGCCTGGTGACGATGTCGGGCAGGAGACCCGCTTTTCCTCCCGCTCCAAAGACTCGGTGTGCGCGGTCGAGGCGCGCCGGGGGGGCGTCTTCCTCGCCCCACACCGCTTGCAGGAGTAGGGCCACATAGGCCATGGTATTAGTCCCCTCTTCTCCAAGTGGCACACCCCGTATGCGGAGGTTGTTGCGGCGTCCCCTATTTTCCAGGTCCTCCTGCTTGATCTGGAGCTGGATATGTTGGTCTTCGAGGTTCGCCACTCTCCGCCAGATCTGCTCCAGGTCTTCGGTGCGGGAATCGACCGTCTTTTCCAGGCCGTCGACCCGGTCGCCAAGGTCGGTGACTTCCTTGCGAATTTCTTTGACGCACGTATGGACCTCCGACCTGAGGGATCCAATCTCAGTCTTTAGATCAGCCATGAAGGAGGACATGAAGGCCTGTGTCACCGGTGGAGAGTCGGCTGGCGGTGGGGGTTTCCCCCCTGATGATGATGGGGGGCCCCCGGAGGATGATGGCGATCCCGCCTTGCCCCACATGGAAGCCACTGATGCTCCTCTGGTCGTCGTGGGCGGGGGGTCCAGCCTGGTCCCCTTGCCGCGGGTCATGGTCCACTCAGGGCGGCAAAGGGCAGTGGGGGGCAGGGCCAGTTGCTGTGGACGATCCCTGGTCTGTGGCGGGGGATATGCTGTGGGAGGCCGCGCTGGCGCCCCGCGATCCAGCCGTCCGGGTCCCACGATCAGGGGCTCAAGACCACGAGGCTAGAGATGGCGGTGTGCGCCGTGGCCCTCACGAGCCCGAAGCCGGAGCGGTCCGCCAACAGGACGCGGGGCGCACTCAAGCAAGAGAAGTCCAGGATGTGAAGAGGCCGCAGGAGCGGAGGTAAATGGCGCAGCCGGGGAGGCAAGGCAGCGTGTAGGTAGAGGAGGCGCCAGGGGGGCGATGGCAGCAGGTGCTTCTCGGCAAGCAGGGCCTGGGGCCTACAGGCGAAGGGCCTCCTATGGCTCGTGGCGTGGCGCAGCCTCCCGGTCTCGGCTGGGTCAGGGCCAACCCCCAGCGCGGCGCCCAGCCGGCTCCGCAGCGACGGCCGAGGAGTGATCGGGGGGGCCCTCCCTAGTGTCCCCGCGTCTCAGCAGTAAGAGGCCCAGTGCCTGGGGGTGGAAGATGGCGAAGGCCCCCGGGGTCTTCGCCCGCTCGCAGCAGGATCGGCCAGACTGCAGCTCACCAGGCTCTGCAGGGCCGGGTTGTGGCGGAGAGGCGGTCAGGGGATGTGTCCTGTGGAGCCGGGGCCCACCGAGGCTCAGGCCGCGCCAACACACAGCGTCAGGTCCGCTCCCCAGAGTGCTGTTTACGTGTCCGGGGCAGCGGGGAGCGCCCAAGCAGGGGCCGTCTGCACGGGTGAGACTGTCCTCCACCAAGGGGGTAAGATGGCGGGTAGGCCCGCGGTCGAGCCCTGCTGTCGCCGGGCCCCCCCGGGAGGTGGAAAAAGGGGGGGGAAAGGGCGGCGCGCTACAGCTCACCAGATGTGTCCAGCGATGGGGCCGTGATCAGGGCTCATGAGCAGGGGGCCTCCGGTGACTCCTCCGGTCTGGGCCTGCTGTTCCCGCCAAAGCCGCGGGCTCTCGTAGATGCGGCGTCCAGGCCGCTGCTGTGTGCCCCGCCGGTGGCAGCCCGGCTCCGGCAGCTTCAGCGCGTCGCAGCTGGTGACAGGCTGGTTCCGCTGGTGGATCGGAGCCGCAGGCGGGATCAGGAGCGCTCCGGAGCCTCACCCAGGTCGCAGTGCCGGTCCCCTCCTCGAGAGCCAGTCCAGGTGTCTCGGCAGCGGACCCTGCGGCAAGATGGCGGCCAGCGGCCGAGCTCGGGGACCCCGGAGCTGTGTGCTGCGACCGCGTGAGGTCTCGCAGCCGCAGTTCGCCGCCAGGAAGGATCGCCAGCAGGGTCGGCAGTGCACCGGGGGTCCTCAGGAGTAGATGACCCCCGAAACTACGCTGAAACAGGCTTAATAGTGCAGCGGGGCGACGGAGCTCGCTCGAGACACGTCAGCTCACATCGCTGTCTCGGCCACGCCCATGCAACATTTTTTATACATTGTTTTATCCGTCTGCATAGCCTATGTCCTTCTGCTGCAACTGCCCTTTCCAACGCTGTATTGGGTGTTGTGATTGGTGCTGTGGTTACTGAGATTACCCGCCTCAAAGGTTTGGGCTCTCTCTTTATAATATTAGTATGGATTAAACCACCTGACATCCGCTCAGTTCCTTTCTCTAGATCCTCAAACTCGGCTGGGGGATGAAGGTACAGTCATCACATGGGCAAATGATTGGCTCGTGGAGCAGGTGTGAGCAGAGAAGCAGTCATTTGCAAAATGTGGCATTAATATCGCCTGTGATGCTTATCCTCAATTCATACTGCCTAGTACCACCAGAAAGCCCACACCCCACAAGTGTATTTAGGAAAACAGGAAATCAAACCAGGGGGCTTGACCCAAATGAGCACACCCAGCCAAAGTTGGTTCTTAGAGGGGCTCATAGCCTCTCAGTCACAACAATAAGGGGTCTAGAACCTGACATACATAGAGGCAAAGAAGGTGAGAGGCCACAAAAAGAATTCTAGCACGCCACAGCAGATTGAGCTTTTGGCTTACAGGCACCCTGTTATTAGATCAACACTGGTGCAGGAAATAATGTCAGAAAAACTATTGCGTTGATGTCAACCTTAATAAAATGATTTTCAATATTTGCATGGAACATAGAAGGTCTTTCTAAAATCGAGGATGAACACTTTATTGCCTACATCAATACTTTCCACTTGGTGATTGTAGGAAAGTGGGATCTGCTTTCGTCGTCACCCCCACTTGTTGCTGGTTTATTCTGTTTTACGACTTGTCTGACTGGGATCCTTCTAATCAGGACCCCAGTCTCTGTGTTTTCTTCATAAATTTGACAGTGATAAGTACTTTGGTACCTTCACAATTGGCTACTGGTGTACCTTTCTAAGTCCCTAGTATATGGTACTGAGGTACCCAGGGCATAGGTACACCAGTGGTCTCCCCTTGGGCTGCAGCATGTATTGTGCCACCCAGGGGAGTCCACTTAAACTGTGACTACAGGCCTGCCATTGCAACCTTTGTAAGTTGGTGCTTCCACTTCTCCCAGCAGTTATAAGTTTCCTTATAGCTGAGGTAACTACTCTTAAAACCTAAAACCCACCCCAATGGCAGGCTCTTCAGTCCTGAGGGCAGGGTGCTTGGTTATAAGTGTGAGGGTGCCCCTGCATAAGCCTATCCCTACAAACCCCGGAGTCGATTTTCCAGGCTTAGCAATTACAGTCAGCCATTTAATACATATAGTGGACATCAAGTCAATTACGAGATGTCTAACTATATATTGGCGATTAATAAGAAAGGGGAGTGATTCTGTTAAGGGAGTACAGAGGCTGGAATCGGTAATGCTATCGAAAAAAGAAAAATACCTCTGACACCATCAATGAGATTTTTCTTATTCCCCAGCGGTCTTCTTAATTAACCCTGGGTTACATTTATTTGTAGATTCATAATTCATACTTTGTTAACAAAAAGAAGGTTCCTACCACGTGACACATTAAAACATACGCCTCTTATTTTTTGTACATCAACAACTCTTGTCACAGCAAATAACAAAAACAAGTGACATAAATAAATACTATTTAGGGGGCGTGGCTAAGCACGCGAAGGGAATGGACGCCTTGGGGTAGAGCTCCGCTCTGAGCTCCCCTTCCCGGCGCATTTCTCCGGAGAACCGCAGCCTGCAGCCGGCGGAAAACCGCCGACGCTGCCACCAGACCTTGCCCCTGAGCACCCAGCCGACTTTGGGCGAGATCGGCGCACTACCGGCGCACCGGAGAATCAGCGGCGCTGAGACCGCGCGCGTCGCCTCGAGACGTGGGAGGCGCCTAGGAAAGACCGAGGCTCCGACGGGAGCAGGAGGCCTGAAACTGCGGCCTACGCGCGCAGGAAACGCACTGAGCTGCGGAGAGGAGAGGAGCCGCGGCGCCCGACCTGGCCTGACTGGAGGCTCCGCTAGCTGTGAGCTGCATGCCCGGGCGCCTGACCAGCAGTGCAGCTGCAAGTGACCGGACGGGGCACACTGGACTTCCATGACCTGGAGGTAGGAGAAGCGGCGCTGATCTGCCGGCTGCGGGGACTTACTCCTGCCCACCGGAGGTACCGGTCACCTTGACCCTCCACCGCGTGACCGACAGGGCGGGTGTCCAGCGTACGACAGACCGGCAGGCACGGCCGGACTGGGGGGAAAAAAAAAAACACCTACTGCAGCACACCCACTCACTGGCGGGAAACGGCTAGACCACTCTGGCGCCCGCAGTCGGAGACATACAGCGCCCACAACGCTCCCAACGCCAAGTGTATGACGCAGTGGTCCACATGGCCCGCCACCGTACCTGACCAACCGCAGAGAGACACGCACTAGCCCTGTGTTACCCCCAACCACGGCCACACCGTCCTAGCAGACGACGAGCACTTCAGGCTGCCGCCACGTGGACACGGAAACGGATGCACACCCGCCTACGGGCCACAATCACCGAAGACTAGTCCAGTACCCCGCCGGCTGACACCAAACACGCACAGGCTGGTCCTCTGGGGGTACGGCGCGCTGCTGGAAAGGATTCGACACTGTGGTGCAGATGTCTAACGGGCCGAGGACTCGCACCGGGACCGGCAACGTGAACTCAAAGGGCAAGATGGACAAATCCGGGAAGAACAATGACCCGGACCTAACGGCGACGAAACTAGACACCATGCTGGCAGCGATGGAGAGGCTCGAAGAGTCAATACACCTAACCCGTACCTCTCTGGCCACCAAAATCGATAGCGTAGTCATTGACCTGACGCACCTGAGGGCGGACCATAAAAAATTGGCGGAACGCACCACGGCCCTGGAGGGTACCATACAGACGCTACAGCCTCAAGATGACCAGTCACACAGGCAAATACAGGACTTATTGAACAGGGTGGAGTTCTTGGAGGACAGGGCCGAAGATGCGGAAGGCAGGACCCGCAGAAACAACGTACGCTTGGTTGGGGTCCCGGAGAAATGGGAAGGGAGGACCCCAGAGGAACACATGGAACAGTGGCTGAAAGGCATACTACCGGAAGGATCGCTCTCCCCGCACTTCGTGATTGAACGCGCTCACAGGGTCCCCACCAAACCTCTGGCGACAGGCTCCAACCCGAGGCCCATGCTGCTCCGCATTATGAACTACCGAGACCGGGATTCCATATTGCGCGAAACACGCAAACTCCAGGAGATCCGAATTGAAAATGCGACGATCATGTTCTTTCCGGACTACACTGTACAGGTCCAGCGGCAAAGACATGACTTCCTGGCGGTGAAAAAACGACTGAGGCAACTGGGCCTACAGTACTCCCTGCTGTTTCCAGCGAAGTTGAGGGTTGTGGCCGGAGAACGGACGCATTTCTTCACAGACCCTATGGCAGTGGAATCTTGGCTGGACAGCGGAGTGGACACGGATCCGAAAACAACTGAGGGTCATGCGCCCCGACGACAGTCCGGAGGTCACAGGCGAAGACGTCGACCCCGCCAGAGGCCCCAGACTGGGCCACGAACGCCGACGAGGACTCCCCCTCCAGCGGACGCTGCGAGACAGGAGAAACAGGACGCCCTCCGTCTGGTGATGGAACTCAGCGGGTCCCCCGCGCGGAGTGACGTGGCGGGCAGCAGCGCACAGGAACTCCACAGTGATGACGAAGCCATTTATGGTGTGCCGGACTCCCCCACATCGGAAGAACGACCCAATGTCACTCCCCAAACGGCGGACTACATCAGCTAACTGCACGACGAGCGCAGCACTTTGAAGAGACGTCAGCCAACGACTGTCGCAAGGGAGTGGACGGAGCTCGACAATGCAGCAAAGCCGCAGCGATAACGAGACACACTCGCGGTAGCGCATTCTGCCACCGACCCTGCGTGCTGCACATGAGGCACGCACTTGCCGGACGCCTTCTCGGCGTGCACGAGTCCAAGAACTGACACTGGACGGCCGTGCTAGACCGGGGTGCAGCTACAGAGACGCTTTGCTTCGCCTGGCAGCAGCTCGATTGGGACACGTAATGTATAGAGTTTCATGCATGTGCATATGGGGTTCACTGTACGCAAGGGTGATTTAGGCTGGTACATTCCTCCCGGGAAGGCGATGGGCCTTCACACCACAACTATATTGACTCAGACCCGTTGATAGCGTGCGCATAGCACAAACACCCCCTTAGATTTGAATTTTGTTGCTCTCCTAGAGTGTATGGACGGGAGCATGTTTCGCATCCGACCTTTTGGTATTTTGAATGTTCATGACGTTCACTGGCTTATTGTTCCGTTAGCCATGTTTCCTTCCCCTCATGTGGTCTCAGGGAAGTGGTGTGACAATTTAAGTGATTATTCGATTGCAGGGACCGCTAGCATGTTGGGGGGCACGGAATGCTTGGGAAGATGGCGGGAGGACTGGGCGAGGGTTGTTATTATTAAAATACTGTAATGTCAGCCATTAAGATCTGTACTTCGAATGTGAGAGGTATACACACACCATCCCGACGTTACCAAATCTACTCGTACCTAAAGCGCCACCACGTACAGATAGCCCTCCTACAAGAAACACATCTTAGCGCCACAGAAATCCCCACACTGAGACGGCGGTGGCGTGGACAAATACATGCTACGGGTTACTCGTCATATGCTAGAGGGACGCTGGTGTGGGTCAGGCCGGGCACTCCGTGGATTACACTGGACATACAAATTGACCCCGATGGTAGATATGTGGCAGTCCACGGCAGGTTGGATGGTAGCCCGCTAGTATTGGCCTCAGTGTATGCGCCTAACGCAGGGCTGGCAGAATTCCTTGCCCAACTGTCACACGCTTTGGCCCCCTGGCATGGGGTCCCCTGGGTGCTTGGCGGGGACTACAACAGCTCATTAGATCTAGCACTGGACCGCTCCCTCCCTCCCCCACCCAATTCACAGGCACGTAATACGACGAACGCACTACAGACATGGTCCACACAATGGGGTTTACATGATGCATGGCGCACTCGCAATCCGCAATCCATAGTCTATTCATATTATTCAGGAGCGCACGCCTTGCATGTACGCCTTGATCGGTACATGGTGACCACTGAGATCCTGCCACATGTCACGGATACATGCTACATGGGCCGCACACACTCTGATCACAACCCACATCTGCTGGCACTGGCGTGGGATCAACCTAGGCCCCCAATACCCACTTGGCGGTTGCAACCTGACCTATTATTAGATGGCCCCTTTAGAGGCTCAATATGCACGCAAACAGCACAATACTTCGAAGACAACTCAGGCACGGCGTCGACACCACAGGTTGAATGGGACGCCTTCAAGGTGGTCCTCAGGGGGCAGTGTCTGGGCACTCAAGCCCATTCCAGAAGGCAATTGGAGACAGATCTCAGGCGCCTAGAAACAGACCTGTTGCGAGCGGAACAGACGGCAGCCGCGGGCGCGGACACGGACTTACTAGAGGCACGGGCAGAACACGGTAGGCTGATTGACAGGCTGAAAAATATTAATTACAGGGCCCACTCAGCCCGCACACACCACACCGGAGACAAACCTGGCAAACTGCTGGTTTGGCTGATACAGCGCGAAGAACGCACAGCGCCAGTAACTGTGATACAACCGGTAGCTGGCCCGAAGGTATACACCCAGGCGAAAATTCATGAGGCCTTTGTGACACATTACAAAGCGCTATATGTGTCCCGACTTCTAACCACACAACCTACCATAACTGAATACCTAGACGACGTTGAGCTACCCGCCCTTACGGATGACCAACAGGATGACCTATGGTCGCGGTTAATAGCAGAGGAACTCCGCGAGGCCATCTTTGCCCTTTCAAATGGCAAAGCCCCTGGCCCTGATGGGCTGCCAGCGGAATATTATAAAGCCTGCTCTGACATCCCGATTCCAGAGCTCCTCAAGGTATATGCAGTGGCACTGGAAGACTCGGCCTTACCCAAGTCAATGAATGAGGCGACACTAGTATCCCTTCTAAAGCCGGGTAGAGATGATACACTCCTTGGCTCGTATAGACCCCTAGCGCTGCTGAATACAGATTACAAGATACTGGCATCGACCCTCGCCCGGCAACTGGCGGGTCTGGTGCCCGACTTGATACACAGTGACCAGAATGGCTTTGTACCCACTAGATGAACCTCCCACAACATACGAAGACTGTTCCGAGTGCAAACATACGCAGTACAAAATTGGCCTAGGTCAGGCTGCCTAGTTCTGGACCTGGAGAAGGCGTTCGACTCGGTCGAGTGGCCCTACCTACTAGCTGTGTTGTGCAAGTTCGAGCTTGGGGAAGCCTTTATTGAAATGGTCGGATTGCTATACAGACATCCCGTGGTGCGAGTCCGCACGGGCAAGCTGCTGTCCGACGCCATAAAGGTACGGCGTGGCACCAGACAAGGCTGCCCATTATCCCCATTGCTCTTTTCACTGGCGATAGAACCCCTCGCGGAAATACTACGCACCAGGGGCACACGCTGGGGCATTCCCCTAGCAGATGGTATACACATAGTCTCGCTGTATGCGGACGACCTACTATTATACGTCAGGGACCTCACCCGAATACCGCCGGAACTCTCGGAGATCTTCCGGTCCTTTGAGACCGTGTCTGGCCTCAAGGTCAACTGGGCCAAATCAGGGGCGTATTTGTTCAACCCTGATATTCCGGACCCTGAAATCAGGATCAATGGCGAGCGATTGCCGTGGCATCAAACCACGTTCAGGTACTTGGGAATATATATTTACAGGACACCCTCGGATGTCCACGACGGCAACCTAACACGCGCCATAACGTCCATAAGATCCCAAATTGCCTTCTGGAAATCACTGCCACTCAATGTCCCAGGCAGAGTGACATTGACAAAAATGATCGTCCTCCCCAGACTCCTATATTATTTTGCCAACATCCCGGTATACGTACGGGTCCACACCTTCAAAGAACTCGCATCCATGATCAGGGACCTAATATGGAATACTGGGAGGCCCAGAGTAGCCCTGCAAAAACTATATACGCCAACTAGTGAAGGAGGCCTTGCTGTACCGAACCTTGAACTTTACTATCTGGCAGCACAGCTGCAGTGGGTAACCGCTTGGCTCGCGGGAAACCGCCTGGAGGACACGGCCACGGCAGCATCTGTCCTGTCCCTCACACAGATACATACCCTATTCCACCCCCTGACACACCCGAGGAGAACGTCACAACTGCATGTAGATGTGGCGGTGCGATGCTACGTCAGAAGCTTACGGCTCACGAAACACATCAAACCATATGCCCCGGCACTCCCGCTCCTGGGCACCCCCAAGACCGCCTCTATTGTCACGGAAACGGCGCTGGAACATTGGACGCGCACTGGAGTGGACACCATGGCGGACCTATACGCTGATGGTGCCCTGATACCTTTTGCGACACTAGCCACTGACACGGGTCTCCCAGCGGGACAGTTTTTGCAACATACCTCCATAATACTGGCATACACACAAAAGTGGGGCTCCATTGCTGAGGAATTACCGACGCATCAATTAATACAGAGCCTACATGTAATGGGGAACGGCACACATGTGGTACACTGGCTGAATCAAGCACTATTGACACACACACAACACACGCTACAGCCGTTGCGTGACAAATGGGCAGTAGACAGAGGGGGGGACTGGACTGACAAGGAATGGCAGATGATACTGATGGGCCCCAGACACATTCCTCGCAACGCTCGCTTCAAGCTGATCCAGTTATATATACTGCATAGAGCGTACCTCTCACCCGACAAAATTAACCAGTACTTCCCAGATGCTGTGGCCGGCTGCCCGAGGTGTGCACTGGAGGGAGCGGACCTGCTGCACATGCTGTGGCGATGCCCACGGATACAGACGTACTGGCAGACTGTACTGACGGCATTAGATAACTGCACAGCCATGAAGATACCACACACATGGGAGGCATGCGTGCTAGGCCTGTATAGGCGAACCAAATTAAATAGAGTCCCCTCTCGCTTCTGGGACCTTGGCCTCCTCACGGCCAAACGACTGCTCACGAAACACTGGAAACGAGCCACTCCACCCCTGACGGCACATTGGCACGTGTCCCTAGACAACTGGGCGAGAGCGGAAGGCACCACCCTCCATAGCGAGGAAACAGCAGGGTTACGGCAGTTCCCAATTGCAGTACTATGGGATGAAATGTTAAGCTCCTTACGTAGGGAATGTCAACAAGCTCAGAATCCCACACAGGACGGCCACCCAGACAACGCCACCGATGCGCCCCTTGCTAACACTCCGCACTAGCAGACATGGTGATACCCTGCCCAACACTCCCCTCCTTTGAATGCCTACCACGGCAGACCCATTGTCCTCCCTAGAGCCATACTTGTGCCATTCGTCCCTATCCATTAACGACTATGCGCCCCCACTGCATTGATGAACCCTCGACTTCACACCCACACCACGCTTCCAGATCAGACGACCACGACCCCCTTTCCGTTTTTCCCCCTCTCTTTTGTTTTCCTTCATTGTTTATTTCAGAATGTTATTTCCTTTGTTGCACCGACATGGTTGGAACATTCGTGATGAATCGCAGACATGATGTATGAAGCGGAGGACTATTGCATTGTATGACATGCCCCGCAAACATGACAGACATCTTTGAGATGTAGAGATATGTATGTTGTAACATTCATGTTTTCATTCCTCCTGTGACATCAATAAAGGATATTTAAACAAAAAACAAAAAAAAATACTATTTACATGACATACATATATGTGATTAGTGACCAACAAATATTCTGGTTATATTACTTCTAACAAGAATGTCAAAGGGATGAGCTTTTAAACTTGAAGCAGTCCTACTTATTTACATACAATATTGGGACACCATTTTCTTTTGTCCTCAATATACTACATTTTAACAGGTCTTAGAGAGGTCAGAGAATTATTTTACAAACTCCAGTCATGAGCTTTGAACAGTCTGCTCAAGGGCGCCTAGTGTGATGCAAGCAATATTTTATCGGTTACTCTGAGCCTCTCTCAGGTGGGAGCCAACGCGTTTCGACCTTCAGTGTGTGGGCCCAAAAGGAATAATTCTTTCAAAGGTCTTCATCAGGGCGAGGCTATATTCATGTAGGACATGGGGTGCCATATTAGACTTGCATGGTGGATTAAAATGTAGCTTCTGTGTTCCTCTATTCAGGCGACTACTAGGGCTGTCTTTATCTGTTAGATCCGTCGCCGCCGCTTTTTTCAGTTTCTTTCGGTTTGCTTCTCACACAGAGTTCGTCTGGTCTTGGCATCGAGAGCTATATATTGGCTGCACTGAAACTGGTCATGTTTGGTATCAAACATGTTGGAATCCTACCCCAACATCGATTTGAGTGTTCAATGTAAGATTTCACATACTGCGGGGCTCCCCTAGAGGCCCCCCCCCCTATATTCCCGGTACCAGCCTTTCAGAGTCTAACAGCAAGCTAGTGATGCTGCTGACCACAGACAAGTTTCTGGCATACTGCTGCTGAGCTGAGCTCAAGCAAGGGAAGGTAGAACAATAGTTTGCCTGTCACAGGGAGATGTGACCACCTCTCAGACATGACTTAGTATTTTAGACTGGGGTGGTGCCGCTTGCCAGCTCTACCAACTGCTTTAAAAAAAAAGAAAATTTAAAATATTTTTATTGAGAACAATGCAGGGCACATGTTAATCAAGTAGCACAAACACTGGTCCTCACAGATTACAGTAGATCTTTGTGACATTTTACTCAGCAGTAGACTTAGTTGATTAACAACCAATAAAACAAATTCCTTCCCTTTAATACTACCTTGGATTCCCTCCCACTCCAGACTGCTTTTAAGGGCACATTTGGTGCCCTCCCTGCATACTCCAGTTTGACTCCTCCTCTGGCACGAAACTTGACAAAGGACACAGGACTATCCTCCCCTCTGTCCAGCTTCTGCCCCTCCTCTAGGAGGGGCCCCTGAATCGTTCCAACCCTTTCCCTAGGGTACTTAAGGGCTTACTTAAGGGCTTACTTGTAGGTGGCTCTTCAGATTAATTGTGGGACAAGATTCAAACTTGAAAGCACTTCAACCGTCTGGGCACCATCAACTTTGCTGGACTTCGACTACACCAAGGAAGACTCCTGCTGCTCCTGGTCTCGCTGTTCTGCAAGTCTTCTTCGTTGTCTGTGCCTGTGCTTCATCCAGGTTCCTCTCAATGTCTGAGGGCTCTAAAGACACCTGAAGGAATCGCCATTGGAGTGAAAGAGTCACTCCCCTGCATCTGCAGGCACTGCAACAAAGCTGATTGTTCAGTTGCTCCTGACTTCCCATGGACTAAGAAAGGCTCAGCAACACAGGTGGTGGTTCTGCAACTCTCTTGAGGCCTGAACTGTCCTCTCAGCAAGTTTGAGGCTAGTATACCTCTTCAGAATTGCTGGAACAGAACCCCTGTGCACTGCGTCATCTTGCCGTTGTCAAGGCTTGTTGACTCTGTTCTCCAGAGATCTGTAGGCTACCAGAACTCCAGCCTCCAACATCTCTTCCTGCCAAGATCTTAATCCTCACCGCATCCTCTGCACCATGGGCCTGCATGTTTAGTGAGCTGCTCGGGGTCCTCTTGCGACTCCTGTGACTTTATCCTGTGGGTCCTCTTGAGGTTCTTCTTTTGCTTCAGTGGGCTCCTACTTGCCCTGGACCTGCTCTGACTCTCCTACATGTGGTGAGTCGCTTGGACCTTGCTGGTCTCAACGCTGCACTTTTTCGTTTACCACATCCGTTGCTGTTGCCAATGCTTGTTTGTGCTCCCGCCAGACACCGACCCCCTGGTTCTTCATTTCTGACGTGGGACAGCTTGTGAATGGCTCCTGGTCTTCCACAGTGTCACCTTTTCCTCACAGCTGCAGAGACAAGATCAACTTCATCATTCCTGCATCTTTCGTCATCAGTGGTCATTGGTCTTTCTTGCCTTCCGGTCACTTCCAAGTGGCATAGACTCTATCCCCGCTGCTTGCAGGTACTTCTCTTCAAGAATCTATCCTTGGATTCCACTGGACTCTTTCACCTTCGCCAACGTCAACTTCTCTAAACTCCTCCAATAGTCTACGGCGGTTTCTGACGTCACTTCGCACCTATGCACCTGGCTTCCCTGGTGTAGGTATCTTGATTCCTGGGGTATCCCTGGGTGGGGTGACTCTCCAATCTTCTGTCTTCCACAGGGTTTCTTCAGGGTCCACTGGAATGGGTCCTTTCTCTTGAAAACTGCAACCATGACTTTCCCATTGACTTGCATTGATTACACTGCTGTGTTTCCACTCTGCACACAGCCTCCATGGGATTCCTGGCTACTTACCTTGGGTGGTTCCTTAAATAAGTGTGCAACATATACTAAGCCAGCTTCCTACAGAGGTAGACCGGATTTTTCTCTTCTTACACAGTCGACGTTGTATTAATCAGTTAGATAAAGGTCGGCCTACAGCTCCTAATTACTGCAAAGGCCCAGTATGCTGCAAACGATGGGCTACAAGTTCAACTCTCAAAAACTAAAACAATGCTAGTAACCTCGAGAAGATGCCAGACGCCAATATTTTATCTAGACGGCTCAGCCCTGGAGTCTGTGTCGGAATACAAATACCTAGGTATAATTTTTGATTCAATGGGTACTTTCATCAAGCAGAAATATTACTGTAATCTCTGCCTTTTGCTCCCTAAGGAACTCTATAAAAGGAATGTCACTACAGACACTTTTACAAGTTATGGCAGCCAAACATGGGCCCTCTCTTACATGTGGAATAGAGGTTCTAAGAGTGCTGAGAAATTGATTGATAAAGCTATAATTGGGACATATCGCCACATGCTTAATCTTCCTCTTCATGCCTCTCCAGCTCAAATACGTCTGGAGTTTGAGCTCTGGAGACTGGACATAAGCAGCTTGGGTGAGTACCAGAAATTTTGCTATAAGCTAAAGAATTCACTCAGACCTACCAGGTAGTATGGTGTGGAAGACTATATGGGATCCAAGAAACATTGAGGATCATGGCTTTTTAAACCTGGCGTATCTTTAAGGTAGAGGACATTTGGGCCTTAATACTTTCACAACAAGCCTTTAATAGAGTTATAAACTCAACTGGGAAAAAGATCTCACCTCTGGATGATAAAGCTGCACTAACTTAGAGATCTCATGCTTGGATGGTAATAGGCTCCTACGGCCTCCTAAAGCCTCAACTATATTTAGGGAAACTGTGCCAGCTAAAGTTCAGACTGCTGAACCCGCAATTGGGAGGTCTCCAAACTCTTTATGATTCTCTCTGCCTGTAGATGATCCTCAAGCGAGCTCACATGCTGTCTTTGCTATTATACACTGGTGAACATTTGCCATATTGTCTGCACTTGTCGTGCTCTAATGATGGAACAAAAGGGCCTGCTGAGACAGTTCTTCAATAGGAATAGCATACACTCTTGTCAGCTAGTAATAACTTGCCTGCAAGGAGGGGACCCGATGTTCTGTGGAAAATCTCTTACGTTCATACGCTTAGCTGTTGCTAAATTGGCTAAGATAGAACTATAAAGGATCGCTTGATTATTATGATTACGTTTTGCTGTTCCTGAATTAGTATTTACGTTATGAGGAAATAGTAAGCCAGTGCAATAAAGCACTTTTTTCCAGAATATTTGTTATACTAAACGTTTTTACTTTATGAGGAAATGATATTAAGCCAGTGCACTAAAGCACCTTACTCCAGAATATTTCCACTCCTAGAGCTATAACGTTCTCTTGGTCTTGTATTCCATGTATAAGGAAATAAAATGGAATCAAAGTATTTGTACTTTTAAAGATATTATAAAGATATTATGCTTAAGCTCCCACTTTTTCTCTCTTCTTCTGGCCTAGTACTCTGTGTGATGAATTGTAATTATTATATTGCACTAAGCACTTTTACTCTGTCTTTCAGAATTAGCAATGTTTTATGTTTATACCACCCTTTTTAGGTCGAGCCTCGAGGCAGTGCGCATGCGCTGCTTTTTGAGGCATGCTGTAACCCCTCTGTGGGATTTGTACACACTTACACTCCCACCGCTTTTCATTGGTTGCTTGGTCCGCCTTTCGGAATTACAAAGGTTTTATTTGTGAATAGAGTACATTTGGGTAGCCTCATGGATGTTTATTCTCACCCTGCCGACTGCCCCTGCTACATGTTTCCTTGTGATATGGGCCTTATGTTTTGTTTGCCTTAAGTTTTGTTTATGTGCACTACTTCCCTTTTCACCCCTCTCCTCACTTGCACACAGCTCTGCTTCCAATTCTCTTAATCTCCCTGTGTCTTCCCCAACACCTCCCACCCATTGGCACAGTATTGTTCTGTAATCACGCCACATCCAGCCCTCGCTTCTTCTTTGGTTCGAGCTAGTTTATTTTTTGGATGTAGACGTCATTCTTGTTCTCTCTGCCACTAATTAGCCTGCACTGTGAAATGGCTACAAAGTTGAATCGAGCGCAATAAAAAATAAAGTTATCACGGTGAAGGAGAGATTGGAAAGTAACAATTATCTCACCTCTGCTTAGTGGAAAAATAATTTGGACGTGCAGCAACAGAAAAAGGCTTGCAAGAATATTCTTCTTATAAACTTCACCAAGTTGTGTATCTTCCTGCTCTTATCAAGCTTTGGGTCAGGCCAGGGTTGGTGCAGGGCAGAGGCACAGCAGAGGGCCGACGACACAGCGCAAATGAAAACACATGTGGCGCTTCTGCGCAGACGTGTGCACAACAATAACTACAGGCAGTTGGGTGCAATGTTGCCGTAAGCTGTAGAAATGTATGTGTACGTGTGAGAGAGACATTTGACCTCCGTTTCTAAAAGACACGCTGAAAGGCATGCTGACATCCGGCTGTAGATGAAATGTTCAAAATAGATGCAATTTGCAATTTATAGCTGGAAATGAAAAAAACAATCGTCCTTTGGCATTTTTTAGGCTGAAACCGTCTAAGAGTTTTGTTTCTGTGTGTACCTTCTTCGGGTAAACGTCTAAACGGTGTCCTACCTTTTTCCCTTCCACACCAGTCTGATCCCTGCAGTACCGCCTTACTAGAAAGGTGCGGTCACAAATCTCTTCCTGCTATTCACTCTGTGACCCTGGGCTCACAGGCTATGACTCTCGCAGCCTCGGACAGGAAGTAATAACTCTCTTTGCTTTTGTATAATTATATGCCTCTCTCTAAACCCTCCCTCCCTCCCCTTCCCTCTCTCTCTCGCTCCCTCTTACTCTCTCTGTGCACTTCTCTCCGTTGTGTCTATCCCTCCCTTACTCAACTGCCTGCAGTAATACGTTTTCAAGTTCATGTTTTCAGCAACAAGGGGGCATATTATCAAGGGATTTATCTCTGCTTTTTTGGCTTTAAAAGCCAAGAAAGCGGAGATAAAATGATCTCCCTATCAGCAACAGGGTGCTAACACGCAAATTCGCATGTTAGCACCCTTTTTCTCTAGTCTACGCTTTCCAGGGGCGTTCCAGAGAAAAATAATAGGAGAAATGTTGTTAAGCAACATTTCTCCTATTATCAAGGAAATCGCTAACCCTGTTAGTGATAAAAAAAGCAGCGCTAACCGAGGTTAGCGCTGCTTTTTTTACACCTGGTATTTTCCTGACTTAGCCATGATATCCCATGGAAGGTGGATATCATGGCTAAGTTTGTGAGCCCCTATCATCAAGCTAACACCAAACTTTGAGAGATTATCGTTGGTTTTCCAGCGATAATCTCTCATTTGGCAGTTAGCACGAGGATTTTTATCGCTTTTGAGATAAACCTTGCTAATAGCAAGTTATCTCAGCGATAATTTCCGGCGATGCTTAGCGTTAAAAAATTTGTTGCTAAACCTAGTTAGCGATAAATATCGCTAATCGTTGGTAATATGCCCCACGATTCTTTCGTAAAATGCCCACTATTGTGCATTGCAGGACCTTAATAAACAGACGTTTATGCTAACGCAATATGTTAAAACAGACACAAAACTACGCATATGGGTGCTGAGGGGTTATTAAAAATATAAAAAACTACACAAGGAAAACACAGGAGTTTGCTACAGGCAAACTGTGTGTACATTGCTCTTAGCACCATCTCAGTCCCTCAACCTTCTAAAGTTCATATATTGAAAACACCACACATTTTATTAAAACATAAGGGTCTCTGTAGCATTTTATTACACTATAACAAGATTTACAATCGCTGGGTACATCAAAATGCTCTCTTTTCTACTTAGGCATATCTGTCTGCTTGGCTGACAGTTTAAAAAACTTTGCCAAACCCAATAGCTCTGCGTAAACACTTATAGAGTCCAAAAGGCGAGGCCTATTGGCTATACCAATGCTTGTTGGTACAGCAATTTGGGAGTGATGACCCTACCACCAATTTAAAGTATCCAGTCTTTGTTTCTTGAGTAACTGTGTTAATAATACAAACTGCTTTTACGATTTTATTGAATGTTTTAACGAAGGTTAATTGCATAGAGAGTCGGAAAACAATTGGCATTTTATTTAAAAAATATTTTTAAATTGTGAAATGAAAAAGGTATTTATAGAGTGCAGCTAATACCCGAAGGTGTCTAGGCACTAAGGCTGAAACTGACCGGCAGGATCAGAGATGGATCAGCCAAGTTATTAATGCTTTTCTAAAAGCCAGCAGTTGAGTTTCCCCTTTTAACTCTAAGGAGAGGGAGTTCCAGAGTCTGGTGGTGCCAACCATAAAACTTCTGCCACCCCAGCCAGCTTTCCTGCAGTTGGGAACCACCAGGTTGTAAGCAAAGGAATATATTGTGATATTCTAATGATTGTAAGTCGTTATTATCAACTGAACAATAAATATTACTTACATATGTGCTTCAACCATACATGGCACAAGAAATATGTGAAAGCTGGGCTCTGGTGGTTGGCGCAATTCTGGGCGGTTGAAACCCACATGTTTACACTGGAAAACATGTTACAGCATTTTATAGAGAAACTTTTTCCAGACATGCTTCAGTGAAGGTATTGCCAAACCATTGTAAAAGTCATAAGTAACTGTCAAAGATTTATACTTTCCACATTAGGTTTTGTCTTGCATGTTACTGCTACTGTTGATGCCACTCTTTCATTGCTGAAGCTTGCTTTGAGGTGAGTTTTAGTACAAAGGTGAAGATGCATTAGACTAAACCCACATTCAGTATTCATTGTATTCCTTTTCTTTCAGGTTTGTAAGTTTCTATGAGACCGGGACTGTGGATTCTGCTCTAGGTTACGTCATAGCTTTCCAAGTCTCAGTGGCAACCGTGAAGCTCTGGAACCTTCTGAATATCAATCCCAGATTGCACCTAATCACTTCGACGCTGTGCAAAGCCTGGGATGAAATTAAAGGGTTTCTTCTTGTCATTTTCGTTATGTTGGTGGCGTATTCCATTACGGTAAGATACCAACACTTTAGGGGTTGTTTTTTAACCCTACATTCAGATGTGTGCCATCAACACCACAAATGTGCCTTCCCAATGATTTATCTGTTTCAAAGGGATGAAATGTTATTCATAGCAGCCTTTGCGTCATCTAGCAAGCTGCATGTCTACCTTACTATTTGTCTATCTGGCATCATTTTTAATGACTGATTTCACCAGTATTTATCTTACTGTCTCAAAACTTAAATTGGGTTTTCTCCATCATCTCTGTCTAATTTTTGACTACTGTGTCCTCCTTATGCCCCTTTCCACCTCCAACTCCTTTCTCCAGCTTTCAGCCAGTACACTTGTGTTGCCAACGCCTACTCTGGTCTATCTCCACTACTCACCCGTCTTTCTCCAAATCCTTGCTGGGTTTATATCATCACGTGCTCCAGATTGGGACTCTACTTTTCTTTCTGTGACTAGTACCTTAAACTGTAATTCCACCTAATTATCATTTAGTTTCCAACTATTAAAGAACTATTTTTATAACGCTGACTAAGCTTACTCCATTCCCTAACATGTATTTCGCCGCTGTCACCTGTTGAGCCTCAGCATTATGCCATATGACCGTTTCTTACCGAGACATTCACCTGATATGTGGCTTCAGAAACTGTAAAACCTAATCTTTACTTTCTCCTGTCAGTCTTGAGCATCTTCAGTTCCTGGATAAGCATTTCCAAAAACCTGTATCCTCATCTTCAGAACATCCGACCCAGAAGAAAAAGTTACTTACCTTTGGTAACAATATGTCAGGTGGATACGATATCTTCCTGCATGTTCCTCACCATATGAATAGCTCCTAGGTGCCAGCTTGGATCAGGAACTTTTTTCCTCAGCAAGATCTCTCCAATGCCATGCAACTGCAGGTGGTGTCATATGATGTGATGTCAGGGTGTGATGACACCGACCTGTATTCCGCCCACCTGGCACACTGGCATCAGATCTCTTTTTCTGGACCTTATTTAGACATGCAGAGAGGAACAGAAAGGAGACTAATGATAATGAAACGACAGACCAATAATTGAAAAACGTGAAATATTTTTAGGAAGGCCACTATTTGAGAAGAAGAGGCGGAGAAAGGGTGGTAAGCACAGCCTGGTGCACTGAAGACTTGCAGGAAGTCAAACACCTCTTTGTTTTGCTAATCAATGTAACTGGCATCATGGAGGTGCTGGCCGTCTCTCACTTTACTGTACAGTAAGTCAGGTGAAGGCAGTGATATTTACTTAAGTATCGTCTACTGCATTTCTTTATGCTTAATATTGTTCAAAAAAGATATTTTGACATTTTATACATATATCGAGTCAGATGGAACTAAGATGTGATGCTCGTATTTATTGAGCACAGCGTGTAAGATACAATTGAACCTGAATCATTATCCTTTGGAGTTAGTGGGAGAGAGAATGAGATATTCGTCCAGTGGCTGATAGCACAACATGCATCCATGAAAAATGGGTTTAAATCCCAGCTTTCTCTCTTAACACAATTGTGTGATCCTGCACCTCTCATTTTATTTCACCATAATTGTTAATTGAGCATCAACTATGAGAGTATCTAGAAGAAACTAAATTCAGGGTGTGCGTGTGCTATATAACTGGCACCACATAATCTCCATTTGTGTAAGTGATGCATCTGAGGATTGGGGTGGATGATGCGACCAGTGTACCAAATACTCCTCCCCTTATCTATGGCGATGAGATACAACATTCTTCGAACCACTTACACTTTCTGCAGAACCCTTCAGTAGTGGGATTGGAGAGAATATATAAAGGCAGTCCCTACAACCAGTTGAACTGAAAGCTGTTTTCCTAGAAAACATGTGACGGGAAGTGCAAGGAGAAGAACTGAGGGCATGCTCTGTTTAGTACCATAGCAAACCGAGCTCTGCATGTAGTTACTAGCCTTTTTGTCACACAACAATAGGGAAATCCAGTATTGACCTGGGCCAATAATAGTATAGAAAACAGTTGGCCCAACCGACTGGTATTTGCAAGGTATCTTTGTATGACCACATTCAACAAGTTATATGAACAATGACAAATTATTGAACATTTATCAAGGATTTTATAACGTAAATCATCCATAATTCACAGTATCAATCAAGCACTGTGAGGTTGGAGGAGCACATTCATTACTGCTGGTCCGGGTCAACATAGCGGAAAATCTCCACGTGAGCAGAGAGACTCCCCTGATGCTGAAGCCACTGCCTCCTAAGGCACCACTGAAGGGACCTTATCTTCCACCTCGCACACACCACTAAAGGATGCACCAGCCCTGCAAGCCCCATAGGCAAAGGACCTGCAGGACCAAGATTGGATTCAGTCTTTGAATTATCAGACACTTTTCCCAAATACCTGAGGTCCTCTGAGGTGAATGTAAAGCTGTCATGCAGGTAATGATAATTGGTCTCCCCAATAAAGGCCAGTCTCTGAGTTGGAACTTTTGCTGGTTGATGAAGAAGCCAGGTGATGGACTTTCATGGTGCATTTCAGATGGTATGAGATCAGTGCAGGGGGCCCTGCCTTCTGTGACTTCCTGATGGAGGCCACGACCAGTACATTTGTGAAGACTTGTGGAGCAATTGTAAGACCAAAATGTAGTCTCCCAAATTGTCAGTGCCATAAACCCTTTGAGAATTGAGAGTAATGTCTGTGAGCTGGTAGGATAGTAAGATGAAAATACGTGACCTGGAGATCCAGGGACACCATCCAATCCTGCCTATATTTAAGGAATGGAGGACCTAACTCAAGAACAGAATCTTGAGTTTGTCCTGGTGAACAAATAATTTCAAGGGTCTTATTTCCAGAGTCGGTCATAGGCCCCTATCCTTCTAGGTGACAAAGAAGTAAAAGGAATACAATTGTTTGCCCTCTACTAAATGGAATACCTTCTTTGGTCCATTTTATGCAAGAAGGCAAGAACTTATTTGACAAGGCGAAAACTCCAGACTCTTACGATTTAGGCATGGGCCTCAATCAGAAGAAGGCAAAGCTGAGCAGTGAACAGAAAGGGAAGGCCATAGTCCTTGCCAACAAGTAGAGTACCAAGACATACATTTTCATGAGTTCCCAGTTGGCCAAAGAAGGAGAGAAGGCCCCTTGATCAAAAGTTGATGGTGGAGGGAGGACAAATCAAACCATTTTGAAGTGGCAAAACTGGCTGAAAGTAGGGGGATTAGAAATCCAATTATTTTCAAAGTGCTCCAAGTGGGAGTCTGCCGTTGCGTTGAACAACCACTCGCTGTCAAAGGACGTAACAATTAAAGTAGTCTTGCTGTCCCCAGATAAGCTGGTTGAATGCATTTAAGTATGATTCTTGAGGGTAACCACCATAGCCATAGAAAGGGCACTGTGTCCGCTGAATCTGCCAAATTTAAGTGTTTGCTTAGAGACATACCTCATATCACCCAATAATTCAGAAAATAATTTTGTCCTGCGATCTAGAAGGCTAGTCTCAGCCAACTTCACTGTTTTTCACACTTGATGGATGTATCGTCCCAGTAGGCATGTTGCAATATCAGTACATAGAACTGGAGCACCTGAAGCACAGACTTTGTACGGAGCGAGTTTGCTTGCACTCGTGGTATGTTGGTGCAAAATGGAAATATTTGGGGTATAGTAAAGCTGAAGATGCTTGAATCATCAAACTCTCCAGGGACTGATGTATTGACAAGAATATGGGATGACATGGCATAAGCCTTTGGCTCTGAGCAAAATACCTCAGAAGATGGCTTATGTTTCCTGTGGAAGGACTCCTTGGGAATTCTGTTATTGGTCCAAGTTCGTCTTCCAACTTCCTGGTGGTCTTTTGGTGCATAAAAACTCTGGAGATACAGAGCCAAAGATCATGGTCAGGCCCCAGTCGTCATATGCACATTTCATGACAATTTGACTGGGAACAACCTCTTCCAATATCACCTAAAGGTCCCAAAGGGTTTGAACCTAGAGACCCTAGACGATATTTTACATAATCTGCTGTCGACTAGACATTGAGGAATTCAATGAACACTGCAGATCGTGAGTCCCACGCTCGTAAGGTGCAGGAAAACTGGCGCCTAGTGACACCCCATGTGAGTCATTTCACATCCCCTAGCAGTGCCGTAGAGCTCTTGCTGAGGGAATAAGTTGCCAAATCCAGTCTGGTGCCTGGGAGATATTCATAACATGAGGAATCTGCAGAATTTAATTGAAACTCTCTGCTTTCTACCTGACACATATAAAAAATCTGTACTGTGCACTCTAGTACTCTCCTTCAGTTGTCCACTTACAAGTTCTGTTTTGAATTTTCCTGAAATACACCAACTTGTCTACAGCATTTGTAACATCCTGCATCAATGTTTATATCTCAGAAGGAGAAACAATTGTCTTGTTAATGAAATTTTAATGTTTTCAGGTTTTGTATAAAAATTAGATTCTTGAACTGGGTAAGGATTTTGAGGATTTTGAAGTATTTTCTAGCTAAAAAAAAAGGAACAAGTTAGAAACTGAAGCGACTAGACATATTTCAAGTAACTTAAGTAGTCAAGAGTCAAGATATGTGGATATATTTTTTACTCACTGATATATGTATTTAAACAGTAGAACAACCTCTGTAGTGATTTAATATTTTTAGATACAAGTCTATTCTGTAAGCATCGTCTAAAAATTTGAATGGCATTTTTAGTTTAAAACATTTATTAGGTGGCATGGCCAAGAGGTTAGACCTATAGGACACATCCTCTGGTACCTCAGTCATAGACCCCTGTGGCCCAGGCATATGCCCGGACCCCTAACTGCCACAGAGTCCCCCAGCAGTAACAGAGCATTGAGACTCCACTCCCCTTATTGGAAAAGCCTGAAACGGGCAGGCTTCGGGCCACACAACTGTGCTCGGGAGGTTAGAGGGAGCCAACCTTCTCTAAACAATGGCAGCCGCGGGCCTGTGAAGCCTTCTGCGGCTCACAGAAGGTGCGGGCCTAGAACGGGGGCCACCAGAGGCAACGGATAGCTGCTGCATTGGGATCAGGCTGCATGAACAGGTCGCCCCACAGTGGACTTGCCCTCGAGGTGTCGCTGCATGGTTGTTGACAGAATCCTGGGGCATTGCTGCTGATGGCACTACCATGGACCCCGTTCCTTTCTCTCCCACTTGCGAGTGGCTGGTATTGTCCTGCCTAACCCAGTTAAGCATCAAGTTATTCTCTTCTCTCTTCAGCAGACAAAAGCTGACCTCTGCATTTTACAGGAGACCCACTTGGTTGCCAAGGATTGGCAAAATTAAAAACAAAGGTCTTTCCTCAACAATTTTTATCCAGTATTGGGGTATCTTTCATAGATTCACATACCTGAATCATTCCCCGTCGCCGAGGCGGGAGTCCCACGGTATATAAAAAAGCAGTGCCAAAAGTAAAATACAGTAGTAGGCCCTATGAGAAAGGCCTGAGGCCTAGATAATAGTAGCCTATCTACCTCATTATGCTAAAAAGACCAAAGTCTTTGTTCCAACCAATCAGCTCACAGCACCATCTAGAACCCTCTCTGCAGAGCCAGTTCTCCTCAGATTTTCACCGCACGTCGTGTGGAAGGGAGTCTCCCTGAGTCTTTACTCAGTTTCTTCTCTACTTCAGGATGTCTGACAAAAAGGCCTTATTTAGACCTTGCAGAACATGTCAAAAGAAAAGAGTCCATGTTGATGACCAACATAAGGACTGCATTTATTGCCTTTATCCAAAACATGAGGCAAAAGATTGTAAGATCTGCCGTACCTTCCCTTCCAAGACCTTAAGGGATAGGGAGGCCAGAGTCCTTTGATGGCCCAAATCCTCTTCTACTGATGATGAAGACAGAGCTTCGACCTCCAGTAAGAGAGCTAGAGCGGATTATCCAAGTGAGGGGAGAAAACATGCTAAAACCTCCCACTCCACTTCGGGCTCTTCACGGAGATCTCCATCTTCTATCTCTGAAGCCCCAGCTCTCAAGGAATCTACAAAGAAAACTGTGAGTAAGAGCTCTTCTGTCTCCTCACCTGTGACTACCATCTCATCTACAGCTCCTTCGTCGACGGCTATGATTTCTACCACAGCCATCACCTCTCCTATCCTGTCTACTAGGATCTCCATTGTGACTAAAAGAACCCTCGTCGACGATCCGTCGACGACAGCCTCGTCGTCGAAGACATAGTTGAAGCCCCCGTCGACTAAGTCATCTATGACACCGTCGACGACGGTCTCGTCGACGAAGAAGCAAGGCCCGTTGACGATGAGCCCGTCGACGGTGGTCCCGTCGACGACGAGTCCGTCGACGGTGGTCCCGTCGAAGTCGAGTCCGTCGACGATGGTTCCATCGACGTCGAGTCCGTTGACGATGGTCTCGTCGACGCCGAGTCCGTCGACGACGATTCCGTTGACGTCGATTCCTTCGACGATGGTCCCGTCTTCGACGCCGGCGACAATCCAGCTACCAAGGTCACCTTTGTCAACGGTGCCAACAGGACCAATAGATGCTGCTTCAGCAAAACCTCCAACCACAATACAGGCTTTTTCTACGCCACTTTCTTCAAAACATTTTCAGTTAATATCGTACCAGAGGCATGAAGGTTCCTATATCTCGCCACTTACACTCTCTCATCTCTTAGCGACTTATGCTCATGAAGAGGAGGATGATTTTGAGGATGATGACAATGAGGGAGCTTTTGGGATAGCTCACCATCCTTCAGAATTGAACATTAAGTGCCAGGATGATGAGGAAGATGATGACTATTCTGAGCATTACTATCAGGAGAACATTGTAGTGCCTCATCATACAGAATATCGAAGGCGACCTCGTACCTCAGAGTCCAGCCATCTGCCACCGAGCCTCATTCAAGATTTACAGGCCACGTTGGCAGACTATAGACAGCGTTTTCCACCACAGCAGGTTGTGCCTCCACCCCAACCTACAGTCCCCGTTCCTCAACCTGAGATTCCACCGCCTAGGTCTCCGGTCACGGAAACTCCACAACCTGGTTTGCCTACACAGACCCCGGATACTTCTTCGGATGAAGAAGTAGAGAAAGGTGAGTTACCGAATAATCCTCCGTTGGATCCGTGGGATGATTGCGTTATTCCCATCCCGTCTCAACCAACCCCACAACCTTCAGACTCATCACCTGAGGACATAGGTGGGTTCCATAATTTCATGCAGCGAGCTGCAAGTAGATTTCAACTACCAGTAACAGTGGAGCAGACAGAATGTTTTCTTCATGATTTTAAAGAGGAAACTAGGAAGGTGTGTAGAGCCATTCCTATTATAGATTACATTTGGAAGGAAGGCATCAAAGTGATGAAAAATCCTGCTTCTGTGCCTGCTGTGTTACCACGATTGACAAAAAATATCGCGCTCCTCTCAGTTGCCCTTCATGTCTCACTGGACACCTGCGGCCGGATTCGGTCATTTCACAGGCCGCACAACAAAGGTCGAAAAACCCAGCCACACCCATCACTACACCACCAGATAAGGAGGGGCGTCGTTTGGACCTTATCGGTAAAAAAAAATTCCACCATGGCTGCTGCCACAGAGTCCCCCAGCAGCAAATTCTTTGGCGATTATAGGGCGCTATGATCGCCAAATGTGGTCCGACATGGCTGGTATGATTGATCTAATCCCGGAAGATAAAAGGCAGGAGGCTCGCAAGATATTAATGGAAGGGGAACGTGCAGCTGCAGAAACCATAGACTACGCTTTGGATATTGCTAATACAAACTTTAGACAATTGGCATGAGCTGCAGTTCTCAGACGCCAGGGCTGGCTAAAAGCTACCACCTTTCGGTCCGAGGTCCAACTAAAGATACTGGACATGCCTATGACGCAGAGTCTCTATTTGGGAAACATATCGACGAAGCTCTACAGGCAATCAAAACAGACACTGATACCGCAAGATCCTTAGGTTCACTGCAGTACAAGCGGGGATCTTTTAGAGGTGCTAGAGGACGTGGATGCTCCTCTAGAGGGAGCTATTATCAACAAGGCAGACAATATCAGCCTCAATACTGCCAGAATTATCAGTCTTCTTATCGCCAGTCCGGAACAGCTAGTTTCTCTCGCCAAGGCGGACGGAAGCGCATAAACAATCAAGGGCGAGATACAGAACACAGTGAGTTCAGTTGGGCGCCAACCTTATTTCCTTCCCTTCCTGTGGGCACGAAAATATCTGCCTTTCAACAACAGTGGCAGCAGATTACCTCCGATCAATGGGTGCTGGATCTAGTTCAACATGGACACACCCTGGAGTTTGTCACCAAACCACCAATGACTCCGCCCAGGGGTTCCCCTCCCCCTCATCTTCACTTATTGTTCAAGGAAGTTCATTCAATGCTCTTAAAGAACGCTATAGAAAAGGTTCCAGTTCATCAGAGGCGGACAGGCTTCTATTCCCCTTTTTTCCTCATAAAGAAGAAATCAGGGGAATGGCGACCGATCTTGGACCTGCGCAATCTCAACAGATATCTCAAGAAGCAGGGGTTCCACATGGTCACTCTTTCGGAAATTCTAAGTTGCCTAAACGAGGGAGATTTTATGGCTTCTTTGGACATGGAAAACGCTTACTTCCACATCCCAATTCACCCAAAGCATCGAAAATATCTCTGTTTCACTGTGGCTGGCGCCCATTATTAGTTCAAAGTACTCCCATTTGGCCTCAAGTTGGCTCCAAGGATTTTTACGAAGTGCCTGGCCCCGGTTGCGGCAGCACTACGCTCGTCAGGGATCCAGGTTTTCCCGTACTTAGACGACTGGCTAGTCAAAGGTCCATCAAAGGGCAGAGTACAGAACGACATAGCAACATGTCGCAATCTCTTTGCATCCCTAGGTCTCACTGTGAACGAGAACAAATCTCAATTGATTCCGAGAAGAATCCTGCTTTTCCTAGGAGCTCATCTGGACACAATACAATGCAAGGCATTCTTGTCTCAAGAAAGGCAGCTCCGTCTACAGACATTGGCCATAAAACTGTCAAAAAGAAAGTCACTTTCTGTTCGCCTGTTCGCTTCACTTCTGGGAATGTGTTCTTTGGCCATAAATCTCATTCCACTGGCACGTCTCAAAATGCGGCCTTTACAGGAGGAGCTACATCTTCAGTGGAAACAAGCAACAGGTTCTTTCGAGGACATCATCAAAGTCACCCCACGCATGGTAGATGCTCTTCAATGGTGGACGCAACTACGCAATCTAAAACAAGGACTCACATTCTTGCAAACTCCTCCGGACTTCGTTCTAACGACAGATGTGTCCATGGAGGGCGGGGAGGTCATCTCCAGGACTTCCAAGTGCAGGGCAAATGGTCTCAGAAATACAAACAATGTCACATCAACAGTCTAGAGTTGAGAGCCATCTTTCTATCCCTACAAGCGTTCCTTCCCAGAATCGCAGGGTCTTCAGTCCTGGTCCGAACGGACAATACCACCAGCATGTTTTATGTAAACAAGCAGGGAGGGACAAGGTCAGCTACGCTCTTGAAGGAGGCTCAGAAGTTATGGGAATGGCTGACACTTCCAAACATAACTCTCAAGGCGGAACATGTCAAGGGCCTTCACAATACCCTAGTGGACAAACTCAACAGATCCTTGTCGGATTGCCATGAGTGGGAGCTGGACAACACTCAATTGATCAAGGTATTTCAGACTTGGGCCAAGCCAACGTTGGACTTGTTTGCGGCCCAACAGAACAAGAAATGCCGGTACTAAGCCAGCAGATACCCTCAACAGGGATCAAGAGGGAATGCCCTGTCCATGCGATGGTCAGGGATTTATGCTTACGCCTTTCCTCCGATCCCGTTGATTCCACGGGTGTTGCGCAAAATGAAACTGGAGAGCTGCCGTCTCCTAATTGCTCCCAGATGGCCTCGTCAATATTGGTTTCAGGAGCTCATGTTGCTATCGAAGGAGCCCCCAATCAAACTTCTCCCGGCTCCAACACTACTGTCACGCAAAGAGGGTCAGATACTTCTCCCAGACCCTCAATCTCTGAAATTACACGCATGGCTCCTAACTTCTTAGAGTTTCAACACCTCCAAATTCCTCAGGATTGCCGGGACATCTTAAAGAAAGCGCGAGCCCAGAGCACATTAAAGACTTATCGTCTCAAATGGAAGCGATTCTGTTCCTGGTGTACTTCAAATGCTTTACACCCTATTGAAGCTCCAGCAGAAACAATTCTTCCTTATCTCTTACATTTGGCTCGTTCTGGTCTTTCTTTCTCTTCAATAAAGGTCCATCTAGCGGCTCTATCCAGGTACAGAAAGGTGGCTGACATTCCCTCACTGTGTTCTTCATCGCTGATAAAACAGTTCACGAGAGGCCTTTTCCGGACTTATCCTCCGGTTAAACCTTCACCACTGGAATGGGAGCTCAACACGGTACTCTCACAACTGATGAAGCACCCGTTCGAGCCGATTCACAAAGCCGACCTCAAGTACCTGACATGGAAGGTCGCCTTGCTTTTAGCTCTAACTTCTGCCAGAAGAGTAGGAGAAATTCAGGCTTTCACTATGAAGGAACCTTTCTTACATTTCTCTCAAGAGTATGTTACTCTTCGAACGAATCCAACTTTCATACCCAAAGTGCCTTCTCGGTTCCATCTAAACGAACCAGTGAAATTGCGAGTTTTCTTCCCAAATCCTACAACCCCGGCTGAAAGAACACTGCATTCTTTGGACATTAAACGATGTTTGAAGTTTTATCTTCAAAGAACAAAAAGCTTCAGGAAATCAGATCAGTTATTTGTGGCTTATGGCCAAGCTACACTGGGGCAAGCGGTCACTAAAGCCACAATTTCCAGGTGGATAGCCTCCGCCATCCATTTTTGCCACATCAAATCTAACCGACCATTACAGAGAGCTGTCAGGTCTCACTCTACAAGAGCTGTTGCAGCGTCTACAGCATTATTTGCAGGAGTGACGCTAGAGAATATTTGCCGTGCTGCGACATGGAAGAATGTCCACACATTTACAAGACATTACTGCCTGCAATCAGCAAATCAAGATGATGCGGCAGTTGGTCAAGCGGTTTTACGTCACCTGTTTCCATAAGAACAGATTCAGGTAACCAATGTTTTTACTAATCTTATAATGAGTCTATGTTTTCCAATATTTCTGTGGAGGTTAAACATGTACATGTATTACAGATTACTTGCTTCTCTTGTACTGATGTTACTTTTCCTGTTTGGAATTTAGTCATGTTTTCATTAGTAATATATTTACTTTGCAATTGTTGGTTGTTAAACATGTGTTATGGGAGTGTATCACAATAAGTCTCCCACCATCCGCAACCGACTTTCGCCTGGCTTACTGCTTGCTATTCTGATTCAGGCATGTGAATCTAGGAAAGATACCCCAATACTGGATAAGAAAACAAGTTACTTACCTGTAACTTCAGTTATCCAGTATTGGTATCTTTCATAGATTCACATGCACCCACCCTCCTCCCCGGAGAGTCAGTTATCTAATTTTGGGATACTCATTCCCACTTGTGCTAATGAAAACCTGAGGAGAACTGGCTCTGCAGAGAGGGTTCTAGAGGGTGCTGTGAGCTGATTGGTTGGAACAAATATTTTGGTCTTTTTAGCATAATGAGGTATATAGGCTACTACTATCTAGGCCTCAGGCCTTTCTCATAGGGCCTACTACTGTATTTTACTTTTGGCACTGTTTTTTTTATATACCGTGCGACGGGGAATGATTCAGGGATGTGAATCTATGAAAGATACCAATACTGGATAACTGAAGTTACAGTTAAGTAACTTGTTTTCTTCTCCTCCATGGCTACCAAGACGGCAGGGGTGCCGATCCTTATGTCAAGATCCTTCAAGGGTAAAATAGGACCTTTGACTGCAAAAATTCAGGGCCGCCTCCTAGTCCATAGGATATTCCTTGACTTCCCGAACCTGGCTTTCCGCAATGATGTTGACCGCTCGGTACAAAGAGGGGGAGTGACAGGAGAGGTGGCCCAACGACACCGGCTGGCTGAAAGAAATTGATTTGTGTGATCTCTGGAGAGAACAGCACCCACACACACAGGGCTATACTTTTTTCTCCCATGCACACAAGACTTATGCTCATCTCTAACATTTTCTGGGGACTAAAGAACTACACGAAGTGACCATCTTGCTAGATATCGAACCGCGTGCACTCTCCAATCACTCAGCGGTCACCATTGACATAGGTCTACCCCAGCATAATCTCCCCCCACCTGTGATGCTTAAGGGAAGCCCTTCTTTAGTGGCTGGCAGTGGTCCAACAGATCCAACAAGCTATCACAGATTATCTTAATGTGGTTGATTCTCAAGGCGCCCCTGTCGCAATCCTATGGAATGCTCTGAAGACTGTTACCAGGAGCGAACGTATAGCTCTATCCGCGGTGGATAATAGGTTGAGGAAGGAGAAGAGGGAGAAACTGCAGCAACAAGTACAGGAGTTTGAACGTATACATCCCCACACTGGAGCGCCCAGGTTTTGGCACAAGCTGTAGACTTCTAGGAAGCAATTAGCGGGCTTGTACCTAGACAGGGCCGAATACTCCTTTTTTGTCTTAAACACTCCTTTTATGTGGGGAGGAACACATATGGGAGGCTTCTGGCCAACAAATTCTGTGCGCAGCAACAAGCAGCGAGTGTGGAGTCCCTGCTGATGGATAAAGGCGAAGAGATAACGGCACGCTCCCATTACCTCTAAATTTCAGGACTTTTATGAGAATCTTTACTCATCCCAAGCCATTCTGGTGGATAACCCACCCATTATCTGTGACAGGCCAACACCTCCTGCCTCACTGAAGAACAAGCAGTACAGCTTGAACACCCATGGGCAATGGTGTAAGTCAACAGTACGGGCTCTGCACTTTTTTCTGTTATCTGTTGGGGCACACGGCAGGGGTTCCCTTTGTAACACCTGCCGTTTGCTCTCTATATGGAACCATTTGCCCAAAGAGTGCGGAGATATCACACAGATTACAGGGGTCCGATTTGGGAGCGACAAGCACGTTATCTGCTTATACACGGATGATATTATAGTGGCTCTAAACAATCTGACGGGGGCACTACTAGCGTTCTTGAAAGAGATGGAGGACTTTAGGGATGCCTCAGGATTTCGTATGAACATTCACAAGTCACAGGCTCTTAATCTCAATGTCCCCTCAGTGACTGTGACTCTCCTAGCACAGAGATTCCTGCCACAATGGACCTATGAATCTATTCCCTACTTGGGGATTCAGCTGGCCCCAACGATAATGGAAATTAGGACCCTTAACTACCAACAGCTTCACATCCGAGTGAAGGAGACCTGGCCTACTGGAGCCTACTGGACGCTCCATCTCCTCTCCCTCCTGGGCCGCGTAGCTGCCCTCAAAATGATGATCCTAAAGAGAATTATTTTCCTCTTTAAGACTATCTCACTGGAACCCCCCACCCAGAGATGCTTTGGACACTTCAAATAGCTATGCAGTGCTTCATTTGGGGGGGGGGGGCTGGAAGCTCCTGGATGTCAAAGGAACTTTGTTGGCGCCCCCCTGCCAGGGTGGACTTGGAATATCTGAAAGAAACAGGTTAGTATTAGATTCCTTACCTTAGAATATCCCCAGGCGTCAGTCTGGATCCGGAAACTTTTGCGTAGCAGTACCCCTGCGCGTCGGTAGGCGTCGTCTGCAGGCGTCCCCTGCGGCTCCGCGTCGTCGGCGTCGTGCGCCGTGATGACGTCGCTGGAGTATATAGACGCCGCCTCCGCGCGCTGACGTCAGTTCTTCTTTTTTCCGCGCCAGTTAGCGCAGATCCGAAGAGCTGTACTCCGGTCTTTTGACCAAGTGTTTGTAAAACTTAATCTTTCTACGGTGCCGGTAGGATGCCTGGATTTAAGAGTTGCGACGAGTGCGACCGCATGATGTCGGTCACCGACCACCATCGACTCTGCCTCCGGTGTCTGGGCGCGGACCACGACGTGGAGTCCTGCGTCGACTGTCGGGCCTTGACTGGAAAAGCTAGGCGGGAGCGGTCCCGCAAGCTTCTCGAGCTCCGGGTGTCGGCCCCGCGTCGAGAGCGGTCCCGGTCCGGTCGGAGGTCGAGGGAGCGGTCGAGGGAACGATCGCGGAGCCGCCATGGGCGCTCCGGGAGTCGCCACCATTCCTCCGGTTCGTCAGGTAAGCACAAGAAGTCGGGGCGTCGCCATCGCACCCCCGACTCCCCCCGACGCCCGCGTGATGCGGCCGGGGGCTCGGGTGTCCCCACCCCCGCGGCCCCGCGTGGGTCGCCGACGCCGTCTACCCCATACCCGTCGGTCCCTGGGGAAGGCGCGTCGCGTGAGGAGATCGAGGCCTTCCTCATTGCTATGAGGGCGAGGTCTCCTCCGGTGGGGCCTACGGCGCCTGCGGGCCCGTCGGTCCCGTCTGGGGGCCCGAGTGGTTCGGGTGCTCCTGCCCCGACGCCGCCGGTGGCTCCGGCCCCGGCGCCGCTGGTTCCCTCTGGTTCGTCGCCGGCTGGTCTCCCGGCCTCTCCGGCGTCGGTTCCTGTGGGCCTACCCGTGGTACCGCCCCCGCGTGGTGCAGCGACTCCGCCGTCGGCTCCGGCCGGCGTCGGGTCCCCGGCACCGACGCCGCGCGGCGCCACCCCCATTTCCTCCCCGACTCCGGACGCGGAGTCGGACCGGCGTCGGCCGACGCCGGATCCGACGCCGATGGGGCCCGTTGACCCCGATGTCTATATCGTCGACCCAGAATATGGGTATGATGAGGATGAGTATGGAGAGGGTTGGGAGGGGTCTGAGGACCCTCTATCCCGTGCCTGCCAGTATGATGTGGACTGGGTAGGTGATCTGGGTGATGCCAGTGGCCTGGACGAGTCGCCCAACCCTGGGTTTGTCTCCCCGTCCCCTGTGGCGTCTGAGGCAGGTGCTGCCTATTCGGTGGTCCTGATGAGGGCTGCCAAGGCCTTGCACCTTGAGCTCCCCGTTGCGAAGGTCAAACCGAACATTCTGACCGAAGTGTTTAAACCGCAGTCATGCCCCCAGGAGCCTCTGCTGCCGTTTAATGAGGCCCTGACGGATGTCCTTTTGGGCACCTGGTCCAGGCCCGCTTCTGGTGCGCCGGTTGACCGGAATGTTGCAAGGCGTCACCGTCCATGCTCGGACGACCCTGCCTTTTTATCCACCCATCCCTCCCCGGAGAGTCTGGTGATCCAGGCCTCCACTTCGCAGTCCGCATTTCCGTCGGCTCCGCCCGATCGGGAATCAAAGCGGTATGACCAATTTGGTAAAAAGGTCTTTTCCTCTTTGAGCGCTGGACTGCGGTCTTGTAATACCGCGTGCCTCTTGGGCCGCTACACCCACTCCCTGTGGGATACGGTCGAGGAGTGTCTGCCGCAATGCCCCCAGGAGGTGCGGGACAAGCTCACCCGGGCCTTAGTTGAAGGCCGGGATGCGGCGCGGTACTCGATCCGTTGTGGTCTTGACACGACCGACTCGCTGGGTCGGGCGATGTCCACAACGGTGGCGATTCGTCGCCATGCTTGGCTGAGATCTGCCAACTTCTCGCCAGATGTCCAAAATTCACTCATGGACATGCCATTTGATGGCAGTCGCCTGTTTGGTGACAAAGCGGACCACGCGCTGGAGCGCTTCAAGGACTCCAGGGTCACGGCCAAGTCCTTGGGTCTTTCGACCCAGCGCCAGCAGACGGGTTCGTTTCGGCCCTTTCGTGGCCAAGGGAGGGGAGGTCCCACACGTGCTGCCAGCCACGCGACGCAGAGCGCTCCCCAGCGCGGTGGCGGCCGTGGTTTCCGCCGTGGTGGCGGTAGAGGCCAGCGGCGTGGTCAGTCCACGCCTCCCTCCGCTGCTGCGTCCAAGCCTTCCTAGTCCGAGCTTTCGGGCTCACGTGACGCCAGTGGGTGGCAGGGTTCGCCATCACCACTCACGCTGGCGCGCGATAACATCGGACAGGTGGGTGCTGCAGCTTGTCCGAAGGGGCTATGCCCTCCCCTTCGAGTCCACTCCTCCAGCCATGCCACCGCAGAACCACCGTGTGTCGGGGGACCACTTGACACTTCTGCAGGAGGAAGTTACGGCCCTCTTGGCCAAGGGGGCCATCGAGCGCGTTCCTGGGCCAGAAGTAGGGTGTGGTTGCTACTCCCACTACTTTCTGGTGCCCAAGAAGGACAAAGGAGGCCTGCGTCCTATCTTGGACCTACGGAACGTCAACGGCTTCCTCCGGAAGGAGAAGTTCAAGATGTTGACTTTGGCTCAGGTCTTGGCTGCTCTAGACCCACAAGACTGGATGGTAGCGTTGGACTTGCAGGATGCGTATTTTCACATCCCCGTCCTGCCGGCCCACCGGCGTTACCTGCGGTTCACGGTAGGCCACGAGCACTTTCAGTTTATCGTGCTCCCCTTCGGCCTTACCAGCGCCCCGCGGGTGTTCACGAAAGTGATGGCGGTGGTCGCAGCTCATCTGCGCCGGTTAGGGGTGTCAGTCTTCCCCTACCTCGACGACTGGTTGTTGAAGGCGGGCTCGCCCCAGACAGTCGTCCACCACCTTCAGATGACGGCAGACCTCCTGCACGAGCTGGGGTTTTCCATCAATGTGCCGAAATCACACCTGTGTCCCTCTCAAAAGCTCCTTTTCATCGGAGCGGTTCTCGACTCGGCGCAGTTTCGGGTTTATCCCCCGGAACGGCGGGTCCGGGATATTCAGGCTCTGATTCCCATCTTTCAGCCGTTATCCCGGGTTTCGGTCAGGTTGACGCTGCGGCTTCTGGGGCTGATGGCCTCCTGCATCCTACTGGTGCATCACGCCAGGTGGCGGATGCGGGCTCTGCAGTGGGACCTGAAGTTTCAGTGGGCCCAGCATCAGGGCAACCTATCCGACCATGTCCTGATCTCGGAGGGCACTGCGAGACAGTTGCAGTGGTGGCTTACGGACCGCGATTGGGTCAGAGGCAGATCCCTCTCCCTTCCCCAACCGGAGCACGTGGTTGTGACGGACGCGTCCCTCCAGGGCTGGGGTGGCCACTTGGGAGAGGCGGAGATCAGAGGCATCTGGTCTCCGGCGGAGTCCCGGCTCCATATCAACATGTTGGAGCTACGGGCGATTCGCCTAGCACTGAAGGCATTCCTCCCCTTTGTCAACGGGAGTGTAGTGCAGGTGTTCACGGACAACACCACCGCCATGTGGTACTGCAACAAACAGGGCGGTGTGGGGTCGTGGACCCTTTGCCAGGAGGCTCTGCGTCTCTGGCAATGGCTGGAACGTCAGGGCGTGACTCTGACGGTTCAACACCTGGCAGGTTCTCTGAACGCCAGGGCGGACGAACTCAGCCGTCGGTGCTCGGTGGATCACGAATGGCGTCTGAACTCGGACGTGGCGAGAGGCCTCTTTCAGCAATGGGGAGAGCCTTGGTTAGATCTATTCGCCACAGAAGAGAACGCGCAATGTCATCAGTTCTGCGCGTTGGAGTTTCCAAGACGGCACTCGCTCGGCGACGCCTTTCGGCGCGAGTGGAGTTGCGGTCTGTTGTACGCCTTTCCGCCTATACCACTTCTGCCCAGAGTGCTGAAGAAGATCAGGCGCGACCGGGCCCAAGTTATCCTTGTGGCTCCGGACTGGGCTCGAAGGTACTGGTATCCCGAGCTACTCAGCATGACAGTCGGTCCCTCGATCCGCCTGCCCCTTCAGGAGGACCTTCTGTCGCAGCAGCAGGGGACGGTCCTCCACCCGAACATGTCCAGTCTCCACCTCCATGCTTGGAGATTGAGCGGCGACAGTTGAGGCCATTTGACTTGCCTCCTGAAGTCTGTGATGTTATTCTGGCAGCCAGGCGTCCCTCCACAAAGTCGGTATACGCCTGCCGGTGGAACAGATTTGTGGCATGGTGCACAGCAAAGGCTGTGGACCCCCTTTCTGCCCCTCTGTCTGAGGTTCTCCTCTTCCTTCTTTCCCTTGCCCAGCAGGGCTCTGCTCTGGGCACTATCAAGGGCTATCTTTCTGCCCTTTCCGCTTTCTTAAGGCTACCTGTTCAGCCATCTTTATTCAAGTCCCCTATTGTATTACGATTCTTGAAAGGCATCACGCACATGTATCCACCTGCTCCGTTCGTGATGCCTCAGTGGGACTTGAACCTGGTTCTGACTTTCCTGATGTGTGCTCCCTTTGAGCCTCTTCATTCCTGTCCTCTCCGTCTTCTCACTTTAAAGACGGCCTTCCTGGTTGCCATCACCTCTGCCAGGAGAGTGAGTGAGCTCCAGGCCCTTTCTATTAAACCTCCTTTCTTGTCTGTTCATCCTGACAAGGTGGTTCTTCGGACTAGACCTTCTTTCCTGCCCAAGGTAGTCTCTGCTTTTCACATTGGGCAGTCCATCACCTTGCCTTCCTTCTTCCCGCCTCCGCATCCTTCAAAGGATGAAGAGCGGCTCCATCGTCTGGACCCAAAACGTGCGCTTTCATTTTACATGGATCGCACACGCCAGTTCCGGGTGGATGACCAACTGTTTGTTGGCTACGTGGGTGAGAAGAAGGGAAGGGCGGCACAGAAACAAACCATCTCTCGGTGGGTCGTCCTGTGCATCAAAGCATGCTACTCTTTGGCTCGGAAGGAGCCTCCTGTTGGGCTGAGGGCCCATTCCACTCGGGCTACGGCGGCTACTACTGCCTTGGGCCGGGGAGTCCCTTTGCAGGACATTTGCCAGGCGGCTACGTGGGCCTCGCTGCACACCTTTGCGAGGCACTACTGCCTGGACAGTCAAGTCCGGAGGGATGGCTTCTTTGGCAGTTCGGTCCTCCAGGACTTTCTGGTGTAGGTTGTATTGGTTCGCAGACCCACCACCGGGGTTGGTATTGCTGGGGTATCTATTCTAAGGTAAGGAATCTAATACTAACCTGTTTCTTTCAGATGAACAAGTTACTTACCTTCGGTAACGATATATCTGTAAGAAACAGTAGTTAGTATTAGATTCCTTACCGCCCCACCCGTCCTCCCCGTTCTGCGAACTGATACCTAGGGTTAAGGACATCCCTTTCAGGGCCCTAGTTTCAAATGGCACCAGTGTTAGTTCTCACATGGCTCTGCGTGTTCTGGCGCGGAAAAGCTGTGTGCAAAGAACTGACGTCAGCGCGCGGAGGCGGCGTCTATATACTCCAGCGACGTCATCACGGCGCACGACGCCGACGACGCGGAGCCGCAGGGGACGCCTGCAGACGACGCCTACCGACGCGCAGGGGTACTGCTACGCAAAAGTTTCCGGATCCAGACTGACGCCTGGGGATATTCTAAGGTAAGGAATCTAATACTAACTACTGTTTCTTACAGATATATCGTTACCGAAGGTAAGTAACTTGTTCACCGAGCTTACTGTACTATTACCATGGAACTCAGCTACGCTATCTTGTGGAATGGTCCAGGCCGGAGTCGGAGAAATTCTTGGTCTACTGACTATATGCATCGGTAATTCTCTTTGAGAGTTAGCTGGGGTGGGTTTGTGTGTGTTGAGGTTTGTTGCAATGGTTGACATGGTTGCCCGTAATCAGCTATAGTCATGCTTACAGATGCTTTTTCTGCCTTTGACAGTTGTCTAATGCTTCTTCTCGTTGTGCACCAATAAAAACAATTTTGAATCATAAAACATTTATTAACTTAAGGGGCATCTTATATTCAAGGGGATGAAACGGGAAGAAGACAACTGACCAAAAGTCTAACTACTATCATAGAACCATGCTAGGAGTGATTACTCTTCCAGGGAGACAAGTGAAATCGTCAAATAGTGCCTTAAAAATAATCAAACACTTTTCATTGCTCAAGTTTTGTAATTGTGCAGAATTTCTCGGTTAGTTAGGAGCTTTAGTGCTAAGCAACAGTCCTAGCATTCAACCTAACCCGGTAGACTTTACTGGGAGATGTGTTATATCTGTGGGCAGAGCCTCAGTGCTGACAAATGGAAAGTACAAGAGATGGCCTTCCCCACAGTTCAATGACACTGGATGAAGTAATCAGAGGCTGCTGGGTTGCTTTGTCGTTGTAGATGAGCCATGTTTGCAAAAATCATTGAACTGAAGCACGAAACGAGCCCTAAGTGGATGCAGTATCATTGTTCAGTGAAAAGATGCTGGTACCAGTCTGCCATCTTGACCATGTCCCAGAATGAACCTTTTTGTTATGTTATTACTTTCTTACTAAAACAAATAAATCTAAAAATGGTGTAATTATAATGAATATTCTTTCATAATTACTAGGTTGATTTCCAGTAGACTAAGTAGTCATCTGCATAAGGTTGGGGCAGATACAAGTATGTTATACTGCGGCCGGTATGAGGAGATGGTGCTACCAGGGTGCCATTTTGACTACACCCCAAAATTAACCTTTCTGTGTTAATAATAAGTGTGCAAATGCCTATTTACATTATATAAGCCACATGCCTGAATATTTTCAGTCCCATGCCACCATTCCTTGTATGGTATTGACAATAAGGAAGTTTGATTCCCAGGCTCTTTCAAAAGAATTTGGTGTGATACAGTCATTCTGCTGATTTGGCTGCTAACTACTTGGTCCTCATGATGACCCTGTTCTAATCACTTATAGGATCGAAACATTGACTTATTCCTAGCGGACTGATATTGATGTTATTATATATTTTACAAATGAACTCTAATTTTGAATATTTCTGCTAAAGTCTTGTTGAATATCAAACCCTAGATTGTATACACTGTAATAAAGGAATTGCGCACTTTATTCATCTTTGTCACTTTCACTGCTCTGTTTTTTGGAGCACTTTCAAATATGAACTACAAACCATGTCTTTGCCATATTGATACTTAGATTGGTCAATAAATTGTATTTACATATTGTGGTAGACAAATATTGTAGCAATATCTGATTATAATTATTCTATCTGATATAGACTTCTAACGACAGATTTCTTACTTTTTGAATTTCGTGAGGCGTCAGACTTGATCCGAAATATTTTTTGTGATCAGTACCCCTGCGTGACGATAGGTGGCATAGATCAGCTCCGCGGCCGTCCTCAACATTGTTTGCGCAAAAGACTGTTTCAGTACCTATACAGCCACCTCCCAGGCGCACTGCCGTCTGTTACGTTTCACGTCTTTCCACTTCAGAAGCGCTTATCCATGAAGAACACTGGCCACTGGTGTGTCAAAACTAGGGCCCTGAAAGAGATCTTGCCTGTCCCTAGAAATGTTTTTTTTTTTTTGCAGAGTTTTATATAGCGCGAATTAGACCCGAACCGAATCGGATATCAGAGCGCTTTACATAGCACCAGTTACGTTACATGAGGACGGACACACATTCATTTCAGGCACAGGGAGATTAAGTGATTTGGCCAGAATCACAGGAGGTTTTGGCGTCGTTACCGAGACTCGAACCCAGATCCCCAGGTCCGAGGTCGAGCGCCCTAGCCGTTAGGCCTGAATCATCTGTTCGCAGAACTGTCAACGGGCGCAGAGCCGATCAACACCACCTACAGGTGTGCAGGGGTACTGCTCACGAAAAATCTTCCGTATCCAGTATGACACCTGTACAAATTCAAAATGTAAGGGTTCTGCGGCTAGATATAGTCTTGAACAGATGTAGTTCCTTTCGTGAAGGGGATCCTGTACATTTAGGGCATAATACAGGCTCAATTGTCTGTATTTCTTGGGTGGCTAAGCTAATTTGCAGATAAGTCTGCCTGTGCAGTTAATTGGGCTGTCAAACACCAGTGTTTTTCTGATTCTGCTCTACTCTGTTCTGTAATGTAATGGATCTGCGCTGCTGGGTAATAATTAATCAGATGAGGAATGTCCATTGTAACCTCTCCCGGCAAGCAGTAGGCTAACACTCTCGTGATCCTTGACTTCTTTCTAGTACATATAAGACCCTCTTCTTCTAGGGTTCTAGCGAGAGTATTTACATTTCATATATCATTCTCAGTAGGACAGTCCACTTGATTGCTGCTTGTCGTCCTAGCAATGAGAGGATCCCCATATATAAGGAGTTTAAGTATTTCTATGTTGAGTTCAGGAGGTGTTTTCTGGAAGCTGTTTTGTCTAATGACATCATCATTTTAATGCCTTAGTATTGGATATTATTTTCAGCCCATTATTTTGGGAATGTATCCTGTGGAAATATTTAATATTTGCAACTTTTGCATATTGATTTTGAAGCCTGAGGATGAGTTAAAGGTATTAAGTTCATCTAGGAGGACAAACTTTGAGCACAGTGTGTAGTGTAGTTCCTATTTTCCCAATAGGCTCTGCGCATTGGAATAGTACCTACAGCAGTAAAGGCCTAGGCCAGACGTTAACTAGGTCTACTACTGTCGATACTAGACTTAAGTTTTGGGTTTGCCAGCTTAGCTCAGAGTTCGCTAGAAACTTTCTCGAATGTTCAGGAAAGAATTAACTCCCCTGATTAGACAAGAAGGGATTTAGTTTCTGACAACCATAGAACATGACAACTTTGCTCTCCCCTAATCAAGAGTCAATCTCAAGAGTCGTGTGAGCACAAGGCAATTATTTTACTCAGTCAGTACGTGCATTCTTAGTCTCATCAGATTGTAGAGAAAAGGAAGAGACGGGCGTGTTCAATAAAAAGGTGTTATTTATTGATCAGTCTCTTTTCTCGTACAAGAGAAATGGATCGATATTATTGCAATACTTATAGTTAAGTAAAGTGCATACATTAAAAGCAATAGTATAAAATAATACTGTAAAAACATTGATATGGTTTCTGAGCCATATGATGTTTAAAATGATTAAAATATATTTACATACACATATACATTTGACTAAACGTACTCAACTGGTGTTTCTAAATACGCCTACCCCGTGTACCTGACCTGAGTCTAATGCGTGGGCGGGAATAGAAAGTTACAGTTTAAGTTAAGTTTGTTTTTGCCAAGTGAATAACTAAAGAATTCTCTGTGAGGGGTTATTCAGTTCTGTACCTGGAATTTAGGATGAATGAGGAATGGTATCTCTTTCTCTGCTCTCGATATTCCAGGCTGCCTGCGAGGGCTGCCCGAAAGCGCCGGTGCTGGGTCTCTCGGCTTGAGATAGCAGCGCGTCTCTCAGCGCGTCAGGAAGGCGGGGCTGCTGCCAGCGGGGTCTGCTTCTGCTCTCGGCTTCGGCAAGTATGGCTGCTCCGTCTCGTCACCACGCGTGTGTTTGCATAGGGCAAGATCGGCAATATTTATACCTTAAAGGTGCCGAGATTGACGTAAGGATGGACATAGATACGTCAATAAAGATGTCATACGACTTGCTCGTTAGCACATTCTTTACTAAAGTTCTCTGTGAAATCAAAACAATGGCCGCACGGATTTTCCAGGTTGTCATAGGTTTGATTTGTTATGAGAACGTCGTATGCCTTATCAGGGGCTGGAGGAATGTCGCTTGTCTAATTAGATCTCAAGCGTTATGACCTAATCAGATAACACGTTCCTGTGCCGTAGTGTGACTGCGTCAGATAACGGTATCTGCATCATGGGGGCTGTTCTTGCCTCATGGGCTGACTGTTAGTTAACTTGATAGTTAGTTTAACCAGAATAGGGTCAGGAATAGGGGGATCGATTCAGAACCTATAGGAATACATGACACCCACTCCACGCTAACTATGGTCATATTTACTAATCTATGCATAGTATAACATAGTACAACATACTATAGAGTATAGTGTATACCTCACCACCCCAAAATACATAAATGCATTTTGAAATTTTCAAATATACTGAAAAATTGCAGTCATATATATTGTATGCACTTAAGCTATGAATTAAACGCTAAAGTAAACACGCATTTGTAGACATTATTGCTTATTTGGTATATGAGAAATACACATGAAATGGCTCTTAATATGGCTATACAGAAAAAAAGTTCGAGACCATTTCATCACATAATAAAATATTTGTGAACATCCCAGCGGGCAACTAAAGTTTATAAAGTATCTAAAAATAGAAATCTTAGTTCTCTAGGAATAGTTTCTTACTTTAAGCAGAAGATAAGTGTCCCGAAAATTTTGTAAAAAATAATTTGGGGCTGCTAAAAAATTGTTGTCCGTGAACTGGTGGGAAAAATTGTTCATGTGACTTTATTTATAAAGTTGAAGGCCGAATTCAGGGAACGCCGTGTGCGAGCTTGCTCAAAAGTCTCTATTTCTGTTCTGGAGAGAACATCATATCATTAAGGCTTTCGAAAAAACTGTCAACAGCTTCATGGGAAAGTTCCACTAAGTCGGAAATAGGGGTAACCATGCATTCGTGCGCATGATTGTCTGTATTGACATTCTGATTCGCATTGCTGACAGAAGGTCGTACCTGTTCAATGCTGCTCTCATCTTGAACTTCACTACTCTTCAATCGTAGTGGTGAAGATTCCAGGAATGCCGTCATCAGGATTGGTAGCCTTTGAGGGCAGCACAAAGCGTGAACCTTGGTAGGAACCAACAATGTATCTGCATCCACTGGCGCATCCGATTGTAGCGTCAGACAGGTGTCTAACACGCATTCTTCTCCGCATAGCAGACATCTCAATACAGGTAAAACACATCTTTGCCACATTGGTCGAAATGATAGAAACCAAGTCATATTCAGGTCTCTAAGCCGGGATAGTCCCAGGATTTTTGATATCCGGTCCCGGTATCCAATGGCTAGGATTGTATCTTCCATTGTCGCGAGAGTTTGATCTGTGACATGGGTTGCCATAACGAAAAATAAGGACTAAGAATAGGATTCCTGCAATTAGTCCCAGTATCAGGGGAAGTCCGCCAAAAATCGAATGGACGAAATCTGGAAAAATACCCAGTATGGCTTTGAATGGTGTTAATGCCATCGAAAATACTGTCTTAAATACCTTTGAGACCCCAGTGGTATCAGAAATATTTAAGATTTCGCTCAGGATTTCCGCGAAATGTACGGGGGAATTAGTTGATAATAATGTATGTATCTCTGCAGTCGTCCTTGCGACTTGTAGATCATACGTTTCTTTTGATGACGTGAGCCTTGTAGGCGTCTGAAGAAGCACTGTTTTCATTCTGCTTAAAGTATCTATTCGAATAGAAGTAATTTTCAAATTGGGCCATGCCCTTGCCTCCCTGTCTGGAAAGGAGCTGGGGAATAAAGAACGTCCACAGCACTTGACCTTCGCCGTCGTAGTGACTAGATAAGGAGTCACGGGCATAAGACTACAACATCTGCGGTCTACAATAAGAATGTAACTCCCATTATAGAGTCTTTGAAAGAATGGTTCTATTTCAGTTGCAGGTGCGCCTTGCTGGTGACATGAAAGGTTGTATGAATTCCCTTCACAGGCTCCATGCAAACTAATTCCGTTACACAGAAGCGTGCCGCTTAGTGACATAGCACAATTGTTGCCACTAAGAAACACTTTCTGTCCTTTATTACTGACACATGCATGTGAATAGGGCAGGTTCCAAGTTGTTTTAAGGTACCCCTTTCCCAATTTCTCGTACATGCCAGCCTGTATATATTTTTGGCAGTATTGAAACCTGAAGGTTGAGATTGGAATATTTATGATTCCGTGGATTATCCATTCACTGACAGGTCGTTCTGACATTGTCATTGGTAATCTTTCTAGTTTTTCAATGCTCAAGATTGTATAATCAGCACCCTTTTGCGCCATACCGATTTGTCTATCAGTAAGGTTAAAGATTTGGAATAGTGACGTTGTGTTGATTAAACGCCAAGGCACATAGCCTGAACGCAGATTTTGTAACGTCCAGCCAAGCTGTACAATAGAACGCAATTGTGACTGACCATGTTGTAATAACAGTAAGTCTTGCGATAATATATCGATTGCTGACGACACAATGCTGTCCAAAGAAAAAATTCTGGAGGACAGAGTCATTAACCCATTGTCCACTACAGAAAGTGATTTTTCCAAATTAATACGGTCAATTTCCCGTATTCTCTCTGCTGTTTCAATTTGAGTAACCTTCCAGGCCTCATTGTATGCTGCATATACAGAGGCTGCTATGAAACGCTTTTGACGCTGTTTGCGTGGTCCCATTATGAAATCACGCAAGTCAGCACCATCAGTAAGTAAAGTTAGGTGTTGCTTAATTTCAGGCAGTGTGGAAGTTTGTAGCCATTGAAGGCATAATTTGCCCACACTGTAGGTTGTTATTATCCCTGGGTGATGTCTTTGGGGATATCTAGGGTCTGGCCTGGTCATTTTGAAACCCTGTGTTTTATTCAGGAATCTATCTTGACAGTTATTTGTATCTGTGGGCCAGATCAACCATTGTTTCCAATCAGGATGTGTTCTGTTTTGGTTTAATATATGGTTTACGTCTATCCCTTCATCTGTGTCAGAGTTATTGCTAAACATTATTGGCTTTGGAATAGACGGTTTATTTAAATCTTTGATTTTGGCTAAGCCAAGACAGGTGGTTTGTTGAACAGTGTCATTTAAAAATATCATTTGTTCTGGGATCAAGCAGGCTCTAAACAAAGCTTCTAAACCTTGTACTTGCCAATCTTTTGTACCCCAAACACTTTTCAAATCAACATTTTTGTCCCAATAATCAAATCCAAAGGTATTCATTTTTTCGAAGAATGAATCTGAATATATCAATTTTGTGTTGGTTATCATGGTTTTCATCCCTGTCTTGTTTGACATTTTAAAATAAAATGTTTCAGCATTACTTGTGTTAAAACCTGAAAAATATGAATATTTGTCATAAACGGTTCTTGAGCTCCCTTTTGGAGGTGTTGCACAATGTTCCCATTGATTATAATTTAAAACATTTCTAGGTTGTGCAGATTTATGCAAAAAATGATTACCATAGTGGTTATAGCAATACATACTATCATAATTTGTAGAACCTTGCAAATAATCATCTTTTGTAAATTTAGCAGACATTACTAGATCAGACATCATGTTGTTAATGCTTTCGAAGTCCCAATCATCAGCAAATGAGTTTGGTTTTGCAAAGTCACTCAAGGAGATCTTGATTTGGTGTGGGTATTTCAGGATCTCGACCGGACCATAAATTTCATAGTCAGTGTTGTCCCAGGCTACCCCACCAGGTATCGGATTGGCTGTGAAGTTGGCTGAAGAAAGTTCTCTTTTCTCGACGTGTGAAGATGTGTGTGGTTTGAGGACCAAGTTGATGTTCTGACTTGCTGTGTCCATTTTAGCATATTTTCCCTCAATGAAGCGTCCCAAAGTAAATACCATGATGAGCCAAAGTATGAGGATAAATGCACCAAAACCCACCCAAAATTCAATCCTTGGAGAAATCAGATATGTTTCTTTCAGTTGTTTCAAAAGTTCCTTAGCTTTGTCTTTAAAGGATTTTGATGATGGCTGTGTCTTTGATTCACTGAAGCCTTCAGAGGAATCATCGAAGTTGATGAAGTACCCGGATGCAGTTCTGTCAATTGTTCCAATTGCTTCAGGATTTTTGTTTCTTGCATTGTCACTTGGTACTTCATTGTAGATTGGTGTGTCTCTGCTAAATGTTTTTATTTGGGTTGTCAGAGGTCTGAGTTCTATTGCTTTGTTGCATAGTCCTTGTTGTTCTTCTGTAGGCGTTTCGAATGTGATGAGCCTCTTTGTTAGGACCTCTGTACTGGTAGCAAACCTTGGTGTTCTGCTACTTATTGGGAGTCCACTTGGCCTACTGTTTGTTATCGGCCACATGTTGTGGTTTTACCAGGTCGATGGATACAACTCGGTTCTCCTTTTTACCAGCAAGTGGCGGTAGTATAACTGATCTTGTCCCGTTGACAGACAAGACAGGAACTGCTTTTCTGTAAGAAGGCCCAAATTCCTTCTTTACCGCGATCTTCTCCCTGACTAGATCCCCGACTTTTGGAATCCAGACAGGTCTTGCTGGGACAGGTGGTGATTCTTCAGTGGTTGTTGGCTGTTGTTTCAACTGTATGTTGCTCAAGTCTTTTCTTGTTTTGTTTAAGTCCTGCAAAATAGCCAAACGGTCTTTGCCATCAAAGCTTTTTTCTTTAACCACTGAAGTCTGACTATCAAGGTCAGAGATTATCATTCTAGTTCCAAATAATAATTCGTACGGACTGAATCCCTTCAGAGAATTTCTTGGCAAGTTATTTAGACTACGTTGGACACTTATTAGATGTTTGACCCACCCAGCTCCCGAACCTAATATCCTTTCCATTATAGATTGCTTTCTGCCTTGGTTTTTTCTTTACACCATCCAGTACCCTCAGGAAGGAAGTGAGAAGATTCCCGCTGGGCTGTGCTCATTAGGCCATGTTTCCCCCCCGGCCGGAGGGCTTGAGTGAAAACAATGGTCGAACGTAGCATGCTCTTAGCGTATATGCCATTTAGACTCGCAAATCTTTGTATAACAGTCCGGACGTCAGCCAAGTGCTGGTGATCTACATTATAAGTGGAAACTAGCCTGTATATGTTAATCGCAAGCCCTGCTTTTTACTGGTGATATTATCTGCCTTGATACGACGAGGTATTAAACTGTTTCTCTCCCCACTGCGATCTCTGTTGCAGTTTGGGCAGTTTTTTACAAACATGGTGTAATGCAGGCTCATGCCTGGCCACCAGTACCGTGATTGTAATTCTTCCAGAGAATCTTTCAGTTTGAGGTGTTTGAGACCCTCGCCCATGTGTGCGTCTGCGATTAACAAGCTTCTCCTGTCCATGTTTGGAATCACTCTATCCCCCACTCCAGGGATTCGAGCAAAAGGGACGGAGTTCGCATCGATTATGTATGTATAATTGAGTGGATAGTTGATCGGTAACGCTGAGCAGTCGCCTTTTGATGACGTTTTCACCGCCAGCATTGTTTCACCGTCAATGTATTTTAATGTACGCTTTTTTCGATCTACGGGAGCCGGTTTAGTGGCTGCCGCTGCGGCTGCTTCAGCCAATGAATTCCCTACAACGTGAACGCCATCACGCTGATGACTCAGTGAGTGTGTCACGTGAGTCTTTGGTAGTTCTTTTTTCAAAAGAGCTACTTGTTCCCAGAGCAGTTTCTGCTTTATTGGTGCATCTGTGTCATCTTTGTAACCGTTCTGAATCCATGTCTGCAAATCCTTGTTATATGCTTTGACGCAGTAATATGAATCTGACACTATAAGTGTCGGGAATTCGCGATCCGCATTATCTAGCGCCATTTTCAAAGCTATTATTTCAGTTTGTAGTTCTGAATTAGTTTCTACTGAGTGTGATTTTGTTAATAGGGGTCTTAGTTTACCTCCCCGCCACACTTCTTTTGTAATCTCACATGTGGGGTTGTATGCTTGTTCTCCCCAAACGGAGGGTTGAGCATGTCCGTCTGTATAGATTACACAGGCGTAATGTCGTAGAGGCAGAATGTCGATTGGCAGAGGATACGTCTTTTCATATTTTAGATTTTTTAATTCTTCTAGTTCTTAGAAAATTGTCAACCATGCTATACTTGATAATTCATATCCTACGTACAAGACTGTCAGATGGGCAATTCTGGATTTTTTAAAGTTGAATTTGTAACCCTCTGCAGCGAACCCAAGTATTATGGTGTTCACTCTTTTCAAGTGAGTATCCAAGTCATCATCTGTTAAGTAAATGTCATCGACATAAGATAATGCTTCATCATCATATAGTTGTAGTAATTCTGTTACTCTCGCTGAGAATACTCCCGGGCTATTCTTGTACCCCTGGGCTAACCGACAGAATTGCTTTTGAGTGCCATTTACTGAGAATGCAGTTAAATATCTGCTCTCTGGTGCTATGTTTTGACAAAAGAATCCATTGGAGATGTCCAAGGTTGTTTTGTATTTTTTGCGCACTATGTTATTCATTAGTGCAGCACTGTGTGAGTTTTGCACTGCAAAGGTTTTGCAACATGTGTTAAGGTGTCGGTAATCCAAAACTAGACGATATGAATTGTCTGGTTTGGAGACCGGAAACAAAGGATTGTTCATTTGTGAGGTGCAAGTTTCAATCACCCCCTGGTATTCTAGCTGATCTAGTATTTCATTTACCTGTTTTTTAGCTTCTTGCTTAATTGGGTACTGCCTTTGTGCAGTAGGTTGTGATTTTAACTGGATTTTGTGAGGAGGGGAGTCCTCATCCCATCCTACATGATTTTTATATAAAGCAGGTGCTAAGGCCACTGCCCACTTTCTAGCAAGTGTATATTTTTTATGAATCGGGATTTGATTCGAGAAGGCAGGCATAATTACTTCTTCGCCATGAGGGCACTCCCTGACAAACTCTGGTGGCCAGTCTTTTTCAGCTAGAAGGATGTCATAACCCTTGGAGAGGTTATCCCAAAATAGTCCCCTTATTTTCCTAGTCTTATCTCCCTCTATACGTAATGTTATCTCGTATATCTTGTGGGGCTTGCTAACTCTGGTGTCTGCAGTTTCCACTTGAAGGTATTCATTCGTGTCCACTGTCTCCAGATGATTCATAAGGACTTTGCGAGCTATGCTCACTTCTGCTGCGTTGTCTAGCATTGTCTGAGCCCACTCTCCGTTTTTCAGTTGTGTCCTCAGTATTCTCGGCATTGTTAACTACCTTGATACTGGCTACCTTCTTTTTTGGAAATTGTAATTTCTTTTTTAGCTGAGCAGGTTCCTTGTCTTTGGACTTGGCGTGCTCTTCTCTTTGTTCTGATCGTCCTCTTCTTTCCGATTTCTGCGAGGAATTCTGAAAAGATTGAGAGGGACGTGTATCAATGTCTTGATATCTATCAGGTTTTTTAATATTATCCCTATTTCTAAGGTTATATCTTTTCCCAGAGGGGTCACTCTGGGGTGACCTGTGTCTCTGGTTCGGAGATTTCTCCCTTTGCCTAGGAGACCTTCCTCGGGACTGGAATTTCTTTTCTTTTGGATTGGATTGTTTGTTTCCATCCCAGTTCTTTTTTGGTGAATTATTATTAAAAAACATTTTTTCTGGACTTTCAGTCAGTTGCGGTTTTACTGGTATTCCACCTAAACTGTCTCTACCTAGTTCTTCATAGGATTTTTCTATGATTCTGGCAATTTCAGCTGGTTGGTCTGCTATATCTGTCTCTTTTAACCTCTGGCGGATCGCCACGTTTGCTGCTTCACCTTTTATATTGGCTAATAATATAGCCGAGACCTGCTTGAAGTCTTTCAGTAATTTCATACCAAGAGTTAAAGCTGGTTCTGGACCGTATTCATCTTGAATTTGTTTTAGCACATCTGGTATTACCGAAATGGATGGAACCCCGTGCGTTTTTGTGTAGATTGAAGCAAAGACTGTACCCCAAGTGTCACAGTCCTCTATGTGTGGTGCGATTCCCATTGGGAGACATATAGTCAGAATCCTGTGTTTTTCTATCGGGGTGGTGTCAGGAAACACCGCCTCTATTTGGGTGATTTTCTGTGCCAACCAGAATGGTATTTGTTCCCGTTTAGCCGGAACTTTACCTAGGCAGGATTGGATGTTCTGTGGTGTGATTTTATTTGTGTTCCCCTGGTGAGGGGTCAGCTGTGGAAGTTTAATCGCTGGCTGAATTGTTGAAGTCCGCATTACATACTGAACTAATTGTCTATGAATTTTTAGTAATTGTTTTAGCTGTATTAACAGCTCTCCAGTAGACATCCCTTCGATGTCTGGGTGTGGTGTGTATCCGGCTAAGACTGGCCACGTTGCTCCTGGTCTACCTAAAGGACCGAGCCTGGTGATGTGATTATTATGTATTAGGGCGCCATCAAATAAGAGCAAATGCTCTTGGAATTTGAGTGGTACTTCCACCTCCTCGAAAGGAGTGTAAATGTCGGGTGGAACCTCTATTTTGTAATACTGGAAGTACTTTGTTACAGCATTTGCTGCTGGAAAATGTATCCATGAATAGTATACCTCTGTCTGCCGATATTCGTGTGCCTCAATTACGAATATGACTGTGCCACCTCTAGGTGTCAGTCCATTTTCTATAAGTTTTAAGGTTATAGATCTCCTTTTGCTGACCGGAATGAGTATTATATCCGCGTCTGCATCCTTTAGTGCAGTATCTGCTGCTGCTATTTCAGCTGCTAATCTAACTGCCTCTCTTTCTTCATCACTTTCTGACATTTTGCTGTCAGGATGGTTATTTTGTTTGTTTGCAGATCAGGTTTCTTATGGAACAAAGATTAGATGCACAATATTTTTGGAACAGTGTATCCTTCAACGTTGACTGTACCAAGAACCATACATAGGAGTTCCCTCCTGTGCGGTTTTGGAGGATATTACCTTTCACCCACTCCAGACGTCTTTGGAGAATTTGAGAAAAGGGGTCTGAGTGAGAAAGCACGACTGAGTTACTCTAAATGTCTTACGTTAGTTTTATCGCCCTTTCCAAACGCGTTGGGCGCCATGTAGTGTAGTTCCTATTTTCCCAATAGGCTCTGCGCATTGGAATAGTACCTACAGCAGTAAAGGCCTAGGCCAGACGTTAACTAGGTCTACTACTGTCGATACTAGACTTAAGTTTTGGGTTTGCCAGCTTAGCTCAGAGTTCGCTAGAAAGTTTCTCGAATGTTCAGGAAAGAATTAACTCCCCTGATTAGACAAGAAGGGATTTAGTTTCTGACAACCATAGAACATGACAACTTTGCTCTCCCCTAATCAAGAGTCAATCTCAAGAGTCGTGTGAGCACAAGGCAATTATTTTACTCAGTCAGTACGTGCATTCTTAGTCTCATCAGATTGTAGAGAAAAGGAAGAGACGGGCGTGTTCAATAAAAAGGTGTTATTTATTGATCAGTCTCTTTTCTCGTACAAGAGAAATGGATCGATATTATTGCAATACTTATAGTTAAGTAAAGTGCATACATTAAAAGCAATAGTATAAAATAATACTGTAAAAACATTGATATGGTTTCTGAGCCATATGATGTTTAAAATGATTAAAATATATTTACATACACATATACATTTGACTAAACGTACTCAACTGGTGTTTCTAAATACGCCTACCCCGTGTACCTGACCTGAGTCTAATGCGTGGGCGGGAATAGAAAGTTACAGTTTAAGTTAAGTTTGTTTTTGCCAAGTGAATAACTAAAGAATTCTCTGTGAGGGGTTATTCAGTTCTGTACCTGGAATTTAGGATGAATGAGGAATGGTATCTCTTTCTCTGCTCTCGATATTCCAGGCTGCCTGCGAGGGCTGCCCGAAAGCGCCGGTGCTGGGTCTCTCGGCTTGAGATAGCAGCGCGTCTCTCAGCGCGTCAGGAAGGCGGGGCTGCTGCCAGCGGGGTCTGCTTCTGCTCTCGGCTTCGGCAAGTATGGCTGCTCCGTCTCGTCACCACGCGTGTGTTTGCATAGGGCAAGATCGGCAATATTTATACCTTAAAGGTGCCGAGATTGACGTAAGGATGGACATAGATACGTCAATAAAGATGTCATACGACTTGCTCGTTAGCACATTCTTTACTAAAGTTCTCTGTGAAATCAAAACAATGGCCGCACGGATTTTCCAGGTTGTCATAGGTTTGATTTGTTATGAGAACGTCGTATGCCTTATCAGGGGCTGGAGGAATGTCGCTTGTCTAATTAGATCTCAAGCGTTATGACCTAATCAGATAACACGTTCCTGTGCCGTAGTGTGACTGCGTCAGATAACGGTATCTGCATCATGGGGGCTGTTCTTGCCTCATGGGCTGACTGTTAGTTAACTTGATAGTTAGTTTAACCAGAATAGGGTCAGGAATAGGGGGATCGATTCAGAACCTATAGGAATACATGACAAGTGGACCTGTGAGCATCACAAAGATATCATTAACGTGTAATGCTATTATGTGGCTATTTTGACACATCTTCACCCCCTGGATGTCTAGGTTTCATCTAATTCTGTCTACCAACTGCTACAGAGAGTGAAAAGTAGTTGGAGACAGAGCAGCCCTGTCTATCATCGCTTATTTCAAAAGGTTCTGAAGCCATCCCATTCACTGTGACTGGCAGTCAGTGTTTTATTGCCGTGTAACAGCTTAGTGGCCATTGCACGCTGTCAAGTGCCTTTTCTGCATTAACAGAAAGAAGAAAGGCTGTTTTGTTAGTTCTCTTTATGTTGCTTTGACCTGTAGGATTCATGTAGTGTTGTCCTCATATCCTATTTCAGGAACGAATCCAGTTTGTTCAGGGTCTATTATCACTTACATGTGTAGCGTTAGTTTTGACAAAATAATTATTGTATATAATTTACAAGGAAATAGGTCTGTAGAAGGCACAATTAGGTGGATTATTCTTAGGCTTATGGATTACAGTTATTGCTGTTTCTCTCATCAAGCAGGTTAGTATTCAAGGGTCTTCAATAGAATTAAAGAGGTGAATTAGTGTTGGGGCTATGGGCCGACAGAATAATGATGGTGTATAACTATCTGGCAACAGCTGCTGTTACTTTCTCTAAGGTTATGGGTTTGTCTAGTGTGTCTGCTTGGTGTTCCAGGAGTTTCAGGGTCGCACAATCCCTGAGAGAGGCCTCAACCATCTTTTCAGTGATGTCTTCTGCAGTGTATAGTTTGTTATAGCATTCCTTGGATATTTGTGCTTTTATCATTGGCAGCATGAGCTATAGCCCCTCTTTCTGTATACCACTTGGGCATACAGAGTGTAGGATAATCAGCCTCGTTCCACTGTTGGGCAGTTGTCTCTGTGCACAACAACCACCTCCCCTCCACACACCTGTTATTTGACAGTATTTTGGGACAACGGCGGTGGAGAAGCCCCTTCTGATGCCCCAGGATCGTGGTAGATATTTTCTCCTGCCAGGTTTAGCATTCCGTCTGGTTATACTTTGATGCTCTGTGTCACTCCATCTTGAGTCATCCCCCATCTAAGGCTTTCCCCCGACCCTCTGGCACCGTTGCCTGAGTACTGGCCAAGCCGAGCCCCCTCTCTTCTGTAGAACCAGTCGCATGTTTCTAAGGAGCTAAAGACGTGTGAGCAGCCTCCTTCCAACACTTTTAGCTTGAGCATATATCACAGATTAAGTGATCAGAGTTGCTGTTTTACAGCCAGAAATTACTTACGTTGGGCCTGTACCCTGCAAGTGTAGTCTGGGAAAATCTATATAGTAGACCCCACATATTTGGGGTCTCCATGCTTACTGGTCTATTGTAGTATTGTGTTGTGGTCTCTATAGTTAAGGGTTTTGGCTATGATAGCCCCTGGTGGGCCAGGGTGGATGATGTTGTGTCAAGACTCTGTGGGCTTGTTCGATCATGAAGAAGTTAGATAGAGTCCCGTCCGGCTAGCCATTGCTCCAGCAAGAGCCCCGTGGGCTCTCCGTCAGCTTGTTCCAGTGACCCCACGAATCTCGGTTTGCAGTGGCGAGATCTGCACTCTGCATCTTCCAAAAGTCCGTCAAAGTGGGTAGCCTGCTCCAACAGGGTGTGCATCCTGGCTGTCAATGTCTTGACCTGCTGTGTCAGCACCTGTACCTTTCCTTCAGTCTCTTTGGAGCACTCTGAGACCCCATGGAGATCCGAGCACAACAGGTTCACCTCAATGGTAATGGCATCCATTTTGTGTTCCTAGACCTGCTTAGAGGCCTCGGCCACCACCAGAATTGGTGCACGTGAGGGCTCCACGCCAGTCATTGGAAGTTGCATCTCTCCTCCACCCCCACCACATTTGTTGTTCGGGCTCCCGTGAAGCGGTCCATACACAGCTGCTGCCATTCCCTCTTGACCTTTCCACACACCATACTGGATTCCTCGACAGATGTGGTGCCCCACAGATCAGAGGGTTTTCAGGTGCACTGCAGGCCCCCAATGTCCGGTCTCCACGTGCAGCGGCCCCCTGGGATCCCCGGTGCCAACAGCAACGTGTTTCTCCTAGAGGAGTACACGGAATGCCAGGTTTCAATTGATACATTTCTTTATCTTGCATAGGGCCTATTTAACCCCGGCCAAGATTAATCGATACTTTAGGATGGAAACTGCCCAGTGCCCGCGCTGTAACTTAGGGGGGCGGAGTTATCTCATATGCTGTGGTCTTGCGGACAGTTGGGAACGTACTGGAAAGAGGTGGTAGAACTGCATTGTGGACTTACGGAGCGCCACATAGATACCGACATGGGAACCTGTATATTGCATTGGTTTCCTCATACTTCTAAGACAAAATCACGAGTACGTTTTTGAACCTAGGCCTATTACTGGCTAAGAGAGAGATCACGGCCCAGTGGAAGTCACATCGAGGGCCTACCATAGGGAAATGGAAGTCGGAGCTGCTCAAGTGGGCCACGAGTGAGAGTACAGTTAGGTTGCAACAGGCTAGACGCGCCAACAAAGAGAAGGCGATGGAAGCAGCAAGAGTGTGGGAAGCCCTAGTGATAGCACTACAAAAACCTGAAGATGACTCAGAGGCTGACCCTGCTGGGGAAGAGGTGGTGGGCTCCCCCTGATCGTTCTGGGAGAAGAGATGATGATGCAGGCCCTGACCTGTGGGGAATGATAGGAGTTGTGTGAGACGTATGAAGTGTAGCAGGTATTGTCCCCATAAGTATCCTGCAACGAGATAAGAAGGACCAGATACACATATTGAATTGCGTTATTAGAGAGTTGGACACACCGGTGGCAGAGGGAGGGTGGAGGGAGCTGGAGCAAGATGATGTGCTGTGAAATTTATGGCTTACAATGTGCATAAGTTAGCGTAAGGCAACTGATAGCGAGCTCCTATTGAAACGGATAGGGGTGTGTTCCGTTGACCGTGGTACTAGAGTATATATGTACTTGAGGTGTAAAAGAGGAAAAGATCAACGTGGGAAGGTATGGGAGCCTGGGAACTGATGACATGCTGTAAGGTACATTGTTTATTGATAAAGTATGATTATTGTGTGTGGTTTTGTAAAATATTAAAAACAGATAAAAATTTATTTTTTTTAAATGTGTTTCTCCTAGCAGCACAAAGCAAAACACATGTGTGTAGTAACATGTGCAAAGCAAAGTAAAGACTGCAGCTGGGCCTGCACAGGACATATGAAATGGCTAGGCCTCTCGCTTCAATTCACCTAGGCAGGCTCCCCCGCACATACCCCTCAGAGCAAGGCCTGCCCTGCTAGCAAGTCCTAGGGGGCTGGCAGCACACCTGTTTCCAAAGGGAGAGGGTTACCAAAACCACCCTCTGCGTTTCTCCCTCAGGATATGGTATGTCTTTCTCCAATCTTGGTGCAGCACTTGGGTGCTGTTAGTTCGGCCTGACCACGGTTTCTATTACCTCTCCCTTTAACGTATTGGTCAGATTGATTGCTACCCCCCTCTTTTATTCAACCCAGAAGACAAAAGCTGAATTTTTGTTCCCTCCTGTAGGACGTACTGCCCTCTTCCCCGGGCACTCTCTCTTCTCATCCCACATGCCGCACACTATCTCGATATCGGTATTGCCCTTGGGAAAAGCCTCATAGTGCTGCTGATAGACCTTGCTCTGTCTGCTTCAGGCTGGTCAGAACTGGTAGGCAGTGATGTAACTAGATCCCCACCCTGCCCTACCCCCTTCACTGCTTTGGGGTGAATCAGGGAAGCGGTGTTCACAACCCTCCACCCCTGCCTCGGGCCTATGGTTTCTTCATCACCTGCATGTCACAGCATATCCTTTGACCTGGTTCGGGTCAGGTCAGCCATCATTTTCTTCCTTATCCTGCTGGTCCTGCCCTTTAACCTTCCTGTATCAGGCCCAGGTGGATTCTGCTGTACTGTCAGTGATGCAGTCACCTTCCCAATGGTCTTCGGATGGTTCCCAGCCTTTTTTAGGTCTCTCCTAGGCAGCGCTTGCGATGTCTGTTCGAGACATGCTGCATTCAGGATATGGGCTTCAAGCTCCATCTATGTTCCTTCCATGTCTTTTTGGCTCCTTTGAGTGTGTTTTGGAAATGCTTCTTTTTCATTAGTTTATTTGTTTGTTAGTCCCTCCTTAGTACCTCCTTCTCTCCTGTTGTAACCTCCCATAAGGATAACTCCTCTTACATGTGTCCTTCCCCTGTAAGTTTCATTAACTATTAGTGAACACTCTTTTGTTAATCACTTTGTCGTCGTACCTGGGGTTGCAGGCACGACAGCTAAGCACTTCCCCAACATGTTGTTCTTATACTTGAAGTTGTGGTATTTTTTTTATTTCTTTCATTCTTTCATTTCAATTCCTTAGTCTGTGTTTGTAGTGTTTTTCATTTGTTTAATTTCACTTCTTTAGCTTGCGATGCTAGCGCAAAGCTCTCGTTCCCATAAAATTTGACAATGGCAGCTCGACCACTTTTTTATAAAAACCATGTAAGCGGTGGAGCTTGCGTTCCCATTGCATGCCACCTTTCTATCTTTTAAATTATTTTTATTATTTCCAATGCAGCGTTTACTCTTTTACAATTGCACCCGTATGACTTTCTTTTGTGCTGCGCGGCTTAACCACATGTTTTTAAAAACCTGCAAGCCGCAGAGCTCGCGTTTCCATTGCAAGCCAACGTTCTTTTCTTTTTGTTTAATTCTGCACCGCACTTAATATATTACAATGGCAGCTGTGCACCTTTCTTTTGTGCTGCACGGCACACCCACATGTTTTTAAAACAATGAAAACGGCAATGAGGAATGTGGGAGGTCCCTCAGTTGGCTTCCAGTGTCCAAGCTGCTCTTTCCGCACATGGCCACTGGGCTCCAATAACTGCTTGTGCTGCTTACTGCCTACCTGGGCTGTCCTCTCCCAGTCCTAACACAAACAGCGGAAGAGGTGCAGGGAGCAGCCCCTTAAAGGCACAGGAGGAGCTCAATCAGCAGCAGCCATTGCTCCCATTAACATATAGGCTCCTGAGCTCTCCCAACAGGAAATGCCCTCCCCCTGGAATATGGCTTCCCAGTCGGCTTTTCGTACCAAAGGCTCCCCACAGAGGCAATTGTACTGCAAATTCCCTTCCCCTGTATGATGTGGTATCTCTGGTGGTGGCATGATCGTTGGTACCTTATAGTGCGCTCTTCTTGATTAAAATGCCCCCCATATCACAATGCTACATGCACGGCAGAACCCCTGCACCAGATTTGCTATTCCTTATCTGACCTTTGTGTAAAAAATAATGTTTGTTACATTTTTTTGTTCACAAACAATGTCTCAAGAGTAGCATAAGTAATGAAACAAAGACCACAAACCAAGGAAAGGGTGCAGTACCGCAGGCTGTTACTAGGTGTCCTTGTGGAGTTGTAAAGGGACCTCTATAAGCCACATAAGGTACTTCACCCTTCATGCAAGTATAAAAATACAATTGCAGCTGAACATACGTCTTCATTTATTTTTATTAGAAGTGAGATTTTTGTTGAGCTTGCATTTTAAAAATACATCACAACAATGGTGCATTTTTAAAACACACTAATAAAATTCTCACTTCCAACAAAAACAAATAAAAACGTGTGCTCAGCTGCAATATTTCGCTTTATAATTGCATTAAGGGTTCAGTACCTTGTATGGCTCATAGAGGTCCCACCGGGACACCTAGTAACAGCGTATGGTACTGCACCTTTTCCTTGCTTCATGGATTTTCTTTCATCACTTATGCTACTGCTGGGATATTTTTGAACAGACAAATAAACTAAAAAACATTACCATTTGCAACGCCGAAAGCTGAAAATGTTGCTAATGCAAGGCCTACTGCATTACAAATGCTTGTTTTTTGCTGCTATGGCCTTGATGGAGGGAGGAATGTGTTTTCCTCACCCCTGTTGAGCGGAAGAACAGAGAGGGACAGTCACTCTTTCCACCATCTTGAACGGAACCCTAGCTGACATTTTACACCAACACAGTATGGATTTGTGAAAGAGGTTTGTCTGCCATCAAGGCAAGGTTTACGTCCATATACATCAGATGTTCGAACTTCCATATATGATTAATTAATACAAAGCCCTTTCTATTAGAATGCTTGCTTTAATGAAATGCACTGAGCTGTGAGCTCCCCTTGCATTACTGACAGTGTCTGATACCCAACCTACAACACCGTCACGGAGATTGCTGTGTATCTGTCTTTACTGTGACCCTTGTAGTGTATGTGATCTAGGTAGGATATGGTATGGTTTGATGAGAGACTGGAATTGTATGTGGGCGCGATAGGTTAGTATGAAAGTGTGGTCAGTAATTAGGGGATGATACAGATATTCCTGTCCATAAAAAAGAATAATACACCTGTTGACCTTTTGTAATAGATGAGAAATGTGAATACAAAAACGTTTTTGTAAGTGTTTTTTTACTCTTTTCATGTTGATACAAATGACGAAAAAAATTATTCTGAATAATTTAATAAAAAAACAAAAGATATACAAACTGTGAGCTTGTAATGTTGTAATTGTGGATAGCCCCAAAGAGCTGCAGTCAGCCTACATAGAAGCAATATTGGCCTAGAGGGAGTTCTTTGAGTAGATTTACTTTTGTCTCCCCCTTTCGCCCAGACCTGAAAGCAACTTATAGGGGGTACCCTTGGATTGAAATATTACTGACAGTGGTTCCAGTACAAAAACCTTTACACGTGCTTTGAAAAGTATTAATTAGAGGCTATTTATAAAGTTCAATGAAGCACCTGATTATATGAAAATAGATGCCTTAGCACAAAAGAAAGTCCGGTGAGTGTAAGCTTTCAAAATAAAATGTACGCAAAAAAATTGCAACTTAAAAAAAAGTTTTGTTTTCTGATGCATGCCAATATTAAACAAGCATCTGCAATGCAATAGGTTTTGCATTTGGGCGCATAGAGCCGCACAGAGGATGCCCCGAGATGCCGGAGCTCACGTCAGCAGCGCCAAAGAGTCTCTCTTACCTGTTCGTCATCCCCGCTAGGGCAAGCATTGCAGAAGCCGCCGCCTGCGATGCGCTCGAGACAGGTGGGGGTTAAACGAGACCGCGAAACTTTGTTTCTCGCTCTCAGCTTCTTGCTTCCGAAAGGCAGCGCTGATCCCCGCCCCGGCCACGAAGTCAGCCCCGGCGCCTCGCAGTGCTGGGCGGGGGCGGAGGGTGGGACCAGAGATGCCGAGAGCGCGCAGGGGCCATCTTGGACTGACAGCCTGGGATTTGTGAATGAAAGTTAGTCACACTGAAGGCCAGCGTTGAATTGGCTTAAACAGCCACTTGCGTTAGACAAATTTAATTGCAAATGGTCGCTGTGCATTTGAAACACTCTTCCCATAATTTAGGAGTAATAATTGTTTTACACAAGAAAAAGAAGTCAGGTCCCGGGCCGTGCTGTGAGTGGCTGACGTCACGGGGGTGTCCCGGGCCGGCAGCCAATCACAGCGCGGCCCGGGAATGACGTCACGGGGGTGTCCCGGGCCGGCAGCCAATCGCAGCGCGGCCCAGGACAAAGGGGTGGGGCTTAAAAAAACACTGCGAAACGCCCCCGAATCGCGTTTTCAAGAGAAAGCGCGATTGACAGCCTCTGTCTCCCAATGGCTAGCCTCCATTTATGGAGCTAGCCAATGAGAGACAGAGGCGGGTCATCATCCGACATAGAACTCAAGAGGTTTTTTAGCGCATGCGCACTACGTGCGCACTTGCAGGCAAAACCTAAAAAGAATAGTTATTATATAGAAAATCCATGTAAAACTACTAAGGCGACATTAAGGAGAGTCACAAAATGTGCATCCACAGCTACATGTCCTTGCATTAGTGCAGATTTATAATTGTCAGGCAGTAACAACAGTTTACAGAAGTAAGCCTGGAAACTACTCCTTGTAAACCTTTGTGAGAAATCATATTAAAATCTGTTGAGCGATTGCAAATTCCTAAACTCCCTTTTTTGACCCCGGATAACGTTTCATGTCTGCCATATGAGGAGTACATTTCCAACCTTTTCCAATATCGGAAAAGACTAAAGGGCTTGGTGATTTGAGTATTAGTTTGCTAGAGTATAGGTTCTCACTACTTAGTAAGAATGTGGGCATACTACAAATGTATATCTTCTTGGCCAAATATTTATTGTGCATTCTCTTTTGGTAAAGATTTTAAATAATCAATCAATAAACTTTTACCACTAGTCTTGGCCAAATAGTGGAAGAAGCTCCAAAAACAGATTCATCGCCACAAACAAGTATTGTTGTCCATAAAGGAGCTAGAAAAACAGATTATTCGTGACAAGCAAGTAATGTTGTCCATGAAGGCATTGAATAAGTCTGAGAGTGTTAATGTGAATGTAGTGCATAATGAGAGTAAAGACTTGTTGAGTGGTAACAAAAGTTACAAGGTACATAATTGCAATGTTGGGCACTTCAGTGAATATGATATATCTTACAGATTTGAATCAAAGTTCCATGCAGCAGATAACAAGACATGCCCAACCTTGCTTAGAACATGTAGTAATTGTGCATTTTACTAAGGTACTAAGGGCCTTATATTGACTTTGGTGGTGGTGGTTCTCTATCGTAAAGGCGACGGAGTACCTTCTCCACCAAAGCAAAATCCTGCCTGCCTCATTTAGAGACAGGCGGACCGTAACTATGTAGACAGCAGAGACTACTCCATCTCCGTCGCTTACATACACCTTTGGCGGTTGATGGAGTAAGGGCCTTCAGAGGTTTGGCCTTGTGTCCACGGACCCTACTTAGAGTTGGCAAACAAATGTCCAGTTTGTGCTTTCACATACCACCCTACAAAACAAGGTGGAAGGTGAAAGCAAAAACCTTAAATTGACTCCCACGCAATAGAAGAAAACTCCCATGGTGAGGGGTTCATTGGTTTTTATTTATTTTCAAAAACAAAATCCTGCTTTAGTATTTTCTTTTTGGAAATCAATTTTTTTCTGAAAGTTTGATGTATTGCTCTGTCATATTGACAGAACAGTCAGTCAAACTTCAATGAATTTAAAGGAAACACCGTGACGGAAGATCCTGGAAAGGCAAGAGATGGCCGATGGTTCAGCAGACAAGTCTAAATTTAGCAAGTGGCGTACTCTCGCCATGTTGAGTGTTAATAACTCCACCAGGGCGACGGTATATAAACCATTCACCAAACTCAAAATTAGGCCCTAAGTCTAGAAGTGCTCAATATCTTTAGGTTAACCAAAAAAAAACAACAAAATGAACAACCTTTTTTGTAATGAGATTGAAATGTTGATTGGGCCTAGGTCTGCCGGTCTCTGCAAGAGTGCCTGATGGATAACAGTGGTGATTGCCTCTGACAAATCCAGCAGTATCAGGGCAGCAGATTGACCCAGATCTAGAAAGGTCTTGATAGACTTGGACACTTCAAGGAGAGGAGTTTCAGTACTATGCCTGAGGCGGAATCCAGATTGGGAGAGGTGCAGCAGATCGAACTGTTTTAAATAATGTTGATGATTAACTAACTTCTCCATGATATGTGTAAGTTTCTAGATGACAGAGGTCTTCTTCACAAGAGAGGGTCAATGTACAAGCCTCAATCTAATGAGTTGGTGGGATGCATGAATAAGTTCATGTGTAAAATAATATAAACTATAGTGGTGTGTGCTTTGGATAGAAGGGGTTTCCTAAGTAAAATGTTTTGGACATATTGTGCGGCATAAGTAACACTGATTGCTCGCCTTCTGAGTTGTTAGGGAAAAGGCTGCCTACTCTGCTCTTCAAACGGGCTGAAAGTAGGCTGATTACAATATAATAGTGACATGCTCAGCATTGCTGGCCACAGGGTGAAGTCACAACATAGGAAGGAGACATTTGTGTAAGATGCCTGAGTTCTCACAACTGTGGTGAATGTGTGAGGCTGGGATATGGCAAAAAACTTAAAAAGTGTGTTTGCTTCTCAAGGGACATAAGATATAATTTCCGCGGGGGGACAGGGGATTCATGAAGGAATGTTGCAATAATGCAATCTCTGTATCCTTACCAATTATGATTGCCATCTACTGTATTCTACGGATGCTATGTGAGATATACCTGCTGATTATTGTTTTGGTTTTCAAGTAATAAATAAAAACATTTTTCAAAAGTGAGTTTGCTCTACAGTATAGAATTAATGTGTCAGTCCGAAGTCTCATTGGGTAGGCAGTGGACATTGTGGATGCGAAGCTGCATTTGGCGAGTGTAAGGTCTCAATGTTTGATCCAGTTAGTGAATATGTACCATACTAGGATTCTGGTGGAATTGGTGTTTTTGTAATAACACAAATGATTATGTTGATGTCTCCGATAAACATGATGTTCTGTTTAAAGGACGTTCGGAGTGTGGTCTTCCTACAGTACAGATAAACACACAAATGATAGTGTACTGGTTAAATTAATCTCAGCATTATTTGAAAACTTGACCATGCACACCGGGTTTTGTGTGCAGGAACTCTAAAGTAAGCTAGACGTTGCTGTTTGATAGATTAACTTACACAAAAATAGCGTAATTTGAATTTTTTATTTGTTTATTTATATTTTTATTATTTTTCTTCCTCTAATTTTTTATCCTTTTTTCTCCTCTGTACAAAAAAGTGCGTTGATATATTTTCATTTCATCACTGTTTAACAATCACACATTTATATCATAAAAATTACAATTCAATTTTGTTAAAAAAACAATTCAAAGAAGATAACAATTTATATATGGATATACATCAATTAACAATTTCTAATTTTGAGTTTTGTAAATACAGTATATATTCCCTTCCAACGCGTTTCGGCTTGTGGCCTTCCTCAGGAAATCTGTATTTTTGAATACCGCATGAACATCATTCTACAAATTATGAAAAATATTAGTTTAGTGATTCGAATATGAACTTTCAGAATACAAACAACGTCTAACATATACTTTTTCTCATTTTTAACTATATGTCACTTATGACGTCTAATGGTGTCCCACTGATCAGGGGTCTTTACTTGCTGGGCTGGATTAAACTTCATACATTAGTGTCTAACCATCTCTAAAATTATACATACAGAAACAAAACTTTTACTATTCTCTCATCTGTTAATCCTTAAAACCACAATTTCATGTATATACACTATTTACAACAGTTATTTAAATTCCAATGGTCTTACATGTTTTTAATGCTTGCAGATGGGAGCTGAGAATTTAGTTGGTATGCGGGCTGGTTGACCTAGAAATTTTGTTGGTTATATGAAAAAGAGTGAAAGGAAATTATGTAAAAATTGGACAGTTGGGTAGAGCAGGCGAAAAATTATGTAATCATCTAATCTTGATGAGCAACAAGGTGAGAAGAGCGTACCTGGGAAGTCTAGATTTTATGATTCTAAATAATAATTACTAATACTAAGAGGCTTACTTCATGGTAACATTAAGGTAAGATGTGCTATACCTGTATTCTGGAGATAGATTCTCAGGCTGTAATTGCGATCACAATGGAGCGAGATTCGAATTTCACGCTATTCTATTTTAACTAAGCCTGTTGGAAAGAATTTTATATTCATCACCCTCTAAATGCCTAGTGTGTGAGTTACCCAAGCCACATAGTGTTGTGCTACAAGTTAATACCTGGATTAAGGACTTGGGCGCTGTGACATTCCGTTCCTAATTCAATAGGGTTTTGTATTCTCTTATCTGTCAGGTTATTAGAGGGTTGTCTATGGAAAGATGATATAAATACCCGTGTTAGTGGTCTATTGTTATTTAAAAGTTCTAATCATTATAGGCACAACACTGGATAGCGATATACCTTAGTTCTAGATATCTTTCATTATCCAATGATGTCTTGTGGGGCTTCCCCGATAAACTATAGTCACTAGTCGGTTGCCTCTCTCGAGTTCAACGGTGCTTGGTCTACAATAGAGGGTAAAGGCACATTTGTGATCAAACTGACGATGTTTGGCAACTGTTCTTTTTATTAAATACATTCTAATTCTAAGTTTTTGACTGTGAGCCTTTCCATACCTTAGGGGATGCAATGACAGCGCTCCATGTGGGGTCCTTACTCCTATATAGTTGCCTTGACGTATGTACCAAGACTGGCTTCCGTTAGGTTCCTCTTAAAAATTTATAATGTCTGCTGTGGGCATAAAAATTAATTCCTCCCATTAATTTCACTATAATAGGATACTCGTCTTTTAATACGCTTTCAACTTGCTCCATAGGGGCTCGCCTTAAGTCTTACCTTATATAATGGCAAACAACATTGTAAGACTAGGTCCTGTAGTCAGGCTAGATGGCTCCGCTACGGGTGCTTACACCGATCTCATTATAAGCTTTTACTTTTGGCGTCTGTGCTAATGCCGGTTTCCAGACAGATTCTTCTAAGTCTTTTGCAGTATTAGCTGAGGACATAAAACGTTATATCCTCCCATTAGTTTCACTCTAAATACGCACTTGCAATTATTAGCGTTATGGGCTTGCTCCAATAGGGGTCCCCTATGGTCTTACCTTATCTATATGTGAGACGACGTGAGATCGGGTCCTGCCGTCATGCCTGGTGACTCCGCTAAACTAGCTTACACCGACATCCCTTTTAAGTTTGAGTTTTGGCGCCACAAACGGCAACCACCTGATTGACTGGCGTAATCTCGCGAGCTCACTGTGTCTCTCCGCCTATGCACGTCATATTACACTTGTTTGTGCGCGGAGCCTCCATCTTTGAACTGTTAAATTTGCATCGGAATAGTGCGAAAACGTTTTATTTGTAGAAGTTTAAGCCGATATTTGGAGCTTATATTTATTTATCGTACATGTTTTATATATCTCGCCTACCTACTGGTATTTTCGATCTATCTAATTTATTATTTGTAGATATTCCGATTTCGATTTTTGTGCAGTAATGCAAATTATTCTCTTGGGACCTTTTCTATTCACATCTACTTGTGCCTCTTAAAGTGTAGCCCTTCATAACTCTACTTGTCATATTTAGTTCGTTATTCGCAAGGGGCCATGGCCAAAGTGATTAGATGGAGTGTGCTTTGCAGGCGCCATCTTAGAGCGTGTAATTTACCTTGCAAGTGACTATCAAAAGGTAAAAAGCGCTGCCATCTGCAAACAATCGATATTCAAAACTAGTCAAAAAGTATACAAATTATTAAAATCAATAATTCTTCACTCTGTTTCTACTCAACATTCATTATTCATAGTTTCTTATATGTTGTCACAACCTTCACAATTGACTTTATACATATTCCCAATTAATCAGTTCTTATTACAGAATTGCTTGCTCCCATGGTATTTCAGCATTCAACCCATTTGTGGCTGTTCCCAAAAAGAATATCCAAAATACCTCTCTCATTTTGCGTATCTTGTCTTGGTCTTGTCCAGCTTTGACATGTATTCGTTCTAAAATGAACCATGCCATATTCTCTGGTGTGTGGTTGTGTTCCACATAGTGGCTCACCATAGGTGCCGTTAACTTCTTAGTTCTGATTGCAGATCTATGTTCTGTCAATCTGACATTCACTGCCCTACCAGTCTGTCCCACATAGCCCTTCTCACATGGACATATGATCAGATAAATTACATTTGTACTTTTACAATTGTTTAGGTCCACAGGCTGAATTAGCTGTTTATTGAAAGTGAGATTCGGTCCTTGTATTGCCGTTTTACAGGATTTACAACTGGAACAACTATAAGTTCCTACTACAGGTTGATTATTCACAACTGATAGTTGTACCATAGATTTTGTAGGGATCATTCTCGATTTGACTATGTGGTCTTTCAATGTCTTGTTTTTTTTGTACGCAAAAATGGGTTTTGGAAGACAATCTTGTTTAGGAACATTTGCATTTAAGATGTGCCAATTGGAACATATGCATTGCCTGATTCTTTCATTAATCATGGAATGTTTAGTTATGAATATCAATTGGGAAATGCTTTTAGATTTTTTCGGTTGGAGCAAGCTTTGGCGATCATAAAAACGTGCCCGTTTGTAAGAGTCTCTTATTATTTTTTTTGGATATCCTCTGGACAAGAATTTTTCTTTCATATTTGTAGCTTTAGTGTCATAATCTAGAATGCTGGTACAATTGCGCCTCAGCCGTAAGAATTCACCAAATGGCACACTATTTTTCTGTATATGTGGGTGAAAACTATCATAATGGAGGAGTGTGTTCCTCGCAGTTGGTTTGACAAATAGGTCTACGACTAACTTCCCGTCTTGATGTTTAATTACTACATCCAGGTAGTTTACTTGTTCCCTATCTATATTGTGCGTGAACCTGATATTGTTGTCACAAGCATTTATCCATTGAAAAAACTCTTCTAACGTGTCTTCGTTATCTGTCCAGATAAAAAACACGTCGTCTATATATCTAGACCAGTTTAGAACAGTTTCAAAAAAGGGCGCAATTTCATTGAATACAAATTGATTTTCGAAATATGACATATATATATTGGCAATTGTGGGGGCACAAGAAGCCCCCATACTGACTCCTTGTTGTTGTTTGTATATTGTGCCATTAAATTCAAAAACATTGTCATTTAAAACAATTTTGAGGCATTCTAGTACAAATATAGTGGGACATTGAATTTGGTATTTTTGCATAAACCAGTGCGTCGCATGTAATGCTCCCATAATTGGGATGTTACTATACAATGCCTCAATATCCATTGTGACTAAAATTTGGGATGTATTACAGAACTCTATATTTTCCACAAGGTTTATGATTTGTCTCGTATCTTGTACATGACCCGGGATATTGGCAACATATGGACACAAAATCGCGTCTATGTATTTTGCCAATGGCTCTGTTACTGAGCCAATAGTTGTCACAATTGGTCTCAATGGAGGATCTTCAGTATTTTTATGTATTTTTGGGATGCCATAAATACTGGCAAGTTTAGGATTCGCCACATTTAGGTATTCGCATTCTGTTTTACATATTTCTCCTTCTTTGAGTGCCTTATTTGTTAACTTTCTGATTTTATTTCTAGTCTGTATGGTAGGGTCTTTAGTTAAGGGGGCATAAAATCGATTATCATGTAACATCTCTTCCATTTTTGACACATATTGTGTCGTTTCATACACCACAATCCCTCCTCCTTTGTCACATGTTTTTACAGTAATACCATCATTTTCTTTAATCTCCTTCATGGCTATGTATTCCTCACTTGTTAAGTTATACGGAGTTTTAGATACATATCTGGTGATGTTGGTGAATTTTTCATTCATCACCTGTTCAAATATTGCCACTCTGAGGGGGTACCTGTTCAAGAGTAGGGGTGAATATTGATTGAGGTTTTAATCCTGAGAGATTAATTTCCTCCATTCTTTCTTCTTTATTTTGAAAGAAGAATTTCAACCGTATTTTTCTTAAGAAGGTCTGTAAATCTCTGAACAGGTCAAACTTATTCAAACCTGAATGTGGGGCGAATGATAAGCCTTTTGATAAAACTGAGATGGTATCTGAGGATAGGGTATGTGTAGTCAAGTTAAAAATGGGTAACTGGTTTAATTCCTCCAATACCGGTTGTTTCTTGTCTCTAGGTATTGGTCGTAACCCATCTGTTGATGTGGTGGGTACTGATAATCCTGTGGTGGGGGGCCTTGGAACCGATGTTGGTTTTGTGGCCTCCAATTGGTGCGTCTCGATGGGCGCTGTCCTAAAAAAGGACGTCTGCCTTGGTATCTTGAATTCGGTCTGCCTCGTTGGTAGCCTCCATCGTATTGTGCTCCCTCACTATCTGACCCAGAAGATTCAGAGAACGTATTCACCTTTTTTCCATATTTATTGGACCTATTATCCCAGTTGTCTGCTGCATCTTCATTACTAGTATAATAGTTATCAGAAAGATAAGGGTATGTTGTCTCTTTTTTAAAAAACTTTATGTCTTTCTGTAATTTATCCGTTTTTCTTTTTATAAGGTAGTCTGTATAGGAATTGAGATCTTTTTCTATTTCTTCTAGTGTCTTTTTTACATCTTCCACTATACCAGATGTTCTGATCTTATCTTCTAATTCCGAGATTTCCTTAGCCAATTCTTCTAGGATACCCTTTGATGTTTCAACTATTAACATCATGTAGTCCCTGGAGCATCGGTTAGATATTAAAGACCAACGCTCCAGGAACTCTTTGATGTGTGCAAATAATCCTGGGATATTTCTTACTCTTAAACCTTGTGGTATAACTCCGGCCTTCAAATATTGAAGCATGAACTGACCATGCTGTTCAATTCTCTTTAGTTTTTTTCTTAGTCCTAATAGTATTTTAACATCCTTATTTTTATCTTGGTCTGTCGTAGTGGATTCTCCAAAAGAGACTGAGCTTCCCACCATATTAGCATATTGTTCATCTGTGAAACCAAACGAGGGAAGTTTGGCCATTTTCCGATTCTTTGCTTATTACTAACTAAAAAGATGAGATATAATATTAAAAACAAATGCTAAGTAATAATCACAACCCTGCCAGCAAGACCTCACCTGTAAGTAGGAGGATTCAGTATGATATAATTCAATCTTTTGACAAATGTCAAAGTATTTATGCTGATGTATCTATATTTAACCCCTGAAGGAATGTTGCAATAATGCAAACTCTGTATCCTTACCAATTATGATTGCCATCTACTGTATTCTACGGATGCTATGTGAGATATACCTGCTGATTATTGTTTTGGTTTTCAAGTAATAAATAAAAACATTTTTCAAAAGTGAGTTTGCTCTACAGTATAGAATTAATGTGTCAGTCCGAAGTCTCATTGGGTAGGCAGTGGACATTGTGGATGCGAAGCTGCATTTGGCGAGTGTAAGGTCTCAATGTTTGATCCAGTTAGTGAATATGTACCATACTAGGATTCTGGTGGAATTGGTGTTTTTGTAATAACACAAATGATTATGTTGATGTCTCCGATAAACATGATGTTCTGTTTAAAGGACGTTCGGAGTGTGGTCTTCCTACAGTACAGATAAACACACAAATGATAGTGTACTGGTTAAATTAATCTCAGCTACTGGTAATTACTCTGGGCCCTATTCCAGTCCATCATCTTTTGGCCACCATACAATTTCAGATACAAACCACCGATTTTCAAATTAGCCTTGTCCGGTTCCAATAGGAATAGTCCAGCCGAAACTGGCAGACTGGATCCCCTCTAAACTAGAATGCAAGCAACCACAGACCAATGCAAATGAATGAAATTCCTGTTGTTCAAGGATTGTCCTTGAGAAGGGTAGAAATCACTTCCTAGCTTCTCTATGTGGATTCAGATTTGCGGGCGCATGTAAAACACGATTCTCATTCCTGCTTTCTTCCCAATCACTTTCCTTAGGAATGTGGTGCTGCCTGGATTGCAAGTTTGACATATGTAGCTCTCCTGAGTTCTAGAGTAATGCACAATGGCACTCGACAATGTTCTTTCTGTTCAAGCTTATTTTATACCGTAGACTTTTTGTTAGGCTGTTTAAATGTTTTACAGTCCTTTTAAACCCTTTTTCTTTTTTTTCAGTCTGCCTTGGTCTCATTTTGATATTTTACATTGGCTGTCTCAGTCTTTTAGTGGAATCGTGGTTGACTATTCGTTATGGTCAGCAGGCTCAGAACTGGCATTATCACTCCAGATATACCACAGTTGTGGATTTAGGGCCTTGTAGTACTGTGGTATTTTGTGTGCCAATCGGTGAAATGGTCCTTCTGTCATAAGATGGTTTTGTTGTTCCAAAACAATGACAGAAAGTGTTGTTGGCATGTGGTTGCAGGCGTGATGGTTCATCAAACATTTGCTTACCTTCCTAAGAGGTACGTTAGTAAGAGAGCTCCGCTGAGGGTCCTGAGAAGAGCATGGCTTGTGGGAGATAGCTCATGGGTGTCAGTTGAAGACTTGGCAATACTTGAAAAATTCCTCAATCTGTAAGGACTGGGATGATTAAGAGGGACAAATCAATAATGCTCAGGTTACCAGAAGTTCTAATTAACCTTGGTCCTGCCATCCTTCTCTATCTTAGTTTCCCTTACTCCCACCCTCCTGCAGATCTCTTATTGACCATTTTTGTCCTGCTTGTGTATTATAAAGTGGACTTCTAGGTGGATATCTATGGTTCTATGTCACAGGAAAGTATTACAAATATTTGAATTCATGGGTCCAACGTGGTTGCCTCTTTCCTAGACTTGACTCGCTCTCATGCTGTTAGGTCTGTGCTAAGGAAGAGTAATTCTATGAGGATCTTAGGTAAGTAGTCACAAGGTTTTCCATTCCTGCTTTTCTAACCCCGCTCTGGTGGCTTCTTTTAATTTGAGCATTCTCACAACATTTCAGGAAACTCCATTAGTATTTTCTCACATGTTCACAAATGGTTGTCACTTTTCTTCTGTATCTCTTCCTTTTTTTGTTTTTTCTTATTCGCTCCCTTATGTATTTTGTTTGAGGTCCCATCTCTGTTGTTTGAGTATTTTTCTGAGATCGCTAGGGGTTTTCCTTTGGCACTTCCCAATTCTCTCACTGGTGTCCTGTTTGAATTTTCCTTCTTGCTGACTTCTGTGTTGCTTTCATACTTGCTACACTCTCGACTATTTAATACAGGGGTACTCATAGTACGGGCCAGGGGCGGCCCGGCAAGCCTTTCCTAGCGGCCCGCGGACCCCCGAGACATCATACCTGTGTTTCCCGAGGTTTTTTTTTTTAAGTGTCTGCAGCAGCGCGAGAGACTCTGCTGATCTGTGGGGACTGCCGGCGGACAATCCTAGGAATGGCCAGAGTAAAGCTGCAGGGGCCCAAGAAGAGGTGAAATACAAAGGCCTCATTAACATGCAAATGGTCTTTTAATGACCTGTGAAGTGCTCGGTGCGGCTGTGAGTGTGTGTGTGCCCCGGCTGGCGCACAGGCAGGGTAAGATGACAGAGGGTGACAGAGGGAGTGGAAGGGAAAGGGGGACGGAGAGGGAGAGAGAGTGAGAGGGAGTGAGAGTGAGAGGGAGTGAGTGAGTGAGTGAGTGAGTGAGTGAGTGAGAGGGAGTGAGTGAGTGGGAAGGAGGGAAGGAGTGAGAGGGAGGGAGTGAGTGAGTGAGAGGAAGGGAGTGAGAGGAAGGGAGTGAGAGGGAGTGAGAGGGAGGGAGTGAGCGAGTGGGAGTGAGCGAGTGGGAGGGAGAGAGTGAGAGGGAGGGAGTGGGAGGGAGTGAGTGAGTGGGAGTGAGTGAGAGGGAGTGAGTGAGAGAGAGGGAGTGAGAGTGAGGGAGGGAGTGAGAGTGAGAGGGAGTGAGTGAGAGTGAGTGAGTGAGAGTGACTGAGTGAGTGAGAGTGAGTGAGAGTGAGTGAGAGTGAGAGGGAGAGGGAGTGAGAGGGAGTGAGTGAGGAAGTGAGAGGGAGTGAGTGAGGGTGAGTGAGGGAGAGGGAGTGAGTGAGGGTGTGAGAGTGAGAGGGAGTGAGTGAGTGAGAGGGAGTGAGTGAGTGAGAGGGAGTGAGTGCGAGAGAATGAGTAAATGAGTGTGAGTGAGTGAGAGGGAGGGAGGGAGTGAGAGGGAATGAGAGAGTGAGAGGGGGAGAGAGAGAGTGAGTGAGGGAGACGGAGTGAGTGAGGGAGAGGGAGTGAGTGAGGGAGAGGGAGTGAGTGAGAGTGAGAGGGAGTGAGTGAGAGTGAGTGAGTAAATGAGTTGGAGTTGGAGTGAGTGAGCGAGCGGGAGGGAGGGAGTGAGTGAGAGGGATGGAGTGAGTGAGAGGGATGGAGTGAGTGAGAGGGATGGAGTGAGTGGGAGGGAGGGAGTGAGAGGGAGTGAGTGAGTGGGAGGGAGGGAGTGAGAGGGAGTGAGTGAGGGAGGGAGGGAGTGAGTGAGAGGGAGGGAGTGAGTGAGAGGGAGGGTGTGAATGAGAGGGAGTGAGTGAGAGGGAGTGAGTGAGTGGCAGTGAGTGAATGGGAGTGAGTGGGAGTGAGTGAGTGGGAGGGAGGGAGTGGGAGGGAGTGAGTGAGAGTGAGTGAGTGAGAGGGAGTGAGTGAGGGAGTGAGAGGGAGTGAGCGAGTGAGAATGAGTGAGGGAGTGAGTGAGAGTGAATGAGGGAGTGGGAGTGAGTGGGAGAGGGAGGGAGAGGGAGTGAGTGAGACGGAGAGGGAGTGAGACAGACAGGGAGGGAGAAGGAGTGAGACAGAGGGAGGGAAAGGGAGGGATAGGGAGGGAGACGGAGAGGGAGGGAAAGGGACGGTGAGGGAGAAAAAAGGAGCGAGACGGAAAGGGAGGGAGTGGGAGAGGGAGGGAAAGGGATGGAAAGGGAGGGAGACTGATAGGGAGTGAGATGGAGGGAAAGGGTGGGAAAGGGAGGGATACTGATGGGGAATGACATGGAGGGAAAGGGATGGGGACTGATGGGGAGTGAGATGGAGGGTAAGGGAGGGAGACTGATGGGGAGTGAGATGGAGGGAAAGGGAGGGAAATGTAGGGAGAGGGAGGGAAAGGGAGGGAAATGGAGTGAGAGGGAGGGAAAGGGAAAGGGAGGGAGACGAAGAGGGAGTGAGAGGGAGGGAAACGGAGGGAGACGGAGAGGGAGTGAAAGGGAGGGAGAGGGAGGGAAAGGGAAGGAGACGGAGAGGGAGTGAGAGGGAGGGAGAGGGAGGGAAAGGAAGGGAAATGGAGGGAGAGGGAGGGAGAGGGAGTGAAAGGGGGTGAGACAGAGAGTGAGTGAGAGGGAGGGAAAGGGAGGGAGACGGAGAGGGAGTGAGAGAGAGAAGGGAGTGAGAGAGAGGCAGTGAGACAGTCAGAGTGAGACAGAGGAAGACAGGAGAGAGGGAGGGTGAGAGGGAGAGAGAGCTAGAGAGAGGGAGGGAGACCGAGAGAGAGATGTGTGTATGCCGGGACGGCTCAGTGGACGAAGGTGTCCGCTGCAGGGACCTATGATCAACCTCATGGTCAGTTTTATGTTGTTGCTCTAGCCCCTCCCCCTCCCCCACTGACCCCGCCCCCCCCCACCGATGAGGCCCTCGGACACAAACCAAACTGTAAATTTGGCCCCCGAGAGAAAGTTTGTGAGTACCCACGATTTAATACATTATTGTTGTGCTTGTGTACCTACCTGGGTCGCCCTCCTTTGCCTTTCTTTTTTTTTTTTTTTTTTTTTTTTTATTTTGCAGTATATCAGAGGAAACAAGAGGGGTAGGGAAACAGTAAGAGAGGAATCAGGAAGAAAGAGAGAAAGACAGGCGACATACCGCCACAAAACCCACACAGGGGAAGCAAAAATAGGGAGGGAATCATTCGAAGAAGAAGGGCATCAAAGCTCCAAAGTCCACAAGAAGCTGGCAATAGTCCAACAAAGCAACGGGGAAGAGTCCACTCAGGTCGGTTCCTGGCCCAGGATAGACATCGCAACAGTGGACTCAGTACTCGCAGATAGTAAGAACAGCCCAAACTCCTTCCAAGGCCCAGTAGCCCTCCCCAGTCAGAGCCAGTCGCAACTAAAGAAGAAACTCAAGACAATGTCCCCAACAATCCCCCCACCCTCGTCCCACCCCAACATCACCCTCCCCCCAGTGGCAGCGACCAGCAAGCACCCACCGCAATACAGATATTCTTGCAATCATATTTGAAAGAGATGAAGGGACCGCAGCGTTGAAGGACACACAGCCGAAGGCAGGCCTCGGGACAGAAATCGCACAAGCGGGCCCCAGTTGTACACAAAGTTCTTAAAATTCCCCAGAAAGATGTCAGAGAGGCGTTCCATGCTCAACAGCCGCCACAATCGGGCATGCCACAAGGAAATAGCGGGGGCATTTGGGGACTTCCACGCAGCTGCTAGAGTCATTTTAGCCGCACCCAGACACAACCACATAACACGCTTATCCGCCCTAGTCTGGTGTTCGAGCAGTGGGTCCCTAAGCCCCAGTAAGACAAAAGCCATGGAGTCCGGGATCGGATAACCCAAAATGTCTTTTATGTGGGATAGGATCTCAGCCCAGAATGGTTTGATGGTGGGGCATTCCCACCATATATGGCAAAAGTCTCCCAACATCCCACAGCCCCGCCAACACCTATCTGAAGTAGTGGGAAATATGCGATGCAATTTAGAGGGATAAAGGTACCAGTCAAAGATGAGTTTCATATGTGCCTCTCTAAGGTCAGTAGAGTGATTGTGCGCCGTCACGTCCCTCCATAGGCCCTGCCACTCACCAGTTGAAATGTCCCTCCCCAATGTAAGTTCCCAATGGTCTTGATATCTCGGCCGTGGTGCCACGGCAGAGTCCAGCAATAATTTGTACAGGAAAGAAATCGTTCCCCTCATGGTGGAGGTACGAAGAAGGAAGGACTCAAATTTCGACAAGGGTCTGGTAGCAGCGTCCACTACAGCAGGCGACGTCGCCCAGTGCAGGAGCTGGAGATGTCTGAAGCGTTCCGTTGGAAGAACGCCATAGTCCCGCATACAGTTGTGGAAAGTGAGGGGCTCGACACCATGGAACAAGTGGGTGAGGGCTCTACAGCCACCCTCCCTCCATGCTTCAAAGGGACCGTCCGTCAGAGCCGGGGGAAAGGCCGGGTTGAAATGAATCGGGGTGAATGGGGACGGGAATGTGGTCCAACGGTCATCGCCGCTCACCGTGTCCCAGACCTTCAACACTGTGCTCGTGGGAGTGCTAATGTAAGCATTTTTGGGCCGGTCTGCTTTAGGCTTCCAGGCCAGATCCCAGATGGAGCGGCCCACAACGCTCCGATCCATGTGGAGCCAATGCTTTTCCGACAGTTGTTGGGACCACTCCACGATGATCCTCAGTTGAGCGGCCTTGTAGTACAAATGCATGTCCGGAAAGCCAACCCCCCCCTCCAAGCGTGGGCGCCGCATGACCGAAAATGGAAGCCGTGCTCGACCACCCTGCCAGACATATCTCAGCATCACGGTCTTCAATCGACGGAAGTAGTCTAGCCCTATCGGAATAGGCAAAGCCTGAAACAAGTACAACAATTTGGGAAGGAGCACCATTTTAAGGGCGTGTATCCTACCCAGCCATGAGATAAATTTAGGCTTCCAACGGTCCAGCTCAGTCCGAACGGAAGACAACATCGGCGGGAAGTTAGCGTGGAACAGGGCATTCACGGTGGAAGTCAGACGTACGCCCAGGTAGAGCAAGGACTCCGTCGCCCAAGCGAGTGGAGTAAGCAGCCGGGTCCGTTGCACCTCCCCCGCCGACAAGGTCAGATTTAGGATGTAAGATTTATCGAAATTAACCTTGAAGCCCGTTACTTCCTCGTAGGCAGAGAGTACCGAGTGGACACGCGGTAGTGACAGCTCTGGGTCCCTGATGGACAACAGGACGTCGTCAGCAAAGAGCGAAATCTTATGCTGCTCGCCTGTAAAGGGAAGTCCCAGAATCCTCTCGTCCTCCCGCACCGCCAATGCTAACGGCTCTATACTAAGGGCAAAAAGCAGGGGCGAAAGGGGACATCCCTGGCGCGTCCCCCGGGAATGGCGAAAACTCGCGGACCTGTGGCCGTTGACCAACACACGAGAGGTAGGGCCACTGTAGTTGGCCTCAATCATCCGTATGAAAAGGGGGGAGAACCCGAAGGCCACTAGCGTCTGACGCAAAAAACCCCAGTCGACGCGGTCGAAAGCCTTCTCCGCGTCGAGCCCCACTAGCACCGCGGGTATGCGAAATCGTTCCGCCTTTTCTATGAGATGTACGACGCGGCGCAGGTTGTCATGAGTCTGCCTGCCCTTAATAAACCCAGATTGATCAGGATGGACGAGGGCAGGCATCAGATCCTGCAGTCTACCCGCCAGAATAGAGGAGTACAGCTTGGCGTCCAAATTGAGAAGTGCTATCGGGCGGTAAGATGCACAAAAAGTAGGGTCCTTCCCCGGCTTGGGGATAATAGTGATCAATGCTTCGGCCATAGAGTCCGCGGTCCTACCATCAACCGCCATTGCGTTGAAGAGGGAGACTAAGTAGTCGCAAACTTCAGAGGCGAACGTTTTGTAAAAGAGGGCCGTGTAGCCGTCAGGCCCTGGGGCCTTGTGCATCTTCAGGCTTTTAATGGCATCTAAGACCTCCTCCCGGGTGATGGGGGAGGACAGGAGGTCATTCCATTCTTTAGAGACTTTCGGTAGAGGCAGACCTACCAGGAATTCGGATTGTGCTCCCGGATCAAGAGCGTCACTCGAGTAGAGCGCTGCATAGAAGCGTCCGAATATGGTTGCCTTGTCCGCATCTCTATGCTGTACAAAGCCCGCCTGGTCGCGAATTCCCCCTATATAATCTTTCTCGCGTTTGTCCCGGAGTTGCCGGGCAAGATGGCGCCCGATCTTGTTGCCCTGGGAGTAGGAGGTGCGCCTAAGTCGCAGAAGAGTAAACTCCGCCCTGTTATTATAATGGGCCCTCAGTTTCCCTCGCACCGCCGTCAGGGGGCGCAGAGTTACCCTGGAGGGGTTCTCCTTGTGGGCCTGTTCCAAAGAGGCCAGTTCCGATTCAAGAGCTTCCCTCTCCTTGCGCCTCAGCTTGTTCAGATTCGCGTTGAGGGCGAGGCACGTGCCCCTTAAAGAGGCCTTGCACGCGTCCCATGTGGTATACACCGACGTGTCCGCAGGAGGATTGAGGAGAAAAAATTCACCAATAGCCTTGCGTAAGGCCTTACAGGACCCCTCATCGCGCACCAGAGCTGCCGGGAAGTACCACTTACGCCAACCATCCCCCCCGGGGGCCCAATGTAGACCCAGGACCACGAGACTATGGTCCGATAGCGAGAGTGGAAAGATAGTAGCCAACTGTATGTCCCCCCGAAGAGCCTGACTAACCAAGATATAGTCAATGCGGGAGTATGACTGATGCACGTTGGAAAAGAAGGTGTAATCCCTGGTCTGAGCATGGATAAAGCGCCAACTGTCGATCATTCCCATATCACCTAATTGCCGTGTAGTTTCGTCTGAGAAGACGCCAGTGTCTGCCCTGCGGGCCCCAGAACTATCTAAACTCCTGTCCCATACCATATTGAAATCACCCAATAAGAATAAGTGACCCTCCACAAAATCCCCCATCTTGTTCAGCAGACCCTGCAGAAAGCCATTCTGTCCCGCATTAGGGGCGTACAATACAGCAAAAGTACACAGGCGGCCATGCAACAATCCCTTCACCAGCAGCCATCGGCCCTCCTTATCCACACTCACTCCCTTGGGCTGAAAATGTAGAGAAGCCCGGAAGAGCAGGGCCACCCCTCTATGCTTCGAGGTCGCAGATGCCCTGTAGATAAGAGGGAACTGCCTATGACGAAGCCTCAACTCATCCCTCCTAGCTAGATGGGTTTCCTGGAGAGCCACCACATCCAAGTGGTGATCCACCACGTATTTCCAGAGTTTCTGCCACTTCTGCGGGGAGTTAAGGCCCTTCACATTCCAAGTTCCTACGCTGATAGGCATAAGGGACAAAAAAGACTCCACGCCGTGCACACCCCTAAACAGCCACGGTGCCCGCACCGGTCCTGCACACGCATCTGAGCCCACTCCCAAGGAAGAGAGGCAGACACAAGGACTCGAGGGAAGGGTCCCATAGGAAACACAGGAGGGAATATCAACAAAGGTACCTTCAGCACACAATCATTACACACTGTCGCCGCCACCACCCCCCGACCCCCATCCCCAACCCCAACCGCCCTGCCATGACATCCACAGTTAGAGCGCTAACAAACCCACCTCCCACCCCCCCCAGAACAAAGAACAACAAAGTGCAACTTAAGGCACTGAACCTGAATCTCGCGGTCTTCAGTTCCAGCAGGTCAAGGTTCGGAAGTCCCCTACTGGACTGGAATTGGGGCAGGGGTGTCAATTCGGTGACCCCCAGGTCCAAGGTCCGGGGTGTCTTCTCCAAAAGTACCATTATACCCCGGGGACCTCAGGCCAAGAGCCCCTCCGACGCCATGCCATGATGTCGGGGTCATGCTGCTCCAGAGCTCTCCTGGGAATCCGTCGCGGTGGCGGAGGCCACCGACGCCACAGCGGCCCCTCTTTCCTGCTCTCTAGTCGCTGGGTCCGGTCGCTGCCGCTCTGGGGACGGGCCCACCCTGTGCCAGGAAGAAGAGCGACGCCTCCTTCGGAACGGTGAGCTGCGAGCCTCCCGAGATGGTTCCTCCTCCTTGATGCCCAGGAGATCCTTCGCCACTCGCAGGGAATTGATCTGCCTCAGCCTGTTCTCCCACCGAAAGATAATCCGGAAAGGATGACCCCAGGAGTAGGATACCCCGCGCTCCCGGAGGAAGGCGGTCACAGGCCGGAAGTCCCTTCGTTTCTGTAAGGTAGTCGCTGCCAGGTCCTGGTAAAGCTGGGGGCAATGGCCCCTAAATTGCAATGAGGTGATAGTCCTAGCTTTCCTCAGAATCCTCTCCTTGACCTGAAAGTCGTGCACACAGACGAGGATATCTGGCGGCGGGCCCCCTCCCCTTCTAGGCAGCCCCACCCTATGCACTCTGTCCATCTGGATGTCCCGCAGCTCTTCATCCTCTAAGATCTGAAGAAACAAGGCCTGGACGTATCCACGCAGGTCTCCCGATTCACCATCCCATGGTACCGCCTTGATGCGAATGTTATTTCTCCTGGAGCGGTTCTCCAAGTCTTCTGCGTGGGTTTGCAAATCCAGATTCTGCTCCGTGAGCCGTATGACGTCCTGCTGGAGCTGGTGCACATCATTTGCCATGTTAAGGTCATGGTCCTCCAGCGTCGCCACCCTTTCGCCAATCCCATCTACGTCCCTCCTCACCTCCCGGAGGTCTGATGCCAACTGTGTTCTTAGTTCGGAGATGTCCTCTTTAATAGTCGCGAAAAGCTCTTTCATGAACGCTTTAGTCGCTGGTGCCTCATCATCTGATTGTCTGGCGGACCCGCTGGCACCAGGCGACGCTGGTTGCTGCGATGACTTGGAGGTCCCCTCCTTCACCGTCTTCCCCATCCTGCGCTGTGAATTGGACATGGCCGCGAAGTGCCGCCGCACTCCCACCTCCAGGCCCCAGGTAGACGCAGCCGGGAGGGCGAGGCTCAGGACAGTGACCCCCGGGGTCGGGACACTCCGTTAGCCGTACTGCGTCACTCCCCCAAGAGCGCCCGCTGAGCCGCCAGTGCCGCGGGCACCGGGAGTTCCCTCCAATTCAGGTAGCAGGCAACAGTCGGCAAGAACCTCACCCCGATGCTGGCGTCCGGCACAGAGCCCTCGGGACCCCTTCATTTGCGCCCTCGCTGAAATCCAGGCCCGGGGACCCTCAGGACCAGCCCTCCAAAGGTCGTTATGCAGGGCCCTTCCGTAAGAGAGTCCCGTGTGCCTTCGCACGAGGAGATCGTCCCTCGGGCGGCCGAGTACCTTGGCACCCCACAATCCGGTCTCCGTGCTCTTCAGTGGCGGCCCCCCTGCCAATACTGGGCCAGAGAGGTACCACCACGGACCAATTAAGCAGCCAGGTGACGGTGCGAGAAGGCCGCGTCGCGCGCCCCCCAGCTAGGAGGCAGCCAAAAGTGTAGCGCCGAGCGCCCTCCAGAGACTCTCCAAAATGGCGCCGCCGGCTTGCCCTCCGAGTCCGCTTATCCCAGGCAGCAAAGCGTCCCGGTCGCTGGGACCATTCAATGTGCCCCCTCGATCAAGCAGGAACTGTTATAGGCAGCCTACCCTGGTCGCAGACTGCAGGGAGACCGAGAGAGCTCCCCCGATGTCACCAGCCAAGCCTCCGCCCATCCAGTCCAGGGCGCCTCTCCTGATCTCCCCCCGGGCCAGGCCTTCCGTTGCAGCAGCACACCTCACGCCCTCCTCCGGCTCCGCTCACCCCTCCGATGCTCCGGCTCACCTCCGACGCGTCCCGGTGGTGGGTCAGCCAATCGCGCGTCTAGCCGGACTATCTCCGCCGGCACTCGGCCAGCCAGGTCACGGGCTCCCACTGTCGGCGTCGCCGTGTCCTCTCACCACACCGCACCGAGGTCAGCGTCTCAGCGGGAATGGTGCGTCCCGCTACAGTCAGGACCCAGCCGGGATCGGCAGCACTGATCGGGTCCACAAAGGCCAGGCTCCGTTTAGGCCGAGGTCGGACCTCCCAGCACTCGAGGCCGCTGCTTCACAGGCCGCAGCCCGGATCCGCTCTACAGGGCGCCGCAGACTCCAAATCGCCCCTCTGGCGGCACCGGAGCACTCCGCCAGCCTTCACATCCAGCTAGTGCCGAGCAGCACGCCAGGGACCCCGCTTTTCGAAGCAATTTCGGTGCGGCGTCGGAGAGGCTCAGAGATGCGTCCTACTCCGACGCCATCTTGGCCACGCCCTCTCCTTTGCCTTTCTTAATACTTTGACTTTACATTCCGTTGAGTTTTGTTTTTGTCCCAGTCGGTCTCTCCGATGTGCTCCTACCTCTACCACCTCTATCTCTAATGCTGACTTTGCATTTTTTTTTCATTTACCCGTAGTATGTATCGGTCTAGCTTCATGTTTAACCATTTTACCTTACTTAGCTTAAATTACCTCAACTGCCCACTGTTTTGTAGAGCATTTCTTCTTTGCTGTTCGACCCTTTTGTTTCTGAAGGACCTCTCTCTTAGGTATCCTTTATTTGCCTCTAACAGCCCAATAATGCCTTTTCCTCCCTTGCATATAATCTGTCTCTCCATTTTGCCCGTAGTGTAACCTGCTGTTTGGCTGGTGTATCTACAACTACAGAAGCTTTTTCAACACAGCGGTGACCATAGTCAGCCTTATGATTGGAATATTCAACTACGAGGAGGTATGTGAAGACCCACACCCTTCATGCCACACTCTATAGGTGTGGGTGCAATCAACTGCATAGTATTCAAGAACAAATTAACTTATGACATCTAAAAATGAGAGGCGTCTGGGTTGTGTTATGTCAAAGACTACGATGTTCAATGAAGTCAAAACATCACAGCATTTTATCATATGCTGCATAACCGAGATTTACAGAAAGGGAGCTTAGATGTTTTACACCCTTAATTGAACTCCCCATTTCATCCTTAGATTGCAGGTGCTTTCGTTAGAAGTAAATCATATGTTGGCTAGCACATTGAAATTAAAAGCAGCAAGAAATGTTATCTATTTTAATATTCACTGTAAGGTTATAGTTGTTTAAGGTCATAATTTATCTCTGATGGTCTCAGCATACTAACAAGTTTGTTTTGATAAAAGTGGTAGTAATAATAAAAAAGAAGCATTGACAAAGACAATAGATCCCACCTTTGGGACCTATTAACTTTGCCAGTGTTTTTTAGTGATGCTGTTTGCGTGGATACCATGGGTACTCGTAAACATTTTCCCAGGGGCCAAAAAGTATGGTTTATGATGCGGCCGAGGGCTGCATTGATGGCACCAGGGTGGGGATCAGAGGACAGGTGGATGTAGGTGGAGCGAAGCATGTACATGGTGTGGACTGTGAGTGACAAAGTTATTTTGAGGATTTCTTCCCTCTAAATTATGCCGTAGTTCCTAGAAGAGACATAGATTTGACAATACTGTGCCATGCTTTATCTGATAGATACTTCTAGCCATAGATCCCTTACCTTAGAATATTCCCCAGGCATTAGACTGGATCTGGACATTTTCAAGCAGTACCTCTGCACCCTGGTAGATGGCATTGTTCGACTCCGTGTTGACGTTGTCCACACCAGAAGTAATGGGCGCTGTGCCTATGTAGGCGACACCTCAGGGCTCTGACATCACTTCTTTTCTTCAGCGCTATCAGTATAGATTCATAGAGAGTCATTGTTTTGGACAACTCTTTTTGACATTTTGCAGACTTCTTTTTTTAAATTTCTTTATTAAGTGTTAACAAGAAGACAAAACAGTGCCCTTACATTTGCTGATGTTGACCATTGTCTACATTACAATAGCTCACCATTGAGACAAGTTTCAGTAGTGGTGTGTCTAGCTCCGAATCCCAGCCAGCTTGTGAGCTGTTCTGGATCTCGGGCACTCTGCCCGGGCACTGCGGTAGGGCAGAGAGACCGTATGTGCGGGTCCCAAAGCCTGCAGTTATGCATGTAGTGTGTGTAGTGAGGGCGTTCCCTGGGGGAAGGTGAGAGTGACATCTTTAACGTTGTGCCTTAGCCAATTATATAAATAAATATCCAGCAGTGTAATCGTCTCGCCCCTCAGCAATGTCTTGCAGTCCTTGAAACCCCCTTCATTGTAGAGCTTCCCCTAGGTGGCTATACTCCTTTTATGCAACATGTTACAACAGGTAGTCTCATGAGTGACAGGAGTCAAGGGATAGTAAGGAGGGGTGTCAGCTGGGAGTATAGTAAGTGTTTGCTTAGCTTTTTGGCCAACCGTTACCACGCAAGAGTAGTGTAAGCCACAGTTGAGAATGAATTGCCTCTACCAGGGGATTTCGTCCCTAAAAAAGATGGAGTCAGGATGGAAGCCATGTAACCCTGTTCTATCGCTAAGTGGACATGAATGGCGGCGGCCTAAACCAATAAGTCGCAAACGCTTGGGTAACTGTAGCCCAGTGCACTGTGGGCTGCTTGCCACCCAATGTCAATCAAGTCAGCTGTGTCTGTGGTGTGGAAAAATTGGCGTCTAGGAGGAATAGATATAAATGCTTCAGCAATACAACCATTTTGAATAAAGTGTTCTACCAGCAAATGATAGGGGCAAAGAGATCCTGCAAGAGACAGACACCATGAGTGAGGCAACGGCAGTGTCATACTTCACCCACAGTGTTTCCTCTCTGTCCGAGAGGCCACAACTCCGAAATATTTTTTCTCTGAATCACACCACATCAGTGGGTAATCAAGTGGGAACCTGATGCTGTTGGGAGTGGGAGGAAAGATCTGGGATTTACCCCCCAAAGCGGATAAAATTGTGGGTTTTGAATGTAGAGGGTAATATCACCCGTGTAGAGCGAAACTAGCAGATGTCGAGTAGGGCATCACAGCGCGTACTCCCTATGATGTTGTCAGAGTTTTGCAACAAGAGGCTCAACTGCCAATGCAAATAGGAAGGATGACAGAAAGATAGTTAGCGGTCGGGAGCAGCAACCATTAATCTGCACAGTTGCCTGTGGCTGACAATATAATAGGGCTACCCAGGCTAGAAGGGGGGTGGGGGGAATCCCATCCGCCGCAACACGGTAAACAAGTAGTCCCACTCCAGAGAGTCAAAAGCTTTGGTGCGCCTAAAAAGATTATTATTGTATTAGCGTAAACAAGGTGCGCACATTATGGGAAATGGCTCGCCCTGGCATGAATCCTGATTGGCCCGGTAGGACCAGTCCTTCCATCAGCAGGCTGAGCTGATTGGCCAGAACGTTCACCAGTATTTTTGCACTGAAACTGATTTAAGGATAAGGACCTAAAAGCATTGCACTTGGTGGTGTTTTTTTTGGTTTGAGGCGGGAGATGATCTTAGCCTCGTGCATAGAGAGTGGGAGATATTTGCTCCTGTGTAAACTTTAAGGATAGGGACTAGCGCCCCTACGAAGCATTTATAAAAATCCGCTGCTAGGCCATCAGGCCCTGGTGCGCGTCCAGGTCGCAGTTGCATAATGGTCGTCTGTGTTTCCTCTTCCTCTATATCTGCTGTGAGAAATTCCCTATGTGTATCGCTGAGCCAACCCAAAGCTATCCTCAAGATAAGGGATCACATCAGCCAATTGATCCCTGCTCGTGGAGTAGGAAGTGGAAAAGGCAAGAAGGACATCCTCCGTGTCTCTCTGTAAAGACCCATCAGCGCCTTCCACCTCCAAAACATAATTGGAGAACCTGGGAGTTCGTGCAGCCTCAGCCAGAGCTCTCCCCGAACGCTTGCCCTTGCCATATTGGCAGGCAACGTGGTATTTAGTGCAAAATAGGCATTCTCGCTCTGCCACCGATTGATATTCCAGGACCAGATCTTGGAGCTTGGCATGCATCTGCCCATTGGGTGCATTTGCAACTTGGGTCTCGATTATCTTAATATCTGCCTCTAGTCTCTGAAGCATTCCCCGGATGTCACGCAGAATACCAGCCTGCCTTTGCGATGCATATGCCACGTATCGTTACTTTAATGTTAATGTTAATGTTAATGTTATTGGGATTTATATAGCGCTCGGCTGCCCCAGCAAAGGGGCGTCCCGGCCTCCCAGACCATCGTCAGGTCAGGACAGAGCCCAAATTCCTGGTAAAAACGTGCATATCTCTTGTCGTAATTCTTCTCTGAAACATGTGTCTAATAAGGTTAAGGGGAAAAGTCTCCAAGACTGGTAGGGGGAGACACATATTGGCGGCTCTAGATGCAGCAGTACCGGGGAGTGATTGAAAGTACCGGGGAGTGATCGGAATTGTGGCAGCAAGATGCTATGTGTTGGTGAGCCAGGCCCGAGGCCTCGTGAGAGGAACCAGAAGTCAATGCGTGACCAGCTGGTGTGTACTCTTGAGTGAAAGGTGCCCTCTTTGTGTGCAGGTTGAAGAGCTATCCAGACGTCTAACAGCTGGTGGTCTGTCGTGGTATCTCCTACATTTCTCCCCGCCTTAGTATGAGAACCTGGTAGGCTGTGGTAGCGATCCATGCCGGGGTCTAATACTATATTAAAATCTCCTAGGTGAGGGGCGTGGAACCAATGTCTACAATGAGCCCCCATAGTTTGTCAATAAACAGAGCGTCGTCTATGTTGGGGCCATAGCAATTAACCATAGTGACGGTGTGCGAGGCAAGCGTCTCCACATCACACAGTAGTGTACCTGCTGGTCGTGGATGGAGCCTGAGGGGAAGTATTGGATGCTTAGTTTTACCAAGATGGCTGTCCCCCTGTCAAAAGTATAAGGCTAAGTACCTTGGGTCAGCCCACATCGCTGCGAAGTTAGCCAGTGCAGCCGGGTTGAGATGTGTTTCGTGCAACATCGCAATTTGAATGTTGTGTCGGTCAAGGTCTGCGTTCATGAGGGTTGCACACATCCCACACATTCCAGGTCAATAGGTTGTAATTGGCGCCATCAGGAGTGCCTGGCATTGCCATGGATCAGTAATTGTGCATGTGCATTCACCTCAGGAGGTTCGAAACTGTGCAAGCATGGCAAAAAACAATGACATAGCAGTGTACAGCAGTAAGGTACACAAAAGAACTGTAACTTCTGATCCCAACCCTCCCCACACCCACACCAGCGGCCCAATCCCACCTTAATACAGAGCCATAGAAAAAAGGGGGTCGCTGCCTACCATTTTGCAGCGGTTGAGGAAGCGTGCTAAGAAAGATACGCCAACTATTTGATAGATTAAGCAGAACAAAGAAAATTGACAGAGAGAAAGTGTGAGCAGGAGACAGAGAGACAAGGGAAGATGAAAGCCAGGGGGGGAAACAGATAAAATAGAATGTATACTGAAAGAATAAGGAATGGAAAAAAAGGTCTTAATCCATAACATCAAACAGGGTATTCCCACAGGGGGTATCACCAGGGATCCTGACAGGTCCCCTCGAATCAATGACTGCATCTGGGATAAAGAGTAAGTCTTGCTTAGACTCCAATTGTTCCGAAATCCCGATGACACTCTTCTGAAATGGTGGGTGTGTTCCTCTTCCAAGAATTGTCAGTCGGGCCCATTATACCTTGACTAGCAGCCCGTCCCGACGTTGTCCGGGTATGAAATAGAATGTGTGTATTTGGCAAGGGCAATTTATTTTAAAATCTCGCGGTAGACAACATTTTTTGTTTCATTAGAATAGGGACGGAGAAGGCCCAGCTGCAGCCCTGTTTGATGTTAGCAGGCGCGTGTAATTGGTGTAGTGATCCGCCGCCTGAGCCCGGCTACAGCCCTGGTTGATGTTAGCAGGTGCGTGTAATGTCGTTGAATGAGAGAGTTATCAGCCGCGGGTAAATCCGTTTAATGAGAGAGTTGACTGACAGCGAGTAGTAGAGGCTGCAGTAATTGTCCCAGCAGACAAGCTCATTTGCATATTCCCCCGCTTGAGGCCCAGATGCAGGCCTGTTTAATGTTAGCAGGCGTGTGTTCCCCCGCTTGAGGCCCAGCTGCAGCCCTGGTTGATGTTATCAGGCGCCTGTAATTAGTGTACTGATCCGCCGCCTGAGCCCGACTAGAGCCCTGGTTGATGGTAGCAGGCGCGTGTAATTTTGTTGAATGAGAGAGTTCTTTAACAGCGCGCAGGAGAGGCTGCAGTAACGTTACTTACCAGGCCTCCAGGTGAACGCGTTTGTCATGCCCCAGCACACGGCCACAGCAGACGATCTTCTGATTAATGTACGACCCACATGGCATGAAGGGCGGAACGTAGCACACGCCCCCAGCATTTCTCAGGACCCCAGCGTGCCCCTTGATGCGGCGCAATTGCGTTCACATGGCATGAAGGCCGGACACACGCCCCCAGCGTTTCTCACGCCCCCAGCGTGCCCCTTGATGCTGCGCAGCAACGTAATTGGCGTTTGTATGTACGACTCACAGGGCATGAAGGGCGGACACACGCCCCCAGCGTTTGTCACGCCCCCATCACACGCCCACGATGTGATGGCCGTATCACACACCCCCAGCGTCATTCACGCCCACAGCACAACGCAGACACGCCCACAAGGGACTACTTTGCTGGCACGGTTCTTTTACCTTTTAAATGTATATGGTGGCCGTCTGCATAGCCTATGTCCTTCTGCTGCAACTGCCCTTTCCAACGCTGTATTGGGCTTTGTGAATGGTGCTGTGGTTACTGAGATTACCCGCCTCAAAGATTTGGGCTCTCTCTTTATAATATTAGTATGGATATGGATTATATGGATGAGGCGGAAGGCCCACTTGTATGTTCTGTACGATGAGGCAATCTTCGGTTTAAGGCATGAGTAGAAGGAGTGGGAACATATTTGTCATAGAGTGGAGCCCCATATCTGCAAATCAGCCAGGTTCTGAAAGCGGGGATGCAGATCTAGAGGCTTGCACGGCCTCTTTGGCCAGGGGCTGACGACGATTTTCCCGCTTATGCAATTCATGGGCCTGCTGCAGGATATTGAAGCTGTGTTGCTTTCCCTGAAAAGTGGTGCGAAGCCTCGCTGGGTATAACATAGTATTGGGAATAATTGCCTGTTGTAGCTTCCGCTTCACTGGAAGAAATTTCTTACGGGCCTCCTGTACTGCCATCATGAAGTCTGGATAAATTGATATAATTGATATGGAGTTCTCTTCGTAGGTTAGATTACACTTTTCGCTGGCTAGATGTAAGAAAGTGTTGTGGGTGCGAAAATTCAAATGCCTGGCAATAATAGACCTGGGTGTGGAGCCAGAGGAGGTCTAGCAGTTAGGAAGCAGTGTGCCCTTTCCAACACCAGCTGCTTAGAGAGGGATGAGGCATCGAAAAACACCACCAGCATGCGCTCCACATACTAATCCATCCGCCCGGTATCTGTGGATTTGAGAATACCAAGGATGCGAACATTGTTTCTGCGTGAACATGCCTCTAGATCTTCATTGTTAGCAGGGATGGCTTTCAGGAGACATTCCATGTTTTTGATTTGCTCCCCTCTCTGCGACAATACATCCTCCAGTCTAAAGATTCATGTTTGGTTTTGCCTATGTGCCCGTCATGTTTCTCTAGTCTTTGGGTAATGAAGTCCGTGCACATGCTCAGAGTCCATTTGGCTTGGATTGATGTAAGGCTTTGGCGCATGGTAAGCAGCAGGAAGCGCACATCATCATCTTCAGGCTGTGATTGTGATTAATGCCCTGTTGGAAGGCCAATGGGGGAAGTAGAGCACCCGGTCGCAATCTGTGTCACATATAGCAAAGTGAGGCAATTTGTGCCGTCCTCTCCCACAGGATTGCCTGGGAGGCACCACGCAGACCCATTGGGGGGGGTTTCATTCTATAACAGGAGCATGTAGCCGCAAGCGATAGATATCCTCTCCTGGCTACACCCCGTACCCGGCCGTTTAGGCCTCCAGAGCTCACATCCTCCACTCTCCTCTAGAAATGTCAGAGCCGGCCCGTAGAGAGAGACTAACAGTTGGGCCGGCCCATTCAGGTCCCCAGTTCACACCAGCTCCAGTGCGGCAGCTCCCGCAGGTGAGTCCCAAGCAGGCCCCTCTGCTGCAGCCTTCAAAAGTGCAGTGGCCTTTAGCCTCCTCAGGCCGCTGTCAGGCATGGATGGGGAAGCCCCGGCCAGCAATTTCGGCCCCTGGTGGTATTTTGCATGTTCGCAGCCTGGCTGGGTTTCCGCACCTTCCTCCTTCTTCGCACACCAAGCATTGCCATGTGCCGGTTCAGGGCTGCCTCTCAATCCTGGAACACAGCAGCGAACTCCAAAAGGTCAGCTGCGATACCTCCCAGCCACGTTGCGCCCCAATATGTGGTCTCCTCGAGGAGGATTCAGCACTGGATTTCGCCGTCTATATCATCGCGGCCGCCATCGTATAGGACCTACCGGATCTCAGCATCGATGAAGGTTGGACTGTGGCCCGCACCTAGTCCCCAGCAGTCCCGGCGCTCCTCTGCTTACAGGACTCGGCAGCGGAACAGGTTAGGCATCTTGAGGGAGCAAAATTGCTCATCAGCGGTCTCAACTAGAGTAGGATTTTGTAGGATTGGTGTCCGGGATGCAGAAGCCGCACTCGTGTATGGCCGTCTTGCTCACTGGCTCTCTCCAGCCCCATTTTGCCGACCTTTTTTGAGACGGACTCCCATTGTAAAGGATGTCATCTAAAAAAAACTGTGAGATTTAAACCTTGTAGTTCCTGTCAGATGCCACCCATCTAGTTTGTCTCTGCTTTGAGCCGAGCCATGACTCCAAGACCAGTGAGGACTGCCACTTTATGAACCCAAAGGCTCTGTGGGAGTGCACCTTGAAGCCGTTGTACAAACTGCATCACAGTGGCTAAGTCAAACAAAAATGTCCCCATCATTTACCCCAAATCTGTCCATGCTTAGAGGGGCAGCTTTTGGCTTCAAACACAAGTTTCTCTTACTGCGTGCACCAGTATACTACCCTTCACCATTGCGGCAGCGTAGGGGGCTCGGAAGCCTTCCAAAGGGTTGGAGCGTCCTGTTTGGCCAATGTGTTAGCTGTCCCCAGAAGCTCCTGGTCCTCCCGCAATCCTCTTGTACCCTCAAAGACACCCAGGAGCAACATTTGTGGTGATAGCTCCACGCCCCATCCCTGTATCTCCTTTAGCTCCTGCACTATATTGGTCCAATAACATATGATCACAGGGAATTAACAAACCATGTGAAAGACGTAGTGGGAGCATAGAATATCAAAAGCATGTGGAACTGGGAAGGAGGCCCGCTAAGTACAACCGATCTGGAGCAAAATAGGCACAGTGGAGGAAGCAGGTTGGTACCTGGCAAAGTCTAGAGGAGATCGTGATGGCCCGGGGGCCATCACTGCGTCTCGCCAATCCTCCTTCTCCAGAGGGCCCAAATGGACCCAAAGGCATTCCCGCATGTCAATGGCATTGATAATTAAGGTACAATATTTCTGGGATACGCCCACCTTCCCCAGTGCACCCATCAGGAGTATAGCCTCCAAGGGGTTAAATTCAGAAAGAAGTGTGTCTTGTGCTGTGTCGATATTCAGCACATGTTGTAGTTGTAGATATTTGTTAAATTGGGATGTGGATAGCATGTAGGCAGATTGTAGTTCCTGAAAGGAGCACACGTGTGTTCCAGACCATACATCACCCAGTTGTGTGATGCAGATGGCATCCTGGCAGGCAAATCCCTCCAGTGCTACCGCCTTCCTTACACATGTACCCTGCCACAGGGGAGTCCGGAGAGTGAGATTAGAGTCCCATCCAGTGTGGCAGAGTGCAGCAAGCCAGCTATGGAAGATCACACAGGTTAACTCTGGCTTTGCAATGGGAACAGGAGCACCATATAGCATAGCCTTGACTCGGGGGAACCCCATCAAGGCCAGCTCCTCACGGTAGACTGAATCGAACCACTCCAGTTGAACCAGTCATTGATCACTAGGAGTTGCAATGTGAGCTAGTATAGGCAGAGACTGTCCAATTCCGAGGCCACCATCGTACAGCATCTTTTGACACCGGGTGTGTGCCAGTCATGGTCTAGATTGTGCCAGAGAAAGGCAGTCACCACATAGTCCATTTGCTAGAACCAGCGACGGGGCATCAGTTGCAGGAATGTTTTAAAGATGTACAACAGCAGTTTTCTTCTTATGACGTTAACTATCCTTCTGGGAGTCCAACCTACACTCCGATTACTCCCCTGGGTCCAGCAGACTTTCAAGAATTGGGTCTCGATCTTCTGGGCTGCACTGCCCGAAGAGTGATGATCCGGTGATCTGTGCTACCAACTCACCCAGGCAGGCTTCTTCAGCTTTTGTGGCGCAGTGCTGCGAAAACAGAAAGTCAGTCAACTGACTCTTGGGAGTCTCCGCTTCTGGCTGGGCTTGCGGTACAGCTTTTCCATGAACAGGACACAGCAGGCACAGCCCTTTCCTTCGCAAGCCCCAGTTGCAGCAAGTGCAGTCCAACTTTGATTCATCCTCATCTTTGCCCATTCTAAGGACAGCAGGGTAGTCCTTCTTCAGCCCTCTCCTTTAGTCAAGGGAGATCTGAGTCCTGGGTGGCAAGGGTGCCCACTTTATGTCCAGAAAGTTCCCTCAGGAGAGGTTGTGGTCACTAGTCGATGGGCTACTAGGTTCTCTCATGACTGATGGCTTCCTGCCAGGAGAAGGTACACCTCCTCCCACTTCAAGCCTCTATTGTTACCTGTCTTGGGAACTTGGGACCTGTTGGCATGTCTCCCCAGGTGGGCATAAGGCTGTCTCATGGCCAATCTCAACACATGGCTACTGAAAAACTGGGCAACTGAGTGGCAACTTTTTCAAAGTTGCATGTGGCAACAAATTACATTAATTTTGGCTTGGGCATCAAGTCAGACTTAATGTAACAAGTTGATACCTTGAAGTACCTAGTTTGGTCTTATAAGTGAGCTAACTGATGCCAATTGGGTGTAAGCCATCCAACATACACTTTTAAGGATCAGGGAAATGGCACAGTGGTCTGAATAGCATGCCTCACTGCACTCTGAATCAAAATCCAGCAGCATCAATTCAAAACGATGCGGATGACCATACAAAAAGAAGCATTTCTTTAAATTCAGGCTATTGTTGGTCACCTTTGCATATTGTACATCTCCCTACGAGTAAATCTCGCGGAAACCTGAGGTAGAGAGTGATATAAATGTTTCTATTATTTTAAAGATCCAATTTGCATAATCCCAGCAGCCACACACCACTTACCCCCTTTGTCTCTGAGGAGAATGACTATGAAGCCATGTTATAATAATTGAGAGTTTACTAGCCTTTTATTCTGTACAGGGATTTGCGCTAAGTATTTTGGTTTATGGTATTTTAATCCTATATCTGGAGATTTGGCTACAGTTTTATTAATGAAGGTTTTATAGCTTAATAATGGTCAAATGACAGATCACAGAAGTTTTTACATTGTATTTGATGTGTTTTACTGTATTGATGGTCATTTGTATTTCAATGGTTTAAATTAAATACGCAAGTAGACTAAAACGTAAACTTTACATTTAGGCTAGGGTATTAGTGCTTAAGCCTCTATCCTCGCTTTCAGTGAGACCTACTCTGAGGCTGCAGGGCCTCATGGGCTCCTGCATTCTGCTGATAACACATACACAATGGCATATGCGGACTCTGCAGTGGGGCCTGAAACTCCAGTGGGCGCAGCATCAGGGAAATCTCTCAGACCTGGTCCATATATCAGAGGAAATTGGAAAAGATCTGCAGTGTTGGCTGAAGAACCAAGATTGGATCAGCTGCAGACACCTCTCCCTTCCCCACCCAGAAGTGACTCTAGTGACAGATGCATCACTCCTTAGTTGGGGTCGCCATCTAATAGAGGCAGAGATCAAAGGACTCTGTTCTCTGGCAGAGACTAGGCTCCACATCAACCTGTTGGATTTGAGAACGATTTACCTGACATTAAAAGCCTTTCTTCCTACTATCAAGAGAAGGCTGGTTTAGGTGTTCAAGGACAAAACCACCACCATGTGGTATTGCAACAAACATAGTGGAGTTGTAGACCTTGCATCAAGAGTCCCTGCGTTTCTGGACATGGCTGGAATGCCAGTACATATTCCTGGTGGTTCAAGATCTGATGGGCTCTCCTAACTCCGAAGCAGCCGAACTAAGCCGTCGATGCCTAGCGGATCACGAATTGCATCTCTAGCCAGAGATGGTGCAAGGTCTCTTCAGAGATTAGGGAGAACCTTGGACGTACTGTCACAGCAACAGTGCTAGTTCCGGCACCTGAACGTGTGCACGCTTCGCCTGAATGCATGTAGATTGAGTGGGGACAGTGACAGTTTTTAACCTCCCTACAGAAGTCTGTGATGTCATTCTGGCAGCAAGGCATCTCTAAAAAACTGTATACCCACGGCGCTCAGACAAATTTGTATCCTGGTGAGCTTCTAGAAATGTTGATCCCCTTTCCGCTCTTATATCTGAGGTGCCGTTGTTTGTTCTCTCGGTTTCCTGGCAAAACTTTGCTTTGGGCACAGTTAAAGTGTATCATTCAGCCATATTCGCATTCATGCGGTTGCTGGATCAGTCCTCCCTGTTTAAGTCACCTGATTTGACTCTATTTGTTAAAAGACTACAAAATATGTTTCCTCCTAAACCCTTCATCATTCCCAAATGTGACTTGAACCTAGTGTTGAAATTCCTGATGTCCTGACGTTTTGCGCCCGTTTACAGTTACCCTTCACGCCTTTTGACCATTAAAACTACTTTTTAAGTGGCCTAGCATCGGCCAGGAGGGTTAGTGAACTGCAAGCACCCACTGAGCACCCATCCTTATGCAACTTTTGTCTAAGAACACGTGCCCCTTTCCTGCTGAAAGTAGTAACAGAGTCTTTTTAATACTAATGAAGAAGCTCTTGGAGAATCAGTCATGCAGAAAGATAGGAGGCAGTAAACCTTTTCAAACAAATGCAGCACATTTACTGCAGCAGCTGCTTCATGAACTAGCATACCAGGGAGACAGCTGAAAACATATACACTCTCATGAAGTGTCACACAAAAAATAAGAGTTCCATGAAAGCGAGCACTCGTGCAACAATACAGGGAGCCAGTCAGAGAGATGGTAAACCAGATATGCTCCACGCAGGAACAAAAAAGATGCTAGACGGCCTAAAACAAATAAAGTCAGCAAATAGAAAGCAAGCCAACTTGAGTTACAAAATGGTAAGAAGTGTGCGGAATGTTTTCCTTGGTAAGCTTTCAGCATGTCCCCAATATATTTTTGCAACAAGACAGCTGCCCTGTCTTGAAGACTTCAACCGAAAAATTATAGCTTTGATTTTAAAAAGAGAAAAACCAGACATAATTTCACCAATTCATCAATGACTTCTGACGGCCGCACATTTTAAGCCATCGCAGCACCATGCAGCCTCACCGCCTTTGTAAAATCACCAGTGAATATATCTTCAACATCGCTCTACTTCACAAATATTTTAATATGTAAATATTAATCAAAAGCAGCTGTTCCACAATGCACTATGCCTTAGGCTGAAAATTGGTTGAATCTTAAATCAGAAAGGATTTGAACTTTGTGTGAGGTAGGTTGATTTGGGTGAATTGATAGGACTAAGGCGTTCACAGGAAGACCACACAAAGTCACCGAAAATCTGGTTTTCAACCACGGTGCTCTTAAAGGGGGTAGATTCATCCACATCCCCCAATCCCAATCAAGGATTGGCAAACCAATTATATAGCTTTAAAGCACACGCTACAAAATCCACATAATAGTGCAATATGGAGTCATAAAACAAAATTGTCATTTACTTATTTGATGATTTATTTTTGGCCACATGGCCTCTTCTTTTTAAACTTCATTCATGCTTTAGCCAACGTGTGTTTCGTTGGCTTACGGTATTCCTTACGACTTCATCAGGGCTAAAACAACAGAAAAGCAACTTCCATTGTAGAACTACATTCAAGACCTATATATCGTCACATTGTCCCTCAATTGGTGACATAAGTCTGTTGAACATATACTCGAGTTGCATGATGGTAGAAACCCAGGCACCATGTTTTAGAAATCTCTGTGCAGTCTGATGAGATATCTATGGCAACACCCTCGATTATATTTCATCGTTGAATGCAACTATGTTTGATGACCCTACATTGAAGCCTGCTTGTCTTTCTCTTCTTCACCTGGTCACGCGTACTTATCGGTCAGATACACGCTTGCGGCTTGATGCTGGAACTTATCATGGCTCCATCAATTCAACACAGAAGGACGACTATTCACCTCTACTATTGTAAAATAATACTTGGATCTTTATTGCATAGATTAATTGCAAAGGAAATGTGAATGAGAATAGCGTTGGTAGACGGACTGCGGTACAAACAGTTTTTTCGGCCTTGAGAAAGCCCATATGGGGCGAAACGTGCGTCGGCTGTGAAGAACCAGGTTTTAAAAAGAAATAAAAATTGATTTGTGTCTACACTACGTGATTCCTTTGGATTAAGAATTTGTATTTTGGCGTGCGAATTGCACATGGATAAAAGAAACTATTGATGATGTGCACTGATGTAATTTCCTTTTTTCATTGTCTTTCTCTTCTTGTAGGTTATTAGCTTGGACCCCATCTTGGGAGCATTGCTGGTCACTACATGCGTTGTCTTGCTGATGTTTGTGATCATTAACATCTTTCTATCTGCCATGCTGATGGTGTTTTCTAAGCAGAGGCAGTTATCAGAGGTATGTGCTCCTGAGTCATTGTGCTAAAGATTTATCCTTTCTTGGGAACTGCTGGGCCAGAGCGGGTAGGGATGGATTTGACCTTGAGTCCCTTACAGGTGAGGACCAATATGCCTCGGCTTGTGCTTGTCTGTTCTTCTGTTTGCAGTAAATATCAACATCACAAATGTGTCTAACAAATTGGGGTTACATTTCACTTGTTTAAGGCTGCACAATAATATGCACACATCAAAAAATAATTGTGAATACATGATAATAATCATGCTTTTGGAAAAATGTTATGCAGTACACTAGGAATGCAAAAAGGTAAATGGAATACAAGAGGCGGGATAAGAGAGCCGTTAATTGATCAAAACAATGTTATTAGCTTTAAATATGAGGGTTGCTACAGGTACGTCAAGCAGAGATGTGCGGATAACCTCATCCAGTGACGGAGGACAACATTAAAGGAGAAAGGTGGACGGTGAAACAAATCATCATGAGTCGATTACATCATGGATAAACTGACAGCCATTGTATTGACATTTGAAATAGTTTGGCTTCTTAATGGTGTACATAGATGGTCAAATGTCCGTAAGTTCTACTAGAAAATATATGCCAAATGTGATTTATGGGTCTGGGATGGACTGGTTGTCTTTAACCGAGTACAACAAGAAATGGCTGTTTTGAACTTATGGTATCGGATTTCTTTTATTACCTTTGTTAAACAAGCTTGAATAGTGACTCCTCTAAATGCATAAAAAATCTCTGCCAGCGATGTGGAGATCCGTAAATACGGTGGGCAGTGGCCCTCCTGAGCAGCAGAGGTTATTAGCCATAGATTTGGTGGCCATGGTTGACAATTTGGTGTGGGCAGTCACAACAGATGAGGCCTTAATAACTTTTTGCAGGAAGTTCTCTATAGATGTAGTGTTTATTATGCGTTTTGTTTTACTTTTGGTGAGCCAGACTGTCACGTTTGCTCTCTGCTTTGCCATGGAGGGTGCCAGTAGCGCAAAAGTGTGTCTCTGAGAATTGAGTTGTAACTTCTGTCTCAGATGAACCGGGAGTGAAGGAGGTTGGTAGGCCTGGCTACTCCAACCTCGTATGGGCTCAGGACAGGCCCAGTCTTATCCTGGGCTTTACCAGAAACCCGGCGCATATGTATGCAGATAGCCCTACCCCTCGACCTATACAGAGGCTGGAGTCAGTGGCCAGAAAACAGGAGGGAGGTAGCGCTTTGGCTCACCACTTCAGTCATTAAGTCTAACTTGTAGGGGTGCAGTTTAGGGACAGAGGCACAAAGGTCAATTAGAATAGCAAGGAGACATGCCCTTTACAGTCCTCACACCCCAAATTACATTACATATGTAACATAGTGCTGCGCTGTATAGTGATGGGAGTCTCGCTTCTAGCTGGATGCAGAGATGGGAACCAGTAGCGGTACAGTAACAGTAGGAAAAGGACTAGTGAGACATGAAAGCCAGATGTCCAGTGTTACAGTTTGTGTTATGCAATCCTCCCCATGGGGTGAATACATGCGGCACAATGTACTCTGTCTTGAGTAAAGTGCCTGACCTGGAAAGGTTTGAAATGAGTGAAACTAGTCAACAAAAAATTCACTGATAGTATTAAATATTCCAGAAATGGCATCTTTTTTAGGTCTTGCTTAGACAGCGCATGCGCTGTCTCCTCGAGACATGCTGTATTTGCTCTGTGGACTCACAGCCTGCCCATCACTTTTCATTAGTTTCTTTGTATTTCCTTCGCGAAAGCTTGCTTCTGTGTGGGTAATGTGTATTCTCCAGTATTGGGGTGTCTTTCATAGATTCACATGCTTGAATATTCCCCGACGTCGAAGTGGGAGTCCCACGGTACGTAACATAGCAATGTAGTAATAACATAAGTATATACATACATATATATATATATAGTTGCTCCAGGAAACACCAAAGCGCGAGTCACTCTAATAGCGGGTGCTGCTACGTGGTGGTGTGCCGCGTTCAAAATCACTGCTCCACAGTTCTCCTCACAATCCCATCTAGGCGGAAGAAAAACAGCAGCACTCACGGGTTCTTACAGCTATTCAGTAAACTTTATTACAAGACAGACGCGTTTCGGAAAGCGTCTGTCTTGTAATAAAGTTTACTGAATAGCTGTAAGAACCCGGGAGTGCTGCGGTTTTTCTTCCGCCTAGATGGGATTGTGAGGAGAACTGTGGAGCAGTGATATATATATATATATATATATATATATATATATATATATATATATATATATATATATATATATATATATATATATATATATGGTCAATGGGCGACATGCTGGTCAAAAGTAGTCCGGAGGTGGCGAATAAGAACAACTGGCTCCAGAAAAGCAAGGGCTTTATGAAATGCGCTACTTGCAAGGCTTGCACCTTGGGGAAAAACAAAACAACTTTTTTATCCCCATTCAGTGAGGTTCCCATTCTGATTGGTAAAAAATTGACATGTAAATCAGATTTCGTCGTGTATGTGCTGGAGTGTGCGTGTGGGCTACGGTACGTGGGCAGTACCAAGTTACAGGTCCACAAACGCATACTCCAGCACATGCGGGCAGTCATCAACAGGGATGAAGCTTACCCAGTGGCTAGGCATATCAATGCATGCCACAATGGTGATTTGAATTGCCTCAGCTATTATGCAATCGATATGGTGCTACCGCTACTTAGAGGAGGAGATAGAGAGTCACGCTTGAGACTACTTGAGACCAGTTATATCCTTAATTTAAATACCAAGACACCGTATGGCCTCAATGCGACTGAGGACTTGTACACATGTTTACAAATTTAAATGAGGGAACAACATATAAGCCTGCACCACCAGTACTAGTAATGCACATGATAAAATGAGTGGGGTGTGTTATATCAATAGAAAACTGCTTCAGAGATTTATTTAAGATCATGATTTTATTATTTTCACAAGGGAGAAAGTTTTATCACTCTTAGCAATTTGTGCGTAGGACAATATATGGTTATGTGGGCAGTATAGACGCAGTTATCCACAAACACAGTAAGCCCACTAGGGCTTTTATTTTCAAAAATTCTCCTTATTGTATAACCCAGTTGAAAGGAAAGTTGCTTGTTTTGCACAGATTTAGCAGATTTTGCACATCACTTGATTAATTCGTATTAATGAATGTATAATGCTTCTCTGTATATATTTGGGTGAATGTATATATATATATATGAAATATTGGCCATATTTTTACATTTGATGTATTTTTTATGAAATGGGCTCTATTTAATATTTATTATGTATATATGGATATTTATTTATTTATTTACTGCGAAACTTGCACAAATAACAAATTCAGGGTTCGTAATGGAGAATAACATGTGTATTGTATACAACATCTCGCTACGGTGAGTAAGGTTGGGTGGATTAGGCAGAAGTCTGTTTTTCATGTCTATAGGCCCGAGGTCATGTGATCCTAATATGCACTTTAAATTCACTGGTTTCTTTTGGCCAAGTCATGTGATCAAGGGCTCCTGGGCCCGAAACGCGTCATGGCGATCAGAGGTTGCACTAAATAAAGACTAAGCAAAATTACCTGCTTGGGTCCGATTCGTCTTTTGTGTCCAGTGGATGGTATGCTGGCGAAGTTCCTGTTATATATATATATATATATCTACGCTACACAGCATAAAACAATTTGGCGCACTCGCAGGCAGGTGCGAATACATGCGGGGATGCACCCGCATCAGTATTCCAGCTCCACTTACTCTCCACCTCGGCTTCCGCCAGGAAAGAATCGCACTCGCAGGGAGTTTTCACCATTCGTTTTTTACAGCAACAGAGCAACAAGTAAACAGACGCGTTTTGGAATAAACCTTTCTCTATGTTTACCAGAACGCCGTACATCCAAAGTATTTAAACATGATCACTTCCGCCGTGAACATCAAAAGAGGACTACCATATATCTCGATAGTACACCAAACACCAGCGCCATCTTTAAATAGCAAACTGGTCAACTTTCGAATGTTAAATTCATACGAAAATCAATTACATAATAAATTGCTCGCACCTGCAACGCGATACCGCCAGGGTTTGGAATCTCGTTCGGCCCGGCCGAGGCGCCCATATCATTCGAGGTCAGAGGGGACTCAGGAACCGGGGGGCCCGACTGTGAGCATCTTGGGGAGCTGCCGGTCTACCTGGCTTGAGCGCTGCTGGGGGGCTGGGTTGCCCTAGCGGTGGGCTCCTACGGCTCCCCCACTTGACGACGCAATTTCCCATTGACCCTTGGGAGCTAGAGAGACAACGGCGACATGGTCAATGTGGGGCGCAGAAACAATGGCACAATCACTGACATGCTTAGCAAGGGCGCCCCAAAAGGGGAGAAAAACCAGGCACCTCCCTCACCCACAACAACCCCCAACGCCCAGCGGCAGGATGATGAAGGGGCGCGCATCACGAAGGCCTTCCTTGAGTCATTCTTCAACACTCTGAAAGACAATTTCCAGGCCCTGAAGCAAGATCTGGCGGGGGAGCAGCGTGAACTCCGCAGGGATATCGGTGACCTGGGGAACGCGTGGCCACAATGGAGGGCACAGACCACACCCACAGCGAAGAGATGGAACTCCTACAGCAGGAAGTTCTTCACCTCCCGGAGCAACAAGTGGACCTCCAAGCCCACGCAGAGGACCTCGAAAACCGCTCCCGGAGGAACAACATACGGGTCCGGGGTGTGCCACTGAAATCAGAAGGGGCCAGCGTCACTTGCTACCTGCAGGAGCTATTCAGAGAGATCATTGGGGAACCTGCAGAGTTTGACATTCGCATTGACCGCGCGCACAGAGTTGGCATGGCGCGGCGGGCACTTTCGCTCCTAGAGCACTCCACAGCGGACTTCTGCCTCCTACAGGAGACGCATTTGCTGCCGAAGGACCACCACCGACTTAAATCCCGGGCCTTCCCCCTGCAGTTTTTCTCGTCCGCATCTAAGAAGGTGGCAGCGGTGGCGATTCTGGTGTCCAAATCCTTTAGGGGTCAAGTTCTGCAGAGGGAGGCAGAGATCAAGGGCAGGTTGCTGATACACCGCTTTCTGATAGCTGGGCAGACACTTTTAGTGGGCACCATATACGCGCCTAATGAGGGTCAGGAAAAATTCCTATACACTCAACCACACTTGCCACTGGGGGGCGACCTCAATTTAGTATTCCAAAAGACGGCGGATCGTTCATGCCAACGCTCGGGGCAGCTGGGATCACTCTCCACAGCGGGCCACGCACATCTCTCAGACCTTGGCCTGGTCGACCTATGGAGACACTTCCACCCACACTCCACAGCATACACCTATTACTCGGCGGCCCATAAATCCTACGCTAGGCTTGACTATTTCCTCTGCTCCTCACAGCTGGTGCCCCGAGTGCAAGATGTTGATATACTCCCGACCTCCCTGTCGGATCACTCCCCGGTGATGACCACTTTCCTCTTCCCGGATGTGCCTGCCCCGCCTCGACATTGGCGCCTGCGGGATGCCTTGCTCCAAAGCCCTACCGTGGTGGAGAGGATTAAAGCCGCCACCACCCAGTTTTTAACTCACAATGCCAACACTGACAACACTAAGGCCACCCAATGGGCTGCGCTCAAAGCAGTATTGCGGGGAGAGTTCATCTCTATCGCCACAGCCAACAACAGAGACCGCGCCCAGAAAAGAGCCGAAATAACCCAACGGGTAGCAGAGTTGGAGCAGATGCACCAACGCACGGGGGCAGCCCGTGCATGGTGCCAACTCTGTACGGAGAGAGAGATGCTGGCGGCATTAGACCAAGATGTGGCAGAATATGCAGCTCTCCTCCTCCGACATGCATACTATAGTGGGGGTGAGCGCTGCAGGAAGCTCTTGGCGAGCAAATTGAGAGAGCAACGCCAAAGACAGGGCGTAAGAGCCATACAGACCAGTCAGACTCGCTCGACCTCCAGGCTGGTCGTGCATACCTGGGAGGCACACCCCTCCCGTCCCTGAACGAGGCGCAGGCGGAGTTCCTAGATCGGCCCATTAGCCTGGAGGAAGTGATTTTGGCGATATCCCGCCTCAAATTGGGGAAATCACCTGGCCCAGACGGCTACACAGCGGCCTTTTATAAAACGTTCTGCCACCAGGTTGGCCCACTACTGCGGGATCTTTTTAACACCTTCAGCCAACCCGGTGCCATTCCGGAGGACCTTCTGGAGGCGGCGATAACGGTCCTACCCAAACGTGGCCGTGACCCCACACGCTGTAGTTCCTATAGGCCGATATCCCTTTTAAACCTGGACCTCAAGCTCTACACGGGCATCCTCGCGAATAGGTTGGCACGATATATGCAGCAGCTGGTGGAACCAGACCAGGCTGGTTTCATTCCCCAACGGCAGACCAGCGATAATACCAAACGGGTCCTCCACCTCATCGAGGCAGGGTCGCACACGAGGCCAGACTGTATGCTACTTACCATCGATGCCGAAAAGGCCTTCGATAGGGTGCACTGGCCCTATCTGGAACTGGTGCTACAACACTTCGGGGTGGGAGAGGCTCTCCGCAACCGCATACTGAACTGCTATCGCCGGCCCAACGCCACGGTCTGTGTCAATGGACACACCTCCCCGCGCTTCCCAATCGGCAGGGGCACCAGGCAGGGGTGCCCTCTCTCCCCTATCCTTTTTGCCCTGTACATGGAGCCATTAGCGCAACGGCTCAGGCAACATTCCCTCATCAAGGGCATCCCCTTTGGCGGCGACATGCATAAGATCAGTTTATACGCGGACGATATCCTTCTTTCCCTTACGGAGCCTATGCAGTCGCTCTGAGCACTTTTTATCGAACTCCATACCTCTGCACTGGCTTCGGGGTTTAAGATCAACGTGGAGAAATCGGAAGCCCTGAATATCTCCCTGTCGCCGGAGACTCTCATCGAGGTTCAAGGCGAGTTCGATATGCAATGGTCAAATACTACCATCCCCTATCTGGGAGTTCTGCTGGCCCCTACCATCCAAGCCACCGCTGAGGCAAATTACGCCAGGCTCCACTCGCGCCTCAGCGACGTACTCCGGAGGTGGAAACATCACTCGCTCTCCTGGCTGGGGCGGATAGCAGCCACTAAGATGACCCTGCTACCACAAATCCTTTATGTGTTCCAGACTCTACCTCTGCGCCCCCCAGCGGGTTGGCTCCAACGGACACAGTCTGACCTGGCGCTTTATCTGGAATGGTCGCCGTCCACGCTTCAAGCATGCGATTGCGATTTTTCCGCCTGCCCACGGTGGGGTCGGTGTACCTGACCTCTCTCTATATTATCAAGCGACACAACTCTGCACCTTGGTGGAGTGGTACCAGCTGGAATCGGGCAAGAATTGGCTCTTTCAAGACCAAGCTGTGGCGGACAGGCCCTTACAGGGGGTTCCATTCCTCCCCAGATGCCACCGACCCCCCAATCTGTACGGATCACAGATTACAAGCACCGTCCTGGATGTATGGGATCGGGTGGCGGTCCGGCACGAATTCACCTCGTTTCCCTCCCCAAAGACCCCGCTCTTCGATAATCCTGATTTTTCCCCGGGACTGGACCTCAGGGCATTTGTAGCCTGGAGACGTTCGCCCTGCAGAGCCCTGGGACATATGTTCGACTTAAACGGTATCCTCTCCTTTCAGCAGGTGAAGGAGAACTATGGTATACCGGAGTCTGATCGCCTACCCTATCTGCAGGTCCGACATTGGGCTTTGCAGCCGGAAGTCAGACCGGGCGCACAACGTTCCCTCACCCCGTATGAAAAGTGGCTGGTTACCCGCACCTCTGATAAGAAGCTGATCTCCGACTTGTACCAGCAGCTCCTCCTCACAAACATCTACACACATAACGCAGGAAGGAACAGGTGGGAGCGGGACCTGGGGAGATCACTCACGCACAAAGAATGGGGCGGCATCTACCATAGGGCCAGACATTCGGCTTACCACACGGGCCTCACCGAAACCCTGACCAAAGTGGCCACCTATTGGTATCATACACCTGAACGCCTACATTAATGGGATCCCCGCATTAGTGACCGCTGCTGGAGGGGGTGCGGGGGGCTTGGCACCTTGGAGCACTTACTTTGGAGTTGTGACCGTTTGCAACCCTACTGGTGTTTGATTTTAGATGACATAGACTCATATCTGGATACTCAGCTCCCTAGATTCCCCGCTTACATTCTGTTAGGACTCCCCAATGCTCTGATGTACCCCTTGAAGTCTAGGAGGGGGAGGCTTATAGCGATTGCACTAGGGGCAGCTGTGCAGAACATCCTGGCACACTGGAGGACCACACAACCTCCCCCGCATACTGGTTGGCTACACAGGCTTTGGATGGTTCTGGGGATGGAGAAGCTGTCCTTGGCGAAGGCGGGAAGGGGAGAGGAGTTTGCGGAACTTTGGCGACCATTCTTAACTCTGCTCACGGGGGAGTTTAGGGAATTGAGTTGCCCTCGCTACTTGCGATTACTGCGTCTAGCAGACACTCCGATCGAGGAGCGGAAGGCCCCGACGCGTAGGCGCAAGACGCAGGGCTGATGATCGGCTTACTGCCCTCCCTTAGTGGCGTGGTGATTCCCATTTCCTTTTTCTTTTGCTTTGTGGACAAGGAGGGGGGGTGGGGGTCGGATGATATTTCCCCTTTGCAGAGACCCTACATGTCTGGCGTTGCCATTATTCTCACTGCCGCACACCTTTGATTGGGTCGCACAGGAAGAGCTCAACATTGTTCCATCTGATGGGGTAATGTGGTCTTTATGTTTTTCCTGTTTTGAAAAGTCAATAAAATATTTAAACCATAAAGAAGAGAAAGGGGAGTCGCAGAGGGAGCGAGGTGGACCCATGCAATCAAATCAAAACACGAGATGCGTAGCACTCGAACGGCTGTACGAGCGCGAGATTAGAAAGTGGTGGGAAGGGACATCGCTCCAAAACTATATCGAGGTTAACAGGATACCAAGAGGCCTCAGGATTTATACAATACCGGCCTATGAATCGCCTGATCCTCTATTACTTGATGAATGGGCGGAGCACACGGCAGAATCAAGTAAGGGTATGCTACGTATCCTGGTCAAGTTTGCATGGAGTGACCGTGCTAAAGCGATCCACGATATAGAATAGTTGGAAGAACTACTTAAGAAAGAGGAAGATCAATCTAAGATTACAGAATTCAAAGACCAAATGAAAAAACGACTCAAAGCTTATGAAGAGAAAATAAAACTGCGCAAACAAAGCAAATTTGACCGTGATGAGAATGATTATGCCCAGGGGAGGGTATTGACATTCTCAAAGAAATACGATAATCCTAGAAAAGAACTGTTGAGCGGAAAAGCTTCAGTACAACCTTCTTTGGAAACACCCATTACCTCGGAATCGGAGGTTACTGGAAATGAATCCTCCGAAGACGATGCCCACAGAGCAGGCCTGATTCGCACTCCTTTTCACGAGGAGTTCAAACTGATGAGGCAATCGTATCAGAAAGGAAACAGAGGCAAACCCCCAGAACGGGGAGGAAGAGGAAAACGAGGAGGGGGCAGGGGAACCATAAGAAACGACTACTCACCCCCAGCTACACGGAGCAAGAAGGTGTACAACAAGAAACGATAACGCCTACGGATAATCTAACTATCATCAATCTGACGGAAAAGATACTAATAGAAACAGAGGAATCTGTACTAAAGTTGGGACTTACATTCTGTCCACAAAGGAGCATGGAATTCACCCAAACACGGATTGATGTTTTTAAATTTACACGGAAGCTGAAACTGCACAAATACTTCAAAACCAAACCTAAAACGAGCAAAAGCATGAAAACAGGAGGTGTAACTCTAGCAACCGACACCTTGGCTAGTAAAGACCTTGAGGCAATTATGGTCTTGGAGGAATTAAGAACAGAGACCTCAGACGAAGCCTTATTGTCGATCAGCAAATCCCAACAATTGTCTATAACAGGCATTGAACAAAGTGGTGGCCTTATTTCCTTTAAGCCAGTATCTCAATTTCTTCCGCAAATGGCAGTTGATGCGATAGATATCTTCGCCGAGTCTGTCATAAAGGATCTTGAAAAACAAAGACGGAAACAGAAATTTGTGAATAATGGCAAGAATAAAGGAAACAATTTCTCCTTGAAACAGCAAATGGCTCTCAAAAACTTGAGCATGGATGAAGGGATAGTGTATAAGCCGTCTGATAAAGGCGGGAATTTTGTCCTTCTAACAAAGGCTAATTATGAGGGGGAGGCCTTACGACAATTAAACAACAAAGACACCTATACTTCTATTAAGGCTGATGAATATCGTGAAAGTACTGAGAACTACTTTAGTTTGATATCTATATGGCACAAAAAAGGACTACTCGAATAGGACGAGTTTCTATTTCTGAGACGTCTTAATCCGACTATTCCAGCATTCTATCATTTACCCAAGGTGCATAAGAACAGATTTGCACCGCCAGGAAGACCCATTGTGGCATCGCAAGGAAGTCTTACTGAACACATGTCAATCTTTATTGACTTTTTCCTGTTGCCTCATGTGAAGGTCTTACAGTCGTATATCAGGGATACGAAAGATCTGTTAAGTAAAATTGACCTTTTACAATGGGAGGATGGGTATGTAATGATGGAACTGAACATTACCAGCCTTTACACTTTGATAAGACATAAGGATGGCTTGGTAGCCATGAAGTACTTTCTTGAAAAAAGACCACTAAAATACACTCAGCACAGTTGCATGGTGTTGGAATTTGTTGAATTTTGTTTATGTAACAACATTTTTCTTTTAAAAAAACAACTGTACAGGCAAACCTCTGGGACAGTGATGGGCACCTGCTTCGCCCCCAGCTATGCGAACTTGTTCGTTGGCTGGTGGGAGGAGCAGGTGGCCTGGGGCTCGACCAATCAGGAGTGGACTAAAAACATCGTAAGATGGTACCGCTTCATCGATGATTTATTCATCGTATGGAACGGGCCATTAGCGATGGCTAAGGAATATATCAAGATTTTGAATACTAATACGGTCAATCTTGAATTCTCTGGAGAAGTAAGCCTAACATCAGTAAACTATCTAGATCTTAATATCTATGTAGAAAATGGACATCTAAAGACGAGACTTTTTCGCAAAGAAACTGCGGGGAATTCGGTCCTACAGGCATCCAGTAGTCACCCCACTAACCTGGAAGTATCTCCTATGGGGAACTCCTCAGAATTAAGAGGAATTGCTCTGATGACAGTGAGTTTCGTAGGGCTGCTAGAGAGAGCATGCAACGCTTTCTAGTAAGAGGATACAGCCAAGAGACCCTGAACGAAGCTTATGGAAAGGTCAATGTGTTAAAAAGAAAGGATCTGCTGAAAGATAAGATTGCATCCATGAGTGACTCCAACATTAGTGAGGGTAAATTTCGTCTCATCACCACTTTTTCGAGTGATGCAGGAAGTTTAAAAAGGATCATGAATAAGAGCTGGCACATATTGAGGACTGATGAGGTGATAGGAGGGGATCTTCCCCCTAATCCCCTCATCACATTCAAGAAAGCAAGATCACTAAAGAATGAATTGGTACACACTTACCCTGCACCCAAATTAACAACAGGACTGGGATCTATGCAAGGTTTTTTCCCATGTGGAAATTCATAGTCTGCAGGGCCAGTAAACGCATCCTATCGTATGATATCCCGAGTGCAGGCATACGGAAACATATAACCAAATTTATGACATGTGGAACACCTTATGTGGTTTACTGTCTCGTATGCCCATGTGGCTTATGATATGTCGGCAGCACGGTCCATCCTGCCAAAATCAGAGTCCTTGAGCATATGAGAGCAATAGCTAGGGGCGATGAGACATATCCAGTCGCAAGACACTTTGATAAGAAACACAAACGGGATAGGGATGTTTTAGCCTACTTCTGTTTAGACCATGTTTTGGACAATCCTAGGGGTGGAGATAGGATTGTTAGACTCAGGAGATTAGAGTCACGCTATATAATCGATCTGCGTACAAAAACACCGCATGGTCTTAACAGCAGGGAAGAACTGATTATACATCTGGGTGAATAAGAGGAGTCTTTGGTACTTCAATGGGTCTGTATCCTCCCAAGGACTGAATTGAATTGAAATGTCTATGATGTCTAAATGAACGGATGAGTTATTGACATTTTTTTAATTTGCTTATGTTATGTTTCTTCCTCAATCTTGAATTCTCTATTCTTTTCTTCTCTCCTATCCTCTCTATACTTCGATTTTATTTCATTTCAATGGTATCATTGGTGGAATGTGTCCTATTTTGATATATTTGTGATAATTTGAATTTGTTGTTGAAGAGGCTCGAATCATTCAGTATTTATTTAATCAAAGACATCTGCCCATCCAGGGCTTGATTGATTTCCGTGAACATAATAATGGTTGCCCATTTAGGGCTTGATTAAGTGTTTTCAGTTTATTATGTAATTGATTTTCGTATGAATTTAACATTCGAAAGTTGACCAGTTTGCTATTTAAAGATGGCGCTGGTGTTTGGGGTACTATCAAGATATATGGTAGTCCTCTTTTGATGTTCACGGCGGAAGTGATCATGTTTCAATACTTTGGATGTACGGCGTTCTGGTAAACATAGAGAAAGGTTTACTCCGAAACGCGTCTGTTTACTTGTTGTTCTGTTGCTGTAATAAACGCATGGTGACAAGTCCCTGCGAGTGCGATTCTTTCCTGGCGGAAGCCGAGGTGGAGAGTAAGTGGAGCTGGAATATATATATATATATATATATATATATATATATATATATTTATACCATATAGTTTCTATAGAGAGAAAAACGTGTCACTTCTATAACATATCACAGTCATTATGATTAGTCCAAACTCCAGCCAATCAGGCGTCGGCACCCTCTTAGAATGTTCTCCTCAGAGGCTCAGGCCCTCAGATTTTCTACAGCACGTCGTTTGAAGGGAGTCTCCCTGAGCACAGCTCAGTTTTTTCTCATTTTCTTCTCAGAAAGTCAACTTTATGATGTCTACTACCAAGAAGTCCCTCTTCAGACCTTGTAAGACCTGTGGTAAACAGAGACTTCATTCTGAAGACCCTCATAAAAAGTGCATTTATTGCCTACATCCTGAACACCAGGTAAAGGATTGTAAAATATGTAGAACCTTCTCTCAGAAGACTCTGAAGGACAGAGAGGGGCGTCTCCTTCTGTGGCTACAGAAGTTGAAGACTTCAGAGAACCCTCTCTCAGATGTGGAGAGTGTGTCATCAGTCAAGACTTCTTCATCCTTGAAAAGAACCAATGAGTATCAAAAGGTTTCTCCAAAACCTAAGGTGGTGAAGAAACATCATGTGGATAAGCCCACTATCCAACCTTCAACTTCTAAAGGGATGATTTCTTCCCCAGAGTCTATCTGCACCTTCTACGCCCCCGAGATCTGATTCTCAGGCGTCAAAGACTCCATCTGCGTAGTTTTTATCTCAGAAACTACCTAGCTCGTCGACGAGCTCATCGTCGCTTCCTCTGTCAATGAGAACCGCTGTCGTCGCGTCGACATCAACGACTTCAACACCTGCGTCTATGAAGCAATTCACTGTCGACATTTGTATCCATTAAGGTGAGGCCTATTTCGTCTACGGTGCCTTTGACTTTGTCGACGGCGTCAAGCAAACAGAAGTAGAAGAAGCATTCATCGACGCGCTCATCGTCAAGGACGATGGCAGCTCCGTCGACGGCTTCGACGACGGTGGCTTCGTCAACGGTGACTTCGTCGGCGGTGGCTTCGTCGTTGGTGGCTTCGTTGACGGTGGCCTCATCGATGGTGGCTTTGCCGACGATGGCTTCGTTGACGATGTCTCAGCAACGATGTTTATCGTGGACGGTGACAACAACGACTACATCCATAGATCTGGTACCTTTGAAGTCTTCAAGCTCTTTACTTCAATGGCGACATTCCTCTTTGGATACCCTGATACCAATTCAAACTGCTTCTCAACCTCCAGCTGAATTATTTTCTTCTGTTGCCGACGATGATGAATCGGAGGACGATTACAGATTTCTGGCTGCTCGCAGTCCCTCTGAACTCAGGACTCTGATGATGACCTAGAGGGAGAAGATTTTTTTACTTGTGACACACAGCCTGCGCCGGAGCTTCCTATGTCACAGATGCCTTTGTGTCTTATATCCAACCTCCAATTCATGTTGGATGATTATTACCGCTGTTTTCCAAATTCAGTACAGGCCACTCCAGCACCTCAAGCGCCTCTTCAGCCTCCTCCTACTAGAGAATCAGTTGCCACATCTTCTGTGTCAGCGCCCAGAGTACAACATCAGGATGCTCCTCAGGTCATGGAGGAGGACAATGAGGATGATAATGATGATGATGGTGACAAGGAAGAGGGTGAGCTAGATGACAGATCCCTTCTTTCTGAATGGGTCAACTATCAAATTCAAACACCGTCTCCCACTACTCCAGCTCCTCTGGATTCTCCACCAGTTGACATAGGTGGTTTTCATTAACTCATGGAAAGAGCGGCAAAAATATTCCACCTTCCTATGGTCACCAGAGAGGAGGATTGTTTCTTATATGATTTTAAAGATCAGCCTCTGAAGCAAGTTTGTTTTATCCCCATCATTGATTTTATTTGGCAAGAAGGCCTCAAGCTCATGCAAAACCCTAATTCAATACCAGCTGTTCTACCGCGGCTGGATAAGAAATATAAGCCCCCGCAAATTCACCTGCTTGTCTAATTGCACAACCAAAGCCCGATTCCATTATTACTCAAGCAGCACACCGTCGGGCCAGAAATCCATCATCTCCATGATCAGCAACGCTATTGACAAGATGTTTTCCACTATGGTGGCAACTACAGTTCGAGCGGCCAATTCTTTGGCTATCCTTGGCCGTTACGATAGACAAATGTGCTCAGACATATCATCACTTGTAGATTTAATACCAGAGGCATCTAAAGCAGAGGCGTTAAAAATTCTTCAAGAAGGGGAAAGGATTTCCCCAGAAATTATTGATTGTGCTGTTGATGTGTCTTCTACTGATTTCCGTTTTTTGGCTAGTGCAGCAGTCCTCTGGCGACAGGGCTGGTTGAAGGCCACGTCCTTCCGTCAGGAGGTACAGACAAAAATATTGGGCATGCCCTACGACGGTGATTCATTGTTTGGCCTACATATCGACGATGCCCTTCAGACAATCAAGAAGGACACAACACTGCTGGTGCTCTCGTAACTCTCCAGTTTAAAAAGCAGCCCTTTCGAGGCGCAAGAGGTCGTGGCTCCACATCTTCCTTTCAGGAGAATTCCAATCAATATCGACAAGGGCAACAATGTTTCTCCTCCCAGAGTCAACAATCGTACAGACAACAGCATTCTTCTTCCTACAGACAATACAGAGGTAAATCCTCTTACAGAGGAAAGGATTCCTCCAAGAAACAATGACTTTTTCCATCCGTCATCCCTGATTTCTCCCGCTTTTTCAAAGGTCTCCCACTTCTACTCCAAATGGTCACTGATTACTACCGATCAATGGGTTCTGGATATTGTGCGCAAAGGACACGCATTGGAGTTTGTAAAGATTCCTCCCATTTCTCCACCAAAAGGTCCGCCTCCTGCCCACCTGAAGGAACTTTTAAATCAACTCACAATTTTATTAAGAAAAGGCGCGATCTAAGTGGTACCAACACTACAAAGGGGCAGGGGTTTCTATTCGAGATTCTTCCTTATACAGAAAAAGTCGGGAGAATGGAGCCCTTTTCTGGACCTACGTGCCCTGAACAAATACATCAAAAAACAAACATTTTGCATGCTATCCCTTCAGGAGGTACTTCCTTTACTATCCCTAGGGGAGTATATGACAACTTTGGATCTTCAAGATGCTTATTTTCATCTTCTCATTCTGCTAAGACACAGGAAATTTCTCAGATTCATAGTGGCCGGGAAAGACTTTCAATTCAAAGTCCTTCCATTCGGTCTTCGTTCTGCGCCCCGAGTCTTTACCAAAGTCCTCGCACCGGTGGCAGCTTATCTTCCCCTACAAGGAGTGCACATCTTTCCATACCTAGACGACTGCCTGCTGAAGGCACGGTTGTTCGAACAGGCTTCCAAACACACTCTATTTTGCAGGTCCCTCGTCCAGTCCCTGGGCCGACCATTCAACATGGACAAGTCTCATTTTCTCCCTGCTCAAAACAGACTGTTCATGGGAGCCATCCTAGACACCAAGCTAGCAAAAGCCTTTGTGTCACACGAAAGACGTCTACGACTTTGCAATCTAGCGTCCTCCCTCAGTTTAAAAAAGTCCGTTTCTGTCCGACAGTTGAAATCCTTCCTAGGAATTGCAAAGAAGGGGTCAAAGAGAGCACATTCTTAAAGCACATGTGTACCAAAAAAGATTAATAGGTCTCCTTGTAGTTCAACAACACTTGAGCTGTACATATCCTATAATATCAACATTCGGACAAGACAAAAGAGCGGGAAAGTTCAAATTTTCATTTTCTTTATTAGAAGATCCATAAAAGTAGAGTTGACAAGAAACAGCCGACACGTGTTTCGTCAGTACTATTAATCAGTACTATGACTTTTTCAAGGCTATAAAGATGAAACTAACACGGCGCATCCAAACTCATAACATGTCCGTAGCAAGAAATATAAGAATCAGGGATCATAGCAATATGAATTCAAGACGAGCGAACAAATGCGAGGATAAATAGTCCATACGATCCATTGAGATCACTAGACTTTAGAAAGATGGACAGCACCCTTCGAGAATAAATAAACAGTTTGTGATAGATGATGTCTCAATATTTGTTAAATCACATATAACATTGTCATGGTTGTTTTCCCAATGAATATATAAACAAGAGACTTAAAATTTTCAATTTTCTTTCTTTTATTCAGTTTTTCATTTTCTTTAAGATATTCACTGATAGCCAACGCGTTTCGTCCGTCACCGGACTTCTTCAGGGCTATACATAGTAAAAGAGATACAAAAACACATATTTACAAAATTTGCAATCCATAAGAAAAAATCTCAGCTAAACAAACTTTAGCTAAGAAGACAGAGAACCAGACTTCGTTGTAATAATGTGAGAAAAATCAAACACATTTGAATGATTTTTTGGGAAAACAATTGCATGTGTAAAGATAATAGGGAGAACAAAAATACTTATATAAATAAAGTTCATATACCCTCAAAGCACAAAACCACAATTGTACACAGATAAAGTCAAATATAGACATGATGTACATAGTTTCCCATACCAGTAATTGCTCGATTGTTTAGTGCAATAGACATACTAATGAATTTGTCATGTAACACTGCGAAGATATCATCAAAAAACTCATTGAACTTATATGCATAACTTCCTTTGTCTACCAACCATATAGTTACATTTGTCCAAAATGAAAGAGACATGTAAGTACTAATGAATTTGTAATGTAACACTGAGAAGATATCATCAAGACCTAATTAAACTGGTATATGTATCTACCTTTATCTACAGACCATGCAGTTACATTTGTCCAAATTGAAAAAAAGACATGTTAGTGAATGTTACAGTCAAGATAAATGCATAAGAAAGTACCTGGATAAAATATTTAGTTTTCACATTCACGGATACTGCATGATTTAGTATCTAGATGTTGGTCTGTAGAAATAATCTATTGAGATCACTTGGGATAGTTGTCTGTGACCACCAAAGTCAATGTACTATGTCACACTCAACTAAAGCACGATGGCTCGATGTTTTTTTTCCTCGACTTCGTTACCATGTGGAGTCACTCATCACGTCACTGCTTCTAGACCTATTTGGGGCAGGGCTGCAGTTCGCTGTTACTTTTGCGATGTGCTTCACTTGTTCGACTATCCGTACTCAGGATTTTTTCAACTAGATTGATTGTGGAACACAATTATTGAACCTTATACACGGATTACTAGATCTACACTACTTAGGACCTACCTCCTATATATTGAGGCGAGTTGCCATCGGAGTTTAGACTAATCATATTGACTGATATGTTATAGAAGTGACACATTTTTCTCTCTATAGAAACTCTATGGTTCTTTCTTTCTTATATATATATATATATAAATATTTATATACTTATGTTATTACTACATTGCTATGTTATGTGCCATGGGACTCCCACTTCGACGACAGGGAATATTCAAGCATGTGAATCTATGAAAGACACCAATACTGGAGAACCACAGTTTACAGGTAAGTAACTTTTGTTCTTTTTTGTCCATCCTTTTGGTGTCTTGCACCCTTCCACGGAGCAGGGGCCTATTACTTGTATCCTTTCACTTTGCTGTATGTCTGTTTGTTTATGCACACTACTCTTGTCGTTGGTTTCTGCTCGTCTTGTTGGAAGTGCTCCTTTTCTTCTTTGTAGTGTTGTTGGTAACTTTTTTTAACATTCATCTATTTTTCTTTCTTGTATATTATAGTTTTATTGGCAGTATACCAATTTCTAAATAACTTTATTATATTTTGTGACTAGAAAGCGCTCATCCAACGCAAACTTTTTTCTTTTTGCTGGAACTCTGACTCTGTATAACACTAACATATGAGACAGCTTGTACGATTTCTGTATTTTTACTGGAATTTTACTTAAATACCTGCTGCTTTAACCTCACAAATGGGTCAGCCGAGCGTCACAGTGCTTAGAAGCAATAGAGGTGATTTAGGGAGGTAACCATACGTATTGTCAGAACTTTTTTAAGTGTAAAAAAATATTGATGAGTAAAAGCAATCGCAATTTTGATTACACTACGATTATTTGCCTGCTGTGAGGAATACCTTTAATTCACAATATGAAAGAGAAGCTGCTATTTTAATGTATGTCTGAAAATTATCAATGACCATGAAAAGCGTGCTTCTCGGCGACCGTGTTTGTTAGTAGTTCGACTCGAACTACTAACAAACACGAAAGCCGAGAAGCACACTTTTTTCAAAACAGTGGGACGGTTTTTGTCATTTACAGAGGATACTTAGCAACGGCTGGTTTCTGATTAATTTACGTTTCCATGATAAATCCTTCTTCTAATACTACTTTGTAAATGGGACAATAGTCCATGGCGATTTAGTCCCCTGACGAAAAGTGAACCTTGACCCGGAAGCACTGCAGCAGCAGCAAGAGGAGGAGCACGACACGATGCGAGGTGCGGAGGAGAGGGTACGGATACAGAGCTTGAGCAGGGTCAGCGAGGTAATAGACGTGATAATAGCCATTGCTTGCCTGCTCGCTCACTCGTTGGTTCACCCGTCCGCCTGCTCACCCGCCTGCTGAGCCAGTAAGCGCAGAGTTTCAGTTTGAGAAGGATTGGCAGGAAAGGCAAGATCGGCTGTTACTCTGCCTTACCTGCTTGCTTTCTCACTCGCGCCAGGCTGGCCGGATCATCCCCCTCATCCTTTATCCCTCAGCCTGGGAAAATAAAAAGTTCTTCTGAGGGAGAAGCCAGTTACTGAAGGGTGCCGAATATTGTATGTGAACTGGAAGGACTGCACCTGCAGCTGGGAAAACAAAAACAAGAACGGCACGCTAACTTTTGGTGCAGAGTGCAACCTGCGGGATCCCCTGGGGGTCTAGAGACTCGTGGAAAGTGGGAGAGGAACGCAGTCATGCAGTGAGACCAGTAAGTGACTATTAAGGGACCATTAAATGACACTTAATGACTGTTAAGAAGCTGTTAACCTGCTAAGCTGTTAAGAAGTTGTTAAGGAGTACTGACAGTGGGAGCAAGCGGAGAAAACGGTGTGTGCGAGGGGTCTGATTCTCCCCCTCCCCCAGCTCACCTTTTGCTCTTCTGCGCCACCACAGAACAACCTTTTAATCCTTCCCAATTGCTAAACCACTGATCAGTTATGGAACCCACTGGAGAGGAAAAGAGCCTAGATAGGCTAGCAGAGGGGAAAAAGCGTGAGAGCACGGCCACCGTTAGTAGTGGCCGTGGAGTGTAGTGCCCAGGAATTCCTCAGAGGCAGCCCAACTAGGGGGGGTGCGGTTAGCGGTAGCCAGTGTACCCTGCTCTTGTTCTCTTCCCTGTAACATCAGCGCGCTCCTCACATCTCCTCCTATCTCTACATTGTTGCCTCAAACTGCACCCCTCAATAGGCTCAGTTCACGATTAACCTATTGGTAACCACTCAACTTTTCAATCTTTCTTATCTACTTATAGTAGGAGGTGCAAGAGGTGTAAGAGGTGCAGGAGGGCTAAAAGAATCGGAAGAACCGGAAGGAGAAACCCTTTAATTAATATACTATACTGAATATTTGGACTGTTGAGCCATTGGTCTACTATCATCATCAAAAATAAAGAGATAATTATGCGTTCAGGTAAAGAGATGGTTACAGGTCCTTCCGCAAGACAAACAAAGAAAATACAAAACCAAAAGTGATTAAAAAGGCAAAAGCTAATGCAATTGGATTGAATCAATCGTTAATTTCACCAATAGCACGGATGTTTGAAAAATCCACAAAAGTCCCATATAAATTTGATTTTATGAAAGATCCGTCTGGAACCCTAATTACAATGCAAACAGAATCGGAAAAAATTAAACTACAGTCTCCGAATAAACCAATTAGCAATGAGGTACAAAGCATACAAACCAGTGGACAAGAGGAGGAGCGACAATCACTAGACAAGACATACCACACTGTTGATAATGAATCCCAAACTACCGACCAGGAAATGCTAAATATAATATCACCTTCCTATATAAGTCAAAAAGATATGGATATGACAGGAAGACTGCAGGATGAGACATTTCAGGGAGAAGTATACCAAAGGAAGCTGACCCCAAGGACCATGTTACCTTTAGAAGTGAACGTAGAAATACAGAAGAAAAATAGAAACAACTGGTGACATCATAACACATAGGCAATAACCTAACCAAAACCGTAGCTTGGGGGTAGTAGACCTTACTCAGGATAATCAAGGTGAAAATCAGGCTACTCACAACTCGGAGGCTGCCTCAACACTAAAATCAAAGGGAGGAATGAATTTAAAAATACAAAATGAGGACATGGAGGGTCATCAAAACCTAGTGATCACTGAAGAACAAAGGGTAGAACCTATGCAATATAGCAAACCAAGAATAACTGAAAATTTAGGAATAAAAGCAGAAATATGATCTAATAATAGTAGTAATAATAGTAAAATACAATAGAACGAATAAGAACAAGATCTCAGAAAATACATTGATATGGATAACTTCACTAAAATAACGGCTGTTCAAGAAATCCCGAGTATTCTACTCAAAAGTACGACCAACATTGTTCATGAGCATCTAAATGAACAAAAGACACAAACTATAGGTAACCAGTATGTGGGGTCTATCTGGGATATCTTCTACCAAACTTCATCATTAACGTTGGAAGCACTAACATATCAATCAAATGAAATGGATATACAAATAGACCTACTTAGAATGATGGCAAATGCAGTAGCCAGAATAGATAAAAAACTTGCCCAGCTGAATGGCTTGATAGTTGGAGCCCAAAGCAAAAGTGCCAAAATAAACACTGATTGTACTTGTGCACCTGTAATAGACAAATTGGCCACAATTCCGGAGGTTCTTAATACCATACTAGAAGATGTCAAAATGACCATTTGGAGGGGAAAAATAAGAGGACAGTGGCAAAATAAAAGAAAGGAACAATATCACTATAGTTACCGATATGGAACATTTTAGTCACCTAGAAAATGCGGATGGCCTGTACTAATTAACCCCAAGAAAAATGCAGATTCTGCAACAAGTCGATCACGAATTAATAACACCGACAAAACTGCGGACCCGGTGACAGGATGGTGAAAAGATGATAGGTATAAAATCTTCCGCTGCTCGAATGGAAAACACAGTCCGAAGATAAAGTACCATCAGATGTAAACAGTAAAGGAAAAGATTTATGGAAGGAAACCTCTACCAAAGAAGAAAAAGTCTCGAACAGAGAGTAATCTCCCAAAACAAAGAACAAGAATAATAAGTATTTCGCTACATTCACAAAAAAAGAAAAATAAACTATTGACCAAATGAGTTCTTAGAGAAATATACTCATTACAACAGACAAAATAAAAAAAATGAGAATGAATTGTTAATAAAGGAGGAAAGTATGAGTGAAAAGAAACGGAAGCCACTGGGAAATGGGTGCATCATAGACCAGGCACCAGGCAAACTGAGCAAATGATCTGGGTTTAATCCATCATTCCCTTTGGTTTTGCTTTGTTCACCCTAAGTTGGCAGGGTATGCCCAGACATGGGCCCCTTCTCACTTTGCCACTGGATTCAAGCTAGCCTGGCTGATAACGGCTGATTAGCCAGAAACCAGTCCCAGGATGCTTGTTTCCGGTTCAGGGAAGACATGGCTTGGCAGTTTGGGCTGGACTATTCCCATGAGGCACAGGGTCAGTCTGATTTGCATATGGCCATTTCTGAATTGGGGTGGTGGAGTGAGCTATAGAATGATGATGGATTAAACCCAGATCAGTTGATGAGGGGTGAGTGCTTGCAATGTTCAACACTCCGTTCATCATCCCATTTGGTTTTGCTTTGTTCGCCCTAAGTTGGTAGGGTATGCCCAGACGTGGGTCCTTTACTCACTTTGCCACTGGATTCAAGCTAGCCTGGCTGATGACGGCTGATTAGCCAGAAACCATTCCCAGGATGCTCGGTTCGGATCCAGGGAAGACATGGCTTGGCAGTTCGCGCTGGACTGTTCCCATGAGGCACAGGGTCAGACTGATTTGCATATGACCATGTCTGAACTGGGGTGGTGGAGTGAGCTAAAGAATGATGTAATGTAATGTAAAAAAAATGTTATAAAGCGCAACTAACACCCAGCGGTTTCTTGGCGCTAAAGCATTAGGAGACAGACAATCCGTAGGGCGAAGAGCGGTAATTGTAGGCATTACAAAACAGGTGGGTTTTAAGAAGGGACCTAAAGCGGGTATAAGGAGAGGCAAGTCTTAGACCTAAAGGGAGTGCTTTCCAGAAAAGCGGGGCAAGAAATGAGAACCTCAGTCCTCCCTGTTTTTTGCGTTTAAAGGTCGGGACCTGAAGTAAGGCCAGATGGGAGGAACGGAGATTGCGGGAGGGGACGTATGGGTGCAGTAGTGAAGAAATAAAAGAAGGGCCTATACTAGCAAGGGACTTAAAAATAATGCAACCTAATTTGAATTTGCAGCGCTCAGAGACAGGGAGCCAGTGGAGGGATTTTAACAAAGGACGGACGTGTTGGTGTTTGGGCTGATGATAGATGAGCCGTGCGGCCTGGTTCTGGACAAGTTGTAGCCTCTTCAGTTGGTATGCCGGTATACCAACATAAAGGGAGTTGGTGTAGTCTATTCTAGAGATGACTAAAGCCAACAGGACCAGAGTAAGGGCCTCAGTGGTCAGGAAGCGGGCAATCTTTCGGATTTTCCTTAACTGAATAAAACTGGAGGAAACTACCGCATTGATCTGGGGCTTCATCGTAAGGTAATTACTGATGATAACCCCGAGACTTTTTACTGAGTTGACAGGATTGGGGGAGGACCCAGACTCGTGGGCCAAAAGGTGGATTTTCATGGATTGGCAGCCCCCCCGACAAGCACCAACTCTGTCTTGTCGGGGTTGAGTTTCAGGTGATTCACCCCCATCCAGTCGCTGATGTGACAGAGGGTAGATCGAAAGTTGTCGATGGACTGGTCCGCGGAGTTAATATCGAAGACCAGCTGGATGTCATCCGCGTAATTGAACGCGGTGACACAGCTACCTCGTAAGGATCGAATGAGGGGGGTCAGGTATAAATTAAAAAGAAGAGGGGATAGGGAGGAACCCTGCGGGACGCCATAGGTCAGCCCGACCCTGTCAGCAGAAAACTGAGAGAGCCGGACCGCCTGGCGGCGGTTGCTCAAAAAGGAGCGAACCCAGTCAAGGGCGGTGCCCCGGATGCCAGCCTCCCCGACACGGCTGACCAGGATATCATGGTCGACCGTGTCGAAGGCGGCCGACAAATCCAGGAGCACCAGAACCTGACTGATGTTAGAGTCCGCCCCTCTTCGCAGTTCCTCCATAACTGAGAGTATAACAGATTCCGTGGAATGAGCGGGTCTGAAGCCGGCCTGTTGGGAGTCGAGAAAGTGAGAGTCTTCAATAAAGGTACTCAAGATGTTAGTGACGTGAGACTCAAGAACTTTGCTGAGGAAGGGAAGGAGGGAAATGGGACGGAAATTACTCATGACCATAGGGTCTGCCGTAGGTTTTTTGAGGATGGGCACAACCTCGGCGATTTTGAATGACCTGGGGACTAGGCCAGAGGAATAAGAATTGTTCAGCAGCGCCAAAGGGGGGAGGGGCAGGCTGTGAAAGCCTCACGGAGGATCAAGGGAGGGCAACAATCGGTAGGGGATCCAGAGGCAACCTTATTTAAGAGAGCTAGAAACTCCATCTCCGAGATTGGAGGAATCTGAGTCAGCTGCATGGGGTTGGGGGAGGGCGGGGAAAAATCAGGCCTAAGGGGATGAAGCGGGCCGAGGACAAAATGCTGTTTTTAATATTGGCAATTTTCTCCATGAAGAACTGATTTAAGGAGTCACAAAGTGCACGGGAAGGGAGAGGTTTAATAGTAACCCTGTCTGGGTTTGACAGCTCCTCCACGATGGAAAAAATATCTTTGGTTTTGGTGGCGGAGTCAACAATCTTTTTTGAAAAATAAGAGGCCTTAGCTGGTAGGACCGCTGCTTTGTACTCTTTAAGCAGGGTCATAAACTGCAGTTTCATGTCGGGAGCATAGCCGCGTCGCCACCGGCGCTCGGCCTGCCTAAGACCCAACTTCAGGACTTTGAGGTCCTCAGTGAACCACCTTTGAGCGTCGTGAAGGCGCTTAAGCTTAATCTGTCTAAGCGGAGCCACAATGTCACTGGCTGATTCCAGCCAGTGTGTGAGGGCAGAAGCTTGGGTGTCAATGGAGCCGAGATTGGGGGGGTTAGAGGGTTCTGAGTAAGGTGACAAATTTACTGAGATCGGCCCTATTCCAATTCCGGGCCGAGAGGTTGCCCTCCAAAGCTCTGCTAGGGCAGGGGGTAGCCGTAAGAGAAAAGGAGATTATAAAATGGTCTGACCATAAGCAGGGTGAGATGAGGGGGGCAGATATGTCCAGGTTGGAGGTCCAAACCTGGTCCAAAATGTGACCCTTAATGTGGGTCGCTGATTTTATATGTGGGAGACAATTCATACTAGATAGGAAATCAGAGAATGTAACAGAGCAAGCACTCTCTTTAACATCAAAGGGCCAATAATTAAAATCACCTAAGACTAAGATTTTAGAATTATTAATGACAAGTTTGGAGAGCATGTCCCCAAACATCGTAGGGAAATCGGGCATGGACTGTGGAGGGCGGTAAACTAGGACACAGATAAAGGGGGTCACAGGGGATTCCAGTCTCAGCACAAGGTAGTCGACCGAGGGGATACTGACAGTAGTCAGGGCAGAGAATCGGATAGGATATTTAACAATCGCTGCTACCCCACCTCCTGGCCTACCAGAAGCTCTGTTCGCTTGTAGGATGTAGTAGCCAGTGGGGATTGCAGCAAGAATGTCAGGGGCCGACTCCTCATTGAGCCAAGTCTCCGTTAGCAACAATATATCCGGTTTCCCGGAATCTAACAGAGCAAAGATTTCCAGCTAGTGTTTTACCAGTGAGGGTGTATTAAGATAGCTCACTGTGAGATTGGGGTATGGAAGCCCTTTGTTGGGTGGAGGGTTGATGGCTGAGAGAGGGACTGAGGACAAAGGGGTAACTATCTCAGGAAAGGTATCTAAAGGTAAAAACAATATATAAAGTTACAGTTTTAAAAATCACAAGTGTCTCTCCCGGCTTTCGCCTCAGGAGTGTCGATATCCTCAAGCGCGGGCTTGTACTCAGCGCGGCTTAAGTAAAATAAGGGGCGTGGCCTCGTTTTAGTGGGCGTGGCCTGGTCGAGTAATGGCACCGAAGAGTGAATATCCCAACCCACGGCAGCGCTAGCATCTGCTGCGCGGGGTTAACCAGATGGAATTTAAAGTGCAAGTGCCCAGAAAGCTTTGAGCATACAGATAAAGGTAAAAACAATATATAAAGTTACAGTTTTAAAAATCACAAGTGTCTCTCCCGGCTTCCGCCTCAGGAGAGTCGATATCCTCAAGCGCGGGCTTGTACTCAGCGCGGCTTAAGTAAGTAAAAAGGGGCGTGGCCTCGCGTTTGTGGGCGTGGCCTGTGGGCTGGTCGAGTAATGGCGCCGAAGAGTGAATATCCCAACCCGCGGCAGCGCTAGCATCCGCTGCGCGGGGTTAACCAGATGGAATTTAAAGTGCAAGTGCCCAGAAAGCTTCGAGCATACAGATAAAGGTAAAAACAATATATAAAGTTACAGTTTTAAAAATCACAAGTGTCTCTCCCGCCTTCCGCCTCAGGAGTGTCGATATCCTCAAGCGCTGGCTTGTACTCAGTGCGGCTTAAGTAAGTAAAAAGGGGCGTGGCCTGTGGGCGTGGCCTGTGGGCTGGTCGAGTAATGGCGCCGAAGAGTGAATATCCCAACCCGCGGCAGCGCTAGCATCCGCTGCGTGGGGTTAACCAGATGGAATTTAAAGAGCAAGTGCCCAGAAAACTTCGAGCCTACAGATAAAGGTAAAAACAATATATAAAGTTACAGTTTTAAAAATCACAAGTGTCTCTCCCGGCTTCCGCCTCAGGAATGTCGATATCCTCAAGCGCGGGCTTGTACTCAGCGCGGCTTAAGTAAAAAAAGGGTGTGTGGCCTCACGTTAGTGGGCGGGGCCTGTGGGCGGGGCCTGTGGGCGTGGCCTGGTCGAGTAATGGCGCCGAAGAGTGAATATCCCAACCCGCGGCAGCACTAGCATCCGCTGCGCGGGTTAACCAGATGGAATTTAAAGTGCAAGTGCCCAGAAAGCTTCGAGCATAGAGATAAAGGTACAAACAATATATAAAGTTACAGTTTTAAAAATCACAAGTGTCTCTCCCGGCTTCCGCCTCAGGAGTGTCGATATCCTCAAGCGCTGGCTTGTACTCAGCGTGGCTTAAGTAAGTAAAAAGGGGCGTGGCCTCGCGTTAGTGGGCGTGGCCTGTGGCCTGGTCGAGTAATGGCGCCGAAGAGTGAATATCCCAACCCGCGGCAGCGCTAGCATCCGCTGCGCGGGGTTAACCAGATGGAATTTAAAGTGCAAGTGCCCAGAAAGCTTCGAGCATACAGATAAAGGTAAAAACAATATATAAAGTTACAGTTTTAAAAATCACAAGTGTCTCTCCCGGCTTCCGCCTCAGGAGTGTCGTTAAACCCAGATCAGTTGACTTGGGGTGAGTGCTTGCAATGTTCACACTCCGTCCATCATCCCCTTTGGTTTTTCCCAGGTTACAAATGAAGACAAGGCAGTACTAAGGAGGGACTTACAAGCTTATTAAAGAAATCAGAAGCCAGAATATACGAAGGACAATGACAAAAGCCAATGATAAATATGGGCGGAGAATGGGTGGAGCTTCAAGTCCATACTTCAGTGCAGTATGGTTAGCTGAGCAGCGCATGCGCTGCCCAGGTTCGACCTAAAAATGGGGTGAGAACGGACTTAAATTGCTAGCCTAACCCGTCAGTGGTTAGTTTGTCTGTGTGAATGGGATGGGGCTAACCTTGAAATGTTCTTCAAACATTAATTTTTTTAAGTTCCTGTAGTTGCCCTTGGAAGTGGTGTTATCTTTTTTCTATATGAAGTGACTTTCAGATCAAAGGGCTTCTTTAATAAGAACCCTGTCTCTAAAATATTTTGATGCACAAGAGCTCAGTTTAGACAGTCATCTGTGCGGTTCAGAAAAGCTGTGCAACCCTGCCATGCTTCTTTCTTTCAGGCCTGCCATATGGTCTTCCACTACTGAATGTAATAATCTGCAGTCCACATGTTTTTTAACTGACCTGTTTATGAGTAAACTTAGGTACTGCTGACATGGGCTAGGGGTCCCAAAGTGGACACTTAGCCCGAGTCAAAGTCAATACTGCCTCTTAGTTCCAGAATAGCAGGAGTTTTGTAGTAGGGCAACAGTTCCATTTGACAGATATTTTTTTTAATCTGCACCTCTGGTGGAGATAGTCTACTGGCTCTCCACGGTAATGTTCAGATCTGAAAGAAACAGGTTAGTATTAGATTCCTTACCTTCGAATATCCCCAGGCGTCAGACTGGATCCGGAAAATTTTAAGTAGCAGTACCCCTGCGAGTCGGTAGGCGTCTGCGGCTCCGCATCCGTCGTCGGCGTCATTGGCGCTGGGATGACGTCGTCGGAGTACTTAGACGCCGCCCTCGCGCGCTGACGTCAGTTCTTCTTCTTTCCGCGCCAGCAAGCGCAGGTCCGGAGAAAGTGGTACCCTTTAGTCACTTTTTACTAAGCTTTTTCGATCCTTTTTGGATCCGTTTCGAGTCTACGACTCTATCGGTGCCGTTAGGGATGCCTGGGTTCAAGCCCTGTGCCGACTGCAACCGACTGATGTCGGTTACCGACCCCCACCGCCGGTGCCTACATTGCCTGGGGCCCGACCACGATGACAAGTCGTGCCCCGACTGCCGGGGCTTGACGTCGAAGGCTAGGCGTGAGCGGTCCCGCAAGCGCCTTGAGCTCCGGCAGTTGGCCCTGCGCCGCTCGAGGTTCCGGTCCGGGAGGAGGTCGAGGATTCCGGTCGCGGGGCCGGAGTCATCACAGCTCGGCGAGTCAACACCACTCGTCGGGCTCCAAGTCCTCAGGTAAGAGGCACAAGCAGTCGAAGAGGCGACATCACTCTTCTGACTCCCCCGAAGCTGACGCGCGACGCGCCCGGGGGTTCGGGTGACACTGCCCACGCGGCTCCGCCGGAGCCGCAGGCGTAGTGGCCTGCTCCATACCCGCCGGTCCCTGGGCAGAACACGACGCCGGAGGAGATCGACACCTTCCTCATGGCCATGAGGTCGCTCTCTCCTCCGTCGGGTTCCACGGCGCCTTCGGGCCCAGCGGACCCGACTGGGATCCCAAGCAGGCCGGGTGCTTTGGCCCCGGCGGGTGCTTCGGCCCCGGCGCCGTCGGCTACTTCAGTCCCGACGCCGCAAGGCCCCACTATATCCGGTTCCAGATCCGGGTCGCCGCTGTTCAAAGTTACGACCCTGCCGGCGTCGACCCCTAGGGTGTCACCCCCGGCGCCGTCCTCGAACGACACCGTCCCTGGTCCGACCCTCGGTGCGGATCAGGCGTCGGAGCGGTGTCGCTCGACGCCGCATTCAACACCGGCCGAAGAGCAATTCTTCGAGGATCTTGATCCATCCTTTATTCCTGAATTTCAGGACATTGACGACGAGGGAGACTGGTGGGGGGGGAGTCTGAGGACCCCCTGGCACGTGAGTGCCAGTCATATGAGGACGGGACACAGGGACTAGGGGAAGCCAGTGGCCTGGATACCTCCCCAGACACTGGTTTTGTCTCCCCTCCTACCGTGGCTACGGGCAGCTTATAGTGTGGTGCTGATGAGGGCAGCCAAGGCCTTGGCTCTTGAACTCCCCATCGCAACAGTGAGGACCAACATCCTCACAGAGGTCCTTAAACTGCAGGTAAGCTCCCCAGAGCCTCTACTGCCGTTTAATGAGGCTCTCACAGAGCAGAGTTGGGCACTTGGTCTAGGCCCACTACAGGCCCTCCTGTAGATAGGAACGTCGCTAGGCGCCACCGCCCAGCTCCGGCCGACCCTAGTTTCTTGTCCACCCACCCCACCCCCGAGAGTCTGGTTATCCAGGTCTCTACCTCCCAATCCGCATTCCCGACGGCACCACCAGATCGGGAATCCAAGAGGTATGAACAGTTCGGAAAGAAGATGTTCTCCTCCCTTAGTTTGGGGTTGCGGTCAGTCAACACCGCGTGCCTCTTGGGCCGTTACACCCACTCTCTGTGGGATACGGTTGCTCAAGCCCTTGCGGAGGGAAGGGATGCAGCGCGGTACTCTATTAGATGTGGACTGGATACCACGGACTCGCTAGGAAGAGCGATTTCCACGTCTGTGGCGATTCGCCGCCACGCCTGGCTGAGTTCCGCCAACTTTTCAGACGATGTCCAAAACACCCTTATGGACATGCCGTTTGATGGCAGCCACCTCTTCGGTGGCAAGGCAGATCATGCGCTGGAACGCTTTAAGGACTCCAGGGCTACGGCCAAGTCCTTGGACCTGTCGGCCCCGCGCCAGCAATCTTCTGCCCAGCGCTCCTTTCGTGGCCACGGAAGGGGTGCTCCCACACGTCCTGTCAGCCACGGGCCGCAGACTAACATTCATCGCGGTGGCGGACGTGGTTACCGTTGCGGCTGTAACAGGGGACAACGGCGCGGCCAGTCCACATCCACCCCCGCAGCATCCACCTCAAAGCCTTCCTAGTCCGAGCTTTCAGGCCCATTTGACTCCAGTGGGGGGGCAGGGTTCGCCATCACCTCCTCCACTGGTGCTTCATCACATCGGACAGGTTGGTGCTGCAAATCGTCCGAAGGGGCTACTCCCTCCCCTTCGAGGCGACCCCTCCAGCCATGCCACCGCAGTACCACCGCGTGTCGGGGGATCACTTGCAACTTCTGCAATAGGAAGTTACGACCCTCTTGGCCAAAGGGGCCATCGAGCGCGTTCCTGGGCCAGAAATAGGGTGTGGTTGTTACTCCCACTACTTTCTGGTTCCCAAGAAGGGCAAAGGGGGCCTACGCCCTATCTTGGACCTCCGGAACGTCAATGGCTTCCTCCGGAAGGAGAAGTTGAAGATGCTGACTTTGGCTCAGGTCTTATCTGCCCTAGACCCAGGAGGCTGGATGGTAGCGTTGGACTTGCAGGACGCCTATTTCCACATCCCCGTCCTGCCGGCCCACCAGTGTTACCTGAGGTTCACGGTAGGCCACGAGCACTTTCAGTTTACCGTGCTCCCCTTCGGCCTTACCAGCGCCCCACGGGTGTTCACGAAAGTGATGGCGGTGGTCGCAGCTCATCTGCGCAGGTTAGGGGTTTCAGTCTTCCCCTACCTCGATGACTGGTTGTTGAAGGCGGGCTCGCCCCAGACAGTCGTCAGCCACCTCCAGACTACGGCCGACCTCCGGCACCTGCTGAGGTTCCCCATCAATGTGCCGAAGTCACACCTGTGTCCCTCTCAGAAGCTCCTCTTCATCGGAGCGGTTCTAGACTCGGCGCCGTTTCGGGTTTATCTTCCCGAACAGCGGGTTCGGGATATTCAGGCTCTGATTCGGATCTTTCAGCCCTTATCCCGAGTCTCGGCCAGGTTGACGCTGTGGCTTCTGGGGCTGATGGTCTCCTGTATCCTTCTGGTGCATCACACCAGGTGGCGGATGCGGGCTCTACAGTGGGACCTGAAGTTTCAGTGGGCCCAGCATCAGGGCAACTTGTCCGACCATGTCTTGATCTCGGAGGGCACTGCAAGACAGTTGCAGTGGTGGTTCACGGACCGCGATTGGGTCAGCGGCAGATCCCTCTCCCTACCCCAATCGGAGCACGTAGTTGTGACGGATGCGTCCCTCCAGGGCTGGGGGGGGGGCACATGGGAGAGGCAGAGATCAGAGGCCTCTGGTCTCCGGCGGAGTCCCGGCTCCACATCAACCTTCTGGAGCTGCGGGTGATCCGGCTTGCACTTAGGCATTCCTCCCCTCTGTCCGGGGGAGTGTAGTGCAGGTGTTCACGGACAACACCATCGCCATGTGGTACTGCAACAAACAGGGCGGGGTGGGGTCGTGGACCCTTTGCCAGAAGGCTCTGCGCATCTGGCAGTGGCTGGAACATCAGGGCGTGACACTGGTGGTTCAACACCTGGCAGGTTCCCTGAACGCCAGGGCGGACGAACTCAGCCGTCGGTGCATGATGGATCACGAATGGCGTCTGAACTCGGACGTGGCGCAAGGCCTCTTTCAGCAGTGGGGAGAGCCTTGGTTAGATCTATTCCCCACAGAAGAGAATGCGCAATGTCATCAGTTCTGCGCGTTGGAATTTCCAAGGCGGCATTCGCTCGGAGATGCTTTTCGTCGCGAGGGGAGTTGCGGTCTGTTGTACGCCTTTCCGCCTATACCACTTCTGCCCAGAGTGCTGAAGAAGATCAGGGGCGACCGGGTCCGAGTCATCCTTGTGGCTCTGGACTGGGTATGAAGATACTGGTATCCGGAGCTACTCAGCATGTCAGTCGATCCCCCGATTCGTCTGCCTCTTCAGGAGGACCTTCTGTCGCAGCAGCAGGGGACGGTCCTCCACCGAACCTGTCCAGTCTCCACTTACGTGCGTGGAGATTGAGCAGCGGCAGTTGAGGCCATTTGACTTGCCTCCTGAAGTCTGTAATGTGATTCTGGCAGCCAGGCGTCCCTCCACAAAATCGGTATACGCCTGCAGGTGGAACAAATTTGTGGCATGGTGCACAGCAAAGGCTGTGGATCCCCTTTCTGCCCCTCTTTCAGAGGTTCTCCTCTTTCTTCTTTCTCTTGCCCAGCAGGGCTCTGCTCTGGGCACTCTAAAGGCCTTTCTCTCTGCCATTTCCGCCTTCTCAAGGCTCCCTGATCAGCCCTCTTTGTTCAAGTCCCCGGTTGTAAGTAGGTTTTTGAAGGGCATCACTCATATGTTTCCTCCTGTTCCTTTCGTGATGCCTCAGTGGGACTTGAACCTTTTTCTGACTTATCTGATGTGCGCTCCTTTCGAGCCACTTCATAACTGTCCTCTTCGTCTCCTTACTCTTAAGACTGCATTCCTGGTTGCCATCACCTCTGCCAGGAGAGTGAGTGAGCTCCAGGCTCTTTCTTCTCAACCTCCCTTCCTTTCTGTCCATGCGGACAAAGTTGTGTTGCGGACGCGACCCTCTTTCCTGCCCAAGGTAGTCATAGCCTTCCACATTGGGCAGTCCATCACCGTGCCTGCCTTCTTTCCGCCTCCGTATCCCTCAAAAGAGGAAGAGAGGCTCCCCCGTCTGGACCCAAAACATGCGCTCTCATATTATCTGGATCGCACACGCCAGTTCCGGGTGGATGACCAACTCTTTGTTCGTTACGTGGGCGCTAAGAAGGGACGGGCGGTGCACAAACGGACCATTAGTTGATGGGTCGTCTTGTGCATCAAGGCTCTCTGGCTAAGAAGGAGCCTCCTGTGGGGCTACGTGCCCATTCCACTCGGGCCACGGCGGCTACTACTGCCCTGGGACGGGGAGTCCCCTTGCAGGACATCTGTCAGGCAGCTATGTGGGCCTCGCTGCACACGTTCGCAAGACACTACTGCCTGAACAGCCAAGTCCGGAGAGATGGCTTTTTCGGCCGTTCCGTTCTCCAGGACTTTCTAGTGTGATCATTGGTTTGCAGACCCACCACTGGGGTTGGTATTGCTGGGGTATCTATTCTAAGGTAAGGAATCTAATACTAACCTGTTTCTTTCAGATGCACAAGTTACTTACCTTCGGTAACAATATATCTGTAAGAAACAGCAGTTAGTATTAGATTCCTTACCGCCCCACCCATCCTCCCCGTTCTGCGAACCGATATCTAGGGTTAAGGTCATCCCCTTTCAGGGCTCTAGTTTTTATGGCACCAGTGTTGGTTTTTATCATGGCTCTGCGTTTCTGGCGCAGAAAAACTGTGTATAAGAACTGACGTCAGCGCGCGGGGGCGGCGTCTAAGTACTCCGACGTCATCCCGACGCCAACGATGGACGCGGAGCCGCAGACGACGCCTACCGACGCGCAGGAGTACTGCTACGCAAAATTTTCCAGATCCATAAGGTAAGGCATCTAATACTAAGTACTGTTTCTTACAGATATATCGTTACCGAAGGTAAGTAACTTGTGCTTCAGTCCTCCATTCCTAGAATCCCTAGCATATCCTTATGCGTGGGACGTGTGTATAGTGAGTGTGTCATGTGTAAGAGCTATTCCAGTTAAGGTATTGAGTAGGTTCCCAATTGTTGCACAAGATGGTTCTCGTCCTATACGTAATTTGTTGTCCATATCAGACATACCAGCTAGCACATCCATGTGCTCAGGACTCCTTCGTGTCTCCTTGAAGATGCATTTAGAGAGTAATACTTGCAAAACAAACATGCACTGTATCCTTTGTTGCACCTTACAAATGTCTGTACTAGAGATCATAGGTCTTTGGAAGTCCAAGAATGCTGCATTAACCCTAGCGGAATACACAAGAAGTATATGAGGAACCTCAACCTTTAGCAAAATATTGGAAGTAGAAGAGATTATCTAACTGGCCAAAGTGGCTTTAGCTGCTTTCACTTATCGTTGTTTTACTTCAGACAACAGATGCTCAGAAAATCTAACAGTTTTGGTTTTTCAAAATAAAACTTTAGAGCTCTGTAGAAATGTAACTGCGTAAAGTCTCTTGAACTACCGAGCACGCGGTGTGGATTGAAATACAGGGAGGAAAATTGCGTGATTTATTTATTTATTTATTTATTTATTTGCGGGTTTATACCGCGCTAGGATCACCTCCCGAAGGAGTATCTCCGCGCCTTTGAAAACCTTTTTTCAGCTTGCAACCGTAGGTACACAGATGTCACTAGTTAGGAAATAGAAAGGTTTTTAACTGTTTTCTGAAAGGGAGATATTCCTGACAGAGTCTCAAAGAGAGAGGGAGGCTGTTCCACAGCCTTGGACCGGCTATCGATAGGGCTCTTCCACCTTGCCTGGTCTTTCTGGCTCTTGGAACCTGTAGTAAAGCTTGGTCACTGGATCTCAAGGACCGTACAGGTTTATAGAGGGAGAATCTGCTGTTTAGATACTCAGGGCCTCTATTCTGGAGACTTTTATGTATTGTACACCCTATCTTGTACATCACCCTTTGTTTGATGGGTAGCCAATGTAAGGTGTTCAAGAGGGGCTTCGATGGTGTACGGGGAGGCTGATTAAGGACAAGGCGGGCCGCAGTGTTCTGGACTACTTGCAATCTCGCAATAACTCCCTCGTTTGCTGATAAGAGCATCCCGTTGCAGTAGTCCAGACGGCTCAGTATTAGGGCCTGCACTAACGTTCTCCTAGTTGAGTCGGGGAGCACAGGAAAAACTTTCCTCAACATGGCAATCACATGAAAGCATGAGCTCACCACTTGATTGCTGTATTGTTTCAAGGAGAGCTCCTGGTCCAGGCGTACGCCGAGATTTTTTACCACCTGTTTTGGCTCTGGGACTGGGCCGAGATCTTGCGGCCACCAGTCTGGGGACCATAGGAGCTTTGCCTCACCGAACAACATCACTTCCGTTTTTGCAACGTTACACTGCAAGAAGTTAGATGCCATCCAGTGGGCCACTGCCTTCATCCCCGAGGAGAAAGAGTTCCTGACCGTCTCCGTAAGATGTTTGAATGGAAAGAGGAGTTGGGTGTCATCCGCGTATGACATAGGGATGAACCCATGGGATCTCATGATGTTTGCCAGGGGTGCCACATAGATATTAAACAGGGTCGGGCTTAAACAAGAGCCCTGTGGCACCCCCTTTGAGATCTCCAACTCCTCTGACCGATAGGCACCCAGGGTGACAGTCTGGGTGCGGTCTGTCAGGAAACTCTTTAGCCAAGCCAGGGCTCCACCTTCCAGACCGATGTTCACAAGTCTGGTGGTCATGATGTCATGTGACACGGTGTCAAACGCCGCAGACAGATCCAATAGAACCAGGATGACGGAATAACCCCCATCCTGGTACATATGTAAATCGTCTGCGACTGACAACAAGGTGGTCTCGGTGCTATGTCTTGGCCTGAAACCCGACTGGGAGGGGTCCAGCCCGTGTGTTTCCTCAATGAAACTGGACAGATGTCCATTAACAAATTTCTCTATCATCTTGCCCATAAAAGGGAGGAGAGAGATAGGACGTAGGTTGGCAAGATCCGTCCAAGGAATGGTGGTATTTTTCCTTAGCGGTCTTACCAGTGCCCGTTTCCAATCTCTCGGAACTTCTCCCGTACTTAATGACAGATTAATTAGCTTCTGAATACCTGGGCCAAGAGTTTCGGCCAGCATAGGCATGATCCGAGCGGGGACAGTGTCCTGCGGACTACCGCTCTTAATCGTTTTTGTAAGAGCAATGACTTCCTCTAGGGAGATAGGGGGGACGTTTTTTAGGCGACTAGCCTGTATGTTCTGCTGTGAGCTATTGTGAGGGGAGATATTAGAATCGGCCACTTTGGTCGATTTAGTGGCCAATATCTTTACATAGATCGAATCGATTTTCTTCATGAAGAAGTGTGAGATCCCATCACATAGTTCTTGAGAGGCAACCTCCGCCGTCTCGCATGCTACAGGCTTGGTAAAAGTTTGCAGGATTTGAAAAAGAACTTTAGAGTCCTTCCCAGCCTCTGCAAGTTGCATAGCAATGTGGCTTTTCCGGGCCATCCTTATAGCCTTATGATAGAATCTAAGGGATGTTAAGTAGCATTGTTTATCCTCCAGCCTCCGAGATTGTCTCCACACTTTTTCCAGCTTTCTGGACTTTTGTTTCATATGTCTCAGGTCTTCAGAGTACCAGACTTCTTGTCTGGCTGCTTGGCGGGGTTTGTACACTTTCAACGGAATGATGCCATCAATTGCTTCATTTACAGCCTTTACAAACCGATTGAGCTCAATTGGCATCGTTCCCTTGTGATCATCAATCATAGGGGCTTGATAAGCTTCTCGGAAAGTGTCCTGTGTTAATTTGTGCCAGGGTCTTCTCTTGGTCGCTAAGGTTATCGGTACATTTGATTTACCCATGGGCTTAGTGTAAAATTTTCAAATAAAATGATCTGTCCATTCTACTTGAGTGGGGGGTGTACACATATTTAAGAATGTGTTGGAGAACACCAAATCCAACGTGTGACCTGCCTCATGTGTGGGTCCCTGATTCATCTTTTTAAGACCTAGATATTCCATGTCCGTAAGAAGCGTTCTGGCCTCCAAGCATGTCTCTAATTCACTGTGGAAGTTGAAGTCTCCCACTAATAAAAAGTGCTGATTATTTGAGATGAATGGCGCAAGAACCTCCATGAGTGAGATCGAAAAATCCACACTCGAACCTGGGGGTCGATATAAGACCGCACCCCTTCTATTCTCCCCAGAGGCAGAACTGAGTTTAAAAATCATTAGTTCCATCAGAGGGGTACTGATTTCCTCCAATATTGTGACAGTTAGTTCCTCCCTATATACGTTGGCTATTCCACCACCTATTTTGTGTGGACGGTCCAATCTTGAGACCTTATAACCCATCGGGATGCCCAAAGTGATGGCTGGGACTGAGTGAGGCTTGAGCCAGGTCTCTGTTAAAAAGCAAAGATCAGGCTTCTCTGTGGATATCAGGTCCCACACCTGAGAGGCGTGCTTTGGCAATGAGCGCACATTACATAGTAAGTGTTTGCTTCCTATAGGAGTGGGATCTTTGATAGTCTTTACTGGGCCAGTGCAGACCCTCCAGCTTATCGCGATTTCGCGATTCACGAAAAAATCGCGAAATCGCGGGACTAGCGCGATTGCCGCGATATTTACATTTGTGGCCGCGATATTGTAAAAGTTTCTACTGGGAGACAGCAAAACACATAAATCTTCATTTACTGGCTGTGCGCGCACACACGTCATTCCGTGCTGCCGTCCAATATCTGCTTCCTCCTGGCCAAGCTGTGAAAGGCGATCAAGCAGAACAATGCGTGTACAGCTCTCACAGTCTCTTTTTTTTCTCAGAAAGAGCCTGTTGAAAATCGGAGCCTTGATCAGCAGCAATTGAGCAAAAAAAGAACCACACGTTAGGTTCCCGGATATTTTCTTCAGGCGTCCACAGCCTCTTGTGATGTTTTGGAAGTTGCAGCAGTTTGAATTCTAAGCTGCCCTACAAAACCATCTGCCTACACAGGGTTTTGAATCATTTGGTTGTTTTACCTGCCTTGTTGTAACGGCACGTGCTGTTTTGCCAACATATCTTCCACAAAGATATTTCGAGGCATGAGCTGCTGCACAACTGTTGTGTTAAGAGAGGTATTTTATTTTGAAAGCTTCAATGCTGTCTATTAAATTAGAATTAATGTGCATACACATACAGACAAAAATAGATCTATTTAAAAAAGAAAGAAACATTTCGGCTGCCATGTTCCCAAGCCTATCCAGGCACCGTTTGGACATAATAGAAATGCAGTGGAGACTGGGCGGATGCATGAATGAATGATGTATGGATGCAGGATGGGTGGGTGGGTGGATGGATGGGTGGGTGAATGAATGAATGATGTATGGATGCTGGGTGGATGGATGGATGGATGGGTGGATGCATGAATGAATGATGTATGAATGCAGGATGGGTGGATGGATGGGTCGATGCATGAATGATGTATGGATGGATGCATGCATGATGGGTGGATGCATGATGGGTGGATGGATGCATGAATGAATGATGTATGGATGCAGGATGGGTGGATGGATGGGTGGATGCATGAATGAATGATGTATGGATGCAGGATGGGTGGGTGGATGGATGGGTGGATGCATGAATGATGTATGGATGGATGCATGCATGATGGGTGGATGCATGATGGATGGATGGGTGGATGCATGAATGAATGATGTATGGATGCAGGATGGGTGGGTGGATGGATGGGTGGATGCATGAATGATGTATGGATGGATGCAAGGTGGTTCGGGCTCGCTTGCTGCGGTGCAATATGCAAATTAGTTTACGCCACACCACTTTCAAATGTCACCAGCCGCCCCTGCGTGTTGGTTCTATAAAGTAACACTGGAAAATGTTTTTTCTACCAAATAGAGCAGTTTTCCGCAGTAAAGAACGCAATGCTGTCTGAAACAATAATGCCTAGAAAGTAAGGAGGGGCAACATCGAGACCACGTGCCACCTGTCGCCTATTCTAACTTCGATCAGCTGGAGACTGCTGTCCCGCAGACTTGCACCTCCCTCAGGGACTGCACTTCTGGGCATCGTGGGAGACGGGTGGGGACTGAGGGGGGAGGGATTGATCCACACGTGACGGCCAGACACACACGTAGCCTCTCGTTTCGTGAATGGCGAGCTATCTTTAGCCTATGACCCGAATGATGTCATTTAACGCTCATGGAAACGCTAGCGGCAGCCAGACATGAAACCTACCGTAGCTGTGAGCCTTCACCCACCGCACCACATTGTAAATAAACCAAATAAACATAGCTTCATGTTGTTAAATAAGTAAAAAAACTAAGATATCTGTGTTTGTTCTAGGAAAAATGGCCACATAAAATGCCGCAAAATTGCCGCTAAATTTCCATATTTGTGCCGCTAAATTTCAATTTTTGTGCCGCTAAATTTGCTAATCCATGCCGCTATATCCTGGGGGGTCTGCCAGTGTTATGTGTAGTACATGGCGTTTTGATTGGAACTCGCAAGGGATTATTGGCCACCAGGTCAAGGCCGAAATGTGTATGACAGTTATCACATGTAAATGGGCCTTCTAGATTTGAATGGAGAGTAACATCACAAGTGGAACCTATACTGGGACGTAGATCCCATAGTACCTGTGATGAGTATGTTAGGTGACCGGTGTCAGGGGTCCTCGTGATGGTGGATGGGACAGCCATGGACTCCTGCCCCTGGCCCCGTCCAGTCACGGACGGGCACAGACGGGCTTCTCTCTGGCTTGTCTCAGGCGCGTCCTCAGGCGCTCCCCTGCGCGCGACCGCTGCGCGCTCAGGGCGACGAGGGGGCTAAATAGCCCCTCCATGTGGGAGGCTAGACCGCTAACCGAAGGGCAGGCGGAAGTGTGGTAGTTTGTCAGGCTCTTACCTGTCCGCCCTCCGCTCAACGGCAATAATTGCCGAGTCGGACCGGGGCGGGCAGGCTACAGCATCGAGCGCTGACTTCACAGTGCAGGTAAGTCTCTAAATCACCCCCAATACACTGGTCAACATGCAAAACAGATTTTACAATATGAGGCAGAAACGAGTGGTTTTAAAATCTACCAATCACGTTTTTAAAATTGTTCAGTTTTCCTGATTTCAGGCAGTTAAAAGCTCGTTACTATGTACCTGACCTGATGCAAGCTGTTGTCATCAAGCAGAACGGGCGACACTGCCACTGTCAACCCTATCCGCAATCAGCGCGCAGCTCCTCGCTGCCTAAATAGCCCCTCCTTGTGGGAGGCTAGACCGCTAACCGAAGGGCAGGCGGAAGTGTGGTAGTTTGTCAGGCTCTTACCTGTCCGCCCTCCGCTCAACGGCAATAATTGCCGAGTCGGACCGGGGCGGGCAGGCTACAGCATCGAGCGCTGACTTCACAGTGCAGGTAAGTCTCTAAATCACCCCCAATACACTGGTCAACATGCAAAACAGATTTTACAATATGAGGCAGAAACGAGTGGTTTTAAAATCTACCAATCACGTTTTTAAAATTGTTCAGTTTTCCTGATTTCAGGCAGTTAAAAGCTCGTTACTATGTACCTGACCTGATGCAAGCTGTTGTCATCAAGCAGAACGGGCGACACTGCCACTGTCAACCCTATCGCAATCAGCGCGCAGCTCCTCGCTGCCTAAATAGCCCCTCCTTGTGGGAGGCTAGACCGCTAACCGAAGGGCAGGCGGAAGTGTGGTAGTTTGTCAGGCTCTTACCTGTCCGCCCTCCGCTCAACGGCAATAATTGCCGAGTCGGACCGGGGCGGGCAGGCTACAGCATCGAGCGCTGACTTCACAGTGCAGGTAAGTCTCTAAATCACCCCCAATACACTGGTCAACATGCAAAACAGATTTTACAATATGAGGCAGAAACGAGTGGTTTTAAAATCTACCAATCACGTTTTTAAAATTGTTCAGTTTTCCTGATTTCAGGCAGTTAAAAGCTCGTTACTATGTACCTGACCTGATGCAAGCTGTTGTCATCAAGCAGAACGGGCGACACTGCCACTGTCAACCCTATCCGCAATCAGCGCGCAGCTCCTCGCTGCCTAAATAGCCCCTCCTTGTGGGAGGCTAGACCGCTAACCGAAGGGCAGGCGGAAGTGTGGTAGTTTGTCAGGCTCTTACCTGTCCGCCCTCCGCTCAACGGCAATAATTGCCGAGTCGGACCGGGGCGGGCAGGCTACAGCATCGAGCGCTGACTTCACAGTGCAGGTAAGTCTCTAAATCACCCCCAATACACTGGTCAACATGCAAAACAGATTTTACAATATGAGGCAGAAACGAGTGGTTTTAAAATCTACCAATCACGTTTTTAAAATTGTTCAGTTTTCCTGATTTCAGGCAGTTAAAAGCTCGTTACTATGTACCTGACCTGATGCAAGCTGTTGTCATCAAGCAGAACGGGCGACACTGCCACTGTCAACCCTATCCGCAATCAGCGCGCAGCTCCTCGCTGCCTAAATAGCCCCTCCTTGTGGGAGGCTAGACCGCTAACCGAAGGGCAGGCGGAAGTGTGGTAGTTTGTCAGGCTCTTACCTGTCCGCCCTCCGCTCAACGGCAATAATTGCCGAGTCGGACCGGGCGGGCAGGCTACAGCATCGAGCGCTGACTTCACAGTGCAGGTAAGTCTCTAAATCACCCCCAATACACTGGTCAACATGCAAAACAGATTTTACAATATGAGGCAGAAACGAGTGGTTTTAAAATCTACCAATCACGTTTTTAAAATTGTTCAGTTTTCCTGATTTCAGGCAGTTAAAAGCTCGTTACTATGTACCTGACCTGATGCAAGCATACATTTGTTTTTCAAGACTTTGGTTATCAAAGAAGGGACCAACCCAAGGACAACTTTGTTCTTGTGGAATATGTTGTAGGTTGTCTAACGTTCTGGCACAGGTAATCGCCACAGAAATGCAGTTGTAAAAGTGAGCAAATGCTTTTCACAAAAGTTCTTTGGCTCAAATGGCTTAGTTATGAGTTGAGTCAAAATTCAGTTTAGGTCCTACTGAGGTGAAAGAGCCCTAGTTGAAGGATGGCTATATTGGAGCACATCAAAATGGTGTTTCACAAGCTCATTTTTTTAGGAACAGACTTCAGAAATGTATTCAAGAATAGTGGATAAGCTGACAACTAATGTTTACAGGAATTAAGTTTTATATCTGCAGATGCCATTTGTGAAATAAAAGGTGTCACCAAATGACGCTTTCAATGATTGTCAAGACTTTTAAAAGGCCCACTGAATTATTATTAGGCCTTTACTCGTGCATTGTTTGGTGGTTAATTCCCTCCTCACTGCACACGAGGACAGATTTATTCTAATAAACCCAAAGATGGGAGGCTTCAGTTCACTGATAGGAGGGAGGAGTGGAGAATCAGTCTATGCTCGGAACTAGTGCTAGTAAGTTGCTCTTAAAAAGAAGTTCTGTGAACCATATTTAGCTACGCCAAAATGAACATTCTGAATTAGCCTGGACTTGCAGGATTCTCATTTCAGTGCCGGGTAAACTAGGGAAAATGTAAAGAAACATTTTCTACAACGATCCAGGATAATCTCCTAAAAGCATTTTTCACTTGCCCCAGAGGCAATGCAAGCTCTGGAGTTTTGAGTGTTTTTCTGTGGTGAAAAAAATGTGCCAGCCTCTTCATTTGTCCACCATTACAGATGGGACACTACCAGCAGTATGTTGCTGTTCAACAGACCAGCCCCATAAATGAACTGTAAGACCTCTTTTAGAGTGGTACCTAGACCCCTGTTTGGATAAGTAAAACATAGCAGTGGTATTGTTCGCAAGGACTTGAAAAACTTTAACCCTGGAGAAGAAGGGAAAAAGGTTTGCCCCCCAAACAATTGTTTGGAAGTTCAGGTGATGGAGGCATATATCCATCCTGTAGAAACCAGAGTACATGAGTTTGATGGTCTCTTTCGTAGGTCATCTATCTGGAAATCTGTAGTCGGGGTGAAAGTAGTAGTATGAGCCCCCCTTTCAAAAATAAACTCCATAGTCCACTAATGAAAACAACAACACTAGGGTGTAAATCAAAATTGTCTTGGACTGATAGCAATGAGCCAGATTCAGTGCTTGGCTAGAGGAGGTCGGGGAATGCTCTTCTGAAACAAAGCGGATACTGGGTGCCGCTAGCTGCTCTTATGAATGAAGTCTTATGAGCTGGTTGATGGGGATTTTCTGGTTGATGGAAATCTCATTCTGAAGAGAGTGTATTTGATCAGTGAGTGAAAAGAAATTATTAACTAGAAAGCATGAGCATTCGCTAATATGTACGAGTTAGTCATGTTTGCTTTTCATTGCTTCTTAGGTCCAACACTGAACAATCACCAAAAATATTTATAGAATTGAGAAGTATGACATACCTGCTCTCAGTTGTTTTGTTTCTAGTTCAGGAGCCTTAAAAAATGTAAGCAGTGTCATAGACTACCAAGATGATACGCGGTAAGTACAGTGGGGTGACACATACGATCTAGATCAGGCTTCTCCATCAAGTAGCTTGTGAGCTCTATTGGTAGCTCTCCAGCTACCTGTAAATATCCTGGGTGCCGCGCAGTAAATTAGAAGATTTTGCTTGGCTGAATTATTCCATGTATAATAAAGTTGAGTGTGTAGTCAAGGCGAAAATGTGTACATTGTCTGAAATCATATGCTGACCTGGGGAGGATAAGGGTTCAATTTCCAAAATGTATTCAAAGCAGGCATTTGACTGATGAATCATGTGGCACTGGACAGACTTATTATTTATAGCATAACCTTGGTGTCAGGGGCATTGGATTATCTATTACCCATGTAGAAGCATTTGAAATTGACCGAATATTTTACAATACTGCTGGAATCCCTGCCTGATGCAGAGGTGATCACTGCTAGTAATTGTAAATATAGTAGCCACAAATGCAATCTTGACTGGTGTGGTCGCTATTACCCACTAATATCAGTAGCTCGCCATGCTTTTCCCTGGATTAAGTATCTCTTAATGAAGAAAAGGTTGGAGACCCCTTATCCAGATACTTATGGGCTGACAATTATTCAGATATATTAGAGATATGCAAGAAAGGAGTATTATTCGGAAGAGGTGTGCCTTGGTAGTATTTTTCTCTTTCTAAAGGCAGTGGTCCCAAGACAGAAAATAAGTTGTGAGCAATGAATAGAGACCCAATCAGTACTATATTGTGGTCATCTGTCCAGCCCGACAGATATTTAATATGCAGTCAGGTACAATATTTGCAAATAATAAACACAAAACAGTTTAAGTGGGACACAAGCCTGCATCCAACTTGGCAAGGAAAACGTACAACATAAAGTAAGGGGTTGAGGCAGGGGAAGTTGTTTGTTTCAAACTCATTTCTTATAGAACAAACAAAATACACCATTACACAAAAATTAGTGCATTTTCACAAATCGTATATGGTGTACAAAGTGTCGACATGTTTCGATCCCTTAAGAGAATGCTGGGATCATCTTCAGGACATTATACATGACATGCCTGTTTACATATGGCTTAAATTACTAAAACTATGGGAAAAAGTTAGAAGGAACGAAGGAAAAAGAAGGAAATTGGTATTAATTAACAGACAAGGGAATGCCGGCAATCATTCAAAGTGCTCTTGAGATTGCCTCTAGTGTCGTTTCTGATTGGAAGCGCGAAGCTCCTAAATATGAAAGCAAGCACGTGACATTAACGTGCAGTGAAAATTTCTAAACAAAGTGATGGGAAACAATAGAAAATTGAAGAACGATTGATGCGAGCTCTGGTGAAGGTGTTGAAGGAGTGAAACTACCTCTACTAGTAGTCGTGAGTCGGTGGTAAAAACAAGGATCAGACAGGAGTAACGGAAGTGAAGAATGCGCTGTAATTTGTATCCGGGGTAGCGCACCAATGTACTGGGGCCCAGGGAAGTGATGGGACAGGTATCGCTCTTGAAGTCAGCTTACCCAAGGAAAAGTGACAGACTGTCTTGAAATCAAGAGAACAGAGCAGCGGCGTGGTGCGTTTAAATGGATGGGCCAGGTATTGGTGCAATGGAGTGCGCATTGAGAAACGGAAGCCTGCAATAAGTTGAAGGGGAGGAAGTTAATGATGAGGATGGAAGGAAAGAAGGTAACCGCGGCCTGCGGGCGTGGGCGCTTACCGATTATGGAAGTTCCAGTATGAAAATTTAGGATGTGTAGCAAGCTGCTTTAGCGGTCTTGAGCTGAGTTCCGTGCCAATGCTGAAAAGAGGAGCAAGGGAATGATTACGAATATGACAGCTACATTTGTAATAGGGGAAACCATCGTGCAGAGCATACGCGCTTACTGTTAGTGGTCCTTGGTCTGTCACACCATGTGTGTAGCCGGCCACAGCACTGAGTGAGCCGGGAGCAGGAAGTATTTAAGGAACCATCCTATTGGGAGCAGTGAGTCAGGTGACCAGGTATAGTAAAGATGAAAGAGGGACTAGTAATTGCCAAAAACGTGCCATCTTGGAATATGAACAAGTTCTTGTGCATGATAGAAAGTGGTTGAGAGAACAGAGTAAAAACAGGAAAGAGAGTGATCAGGAGTGGCAAATCTGGCCACCGTAGAATACAATGCAGCAAAATGAAACTCTGTACATTACGATAGAGGCAAAATCGGTGATAAAATTCGGAGACATAAATGGAGAGAGACACATAAAACATTAAAAAGGGGAACAGAACAGGGCACTTAAAATAGCAAATGTCTGTGTTGAGGACCAAAAATTGCAACACTACCCTAAGGGAATCGTACTCCGATTAATGAAGTCCAGTCCTCCAGAAGGTTGAGGCCTGTATAATACTTCCAGTCCTCAGGATCCATTTTAGTTTTTTTTTTTTTATAATAATATAAGCTTTATTCGATTTTCGTAAAATCATGAAAGCACAATACATACATATAAAAACATCACATCACGGTTAATAGATGCTTGCATATGCTATTTAACAATTAAAAACAACAATTAAAATAATCAAGTCTTAAAAACTCATTCAAATACCATACAATGAGAAATGAATTGATGCTAACCAACACAATAGACATAGAGGGTACGAATGTTTTACAGCATGGTTTTCCGCAACAACATAACAGATTTTAGTTATTCCTTGTTAATGAGCTGTGTAATGTCCGCACCCCTTGGTGGTGGCTTTATCACGCTAATGATTGTCCACCATATGTCATCTTCAGTGTGAACCACTGCCTGAAAGTGTTCCACAAGAGGTGCATTTGGGGTATTGCAGCTTCTCCAGTATTGGGGTGTCTTTCATAGATTCACATGCCTGAATCATTCCCCGTGGTCGGAGTGGGAGTCCCACGGTACATAAAAAAGCAATAATATCCTTAGAAAAACTTGGTAATAACCAACCAGGAAGTAAAGTAACCCAAGCTACCATAGAAAAAACTTCCACACTCATGACTATCCTAGTCATTTTGTATAGTCCAAACTGCAGCCAATCAGGCAACAGCACCCACCAGAAAGTCCTCCCCAGAGGCTCAGGCTCTCAGATTTTCTACCGCACCCCGTGTGAAGGGAGTCTCCCTGAGCTCTGCTCAGTTTTTTCTATCAAAATTGCTACATTCTGCAAGTATTTTTACTTTTCTTCAAAGAAGACTTTATTTTCAACTCTGCTTCGCCTGTGGAAAGCTTCGCTTTTTTTCTAAGGACCCTCTCGATACTCCTGTCTTTTTTTTCTGAACTCAGGCGAAGAGTCGCAGGTTCTGTTGAACCCTTTTCTCGAAGGACCTTTGAGAACGGAGAGGCCCGTCTCCTTCTGTGGCTACAGGAGTTGTAGACTTTCTGACACCCCTGTCTCTGACATGGAGAGCGTTTGTTCTGGACGTGCTAAGTCCTCTCTAAGCGTGGGTGTGGAACTGAGATTCCTTCTTCTTGACCTCCAAGGATGAAGTAGGATCCTCTGGATATTGTTCTCCCACGGAGTCTGCTGGCCTCCACGCCTACGGACCTGGTCTCTGGCGTTTCAGACTCTTACTGCCACCTTTACACTATAGAAATGTGCCAGTCCGTCGCCGGGTTCGTCGACACGCCTGTCGACGATGAAAGAGTCCGTCGTCGTTGTCACTTCGTCGACGACGACCTTGAGTGTGTCGACGAGTTTAAAGGCTATTCTCAACTTCTAAGTTGCGGTCGTTGACAGTGCCCTCTCGTCGACGATAGGCTCGTTGACGACAGTTTAAGCCTCGTCGAGACGGTGGCCTCGTCGTAGACGGTGGCTCCGTCGACGACCGTGAAATAAGCCTCAATGACGGTAAGCCTCGTCGACGGTTGTCCTCGTCGACGGTTGGCCTGTCGACGGTTTTTCTCGTCAACGGTTGGCCCATTGGCAACAGTCAGCTTCGTCGACAGTGGGCTCATCGACGGTAAACTTTGTCGACGGTGTACTTCGTCGACAGTCATCCTCGTCGACGGTAAACTTCGTCAATCATTAGCTTCGTCAACGATTGGCTTTGTTGACGGCAGAGTTGCGTTGATGGTGGGCTCGTCAATGGTGGCCTCATCGACGGTCAGCTCCCTAGACTTTAAACTTCAGCAATTACTTCATCGACTATCAACTTCATCCAACAATGGACTTTGTCAACGACGGAAAGCTTCGCCGACGGTTGGCTTCGTCGAGGGTTGGCGTTGTCGACAGTTAGCTGTGTTGACGCAGATGGCCTAGTTTACGGTTGGCCTCATCGACGGTTGACCCAGTCAACGATTGGATTCGTCGACGGTTAACCCAGTTGACAGTTGGCTATATGTACAGTGCTCTTGTAGCCTATTTATTAGTTGTAAACTGCTTTTCCGCTACATCAATGTGATGGCGTGATGGCTCCTTACTCAACGCCATCATTTCTTGGACTGGCTAAAAACTTAGCCAGACTCTCAGCCTCTGGTTCCTTAAGACCAGAATTACGTTTTTCTGACGACGAGGCTGCCATGTCCTGTTCCATGGCGAAATTATACCCTCTCTTACACCTGAATCTCCATTATATTACCCTCCGGTGGATATTGGAGGATCAAACCTCCTCATGGAGAAAACTGCGACTCGCTTTCATCTTCCTCTCGTCACGAGGAAAGAAGTAGACCGTTTTTCTCTTTGATTTTACAATTAACTACGGACACAAGTTCGTTCAGTTCCTCTGATACCTTTTATTTGACAAGAGGTCTTTGACTCTTCCAGAGCCCAAGATCTGCGTTGCTCGGGCGGCCCAGCGACGTCCTTGCAATTCCGCTTCTCCTTTGACGTTTTTCTCCCGACTGAGAAGGTCGATGCCTCGTATTATTGGGGGAAAATGTTCTCCACAATGGCTGCAGCCACAGTTTCAGCAGGCAATTCTTTAGCCATTTTGGGCAGGTACCACAGAGGTAGACTGGCATGTTGGCACAGGTAGCCCTTCTTCCCGAATCCTCCTCGGCTAACGCTTCAAGGATCCTGCAGAAGAATGGAAGAAGTGCATCAGAAACAATAGACCGTGCAGTGCACATTGCGTCTCCAAGTTTTTAGACAGCTCGCAGCAGCGGCAGTATTGCAAAGACAAGGTTGGCAGAACGCTCGGTTTTTCGCCCAGAGGTTCAGACAAAAATAATGGACGTACCTTTTATGGGTAATCCCTCTTTGGTCAACATGTTGAGCAGACACTGCAGTCACTACCCGCGCCTTCGGCTCTCTCCAGTACAGAAAGCAGCCCTTTCGTGGTGCCCTAGGTTGCAGCTCCACATCCTCTTTTCCAAGGAGTTCCACCCAATATCACTCCTACAATCAGAACCAACTGCATTATTCGATTCTAAATCGTATACAGGAGGTAATTCTTCCAGGAAACAAAGACTTGCCTTAGAACCCACCCTTAATCCATCCCAAAAAGACTGATGGTGGAATTGTTCTCTTTTATTCCATTTGGTCAACAATGCCATTTGTCTGTTGGGGGTTCTAATAGTTGTGTCGAAAGGGCACACTCTAGAATTTTGGCGAATTCCCTCTTGCTACACCTTCAAAGGGGACCTCTACCTCCTCATCTACGCGAGTCGTTTTGCACAAGTGTCTATTTTGATACACACAGGGACCGGCGGAGTGGTTCCAAATCTCCAACAACAGAGTAAGGGTTTACTCTCAGTTCCTCATCAACACGCAAGTCAGGAAGGAAGCGCCTGATTTTAGATCTTTGTGCAAACTTTTCAAATGTTGTACCTCAAGAAGGTCCTAAAGTTCTACTGCCAGAACGACTTTATAATTACACTCGAACTCCAGGATGTCTATTTTCATGTGCCAATCCTTCCAAAGCATAGGAAGTGGCTACACTTTACGATAGGTACAAACCTTTTCAATTCAAGGTCCTACCTTTTTGGACTTCGGTCCGCTCCACTTGTCTTTACGTGGATCCTGGCACCAGTTGCAGCCTGTCTACGTCTGCAAGGCATACAAATTTATCATTACTTAGACGACTGTTTAAGAAGGGCTCGCTCTTATCAACAAGCAGTCCAGCACACCCAGACTTGTCAGTCACTATTTCAAAACCTGATTTTCAAAAAATCATGACAAGTCCCAACTAGTCCTAGCTCCGATATGAACATTTCTCGGAGCATCAATCAATACAAACCTAGCAAGGGTGTTTGTCTCACATGAACGACAGGCCTGCATCTCCCACTTGGTGGTTCTTCTACGTACAAAAAAAAAAAAAAGGTCCTTTTCAGTAGATCCTCAAAGTCATTCCTGGCCACGGCCTCCACCTGCATCCAGTTGGTTCCCAACTGCGATTACACATGAGAAAATGCTAGAGGAGCTAGCCAAGCAGTGGCGACAACTATATGGCTCATTCACCGACATCATCTTATTTGCCTTTCGAATGAGGACACCGCTTGGCTGGTTGGCCAACACTCCCAGTGTCGTAGCAGGCCGCTCCCTCCTCGGACGCTCCACCACTCAACCTTACCAATGATGCCTCTCTGGAAGGTTAGGGAGCGCACCTTCAGGGTTTTTTCCATCAAAGGCAGATGGACGCCCCTCCAACGTACGTCACACACTAACCGCTTGGAGCTGTTATCCAGTTTCCTGGCTCTGAAAGCCTTCCGCTTCCTAGTGCGAAAGGAATCAGTGTTAGCGTGTACAGACAATACTATCGCTATACACTATCTCAACAAGCAAGGAGGTACGCGATCACTGTCGCCCAAACAAGCACAACACATTTGCGAATAGGCCATTCACCATCGGGTTGATATTTCTGCAATACATGTTCCAAGGGTCTCAAACGTCATGACGGACACCTCAGCGGATGCGCCTAGGACAACCACGGGTGGGATCTCCACCATCAGACCCTGGACCACATCTTATGCCTGGGGGGCCAACCAGACCTGGATCTGTTTGCATCGCCTCTCAACCGCAAATGCCTATACTATGCAATCTGACTTCCCCACTAAAGATTGTGCGGAACTGCATTCGATGAACTCGTCAACAGTATTTGCATTTGCTTTTCCGCCGATTCTGTTTCTGCCTAGTCTGCAGCGGAAAATGAGGTTCTAACCATGTCACATCCCACTCTTTGTGCTCAGATGGCCTCGCTGACCGTGGTGCATGGGTCTCCTCCTACTACCTTGCTGCGTACCTTTCACACTTCGCCCTCTGCCGCACCTTCTGACAGTGCAGTACGGACGGATTCACCATCCGCATTCCTCAGGCCTCAAGCTCGCGACTTCAACCTGAGCACTGTGAATTTACTCACTTGTGCATTGCCTCAGACTGAAGGAAGGTTTCTCGCGAACGCAAGAACCCTTCCACTACTTAGATATATAAACTAAAATGTAAACGCTTTGGTATCTGGTGCGAGTCTGTCTGCATCAATTCCGTGCACGCTACACCAGAGCAAATCCTACCTGTTTTTCTCCTTATGGCAAAGTCAGCCCTTTTTCTCATTTCGTCTTGAAAAGTACTGGCTACATTCGTTTTCGCCATGACGGATTCAGGTCTCTCTATTCCTCCCTGATTATTCGCAAGTTCTTTTAGGGCCTCTACAGGATGTGCCCGCCCATCGGGCGTTTCCCCGCCTACTTGGCGCCTCAACGTCGTATTGGCCCAGCTTCTCTAAGCTTCTTTTGAACCAATCCATTTCACGGATTCGACATTTCTAACATGGAAAGTTTCCCTCCTACTCGCTCTCACGTCTTTCCGACGTGCGAGTCCTATTCAAGCTTTTACCATCAAACATATTTACCTTCAACTTCCAAATGACTCTCTGGTGCTGCGCACCAATCAACTATTTAATCCACTATTTATATTTATTGTTGGCTTTGACTTCATTTAGAAGAGTCAGTGATGTCCAGGCTTTCACTGTCCATCCACCTTTCTTACAGTTCACGTCTAATTCAGTAGTGCTCCGCACAAAACCAAAATGTATGCTTAAGGTGCCTTCGGACTTACACCTGAATGAGCCAGTCATCTTAAGGACATTTTTTTACTAATCCTCAATCCCCTGCGGAAAGGGCATTGCATACACTTGACATCAGGAGATGTTTAAAGTTCTATTTACAAAGGACCTCTGCAATACGCAAATCCGATCAATTGTTCATCGCTTATGGAAGGATACGACAAGGACATGCAGTGTCTAAACAAACCATATCTAGATGGATCTCTGCAGCTATTGACTTTTGCCATATACAAGCAGGAAGACCTTTACAGGCAACTCCAGGGGCTCTTTCTACAAGAGCTGTGTCTTCCTCGACTGCTCTTTTCGCTGGAGTTCCTCTTCAGCAAATCTGCAGAGCAGCAACCTGGTCCAGCAAGCATACTTTCACCAAGCACTATTGTTTGGATGCAGCCAGCGAGACTGATGCGTCAGTGGGTCAAGCAGTTCTGCGTAATCTTTTCAGATAAGGTGAGCCTCTGTTTCCCTCCTCCTCTTTACTGCTTTCCAGGCACTTATTTCATGCCTATTATTATGTACATTCTGATGTAACTGCAAATTGTTCATGCTTTTAGGAATGAGGCATTTCATTATATGATTATGTGTTTTTCATATGCACAAACTTATGCTACAAAAAGCGTCTTCCAAGCATTATTATATACTGCTATCTACTCTGATTCAGGCATGTGAATCTATGAAGACACCCCAATACTGGAGAAGAACAATACTTACCTGTAATCTGTGGTTCTCCTGTATTGGTGTCTTTCATAGATTCACATGCAACCCACCCACCTCTCCGCAGAGGCTCATAGGCTAGGTTGGTTTTACCTTCACTCCTGTGCGAGAAAATCTGAGAGCCTGAGCCTCTGGGGAGGACTTTCTGGTGGGTGCTATCGCCTGATTGGCTGCAGTTTGGACTATACAAAATGACTAGGATAGTAATTAGTGTGGAAGTTTTTTCTATGGTAGCTTGGGCTACTTTACTTCCTGGTTGGTTATTACCAAGTTTTTCTAAGGATATTATTGCATATTATTGCTTTTTTATGTACCGTGGGACTTCCACTCAGACGACGGGGAACGATTCAGGCATGTGAAACTATGAAAGACACCAATACTGGAGAACCACAGATTACAGGTAAGTAACTATTGTTCATATTCAGCTATGGTGCTGGCAAATCGGTATCCGAGCCTTTTGCGTTGTCTGCCCAATGTAGATTTTATTGCAAGGACATAGAATAGCATAAATCACGTTGTTGGTGTTATTTTTGGGCTAGGAGTAACAAACTACTATCCTTTGGTAACACTTTATCTGGTAGAGACTCTATCTAGTGGCAGATTCCTTACCGTAGAATATTCCTAAGCATCAGACTGGATCCAGGACTTTTCTGAGCAATCCCTCTTGCACACTGGTACGTGGCATGGTTGCCGTAGTTTTCACCAGAATTGACGTGCACAGTGCCTATATATGCCACTGCAGTGTGCGGACCTCAGTTCTTGACTATTTCCGCTGCACCAGAGCACGGAGCTAAGCTGAGGTAGAATGACTGGTGTGCCAAAAGTGAGGTCCAAAAGGATCGCTGAATTTGAGAAAACAGTCTACAGAATGGGGAGGGTTGGTAACGAATCTGCAGATAGCTAGAGTCTGTACCAGATAAACCATTCCCAAAGGTAAGTAACTTGTTCATTTGATAAAGGCCTCTAGCCACGGTTTCCTTATCTTAGAATAGATACCAAAGTAATATCCCTCCACGGAGGAGGGTCTATGGATTGTTTTCAGAATAAGGACCAAAAAGGCGAAGTGCCCATCTTGCCGGACCTGACTGTTAAGGCAGTAGTATTTGGCAAATGTGTGCAGAGATTCCCACGCAGCTGCCTTCTATATGTTCAAGACTGAGACTCCTCTAGCTAACACATTGGACACAGCGGTAGCTCTGGTGGAGTGAGCTCTTAAGCCCTCGGGGAGTGTTTCTTGGCCATTGCTTAGCAGATCTTAATACAGAGGATGATCCATCGAAAGATGGTTCTCTTTTGAATTCCCTTTGCTTTCTTCATCCCTGCAAAATCCAACAAAGAGTTGTTCGTCCATTGAGAAATATTTGGTAAAATCAATATATATAATGATAACACCCCTTTTGGATCCAGGCAGTGGCATCCCTCCTCATCTTTTGAAAGATAAGGAGGGGGGGCAGGAGGGGGGGATAGAAAGGGTAGGCAGGATGACGTTTGCCCGATGTGAAAAGGTGTGACCACTTCTGGTAGAAAGGATGCCATAGTTCTTAGAACCAGTTTGTCTGGGGGGAAATGTAGTGTATGGAGGGTTAGCGGAAAGTGCTTGCAACTCTCTAACCCTCCTGGCAGATGTTATCACCACAAAGACAGAGGTAAACTATGTATCAGCTCAAAAGGGGAACACATGAGGAAAGTAAGAACTACATTCATGTCCCGTTGAGGCATAATGAAGGCTGTGGGAGGAAACATACTGCAAACCTTTAAGGAATCTAGTCACAACAGGTGACTTAAACAGGGAAGGTTGATCGGGCAACAGTAGAAAAGTGGGAATGACGACCAGATATCGTTTCTCTGTACCCAGAGTAAAACCTTGCTGGGCCAGGGATAACACAGAAAAGAGAAACTCAGACAAGGGTGAAAACAGAAGATCAGCTGACTTAAATGTATACCACGCCAGCAGTTTGTCCCACGGGCAGGTGTAAATTATTTTGGTAGACGAACCCTAGGCTGCTAGAATGATATCACACACTTAGGGAGGGAGGTCAAATACGCTCAATTGTCACCGCTCAATATCCAAGCATGAAGGTGGATAGTGGACAGGTTCGGGTGTAGTATATTGCCCTGTTGCGACGACAGAAGATCCTTTTGAATGGGCAGCCTAACTGGATCACAGATGCTCAAGATCAGGAGTTCAGCATACCAAACTGTCTGTGTCCAGAAAGTTTTCACTAAGATGACTTGGATCCGGTTATTCCTGAGAACTCTGGGCAGGAGTGGTAACGGCAGAAAGGCGTACAGGAGTCCTGATCTCCAACTCGAGATGAAATGCGTCACCAAGCAAAAGCTGCCTTGGAAACTCCAGTGTGCAGAAGTGCTGACATTGCACGTTCTCAGCGGTGGCAAATAGATCTTACAAAAGTTCTCCCCAATCTCGGATAAGACCTTGCACCACCTCCAGATGAAGACGCCATTCGTGAACCGCCAGGCATTGGCGGCTGAATTAGTCAAGCTCTGGCGTTCAGAGAGAGCCTGCCAGGTGTTGACGATGGCCAAGTGCTCTGTCATTCCATCCACGTCCAGAGGCTCAAGACCACAACCTTACCCCACCCTGTTTATTGCAGTACCACATTGGTGGTGTTGCCTGTGAACACTTGAATAGCCTTTCCTTGATTGATGGAAAAAATGTCCAGTCGGAACACTCTCAGTTATAAAAGATTGAAGTGAAGCAGAGATTCCACCAGAGACCAGGTTCCTCTGATCTCCAACTGTCCTGGGTGGCTGCCCCAGCCCAAGATTGAAACAGCCATTTACACTGTGAGCTCAGGGTGGGGGAAGCGAAAGAGGCCCTTCGTTGAGCCAATCGAGGTCCATGCAGCGACTTTGCAGATCCCTCCGATATCTGGACCAGGTCAGAGAAATTTCTCTGATGCTGTGTCCACTGGTAATTCTAGTCCTATTGCAGAGCCCGCACATGCCATTTGGCATGTGTTACCAGCAGGAGGCGATTAGACCCAGCAGCCTCCAAGTAAGTCTCACCGAAATCCAGAATAAAGGCTGAAACATCGGAATCACAGCCTAAATATTCCGGACTTGCTGTTCCGGATGATAAGCCTGTAACTGCACTGTGTCCAGAACAGCTCCAATGAAAGGGAGCGTCTCAGAGGGAGTCAGGTGTGACTTCGGCACATTGATAGTGAACCCCAGTGAATGCAGGGTTCCCACTGTAGTCTGGAGGTGGGAGACAACTGCCTGAGGCAAGCATGCCTGAAACATCCAGTCATTAAGGTAGGGGTAAGACTGGAACCCCTGACTTTCGCAGATGCGTTGCAACCACTGCCATCACCTTGGTGAACACCGGAGTGGCACTGAAAAGGCCGAAAAGGACCACAGTGAATGTATAATGACCCTGGCCCATCGCGAACCGCAGGTAGCATCTATGGGCAGGCAGGACAGGAATGGGAAAGTAAGCATACTGCAAGTCCAATGCTACCATTCAGGGTCGAGGGCAGATAAGACCTGAGCCAGGGTGCGAATCATACATTTTTTCTTCTTCAAGTACTAGTGAAGACAGTGTAGATCTAGGACAGGACATAGGCCGCAATCCTTTTTTGGCACCAGAAAGTAGCAGGAATAGCAATCACGACCTACTTTTTATGGCTCCTTTGGCCAGAAGGGCCAGTACGTCCTGTCGCATGAGAACAAGGTGGTACTCAGTCAGCCCATATGGGGGACAAAGGGGGCCACTACAGTATCCACAGAAGGGGTGTAACACCGAATTCAACGAGCAGCAGACTACAGATTGCCTCAACGACCTAGCAGTGGCCCTACTATCCTTGAATCTTCTCAAGACCGAATCAGCCTCATCTCCGAAGAGAAGGGTTCCATTGAAGGCATGTCCATGAGCCATGCTCGGACATCCCCTGAAAAGCCAGAATTCTTCAACCAGGTGTGATGTCTCAACACCACCGAAGAAACAATGGCTCTTCTCAGTGAGTCCATCGTATCCAACCTGCATCCGATCATGAACTTTCGTGCATCTCGCCCATCAGCAATGGCTTGGAAGAGTATGGCTAGAGTGCCTCATCCAGGACCATAGGCAGCATTTTCGCAAACATGTACCAGACAATATGGGAGTAAAGGCAGAGTAGGCACACTGTGTTCACAGACCACAGTGAAAGGCTGTCTCTTTCCAAAGTTATTCAGCCTTCTGGAATAACCTATCCGTTGGTGTGGTAGGGGACACACCAGGATTAATTCTGGAAGTCAAGGCCTGGACTATCGGACTCTCGGTGGAGGGCGGTGGGAAGTGATGGGAGAGGATGGCTGGATCCCCGGGACCGAGGCAATAGCTGCAAGAAATGGTCCGGGGCAAGACTTGGCCCAGGCCCGAGGAGGACATCGGTGAGGGCTTTGTTGAAGGGTAGTAAGGGTTCCGGTGGAGATTCCCATGATTGACGCATCTTCATCAAAAGGTTAGTTTTGACTTGAACCGTGGCCAGCAATAGGTCCAGGAATGTAGCGGCTCTCCTAACCACCATCACAAAGGAAGCCCCTTACTCCACAGCCACTATGAGAGGAAAGAAGAGGCCAGTGTCTGGTGAGGTATCCAGCCCAATGGCATCAGCCAGGTCCGCATACCAGTTATCAGCCATGGACACTGCTAGGGGGTGAATGTAGGAATAGGGCTCCTAAGATCCCCTCCATTTGTGTTCCTCTCCATGAAATCGGGATTTGTCTCCAATTCAGGCTGTGTGGGCCTGGTCTGCCCCGGAAGCAATGTCGTGCAACGTCGGTCCGGCTCATTATCAGAGTCAGGAGGGTTTGGCGTCGCCACTGATACATGCCTGGAGGAGGTGGCGAAGCTTCAGTCGGAAACGATCAGGATCCACAAACAGATCCTAAGGGGTCAACTGGCACTAAAGGCTAACCCACCGGTTGGAGCTCCAGTCAAAGACCCTCCAGGTCCTGTGGTACCCAAAGGTTCTCCAGATGGGGTCAACAGACCAAAAATGAAGCTAGTAGCCTCATAAAACTCTTGAAGCTAGGTGGAGGCCGCTCTTTCTCTAGGACATTCGGGGAGGTGCGGAGCTGACCCAGTTTTCGACATCAGTTGCACAGGGACCACCTGTGAGCAAGGTCGGGATTTGTGGCGTCATTCCCTCACGTTGTCTGAAGAAAGGGAGCGATGTGACGTCGCAGAGCGTTTTGACTTCTTGTGGGATTTACCAGAAGAAGTCCTAGAGTGAGAGGAGGACCTATGTGAGCGACTGTTGGAGCTGTCCCTCACGGACAAGACCTGGAGAGAAACAGAGTCGCATGACGAGCGGCCAAAAGCTTTGTAGCTTCTCTTGATGGCCTGCCGTTCATTGTCCTGCACTCTGCACATGACGGAGTCGTGTTCCTTCTCAAGGCACCACAAACAGACTGAGTGTAGCTCTGTCGCCAACATCTGTCGATGGCAGGCTCCACAAGCTTTGCACCCGTTGGGTTTCTTCGGGGACATAGTCGAAAAAGGCACACAATTTGCAGATAAACAGAGTTGAGTCAGTCAAAAAATGGCTGATGGGAGCTCGACCATATCCGCACTGATGATGCGGAAAAGAAGAAACTGAGGTCCGTGCACTGGTATTGCACCTAGCTAGGCACCGCCTACATCACTTCCAGCGCTGACAATGCCATCAACAGCACACAGAATCAAACGGCACAACCTACCAGGATGGTTAGAATATTCCCAGGTGGAAGACTGGATCGGAAGTTTTTTAAGGTAAGGAATCTGCGGCTAGAAGTGCCCATCAGATGCTATAATGCAAGAAGATTCTTCACAGAAAAAGAGGTGTATGGTTGGAACTGTGTGGAGTATGATGACAGTACACTGAGGAGTACAAATTAATTGTTTACATTTGACCTTTTGTACCTTAGAGAAAAGTATTAAACAGGGTGTAAGGAAACGCTACCCTCAATGGGATAGAGAGCATTTCAGATTATCCAACAACCCTCGCATAGAGATCCTAGTGGACAAAAAGAGTAAAAATGTGATGCGTCTTGGTTTTTATACATGGAAGGATAAGTTAGTTACCTGTAATCCTAGTTCTGTTCCAGGGATATACTCAGTCATAAGCACTGAATATTCCCGCCCACGTGCAGGAACCCCGGAGCATTAACAAAAGATATATGCATATTTATATATATATAAATACATCTAATATGGATATATCTATAATATACACACATATATATATATATAAATAGGCAGCCCACAATCCAAATTTAGACTCAAATATGCCAATATTACATTGTATTTTTCATTTGAAATACATCATACAAAATAACATTTCCATCATATAGAGAAAGGCACTCCCAACTTGTTTGAACACAGACTTTATTTTTAAAAAAAAAGGCAAGTTGATAGCAGGCAGATTAGCCTAGAAGTCTGCATTTGGAACACTCATCAGAGAAAACTGTCGCCAGGCCTTTAAGAACTCCAGGCTCCCATCATGCCCCACAGGTGACAGTTAGGTCATGTCTTTTTGACAGCGTATTACATTGTATGAATAACATGCGGGGAAAAACATTCTGTAATAGACACGGTATTCGTCCGGGGAGGAGAGAGGATTGCTTATGACTTTGTTGAGTATATCCCTGGAAGAGAACTAGGATTTCAGGGAAGTAACTTATCCTTCTCTTCCAGGGGATACTCATCAATAGTCATAAGCACTGACTAAAGTAGCACACCCATCCCTGAACCCTATAGACGAATATCTGCATATCCAACATATTCTGAACCATGTGTTATCCAAATAAATTCCTCAAGGATGCTTGCCCAAACTGAGCACTAGCCAGAGTTTCAGAAACTAAGCAGTAATGGCAGGCAAATGTGTGGACCGAGCGCTGTGTAGCTGCTTTGCATATCTCTTGAATAGGTAAATTTTTAAGCAGAGTCATAGTAGCAGCTTTACCCGTCGTAGAGTGAGCTCTTGGCTTGCCAGGGAGCTGTTTGTGAGCTATCTGATAAGACAATGTGATGCAAGATACTATTCATCGAGCAATGGACCTTTTAGAAGAGGGAAAACCAATGTGTATTGGACCATAGTTAACAAAGTGACGGTCCGACTTTCTTATATCCTTCGTTCTATCCAGATAGAATTTTAATACCCTTTTTAGATGAAGTAAATGCAACGCTCTCTCAAGAGGAGTGGTAGGATTTGGAAAAAATGTGCGTAGGGTGATCGACTGATTATTATGAAAATCCGAGATCATCTTAGGTTGGAAACTCGGGTGAGTTCTCAGAACCAGTTGGTTAGCATGGAAAACGAGATAAGGCTGAAGAACATAAGGCCTGAATCTTGCTCACCTTGCGAGCAGAGATAATTGCCACTAGAAAAGCGGCCTTCCAAGAGAGGTGCTGTAGAGAAGCTTTGTAAATGGGTTCGGGGGGTGGGGGGGCATTCATTTAGAGAGGACCACATTATGTTTCCAGTTAGGGGAAGGTAACCAAATTGGTGGGTAGACCTTTCTTAGCCCTTCCAGGAAGTCTTTAACTACTGGCATTTGAGAGAAAGAAGCCTGAGTGGCAGACTTTCTATAAGCTGTACTTGCTGCCCGATGTACTCTAATAAAAGAGAACTGTAAACCTGCTTTAGCTAAGTACAAAAGATATGGTAAAATAACCAGGATAGGGTTGGCCCAGGATAGAGTTAGGACCATTAGCTGTACACCACAGATAAAAACGCTTCCATTTGAAAGCGTATGACTGCCTCATCAAAGGCCTAGCTTCCTTTAAGATCTGCATACAGTCCTGCAAGAGGCCTAAGTGGCCATATTGGAGGAACTCAGGAGCCATGCTGCAAATCTCAGTATCTGAAAGAAACAGGTTAGTATTAGATTCCTTACCTTAGAATATCCCCAGGCGTCAGTCTGGATCCGGAAACTTTCGCGTAGCAGTACCCCTGCGCGTCGGTAGGCGTCGTCTGCAGGCATCCCCTGCGGCTCCGCGTCATCGGCGTCGTGCGCCGTGATGACGTCGCTGGAGTATATAGACGCCGCCTCCGCGCGCTGACGTCAGTTCTTCTTTTTTCCGCGCCAGTTAGCGCAGATCCGAAGAGCAGTACTCCGGTCTTTTGACCAAGTTTTTGTTACATCTAACTCTTCTTCAGGTGCCGGTAGGATGCCCGGTTTTAAAAGTTGCGATGAGTGCGACCGCCTGATGTCGGTCACCGACCACCATCGACTCTGCCTCCGGTGTCTGGGCCCGGACCACGACGTGGAGTCCTGCGTCGACTGCCGGGCCTTGACGAGTAAGGCTAGGCGGGAGCGGTCCCGCAAGCTGCTCGAGCTCCGGGTGTCGGCCCCGCGTCGAGAGCGGTCCCGGTCCGGTCGGAGGTCGAGGGAGCGGTCGAGAGAACGATCGCGGAGCCGCCATGAGCGCTCCGGGAGTCGCCACCATTCCTCCGGTTCCTCAGGTAAGCGACACAAGAAGTCGGGGCGTCGTCATCGTTCCCCCGACTCCCCCCGACGCCCGCGTGATGCGGCCGGGGGTTCGGGTGGCCCCACCCCCGCGGGCCCGCGTGGGTCGCCGACGCCGTCTGCCCCATACCCGTCGGTCCCTGGGGAAGGCGCGTCGCGCGAGGAGATTGAGGAGTTCCTCATGGCTATGAGGGCGATGTCTCCTCCGGCGGGGCCTACGGCGCCTGCGGGCCCGTCGGTCCCGTCTGGGGGCCCGAGCGGTTCGGGTGCACCTGCCCCGACGCCGCCGGGTGCTCCGGCCCCGACGCCGCCGGCGGCTCCGGCCCCGGCGCCGCTGGGCCCTTCAGGGTCGTCGCCGGCTGGTCAACCGGCCTCTCCGGCGCCGATTCCATCGGGGCAACCCATGGTGCCGCCTCCGCGCGGCGCCGTGACTCCGCCGTCGGTTCCGGCCGGCGTCGGGGCTCCGGCGCCGCGCGGCGCCACCCCCATTCCCTCTCTGACTCCTGACGCGGAGTCGGACCGGCATCGTCCGACGCCGAGTCCGGCGCCGTTGGGGCCCCTTGGCTCCGAGGAGCCGGTCTATATCGTTGACTCGAACTATGGCGATGAGGACGATTATGGAGAGGGTTGGGAGGGGTCTGAGGACCCTTTGTCACGAGCATGCCAGTACGACGTGGACTGGGTAGGTGACTTAGGTGATGCCAGTGGTCTGGACGAGTCGCCTAACCCTGGGTTCGTCTCGCCTCCCACTGTGGCGTCGGAGGCTGGGGCTGCCTATTCGGTGGTACTGATGAGGGCTGCCAAGGCCTTGAGCCTTGAGCTCCCCGTCGCTAAGGTGAAGCCTAACATCCTCACCGAGGTATTCAAACCGCAGTCATGCCCACAGGAGCCTCTGCTGCCGTTTAATGACGCCCTGACGGATGTCCTTTTGGGCACCTGGTCCAGGCCCTCTTCCGGTTCACCTGTTGACCGAAACGTTGCCAGGCGTCACCGTCCGTGTTCGGACGACCCTGCCTTCCTCTCCACCCATCCCTCCCCGGAGAGTCTGGTGATCCAAGCCTCCACTTCCCAGTCCGCATTCCCGACGGCCCCGCCCGATCGGGAATCTAAGCGATATGACCAGTTTGGCAAGAAGGTCTTCTCGTCTTTGAGTGCAGGACTGCGGTCTTGCAATACCGCATGCCTCTTAGGCCGCTACACCCACTCTCTGTGGGATACGGTCACGGAGTGTCTGCCGCAATGCCCGCAGGAGGTGCGGGACAAGCTCAACCAGGCCTTGATTGAAGGCCGGGACGCGGCAAGGTATTCCATACGGTGTGGTCTTGACACGACCGACTCGCTGGGACGGGCGATGTCCACGACGGTGGCGATTCGTCGCCATGCTTGGCTGAGATCCGCCAACTTCTCGCCGGATGTCCAGAATGCCCTCATGGACATGCCTTTCGATGGCAGTCGCCTGTTCGGCGACAAAGCGGACAACGCGCTTGAGCGCTTCAAGGACTCCAGGGTCACGGCCAAGTCCTTGGGTCTCTCGACCCAGCGCCAGCAGACGGGTTCGTTTCGCTCCTTTCGTGGCCACGGAAGGGGCGGTCCCACACGTGCTGCCAGCCACGCACCGCAGAACGCTCCTCAGCGCGGTGGCGGCCGTGGATTCCGCCGGGGTGGCGGTAGGGGACAGCGGCGAGGTCAGTCCACACCTCCCCCCGCAGCAGCCTCCAAATCTTCCTAGTCCGAGCTTTCGGGCCCATGTGACGCCAGTGGGTGGCAGGGTTCGCCATCACCACTCCCGCTGGCGCACGATCACGTCGGACAGGTGGGTGCTGCAGCTCGTCCGAAGGGGCTACTCCCTCCCCTTCGAGACCACTCCTCCAGCCATGCCACCGCAGAACCACCGTGTGTCGGGGGACCACTTGACACTTCTGCAGGAGGAAGTTACGGCCCTCTTGGCCAAGGGGGCCATCGAGCGCGTTCCTGGGCCAGAAGTAGGGTGCGGTTGCTACTCCCACTACTTTCTGGTACCCAAGAAGGACAAAGGGGGCCTACGTCCTATCTTGCACTTACGGAACGTCAACGGCTTCCTCCGGAAGGAGAAGTTCAAGATGTTGACTTTGAGTAAAAATGTGATGCGTCTTGGTTTTTATACATGGAAGGATAAGTTAGTTACCTGTAATCCTAGTTCTGTTCCAGGGATATACTCAGTCATAAGCACTGAATATTCCCGCCCACGTGCAGGAACCCCGGAGCATTAACAAAAGATATATGCATATTTATATATATATAAATACATCTAATATGGATATATCTATAATATACACACATATATATATATATAAATAGGCAGCCCACAATCCAAATTTAGACTCAAATATGCCAATATTACATTGTATTTTTCATTTGAAATACATCATACAAAATAACATTTCCATCATATAGAGAAAGGCACTCCCAACTTGTTTGAACACAGACTTTATTTAAAAAAAAAAAGGCAAGTTGATAGCAGGCAGATTAGCCTAGAAGTCTGCATTTGGAACACTCATCAGAGAAAACTGTCGCCAGGCCTTTAAGAACTCCAGGCTCCCATCATGCCCCACAGGTGACAGTTAGGTCATGTCTTTTTGACAGCGTATTACATTGTATGAATAACATGCGGGGAAAAACATTCTGTAATAGACACGGTATTCGTCCGGGGAGGAGAGAGGATTGCTTATGACTTTGTTGAGTATATCCCTGGAAGAGAACTAGGATTTCAGGGAAGTAACTTATCCTTCTCTTCCAGGGGATACTCATCAATAGTCATAAGCACTGACTAAAGTAGCACACCCATCCCTGAACCCTATAGACGAATATCTGCATATCCAACATATTCTGAACCATGTGTTATCCAAATAAATTCCTCAAGGATGCTTGCCCAAACTGAGCACTAGCCAGAGTTTCAGAAACTAAGCAGTAATGGCAGGCAAATGTGTGGACCGAGCGCTGTGTAGCTGCTTTGCATATCTCTTGAATAGGTAAATTTTTAAGCAGAGTCATAGTAGCAGCTTTACCCGTCGTAGAGTGAGCTCTTGGCTTGCCAGGGAGCTGTTTGTGAGCTAGCTGATAAGACAATGTGATGCAAGATACTATTCATCGAGCAATGGACCTTTTAGAAGAGGGAAAACCAATGTGTATTGGACCATAGTTAACAAAGTGACGGTCCGACTTTCTTATATCCTTCGTTCTATCCAGATAGAATTTTAATACCCTTTTTAGATGAAGTAAATGCAACGCTCTCTCAAGAGGAGTGGTAGGATTTGGAAAAAATGTGCGTAGGGTGATCGACTGATTATTATGAAAATCCGAGATCATCTTAGGTTGGAAACTCGGGTGAGTTCTCAGAACCAGTTGGTTAGCATGGAAAACGAGATAAGGCTGAAGAACATAAGGCCTGAATCTTGCTCACCTTGCGAGCAGAGATAATTGCCACTAGAAAAGCGGCCTTCCAAGAGAGGTGCTGTAGAGAAGCTTTGTAAATGGGTTCGGGGGGTGGGGGGGCATTCATTTAGAGAGGACCACATTATGTTTCCAGTTAGGGGAAGGTAACCAAATTGGTGGGTAGACCTTTCTTAGCCCTTCCAGGAAGTCTTTAACTACTGGCATTTGAGAGAAAGAAGCCTGAGTGGCAGACTTTCTATAAGCTGTACTTGCTGCCCGATGTACTCTAATAAAAGAGAACTGTAAACCTGCTTTAGCTAAGTACAAAAGATATGGTAAAATAACCAGGATAGGGTTGGCCCAGGATAGAGTTAGGACCATTAGCTGTACACCACAGATAAAAACGCTTCCATTTGAAAGCGTATGAAAGGCCTAGCTTCCTTTAAGATCTGCATACAGTCCTGCAAGAGGCCTAAGTGGCCATATTGGAGGAACTCAGGAGCCATGCTGCAAATCTCAGTATCTGAAAGAAACAGGTTAGTATTAGATTCCTTACCTTAGAATATCCCCAGGCGTCAGTCTGGATCCGGAAACTTTCGCGTAGCAGTACCCCTGCGCGTCGGTAGGCGTCGTCTGCAGGCATCCCCTGCGGCTCCGCGTCATCGGCGTCGTGCGCCGTGATGACGTCGCTGGAGTATATAGACGCCGCCTCCGCGCGCTGACGTCAGTTCTTCTTTTTTCCGCGCCAGTTAGCGCAGATCCGAAGAGCAGTACTCCGGTCTTTTGACCAAGTTTTTGTTACATCTAACTCTTCTTCAGGTGCCGGTAGGATGCCCGGTTTTAAAAGTTGCGATGAGTGCGACCGCCTGATGTCGGTCACCGACCACCATCGACTCTGCCTCCGGTGTCTGGGCCCGGACCACGACGTGGAGTCCTGCGTCGACTGCCGGGCCTTGACGAGTAAGGCTAGGCGGGAGCGGTCCCGCAAGCTGCTCGAGCTCCGGGTGTCGGCCCCGCGTCGAGAGCGGTCCCGGTCCGGTCGGAGGTCGAGGGAGCGGTCGAGAGAACGATCGCGGAGCCGCCATGAGCGCTCCGGGAGTCGCCACCATTCCTCCGGTTCCTCAGGTAAGCGACACAAGAAGTCGGGGCGTCGTCATCGTTCCCCCGACTCCCCCCGACGCCCGCGTGATGCGGCCGGGGGTTCGGGTGGCCCCACCCCCGCGGGCCCGCGTGGGTCGCCGACGCCGTCTGCCCCATACCCGTCGGTCCCTGGGGAAGGCGCGTCGCGCGAGGAGATTGAGGAGTTCCTCATGGCTATGAGGGCGATGTCTCCTCCGGCGGGGCCTACGGCGCCTGCGGGCCCGTCGGTCCCGTCTGGGGGCCCGAGCGGTTCGGGTGCACCTGCCCCGACGCCGCCGGGTGCTCCGGCCCCGACGCCGCCGGCGGCTCCGGCCCCGGCGCCGCTGGGCCCTTCAGGGTCGTCGCCGGCTGGTCAACCGGCCTCTCCGGCGCCGATTCCATCGGGGCAACCCATGGTGCCGCCTCCGCGCGGCGCCGTGACTCCGCCGTCGGTTCCGGCCGGCGTCGGGGCTCCGGCGCCGCGCGGCGCCACCCCCATTCCCTCTCTGACTCCTGACGCGGAGTCGGACCGGCATCGTCCGACGCCGAGTCCGGCGCCGTTGGGGCCCCTTGGCTCCGAGGAGCCGGTCTATATCGTTGACTCGAACTATGGCGATGAGGACGATTATGGAGAGGGTTGGGAGGGGTCTGAGGACCCTTTGTCACGAGCATGCCAGTACGACGTGGACTGGGTAGGTGACTTAGGTGATGCCAGTGGTCTGGACGAGTCGCCTAACCCTGGGTTCGTCTCGCCTCCCACTGTGGCGTCGGAGGCTGGGGCTGCCTATTCGGTGGTACTGATGAGGGCTGCCAAGGCCTTGAGCCTTGAGCTCCCCGTCGCTAAGGTGAAGCCTAACATCCTCACCGAGGTATTCAAACCGCAGTCATGCCCACAGGAGCCTCTGCTGCCGTTTAATGACGCCCTGACGGATGTCCTTTTGGGCACCTGGTCCAGGCCCTCTTCCGGTTCACCTGTTGACCGAAACGTTGCCAGGCGTCACCGTCCGTGTTCGGACGACCCTGCCTTCCTCTCCACCCATCCCTCCCCGGAGAGTCTGGTGATCCAAGCCTCCACTTCCCAGTCCGCATTCCCGACGGCCCCGCCCGATCGGGAATCTAAGCGATATGACCAGTTTGGCAAGAAGGTCTTCTCGTCTTTGAGTGCAGGACTGCGGTCTTGCAATACCGCATGCCTCTTAGGCCGCTACACCCACTCTCTGTGGGATACGGTCACGGAGTGTCTGCCGCAATGCCTGCAGGAGGTGCGGGACAAGCTCAACCAGGCCTTGATTGAAGGCCGGGACGCGGCAAGGTATTCCATACGGTGTGGTCTTGACACGACCGACTCGCTGGGACGGGCGATGTCCACGACGGTGGCGATTCGTCGCCATGCTTGGCTGAGATCCGCCAACTTCTCGCCGGATGTCCAGAATGCCCTCATGGACATGCCTTTCGATGGCAGTCGCCTGTTCGGCGACAAAGCGGACAACGCGCTTGAGCGCTTCAAGGACTCCAGGGTCACGGCCAAGTCCTTGGGTCTCTCGACCCAGCGCCAGCAGACGGGTTCGTTTCGCTCCTTTCGTGGCCACGGAAGGGGCGGTCCCACACGTGCTGCCAGCCACGCACCGCAGAACGCTCCTCAGCGCGGTGGCGGCCGTGGATTCCGCCGGGGTGGCGGTAGGGGACAGCGGCGAGGTCAGTCCACACCTCCCCCAGCAGCAGCCTCCAAATCTTCCTAGTCCGAGCTTTCGGGCCCATGTGACGCCAGTGGGTGGCAGGGTTCGCCATCACCACTCCCGCTGGCGCACGATCACGTCGGACAGGTGGGTGTTGCAGCTCGTCCGAAGGGGCTACTCCCTCCCCTTCGAGACCACTCCTCCAGCCATGCCACCGCAGAACCACCGTGTGTCGGGGGACCACTTGACACTTCTGCAGGAGGAAGTTACGGCCCTCTTGGCCAAGGGGGCCATCGAGCGCGTTCCTGGGCCAGAAGTAGGGTGCGGTTGCTACTCCCACTACTTTCTGGTACCCAAGAAGGACAAAGGGGGCCTACGTCCTATCTTGCACTTACGGAACGTCAACGGCTTCCTCCGGAAGGAGAAGTTCAAGATGTTGACTTTGGCTCAGGTCTTGGCTGCTCTAGACCCACAAGACTGGATGGTAGCGTTGGACTTGCAGGATGCGTATTTTCACATCCCCGTCCTGCCGGCCCACCGGCGTTACCTGCGGTTCACGGTAGGCCACGAGCACTTTCAGTTTATCGTGCTCCCATTCGGCCTTACCAGCGCCCCACGGGTGTTCACGAAAGTGATGGCGGTGGTCGCAGCTCATCTGCGCCGGTTAGGGGTTTCAGTCTTCCCCTACCTCGACGACTGGTTGTTGAAGGCGGGCTCGCCCCAAACAGTCGTCCACCACCTTCAGATGACGGCAGACCTCCTGCACGAGCTGGGGTTTTCCATCAATGTGCCGAAATCACACCTGTGTCCCTCTCAAAAGCTCCTTTTCATCGGAGCGGTTCTCGACTCGGCGCAGTTTCGGGTTTATCCTCCGGAACAGCGGGTCCGGGATATTCAGGCTCTGATTCCCATCTTTCAGCCGTTGTCCCGGGTTTCGGTCAGGTTGACGCTGCGGCTTCTGGGGCTGATGGCCTCCTGCATCCTTCTGGTGCATCACGCCAGATGGCGGATGCGGGCTCTGCAGTGGGACCTGAAGTTTCAGTGGGCCCAGCATCAGGGTAACCTGTCCGACCATGTCCTGATCTCGGAGGGCACTGCGAGACAGTTGCAGTGGTGGCTTACGGACCGCGATTGGGTCAGGGGCAGATCCCTCTCCCTTCCCCAACCGGAGCACGTAGTTGTGACGGACGCGTCCCTCCAGGGCTGGGGAGGCCACTTGGGAGAGGCGGAGATCAGAGGCATCTGGTCTCCGGCGGAGTCCCGGCTCCATATCAACATGTTGGAGCTGCGGGCGATTCGCCTAGCACTGAAGGCATTCCTCCCCTTTGTCAACGGGAGTGTAGTGCAGGTGTTCACGGACAACACCACCGCCATGTGGTACTGCAACAAACAGGGCGGTGTGGGGTCGTGGACCCTTTGCCAGGAGGCTCTGCGCCTCTGGCAATGGCTGGAACGTCAGGGCGTGACTCTGACGGTTCAACACCTGGCAGGTTCTCTGAACGCCAGGGCGGACGAACTCAGCCGTCGGTGCTCGGTGGATCACGAATGGCGTCTGAACTCGGACGTGGCGAGAGGCCTCTTTCTGCAATGGGGAGAGCCTTGGTTAGATCTATTCGCCACAGAAGAGAACGCGCAGTGTCATCAGTTCTGCGCGTTGGAGTTTCCAAGACGGCACTCGCAAGGCGACGCCTTTCGGCGCGAGTGGAGTTGCGGTCTGTTGTACGCCTTTCCGCCTATACCACTTCTGCCCAGAGTGCTGAAGAAGATCAGGCGCGACCGGGCCCAAGTTATCCTTGTGGCTCCGGACTGGGCTCGAAGATACTGGTATCCCGAGCTACTCAGCATGTCAGTCGGTCCCTCGATCCGCCTGCCCCTTCAGGAGGACCTTCTGTCGCAGCAGCAGGGGACGGTCCTCCACCCGAACCAGTCCAGCCTCCACCTCCATGCGTGGAGATTGAGCGGCGACAGTTGAGGCCATTCGACTTGCCTCCTGAGGTCTGTGATGTGATTCTGGCAGCCAGGCGTCCCTCCACAAAGTCGGTATACGCCTGCCGGTGGAACAGATTTGTGGCATGGTGCACAGCAAAGGCTGTGGATCCCCTTTCTGCCCCTCTTTCCGAGGTTCTCCTCTTCCTTCTTTCTCTTGCCCAGCAGGGCTCTGCTCTGGGCACTATCAAGGGCTACCTTTCTGCCCTTTCCGCCTTCTTAAGGCTTCCTGATCAGCCATCCTTATTCAAGTCCCCTATTGTACTGAGGTTCTTGAAAGGCATCACGCACATGTATCCACCTGTCCCGTTCGTGATGCCTCAGTGGGACTTGAACCTGGTTCTGACATTCTTGATGTGTGCTCCCTTTGAGCCGCTTCATTCCTGTCCTCTCCGTCTTCTCACTTTAAAGACGGCCTTCCTGGTTGCCATCACCTCTGCCAGGAGAGTGAGTGAGCTCCAGGCTCTTTCTGTTAAACCTCCTTTCTTGTCCGTTCATCCCGACAAGGTGGTTCTTAGAACTAGACCTTCTTTCCTGCCCTAAGTAGTTTCTTCTTTTCACATCGGGCAGTCCATCACCTTACCCTCCTTCTTCCCGCCTCCGCATCCTTCAAAAGATGAAGAGCGGCTCCATCGTCTGGACCCAAAACGTGCGCTTTCATTTTATATGGATCGCACACACCAGTTCCGGGTGGATGACCAACTGTTTGTTGGCTACGTGGGTGAGAAGAAGGGAAGGGCGGTACAGAAACGAACCATCTCTCGGTGGGTCGTCCTGTGCATCAAAGCATGCTACTCTTTGGCTCGGAAGGAGCCTCCTGTTGGGCTGAGGGCCCATTCCACTCGGGCCACGGCGGCTACTACTGCCCTGGGCCGGGGAGTCCCTTTGCAGGACATTTGCCAGGCGGCTACGTGGGCCTCGCTGCACACCTTTGCGAGGCATTACTGCCTGGACAGTCAAGTCCGGAGGGACGGCTTCTTTGGCCGTTCGGTCCTCCAGGATTTTCTGGTGTAGGATTGTATTGGTTCGCAGACCCACCACCGGGGTTGGTATTGCTGGGGTATCTATTCTAAGGTAAGGAATCTAATACTAACCTGTTTCTTTCAGATGAACAAGTTACTTACCTTCGGTAACGATATATCTGTAAGAAACAGTAGTTAGTATTAGATTCCTTACCGCCCCACCCATCCTCCCCGTTCTGCGAACTGATACCTAGGGTTAAGGACATCCCTTTCAGGGCCCTAGTTTCATATGGCACCAGTGTTAGTTCTCACATGGCTCTGCGTGTTCTGGCGCGGAAAAGCTGTGTGCAAAGAACTGACGTCAGCGCGCGGAGGCGGCGTCTATATACTCCAGCGACGTCATCACGGCGCACGACGCCGATGACGCGGAGCCGCAGGGGACGCCTGCAGACGACGCCTACCGACACGCAGGGGTACTGCTACGCAAAAGTTTCCGGATCCAGACTGACGCCTGGGGATATTCTAAGGTAAGGAATCTAATACTAACTACTGTTTCTTACAGATATATCGTTACCGAAGGTAAGTAACTTGTTCGACGGGAGGTTGGGATGAAAAACCTTCCCTCCTGACTTGGTTAACAGATCCAGATGGCATGGCAACCTCCTCTGTGGCCTCCTGGAAAGGTGTAGCAGGTCCTGGTGCCACCACTGGCGAGGCCACTCTAGTGCAATCAGGATCATCGCTGTCATGGATCTGTAGAGCTTGTTGATCGCCAGTAGTATGAGGGGGACTGTAGGAAAAGTGTAGAGTAATTTCTCTGACCAGTCGATCAACAGCGCATTCCCTCTGGAGCCAAGTTCTGGGAATCTGGACGCGAAGGCGTAGCATATTGCGTTTGCCACATCTGCAAATAAGTCGATGTCTGGGGAACTCCATCTCCACAAAATGTCTTGTGTGATCTCATCTTTTAGCACCCAGTCGTGCGCTTCGACAAAGTTTCGGCTTAAGTCATCCACTAGTGCATTGAGGGCGCTAGGAAGGTGAACTGCAGATATGGACATGTTCCTCGCCAGTAGCCCTATCCAAATTGCTTGACCCTCCAGAGACAGGGTTCTGGATCTGGTCTCTCCTTGTTTGTTCAGGTAATACATCGTTGTGGTATTGTCCGTCTGAACCAACAGGGAACGTGACTCTATGGAGGGAAAGAACGCGTTAAGAGCCAGATGTACCGCTCTGAGTTCTAAAATGTTGATGTGACAAGTTTTTCCTTTTCCAAACACATCCCCTGGACCTGAAGAGATTCCACGTCCGCACCCCAGCCCTAAAGTGATGCATCTGTGACGAGAGTTTGTTTGGAGAGTTCTTGGTGGAAGGGAACTCCTTTCAGAATATGAGACCGTTGCAACCACAATCTTATTGAGATGTGGACTGCGTGAGGAAGAGTTAAGGTGTCCTCCCACCTCCCATCAGCTGGAAACTTGAGACCATTGGTCCTCTAGAGCTTGCTGTAAGGGTCTCATCTGTAACCTGGCATTTAGAACCATGAATATGCAAGACACCATTGAGCCCAGCAGAGAGGACACCTGCCTGGACGTAGGATGAGGTGTTCGCTGGAGTGTACGACCTTTGTGGAGTACTGATAATAGTTCCTCCTCTGAAGGAAACGCTCTTGCGTTTGCAGCGTTTAACATAGCGCCCAAGTAGTGTATTCTCCGAGTTGGATTGAGGACAGATTTCTTGAAGTTGATGCACAGGCCCAACTAGCTTATAAGTTGAATGCAGTATCTCAGATGTTCCTGCAGAGACTGGGTCAGGATAGATGAAGATCTTTAGGTTTTGCAGGAAGGCCTCTGCCACCACCATGCATTTTGAAAAAGTGTGAGGAGCCATCTTGAGTCCAAAAGGCAGGACTTTGAACTGGAAGTGGTCTGATTGTATTCTGAGTCAGAAACCTCTGGTGCTTTTGAGAAATTGGGATGTGACAATAAGCATCCTGAAGGCCTATGGAACACATCCAGTCCCCTTTATGAATGTGTGGAATGATTTGGTGTAATGCCAACATTCTGAATCTCTCTTTGAGGACACATTTGTTTAAGAGTCTGAGATAGAGTATAGGCCTAAACTCCTTGTTTGGACCTTTCTTTGGTACCAAGAAGTAACAGTAGTATATTCACTGCCAATGTTGTTGCCAGGGAACCTTTTCGATGGCATGTTTTTGTAACAGGATGGAGACCTCCTCTCGCAGCAGATTTAGGTGAGGCACTGGGGTTTTCCGAGGAGGCCCAGATGGTGGAGGAGATTTGAATCTGATTTAGTACCCATTCCTCACAATGTTGAGTACCCAGTTGTCCTGTGTTATTTTGATCCACTCGTCCAAGTGAAAACTTATTACCCCACCCCCCCTACCAGAGTGGGTAACAGAAATTCCCCCCCACCAGAGTGGGTAACATAACTGGTGTAAGCAAGCAGTCACTGTTTAGGATGTTCCTTTGCTGCAGGGGGTTGTTGCTTAGAGCCCCCTCTTCCTCTACCGGGTCGTCGCTGGTGGTAATGCGATCTCACATGGTGTTGCTGCGATGACCAATGAGGTGTTTGAACCATCTGCTGGTATTGACGGTGATCATAAAGTCGGTATTTTCGTTGGAAATCCTTCTTTTTCTCCAAACCAACAGCCTTCAAGGTGTCCAGTTCTGATTTTATTCTTGACATATCATCTGCATGAGAGCCAAGGATGGAGGTACCATTGAAGGAATGTTTAAGAAATCTGTGTTGGGCCTTTGGTTTCAAGCCAGTGAGCCTTAGTCAGTAGGATCGCCTAGCGCTGATACCGTGGGAATAACCATGAGCAGCAAGGTTTGAGGAATCTGCTGCAATGCTTATGACCAGATTCGCCACAAGCCCTCCTTCATGCAGGATCTCCTGAAAATCCTGCTGATTTTCTTCCAGTAACTTCTCCGTAAACCTTGAGAGAGAGTCCTATAGTGAACGGTCATATTGACCCAGCAGTGCAGAAGCGATGGCCACTTTCATGTAAGAGGCAGAGGTGTTGCACATTCTCGTACCAATGGAGTCCATGGCTTTGCATTTTTTGTCGTGGGGAACAGCAAATGAGGATGCCTCCGTGTGCGCTTTCCTGGCTGCTGACACAATGACAGTCCTGTGGAGGATCAGACCTCAGAAAAAGCGGGTCCTGTTCTGGGCCTCTGTATGTCTTCACTATCTGTGATGGTGCTGCTCCCACTGAAGCCGGAGTTAGAGAGGTATGAAGAGCCGGTTCTAGTAACCCAGGAACCAAAGAGAGCAGAGGTCTAGTGGAGGACCTGTGATGCAGCGTCTCAAATATAACAGATGACGAAGGGTCAGAGGCAGGCATCTCGATGTTGAGCTTTATAGCCCATCTACACAGTACCTCATTAAAGAAAACAATATCATCCACAGGCGATACTCTAATTGGTGGAGTAGAGGACAGAGTTGGAGAATAGTTGACCTTTGATGATCTGGAGTCAGAGGACCACGAAGGCGACATGCGTCTTTGCTCTCTAGGCAAACGGTGCCGAGATCTTGACTTAGAGCAACTACGCGGAGACCTTGATCTAAGTCTCCTCGAAGCTGTGGACTTTGAGGTGTGGCATGTCGTACTTGCCTACCCAGTGAATGATAAGGCGAATATATTTGGGAATATTCTAAGCAAAGGGTAGTTTTCTACTTCTTCCAGTCCTTTATGCTCTCCAACCATCTCGGGGATAGGTTAGTCGGAGGTGTATGGTATTCTGGAGCAGGGTGCCTTCGGGCATGATCTGAACGATCTGTAGTTCCGGGGAGGATGAAGCACTCCTCAACGTCATACCTTTAGATTAGAACTGCAATGCCCCTGCACTAAACACAAATTGTATGGTATGATAATAAAACGTAGTTATATACAATGGTTAATATAATTGCAGCAATCCAAACACATAGTGAGTATTCAAAGTTCAGTGATCAAGAGCACAAAAAGAAGCTGTGATAAGATCAATGGTCCGTTCATATGTTCATTTTCTGTTTAATGTTCCCAAAACATAAGCCAACACGTGTTTCATCGCAGGGAACAACTGCGAATCTTCAGGGCTGGAAAAGATGGCTCATATGATAAGTGTTCTAAGTCGGAAACACCAAAGTATAAGGGCGCGAAAGAGCCGGTTAGTTAACTCTGGTTCTTGTCGGAAAAAGAGGTTGCGATTCTTAGTTATTTTAAAGAGCTGTGGCCCGGTCTGGGTGAGCTAAGGATTTCCAATTTTTCACTCTCAATGGACGGCCGATTTATAAAGTTTTGGCATAGATCTCGATTTTTCACAAGTTGAGTGAAAACCGGGAGGAGATAAGTCTTCGTGATAGGGCGGGTGTGCCTCTATTCACGGAGTGTTTCGTCTGAGTAACGCAATTCCCCCTCCTTTAGTTTCCCGGCGCCGTGTTTCTGGTACGGACTCAGAAACACGGCGTCCATTGAGAGTGAAAAATTGGAAATCCTTAGCTCACCCAGACCGGGCCACAGCTCTTTAAAATAACTAAGAATCGCAACCTCTTTTTCCGACAAGAACCAGAGTCTACACACTAACCGGCTCTTTCGCGCCCTTATACTTTGGTGTTTCCGACTTAGAACACTTATCATATGAGCCATCTTTTCCAGCCCTGAAGATTCGCAGTTGTTCCCTGCGATGAAACACGTGTTGGCTTATGTTTTGGGAACATTAAACAGAAAATGAACATATGAACGGACCATTGATCTTATCACAGCTTCTTTTTGTGCTCTTGATCACTGAACTTTGAATACTCACTATGTGTTTGGATTGCTGCAATTATATTAACCATTGTATATAACTACGTTTTATTATCATACCATACAATTTGTGTTTAGTGCAGGGGCATTGCAGTTCTAATCGATACAGACCAGATTTCTGATCTAATTGAGTGGTTGGGAGGTGTTACCACTCGCCCCATTGCCTACACTGTTCACTTTGCTAATATACACCAATCAGCGGTTACCCAGGTGTGCGCCATATTACTCTGTAGCACTAAAAGACCTCTTAGTTGTTGCAGTCATACCTTTAGATGTTAGATCCTGAAGTTCCCTAGACGTCAAGGAGTCCCTCGATGTCGGCACTGGTTACCGATCTGTTCTTTATCTCTTAGCAGGTGGAGACCTGTGGGTGGATGTAGGTCTTAACGTCGACCTCCTCGCCGGTGACCTTCTCGACGTCGAAGATGACCTTCTTTTTTACTTTGAAGGAGACGTTATCGCCTGAGCCGTTCGACGGCGATGTTCGCCCTGCCATCGGCGATGAAGCAGTCGATAGACTGTGAACCAGGCCTACCAACATAGGAGTCTGTGGCGTTGGATTTGGCGTCGATGTCTGAGGTCCCTTTGACGTCGGCACAGAGGCCTTTGACGGCGACTGCACCGGTCGCCGATGAGTCTGACGTCGAGCATCTGCCCTCCACTGTTGTAGGCGATCCGGATTCGGACCATCTACGAGTGGTTGTCGACGTCAGCCAATGGGAAGCTGACATGTCTAGATTTAGACTTTGCCGTACCTGGAGCCGTCCGCTTTGAGGGCAATAGGGCCTTATACGCCGACAGCGGCACAGGAGACTTAGACGCTGAAGGAGAACACAAGGGTATTTTCGACATCGATCTTTCCCTCAACGGCAAATTTGACCGGTGTCTTCTTTTTTCTCAATTTTTCTAGTTCTCTGACCTTATTTGAGAGGATGGTTCTTTAGAGGGATGTCCTTTCAGGCCACTTACAGACTCCTGTCCTCTTTCCTGCATTTCATGCAACTTGATCTTTCCCTTTCACAAAGGGTTCTTCAGGAAAACTACTGGCAGTAGTAGCACTTGTCAGGTCTGTGTTAAGATGGTAGGCACACAATACAGACAGAGTGTGGATCTGACTTAGCCATCTTCTTCCCACAGGAAGGGCACTTATTAAATAAGAGCTGGTATTCTGACAGACACAATGATGGAAATAGTTCTATAAGTACTACAAACGTCGAGTGAAGGCAATAAATCTCACTTGAAAAGACCAGATAGTGACAAAAAAACAACACTGACGAGCTCAATGCTCCAGGATCCTCACAGAAGGAGCCGGAAAAAAGAAGCGTGGGGCATGATGGGATCCTGGCGGTCTTAAGAGCACGGTGGCAGTTTTCTCTAATGATTGTTCCATTTGCAGCTTTCTATGCTAATCTGCCTGCTATCACCTTACCTTTTTCTTTGAAAATAAAAACTGTGTTGAAACAAGTTGAGAGTACATTTCTGTGTGTCATGGAAATGTTATTTTGTATGATGTATTTCAAATGAAAAATACAATGCAATATTGGCAAATTGGAGCCAAAATTTGAATTGTGGGATGCATATTTATATACATGTGTGTATATTATAGATATATTCATTATATATATATATATATATATATATATATATATATAGGAGAGTAGGGTCTGCAATCCTATGATCACCCAGATTTTTGCTTTTTGCTGCACTGGTTTACGACTTTCCCTGGCTGTGGGCCTGCTAATCAGACCCACAGCCTAGCTGTTCTCTCTATCCAAATTGTACTCAGGTACTGAATTGGCACTGGGCCCTCTCCAAGTCCCTGTACCCAGGGCTGAGGTGCACCCAGAAGTCTCCCAGGGGCTGAAGCATGTATTGTGCCACCCCTGGATTGACTAACTAAAACTGACACAACTGGCTGCACGACAGCTGGGGCAAGGTGGTGTACTCACCCTTTGCTTTAGATATAGTATACCTATATCTAACCCTAAAATGGACACACAGATCTCCTATCAGTCACTCCTATGGCAGGCCTTAACAATCCTGAAGGCAGAGTGCTTGGAATCGTGTGAGATGGTGCTCTGGCATGAGCTGAGCCTGTCTGCGGCTTTCGGGATCTATCCCTTAGCCGTTTCCAGGATATCGCATACCATATACTCTTAAGTGCATTATAATCCTCGCGGTTATGTGCCAACTCTGGTATCGCTTTATCAAAACATGTCGAGTAAGGTGTCATACGAATTGGAATACTAACCCCTCGCCAATTCTGGCGACGGGGTTAGCATTCCACCCTTCTAGAGGGACACGACATGCATGTAACCTATAACCCGGTTAAAAGTCAGACAGAGCCTTAGCATCCACAAAATGGATGCTGCCACCGAGACACAAGTCTGCCCTCCTGCTGCTGGGAGTCCTCCCAGAGCAGGAGATAAGGACAAAGGGTTTCCTGCCAGGGGCGGTGCCAGCACCGTCCCAGACAGGGTTTTGTGTATTGTAGGTAGGCAGGGCTTTAGAGGAAGGTGACTGCACGTGGCACCCCGGTGCTCACTGTGCATAGGCTGGCTGGAACCAGTTCCAGGGTCACTCCAGACCCTGTGCTGGGGAAAAGCCCGCCAAGGAAGTGGGTGTAACCACCCCCTCCTAGTCCCACCCATAGGGCAGGACTTAGTCGCGTGCCAGCCCCTTTTTACAGGATAAAGGTAGAGACTGGCCCCCTTCCAAATCAGATCATCTTTGAATCCTGAAACTACTTTCCACGAAAGGAACTCAAGACTTCTTCCTAAGATTTCTCCCTTGTGACTAAGGAGTAGTCACCCTGCATCCGCAGGCACCATCTTAAGAACACTGCGGTCTGCTGCAAGTCTCTCCTCCGGATCAAGACTGCCCAGCTCGACGAGAACCGGCTTCCCTGGCACCTCTGACCTCTACCTGCATCATCAGTCACGCTGAGATTCGTGGGTGTGACGAGACCTCGAGGGACCGGCCATCTTCAAGACTGCACGACTTCTTTCCAGCAAGCCCGCCGAGTGAATTCCTGGTGAGTGCTTTGGGGTCCGAGAAGCCCCCACCCTGAGCAGCTCCAGCACCGAAGAGCAGCCCCCCAGCATCTCCACGATCTGCGTGGGGCCCTTCTGCTTTTTGCTGCTCACCGCGTTGCTTGGCTAACTAGCCCGCTGGCTTGTGGCCTTCCTGACGACGCCCGACGACATTTCTGCTGCTGGTCTGGTTGCTCCAGACTGGCCCTTGCTCCCTTCCAGAAGAGGAGCACCCCGGACCCTCCTGGTCCACTCAAGACGCCATTTTGAGTCCACCGCGTGGGCTTGAATTAGCCAAGGCTTGTTGCCCAATCCTGGGTAACTTCGACGCCAACGACTTCATCCTTCGTGGGACAGCTCGCACCTCCATCCTGGTCGCCGACAACGCCTCCTGGTCCGAGAGACTGCAGAGCCCAGCAGCGCCCACTCACCTGACTGCGGTGACTTCGCCCGGTGCCATCCTGGTGCCCACTTAATCACTGGCTAGTGATTCAAGAACTTGGTCCCCTCTGCTTTCAGGTTTTCTTCTTCCTTGATCCAGGCTTGGATCCATCGAACTTTCCTTCACTGGTCGCCTGCCAGCAACTTCTTCCTTCCAGGCTCCTGGTCCGGCAACGAGATCCCCGACGTCTTTTCAGACCTATGCAGCTGCAGCCCCTGGGCTAGGTAACTTCGGCACTTCGGTGTCCCAGCATAGCCTCACTATCCTAGGGTCAGGATCCACTGTCGTTTTCTTCCTACCAGGTCGGGTTCGCCCGTGAACACTAACTTTGCCTTTACTAGCCTCCATAGACTTTGTCCCGCATCCCGCGTGAGAGTGCACACTCTGCACCCGAGTCCCCTAGGTCTCCTAGTAGTAATCTAACGATTCCCTAGTCAAGTCCTAGCGATTCCAAAGCCTATTAGAACTGTTACTTACCTGCTAGTAATTCGCATTCCACTTTTAGCGTATATGGTTTTTCGTGCCCCTCGGGCATTTGTGTAACGTGCTAACTTAAAAGTATTTTCGTAAGAGTTTTGTTGTGTGCTTAGCTCCCTGTCTCATAAAGAGCCAGGGTAGTCTTGTTATAAATAAATACACTGTTTATTTTCATAACAACTTGTGTGGTGTCCTTTCACTGGGTGTTCAAGGGGTAATGTGATGGTAAAACAGCTGGCTTAACACGCCCTCTAGAGTCTTAGCCTTAGACTGCTCGTATCCATGCTACTAGGATAGCTGGTCTATAAGGTTGACTTATAACCAATCATCAATGAGGGTTGTTTGGACTGATATATAGTGATCACTAGAATAGTGAGCACTGCACATCAGGCCAACTTCTCACAATATATATTCCTCGAACAGCAGGCACTCCTTCAGCTTGCAATGAAAGGCACACACAGAGTTCTTGATTATAGCTACAAATGCTTTATTCGGTGCTCAGCTTTCTCCCCCCTATCGACAGACGCGTTTCGCCTCGCGGCTTTTTCAATGTCGATTACAAATGTGAAAAACAACCATTTTAAACCCTTCACATGTCGTCATATCCATGAAAACAGAAGATGGACTTTCCACCAACCTCAATGATGTGATTTACAAGGCGGCCATCTTGTAACGGGTTAATGCTTATTCAAAAAACGTACATGATCTCATTATAAAAGTGCAAAACATAAAAATAATTAAACCATAATTTTAAAACGAGAAATAATTCATTTCAAAGCGTGTATTTTTATACAAAAATTCATCAATTTCAATACACACCGCCTCTTTTAGTCTTAACCACTGTCGGCAAAAGAAAACAAGCATATACAATAAATTCATTTGTAATTACAAGTTTCATTGTCAAAAACCCCGACTGTGGTTTCAGAATTGTGCCCTGAATGGGCTTTTAACTTTTGTCTAGTTAATAATAACTGCTCCTTGTTATCTTACTAGAAGATTCTATTTTCGTTATGGGCAGTAAATTTATCAGGAAAAAGGAAGGAAGGAGGTGTTAGACGATACTGTTATTCTTTCTCTCGACTTTTGCATCTCTACTGTTTACTCAAGATGAGTCCAAAGCTCTTCATCATTATTGAGTCCAGCCGGACTCATGCTTTGTAGCTCGATGATGTAGCGGGATTCCATGGCTCTAAGTTTTTTCAACCTATCTCCACCCCTTTCATGCTTTTCCACCCGTCAATACAATAGAACTGTAACAGATCCCTGTTACTTTGGTGGTATATTTCAAAGTGTCTTGGGACAGGGTAGGTTGGGTCTTTATTTGAAATGGCCCGCATATGTTCTAATATTTGTTTTTTGGTGGGGTTCTTGGTACTGCCTTTGTATCTTTTTTTACACGGACTGGTAAGACAATAAATGGTGTATTCAGAGTTACAGTTGAAAAATGGTTTAATTGTTCTTATTGGCCTAGGATCCCCTGATCTGCCTTCAAAAGTGGTGACCTTCTTACTAAATTTGCAGGCTTTGCATTTCCGACATGGAAAAAAGCCTTTTATCCCAAGTTTATTGTGCGTTATATTGGGATTAGTAAAATGACTTTGTATTAGGTGGTCTCCAATTGAAGGGCACCTTTTATATGTGATGGGAGGACGCTCTGGGGTATGGTTTTTTAGCACATTGTCGGTTTGGAGGATATGCCAATTCTTTTTGAATATTTGAATTATTTGGGCAGATTTATCATTGTACATGGTGATCATTCGTTCAGTATTATCATTGGTCCTCTTTGTTTTATTTCTGGAGGTCAACAATGTTTTCCTCTCAATTCCCTGTACCTTCTCTTCAGCAGTTTTCAAATCACCTTCAGGGATGTGGAATTCCTATAGCCCGACGCCCAGGACATATTGTTTGGGGTCAAGGGCAACAAGTTTTAATGTGTATTTTGTCCTTGAGACAAGTAGGCCCAACCCCCTGCAGCACAAACCATTTGGCTGCCAGTTTGCAGCTCCACATTAAGGGTCAGGGAAGGGCAGTGCCTGCAGTTAACTTAATTTTGTGTGTATTTGTTAATGCTGTTCAAACTTGTATTTATGGTTTGCACAGACTCAAAAGGGCATTTCAACCCTGGAACTATTGCTTACCATTACCTTCAGTCCCAGTATGTAGATCTGCCGAAACGTGGCAACATAAAGGGATTGCTAGTATTCAAACACTACTATAGTATGAGAACTGGCATAATCCAAGAGGCTATATAAGAGCTCTTATATAATGAGATTGCTGCCATAATTTGTCACCGAACTACATGGCACCAAAGGGACAAGTGGATTTTGTTACAGGACAAGTAGATTTATGAAGCAACCTGCCCCATGGACAAATAGATATTTTAATAAATTCCACACCCCTGCACCTTTCCTATACCCTCTATCTTTGAAGCAGTCCAGTGCTACATTTCTAGCAACTGTGTAGCTTCTTTCCGTGGTACAGTTGCGCTTCAAGCGCAACAGTTCCCCGTAGGGTATGCTTTTGATCAGGTTAATAGGATGGTGACTCCCTGCGTGCAGGACTGCATTTCCTGCTGTTGGTTTTCTGTAGAGACGGGTAAGTAAGGTGCAGTTTTCAATATAGACCTGTAGGTCCAGATAGTTGACCGTACTATTACTGATGTTACATGTAAATGTCAGACTTAATTCATTATTATTTAGCGATGCGACGTATTCCTCAGTCGAGGATTGGTCGCCGCGCCATATAATAAAGAGGTCGTCAATGTATCGCGACCAAAGTACGATCCTGTCCAGCCATTGGCCTCCCCCCAGGCTACGTGCTTCTCCCACCAGCCAACGAAAAGATTCGCATAGCTGGGGGCGAAGCACGTACCCATTGCTGTACCCCGGTTTTGTTGGTACAGCTGCCCTCCAAATATAAAGATGTTGTTGTGGAGGCAGTACGAGATCATGTCTAACAGCATTGCATTATGTTGGGTAAATTTGGGATGTTTTGACCCAAGAACCATCTTATTGCTTTTAGACCATCAGAGTGACAAATACAGGTATACAAGCTGGTAATGTCTAGGGTTATAAGCAACAGATCTTCTTCCCATACAACCCCTTCTATATGTCTAAGAAAATCCTGTGTGTCCTGTATGTATGACACCAGGTTTCTCACCAAGGGGGCTAGAAAAGAGTCTACATAGGTCTTCCTGGGGGATTTTTGTAGTGTTTATGAATTTTGGGCAAGTGGTAGAATGTTGGCAAAGTTGGTTCAGTACAGAAAGAGGTATTCATCGTTGGTTAACATACCCTCCTCCTTCCACTGGCCCAATAAGTGATGGTATTCTACTATGCATTCCACATATTTCTTGCGATGAATTGGAGTATAACAATCAACATCTTCCAGTTGCCGCATTGCTTCTCTTTGGTAATGTTCTTTGTTAAAAATCACCATGTTGCCCCCTTTGTCTGATGGTTTGATCTCGATGGTTTTGTCATTTCTTAGGGTTTTCAATGCTTCCCAATACTTGCGTGGTATGTTGTAGTGTTCGATTCCTGTGCTCGTATGTTTGGCAAGATTTTTTAAGTCTGTAATGACAGCCTCATTAAAGACGTCTATAGCGTCAAATGTTGTGTGTGGTATTTTCCTTGATTTTCTCTTGAATTTGCGGTTCCCGCTTACTTGTTTGATGCCGGCTTCTTCCAAATACTCCTGGGTGTTGGGCACTGTGGATTCACCGGCGCCCAGACTTTCCAGTGCTTGCATCGTTGACAGTGCTCGAAAAGTATTTTCTGTGCACTGTGTCTCAGTTGAGTCGTCATCATTGATAGCGGTGTCAGATATTTGCAGCTCATTTCTAGGGTTAATCAGGAAAATCTTTTGAAATTTTAATTTTCGTATAAACTTAAACAGGTCTATGCGAACATTGGCGTAGTCATATCCTGTGGTGGGACAAAAAGTAGGGCCTAACTCCAATACCTTTTGCTCTTCTTGGGTTAAAACTCTACTTAAGAGATTGACTACGGTCTGTGCAGGTCGTTTATTTAATGTTTGTTCTTGTTCCGTATATATATATTTATGCGCATATATCTTTTGTTAATGCTTCAGCGTCCCCGCACGTTGGAAGGACTATTCAGTGCTTATGACTATTGATGAATATACCCTGGAAGAGAAACAACCATTTCTTTAGGCACCCCCAAGGCATCAGTTGTGTTGAAATGTTAAGACTGATATAAAATGAAAGAGTTGTCTGAAGAACATTGCAATACTGTTCAAATACTATTGATAAAATGTTAAAGGAACATGCTGAGCCACGTCCTTTCGATAACGACTTCTAATATTGAAACAATACAGCAGTATGAACATGCACTAGGATGTAGGAAAAAAATTAATGTTTTTAATTGCTGAATTGATGTTTTGAACTACATATTTTCTGCCACATAGCCGAATGGTACTCGAAGGCCAGCACCTCATCCATTGTAGGGGTCAACGTGAATGGACATTGGGGGGCATGCACTGGTATTATACACAGGTATTTGCTTCCTATGATGCTTGCAGCTGCTATTCACACACTACATGGTGTCTCTCATAGACTGCTTCCACTTTCTGAATGAAGCCAGACCGTTCACTGTAGTTGGTAATCTTTCAGTAGTTTCCAACAGCTATTGGTATATTTCTCGGAGAGAAGCAAGGAAGAAAAGCTCTTCACTGCTTCCTTTTCCTTGCAATTTCGTAAAGTATCAAAAGCCTGCCAATTTGCGCAGCACTGGCTTTGCATTAGTAAGATCCATTCATACATCGAACTCTTTGTGCTAAAAATATGTAGTTTCATCTGTTCCCATCAGATGTACCCCTTGGCTTTTAAAGACTTCGCAGTCTTACCTTTTTCGATAAGGAGCTTAGCTTACCACTATCGTTACAATTTGTTTTTTTCTATTTATTCAGTTTTCGAAGCAGGAAGAAATAGTGGAACTTCTGCTACAGAAGCTTAGCAGCCTTTTGGGTATCAGGAGAAAGGCGAAGATGTGTTCACCTACAGCAGCTGAGAAGAAAGAAGATGAGAAGTAACCACCGCTCTCTGGATTTACTTGGAAAATTCAGTTTCTGCGAAGAGGCAGCTGTTACAAGAGTTTTTTTACCTGCTTTTTCTCTTTTAGGATATTTGTTTGATTCCAACCTACTCCTATTCTAATGGCAACTGCATTCAGACCGGGATATGCAACCAATGAACATGCATTCATTTTATAATAAAATACGCTGGGCATGTGTTCATCATGTAAACCTAGAACTTGAAGGCACCCGAGGACTACTTGTACATTTAGTCTGAAATTTTCAATTCCTACTCTATAGATGTTCGCTCTCCATTTGTATGGCTCTAGAAAGGACCATTTTTTATATGTATCTAATTATGTTGTACATTGCTTTGGCCCGTCAAAGGGTCATCTGTTTATGGTTAACTTCTTGCCACCATGTTGTACAGTGCTCCGATACCTGAAAGGGTCATGTTCGCACTATATAAAACTGAATAAATAAATAAACTGATGCTATTACTTGGTGCCAATGTTTAGCATTGCTTTTGTTTAGATAGCTGATCTCTCTTAGCCAGTCCAAGAGTTTTTACATATTTTGCCCACCCATCACCAGTGCTGGCCTTCAGTTCAGCAAATCACAAGCCATTCCTATAAACACAAACTTCCATGTAGGTTTTCAGGTTTTAGCCACTTCTTGCACGATAATTTTCGTATCAAGGTTCCTAGTTTTCAGATCCATATACTGAAAGAAAACCCGTTTTCATACTGTAACTTTCCGTTGTGCAGTATGGAGTATGCCATTCACCACTTTTCCTCCCTTTACCTTGCTGATAAAGGGCGTACTTGGATCACAGCAGATTTTGAAATCAGCTGCGATTTTGCACTCTAATAAAACCTACAGGCGACTGGCAAAGGGAATGGATATGCTTGGTCTTGAATTTGTATTGGACTTCACTTCTAAAGTAACACAGTTTGGTCATCTCTTCTCGTAAAATAAAATAAAATAAAAGCATTTAATCTTTCCTTAAACAGTCTCCCAACTTCAGACATTTCACCATGGCTTGTCTCAAAGCGGCAACGCCAGTACATACAGCATTAGTTTTAGAATAATCCAGTGAATTGGGCTCAGAGAATTCACATAAAACTTACCAGTTGACAAATGCCGTTCAGAAGATCCTACAAACAGCACGTTACTCTTTGCTGGATGACAAAGAATAACTAAGGCTCATCAACAATTTAAAATGGCCTTTACATACAGGATCGACTAGGACTAGCTCGAGCAGCAGCTAGTAGATCACCTGTATCGATCTAAATCGAGGATGGTTGTCGATTTTACACAGATGCAGCAGTGAGGACATCAACTTAGTTAAACACCATAATTATCATTTGAAGAATTGAGCAGCCAAGAACACCAATAAGCACTAATATGTTGCACGTCCTCAAATTTATTTGGAATGATTTTTAAAGTAATAAAGCACTCGAAAGAAAAACCTGACAATTTCCTAGTAAATATTATGTACATAAATATTTTAAAAAGGGGAGTTGATCAGCTGTGAGTATGCACGGTGTGGTCAATTAGCCACATTGGTACGGTGTCCCTTCAGCAGAGGAGTTTCCTTGGAAGGCAAAACAGACCAAAGTGTATGAATTAATCAAGAGCTGTGGGACTACACCGGCCAGCAAATGAACATATTTTATTAACTAGAGCTCAGGCATATTACCAGTTTACAACCATTCTAGCTGACCAGGGTGCAACCAGTGGCCAGCTGTGAAGAAGCTTTAGGGAACAGAGGAGTCCTAACCGGACACACACAGCCCATATTTCTGGGCTCTGACCTACAGTATCAGTTAGGGAAATTAGTTGATCTGCGATAAAACATCAAATGGGAGTACTTTGAGGTTCTGAGTCAACTGAGTAATGTGCTTCCAAGCAAGTAGAGTACAAAGCAGTGTAGCACAGAAGAAGGCAATGATATACCACACCTGGAAAGAAATGTATGCAGTCAAGGTGCACAGCGTAAAAGGAGGCACTGATGGTGAAGGGAAAGGCACAGGCAGGGAGTTATGAAGTTCAGCACGAAGGGAGCGACTAAAAGTCAGGCTACAAGAGCCAATGCTGAGAAAGATTCCAAACTATAGGCAATCTGTGGGGTTGGTTGCGAGCAGCACAGCAAGAGGAAGACTGACAGGTAGACTGGGGAGTGGCATAGAAGATGGCAGACTTTTGAGAGGTCCATCAAAAAGAGTGCTTCAATTTACGGGGTATGGCAGACTGAATTTAGATGGGGAGTACAAGGTCTATCTAAAGAAGACTATAACAAGTGAAGTCTTCAATCAGATCTGTTTCCAATGTATTTCATGCAGATGACTCATCCACATGAAACATGCTCTACCGCCATTGGGTGACCAGCTGCAAGGACAGTCTATTCTAGTGCGGATACCTGGCTCTGCACCGAAGCCCACTCCAGGGCCTTTGTTTGTATGCTTTGTGGGTGTCTCTACAGTGGCTAACCATGACCTTTATAGAGGCTGACAGAGTAGAACTGCTCTCTCAATGCTTAAGAGTTTCATAATGGCAGCTTTTCTTTGCTTCTCCTGCAAGCACACATTTTATGACACATGGTTTATTTCAAGTGCAGAATGTTACAGATTGACGACAAAGAGTTCATAGTATCTGCCTTATGAGCGTACACTCAGTACATGTGCTTATGTCTACATACTCCACTGCTGTAGGTGGCCTATGCCTGGAATTTTAACTGTGGCATCCTCACTCAGCTCCTTGTTTAAGCATCTCCAGGGGCACTTTGCTCTGTTCAAATGACCCTTTTGGGGACTGTGCACGATTCCCCTTGTGACGTGCACTCATGAATAATCGCCCATCTTCTCCAGGTAAATTACAAAGCAAACCCTGCATCTCCCCCAAATTATTCACCACGGTGGAGCAATAACAGCTTTTCAAACTGCCTCTTTTGAGTGGTATAGAGCTACGGTGTAGGTTACCTGTCAAAACCAACAATCCTCATATTCTGAAGCTTACACAAAGAATCAATCAAACCCAAATTGCCAGATTGTGAGTAGAATGAAAAGCATGAGTCATACAGTTTCATACACGAAAGGACACCAGAGCTGAAATACAGTTCCCTTTTTCAGAGTACTTAATATATGGCAGTTCTTCCTCGGATGCCCTCCAACAGCAATGTTGTCAGTGTCACTACACGCTTCAGCAACACAAGAGTGATGCTGATATAACCATCTGGAAATGTATGTTGGAGTGTTAGGAGAAATTCAGAGCTCCTTTCCCGTCAATCTTAAAAGATTTTCCAATGTTACAAGTGTTGCTGATCAAAGCTCACCCAATGTTAAAGAAAAAGGCTTTCTCCGATCGAGGACTCCGAGCTCATGCCTTGCTGCAGGCTCCTATCACTCGCATGAAATCTTGGAGTGCAAGAACACTGCAGCACACTGAAAAAATCAGGTAAAAGCATTCATACAGCCTCTTTGTTATAGAAAAACAGATCATTAATGGACGTCAAAAGTCAGAGAAAATCAGCTTCATGTTTCATCCTAGTGAGGACCCGCTCCAGTAGCTGGTGAAATCCTGAAGCCCGCACAGAATCTACATCTTAGGTTTTCTTTTTAAGTTCCTCAAATCTGCGTGAAAGATCATCAAAGTCAATGTCTTCGGAGGCAGTCGTGTTCGCTCCTACGGACGATGCTGGCAAAGTATCCGGCACAGATGGTAACTCTGGAAGCACAAAGTTGTCATAGTTTCCGGAGGCCCCAGCAAAAGGCTTTGTAAACTGTTCCGGCTTCGCTCCAGGGCCTGTTTACAATAAAAAATGACATGTTAAAAGGTGACTAACAAAACATGCACCATAAATATAGAAGCCACGTTGTGGTCTGCAAAGAGGCTAACAGGAATTGATACAGTGTAATTAACTTATTAAAACACAAAGGCTACACTGATGGGCAGGATAACTAAGCACTAAGGTAACTACGAAGGAAAAATGACGTGCCTGTAATCCTAGTTCTTTACCAGGGGGATCGCCTTTGAATATATAAGCACTGAATAGTCCAACCCTTTTGAGAGATACTAATGCACATTTTTTAGCAAAATAAATATATTGAAAACTATTTAGAAAAGTGATTTTTTTAAGAACTATAATTATATAAAAATATATATATGAATTTCCACGGTTCATTTACGGTCACGTTAGTCAGTTTTGCATTATGCCTCAATCCCATAGACAATATTTTAAGCTGATAGCAGGATGAAACCATACACTTACACAGGTAGCGCTAGCCATGCTTCTGACACATGAAAACCACATACTAAAATAATGCTTTCCAAGTGACCACGAGCTGTGTTATATTTCAGTTTATGCAAATTTACATCATATTGTACAGAATTACACAGTAAAAAGTTTATTTAGGTATGCCACCCTTGACCTGGGGACAAGTAAAACTCTACCACATTTCCTCAGAAGCTCTATAGCTGAAGCTGCAATCCTCGTACAAGCACTGAAAATATACTTCACCCATAGAACCCTCCTAAAAAGTACAGCCAACGTATCTTCTTATCCCTCTGACCTCTTTTAAAAAACAATGAGCTGGAAACCATGAGCTTGCAGCAGCCCATCTACAAATCAGGTCAACTATTCAGGTGTAACTGCAGTTCACATGCAGGCTTTTATAGAGTATTTCTTATTCATTAAGGTTCTGAAATTCTAATTGTCATGTGAAAGCTACTGTGAAATAATCCAATATTACTTAATAAATGAACATATGGTTTTATTGTCCATCTGTGGTGAAAAGGATTGTGAAAAATGACATCTCTCTTTCACTGATCATAAAAGGTATTTATTTTCCTCCCAATTACTCAGCCCTATAGAATGCAACGTATTTACCATTACCAATATAGGAAACCATTATTGGGTTTCATATGTGAAATACGGACTGCATATTTCGTACGCATTGCATAGTTCGATGCACATCTTGGGAAGTGACAGTGCTCATATAGCGTTTGGCTTATGTAAAGATTGAGATTGTACCTCAATTGCAATCACTACTTGACATATGATTTTGACAACCTACATGAAAAACTAATTCATAACCCTTTCTTAAAGGAATTGTGAGTGAAAAGGACAACGTAACTATCGAGGCAGAAGCATACAAAGGCTTGAAAACCAACACAGCTTGTGTAAGAAAGGACACTCCACCAGATATCAATCAGGGTCTGTTAATAGCAGTTAAATCACTTCTCTTTTAACTGGAGCTTAGGATCTGGAAAATTAAGCAACACATTCCTTGCTAATTTCATTTGGGAGGAGGGAAAGTTTATGACTTTTAAAGAAAGTTTCCATAAAGGGGAACAAGGATTGCAGGTACGTTAACTGACTTTCTCTTCCATGGGATCTTCATTAATGGCCAATGCACCAGAAAGAATAGTAAACCCTTCCCACAAAGTCAAAGAAAAGAACAGAAGAGCAATGTGCCTTAACCAAAGAGGTTACTTAGTGAAGATTGCCCTACTGGAGTGTTAGCGTTGGAGTCTGACTGAAGACAGTAGTGACTTGAGAAAGTGTGACCATAATTCCAAGTGGATGCTTTGCATACCTCTAAAATGAGGATGCTTCTCAGTAATGCAGTAGCAGCCGCTTGATTGGTACTAGAGTGAGCCTGAGGCCTGGCAGTTAAGGTTGTGTTAACATTCTCATACCACTGTAAAATGTAAGAGGCAACCCATTGAATAATTAACTGCTTTATTACGGCTAAACCTGTTAAACAGGCCGATCATTACAATCTAAGGTCTTTAGTTTTATGCAGGACACAACGCCGTTTTGACATCTAACATGTAAAGAGCCGTTTCTGTTGTTCTGGTAAGAAATTATTCTGGAAAAAATGTAGGAAAAGAAAAGGCGTTTTTAATATGGAAATCTGACACTACTGTCGAATGGATACCACAAAACGTGCTAATGACCAGCCTGTTCCTGTTAAACAGAGTATGGCTCTGGAAGCAAAGAACATCGATCTCCTTATCTCTGCTTTCTGAGATGAAACTTTGAGGAAAGCTGCCTTCCATGTTAGATGTTGTAAGGCTAGTTTGTGGCTATGTTTGAAAGGGGGACATATTAGTTTAGAGAGGATATTTCTTTCAAATGATGGAAAAAAAAGTCCTAATGACATTTAGAATTTAAAAGTGAGACTGACAAAGTTTTGCGAAGGACATTTTCTCCTACATACCACATGTTAAGAAGGTAAGGAATTGCTGCCTCTTCTTGACATTAGGTAGGGTTAAAGTTCTCCTGAATGAACCAATGGGGGAACCTCTTACATAGGATATTCTGGTGTTTAGAAGGTTGGCTTCCTTTAAAATGCCTTACAATCTTTGGGACAGTCCAGGTGTCTAAATTGCACAGGTTCAGGAACCAAGCCATTGAGTTCAAATATGAAAGGTTGGGAAAAACAAGACGCTTACCTGCACCTTGTGGTTTTCCAGTATATATCTTTCATGGATTCACATGATTGAATCAGACTAGTAAGCAGTACCAAACCCAAAATGGTGGTAGGTAAGCCAAACCATCCCACCATGAAAAAAAACAAAAACTTCAAGATCAACTTCGCTAGTACGAGTGGACCATAAAGATGAGCAAAGCATTGCATAGCATATTCAATACATATTTGTTAAAAAAAGAACACACACACTATAAACATACAGTACATGAAGCTAAAACAACTGTGCACCTTAATGAAACAGGCGACATAACACTGCCTGTCCAACAACGGCATCTGCCTTTCTAAAAGAATCCAGACACTAATGAAGTGGTTCCCAAACTTTTTTGACCCGTGGCTCCCTTGACCTAATTGGCAGTTGGCCGTGGCTCCCCACCATTTTTTTACCGGCGCACCGGGGTGCCGCGGCGCACACTTTGGGAACTACTGCCATAAAGTGACGCACCGGCGGCGCAAGGGGCTTGTAAACAATAGGCTTGTAAATAAGACACACATGCGCTTATTAACTGAACATCGACGTTTCGATTCTTAGCTTCGATATGACGCACTCATCTCAATTTTTGGGTGGAAAACGTCACGGTGTGCGTAAAAAGGAGAGACTTGCTCTCGAGTTATTTGCGGAACATTGTTTTCCCGCGTATTTTAATTGGCTTCCGCTAGCAGCACCTGCCCTCTCTGCTTACTCTCACTTCTCTCAAATTAATGTGACACTCCCCAACCAACCGCCCCACGCTCCAGAAATGAGACACGGAGAGTCGAGGAGTCTGTCTCAGCCACGATTATTTCTCCAATAATTAGAAAACGCCAGTGCTCCGTGCAATGTAACAACTGTCTAGAAAAGAAACGCCAAATATAATTGTGCAACTCCCCATTTGCCCCACCCCAAAACACATACCTTCCTAACCCGGCCGGCACCTTATCTATCTCTTCCTTTAGGCAACTACAGGGATCACGTTCAGCACAAAGGAGCCAAATCCTGGGCAGTGGCGCGGCGCCCCTGGCTTCTCATCACGACGCACCGGGGTGCCGTGGCGCACACTTTGGGAACCACCGCTTTAGGTAAACAGTATCTGAAACCAGAACTCTCATGTTCCTAAACCATGGCAGTGCCACAGACTACTACGCTACATAGTAATCCTTGCACATTGATAAGATGTGTAAAAACACAGCTTTGATATTCTGTAAAGCTCTTCATACAAGTAACACTGGAGACTCAACTCCTATAAGGAGCTTAAATAAGGCAGCATCATATCTGGATGTACCTTAATTAGAAATCCCCAAGCAATAGCCAGGTGTCATCAAATGTCCTTACACAAACATAGGCCCTTAACAACCAGAAAGGGAACTGGAACTTTCTGAAAAGTAGCACTGCAACACCAGTACAGGCCAAAATCATGAAAAGCAACAGTCTTATCCAAAGTTTTTTTTCATGTCTCACCTACCGACAGCTTTTAGCTGTCATTTATCTTAAGATCTATATTACACAATAACGAAACTGAGCGTAGTCTATGGGTCAGACCACTGTTCATGAATGGTTTGCTTTCTTGTCCATCTTGTTTACTTGCTTCATATTCAATGGCTTTCCATCCACCTAGGTTTGTTCCGCCACTGGTACATAGGGTCTGTATCATCCTTTTGATATGATGACTTGCATACTTTTTCTACTGCTAACATTCAGGGAACTATTTTTCTTTTTCTAGCACTCCATGGGCGTGCAGGTGTTTTCCTCTCCTCGATGTGCTATTACCTACTCACATCCTGCCTCCCTTGCTCTCCGTGTTGCTCTTTCCAGTTCCCCCAGGCTGTCAGATCATCTGTTGCTTCTCCGGCTCTCTTTGTCCCACTTTGCTTTTAAATGTTTATTCTTGCATGTAGATGCCTCATCAAGCTGCAGTGGGCACTGCTGCTTTTTTTTGCTGACACGGTCTAGCATCAACAAAGCATTTTAACAAAAAAATAAAGCATTTTAGCAATTAGTTCCTTCTGCAGAAGAGGTTCAGCAGCGGCAACCAGCACTGACAAAATTTAAAGGTCGGCTGACAAAATCTAAAGGCAAATCATATTGGCTTTGGCAATACCCGATTTTTTTATTGCTTCCTCCCCTGATACTCCACAATGTCATGATATAGTAGAGCCTCTGTAATAAATATCATATATATCACATCAGTTTTGTTTGAAAGCACTTCACGCACATACCCCCCAACTATCTCTAGACAACAAACATAAGAAAACAGGAAGACTCCATTATTTAGAAATCGCCAGTGCTCCGTGCAATGTAAACAACTGGCTAGAAAAGAAACGCCAAATGTAATTGTGCAACTCCCCATTTGCCCCACCCCAAAACACATACCTTCCTAACCCGGTCGGCACCTGTTCTATCTCTTCCTTTAGGCAGCTACAGTTTTAGCCCTTTCGCCCGCCGTAACCTCACCGAGCTCTTAATTGAGCCATTTAAATGCAGAGGGCGAGGGCACTTTCAGCACAAAGGAGCCACATCCTGGGCAGCGGCGCGGCGCCCCTGGCTTCTCATCACGGCGCACCGGGGCGTCGCGGTGCACACTTTGGGAACCACCGCACTTATGCTTCGTGAAGGTGTGGGCAATAGCCCAAATCGCTGCTGTGCAAATGTCTGGCAACGAAACACCTGCAAACAGGGCTACAGATGCAGCAACCTTTCTTGTAGAATGGGCCTTCACCTTTGCAGTCAATGGTCTTCCTGCTTTTTCATGCCAACAGGTGATGGCTGCAGAAACCCAACAAGCAATACTTGCCCGTGAAAACAATCGGCCCTTTCTCAGTGGAGCAAATAAAATCAGGAGCTGATCCAATTTCCTAAACATCTTGGGTCTATCCATGTAGAATTTGAGTGTGTCTGACATCTAGAGAGTGTAAAGCACTCTGTAAAGCACTCTCTGCAGCAGACGAAGGCTTACTGAAGAATGTTGGTAGCACAATAGGTTAATTTAAGCAAAACGAGGTTGGCACCTTCGGAATGAACTTGGGATTTCTTCGTAATAGGACTATCATCTTGGAATTTTAATATGGTTCATGAATTGTCAAGGCGTGAATCTCACTTATCCTCCTAGCAGAAGTAAGTGGCAATAGAAAAGCTACTTTCCACAAAATATATTTCATGTCTGCTTTTATGAATGGGTTCAAAAGGACTTCTCATGAGCGGAGACAAGACTGTGTTGAGTTGTCAGACCACAGGGGAGTCATCAAAGGAGGGTAGACTCTAAACATGCCTCTCATTAACCCTTTAATCAATCAGTTAGACCAGAACCAGAGCTCCCCCGTCGCCATGAAAATCTGGAAACAGCAGCCAGATGGACCTACATGGAAGAATGCGCTAGCCCGGAGTTCGCTAGATGTAGCACATAAGGAAGTATATGCTCTGGAGCAGAAGAAAGTGGATGCAGATTTTTAGTGATACATGAACAAAATCTTTTCCATTTTGCAGGTCAACTTTAAGTTGTGGTGACAAGAGAGCTGGAGAATTGACCAACAAATATCTAGCAAGTTTGCATCCCAAACTCAATGTCGTGAGGGGACAAGCTGACAAGCTGAGCAAACGTATCTGTGGATGGACCACCTGACCCTCATTTATAAAGTAAGGTTTTTCGGTCAGCTGGAATTAAATATGCATACAGTGATGGAAGAAGCAGCTCTGTGAACCAGTACTGCCTTGGCCCTGCTTCATTTTCCAAATAACTTTTGGAATCAGTGAAAAGGGAGGGAAAGCAAATATTCCTGTCCGTGACAGCTTTTCCCCAAGACCTTTTCTGTGGAAACCTGCTGGCATACATACTGCATTTTTTGTTTTGAATGGTGGTGAAGAGATGAGGGGCGCTAGTGAGCCTGAGGCAAGATGGCCGCACATTAGTGCTGCTTTGCCAGCCAGGCAAGAATATCCAACATTAATCCGTCCATCCGCACTGCAAAGCACAGAATAACAGCATAAGCAAGGTCGGAACAGTGTAGCGTTACTGGGAATGCAAAGATTTTGCTGAGACATCGCAGGAAAGACAAACAGCAGCTTCGGCGGCTAAGGGCCCAGAGAGGGAGCAGAGGCGGGCCCGGTCCTGAAACGAACCTAGCGGATCGGCAGAACAAGCCCTGTCACGCCTGGCGGAGCAGACCAGCAACTGAGCAGGTACAGGCCCTGGCTGTGGGAAGAGCAAGTTGGAAGCCCAACATCAGATACCACGCTGCAGAGCGAGAGGCAGTGTGCGACAAGCGCAGATAGGCCTTAGCTGTCAAGAGCGCCAATCGTGAGGTTTGTGGAAGGCCTACAGGCAGCAGAAATCTATAGCGGAGGCCAGCAGACCAGCGATTGAACAAGTACATCCCCGGCTGCAGGAAGAGTAAGCGGTCAGCCCAACATCAGACCCCAGGCCACAGGTCAACAGGCAGTGTGCGACAGGCGGGTGTAGGCCTGGCCTGTAAAGTCGGCCGATCGCGAAGATTGCAGGCGGCCCACCGCGGGAGCAGGCAGCAGACAAATACACAGCGTTGGCCGCCCGATTGTCCATTGCGACATCAACGAGGCCCATATAGCTAGCCAGCCTTGAGAGAGGCCTGCGGGTAGTGGCCATGGCCTAGGAGGGGGCGGCCGAACATAAGGTACACATAAGACGCAAGCAAGAGGTATCACCCAGGCAGGGGAGGCTACCTACTGTTTGACTGGCAGGTAACTCAGGCAACATTAAATTAGCATGCATGGCGTGGACCGTCCGAGGGTTACACAACCCTAAGAAAACTCGACAAGTATTGGTGTATCTCACCAGGCATGACATACAAATTAGGTTTCTTAAGGAAACTCACTTAACAAAAAGCACAGAGGGGAGGGCAGGCACACACTGGGTGGGAACACGGCTGGGATCCTCCTACTCTTCGTACGCATGGGCAGTGCTAACGTTTGTGAGAAATGGAACGCCATTCAGGTTCTACACTCGGCCACGGACATGCCCGGGTGGTATGCCATACTGCAAGGTAGCCTGCATGGTAAAATAATAACGTTGGTCAATGTATATGGGCCAAACGTGGATGATTTGGCTTTTTACACTGCTATATTCAATGCCTCGCGCCCACTTGCTAATCAGAGATTATATTGGGGGGGGGGGAATAGGAATACACATCTGGACCCAAGCGAGGATAAGTCAAGTCCTCATGGGAGCCAAACTCCAGGGCAGCGAGCATCATATGGGATGGAGAAGTTGGGGATGGTAGATACATGGAGGATCCGCTACCCAGACCATCTGGAAGGTACACATGCCTCGCCAACTTATGGCACCTGGTCTAGGCTGGATTAGTGGCTGATGACCAATGACGTACATGCCTGGGTGGCATAAGTAGGGCGTCTGCCTAGGACGCTGTCAGATCATAACCCGGTCAGGCTAGAATTGCAGATTCAAGCATGCATCCCATGACAATACAGATGGAGATTTAGGGCGGAGGCGGTGCTCGATCCGATTTTTAAGGTAACACTTGAAGCCATCATAGACTATTTTAAAATCAAGAAGGGATCGGTTAGCGACGCCTCTACATTATGAGAGGCATTCAAAGTCACTTTAAAGGGGATATGCATTAGTACAAAAGCAGGTATACTGAAAGATATCAGTAAAAAGATGCAACGCGCTGAACAGACCCTGTCCTACTTAGAACTAGAATATGATGCAAAGCCAAGTCAGTTCACATTAGCAGATATACATTAACGCATAACAGAATACAACGAGCTAGCACAAACAGAAGCATTTATCTATCGAAAAGGAATGTAGCAAGGGCTTACGGAGAGGGTGACAGGCCAGGCCACAACCTAGTAACTAAAATAGCGAGCAATAAAAACCATCAGCCCATCACACAGATAACGGATGCCAAAGGGAACAATTACTATGACCCCCAGATGGATACTCTCTCAATTCAAGAGTTTTTTTCAGGGCCTCTATGCATCTCGCAGGCACGTCCAACCACAGTAGCTGGATAGCTACTTATCTGATATAGCGCTCCTATGGCTGTCTGAGGGATAGAGGGAATATTTAAGCGAATCTATCGAAGTGGAGCTGACTAAGTCGATACAATTGCTCCCGAATGGCAAAGCACCAGGCCCAGATGGATTAAGTGGTGAATTTTACAAAACATTCATGGATTTGCTGGCACTGCATATGCAAGAAATGTATAGGGAAGCATATCAAAAGGGTACCTTTCCGACAACATTATGCAAGGCTTTGATAATCTTGTTCAAACAAGACAAATCCAACAAGATGCAACTCTTACAGGCCATTATCCCTTAATACGGATCCCAAATATTAGCCCGCATACTAGCCAACAGACTACAACCCCTTATGACACTAATGGTACTCCCAGACCAATCAGGATTCATTCCAACAAGGTCCACCACCCACAACCTCCGAACGCTCTCTGCATCAGCTCAGCTTAAAGAAGGATTAGTTACTTACCTGTAATCCTAGTTCTCTTCCAGGGGTATCCTCATCAAAGTCATAAGCATTAGAATATTCCCGCCCATGTGCGGGACCCCGGAAACACTATATTATATGTGCCCCACATATATATACTCATATATATATAAATACATATATATATATATATATATAACATGCAATAGCAGCCAATAAAAACAGCTGAAATATGCTGTGTAGAATTTCCACCATACATGTAATAATAATAAGCATTAGAAACATGAGAAACAACAAAAAGTTTGTTTATAAATAGTTTTAATGCTCAGAAAGGAGTAGAAATTCTTATAACTCACTGGAAGCATAGAAAGCTCCCAGACTGCATTGCAAACACCCAGTCTAAAAAGACTGAAAAGCTAACCTGTAGCTGCATAGCAATAAACTGACACCGTGCCTTTAAGGCACTCATGACCCCCAGTATCCCATCATGCCTCAGGGGTGACAGTTAGGTCAGTTGTTCTTTTTGGAGACTGAAAATAAACCCAATAACAAATAGGTTAACAATATCTCCTTATTAAAGAATGTCCTTTGCCCGGGGAGGCGGGAGGGTTGCTTATGACTTTGATGAGGATACCCCTGGAAGAGAACTAGGATTACAGGTAAGTAACTAATCCTTCTCTTCCAGGGGATCCTCATCAATAGTCATAAGCATTAGAATAGAATAGCGAGCCTCACCTCATCTCCCTGCGGGCAAAGGAGTAACAATACAGTAATAAACCATATTAAGCCTAGTAAACACTAAGCTCGTATAGGCCGTAGGCTACCCAAATAGATTCCTCAAAGAGGCTTGTCCTACTTGAGTATCGGCCCTGGAATCAGATTCTAGGCAGTAATGCCTTGTAAAGGTATGAACTGATTTCCAAGTCGCAGCCTTGCATATCTCCGACATTGGAATGTCGTGCAGGAAGGCTACTGTAGCGGCCTTCCCTCTAGTGGAATGTGCTTTGGGTGACTGCAACAAAGGCTCGCCTGCAAGCTGATAAGCCAATTTTATGCAAGAGACAATCCATCTCGCGATGGATCTCTTGGCCGCCGGAAAACCTGTTCGCATTGAACCATAGTTCACAAACAGTTGATCCGTTTTTCTAATCCCTTTGGTCATTTCCAAATAGAACTTGAGCACTCTTTTAAGATCTAAGGAGTGCAGTGACCGCTCGGCTGGGGTCGTAGGATTTGGAAAAAATGACGGTAGGGAAATGGATTGATTTATATGAAAATCAGAGATGACTTTAGGTAAGAAAGCCGGATAAGCCCTTAGGACTACCCTATTGTGATGAAAGATAGTGTATGGTTCTTTCGCACAGAGAGCTTGAATTTCGCTGACTCTGCGAGCCGAGGTAATCGCCACCAAAAAGGCCGCCTTCCAAGAGAGATGTTGCAAAGAGGCCTTGTGGATGGGCTCAAAAGGTGGTGACATTAACCTGGATAGCACCAGGTTTAATTCCCATGGGGGAGAAGGATTTCGCACAGGGGGATAGACTTTCTTCAACCCCTGAAGGAAGTCCTTAACCACTGGAACCTGAAAGAAAGAAACCTGATCTGGTGATTTTCTGTATGTAACTATGGCTGACAAATGCACCCTAATAGAAGCGTATTTCAAACCAGCAGTAGCTAGGGAAAGGAGGTATGGCAAGATGACGTCCTCCTGTCCTTTGATCGGGTCAAGGTGGTGATCTTTACACCATAAGAAAAACCGCTTCCACTTAAACGCATAAGATGCTCTCGTGGAGGGTCTCTTGGCCTCCTTTAAAATGTTCATGCACTCAGGAGGCAAGTTCAAATGTCCATATTGCAGGACCTCAGGAGCCATGCTGTTAGGTTCAATGATGGGAGGTTGGGATGCATTATCCTCCCGTTCATCTTGCTCAACAGGTCCGGCCTGCAAGGAAGTCGTCTGTGTGGACACACAGACAGATGTAGAAGGTCCGGGTACCACCACTGCCGTGGCCAATCCGGAGCTATTAGGATCATGTCCATGTCCGACCTGCAGAGCTTGGAAACTACTCTCGGAATCAGAGCCAGGGGAGGAAACGCGTAAGCGAATGTCCCTGACCAATCCATCAGCAGAGCATTCCCCTGAGTCCCTGGCCGGTGGAACCTGGACGCGAAGGCGTGGCATTTGGAGTTTTCGTCGTCTGCAAACAAATCTATGGTTGGACGACCCCAGCAACGAAAAAGCTCTTCCACCACTTCGTCGTTTAGCACCCAGTCTGGCTGATCTTCGAAGTGCCTGCTGAGTGCGTCTGCTTTTACGTTCAACTCGCCTGGAAGGTGCACCGCCACTATCGTGAGGCCTCGAGAGAGGAGCCAATGCCAGATTGCTTGAGCCTCTCGAGACAGAGGGCGAGATCTTGTGCCTCCTTGTTTGTTCAGATAGAACATGGTGGTCGTGTTGTCCGTCTGAACTAGGACTGCGTTGGACTCTATCGCTGGTAAAAAAGCTTTGAGAGCCAGGAATACCGCTCTGAGTTCCAGCATATTGATGTGGTATGTCTGCTCCTGCGCAGACCACAGGCCTTGAATCTGAAGAGGACCCATATGTGCTCCCCAACCTTGCAGAGAGGCATCCGTCACTATCGACTGGATTGGAAGAGGCTGGTCAAACCGAACCCCCACCAGCAGATTCTTTCTCCGTGTCCACCATTTGATGGCGTCTTTCGTCATTTGGGAGAGCTTGATGCGATCCTCCCAAAGTCCTGTCGCCTGGTCCCATTGATCCTCCAGGGCCTGCTGTAGAGGCCGCATTCTCAGCCTGGCGTTTGGGATGAGAAAGATGCAGGATGCCATGGAACCCAGCAGGGATGCTACTTGTCGGGCTGTTGGAAGCCGAGATTCTAGCAGAATTCCACATTTCTGGTTCAGGGAAAAAAGTCTCTCCTCCGAAGGAAACGCTTTTCCCACTTTTGTGTCCAGAACGGAGCCTAGATAGTGAATTGACTGTGTAGGCCGCTGGACTGACTTCTCCAGATTCACATGGAGACCGAGCCTGTGCAATTGGAGAAGACACAGATGTAGATCGTGTTTCACCCGCACTGGAGACGGACCTTTTAGGAGCCAGTCGTCCAAGTATGGGTATAGGAAGAGTCCTTTCTTGTGCAAAAAAGCCGCCACCACTGCCATGCATTTGGTGAAGACTCGTGGTGCGGACTTGAGACCGAAGGGTAGCACTGTGTACTGATAGTGCTTGTTCCCTACGACAAACCTCAAGTACTTGCGATGTTGTTGAGCAATTGGGATGTGAAAGTACGCATCTTGCAGGTCCACCGAACACATCCAATCTCCGACTTGAAGATGAGGGCATATTTGGTGAAGAGCCAGCATGCGGAACTTTTCTCTGATGATGATCTTGTTTAGAAGTCGTAGATCGAGTATTGGTCTGAACTTGTCCTCCTGATCTTTTTTGGGGACAAGAAAGTACCTGGAGTAGACTCCCTTTCCTCTTTGAGCGAGAGGAACCTCCTCTATCGCTCGCTTTTGCAGTAGGACTGTTACCTCTCTTCGGAGCAAGCTTAGTTGGTGAGGGTAAGCGCTCTTTGGAGGTATGTTCTTTGGAGGAGCAAGGAAACGTAGTTTGTATCCATTGCGCAGTATATTCAGCACCCACTGATCCTTGGTGATGCTGACCCACTCTGCCAGGTGTTGTGAAGCACTTCCTCCCACTGGAGTGGGCAACGGCGCCAGAGGAAGCCACTGATCAGGCTTTTCCTCCTCTTGTAGTGGTAGAGGATTGTTGATGACCTCCTCTACCTCTGCCAGGTTTACCCCGAAACTGGGGTTTTCCTTGGGCTTTACTTTGGGACCATTGAGGGGTTTGAACCCTCTGTTGAGCCCCTCTCCCCCTGTTGGGCTTGAAACGACGCTTGAACTCTTTCTTCTTTTCCAAGCCCACCGCTTTCACTGTGTCCAGTTCCGTCTTCATTCGGGTCATTTCTTCGTCAGCATGCTCACCGAAAAGAGCGGAACCCGAAAAGGGGAGATTAAGGATGCGATGTTGAGCATCTGGCTTCAGGCCTGTCAAGCGCAACCATGCCGATCTCCTGGCACAAACCCCATGAGAATAGGAATGCGCCGACAGGACAGCACCATCCGCAGCCGTGCTTATCATCTGATTCGCCACCAGACATCCTTCAGTCACGGTCTCCTCAAAGTCCTGCTGGTCTTCTTTTGGCAGCTTGGCTTTGAACCTTTCCATAGAGTCCCATAAGGCTCTGTCGTACCGACCCAGAAGTGCAGCCACACTAGAAACTTTAAGAGTCGAAGCAGCTGAGTTGCAGACTTTGCGACCCCAGGAGTCTTGCGTCTTGCTGTCCTTGTCTGGGGGGACGGAAGAAGAACCTGCCACTGCGTGTGTCTTCCTCGCCGCCGCCACAATAACAGAGTCTGCAGGCGGGTCCGATCTTACAAAAACCGGGTCAGAAGAGGCCGGTTTGTATTTCTTTTGGATGCGGGCTGGCACCGCTCTGATAGCCGCCGGAGTTAGGAATACCTCCTTGACAGGATCTATAATCCCCGGAACTAATGGCAGTAGAGGACGGGTGATCGCCTTTTTGTGTAAAGTCTCAAAAATGACTGTCGTTGTAACCTGAGGGACAGACATTTCAATGTTCAGCTTCTGAGCTCCTCTTTGTAAGACGTCCAGATACGTGCCAATGTCATCCACTTGGGAAGATCGGGACGTAGGACTGTCCGTCAAAGTAGGGGAGTAGTCCCTCTTGGAAGACCTGGAAGAAGCGGTAGAGGAAGTAGACTGAGTCCGTCGACGTTTATGGTGGACACTGTGCCTCCTCTCTTTTGATCGTTTCGAAGGCTCTTCTCGTCTAGGAGAGCGAGACCTGACCCGCACCTCTGGGTCTTTTCTGGGAGATCGGGTCCTTCTGGGAGATCTGGGTGGTGTTCTTACAGGAGATTTGCGCCTGGGAGGGCTATGCTTGTCCATCTCTTCCACCAGATTCTGAAGAGGAGACCTGTGGTGCGAGCTGGCATAGTCTTGCATACGCTTTGCAGCCCCAGAATATCTCCAATGGTCCAAAGACCTGTACCATCTAGGTGACAGTCTGACTTTATCCGCCCAAGGGTCCGTCCGACGCACAGGTGATTTGCGTACCGGACTTCTGGACTTTGAAGATGCAGTTGAGGAGCCAGAGGACCTTGAGGTGGAATGACGGGAAGCTGATTCCGTTACCATCACCACATCTGAACCTCTCGACGCCGAGCGATCTTCCCTCATGGTCGAGTGCTTTCGGGGAGTCGGCGGATCAAACAATCTTGTTTTAGAATGTCTATGCGAGGATGTATGGTCTCTCGACGTCGAGCGGCGAAGAGCAGCCGCCGACGGAGTTCCACGTCTCGACGTCGAACGGCGAGTACTGGCTGTCGACGGAGTCCTCTCTCTCGACGTCGACCGACGATGCCCAGTCGTCGACGGAAGTCTCGACGTCGAACGACGATGTCCTGTCGTCGACGAAGTACCCTGCCTCGACGTCGAGTGACGATGCCCAGTCGTCGACGGAGGTCCTTCTCTCGACGTCGAACGGGGATGATCAGCCGTCGACGGAGATTTCTGCCTCGACGTCGAATGTCTGTGCGACGACGGTGGAGGGGTATTGGACACCCTCGACGCCGAGAGCTGACGAGACACCGACGGAGACTGCCTCCTCGACGCCGATCGACTCTTCCCCGTCGACGGCGGAGGGGTCTTGGTCCTCGACGCCGAACGTCGCTTCTTCGACGACGGCGGAGGAGTCACACTTCTCGACGCCGGTCGACGTCTGGATGACGACGGCGGAGGGGTGACCTCCCTCGACGCCGGTCGTCGCCTGGTTGACGACGGCGGAGGGGTCTTGGACCTCGACGCCGACCGTCGCCCGTTTGACGGCGGCGGAGTTCCCTTCCTTGACATCGGACGTCGCCAGGTTGACGCCGACGGAGGGGATTTCGACGATGGAACTGGATCCTTCGACGTCGTCGACGTACCTGGTCTTCTCTTCGACGGCGAGCCCGCCGTCGACGGTAGTTTAGACGATGAATGATCCACCGGTGGTTCTTTTCTCAGCGCCGAGCCCGACGCTGAGGGTGAGGGGCGTGAAGACTTCTTTCTGGAAGATGAGTGAGTCTTCTTGGAGCCCTTCCTCACCGGAGATCTTCCTCTTGATGACCTATGAGCTAGGCCATAAATGCGAATCCTCTCCCTGTCTTTTAAAGTTCTTCCTGACAGGTGTTCACAATGAGGACAGGTGCCTGGATCATGTTCCTCAGGCAGACACAGGATACAGACGTCGTGGTTGTCTGATTTGGCCTTCTTGTTGCCACAAGAAGGGCATTTGTCAAAGAGTGAAGGCATTTTCAGGGGAAAATGCTCACCAAAATGACTGAAAAAAGACAGTATCTTACTTGACTAGATGTTAAATGTCGAGTAAGAACCAAAAGTTGTTAAAAGTGAAGTTTTTCTGTCAAAAAACAGGAAAATTAGTGGAGCTGTGTAACCAGGGTCCTTCTCTGAAGGAGCCGGAAAGAACAACTGACCTAACTGTCACCCCTGAGGCATGATGGGATACTGGGGGTCATGAGTGCCTTAAAGGCACGGTGTCAGTTTATTGCTATGCAGCTACAGGTTAGCTTTTCAGTCTTTTTAGACTGGGTGTTTGCAATGCAGCCTGGGAGCTTTCTATGCTTCCAGTGAGTTATAAGAATTTCTACTGCTTTCTGAGCATTAAAACAATTTATAAACAAACTTTTTGTTGTTTCTCATGTTTCTAATGCTTATTATTATTACAGGTATGGTGGAAATTCTACACAGCATATTTCAGCTCTGTTTTTATTGGCTGCTATTGCATGTTTTATATATATATATATATATATATATATATATATATATATATATTTATATATATATATGAGTATATATATGTGGGGCACATATAATATAGTGTTTCCGGGGTCCCGCACATGGGCGGGAATATTCTAATGCTTATGACTATTGATGAGGATCCCCTGGAAGAGAAGTGGCAGTTATGTTAGATGCTGCAAAAGCGTTTGACTCCATAGAATGGAGCTATATGTTCCAGATACTCCGATGAATAGGACTCCCAGATGGCTTTCTGAAATGGTTGGGCCTCTTATACAGATCCTCAACAGCAAGAGTGTGAATAGAGGGGTACACCTCAGAACTAATGGACATAGGCAGGGGCACGAGGCAGGATTGCCCCTGGTCTCCGCTATTGTTTTCTTTAACCCCTTCAGCGCTCATGACAAGGTCAGCTGGTCATGGGCGTTACCTGCGCTACGCGTATGACGAGCTGACCTTGTCACGTAACGCGGGTTTTTTAAAATCGCAGCGTGCAGCGGGAAAACCGCTAGCGCGCATGCGGTTAATATTAGAAACATTAGCATGCATCATAAGGCAGAGACACTGAGACTGGGCAATGCGCTTCCAGCAGAGGCCGCTTAGCATATCTTTGTGTGCAGATGACATGGTACTCTATGTATAAAACCCCAAAAGTTACCTGGAACAGGTGCCACATGAATATGTTCACTTTTAAAGGTTTTTTGGGCTGACCATTAATTGGGGAAAATCAGTTATTATACCACTCACGGAATGCAAGAAGCCATACGAGCTTGAATACCCACATGAATGGGCAACAAACCCTGTGAAATATCTAGGAGTATGGGTACATAGGAACACATGCCTAGTCATACAAGAAAACTACAGCAGGGACCTAACCTAACTAGAAAGCAGAGTTGAAAGATGGATAAAAATGCCACTATCGCTGGCAAACAGGCTAGCCCTGATAAAAATGATAATACTCCTGGGTTTCCTTAACCTGTTTATAAATATCCCCACCATCTTGCCCAGTGTGCTCTTCGCAAACATACATACACAACTTCTGAGACTAATCTGGGCAGGGAAGCAGCCGAGAGTTAAGCTGGAAACCCTCACTATGCCCTACAAAAGCAGAGGATTCGGAGCTCCAGATCTCCACTTGTACTGCCTCTGTGCCCAGGAACACTTTGTGCATTATTGGTAAAATCCCATTGCATACAAGCCCCATTTAGCCATGGAGGAGGGGGATGCACACCTTGTTTCGTTGCGTAACAAAGGGGGAATACGTTGTATAGAATTAAATACGCTACTATGCACTACCACAGCCAGGCAGGCGCTGCGGAGATGGGCAGTGAAAATGTCACTGTATGCACCGATGCTTCCGATTGACTATCATCCGGATATCTTGGTGCTACAGGAGCGGGGAGCCCTGAATGTGCTGAACCAGGCTAGTACGAGGAGGATGAGCAATATAATTTCCCGGAGGGCCAGTTCATAACCCAAGACAACCTACAATACATACAAAACAGACCACCACTATTTACTTTTCTATGTGGAGGAGTGTGGCTCAATGCTTAGAGCGGCAGACCCTGATGCAGAGTTCTGGCCAGGGGACCAGGGTTCCATTCCCGCCTCGGCAGGGTCTCGGGCTCATTTTCCTCGGACCTGTTAATTCTCGCCTCGGTGCCTATTCTAATCACGGGCCCCACGCTGCAACTCTGGGCAATAGCTTGCTTAGCCTCCACACCGGCCCCAACAGCGCTACGGATGCCTGGCTTCACCCTGGGGGTGCCCAGGAGTGGACACTTCACAGGGAAAGCCAGGAGGGGTTCTACAGCGGTATGAGTATCAGCGCCAGGAAGCCGAATAGGCGACACCGCAAGGTGACCATCTGGTGACAGTGCGCTCTATAAATACCATGACATTTACATATATCAAAGGCTCAGTGTAGCACTGAGGGAGCAGTAACCGATGTTTTTGCAGGTAACCCCCCCCCCCCCCCCCCCAACACTAAATACACTACAGGCATTGCTGGCGGCCCGTACGTGTGAGAATCTAATTACTAAGTTATATTGGACTGCGCAAGCTTAGGTAAAGAACACTTTCAAGCAAGCATTTGAACACTGGAACGCACTATTGCAGCCGCAGCTCATCCAGAAGGAATGGGAGTAATGTTGTAGTCTGAGGTGCTAACATCTACATTGCATCTCCACATTATACATTTTAAATACATACAGCAAATGTACTATACTCCTAAGCGGTTACATAGATATGACATCATAGGCAATGACAGGTGTCATAGATGTGTGAAAGAGGGAGCAGACTATACATCTAGCATGGGATTGTGATAAAATAAAATCCTTTTGTTCCAAGATGGTACGAAATGTAAACAAAATGATTGGAAACATTGCAGTCCACATGCCTGCTCCTTAACTTGAAGGGAGGCATGTATAAGTTTACAGCAATAGCGTTGCTAATGGCCAAAAGGTGCGTGGAGATGAAATGGGGAAGAAGATTAATCCCCACACTGTTACAGTGGGTTAAGGAATTGGTGTACTGTAAAGAGACGCTGGACATATATGCAGAGGAACTCCCAAGTGCAGCCAAATCGAAAGAAATATGGGGCCCTTTGACTGCATACTTAAGAGAAAGAGAGGCCGAAAGTAAGGACGTGGTCGCATAAGTAGAACTGTGATCCAGAACTGACAAACAATGTAAATGAGAATCACTTGCTAAGCAAAGTAAGCGTGATAAGGTGGGCTGCTGTGCTGGTTTGTGTTGTATTGTTTATGTTCTGATGAATAAAAAGAAGGGAAAAAAGTAGTTAAGAGATCCAGACTTTATGTACCCCATTGATGGAACACCTGCAATAACTGACAATGATTCAGTTCCCATTCGTGGCACTGTTTCTCCATTCTGCTTAAGGAGTCCACCCATTTGTTCTCTACTCCCAGAATATGTTCCCCTCTCGGAGAGATGTTGTGGGCAACCAACCATTTCCAAATTTGCTGAACTTGAGCAGACAAGACCTGTGATCTCGTTCCTCTTTGTGTGGCGAGATAAACATTGTAGTGGTATGGTCTGTTATGACCAATAACAAGGAATTGCGGAGTCTTGGAAGAAAACATTGGAGGCCCAGGAAAATAGATTCCAATTCCAGGACATTTATGTGCAACCATGCTTCCTGTGCAGACCATTTCCCAACAATTTCCAAGTCCTGCAAATGGGCTCCCTAAATTTCTGAACGATACGCCTTGAGATCTATTTTCCATGTCCTTCTACTTACCCATCGCCAACTTCCTAGTCTGGTAATTGATATTGAGTCCTTGAAGGTTCACTGGCATTGAACCCATTAAGCATCCAGGTGTTCCTGCAAAGGTCACATGTAAAGACGACAATTTGGTCTTAATGGAATGTAAGATGGCATCATTCCCAACACGGATTTGTACTTCCAGACAGATGTGAAACTCCTCCCTAAGAGGGAATCCAGTACTGTCTTGAGCCGATGAATCCTTTCTGCAGTTGGGAAAGTCTAGGAAATGTTGGTATTCAGAAGTCACCTCTGAAAAACTGCTGACCTGGATGGGGCCAGTGACAAATTTTCTCTGTTCAGTTGGAGGCCTATGGTCCTGAACATCCGCAGACAGGCCCAAGTAGATTTTCTTACAGAGGAAAATGTGGGACCCTTTATAAGGCAGTTGTTCAGGTAAGTGAACACTTGGTGTCACTTTCTCCTCAAGGAGGCTGCCATTAGGCCATGCATTTTGTGAAGACCCTGGGAGCCGAGAGCAGCCCAAAAGGAAGTTCTTTGAATTGGTAATGGCACCTTGCCACCTCAATACCTTGCATGCATGGGTATATGGAAGTGTGTATCTAGAAGATCCTGGGAGGTCATGGAATCCACTGTATTCAAGTTGTAGGATCTCCTGTAAGTATAACATCCTGAAAGGTTGTTTCTTTAAGTATTGAAGAGCCTCGAATCTATCATCTGTCTTCATTTTCTTGATTTATTTTTGATGAGGAAGAAGTTGGAGTAAAAACCTGTTATACTGAAGCAACAGAAGCCCCTCTATTGCATCCTTGGTGAGTAGCAAACAAATGTGCTTCAGCAAAGGCAGATGGTAAAGGGATTTTCTGCGAGGTGGAAAATTGAGAGATTTTTGAACAAATTCCAGGATCTGGCTGCGTTGTATTACGTTGATTACCCATTTGTCAGAAGAAATGGTCTACCATGGACTGTAAAATTTGCAAAGGGGGTTTCTGAATTGGTGTTGAGGTGGGACTGAGGTGACTGGTGCCCTCAAAGTATCCTTGGCACCTAGAAGGGTCCTGGAATTTTCCTCCAGCCTGAGGATGTCTTCGTGAGGGTTGCTGAGCATACGACGAAGCTATTGTCCATCTATACTGCTGCTGAGAAGAGTAGTGCGCTCAACACCCCTGCTGAAAATATGGTTGGTATCTATTTTGCTGGTCAAGTACTCTGGACAGAAATTGCCCTCTAATGTGTGGTGTCCGTGTCAGACTTTATAGATCGTACAGCATCATCTGCATACTTGCCAAAAAGATTATCTCCATCAAATGGCATGTCAGTTATCTTCGCCTGCAATTCTGGTCAAAACGAAGTGACCTTTAGCCAATCTTGGCGACATAGGACAGCATCCCTTGCCATCTGACAGAATGCTGCGGAGGAGCTATCCATGGCAGCATCAATGACTTCCGATGAATCTCCTTTGCTTCCTCCTTTTTATCCTCTGGGAGATATTCCAGAATTACTGACGTGTCCGACCAAATCAGATGGTATTTTCTCATCAATATGGCCAGCGCATTTGACGCCCTGATAGATGTTGCCAGCGCATTAGACGCCCTGATTGATGTTGCCACCATAGGGTAGAAGCTCTTACCGATGTGATCTAATCTTCAATTATCCTTATCAGGAGGGGCAGAGCAAGGTGTGGAAGGATTCTTAGTGTGCAGTTGGGCTGCCTGCATAATGATGGAGTCAGGGCGTGGATGAGCAATAAGACGTTGGTGAGTTGTCTGGCGCCTTTTACTTTTTGTCCAACTTGGTGACCACAGCTGCCACTAAAGCCAGCGTATTCATACGTTTCAACCCCTCCTGCCATATATACTCCACTTTGGGGATGGATTGGACTGATCGTTGACACAAATCCTTAAAGTCATAGAGGAATTATTCAGTTTGCTTGATAGGGAGAGGCAAGTCAAAAAGCTTTGACATTCTTAAGGAGCTTGTGAAAACCTCCAATACTTGCTAGGAGTTAATTAGCCGGCACTGGCAAAGTCAAAGCAGATAACGGAGCCACATAATCATCCCATTCCAGGTGATCGCCTGTTGATCCAGAAAGAATCTCACCCTGGGCTGGCTGTTGTTCCCAATCACTATCAATAGTCATCCCTTATAGCAATTGGAGGCAAGATTGTTCCCTCCTTTTGCTGCTGTGTGCCCAAAAGAAGTTTATGAAGGGATACAGCCACTAGAGCCTTTGAACGTTGCACCAGGTCATTCGCCTCCAGAAATCTCTTATAATAATCATTCAGCATTAGGTGCAAATCAGTGACCAGAAATATAGGGACTGTAATGGTGTCCTCTTTCATACTGTGCTGCTCCTCACCAAATCAGTGACCAGAGATATAGGGACTGTAATGATGTCCTCTTTCATATGGTGCTGCTCCTTTTCAGGATCATTGTAAGGATAATGCTCCTGAAAGGTGTCATAACTTTGAATGGACTGTTGACGCTTGCCCTGAAAAGAGAAGTCACCTTCTAAGTATCTAGAAGTGCCCTGAGTAGCATCTTCCTCATCAGTGTCCTGGCATTTTACATTTAGCTGTGTTGGGCTGTAGACTGGGGCAAAGGACTCATCACCTGACTCCTCCATTTCGAGAAGCTGCAATGGGGGAGAGGGGACACTATCATAGGATCCTGATGTATGGGTATTTGAATTCCCTCATCAGAGATGAACAGTCTCCTTTATGGCCTTGGATGAAGATGCCACTGATAGAAGCTTTGTTGACAGGAGTGTTGTTGATGGCTTAGATGAGACTGAGGGTGTCGACGGTGGTGCCATCAATATTCTTGCTGATGCCATCGTCGTCAATAGCTTTGCCAATGATGATGGGGATGTTTTCGCCAACACGTCTCGTGCTCACAACAGCACTGGATTCAAGCTAGCCTGGCTGATGAAGGATGATGCCCTGAAACCGGTCCCAGGATGCTTGTTTCCGGTCCAGAGAGGACCTAGCTTGGCAGATCAGGCTGGACTGTTCCCACAAGGAACAGGGTCAAGAGTGATGCACATGGCTGAGTCCATGTTACTAGGGGTGAATGCTTGCATTGTCCACCATTCCGTCCATCAACTGTTTCTTTTGCACAACACTTTCCCCGTCATCGCTACAGCCGTCAATGGGATGAATTACGATGACGGTTCGGTTGACGGACTGATTTTCTTCATTGGAGGTTCCTTAAAAGGTGTCACAGGAACCAATAAAGAGGAAGAAGGAGCCTTTCTGTGAGAGGCTGTAAGCTCAGCAGGTTCCTTACTCTGAGATCCCTCAGATCTGGAAGATTTAGCCCTCTTGGAGTCTGTCAGATGAGGATGAGCCCTCATTTTTGCAGTTCTCAGAGTCGGAGTGTCTGTCTTCTTTTGGACCAAAAGGAGGAGTCTGGCCTCACGGTCTTTCAAGGTTTTGGCTGAAAAGGTTTGACAAGGTTTGTACTCCTTTGGCTTATGGTGAGGGTACAGGCAACAAAGATATTCATTGAATAGCCTTGGCTACTCACACGATTTACAAGGCCTAAACAGCCTTTTTAGGTCTCGCGACCTATCGATGCGCGCATGCGCATCGAGCGGAGCGAGAATTCAAGCGGCGAAAACTTCATGAAACCACCAGCTTTTTGCTGGCGTTTTCATGGCGTTTTCCTGCAGTTCATGTGAACCACGTGTTCAAACATGAACGTGCATCAGCCTCCCTCCATTTGCCGCAGAGCACATCAAAGGGCTTCGCCCAGCGTGCGCTCTGCGGCTTCTCGGCTTCTCCTCCCCTAATTGGATTTCTCCTCCCCCTCCCCAGCCAGCTTCCCCCAGGCCGTGTTCCCTCATTAGTGCAAGAACTGCAAGTTTTCAAAACTCCTGGTTTTCCCTCAACTGAGTGACCTATCGCGCCTATCGACTATCTAAAAGAACAAAGGTATATGATTGAGCCCATTTTCACTTTTCAGAGGAGCATGGTTTAAAAGCAAGTCATTAAAAAAATGTAAGTGTTTGAAAAACGTTATTTTTTTTATCTGATTTTTTTTTAGATTGGCAAGACTCAGTAATGCAGAAAATACACACAAAAGAGACAGTCACCAAACGCCAAAGCACCAGCATATCAAACACGAGGGAGTGTTTCAGAGCACAGTTCGCCGTCTCAATCATTTCAAACCGCATGTCATTACCGCACGGCCTTACTCCGAGCATGCATGTCGGCCGGTCCCTGCGTGAGGGGGGCGAGAACCAAGAACGCGAGCATTAGGCAACAGAGAGGGCGAGAGGGGCCATTTTCTGACGTGTCCTTCATCGTAATGAGCGGCTCGGCTGCTCTCGCGCACACACCACGAGAGAAGATCCTGTCTATATTAAGCGAACCCTCTGCAGCCTCCCGCCCACAGGCGTCTCCAGATCAGCAGACAGGCAAACAAAGACAGACAGACGTGCCTCGTCACTCCTAGCCACTAACCTCGTGAAAGCAAAGCACAGGAACCAAGCTAGCAGAGTGTACTCGCCCTGAACGCCATGCATTTGGAAACACTTTCAATGGGCATAAAAGCAAGCATTGGCATTGCCAATAGGTCTCGCTTGTGGGACCTTATAAGTATTTAGTTTTGCAGCACACTATCCGATTATGCAATTCGGATATTGTGCTGCAAAACTAAATACTTATAAGGTCCCACAAGCGAGACCTATTGGCAATGCCAATGCTTGTTTTTTTAGCCCTCCGACATGCTGGTAACAAGGAGACTGTACCTTAGAAGTTGCTTGAAGGTCAAAAGATCAGTTTGAGAACAGTTGACAAGAAAAAACCCTGACTGAGCAGAGCTCAGGGAGACTCCCTAACACACGATGTGAGGTAGGAAATCTGAGGTATGGTAGCTCTACAGGGGATGAGTGTTTCAGCGTCGGTATTCTGGTTGCAGTTTGGTTGCATTAAAACAATGCAAACAATGTCTATTGTTCTCAATGGGATTCCTAATGTTTATGTATTTACATTGCTTTTATTACTGTTACCGTGAGACTCCCACCATGATGATGGGGAAGATTTAAGCATGTGACTCTCTTAAAGATACAATAATAGAGAACAGAATGTGTCCCTGAAACCTGTGTAAGAGATGCAGTGTGTGTGGGTGCTCGAGGTAAGATCAATGAACCACCACTGATGTGGCATTCCAAAGGTATGAGGATCATCTTTGCACTAGGGCACATCTATTTGACGATAAGCATTAGTATCAGTTATTAAGGGAAGAGCATAGAAAAACTTCCCTGACCATTCTTTAAAAAGGGTATTCCCCTTTGTTCCTGGATGGAGGCGTAGGAAGGGTAGTTCTTGTTCTCTGCATCTTCCAAGAGGCCTGTTTGCCAAAATCCCCAACTGAGTGATTCAGCTTGTGCACTTTCAGTAGCATTAAGATGGACTACAGCGATTTATGATTTACGGCCAGGAGTAATTTGACTCAGGATTTTTCTTAGTTACTGAGGTCCTGATGAGCAAACATCAGGTAGTGGAGGGTTGTGGAATTCCTATAGCCTGACACCAAGGATATATTGTTTGGGGTCAAGAACAACAGGTTTTCATGATGTGTATTTTGTTCTTGGGACATGTAGGCCCAACTCACTGCAGCCCAAACACGTTGGCTTCCAGTTATAGTACCATTTTATGGATCAGGGAAGGGCACGCTCTGCAGTGAAGGTAATATTTGTGTTCATATGTTTATGCTGTTCGAACTTGTATTCATGGTTCAATAATTCAAACCCTTTATTATTAGGGTGAGTGTTCTAAGGAAATGTAAGCTTGGCCTGCACTACTGATAGCAGTTCAAGTATAAACTTTTCAAAGTTTAGCTGTATGAGGTTAAGCATAATGCTCCCAGAATGCTCTCCGATTAGATGCAAACATTTGCAGAACCTTGAAAGCAAGATGGATGATTTTTTGCTTTCAAAATAAAATGTTCACAAAACTACCATTTCTTTGCAGCATCATTTATAAAACGTGTTGATGCATACTAGTATTTCCCAAAAACATTCCTTATGGACAATTAGTGAATTAGTTTAAACAAGATAATGGGAAACATAAAAATAAAGAAGCACTGGCAAATTCAGTAGGTCTGAAATTGGTGGTCAGCCTTTTGGTTTTTTCAATGCGTGTGATGTTTTGGCATGGTTTTTGTAAAACCTCATTCGCGTGGGAGCTGCCAGGCCCTCACCCTTATAACAAGAATTGTCAAAAAGCAAAAATACATTTTATCTCAAAAAGCACACATTGCCACATTAGTTCCTGGCACTGAACAAAACTACTTTGTGTGTCAATATGCTCCTTGTGAAAGAGCAGAATGCCTTCACTCATAGTGAAACCAGCTAATAGAGAGATATAATTTTAATAAAACACAAAAGGTCTTGTTTAACGCCAGACCTAATTAGGAGCCCAATTATTAAAGAAATCTCAAAAGTGCACTGAAGGTACATGTCCTTGTATTAGTGCAGATTTACGGCTTTCATGAATTCACAAGAAATCTTAGTCCTAGAAAATATTTGTGAACTGCATTTTAGCACGAGCAAACATTCATGTGCAGATTTGCTGATACAAAAATCTGTTAAGAGTTTGCAAGTTCACTATCCCTCCAACCACTTTTTTTACCCAACCCTGGAAGAGGTTTTACGTCAGCCATCGTCAGGAGTAAATTTCCTATCTTTTTCAGTATGGGAAAATAGCTGGCATCTGGATTGTAGCAGTAAGCATTCTTAAAGTGTATGGCACACATCCAGTCTTTTTCATGGAGTTGAATAAAGATTTGATTGAGGTCCAGCATACATATTGTTTTAGTATTTAACTTGTCAGCTGAAGGTCATAAATAGAGTCCCTTCTTTCGAACCATGAAGTAACAAGCGTAAACCCCATTTCCTTTTCAAAGTGGGAGAACCACTAAACCTTTCTTCTCCAGAAGACTGCTCACAGGCTTAGCCGAAGTCTCAATGGTATCAGAAAGATTTCTTTAAGAGTTCTGGCCCAAGGAGAGGCTTTGAACGTCAAAGTAAACATTATGCATATTATTCAGCAGCACCCATCTCTCTTCTTGCCATTGTTTCAGATGTTTTGTGATATGTCTCCTTACTGGAATGAGAGAGGAAAAGAAATGGGTGGTTCCCTACAGTCGCAGATGGTTGGTTACTGGCAGCTTTCCCCTTTTACATATCTGTGCTGCCATAATGGCTGTTTTGCTGCTAAATGATGGTGCTCCTGGAGCCACAGAGGGGTTTGAACCCTCCGTTTGAGGTAACTAAGTTTGTAAGACTTGCACTAATGTTTCTGGTACTCCTTTTTCTTTTCTAAACCTACCGCTCTGAGGGCTGTCATCTGCCGCATTTCTTCATCAGCTTGTTAGCCAAACATTATACTAGAGAAATGCGGATTTAGAACCTTCTATTGATTTTGGGTTCAAGGCTTATAAGACAAAGCCAAGATGGCCAATTTATGGCACTATCAATTAATATATAGAGTGAGTGAGCGACCCAATATACCCTTGCGGGCTTGGGCAAATAATATGTTCAAAGAATGAGCCAGCAAGGAGTTTTGTTTAAAAATTCCAAGTTGTAGCCACTGTGGGACGTAAATGAATAAGTTATCCACACTACTATCAGTTAGTGGCTAAGTCTAATTTATACTAAAACAAATCAATATTGTTACCACACTAACAACACGAAAAAATACAAAAAACAGGTTTTTATGGTCAAAAGATTATTATTTTCTTTACAGCAAATGTAGAAAGGGTACTAGAAAAATGCATTTGGGATATACAAGGAGCGTCCTATATACTCCTACAATACATCTCCAGATAAGTCTATACTGCTAAAAAGTGATAACAATGATTTCAAATCAGCAAGATAAATGAAAATCAATGATGATTAGTAAATATCAAGCAGAGTTAGACTTCGTAGTCGACGTTTCGGTCTTTCGGAAATTGTTTCATAAGACCATCATCAGGACTTGGATATTGTGCATTATGAATGATGACCCTGAGAGAAAATTCAGGTACTGATATACACACTTCCCGAAGGGCTCGCGTTGACAGCGTCGGAGCAACAGCGTTTTGGAAACAGCTGTTTCCAAAACGCTGTTGCTCCGACGCTGTCAACGCGAGTTGCTCCGTTTTTTTCGATCGTGATAATTCATTTCCGTCTTCTGAAACTATATCTTCAGCTGATAATTGGATTTTATCTGCTGTGTTCCAAACACTATTTACACAAGTGCCTAGTGTGGCTTGAAGTTTTGGATTCAATATTCTGCAGCACCTTGTCGATTGATTCCAACCAGCATCACTGACCCCTTCGGGAAGTGTGTATATCAGTACCTGCATTTTCTCTCAGGGTCATCATTCCTAATGCACAATATCCAAGTCCTGATGATGGTCTTATGAAACAATTTCCGAAAGACCAAAACGTCGACTACGAAGTCTAACTCTGCTTGATATTTACTAATCATCATTGATTTTCATTTATCTTGCTGATTTGAAATCATTGTGTTATCACTTTTTAGCAGTATAGACTTATCTGGAGATGTATTGTAGGAGTATATAGGACGCTCCTTGTATATCCCAAATGCATTTTTCTAGTACCCTTTCTACATTTGCTGTAAAGAAAATAATAATCTTTTGACCATAAAAACCTGTTTTTTGTATTTTTTCATGTTGTTAGTGTGGTACCAATATTGGTTTGTTTTAGAATAAATTAGACTTAGCCACTAACTGATAGTAGTGTGGATAACTTATTCATTTACGTCCCACAGTGGCTACAACTTAGAATTTTTAAATAAAACCCCTTGCTGGCCCATTCTTTGAACATACTATCAATTAATGGCAAGGCCCGAGAAGCCAGTTGCACTGCCCATTACCTAATTGGAGACCAGCATTCTGTTGTACAAAACCGCCTGAAAATCTTGTCTGTTATTACAACGACGTTTTTCTCTGAAACACTGCAGAGAGACCAACAGAAACTCATCATATCTGCTTTACAAGGACATGGCCCAAGTAGCTTTTGATGCGGTTACCGATGTTCTCCACACTTACAATCCCACTGAACTTAGCTCCTTTGCGCTCCTTTTCAGGAGGGACTGCACATGTTAAAGCAGTGGCAAGATATTTTCTAGCTGCTGTTAATCAGAGTTTGGCTGCAGATCACTCCACATAAACAACTGTTTCTAATCAGGAGACTTATATTTCTTTTCAAGCTTACTAAGAGCAGACCTTGCTGGTGGCAGTGCTAGGACCAACTCCATTTCCGGGTATAATAAGCACTAGAGGAAGGAAAGTGCTTAAATAATAAGATGGTTTATATTCTGGAACATGGCCGATTTGGAGGAATGGGCATGGGAATATTGAGTTTTGCTGCCTTGTTCTTCGTCTATCGGTGACACAAAAGAATGAGATGATTCAGTTAGGGTCGGTTAATACTGTCACACGGATGATATAGAGGATGATGAATTAGTAGAAGTATGGTATCATTGAGGTGTATGAGAATGCCTTCAAGAATACCATGTAATCCTAGTGCATAACTACTGTGTTGACGTTGTAGATTACCTAGGTTGAGACCTCACCTGTAAAAACAAGCCGCTGCAGAAGTACCCCTAAAGGTTGCAAACAAACTTGTGGAGCTGGGGAAATAACAGCATTCAGTGATGTTGGACCAACAGGAGTTTTTGGCAAAAGACATACCGGAGATGTAGATCTCCATGAAAATAAAGGCAAGGAAGGAAACTCCACCACCAATAGAACTTCACAGGTTCCTGAACACGCCCTCAAATACTCAGCGTCTGAAGTATCTAGGTCCTTTCTTCTTTCAATCCGTGAACTCACTCTTCAATGAGGTTTTGGTATCTGCTTTATGATGAACCTTTAAATGTCAAATAATGTGACAAAATAGACTTTCATGCTTGCTTCTATATTTAATGGTGCGTCAATTATGGACCTGCACTTGTCGGTATGAAAGTTAGCACACTGCCTGTTCTTGACATCATAGATCTCAGTGTCAAATGGGAACATCACTGTTGTAGTGATCCCTTCGTGGATCTCCCTCTTGGGTAGTCTCTTAAGACTGATGAGTGGGCAGGAGCAGGGTGCCTTCTCTATGGTCTTCTGACCTCCAAAAATCAACCTCCTGGCTGCTGCACCGATTTTCATGCAGGCCACTGATGTCAATTTTGTGCTGGTCATTTAAAGTTTTTCTGGACATATTCTGGAACTGCTCTTTTCACCATCTAGATAAGATTCTGGTATACAAATGCTGGAGAGGTCAAGGTTACATAAGATGGGTTTTGGCCTCTGCCTTCTTCCTACCACAAGAAGGACTTTTCACAGGGGGAAGTCATTTTCTGTATTTAAAAAAATAAAAATAAATTTAAAAAAACAGAGTTTATGCCTCCAGGAATGTAATTCTAGAATCTTGAAAAAATAGCTGGTGTACAGACAAGACATAGGGCTGAAAAGTGCTTTTTTGCTTTTAAAAGCATTAGCCTTTTCGTAAGCAGTATACACATATATATATATATATATATATATATATATATATATATATATATATATATATGTCTCCACATGTTTTCCCCAGATACGAGGCCGCACTCTGTCACAGGTAGGATAACAACCCTTTATTTCGAAAACAGGCAGCTTCTCATTCCGTCTTTGTGTCCCCCGGCCTGACGCGTTTCTGGGAATCCTTTCCCTTTCTTCAGAAGCCAAAAAACGAGCAGCCTTTAACTTTCATGCAACTGCACTGTCCCCTGCACGCTATTTAAATATATATATATATTTTTTTTTTTTTCTGAATACTCTAAATACTCTGGCCTTCCGCTTGTGGATGGAGCTATTCCTTGATCAGGACTGTCAATGAAGATTCCTTCAAGAGATGTGTTGAAAGGTATGTTTCCTAGCAAGTAAAGAACTGACAATAGAGTTAAAGGGATACAAGATTGTAGTCGCAGTCTCTTTTCATAAATATTTGAAGAAATTAATGACTTTATATATGTCTGTCAATCACTGTCCCGGTATCAGCGATTATCACAGTTAAAATTGTTTTTATTTGGTTTACCAAATAGCTACAGAAGAGATGTCCAGGTTTTTCAGGATTACTTGCACTAAAGAGGCTGAGATGTAGAAGATGTAGTTAATACAGCTTCATAAATTCAAAACAGTTCACTAAAAGTAACGCAGAGGGCAAGTCTCACTTGGTACAGTAACAGCTATAATTGTGCTCCTCTTCCAGGTGAGATAATTATCCCCAGAAGTCAAGACATGCCCGCAGCACAAGTTTTGAACAGTTGCCACAATTCAAGGTTATCCCGGTCTCTGTTTGCAGAACTTGAAAATTAAACAAGACTTTCTTCTGGCCCTCATGAAGGCCCAACAAATTACAGCAGCACAACATGTTGGCAATACAAATGGGTGTGGAAAACCATTGACTTAAAGAAGTGAAGTATCTCTAAGACATGAATGAGTTGATTTTGCATAACCTCAGAAAAGTAATGTTCATATTAGTACCTTATCACATGTGATTAACGCAACACCACTAGACACAAAATATCTACATATTTTGGCACAAAAGAAATAAATATCAGACCTTAATATTTTGGAAGAAATATGTATCTCAAATTGTTTTCTTTTTAAATTCATTTCTAAATTGAATGACAACCAATTCTAACTAATACATGCTGGTCCTGGAAATCATGGTGATTAAAATATTGGAACTTTATCTACATAGTGAAGATAAGGTACACTGTCTAATTTTCATATCCCCTGAGCTCAATTTAGCGATTCTTTTCTCAACAAGAATATGTTTCCCTATTAACAATTTATAAGCCATTTGTCATAGTATTGCAAGTTGTCCGTAGACCCTGCACATATGAATGTGGAGTAAAACTGTTGCTACAAGCGTTCTGCCTCAATATATTTATCCTTTACAAGCTTACATTTGGAGATTATTCCCATCAGTCAATAAAGGCACCAATTATAATGACCCTCAAGCCAAGGTAAACTGGGTTCAATATTGTGATTAGGGTATCAGGAAAGCGTAAACCTACGTAAACAGGGTTTGAGGAAAGTCAAAGGGTCAAAAGGAGAAAACAAAACAATAATAATAATAAAAATAATAATAATAATGAGAAGAGGGATGAAGACACCCATCTAGAAGCCCATGTACTCACCAGCATCCTGCTGAGAAGAGACATTTTTGTCAGTTTTAAGATCACCAATCTGAAAAAGAGCACACATTACTGCCTGCGAAAAAGAAAGCTAAAGCATGAATCTATACATCTTACAGGACCCTTCTTAACGTAATTCTTGTCTCCGAAATGGCTCATCTGTCACAACAAGTTAAAAATGTACAAGACTAGGACTCTTATAAGTGCTATATTTTTCCCTCCACCCCCCCAAACTGGCCCCATGCCTTATAATTTCCTCCCCTGCTAGAATCCCAGGCCCTGTGAACTGCCTTTGCTACAGTCACCATATACACAACCTTGTAGCATTAGCAACTTAACATTACGTTTTAAATGCCTATTACTGCGCTGAAATCCTGCGCTTCGTACTATAGCAACTCTCTTTCCAGAAGAGATCTAAACAGGTTTACTTAAAAAAAATAAGCAATCAATTCTTGAAAGATTACAATGCACTGAGTGGAACCCATCCATTAAGCCGTGCCAGCAAACCAAGACAGTCATTAGAAGAGACAAATGACATAAGCTTAGAAGACAGGAGACAGCATAATTAAACATTAACCGTTGGAACAAACAATCTTTCACAGTAAATGGAAATGGCACATTACAAAAAGGAACCACATTAAAGGGTACAAAAAAGGAGTTGAAGATGAAGCCTGAAAGGGCAGAGAAAGAAAGGTGTTTTAGTTAAAAGAAGGACAATGAAGTGGAAGCAGAAATGGGTTGAAAATACTCTAAAAGATGCTGGGTGACAGGTCTGTGGTACAACCTGAGACATTTTCCTTCCTCTATTTTATAAACTTTGTTAGTACGAGAATGTTAGTGAGTAGTGTGCTAACACTGGTGAAATATAAAGGATCCTTAGCCTTCCCTGAGCCCTTTTTCCGCTTTCTTCTCTGCTACATGATGGGAAGGTCAGGAACTTACAGACTCGTATGTTGGGGGATTGCTGGGAATCTGTGGCGCGTTTCCTCCCATCTGAGGTGGATGGAAGTTACCAAATGGCTGGTAGATACCCACCGCTGGTCCATTAAATGTGTCCTGTGGAAGGGAATTCACAAAGCATTGATTATCAGGACTTTGTTAATTATTTTAAGCATCTGGGACAAAAAAAGCACTATATCATGCGTTTAAATGTTAGCAACAAAATGCAACGGCATAACCATAACTACAAAATCAAGCATTAAAGAGGAGATTTTAAAGATACACCAGTTTGTGCAATAAATACTTGCATTTAAACCAAAGAGGACACTGTTCCTGTGGCGAGGTGCAAAAGTCACCTGTACGCCTAAAAGAAAAGAAGAGAAGAAAAGAAAAGATGCAGAGTCCTAGGTTGTAGTGGACCCACTCTAAAGGAGAAATAACAAGTCTTGTCTCCTGTTGCCCTCACACACCCCGAAAGGTGTCATGCTTCATCATCGGGCGTTGCTCCTCGTAGGGCCGGTGCTGCAATTCCCTACGGGTCACCCGAAGGGTCACTTTGTGGAGATCTTTTAATATGGCCGGATGATGTATGTGGGTGTGTGGAGAGTGGGTCCAATGTGGGAAATAGAAGTGCGTGCAAATTGATTAAAACGGACAGGGGAATCTCAAAGGAGAGGTTTGATTTGGTGACAACCTTGTCAGAGTAAAAAACCTATAATAATGGTGTAGTCCCAATGGCACACTGTGCCCAGGTATAAAGTCAACATGTTTTGCGCATTTGTCGCCCAAACGGTCATTTGCGCTTCATCAGGACAGAAATAATAAAAGTGCACGTGATAGTGATTGTTAAAAATTGATACCCACAATAATTGTCAGGGCTGGCCATTAAGCTGCTCCTAATGGAACCACGATAGTTGAGTATCGCTTCCTCGCTCCCTCGAAAAATTCGAGACAGAATGCAGAACAAATCAAAACATTCTCCCCCAGTCAAAATATCTGGGTTAAATCCATTCTTTTGCTCACCATGCCACCCCAGTTCAGACCTGGCCATATACAAACCAGTCAGTGTGGTTACTTTAGTTTTGACAACTCCGCTACTTTACCACAGTTATTTTCTTCTGTATGTGCATTTTGTATAGGTGAAACGCGCTTTCAATTAGTGGTGGGTGGGAGCATCAGTTAGGAAACTGGGAAGGATTCCCTCGCTGACTAATTATTACTATAGGCACATAAAATGTTCTTCTACAGCATGGAATCCTCCACAGATATACATCCTATAGAATAAGTTCCAAAGGAGTATCTCAACCACTGCAGAGGAGGGGGATTGAACCTGTCTAACCAGATTTTGAAGGGAAGCTGGGAAAACAGGTGACGTTCTTTCCCTACATTCAGGTCTAAAAAAGAACATGTAGCTAGCGTATGATCTAACCAGCAGATCATTGCTCTCCAAATATCAGAGAATAATTGTTGCAAAACGCCACTGAAGATGCTTTTCCTCTGATTGAGGATAGCCTGGTCTATGCTGCCAAGGCTCACCAGACCAGACTCTAGTTTGATTTGTAAGGCACCAGTTGTGAGGCACATTGGAAGCACAATCGAGATATGGAAAGGGTGCACCAGTTGCATTTGTTCTCTGGAAGAATAGGCGGCACCAATTTTCCATTCTGTCACAAACGCTTTTGAAAACAATATTCCAAAATAAAATTAGATTAAAAAAACGTGAACATTGTTGGTGGCATGTGGCGAAAGGTGGAGGTGATTTCCTTCGAGCAATTAAGACAAACATATGGGATGGCCCCCTCAGAACAATTCAGGTATACGCAAATATGCCATGCCTTGATGGCAATACTGCCAGCAGATTCAGAGGTCCCGAAAGCGTCCCCGCTGGAGAACAGACTACATGCCGAAGAGGGCGACATCTCTCACCTACCGCAAACTCATAAATAATTTACCTGACCCAATGGGACCCCTAAGGGATAAATGGACCCATGATCTTGGCGAAATGGATGACACAGAGTGGCAGGAAGCGTTAGAATCCCCAAGGGAGGTGGGTATACCCTCGAGACTTAGGCTGGTGCAATTACGCATACTACATCGCTCTTATTACACTAGACACACCCTACATAAGATAGGGAGGGTGGAGCATCCCTACTGCCTGAGGGGTTGTGGAGAAGAAGGTAACTTTTACCATACCATATGGGACTGCCCCAGGATAGCACAATATTGGGCTAAAGTGATGCGGACCATTTCACAGGTAGAGGGGGGTCTCACTACTACTGGAGTAAAGGGCTGTTTATTAAATATTTGGGAGCCAAACGACCACACGCGCATCAGGCAGAGCTGGGTTACGCTGGGCATGATGATTGTCAGAAGAAATATAGCACAGAGATGGGGGGGGGCCGAACCTAGTGGCATGGGGCAAGGATATGGATGCAGCCATGATTGCGGAGAGAGTGATAGATCGTAACAGGGGTTGCCCTAAAAAATGGAACACTTTGTGGGGGGCGTGGAATAAGTATAGGGGTATGCCTTATGATCCACTATCGGACCAAGAAGACAGTGACTCGGAGTCGGAGGAGGTCTAGTGGCTCAAGACTGCATAAAGACTGGAGGATCTCAGTTGTTACAAGAATGCATAGTTTGGAACTGGATATAATCACAAAGGTATATTTTAACGCTGTGAGATGTTGTACTTCATGTTTATGTTGCATGTTCTTGAAATGTATGATTAACAAGAAAATAAATAAAAAAGACATGTTAAAAAAAACGTGAACATAACAAATCTGCATTCTGATTTCTGCCCATCTTCCAGCATAAGCTGCACCGAAAATGAGATACTGCCACTTTAAGGCGCCAGCCTTGCAGGATCTAGATTGTCCTGCACCTGCTGTGACATTGACCGTACACTCCTATAACCTATGCAATTCTGCTTGCACAAAATGTGGACTAATCTTCCTAATTTGCTACTTAATAGAGTTGTTCCCCATTACAGCACACTCTAGACCTCCTTGGAAGATAGCATTGAAATAAAAGCCAAATAAGAGTAAACATCCATTTTACGATAGTTTAAACTGCGCAGGATGATAGGCACCTTCGGTAGCATATGAGACAAACAAGCAGCCTGATTTATATTTAGATAGGCAGCCCGCACAGTAAATTACTCTGTCCCCATGGTGGAGAGGCCGCCCACCTAATTTATAGATGACCACCAAGCAGGCGGTCATTTATAAAAGCATTGCATATTACTCTGTGCTACGGGGCTGCGGAATCAGGACGTAGCCTTGTAGCACAGAGTAAGATTTTCTTTTTAAAAAGAAAAAATATAAATGCTCCCCTCACCATGGGAGTCTTCTCCCATGTTGGGGGGAGCATTATTAACGATTCTACTGTCCTAACTGGTATGTTTTACTGGGCGGAAAGAAACAGCAAATAATTACTACATGTCTGCCCACCAAATTGGGCGGGTGGACATACAACCATTTCTCCTATAGGCCCTTACTCCACAGGGCCGTCAGAGAAGTTTTGCCAAGGCAGCAACAGAGTAGTTCTGTCATGCCAAACTTAAGGTTCACCCACTTTTAAATCAGGTGTGCGGATCTTCATATTGGTGGTATGTATAGTCCATCACAGTTGTAACGGAGTATAAACACCACCAACATATGAATAAAGGCCCAAAGATCTTTAAAATATCTTAAATCCTGGGTCCTGCCTCAGTAACAGTCAAATCATACCATTAGCATTCAGTGATAACTGTGCAAGTATCCCCAGTAAATCAACTTGCAGAAGAACATGTAGAGCAAAAATATACCTAAAAACAAAAAGCTGAAATATTATGCATTACACTAGTAGATACTATAACTATGAAATTCTTTTTGGTCTGAAACTGTTCCATGCGTGCTGCTGCTTAAAGGACGTAGCCTTCTACACACCTTGCTCCTTTACGGTATGATGGAAAAGTGAAGGCGCAGTTTTCCAAGACACAAGGTAGTACAGAATTATTTTGCTGCCTTCTTTATGGAGTGCAGGAAATTAGAAAAGCTAGATGTAATCAGCTTTGAGATTCGATACAATAGTCATATGTATTAGTTAACAGCATCTTTTTCACAGCTTAATTTGTTGCATATATGTATCTGGTGGTATCTGTATAACACAAACTAAACTGTAAAGCAACAAAACACTGAACATGATCTTTTATAAAAAGACAGGATGATCTAGACTGTGAGCAGATAGTTTTTTTTTTTTAAGAGATGGGTTTGCTGTTACTTTCGGAATTCACGGAATAGAGGAGCCCTGCCATCCTGAGGATTAAGGGAATGTTGTTTCAGATCTTGGGACTACATATGTGGATAGCCTGCTTTCTGGCCTTTCCCATCTTGCCTGTCACTTTTAAGCTGGTTATTCCAAGTTGAACTTTACAGCAATATCATTGAAGGAGAAATTAACACATGAAATCCTGTACACTTTTGAGGCTTAACATAAAATCCCTGTCTGCTGGCAGTTATAGTGCTAATTTGACGATCTGACAATGTTTAGATTTGCCAGCTGTTTCAGGGATATTCTTGGTGATTCTGTAGCTGGGTTAATGTTTGTAGGTGGCAGGTTTGGACATCTTGGTGCTGAAGCCAACGTGGACTTCATATGACTGTCTCTTTGACCTTGAGAAATACCTTGATGATGTACAATTAATGGAATGCTTCAAAGGTGAGAACTATTCTTTCAGGGTTAAAAGCTTACACAAAATTGAGTTCACCACTTAGGATGGTCCCAACACAGGAGTGAGTGCTAAAAGATCCCTCCAAAAGAAAGGCTCCATGAAGCTAAGCTTACTGCATCTCAGGAAAGCCAAACGGTCACCAGCTCACAGTGAACTCGTCAAGGCTAGAGATTATGAATATCTAATTTCCTTGATAGGACTAAAGACGTGCCTGATTGAAATCCATGATTAGTTTTACTTTTCTGGTCACGCATATGGTGGCACTTCGAAAATGGACTATCCTAATGCTTTTCTGTCCCACACTTGCCACAAATGAGGCATATCACAACAAAAATAGTTCAAGAAAGAAAGGGAGTTTACGCACAGAAAAAGACTGGGAAAGGGATACGAGGTTAAACTCTAGTAAACTGCAAGTGCTAAAAAAAACTAAAAAAACACTTGTGGGACCCCCTGCGGCTGAGCAGCATGACAAAACATGACAAAACAGAGGTGCTGTTTGGTTCAAGGCACTGTGGATGCTTCAAGTTTGGAGCTCTTGAAAGGATAGCACATTTCCTTGGAAGTGGTAAAGAAAAAAAAGAGAAACAGAACAACTGAAAAGGCCTTTTTACTTAGTATATCCAATAAAGACAAATGGATTATTAAATATTGTTTTTCAATAGTGTACAATGGCCCCACTAGAATTCTGGGAATCATCAGAATGGTTCTCATGTGATGACTATTCCATGGGGAATTTTCGTTACTACTATCTTGCTTTTCCTTCAATGACTCCAATATAAAAAGCGATTTGAAAATTAAGTCAACGGAAAACAAAAATTATCTTCGTTGCGCTAGACTGGTATGGTTAATAGTGGTATTCAAACCTGTTCATACAAGCACAGAGGCAAAACTACCTTACAAGCCAAACCTTCCATCCAGGAAGTCAGGCAAGAGTCTCCCTGTGAGCCTTTCACTACAAAGGTTAGGTTCCTGTCTTCTGGTTACTTATATGATAGACACATGAACCTATCAGATGACTTCATTTAAGTAATACCGCGAAGGAGGGGATGCCAGTTTCCACTTTATGTTCTTATCTTTCAAGTGGAAGATAATCTGCTTGTGGTGTCTGAGGATACATGTGACCCTGTGACGTGCAAAGCTGAAACTACATAATCTACTTTATTTGGCAAAACCAGGCCTCCAGTTTTATTAGTATAAAAAAAGTACATTTGACTGCTATCACAACATATCCAAAGTGTCCTTCATAGATACCCTTTTCTAGGTTTGCAGTAAAAAATAAACTAAAAAAAAAGGAGTATAATGAAAATCCTTCATAGAAAAATAAATCTGGAAAACACCTCCAAGACAATAATAGTAAAAATAAAAGCATGGTTTGGAAGTGAGCAGTAATGGTGCCTGAAAAAACCCAGAAAGGAGCAGGAATGCAGAGCTGAGGTACAAACAGCATTCGCACAAAAGTGATTTGAATGCTTCTGGGGGCAGCAGTATTAAAAATAATTGTATGTAATTATGTGAACAATGACAATGTTTTTACAACATTTATAAAAAAGGCATAGAAAAATATGCATTCCATGGATTTCCATGGCCATGGATTTAATTCATGACCTTTCGAATTAAGCATTTTTGCAGACTACATTTTATCACACAACATAATTAGATTTGTATTCATAATTCCAGTGATTAATAAATAACTAGAGGGCTTGATTGATTTTTCCTCTAGTTCGAATACCTTTTCTTTTCTGGAAAGTGAATTCTGTTTTGTGGAAGTACGAACCCTCGTACGAGCCAGACCTCTAGCATTTATAGTAGAAAATGGCTTAATTGGTAGCACTTTATATTGGGGGGGGGGGGGGGGTAAATGTTTGTTGCATGATTAATAAAAACCTTTTCAATGTGTTGCATGATCAAACATCTGTGTAAAACACATAACATGATCCACTTCATAGCAGTGAAGTCAATTGACCAGTTTTAAAACTATTTGTACTGCATTTTTCCTTTAGAAAATAAAAAACCTGATCCGTACCAATACAGAAAGTAATAGGCAGAAGGTGTTAAAATGCGAGGTGTCAGTACATAAAACTAATTTTTCTAGAGCTTAAAACAATTGGCAACTGCTGCATATTTACAAACCGTGAGTGACCCAGTAAAATAGTTGTCACAGAAATCTAGATGGTAAAGTCCAAAGTTCAAATGCGATAATTTCCTCATTTGAGGGTTGTGCCATTACTTTGGGTCTTGCAACAACAGTTCAAAAATGTTTAAGCAGATTACTGTGCATATGATAGCTTCTGGAGTTGTTCCCGCTTCACCACAGTTGTGGACTCCTTGCTTGCAGATCTCTTTTCAAATCTCTGAAGAAATTTGATCATGTCACAGTTCAGACTGAGGTCCGTAGGGTTAAAGCTGGCTTCCTACTCAAGAGTTCACAGTGGTTTTCTATACCGGCAAGGCACAGACATAGTACGTGGATGATGTTCTCCGGTTCTTGCATATATAACCGGCATGCATCTTGCCTAGGCCTTCTTTTCCAAGGAGGGAGATGCTTTAATAGCGGCAAAAGGCCTAACTTATACTTCAGGAATTGCACTTTGACCTGGTTACAATATTTTTCCCTTAGGTAGCCCTGTGGTTTAGACCGGGTATAATTGTGGAGTAGGTTCCACACATGACTGCGTTTAGACAGTTTGTCTTTATCCTCAAAAATTGATGCGAGCTGTGCACTGGATTTGGCTAGTCTTTTGAATTCTCGATGGCCAAAATCAAAGTCCCAAGTGTTTGTTCCGCTGAGTGAATTCAAAGCCTGGTTTGGGTAGACGCATGCAGGGGAGGTCGGCCTAAGTTCCAGTTCTTGCCAGATGTATTGGCCCAGGGTACCTTCTGGAGCCCTACTAAACGTGTGGCAGCAGGACACAAAGGCTGCCTTCCAAGCCATTGACTGTTTGGAGATACCAAAGTCTAGCCTTATTTGTGCATAAGATGTGTTCAGATGTAGTTCAAAAAGTGACCTGAATATTTTGAGAACCGTTCTGTCCAGCATGGCAATATCCTTGCTCTGAGCGCCTTTCTCATGTATGTCAGGGTGGGGAGGATCTTTCTTTGTGCTAGCTGCAGAATAGGTGAAAGCAAGGCCCATTCAGCTTGTTATAAGGTGACCTCAGACTGAAGGACGAGTTGCCCTTCCTATTTTTTTCCAGTGGGTCACTGTAACTTCCATTATCGTTGAAATGAACTATGAGGTACTTAAAGCTTTTAACGGTTACAATTCTTTCTTCCCCCAGTAGCATTTACTCCAGAAAAAAAGTTATTTTTATGGATTAACTTTATACAGTCTTCCACATGATGAAATAACTAAGAACATGCCCGCCTTTTCCACAAACTTTTTTTTCCTTCAGACTGCCATATTTTTCAACTATTTTACTCCTTGCTTTTGTCCTCCAATCCAAAATATCCAGCAAAATGGTCTCCTAGCATACTGGAGGTTTACAGTGCCAAGAAATAGTACACAGATAAGACTTGAGAAATTAGCACAGCTGAAAAAATATTTTCAGAGCGGTTTATACTGAATGATTTCAAATAAGCAGGCCTCAGCTTCACGGACAGTAGCTTGTAATACAACTCTCTATTAAAAAGTGAAATATCTTTGTCAGATAAACCATCAGCACATTCCACTTATGCTGCTCTCAGAAAAACTTCTAATCCCAGACACTTACAGGCTCGCACCTTGAAATCAGTAGACATGTTTGCAAGAGATTATTGCTTGGATTGCAAACTCTAGAACAGATACACTTGTGGGTTAGGTCTCTGCATAATCTATTTGCATTAACAATAGAATTTACTACGTTTCTGGTTCTACTCTACTGCACTGGTCATAAATACCATGTTGGAGAAGGAAAACCTATGCTAGTTCTCTCATATGCATTCTCTCTGAATTAAAAAAAGAATGACCCTCCCCCACAAAAAAAACAATAAACCTAACCTAAATGGCAAGCAACCCAGATATTTTATTTCTTTATGTAATTTAAAAAGACGATCCGACTGACTCTCCAGGGCATAGTGGAGTAGTACAGCTACTCCTGCAAGATGCTTATTTTGCGGTCTAGGTAGTTGTTTTCTGTGAAATGTACTCTGCCATTAGCGATTAGATGTGAACTGGCTACATTAAAAATGTTGCTATAAATAGGTATGTTTTAAATTTGATATTCTTAAAGTTGTGTTTCCTGCTGGGGATGGCTGCAATCGCATAATGTTTTCAAAATATTCATCACTTTCGTGAGAAAATTCCATAACACTACACATTTTTTGCAATGTTTACATGGGCAGTATCAAGCATAAAAAATGAAAGGAAAGGGACAAACGTCAAGCAAGATGCCAACAAGACAATGGTTTGAGGCCAAAAGGGCTCTCAGCAGAGGTTTGCTGTTCTAGCAAGGCATTTTCTTCTCAAACCATTGTCCCACAAGTGAAAAGCAGAATCTTGTGCCAGTATTTCAAATATTTCAATACATTTTACAAAAGGTGCCTACAGCAAAATAGAACAACTTAACCCACTTAGTGTAACATGTGTCTTGGCATCGTTTTAACACATGTACAGAGATATTCTACTGTTGATGTGTATCGGAGATGATTCCATCATGGCGGATTTATTTAGGGCATCACTATGCATTACTCTGCACCTATGTAACAAAAGGGATGAGGCTACCTTAGATTAACACTAACGAAGGCTACTGCCAAGTAATCAGACAAACACTATGAGACACGTGTAGGATTACTGTGGGCTACAGAGGACAGAAAAAGCATGCACTACAAATGTACATGTTGGACTGGAAAGAAGACAAAACATTTTCAGCAACTTCCACTAGCCAACAAGAAAAACAATCACTTACTGGGCCCTGAGGTGCAGGGTAGGAAAATGGGGGACTTGTTGGCATTGGCATTGGCACTCCTCCTGGTAGGCCTCCAAAGGGCACTGTGAAGCCTCCACCGCCGCCGCCTCCTCCACCTCCTCCTCCTCCTGGACCGCCTTTCTTGACATCATCAGTAAACCCAATATCAACCCCAACATCAATGAGATCAGACTCCTCTCCCTTGGGAGCTTCAGCCTGAGGAGGAAAGAAACACAACACTAGATGTGTTAACATAGTCAGAATACACAGTGCAAAAAGGTGGGAAAGACAAAGGGCACTGGGTAGGTAACAGTTGTTTAACCTACACTGAGAGTCATTCAAAAATGGCCATCTAAGTAGTGGCATAATGTAAACATTAAACCTGGCAGATAACAGCTAAATGTTACATGTTTGATACATGGAATCAGAGACTTTAACTTATGAGAAAACGTTAAAACAGTAGCAAAGGATGACCAGGAAATGGGGCACACAGCAGATGCATTTAACACTGCAGTATTTGACGGACAGGAAAGCACAAGAAAACAAGTAGTGGAATTGAAACCCATCATTGTACAGAGGATACGCCAGAGAAACCGAAACAGGGGAAAAATACATGTGGCAACAAAACTATAATGTGAATAAGAGAATGATATCTTCCAACTTGTAATCTTATTCTTTCTAATTTCATAAAAGTAGAACATCTCAGCCCCAGAAAGATTTTTTTTTTTTAAATACACGTTTTAAAATTAAAACAACAAAAAAATTATCAGATTCAACATTTTTCTATGTTTATATTTTTAACATGTAATACCATCAACCCATTAGTCATAATAACATAAATTGAACTAAAACACCACCCTAGCAAAGCGCTTAACAGACAATGAAAGCATTGCATGGTGCTCCTATGGATAGATGATAAAAGAGAAAATAACGACCCTGCACCTTCAACAACTATGTCATACCCTCCTCCCACAGTCCCATCATCCACAACAAGGAATGCAACCCGTTTTGGAAGCTCAGATTGAGACAGCATTTGACCCCACCTGCTTCAAAACCTTGATATTGGTCCAAGGGGAAGTGGGTGGCACAATTATGAATTGCCAATGTGGAAAGCCAAACTTAGAAGTAACTGTTCACATTTTCTTTCTCCGTCAATAGCAAGCTTAATTCAACTTTGGGAGCATGGAATCAGGGGCAATTAGGGGAATGTTCACACAACCCATTATTCTGGAGAGGCTAACTCTCATGGGCCCTCCTTCAAAGGTGCTCAGATTTACCTAGTGGTAAAATAACTCCATGGTAAAGCTGTTACAGCACCTAGAAGTTAGACCCCAAGGCGATTTTAGTGCTCATTTAGAGTTACCAAGGTCAGAAAGAAGGATACCTTATGGAACTGGTTACCGCACCCAAATTCCACACATTCCCTTGTTTCCCTCAAACATCCCATCCCCCGCCAAGGAGCCTATATTGCTAATTATTACCTAGGGAAGAAAACAAACAAATCACTGGGAAGAATAGGGAGCGTGCAGTATTAATGGACGACTCAGAATACCAAGATCAAGAGCAAAGTCTGTGTCAGAGTTAGGTAAATATACAGAAATCAGAATAAAGTGCCATGATTTGTAGCCTGCGCTCACCTGTGTATGCAAGGCAAGCATGGAGATGTATTCCTTTAAGCTTCAAAGGTGCTCCAGTCTTCCGCTGCAGATGTCGTCAGCACTACATGTAAAGTGTGGGTGATGACTGGTGTAATGTTTCGAGGTTGCAAAACATGCACTACACGAAGCCAGCAAGTGGAATCAAGACAAACTGTAGGTCCCAGAATGCCACAGGACTCTCATAAGACTTGTAGAGTTAGCTACCATCACAGATTTGTTTGGGCAGATGGTCGTCATGTTTAAAAGCATTCTTTACTGGCAATTGAGAAACTTAGTTGCTGCATCCTGAACCTTGTTGCAAGGAGATTGAACTCATCATACTTTCATCTGGAGCTTTCAAAGACTTGCTGGTTTCAGGAAAGTATTCTGGATAACACTTGAGATTAAGGATTTAAGACTTTGATTTGTACATTAATACTGGAGTCATATTTCAAATGATGTTATGTTATGTTAAACTTTTATTTATATAGCGCACGGCTACTCAACAAGAGTGTCCCGGCGCTTTATGAGGGCGACTCAGCAGTTAAAAAACATAACAGTGAACAGCGAGGAAAACATAAAAAAGAAAAGAAAACAACCTAAAGGTTAAAAAGCCAGGTCTTCAGGCTTTTCCTGAACAGGATCAGACTGGGAATACTGCGTAGAGCAAGGGGCAGAGAGTTCCACAGCTGGGGAGCCTTAAGGCTGAAGGAACGACCCCCAGTGCGAGCCTTCCTCACCCGGGGAACCACGGCCATGAACAAAGATTCCGACCGCAAAGAGCGGGCCGGACGATAGAGGGCCAGTCTACGCTGCAGATACTTTGCTCCGGAACCAGAGAGTGCCTTATGCACCAGCGTCAAGGTTTTAAACATTATCTGCTTTCGGATGGGGAGCCAGTGAAGAGACTGTAGCACCCCAGATGTTCTTGCCCGCCTGTGAAGGCCGAAAATGGCGCGAGCCGCAGAGTTCTACGCCACTTGCAACCTTTGGACCAGATAATCCGGAAGTCCTAAATAAAGAGCGTTAGCATAGTCCAGTCTAGATCCTATTAGAGCTTGGACAGTGATCTTTCTATGCTCCTCTTTAAGCAGGGGTAGGAACTTCCCGAGCATCTTAAGGATGCCAAAACAGGTGCCCGTCAGACCAAGAATGTGCGATCTGAACGTAAGGTTATTATCAACATTGACTCCCAGATTTTTGGCAGTCACAGATGACTGGGCGGGGGGACACATGTCCGCTGGCCACCACTCCCGCCATTCCGGTTCCGAAGCACAACCAAAAAGCAGAACCTCCGATTTACTGGAGTTGGCCTTGAGACCATTCTGCTGGAACCAGTCATTGCAAACTCTATTACGATTGTTTCACAAGAGCAGCTGGATGAATCCTCACATTGTACAGGCTGTTTATATTACTTTGAATCACATATGGTATTAAGGTATTGCCAGTGGGGAAGAAGTAAATGTATTATGTTACTGAACGCATAGCCCTAACGTGTATTCATTATTTTACAGTTGAATAACAATGTACATTGAGAATCATTCAGCCCGCAGACTTAATTTAAGATGTGATTATAGTAGATATATATATATATATATGAATTTGTAATAACATTAAGGTTATTTATTTAATCTACTAGAAAGGTTTTGTTTGTCTTTCAGCTCTAGGAAGTCTGAGGTTTCACCAGCTGAAGGGTGGTGGTTATGCATGAACAGTCACAAGGTATATCATGTGTCATGTGTCATGTAGAAATAGTGATCGCAATATCACTGCTTCTGCAGTGCAGGTTGAACCCAGCAAAAAGGACAGGAGAAGTGAAGACATCCGCGGATCTCTTTCCACTATTGTTCCATTCACCTTCCCTTGATCTAATGCTGACAAGTATAAATATCCTTTCCACTGCCATCAGTGGATTGAGGTCTGAATACTAGCGTTGCTCCTGTTGCATCCGATTATCAGGCACCCGCAAATCTAACATAAGGTTCTTCGGAGTCTATGCAGTACTGCTCAGCAAAGGGAGGGAATGATCTCCAAATGGTGGCCCTGCAAATACCTGCATTAGGTCTCTAGCGCTTACCAGTTATGGGACTTTTTCCCGTCTGTTAGCAGGTTATAAATTAAGAGATAATGTATCTAAATAAGGATTATTTTGAGAAGGTCAATTCTTCTGAACAGCACCACAATTTAAAACAACCTGCTTGGACCTTTCTTCACATCCAGTGTGTGAAAGGATCAATGTTTCAGAATGAATGGCATACAAAAGGTAAACCAAGTAAAATAGCCTTATTGATGTAAAAGACAGAGATAACTTCTGAAAGAAAATCAGACAGGCCCCGTATAAGGATTATGTTACCCTGTAAGCATCTGTTTGTGGCATGTAGTGCTGAAGACTCACATGCTCTGTATACTCCTGCCATCTAGTGTTGGGTTCGTAGTTGTGCAACTTTATTTTATTAAAAGAAGTCTTTCGAGTCATGAGGCAGAAGGCTCTTGGTGATATTGCACATGGGCATTGACTCTTTTGTTAGATTGGTTTCCCAGAGAGGGGTGAGAAAGGAGTGTAAGGAAAGTGTCAGAATGAAGATGTTCAAGCCACGAGAAGTATGTAAAACGTAAATGCAATGCCCACAAGTGTCCGGGAAGGAGGGAGAGCGCATGTTAATCTACAGTACTACATGCTACGAACAGATGCTCACTATGTAAGTAACATAATCCGTTCGATGGCATGTGTGGCTGTAGATGCATAGACTGTAAAGCAGTCCCTCCTTAGAAGCGGTGGCTAGCGTGCGGGACTTGCAGTAGTTTGAAAAAGGGGTAAGTAGCACTGCCTGATCGACACTGGCTTGTTGGCGCGACAACACATCTACGCAGTAGTGTTGAGTAAATGTATGTGGTGTAACTCATGAAGCTGCTTTACACATTTCAGCTATGGGGATATTGCCTAAAATGCCGTAGGTGCTCCATTTGTACGAATAGAGTGTGCTCTGGGAGTTACAGGTAAAGGTCTTTTGGCTTTCCTATAGCAAGTTTTAATGCATTTTACTATCCATCTGGCTATACCAAATTTGCATATAGGGTTACCTTTATGAGGTGGGGAAAATCTACAAAGAGTTGCTTTGTTTTTCTGAAAATTTTAGTTCCATCTATATAGAACATGAATGCTCTTTTTACATGTATTATATGGAGAGCAGTTTCTGCCACGGAATCAGGGTTAAAAAAAAGACAGGTAGCTCAATGGATTGATTGAGATGACAGGGAAACTACCTTTGGAATTAATTATGTATTAGTCCGAAGTACACATTTTTCTTTATGTATTTGAAAGAATGGTTCCTCCAAGGTTAATGCCTGGAGCTCACTAACACGCCGAAGTGAGGTAATAGTAAATAGAAATGCCACTTTCCATGATAGAAATTGAAGTGGGCATGAGTGTAAAGGCTCAAAAGGAGGACCCATAAGTCTAGTAGGCACAATGTTTAGGTTCCAGGAAGGGGCTGGAGGTACACAAGGTGGAAAGACTCGTTTGAGTCCTTCCATGAATGCTTTAATGACAGGGATTCAGAAGAGTGATAGATGCTGTCTATTTTGGAAATAGGTACAAAAGGGGGTGGTAATGGACGGAGCATCTGAACCAATCAAACACTCACACCCAGTCAAAAGATCTGGGTTTTAATCCATCACCGTTCTTTAGCCCACTCTTCCACCCCAGTTCAGACATGGCTATATGTAAATCAGTCTGACCCTGTGCCTCATGGAAACAGTCCAGCCCGAACTGCCAAGCCATGCCTTCCCTGGACCGGAAACAAGCTTCCGAGGCATATAGCCATGTCTGAACTGGGGTGGCAGAGTGGGCTAAAGAACGGTGATGGATTAAACCCAGATCTTTTGACTGGGTGTGAGTGTTTGATTGATTCAGATGCTCCGTCCATCACCACCCCCTTTTGTACCTATTTTGGAAATAGGTGGCTATTGCTGCCAAATGCAATTGAATGGAAGTGTATGCCAAATTGGCCTTTTTCAAATGAAGCAAGTAGGAAATAATGTCCTGTACTTTGGCTTTGGGTTAATGGGTTTATAAGTTGGCAATAGTAAACTAAACGCTTCCATTTTGCAGGCTCTAGTTGGGGGCCTGTGTGTTTGTTTGGGAATATCCATACATTCTGCTGGTAAGTTTAAATAACCAAACTCTAAGACCTCAGGAAACAGATCGCTAGGTTGAGCATCTTGGTGTCGGATTTGTCCTTGATCCGGAGTGAGAAGGTTCGGCCTTTTTGGGGAGCTTCTCGTATGGGACTACTGAGAGCTCCAGTAGCATCGTGAACCATGGCTGACATGCCCAGGTGGTAGATATAAGAATCATGGTGAGAGAGGTTTGCCTGAGTCTCCGAGCCAGAATGGAAATGAGAGGGAAAGGCAGAAAAGTGTAGGCAAACATCCCTGACCAACTGATCCATAGTGCATTGCCCTTCGATAGTGGGTATGGGACCCTGGATGCAAAGTCTGGGCATTTTGCGTTTTTGTTTGTGACAAACAGGTCTATGCGAAGAGTCTCCCCACTTTTGAAAGTAGGGACGAAGGACATGTGGGTGGAGTTCCCATTTGTGAGTCTGTTGTTGTGTCCTGCTGAGCAGGTCAGTAAGATCAATGTATGTCCCAGGAAGATATTCCACCAACAAATGAAAGTGATGGTGAAGAGCCCTATTCCATATGGTCTGAGAGAGGTTTGACAACTAAGACGACCTGGACCCCATTGTTTTGGCCCCCCTCCTTGGGTACCCCTCCCTCACCTTCTTCCTCAGTCGAGACACTAGGGATCACTCTCAACAACCATCTTACTCTTCACTCCCAGATCAGTTCAGTGGTGTCATCCTGCTTCTTAGTTCTTCGCACCATTCGTAAGATTTCTCGGTTTTTCTCCTTTTCTGCTCTCAAATTGATCCTTTTAGCCATGGTCTTGTCACGCCTCGACTACGGCAACATCTTATACAATGGGGTCCCTGCCTATGATCTCCGGCGCCTCCAAATGGTCCAAAACCAGGCTGCTCGTCTCATCTATGGCCTCCCGAAATTCCACCATGTCACTCCTCTACTTAAATCCCTGCACTGGCTCCCCATTCGGGAGCGCGCCCTCTTTAAGATGGGTTGCACGACCTTCCAGGCCCGTGCTGGAACTGCTCCAGCCTTCATTAATTGGTAATCAAAATGTATGCTCTTAACAGGGAACTACGCTCTTCTTCCCAGTTCCTTCTGACCGTACCCCGTTTCAGGAAGAAAAAATCTGGGGGCGTGAAGTTTTCCGTCCTTGCACCCACCTTCTGGAACACCCTTCCCCTAACTATTAGGTCCACGCCATCCTATGTTGACTTTCGTATAGTCTTGAAGACTTTACTTTTCTCACAAGCCTTCCCGTCCTAAGCATCCAATCTCTGCCCTCCTGGATTTGCATCCATAGCGCCAAGGAACCGCCTGGTAGTCGTGCACTCAATAAATACCTTAAACTTCAAACTTCAACTTCATGTCCCATACCCCCACCACCCTGCCTGTTTTTGTAAATAATACATAGCTGTCATACTGTCCGTCCAGACTAGGAAAACTTTGTAAGATAGATGGGGAACGTACTCTTTCAGTGCAAGGAATATTGCCAAATAGTTGATGTGCAGAGATTGATTTGTGGCATCCCACAGACCTTGTATTGTGTGGTTTTGTAGATGTACACCCCATCCCATCTCTGAAGCGTCTGGTACAGCGATTTGAGGTACAGAGTCAAAAAAGGCTGTTTAACATATTTTTGGGGTTCCACCATTGCAGACAGCGACGAGTTTGGCGGTCTATCAACAATAGATCCTGGACATGACGCTGTGACTGAGACCACCGACGAGAGAGACGCTGCTGTAGTAGGTGCATGTTTAGTCTTGCGTTGGGAACTATGGCAATGCAAGATGCCATCATACCCAGTAGACGCATGACAGTTCAAACTGTAAGTGTTCTGTTTGGCTGAAATTGCGATGGAAGTGCCTGAAAGTTCTGTTTCTGAGCGAGATTGGGGTAAGCTAGCCCCAACTGTGTGTTGAGAATTGATCTTAATTATGGTTGAAGTTTAAGAGGCTGAAAGTGAGATTTGGGGACATTGGTGGAAAACACCAATTTGTGGAGCAGATCTATTGTTAGCTGTATGTGTTTTGACACTGCTGGTGGGTGCTGGCTTTGATTATCCAATCGTTCAAGAATAGGAATACATAAATGTTTTGTGCTGCTACCACTGCTAGGCGCTTTGTGAAGACCCTTGGTGCAGTAGTGACACCAAATGAGAGCACCTGGTATTGGTAGTGTTTTCCTGCCATCACAAATCTGAGGTATTCACAATGAGCAGGATGAATAGGCATATGGAAATAAGCATCCTTTAGGTCCAGAGTAACCAGAAAGTCACCCATCTGTAGAAGTGGAGTGACCATATGAAAGTGTTCTGATAGGATGTAGTAGTTGAGAGGTCTGAGATCTTGGTAAGATTGGTCTCAGTGACTCCTTCTTTGGAATTAAAAAGTAGAGGAAATACACGCCTGTGCCTTGCTGATGAAGGGTAACTGGTTCTATAGCCCCTTTGAGAAGAAGGGCTTGGACCTCTTGTTTCAGAAGTGTGATCTTGTGATAATCTGTGAATTTGGGTGGTGTGCTACTGAGCTCCAGAAAGTAGCCATGTTGAATGAAGGCTAGTGCTCAATTGGTCTGTTGATATAGTTTCCTAGACCAGGTGAAAGAACTGTAGTCTTCCCCGACAGGTGTTGTGTAATCAGGGAGACGGATGGGGCGTCACTGTTGGCGGCGGAGACTGCACCATGTGCTGAACCACCTCTGCCTCTTCCTCTATTATTATTGCCTTTAAAGGAGCCTTTGTAAAAACCTTTAGTGAAGGTGTATTGGCCTTGCTTCTGCTGGGAAGTGGAGGCATCTGTGGCAGAGGATTTGTAACCACTCTTGTAGCCAGAACTGCAAAAAGAACCACAAAATGTAGGGGTTTATAGGGCTCCCATTGCTTTCATGGGGTCAGTATCTTTCTTCATTTTGTCTTAAGTGGAGTCCACCCGAGGTCCAAATAAATGTTCCTTATCCCCTGGCATTTTAAGACTGCCTGTTGAACCTCGGGTTTAAAACCTGAGCATCTGAGCCAGGCATGTCTCCTGAGCAGTATGCTGGTGTTAATGCCCCTAGTGGCTGTGTCTGCTGCATCCAAAGCACATCTGATGCATCTGTTAGTGATGGCTTGACCTTTGGAAACTATTTGTTGACCCCTTTTTTGTGATCTTCTGGACGATACTGCGGCAGTTCTTCCATTTCATTAGTGGACCCTATTGTAACGTGCAAGTAGGGCATGGGAATTGGCTATAAACCAATTATTGGCTGCTAGAGTTGCAACACATTTGTTAGCAGCAACAATGTGGTAGCTCTCCTTCTCAGGAAGTAGGGTATCCCCAGTAGCTTGACTATTGCCTCTTTTACGAGCTGTAGTAGCAACAATGGAGTCTGGTGGAACATGGCTACATATGTAAAGTGGGTCTTAGGGAGCCGGTTTATATTTTTTAGGTCGAGGACCTAAAGGCTGCGCTTGCGCAGTCGTTGGTCGGAGATTTAATGATTTTTAGACGGGGCTTGGAACCCGCCTCTCTCCTCCACCTCTTTTCCATTGGCTGGCTTCCTAAACGGAGGCCAGCCATTGGAGGAGAGAGGCGCACTCCAATGAAGCCCCGTCTCTTTCGGATTCGGGGGCGTGTTTTTGGTGTTTTTTCGCCCTGTGACGTCACCCGTCACTCTGAACGCCAAAACACGCCCCCGAATCAAAAATTTACTGAGCTTTTCGGCCGCCATTTTGTCATTGCCGACTTTTGGCCCAGATGCCCCAGTTCCCTTGCTGCTCCTCGCTTTTGGTGTCCAGTGTTCTCCAAGTAGGCAGACTTCCAGTTTTGACACCCGCCAGTGCCCTCCTTACAGTGACCTGACTGTGTCTTACGCGATCCACTGCTTCCGTACAGCGGCTCCTCTGTGGCATCTCCTCTGCTCCGGGCGCCACCGTCCGTCTTCCAGTCAAGGTAAAACGAAAGAAGCGGCTGTATTTTGTCCCTAACACGGCTGCTCAATTTCTTGTATACACATACCCATTCTACAGCCCGCTGACACAGCATTTCCGTATTTCCAGCTCACCCATTGCCTCGTTCGCCGATCTATTTCTTGGCATTAGCATCCAGCCTGATCCCGAGTTTCTGTCTCTCTTCCCCCCCCTTCCCTCTGCCCGCAGCTCTCCTTCGTCTCTCCTCACCCCCCCTTCCTTCTGCCCGCAGCCCTCCTCCGTCCAGGCAGGCGCAGCACACCCAGAGCGTGAATCCTGGTTGCATAGACCACGAGTCGTGATTGCATCAGATTCCCAGATCCTCCTGCTCAGCTAATGTTGTTTTGTCTCTTTTCCAGGTTTAACATGGCCCGTGTCGTCTGCGTTCAGTGGTGTGCACTGCTGTGCACGAAGTGGTTCCGACGGTAGGTATGCTGCTTTTTTTGGATGTTAGAGGTAAGCCATCTGTTTTATTTTGCTCAGCTAATGTTGTTTTGTCTCTTTTCCAGGTCCAACATGGCCCGTGTCGTCTGCCTGCAGTGGTGTGCACCGCTGTGCACGAAGTGGTTCCGACGGTAGGTATGCTGCTGTTTTTGGATGTTAGAGGTAAGCCATCTGTTTTATTTTGCTCAGCTAATGTTGTTTTGTCTCTTTTCCAGGTTTAACATGGCCCGTGTCGTCTGCGTGCAGTGGTGTTGGTTCCGACGGTAGGTATGCTGCTGTTTTTGGATGTTAGAGGTAAGCCATCTGCTTTATTTTGCTCAGCTAATGTTGTTTTGTCTCTTTTCCAGGTTTAACATGGCCCTTGTCGTCTGCGTGCAGTGGTGTGCACCGTTGTGCACGAAGTGGTTCCGACGGTAGGTATGCTGCTGTATTTGGATGTTAGAGGTAAGCCATCTGCTTTATTTTGCCTAGCTAATGTTGTTTTGTCTCTTTTCCAGGTCCAACATGGCCCGTGTCGTCTGCGTGCAGTGGTGTGCACCGCTGTGCACGAAGTGGTTCCGACGGTAGGTATGCTGCTGTTTTTGGATGTTCGAGGTAAGCCATCTGCTTTATTTTGCTCAGCTAATGTTGTTGTGTCTCTTTTCCAGGTTTAACATGGCCCGTGTCGTCTACGTGCAGTGGTGTGCACCGCTGTGCACGAAGTGGTTCCGACGGTAGGTATGCTGCTGTTTTTGGATGTTAGAGGTAAGCCATCTGCTTTATTTTCCTCAGCTAATGTTGTTTTGTCTCTTTTCCAGGTTTAACATGGCCCGTGTCGTCTGTATGCAGTGGTGTGCACCGCTGTGCACGAAGTGGTTCCGACGGTAGGTATGCTGCTGTTTTTGGATGTTAGAGGTAAGCCATCTGCTTTATTTTGCTCAGCTAATGTTGTTTTGTCTCTTTTCCAGGTTTAACATGGCCCGTGTCGTCTGCGTGCAGTGGTGTGCACCGCTGTGCACGAAGTGGTTCCAACGGTAGTTATGCTGCTGTTTTTGGATGTTAGAGGTAAGCCATCTGCTTTATTTTGCTCAGCTAATGTTGTATTGTCTCTTTTCCAGGTCCGCAATTGCAAAAACAACAAGTGATGGACTGAATGTGGATCAATGTCACACACTCCCCCAGTCAAAAGATCTGGGCCCAAATCCATCGTTTTTTTGCACTCCACACCACCCTGGGTTAGACAATGGCGATATGCAAATCAGCTCTGACCCTGTTGCCCCATGGGAACAGTCCAGTCCGAACTACAAAAGCCATGTCCTTCCCAGAACGGAATCAAGCATCCGAGGACCGGACCGGTTTCGAGGTAACACCTCTCTTCAGCCCGGCTAGCTTGATTCCAGTGGTGTGGAGTGCCTGGGACCCACGTCTGGGCATCCCCAGCGCACTTAGGGCGGCAATTGCAAAAACAACAAGTGATGGACTGAATGTGGATCAATGTCACACACTCCCCCAGTCAAAAGATCTGGGCCCAAATCCATCGTTTTTTTGCACTCCACACCACCCTGGGTTAGACAATGGCGATATGCAAATCAGCTCTGACCCTGTTGCCCCATGGGAACAGTCCAGTCCGAACTACAAAAGCCATGTCCTTCCCAGAACGGAATCAAGCATCCGAGGACCGGACCGGTTTCGAGGTAACACCTCTCTTCAGCCCGGCTAGCTTGATTCCAGTGGTGTGGAGTGCCTGGGACCCACGTCTGGGCATCCCCAGCGCACTTAGGGCGGCAATTGCAAAAACAACAAGTGATGGACTGAATGTGGATCAATGTCACACACTCCCCCAGTCAAAAGATCTGGGCCCAAATCCATCGTTTTTTTGCACTCCACACCACCCTGGGTTAGACAATGGCGATATGCAAATCAGCTCTGACCCTGTTGCCCCATGGGAACAGTCCAGTCCGAACTACAAAAGCCATGTCCTTCCCAGAACGGAATCAAGCATCCGAGGACCGGACCGGTTTCGAGGTAACACCTCTCTTCAGCCCGGCTAGCTTGATTCCAGTGGTGTGGAGTGCCTGGGACCCACGTCTGGGCATCCCCAGCGCACTTAGGGCGGCAATTGCAAAAACAACAAGTGATGGACTGAATGTGGATCAATGTCACACACTCCCCCAGTCAAAAGATCTGGGCCCAAATCCATCGTTTTTTTGCACTCCACACCACCCTGGGTTAGACAATGGCGATATGCAAATCAGCTCTGACCCTGTTGCCCCATGGGAACAGTCCAGTCCGAACTACAAAAGCCATGTCCTTCCCAGAACGGAATCAAGCATCCGAGGACCGGACCGGTTTCGAGGTAACACCTCTCTTCAGCCCGGCTAGCTTGATTCCAGTGGTGTGGAGTGCCTGGGACCCACGTCTGGGCATCCCCAGCGCACTTAGGGCGGCAATTGCAAAAACAACAAGTGATGGACTGAATGTGGATCAATGTCACACACTCCCCCAGTCAAAAGATCTGGGCCCAAATCCATCGTTTTTTTGCACTCCACACCACCCTGGGTTAGACAATGGCGATATGCAAATCAGCTCTGACCCTGTTGCCCCATGGGAACAGTCCAGTCCGAACTACAAAAGCCATGTCCTTCCCAGAACGGAATCAAGCATCCGAGGACCGGACCGGTTTCGAGGTAACCCCTCTCTTCAGCCCGGCTAGCTTGATTCCAGTGGTGTGGAGTGCCTGGGACCCACGTCTGGGCATCCCCAGCGCACTTAGGGCGGCAATTGCAAAAACAACAAGTGATGGACTGAATGTGGATCAATGTCACACACTCCCCCAGTCAAAAGATCTGGGCCCAAATCCATCGTTTTTTTGCACTCCACACCACCCTGGGTTAGACAATGGCGATATGCAAATCAGCTCTGACCCTGTTGCCCCATGGGAACAGTCCAGTCCGAACTACAAAAGCCATGTCCTTCCCAGAACGGAATCAAGCATCCGAGGACCGGACCGGTTTCGAGGTAACCCCTCTCTTCAGCCCGGCTAGCTTGATTCCAGTGGTGTGGAGTGCCTGGGACCCACGTCTGGGCATCCCCAGCGCACTTAGGGCGGCAATTGCAAAAACAACAAGTGATGGACTGAATGTGGATCAATGTCACACACTCCCCCAGTCAAAAGATCTGGGCCCAAATCCATCGTTTTTTTGCACTCCACACCACCCTGGGTTAGACAATGGCGATATGCAAATCAGCTCTGACCCTGTTGCCCCATGGGAACAGTCCAGTCCGAACTACAAAAGCCATGTCCTTCCCAGAACGGAATCAAGCATCCGAGGACCGGACCGGTTTCGAGGTAACACCTCTCTTCAGCCCGGCTAGCTTGATTCCAGTGGTGTGGAGTGCCTGGGACCCACGTCTGGGCATCCCCAGCGCACTTAGGGCGGCAATTGCAAAAACAACAAGTGATGGACTGAATGTGAATCAATGTCACACACTCCCCCAGTCAAAAGATCTGGGCCCAAATCCATCGTTTTTTTGCACTCCACACCACCCTGGGTTAGACAATGGCGATATGCAAATCAGCTCTGACCCTGTTGCCCCATGGGAACAGTCCAGTCCGAACTACAAAAGCCATGTCCTTCCCAGAACGGAATCAAGCATCCGAGGACCGGACCGGTTTCGAGGTAACACCTCTCTTCAGCCCGGCTAGCTTGATTCCAGTGGTGTGGAGTGCCTGGGACCCACGTCTGGGCATCCCCAGCGCACTTAGGGCGGCAATTGCAAAAACAACAAGTGATGGACTGAATGTGGATCAATGTCACACACTCCCCCAGTCAAAAGATCTGGGCCCAAATCCATCGTTTTTTTGCACTCCACACCACCCTGGGTTAGACAATGGCGATATGCAAATCAGCTCTGACCCTGTTGCCCCATGGGAACAGTCCAGTCCGAACTACAAAAGCCATGTCCTTCCCAGAACGGAATCAAGCATCCGAGGACCGGACCGGTTTCGAGGTAACACCTCTCTTCAGCCCGGCTAGCTTGATTCCAGTGGTGTGGAGTGCCTGGGACCCACGTCTGGGCATCCCCAGCGCACTTAGGGCGGCAATTGCAAAAACAACAAGTGATGGACTGAATGTGGATCAATGTCACACACTCCCCCAGTCAAAAGATCTGGGCCCAAATCCATCGTTTTTTTGCACTCCACATCACCCTGGGTTAGACAATGGCGATATGCAAATCAGCTCTGACCCTGTTGCCCCATGGGAACAGTCCAGTCCGAACTACAAAAGCCATGTCCTTCCCAGAACGGAATCAAGCATCCGAGGACCGGACCGGTTTCGAGGTAACACCTCTCTTCAGCCCGGCTAGCTTGATTCCAGTGGTGTGGAGTGCCTGGGACCCACGTCTGGGCATCCCCAGCGCACTTTGGGCGGCAATTGCAAAAACAACAAGTGATGGACTGAATGTGGATCAATGTCACACACTCCCCCAGTCAAAAGATCTGGGCCCAAATCCATCGTTTTTTTGCACTCCACACCACCCTGGGTTAGACAATGGCGATATGCAAATCAGCTCTGACCCTGTTGCCCCATGGGAACAGTCCAGTCCGAACTACAAAAGCCATGTCCTTCCCAGAACGGAATCAAGCATCCGAGGACCGGACCGGTTTCGAGGTAACACCTCTCTTCAGCCCGGCTAGCTTGATTCCAGTGGTGTGGAGTGCCTGGGACCCACGTCTGGGCATCCCCAGCGCACTTAGGGCGGCAATTGCAAAAACAACAAGTGATGGACTGAATGTGGATCAATGTCACACACTCCCCCAGTCAAAAGATCTGGGCCCAAATCCATCGTTTTTTTGCACTCCACACCACCCTGGGTTAGACAATGGCGATATGCAAATCAGCTCTGACCCTTTTCCAGGTCCAACATGGCCCGTGTCGTCTGCGTGCAGTGGTGTGCACCGCTGTGCACGAAGTGGTTCCGACGGTAGGTACGCTGCTGTTTTTGGATTTTAGAGGTAAGCCATCTGCTTTATTTTGCTCAGCTAATGTGGTTTTGTCTCTTTTCCAGGTCCAACATGGCCCGTGTCGTCTGCGTGCAGTGGTGTGCACCGCTGTGCACGAAGTGGTTCCGACGGTAGGTATGCTGCTGTTTTTGGATGTTAGAGGTAAGCCATCAGCTTTATTTTGCTCAGCTAATGCTTTTTTGTCTCTTTTCCAGGTTTAACATGGCCTGTGTCGTCTGCGTGCAGTGGTGTGCACCGCTGTGCACGAAGTTGTTCCGACAGGTAAGTGCTATATTTATATATTGTTAGGGAATGTGCTTGTGTTTTGTTACATTATATTGGGTCTAGTTTTTCCTTTGTTTGTCTTAAATAGCTAGTAGTTTCTTTAAAAATTATAACTTATGTTTTTGTAATTGACGCTTTTTTAACGAAAGTGCTTTTGATGTATTTTAGGTACAATTTTCTTCGGGAGACTTCTAGAATTCACCGTCCGTGATGCAGCGAAATTCAGGTAAGTGCTATATTTATATATTGTTATCTTAACCAGAGATGGTGATGCTGTTTGAACTAAGTCACTGTTGTTGGTGAGATGTCGCCACGCACTGCGGCCTGGGTTTTATGTAGTCCCGTTGAAAGAGAAAGCAGAAAGATTTGAGTAAAATCTCTATACTTTGTTTGTGCTTTTTGGGTATATACGTCCACTATTTTTAGATTCAGACGTAAATCACTGCAGTGCAGCGTCTTTGTTTTGAGCATGGGGACTGTAGTAGGTGGTTGGGCCCCTTGCGATAGAATATCTTGCATCTTTTGGGAAGCTTAGTACTTGTTAAAGTCCAGTCAACTTGCCGGTAATCACCCGCTGTCTTTTCATTAGCACTGAGAGAGATTTGTTTATAATCTGAAAATCACTGTTGGTATTTGTTTTCTGAAATGCGTGATGTTACTTATTGTCTGTATCAGTTGCCAGTTACATGTTTTAATGTCTTTCCATTTAAAGTGCAGCCTGAACTTGTCAATGTCCTTGAATGTTGCACTTCATTTTTCCCTTGAGAGTAGGGATGTAGTTCCCCAGCCCCCTTTTTCACTCCTACTGTACAAGAGCTTAACACAGAACTGTTGAATGGTGACTGGTGATGGGATGTTCTGCCAATGCTGTTACTAATTGCATCTTCTTTACTAAGTCTAATTGGGATTATATGTTTGTATTACAGTCCGTTAATTTTAGGTTGTAAATCTGTTCTTGTTTTACTTTAAAGTTTTGTTTCTTTTACTTTACAGGGAATTCTACATGTTTTGTGAAAACTTTAGGTAAGTGTTATCGGGTCTATCCCTGCTTGTGTCCGGGTCATGTAGTCTGCTGTTGGCGTGTGTTAGGTAAGCCATCTGGTGTTTTGTGCTCCTCTAATGTACTTTTCTGTTTCTTTTCTAGGTGTACCCCGGCTCGTGTTTGGCTCGTGTCATCTGCTGTTGGCGTGTGTTAAGTAAGCCATCCACTGCTTTTTTCTGTTTCTTTTCTAACTTAAGTAAGACATGTTCTGTTTTGCCACATGTGTTGTGAAAACTTTACTTAAAGGTAAGTGTTATCGGGTCGACCCCTGCTCGTGTCCGGCTCGTGTAGTCTGCTGTTGGCGTGTGTTAAGTAAGCAATCTACTGTTTTGTGCTTTTCTAATGTACTTTTCTGTTTCTTTTCTAGGTCGACCCCTGCTTGTGTTTGGCTCCTGTCGTCTCTGTTTATCTGTTGTTGTTTGCGCGTGTCAAGTTGTATTTTGTGCTCATGAAATGGATTTATCTGTTTGTTTTACAGCTCGACTTTGGCTCCTGTCCGGCTCGTATTGTTTTTGTGCAGTTGGTGCTGTTTGCGCGTGTTAGGTAAGCCCTCTTCTCTTTTGTGCTCCTTGGATGAATTTTTCGGTTTGATCTTCAAGTTAGGTTAGACATGTTTTGTTTTGTGCTCTTATAATGTTTTTTCTTTATTTGTTTTCCAGGTCAAATCCGGCTCGTGTCATCTCTAGCAAAGCTATCTTATGTTTTGGGCTCCTCTAATGTATTTTTTTTAGTTTGTTTTGTAGGTCTACCACGGGTCGTGTTTCCTGCTCGTGTCGTCTCTGTACAGCAGTTGATGTTTGCGCGTGTTACGTTGTATTTTTTCACCTTCGAATGTATTTTTTTTCTTTTTTGTTGGCGTGTGTTAAGTAAGCCATCTACTGTTTTGTGCTTTTCTAATGTACTTTTCTGTTTCTTTTTCTAGGTCTACCCCAGCTCGTGTTTGGCTTGTCTCGTCTTGTGCATCGGCTGTTCTTTGTGCGTGTTAAGTTGTATTTTGTGCTCATGTAATGGATTTTTTTTATCTTTTACAGGTCGACCTTGGCTCCTGTCCGGCTCGTCTTGTTTTTGTGCAGTTGATGCTGTTTGCACGTGTTAGGTAAGCCATTTTCTCTTTTGTGCTCCTTAAACTTATTTTTCTGTTTCTTCTCTAACTTAAGTAAGACATGTTCTGTTTTGCCACATGTGTTGTGAAAACTTTACTTAAAGGTAAGTGTTATCGGGTCTACCCCTGCTCGCTACTACTAACTATACTAATGCACTAACTGTACTACTCACAATTCCCACGACTACTACTCACTGTTAACAATATTACTCCCTACTACTCACTTTAATACTGTACTAATAACTATCTACTGCTCACTCTCTTAAACTGCATAACAATAACTACTACTATTACTCACTCTAGTACTTATTCAACAACTCTTACTACTCTATACTTACTGTAGTACTAAATAGCATCTAATGTATAGTACTTACTGTAATACTGTACTACACACACTGCTATACACACTGCTATACTCTCGAATACTCAACATTACTCACTCTATACTACTCACTCTTTAGTACTAAAAATAAAAATACACTTTAGATATGTAAGAGTGTAGCTGTGCATGTAAATGTGTGTGGCTCTAACACTCTTTACTACTCACTCTCTCACTATTTAATACTCACTCTTTCAATTTTTACAACTAGATATCTAATACTCTATTTACTAATAACTCTCTCCTACTCACTATCAACTACTCACCCTACTACTCTACTACTCTGTGTGTAAGTGAAAATGCAATAAATCTCGCATATGCAAACAGTTAAGCTATTAGCAATGTAAATAATGACATTTACTTAAGATTTAGAAAGGAAACAAAACATAAGCAATACCAATAGCTCTACCTTTAATAATGCCGGGACCATTGCATTGTAAATGCTTGTTTAATCAACCCGTGGGGTTGTCACCCGGGCATGTATTCTTTTTTTTAATATGTCACCTGCCTGACGCAACATGCCAGGAAGCATGAGCAGAAACTGTGTATCCTTAGGAGTGGATGACAAAGTGCCAAAGATGAATTCCTATTCTAGAGACGCTCTAGGACACTGAACTCCATGATAGATAGCTGCCTAGCAATCACTTGCTGGTAGGTACTAGCATATTCTGGAGGGAAGGGTGAGCTGGGTAAAGATCTGTTTCATTGGGAGTTATGGGGTGTGTATCATAAACATCCCAAGGATCAGGGTCCCCTGATGGTTCTCCTAAACCCCCTGTGGGCAAACCTCGAGGTGTGCTACCTAGAGGGTCTTCATTTGGAGAAGGAGGGAATGGCAGAGGTGGTTATGCCAGAAGAGGAGGAGGAGGTGGTGATGATGTGTAGGGCTGGTAGCTTTCTCCTTTGTTCTTTTTTTGAGAGGTACAGGAATATCCAATTCATCCTCAAATGTTAACTGCCTCTTCGGAAGAGGTGAGGTTATAATTAGCCCTGTCCCTTCTTGAATTTTCCACTGTTTAATGTTCTAAGCATCTAAGGCACATCTGATAGAATGGTTAGTGATGGCTTGACCTTTGGAAACTATTTTGTTACCCCTTTTTAGTGATCTTCTGGAAGATACTGCAGCAGTTCTTCCATTTCATCCCAGTGGACCCTATCGTAACATGCAAGTAGGGCATGGGAAGTCAAAAATCAATACGTCAGGTACCTCCTTCATTGACATTCTTCTACTACAGAAAGAACACCTGTCAAAGACAGCAGGAATAATCATTGGCGGACAAATAAGATTCAACTTTTCAGTCACAAAAAAAAAGAATTATAAAAAGGGAGCAGTATTATAGGATTTTTGTTCAATGAGCAGGAAAAGGAAAAAAATCTGATGACTTAATGACTTTCTATGTGTATTATCGGACAGGATGCAGAGTTCTTAAGGTGACCTAGTCAGTAAATTCACTCTTGATCAGCTTAAATATGGGAGGATCATTTCCCGTTTTTTATTTTAGAAGTAAAATGATACTGCAGTGTTTCCAGTCAAACATATTTTATTACGACCGATACAGCTAATTGGATAAGTGTTTTTATTTTTAAAGGCAGACACTATTGCCATGCATACATTTTGTTCTTGTCAAAATAAATTTCAATAACAAACCAAGTATTTCTTTTTTAATAACAAAACACATTTACAGAGAGATTCTATTTATTATGTCAGAGAGAATCACAAGATGGAGAGCATAGGTCTACAAGGAGTTGAGAATGAGTTCATACAACTATTGTGGTTTATCGGATATGGTGGTCATTACAGTTATGCTCGGTTAAAAAGATGAATGAAAGGTAGACCATACTGAATGCCGAGGATCAGGAGCATGGTATTGCTGCTGCCACTAAGAAAGAGAAGAACAGGGTGGAGAAAAGAGGAAAACCAACATCTTGCTCCTTCAGATAAGACCACCGCCCTCTACAATTATACCTGCAGTTACTCTTATCTTGAGCACATTAGCAAAAGTTGTTCTGAAGGAAAGCCAAGGAGTGAGTGAATTATAGTGTTATAATGTTTCCCGCGCCACCCTCCCGCTTCCCTGCCTGCCCCTCCCACCACCCAGGACTACTCATGGAGGCCGCTGCGTAAGTAGGCTCTGGCCTCCTGGCCGTGCTCCGCTTCCCCACTGCTCAGCTCCTGGTGAATGCAGCCCTGTGCTCTGCCGCAAGGCTGCTGTTAATTCTGCAGTCTGCCAGGCTCACTGGTACTGGTTGTAATTTTATTTTATTTAGTCTGCTCCCTGTGTTACTATTGTGCCCCTTTTTCTGCGTCCCCTCCGCAGTGCTTATTTTCACTCTAGCCCCTCTGTTGCGTCCATTGCCTGCTTCTGCTGTTTTTCCCGCCCATGCGGTTTCCTGGACTACTTATGGTGGTTGTTGTGCAGCCTCGCAGCAGCCAAGCCACCAGCGTCCCAAAGGCAAGTCCGACTCCGCCCATCCGTACCTGATCACTCCAAATGCTAGGAACCCTGCCCCCGCATTTCTAGAGCTACGACGCCGCAGATCTCCGTGCCCTTGACCCCGGAGGCAACAGCTGCTGCCAGGCATCACCTGGCTTCACAGAGGGACCTTTCACCTGCATCTTCTGTTGGTTCACCTTCACCCGGCCCTCAACCACCATCGTGGCAACAACAACGATGCCTGTCCCGTTGGCCGAGACCTCCCCGAACAACTCATCTGCCTCCTGATCTACGCCCCGAGTGCTCTGCAAACACGCCACCGAACGCTGGGACACCACCTACTCCCTTGGCACCGATTTGTCCATCATTATAGAGATCTGGATCACCACGGTATCGGCCCCTGACAACTCCACCGCTAAACCCATCGGCTACAATATGATTCACTGTAACCACGGCAACAGACCCGGAGATGGCATCACCATAGTACACAAGGAATCGATCACCTGCACCATCACCGACGACAAAACCATGCCGATCAAGGAATACATGAACTTCCAGCCTCACACAGACGACAAAACAACCATCAAAGGTACCCTCGCTTGCGAATCAAACCGGCCTCAGCGACGCCTCTGCAAAAATTCATAACCCCACTCGCCATTGAATCTGAACTCTATGTCTTCCTGGGAGACCTCAACTTCTACCTGGATGACCCCACCGACACGAACTGCACTGACCTACTGGAAAGACTGGACAACATCAGCCTCAAGTAACTGGTAACAGACCCCATGCACAAAGCAGGACATATACTGGACGCCATCTTCAGGTCAAGCAACAGAATCTCGTACAGCCACAACATGGAACTCACCTGGTCAGACCACTCCTTCGTACACTTCACCCTCGCTGGATCCCCCCTGTACCACCAGGCCCGGACTGGCCATAGCGGGCACCGGGAAATCCCCCGGTGCGCCGCACGGGTGGGGGCCGGTTTTGGGCCTCTGGGGGCCGTTTTTGTTACAGGGCTGTTTTTGCAAAATCGTCCCTGTAACAAAATTGGCCGAAAACCGGCCCCGGCAAAGAGCTCAGCGGCATCTCCAACCCGCCCCCCCCCCCCCAGTGGGGAGGGGGGCCGGCCGAGCACTTTGCCAGGCAGCTTGTGGTTCCCAGTCTGGCCCTGTGTACCACCCCCAACCACCACACTCCGCAGCTGGGCCAAGGTCACTGGAGCACCAGTGGATAGACAGCCCTTCGCATCACACAGCCCAATGCCACCACCGACTTGAACTAAGCAGTAGAGAACTTCAACCCTTGGATCACAAGCTCCACTGACCGATCGATTCGCCCCCACTAGAACAGCCAACATTCAGACCCACCAAACGAGCCACACTGGTACACCCTGGAGCTCAGCACGTTAAAGTGCAGAGGCAATCAACCGGAGAGAAAATGGCTCACCAGCAGGAACCACACTGACCAAGCCACCTCAAGTTCGCCCTAAACATCTACTACCGCCAGCTCAAAGCTGAGAAGAAAGAAAGAAAAAAAAGGAGACCCGGACTCGTCAGATGGAGACCAGATTCAACCAAACTAAGGAACTCTTCATCATCGTCATAGTTCACCTGCCCGTCAGCCATCGAAAACTCGGTCTCCTCCACACAGCAACTATGAGACCTGGGATGTTGAGACCTCCTCAACATCCCAACAACCACTAATGCCGACCAACCGCTCGCTCTCCGCATGGGAACAACTCAGCACACCGAACACACCTACTCTAATGAACTCCATTCACTCAGAAGAACCTACCGACCCATGCCACAACTGACTATTTAATCTCAGAAGAGATGAGAAGCACCTTCCGACCCATGTCACAACTGACTATTTAATCTCAGAAGAGATTAGATCAGCCACCAGCTCACCACTATTCTCAACTACTCCATCACCACAGCCACCTTTCCCAACTCCTGGAAAAACGCAGATGTTACAATGCCCCCCGCCTCCCCCTTCAAGAAACCCTCGGCAGACACCAGCGAGCTCCAGAACTACCACCCCATCTCACTGCTCCTATTTCTGGCCAAAGTCCTGGAAAAGACCATACACCTCCAACTCATGAACACCTGGAAAGAAACAACCTGCCGGAACTCTCGCTGTCAGGTTTCAGAGCCAATCAACAGCCATCTGCATCCTGCTCAACAGAGGAGAATCAGCCACCTTGATCCTTCTCGACCTCTCAGCAGCCTTTGACACTATATCCCACCACTCACTCATCGATCGACTACGCCAGATCGAAATCACAGACAACGTGCTCAGATGGATATCATCCTTTCTCATGGGTCACACCCACAGAACCTGTCCTCCCCCCACCCTTCTCCTCACAACCCAAGCAAACCATCTGCGGCGTCCCTCAAGGATCATCACTCAGCCCAACCCTATCCAACATCTAAATTCCACCACTTGCAGACATCGTCAAATCCCACATCAACATCATCTCCTACCAAACTTGTCCTCTCAGCAGACCCCCACCTCGATGAAGACCAACTTTCTCAACCGTATGAAGAATATCGCAGCCTGCATGAAGAAAAACTGCCTAAAGCTCAACACTGAAAAAACCAAAATCCTGACCTTCAGCAGACACACCGCACTCTGTAACAATTCCTGGAGGCCATCAGACCTCAGACCCACCCTGCTCCGAAAGACCACGCCCGCAACCTCTGCACCATTCTGGATAGCAAACTCTCAAAGAAACATCATGTCAACGCCATCTCCTCAGCCTGTTTTTACACCCTCTACATGCTCCGCAAAGTCTTCAGGTGGCTCCCCTTCAGGATCAGACAAACAGTGATGCATGCCCTCATCACCAGCAGGCTGGGCTATAGCAATGCACTCTACACAGGCACCACCACCACAAAACTAATGAAGACTCCAGACCATCCAGAAGGCAGCAGCCAGACTGAAACTCAACCTGCCCAAGAGGAACCACATCACGCAGAACCTGAAAGACCTCTATTGGCTCCCTATCCAGAAGAGATGGCAATTCAACCTTCTGTCTCACGCATACAAAGCCCTCCATGACTAAGGACCCACTGACATGACCCTTCATCCTTAATTTCCACTGACCTCTCAGGAACCTTCTCTTCGCTCACTTCGTACAGTTAAAATGAATCTGCTGCCGACGCTCCCTCTCTCACCTTGCTGCCAAAGCCTGGAACACCCTCCACCTCTCGCTTCACCCTCGCAGACCCAATTCAGGAAGGGACTCAAGAACTGGCTCTTCGAAGAAGACCTACAGCACAGTGCCTGGATACCCTCTCAGGTGACAAGCTGGACTATATAAATACCGCTTGATTGATTGATAGGACGCAAGGTGATGGAAGAGTGTCAATCTTCAGCACTTTAAAAATAAGCCATTTTCACAAGCCACGCAATCTGTCACAGCCAAAGCTTGCACAACTTGTTAAGTCGAGGACTTCCACTGGAATAGAGCAATGATTACAAAAGCACGGCTGTCCAAACCGAGGATCCCATTGAAAAGAAGCCAAGATCAAGTGCACAATTATGGCCAACCCTAACTGATTTGTGGGATCTTTCCTTTTAATTTGCTGCTTCACAATCACCGAAAACAACTTTGTGGTTGTATTTGGTTATAGATATGTACCTTTTGATCGGATGTATGCGTATTGTTCCGACAAGAGTTAGAGTGTCTGAATAAAGCTTTTACAGTCAAACTTTAATCTGGCAGAATGATAATTAGGCAAATGGATACAAAAGTATTAGAAAGATGATCATGGATAAATCTGGCAGTGATGCAGCAGCACATCAAGATGAAAATCAATGAGTAAAATTAGTAAATGGAGGGGACTATAGTCTCACTTGTTCATCACGAATGGGAGAGTAAAGGTGTCAAATGGGCAGACAATATGAAAAAGACTGGGGGAAGCAAGTCTAGGTTACAAGTCAGATCCCCTCCTACTTTGTCCCACATGAAACCATGCCTGGTCCGAGTTGAGTTCCTGCCTTGCCTGTATTGGAATAGAACAATGGCTGCACCTTCTCACTGCATTGTTGTGCCTCAGATGAGACCATAGCTCCACCCATTCGCGTTCACTTACCATGACAACAGAGTCTGCTTCATAGGGCACATTGTAGTTTTTTGCTATTTCAATCAGGTACCTCTCCACCAGGATTTTTGGAGGTGCTTCCACACTCAACTTAAGCATTAACTGAAGAAGAAAAAAAAAAGAAGTAGGAAAAGGTCAAATGTTTCAGACAAGCGTTCTTAAGAAGGTGTAATTCAGGTATAAAGAACATGTTTTCAGTAACTTGTATAGTTGCATTTAGGCCATGATCATCTGCTGAAGAACGTTTACATAAACCAAATACTTAAAGACAATAAAGAAATAGAAGAGTGCACTTCAGAAAGAGCAGACCATATGCAGCAAAGAGGTATTCCAGAACCAGAGAATTATGAATGAAGAGTGGTGGGAAAATAGCCATGGAATGAAACCGAGCACTCCGCAGGGTCTTGGTGCACGTTTTTGTTACAGCAGTGTGCAATGGCAGGTAACAAGAACAATGTATGTCTCAGAGCCATATTTAGAGTCTGATACAAGTAAAGGAAGTCAGGATGGTGGAGAACTTTATATCCACCACCCTCCTTTTACACCGCCTGCCAAATTAAGAGTTTGACGCCAAACCTGCGGCGAACTCTGTGGGTTTATATGAATTGCCAGCTCAGAGGTTGATACAATGCCATTTAAAAGTTTGGTGTATGCTTACACCAAACCTTTGAAAGTATTAGCTTTCCCTAAAACAAACTTTCAAAGCGAGTTTTTTTTTCACTATCCATCACTGCCAGGAATAGCCAAGTGGTTACGCACAGTAAAAAACAAAACCTCACAATAGGGTGGATGGTCGGATGATTTACTTTCAATGGCCCATACCCCCCCAGGCTGCCGGAGGAAAGTTTACGTTAAATGAGTACATTTTTGTCCGTTGGCATTAACCTTGTGGTTCACCTCACTCAAAATCAGGCAGGTGGACCAAGAGCTTGGCGGACACGGTACTCCATGGTACTCTGCCGCCGCTGCGATGAAGTACCCTGTTCACCAAACTCAAAAATGACAATTAATTATTCTAAGAAGTGATGACCAATAGGCATGCCTGTAAAAAAACAATGGCGATACCAACCATTTTTTCAGTATTTATGACCTAAAGCACCAATGAACCAACAATGATCTGCTAGTCATTACCACAAATGAACAAGCATTGGGAGCTTGCAAAATAAAGTGAAGGAAGCAAAGGGCCAAAACGCATGCACTGCATGGTAAGCTTGGTAGAGACCGTAAACCGAATGTGCATCTATAGAGCGCGCGCACACAAACACACACACAATTTGAAAATCAGTTGCTGGAAAAGCCATAAATAATTCTGCTTCCTACAACCTCAATTATTTCAATCTAATTTGACATAAAACCAAGTTATTGAAGATTCACTGAAGTACCTTTTCATGCCACGATCAGGTCCAAACTTCCTCAGACATCACAGATCACCAACAAATGAGTTTCAGAAGTAAGACCCAAAGAGAGCTGGATGATATTTCAACCTCCGATAGGACCATGCTATCCTATATAACCTCAGTGGACACAGAAAACTATTGCAGCATTTTACATATCCAAGCTTCAAAAACCCACTGACAATTTTGGCAAACTTACTTAGAAATTATACCAAACCTTCAAAAGAGAAACACTTGTGTGGAAAAATTGATACAGCCATCAACTCCAAAAAAAGCATATTATTCTCCTACTACCCCAAGAACCATAACACTCTGGGGAAGTATAGAACCTTTTCAAAAGCAACACCAAATACACAAGATACTGCACATGCTTAGAAAAATGCCACTCAAATTACAACACTCACCATCTTAGTGAAGACTCCTTGCAACCAGAAAAATACCCATCCCTACCAACAGAAACCCTGTAGTCTTTCTTTCACAACAACATTACCAATAACGTAAAGCAGCAGTATAGAATCCCATTGGTGCCCTCGGGATCCATGCCACTGAGATATAAAATTGTGTGCATTGAGGATCATACCAATCGTAACTAAATCCTCAAAAAATGAACACCACATTTAAAGAACCAGTTGCCTAACAGTCATGATTCCCTACTAAAATCAAGATGGCAGTATCTTAACCAGGCAGACAACAGACCCAAAAGAAGTGTGTATCAGAAAGACCTTACAGATTGCCCAATGTTAACGCAGAACTTGTTAAATGAACAGAAATTGCCAGCCCTCTTCAAGGAACAAATAGGAGAACTAAACTCCCCAAACACAGCCAAATAAATAGTACACTAAATAAATTGGAGCTAGGAAAGGTGTATATAGGACTAACAACTATTCTGTTCCCGGTTTTAAAAGAAATCTTTAACTCTCTCTTTGTTGATCGGCAAAACATTGCCAAATCCTGGAATGAGGCCAAAATTGTACTTATTTTGAAACCAAATAGAGACCTAAAGAGATGTGAATTTTTATTGATGGACGGAATGCTCAACATCAAACACTCACCCTCAGTACAGTGATCGGAGCATAAATGGATTAGTTACTTACCTGTAATCCTAGTTCTCTTCCAGGGGTATCCTCATCAAAGTCATAAGCATTAGAATATTCCCGCCCATGTGCGGGACCCCAGAAACACTATATTATATGTGCCCCACACATATATATATATATATACACTTATATATATATATATATATATATATATATAAAAACATGCAATAGCAGCCAAATAAAAAACAGAGCTGAAATATGCTGTAAAGAATTTCCACCATACATGAGTAATAAGCATTAGAAACATGAGAAAACAACACCAAGTTTGTTTTAGAAACTGTTTTAATGCTCAGAAAGCAGTAGAAATTCTCATAACTCACTGGAAGCATAAAAAGCTCCCAGGCTGCATTGCAAACACACAGTCTAAAAAGACTGAAAAGCTAACCTGTAGCTGCATAGCAATAAACTGACACCGTGCCTTTAAGGCACCCATGACCCCCAGTATCCCATCATGCCTCAGGGGTGACAGTTAGGTCAGTTGTTCTTTTCGGAGACTGAAAATAAACCCAGTAACAGATAGGTTAACAATATCTCCTTATTAAAGAATGTCCTTTGCCCGGGGAGGCGGGAGGGTTGCTTATGACTTTGATGAGGATACCCCTGGAAGAGAACTAGGATTACAGGTAAGTAACTAATCCTTCTCTTCCAGGGGATCCTCATCAATAGTCATAAGCATTAGAATAGAATAGCGAGCCTCACCTCATCTCCCTGCGGGCAAAGGAGTAACAATACAGTAATAACCATATTAAGCCTAGTAACCACTAAGCTCGTACAGGCCGTAGGCTACCCAAATAGATTCCTCAAAGAGGCTTGTCCTACTTGAGTATCGGCCCTGGAATCAGATTCTAGGCAGTAATGCCTTGTAAAGGTATGAACTGATTTCCAAGTCGCAGCCTTGCATATCTCGGACATTGGAATGTCGTGCAAGAAAGCTACTGTAGCGGCCTTCCCTCTAGTGGAATGCGCTTTGGGTGACTTCAACAAAGGTTTGCCTGCAAGCTGATAAGCCAATTTAATGCACAAGACAATCCACCTCGCGATGGACCTCTTGGCTGCTGGAAAACCTGTTCGCATTGAACCATAGTTCACAAACAGTTGATCTGTTTTCCTAATCCCTTTGGTCATTTCCAAATAGAACTTGAACACTCTCTTAAGATCTAAGGAGTGAAGTGACCGCTCGGCTGGGGTCGTAGGATTTGGAAAAAACGAAGGGAGGGAAATGGACTGATTTATATGAATATCAGAAATTATTTTAGGCAAGAAAGATGGATGAGCCCTTAGGACTACCCTATTGTGATGAAACACAGTATATGGTTCTTTCGCACAGAGCGGTTGAATCTCGCTGACTCTGCGCGCAGAGGTAATAGCCACCAAAAAGGCCGCCTTCCAAGAAAGATGTTGTAAAGAGGCCTTGTGGATGGGCTTGAAAGGAGGTGACATTAACCTGGATAGAACCAGGTTCAATTCCCATGGAGGAGAAGGGTTTCGCACAGGGGGATACACTTTTTTCAACCCCTGGAGGAAGTCCTTAACCACTGGAACCTGAAAGAAAGAGATCTGATCAGGTGATTTTCTGTATGCTACTATGGCTGACAAATGCACCCTAATAGAAGCGTATTTTACACCAGCAGTTGCCAGGGACAGGAGGTATGGCAAGATGACGACCTCCTGCCCTTTAGTCGGATCTAGGTGACGATCCCTACACCATAAGAAAAACCTCTTCCACTTGAACGCATAGGACGCTCTCGTGGAAGGCCTCTTAGCCTCTTTTAAAATGTTCATGCATTCAGGAGGTAAGTTCAAATGTCCGTATTGCAGGACCTCAGGAGCCATGCTGTTAGGTTCAGTGATGGGAGGTTGGGATGCATTATCCTCCCGTTCATCTTGCTCACCAGGTCCGGCCTGCAAAGGAGTCGTCTGTGTGGACACACAGACAGATGTAGAAGGTCCGGGTACCACCACTGCCGCGGCCAATCCGGAGCTATCAGGATCATTTCCATGTTCGACCTGCGGAGCTTGGAAACTACTCTCGGAATCAGAGCCAGGGGAGGAAACGCGTAAGCGAATGTCCCTGACCAATCCATCAGTAGAGCATTCCCCTGCGTCCCTGGCCGGTGGAACCTGGACGCGAAGGCGTGGCATTTGGAGTTTTCGTCGTCTGCAAACAAGTCTATGGTTGGACGACCCCAGCAACGAAAAAGCTCTTCTACTACTTCGTCGTTTATCACCCAGTCTGGCTGATCTTCGAAGTGCCTGCTGAGTGAGTCTGCTTTTACGTTCAACTCGCCTGGAAGGTGCACTGCCACTATTGTGAGGCCTCGAGAGAGGAGCCAATGCCAGATTGTCTGAGCCTCTCGAGAAAGTGGGCGAGATCTTGTGCCTCCTTGTTTGTTCAGATAGAACATGGTTGTCGTATTGTCCGTCTGAACTAGGACTGAGTTGGACTCTATCGCTGGAAAAAAAGCTTTGAGAGCCAGGAATACCGCTCTGAGTTCCAGCATATTGATGTGGTATGTCTGCTCCTGCGCAGACCACTGGCCTTGAATTTGAAGCGGACCCATGTGCGCTCCCCAGCCTTGCAGAGAGGCATCCGTCACTATAGACTGGGTTGGAAGAGGTTGGTGAAACCGTACCCCCACCAGCAAATTCTTTCTCCGTGTCCACCATTTGATGGCATCTTTCGTCGCTTGGGAAAGCGTGATACGATCTTCCCAAAGCCCTGTCGCCTGGTCCCACTGATCCTCCAGAGCCTGCTGTAGAGGACGCATTCTCAGCCTGGCGTTTGGGATGAGAAAGATGCAGGATGCCATGGAACCCAGCAGGGATGCTACTTGCCGGGCTGTTGGGAGCCGAGATTCTAGCAGGATTCCACATTTCTGACTCATGGAAAAAAGTCTCTCCTCCGAAGGAAACGCTTTTCCCACTTTTGTGTCCAGAACGGAGCCTAGGTAGTGGATTGACTGTGTAGGCCGCTGGACTGACTTCTCCAGGTTCACATGGAGGCCGAGCCTGTGCAACTGGAGCAGACACAGATGTAGATCGTGCTTTACCTGTACAGAAGATGGACCTTTTAGGAGCCAGTCGTCCAGGTATGGGTAGATGAAGAGTCCCCTCTTGTGAAGAAAAGCCGCCACCACTGCCATGCATTTGGTGAAGACTCGTGGTGCGGACTGGAGACCGAAGGGTAGGACTTTGTACTGGTAGTGTTTGTTCCCTACGACAAACCTCAAGTACTTGCGATGTTGTTGAGCAATAGGGATGTGAAAGTACGCATCTTGCAGGTCCACCGAACACATCCAATCTCCGACTTGAAGATGTGGGCATATTTGGTGAAGCGCTAACATGCGGAACTTTTCTCTGATGATGAACTTGTTTAAAAGTCGCAGATCGAGTATTGGTCTGAACTTGTCCTCCTGATCTTTTTTGGGGACAAGAAAATATCTGGAGTAAACTCCCTTTCCTCTTGAGCGAGAGGAACCTCCTCTATCGCTCTCTTTTGCAGTAGTACTTTTACCTCTCTTCGGAGCAAGGTTAGTTGGTGAGGGTAAGCGCTCTTTGGAGGGGTGTTCTTCGGAGGCGCACGGAAACGTAGCCTGTATCCATTGCGCAGTATATTCAGCACCCACTGATCCTTTGTGATGCTGACCCACTCTGCCAGGTGTTGTGAAGCACTTCCTCCCACTGGAGTGGGTAACGGCGCCAGAGGAAGCCACTGCTCAGGCCTTTCCTCCTCTTGTGGTGTTAGAGGATTGTTGGTGACCTCCTCTACCTCTGCCGGGTTTACCTCGAAACTGGGATTTCCCTTGGTTCTTATTTTGGGACCACTGAGGGGTTTGAACCCTCTGTTGAGCCCCTCTCCCCCTGTTGGTCTTGAAGCGGCGCTTGAATTCTTTTTTCTTCTCCAAGCCCACCGCTTTCACTGTGTCCAGTTCCGTCTTCATTCGGGTCATTTCCTCATCAGCATGTTCCCCGAAGAGAGCGGAACCCGAAAAGGGGAGATTAAGGATGCGATGCTGAGCATCCGGCTTCAGGCCTGTAAGGCGCAACCATGCCGACCTCCTGGCACAAACCCCATGTGAATAGGAATGCGCCGCAAGGACAGCACCATCCGCAGCCGTGCTTATCATCTGATTCGCCACCAGACATCCTTCAGTCACAGTCTCTTCAAAATCCTGCTGGTCTTCCTTTGGCAGCTTCGATTTGAACCTTTCCATAGAGTCCCATAAGGCTCTGTCGTATCGACCCAGAAGCGCAGCCGCACTAGAAACCTTAAGAGTGGAAGCAGCTGAGTTGCAAACCTTGCGACCCCAGGAGTCTTGAGATTTGCTGTCCTTGTCTGGTGGGACTGAAGAAGAACCGGCAACTGCGTGTGTCTTCCTCGCCGCTGCCACAATTACAGAGTCTGCTGGAGGGTCAGATTTTACAAAAACCGGGTCAGAAGAGGCCGGTTTGTATTTCTTCTGAATGCGGGCTGGCACCGCTCTGATAGCCGCCGGAGTTAGGAAAACCTCATTGACAGGATCCATAATCCCCGGGACTAATGGCAGCAGAGGACGGGAGATCGCTTTTTTGTGTAAAGTCTAAAAAATGACTGTCGTTGTAACCTGAGGGACAGACATTTCAATGCTCAGCTTCTGAGCTCCTCTTTGCAAGACATCTAAATATGTGCCAATGTCATCCACTGGGGAGGATCTGGACGTAGGACTGTCCGTCAATGTAGGGGAGTAGTCCCTCTTGGAAGACCTGGTAGAAGAGGTAGATGAAGTAGACGGAGTTCGTCGACGTCTACGGTGAGCACTGTGCCTCCTCTCTCGTGATCTTTTTGAACGCTCCTCCCGTCTAGGAGAGCGAGATCTGACCCGATCTTCTGAATGAGGTTCTTTCCTGGGAGATCGGGACCTTCTGGGAGATCTGGTTGGTGTTCTCACAGGAGATGTGCGCCTGGGAGGACTACGCTTGTCCATCTCCTCTACCAGATCCTGAAGAGGAGACCTGTGCTGTGGGCTGGCATATTCTTGCATACGTTTTGTAGCCCCAGAATCTCTCCAATGGTCCAAAGACCTGTACCATCTAGGTGAAAGTCTGATTCGCCCCGTAGAAGGGTCTGGCCGACGCTCAGGAGATTTGCGCACAGGACTTCTGGACTTCGAAGATGTAGTTGAGGAGCCAGAAGACCGTGAAGTGGAATGACGGGAAGCTGACTCCGTTACCATAACCACATCTGAAAACCTCGACGTCGAGCGATCTTCCCTCGCCGTCGAGTGCCTTCGGGGAGTCGGCGGGTCAAACAATCTTGACTTTGACTGACTCTGCGAGGATTTATGGTCTCTCGACGTCGAGTGGCGATGAACAGCCGCCGACGGAGTTCCCTGTCTCGATGTCGAACGGCGATGACCGGCCGCCAACGGAGTTCCCTGTCTCGACGTCGAACGGCGATGACCGGCCGTCGACGGAGCCCTCTCTCTCGACGTCGACTGAGGATGTCCAGTCGTCGACGGAGGTCTTTCTCTCGACGTCGAACGACGATGTCCAGCCGTCGACGGAGGTATTTCTCTCGACGTCGAACGACGATGTCCAGTCGTCGATGGAGCTCTCTGCCTCGACGTCGAACGGTGATAACCAGCCGTCGACGGAGTCCTCTGCCTCGACGTCGAATGTCTGTGCGATGACGGCGGAGGGGTATTGGACACCCTCGACGCCGAGAGCTGACGAGACACCGACGGAGACTGCCTCCTCGACGCCGATCGACGTTTTCCTGTCGACGGCGGAGGGGTCTTGGTCCTCGACGCCGAACGTCGTTTCTTTGACGACGGCGGAGGGGGTCACACTTCTCGACGCCGGTCGTCGCCTGGATGACGACGGCGGAGGGGTGACCTCCCTCGACGCCGGTCGTCGCCTGGTTGACGATGGCGGAGGGGTCTTGGATCTCGACGCCGACCGTCGCCCGGTTGACGGCGGCGGAGTCCCCTTCCTCGACGCCGGAGGGGATTTCAACGATGGAACTGGATCCTTCGACGTCGTCGACGTACCTGGTCTTCTTTTCGACGGCGAGCCCGCCGTCGAAGGTAGTTTAGAAGAGAGATGATCCACCGGTGGTTCTTTTCTCAGCGCCGAGCCCGACGCTGAAGGTGAAGGGAGTGAAGACTTCTTTCTGGAAGATGTATGAGCCTTCTTGGAGCCCTTCTTCACCGGAGATCTTCCTCTTGATGACCTGTGAGCCAGGCCATAAATACGAATCCTCTCCCTGTCTTTGAGAGTTCTTCCTGACAGGTGTTCACAATGAAGACAGGTGCCTGGATCATGATTTTCAGGCAGACACAGGATACAGACGTCGTGGTTGTCTGATTTGGCCTTCTTGTTGCCACAAGAAGGACATTTGTCAAAGAGTGAAGGCATTCTCAGGAGAAAATGTTCACAAAACTGACTAAAAAAGACAGTATCTTACTTGACTAGATGTTAAATGTCAAGTAAGAGCAAAAAGTTGTTAAAAGAGTGAATTTTTCTGTCAAAAAACAGAAAATTAGTGGAGCTGTGTAACCAGGGTCCTTCTCTGAAGGAGCCAGAAAGAACAACTGACCTAACTGTCACCCCTGAGGCATGATGGGATACTGGGGGTCATGGGTGCCTTAAAGGCACGGTGTCAGTTTATTGCTATGCAGCTACAGGTTAGCTTTTCAGTCTTTTTAGACTGTGTGTTTGCAATGCAGCCTGGGAGCTCTCTATGCTTCCAGTGAGTTATGAGAATTTCTACTGCTTTCTGAGCATTAAAACAGTTTCTAAAACAAACTTGGTGTTGTTTTCTCATGTTTCTAATGCTTATTACTCATGTATGGTGGAAATTCTTTACAGCATATTTCAGCTCTGTGGCTGCTATTGCATGTTTTTATATATATATATATATATATATATATATATATATATATATATATATATATATATATATATATATATATATGTGGGGCACATATAATATAGTGTTTCCGGGGTCCCGCACATGGGCGGGAATATTCTAATGCTTATGACTATTGATGAGGATCCCCTGGAAGAGAACCATTGTTTCTTTGCTCCCCACGCCACCCCAATTTGGACCAATTATATACAAATCAGTCTTGACCCTGCTACCCATAGGAAAAAAAGTCCAGCCCAACTGCTAGGCCAGTCCTTCCTGGACTGGAAAGAAGCCTCATCGGACCGGTTTCAGGGTATCACCCATCATCAGCCTAAATCCAGTGGCACGGCTAGCATGCCATTGGATTGAAGTTAACCTGGCTGTTGAGGAGCGATACCTCGAAACTAGTCCCAGGATGCCTGTTTCCAGTCCAGGGAGGACCTGGCCTGGCAGTTCTGGCAGGACTGTTCCTGTGGGAGCAAGGTGACGTCTGATTTGCATAAGACTGGGTCCAACCTGGAATGGCATGGTGAACACAAATAAAACGACAAATTTAAGCCTAGATCTCTGTACGGGGGTAAATGTTTGACAATTTTCAGCATTCCGTCCATCACTTTTTTCTGTTGCTATAATTTTATAGACGTATCACACTACTAAATAGTGATGAGATTTTCTTTGGAATCCTTGCTAGGAGTGTCGTATGGTGTATCGGCCTCTTTCTGAGTACATGTTAAGTTAGCATGGCTTGTTCGAAGTTTAAACGCCATTTTTCATTTTGCTGCTTCTGCACACGACACTGCTTGGCTGTTTTTACTGAGTTAGCTTTCACGAAGGTCTATACATGAGAAAAGGTTTGTTTTTCGACATCTCTAGACATACATCGTGTCCCCAGTCTGTACAGTGAGTGCTAAGCCGCCAAGGTTATCATAACGTGCGAGCCTGCTTATCGGCGTGTCCATGTAACACATTCTAGACACAACAATTTGGCAGCTGCAAGCCAAGTAGGATTCTGGCGCCTTTATCATAGCACACTTGCCAGAATTGCACACACTTGGAAGATTCCAGGCATGCAGAGAGACTAACCGGTCCTGATGTAATTTACACTTACTGAGCGGACAGGTAAATGGGGTCTCCCTAAGTAAGCTCAAGAGACCTTCTATAGTTTTATAATACGTAGTTTCTAGATAGGGAGGGTGCTTTAAATAGGCGTTTTTCATCACCTGTTTTCACTATCATGGTAACATGATTCATCCTTTTGTATTTTATGGAATTGTAACCATGCTGCCCATATTATTATTATCCATATGTATGCTGATGTTGATTAAAATACTGCGCTTGAGATCACGTCGTTAAAATAAACAATTTAACCTTACCGTGTCTCTATTTTACTTGTTGTGGACTGGTATGAGCGTATAGCAAAAGAGTGTTCTCACTTCCCACCATTCCTGAGATGGTCCTAAGTCGCATGTTCTAGGTTGTCTAAACATTGGTTTCTTTGCTGTAGGACGAAGAGCTAATGTGACACTGGTTGCTAGTCTGGTAGGGGATTTTGGGTAGTAAGGTGAGTTTTGGCACACCCTAATTCACTGATGTCCTAAGACTCTGTGCACAGTTCTGTGCTTGCGCAGAATCCCTATTACAGGAGATCTGATATTATAACTGAAGACTTGATTCACAAAGATCAACAGGGCTTCATCCTGGGGAGACAAATCTAAAAACAGACCCAATTATTAATTTGAGCTATCGACTTGGTAGAACAAACTCAGACTCCACTAGAGATAAGCTCTGTTAATGGTTTTAAAACCTTCAAAAGGGACAACTGGCTGAACTTATTGGCAATAATAAATTTGTTCGGTATTAACCCTTTGCATGAGCGGCACATTTTTGCGCTTTGCGGGCAATTTACATAGTGGGCGGGATTCGGACGGCCCCCGGCCGTCGTGAACACATGCCCACCGTGACTCATGACGGCCGGGGGCCGCCATGAGCATGCGAGGGGTTAAAGGGGACTTTGCCAGAACTATTCAGATTCTATAGAAGGCTCCCATAGCAAGTCTTAATAAAGGGAAACTCTGGCAACCAGTTTCAGCATAGGAAGATGAAAAGATTATTAAACAGAATCAATCACATAACCAGGGCTTTTGGGGTATATGTTTAAGGAAGAAAATCTGAAATTCTGAAATAGAATATGAACTGTAATGACCATCGAACAAACCAGGACATTAGATATCTAGGCATAAACATAAATCAGAAAGCTTCAGATATCGCAACAATGAACCTTGATAGGAGGAGACTGGTAAATGCCTTAAACAATGGGATAATATTCCACTAACAATATATGAAAGCTTGAATCTTCTCAAAATGTCGATTGTTGAAAATCAACTTACACTTTTAACTAAATTCTGCTAAGCTTCGATATGAAAGCTCTAGGAAAACAACTACGTAAAATCAATAGTTTTATTTGGAGATCAAAATAGAAATGGTGTCGTGGAAAAAGCTAAGCAAGGAACAGATTACAGGCAGATTCAGTCTCCCAACTTTCAGCCCAGTTTCCCTGTTTAGACAACTATTGTGTCTGTCATCCCGAGGTATGCATATTAATGGATACGTTTAATATCTCCTAACTCTTGGTTGACGAATTGATTAATCATCAACTTCTTGATTCTTTCAGACAGCAAATTTTAACGCTGCGCTGCAATTACCGTCCGTTAATCCAAGGTCAATATTTGTTTTTCCTTGAGACCACCATAAAAGTAAGCCTACTTCACTTCGTAATTTAGTCTGTTAACACATTAATGTGTTTAGGTAATTGTTTTCCTTGATACCCCTGCACACTCCTTTGGGCTCTGCACAAATGTGATTTTTCAACATGGTGTTGTTTATTTGTAACTTTCACCTTTGCCCTCCTCTCACACGGTCCGTCTCTAGTTTAATTGATTGAATTGTTTTTAATAAAATGAAATATGATAATATAATAAATTGTTATATTTGTTTAGGGTTATATATCTGGCATTACACCTTGTGTCCTGAAGATGGTCTAATGGACTGAAGCCACTGAGACCGAAACGTCGACATTTCCGCCAACTCCAAGAATTTTTTTTATTTAAACCATATTTATTGATCACAGGATAATATTGGTTTTGTTACTTTTAGGAGCTGACGTTTGGTTATGAATTGTGTGTTCAAATTCATTTGTACATCTTTTCCATAACTTTCTTTGCTGACATCTATTGTATTGATTTGTACCCTTCTCTATGTTTTATCAGATAAATTTCTTCTTCTGACTAGGATCTTCCGTGTGCTTTGCTTTTCTTTTGTGCTTTGTGAATCATATATATTGTTTTTGGTTGTCTTGTTGGACACCGTGGAGTCTGACTATATTGCATTGACTCACAAGTTACGTTTGAATTATAACTACTCTGTGAATTAAGTGAAATCCCTTGTAGACTCCCCCCTACTTGATCAATTTCATTGCCCAAGCCTACAAGGGTATATTGGGTTTGCCAAATCCTCTGAAGTTCCTGTTTAATGTCATGGAACCTTATACTGTCGATGACATCAGCTCAGGCTCTGCAATTGACAGCACCGACATTAAAGGGCATTTAATCATCAATGTAAAGTAAACGCTTAACATGAGCTATGATGTTAAGACCTACTTTAAGGATGAAATCCATAAAATAAAAACGGTAGTTAAATGCCTTCAATAGGACAAGAAGAGACTTGGTAGTCACACTTTCCTTTAGCTCCCACCCACCCGTGAAATAATGTCTTTACAACAGGGAAGCGATTACCTTGCATTACATGTATAGAGATAAAGTTCACGTTTGAGCTTCAAATCACAGCAAGAGAAATTACATTAAAAAGGACCAAGGTTAAGCTACATGATCAGTCCTCACAATTGTGCAATGTGATGCATTCACAAGTGATATTGTAGAGAAGAGTGAAGAGTAAGTATGCCTATTTTCAAACCAGACAAATGTGCCATAAAAATGAAACTCTAAAGAACAAGAAAGCCAAGGAGTTGCTTAAAATACTGTAGAAATGGCCTGGCATGCGTCACCCGAAGCCCAATCACGATAGATGCATTTAAGCCACAAAGAAAGATTTTACCTCACAACCTGCCTACACCCCAAGATTATAGACCTCATACACCCTGACGAATCTGGCTTTGTTGCAAGATTAATCAGAGGCATTTTTGTTAAAATATCATCAAAAGAATTTCTCTGTGCAAAATATATAACACAAACTATTAACAACAACTGTGGGCAAAAGGTCACTGTGACAAAAAAAAATGCCTCGGAATATTCCCAGGTTGGCGCTAAATCCAAAGTGAAGGTAGGAACTTCCTGTCTCACCCGGAATCCACAGTTAGCCCTGCGAAATGCCCTAGACCGGTTCTTTGGCTCAAGAGTGGGCAGAAACATATCAGCAATATTAAGGATGAGTCTGACATTATTCCAATTGATTAGCCGTGATGTTTTCTAATCATACTAAAGGTACCACACATTTAAAGAAATTCCTTGTTGTTTATCCTAAGGTATTTTTAACATATTTCCTGATCTGGATACTTGTAATATCCATGATTAGATCATAGCTAAGAACTCCCTCACACGTAAGGTGGAATCAACCCTCATAGTACCATCTTACCAGGGTGGGATGGCCAATAATGAAATAGGTCACATTACGTGGGCGAGACCAACTCATCCAATAATAATGGCTTTTTTTCGGAGTCCTAGGTAGAAAATCAGTTTGCCCTGTATAGACAGTCCACTGTACCTTTTGCGTATGGTTAACCATACCTCAGTGAAAGCTAACTCTAGGAGGTCCCATGGACACCTACGTCCTAGAGAAAGGCTGCCCTATATAGCTCCCTGATCACAGCATTAGCCCTGAGAGTCTGGGATAACAAAAGGAATACAAAATGGTTTATCCATATTCCCCTCCCCATGCACACCCCTACAGGGCAATACAGACTTCTCCCCTAGTCAAAACAGATGGGACTTCCAAGACTGTGGGAAATTTTGTAGAACACTGAAAGATATGCTTGAAGGAGGACAAACAGAAACTTTTCGACCAACTTACAGATCAATTCTGGCTCCAGGTAAAGGACTGCATTATGTATTTCCTGGTACAAAATTGGGTCCTTCAGCCACATATATGAAAGGCAGCGACATGAGACCTCACCCCATTTGTAAAACACTTCCTTAACCATCATAGTGAAACGAGTAAATTCCAGTTATTGAACAAATTACCACCAAGTGAGCGTCTACCCTTACAAGATGCATGGGAAGAAAGAGGACGACCGATAGGAGAATATAATTACCTGAGAGTTACCATTGATAGCCACATTGGCAGTAAAAAAACTCTTCGGAAAATACTATACCAATGTAACTACATCACCATCAAATTAAATGTCATGGGACACTCTCAAGGTGCTAAATGCTGGAGACAATGTGGGGGACTGGGCTCACTCACCCATGAATTCTGGTCCAGTCCAAAACTTCAGCCCTACTTGCAGTCTGTCCTCAAAACAATCGAAGAGGTATAAAGGACACACGTGGCACGTTGCAGAGAGATCATCCTGGCTGGATTCCCCCTCAGAAGAAATATACTCCGTGTATGATAGGAAAAACAAATTTATCTCCCACCTACTAGTAGAAGGAAAGCATTGTATACAGTCACTCTGGGATTCGAACGGGGTACCTAGGGATGGTGCTTAGTTGGGCAGTCTGGTGGATCCCAGCACTGGAGAAAATCTCAAAAACTACCCAGGAAGAAGGAGAGATGGCTGCAATCCCTACACACTGTAGAAGAATCCCACCAGAAACTGTATGCCACTAAGAAGGATACTTGAAACTGAAATGAGACCAACTGTCAATTGACTATTCTTGTACTCATAATTAATTGTCAGGCCAGGCCCAGCAGTCAACCCCTCGCCGTTGATGGCCAAAGGCCTTGTGCAACTGTGTTGGCCGCAGACGTATCGTAATAAAATCTGATTTTACATTAAAAAAAAAAAAGATTCACTGAAAAAATAAAGGTTGAAGTGGAGTTATACTTAGGCCTTCTATTTTTACAAAACTACAGTTTTATTAACAGAAAACACAGAAATTCACCAGTTGTACATAACTGATATAGGTATGACTTGCACCGCTATGATGCACTGCTTATGACCTCCCATATTACATCACTGATGGCATCTGAAATCTACGGCGGTGCAAGTTATATTCATGTCAGTTATGTAGAACTGGTGAGATTGAGTGCTTTTTTTGGTTTGAACACTGTAGTTCTTGCATTATTAGTTTACCTACGTATAACCCCACTTTAACCTTTATTTTTAAAGTACATTTCTAAGATTTATGTTAATGTTAAATTGAAATCTTCTTATTTACGTATACCTTTAGCCATACATATGCCATTTGATGTCCGTTAGGCTGTACATAAGCAGGGTGATTTTTTTAGATGCCTTGCCTTTTTACCACCCACAGCCTATGACGTCAGGTGCATATGCTTAGCAATAAATGCTAATCCTTTTCTTCGGATCTGGGCGCTGTCATTTGCTACTGGGAAGTATAGAGGGTACTATCATACTGGTGTCCTGTGGCCAATTATAGAATTCACAGTAACTAGATAACCACATTATACCCTTTTGTCATATGGCTCATCAAGTACCAGAGTGGGTAAGAGTTGAGCAGTCAAAGTTTACTTTAAGAAGTTGTAGGGTATAGCATGAAGGAGCAAATAACACAATGAATTCAGTACCCAATGAGTGCTATGACATCAAAAAAGAATGTGACTTTATTATTAAGCATGTAATTTTAGAATGTGCACAAAAAAACAGAACCTTTGGGGGGGGCAATACACAACTGATAATGTATATATACGCATTTTACATGCTAGGATTTCCAATAATGCGCAGGCAAATGGCTGATGTTGCTGAGTAAGTGACAGACCAAGTGGGACATTAAAACCAAGATGCTCATGCAATTAGGGATTATTTAGGGAGATGGTCAACGTGGAACTCAGTGAGTAGGTAGTATGGAAATGCTCCACGGTACACTGATAAGAAAAATGTTTCTTGTATGGCTAATAAGTGGTGATGAATACTTGACTGGTATAGGGTCTTACAGAATAGGTGAAGGAGGTGATTTCTGATGTTAACAAGGTTTCATTTAGCAGGAATATTAGAAGGTGACAGCGAATTTAGACAGCCCTTTGATGCGCTAATGAAAGGCAAAGGAGGCTGTTCTAGTAACGTATTAATCCGACACCGTTAAGGTTATTTGATCCCAATCGATTGCATTTTACTCTTCAATGACCCGAGACTTTCAACGGAAAGTAAACTACTATCGGAACAAACTGGATTTAGAAAGGCTCTCAGCATCAGCTAGTAATGTGCAACAGAATTTGGTAACGGTGAGGGAAGTCAGAGGTTGTTAAATGCATATCAGCCAGGAGAGCGCCAGTAAATGACGTTTCAGTGTTAACATTTTTTTAAAATGCTGTGCTTTCTGGCTCATGTTGGTCTTCTTATTTGATTAAGTCCTTATTTCCATCAATGATGAAAACCACTATTTTGGTCAATGTTCCTCTTTACAGCCCACATCCTGCCTAAATATTTATATCAAGCGATTTTCCAATGTTTTAGCTTCATGGGTAGATAAATACCTCCCTGTAGTAATTCACGAGTACCAGAAGGGTTTTGTAGGGAAAGAGCTTAAGCATTGTAGAAAGGAGTACTTACTGCTCCTACTGATAATGTTAGGAGGATAATCAATTTCATACACTTGTCAGAGAGAGAAGAGGAACAAAGGTGTCACTCCTTAAAGTCTACACAGCAAGGTGTGCTGCTTTCAGGTGAAAATGCCACTCTTAAGAAAGCTAAAATAAACAATCTGGGGCAACTGCCTGAATACTGGTCCAAAAGGAACTCTTATGCAAGTTGATCCTGGGGAAGAGAAACAGGTTCCCACTGCTTCCTTTTTTGTTTGCTCCCAATTAGAAGGCCTACATTGCCCTGGCAGATACCATGAACAAGATCATTTACTAACTTCAGAGAGTCACCTCTGCAATTCTTGCAATCCATTTGTTCATTTCTGTCTAAAATACTCTGGAATTCTAACACTAACACCAAATGTTAAAGTATGTAGTGCACTCTGGGCTATTTCGTAGACTGGGCCTAATGGAGTTCCATACATTTTGGACAATCTGTTGTGGCTAAAGTGCCAATAATAGAGAATATAAAAGCTCACTGTCATTGCATTGATGAAGGCCAACCAATTATATTTGTATTTATTTTTTCCATGTCCAGTAACAGAAGAACATAACTTGCAGTAGAGCATAGTATCAATGTCTTCATTACAATTAAGTCAGTGCACATCACATCTGGCTATTTTGACTTACATCTCGTTGGGAGGGAGAGGCATAACGCTTAAATGTTTGTCATTGATCATCAATTCACAATCTAAAACAGTGAACACACAATTTCCCAACTCCATTCCTGGCCAGTGTTTTAAAGCAACCAAACTATGATTGATTAATTAAAATAAATCGGTTCCATAACTTACTGAACAGTCCTAAAAGGTCACTGTACCAGATACTTGAAATCACAGAGATCACTCTCCTAGATTAACTTTATTTATAATCTTGCTGATGGTATAAGCCAGTGGAATGAAGAGAAAAGAGTTCCCTAACATATCTCCAAGCAGGTCTCAGATCCAGTAGGTTAGCATAGGTCTAAGCGATTGAAAAGCAAGGATGGCTCACAGAGGGTGAATGGCAGGTCAAGGTTTGGGACACTTGGAGGATGGGTATGTTGACTTTGTTTATTAATGATGCAAGACTTGTGAGCATTCATCTCCAAATGTACTAAAGAAATACCTCTACTAGCACAAACAAACCATAAGCAATGGAAGAAGAGGGGACACTGTACGTATTAGAGCTGTCTTTGAGCAGGGAATAAAGTCATAATCTAAGGAGACCCCATTTCATCCTGCAAATTAAATTATTTGTATTATGCTGAATGAACAACTCGCTCCTCTCGTGACTTATCTTGGTTAAATTCAGTTATGTTGAGTTAGTCCACAGCTTTGTTTTTATACCTGGGCTACATACGAGTTACATCTGCTTTCAATCTGGAAAAGTAGATGCCTTCTGGTGTTATCTCCTCAAATTATGGTCCTCACTTGTTTGATCCTCAAAATGGCAAGAAAGCATTGACCTTTTCCCACGAAGCCATGTGTGATTTGATCAGCCCAGATGTTTATTTGAACTAGTTACATGCAACTGTTATCTTACTCTTTCATTAACAGTCCCGATCTGGTTTGTCCTGCACAGCTTCCCATATTCCTTGCTATACTTTGCACACAGCTGATCTGCCACCTGCAATAAATAAATAAAAACTTAGCATAGCTTTACATTTTTTTAAAAAGGTACCACTTTCCTCCCCAACATCCCTAGTCAACAATTTATCCAGATATATTCTAAGCATGCCGTCACTTCAAGATCTAGTGCGTACAAATCACTTGAGGTATGGGCTCGCTATAAAATCACGCACAGTCTCACACACACACATCACATTCCGTAAGACACCCAGCAACCACGGTCTAAACCTAAAGATAAACGTTTGTATAGTAAGTAATTTAACAACCGAATCCAGCTTATTACATTTCAACATGATTTGCAGAAATGATTAACAGAGGACAAGCAGGTTCATTCTCATAGATTAAATGGAGAGATACCAGTCAATATTTTTAAAACATAAATAAAGTCACCGGCGAAGAGTGGTCTTGGAATTCAAAATTGCTTTCAACACGGTAAGTTATAGGGTTTTACTCAACAGATCTCCTTAATTATGTGTTAGTTTATGAACATCTTATTACTTTCAGACTGGTAGGGGCTTAAGTGAACAGACTTCCATGTGTTGCTGAAAACAAAGTATGATTTTCTTTTGTCAGCAATGCTTATTAAAATATAATTCCTACATTTACCATGGCTCGATAGGATTCCTGCTGATATTTTTCCATCAGAAAACTCCGTATGGATCCCCTACATGAATATCATCTCTAATGCAATTGCGGCGGGGGAGGCTATTCTTGCATCCTGGAAGGGTGCAGGGATCTGCCGATTTTTAAGAAAGGGAATCCTAGTATTCCTTCGAATTACTGCCCAATTAGTCTTATAGACAATTTACAAAAGGTTTTTTGTAAATAGGATTGGGGGCATCTTTTAGACTTGTGTGATGAGAAACAAATCGTTTGAACCTGCAGGCAGGCTTCAGATCCAAAACAAGAGCTATTGACCAAGTTTTTAGATTTCTTCTTGTTAGGTGGTAGGGAATGCATGGGGGGGGGGGGGGGGGTTGGGTCACCTTTTCAGGGCATTTATTCATCTTCGTAACCGCATTTGATGTGGTCCCCAGGAAAAAACTGTGGGAGGATCTCTGACGGATGGAGATTCCATCAAACGTACTGCACGTAGTTAGTCTTCTGCACGAGGGAAATTTTGCCAGGGGCCGGTGTGGCACAAACAGAGAACTGACTGAGGCTATTCCAGTTGAAAAGGTGTGTGCCAAGGCAGGGTTTAGGCACCCATGCTTTTTCTTCTATAGATTAACAACTTTGTTAGATATCTGTCAACAAACAGCTAACCCGCTATCTCGAAGACAACAACATCCTGGACCCTTCCCAATCCGGTTTCCGCAGCAACCACAGCACCGAGACCGCCCTCATCGCCTCCACCGACGACATCAAGATCCTGATGGACAAAGGAGAAACAGCCACCCTCATCCTCCTGGACCTATCAGCAGCCTTCGACACAGTCTGCCACCGCACCCTATCAGCATGCCTCCATGACGCCGGAATCCAAGAGAAGGCCCTGGCCTGGACCACGTCCTTCCTCTCCGGCAGAACCCAGACCGTCCGCCTCCCACCCTTCTGCTCAAAAACCACCGAGATCATCTGCGGCGTCCCACAGGGATCCTCCCTCAGCCCGACGCTGTTCAATATCTACATGGCACCGCTCGCCCATGTCGCACGACAACATAACCTCAACATCATCTCCTACGCCGACGACACCCAGCTGATCATATCCCTCACTGAAGACCCCCACACCGCCAAAGCCAACCTCCACAGAGGAATGAAGGCAGTCGCCGACTGGATGAAGGACAGCAGACTGAAGCTGAATTCAGACAAGACGGAGGTCCTCATCCTCGGACCCACCCCATCAGCCTGGGACGACTCCTGGTGGCCCACATCGCTAGGCACAGCCCCGGAACCGCCCGACCACGCACGCAACCTGGGCGTCATCCTCGACTCCGCCCTCTCCATAACCAAGCAAGTCAACGCCGTCTCCGCGTCCTGCTTCAACACCCTTCGAATGCTCCGCAGGATCTTCAAATGGATCCCTCCCGACACGAGAAAAAACGTCACCCAGGCCCTCATCACCAGCAGACTCGACTACGGGAACGCCCTCTATTCAGGAACAACAACCAAGCTCCTGAGACGACTACAACGAATCCAGAACGCCTCGGCACGTCTGATCCTCGACGTCCCCCGGCGCAGCCACATCACACCCCACCTGAGAGGCCTACACTGGCTCCCTGTCAACAAGAGGATCACCTTCAAACTCCTCATCCACGCACACAAAGCACTACACAACACCGGATATCACATACCTCAACGACCGACTCAGTTTCCACACCCCCAACCGCAGCCCCCGCTCTGCCAACCTCGCCCTCGCCACAGTTCCTCGTATCCGGAAAACCACCGCCGGCGGCAGATCCTTCTCCTACCTCGCCGCCAAGACCTGGAACGCTCTCCCTACCAGCCTACGACAGACCCAGGACCTGCTGGCCTTCAGAAGACTTCTCAAGACCTGGCTCTTCGATCAGTAGCAGCCCCCCCCCCCCCAGCGCCTTGAGACCCTCACGGGTATGTAGCGCGCTTTAGAAATGCAGTGATTGATTGATTGATCTGTTGAATTGTGTCAACAATTCTCCCACCCCGGGGGAAACAATAAATCCTGGTGCTTTTCTTCGCTGATTTTGTTGGCCAAAACTAGGAGGGGTTTACAAAACCCGACTGATAGTTTAAACCACTTCTGTTTGGAGCATGACTTTGAAATAAACATCACCGAAAAAAATTGGTGGCATACTCAAGGACAGGTAAGGTGAGGAATGCCATCAGCTTAAGAAAGGAACCACTATAAAAGGGTGGGGAAGTTTCGCTACCTAGAAATCTGGCTGGCAGAATCTGGCTTTTGGGAACCGTAGATTTTAAAAAGCTCCCTGCCATGGAAATCTACAATTCTCAAGCAAGCGGAGTAGCTTTATTCGGAACTGAGCTATGGGGCCATTGCAACTTGGATACAATGAGCGTTGCTTGGAATAATTTTCTTACAGCCCTTACAGGCTAAGGGAGGGGTACCCCATGACTGCCACTACGGTTGAATCTTGGCACTCCTGAAATGGCAAAATTGGCTGCATTGAGACCACTAGTATACTGGGTACGAATTTGGAGGTCAAGTGAATTGTATCATTACAGAGAGAGGATTGTAGGAACTTAATTGTTAAAAGCTACATCCAATCGTGTGTCGTACAAATTATAAAGTTTTATATATCGCGAACATGACCCACGGGGGTATCAGAGCGCTTTACAGTACACTGTTATCACACTTTATACATACAATCGGAAATCACATACAATACAAAAGAGGTAGACATTGGTGCTTGGATATAATCGGTGGCAAATAGTCAGAGAGTTAAAGTTTTAGGGTGTTAATTTGTGAAAAAAGGTTTCCATGAGAATGCTGCTGCTTGTATGGAGCAACAAACCCATATGGGTAGCTTAACTAAATCTTTCCTACTACATGAACCTGTCAGCAAACTCAAGAAATTTTTAGATTTTGTCTGGCCATAGCACGTATATTGTTTTTAGTTCAGATACGGGACCCTCCCTTTTGCAGCTTTCACTTTATCTTGAATCTGAATCCCGACATCATTTCTTTTGCCATTATGTTGTAGAAACTATGGCAGATTTGTTGTTCTTTTGACCTTTGTATGCCAAAGCTATAAGCAAGTGGATAGTCCACCTATGCCGTACCTTGAGATTAATGGAAAGAGGACAAACATTCAAGATTTGTTAAAGGGACACCCAACCAGTATTTGTAGTAGCGGTGTCACTTTCTGCATGCAGTTTGGCAAAAGTTATTACATAATATGATGAAATAACATTTTATGGGTCTTATTTTTGATGCACTTTGTGCAAATGAACCTTATTTAAACGTGGTAACCAACTCTAACCACCACTTTCTCCTAGTTAGATTCAGGATAAATCAGTTACATTTTCTCCTCGCAGATCCCCCGGGATGGAGAAGAGTGGAAGATCTGGGCGTTTGTTCTTGTGATAACTTCTCCACCCAGGATACATTGCATTTTGTTTTATTCTGCGATCATTTTTTATATAGTCGGAGAGGTTTTATTCTCCCAATTCTAAAAGATGAGGGATTTTTACAAGCGAAACCAGCGCTTGTCCAATGTATGGGAAATTTTTAATATAGCGAGTTTCCTCACTGCAGCAGTTAGGATAAGGAGGAAAAATGTGAGAGTAATCTCCATGATCTAGTTTACATAAATACATTTTTTAATAATCAGGTTTTAAAGTTGCATTTTAAAGTGTTTGTTTATCTTGTGTATGTAACCTGTGCAATATCTTTGTTAACAAATGTCACATTCATTTTAATATTTTTGTATAGAATGCTTTTATGGTTTTAATTAACCGAATAAAGTACTTTGACTGACTATTTGTAGTTGCTGTGTCACTTTCTGCGTGCAGTTTGGCAAATTAGGCAAAAGTTATTACATAATATGATGAAATAACATTTTATGGGTCTTATTTTTGATGCACTTTATACTTATAAGGGCTTTTTTTAATTAAATGTTTCTATTTCTGCTAGTAATTATGTGTGAATTAGGTGTTAATTGTTATTGGGATTTTTAATCTATAAAGTTTTTATGATATTGATGATAAAATTGTATTTTGATCTATCAATAAAATTCAAAATTCCTAAATTTATCAGATCGCAGTCACAGATACCTTGTATACAAGCACCCATGAGGATGATCAAACATGCAAGACAATTCACCAGACATATCATAAATTGATATGTTGAGTTGAACTCGTAAAGTACTCAATTTAGTATCCTGCAATACTTCAGAACAGTCACAATCCCTCACCCGATACAAGTAGGATTCCAACTATTGTAATGATATACAACGCTATAACTTGCAAATGCTTGCAAAGATTACAGGAGTAAAACCTATAAACCAAACCAGGATTGGGTAAGTACAATGCATAAAGAAACAATATCCTGGTAGGTAAGGATGTGTAGGCAATTAATTAAGCATGCATACAGCATTACTCGAATAGACAGAAGGAGAAAAACAATAATTTCAGGAAAAGATAGTTATTCATCTTTATATTCAAAAAATTCAAGGTCGGAACAAGTACAGTTTAGAAACAGCACTGCAAAGTTAATTAGGGACAACCAAATAGTACTCGGTGCAGAAGTGATTGTGGTGAGAATAGCGACGCAAGTGGAAGGGTGAACAGCAAGAACGGCGCACTGTGACAAAGTGCAAATTATTTACAGTGAGTGGCTCCAAGGTGAATGACAACGTGGTATCACTATATACATATACATATACATATGAGTGAATCGGCGTACCGTCTCTGAATCGATCCAGACGTAACTGTTACGTCTGGATCGATTCAGAGACGGTACGCCGATTCACTCAGGCATCGTGCTAACTAATACGGCGGATCCGAGACAGACGCCTTAAGCACTGCTTGATTCAGTGCCCCCGTACATATCTCGGATTCCTTGATCCAGGTGAACCGGACCATCCAATAGGCCGCATAAACCTCCAACGACTAGTGGACTTGCCGGTCGCACAGTTCCAAGCACGCCCTAACCAGACAACCCTGTCCTGATGATGATCCGAACTTAGAAGGATTGAAACGCCGTCGACCAAACAGCTTAATCCACATGCGTACTCCTCTATTGTGGCTCAACCTTTAATTGAAAAATACTGTATATAGTGATACCACGTTGTCATTCACCTTGGAGCCACTCACTGTAAATAATTTGCACTTTGTCACAGTGCGCCGTTCTTGCTGTTCACCCTTCCACTTGCGTCGCTATTCTCACCACAATCACTTCTGCACCGAGTACTATTTGGTTGTCCCTAATTAACTTTGCAGTGCTGTTTCTAAACTGTACTTGTTCCGACCTTGAACTTTTTGAATATAAAGATGAATAACTATCTTTTCCTGAAATTATTGTTTTTCTCCTTCTGTCTATTCGAGTAATGCTGTATGCATGCTTAATTAATTGCCTACACATCCTTACCTACCAGGATATTGTTTCTTTATGCATAACTTGCAAATGATCATCCTTTTATCCTCCCTCCATGACACGGCCTCTACAAAACTCTATGAGTTCTAAATAAATAAGAGAGATGGTAAGGATCTCGTTACAAGTTAATTAAAAGAGAACTGTTGCATTGCACAGGAGGTATCAACATTAACCTGTGCCCTCTATCACAGGTATTGAATAATCTATGTTGTGTTGAACAGTCTAGTAAAGCAGTAGGTCATAAATACAAGTCTATTCAGTAGTTTAGAGATTATTTTTTTCTTAAATCAATGATCTTAGCCATTGTAAGAGTTCACAATGATGGTGGTGTGTTAGTCTTTCCTCTTATGTTATACATCTTTGCCTTATTGTGAAAAAAAGGGATACAATAATTACCACAAAATATGTTACTTTTCCTTGCTTAGCTATTAAAAGATTATTCGTATAACTTATCACACAAAAAACATGATATATGATCAAAGATTTACTGGTCGGACATAGCGAGCATTCAACTCAGGGAACATTTACATTCAGAAGTTCTAAAAATATTTGAAGCAGCCTACTCCAGTTCATACACCACTAGAAAACTACTGATGCCTACCTATTAACATTTTATCTTGATGAAAAAGCACTGGTGTAGACAGATGACATTTATAGACTGCTTTTGGTGTAACTGCTAAACCTAGTAGAAGTAAAGACTGCTATTTACTCCTCTGCAAACAGCAGAGCTCCAGGCTCAGATGGCCTGACCGCCAATTCTATAATTAGTTTTAAGAACTGCAGGCCCCACATCTCTTGGAGCTATATGCAGAATCTTTGGAAACAGGCAGACTTTACCCCTGCAGCTAGAGAAACTAATCATTACATTGTTAAAAGTCCAATAAGGATGCCAGATTAAATTCTTCCTATTGCCTTCTCTATTGCCTGAATCTTGATATTAGCCAGGATCAGATCCACCAGACTTCCTCACTGATGGATAAACTTGCCCTGCCAAAGCAGGAGGAATGTTTCCCCTGCAGATTAATACTGTATAATCTTGTTCATGGTTTGGATTAATGCACCAAATCAGACCTTCTATTAGTGAAGTCTCGTCCTTTCTAGACAGCAAGAAGGCCTTTGGTTCCTTGGAATTGGCCTTAAGATTTACAATCCTAAGTAGGATGTGGATGAGGTGGGGCACAACTTACTATCCTTGACCAAACTCCCATGTGTGGTGCCTGTGGGGATGGTATAGGTTAGCTGCTGTATGTCGAAGAAACTCACCATCCGTAAAGGAATGAGCCAGGGAAGTCCCTACTTAAACTGATGCTCATGTAAAGTTCGCGCTATATAAAACTTCAACAACAACAAAAAAAATCACAATACCAATGGAGCCACTGGAGTCCTGGCTGAGGGCCCATCTTTCTAATAGGGGATTGCTGTTTCCAATAAGGAAACTCAAGTCTAGTTATATACAGACAAGGCTATGCTTCTCATCAAACACCAGAGACTAACTTCATCTCAGTGATCCAAGAGGTCCTTAGATTAGGTGCACACTCAGTATACAAACTTAAGTGGCGTAAATGCGAGATTCTGCCACCCTCTCCTGTAATCCTGCTGAAATTGTGCAAGGGACTAGTTCCATCGTCTATATACATAGGGACAGACACCATGATAGTGAGTGATTATGGACCAGTCATGATACACTTTACGATGCAAATAGACTGCTGGACAAAGTTACCATTAACAAATGCAAGCACAACAGCAACCATCAAAAAGGTTACACCGCCCAAAGTTTTGAATCTATTCATCACCATTCCAATACCTCCCAATAACGCTTTCTTCAAGCCTGAAAACACTGCTGACTAAATGGATTGATTATGAGTTAGTGAGCAACACCTGCTGAGCTAGCTGAGCTTAGGAAAAAGGAGGTTTTCCATGCCGCATATTTCTGATATTTTTGGTACCACACACAACAACATATGCCTCACTTGAATACTGAGAGAGATCAGGTTGAAGAATATACCTTACAATAAATAAGTGAAAGATAAATAATTTCTATAGGGCAGCAGCTGCCTATGGAGAGGTATGTGGTGCTCTTGTAAGAAATAAGAGGCAACTGAATAACAAAAATGAACTGCTGAAGAAATAGGCTTTCAACATCCTTTTATGACAAGACTGATCCTACAAACACCTGTGCCAAACGTTCATATACAAATGGTCTGTAATATGGTATCACATGGCATGCTGCATGTGGAAGGTCAAGTCTTGACAAATAATGCTACTTTTTCCGCCACTAACTAAGTACTCCCAATCACCACCTAAAAATACTTTTTCACTCTGGAACAATTAGAATGGGGAGCGGGGACATACAACTTTGCCAATAGACTGCAACACTGAAAATATTAACATACTGTAAGCTGAGGAAGATTATGCGCTCCATTTACCCTACGCATCCCACTGACCCAAGCAACATTATGTTTATTATGCAGGTTGAGTAATTTCTGGCATTTCAATTATTACACGACCACCACATAGCGTAGTTGAGATTTAATTTAGGTAAAAATCCTATTGTGAAAAATCAGGAACAAACAAAGCGAGCAGCTGTTGCCCACGTCATGCTAGTTTGTGAGATTTTCTTTAGCGTGAAATGTATAGTTACATAAACACTGGACATAAGGATGCATTTCATCCTTGAAATTATCACAAAATACCAGATCTGCATTTTGTGCAACAAAAGCGTAATTTCATGTAATGTTGGGGCAATTTGGGTAAATTCGACATAAAAAACAAAATGCACGTTTCGGACAGGTTTAATGAACCCACTGAATTTGTGCATCCAATACACATCACATCAACGCTAAATACTCAAAAGGGCGTATCCAAATTTTACAGTTGGCTGTTGCCTATACATACCTGGATGCTTGATCCAGTGTGCCGGGCATGGGAAACCAACCGAGGATTATTCATTACTGATAAATGTTGGACATTTCATTGTTTCCCAAATTAACTGATTTCTCCGAACTACAGGCATAAATTACCATATTATAAATTCCTTACCAAGATATACTACACTTCTGTTTGATTTTACTTTAAGCGTGGCCTGTTGCAAGTGTCCATGCATGTATGTTATGTTAAGTTACCAGATGTGTAAAGCACATGGCTGCCCCAACAACGGGGCGTCCCAGCACTAATTCCAGATTGACCAGACGAGGCAGGAGTCTAGGGCGGGTGAATTATGCCTGGAAAAGCCAGATCTTTACTGCCTTCGTTAATGGCCCGTGGTTCTGAATGCTCCTGATGGTACCTGGGAGGGCATTCCAGAGGGCAGAAGCTAGGACACGGAAAGGCAGACTCCTGCCCGGGCTCTTCTGACATGGAGGACACATGCCAGATGTTGATCTGAAGAGCACAGCGAGCAGCTAGAAACGAAAGGAATAAGTACATTGGATAGAATGGAGGAGCTTGAGCATACAGAATTCTGCATGAAATGCACTGGGTCTTAAAGTGGATTCTCTTCTCCACCGGAAGCCAAAGGAGTGTACGTATAAAGTTGGAGACTGAGCAGGATTTGGGATGGGCGAATAGAATCCAGGCCGGGCATTTTGCGCCCTCTGAAGACGATTAATCCCTGCTTTATTGGCACCCAAGTACAGAGAATACAGTAATCCAGGCTAGAAAGTATGGTACACTGGATAATAATTTGGCATGTTTGGGCATCAAAGAACCCAAGCAGTGGCTCAAGTCCATGTAAGAGTCTGAAACAGACACCAGCCACTGATTTTGTCTGTGCTTGAAAGGACAGAGTACAGTCGACACAGACACCCAGATTTTTTACGGTCTCCCTAGGCGGTGGGGGCCCAACCCAGAATGCCACCAGCAATCGCTCCATAAGAATCTCAGATTTGTTAGTGTTCAGCTATAAGCAGTTGGCCGCCATCTAGTCTGTGATGGCCACCATGTCATCCTGGAACTTAACCATCATTTGGTCCGAGTTCTTTGGCAGAGAGATCATGAGTGGAGTATCATCAGCATAGAAGACCAGGGAGAGGCCCCTATTTTTTGCAACCACTTCTAGGGGTTGTATGTACAAAATAACGTAGAGCTCAAAGCTGATCCCTGCAGCACCCCATGACATACGGAATGTATCTGAGAACTGTAGGGGAGGGAGACGACTTGGAAGGACCTTTCCGATAGAAATTATGTAAACCAGCTTAGAGCGCCACCTCCAATACCCATCTCCTGTAAACGTTGCAGCAGAATATGATGCAATACAGTGTTTAAAGTGGTGCGGAGGTCAAGGATGATCAGACCCGAGGTATTGCACTTATCCAGGGCGCTCCGCAGGTGTTCTGTGACCACCAGCAGGGCGGACTAAGTTGCTGTGACGGGGTGTGAAGCCATTCTGCGAGGAGTCCAGAATTTCACTGCAATCCACGAATACGGTTAGCATAGAGTTGATGTAAGACTCTGATTTTAGCCACAAAGGGAAGTAATGACATGGGGCAAAAGTATTCTGGCTTGGAGTCATCGGGGTCAGGATTTTTAGAAATGGGATAGATAACCTTGGCGCGTTTCCACGAAACGGTTACTGCTGGGGTAGAAAGTTCTGGAACTGATCCGGTTTACGTGGGTAAGCTGGTGATCCCAATTTAATTTTGTTGCAAAGGTATTTAATACCTCATGGGATAGTGCCGGGAAAGAGATTAATAAGGGACCAAAGAGGCTGGACAGAGCCTTAAGACCTTTGTTGACAATAGTTGGGGGGGAGGAGGGGTTCTAAGATCTTTTAGCAGGGGGAAAATGCTATTGGGCGTATTGCTGCCGTTTTAATTTTTATCTGCGAAGTAATAAGCTCTCAATTTATTAATAGATTTATGATAGGCCTTAACAGCTGAGCGGTATTGTGTCTTGAGGGCGGGGTCATAGTGGCATCTCCAAGCGTGCTTCAATACCTTGCAGTAATTTCTCATCTGGGTCAGCGTCTTGTTGAACCACGGACTGGCCGGTGTTCTGCGGCTGTAAGTGTATTTTGCGGGAATACATTTGTCAAGAGTATGTGTAACCCTTCACGCAGAAGGCTGTTTGCTACTTCTATATCAATAGGAAGTTGAGGGATCTGTGGATGTAGGATTTCAGAATAGGATTAGGGTGGACGCCTGATGATAGGCCTTTACCCTGCAATGTCATGGAATTTAGAAAGTGGTCTGACCAGGCCCTGGGGATCAGATAACAAACTTTTAAAGAAGGTATATTAGTGAATACAGGGTCTAAGAGGTGTAATGCTGAGGACGCACTGCATTGACAGGCTGCAAGATCTGCCAAAAAGTTAGCGATCTCATAGTCTTGGCTGGCCTCAAGGTGGAGGTTGAGAGCCCCACGATATTGAAGTTAGCGGACTTGGTCGCCAGAATGCCGACCAAGTTCGTTGGCCCTACTCTAAAAATAATTGACAGACCGGGGGGCAATAAATGAGCAATCCTGATAGGGTAAAGTTGCAGTTTAGATTAATTTTGAAGAGGGCACTTTCAGAGTCAGCAATAGTCTCACTAATAAAACTACAGGAGTAGCTGGTTTTAAAGATGACCGCAATGCCTCCTCCTCTACTGACAGTTCTATTACGTTTCTTCATAGTATAGCCCTGCGGTAGAGCCAGCAGTGGCTCAGCCTCCGTGTCAGGGGTAAGCCAGGTCTCTGTTAAAAAGAGAATATCAGGTATCGCATCTTGTATCAAAACAAAACCTTCTGCATAGTGTTTTATTAGTGAGCGGCAATTTAGGCTTAGGAATTTACTCTTTCAGCAAGGTATGCTGACTTTATACATCTGTCTTGGCATTGCCTTGGAGTTCAGGATTTTGGGACAAGGGTGTGTGTTGGGGAGGTCATTGGTACGAAATCCAAAATCCTTCAAACTCATATTGAACTTAATGCGATTATGACCTTGATGGGGTAAGCTGGGAATGTTTCGGAGTAAGTCATGGGCTGATGAAGATCGTATTTTTACTGGCAAAACGCTGCGCAGCAATGCCATGGTTGAGAGGACTCCCTCCTAGACTCAATGGCTGGCTAGTCAATGCAGCATTTTGCAACAAAACAGTGGAGCTTTAATCCTCCCGTTAACGTCTCACAGCTTGCCCAAGGAACATTTGGAGACTAATATGGACGTACCTTTCAAAACTGGATACAACCACTTAACTACAAATCTTTAGAGAAATGAAAAAGTAAAATACCTATATTTGAGTGGAAGCCATGTGGTGCACTTATGTTTACAGTCCGTTACACTCTAGACATTGAACAGTGCTATGTGGAAAATAAACAGATTTGGAACTTAGCCGTTAGGTTAAAGAAACGCAATGCACAGTCAAGGTACACATACTGCTGCATTGTTCTATTAAGAGCCAAGTTGATGCGTTTTAGTGCACCTAGTATATATCATGCTGTGCTGTTAATTTTTTTGTAATGATTAAGAATACAATAAATAATTTAAAAAATACTATTACCCAAGTGTGGAAGGTGTGCTTGAAGCATCAAACGGCTACTTCTGTTGCTTCTGCAAAACCTTTTGAGAGGCAGGCAGATCAGCCAGTTTCTGAACAGAGGGAACCATAACCAGCCACAACCAACTGTTTGCAAGATACAGGGCCCTAAAGCAGAGTAACCACAGGGAACCTACTTTCAGCATCTAGTCCTTTGCACAACACAAACACTGTCCCTCGTGGAAAAGTGACTTTCAAGACCAGCTGGAGCTACCACTGGATCCAGTGCATTGTGAACAATCACCGGATCACAATTTTATCATGAGTAGAAAACTTTGACCTTGGGACCAATATACCTCAAGAAATAAGAAAGCTCCCTTTTATGGGTTGACCATCGCCATTAAAGTTTAGGTAGTCTGTTTTGGACTTTAGGAAATCTGCGCCAAGTTTCCTCGACTCAGGGCAAGTGAAATGCCCTCCCTTGCACCAAAGATCACCAACACACTACAGGCCTTGGAGGGACCTTCATTAGGAATCATCTCCTTTGTGGCCACTTTTATGACTTAGATTTTAAATGAGGGGTGAAATCCAGCCTCACTCTGCGGAGTTTAGTGGCCAACCCAAAAGTGGGTGTTAACATTTCTCACTCAATGGGGAGGAGCCAAGATGGCGATCGGGATGGCTGCATAAACGCTCGGCTCCGTGAGCCCTCCCGCCCCGCACATACATCCTGGCGCTTAATCTGAGCAGTATTTGTTAATCTGAGTAGGGGAAGGAAAGCATTCACTTACCATCTGCTTCTGTGGCTCCACCGTACAGTTGACCCGAAGAAATGTCCCCGATTGTTTGGCGGCCTTTGAGGTGCTGAGACCGGGATCTCGAGTGAGGAGAGTGTCCGGCCGTGATTGCGACTCCTGCGGCCTCTGGTCGCGATGAGAAGTTACTCGAAGAGAACCTGAGATCTGCGAGCCGAAAGAGATGATACCAACCCACTCCCAATAGCGGGTTGCCCTGCGAGAGGTGCGATATAGCTGGGCCGGAGAGAGTCCATGATGCCCAGTTCCCCTTCGGTGTGATACCCGGTCATGTTAACAGCCCCCCCCCCCCCCCCCCGGGAGCCGGCGGGTGACTCCCGGAGAGCAGCAGGGGGCTTGTTTAGCCTTTTGGTGACTCTCCTTTCTGTTGCCTGTCCCGACTATTGAGATCCCGCTGTGGATCCTGCTGGTTCCGGGGGTTGGTCCCGATCCCGCGGTGAGGAGGAAGAGACCGCAACGGCTGAAATGGCGGATGCTACCCTCTTGCGTACCCATCGTCCGGGCAGAGAAAACGGTGCGCAAGAGAATCCCGGGGTTTGGCAGCGCGAGGAAAGACCAACGCCCAGCAGTGTTCTGGCTGCATTAACAACCCTGCAGACTACCCTGTTCCGGGGGGCCCGAGAATTGGGAAAGAGGGTGGCCGCCATTGTTGGCCCGCCATTTTGTAACAACATGGATCGCTCTCGAGAAGGCGCCGAGGTGTCTGCCTCTGATTCATTGACATGTTCCCCGGATGAGTCTACGTTCTTGGAGCTGCGGATAGGTTTGGTTCATGAGCTTGCTGTAGACCCTATTGCACATGTGATGGTTTCATCAGGGCCTCTCTCTGATCGGCGAATGGGGGAACAGCATCGGTCCATGGTTTGGGCGGCCCCGGCGGAGTTTCGACGCTTCCCTCATCGTGGGATTCCTTTTCCATGTTCGGCGAGACTGTGCTCTGACTCGAGACTGTTGGCGGTGTCGATGTTGTCGCATTCAGACTTACGCCATGCATTATTTGCGAGATTTCGGTGGCTGGGATCCTATGGAGCGACGACACTGCCTGATCCTCCCGGTGCTCTCAGACCCTTTGTGCTACTTTGTATCCCGTCTGAGGGATTGTTCAACATTGGTATTATTGACAGAAGTGGCCAGGGGTAACTTTGATTGGGACATGGAGGGACTCATAGATGGCTGATGGTGATTTGAGGGGTGCTTAGCGGAGTAGTAATTGATTGCGTTATACGTGATTGCTGTTACTTGTACTTCTTCTACCGTTGTTGTTTAGACGATTTTTGGATGCGGAGGTGGGAGGGGCCGGATGACCAGATCGAGGGCCCTTCTCCTGTCTTTTTTCTCTTTTTCTTTTCTGCATTTCGGGTCTCTTATTTAGGGCGACAGGCACGCTGCTGGGGGGGTAGGCCGTAGCCTTTTGCAGGGGTGCAGGGTTGGGGGTTGGGGGATGGGCTTGTTATTTTGTTCTCTCTGTCTCTATGGCCCTTTGCCCTTTTCCTTTTTCGATGTCGTCGTCTTCCATGTTTCCTATAGTGTGTTGCGCCTCGAGGTGTGGGACTAGCTCGCCATAATTGCTCCGTGTTTATCGCATCTATCCTGACTCTTATGCTCCCTCCCCCGTCACTCCCAATATGTCTACATCACTGGCGTAAAACTTTTTGCTTTCACTTAGCTCTAATAGGGGCGTGTGTGACTGTGCGACATTGATTTCCATTTTATTTTTCGTTATTGTAAAATGAACCGTCTCAGATCCTTCTTATTGCATGGTAATTTAAATATATGTCATATCCTGAATGCTGCTCAACCTTCGACCTCCGAACCGCTGTATGTTTTTACACTCCATTCCTCTTTGCCCGATCTGAATAGCGGCCGGACGGTTTGGTTGTAGGCCCATGTTTGTATTTCCGTGCCACGATAATAAAGGTTCTTTAAAAAAAATTTAAAAAAAACATTTCTCACTCAGAACCATAATACTGAAGGACAAAATATATTTTCTTGAACAAAAATGTTCAAAGCTAGATTACAAGTGGGTAAACAGTGAAGAAATTCACACTTTGCACTCAGTTTGGCCACATTACTGGCAAAATCAGGGTCTCCACAGGTAGAGAAAACATGAGAAATCCAACACCTATTTGCCAGAAAACTGTCTTGGGAAATGGTAGGAACTGTGCATGAAGCGACAGATATTTGCATTTAACTGCAGTATCTGTGAAAAATGAATGAATGCTAGAAGCCCATGCAAATGGATCTACACAATAAAAACATTTTTAAAAAAGGGACTCAAGACCAGTTGTCATTTTGCTATATTCTGATGCTGTGGAGCTGTGCAAAGCAGTTCCCCTCTATGTGAGATTGTATGCCTTTAATTTCTCCTTTTTTTTTTTTAGGGACAAAAACAAGCATTAGCAAAGCCAATAGGTAGACCTTAGGAACCTACTGGTGTTGCCAATGTTTTTTTTAGTCTTCCCAGATTCTGTGCAACATGGTGACAGCATCACTTTGTAGGCACAGTCGATATGCATGCTTGCCTACAAAATGACAAGTGCTTTTTTTAGGTCTTGGCTAGCGTAAGACTGCGCACATGCGCAGTCTCGCTGGCGAGACTTAATGAGATAAGAGGTATTTTCACTAGCGAGGTTAAGCCCTGCCCCTCTTTTCCATTGGCTGGCGTCACCGTTCATGCTAAACGGTGGCCAGCCATTGGAAAAGAGGTCGCAGTGACGTACTTCTTTCTCTTTAAGCCCAGTCCTTTTCAGACTGGGTTCCTTGACTTACTGCTGTGGTAAAAGGTTTCTTATCTTCTTTATGGGGCGAAACAGATGGCCCCATAAAGAAGATAAGGAACCTTTTACTCCAGCAGTAAGTCGGGCTCTTAAAGAGAAAGCAGCACTTCGTGGCGAGCTACTTTGACTATAATCGCGGCACCTGCGCTTTTGCTTTTAATGTTACAAGTAAAGCACGGGTGCCGCGATTTTACCAAAAGTAAAGAAATAGATGTTTTTTCTATTTCTTTACTTTTGGTATAATCGCGGCACCCGCGCTTTACTTGTAACATTAAAAGTAAAAGCGTGGGTGGCTGTGTGTGTGTGAAACATAAATAAAACATGTTATTTGCAATGTCAATAGCTCAAACTCGCGTAAATACGCGACCTATTCCATTGCAAAGGTAATAGTTCTCGCATTGTAAATGACAAAGCCATTTATTTATCGGTTTTCAAAACCAACACATAAATAAAACATTTGTCATTTACAATGCCAATAGCTCTAACTTTTGTAAATGCTTGCTCTTTTTATTTTCCAAGTTGGCTCAGTAAATAAAAAAATGAGCACCACAAAAGCGATTTTCTTATTGATATGTTGGTGGAGGAACAACATGGAGGGCAAGGGTGGGGGGGGGGGAGCATCACAAAGAACGCGGACATTATATTGTATTGTAGTTGGTCATCTCCACCGCCGTAACCCTTTTGTGACTTTTATTTATCACTTTACTTCTTTTTGTTCTGGATATTGCTTTTCCATTTGTATGAGTTCTCTTAGTTTCCGTGTAATCCACAGGCTATCGCCTAACCCTGCATATGAAATCTTTTAATGTACTTTTGTACCTTGCTATGTAGTCACATCATTGTTTCTTTTGTTTGGTTTGAAAAACCTAATAAAACTCTTGAAATAAAAAAAATATATAAAGCCACAGTCTTGGACTAAAGAAAAAAAAAAACACAGGTGAACACCGGTGAAGGGTATATGGGTGGAGAGAAACAACACAGAGGGCACTGGTGCTAGGAAGCAACACTGAGGGTGCAGGTGACAAGACACAACACAGAAGGCAATACGGAGTGGGTGGGAGAAGCACACAGGCGAGAAAGGAAAACAAGGGGAGAAGTACACAAGGGAAATGCTATTATGGATGATCCAGAAACATCTCTCAAATATGCTACAGAATCCAAGGCATACATTTTCAGACATCAGCATGAGAGTGTGGGATACAGCCTTAGCAAAGGGGGTTAGTTACTGGCATGGAAACTCAGTTCGATAACAACGCTCATGGACCTCCTTTTCCTGAAGCAAGATATACTCTCAGACTAGCAAATCATGCTACTGTGTATGCTAAACACCCATCCATCCACACCACCTCTTACCAGCAAGATAAATTACCAAAAAATCTAAACTCCAAAGACAACCATCTTCGTCTGTTAAGGTTTACAGGAACCCACTACGAGTATTATCAGTTAGTGTCATTGTTTACACAGAATTCGATTTCTTTGCCAAGCCAACCAAACGAACCACAAAGATCACAAACTACAGATTCTAGGAACTCAGTTGAGAACTTACCACAAAGCATTAGCTTTTTTAAACGAACAATTATTTAATCCATTTGCAATTCCAATCATTACCTCACAAAGTGAAAGCCTTTGTTAAACAAAGATAATTATGCAAACTTGCTTGACGATCACATTCTCAAGTATAGAAGTCACCCAAAAAACCTTCACTTTCCACTCACTTACCCTCTCCTAAACAAACATAAAAAAAGCATCCTATAATTAAAAAAAACTCTACTTACTATTTTTAGCTCCGATACTTCTGCCTGTAGTCGTGGTGCAGCCCAGATTAGGGTTGAGACAGCTTCTGCCAGACCAGGATCTAGTTCTCTAAATAGGTAAGCAAACAACATTTCATAGTACAAGAGAAATTTAAATTAAACATCTCTTAGAGCAAGCAGACAACATGGTACAAAGTGGAAAGAACTGGTACCGCCAGGACATGTCCAACAAAGTGACACAAATGGACACCAAATTAAATACAAGCCACTTCAAAAATCTCTTACAACAACTTCACGTAAAAACCTGCACACTTTGCATTCAGCCGCTATCAGGCATCTTTACACGTTAATGTTTGCTGAGCACATTCTACTCTATTTCCCCCTTTCCACGAATGTATGCTCAAGTCCAAACTCTCCAGTCCACTGAATTGTTTTCGCCCTCAAATTAATTCCCACTCCTATATCTGCCTCACCACTGAATGATATCCCCCGGGATCCTTCTAGAATGATTCAGGTGCCACCTATTAATTGTTGTATTAGTGCATGCACCCCTCATGCATTTCCTAAAATGAATCTTTGCTTTCCACTCCTTCAATTATATAAATTAATTTAGTAAGCAGTGGATTCTAGGATGTAAAAGCAACAAACAGGCCCCTTCATGGCATGAAATACATGAAGTAACAACGGGAGGAAAACAAATACTTTGACCAAACGGAATTTTAAAAAAATGTCATTACCTCCCTTACACTCGTAGTTAAAAGAAGTAACATTTGCACACTTCCTTATGTTGAGCTATGGCACACCTCTTGCTGTGAGGTGCCGGTCTGCCTTTCTTGTTGCTTCATCTCTATTTTTCGTTCACTCCAGCTGCCCTTTGTTCTTTCAATTACTCTTCCTACAAATAACTCTTTCAAACTGGTCGGTTTGATCATGTTTGACAGACATGAGGTAGTTCAAGAGAAAAAGGTCTGGCTAGACACTGTCCATTCTGCCTAGGAGACAAAGGGGTAAATGTTCCAAGGCTACAAGGGGCAGAGGTGTTTAGAAAGAGTAAGAAAAGGTGGAAAACATCTGCAATGGAAGTTTTAAAGATAGTTGTAAAAAGCTCGCAAGGCGGGAGGTGAACGGAGTTGCTAGTGAGCAGGAATACAATGAATGGCCATTATTTAAGAGGAAGAGGAATGCCAGATGAAGGAAGAGGTGTCAGGTTTACTTAGGTGGAAATGCAACGTTGGTGGGGGAAGAGTGTATGAATCCTCAGAAACAACCCTGGACATGCATCTTATTCCTGTGGTGTTACCTAATTTACTTGAATGCATCCTATTGATTTCCGATGACTATTATTTGATCTATGTTAGGGGGTGGTGCGGGAGGCAGGACACATCTCTGCCTTGAAGGGACTGGGGGATATTAAGGGTATTGCAATGTAAATTCTCCTATTCATGTATAAAAATGTTTAAGCTCTTACTTCATAGATTGAATCAACCCATATCGAGCCAAGAGCAGGTCACAGTACAGCTCTAATATCTCCATGGCTTCCACGAGGTAGTCTTCTCTGATAATGTGCTCCACACGTATCCTAGCTCGTTCATCCTTCCCACTTGACAGATAATCTGCAATTTCTTTTCTTGCTTTCTGCGCTAACTCAGCTGTAAAATAAAAAAAACAGACTGGGTTAACCGTAGGAATGAGAAAAGGGACACTAGGAATACAGATCAGTTTGAGAGATAGTGTAGAATGAGCTGAATAGGCATACCATAGAGTGAATGATCTTCAAAAACAGGCAGAGAACCAGCAACAGTGATCAATGCAGAGTTCTGACAGAACATAAACAGTCAACGATGAAAAGAGCAAGTTACATTTGCTTGGTACACTAATCAATATTCCCAATTATACCTGTGGCATTTGTCCTTAGTCAAGGATCATGGTAAAAAAAATCCTGCAAGTTTCATCCCACTCCATCTCCCATCTTCATTAGAGCTTCAGTGCTATTGATACAGGGCCTGAAGTATTAAACGCGGTTTGTAACACACTACATGTAAATCATTCATCAGAGCTGCAGTGATATCGATACAGGGCCTGATGTATTAAACGCGGTTTGCAACGCACTACATGCAAATCATACACCAACTGGTCTGGAAACAGGGACAAAACTTGTGATGTGACCTATTATAGGAAGAGGTCCTATTGCAAACAGCTTTTTCGCAGCTGCAAAATTACCTGCGTAAGGAATATCACTTTCCAATCAGAAAAAATGAATTGGTGGTGGCCAGCAAGGGGCAGCAGAACCTCCATCCCAGGGTTTGCATTCCCAACAATTCATTTTTAAATACACAGAAAAACTTTTTTTATTATCCATCTCATGACTCTTAAAAGAGATAAGTACCTCTATAAAAAAGAATTTTAAAATATATAAAAAAAGGGCCCAAAACGTATTGTGGAGGCATCAACATTATCGGTCTAAAACGACCTGGTTTTGCAAGGGGGTCACCTGCATTTTTGGCCCTAGGTTCGGGTTCCATTTAGGAAGACATTTGTGGGGGTGGGGCAGTGGTCACCTGAACCACTGCTTGCTGAACTTGAGGCTGCCTGACATGATTGCCAATGGTAAAGCTGTCCTACAAGCTTCCCCATGTGAATCAGTTACCATCCCAACTCTGAATTGGTATCTAGATCAATGGTATGCGACCAAAAAACATACTTCCTGCGATTTTCCACTTGATACCGATCATCGCATCATACTCTCTTCCCATACTCACTCTTTTTCTTCTCAAGCAGCTTCAGGCGGTTGATTACAAGGCGCAGGTTGACGCGAAGGCGCTCAGCCTTAAATCCTGAGCCAAGCATTGTTTAAGCCTCCTAAAACGAGACATAAAATAGGAGGATTAGTGCACAATACCTGGAAATTCACTAATGAATCCTGTGAGAGGAAGAGACAATATGCATTGGTTTACTAGACTAGAAGGAAGAGCAGAATTAAAAAACAGTAAGCACTTGATGGTCTTCTAAATGTGCAATTAAGTGATCTTTGTTTCAACTCACTATCGCATTACTTCTACAACAAAGCCAAAAGCCAGGATATGTAGTCACTAGGTGTATATGTATTGTTGATCGTGGACAGGTTTGTGTTCAGACAAGGCTCGTCAGAAGTTTATATTTTCACTAAAGGTACCAGAGAATGCACCTCCCAAACTTGCAAGAGAATCTTCTCACACTTTGCAGTGAGATAAACCAACTGCTGTGCCACAAAATGCCAATCAATGTACTCAGGAGCAGCCCATCATTATGCCATTGCGAAGACCCACAATTATGACAGTGAACACACAGACTACTGTGCCAGAAATCACACCTGCCACCGTGCAAAAAAAAAAAAAAAAAGCAGAGTTCCTGAGACAGAAAACCAGCCTATCGTATAAAGAAATGAAACACACTCTCCTATGCCAGATAATTCACATCACATGGCCAGAAATACACATACCTGTGTCGGGATATTATATTCCATGTGGCAGAAAACATTCTGGTCACTGTACCATGGAAAGGGGTGAGTGTTCAGGAATTGATATTGTTGAAACAGAGCATAATAATTCTATGTCACAATATGCGGAGATCTACCTGGTAATTACAATCTTCATGTTATTTTGCATTAATACCAATTTGTGAATCTACATTTCCAGGGGCAAAGGGACATGTCAACATCTTCAGCTGAAAAAACTCACAGACAAATAAAACACGACAAAAAAAAGACCACCCTACTGTAACCCCTAGGAAAAAATGGAAACCAGACCTACTAAACATCCATGTGCCTCTGCTCTGACCTAAATACATCTGGCAAGACCAGAACCCAAAAACATCTGCCCAGCTTGCGATTTTCAATACCCGTAAAGCCAATTAGTAAGCACACCTTTTAGCTACACCTTTGAAATAGCTTACCTCAAATATATTTCGTACACTCTTAAGTTCCCTTTATTTAATCCTCTGATATAGGCTAAATGAGGTTTTAAAGCTGCCTCATAGCACTTTAAAAAGGTACATAAAGTGAGTAACAATGAAAGGAACGGTGAAATGGCTGAATGTAGGTTATGCCACAGGACAACCAGGTTGATCGAAAGAAAATCAATCAATCAATGAACTTGTAAAGCGCGCTACTTACCTGTGAGGGTCTCAAGGCGCTAGGGGGGGAGGGGGGGCTGCTACTGGTCGAACAGCCAGGCCTTGAGGAGCCTTCTGAAGGTGAGCAGGTCTTGGGTCTGCCGCAGATGGGTGGGGAGGGTGTTCCAGGTCTTGGCGGCGAGGAAGGAGAAGGATCTGCCCCCGGATGTTGTTCGTTGGATTCGGCGAGGGCGAGGCTGGCGGAGCGGAGCTGGCGGGGGGGGGGTGTGAAAGCTGAGTCTGTTGTTCAGGTAGGCTGGTCCGGTGTTGTGGAGTGCTTTGTGTGCGTGGGTGAGGAGCTTGAAGGTGATACTCTTGTTGACGGGGAGCCAGTGCAGGTTTCTTAGGTGGGAGGTGATGTGGCTGTGGCGCGGGACGTTAAGGATCAGTCGGGCGGAGGCGTTTTGGATGCGTTGTAGTCGTCGCATGTGTTTGGCCGGGATTCCTGCGTAGAGTGCGTTGCCATAGTCCAGCCCGCTGCGGACGAAGGCTTGGGTCACTGTTCTTCTTTTGGTCGGGATCCACTTGTAGATCCTGCGAAGCATGCGGAGGGTGTTGTAGCAGGAGGAGGAGATGGCGTTGACCTGCTTTGACATGGTGAGGGAGAAGTCGAGGATGAATCCTAGGTTGCATGCGTAGTCCGTGGGTGTTGGAGCGGTTCCCAGTGTGGTCGGCCACCAGGAGTCGTCCCATGCAGAGGGGGTGGGGCCTAGGATGACTGTCTAGTCCTCAAATAATAGGTTTGTAAAGCCTTCTAAGAAAAAAGAAAGTTATATCCACACATTTGCACAGAATTTGTGAAATTGTAAAACTGGCTAGCTTTGGGTGCCTAACAGACCTGTGGAGAGTTGGCTGTGCTCTTTATGTGGGATTAGGGTAAACAATGTGATAGAACTCATTAGTCCATTAGCATTAAAGAGGAGATGTATTTTAGTCCCGTGCAAAACTTTCATGTTTTAGTGTGCGTGATTAGTTAGTTACTCTAGAGCACTTTGTGGCAAGCCATCTCCGAATGCCAGTGCCCATCGAGCGATCGCAAGTTTTCAACCAATGTGCTAGATGCAATCTCTGGCAGTGTATAACCCACTAAACAATTTTCATCAACCTCCCCTCTATTTAATGCTCATCATTCAACAAAGAAAGCCTGTACTCTGCACAAGCAATGCATGCTCTAAATGTCCAAGTAGTTGTCTATGTGCCATTTGAAATTTGTTGTGCCATTGCTGCAAGTGGAAATAAAGTGGGTGCTTTATTGCATGCCTTTAATAAAATTCACCGGACAGTGAAAATCTGCACGCTTCACCACAGATCACTACTGCACAGTTAGCCAAACTGCCACTAGTGTCCCTGTCCCCTCTTTCTCCAGGCCTATAAACCCCATACAGGTTTTCTCATCTCATTTCCCGCATTTCTTCTTCTGATCAATACTGCTTTGCAATATAAAAATATACACAAAATAAAAAGCCCCAAACTAAGACTGCAAAACTTTGTTGAAGACAGAGAAACTGGAGTAATCTGCATTTAGTAAAGAATGATAGTCGAGACTCGCCTTATGCTGACTGTACAGACGTATAAAGCAAAAGCAGATTTTTTGCCCACACACTTCCTCATTCCACAAACTTGTCACTTGCTTAGGTGAGACGTAGGTTTGTACCTCATTTTGGTCCCACCCTTACCTGCTCACGTCATGTGACAGCCTTATTCCTGCTTTCGCTGTAACTAACATCTTGTTGCTACCTTCCAGTCACTACAGCCCCACCAATGCTGTGCCCTGGGTTTACAGCCTGCCCTCTGCATAACCAATGAATGCTCTAAATTTCAAACCAGGTGTCTGAAGGGCCATTTGAAATATTTTGTGCCGCTACTGCAAGTCACAATAAAGGTAAGCATAAGTGACAATCATATATACCTCGATTGTACATTTACAGATTAGCATCTGCATAACGCACAAGTCTGCCTTCAGAAGGGTGTATTTTTTACAAGAATTTCCAATGGAAATTAAAAGTTCAAAAGAAAAATAAAGAATGAAAAGAGAGAGAATAACCAAAAGCTCTGGCACTTAAGTGCACAACTTTTTCGGTGGATGTACACGTGTGATCTGGAAACAAAAAATTCTTTCACACACAGCGTAAGAGACCTAATGCTTGAAGTGGGATGACCCATTGCCCCATGTTTTATTTAAGGTGGGAGGAAGCAAAATGTGAATGACAATTTAAAAGACCAATGCAAATGCAGCAGATTGCCATGTTAACTTGGACCAGTTTAAAGGCACTCCAAAGAACAGAGATGCCAAACTAACTCTGCCCGCTTAAAAACACTAAAAGCAAAGAAGCATTTTAATAATACTCTCATGCAGGGTGGAAAACATGACAAAGGACACGCAAAAGCGATTTCCAAAAGAGACTTGACTAAGAATCGTTTTGGACTTGTATAGTTAAAAAGTTAAAAGTCTGTAACATACAGGGGTGACCCATCACTCCACTCCTCTTGCTCTGGCAATGGAGCCACTAGCAATTCGGCTACGACATGACATGGATCGGTGGGGCATCACCATCGACGGTCGCACACGCTTAATATCATTGTATGTCGATGAGGCGCTGCTTTATATTAGCCAGCCGGAGGAAGCGATTGCTGCGCTCCTAGAAGTGTTGCGCATATTTGGACTTGCTTCGGGGTTACATATTAATAACCGTAAATCGGTTATCTTCCCAATGGCAGCCCTGGCACGTGGTGAAGCACAGCACCTTCCTGAGGTGGAGTTTAGCGGGGAGTTGGACCACTTTAGATATTTGGGCAAACAGGTGGAATATAGCCCAGATGCTCAGTACGCAATGAATATGGGAGCTGTTATCGCGGAATTGAGAGAGTCTATTCGGTTTTGGAATAGACTCCCCCTCTCGATTATTGGACGGGTGAGGATGGTCATGCTTCCCGGTGCCTATAGGCACTTCAAAATATATTCTGTGACATCTACTTCTGATGTGTTAAACAGCTTGCTGGTCTTCTTGGTGTGGGCTGGAGGATTCAACAGAGTAAAATTAGACATACTCAAATTGGACCTGGACTCCGGGGGACTGGTACTCCCGGATTTCAGACTTTACTATTTTGCGGGAATGCTGCAGTACGCCGCACAATGGTGTGCTGATGGCAACAACATGGAAAAAGCATTATTGGCCAACTGGGGTAGTGAATGCCCACACATAGTCCGGCAAGTGTCACGGGCCTGGGCACAAGCCGTGATCCGGGTTGTCCATAGGCACCATACACTACCTCACTTCCATTACAATGGCTGCAGGGGTTTCGTCAGATCCAGTCAGTCATGGATATGACCAAATGATAAGAAGGGGGATGCATGACAGCTGGGGACCTGTATGTGAACGGGACATTTCTGTCCTTTGAGGAGGCAAATGAGTGGTTTCACGTCCTGGGGGACCACTTCCTACAATATGCAAAAATCTCAAGTACCGCCCACAAGATATGAACCTCATACTCTGACTAGCTGACAGAGCCCCACAAGCTAGCACTACTACTCAACCCGGGATCCACCAGAGGGATATTCTCACGCATTTATAAGGCGCTGAAAGAGGAATACACAGTCGAAACCTCTAAGGCAACAGATAGATGAACAGAGGATTGACCTTCCCCACTCATTGAGGAAGAGAAGTGAAAAGCATTTGCCGAGGTACGAAAGGTAGCTGGTAATGATCAGTTCAAACTCACACAATTCTACTACCTACACCCGCTCCTACACAACACCTCAGAGACTAGCCTGTTTTAATCCAAGGTGCCCATCGCACTGCCCCAGAAGCGGTGCAGACCCTGCAAACTTTTTACATATGACCTGGTCCTGCTCTCGCCTGCAGCAGTACTGGCAACTAGTGCTTCTGGTTCTATGTTCGGCCTCAGCGATTCGAATAGAAGCATCAATCAAACACTGCCTGCTAGTTTTCCGACACCACGAAAGGGAATGAGGATAAGTCACAAATTTGCTTCCCTGGGCCTAGTAATCGCCAAACCACACATGGCTATACACTGGACGCACACCATCCCCCAACGGTGGAGAGATGTAAAGGCAAACATGCGAGAGTGGGGGTGGCTTAGGAGTGCCGTTTACACACACTGCAAACAGACAAGAACGCAGAGCGCTAGCTGGTAGACTGAGGGGTGCATGCAAGAACTGCACACACCAGGAGATCACGGCGCGAGTGGCGGGGGCGCAACACAGCAGTCTACCCACACATCAGATCCACCGCACACAGGACCTGCCGGCACTCTGCGTAGCATTGATCCATGCTGGATCGCATTGATCCATGCTTGATAGCATTGATCCATACTGAATTGCAGCAAATATTGTTCCTGTATCATTGGCCAGATAGCCATCGAGGACTGTGTCTGTACTGTCTGCTCTCAATGATTTTTAATAAGTTATGATCGTAATGGGTTCTGTCACTAGTTACCGCCAAGATGTACCTGTTTTTGGTTCTGTTTAGTTCAAAATTGCTTCTCTACTCAAAAAACGCAATGTACAATCCGTTTGCTAACTAGCCCCACGGGCAAACATAGAACACCCTTCTGACTATAATGTATGGAGATTGTCATGCAGAGTTGCAATAAAAACAAGCTCTAAAAAAGTCTGTAACATGCTTCAATAAGCACAAGCCCACCGAGGCAAAATCAAAGCGAGCTTCCAAAGAGCAGGTACAGCACAGGTACTTGCTGATAAAAAAAAATAGCTGCATGCTGTGGCAGCAATTCAAGGGTCCCTCAAGTATACAGACCGGTTAGAGTAGAGCCATCACCAGTCGACTTCTTCCCTGAACATCCTGGAGTTTTTATGTTGCTAAGCACGTGCTGGCCTGCAAAATCTTCTACACTTCTCTCAAGCAATCAGGAAACGTGAAATCACCACTGAGACTGGCGGCTGTGCCTTGACTCTGGGGGCTAGAAGAGGCAAATTAGGCTGTGGATGTTCTGTGCAGAAAACACCCGATACAGGTGGCAAGATGTCACCCATGGGACCCTATGGCACCACACAAACAGTATTTGCAAGTTGTAATCCTGTCAATCATGTGTTCATACAAAACTGGACCCTTTCCTTGGTTCCGTTTCACTAAAGAGTTAAAATTTCATGATGCCTTAATCGTTCTCCCAAACGTCTGATGAGTTGAACTAAACAGAACTCATAAGAATTATTACATTGCATCTCAACAATGTACGGGATAAAGCTAGAAACAGCAGCGTGCTTTAAGCCTAAGACTGCTACACAGAATAAATATCCACACTGATGCATGGGTCCATAAAAATCTACTGAATACTCAAAGTCACTGCTGAGACTACCCTGTTCAGAGACTGGTGGTCACTTGATTGTAGGAGCCAAGAAAGGGCAGCAAGGATGAAGTCTGTCAATACAGGGACAGCACGGGGAGGCTCTTGGCTAACCCAATAGAGTCTGGGCTCTGACAGAGAACAGTAGGCAGTGTAGACTGCCATATCTGGTACTCACAGAGATCCTCTTCAGCAGCTGAATACTTTAAGCTCTACCAAGAGCAGTCTGAAAGTCACAAAGTCGCCATTCAGGACTGACTCCCTGTGAAAGAATAATTCCTTGATCCATTGGTTCCTGCTCTTACATACTGGCCACGTCAGGCAGTAGATTGTATCTGTCCGAACCTCTGGTTGGGTTCTTCTGCTGAATCATTAAAAAACATCTGACAAGCCTAGGTCTCTGAAGGGATACAGGGATCTTCTCTGAAAAAAGAGGAGATTCGCTACCTAGTGCAGCAACAGAAGCAGGCCCCTGACCAAGAAGAAACGAGAACCAGCCGAATGAACCTTGCTTGGAGAGCATCTCAAGGAAGAAAGTCACCCAGTATTAATTAGAACTGTGACCTATAGCTGATAAGAACCAAACTTAAGGCATCTGTTTCAGAAGAGGATTGAGAGCCTGCATGAGACATTCCACAACTGACTCGTGAGCATGCATCACCAGGACCCTCACCATACTATAGCATGACTTTGTGGGAGCTCATTAGCACTCCTTTTCATGCATTATACGGTTAACAAAGGCTTTCCTTTCGCATTAGGGTGCGTGGTAGTGTCCCATTGTCTATAGAAAATCCATCATGGTTCCAGAATTAGTGTTCTACTACAATACAGAGTTTTTATATGTACCTGAACTTATATCAACTGCACAACATTGACTACCACTGTACTATCAAGGTAAGCTGATACGTAGAAAAGATTAAAGAATCGATATTTCCTTATATATGTTTACCTTGGCGATACGTTGGTAGTTGATATTCTGGAGTCCATGTGAGTGCAGGTCGAAATTATTAACATCAGTGTTTTGACATGCAACAATCTGGATCATCTCTGCAGCTTACAGGCAGAACTGGACACTAGCCTTAAATAAGACTCCCTCTGCTGCTACAGGAAACCAGTGGGCCAGAGTCTACCCCAGAGTAAAGGTACTTCTCAGACAAACTCAACAAAATGGAAAGACTAGCTCAATCACTGTTTATTTGCGTGTTTGTACCGCGCTAGGATCACCTCCCGAAGGAGTATCTCCGCGCCTTTGGCAGCCAAAAAGGCAACTAGCGGACCCTAACCATAAGCATAGATCAATTTTGAAAAAGGAATGTCTTTAATTGCTTCCTAAAAGGAAGGTGGTCCTTACACTGTCTCAGAAACAGTGGGAGGCTGTTCCACAAGGTTGGACCAGCAACCGTAAGAGATCTTCCCCCTTGTCTCACTTTTCTAATTTTTGGAATCTGTAACAATGCCTGCTCACTGGATCTCAAAGAGCGTGTCGGTGTGTACCAGGAGAATTTATTAATCAAATATGCTGGACCATTTCCCTGTAGACACTTATGCATTGTACAGCAGATCTTAAACTTCACCCTCTGTTTGATGGATAACCAATGTAACTTCTCCAAAAGGGGTTTAGAGGGGGTGCGAGAGGGCTGGTTCAGGACCAGACGGGCAGCAGTATTCTGGACCACCTGGAGTCTAGAGATTACCGCTTCATTTGTTGACAGCAGCAGCCCATTGCAGTAGTCCAAGCGACTCAATACTAGGGCCTGCACCAAAGTTCTCCTAGTAGAGTCTGGTAGTAAAGGGAATACCTTTCGTAGCATCCCGATGATATGGAAGCAGGAGCCCACCACTTGATTGCTATGATGTTTTAATGAAAGCTCCTGATCAAGTCGGACGCCAAGGTTTTTCACTACCTGCTTGGGCTCTGGAGGCGGGCCAAGATCTTGAGGCCACCAGTCTGGGGTCCGCAGAAGTTTGGCCTCACCGAACAGCATCACCTCCGTTTTTGCAACATTACACTGCAGGAGGTTAGATGCCATCCAGTGTGCCACCGCCTTCATCCCCTGAGCAAAGGAGTTTCTGACCTCCACCGTAAGGGTTTTAAAAGGAAAGAGGAGTTGAGTGTCATCTGCATATGACACTGGAATAAATCCATACGATCTCATGATGTTAGCTAGGGGGGCCACATAGATATTAAAAAGAGTAGGGCTCAGACAAGAGCCCTGTGGCACCCCCTTAGAGATCTCCAACTCCTCTGACCGATAATCCCCCAAGGTGACCCTTTGGGTACGACCTGTCAGGAAACTCCTCAGCCATGACAACGCCTTGCCTTCCAGGCTGATGTTAACTAGCCTGGTTGTCATGATGTCGTATGACACGGTGTCAAACGCCGCAGACAGATCCAGCAGAACCAGGATAACAGAATGACCTTTATCCTGGAACATGCGTAGATCGTCTGCGACTGACAGCAAGGTGGTCTCGGTGCTGTGTCTTGGTCTAAAGCCCGACTGGGATGGATCCAGACCGCCTACTAGCTCAATGTAACTGGATAGGTGGCGATTTACATATTTCTCTATAATTTTCCCCAAAAAGGGGAGAAGAGAGATGGGCCTTAAATTCGCCAACTCCGTCCAGGGAATGGTAGTATTTTTCCTCAGTGGCCTTACTAACGCCCTCTTCCAGTCCATAGGGACCTGCCCTGTACAGAGGGAAAGATTAATCAAGTTCTGGATTTCTGGTCCAAGAACTTCTACCAGCTTAGGCAGGATACGGGCAGGAATGCTATCATAGGGACTTCCACTCTTGATCTGTGCAACCAATGAGATTACCTCCTCCAAAGAGATAGGAGGAAAGCTAGAGAGACATTGAGTAGGTGGTCCTGATAGTACACTCGACTGGGATCTGTTGTTATTATTCGTTCCCACAGCCGTCTTTGAGGCCATTATCTTCTCATAGATAGCCTCTATCTTCTTCATAAAGAAGGTAGAAATCTCATTGCACAGCTCTTGGGTGGCTACCTCAACAGTCTCACAGGCTGCTAATCTGGTAAAGGTTTGTAAGATGTTATACAAAACTCTAGAATCTTTCCCTGCCTCTATAAGTTGTGCTGCAATATGGTTTTTCCGCGCAGTCCTGATGGCTTTATGGTACAACTTAGAAGAGGATTTATAGAGTGTTTTATCCTCCTGCTTTCTAGACCGTCTCCATAATTTTTCCAGTTTTCTTGTATTTTGTTTCAAAGATCTTAGGTCTTCAGAAAACCAGATTTCTTGCTTTTTAGCTGGGCGGGGTTTGTAGATTTTCTGGGGGATAGTATTATTTATTGCATCCTTAACTGCCTCGTCAAACCTGTACAACTCTGTTGTTATATCTCCTGTATTGAGTCCATACAGGGGAGCTTTGTACTGATCTCTAAAGGCTTCCACCGTTAGTTTATGCCAGGGTCTCCTTTTAGAGGCCAGAATACTCCGCTTTTGAGGCTTATTATTAGTAGCAGTATGGAACTTTAAAATAAAATGATCTGTCCATTCTACTTGTTCAGGAGGCATACATTTAATTAAAGGTGAGTTGGACATTACCAAATCCAAAGTATGGCCTGCCTCATGAGTGGGGCCGTCATTGATCTTTTTCAGTCCTAGGGAGTCTAGGTCCATTAGGAGAGTTCTTGCCTCCTTACAGTCCTCTAGCTCACTATGGACATTAAAATCCCCTACCAAGAGGAAATCCTGATTATCTTGTACAAATGGTGCTAAAGCCTCTATTAGCACAACTGGAAAAGTCCCAATCGGACCTGGTGGTCTATACAACAATGCACCCTTCCTTTGATCTCTGGGATTAGGACTGAGTTTAAAAATGAGTAATTCCATTTGAGGATTACTAATTTCCTCCAGGATAGTTAAGTTCAATTCCTCTTTGTAAACAATTGCCACCCCCCCTCCAGTTTTCTTTAAGCGGTCAACCCTGGCAATCTTGTATCCTAATGGGACACTAAGTGTGATTGCTGGAACCAAATGGGGCTTAAGCCAGGTTTCTGTTAAAAAACAGAGATCTGGCTCCTCAGTCAATATAAGATCCCATATCTGTGTGGAGTGCTTCACTAAAGATCGAATATTGCAGAGTAGATTTTTACTCCACATAATGGAGTTATCTGCCTGTATATTAATAGGAACAAAATCTTGTTTTCTTGCTGGTATGACCTCAGCTACCTGTGAATGCCTGTTCCGGTTCATATCAAGATCAAACTGCCTATGGCATCTGTAACAGGAGAAAGGACCTTCAGCCGGAGTATCAATACCAATAGTACAGGCATGGGACATATCGACACGAATCGCAAGCAATACCTGCGAAGTATATGATCTTCGTGTGGTAGGCGATGTTTCCAGGACATGTAATGGTCGCGCCATAATCTCCAGCCCCTTAGCCCCGTCCTGTCGCGGACGGGCGCAGACGGGCTGGTCTTCGGCTCGTCTTAGGCGCAGGAATAGGCGCCACCCTGCGCGCCAACGCTGCGCGCTAGGGCCGACGAGGGGCTAAATAGCCCAGGAAGTGCCAGAGTCTAGAGCGCTAACCGCTCGCTTTCCAGTATGTCCTGCCTCAGCCCCGCCCTCCACACACCGGGATTGGCTGCCGAGCGTGCAGGCTTAGGTAGGATTTTAAACTATCGTGGCTTTGGTGTTTGCAGGTATGCGAGATTGTTGCAGTATGCCTCAGAGTAATTCACAACCTAATTCCTTCTATTCAGTTTAAAACACAGTCAACATAATTTTACAATCATCAATTAAAATAAATCGGTCGTTTTTCAAAATCAGTTTCCTTTTACAACTTTAGCACCGCTATCTGATTTTGTAGCGCCAAGCGGGGTCAGGAGAAGCTGCCACCACCTCCCTGTTATTTAAGAACTTTGCGCTAACAGACACAACGTGGTAATTGGTCACAATGTGTGAATTAGGAAACTGCAAAACCAACAACAAGTAACAACTTAAACAAAACAACTAATCAAGACAGGTCCTATCCACCTTATTGGGCAGCAAATCACCCTTGCAACAAAGATCATGAAAACAATATTTACCATATTCAGTGCCTTCTGAAGACTCATGCTGCAATCGTTCCCTGGATCACATATCCTGCACTGTACCAAAAGCATGTGGTGAAAACATACAAGATCATCTGCAGCTTTTCATCAGACCAGGTCCAATAAAATGCTCTAAAGTGTTAATATTTCATACATACGTTGGTAATAATCATTACTCTACGACCACCATAAAAGATGTCACAGTAATTATTAAACAACAAGCACAGTGGGTCAAATCTGATTTGATGGAGCAAAAGCAACTAAGAAAACATCCAGTGGTGGCTGAGAGAGTTTGTGGTTGAATGCCTTTCTGGGAGTCTGAACTTACAGATCAGTGAAAACTCAACACTGAGGGGCCGATTCCGATCAGGGTCGGAAATCACGCCGACCAAGCCGGATCCGGGGTGTTTTCCGACCGATACGGCTCTGCAGTCCGACCGAGTGAGTACGATGCGGTCGTATGCTGTCGGACTCGGTTCGGTTGGATCCCATAGAAGTCAATGGGAACCGGTCGTACAGCGCGTACATGGACTCCCATTGAATGAATGTGTACGTTGCAAGTGCGCCCCTTACAGTGGGTACGCACCAGTGCCATCCGCACTGCACCCCCTGTGTCCGAGTCATAAGGCTGCGGGTTTCAGGAGGTCCGATGCAGACCCCCAAAGTCCATCTCCAGGAGCTATTGCGAGCTGGAAGCTCCGACTCGATCAGGCTGTTCGAATCGAGCATCGTATTAGCTCGGTCGTGAAACGTCTCCATTGCGCGCCGCGGTTAGCTTGCGGCCGAGTCGTACGGAGCGGTTCGGACCCGGAGACGATTCTGACGGAGATTTCGCGCTTGTTCGCCTCGTACTTCAACATCCGGACCAGTGTACGAACCGGATGGAAATTCAGCCTCCGAATCGGGTCCGCTGATGCCGAACCCGATTCGGTGCCCTTCCGACTGAGATCGGAATCGGCCCCTGCGTGTCATCTTCGGGTTACAAACTTTTTTAGGTAAAATGAAGGCACGACTTATGATACTGTCTCTGTATTGGACTTGAGGCAGCTTTACTACATTATTATCACGTATCAGAACCGCTGCCTAACCACTGAAATTCTGACAAGTTTACCAACGCCTAATAACTTTAAACACCAGCGTTATCCATGGAGAAGAATACCTTGCAATGCAGCCATACTGGATATAAATATTTCAGAAGCCAGTTAGCATTTACAACAACTTTCCAAATTATTACGGCAAGGGATGATATTTTGGAGCATAGAATCTAAATTACTTCGCAGCACATCCTGTTACCCACAACAATTACTAGGATAATTACTCATGAATTAATTCAACAGTGCATCTAACTAATGAATATTTTCCAGACATAACTGAGAAAATGTACAACTCCTTCAAAATATGTTGCTGATTTTGGACTGAACACTGAGGCTATTTCACGTTTTAAGTATCTGATATTAGGCAGAGACAAGCTCAATGTGCGGCTGTATAATTTTCATAAAATGATTGTAGAGAACGTTTGTACCGTAGTAGGAGCGTCTTGAACAGGAGGTATAGAGCATGTGCGAACTAGTTACTGGTAACAGGCTGGGACTTGAGATAATACTATTAAGAACATTGGCTTGTTTTACATTACACATATTTAAAATGGGTTTCAAAAGAAGAGAACTTGATTTTCCCAGAATCATACATTTTGGTACAGGCCACACATTCTACTAAAATACTTAAAGCCTAACGATTTATTTTATTAGTTCTGTCATAAATTCTGAGAAAATATGAGTATTCGTTGCAGGGTAAATGCACACATAAGCTGCAAATCGAGAGAAAAATGCGATCAACTAATTGAACTGGCCAGTAGGAAAATAAGAGAATCCTGAAGGGTCGGTGCACCAGGAAGGCCAGTCGTTCTTGAGCAAGGCACTGCCCCAAGTCCTAATGGCATTTCTGAGGCACCGGTCAGTAGGGAATTGTGCCCCTGGGGATATACAGAATAACCTAAGACAGCTGAACAACAAAAGACGAATGTAACATGATAGTTACAGCAAACATGGGGTACAATTCGGTCGGCGTACGTCATAATTAATTAATAAAGAACAAGAGTGACGTGCTGCTGTTTCAGATAAAGAACAGCTTCAAAAACATCGGCTTCCGGGGTACAGTCCATTTATACTATACTTCAAACCCGGACCGGGCGTATTTTAAATTCAGACTGTGACCCACATCAAGAGACCTAAAGTCACACAGAAAAGAATGACAAGGGGAACAGTCTGCAGTTCAACCAGGAAGAGAAAAGGCAGAGCTAGGCCCATCGAGGACACGGGGGTTTCTCCCTTGCTAGCAAAGGTGTACTTCACACGGACTCCACCCAGGGTACAAATTCACCTGCTGCGCGTTCGGCCTTCAGTCCGTGGACGGCCCGCCGGGCTCCTCTCCGCTCGTCTTTGTCTGCGGGCCCGAGGCAGCAGGTTCTGATTGTGATCCAAGCCGGGCGAAGTCGGTTGATAGACGTTCGACAACAGGAGCCACCCGGCCTCTCCCTCGCGTCACCGTCACGCTACTTCCTGCTACGCCCTCCCGTTCCGACACTCGCGTGCGGATTCTGCAGATTCCAGTCACGGGTTAACGGTGTTCATGATTCTATGAAGGGAGGAACCCGGTGTTGTGTAATGTTGTGTTCACACCCGTCAAGTATATACCCTCCCTTTCGGCTGCGTCAGCGGACCTGCTTTATTCGATATTTCGTATCCCACAAAATATTTCTAAGGGGGGCGTGGCCAAGCCACAAAATATTTCTAAGTGCTTACCTTGGGAAATGTGCGCTATTGGCCAGATCTGACAGCTGCAATGTAGCCCCGCCCACTGAATGACAGGCGAACAAGGAGCGGCGGCGCACCTCAGCCCTGCCTCTGCCGGAGCGCCCAGAAGTGGTGAATGACCTGCACTTACCGCCGTCCTGATCGAGACACACTGCTGCTGTGTCTGTCTTGTACTGAATGCCTCGTTTGCTTTGCGGCGGCACCCCCTCTGGGATCCCACAAACTCGGACCTCACCAATTTCACGTTTATGGAAGAATTGAGGCCGCAGCTTATTAGGCATTTTTAACTTCCAAGCAATTATTCAAACACCATTTAACTTTATTAGGCGAGCCTGTGTCCTTCTTTGTAAAGCCGCCAAAAGTAGTTCTGTTCCTTTAAGCAGATTGTTCTTTATTAGAATTCTTTCTATGTCATGAGGCTTGGAGTTCGTTTTGTAGCAGTTACTACTGGCTCCTTTCCTGATTGAGTCGCTCATCCTGTGAGCTCTTCATTTTAACTTATCTTCTTTGTAATTATAATAAATACTGTATCCTTCCATCATCATATTCGCCTCCTGAGATTCTGTTGTATCCCACACTACAAATTGGTACCAGGAGTGGGGCATACAGATTATCATTGGAGCACACGGACCATCGTTAGGATACATTCTATGATGAAGAAATGATCCACGATCTGAAGACACCCGAAGAGCTCAGTTATGCCAAGGACTTTACAAGGACAGTTATATCCTTTTAAGAGGTTAGTCCTGGATTTTCATTTTTATCGATTCACTTCACATTGTGGAAATTTTAACCACGTTATATGAGAACTTTTTAAAGATTTGTCGCTTGGAATTTATTACTGGGTGAAATCTCAGCGACAAGTAGTGACTTTTTACTGCATGTATGATGATCGTGCATGTTGGGATCTGACTACCTCGCATCTTTGACAGTTGGAAATTTCACAGTGTATACCTCGCGCTGTCTTCAAGATTTTACGTACACATCTTACCTGAGTTCCAGATCTTGTGTACGCAGCTGTATGACGAGTGGCGTGTGTTCCAGTTCGGAAGTTATCACTGCTGTGTGACGTTTTGACGCTGTGCATCCTGGGAGCATATGACGTATGAAGCACTCTACGCACGTCGGCGGCCATATTTGTTGAGAAAGAAGTTATCGGTGAGCGGCAAATTAATCGGTCAGGATTTGTCTGTGCGACATCGATGTTCGGTGATTCGCACACCTATATATTTCAAACATACATTTAATTTTATGGTGCGATTCTGCAATCGGTGATTTGCACATCTATGTTGTTCGAGTTTACGAAGTTGGAACCTTCAGTGTGACACAGTGATTCACACACCTATTATCTTCCTTTACAGTGAGTTAAATACTTTATACTTCATTTCAAAAGAAGTACAAATTTAGAAGATCTCTCTCACTCATCATTTAAAGACAAGGTTTCTGTTTTTGGTCATATCTTCAGTTCATTAATCCATGGCTTCAATTCAAGGAGTTATCCAGCCAGTACCATTTTTATCAAAACCAGGTAAACCTGAACTCAAATGGCCAGAGTGGCTTAGAGACTTCAAGAACTATTTAACTGCCATTGATGCAAATGAGTACTCTCCTACAAGAAAATTAGCATTATTAGTGAATCATTTGGGAACAGCAGGTCGCATTGTTTTTGAAAATTTACACAGACAACCAGCACCCACTGGTGAAGATGTAGAATGGAATGTCTATATAGAAGCAAAATTACGAATGGATACACAGTACTCAGATACTACAAGTGTTATGTTGGAGAGGTTTAATTTTTCAATGTGTAAGCAGTCTACTGAAGAATCTGTAGAAGATGACATAGCTACACTAAGAGTTTTAGCAGAAAAGTGTGAATTTGGACAAGCTATTGATACATATATTAGAGATCAATTTCTGTTTTGGTGTTACTCAAAGAAAATTCAAGAACGGTTACTTATTTCGCATAACCCTACTTTGGGTGAAACGATTGACATTGCAAAAAGTATTGAGAGGTCAATTGTTACATCCAAAGTATTATCCAATCAACCTATTAATCAACATATGCTTTCTCAAGCAAAAGCAATTGTGCACCCTGCTGCTGCTACATCCAATGTGAATGGTTGATGAAGATAACGCTGTGTGTGCTATTGGTAACAAGCAAAATTTTAATAAGAATAGAACTTATAGAAATCAATCTTAAACTCAGAGAGGATGGTTAATTTGTTTTAGGTGAGGTTCGAAGAATCACATTGGAAACAATCCTGGCTGTCCTGCTTTGGGTAAACGGTGCACTAAGTGCCCACAGATTGGACACTTCCAAGGAGCATGTAGGAGCAACATCAATTCAAACACAAATAGAGTTAGGATTTCTAATGTACCCTTAGGGACAGAAGTGGTACAAGATTGTGCTTCACAAATTGTAAATTTTGTAGTCACGGTAGAGGTTCAGAATTCTTTAGACAAACCTATCAAGAGACCCTTTGTTGATCTCATTATCGATGGTCGGATTATTTTGGTAATGGCTGACTCAGGTGCTCCCGTTACCATACTAGCAGACTGCATGTTTTACAAATTTTGGCCAAAAGAAATGTCACTTATTGCTTATGACATTAATCCGAAAGCATTTGGAGAGCAAGATATAGATCTTTTAGGTTATTTTTGGGACATTGTAGGATGTTTAGGAAAATCCGTAAGAACAAAAGTTTATGTGGCCATTAAAGGAAGAGACCTCATAGGCTGGAAGGATGTGGCTCTGCTAGGTATCATATTGCGTCCGGGACAAGATCCCCTCATTGTTCTTGGTGATCTTCCTCCAAATGTTTTGTTGATTAATCAACCTAATTTGAGTGTTGAGAATGTAGTGAAGTCTTTTCCTGAGGTGTTTAAAAATACAGTGGGTACTGTTAAAGGTTATGAACACCGTATACAATTAAAAAGAAATGCTGTTCAGATTATACATAAAGTCAGGCCTGTACCCCTCACTATTAGAGATTATTTGGAAGCTCTACTTAAAAATGTATAAGATGAAGGCATAATCTCTCCTATTGACTCTTCTGAGTGGATTTCTCCAGTGGTTTTACAGAAGAAAAGGAACGGAGAACTGAGGCTATGTGTAGATTTAAGATCATTAAATCAAAATATTCTGGTGGACTATCATCCCTTGCCATTAATACACGAGATGTTAGCTAAAATGTGGAAATCCAAGTATTTTTCCACTATAGATTTACATTCAGCTCACCATCAAATTCAACTTTCTCCGCATTGTCAAGCACTTACTGCATTCGTAACTCCATTTGGGGCATTCAAATATTTGAGGCTACCATTTGGACTTGCGTCCGCTGCAAGTGTCTTTCAGAAACTTATGGACAATCTTTTTGGAGGGATCTCACAGGTACAAGCATATCAAGATGATATCTTCATACACACTGAAACTAAAGGAGAACACATAGACATTCTAAAAAAAGTTCTAAGTATTTTGCAAGATAAGTGCATGACTGTTAAAGAAAACAAATGCAAGTTGTTAGTTAATGAGGTTGAATATCTTGGTCATAATATTTCAGCTGAGGGCATCAGACCAAAGTTCTGTAACATAGAGGCTATAAGAAATGCACCTCCACCTACAGACAAAGATGCATTGCGATCATTTCTGGGTTTATGCGAATACTATGCAAGATTCGTACCAGGTTATGCACAATTGATTCAACCTTAGAGATGCCTACTTAAGAAAGGGGTACAATATGAATGGAATGACAGTCTAAATGAAGTTTTGGGGAATGTAAAAACATTAGTAATCAATACTCCATCCTTACATCCATTTGTCTCAAATGCTTACTCCTTTATATCAGTAGATGCCAGTCAAAAGGGGCTTGGTGCTATTTTTGGACAATGGGTTGATGGTAAAGAAAAAAACATTGCTTTTGCCTCACGTACATTAACTGCGACTGAAAGCAACTATAGCACTATCGAACGAGAGGCATTAGCCATTGTTTGGTCGGTAAAGAAATTTAAAACGTACATATGGGGCACTAAATGTGATGTTTTCACGGATCATAAGCCGTTAGTATCTTTACTGAGTGGTAATGGCTTGGGGAAATCATCTGCAAGACTTGTGAGGCTTCTTTCAAAATTGCAAGAATACAATCTTGAAGTGAAATATATCCAAGGTGGGAAAAACATTTGTGCGGATTGTCTGTCGCGCATTCCTCTTCTTTACAATAGCGAAGGTGAAGATGACTTTCATAAAGATTGTGTGGTTGGTTTAATAGATGCTGTATCAAAGAGCAATGGGAGTATATCACAAGATGAATGGGCATCTGCTATGGCAGTTGATGAAACACTCAAGAAAGTAGAGATATAAATTAAAAGGAAATGGCCAGCAAACAAGAAATTGGACAATGATGTAAAATGCTTTGCACAAATCAGTGAACAGTTATCTTTTGAGAATGATGTATGTGTAAGAAACAGATTATTTGTCCCTCCTATGTCTCTTAGAGAAAAGATCATAAGCATTGCGCATGAAGGTCACCTAGGTATATCTGCTACATGCAAAATTATCAAAGACATTTACTGATGGCCTAGCATGGACAAACAAGTAACTTCTTTCATTGATAATTGTCCCAGTTTTATTGTCTCGGACAAACATTGGAAAGTTCATACTAAACCCTTGAATCCTGTTCCTTTTCCAGAATTTGCATGGGAGAAAATTGCATTAGATTTCTATGGACCTTTTACATTATTACCCACAGAAAAAAGATATTGCATAGTTGCAATTGATTACCATTCTAAGTGGTTATTTTATTCTTTTGTGCAAGCGGCAAATTCAGCTAATGCAATTTCTTTTCTACAAAGTATTTTTAAAATTGAGGGAATTCCTCTTTGTATCATCACTGACAATGGTCAATATTTTATTTCGCAACAATTCACAAACTTCCTTGAGAATGCTGAGATAAAACATTGCCGTGTTGCATTGTATAGTCCCTCTTCAAATGGTCTTGTAGAGAGGGCTAACCGTTTTCTCAAGGAGGGAGAACAAACTGCTGTTGCAACCAATGTTGACATGGAAGAGTTTTTAGAAAGTAAAGTTTGGGCTTATTTAACTACAACTCATTCCACGACTGGTGTAACACCTTTTAAGGCCCTTAGACGGAGAGAAGCAAGATCCAAGCTTATACCTAAATGGTTTAGTGACTTAAATGTGGGCTCAGCTTTATTTGAAAAGAGGAATACTAAAATGGATAATCAAGAAGTCAAGGGTAGCTTACAAGCAATTCTTGCAAAAAAAACTTTATGATAGTTGCCCTTCCTCACATGATTCATTGTTAAAAATAAGTGATTGGGTAAGCGTCAAAAAACCATTTAAAGTTTGTAAAGGACAGTCCAAATTTTTCTCTCCGGTGAAAATTGAAAAAAAATCACTAAATCCTCTGTTTACCTAGGAAATAGAGGATGGTGGAATAAAAATAATGTTGTGAGAGTCTCTGATAAACAAGCTGCAATATTCAACAAAGTTTATGCCAACAGATGTGATGAAAATGACGATGGATATATTTTTGGTACTGATTTTCAAAACGGAACTGATATGGAAAATCTTGTAATCAATCCTGTTACAAGCTCATCCAATGTTTCATGTAATAAATCTTTTGTTTCTCATGATATGATGTTGACACGCAGCCACCGCATATGCAAAATTCCACAAAAGTTCAATGATTATATATTGTATTAATTTGTTTTCTTTTCTTTAAGGGGGGAGGGTATGTAGTAAGTAAGTTGTTCTGTTCCTTTAAGCAGATTATTCTTTATTAGAATTCTTTCAATGTCATGAGGCTTGGAGTTCGTTTTGTAGCAGTTACTACTGGCTCCTTTCCTGATTGAGTCGCTCATCCTGTGAATTCTTTATTTTAACTTATCTTCTTTGTAATTATAATAAATACTGTATCCTTCCATCATCATAATCGCCTCCTGAGATTCTGTTATATCCACACTACACTACTGTGTCTGTCTTGTACTGAATGCCTCGTTTGCTTTGCGACGGCATCCCCACTGGGATCCCACGAACTCACACCACACCAATTTCACGTTTATGGAAGAATTGAGGCCGTAGTGTATTAGGCAATTTTAACTTACAAGCGATCCTTCAAACACCATTTAAATTTATTAGGCGCGCCTGTGTCCTTCTTTGCAAAGCCGCCAACACAGTACTGATCCACGTAAAGGCCAGGGATGAACACTTCACAGTCAAGAAAACTTAAATTGAGCCCATATACACATTCAATGTTCCTGGCTGTTTCGCTGGGGGTCAAGTTTTTTTATTTCACTTTAGTTCTGATTATTTATTTCACTGTAACCTTAAATCATGATGCACTCAATTGCGCAGTTTCCCACCAGAGCTTTTTTGGAGATTTGCTTTGTTCTTGCCTTTTTATGTATAGACGCATGATCTGCGTTTCTACACTTATTCTACTCAAACCCCCCCTCCTTTTCCCCACAGCTACCCCTTGCCTCTAACACGGACCTTCGCTGCACAGACAGTTTTACTTGACCACGGATTCTGATATGCGTCTTTATCCTTGAGGTTGGTCTATACAAAGGTTTTCACCTGAATGTACGGTACACATTTTACCTTCTTTACATCTTCCCCACTTTTCCTAAATTATTACCTTCCCTTGTTTTGGGTACCTATCTTCAAGCCACGTCCTGACACGGACCTGATTTTGCGGATCTTATTACCTTGGCGAGATTCTACGTCTTAAACATGGACCTTAATTTTTGCGGATACCATTACTTTACTTTGGCAAGATTACAATACCTTTCAATCGGTAAGCGCATTCTGATGCACTATAGGCACGTTTCTCCCACTCCTTGCAGCGTTTATTCACTTCACAATGGTTGCAGTGGTGTATTCCCTAGCACTCTGACAGTATATGTCACACTTCCCTCACCCTCGCTCCTTCCATTCTCTTAAGCAGGCTGACTAATATGGTTCGTGTCTCACTATTAGGTATGATTAACGTCTCTGTGCTATACTGACACAACCAAGCCACATGGTTCAATTTCCCTTCCTTTCAGTGTGACTTCACACGACGGCTATGACGCACGTTTTGTTGTCACTGGTCACTTTCGGTTGGACATTCTTCCCCCCTTTTTTGACACACTTCCCGCCCTGGTTTCCTCATTTCCCTTGCTCTCCTACCACAAGCACTTGGGATTAATAGTCATACATATATGCACACACCATTGTATTAACATAAAAGGTCCTAAATGTGTTTATAATGTATGTTATTACAGCCCTGAAGAAGCCCATGTTTGGGCGAAACGCGTTGGCTGTGCATGTATGAAAACCCAGCATTCCTATAATAAAGACACACAAAGGCTATAAATAGCGATGTAGACTCATTCTTTCAAACCAGAGACTTTGTAACTTACGGTCTTGTGGTGATGTCGGAGAGTGGACCCGAGAAATCCAACATGGCGGCCGCCATATTCCAATCCGGAAATATCCTGAGTGTTCCAACGACCCCGGCGGAAGCCCGTGGCCAGCCTATCACGGACCAGATGGGAGGGGCCAAGGCCCTTATGATGACGCCGGGAAATAGAGATGCCGTTCCGGTGGGCACCATCCACGAAGAAGAAGAGCCGACCGAAGCACCAGCACGGGACCAGAAGGAGACGAGAGAGGACAACCCCCTGCTGGGCGAGGACCAGCCGAAAGGAGACCGCTCGTGGAGCAACGCTGTAGAGTCCAGTACTCCTACCAGGGAACCGGAGGCTGGTACTCCCAACCCCACGGCCCAGGAGGGTCGTGGGCCTAGGCAAGTGCCTAGTGCACGTTTTCTTTCTTTTAAGGGCTGGTGGGCGGGGGTTATGGCTCACTTGGAGTCAACACACTAATCTTCCCCCTTCACTAGGCACAACACCAGAAAAAGGCACCGACCCCCCCCTTTTGTGTACATCAGAACAGGAGTCCTGATCATTTTCCTTTGTTCCTTCTTTTCCGGTACCTTACGGTGGAGTATAGCCAGCCCAGCATTGAGCCCCGATCTCCGAAGACGGCAACCTATGGACTTGATGGACCTAATCATCCGGTGTCTTCCTTTGTTTTAGAGTTGGAGGGTTTTTCCCTTCGTTTTGTTACCATCCAATTTCTTACTGACTCAGGACCTAAAAAGGCTGTACTGGCCCTAATTAAAAAACATAACCTTTATAGTGACTCCGGTGTGCTTACAAGAGGGAAGGCAGGGTTTTCCTGGGCGACCAAAAAGCTCACAGGTCTATATACGGTGCCTCTCATACCCCCTGTATGAATGTTTAACTTTATGTGGTAGCTGGCCATTTGAGGTGGGCAATATCCCAGAAGGATAGTGACTAGACTGGGCAGTACAATCATCTCGAAAACCCGGCTGCCTCTTCCAATTGTACCACTGTCAATTATATATGGTATAGAACACCCATTTATCTTTAGAGTGATCTTTGGACAATATTTGAATGTTTGTGTTGTTTTTTTCTTCACTTTGAATTTGTACTCACATCTGACTAGTCCCACATGTGCATGCCTTTCTGAAGTAAACATCGACATTGCACAATTGTCATATTCACTTTCACTAGAGACTGATATAGAGGAACTCTTTGTTCATGATTTAAACGACAATCTACTTTTTGGTGTCGATTTGCCTCAGTTGGGTTGACCGCTTGGCCTGTTGAAGCACGTTGAATGTCGCTGAGGTAACGGTCAGTTGGCCATTTTGTCTTCACGCTGTGACGCACTTACTTTTTTCTTCACCCTGCAAGGTGTCACAAAATGGTTTGCTTTACCACAGTTGATGCATATATGTCCGATTGCAGGATATTTGCCTTTGTGTGGAAATGACAGTCCGCATCTGTAAAAGGTTTTATTCTTCTGTGGATACATCACCTCGTGTCCCTCAGCCGTATACCGTAGCTTACTCTTCATGTTCATGACTGATGCCCTTTGGGTGCCACCAGCCTCCTAGTCAGTTGCTTGACAATCAACATGCTCTTCAGGGCGAGCAGCCTTGAGGCCTTGTTCTAAGCTCAGAGTTTCCTTCAGTATTCATCTTTAGGTTGATAATTTCTGCATTCGTTTACCAACATAAAAGTTACACAGTTATCCTCCAGTTGGGTCCCTTGGATCCCAATAACCAGGCCAACAGTTCTATGGCTAATTCAAATATAGTGGACGACAGTGCACGCCTCCCTGTTGTCCCTCGTAATACGTATGGAATCAGAGAACCAGAGTTGTCGGTTCAGTATACAGTAGTGACACTCACTTCTGGAGCTCCCGGGCCAACCCCTATTTTATCCCACACTGCAAAGAGAAAAGACCAGCTCAGTGTATCAAATGCCTTTTCGATATCAAGGGACTCTACTCAATGCTGAACATGAAAACGCTCGGTCCCGTCCATTATCCCAAACAATCGTCACAGGTTGAGGAATGTGATCCTTTCTGGGATGATCCCATTTTGGTCTGGGGTTGTTATAGTTTGTGCTGTGTGTATTAGGAAAGTCGCTAATATCTTCTGAAGAACCCTGTAATCTAAGTTTAAGAGAGATAGAGGTGCATATGATTTGACATTCAAGGGTTCACTACCAGGTTTAGGGAAACCACTATTAGCACTTCTTTCATGGAAGACAGAAAGCTGCCCAAAGTCGTAGCCACCATGAATACCCTGCAACAGTCCAGCATTAAATTCTGCATAAAATTCAATTGGAAAGACATCCTTGTCGGAAATCTTGCCTCTTGCTATCTGCTTGATGCTAACTTAATCTCATCTAATGTAATTGAAGATTCCAGTTCCTGCCGATGCATGATATTTATAGTAGGTATATTACACCGGTCTAAGAACTTCCTAGTTGTGTCATCATCTCTTCTCAGTAGGGCCTTCATAGAGGAGTTTATAGTAAGTTTGCAATACCTGCTTAATTTTTAGTTGCAGGTTGTTGCCAGAGTCACATTCTGAGCATGTGTGACACCTGGGGGAGTTCTAGGAGACTCTGATTTAAACAAGCATTTGCAATGCAATAGGTCTCGTATTAGGAAAGTTTGAGCTATTGGTATTGTAAGTGACATTTTTTATTTAGGTTTTGTTTTTGAAAATAGCGAAATTAATAGCTTTGTTATTTACCATGCCAATAGTTATAACTTTCGCAAATGTGACACCTATAGCATTTGTAATGCAATATCTGTTGTATTTACGTGACTTACATGTATTGATATTACAAATAACAATGGTTTTTAATTTTTTTAATAATTAATACTTAAATAAAAGTCTGATGCCTGATGTTTGTGGATGTCTGACACTTGTGGATGTCTGACGCCTGATGCATGCGGATGTCTGATGCTTGCGGATGTCTGACGCTTGCGGATGTCTGACGCTTGCGGATGTCTGACGCTTGCGGATGTCTGATGCTTGCGGATGTCTGATGCTTGCGGATGACTGATGCTTGCGCATGTCTGATGCTTGCGCATGTCTGATGCTTGCGCATGTCTGATGCTTGCGGATGTCTGACGCTTGCGGATGTCTGACGCTTGTGGATGTCTGACGCTTGGGAATGTCTGACGCTTGTGGATGTCTGACGCTTGTGGATGTCTGACGCTTGTGGATGTCTGATGCTTGTGGATGTCTGATGCTTGTGGATGTCTGACGCTTGGTGATGTCTGACGCCTGGTGATGTCTGACGCTTGGTGATGTCTGACGCTTGTGGATGTCTGCTGCTTGCGGATGTCTGCTGCTTGTGGATGTCTGATGCTTGTGGATGTCTGATGCTTGTGGATGTCTGTTGCTTGTGGATGTCTGTTGCTTGTGGATGTCTGTTGCTTATGGATGTCTGTTGCTTGTGGATGTCTGTTGCTTGTGGATGTGTGATGCTTGTGGATGTGTGATGCTTGTGGATGTGTGACACTTGTGGATGTCTGACGCTTGTGGATGTCTGACGCTTGTGGATGTCTGACGTTTGTGCATGCCTGACGCTTGTGCATGCCTGACGCTTGTGCATGCCTGACGCTTGTGCATGCCTGATGCCTTTGGATGTCTGATGCTTGTGGATGCCTGACGTTTGTGGATGTCTGATGCCTGATGTTTGTGAATGTCTGTTGCTTGTGGATGTTTGATGCTTTTGGATGCCTGACGCTTGTGCATGCCTGACGCTTGTGGATGTCTGACGCTTGTGGATGTCTGATGCTTGTGGATGTCTGATGTTTGTGGATGTCTGTTGCTTGTGGATGTTTGATGCTTGTGGATGTCTGATGTTTGTGGATGTCTGTTGCTTGTGGAAGTTTGATGCTTGTGGATGTCTGATGTCTGATGTGGGAGGAGGGGGGTTACTCATGAGTATAAGAGAGAGAGATCCCTTTAAGCTGAAAGCAAATGGACAGTTTTAAGAGGGAGATAAAAGGTTCGAAAAGAGGGTGACCCATTAATGTCTGTGCCTGTGGATGCATTTTGTCCAGGATGGTGAATATGTGATGAAAGAAGATGGCAAAGGCACAAAAAAAACGAGCCTAACAGGGGCAGAAAAAACGCGGCCGCGAAAGGAATTCCCTTTGAAGTCAAGCTGCTGAATGATAGGGAATCTGAAAGGCCTCTAGGAGCCTGTAAAACAAGCTCTTGGCATTGCTGTGGGGAGGGGGAAGGAGAAATGCGAGTCACGGCCGCCAGGCCGTGAAGTGCGAAGCAGTGGGCGGGAAAGAAGATCCCTTTGAAGCTGCTGGGCAGAAATGCGAGCTCACGGCCTGGCAGCCGTGAAGTGTGAAGCAGTGGGCAGGGAGGCAGGAGCAAATGGTATGGGGAGCCTTTGAAGAGCAAGCCAGAAACACCAGGGGGGCAGAGAAGCAGATTGCCTAAGAGGCAGGCAGAAGGCTCGGGCTCGTGCATGTGCACATGCACTCGTGGAAATCCTCTTTTTGGGAGACCTTAGTTTAAGTCTTGGTTTCACTGCTATAGACTCATCCTATTCCATTCCTGCGGAATGGGAATAGGCCGAGACCTAAAAACCAAGCAAGCAAATCCCCAGCCTTTTCTCCAGCTGTGTGTTGACTCACCATGTACTCTTTATAATCCCGGTGACACAATCTAGCAAGCAACTCTCTGTACTGCTTCCTCAAGGCACCCAGAGCCAGTAGTGACTCATCATCAGTCTCACTTTTGATTTCCAGTTCTCTCATGTATGTCTCCCTATTTTCTAATCCTACACATAACACCCTCTTCACAACATAGATTGATTTCAGGCATATCTCACTAAGCACAGTCTTAAATGCATCCCATTATATGGCCTCATCTGAGGCCGTACCGTCATTTTCTGTAAAGGACTGCTCTTTCTCCGTTCTTATCTGGTCCTGAAATGCCTGGTCCTGCAATGCCTTAGTCAGAAAACATCACATGGGACTCTTGGAGTGCAGCTTTCCCCATACCGTAGTGATTTTTATCGGGCTATGGTCAGATACAAATTGAGAATTTTTTTCTCCACAAATAGGCTTAGTTAACTACCAAGGGTGGATGGTAGATTGTCCACCTTATTATTAAGGCACTTTGGTCGACTAACAGACCATGCCTGTAAACACATCATGTCAGGTAGATTTTTCTAGAAGTATATAGCAGGTTTTGGATTAGTATCTTGCTAGTATGACCTAATAATCCTCCTGCAGGCTCTGATGTTGATGTAGGTTTGGGTTGGGCAGAGGGGTAACTACCATATGTCTGTTGGGTTTTAAGTGTAGAGTAATCGGTCATACACGGTAAAGGTGTGTGCTTACTGTGTCTCTTTCTACACTTTAGAGCGGGGCCTCATACTCCCGAGCGGTTGCCGGGTGAGGTGAGGCCATCACCCACACAAAGCTGGGTGAGTATCACTGGTGAGGTAATTCCTCAATGTGATTAAGCTATTATGCTTTTCTTGAATGCAGAATGTAAACTATTCATGCAGGTGTGTCTGTGTTATCTTTACGTGTGTACGCTGTGGTGTCTATGTGATACTTGGTGTTGCTTCAACATTTTTCTCTTTTGGTTTTTTTGATAGGAAGAAGATTTAAAACTTCCCCTTGAGTGGACATTTAAGTATTCTACGTTTTTGATATATTTGCAACTTTTTAAGTGCATGTTTGTCAATTTTTCATTATGACATCTCATTTGTAGTCGCAGTAGCAGAATCTGTTATAGAAGGTCCTGAAGAAAGCCGGGTGAGATGCCCTTATGGCTGAAACATGTCGACCATACGATCTAGCGCTACAAGGTAGCTTGACTACCTAGCGTGTTTTTAATCCTTGACACTCGGATTTCTAGTGTAAAGAATTCTCCTTGGAATCCGGGTAGCCAATTTTAATTTTGAGCACTGCACCTTTCTAGTTTACATCACGTCTAGGATGCCCACAATGATCACATGTCTGTGACGTTTTGTACCGACACTATTTGGTTGGACCTGGGATGGCATGATTATCAATTCCCACATGACGCAAACTCCACCACATGGGTGGTCTGATGGGAATCTTATCAGCCCCCTGCCGCCAAGAGGTTTCATGTTTGGCATCCCTTGTTTCACGACTCACCAGCAGTGCCGCACGGTTGCTATTGCAGACACACACTTCTCCCAGACTTGATCTGCTCTTTTGTGTTTTGTATCTGTAAGACTGGGGAGCGAGCAGACAGGTCATTAAACTGTCCCCCTGACCCTCCACACACCCTTGTTGTTTCACAATATTTAGTGCAGTCTTTGGCTGCGGGTCTATGTAACTAGGTAGCAAATACAGTACGATTTGCACCTTCTGAGCTCATCCAACTTAACTGTGTGTGTTGCCCCTCTGTCTACCTTTGCCTATTCCTCATCGGTGCACTCGAATAAATCTACTAAAGAAGTCCCGTCACACTTTTCTTCTATATAATCCGAAGAAAAGGGTGACTTTTGTGCCACTATTAGCACTCTTGGCTTTAGTCAAGTATCTTTTTCCTCCACATAAATAGTCAGGTGACTACCCCTTCAAATGTCTCGCTGTACGGCACGGGCGTTCTATATCTAGCCCCCCTTTTCGTTATGTGTTTATACCATCTCCCAATGCATGACATCAGTGATGCAGTAAAAGGCTCCATCTCTTATGATATTGGCAATCTCTACTATGAGCAATATGGCCTTGCAATTCTATCTCTATTCACAGTGTTAATACACTGTTGCAATAGATCCTTTTTGATCAATTAGACTCTTAGTAGCAGAGTAACATCTCCCTTAGTTAGAGACATCTAATATATCAGTCCTTAGTGACATGTTTATAGATGGAAGCCTTTGCTTACCTGTGAAAATTAAAAGTATGTTTTAACTGATCCACTTTATTAGCATACTGTCTGATGGGCAGTCTATTTACTGCGAGCAACGCGTCGCGATAATATATGATTATTATCCCTGACAGTATCGAAGGTTTTTTGTGCATTACTTTGCTCGCGCATGCGCTATAGAGTAGTGCGTTTTATCCACCCGCGCATGCGCCATGAGTTAGCGGTCTCTCTTGTGTGCCCGCGCATGCGCTACAAGCAAGCGATCTTTCTTTTGCAACCGGGCGTTGCCATCCCGATTGGGAAGATTCAGTGCGGCTGTGAGACAGTGTTGGGGGACTGGCTACCCCACGTGGGGCGGTTATTTTAAGGAGGAAGTCTGTTGCTGGAGCCTACCTCCACTTCCGCTCGCCATCATTTCGGGGCACCGACGGAGAGGTAGGATGGTTGGGGCTCTGTGTACTTGCAATGTAGCCCGCCTCAGCATACAAAACTATCGGGTTAGCTGTAGATAATCGAGTCTGATAGAGAGAGGGGAGCTATTGTGGCCCCATGTCCCCGTTATTTTTTCGTTGGGGTGGTGGCCTGTTTCCCTTGTATATATATATATATATTGAAGAGAACCCTTTTTTTATATATGTATATCGCCTTACAAATTGAGAATTTTTTTCTCCACAAATAGGCTTAGTTAACTACCAAGGGTGGATGGTAGATTGTCCACCTTATTATTAAGGCACTTTGGTCGACTAACAGACCATGCCTGTAAACACATCATGTCAGGTAGATTTTTCTAGAAGTATATAGCAGGTTTTGGATTAGTATCTTGCTAGTATGACCTAATAATCCTCCTGCAGGCTCTGATGTTGATGTAGGTTTGGGTTGGGCAGAGGGGTAACTACCATATGTCTGTTGGGTTTTAAGTGTAGAGTAATCGGTCATACACGGTAAAGGTGTGTGCTTACTGTGTCTCTTTCTACACTTTAGAGCGGGGCCTCATACTCCCGAGCGGTTGCCGGGTGAGGTGAGGCCATCACCCACACAAAGCTGGGTGAGTATCACTGGTGAGGTAATTCCTCAATGTGATTAAGCTATTATGCTTTTCTTGAATGCAGAATGTAAACTATTCATGCAGGTGTGTCTGTGTTATCTTTACGTGTGTACGCTGTGGTGTCTATGTGATACTTGGTGTTGCTTCAACATTTTTCTCTTTTGGTTTTTTTGATAGGAAGAAGATTTAAAACTTCCCCTTGAGTGGACATTTAAGTATTCTACGTTTTTGATATATTTGCAACTTTTTAAGTGCATGTTTGTCAATTTTTCATTATGACATCTCATTTGTAGTCGCAGTAGCAGAATCTGTTATAGAAGGTCCTGAAGAAAGCCGGGTGAGATGCCCTTATGGCTGAAACATGTCGACCATACGATCTAGCGCTACAAGGTAGCTTGACTACCTAGCGTGTTTTTAATCCTTGACACTCGGATTTCTAGTGTAAAGAATTCTCCTTGGAATCCGGGTAGCCAATTTTAATTTTGAGCACTGCACCTTTCTAGTTTACATCACTTCTAGGATGCCCACAATGATCACATGTCTGTGACGTTTTGTACCGACACTATTTGGTTGGACCTGGGATGGCATGATTATCAATTCCCACATGACGCAAACTCCACCACATGGGTGGTCTGATGGGAATCTTATCAGCCCCCTGCCGCCAAGAGGTTTCATGTTTGGCATCCCTTGTTTCACGACTCACCAGCAGTGCCGCACGGTTGCTATTGCAGACACACACTTCTCCCAGACTTGATCTGCTCTTTTGTGTTTTGTATCAGATATTTTCCCGCCCAAATACTCTACATCAACCACTTTGGTACATGCCTCTGCTGCGTAGTAGGCCATATCAATCCAAGGGGCTCATTAGGATGGCGGACGGAAGGACGTCCGCCGTCCTGGAGTAGGCGGAAAAAGCCCTTTTCCGTCCGCCTGCCGCGGACAGTCCGACCGCCATATTAGGATGGGAAAAACTGTGAAAACTCCGTACGCGGCGGAAGAGAACGCACCGCCGCGGAACTACACCCGACCCCGCGGCGGACGTAACCAATCCTGAGACACCGCCGTACGGAATGACGTCTCCGACCGTGCCCCAAATCACGATGGCGGAAAACAGACATAAAACTGCTGCGGAAAAACAACCTGCCTGAACACGGCGGATTCCCCACAGCGAAGATACAACACATTGCAGAGATACCCACCACAAGCAGCTCGCCCACATGGACCCAGCGCTACACGCATTTCCGATACTCTTCGCGATCCTCCACCAGCAAGTCATGGACCATCATCAACGACGACGCAGGTACGCTACACACCATTCACTGTCGGAAGGGGAGTACCTGGCAGAGCTGTGACGTTGGGAGGGGGAGTGTCATGTTACAGGAAATACATTGACGAACGCACCATCAGAGGCAGCACGTGAGAGGGCAGAATGCAGTATCAGAACAGGCATTGTGGACAACAGAGCAGGTACATCAGCCAAGAACGTGTGTCAAGCGACCCGTCACAAGGAGATTAACAAAACATAGGTGGTTACATTCGTCAATCTACACACAAACTTAAATGACATGTGACTGATGGCAACTAGACCTCACACCACAGAATCTGGTGGACTGCTTGAACAACTCGCCTCGGACACACCGCCAGCACCAGCACCAGGAGTGTGAGACACAGCCACCGATCTACTCACTGACACATGTGCCATAGACCCAGACACACTGCCAGCACCAGCACCAGGAGTGTGAGACACAGCCACCGATCTACTCACTGACACATGTGCCATAGACCCAGACACACCGCCAGCACCAGCACCAGGAGTGTGAGACACAGCCACCGATCTACTGACTGACACATGTGCCATAGACCCAGACACACCGCCAGCACTAGAAACAGGAGTGTGAGACACAGCCACAGCTGTGGTGACTGATACATGTGCCATAGACCCAGACACACCGCCAGCACCAGCACCAGGAGTGTGAGACACAGCCACCGATCTACTCACTGACAAATGTGCCATAGACCCAGACACACCGCCAGCACCAGGAGTGTGAGACACAGCCACCGATCTACACACTGACACATGAGCCCTAGACCCAGACACACTTGCCGGATATGTCCCTGTACACTGACCAACAAATACCATGCCTGCACCTGACACATGTGAGTGAACAGCAGCTGAGTCACTAGGACCACTGAAATGGTGAGCCACAGGGCTGTATGGGCCAGGAGGCAGGGTGGCTCTGGGAGCTGGGGACAGCTGTACTGGAGCGACATTGGGGTGTTCAGGTCTCACTGGTGTGTGTCTCCGTTTCTTTGTGAAACGTAGGGGTACCCCGGACATGCCTGGACTGGTAAGTGGAGTGGCATCACCAGACATCAAAGGTGAATCATGTGCTTGTGGTGGTCTGCTCTCTGGGGACGTGCTGGACCCTGCCTGCCGTTTGCTGTGGGCCTGCCTTCTGCCCTCTGCATCATGTGTAATGGGTGATGCAACAACAGTGTACTCCTTCCTCTGCTTTAGTGGGCCGTGGATGGGAGTAGAGGTATGGGGGGACTCGACCGCTGATACATGTGTTGTACGTTCCTTAAACATCATCCTCAGTGCAGCCAGGGGTGAAATATGCCTGTCCTTGATGGTGCTCGTGTCCATGGGAGAACCCTTGGCCATGGGCTGTGCCTTGGACGTCGGAGGTGTCCTGTCCCTGGAATGGCCCTGATCCCTTTCGGGTGCTCTGTCCCTGGGTGCAGACATGTCCATTGTAGTGTCCCTCTCCTTGGTACTGTCCTTGTCCTTGGGAGTGTCCCTGCTCTTGGAAGGTGGCCTTTCCTTGGTACTGTCCTTGTCTTTGGGAGTGTCCCTGCTCTTGGGAGGTGGCCTTTCCTTGGTACTGTCCTTGTCCCTGGGAGTCTCCCTGCTCTTGGGAGGTGGCCTTTCCTTGGTACTGTCCTTGTCCCTGGGAGTCTCCCTGCTCTTGGGAGGTGGCCTTTCCTTGGTACTGTCCTTGTCCCTGGGAGTCTCCCTGCTCTTGGGAGGTGGCCTTGGCTTGGGAGTCACGTTGGTGGGGGATGGCTGTGTAGCATGTGAATCCATTTCCATACACACCCCTCCATGATCATGTCTGTCAACTCCAGTGTTGGACACGTCGTCTTCGGATAAAGAGATCACAGGCTTATGGGATGGTGTCTGTGCCCTCCGTGCCCTGCCTTGCTGCCTGTGGCTGCTCCTAGTGTAATAACCAGAATAAGAGGCCTGGTCTGAAGACTCACTCTCCCCTGTAACATCAAGTGGTGTGGATGGTTGTACAGAAGTAGCACCCTGTCTATGCGACTGTACAATGGCTGAGGACACAGTGTTTGCCAATGACTGAACTGTTCTGTGGAGACCAGCAACATCGCCATGCATCCCCTCCATGAATGCCACCACCTGCCCCAAACTTCCTATCGTGGTCTTGGAATGCATTGATCATGTTGGTCTGCCCTACACACAGCTGTCGCAGCAGATCAACAGCCTCTGCACAAAGTGCACTTTGTGTCACTGGGGCAGGGGCGGTGGTTCCTGCACCGAAGGCAACTCTGCCCCCCCTCCTCTGGCGAGCACGAGCAGTACATGTTGCAGTGGGTGGCAGTGTGGGCCCTGTGTGCTGTGTCCCGACTGAAGGTGTTGATTGCCCACTCCCTGTCTGTGCCAACAGTGCGGACTCACCAACACTTTCTGATGATGAGGGCGATGGTGTTTCCATATGCGAGTCCTCAGGGACGGTCCTGTCCCCCTCTCCGGGGCTGCCCTCTTCAGTGTCAGTCTGCGTGTGTGCGACCTCTGATTCGGAAGCATTGCCACCACTCATCTCCGTCGTCTGCGGGTCAGTGCCCTCTGCCAAAGCTGAAATAGAGAGAAACGCGGTGTGAGTAAGTGCCACACACACGTACTGAAGGACAACAGATCTAGGATTGAATTACATACATTGTACATGTAGCACACATCCTGCACACGTCCCACCCCTACTATCTGCACACATGTCATGCCATGGGACCACAGACCTCAACGGCATGTCCTGGAACCCTCAACTACCAAGCAAGTGGGCTGTCCACCTGGCGGACATGGATGCCAACGCCTACTCCGCTAATGGCACCAGCATGGTATTTCAGCTAAACATACGCACCACGGAAGCCACTACTGTGTCCGAGCAGCAATACATGCATTGCAGGCCCAAGTAACATACACATACAATCTGCTTACCGCTACTTTGCTGTGATTCCCCACTCAGCTGGGCGGATAGGTCAGGATGCGTCACAGCAATGATACGGTGCATAAGAGAGGTCATGGTGCGGCGGGCCAGACGTGTAGATCTTGGAATCATCCCCAGTGTCATCTCCGCCACATTCTTGCTAAGCCTGGAGATGTCGTCCCAGCGCTTGTGGTAGTGTGTGTGTCGTCTATTGAACCCCTCCACTGCCCGTACATCATGTGCTATCGTCCTCCACACGGCCTTGCGAACGTGCAGCTTTACCTGCCATGATGGGAGACAAGAGGGTAACGTAAGTGGACAGTATGACATGCACAAACATCGCAGGAACATGATTCAACATGCAGCCATGCTCAGCACTACACATGTAAAGGTCCCACAGCACACCGGCAGGCCTGCAGAAGACAGGAGCCACTGAACACCTCATGACCAACAACATGTACACCACTGTACTTACCACCTGTCCGGGTGCACCGTAGAGCCGTTGGTAGTGGCTGAGCACACCGTCCACAAGGACATCCAGCTCCGCTGAGGTGAAGGGACGCGACCGGCTCTCTCGCACTCCCTCCATGGCAAGGTCCCGGACTGTGGCCAAACAGCAGCAGCCGTAGGTCAGCTCAGCAGCAGCAGGTCGAGGTGATGGTCACAGGCAGCAGCCGTAGGTCAGCTCAGCAGCAGCAGGTCGAGGTGATGGTCACAGGCAGCAGCCGTAGGTCAGCTCGGCAGCAGCAGGTCGAGGTGATGGTCACAGGCAGCACTGGATCGAAGCAGTGAATGTGTGCTTCTGAAAGTCACACATATATAGGGACCAGAGCCCATGTCAGTGGCACACGTGGCCAGCTATTGGTTCCCCCTGGATGCCTCATTCGAAAAGGCCCAAAGACAGGCCCTGGTGTGGCGGTGCACTGTTTCCGCCATTGTCGATGGCGCATACGCGCCCCGCGTGACCCCTTCCCATTGGCTGCCTGTGCACGTGCCGTCACGGACACACATCGGCAACCGCAAGTGCGCACTTCCGCGACGGTTGCATCTTTTGCAACAATGTTCACTCAGTGGCGCCACCATGGCGGTGCATGCCTTCTGCGGGGGAGGTGCAGGCCAACACATCCTTCTGATGTTGTCAATGGAGATGGCAGTTCATGACCCCCCCTTACAGTCACGTTGCATCATCCACCGTACACCGTCCCTGCCAGGCATGTCACCCACCGCCGTGCCGGCCCGGTGTTGTAAATAGCGTTGTCCATTCCGTCTGTTTTCTCTGTTTCTTATGTGGAACTTTAGTGTGTTCCTAAAGTCATGATTCTACTTAGGAATTGTTATGCTGGCAGTTGGTGCCTGGCCAGATGGTGATCTGCTTGTTTATTTCTGTGCTGCGAATGAACCTAACATGTACAAGTTCCACCTGCGTGATTCATCTATACAAGTTAACTACACTCGGTCACCCACCGCCGTGCCAGGCCCGGTGCACAACCGCCCCCGGTGGGTGGCCGGCCTAGCCCGGCGGTGGGTGACCGGCCAGGCCCGGCGGTGGGTGACCGGCCTGGCCCGGCGGTGGGTGACCGGCCTGGCCCGGCGGTGGGTGACCGGCCTGGCCCAGCGGTGGGTGACCGGCCTGGCCCGGCGGTGGGTGACCGGGCCGGGCACGGACGGTGTACGTTGGATGATGCTACGTGACTGTAAGGGGGGGTCATGAACTGCCATCTCCATTGACATCATCAGAAGAATGTGTTGGCCGGCACCTCCCCCGCGTAAGGCGTGCGCAGCCATGGTGGCGCCACTGATTGAACATTGTTGCAAGAGAAGCATCCGTCCCGGAAGCTTGCACATGCGGTTGACGATGTGTGACCGTGACGGTCCGTGCACAGGCAGCCAATGGGAAGAGTGAACGCGGGGGGCGTATGCCCATTTGGAAATCGCGGAAGCTGTGCACCGCCATGGCGGCGCCAATGTTGTTATTATTTGGACCGCTGCACCGTGCTGTATAGTCCGCTCTTGCGTTATGAGGGTTGTGACCGTGCTGGCAAAACTGCATATGTCATGCACTATGTCATGTGTGTTCATACTATGCCCATTGATGTGCACACAATGTGCTACACATGTGCATGTCGACGGTTTGACGTCTTGTATTTCCCTACACACGTTTCAAATACTTCACATCTACACAGTACATCAGGCCTGTCTCGCCACATTCTGAATCTGTTGTCAGTGTGTAGTTAATGTGTGCTAATAACAATGGTGGGGGTCCACATGCATTCTGTGTATGTGTGTTGCCTGTTTGACCATGCATGTAATGAGCAGATGCTCACCATTGTCTGTGTTGTCATTGGTGCATGATGACATGGAGTGTGTGTAGCATTATTGTGTTGGGTTTGCACGTGCATGTGTGTCTGTGATGTGGCTTCTACAAAATTGGGTCCTAACATGTCTTCTTGGCAGTAATGTTGACATGAGACTAAGTTGCATTGTACAAGTTGACGCGCTTCATGTTGCTAGTGGCAGCACATTGTTCATAGGGCACTCCGTATTGTCGTAACTTTCTGAAATGTCACACATATGACTATTGTCCACAACATTTATCTTCTTGCTAGTGTTGCCTTACATGTGATGGAGTTGCACAGCCATGCGTTGTTTGTAAGTTGACTTATATCACGTCTACTCCCACACAGGAGGGCTCCAAATGTCCATCGCCCATACACTGTGCTGGAGGATATGGTTGACGAGGAGGTGATCAGGAAATTCCGGCTAGATCGACGTAGATTGATGGAGCTTGTAGCCCAATTGTCTCCTCATCTGCAGCCACGAAGGACGTATCCTGGTTCCATTACACCCACAGCTAAGGTGATGGCGGCACTACATTTTTTTGCTTCTGGCACCTTTCAGTACACAGTTGGACATGCCGGCGGGATGTCACAGTCCATGTTCAGCATGGTACTTCGGGATGTTATAAAAGCCATGATGCTGTACAAGGATGACTACATCCATTTCCCACGGCCGGCAGAGTTGGCAGCAGTCAAAGCAGATTTCTATGCACTGGGCCAGATACCACACGTAGTGGGTTCCATTGATGGCACACATATCGCTCTGATTCCACCTCGGGCACGTGAGCCGGTATATAGGAATAGGAAGCACTTTCATTCGCTGAACGTGCAGGTGGTGTGCCTGGCCGACAACATCATCTCCCATGTGTGTTCAAGATTCCCAGGCTCCGCACATGACTCCCACATCATGCGGAGCAGCATTGTCCCCCAACTGATGGCTAATCTGCCTCCAGGACACGCGTGGCTTGTTGGTGAATAGGCTGTGGGGACATTTGTGACTTCTGTGTGGCATGGGGTACCCACCAATTCTGGTTGTGATATTTGTGTCTGACATCCCCCAACATAGGCGACTCGGCGTACCCAAACCGGCCCTGGCTCCTGAGTCCCATACGTAATCCTACTACAGCGGGTGAAATGCGCTACAATGATGCCCATGGAAGGAAACGTAGAGTGGTGGAACGTACTTTTGGACTGCTAAAGTCCAGGTTTCGGTGCCTGGATAAGACCGGAGGGACCCTGCCTTACTCACCAGGCAAAGTATGCAGGATCGTGATTGCCTGCTGCATGCTCCACAACCTGGCAGTGCACAATAACATTGAACTGATCTTGGACCCTGAAGACCAAGAAGTTCCTCGGCCTCCCATCCCACCCATGTCGACTGATGAGGATAGTGCTGAGGAGGAAGGTGTGGACCAGAGGCGTCAGCTCATTGATCGCTATTTCCCTTGAATGTGAGTGACTACCTCATGTGCCGGTTGACAATGCGTTTTGTATGTTTGCTGGTGGTGTGTGGATGTGGTGTTCATCAGCTGCCTGTTCTGGTATGTTATGTTTGCATGTGTGTGTGTTTATTTCTCTGGACATGCAAGTCTCCATGATGTGTGTCCTCTAATCCACTGATTTTGTGATGGGTGTGATTTGTGGAATTTTACACTGCTGTGTGTTGTGATGGTTGTGATTCACTTACCTGACGTGTGTTTGCTGTCTCTGATTTTCCCTAGGTCACTCCCACAGCGGCAGGATTCTGTACGACATGGTTCCCTGCACCTGGTCAGGTCTGTTTCTGAGACAATCATGTGAATAAACATTGAGTCAACACATCATTGAGTGTGTAAGTGAAATTTATTTACAGGTTGTGCATTGGTGCTGGTGGATATATACAAGTAAGTGTTGGGTGGGGGAGTGTGAGTTGAAGGTCATGGTAGATGAAATGTCCGTGCTGACACCACATTGCGTGATGTCCGGCTAGTCCAGCAGACCTGTGCCAATACTTGGCGTGGTGGGACAGGATAGTTTGCGGGTGGATGGCAGCCTCAGGCAGTGTTAGAGTCATTGTCGGCCCCTCTTCGAGCGTATAGATGGAGCATCCCCACTGCTCTCCCCTCCAACCAGCCTCGGACGGCCCCTCCGTCTTGGAGGCGGTGCGGAGTCAGCTTGTGGGGCAGGTTGCTCAGGGGCCACATCCGTCTCCAGGGGCACAGGTGGCGGTGGCGGTGGTGTTGCTGACCGTGGCGGCTGGACACTTGGTTGAGGGGGGGGGGGGTGTTGCGTTCTAACCATACCCTCCACAGTGATGTGTGCTGGGCCACGAGGTCCACTAATTGGCCAATGCGGCTGTCAATGGCTCGCAACACATTGGTGTTAACAACCATGTCCTGGTGTGCACGATCAGCATGTCCCTGCCCACGCTCATAGGAAGCCTGGACTCTGCCTAGGGCTTCCAGTGTCTCAGCGGCAGGATGGGGTGGGTGTCCTTCCCCAGCTCACGGGTGTGAGGTACTCCTGCTTGGGGGATGTTGCCTCGGCTCTCTGCTTTCCCGTCCACTCTCCCTGCTTGCCTGGGATGTTGATGGCCCTGCGTCTAGCGGTGGGTCAGGCAGGGTGGCACAGGCAGGAGTGGTGGTAATGGTGGTGGTGGTTCTACAGCTCACTGTGGCAGGTGTTGCAGGAGTGACACAGGCCATGGTTGTGGAGGCAGGGATTTCCTGTGTGCCAGATGGCCCTGGCAGTGTGCTTTGGCCCGCTTCCTCCTCCGCACCGGAGCTGGCTGTGGCATCGTCCCCAGAGAGTCCTGGATGTGAGTGAGGAGAATGTGGCGGCGGGTTGCTGGTTCCACCAGTCAAATTGCGATCACCTGTGGGGAAAAAGTTTTGATGATCAATACTTTGGACATGACATGTTTTGATTGGCATACATTACTTTTCACACACGTTCTCACACACCACACACCCCACCACCCTCTCTGTGGACATGGGGTCCTGTTGGGAGTTGTAGTGCTGGTCTCTCACACACCCCACCCACCTCTCACACACACCCGACCCACCACCACCCTCCCTGTGGACATGGGGGCCTGTTAGGAGTTGTAGTGCTGGTCTCTCACGCACCCCACCCACCTCTCACACACACCCTGTGGACATGGGGGCCTGTTGGGAGTTGTAGTGCTGGTCTCTCACACACCCCACCCACCTCTCACACACACCCGACCCACCACCACCCTCCCTGTGGACATGGGGGCCTGTTGGGAGTTGTAGTGCTGGTCTCTCACGCACCCCACCCACCTCTCACACACACCCTGTGGACATGGGGGCCTGTTGGGAGTTGTAGTGCTGGTCTCTCACACACCCGACTCACCACCACCCTCCCTGTGCTTCCTCGTATTTACCTTTATGGAGCAACTACAGGTTGGAGCCCAGGATGTAGAAGAGTTGGAAACCAAGTTTTGGGATACATTCAACGCTAGGTCCTTCCCTCAGGAGACAAGCACCGGGTTAGTGCTTTGAAAACCTTGACAGTCATGGAACTCAGAGAAGACTTATCTTTATTATGTGTGGCAGGGGCGCTTCATTCCTTATAACCAGAGGCACTTTAGTTATGTTTTCATAGTCCGTGACGTTATTAGTGACTATTTTGCAAACAACAGCGGGTCTTTGATGTCAACATCCACACTATGAGAGGCCTTTACGGTCGTGATACGGGTGGAGTGTATTGCGAAATAGGCAGCGGTACTACGAGCAATAAGGGGCATGCTGAGTAGGTTAGAGTCTGATATTGGGAAATTGGAACTTGTGCAGGCTGACAACCCTAGCCCAACTACACTGGATGATATCCCGAGGAAGATATTGGAGTACACGGAGGAGGCAGACAGGGAGGTAAAATATCTGAGGAAGGAAACAATGGCGAGACGCTATGGGGATGGTGACAGACCCGGCAGCACATTGGCTGGGTTGCTGCGCAAACCGCATGCTGCTACCTACGTTGCAGGATTACAAGACTGCAACGGCCTAATGGTCCCCTCCCCAGATGCATTGCCTGAAGTGATGTCTTCCTTCTTTGCCAAACTATATACGGCGGGTGTAACTGCTGACGAAACCGAATTACAGGCATACCTTGACACTATAGACCTATTGTGGTTGGATGCAGGCCACAGGGAATATTTAGTTAAAACAGAACTGTGTGGCTGACCATGGTTAGGCACCTCAATTTCAAAGTAAAGATATCAATTTGTGCATTGTGCAAAGCACGTCCAGAGCTCGCCGCACAAATGCTCCACTGCGAGTCAGATCCCCAAGTTTATGTAGAAAAGGACGGTGCACCAAAAAGCAGAGTACAGAAAAACTTCAAGTTAGTCCAAAATTCTTTATTTTTTTCAATCTTTTTAAAACAGTCAGCCAACGCGTTTCGTTCGTTTGAACTTCGTCAGGGCTCTTTTGTCACTTGTAAGTCCAAGAGGTGCTTCAAAGAATACGGTCCTAATTGCGCCTTATTCTCTTGAGCATATATATTATCGCGTAGTGATGAGAAAAGTAATCATTAGGTCGTAGTCGATATTATGAGAGGCCAAAGTCTCGGCAGTAGAATCTTAGGATTCGAATCACAATGACACGGGTAATTCAATTTCAGAAAACAACCAATGGATAAGCAAATCCAATTAGGTCAATGATGTAGGGGTAGATAACCCACAGTACTGAGTCTCTTTATCAGTTCCTCACAAATGGCAGTAAATTAAATATCCCAAGTTCGCATTCATGCGTCCTAAATATACAAGCAGCATCAATAACCGCAAAGTAGTGGAGAAAGAGTGACCGACCAGTGAAGTAGCCGCCCACCCTTAATGTCATGTGCAGGTCTTCCTATCGACGGACCAAGAAAGGTCCGTCGATGGCTTAATTGGAAACACAGGGAATCTTTAGATGCTCCAATATCCCCGGAAGAGATTACACGTGTTGTTGCTGTCCTACCGGCTAGCAAGGCTCCAGGCTTAAACTGGCTTATCCCCACTGTTTACTAAGAATATGCGGACCTGCTTATTCAACACCACATCGAGATATACCATGAGTCACTGGAGGTAGTGCTTCTCCTGCCATCGTTACGTGGGGCCTTAATAGTAATGATCTTGAAACCGGACAAACCGCCTGAAAAGTGCGACTCATACTGGCCTCTGTCCCTCATAAATATTGATGCTTAAATATATGCAAAATTACTATCTAACTGTCTACAACCGTTCATGTCCCTGATAGCCCGCCCGGACCAGTCGGGTTTCATATCAGGACGAGGAACTTCACACAACTTTCGAACCATCTTCTTGGTGATTCACTACCTTCACCCAGTGTGATGGTGGTGGTGGCTCTCCTCGACGCCACGAAGGCGTTTGATAAGCTGGAGTGGCCGTTCCTTTTCACTCTCTTGTCAAGAAAACGATTCAGCCCTGGCTTCATGCAGAAGATCCGGCTCCTTTACTCTCAACCCGTAACCTGAAAATATCAGAGAATTTTTGGGATCACCAGGGGCACCAGGCAAGGCTGCCCCCTATCCCCTCTTGTTTTTGCTGCCGCCAGGAAGCCTCTGACTGCCAGGTTGCAGCAACACCACGCGGAGCGCAGGATCGGATTAATTATTCGGGGACTGGTGGTGTCGCTATATGCTGACGACATAACACTATATATTCGAGACCCCTGCACTAATATTGCTCCATTGACATGGGAGGTCATACGTTTTGAAGGGTACTCTGGTATAAAAATCAATTGTAGCAAGTGAATACTTTTTCCACTCACTCAATAGGCCACCCCCTGCCTCACATACTATCCCTATAAGTGGGCCACTGAAACCATTAAATACCTGGGAATCTGGATGAGCTGAGATGTAGAAGTGCTCTGGAGGGCAAACTTTTGCTGTGCTGTTGAGTAGCTTGAATCGCGCATACAGATTTGAAATAGACTACCGCTGTCTTTTTCTGGTCACATCGCAATAGCAAAGATGGTGGTCCTCCCTAAATTTCTTTACCTCTTTATAGAGAATCAGATCCTTTTCACTGAGAGTTTTTTTTAAAAGACTACGGTCTATGTTGGTGGCGCTGGCCTGGGTGGGCCGTCAGCCCAGGGTTCGATATGAGGTGCTGACGCAGCCATTAGCGAGGGGTGGGATGGGAGCGCAAGACTTGAAGGCGTGTGCCCTCAGCGAACAATCAAGGTACCATCATCACTGGCTGTATCCTGCCCCATTTCAGCCTCACGTGGCAGTGGAAACAGATTGCCATTAAAGATGGCCATGTTTGGCAAAAATAAGGTGCCACACGGTGAAATAGACCCTGTGGAATGTGAGATGGGCATGCGTTGGACTCCGACGCTGGGCTGACCTCCAAGTTCTGCACGCTCCATCAGCTCAGCTATCCAATAATCCACTGTATCCCCACTGCGGGATAAAGGGGCCGTGGGCAGGGCCATGGATATGGGACTTAAAACTATTGCAGACTTGTTCCCCGGGGGGAAAGTTTCTCAATTTCTTGCCTGGTCCTGCCATAAAGGAGGTCACGGCGCTAGATACACTGCTTTATTACCAATTGTGGGCGACCTGTAGGGTGGCGTTTATCACTTTACCAGAACCTCCAACACTGGAGGCGCTGGAGTACCTATATGCTACTGCGTCCCAGAGGAAACTAGTCACCAGATTCTACTCGATTACAACACAAACCCCCCAACAGGATGAGCGATGGGCGTCCTGCTGCGAACAGACAGAAATGCTATCCCCTAACTATAGACTACGACTGATCCATTTCAAGTACCTCAACAAATGATATCGCATACCATTGTAACTACACAAAATAGGGCTCAGCGAAACCTCTAACTGTACACGCTGCACTGCGGAGGACGCTTTGTTCCTCCATTTAGCCTGGAAATGCCCCAGGGTGGCAGAATTCTGGACAAAGGTGTGTGAGACAATCAGTGGCATTATGGGGGCTCCTCTGGTGCCGCACCACATGACTTGACTGCTGGTGTATGTAGAGAAGGTACCCCTGGCACGCCTCCGGCTGGTGGCAATAGTGCTGTTACTAGCAAAGCGCAGAGTAGCAATGCATTGGGGCCGGCACCCAGCACCCGCGCACACTGCATGGTTACAGGACGCCACGTATTGTCAGGAGCAGCTCAATGCATACTGGGAACTCATGCCTGGGCACGCTAGACCAGCAAACATTTGTGAATCCTTCACCGCACACCTTAGGATTGAAGCTGAGGCCGCTCTTGCAGTCCCGGAGTAAAATTGTCATGTCAAATGTCATGTCATGTAAATGTCAAAGGTTCTTATATAGCGCCTTATCACCGCAAGGTCTCAAGGCGCTTGCTTTGGGAACCCGTCCTGGCTTTTCCCTGTGAGATAACCCGTACTGGGCATCCCCAAGGTGAAAGTCAGGCATCTCGCCGCGGGGGGCCGTAGTGGAGATTAAGCAAGCTATTGCCCAGAGTTGCAGAGTGTGAACCCGTGGTTCGAGTAGGCACCGAAGCGAGAATTATCGAGTCCGTGGACATTTGGGCTCAGGACCCTGCCGCGTCGGAAATTGAACCCTGGTCCCGGGTCTGACCTCTGCTTCACGGTCTGCCTCCTCTAACCAGTGAGCCACACTTCTCCATATTATTATCTCCAATATCTTAATATCTCTTATATTATCTCCAATTATGTTGGAAAGTATGTAACTTGAGGACCGGGAGGCAGGAGATTCACGCTGATTGATGTATCACAGTAACGTTCGGACTCTCATGTCTACTGTGATGTTTGCAAGGGGGGCGGGGCAGAACCAATATCGATCTTTAATTCTGTATGACTGTCTCTGGTATTGTGTATCCAACACTATAGGAATAATCTTGTGTATTAAATGATGTGATTTCACAAACGCTGCTTTTTCCACATAATTATTGAGTTGCCGCATTTGTAACGAATCCATTACCTGATGCATAATTGGCAGATCTTACCAGAAAAAATTTTGTAAAATGTAACTTGCAGCTCAAATGGATCAAAAGTTACAAAAAATGCGGCAACACGTGCTGTCACATAGTCGAAGGAACTTTAAAAAGATTGACTATTCACCTTTCTATTACTTGTTGATGTATTTGGGTGTTTAGCTTGGTCTAATGAGGTGAAAACTTTACCAGATAAAGTTAACATGTAAAAATGACATAAAAAGTAGGTGATACTATCAAAATGTGCCACATTATCCTGCAGCATTTGCCTTGCCAAATAATTTGGTCAAACTGCCACATAATTTGGTCCTTCCTTGCTGCATAATTACAGTGGCCTTGCTTATATTACATGATCACACCATAACACTTCCCACAAACCACTTATATCCTTGGTGTGATGCTTTTTCAGTTGTGCTGGCTTTCTGCCGGGTAGAAACTCCCATTCTACTCCCAGGTGGGAATTGCAGGTCGTGAATGGTGGGGAGAGGCCGTCAGGTCGCCGCTTTTGCTATACCGCAAATTTACATCACAGCAGCCAGCCCGCCGGTACACTCCCACAAAGGAAAGGAAAGGAAAGGCATGCGGTCTTCACTTTGGGGGCCCCCTGCGGGTCCCCAAAGTGAAGGAGGGGTGGAGGGTGCACACGGGGAGTACCTGTGGTACCCCCCTGCATTTACATAAACAAAGCGGCAGGCACCGCGCGGTATAATATCGAATTTTTAAAATTGTTTTGTATTTTAGTCTATGTGTGAAAAGTATATATTTGTATAAAAATTTATTTTAAGTAATGAATTTTATGTTATTTAATTTTTGCGTAATTTAATTCTGTAGCGGGTTGTGGGTTTATACTGGAATAGGGTGGGAAGTAATTTAATTGTAATTATTTAAATATTTTAATTTATTTATTGGTATTTGTTTTGAATTAATTGTTAATTAATTCTTAATTGGTAATTAATTAATTTGTAATTAGTAATTAATTTTTATTAATTGATTAATTGATAATTATGTTAATTTTATTCATTTATTTTCTGTAGCGGGTTGTGGGTTTATAGGGGAATAGGGTGGGAAGTAATTTCATTGTAATCAATTAAATATTTTAATTTATGTATTGGTATATTATTTTGAATTAATTGTTAATTAATTTTTAATTGGTCATTAATACATTTTTAATTTGTAATTAATTTTTATTAACTGATTAATTGTAAATTATGTTAATTTTATTAATTTATTTTCCATAGCGGGTTGTGGGTTTATAGGGGAATAGGGTGGGAAGTAATTTAATTGTAATTAATTAAATATTTTAATTTATTTATTGGTATTTTTTTAATAAATTTTTAATTGCTAATTAATTGTTAATTGCTAATTATTGTGTATTAATAGGTAATGAATTTTAATAATTAATATGTGTTTCTATTTTTAAAAGATTAATTATTATATTAAATTGGTAATTACTTTTAATTAATTTTTTATTGGTATTGATATTTAATTTATTTTTATTAATATATTAAATATTTACTTTCCCTACTGCTGCACTCACTGGAGTGGTAATAGTAAATGTTACCCTCCCGCTAGCCAACGCTTTCCCTACTGTTGCACTCTCTGGAGTGGGAATAGTAATTTTAACCCCTACACTATCCAACTCTTTCCCTACTGTTGCACTCATTGGAGTGGGAATAGTAATTTTTACCCCTACGCTATCCAACGCTTTCCCTACTGTTGCACTCTCGGGAGTGGGAATAGTCATTTTTACCCCTACGTTATCCAGCACTTGCCCTACTGTTGCACTCTCTGGAGTGGGAATAGTAATTTTTACCCCTACGCTATCCAACGCTGTCCCTACTGTTGCACTCACTGGAGTGGGAATAGTAATTGTTACCCCTACGCTATCCAATGCTTTTCCTACTGTTGCACTCACTGGAGTGGGAGTAGTAATTTTTACTTCTACGCTATCCAATGCATTCCCTACTGTTGCACTCACTGGAGTGGTAACAGTAAATTTTACCCTCCCGCTATCCAACGCTTTCCCTACTGTTGCACTCTCTGGAGTGGGAATAGTATTTTTTGCCTTTCCGCTGTCCAACTCGCTCCCTACTGTTGCACTCTCCGGAGTGGGAATAGTAATTTTTACCTCTACGCTATCCAACGCTTTCCCTACTGTTGCACTCTCTGGAGTGAGAATAGTAATTTTTACCCCTACTCTATCCAAGGATTTCCCTACTGTTGCACTCACTGGAGTGGGAATAGTAATTTTAACCTCTACGCTATCCAACGCTTTCCCTACTGTTGCACTCTCTGGAGTGGGAATAGTAATTTTTACCACTACGCTATCCAACGCTTTCCCTACTTTTACACTCACTGGAGTGGGAATAGTATCACATTTGGTGATGCAGTGCGCGCAACAAAATTCGTTTTCTTTATTTAAATGTTTACTTACCTGTTAAACTCCGTAATCTATACATTACTACCCCCCACCCTGCCCCTCCCCAGGCCCATGTCACCGTCCTGCAGAAACTCCTACTGCCGACAGCTACTGGCTTGGAGCCTGCTGTACGTAAAAGCCAACAGCGGGGTCGAGCGTCTGAGGATACGCTCTTTATATAGTTTCATCAACAGTTTGAATAGAGTGGAGGAGCATCACTCTTTCTTATAACGACATTTGCCCTCATTACCATGTGCCTTTGTTTTTTAAATTATAAGTTCCATTGTCTCTGCAACTCATTGCACTTCCTGTTTAGGAGCTATAATTCTTAAAGTTTTCTGCCCATTTCATAATAATGTTCCTAATTTATATTGTTAAGGGTATTTCCTAATGAGTCGTCATTGTATTATCTTTAATTAGTAGTTATTATGCTTACCTCCATCTTATTAACATTTGGTAAAATAATTGTTCCCAGTTAATGCTCCATAGGTATTGTGCCTTGAAATTCACCAGTCCCTCTTATTAATCAAAACAATTTTCAAACCTGAGTTCTGTATCTTGTTCTTATTCTATAATGATAGTAAAATGGTGGTTACTCTGGACATATATTTGCAGCTTAAGTCCTCTAGTCGATCTAAAATGTTGATTTAATAGCAACCTTATGGCAGTCAGTTTTTCATTGAACATTGTGCTTTATGCAGGAGACTTTTTTTTTTCTAAAATAGGCTCATTGACCTTTCACTTCCACTTCTAATATGCAGATTTCATGGGCTATTTTGTGTTTTAAAATGTCATCTCAACTATCCAAAGAGAGTCTTTTGCGACTCGCAATTTGCAAGGCGCTATATTGCATGTACAACAGTGTTTTGACCACAGTTTGCAATTCCCAATGGGGTCACAAATTGCGTGGCTCATTAATATTAATGAGCCTCTCGCAATTTGCAAGCCCATTGGGAAAGCCGCCCTCCCAGGGATGGTGGCATGCTGGGCTCAGCAGACCACTATGTCTGGGACTGCTTTTTAATAAAGCAGTTTTTTTTAAAGCAGCCCACTTTCCTTAAAAGAAAACAGGATGCATTTTTTAAAAAATTGAAACTTTTCAGTTTCATTTTTTTAGGGGCAGGTAGTGGTCTCTGGGACCGCTGCCTGCTCTCAAGAAATATTTTCCCACATATTTTCCCAGGGAAGGGGTCCCTTCTGGACCACTTCCCCTTTGCGAGTGGTTTACTACCTACTTGAAGTAGGTGGTAAACTGCGAGTGTACCACCTACGCCCATTCCTAATAGTGAGAGTCGCAAATGCTATTTTGTGAGTCAGTGACTCGCAAAATAGCATTTGAACATGCTGTTACCCTCTTTTACGGCCACAAACGGGAGGATCTCCTGTTTGCAGTCGCAAAAAAGGTTCGTACATCTGGCCCACAGACCCGTAAAATCTTAAAAGAACGTTTTCATTTCTTTCCCTTTTCATGATGTGTATTGAATACAACAGCTCTGTAATTGTATAAAAATTAAATTATAATATTTATGTAGTCGATACCAAAAAATCACAAAATCCTCCTGAAAGATCTCATAGATCACGTTATGAACACACATATTACAATTACACAAGAAATATTAAAACACAATAACTACCATCTCCAGAAAGTTAATTACACCTTGTTTTTACAGATATTCTTTTCATTTAAATGGGATGAGAGCGGAACAGCATTTCGGTGGGATTAGGGGTCTACAACACCTTCCTCAGGACATATATTACACATATATCTCATGACAACAGATCCGGCCAAATAAACAGAAATATCATTGTAATCCAGGGCAACTCACTTCTTCACATAACATTTTTCATATTTTATATCTTTGTTCTTAGTAATCCATTTACTCCATTTCTTATTTTTCTAATAAAAAAAACAACTAGTCAGTATCCATACGTCCCAATTTACTCTTAAGCCTCTCATGTTTTAATCATGCCCTTTGGCACTTAATTTAACTACCACAGAATCTCTTCTCATTTACAGGAACTATATACGTTGCTCATTGTTTTCTTGTATTATGTGTTTCATTTCACTAATAATGTTTGATAACCTTAGAGGGACACTAATGTACCTCAATAGTTGTGGAATTGTTGTGGTTTCAAATGGCTCCAGCTTACCCATTTAGACTGTCCCCAGCGTGTCATAATTAGTTGACCAATTATTCACGGTTTATCTGTTTTATGCTGGTATCTCGTATCACCCAGTTACCATGTTAAATTCATTTGATGCACTACTCACCTATCGCTAGTAATCCTTCAGGCTAGACATAAGTATAACCCCAAAAACTATTCGCTGTATTTCTTAAGTTGCTTAACTGCTCTCGGACTAGTAGACCATTCGAGTGGAGAAGCAGAACAATATAGTTATATTCTCTATTAGGTTGTGCTCCACAGTAGTTTGTTTTACATAAACTGTTTTAACAGACATGTTTACATACCTCAACTATCAATCTTAAGTACTTATGGGCATCATATACATGTAGTTTCATCCTCATCCTCATGAATCAGCTATCCACTTACCAGCAATGGATAGGCACTCCAGTACAATTACCCCAGTTGCAGTCTGTGTGTCATCTTTCTCTTTACCTTATGCAAGTGTAGTTTCTCATGCTGTTGGCTGATGTCCAGTGAAGAAGGTGATGAAGATAACTTCCACATTGCTAGAGAGAAATGGTGTGTAATATTGGGTTTTAGTTGCTCAAATGAGGGCATTCTATTTCAGCAGGCACTGTGTCAGACAGCTAAGCAACCCGCACTTGAGCTCTGAAGACTGACTGTATGTGGGGTGGGCACATCACTGCTGACCCAAGGAAATATTATGTGGGGATCTGATTGTTTAAATTTCGAGAAGATAAGCAGAAATTCACATGAAGGGTATTGTTACCCCTTAATAACATGTTCTGTAGTTACTATCTGTATACATTTCTAATATTGTTCTGAATTAATATTCTAGTCATTTCTACAGTAATTCTCTTGCATGTCTTATGACCGAGGTTAGAATTAAACAAATAATTATGAAAAGAAATAACTGTGATTTCCTTTGACTTCTCAGAAAAAAAGTAGGGGCTCCCACATAGCATAATTACCTCTGCAGAGTCTCTGGCAGGTCCAAGGTAGTTTCCATACTTATCCATAATCGTGAACTATGACCAGGGGAGGTTAGTTGGGATCCCTGTTTGTTATCCCCAGAATGCGGATCAACCTGCAATCTAGACAGCTCAAAGGGCTAAGGCACCGAGGCTTTAGAATGCTGCATGCACACCAAGGGGCCGATTCCGATAAAATCCTGTCCGAATCGCCGTACGGAGCTTTTTTCCCGTACGAATCGTATCCCGAACTGTTCCCGTAGGTACGATGTAGTACGATGTGCACCGAAAGTAGCTCTCCGTACGAATCGTACCAAGGACCGTACGACTCAAGAATCCGTACGGATCGCATTCGGAACATGCAGTACGCGATGTCCATACGGATCGAAGCATCATTTCTTTACCCAGCAAGTACTAATTGTCTGGACAACACTCCATACGACTCTCTTGATATGGGAGCTAAAAACGTCCGGAAAAGCAGATTTCGACTCGAAATGCCTATGAAACGCCTCCCCTTCCCCCCCGGGTACGGTGCCTACACCCTATGATTGCAGGGGTACGGTGCATCAGGGTATGGTGCGTACACCCCTGGATTTCAGGGGTACGGTGAGTATGTCCCTTGCGTACACCCCATGATTGTGGGTGTATGGTGTGTAGGGGTACGGTTCGTACCCCTCAAGGCCGTAGGTGTACGATGCGTACACCCCATGCGTACACCCCTTGAGTTTAGGGGTACGGTGCGTATGTGAATGTGTGGCTCTCCGTACGAATTGCTTCTATGCGACGTTTTCCGTACAAATCGCGTACTCAATCCCCGGTCCGTATCGTACTTGGCATGTTTACGATTCGTACGGTTCACTGTGAGGGTCTATGTTGTACGGATTTCACCTCGTGTTTTGTATGGTTCGCAATGATTCAGACGTATTTTTTTGACCTACGGATCATACTACGCGATTCGGATGGATCTGTACGATTCGTACGGAAACGGCTACGAATACGATTGGTCAGACGGATTTGTTTCCCGAATCGGAATCGACCCCCAGATGTCAAACTTGGGCTTCTTCTTTGAGGCAAGATAAACACTATTAACTTCCAAATAAAGGCAGCACCAAGCCTTAAAAAAATGCCCTTAGCCAAGATGGTGAGCAGTCCACTGGACATTATTGGAGTATCCCAATCTTAAATATTGCATAGTTTATTCCTGGGATGTCAATTCCTATTATGAGCATGTATAACGCGGGGCTTGGAATGGCATGACGTGTCAGAAGACTTTGGTGCTTGTTTTTTTAATCAATGCCATCTTCTCCTTCACTGAATATTACCAAAGTAGGTTTTTGCACCTTTCTGGGTTTTTCTTCTTAGCTGTGACACACTAAAGGAAACAATTGGAAGCTGTCATGGTTATTATTCAATGCAAAGTGCTGCGGGGATGAGGTACCCTTTCCTCAGGAAGTCTAGAAAGGAATGTAATAGACCTTTTCAGCATCCAGCCGTTGAGAGATTAAGACACCACTAAATCCATAGATTCTGTGGTACAATAGATTCTACTCAGGACCTGGTACTATAGTGACCACAATAGAAACTTGAGAATTCATTGTTAAAACTGACCTTACTGTCATGATCTTCACGTGCCTTAGTAGCCTGTTCAAGTGCCCCATGTTTCTCTACGAGTTCAATAAAATGAAAAGAGTTTTTGTCTTTCATCCTGCAAAGTTTAATTAAGATCAAATGGACTACTTGTTCAGCTGCATTGCTGGATCTGCTTTGGCTTGGCCAACTCCAGTAGTTACCAATTCTGACAATTCTCTAGAACACTATGATGTCTTTTTATCAGTTTTTAAGAAGATGTTTGAATGGCCTGATTTGGAAAACGCAGCTGACAAGACCTTAGGTAGTTTTCAGCAAGGAGGTATGGATTACTGACTTATGCAACTCTTTTCCGTTTTAGCTTTGTATACCATGTTGGTTGGAATAACTCTGATTAAATTATTTTGATGTGCATTAAATAATGAGTTAGTTCAGAAAAGAAGTAGGATGCTGTAATCGTACTAACTGATTTGGTTCTTTAGATTGAACATCAATTGCAGGAACGACATAAGGAAAGAAGGACGTTTTGAGTCTGGTAAATCTGAGATTCCTGCAGACACGTTTTCACATAAACAGCCTATGTAAGTAGGAGCTGTGAGACCTTCTGTAACTGATATTGAGAGGACACTCCAGCACAATTCTGGGTTGTGCTTTTATTGCAGAGATGCTCAACACACACACACCAGGCTTGTCCTTAATAGCCTATGAAGATTGCTGGAGGTCTTCAAGCTTCACCTGAGAAGAATACAGAAGTTTGTTGACTCCCTTATATTGGATCTTCTATGAATAGAGTTGATAATGTCGGCACTCAGTTGATTCTATTATAGAAGAATGTATGGTTGTTAACAACTCTGCCTTGCTACATAGCTGGTACATGTAGAAGTGGTCGGAGTCTAGTATTTTTGGAGTAACAAATACCTCAAAGAATCACAATTTTTTAGGGAGGTAACTTAATTTGTATCTAAACCATAAATGTCACTCAAAATAGAACAAGTTCATACATTCGGTGCATATTTTTATTTTTGCACATCTTAGAAGAGTTAAATATAAATTGATCAAATTCAAAACATTAGAATTGAAAACATTGCAATTATTTCATTGGCAATATAAATCAATTACAGAAAGCACATTTGAATACAATAAATACATTCAAGTATGTCAACGCGCTCACGGTGCACAGAAGGGAAAGTATTTAGAGGGGATGGGTGTGTGGGGGTAGAAGTGGGGACCGGGTAAAGGTGGTGTGACTATGTTGTAATCACAGTGAAAGTCAAAATGCAGCCTTTACAGTCTATATACAGATCAATGGGTTCCAAGAAACTCTTAAGCACAAGTTCCGTAACCATCCATTATTTAGTCCTATGCTTAGAAAGGTACAGAATATAGGTTGTCGACGTTTCGACCCCTGAAGGAAAGGGTTGTTCAAAACCTCAGGCTGGGGTCTTCATCAGGACGCGTAGTAAAGCAGGAGCGCCTATAAGTAATGTGATAGTAATGAATGTATCTGTCACTACCATAGACAATTAGTGCACTCGAACTAAAGTGAAAAATTACATACTTTGTGTGGGGCCCGGATTGGGCCTCGAGCTTGGGACCTTCCAGGGTTCCTATGTTGTATGTTATGGCCTGTGAATTGTGTAAAAGGATCATATTTACAATGGGCTGTCCAACATGTGGACAGGTCGCCAGTGTAAAACACAAACAAATTAAAAACCGAGGGAGCACTTACTGGGACGTTAGCAATTTCCGATTGAGTTTCGTGCGAGTCTTTGGCCAGCTAGGACGGCCGGTCCGTGGAGAAATCCGTTATTTTCTAAAAATGAAATGTTAAACACGGATCAGTCTAAGTAAAGGAAAAAGAAATTATCTGCCAGTGCCACACTGTGGTTGCTGGGCACATGCGCGGCAGTGTGCATGCATAAGATAAGGTGGACCTGACAAGCTGGTTATGAAGATTACAGCTAGTGCAGCTATAGCTTGAGATAATATGCGGGGCATCATACTTAAAGGTCGTTAGAAGAAATGTCCAGGTACGACCTGGGTGCTGGGCAAGAAAACGGCAACCATCATGCATCAAATGCATTTGGACGTAATCCGCCGTTGTATAGAGCAGTATTGGGCTTCGCTCTGGGTACAAATAAATAAATAAATGCCGTAAGAAATGCTCGGATTGTGCGTAGGAATCCCGACCATTTCGAGAGGGCAGAGTGACCTGGGACAGATTCACTAGTCGCTTATTAGAATATCAAGTGTCAAAAGCACTAACGTTATACGCCGGTGTATAAGGCACAACCGGTCTTTCTAAATAAAATCAAATAAATGCCAAATGAAATGTGCGGGTTGTGCGTGGAAACCCGACCATTTCGAAAAAGCAGAGTGACCTGAGACACTCGTGGTTTATCAAATTATCAACAATGTCAAAACGTAAAACGAGTAAATAGTCTGACTCTTTCCAGACGCCAGAGAACGGGGAAATGCGGGGAAAAGCGTCAATGTCTCACCTGTTCAATGGTAGGACATGCCTGTCTCGTCCGACTCCTCCGGCTGTCAGCGGCAATCTGAGCCGCCTCGAGGTGCCGGCGCTAAATGCTGCTCGGGGGCTCGCCAGAGCCCGGCCAATCACAGTGAAGTGATCCCAGGGAGCGGGGAAAAAATAGAAGCGCTTGTTTCTCCTAAAGGCAAATCACAAAGGGAATGAGAACAGGACGCCAAGCGCCTGGTCAAATCCAGTAGATTGGGTGGTGTGATGTGGGAAAGGGCACTCAGTCAACCACAATAAAGTGGCGCTCCGCTTTGGAAGTGTTCATGTACAGACCTAAATGGAAATGGTTCCCAACCGTAGTGCACTTAGTCAATTAAGGTGTAGGCGCTAATCACGGTATGCATTTATCGGTGGACAGTCAAGTTATAGTGAACTGAACCCAAACAACATTGCATCATTGACATAACATTATCAGTGTACGCCCATGCGCCTGGTAACCAGAGTAAGCCCCATTATGAATCTATCTAACCAGACACTATCCCCTGAAGAGATTGGAGTCCTGAGCAAGGGCCTTTCTTTCGTCCCGACCTCACAGGGCAATTTATTCAACATCAAAACGGAACTGGAGAGGTTCTTCCGGAAGATTCGCCTGAGGAGCTTCTTCCTACACAAACCTTTTACCCAGACCAGAGCATTTACCAACTTACGACCACCCTCCACCTTCACACCCCACACTGCCATGATTAACCATCGAATTTTAACCTACGAAAGCCTTGTTATGAATGATGTACTCAAGATGTGGAAGAAACGCCCGTATGTAAGACACAACATCTCAAAGAGTGAAAGAGCAGCTCTCGACGGCCTTAAGAACAATAAATCGCTGGTCATCAAGCCGGCGGACAAAGGTGGAGCTATAGTTATCATGGGGACTGATGATTACAAACAAGAGATATACTCGCAACTGAGGGACAATGTGAGCTATCGGCCACTAACAACCAACCCGACTAATGATATTAGACGCCAGATCCTCGCTATCACGGCTAAAGCAAAGGAAGCCGGGTTCCTCTCTGATAAAGAACACTCATATCTCAATGTTGACCAACCTCGGACCCCGACGATCTATGTCTTACCTAAAGTCCACAAGAACCCCACCAAACCTCCTGGACGACCAATCATATCGGGCTGTGGGTCCCTTCTGGAGCCCCTTTGCAAATACGTTGATGTCTTCTTGAAGCCACTGGCTGAAGCTACTCCTACCTACTTGAGGGATACGATGCAAGTGATTAACTTGATAGACCAACGCCCATTCGACAAAGACAAACAACTATTGGTAACTATGGACATCGTGTCATTATACACGAGCATCCCTCAAGAACCAGCTCTGGTAACAATACGAAGAGCCTTGGAATCAAGACCACAACCAGCAGAACTGCCCACGGAATTTATCATTGACCTCCTGGAGATTGCAATGACAAAGAACTTTTTCATATTTCAAGACAATTTCTTCATGCAGATGAAAGGCGTAGCCATGGGGGCGGCCTTTGCCCCAGATCTGGCCATCCTCTATATGAATGAGTATGAGCAACATAGGATTCTCTGTCCAATTAACCCATATCATGACAAGATCTTGGAATATCGTCGTTACATAGACGACATACTGATCATATGGGCAGGAGACAAGCAAGAATTGGAGGCCTTTACACACTGGCTCAATACTCAATCATGTGACATTCAGTTTACCAGCACCTGCAGTAACGAAACAATTGACTTTTTGGATATCACCATCAAAGAAAGGGAAGGGCTGCTCTATACCACTCTTTATAGAAAACCTACTGAGAGAAATACGCTGCTGCAGTATTCCAGCCACCACACACGGGCCTTACGGGATAATCTACCATTCGGACAGTTCCTCAGGATACGGAGGAACTGCACACTGAAGGATGATTACTTTCGCGAATCAGACAAACTAATCCTCCGACTTGTAGAAAGAGGATACCCGAAAAGACTGGTCAAGAGAGCACGGAAGAGAGCATGGTTTAGCAATAGAGAGTCCTTGCTGGTAACCAGAGATCGTCAACCATTGGAGGGCAGGATGATCTGTGTGACCACTTACTGCAGCAAAAGCAATGCAATACGCAAGATTGTGAACAAGCACTGGAATATCGTGGCAGAGGCCCTTGAAATGCATCATCTACCCATGCATGCTTTCAAAAAAGCAAAGAGCATTAGAGACCTGGTAGTATGCTCTCTGTTGGACAGCCCAGCAGCTCCCACTATTCAATCAATGTGGAACTTACCAATTACCCTCGGTAACCATAAATGCGGCAACTGTAAAGCCTGCTCACTATGTCTAGAAACTAAAACTGTAACACACAATAATTTGACGGTAACTTTGAAGTCTTTCACGAATTGCAACACCCATGGAGTCATTTATGCAATTTTTTGCCCCTGAGGAATGATCTATATAGGCCAAACCAAACAGAAAATCAAAAACCGGGTGCTACAGCACTGTAGCAGGATAAGATGTCAAACACCGGGAGCCCCCCTGGTAGAACATTTCCAAGAACACACACATACACCAGAGTCCCTTAAGTGGGTGGTCATTGAAAAAGTTACACTGGGCCCACGGGGTGGTAATCTCAATTCCATCCTGAACATACGGGAGTGTAAATGGATGCAATCTTTCAACTCTGTCCAGCATTGCCTAAATGAACTGGAAACAACATTCTCGCAGATGGCACTTTTAGATCCAGATTGATCCATGAGGCCCTTTCACACACTTTAAAGCATACCATCAGATCCTGTCCCGGGTTGGATGAACTGGGGGCCACTCCAGCCCGCCTTTGACTCAGCTAGACAATGAGCCACTTTACAACGTCACTCTACCGTAGCCCTGCTCAACTCTAAGAATCATAATATTGGGCTTGATCCAGAAAGTACGATGTATAAATATTCTTACACTGCTCACCAATTGTGGATTGATGTTTGTGTTCTCTAAAGTGTTACAGCTGCCTTTCGGATGATTGCATTCTTACATTTTTTCTTAGATTACTGAATAACTTTGGTGTCGGTGCTTATTAACATGCTGTCTCAGTTTTGTAGATTTTTAGTAATTTAACAACTGGGCCAGGCGCATGGGCGTACACTGATAATGTTATGTCAATGATGCAATGTTGTTTGGGTTCAGTTCACTATAACTTGACTGTCCACCGATAAATGCATACCGTGATTAGCGCCTACACCTTAATTGACTAAGTGCACTACGGTTGGGAACCATTTCCATTTAGGTCTGTACATGAACACTTCCAAAGCGGAGCGCCACTTTATTGTGGTTGACTGAGTGCCCTTTCCCACATCACACCACCCAATCTACTGGATTTGACCAGGCGCTTGGCGTCCTGTTCTCATTCCCTTTGTGATTTGCCTTTAGGAGAAACAAGCGCTTCTATTTTTTCCCCGCTCCCTGGGATCACTTCACTGTGATTGGCCGGGCTCTGGCGAACCCCCGAGCAGCATTTAGCGCCGGCACCTCGAGGCGGCTCAGATTGCCGCTGACAGCCGGAGGAGTCGGACGAGACAGGCATGTCCTAGCATTGAACAGGTGAGACATTGACGCTTTTCCCCGCATTTCCCCGTTCTCTGGCGTCTGGAAAGAGTCAGACTATTTACTCGTTTTACGTTTTGACATTGTTGATAATTTGATAAACCACGAGTGTCTCAGGTCACTCTGCTTTTTCGAAATGGTCGGGTTTCCACGCACAACCCGCACATTTCATTTGGCATTTATTTGATTTTATTTAGAAAGACCGGTTGTGCCTTATACACCGGCGTATAACGTTAGTGCTTTTGACACTTGATATTCTAATAAGCGACTAGTGAATCTGTCCCAGGTCACTCTGCCCTCTCGAAATGGTCGGGATTCCTACGCACAATCCGAGCATTTCTTCTGGCATTTATTTATTTATTTGTACCCAGAGCGAAGCCCAATACTGCTCTATACAACGGCGGATTACGTCCAAATGCATTTGATGCATGATGGTTGCCGTTTTCTTGCCCAGCACCCAGGTCGTACCTGGACATTTCTTCTAACGACCTTTAAGTATGATGCCCCGCATATTATCTCAAGCTATAGCTGCACTAGCTGTAATCTTCATAACCAGCTTGTCAGGTCCACCTTATCTTATGCATGCACACTGCCGCGCATGTGCCCAGCAACCACAGTGTGGCACTGGCGGATAATTTCTTTTTCCTTTACTTAGACTGATCCGTGTTTAACATTTCATTTTTAGAAAATAACGGATTTCTCCACGGACCGGCCGTCCTAGCTGGCCAAAGACTCGCACGAAACTCAATCGGAAATTGCTAACGTCCCAGTAAGTGCTCCCTCGGTTTTTAATTTGTTTGTGTTTTACACTGGCGACCTGTCCACATGTTGGACAGCCCATTGTAATTATGATCCTTTTACACAATTCACAGGCCATAACATACAACATAGGAACCCTGGAAGGTCCCAAGCTCGAGGCCCAATCCGGGCCCCACACAAAGTATGTAATTTTTCACTTTAGTTCGAGTGCACTAATTGTCTATGGTAGTGACAGATACATTCATTACTATCACATTACTTATAGGCGCTCCTGCTTTACTACGCGTCCTGATGAAGACCCCAGCCTGAGGTTTTGAACAACCCTTTCCTTCAGGGGTCGAAACGTCGACAACCTATATTCTGTACCTTTCTAAGCATAGGACTAAATAATGGATGGTTACGGAACCTGTGCTTAAGAGTTTCTTGGAACCCATTGATCTGTATATAGACTGTAAAGGCTGCATTTTGACTTTCACTGTGATTACAACATAGTCACACCACCTTTACCCGGTCCCCACTTCTACCCCCACACACCCATCCCCTCTAAATACTTTCCCTTCTGTGCACCGTGAGCGCGTTGACATACTTGAATGTATTTATTGTATTAAAATGTGCTTTCTGTAATTGATTTATATTGCCAATGAAATAATTGCAATGTTTTCAATTCTAATGTTTTGAATTTGATCAATTTATATTTAACTCTTCTAAGATGTGCAAAAATAAAAATATGCACCGAATGTATGAACCTGTTCTATTTTGAGTGACATTTATGGTTTAGATACAAATTAAGTTACCTCCCTAAAAAATTGTGATTCTTTGAGGTATTTGTTACTCCAAAAATACTAGACTCCGACCACTTCTACATGTACCTGATTAACTGACCCAGGTCAGAGAGTTCTTAGGGTCCACCCCGTTGTAACTCACTACTTGCTACATAGCTGGGCTTGTGAAATATTTATAGAACAGTATTGAGCTATAGGAATAACATTACAGAAAGACTTGAGAAGACGCCTTGAGTGTTCAGAACTGTTTATGACTGACCATTGACTTTGCAATCCGAAAGTGAAATCTGTTTGTTTTAATGATCATAGTGAGATGATACCCTTTCAGGGTATTGCCGTTCTATATTACACTGTAGTTTTTGGAATTTTTAGGTTGAAGGGGCATAATCTTTATGTCAATTAGTCAACATGAACCATGTCTTTATCATCAATCAGCAGTTGTAGAGCACGGCACTGTCACACCTGAAGGTATCAGGGCCCTGGAGTGCGAGGTCTCAGTCGAAAAGCCAGGTCTTGATGAAATGGCGGGATGAGAGAAGAGTCGAGTAGAAAAATGCAAAACAGAGGGCAGACAAAACTAATGAGCACAAAAGGCAGAAAACGAGCAGATAAGGCAAAACGGGGGAGAAAAACTAGCAGAAAAAGCAAAACAGAGCAGAAGAGGGCAAAACAGAGGGCTGAAAAACAAGCACAAAAGGCAAAACAAAGGGCAGAAAAACTAGCTGAAAAGGCAAAATAGAGCAAGAAACGAGCAGTGGAGACACAAACAGAGAGCAGCAGGCAGACAAGCAGTAGAGGGTAGCTGGCAGTGGGCAAGCTGGACAGGAGAACTCTTGCAGGGGGAGCTGACACGAGGACCTGCTCAATAGCATTCCACTGTGGCCTCTATTAAGTAGCTAGGCCCCAGTGGAGGGTGGGGCCTGGGTGGCAGGAGGAGGGAAGCGGCAGGAAAAGGAAGAAATTAGCATACAAATTCCAAACAGAGGGCAGAAAAATGCCAAACAGAGGGCATAAAAATGAGCAGAAAAGCCAAAAAAACGGAGGGCAGAAAAAGCAAAACAGAGGGCAGAAAAACAAGCAGGAAAGACATAAAAGAGGGCAGAAAAACGAGCAGAAAAGGCAAAACAGATCAAGAAACAAGCGGACAAGGCATAAACAGAGTGCAGCAGGTAGACAGACAGAAGAGGGTAGCGGATGGCGGGCAAGCTGGATAGGAGAACTATTGCAGGGGGCACTGGCACGAGGACCTGCTTGTTTGTAAGATGACCTGCAGTTTGTCATTTGTCACCATTGTTATACCATGGGAACATCCTTGTCACAACGGAGAATCGAGGTCGTTAAATGAGCTCAAGTGCGAAGCACTGCTCTTCATAGAGAGGAGTTGCGCAGCTGGTGAAAATCCCCCCTAGCCACACATTGGGACGAAATCCTACATGACTTCCCCAAATGTCCCGATAACAACACAAGGCCACCTTAAGCACCCCCCAAATCAGTGTCAGCGCTCAACCCCAAAGATCTTGGTGACAGAAATCATCATAGACACCCCTTCCCTTCACACCCTCTCACCTTCTGATCAATGAACCCTGGGATCCTCTTTTCAGATGCTTTCAATTGCCCACACGACAAAAATAGGAAAACATTTCCATGTGGTGAGGAGTTTCCAGGAGGTGGGGGGTAGGAATAGTTATGTATTAAAAAGAAGCCCTTTTGTTTTTTGTTTCCCTTGTTATTAACATCTTGGACAATCTTATGAAGCCAGACTACTGTTGGAAACTGGCATTTTATATAGGGATGTTAATGTAAGGGCATACCATGCAAAAAGTCCAGCTGACACGTATTTGGTTTACAGGGCTTACTTTAATGATCTATTTGTGGTAGTGAGGTCGGGAATCTTAGGCTTATCAGAGGGGAGTGTTACGCATTTGCTGTACATTCACAGTCAATAAATGGTTCTCGGTCCTTGTGGTGTCGTCTCTTCTTTGTCCTCCTTCTGTTCCCAGGTAGTCAAATCTGAGGACTGGTGCTGGTGACACCCCCAAATACTCAATTTAATGGTGTTTACCCTCCTGGTCCCTTTATTGATGTTGAATCAGGCTACGCTGCGTTTTCTGATTGGATCACTTGGGCTCTGGACTCTCTGATTCCGGCACGTTGGTGTAAGAGCCGTACCCATGAGTCTAGCCCATGGTATAATGATTCGTTGTCCATGCTAAGGAAGGCATGTCAAAAAACTGAACGTGCTTGGAGGAAAGAGTATGATATTGGACTTAGGAAACATTATCTGGCCCAGCTCAAATCATATCACAGAGCGGTCTGTAAAGTGCGAGCTGCGTACTATACTAATGAGATCAATCATGGTACTAACCCGGCCAAATGTATTTTTAAGATCCTAAAAGATCTCAGGGTTAGAAAGAATCTGGGGCGTGTAATTACCTCAGAATCCCAGTGTGAAGCAGGTGCCCCCTTTTTCGTTGATAAGGTGCAGGCGATATATAAGTCCTTTCCTACTGGACCCTCTTTTTACTGGTTTGATTCCGCTAAGGTCAGGCCCTAGCTCTAGCCTCAGGCTTATGGTTATCCCGGAGATCTCTCATGAAGAGCTTGGTAGGCTAAGTATAAAAATCAAATCTGGCTCTCCGGCGGACCCTGTAAAGCCCGCTCTCTTTAAAGACTGTCTCTGTCAGATCATTAACCTGTCGTTCTCCTCTGCGGTGGTGCCTACTCAGTGAAAACAGGCGTGGGTGTCCCCCATCCTTAAGAAGCCTATTTTAGATCGGACTAAGCCTGAAAACCTCAGACCCATTTCCCTCCTTCCTTGGGTGGCAAAAGAGGCGGAATCCCATGCTAACACCACTTTAACCAACTTTTTGCACGCCAATAATATCCTGGATATGTCTCAAAACGGTTTTCGATCCGGTCATAGCACCGAGACCGCCCTCCTGGCCATTACTGAGCATCTACGTACTATTCTGGATTCCGGTCAGTCGGCGGCACTGATCTTATTGGACCTCAGTGCCGCATTTGACACTGTTTCGCATGACATCTTGATACAACGCCTGTTGGAGGCAGGTATTACTGGTCTGGCCCTGGAATGGTCCATTCATTTTTATCTGGGAGATCCTTCAGGGTTACCGCCCGCCCTTTCTATCTGAAGCCCACCCTATTGAACAGGGGGTTCCTCAGGGCTCTGCCCTGAGCCCCACCTTATTCAATCTCTATGTTCAGCCACTCGCTGCGGTCGCCAAGAAATGGGATCTTACCATCGTCTCGTATGCGGACGACACGCAGATGGTGGTAGCACTGACAGATAAATCTGCTACGCATGCCTCTAAATTTAGGGATGGCTTGACGGCGGTGTCCGATTGGATGACTGCTAATTACCTACAGTTAAACACCAGTAAAACTGAGGTTCTGATAGTTGGTAAGAATGCCAGTATGTGGGGTGCACACTGGTGGCCTAAAGCATTGGGCAAGACTCCTGAGCCTAAGGTTGAAGTCAAGAACCTAGGTGTGTTGATGGACTCTTCCCTGAGCTTTCGATCACATACAAAAAAGGTTTCCAACACATGTTTCGGGCTACTACGGGGGCTTAGATCTCTTCTAAAGTTCTTTGAGCCCGGAACTCGTCAATTGATTATTCAATCTATGATTTTACCTCGTCTGGACTATGCCAGCTCCCTGCTCTTGGGCGCCTATCAAGCCGAGATTGTTCGACTTCAACGCACTCAAAACATGGCGGCCAGAGTGCTGTTAGGGCTTCCTTGGCGTTGCTCTATCTCCAAGACTATCCGTACGTTGCATTGGTTGCCTGTGGCAGAGCGTATCAAGTTCAAGACCTTGTGTCTTGCATTTCAGATAATTAAACTTGCGTCACCCGGCCTGTTGTGTAACACTCTGAACCCCTATGTACCATCTTGTGCGTTGCGCTCTTTTGGGCAGCATTTAGTTACAGTGCTCCGTGTAAAGCGCGCCCGAGCGGGGGGCCGCTCTTTCCGCTATTTAGCGGCAAAACTTTGGAACTCCCTACCTCTAGAGATTCGTGGCATGGATAGCCTGACGGACTTCAGGAGAGCGATAAAGACCTATCTGTTTCCACCGCAATAGCTCTGTTATCAGCCTACAGTTTTGCCCCTGTTTTTCAGGCCTTGGGTGTGGTCTGTGTGAGTAAAAGCGCCTGGGACGCCCCTTTGCTGGGGCAGTCGTGCGCTATACAAGATCATTTAACATAACATAACATACCAGTATATGGTAGTAGCCAATGGGCTACCTGCCACTTGGGCAACTACGCCCCCTGTATGCTCACTTCATGTGGGTTGTGGGCATAAACCTGGCCTGATGTCCCTATTAAGATGGTGAAACCCTTGTTTGGTTGCTCACTTCAGCTAGCCCACTTTAGAGGTGTGGCTAGCCTGTGGATGCAACACACTTCCTTAATTCCTAATTTTCCACCTGTTCTGGTGCCAAATGGACGCCAGGGCAGGGGTGGCATCTCCTTAGTTGGGGGAGGGTGAAGCGAGGTTTCATATCAAAGGTGGCAGTGGCTTTGAAGCCTCTGGATTTGGTATGCTAAAATGCTAGCCATCCTGCTGGAGGAGGTGGGAACACCTTCTGCCAAGCAGGCATTGTTTTTGACCTCTGAGGGTGCGGGTTCTCTTTTGCGGGGGTCAGAAACTTGTCTGTGGTGGCTGACTAAAAGATACCAGTCAGCCAAAATGGTAAGAGACTAGTAGGGTCACAGAGGGTACCTCTAAAGTGCCCCCTACGTGTATGTCTTCATAAATCTGATACTGGCATCAGTATGGATTCATTAGGACAATGTGTCTATTACCAAAACACCATTACTTTCAGTGAAGCCATCATGTAGCTGGGTAACTCGTTCTGACCAGTGCCAGCACATGTTCTTCAAATGGCTTCCTAGGCATCACAGGGGCACATCTGTTCATGCAAATGTGCCCTCCTGTGTAGGGGTGACATACATATAGTACATGCAGTGTGGGTAGGCTTGCACACAGGGTGTGTGCAATGTCGTGTTTTATGCATGGGTTACTCCATATCACACATCCTGCAATGGCAGTCTACATGCAGTCTGTGTTTGGGGCCCTTTGGGAGGCATAATACATGCTGCAGCCTTTAGAGGCCCTCTTTAGTACCCATGCCCTGGGTACCAGGGGTACCATTTACCAGGGTCTTACAAGGGGGCTAAAGTCCTAGCCAATTGGGGTACAATCAACATTTGTATCATTTGGGGGAAGGAGCACTGGCACTGGGGCTTGGTTAGCAGGGACCCAGTGCACTTCCAATCAAAGCCATCAGTATCAGTGGGCAATAAGTGGGGGGGACCCTGCCAAAAAGAGACGCTTTCCTATGACTTCAGTGCATTTCACTCGACAATAGACTAGCGGAAGCACCAGTGTGTCCATTGTGCATCTTTATTCACACTGTACAATTGCATGCGAGGCCTCAATAATTGTTGTCCTGTATTCCTGTAACATACCCATTCGGGATTGTCAATAAAAGCATATATATTTTTTAAGTTATGCCTCACGCAGTTATTTGTCACAACACATAGATTGGGATGTACCACATCTAAGATTATAGTGGCTAACCTGTCTTCAGTGCCTTTACAATACATGTCTTTTCTCCAATTTTCTGTGAGCCTGAACATGGTTCACCTCCTCCTCACAGGGTGTGTGATTGCACTTTTCCAAATATAGAAGACACTACTGTTCCTTTAGTTGCGTTTATTCTCTAAATGTGAAAGAGAACAAAACCCTAAAGGCTTATCCACAGGAGAATTTAAAGAACATATTGAGTGTTGCATCTTCATTACCTACTCAGTCACCCTTGTTTTCTTGTATCCAAGAAGAATCAATACTTTGACGGCAGAGGTTTGAATTTTATCAGAATCAAGGATAGATATCATTTGCTTATTATAAAAGACATTTGGGAATCAGTTTATGGAGCAAAAGTCTTTACAAAGCTAGACTTACGAGGAGCCTATCATCAGTGCTCCTGCCACTGTTCAACATTTCATGGTTTAAATATTATTTTATGTCTTAAATCAGATTATCATGCTTTATTTAGATTACATTTTGATTTACTCAAAACCGCTTGACAAAGATGAAGAACATGCAGGTGTATTGCTGTCCAGACATCAGAAACACCATTTATATTTTAAACCAGAGATGTGTGAGTTTGAAAGACAGAAGGTTGAATATCTTTTTTTATCATTACTACTTTCAATTTTCAATTCCTTCTGTTGGACCCCCTTTTTTCATCTACTTCACTCTGTTTTCATATCATCTGCCTCTTTGTTCATTGTTTTCTTCTCTCATCCTCCCTTTTAAATTTCTTCTATCTTTCTCTCCTTCCATTTCTCTGTCCTTTCTTTTGCATGTTATTTCTTTCCTTCTTTTTCTCGCCCTTCTATGTATTTTGTCAACTTGATTTCCATCATTCTTTCTTGCTCTCCATCTTCTTTTCCATGATTCCATCCTTCACCTGTCATCCACCTTTCTCTCAATCCTTTCACACATCAAGCCATCATGGGTTTTTCTCTCCATTGTCTCTCTGTCCATCCTTTCTGCCCTTTTCCCTTCCATCCATAATTTCTCTATCTTTGCTTCTATCCTTCTCCCCTTCCATCCACCATCTAGTTCTCTCGACCAGTCCCTTTGTCAGTACTCTTGTGATCCATTTGCTCCTTCCACCCACAGCTCCATTAGGCCATTCAGTTGTATAGGTATTTATGAGATGTTTGGAGACAAGTGTGCCAAATCAAAGTCAAAGAAGCCAAAAACAACAGTTTTAAGGTTTTGCATGGTATACATCTGCCAAGTGGCAACGCCCGTTCAAGCTAGTAAGGTAGGGAGGTGTTCATGACACCCCTGCTTACAGGTTATTTTGTGAAAAAACATAATGACTGGAGAATGTAGCGAGGGTTGATGTTGGTTAGCTCCTCCTGTATGCAAGAGAAGCAGACCCATATTAGAACCTTTGATGTCCGCTGGGAAATTTGCTGCAGTGCAGTTCCCCTTTGAACCATCTGTAATTTGCGATGAATACTGGTCTTGTTGATAGGTTAGCCACCCTTTCTCTCCACCGTGTTCTGCAGTTGCCCTGCCTTATGATCAGAATACGCCACGGTTACTGTACAATGCAAGCCTCTTTGAAATGTTTTGTGCTAATTAGAAAAGATTACATCATGTTTTACATAGATTGTTTTTAATTTCAAAACATTTTATTGGTCTTTATAAAACATCATGATGACAATCAAGGAAACAATTACTGAATAAACACTAAGGGGCCCAAAGTTCGCCCGCCATCCTAGCGGTGGTGGGACCGGCCGCCAGTGGTGTGGCGGTCCGGCACCAGCCATTAGGATGCCCCCACCACCGTGGCTTCCTCCATTCCCAGCATTGTGGCGTGTGGTGCGCACAGCACTGCCCGCCACAATTCTGGGAATGCACTGTGTGCATTGTCATGCACAAGGTGACAGGCACCGCAAGGTGACAGGCACCGCAAGGTGCCAGGCACCGCGAGGTGACAGACACTGCGAGGTGCCTGCCACCATGTCCATGACAATGCAGGGGAGTACCATAGGTACCCCCATGTGCACCACCCAATACCATTGGGGCCCGCAACTGGACCCCAACAGCAAAACCTGCATGACCATTGCCGTCACGGAAAGCTGCTTCCCGCTCCCATGCTAATATGGATGGCGGTGTCTATCAGAAACCGCCACCATATATAGCCCCTTCTCTGCCCGGTCGACTGGTCGACCGGCGGAAAACCGGCGTCCGCTGGGGTCCCCCGCCATAGTAATATGACGGGGGAAATGGGTAGCCGGAGGGGTAGGATATAGGGTCGTTCGCCACCGCCATGCGGGCGATGGCGATCCGCTCTACATCCTAATGGACCCCTAAATTGTGATTTAATAAACACATGTCTTAGAAATTCATAGAAACAACCTGCTGTTAGGCGAATGAAAGAAAATGAAAAGTGACCTACAAAACACATACTTTAACATGTGTGTCTGTGTATACATAGATAACGATATTATTCATGCAAAAAAATGAAACAATGCAGATTGTAAGCACAATATATTATGTATCAATATACCGTCACTCTATAAATCTACAGATTTCCGGCTTAACTGAAAAGTTAGAGACGATTTATGAAGTTTATTAAAATAATAGAGTTGCCCTTTTAATAGTAAATTTAATCCTTACCAACTAATAAAGGGCTTACCCTCTTTCTAGATATTTAAAATTATTTTGATGGCAGTGGATACAATTAAATCAAATAACTACATTTGCACTGTTGGTGATAGGTTAGATAGTGCATATGATTTACAAATACTCTTTAGGAAATACTCTTGGTAATATTAAAACATTTGGAAATAGTTGCCATACTTTAATCCAGAATTCAGAGACAATTCGACAATCATATAACATATTTATTAAGATGCCAGTCTGACAGCATTGCCAACAAATTGAGCTATCTGAGAACGTGACTTAAATCATTTGTGAGGTGTCCAAAGATAACTAAATAACTCAATAACATATTAATTCGTTTAATATGAAGCGACATATAATGAGCTGAGATGTTATTACTGGACAAACGTTTTTCCACTGGTCAAGGGTAAAAGCTAAATAAATTTCCTCCTTACAAAAAGTGCCTATAGTCTTTAAATCATTAGTATAACAAATTTCTTTAAAATGTTAGTGGCTAAACGACGTGACCTGCTATAAATATTTAAGCATATGATCGATTCAGGAATTATTTGAAGAATAACATCATGATATTTCATATAGGTTGCATTTTTTATTGAGCTTGCAAATCTATAAATAATAGCAACATATCACTTTGACAAATATGTAAATAAAAAATACCACATCAATTAAATCTTTCTAAAATGTAATATTATTATTACATTTCAATAAAGGATTATATAAAAAAGAAATAGTCATTGACAATTGCTCTTAAAATTAAACCGATAATTAAATCAAATTCAAATAGTGCATGCTTAGTTGCTGTTATGATCAAGGATAGATATTTAAATTTAGTGTTGGACATAGGGAAAATATCGAGAAAAATAAAAGGTTTAGCAGGATTTTGTTTAATTAGGATCCATTTAGGAGCAGATAGAGGATTTATGTATTTAATCCATAAAATCCATATTTTGTTAGAATTGCAGGTAAATTCATAACCTCCAGAAAAATAGAAGGTTTAATCATATTTTCTTCCAGTGGGATCCATTTAGGAGTCAATAAAGGATTTATGGATTAAAACCACAAAGATCCATATTGTGTTAGGAGATGAGGTAAATCCATATCTCTATTATGCCTGGTAGTTTATTATAACCTATCCTAGTAGGTTTATTACTCAAATAATCTTGATATGAATTACCATTTTTATTGAACTTCATAGGCAAGTGAGAAATGTGTCAGCGCTCTGTCCATCATCTCCTTGTCTTTGCTTTGTTTGCCCTATGTTGGCAGGGTATGCCCAGACTTGGGTCCATTGCTCGCTATGCCACTGGATTCCAGCTAGCCTGGCTGATGAGGGGTGTTACCCCGAAACTGGTCCCAGGATGCTTGTTTCCCGTCCAGGGAAGACCTGGATTGTCAGTTCGGGCTGGACTGTGCCCATGAAGAATAGGGTCAATACTGATTTGCATATGGCTGGGTCTGACTGCAGTGGCAAAGTGAGCTAAAGAACATCGATCCATCCATTGTTAGCTTTGTTTGTCCTAAGTTGGCAGGGTATGCCCAGATGTGGGTCTCTTGCTCACTTTACTTCTGGATTCAAGCTAGCCTGGCTGATGAGGGGTGTTACCCCGAAACCGGTCCCAGGATGCTTGCTTCCGGTCCAGGGAAGACCTGGCTTGGCAGTTCGGGCTGGACTGTTCCCATGACGAACATGGTCAAGACTGATTTGCATATGCTGGGTCTGGAGTGGGGTAGCAAATTGAGCTAAAGAACGATGATGGATTTAAGTTTAAAGTATTTTATTCAGCACAACATACAAGGACAAACATACATTATCATGGAGCGTCTTGTTAGGGCGGGCAGAGCCCCATCCCCGGCGGGGAACTGTCAGGTGCAGTTTGTGTGTGCTAGTCCACCAGAGCCGTACATGGTATGCATTGTCGCAGTATAAGATAACATTTCCATTGCAAACACCCCCCCAAAACCTCAACATCCCAACTCCCCGATCCCTGCCCCCCCTCCCCCTCCCCACCCTACGTCCAGTGCACAGACCCTATCCAAAGTGTACACCAAAGCCACCTCCTACAGGGGAAGTGAATCCCCCATCAATTCACGGGGCAGGCGCTGTTGGGCTCGTGAGCCGCATGAGGCGGAGGTACTTGGGACAGGTAAGTTCTTTAAATTCTGTTAGCAGTAAGGAATGAAATGGCTGCCAAAGCTCATTAAATTGCGTTATTTCCCCCGCTACTGTGAGCGACAACTTCTCCATGCCCAACACGTGCCACAATCTATGGAGCCAACCCGTAATAGAGGGAGTCGTGGCAGTGCGCCAATGTATCAGGTTATTTTGGACTGCTGAACCTAGCGCGATGGCAATCTGCCTACCCCTACGGGATCTGAGGGGGTACATCAGTCCATTCGGGAGCCCCAGCAAGGTGTATGCGGAGAAGCGTGGTAGTTCAATGCCAAAATGGGAATCAATTTCATCCAGCACTTCCCTCCAGTAGGTTTCCAGGAGTGGGCAATCCCATAGAATGTGTGTAAGTGTACCCCGGTGCCCGCACCCTCTCCAACATGTGTCCTCCTTGCTACGGTCAAATTCGTGAACCCGTTCTGGTGTGTAGTACCAATAGGTGGAGACCTTGGTCAGTGTGTCCGTGAGACCCATGTGGTACGCTGAATGCCTTGCTCTATAGGATATGTGCTCCCATTCTTTAGGGCTCAGTGTCCTCCCCAACTCCCGTTCCCAGCGTTCCCTCCCCGGGTTATAGAGGTGTGTGGAAGGCGGTTGTAGCAACCTATAGAGATCCGTAATCAATTTTGAATCCGAGGTACGCGATAGCAGCCACTGTTCGTATGGTAGAAAGTGCCTACCGGCCGTCTCTCTCACCTGCGGTTGAAGAGCCCAGTGGCGAGCTTGCATATAGCGGTGACTCTCGGTCTCAGGGAGTGAAAACTCCTGGCAAAACTGCGGGAAGGGGACAACCCCCTCGGGGCCGTACATGTGACACAGGGCTCTAAACCCCGCCTGTCTCCAGTGTGTGAATGCTCCCCTTTCCATTCCTGGGGTAAAGTCCGGATTGTCCACCAACGGTGTGAGTGGCGACGGGAATGAGGTGAGGCTGCACGTAATGGCAGTGGCATCCCAGACCCGCAGTGGCACTCTTGTAACAAAGGAGGCGTACAAATTTTTGGGCCGGTGAATCCGGCGCAGAAATGGAATTTCCTGCAAGGGCCTACCCGCCACCGCCTGATCCTGGAAGAGCCAGTGCTTGTCGGACTCCCACCTACTCCATTCCACGAGGTAACGCAACTGCGCTGCCCGGAAATACCTACGAAAGTCAGGTATTCCCAAACCTCCCGCTTCAGGAGTCAATAGTGAGAGGGCTCTGCGCATTCTGGGCTTTTTCCCCTGCCAGATAAAGCGCGAAACGTCCGTCTGTAGTTGCGGGATCCACCCGACCGGCGGCTGGAGCGGTAGGGCCCGAAACAAGTAAAGCACCTGAGGTAGGACCGTCATTTTAATGGCAGCTATCCTGCCCAACCAGGAGAGGGTGCCGCGGTTCCATCGGCCTAATTCCCCCCGTATCTTTGCACCCAGTGCCGTGTAGTTGGCCGATACCATCTGGATCCCCAGATAGGGTACCGCCGCTGATGACCAAAGCATGGGGAATTGGCCCTGTAGGTAGGTTCTAGTGGCCGGCTCAAGGGAGACATCTAGAGCAACTGACTTTCCCATGTTCAGTTTAAACCCCGCGACCGCGCCAAAGGAGGCCAGCTCCTCGATGCAGGCCGGTAGGGCCGACTGGGGCTCGTCAAGCGATAAGATGACATCGTCAGCGCAGAGGCTTATAGCGTGTGTGAAACCTCCCATCCGCACCCCCGTCACCGCCGGGTTGTCTCGCACCCGTTGGGCGAACGGCTCCATATAAAGGGCGAAGAGCAGGGGCGAAAGCGGACATCCCTGCCTAGTGCCTCTTTCGATGTTAAAGTCCCTAGAGGTATACCCATTCACGCGAACCACAGCAGTCGGCCGTCTGTAGCAGTTAAGGATCATGGAGCGGAACTTATCCCCTATGCCCGCCTTCACCAGAACTCGTTCCAGGTAAGGCCAGTGCACCCGGTCGAACGCCTTCTCCGCGTCCACCGCTAACATCATTCGTTCCCCCGGAATCCGGGAAGCTTTCTCGAGCAGGTGGACGATCCGTTTTGTGTTGTCAACCATCTGCCTCCCCGGGACAAAACCAGCCTGATCAGGATCTATAAGACCGGATAAGTGAGGGGCTACGCGGGCGGCTAGGATCCCCGTGTATAATTTGAGATCGACATTCAGAAGAGATATCGGTCTGTAAGATCCACAGTGCTTCGGGTCCTTCCCAGGTTTGGGGATAACTGTAATGGAGGCCCGTAGAAGATCAGGTGGGATGGCCCCCGGTGCAGCAAACGAGTTGAAAAGACGAGTAAGGATAGGGGCCAGCGACGTGCAAAACGTTTTGTAGAAAAGCGTAGTGTATCCATCCGGGCCTGGCGCTTTGCCATGTCGAAGGCTGGCGATGGCTGAGATCACCTCCTCTATCCTGATATCCCGGTTCAAGTGTTCCGCCTGCAGGGGGTCCAGGGAGGGCAAGGTGACCGAGTCCAAATATGCGCCCATGGCCGACTCATCCGGTGGCTCACCAGTGTAGAGATCCTCATAAAACCCGCGGAAGACGGCTGCAATATGAGCGTCATCCGTCTCCACCGTCCCCGTAGGGTCAGAGATCTCCTTCACTAGCTGACTCTGGCGGGCCACTCGGAGCCTGTTGGCCAGTAATTTGCCACAACAGTCCCCTCCTGTGTAAAAGGTATGGCGCAGCCGGAGTGCAGCGTACTCCGCTCGGTCCAAGTCCAGGGCCGCCAGCAGCTTTCTCGCATCCTTGAGCTGCCGCCATATTCTAGGGACCCCTGTCCTGCGATGTATCTGTTCAAGCTCGCGGACCTTATCGGTAAGTTCTTCCCTCTTAGCCTGCCGCTCTTTATTTTCGGCAGAGGAGATCGCTAAGAATTCCCCCCTGAGGACTGGCTTCAGGGCCGCCCACTGTGTGGCCCGGGTGGTGTCAGAGTTGTCGTTGTGGGTCAAATATTCCCGGATCGTGTCCTCAATGCGGTCCGCCACCACTTTCCTGTGCAGCAGGGTGTCGCGGAGGCGCCATGTCCTGGGAGGAAGAACTGCCGGAGGCAGACACAACGTAGCATCGACCGGGGCATTATCCAATAAAGACAACACTCCCATGTCCGACCCCGAGACCAGCGCCTGCACCGGAGACGTGACCAGCAGGTGGTCTAGCCTCGCATACGTCTTGTGTGCGTGGGAATAGTACGAATAGTCTCTGTCCGTGGGATGCAGGTGTCACCAAAGATCAAGGAGGCCCACCTCCACCAGCCACTCCCTACAGCCGGCCGAGAACTCCCCGACCTGCGGGGAGCGCTGCGCCGACCTGTCCGTAGCAGAATCAAAAACCATGTTAAAGTCTCCCCCGAGAATAATATGTCTATCTTGCGAGGCAGTAATATCCTCAACCGCCGATCGCAGGAAACGTTCCTGTCGTTCATTAGGGCTATACAGGGACCCAATCGTGAAAGTAAGACCCCCAATCCTAAACCGGTATGCTAACAGTCTGCCTTTCTGTTCGGTGAGCTTGTGGAGGACCTCCCCCTTAAAGCGACTGGCCACCAGTATCGCCACTCCCGCCGTCTTAGTGGTGCAGGAGGAGAAGAACTGTGACGGGAACTTACGGGAGCTCAGCCTATGTGTGTCCTGTGGCAGCAGGTGCGTCTCTTGAAGTAGACATATGTCCGCCCGTGTATTCTCAAGGAGAGAGAGCACTGCCCGCCGCTTGACAGGATTATTCAAACCCCTGACGTTCAGGGTCACAACTTTAAAAGTGTCAGGGGGCATAGAGAAGGATGTGGAAGAAGGCGTGGAGGCCCCGCTCGGATAAGGCGAAGTGCATGAGCGCCCATAACGTTACCAGAAGCTGCAAGGCAAAGAAGAAAGTGTAGGTGTGCGCGCAGCTTCCCCGTCCGGGCAAACTAAGGTGTATGAATATCGCCAGAACAGCCAGCAACCGTACAGTGCACTGGATGACCCTCCCCCTCCCTCCCAACTCCCGGATCCCTTCCCCCATCCCAACTCCCCAACCGTCCCCAACCCCGACCCGCAACCGGAACCACTCCAACAACCCCGTCCCCCCACCCCCTGGTCCCCCAACTGTTCCCAAGAACCCATTGTCCCAGTCCGGTCCTCAGCGGACAAGTCTGCGGAATGTTACAAAAGTGGACGTCCAGCCACTACGCACTAACCCTCCCCCCCCCTCCCCCGGACCCTCAAACCTGCATTACAGTTGAAGCGATGTCGATCTCCCCCCGGAGTTCTCTCAGGCCGTCAGTGCAACATCACCGGATGCCGTGTCCCTGGCCACTTCCCGCACTGCACTGTCCATTTCTGCCCGAATAGTAGGTGAATCCGGCCGTGCGGAAGAAGTAGAAGACCGTCGACCAGGGACCGATTGCCAGCCATCTCTGGTGACGCGCCAACGGCGCGGGGTGGGTGCTTCTTCGTCCGTCGCAGTGATACCTAGCACCCCACAGGTGTCCTGGAGGGAGCGTAGCTGATGCAGGGTCCCGTTCCAACGGAAGATGAGGCGGAAGGGATGGCCCCATGAGTACCGAGTGTCATGCTCCCGCAGGAAGTCAGTTGCGATTTTGAAGGCCCTGTGTTTCTGCAACGTAACCGCCGACAGATCCTGGAAGAGGGCTACCCGGTGACCTCGAAATTCCAAGGATGGCTTCGTTCGTGCTTCGCGGAGGATTCTTTTCCTTCAGAGGGTAGTCTGGCAGGAAGGCTAGGATATCAGGGGGAGGTGCCGAGGACCGGCGCCGCAGGCCCACTCTATGCGCCCTGTCTATCCAGATGGGGAAGTCGGCCGGCTCTCCCAGAATCTCTCTGAACAAGTCTCTCAGGTAACCAGACACGTCTTCCCCCTCCGCTCCGGAAGGAACTCCCCGGACCCGGATGTTGTTCCTCCGGGACCAGTTCTCAAGGTCCTCGGCATGTGCCTGAAGATCGAGTTGCTGGTCCCGCAACCGTACCACCTCCTGCTGCAGCTGCGAGATCTCTTCGTCCCAGGCGTGTCCGGCCTCCTCCACTGTGGTCACCCTCTCACCCAGGCCATCGACCTCCCTCCGCACCTCTCGCACTTCTCCAGCCACCTCCTGCTTCAGTGTCTGAAAATCCTCCCGCAGGGAGCTGAAAAGGGATTCCAGGAAAGATCTGGTGACCGGCGGCTCCCCTCCCCTCGCCCCCTGGGAGCCACCCGGTGGGCTCAAGGATTGCTGCCCTCGATCCTGCCTCACATTGCTTCTGCTCAACATGTCCGGTAAAGTACGCGCCCCCCTTCTTGGCCCCTTTGTTGCCGGCCATTCTGCGCGTGAAAGCGCACTCCTGGGCGGCCTGTGATGTCGCCGGGCAGTCGCTGTCGCTCACCTCGCCCCCGGGGCACCACCAGACCGGCCGGCGCCGCTCTCCAGGCCGCGCAGCTCCCCGGCCACGTGCACAGCGTCCCGCTCACCTCCACTTCCAGGCCGAGTACGTCTTCTGAGCCCCCAGTCCAGTTGCCGGGCCGGCCCGGCCCCGGTGTTGCCACGAGAGGAGATCTCCCTCAGTCTCCACTGCCTGCGTAGTAGTCGCTGGGTTCTCGGGCACTCGGCGCACCAAGCGATCGACACCAGCGCGCCGACCGGCCACCAGCCCCGGAGCAGTCCCCCTGCTGTGTTGGTCTCCTCTTGATCCGGCACGACTGCCAGAGGCCCTCTGGTGCTCCAGGCCGAGCGCGAACAGCACGCCTCCACCTCCGATGGCTATTGCGCAGGGGGGCAATCCACACCACGCCGCCCGTGCTCCGCGCCACTTCACCCCAGACGAACTTAGAAGGCAATCGCCGGGCAGGCCGTTTCAATAGCGAACCGCCCTCAGGCCTCGCCTGCCCAAGGCGTCGGCACAGTAGCCAAGGTCGTCCTCGATGGTGGGGAAGCCGAGCGGGCCCTCCCTTCCTCATCCAATGAGGCCCGCCAGGCCGAGAGCCACCCACAGAGCACCACCGGGACCAGAAATGTAGGCCGCAGCCGCGGCGTCGCGTAGCTCCACTCGACTAGCGGTGTCGCAGTCCTTGACTGTCCCCCCTGGTCGTACACACCGCCGCCAGAATCACCCGCTGCCCCAGGGTTGCAGCACGGCTCCTTCCTGGCTCCTTCAATAGTGTGCGGCAGGCCGAGGGCGCCCCTGAACACCACCAAGGTCCGACGCACAGGCCGCAGCCCCGGCCTCTCGCAGCGTCTTACGCCGGGGCCTGCACCTCAGCTCCTCCTCTCCCCGGTGCCGGCCGTCCCAGACCTCCGGGACCTTCCGTAAGGTCGGGCAGGCGCAGCCGTCATCGCCAGGCAGGCCACGCAGTTCCAAGGCACCTCTCAGGCAGCGCCACCGCTACGAGACAAATCCCGTCTCCGCCTCCGGCCCGTGCACAGGGTCGTCGCCGCTCCCGGCAGTGCCTCCGGTGCCCTTTCACCGCAGCCACGGAGTCCGATGTCGCACCGGGCGGCGTCGCTAGGGTCCCCCTACCTCCCGCTGCCGAGGTTCAGCAACGTGGGGGGAGATCAGCGAAGAAGAGCGGTCTAAGGGCCCAGGCTTGGAGGAGCTCACGGAGAGTGCGACCACTCACTCCGCCATCTTGGCCACGCCCCCACGATGATGGATTTAACCCAGATCTAATAATGACTGGGGGTGAGTGTCTGAAAAGTTTCAGTGCTCAGTCCATCATCTCCTTGTGTTTGCTTTGTTCGCCCTAAGTTGGCAGGGTATGCCCAGATGTGGGTCTATTGCTCACTTTGCCTCTGGATTCAAGCTAGCCTGGCTGATATGGGGTGTTACCCCGAAACCGGTCCCAGGATGCTTGCTTCCGGTCAGGGAAGAGCTGGCTTGGCAGTTCAGGCTGGACTGTTCCGATGAGGAACATGGTCAAGAATGATTTGCATATTCTGGGTCTGAACTGGGATAGCAAAGTGAGCTAAAGAATGATGATGGATTTAACTCAGATCTAATACTGCCTGGGGGTGAGTGTCTGAAAAGTTTCAGTGCTCAGTCCATCATCTCGTTGTGTTTGCTTTTTTTGCCCTAAGTTGGCATGGCATGCCCAGACGTGGTACCCTTGCTCACTTTGCCACTAAATTCAAGCTAGCCTGGCTGATGAGGAGTGTTACCCCGAAACTGGTCCCGGGATGCTTGTTTCCGGACACAGGGAAGACCTGGCTTGGCAGTTCCGGCTGGACTGTTCCCACGAGGAACAGGGTCAAGACTGATTTCCATATGGTTGGATCTGAACTGGGGTGGCAAAGTGAGCTAAAGAACGTTGATTGATTTAACCCAGATCTAATACTGCCTGGGGGTGAGTGTCTGAAAAGTTTCAGTGCTCCGTCCATCATCTCCTTGTGTTTGCTTTGTTTGCCCTATGTTGGCAGGGTATTCCCAGAAGTGGGTCCCTAGCTCACTTTGCCACTGGATTCAAGCTAGCCTGGCTGATGAGGAGTGTTACCAAGAAACAGGGCCCAGGATGCTTGGTTCCGGACACAGGGAAGACCTGGCTTGGCAGTTCGGGCTGGACTGTTCCCATGAGGAACAGGGTTAAGACTGATTTGCATATGGCTGGGTCCAAACTAGGGTTGTGAAAGGGGCTAAAGAGTGATGATTGATTTAACCCAGATCTAATGCTGCCTGGGGGTGAGTGTCTGAAAAGTTTCAGTGCTCAGTCTATCATCTCGTTGTGTTTGCTTTTTTTGCCCTAAGTTGGCATGGCATGCCCAGACGTGGTACCCTTGATCACTTTGCCACTAAATTCAAGCTAGCCTGGCTGATAAGGAGTGTTACCCCGAAACCGGTCCCGGGATGCTTGTTTCCGGACACAGGGAAGACCTGGCTTGCCAGTTCCGGCTGGACTGTTCCCACGAGGAACAGGGTCAAGACTGATTTGCATATGGTTGGATCTGAACTGGGGTGGCAAGGTGAGCTAAAGAACGATGATGGATTTAACCCAGATCTAATAGTGACTGGGGGTGAGTGTATGAAAAGCTTCAGCGCTACTTCCATCATCTCCTTGTGTTTGAGATGGACTAATTATGTAGCTGCAGCCCACGCAGGTAGGTAAGTGTGGTGAGGCCGGGAGGGGGGTAGATTTCAACCGATGACGACAAGGGAAAATGTATTATTTATTTAATTCTCCCTTGTGGTCGTCTGTCGAATCACCCCCCCCTCCCCCCAAACCCGGCCCTACCGCTCTTATCAGCACCAGGGCCGGACTGGGAACTGAAACCGGCCCTGGCAAAGTGCTCGGCTGCCTCCCCACCTCCCCCACGGGGGTTGGGGGTTGCCGCCGAGCTCTTTGCCAGGGCCGGTTTTCGGCCGATTTTGTTACAGGCCCGATTTTGCCGCTATGCAGCAAAAACAGCCCTGAAACAAAAACGGCCCCCATTGGCCCAAAACCGGCCCCCACCCGTGCGGCGCACCGGGGGATTGCCAGGTGCTCGCTACGGCCAGTCCGGCCCTGATCAGCACGGGCCACTCCTTCAATTATGTCAATCACTAAGTTTGACCTGGGTCCATCTAGGAGTTTGCGGGAGTACATAGGTGGCTTCCTAGTGTTCCAAATGTTATCACTGTTACTGCACCAAGTACAATTTTCAACTACACGTTCTGTTTGTAGGTCCATACCTGTCCACCAAAAATCAAGTCTCATTCTTTTTTTTTTGTCTTGCAAATCCCAAGATGCCCTTCATGTGCCATATCGATAAACTTTCTGGCAGCCTATAAAGAGGGATCAATTTTGTGGCACGAAATAGACAATAATCAATCACAGCCAACTCTCTTCTGATCATCCAATATGGTCCAACATTACTGCACTTACCTCGTTAAAGAGCTCCTGAAGGATCCGGCACTTTCTCAAGAATTTCACGGTCAGTGAATACTTAATCTGATGATTTCTTTAAAAACACGAGCACAGATTCATGACAGCCCACCACTTGGTGGCGCTGTCAGACCAATTTGAAAAAAGCCCATGAATAAAGTGTATAATAAATCCAATATACGATTAAACAAGCATTTGCAATGCAACATGTCTCGCATTCACGTGAGTTTCAGCTATTGGCATTGTAAATGACAATGCCTTTTATTTATCTTTTTGTTTTTGAATAAATAAAACGCATTGTCATTTACAATGCCAATAGCTTAAATCGTGTATATGCGAGACCTATTGCATTGCAAATGCTTGTTAGACAAGGTGCATTCAGGGTCTTGGCAATGTTTACTCTTCAGGGAGAGTGCCAAAGAGGGAGCAATAAAGAAGAGATAGGAAAGAGCAGAAAGAAAAGGAGAGGGCGAAAGAACGGGGACGAGGGGAGGAAACGGTGCCAGAATGAGAGAAGTGAAATAAGGTTGAGCAAGAAAGAGAAAGGAGATACAGATAAGCAAAGTGAGCAAAGGAAAAGGAAGAGAAATGAACCGGAAATAAGGGATGGAAGGAGAAGTGTATACATTAGAAACATCAGGTGGGGGAGAGAGACAGCGGATGGGGATAGAGAAGAGAGCATTAAATGGATGAAGGAGGAAAGAGTAGAGAGGCTTAGAGATGGGGCGGCATGAAGTAAAGATGGGCACAATGAGGAACTTGGGGCCAGATGTATGACCCTAAATTGCATGCGCAAACGGGTTTGTGACCCGTTTGCGCATGCAAAATGTTAGAGGGCCATGTACAATTCCTAATTAGTGAGTCGCAATGTATTTGTGACTCGCTAATTAGGAATTGCGAGTTGCTATTAGAAAGGGGCGTGCCAAGGGCGTCCCTTCCTAATAGCGAGTCTCTACCCTACGTAAGAATGTTTTGGTACCGCAATTGTGGTCACAAAACACTGACAAATTACTGCCCTCATCAAAAGGGTGGGAACGGAGTTTCAAATAGGAAGGGGTTCCCAGGGGACCCCTTCCCCTTTGTGGCTGGCTCCAAAAATATTTTGTAAGGGCCGGCAGTGGTCCCAGGGACCACTACCTGCCCTTAAAAAAAAACCGAAAACGTTTCATTTTTTTTAAACAATTCATCCCGTTTTCCTTTATCAAAAAGGGGAGAGGGGGAAGGGGGGGGGGGGGGCGGGCAGGAGCTAGTTAATGGTCCAGTGCCCGTGCTACAAACTAACCATGAAGACAACAAAGGGGCGGCACTGTTCCAGAGTGAGTGGTGCCAAACGTCAAGCACTCACTCCAGGGAAAAGAGGGGAACCAAGTTGGAAAAGAGAGAAGATAGAGTACTAGGTCTGGGACTCAGTAAGAAGAGGGGGAAGACAAGTCTTGTCTCTTGATGCCCTCACACACCCCGAAGGATGTCATGCTTCAGTGTTGGACAGTTGCTCCTCATCGGGCCGGCGGTGCAATGCCCTATGGGTCCCCCGAAGGGTCTCTTTAGCGGAGATCTTTTGAGAACTGCCGTTTGGTGCATGGGGGTGTTTGGGTAGAGTCCTAGGTGAAGAGTGATATCGTGCGTGCAGTGCGTTTTAAAACTGTCTACGGGTTACCAAAAAGGGATATTTAATGGAGAGGTACCCTTGGCAGAATAAAAAAACACGTAGGTTAAAGTGTTACCAAAAGGAGCGTAATGTGGCCTGGTAACTTAAAAGGTCAAGACCTGGTTGTTCGAGCAGTAGCGGATTCCCCCCCCCCCCCCCAAGCGCCTTGAGACCCTCCGGGTGAGCAGCACGCTATACAAATTTCGTGATTGATTGATTGACATGTTTCACGCCTCGCTGGTCAGAAAGATCCCTGGCGTTTCATCAGGGCCGGAAAGTGATGTGGAAGTGATGTGTGTGCACGAAGGAGTTACATTAGTCCTGTGAATGATCAGTCGTTTTGGTCCACCGCATTCCACATGCAGTCGACCTGCGGTTCTCTTGCTTCCTTGCTCCTTTAAGCTACCACACAGGGTTCTATTCCTGATCTTTGCTTTTATATATCAGTGCATTCTGGGAGTTCGAGTCTTGGACATTTTTATTGAGCCAATTGGACCAAAACCCCTGATCACAATGATATGTAAACACAAAGTCCAGGAATGGAAAAGTGGTGCACCAGCTGTACACAGCCATCTGTTCACCCTATGCATATATCCCGAGTGTGAGATGCACGTCATTACTACTTACTCCCCCCATTATTAACTAGATCAAAGCTGCACGTAGGTGCGTCGGTGAGTGCCCAGTTGTTGCTGACACTCTTGGGCACACTATAAACATTGAGCCTGCCGTGATGTGTCCTGGACATCTCTGAAGAGTTGTCATTATCTGCTTCCGGTTTGTCACTGGCCTGTACCTCCTTTCGGAGACAGGGCTGATCACAGACAACACTTACCGCCCCTCCTGCAGTCCCTATCACATCCACTGGCACAGGCGAGACGCACGAGCCCTCCTCGTTGGTCCGATCTTCTCCTTCCGAAGGTACAGATGGTCAGCGCATGATGCCTGACTCTGCAGCTCGAAGACGTGCAGTCGCTTGTTGTTTTAGCAGAAAGCCTGGAAAGTGTTCTAAACTCTTCTTACACGCACACCATGTTTCACTCGCCTGCACAAGAGATGTGCTTTTATAAGAGTGAAAGCAGATTTTGGAAACTGCGATCCTACCATAAACAAATGGCTGCCATTGTGCTGGCTGCTGCGAACGTGAAAGTGGTCATGGCCCGCTGAATGTAAGCAAAGCACGTTGTCGTGCTTGAGATAGGAGAAACTCAATAAAGAAAGTTGAACAGGTCCCGTGTAACAACCAAGTAAAGGGGCCAGTAACCTAGGGAGGAATCAAATGACAACACAGCTGTACAAAGGAGGGACTAACAAGTTTATTAACAAATCAAAAGCCAGCATTTAGGAAGTACAAAGACACAAGCCAATGAAAAGTGGGGCTTCTCTCCTGTACTGAACTACCACAGATCATCCAAAGAGCATCTCTTGTGCGCTGGCTCAGGCTCGACCTAAAAACATAATACTAGGATGTTGATGCCATATTTGCAGCTTTGGGTCACCTAGTATGGTCCAAATTGTCACAATTGATATTTGTAGGACTGCAACGGTAAGTCAGTGTTGTTCGTCTGGTGTTTGGCAGCGCTGGCAGGAACCATAGGTGGCACAAGTTTCGAGGACCTCCTGATAAATATCTTGGACCCTGGCACTTATTATTTTATTAACTAGACAGGCGTGTTCTGCTTGAAATCTTTCCTGGTCATCTTTTTTGCTTGTGTGGATATATATTCTTCATTTTACAGTTAATCTTTTTTGGGTGTGAACTTCTTTGTTGAAATCTCTATTGCTGTGACTACTAACAGAATAGACTGTGTTTAAAAAAAATTGCATCTATTTTTATATTGGAAAGTAAAAAAAGACAGCTTCCTTCCTTGCCCTGAACGTAAGGAGTTAATTTCTGATTTACATTCTGGCTAGATTTGTGAATGCTCAGATCTAGCTGGTGTTATAAGGAAATCTGAACATCGATATATGTGTTATCTAAAATTCAAGTTGCGTGTTTGAAAATGATCAAAGAACAGCCAGCCACTGGAGGAACAGCAGAAAGGAAGGTGGGTGGAAGTGCCATTTTCATGTGTAAGAGATGCACAGAATAAGATTAAACAGTAATGGTATTTTTTATCTCTATCCCAACCATCAACATTGCTGAAATTTGCAACATATCTACTGGTTGCTTTGTCTCTTCCCCTTTTCCCCGTGGTTCTCTTTAACTCTAGTTATTTTTTACTTGGGGGTTGGGTCCCTATGGTAAGAGGTGTAAAATGTCCATCAACATCCTTCATCTCCTTTGGTGGAGTACAGGTATAATTTTTCTTTTGAAAGACTGACAGTGTTCCCACATCCAGATTTTCCGGGTGCAGCATACTGGGTACCATTTTTTCCGGGTAGAAAAATCCAGCTGGTAAAATCACATAAGGCTCATTCTGCCAAGCAACCCCCATGACCTCTGACTGTCCCACGACTTGCTTTGTGCTGGTGGTAATTGTGAATGTTATTTCCCCAAATAATAGGAAATACGCTGCAGAAATTTACCCAGAAAAGGGGTATGCGTGGTTATATCCATTTGTTGGTAATTAACTGGTACTTGCACAGTACCAGTGAAGTATTACTGCATAGTATCATGTTCACTGGCATGGATTTTCCTGTATTGCCAGTGCTATGTAACTCATAATTGGGCCATTCGAAGGATACACATGATGGATGATTGATCAGTGCTGTCAAACTCAAATGTGCACTGAAGTCAAAATCTTTCCTCAGAAACAGCGATCTTAACTTACACCTGGACCAACCCATGCACATTAACTCCGACAGCCTCCTGGAATGCATGAGCAACATAGGCCTGACATAGCTGGTCACCAACCTCACACACAGAGCAGAACACACACTGGACCCAATTTTCATTCCCAGCGACAGAGTCAAATACAGCCATGTTCCAGAACTCACCTGAACAGACCACTCCATCGTCCTCTTCACCATGGCAGGATCACCATGCACCGCCGCTAGCCCCTCCCACCCAACGCTCCTTTCTGCAGCTGGAACCAAGTAACACAGACCCAATAGATGGACTCCATCAGCATCACCCAGCCCGACCCCGCAAACAACCTGAAACGAGCAGTCCAGAAGTTTACTGCCTAGATCATCAACACCACTGACCAAGTCGCCACCATCAAATACGCCAGGACGCTCAGAGGCAGCAAACAAGCCAGCTGGTACATGCCAGAACTCAGAAAAATAAAATGCAGTTGCAAACTACTGGAGAGAGGATAGCGCATCAGCGGAGACGCCACAAACTGAGCGACTTTCAAGTCTGGCCTAAACAAATGCCACCAATGACTCAGAGATGCAAAAAAAAGACACCTTGACAAACCGCATTGAGGCAGGCGCCAAAAACACCAAGGACGTCTTCAGCAATATTAGTTTAGATGCAGAATACTGCTTTGCTAGCTGAATGGTGTTTTTAAAAAGAAATAATGTTGTATGACGGAACCCCTATTACCAAACAAATCTTTATCACGACTATGCATTTACCACGCATGCCTTTATAATGCAAACATGAGTTTTTTACAGGTAAGTATAAACCCGGGTTGCACTGTTTTTGGGGGCGGCGAAGGTGAGCAAGGCGTGTCTGTCGACTACCACCATACCTCTTCCCCGCAAGAACAAATTATCTGTCGGCCGCCAGGCCGCCCCGTTAACAAGTCGGCTGCCCCCCCCCCCCGCTCTTACCTGCACAGGGCAGCAAACCTAAGGTCCGTCAGGTCTAGCTACACCACTGTTGAGGACATCATTAATAACATCACAGCAACATCTCAAAAGCCATCATTGATAACAACCTTGTGAGTTATAGTTATTGAGATAACTGTAAAGGGTGAATTTCAGTTGTTTTGTTTGTTTGAATGGTATGTATTAACTGACATTTCCCCCTACCTATAACATCCCTTAAACCTTTGTTTGTTTCACTGAATTTCTAAGGGTTTTTTTATTGTAAAGCTAGATATTACTACAATTTGTAACTAGAATGTCACTTTAACCTTTGTGTATTTTGAGGGGAAAAATTATATATATATATATATATATATATATAGATAGGTCCAGTTGCATGAGCAATAAAACTCTCTGGAGCCGTGGCCTCTATGCAAAACAGACGGTCTTTATTGCAACGGGTGCCCAACGCATTTCGCAGTTACCTCACTGCTTGTTCACGGGTAAGTAACACAAGTGCAATCCATACATTTAAAGGTATAGGCTTCTTTTCAGTTTGGAAAGGTAAACATAGTAAACATACTATGTGGAAATGGTTTTACAGCATATACAAATTATTTGTGGTTGCTTAACATTCCAAATTAATTAAAGGTTCAATTTGTAAACAATTGTTAAGATAAAATTACTCAGCCTTTCAACCCAGGGGTTATATGAGAAAAAGCGAATCATTAACATAAACACAGAAGAGTTACTAGCCCACCATTGTAGGCATTAATAGTATTTAAATCTCTTTTCTGTTGTAAATATAGTAATTCAACCCCAGTGGGTAATTTTCGTAATTCACAAAACAACGTTATACCAATAGTTGATAATCATGCTCCAGTGAGCTAAATTTCATTGTCCCTTTTATGGAATCAGCCACAACTCCAAATTATTTTTTCTTCATTTCTGCAACAAAACCAAAATACAAATCATGTTACCAAACAAAAGAACTCCTTAATTTTAAAAACCATAACACAAACTTGTTAAAAGAAATGCAGTAACGAACGGGCGCTACTCAGCACTATTCAAATTATCTCAAGTGTATCGACATTTCTTCATCCTGATTTAAACCCCAGGGACTCATTGTATTATACTTTATAATCAATCTAGATTTCAGTTTTCTCAATTCAAGCGTTCGGTTCCCTCCCCTTTCTCTTAGTGGGATCGAATCCAGCACACAAAACTTCAGAAGATTTTGATTCTGATTGTGTTTAACACTGAAATGGCGAGCGACCGGGTATTGCTTATCATTTTTGGCGATCGCACGTAAATGTTCAAGAATTCGCAGTTTAACCTTGTTGATGGTGCTTCCGATATAATACAGATCGCAGGGGCATTTTAGTGCATACACTGCAAAATCTGTATCACATGAATAGTGTCTCATAATCTTAAAAGCTGCTTTTTCTCTGCATAGTTTTACCGTTTTACAGTTCTGGCTGTATCTACATGCTTTCAGGGGCGGCCGGTGAATTTTGAAAGTAGAGGGGCGTTCCGTTTATCCCCGCACACTTTAAATTTGGCAGTCATGAAGGCAGATGATTAGGTGCCAAGCCTCTAAAGAGTTCTGTCCGAATAGAGGGCGATATTAACTCTTGCTAATGGATGTTTCAATATATTCAATAGATGCAGTACTGCTCTCATCATCTGTAATTTACAGAGCTTAGAAACTAGAAGTTTAAGCTGAAGCGCTGTGAAGCTCTATGCTGCATAGTCACTAACACAGCAGCTCTGCAACGGGCACCTGAACTCACTGAGCTATCTTGATGCTATTTCGTACCTTCGTGTGTATCCTTATGAACATGATGGGAACACTGTGAATGATGCTGGAACACCAAGAGAAAAACATTAAAAAGCACTCGGATTTTATGGGAACTTTCTAGGGAGTTCTGGCAGCGTGCTCAGCCTATCCGGTTTCAAGGCCCCAAAGGAGCACATCCGAGGCTGCGGGTAATCAGCAGCTCCTCTGTTCAGTATCTATAAAGCGAGTGTGTCATGGGAGCCGGTGGGACATGGGGAGGGTTCGGAGGAGATCGGGGAGCCACCCAAGCTCTAGGCTGGTACAGTCATGGTTGAAGACATCAGAGGGTGATGTTCTGAAAAGGGCACCCGCGTCCTCAGGCAGGGTCATGAAAACAGAAGCCACCTTCAGTTCTTGAAGTAGACGCCAGCTTTAATTTATACCCGAAAGGGGCCTGCCGCCAAGGACGATGGCAAGATAGCTCAGGGGCTTAATATGCTACCTACAGAGGTCTATGTGTCACCTGTAGGGCAGATTTCAAGCCCAGTAGAGACAACTCAGCCATTTGTTCTTGGCAGTGGCGGCTGTTGAAAAACAAGGCAAGGCGCACTTGTACTCACCGGTTTAACTCAGCTTGGTCACGGAGACGGTGTTTCTTCCAGAAGGATACCAGATGCAGCTCATTGAATGAAGGAGGGAAATGGGAACCCAGCACAGACCGAAGGAAGCAGTGTTGGAATTCCCGCCTCCTATTTTAATAGGCTGAAAGTAGCAAGGGTCAGCCACTCACAGGAGGAGGCGGGATCCTAGAAGGATGTTGTTAGACCTGGGGTTACCAGTCTACATAGGGTAGCCTGGCACAGAGCGGGGACAGCTAATCTCCAAGGCAAATGTGTTGTGCTTACAAAACTCACTCACAGTAAACCAGCGTTCCACCACTGAAAATAAGGACGCCACACCGGTTTAGAAAAATACGGCTTACTTTATAAAACTCTGTTTGGTATCTTCTGGACTCTTAGCAGGAATTACATACAAAACAGTAAAATGTCTCCACATTCAATTTCTGACATTCTTAAGACTTTACTTTACATAAATAAATACTTTTTCCACAAGTTGAAAGACTTTCCGTATTCACCCTGTTATTTCACCTTTTAGCTTTTTGTTCCCAAAAATAGATGAGGTAAGCAATAAAGACAACACTTCCCTATGAGGAATTTAGTATGTACTTTACCCCTCACGGTTCATTGGCTATTTCACTTTTGAAGTTCAGGGTTCAACTTATAGCTCCGTAGGTGATTCGGTTGTATTCATAAATATCTCTGAGCAACCAAATCTAGAAATGGAATAGGCAAATTACACATTTATCACAGTTAGCCTTTTAAATTCCTGCTGCAGTCGCCTGACCTGTCTAGTTCCCAACATGAATTTCTCTAACCTCGAATTAAGTACATGCGTCTGCAATACATTCTCTCGTATCCATGTGAACGTGTACCAGGACCTCCTGTGTGCTTTTGTTTGTCCACACTCGAGAGTCCCCTTGATTAATAACACAAGAATCTCCCCTCCGCCCTCCGAGAAAGTCTCTTCACAAACGGGGAAAGTGTCTAACTTAGACAGAATAGAAATCGGGGCATTAAGCTGCGAGGGGATTACAATTTGTCAAGGCTCGCAGCCACTACCCGCAGCTTGGACCCAAAATCTCAGTCACAGTGTTCTCCTAATGACCTTGCTTCCTTATAATTCACAAAAGTGAAATGGAGACGGCCCACCTCAGCGCTGATTCCTGGCTGAATTCCTGTCAGCAAATATCGTGCTGTGCTTGAGCGCTCCTACGGTTCTTCCCACGCCGGCTCTGACAGTACTACCTGGGTGCCTCGGGGTACCTCCCCCTGACGGGCTTCACCCGGGGCAGTTCCCGCCCAAGTCCGGCCTCCACTGGCTTCTCCCCTCCCCTTGCACGGCCGCCAATGCTTAGGAGGGCGGGGACGTCACTCCCACCTTTCTTCCCGGTGGCCTCCTTCAGCAGCTTCCGCCTCCCCTCACCGGCACTGTTACGCGGCTTGGATGCTCTGCCAACTTTGCGCGACACACCTCACCTCTATCACCTGTCGCGTGAAGGTCCGCCACTTCAGCAAAGCCCTGAAGAGTCGCCGAACCACCCACCACTCTGGTAGGTTCTTGGGGTTGGTAAGGCCACCTCAGGCAGAACGCAGCCGCAGGCAAAGTAGTTCTTGCCCCGAAGTCACACAGCGTCTACGTTCCGTTTTACTTGTCGTGAGGGAGGAAGGGGGGGTCAAGGAAGTTCAGTCCAGTGATATCGCAATCACTTCTGGGGGCTCACACACCCTGGGGGATACCAGGGCTAAAGGCTGGTACACTGATTGGGCTAGATCGGTGGATGTGGGGTAACGTCAGGAAACAGGAAGAGCAGCCCCAAAAGGCGGTCAAGCTTCCCACTCAGCGCTGACCTCCTACTGCCACAGCCTAAACTCCAACTAGCCCCAGAATTACAAAATCGCTTCCCAGGTGTTGGCCTTATATACTCCTAGTCCCCTGTGTCCAGAACAAGCCAGAAGGTTCTAGAACCTCCCCATAGCTCCCTATGGCCCTAGACCCTGAGGTAAAAATCATGGCAGTTATAAACCACCATTTTGTGAGTTTACACATTTAGTCAAAAAGGCACTTCCAAAAAGGGCGCCAAGGCCTCAGAAAATCATAGGGACCCAGCAGCACCTAGCCCCCGGGACAACATCAAAAAATCCCAGTGGACATGAAAAAGGAAAAAAATGGAAAGTGTTAGGAGGCAAAAGGGGACAAAAATAAATAAATAAAAGGAGGGACCACCCAAAGGGCCGACAGGTCTAACAGATGTTATGAACTATGATGCGCTACATCATAGATCCGGTCGAGCCGAGTATTCGACCAAAGTACTGGAAAAACTACTGCTGTAAGTAGCGCCTGCTTGCCCTCACCACTGCCTCACAAACACACACTACACATGCGGGATTTGAGCAGTATTAAAGTCGTCCTCCTCGCATGTGCAGCGTGTGTTTGTACAGGGCTGTCAAGGTTGCACTGCTACCAGAATGTACAGTGTAAGTGCCGCAGTCTCAGACGAGTCAAATCTCCTTCTCCCTCCTCTTGAGACTGACGGGGCTCCACCCCCTACTCCCACATGCCGGAACCGCCACTGCATGCTTTGCACTTAGTACAGGTGAAGAATCCTTGTATAGGGTTAAGTTTCTTTGGTTCCTTGATACTGCTGGTCATCAGAGTATCCTTCAGTGATTTATTTTTTCTAAAGGTCAATGAAGGATATATACCAATGTTGTCATTTAAATCCTCATCTGTTCTGAGGATCTCCCAGAATTTCGTCAGACTTTTCCGTACCTGCCAAGCCTGGTTGTGGTACGTGGTAATGAACCTAAGCTGGTTATTCATTGGTTCGGGTTCTTTCTCTATAAAAAGTTCTTCTCGTTTAGCCACTTTATCGACAGCTGACTTAATGGTCGTTAGACTATAACCTCGATCCCTAAATATTTGTGTCATGACTAGTTCTTCTCTACTGTAGTCTTCCTCTGTACTACAGTTGCGTTTTGCATGCAGTAGTTCCCCAAAGGGGATGCTGTGTATGAGATTCTTAGGGTGACAACTTTGTGCTTGTAGTAAACTATTACCAGCTGTTTTCTTTCTGTGTAACTTACTACAGATTTTATTGTTAGCAATTCTTAGTTCCAGATCTAAAAACTCAATCCTCTCTTCACTTGTCTCACTGGTAAATTGTAGATTAAAGCAGTTTTGATTTAATGTTTGCAAAAATTCATCTGCGTGCATTTGGTTTCCATCCCAAATGCAGAAAATGTCATCAATGTAACTAGCCCAGAGGACGACATGGTCATGGTATTGACTGATGTTCCGGACAACCTGCTCCTCCCACCGGCCGAGGTATAAACCTGCAAAGCTGGGGGCGAAGCAGGTTCCCATTGCCGACCCCAGGGTCTGTTTGTACAAAACTTTATTGAAAAGAAAAAAATTGTTCTTCAGACAAATCGATATCATTTCCAAAATCATTTCTGTATGTAACAGAAATGATAATGACCTTCCTTTAAGGAAATGTCTACAAGCATCCACACCCTCATTTTGCGGGATGCTAGTGTAGAGGCTGCACACATCCATACTCATTAGCAAGTATCCTTGTCTCCACTCAATATCCTTAATTTTCTTCAAAAAATCACTAGTATCTTTAACGTATGCTGGTAGTTCTTGTACGAAGGGCTGGAGGAAGTGGTCAACATATTTGGACATATTTTCTAGGGAGCTGCCTCGAGATGACACTATAGGTCTCCCTGGTGGTACAGTGGCATTCTTGTGTATTTTGGGCAAGAGATATAAGATGGGGATGTTGGGATCTCTACAGTGTAAAAACAGGTATTCATTTTGCTCGAGTATTCTCTGATCCCGCCACCCTGTCAACTTCTCCATCACTTCCTTATTTGATGCCTCATAATCACTCTTTGATACCATACTGTATTTAGTACAATCAGATAACTGTTTCTGACCTTCAGCCAGATACATTGCTAGTGGCCAAATCACCACATTTCTCTCCTTGTCCGCCTATTTAATGACAATGTCTCTTCGTTCCTCCAGGTTCTTAATAGCTTCTCTTTGACATTTGGATACATTTTGTTTGCCTTTACAGCCTCTCTTTTCAATGTTTTTCAGTTCTTTTATCATTCCTTTTTCAAAGCAGTTTATTGCGTCAATGTTTAATCTGGGGGATGAAAGTGGATTTAGGTTTAAAATTACTTCCACTGCTCATTTCAATGTCAATTTCTGTATTTATAAGGTTCAGAAAAGGATCATCAATAAATCCACCCGGATCTCCCAATTCTTGAACCACATGTAATGTATCAATGTCATGGACATTCAGACCTATTGGAACTTCAGAGACATTCTGTGTCCTTCTATTTTTGTTGAGTGCAAACCACTTTTTCAATTTAAGTTTTCTAGTGAAATTAAAAAGATCAATTCGTGTTTCAGTATAATTAAAACCTATGGATGGCCAAAATGATAATCCTTTGGACAGAACATCCATTTCAATTTCAGAGAATAAGTAGTTAGAAAGGTTTACCACTGTCATACGGTTCTTCATTTTTTCGCTTGTCTTCCCCTTGTTAGCATTCCCACTAGGGTGTTTTCCGTACTGTTTGTGGCAAAGTTTTTCCCTTTCCTCCTCTGCCTCCTCGTCCTCGACCTCTGCCCGGGCTGTCACTGCTGGCCTGTATATTTTGTGCCCTTCCTTTTGTCATCAGCGTAATTTCTTTTAAAAATCGGTCTTTTACTTCATCTGCATTCGAGTGGTTATTGATCTCATGCACAGTTTCAGCTAGGTTGTTTGCCTCAATCTGCCTTTCAGCTGTTGCAGAATTGGGAGGAGATGTTCTGTCTTGATTACTTTTGTCAGTCGTGTCTTTTCTTAAGTGGTCGAATTTCTTGCTGAAAGTATGGATTTGTCCATTTCTATAATCAGCCTCATGTCGTTCAAATTTATATATATATTCCCTACTGGTGATCGCCAGTAGGTCGTTTCAGTTAGGACCTAGTTTCCATAGACAAAGCATTTTTTGTTTTGCTAATATCTTTGGCGCCGTTCGACAAATCTTCATGAAATGTTCAAAACTAGTTTACTACTCACTTCAGCTGCTATCTTTTAAAGTTTTGGGGGATTCGTCAAGTGGGGAACAGAAAAAGAGGGTCCCCAAAACATGTTTTCCCCTAGGCAGTTTCCTATACGGATTTTAAACAGGACTACAGCCCGAACCGCTGAACGGAATTACAAAAAATTTGGCAAAAAGTTAGATCCTGGTCCAGAAAGAGTGCATTTTGTAACTTGGTGTAAATTCACTCAGTAGTACTTGAGGTTTATCTGATCGGCTTCCATTACTTCAAAAAGGAAGTGTTGGCAGCCATCTTGGGACTTTGACTTGTCTGAGTCCCAAGAAACAAGGCTAAAAAAGAAAGGGGGCAGGGTAGGAATACCATGACCCCCTACGCCTGGTGGTGTCACTTTTACCTTTCTTGATTTGCGAACTTTCTTGCTCTGGCACTGGGTCAAAGACTGGTGATGAAAAATAAGACCAGGCCCCAAAAATGAATGCCATTATTCCACCACCTAATTATTTACAACAAGGGGTGGTGATGGACAGAGTCTCTGAATTAAGCAGAGTACTCTCACCCAGTCAAGAGATCAGGGCTAGATCCAACACCGTCCCTTGCTCATTGCACCATCAGGATTCAAGCAAGCCGGGCCGAAGACGGCTGAAATGCCAGAAACCGGTCCCCGGAAGCTTGTTTCCTTCCCAGTGTAAGAATTGGCTTTTGTAGTCTGGTCTGCCCTGTTCCCATGATGCACTGGGCCAGGGACAGACTAATTTGCATACAGCCAGGTTCTGAAACTGGGATGGTGCAATGAGCTAAAAAACGGTGTTGGATCTAGCCCTGATCTCTTGACTGGGTGAGAGTACTCTGCTTAATTCAGAGACTCTGTCCATCACCACCCCTTGTTGTAAATAATTTTGTCCACCCTAAGCGTGGAAGGGTATACTCAGACGTGAGTCCCTTGCTCATTGCACCATCAGGATTCAAGCAAGCCGGGCCGAAGACGGCTGAAATGCCAGAAACCGGTCCCCGGAAGCTTGTTTCCTTCCCAGTGTAAGAATTGGCTTTTGTAGTCTGGTCTGCCCTGTTCCCATGATGCACTGGGCCAGGGACAGACTAATTTGCATACAGCCAGGTTCTGAAACTGGGATGGTGCAATGAGCTAAAAAACGGTGTTGGATCTAGCCCTGATCTCTTGACTGGGTGAGAGTACTCTGCTTAATTCAGAGACTCTGTCCATCACCACCCCTTGTTGTAAATAATTTTGTCCACCCTAAGCGTGGAAGGGTATACTCAGACGTGAGTCCCTTGCTCATTGCACCATCAGGATTCAAGCAAGCCGGGCCGAAGACGGCTGAAATGCCAGAAACCGGTCCCCGGAAGCTTGTTTCCTTCCCAGTGTAAGAATTGGCTTTTGTAGTCTGGTCTGCCCTGTTCCCATGATGCACTGGGCCAGGGACAGACTAATTTGCATACAGCCAGGTTCTGAAACTGGGATGGTGCAATGAGCTAAAAAACGGTGTTGGATCTAGCCCTGATCTCTTGACTGGGTGAGAGTACTCTGCTTAATTCAGAGACTCTGTCCATCACCACCCCTTGTTGTAAATAATTTTGTCCACCCTAAGCGTGGAAGGGTATACTCAGACGTGAGTCCCTTGCTCATTGCACCATCAGGATTCAAGCAAGCCGGGCCGAAGACGGCTGAAATGCCAGAAACCGGTCCCCGGAAGCTTGTTTCCTTCCCAGTGTAAGAATTGGCTTTTGTAGTCTGGTCTGCCCTGTTCCCATGATGCACTGGGCCAGGGACAGACTAATTTGCATACAGCCAGGTTCTGAAACTGGGATGGTGCAATGAGCTAAAAAACGGTGTTGGATCTAGCCCTGATCTCTTGACTGGGTGAGAGTACTCTGCTTAATTCAGAGACTCTGTCCATCACCACCCCTTGTTGTAAATTATTCCACCACCAGCAACTACTGGCATAAAATAAGTCCTGGGAAGACATGTCCAGCTAGGGTTACTGTGCAGAAACTCCCATAAAAAATAAACATATACATTGATGACATCTTTATTGATTGATATTATGTAAGAAGTGCTGGAGAATAGCATAATTGTCTGATTACCATTATTATGTGCTGCATTCAACTTATTGAAGAAAAGGGAGAGGATTAGAGGAAAATTACCAAATCCCCGGTTTTACATGCTAATATCTTAACCAATGATAACTGAGGAATGCTTTTTCAGAAAGGACCATTTAATTATTAGTTTCACATTTTCTAATGTTGTTATCTCATAAACAAGTTGAGGCATGCAAGGAGATATATGTTCAAATATATTTTGGCAATTACTTAGACATGCAGGTATAAATACTCTCTTAAAAGACAAAATGCTCCCAGTTCTAGAATGGTAGAAATTCCATAACCTAGTTCTCAGGATTATGACTTGATGAATTTGTAATTTATTATTTGACTTGTGCATAAATATTTTTTTCTATATGTGTAAACTTGTCATCGAAGCACATTCTAAATCGGAATGGCATTGGATGTTAATGGTGAAATATGCCACAAAAGCTAATTTCTATATGAATTGCCAATTTAAACTGCTATAGAAGGTTATTTTAATATCAGACTAAAGGGTATAAACGTATAATGATTTATCGACCTAATTTTATTAACAAACAGAATTCAAAAGAAAATCAATGCTGGAAGAAATTTAACATGCTAAGTTCCGTTAGGGGTCCAAATTGCCCTTCGATCTACATGATAGTAAAACTTTCACATTATCCACAAGTCTGATCCAAATTTGAAAATGTTTAGATATTTACATAAGTACAAAGTATGGAGCATTGGCTGCATTTTCAAATTTTGGGATAAAGGTGAGAATGAGGACGGTTCAGGGGCGGGATGGCCTGTAATATTAAGTGAATGCCGACAAACTACCAATAATTTTAATATTAGTGATGAGTTTGCATGTGCTTTCATACTTCAGAAATGTATAAAAAGCTACTCTGAGAAAGGGGAGGGGAACCTTTTCTAATGAGTGAGGTGCAATGGAATGGGATTTTCCACAAGCAAAATTATTTTCTCTTTTGAGAAGCAGGTAAATGCACACAAGCACATGTTTGTTTAATGTATTCACGCAGAACAGTACACCTAGCTATATGTGGATATACTAGTGCTCAAAAGGAAAACCCTTAGGTAAACCCCCAGAAGGTGGGCCCAGGCAGTCAACACTGACCCATTTTTCTAGGTTCTGGTGAGTGGCAGCATTTATAGTGTTTAAGAGAAGGAGCTATGCAAAGCGATGATGTGCACTGGTCCACACTACTTTGCATTTGTTCTTTTTATGAAAATATGTTTCAAATGTTTATTGTTAAGGATCACAATAATTGTTACGCACACTGAAGAGTGTTCCTAATAAGAAGAGATCAAGATCTCCTTCGGGTTGTTTGGAGTTAGTGTTACCTTTAGATGACTGCAAAGTAGTTTTACTTCAATAAATGTTGGGTACAATATGGATGAAGACAGGAATAGCCAATCCCCCACTTCTTCATCCTCTACCGATTCCTTTGATATTAGCTGTTGTTTTATGGGAATACACAAGAACTTCCACTAGAGAGCCTGGAGAATGTGCCAGCCTGTGGGCACATATACACCAGGCCCTGATGCCATTTCGGGAGTCTCCTTTGCAGAAATCCCTTTGACAAGGGAAACAATGACTTAACTTATTTTACAGGGCTGCTGAACCGGTGAGATTTGACTAGCCGTTGGCTGCTACCTGACTTGCAAGATCTGAAAATGTAAGCTAGAGTTCCAATTCATTTTGCGGAACACCGATATTGGCATTGCCCCTACCGTGAAGCTTCCAGTATAATACCTGAACAGCTGCATTTTTCACTTTTACCGACCACCAGACACCTAAGCTCTGCTTCACTCTCACTGGCACACATTCCCTGTATCCGCAAAAGCAAAACATCACGCCCTAGACATGGTAAGACCTCCTTCAACACATTGGAGCCTCTCCTCACTTGTTGAGGTGAAGACCTGGCTCTTTGTATAAGCAGCTCGGGACCTCACACCTATATACTTGCCCATGCACCTAGATACACTCTCGGGTGATTAGTGCGCTATACAAATCAATATAACATATTTAAAGGGATCTGCAGTATGTATACAGCTTTGTTGGTTAAGACACCCTGGCATTTAATGGCTCTGAAATCCTTTTTGTATCAGTGTGTTAAAATGTAAGAATAGCCACACAACAATGCCACATATTATGCTGTATTATTTGCCTGTTACCGGCTAATATGCTGCATAAATTGCCAGTTCCTTGCTGTATAATTTAATAAAAGCTGTTATATAATTTGATTCTCCACTGCCGCATAATTCCACTTGCCCTGCCTACAGTCCATGCCAAGAGGCACCTGGACAGGAATAGAATTTTTACAAAGGCTGTAATCACCCGCCCATAAAATCCACAACTGACAAATACCAAAACCACAGCAACGATTTCATGGCATTATGCCCACTGGACAGCTCTTCACTTTCACTTTCGCAGAAGCTCGAGTCACATCCGAGCTCATGAAAACAGAACAAAGCACCCACTATAAATGTTTAAAAAACAAATAGAACGAAAAGCATCAGACGTTTCTCTCTAGGACCAACTGTTTTGACACTGAAGGACATATTTCTAAACTTGCTGAAATCTTACTGTCAATTTGCTGAAGTGATCCACCGGCCAGAACCATTCACCATACCAACACTATCGATGGTACAATGCGTGTAAGAAGTGTTAAACGCTGGTACTCCCCCACACCCCCTGTGAAGGGCGACCCCAACCCAGTGTAGCCTCCCTTCCCCTCCCTCCTCCCCTTGCCTGTTTCTTTTTCTTCCTCTTCATTCTCGCCTTTCCTATATTCCTATCTCTCTTTCCCTATGAGCGACTTAATGTGCCATGTTACACTCCTGACCATGCAGTCCCTTTTATTCCAATCTGATTGCAGTTCTCGATGTATATTATTAGGTCTCCCACCATACTTATTGAAGACTGCTAGTCAATGCGGTTTCTCCCTCCAGATGTATTGTCACAGGAGTGTATGGTATGCTGTTGTTACTTGCTTTGCCTTTTATATAAAAATGAAAATGAATTGAAAAAAAAAAAATTCAAAGCTGATTTTGGAAGCATGCTTAAATTCAATCAGAAAAGATAAGAAGATAATAGAATAATGCGCACACAATAAAAATAAATTCTGTGATCTATGTAATTCGAGGTGCGCTCACAGTAAAAAAAAACACCCTATGATAATCAGTGCTGGGAACGTTTTAAGGGGATACTGACTAACAATGGTAAAATACAATGGATCGTGTTTCAGATCTTCTGCTTTGGGAGAGACAGAATAATATGGAAAATGTATTTATGCACTGCACTTCTGACAGCATGCCAGGACTGCGAGCGCGTCGGCTGTGTCAACTGCACATCGATACCCGCATGATATAACCGGATGGGAGTTAAATCAAAAGTAACGTGGATAGAATCATGTGTGTGCATTGCTTCACTACCTAACCATGAGAAGAAGTGCAGATGTAAAATAATGACCATCTTCTGCAGAATGACACAGCTGACAAAAGACCAGGATATGTAAAAGTACTTGAGAGACTTCATTTAGCTATTCATTCTTTTTCAAGGGATTATAAAAATGTATTTCAAAGAAAAACGGAAACGGCATGCAAAACTGTTTAGACAAAGTAAAAGACATTGCAGTTTCTTACCCTTCAGTGATGAAGCGCTGCATCACACTTGGACGCCAGTGATCAAATGCCCAAACAACGAGTGATGCGTGCGCGCTACAGCGAGACATGTGATTTCAATTATCGCGCCCGTGTCTGGGCACGATAATTAAAACCACATGACGGCCAGTGCTCGTAACAGACATCAATAGGCCATGGGCAGAGCAATGCACCCGCCTTTGGCCAATTGTTTGCTGTCTTTTATAAAAAAGACGCACACAAAGGCCAATAGTGTGGGCCAAAAGGAAAATCACACTCATGAGCGTGTGCGATTCCTAGGTCCATTTTCAAACCCCCTCAAGAGGTCTCTCGCTGTGCGAGCACTGCTGCGCACTGCAACGCATGCGCAAGACCTAAATAGAAATGGTTTATCAATGCTTGTGGGGCAGGAGAACACCAGGCAGCTTGAGCTTTTGGCTGTTTTTCCACAGGCCTATTATGAAGGTTTACCGAATAATTCAATATTGTTTGGTATTGCAAGGCCTTAAATGAGCAGAAAAGTGGTAATAAGTTCAAGGATGCTCCAAATAGGGGGCCCCAAAATATATCTTGCCTAGGGCCCTACAGAGCCTTAAGGTGTCGCTGGTTGAACTATCTGGAAAGGTTACCATTGATTCTTATTGATGCCATTAGATTTGATTAGAGGACCAAAGCATTGTGATAAAATTATTTCCCTGATCAAATTAAACGAGAACAATTTTTTTAAAAGTCCAGGACACCTTGTCAAAGGCCTTCTTTGCATCAAAGCCAATTCTGATGGCCGGGGATCTAATATTGTGGCTTTTTCAAAAATGTGACATGATAATTGAATTTTGCCGCATGCCATTCTGCCTTTGAGGAAGTCTATTTGTGTGGGTATATTAATTGGTTAATAACTTTCTCAAGGTGTGTGGCAAGAATCTTTGTGTAAAGTTTGCAGTCTATGTTTATTAGTGTGATTGGGCGAGAGTTCTTGATATCTAAATCATCTTTTTTTTCTTTTGATATTACCACTATTGTAGCATTAATGTAAGAACACTACATTACTCCAGTTTGGCAATTTGGAGATATAATTTATGGAGAATTTCCAAAAGGTTTTGTGCACAGCCTTTCTAAAATGTGGTAGGTAGGGCCTCAAGACCTGGGGCTTTCCCAATGTTTTAAGCTATCAATTGACTTGAGTATTTCTGATTGTGAATTGCGTTTATTTATAAGTACTTTAGAGTCATTAACCAGAGTGAGGAGGGAGAAATCTTTCAAATAAGTGAGACAGTCTTCAATTTTAATGTTGCTTTTAGGTTGTACAGGTCTTCGTAAAAGTCTTGAAATGCGCCTAGAGAGGCTTTGGGTGCTGTCAGGTTAACCCTTTTTTTTGTCTCTTATGCCGGTATGGTGGGTTTTTTCTTGCTAAATTTGAGGTATTTGTCTAGCATATGGCCAGACTTATTCATTTCACATAGTTTCTCTGCTTTTCTAAATGATGCAATTTTTTTGCTTTTTTACTTTAAATTCTTTTATATTTGTATTTGTGGCTTTTCAATTCAGATAGTGTGGATGAACCTTTTCTGTGGGTAACTTTCAATAATTGACCTTAATCATCGATTTGAGGTCATTCAAATGCTTCTAGTAATTTTTTTATTCTGAGCTACCATAAATTTTATCATAGAGCCTCTTACAGTGGCTTGTACTGCATCCCAAAAAAGTGCTGACGCTGACTCTTCTATTTTGTTTTCTTTTATGTAATGTTTAATATCTGTCGGTATCTATTTTTTTAATTCCTCATTGTCTGTGAGTATATTATTCATTCTCCAATGTTTTTGTGTGTTAGTGTTCTTTCCTAAAGGCATATCCATAGAGAGACAGACGTGATCCGAAATCACTATTGGGACAATCCTGGTATTTAAGGTCTTTTTACAATGTTGACCATCTGTTAGCCAGTGGATGATCCTTTAGAAAGAACCAAGATTACCTTATGTAAGGTAGACCAAAAGTCTGGGTTGTCTTTATTGGGAGTATATATGTGAATGATACAGAAATCAGTGTTATCTTTCTTTGCTGATAAAAATTAGCCAACAACGCATGTGTCTTGTTTTTGGGATTGTTTTTTAATGTTTGATGTTTTGGATATGAGAGTTAAACCACTGTGCCTCTCGAGGCCGGGTCACCCCCTTACCCCCTCACCTGCTCGCCTGCTGATCCTGCCTGCCGCCTCGCCTGCTGCTCCTGCCTGCCGCCTCGCCTGCTGCTCCTGCCTGCCGATTCCGTCGCCCCCCCAGCACCCCCGAGCGGCCCAGCCACAGCTGTGCCGGCCGCTCGCCACTTTTTCCCGCCGCTGGCCCCCTGCGGCCCCGCCCACCACCGGCCCATTGGCCCAGCCCAGCTGACCCGCCCTCCCGTCCCCCTTCTTATGACGCCCCCAGAGCGACCGCGCAGCGGACGCGCGCAGCGGGAGCACCGATTGAGCGCCGAAGGTGCGCCAAAGGTAAGCCCGTCTGCGCCCGTCCGCGCCTGGACCGCGCCCAGTGCCAGGACCCCTGGTCCCCCAGCGACGGAAGCCGACCCGCCGGACCTACGACTCCACCGAACTCAACGCACTCAACACCGGCCGAACCCCGGGCTGCTACCGAGCCACACCGAGACGCACCCACGGATCCTTCAGCTGCCACTCCTGTCAGTTCACCTGCAACCGGACCCACGCCACACCAGCACCCACCAAGCCGAACACCAGCACCACCCACCTGAAGTGCATCCTGATCAACACCCGCTCCGTCCACAGACACGCCGTCGAGCTCTGGAACCTGCTCGACACCACAGCCCCTGACGTCGCCTTCCTCACGGAAACCTGGATGAACGACTCCTCAGCGCCCGACATTGCCATCGCCATCCCAGAGGGTTACAAGATCACCCGAAGAGACCGCGACAACCAGACTGGAGGAGGCCTCGCCATCATCTACAGGAACACCATCCGCATGTCTACCAACACCGACGACACCCTGACAACAGCCGAACACCTGCACTTCCAGATCCACACGGACCCCAAAACCACCCTCAGAGGCACCCTGATCTACCGACCCCCGGGACCACGCACACAATTCAACGAGGACATCGCCGACTTCGTCAGCCCGCACGCCCTCCCCTCCGCCGACTACATCCTCCTGGGGGACATCAACTTCCACCTGGAGAACAACAACGACCGCAACACCATCACCCTGCTCGACAACCTCGCCAACCTCGGTCTCAAGCAGCTGGTGTCCACCCCCACCCACCTCGCCGGACACACACTCGACGCCGTCTTCTCATCCAGCAAAGACATCACCTTCAGCCACACCACCGGACTCCACTGGACGGACCACAGCTGCGTCCACTTCACCTTCAGAAGAACGACGATCCACCACCACCAGCAACAGGTTGCTCGAAGAAGCTGGAACAAGATCACAGCCGACCAGCTCGCCGCTTCCCTGAGCCAGCACCCTCCCGCTAGCTCAGCGAACCCCAGCCAGGCCGCCGACAACCTCACGAAGTGGATCAGCAACTGCGCGGACGAACTAGCCCCACTGAGGACCCCGCCCAACAGACCCGGCAGCAAGAAGGCCCCATGGTTCACCGACGAACTCATGAGTTCCAAGAAGAACTGCCGAACCCTCGAGAAAGACTGAAGAAAGGGAACCAACTCCGGACAACATGACCACCCTCAAGCTTGCCACCCGGAAGCACCACCAACTGATCCGCGCCACCAAGAAAACTGCATTCAAGGACCGGCTGGACAACAACGCACACAACTGCAAGGAACTCTTCAACATCGTGAAAGAGCTCTCCAACCCCAACGCCGGAAACAACGACATCACCCCTTCGCAAGACCTCTGCAATTCCCTCGCCTCCTACTTCCACAACAAGATCGCGGACATACACAACAGCTTCAGCACTCAACCGACGCACGCCACGACCGAGCCACCGCCCCCCACCACCACCCTCCGCGCCTGGACTCCGATCAGCACCGAAGACACCGTCCGCATGATGAACTCCATCCACTCCGGATCTCCAACCGACCCCTGCCCTCACCACGTCTTCAACAAGGCCGACGCTGTCATCGCACCCCACCTGCGGGACATCATCAACACCTCCTTCGACACCGCCACCTTCCCGGAGAGCTGGAAGCACGCCGAACTCAGCGCCCTACTCAAGAAACCTACAGCGGACCCCACCGAACTCAAGAATTACCGCCCCATCTCGCTCCTCCCGTTTCCAGCCAAAGTCATCGAGAAGATCGTCAACAAACAGCTGGCCACCTTCCTCGAGACGAATGGATCCCTCGACCCCTCACAGTCTGGCTTCCGAGCCAACCACAGCACCGAGACCGCCCTCATCGCTGCCACTGATGACATCCGAGCCCTGATGGACAACGGAGAAACAGCGGCCCTCATCCTCCTAGACCTCTCCGCGGCTTTCGACACTGTCTGCCACCGCACCCTAGTGCAGCGCCTCAGCAACGTCGGAATCCATGAGAAGGCACTGGAATGGATCATCTCCTTCCTCGACGGAAGAACACAGAGAGTCCGTCTACCACCGTACAAGTCAGAGGCCACCGAAGTCATCTGCGGCGTCCCTCAAGGATCCTCGCTGAGCCCCACCCTCTTCAACGTCTACATGAGCCCCCTCGCGGCCATCGCACGCCAACACAACCTCAACATCATCTCCTACGCCGACGACACCCAGCTGATTCTCTCCCTCACCAACGACCCCGCCACCGCCAGAGCCAACCTTCACGAAGGGATGAAAGACGTAGCCGAGTGGATGACAACCAGCCGCCTGAAACTGAACTCAGACAAGACGGAAGTCCTCATCCTGGGCTCCTCGCCCTCCGCCTGGGACGACTCCTGGTGGCCCCCCGCCCTGGGCACCGCACCCAAACCGACAGACCGCGCACGCAACCTGGGCTTCATCCTGGACTCCTCCCTCTCCATGACCAGACAAGTCAACGCCGTCTCCTCGTCCTGTTTCAACATCCTGCGCATGCTACGTAAGATCTTCCGGTGGATCCCCACCGAGACCAGGAAGACGGTCACCCAGGCCCTCGTCACCAGCCGTCTGGACTACGGCAACGCCCTCTACGCCGGAACCACCGCCAAGCTCCAGAAGAGACTCCAGCGTATCCAGAACGCCTCGGCGAGACTCATCCTCGACGTCCCCAGAAGAAGCCACATCTCCTGACACCTGAGAGACCTGCACTGGCTCCCGATCAACAAAAGAATCACCTTCCGGCTCCTCACCCACGCACACAAAGCCCTACACAACCAAGGCCCAGGATACCTCAACAGCCGCCTCAACTTCTACGCTCCCAAACGCCACCTCCGATCGACCAACCACGCCCTCGCCGCCGCCCCCGCATCCGAAGAGCGACAACAGGAGGAAGGTCCTTCTCCTACCTGGCCGCCAAGACCTGGAACTCCCTTCCGACCCACCTCCGCCTGACCCAGGACCACCTCTCCTTCAGGAAGAAACTCAAGACCTGGCTGTTCGAGCAGTAGCAGCACCCCCCCCCCCCCCCTAGCGCCTTGAGACCCTCCGGGTGAGTAGTGCGCTCTATAAATGTCTTTGATTGATGTCTTTGATTGAATTTTCTTCTGCTTGGCAGTGGAACTGAATAGACATCAATCAGTTTCAATTAAACTTAGAGGCTTTTCTGGGACCAATTCTGGTTTCCTCTAATAGATCTATGTCACCTTTAGGTTTATAACACTAATCCATTATATTTTTCCTTTTAACAGGATGATTCAGACCGTTTGTATTCTTCAGAGAAAGCACTTTTAAATTGTGGTTATTTATGGATGGCACTGGAATTGTCATAGTGGCTGATAGATAGTATGATGCACCAACCGGTATGTTTTCACTTGTCCTCCAAGGAGTAAATGGGAGGTAATGCTCTCATTCTTTCGGCTACAGCTGGCCATGGGAAGCAGGTGATGAGAAAGAATTAAGAGATAAACAAAACATTTAGACATGAGTTCCATCCTAACCCCCTGTGAGAACAGCAGAGCTCTCAAACCGACCCTGCATGAGATAACTGAAGCAAAGGAGCCATGAGTGTTACCTCAAAAGCAAACTTAATTTAGTTTAAACCATGGTAGTGGCAATATCAGCTGGAAGAGGTGTGGCGCCGCGGCCAGGGCGACTGACTCCGGAATCTGGGGATCACGGTTCGATCCCCGGCACCGGCGGCAGATTAGCCCAGCACCATGTGACTCTGGGCAATAGCTTGCTTAATCTTCCCGACGGCCCCCAGCGCCTAGAGACCCTTACGGGTGATTTTGCGCTTTACAAATGTGGATTTACTATTTACTTTAATTCACATCGAGCATTTACACAACATTGAAATAAATATATTCTATAAAAATAGGAACTGAGAACAAAGGAGAAATATGTGGTCCGTGGAAGCAATCATTGGTCCAGGTTACATGAAGAGTATCATATCAAAACCCAAGACAGAACAACCTGGAAATTAAAAGAAAGCAAAGCAAACTGAGTTTAGGTAACGTATAACAGTTGTTCTGGAAGGACCTCAAGGCCTGGCTCTCCAGCTGATCTGGAACCGCCGCCCCCCCCCTACCCCCCAGCGCCTTGCCTTGAGACCCTCACGGGTGAGTAGCTGCTTTACAAACCCCAGATTGATTGATATTAGTTACTGTTATATGCTTTAAAAGCGTTTTAAATGAGATTGTCAAAAACTGATTCATAAGAGAGGGAGGGCCACTACTAAATTTGGCTGCAACTTCATTGGCCAGGTTCAGAGCCATTTCCAACACTAGATACCCCATTTTACGTTGCAGCTCTAGTTGATCAAATCCTTACAGTTCGGCCGGTACTTAATGATGACTGGGTGGCGGATGCACAGTAGATGCCCAACTAGCACAACAAAGGTAAGCCCATCTGTACCCCTCCGCAGCCAGCCAGAACCCCTGCCTGTTCGCCACCATCACGGATCACCTTCTCCCAATCCCAGCTCTATGCGGGCAACCGTCCAACACATAAGCTCTCTCAGCACTCGGTAACACCCGATGGTACTCATTGAGTATGGAAGAACTGTAAGCTAGCCTTAAGATACATTGAGATAGCAACCAAAAACACAATACAGCCCCCCTCAATTAAGGGCAATCAGGAGTGGCAGATGCTACTGATAAACTGCCAGTCCCTTCCAAAAGACAGCGCGGAATTGTTAATTCTACTAGATGACAAACAACCATCACAGAGACATGGCTGCGAGATGACTCCATGCCAGATGTGACCATGGCTCTCCCGCAAGGCTATACTAATGCAAGGTGTGACCGCAAAGAAGGGTGGTGGGATAGAAATAATCTTTAAATAAAATATGTTATAAATTGACTGCATGTAACAAAGAACTCTGCAGTATTGATGCTCCACAAAATTTGCAAGCATACGACAGCAGCACCAGCACTTGCAGCCTTGCATTGGCTGCCAATACAGAAGAGAATGCCGTTTAAATCTCTTTGTCTGGTCCATCGCACCCTTAACAAAAAAGATCCCAGGCTTATTCAATGCCAGGTCTCTCCTTATAAGCCGGGAAGATTATTACACTCTGAGGGTCAGAATTTCTACTGGTCCCAAGGATCAAGAGAACAAGTTGTGGAGGGAGTGGAAAACAACCATTACAACGCATGCATTACAACGCATGCTTTTACCCTGCATGCCATTACAACAAAATGGCTTGCTGTAGGGGGGTATAAGGCGTTAGATTTAACTTCAACACCTTCCCTACTGTTGCACAGACTGGCGTTGGAATAGTAAATAATACTATTCCAAACTCCAGCGTACCACCAACAGCAAGTTGTTGTTTAACAACTTGCATTGTAATGGCATGCGGGGTAAAAACATGCATTGTAACGTCATACAACCGGAGGGAGTTCTTTTGCATATCTGACACCTAAGCTCTGGAATGCACTCCCAACACACATCAGACTGGCTAAATCAGAAATCAGCTTTAGAAAACAGTTGAAAACAGGGCCGGACTGGCCGGAGCGGGCACCGGGCAATCCCCCGGTGAGCCGCACGGGTGGGCGGGTCGGTTTTGGGCCCCTATGGGCCGATTTTGTTACAGGGCCTTTTTTGCAGCAAAATCGGCCCTGTAACAAAATCGGCCGAAAACTGTCCCTGGCAAAGAGCTCGGCGGCACCCCCAACACCTGGGGGCGGGGGGGAGAGCACTTTGCCAGGGCCGGTTTTGGTTCCCAGTCCAGCCCTGATTGAAAACCTACCTAGTCTAATCTCGAGGAATGCAAGAAGTACCGCTAGGTTTATTACTAGCGCTGGGAGGCCCGTTGAGTAGTCATGCGCCACAAAAATTCCAAAGAATAGAATATTGCCAACATCTGTTAACAATTATAACAGCACCACATAGGATGTAAACATCTGTATGGCCAAATAACATGGAATAAATTGTCTACCCTGGCCCTGGTAGAAAGCTTTGACTATTAGTGGACACAAACACTGTAGCAGTTGACGTAAGGAAATTAGCTTGAATGACAGAGGAAGTGGTGGGAGACTGTCACATACAGTGACCTTCTGGTCTAATAATGACTATCACAGTGTAATGTATGTATTCATTTAATTAATTAGAACAATAATGCCTAATTCAGATAAGCTATGTTGCCTTGACTAGGCCGCAGACAGCTTGCATTGACATGTATTGATATTTGCAGAAAGAAATGTGCACTTTTATTTTATGTGAATAAGCTTTTCCTCCGGCATTTGTTTCTGTTTTTAGGAAATCAGTGAAATAGAAGCCTAATTCATGGTCTCCCTATTGATTAATTATATTAATTTGTGTTCTTCTTAAGGTGGGCATAACCAGGATGTTGCTGCCTTTGTAACGTTCAAGGTCCTTTGCTCGAGCCTTTCTTATGGACCAATCATTAGGTGAACTATCTATTGCATTTTCGTATTACATAAACATCATGTTATTTCATGAATTTGCTACGCATGCCTCATTCATTTATATGCAGAAGAACTGGGTGTTTCTAGATGTATCTTATTGAATGTTCTTATGTATCAGAATATTCTTTAATTTACTAGAATGATACAGTGCTAGTTCAGCTCTATTATATCACATCTCACCACTGATTAAGTGTGGCTTTTCTGTTTAAAACCATATAAGATATAATTTTGGGGGGATATGTGCCAGACTTTGCCTTTCTAAAGGTGCTGTCAATCGATTTATAACTGGTCTTTACTGGCTTCCCTTTGAAGGGAGATTGTATGTCAAACCTCTCACTGAATTCTGTAGAAGTAGATCTTATATTCATCTTCTGACATTTTTTAATTTAGGTTTGCTATTGAGACATTGATTGCTATTGATCAACTTACCACTTGTTGCAGTTTGTAATCATCTTAATTTTGAATAAACGTATTGTTTAACTTGAAACTCTGTCTTGTGTAAGTGTATTTGATTAACTTAGATTCAGTCTTATGAAGTCTCAGATAATCCCGATCCTACCTATCAACCCTCTTAATTACTTTAATTAGAGCGTTGACACGTGTGGTAACAAGAGACTCACATCCTGGTTTAGCATGAGTACCAATAACTCTTATAAGTCCCAAGCAGAGTTTATATGTCCTCCAGGAGATTGTCAGCAAACGCGGAGATTACTTATGTCGAAGGAAGCAAGAACAGCTGCTATTTAATTATACAAACCGAAGGGGGAGATACTTTGTATAAATGATTGACGATCCTGGGGCTCAGTGAAGAATCTGGATTTTCCATTGAATGCAATTTTGAAGTGAGATGGTCCCACAAAGGAGAATTGCATTAAAAGATCTTGGAGGTTCTCAAGTGCCAGAAAGCCTTTTCTGCACAAAGCAGTGTATTTTGCATAGTTCTGTGCAATTGCAATTTTAGGACCATTCCATAGTTCTGTGCAATTGCAATTTTAGGACCATTCCATCCATTCTGTTGTTTTTTCTTCATTTGGTTTAAGATTTCCTCCACGTGTCTATATCTTAGTGGTCTGATTATCATTGCTCTCGCATGTTTTAGCTCCTTCTGTAATTCCGTAGATAGCTTTTAACTTAGCATTGTATGCGATCTTCCTATTTCTTTCTTGCATTTTATCATTAGTACACCTAAACCACCTTTGTCTATTGAACTGGTGTTTTTTCTTTCTCCCCACTTGTATGTCCCAAATACTTGATACCTCTCCTGTTCTCATGTATCCAGAGAGTACCTGGTCCACCCTTGCCAACTATCCCTTTATTCTATGAGGAAGGAAAACTTTTTTTTGTCAAATTGGATGTATTTCTACATCGTAATTCACCCCTTTTTCAAGTAGTGGACAAAGCATAAATACAGCATTACTTTTGTCCAAAAAGCTACCTCTTGGGGGTTGACATATGTTTATCTTCTCTATGCAGACCTCTCAATCTTTTCCCACTGCAAAGAGGGTGACATTTAGTGGTTTTGGAAGGTGATACCACTGAAATAAATGGGAGTGAACGTTATTTTAGAAGATGATGGGGAGTTTCATTGTGGGCAATTGCAGACTATGGAAGGCATCAGTGGTGACGACTGGACCTTTCATCCCTTTCAACCAAAATGGTCCAAGCTTTCTGGGGTGAGGGTCCTCATAAAGGAAAACCTGCAGCATTACAGTTTAAGGAAAAGTTGGGATCATTCGTATTAGGCTTTGCTCTACACTCCAAGTACTCACATAATACTTGAAATGAATGTTGGTCTATCTATCTGTTTAATTGTATTTTATTCCACTGGTAGATGCATAGGGCACATCTTCCATTCAAATGCAGGTGGCACCTCTTTATTTTCAGCCTGTCCTGGAAGGGATGGATGTTGCTTGTTGGACGGGTAAACTTAGCCTAAAGAGAGTGACACCTTGAAAATGAGTATGTGTTGCGTGCCACACACATCTCTCCTCAGGTACCCAAGGGTCCAGCCCACACCTCGTGTGTGCCGTGGGTTGACCCTCGGGGTGGGTGGTACCGCGCGGCCTCCTCTCCATGTACCTCCTAGGGTACCCTCGCGCATCTCTCCTCGCGCCCCCACCCGCTCCTCCGCCGTTACTTTGGAGTGCGCGCGCCTCCCCCGCAACGGCCGAGCGGCGCGCTCGCGGACGCCGCCATCTTGCTCTGTCTGTCTGTCTGGTCTTCTATTGTCCGTCCGCGGCTCGGGACGGAGCCTTCAGCTGCTGAGCTGGCGGCGTCCGCGAGACCTGAGAGCCCCCGCGTCCGGCCGAGCCTTGTCACAAGCCCATATCGGCCTGAGGGCCGCATACCGGACCACGTCCGTCTGTCTGTCCACTCGAGACAGCGCTGACTGGATGCAGGTGAGACATCTGCCTTCCAGGCGGATGAAGCGGGCAACAGGCGTGTGCGTCTCTGGATGCAGGGTTCCTTTATTCCCTGTATTTTTCTGGATGTGTCAGTGTGTCTGTCATTTTGCCTTTCTTTTTGGGTCAGCAACGCTGCCTCCTAGGGTGTCTGTCTTTGGGGTCGGAATGCTGGCTGGCATGGTGTTATTTCGTCTGTACTGATGCTACGTTCTCTCCCTGCGCCTGTTTCTGTTTTTCCTTGCATTTCCGACGGAGTTTTCCGATACCCACTCAGCAGCGACTGCTTCTTCTGACTGACCCTCTCAGTGTTTGCCCCTCTCAGTGTTTGCCTCTGATCCTGATGAGGATAATGCAGTGTCTTCCGGTGTTTAGCGGGGGTGTCTAATACCGCCACAGGTGGTCCTCCGGGGAATCAGCGGCTGCACCTCCTGGTGTCTGCACCTCCTGGTGTCTGCATCTCCGGTGACAGAAATCCTACTGTCCAGCATCAGTAATGCTGTGTTCTAGTGTCTGAACCCTTTCTAATGACTCTCTTAGTAATTGCTTTTTGTGTGCCCCACTGCTTGTCTCTACAGTCTCTCAGTTGGACCCAGGCACCAGTGTCTCGATTACTGTGGCACCAGAGTCATACGCTGCCTCTGGCGCCCCTGCCTGGCTAGTCTTTTCTGGGATGAGTTACATTAAAACGTCCCGCATCACATGGCGTCCACGGTACCTCCAAGTTGATCTTTCAAGTTTCTGTCACTTTCTCCCCAGTTGTCTTTTTTCGTTATTTATTTTAATTATTGTTAATTTCCCAGTGTTTGTCTTCGGTTTGATTGACAGTGTCACTCCTGGTGTCTTTCTCAATGCAGCTGTCTCTTTTGTAGCAGCAATACTGTCACTTTAGTCTTTGTTTCTGAAGTCAGTGCGCCTGTATTTGTTTGAGTGCGTTGCTGCTATTTCACATTGTTACTCAGCTATCCCTCGATGTCCCTCTCATTAGTATCAGTCTCTCCCACTTTCGCCTACGGTGTCCCTCTTTCAGGGTCTGTGTCTTATGTCAGTGCTGAGTCGCGACACACCTCCACCCCCCAAACGTTTTATTTTTTTGCCAGCGATGTGGTCACTGCTTATAATGTATCTGGTATCAATGCCACTGGCTCTCTGGTGGTCTCTCTCGTGTGTCATTAATAATGCGGTCACTTCCGATGTTGCCATATCTGTTCAGCTAAGTCTGTCTTTATGTCTGTGGTCCAGTTATCAGAATGTCGGTGTGCCTGTCTCTCAAGCTGATGTGGCAGCGATGTTGTCTCTTCCTCTGTTTCTTTTTCTTCAGCTTAGTGAAGGAAGCTCTTTTCTCTGTTCAGTTCTTGGGCTTGCGCATCAGTCATTGATGGTGCACTTCTCAATGTGGTTGTTTGATGTAACTGACAGTTGAGCTCTCTTTGTGTGATCTTTCTTAGAATTTGCCTTTGGTGTTAGTAAATATCGCCTTTCAGTGTCTTTTATGTGTTATTTGTATAGCACAAATATAGCCGGAGCGCTATATAGGATCAAGGGGTAACTTTCAGTCAAAAGTGATTGCAGGGGCCCTTGTGTTCTGAGAGCAGACTTGGGCTTGTCAGCCCGATGGTTATCGGTATGTTGTTTCAGATTCTTACTGCATGGACAGAGCAGGCTTGTGTTTTTTTCGCATTTCTTTTCCCATTTGACTGTGTTCTGGTTGGTGGTTTGTAGAGAGTTGACAGACGTGGGGATCTAGACAGCCAGCTAGGCAGGGGTGGTGTTCTTGTGGTGAAATTTAGGGTTCAAAAATCTTCTCTCAAGGGCAGTGTGCCACTGATCTGGGTTTTTCATTTCTTGCATGGGTGCCAGAGGTGCCATTTCTTCACTCATGTGGCACTGGGACTACCATGCGAGTTAAGCTGCTCTTCCCTTTGGGTGGCGTCATTGTGCATTGCATCATCAGTTTCTGCTAAGGGTCTCTTTGTTGTCAATAATGCTGTCTCCTGGTGTTTGCCCCAGGGTTCACTGATAGTATTTCTAATGAATGCTTCTTCTGCATGTTTCTTGTATTTAAAAATAATCTCCGGTGGCAAACTGGATCAAGAAACTGTTATGCCCTTGTTTCCTGGGAACAGAGTTGCTACTACAGATGCACCACATTGGCACTGCCCACAACTCTGATGACAGTAACTTTTTCATATCTGTCCTAGAAGCTCAGTGGTTAGGGAGCATAGCTGAATATTCTGCACGTTGTTTCTCACCGAGTTTCTACAATAGCAGTACTAACAGTGCTATGGTCTGGGCTAAAACCACGTTTGAACTGCATGCAACAAATGGCAGTATCCCTCTTGGCTACAGCTTTGCAGTGAGATTGCAGCTTTCCTGATCAAGGGTGATTTCCTACTGTTGCTACCCTGCTTCATCTGAAGTTCAGACTAATTCAATCAACTGGCACTCGTGGGCTAGAGCTTATGCTGGTTATAGGTATATGTACTGAGGGTAAGCCAATGGCCCTTCTCAAGGTGTGCCACTTAAAACAATTATAGTTCCTAACACTCTAAAGCAGAACAAGCATTCTTTGCAGAAACAGAGCTGGGCAGCTTCAGATGTTCAAAGGGGTCATGGATAAGAGAGAATCTGTGGAGACTACCTGATTGGAGTATTGTTTCTTACCAGCCGGTTCTTGGTCCAACACAAATAGGAAAGTTGCAGATGGCTACAGAGCATGTGAATATTTTCAGGGTGTAGAGTGCAAGACATTCCAGTGAGGGCTAAGCCGTCAGCGACAGATCTAGAAGCAGAGCTGTCCAGACTGATTGTCATATCGGATCAGTTTTTTTCTTGCAGAGATTTGTCCTGGTAAGAATTAAATGTAGATCCCTCCAGCCCTATGTCAAAGACTGGAGGCAGTGAATGTCTGTCCAGTTTCTCTCCTAATTTCTTGAGGATAGGGCAGCTCCTCCCAGTAGCCATATTATAGCTTTGCACAGTGTAACATGTTAAATTAATCGTGTGCCCTCTTTAAGAGGGTCCCAGTTAAGGTGAAAAAGCACAATGGTCAATACCGTGGCAATTCGATAATCCTTGAGTGAAGATGCAGTAGATAAGCCAGGCACCAAACGTTCCCTGACACATAGAACATAGAAGAGCCAGGCAAAATAATCTAATGGAATTCAGCAGCAAGAAGCAAAAATAAAGAAGAAATTGTATGATGAATTGGACGAAAAAGTATGGAACTTATTTGTTTCAACTCGTTCACCTCTTGTGTTTGCTTCATAGGAAAGATATGTGCTTTATCTTGGAATGGGAACCTCTATTCGAGATCTCTGGACAATCTACAAACTTGGAAAGGGTAGTTTATAGGCGTGGCCTCGCCTCCTTCCTCAGAATGATGACGTTGGTTAAAGCCTAAAAAAGACCAAGTTGGACATCCTTTGCCCGCTGCTGGATCGCGCTGCTCCACTGCCGCCTGCGCCGACACAGGCTTTTACCTCCGACAGTACATAGATCTTTCTGGCTGAACGCGATCTCTGACCGTCAGCACAGCCCAGGCTCTGAAGAGGGTGAGCTGCAGGCTGGGTGCAGCGTCCCGCAACACACCGTCCGAGTGCGCGGTGCAGCCGTGCAGGCAGCCTTCCTCCCACCAGGGTCTGTCTCGGGTAGTCTCTGGGTACAGATGTGACACTCTTACGGAAACAGTTTACCTACGTGGTGATTATACCTCCCACCACGAAGTGCTTGTGTCCGGCATCATATTCGACAATCTCACACGTTTCTTTTATATGTTAACAGTTCTTCGAATTAGTATTCTTGGTGGACTACTGTTTGATCTGACTTTTAAACTCTAGGATCTTAACAATGTATGCTGTATTACTTAGGCGTTGAATGGGTCTAAGTATCTACACTCTTTTCCCTTTGTCTTTCTAATGTTACTCCTTACATAGTGGCCTTACTTATTTGATGTATACCAGTTTGTGTCTCTGTTTCTCCCTTTGGCCGAGTGTATTTTTTTATTTTATTCTAAGAATGAAGGTAATTCTGATAATTGCCTGAATGGCACGAATACTAATGCATCCAAAAAGGAGGTGCTAGGAATTAGAATAATTTATGTTCGAAACTGGTGTTACAGAATAGCCTACAGCTGATTTGCTTATAGCTAAGTGCATTTTTACATTACTAAGCAGGTAACAGCCCTTCGTTTCAAGAGAACACTATTGCATTTCACTAGTACAAGTCAAGGTTTCACTGCTGCTTTATGTTGAAGGGCAATGAACTAGAGTTTTAGTTTCAATCGTAATTCGAATCCTAGCGGTCATTCTTGGCCTCAATATGGCTCTTACTTGTCAATCACTTCATCAGGCTTAATGAAAACAGATTGTAAGCAGTCCATTCCTTATGTCCTCTGCTTACATTCCTTACATTTCTCTTGTCTCCCCTGCTATTTAATTCAGTGTTTACGAATGTTAATGAAGATCACAGGATGGACAAAAAGGTACATGTAACACTAGCCATCCATAATGGAAATCTCCACTAAAATAATGAACAACCCTCCATTCATGTCCAGTACAGCAATGGAAGGGAAGCTTTAGGCCTTCTTTCTTTAGTAGACGGTCAAGATGAACAGGGGTACCATCTGTTACTGTGCTGCTTGATAGGATTGTAGAGATCTCTTGCTTTTCTTACACAACTAAACAGTCTTTCTGCAACCAAATGAACTCGTTCAAGTTCTTAGTCCTGACTTTTCGTGCCTTCTCGAAGATGTTCCAAAATAACTTCAGAAGATGATCCCAAATACCTTCAGAACCTTATTCTTCCACGTGTTCCGGCAAGTTCCCTCCGGTTCTTTGATGCCAGGCTACGGTGGAGCCCGTGTTCAAGCAAGCTAGAAGGGGAGGGCTCTCCTTTCCATATTTGGCCACTAAGCAGTTGAACTCCCTGCCTCAGTACCTCTGCCTGGCTTCCATAGAAGCATCTTTTTGTAAATATCTGAAATCCAGCCTATTTAAGTTAAACCAACGTCCATCTTGCAGAACACAAGCCTTGGTCACTAGGGACTGGATGCCTTGGTTGTGGGTAGCTGGAGTACTCTATACATGTATCATTCATTCGTTCATATTTCTGTGGCAGCAGTTTACCTTAAAATGTGCAGTTTTACAAGTGAGAAAATAAAAATCTTGTTTTGCTGCAATGTTGCTCTGTGTGTATTTAAACCGATTTCTATTTTTGTTTGAGTTTTCTTTATGATTTATGTACATTTACTGTATAAGAAGATACAAACTTGAAAGAAAACGTTGTTTCTACTCAGGAATTGATTTTCATTTCTCTGTAATAAAAAAAGCATTCTGTGATAGGTAAGGCCAGGGTAATGTTGAGGCACGCAATTTATGTGAATCTAGCTTCAATTTAACTATTAACTAACTGGAATGAAGTCACCAGTGGTCCTATATAAGGCGTCCTCCCTATGAACATTTGTAGTGCTACAACATGGATCTTGGCTCATATCTTTTTTGCGGCCTTACTGGTTTGGTACAGAGAATTTGGTCAAAGTAAGGCTTGGCGCACTGCCAGTCAGTATTTTTTCCATAAAAAGATAGTTTTGATCTTCTTAGACAGTTTCTGATGACTATTCTCCTTACCCTCATGTTACTCGACACCCCTCCCCATTAAGAATTTGTTTTGATCTGTATCTATTGGAAGTGTTCTTTTTGTTGTGTTTTATCTTGGATTCTACTTTGGCTTCAGTGGTGCTAGGAAGTAAAGTTGGACTGAGGTCGTAGGTCACAGATCTATAGAGCTGAAGTGACACCCATTTGCCTTTATTGCCCGAGATTCTCCTGATGTAGAGCATAGTTAAAAAAGCAAGAATATGCAATGCAATAGGTCTCGCATAAATTACGTTTGAGCTATTGGCATTGCTAAATATTGCAACACCAATTGCAACAAAAGTCTATAAATTGTAGGCCAAAAAAATGTGTACTTATTTTTTTAGCAATGGTGGCATGCTGCGCTTTAGATGAATATGTTTAGTAAAGTGTGCCATACTGCGATTGCTACAATAGTTAATTGCAGATGCGTTAACAATTAATGTGTGCACTGATGGCTGGTAGTGTGTGTGCCTGTAGAAATTGCGCACTGATGGCTAGTGGTGTGTGTGCCTGTTGGAAGTGTGCACTGATGGCTGGTGGTGTGTGTGCCTGGTGGAAGCGTGCACTGATGGCTGGTGGTGTGTGTGCCTGGTGAAATCGTGCACTGACGGCTGGTGGTGTGTGCCTGGTGAAAGCGTGCACTTACAGCTGGTGGTGTGTGTGTGCCTGGTGAAAGCGTGCACTGACGTCTGTTGGTGTGTGTGTGCCTGGTGAAAGCGTGCACTGACGGCTGGTGGTGTGTGCCTGGTGAAAGCGTGCACTTACAGCTGGTGGTGTGTGTGTGCCTGGTGAAAGCGTGCACTGACGTCTGTTGGTGTGTGTGTGCCTGGTGAAAGCGTGCACAGACGGCTGGTGGTGTGTGTGTGCCTGGTGAAAGCGTGCATGGATGTCTGGTAGTGTGTGCCTGGTGGAAGCGTGCACTGGCGGCTGGTGGTGTTTGTGCCCCGTGAAAGCGTGCACTGACGGCTGGTGGTGTTTGTGCCTGTTGAAAGCGCGCACTGACGACTGATGGTGTCCCTTCCTGGTGAAAGTGTGCACTGACGGTGCGGTTGAGTGTGCGGTTGAGTGTGCGGTTGAGTGTGCGGTTGAGTGTGCGGTTGAGTGTGCGGTTGTGTGTGTGGTTGTGTGTGTGTGGTTGTCTGTGTGTGGTTGTGTGTGTGTGGTTGTGTGTGTGGTTGTGTGTGTGGTTGTGTGTGTGGTTGTATGTGTGGTTGTATATGTGGTTGTGTGTGTGGTTGTGGTTGTGTGTGGTTGTTGGTGTGTGTGTGTGTGGTTGTGTGTGTGTGGTTGTGTGTGTGTGTGGTTGTGTGTATGGTGTGTGTGGTTGTATGTGGTTGTGTGTGGTTGTGTGTTGTGGTTGTGAGTGTGTGGTTGTGTGTGTGGTTTTGGTTGTGTGTGTGTTGTGTTTGTGGTTGTGTGTGTGGTTGTGTGTGTTGTGGTTGTGTGTGTGTGTGGTTGTGTGTGTGTGGTTGTGTGTGTGGTGTGTGTGGTTGTGTGAGTGGTTGTGTGTGTGTGGTTGTGTGTGGGTGTGTGTGTGGTTGTGTGTGGTTGTGTGGTTGTGTGGTTGTATGTGAGGTCGTTGTGTGTGGTTGTGTGTGTGGTTGTGTGTTGTGTGTGTGTGGTTGTGTGTGTGTGGTTGTAGTTGTTTGTGGTTGTGTGTGTGGTTGTGTGTGTGGTTGTGTGTGTGGGTGTGTGTGGTTGTGTGTGTTGTGTTTGTGGTTGTGTGTGTGGTTGTGTGTGTGGTTGTGTGTGTGTGGTTGTTTGTGGTTGTGTGTGTGGTTGTGTGGGGAGTGAGACAGAAAGAACTAGCGGTTGGCAGTCTGGAGAGAGTTACACAGATAGAGACCATTAAATGTAGATATTCAAAGAAAAAAATGTGTTAAAGGCGGACAGAGAAGCAAAGGCAGGGTTGAAACAGGGAGAAAGGCAGGTGAAAAGGTTATGAGCGAATAAATAAAAGGAGATTGGAGAAAGAAAATAAAGTGGGCACATTTTGGAGGTAGCGAAACAGAGGTGTAGGAAAGAGCGTGAGAGAGAAAAGAAAATAGCAGAGCGGTGAAGCATGCGACTGGTCTATACATAGATGGAGGATGAAAGACAGGAGAGAATAAAGTGAAAGGAAGAAACGAGAGTTGAGAGCAGAAAAAGACAGAAGTGAAGATAGTGGAGGAGAAAAGGAGGTAATGAGTGAGATGAGAAATGCAGAATAGACAGTAAAAAAGGTTAAATAAGGAGAGAAGAGCGAAATATTAGAAGAGGGTGCGACGGAGAGCATGTCTACAGTTAGTTTCAAATAGTACAGCTGTAAACTGTGATTGCTCAGCTGCCCATATTTTGCTTGAAAGTACATTGGAATAGACAAATGTTCTGGTGGTTCAAGATATAAAACACAAAAAGTTATGTTTTTATAAGAACCAAGTCCACTCTTCCAGGGCAGAGGCATGCCATTTGCGGATTCACCGTGAGTGGGGGGGGCCTGGACGGACATTTGTTGGAGAGCTTTCCTGCGTTCCCGTGACCTGCCCTAAGCAAGCACATGCGCGCACCCGTTCATCAAGAAAGCAAAAGAAAGATGCAATTAAGTGGAAAACGAACCTGAAATATAGGACCAAACACCGGAAGTGTAACAAGATTTGTCACAGCGTGCAGGTTACATGCACAGTCTTCTCAGTGTGTTCATTGTCCCCTTTATAATGGATTGTGGGGTAGCTTTCAATGAGGCAGCAACACAGATCCGATTGCCCGAGCACGTGTTTTGTACTTTGCTTGAATTCATCTAGCGCTTGGTTGCTTATCAAACTCATTGTGAGACTTAAAGCGCTCGGCCAACGACAACCCCGCTTGTCAGTGCAGAGCTGGTACCAGAGAAGCGCAAGAGCGCCATCACTCGTTGCAAGCCTAGCAGGCTGCCTCTGAAACTTGGGAGGGTGGAAGTGAGGAAGTGGAGACGGGGCTGTGTAGCCACCCCATGGGGTAAAGTGGTTGCGCCCAGTTTGTACTTGAAAAAGATGTTTGTTTCTTGTACGTGATAAATAACAGGGGGAGGGGCACTGGCGGGTCACAAATGCATCACGATGATAGTGTGTTAAAACAAGTAGGGAGATAACATTCTGAAATCTAAATTCTGTTTATTTGGCGGGAAAGTTGCACGTTGTCACCCCCGTGTTGATTTCTGCAGAATCCTGCAGGAGTGAGACGAAAGTGGCCTGCGGAAGTATTTTTATCTGGGAGAGGAGGAAGGCAACGTGCACCGCCTCGTGAAATGGATCCAAAAAAACCCAAGCTCTCGGCATTGCTGTGGTGGGGGCAGGGGAGCGCATTCCTTTGAAGTCTGAAGCCAAGGCTCAGACAAATGGTGTGGGATGTGGCTCGCAATGGTGTGGGTTTGCGATGTGCGATGTGCGATGTGCACGCACCTGGCTTAAATGAACTGTACCCGATCCGCAGCAGTTTGGGTAGACTTTTGGAAGCCCTACTATAATCTCGACCAAACATGCTAAAGTAATGCTGTAGGTCGAGACCTAAAAACTGCTGGCTCCGATCTGAGGCCAGGGTCTGTATTACAGAAGGTGCCCTGAGGGTGCAAGATGCTTGTGCGTCCCCTTCTGTAATAGCAATAGTGCTGGCGCACTTAAAGAGCCAGTGCTACCTTCAGAGGGTGTTCCTTCGTTTGCATGGGTGTGCCTTATGCAAATAAGGAAATTCCTTTGACTCTGCTCCCACGCCATTTTACAGACGTGGGCGCAGAGTCAAAGAAGCCCTCAGGAGGCGCACTGACAGTGCGCCATTTAAAAGGTGGTTTACTGTCAGAATGCCCCCTCAGAGCAGCCCTCTGCAGGGGTAAAGGGGGTCCCATGAACCCCCAGACATCCCCTTTGAAAGTGCAGTCGGTTGCATGCACTGTGAAAACATGGAGCAGCTGCTCCATGTTTTCACATGAATGCGCTGCCCTGGGGCATCGCAAGGTCGCAGCTGCCCTGGGGGCAGTGCATACACCATAATGGGGTGCATTATCATTGTTTACGCCGTGCGCACCTTTTGAAAATGCGTAATACGGCCCATGGGGTTATTTCTACTTTGCATCACTACTGTTATAACTGAGTTTATTATTGCTTTTTTATGTCTGTAACTCTTTTTCTTCAGTTTTACTGTAAAGTGCACTAATGCCCAATGGTGGGTAGGGACGCTATAGAACACAGCTAATAAACTAATAAATTAAATTAATTTCGAAAAATCTGCTGTAAAAAAAAGAAATCCATTTTAAAGCCATACCAAATTTGAGTGACATATTCTTCTCCATGTGTCTATCTCTGTGGTCAGAGATGCTGCCTTTCCTTTTACTGGCCTTTCTAATTGGTAATGAGGTGCCTGTATGGTTATGTGATGTTGCATCTCCTGAGGGGCATGGCCACGACCTCCACCAAGATGGCCGCGCACTTGTGAAGCTCCGGCCCGGTGGTCCCGTTGTTGCTGCTCGTGGCTACCGAAACTCTCCTTTAGCAAATGTTCAGCGTCGGCTGAGCATGCAGTGCACCCCAGGCCTGTGGCGCTGGTAAATAGAGACCAGTTCTGGTGCCAATTTCGAGTGGAGGGGGAGATAACATCCACGCAGCCGTCACGCCTCGAAGGCCCCGTCGTGACAGGGGCGAGCCTGAGGCAGAGGTCGCACGACCTCGCCAATCGCGGCTTAACCACTCCCCCTCGCTCCATGTAACAAAACTGGGTGATTCCTTCATGAACTCCCTGTGGGACACATTGCCAGCTGCTGCGACTCGTGGAAGAGGTGCGGGCTGCAAGGGACTGAACCTTGCCTGGAGACAAGGTGCATTGGGTGCAGGCCAGACAGGGCATAGAGCTAAGACCTGCCCTCTGCAAGTGTGATCGGCAGCCGGATCTCCCTGCGTGCCTGGAGACAGTGAATTGAGTGAATTGCCATCCTGGCACAACCCCTGCATCGACATGCCACCGCGATGCCCAACATGACACTGCGACCGCCATTACGCATTGCACCCTATGCAGCTACCTCATATATATGCGGGCCCCTTGGCAGGGAGTTAACACTGGTGGCAACCGATCTCCCATAACGAACCAACAAGCCCCATGACCGCTTTGTTCCCTGTATGATACAGCTTTATCCCACCTTCTTCCCCTGGTGGCCTATCTTCGAATGGGACTGGGGGGCCCCTGCATTGCATAGAACCTTGACCACCTGTTTGTGGGAGCTCCTTCCGTGCATGGAAATCTGAGACCCCCTGCTACCTATCTAAGACAGAGAGAAGGAGCACAAACACTACTGCTTTCATTGTTGCAATGTGATTACGCCGGGGCTTCATCATTGGCCAATCAGACCCAAAACAGAAAAGGCTCACATTTGACCGTGCCTGGGCCTGCGGGGAGCCGTGGCTCCTGGTCCGACTCCGAGGAGGCTCCCCGCCATGGCGCTGCAGGGGGCCGTGTTATGTCGCTGCCGTCATGGCTGAACTGAGGGCTGGATTTGGCGCGATTGGAGGTGCGCTTTGACACCTTAGTAGGTCGTATGGACAAGATGGGGGAGCAGATGGACAGTCAGGGAGCCAGGTTTATGTAGCAGAAGAGAGGATCTTCAGCATTGAAGATAACTCTGCCACAATGCAAAAACATTTGTAGAAAGTGGAGCTGATCTTAAAACAATTGGCGATCAAGAACGAAGACTTGGAGGCGCGCTCCCGAGGGAATATCATTCGTATCTCTGGCATTGCAGAGACAACCAATAAAGGGAAACCCGAGGTTTTTGTGGAGCAGTTCTTAATAACTCTTTTTGGTCGTTCTAACTTCTCAACGAGCTTTGCGGAGGAGCAGGCACACCGATCCATGGCCCAGTGCCCCCAAAGTTGATCCACTGCGATACATCATAGCCCACCGTCTCAATTACAGAGATAGAGACACAGCATTGCGACTGCCCTGAGAAAAGGGACCTTCGCAGTACCAGGGCTCAAATCTCTTTTTTCCCAGACTTCACTCCAACTGTTCAGGAGGCTAGAAGGAAATACAACAATGTCAAAATCACGCTTCGCAAACTGGATGTGTGGTACTCCATGCTCTACCCGTGTCGCCTGGGGGTGGAGTACCGTGGGCATGTTAACATTTTTGATTCACCCGCGGCTGCTGGGGCCTTCTGCAAAAATGTTTGAGCTGGCTCCCTAGGGGCTGGCCATTCGACGTTGGACTGAGATGGAGCTGGGGAAGGGTGAGCCAGTCGCCAAAGTCCTGAGATGCCATGACATGACGGCAGGCTCTCAGCTGGAGAAGCTTGTACTGACAAAGCTGGGACAAATAAGTAAGATATGGCTGACCAAGACACAGGCATCCAACCTACGCCATAAATACCACTTAGCGGCGATGCATTGAAATAAGTGTACTCTTCTGTTCTTATGAGACTGTCGGTGACCGAGTTGTTGCCACACCTACATGGCGTTCACCAACTTCTCCTTTTTGGGGGTTTCGTTTTTGCTTCTTGTATTGGATGAATGGGATTCACCAGATGTTTGTAAAACCGGCGTAGGGGCTATATTGTTGTGGGGGTTTCACTGGTGGCTGTATTGTTTTTCCATGTCACTGCACGTCATATATATGCACTTGATACCCACACCACCCTAACCACATAGGTTCAATTCCCAAGCAACGTCTCTTCATCTGGGCTGCACTGCATGGCTAACATAGTAGCCTTATCGGCAATTTCATGGAACATACGCAGCATTAATAATTCTTGCAAAGGGAAACAGGTAAGGTCTTACTTCAGTAGACCCACAGTTAAACTAGCCTTCCTCCAGGAAACACACCTACTCCCACGTCCCGAACAGGGAATTGCCAAAAATTGGGGCATGCATCGCTATTTCTCATGCTATAGTTCATACTCGCGGGGCAACTGCATTCTGATCCATAGGACAGAACCCTTTATATATCACTCCCACTACTCCGACACAGGGGGTTGTTGCTTGGTAGTGCATGGAACACTCTGAGGCAAAAGTACTCTACGAGTAAATCTCTACGCCCCTAATGTTGATGACTCAGTCTTCTTTCGAGACCTCTATTTGCTGCTGACCGGTTTCAAGGCAGACCATTTAATTATGGACCGCGACCTCGACATGCTGCACTGTCTACAAACCAGCACTACTAGCTTGCATCCAACAGATAAACCACGGGCTAGGGAGATATACCGGCATATCACAAACACCTATACATTGCGGAACGTGTGGAGACTACGTCACCCCATGGACCCTGGTTTCACGTTTTACTCAGCTCCCCACATGGTTTGGTCAAGGTTGGATTATTGGTTTATGTCCTCTGCTGCATGCACCTGGGTCTCTGAAATTACCGTGCTCCCACAAACACTTTCGGACCATAACCCTGTCCTTTTGTCACTTCAAATGCCGCATGGCTGCGGTCTTTGGTGCTGCTGGAGGTAGCGGGGCGAAGCACCGCGGGACCAGGTATTCCGCAGTGAGCTACAAAGCTCTGTCATTGAGTATTTTGAGATAAACGCTGGCATAGTGTCTTCTTAGGCCATGCTATAGGAAGCCTTCAAGGTGTATATTAGAAGGGTGTGCATTTCCAAACAGGTCGGGGTCCTGCTGGATACTCGCACACAACTGGGAGAGATACGAGATTTGGAGCTTAAAGCAATAGCAGAGGGAGACCATCGGTTGCATAAATGGGCGGAACAACTGTCTGAATACCAAGATCTCGCAGAGAGAGAGAGAGACTGCTTACATGTGAAAATATGCCCAGACACGCCGCAACGGAGAGGGGGCGAGGCGGGGCTGCAAACTGGCATGTATGCTACGCCCCAATAGAACACAGAATTAGGTAGCGGAGCTTCGAACTGAAGCGGGAGAGACCTTAACAGATGGGGACCAGATCATGGCTAGATTTCAGACCAACTACCAGAATTTATACACTTCCCAAACCTCTCTAGCTTCGGATTCGATAACTTCCTACCTTGCGGAGGTTGCAATGGTGTGGCTCCCGGATTGACACAGGCAATTCCTCTGTGAGCCAATCACCTTGGAGGAAGTGACACAAGCTATTGATGCCCTGGACGGAACTAAGGCCCCTGGCCTAATGGCCTGACTGGTGCATTCTATAAAGCCTTCAAACAACAGCTTGCCCCACACCTTTTGGCTCTATACAATGAGGCTGCCAGGACTGGCACCCTTCCCCCTACACTTCGCAAGGCAGTACTGACCCTGATGTTGAAGCCGGGCAAGGACCTCCGAGACTGCACCTCATGCCGCCCCCTATCATTATCAAACCAGTGGATAATAAAATCTGGGCGAAGGCACTGGTGACCTGATTCGCGCTGCTCATGGAACAGCTTACTTCACCGTCTCAATCTGGATTTGTTCCGAACAGGTCCACCGCTTTCAACGTTCGAACTGTCTTTGCGGTGCTTAACGTGGTCTCCCCAGCTGTACCCGTGGCAGTAGCCCTGTTGGTTGCGGAGAAGGCCTTTGGCTTTCTTGAGTGGCCTTTTCCCAATCAATCCTGAATAAACTCGGAAGTTATGCTCCTATATGCTAACCATGTGGCCTGGCTATGGGTAGCAATGGACACCTTGGTGAGGGCATTTCAGGAGCTCCATCTACACCGTTGTTTACAGCTCATGCATGGCCCCCTTCTGCTGTCATTATATGCAGACGACATCCTATTGTTCATTCGGAGTCCCCACCTCAACCTCCCCTGCTCATGCAAGTGATAGCGCGCTTTGGGGAGCCTTCTGACCTACTTATAAACTGGGCATAGTCCGAACTGTTCCCATTGACGGGGGCGACCCACCCACCACCGGCTTAGTACCTGCTTAAATAGGCTGTGGACGGTACTAAATACCCAGGCATATATATCCACAGGGATAAGGAACAAGTCATAGAACGAAACTATGGTCCTGCATTGGCTGATCTCGAAGCACAGGTTGATCACTGGATCCGACTCTCCCTATCCATGGCGGGCCAAGTGGCTATAATAAAAATGGTTGTTCTACCGTGATTTCTGTGCCTTTTCTGCAATATCTCTGTACCCTTTTCCCAGCATTTTTTCCATACTGTCAGCTGGACCCTGACACCACTGATATGGACTGGGTCCCGTCCCCGTATTAGGTAGGATCGCTCATACTCCCCTATGAACCTGGTTGCCTGGGAGTCACGGATCTACAATATTATTACTTGGCTGTCCAGTGTCACTACACACATCGTTGGTACCACTCTGATGCACGGATACCCTACCTACGCCCAGAGAGGGCAATGTTAGAGGGGATTCTGCACTCTCAGATCTTACCTAAGGGCTTACCGCTTGACACCACCGATATACAGACAGTATCCACAACGTGCTGGGCATGGTGGCATCTGTGACGACTGTTTGGGGGGGACCACTATACTCTGGTGCCATCCCGATACATGATAACCCGTGCTTACCATTCACCCTCAAGAAAATAGTTCCGTGAACATTAATCAGACATAACATGCACACTGTGGGGGTTTTGTTCCCAGATGGACATGTAACCCCCCTAATTGAAAGCCCTTGGGATGGGGATATACCGTACTTCGATCGTTTTATTTTCAGATGCCTCCGCAACACTGAGGTCCCTGGTTTCTACCTATCCCTTATCTCCTGTCGATTTGTCTCAAATGAAATTAACCTTGACAGATAATGGAGGAACACATATGACCTCACGATTATATTGTGCATGCATAGCGCTGAAGCCGGATATAACTGGGCAGGTGCGAGAGATATGGGCTGAGGAGCTGAGGGTGGCGATAACCGACAAAATGTGGGCATATTGCTGCGTGCACATACAACGCGAATCAATCAGTCAGCGACACAAAATCCTACATTTAAAATTCCTGCACTGGTACTACCTGTCGCCAGCAGCACTTGCAACATTTCATCACACAAGGCCTGACAACTGCTTGAAGTGTAGGGTGAAGGGAACAGACTTTGTGCACCTTACATGGACGTACCCAGTTATGCGTGCCTACTGGGCGGTGGTGTTAGAACACATCTCAGCTATGATAGAAATTGAATTCACACCAGAACCCCTATTGGCGCTGTTAGGATATACCCTTGCCATACCACGTTCCAAACGCAGATTGGCGTCTATGGCTTCATTACTGAGTAAGCGGGAAATAGCACTTCACTTTAGGGAACAATCCCCCACCGGCTGCGAAAAACTGGATTCAAAGTATGAGCCGCTGTGAGAGATAGGGCAAGGAGTACGCATGCTTACAACCTCCCACTTCATGTCCCAAGGATATTTGTGCATCATTCCGTGTCTACTTACTATCTCTTGAGCAAGACACCTCTGATTGAGAATACAATAGTTGGAAACACTGCATTGATTGTGGCCCTGAGTGATGGGCGCGCATATGTTCTTAGATCACCACCCTTACATCCTAAAAATACATATGTACCTGAAACACATATTTGTATGTAACAAGTTGCTGCCGAATTTATTGGTGATGTGACTATGTCCATGGTTTCTGCTTTTCTTTGAATGACGTGTTATGCCTCGGTCGTTAATTTTGAAAATCAATAAAGAAAATGTTTTTAAAAAGTGATGTTGCATCTCCTGACGTCTGTCTCAGAGTTCAGTAATGCAATCTCTTGTTCCCGTTGGCGATTCTGCCTTTCCTGGTTTCTGCCACCAAGTTAAATTGAGCTGAGATGGACATGTATCACTAGGGTTGACCAATTTTTATCACTGGAGTTGATGATGCAGTCTCTCCTCATTTGGGTCAGTGGGTTGTCCTAATACCCATGTTGGAGAAGTGTGGCTCACTGGTTAGAGCGGCAGACTCTGATGCAGAGGTCTGGCCTGGACCAGGGTTCAATTCCCGTCGCGGCAGGGTCTTGGGTTCAATGTCCTCGGACCCGATAATTCTCTCGCCTCGGTGCCTACTCTAATCATGGGTCCCACTCTGCAACTCTGGGCAATAGCTTGCTTAATCTCCACACCGGCCCTACCGCTAGGATGACTGGCTTCACCTTGGGGGGCCCAGGAGTGGGCACCTCACAGGAACAGGCCAGGACGGGTTCCTCCTCGGCACAGCGCGGGGACACACTGGCTAGTGTAACCAGGTGCTTTATAAGCTCAGGATTATTAAGTGTGATGATGGAGTATTTCCTGCGTCTGTTTTTTTTTCTCACAACAAATTTTATTCCGTATTTTGCCAAATAGTGGCCCGAAGGGCCAGACATGGATATCCTCAATCGCCGGAGAAAGAGTACAGCTGTAAACCTTCGGATCTTCCAAGGATTGATAAAAGGTAACAATAAGAGGAAAAAAAGAAGAAAAAAAAAGAAGAGAACATAAACACATGTGCATGAGACGCTTGTGCCCTCCACCACCCGCATCGTATAGCAGAAACAAGCCACAGAACAGTATGGCCGTTTCTGGAGTCCTGGCCGTATTGATGAGTTTTTTCATCTAAAGACCCTGCTTTTTAATAAACCGGAGTAGCTTTCAACTGTTTCACAATAAGCGTGACCTCTGCAGCGCTGGGACACCTAAGGGTAGCTATCACGCTTTATAAATGGTCTTATCATTTAATTTCATCTATGTACATGTCTATAGTGCATACAGGGTCGAGTATCAGCCCCCTGTACACTGCCAAATCTTGGGATGTTTTTGGGGGCACCCCTCGATCCTGCTGTCTGTTTTAAAGTTGTGATACCAATCCCTTGTCTAATAGCTCGTTGATATCATTTATCTTGGTGTATTTTCCTAGGTTGTGTATTGTGGTCCCGGCTGGTTTTTGCCAGTAATTCTATCTGCTATGCTCTCTTCTTTTCTGTTGGATCAGTGTATCAGTTTTGAAGTCTCTGTCCTTGATCCTATTTCAGGGTTCAGTGATGCTGTCTTTCCCAAAGTGTGTCCCTGAGTTACAAGTGTTCTCTCTTGATGTATACTCAGCTGCGTCTTAGACTACATGAAGTCTTGCATCCCTTTGTCCAATTGCAGCTTCAAAATTAAGACACTGTGCACTTACTTGACATCTGCTTGCCTACCCTCAAAGTATTTAGCAGGAGGTCTGTCTAGGTACATTAGTTTACCCTCTGGCACAGACATCCGTCTTCTCCCCTTGAGACTCAGAACGAATCTAAGCGTTTCGAAAAAACGTACAACACTCCTCTTCTGCTTGCCCTATGGCGAGCTAGGCAAATAAGGCAAACCTTGCCTCCAAATCATTGCATGCACATAACCAGCTTTTGCTCATGAACCGGACAGATGCCCAAGGCTGATCAGTGACACTTTGGACTCCCCAAGTGCATTACATCAAACCTGCAATGGAATTCTAATAGGGCATTAAAGTTTTCGAGCTGACATGTAACAGAGACTGTGATATAGTAGTACTTAGTTCAAAGTTCACCATAGAGTGCATTCTACAAGTGGTATTTTTCTGGTTTTGTTTAATTGAGAGGCTACAAATGCCTTTTTGAGTATTTCAGCCCCATGTCAAGTCACAGTTCTTCAATGAACTAGGATACATAATTTCATCCACCTTTTGGCCTCCCTAAATTGTGCTTTTGGGAGTCTTTGCCAGAGCTGGAGTCCATTTCTGCAGTATAACAAGCATTTGCAATGCAATAGGTCTTGCATTTGCAAAAGTTAGAGCTGTTGGCGTTGATGCTGACAATGAATTTTACTTTTGTTTTTTTATTTGCAGTGGTGTAATTATATTTGCATAACGCTATTGCCATTGGTATAAAAAAACAAAAGTAAAAAACATTGTCATTTTAAATGCCAACAGCTCTAACTTCAACAAATGTAAGACCTATTGCATTGGAATTGCAATAGGTCTCACATTTGTTGGAGTTATTGGAGTTATAAATGCCAATGTTTTTTTACCTAGCCATGTTGCAGGGTGGATTTACCATATCTTCTGGTAACCATGGCCTCATTCAACATTTCCTTCCGAAGACTGCAATTCTCCAGACCACCTACAGAGGGCCGCCCTCTGCATTCCTTCTCAACCCTGTCCTTATTATGGCTTCGAACTGGGCCCTGTTAAACAGCTGTGACGTCTCGTCCACTCTAAGGGTGCCGTGTTGCAGGGTGCAGTACCATTTGTGGCCAAAAGAGGTCCCATTCACACCGCAAAGTTGGCGTTATTGGCATTATAAATGCTAGTGTTTTTACCTTATCATGTTGCAGAGTGCAGTACCATATTATGTGGCCAAAAGAGGTCCTATGGGACCTCTTTTGGCCACATATGGTACTGCACTTTGCAACATGGTTTGGTAAAAAACATTGGCATTTATAATGGCAATAACTCCAACTTTGCAGGGTGCAGTACCATATGTGGCCAAACGAGGTCCCATGGGACCTCTTTTGGCAGCCACATATGGTACTGCACCCTGCAACATGGATAGGTAAAAAACCACTGGCATTTATAATGCCAATAACTCCAACTTTGCAGGGTGCAGTACCATATGTGACCAAAAGAGGTCCCATTCACCCCACAAAGTTGGAGAAAATGGCATTATAAATGCTAGTGTTTTTTACCATACCATTTTGTAGAGTGCAGTACCATATGTGGCCAAAAGAGGTCCAATGGATCTCTTTTAGCCACATATAGTACTGCACTCTGCAACATGGCTCCCTTAAAGTGGGCGAGGAGACGTCACAGCTGTTAAACAGGGCCCAGTTCAAAGCCATACTGAGGACAGGGTTGAGAAGTAATGTTGAGGGCGGCCCTCTGTAGGTGGTCAGGAGAATTGTATATATAGATACTTAGTCAACTAAGTAAAAATGTTGACAAACAAATGTGGATACTGAAACCCAGATCAATTCATATGAAAAAGCTATTTATTAGTATAAAAAACTGGAACTGCTAAGGCATACTCAATATACATTCAATAAATACATGATCCAAGAAAAGAAAGTTTTTTTAAATTTTTAAAAAAACAATTTGTACTTCCATTTGAATTGTGATGGATCAAGCCTATATTTTCAATCATACCTCCACATTCATCCTTCTATTACGAATTCATATTATTCAATTATTATTACAGAAAAACAGGCCTTGTGAATGTTCCTAATCATATAAATTCTTCTCTGTATGTCTAGGCAATGTAAGAGTGCAGATTTCCTTTATCATGAATTATATTGTTATAACCTACATAGACCTATATTTATATAATCGTGAAACAAGATTTCTTAGGAACTGAACACTCTAATTCCTTATGGCTTGCAGCAAGGAGGTGAGGTAGATGAAGACTAAATTGTGATATACAACAAGGCTTGGTGAGCTGGAACATATGCTTGTACAACATGGCTTGTGAATTGGGACCACACGCGTTTCGGCTGTACAGCCTTCGTTAGGAAGCCATGATGAAAGGAAACCTAAAAAACTGAGATAAAGGACAATTTGGGTTAGAGTGTAGAAGCCCTATAAAACATGATTAAGTTGACAGTTTAGCATACGTGTCACAAGCAAAGACCTGACTAATATGTGAAGAAAAAGACAAAATCAGTGCTTCACAGGAGACATGTCTGTGCTTGGGGGATTAGATTGTTGTTTCGCCCAGACAGGTTAGCCACAGTGAAGTGCATAGTGGGGCCCACCCAGAAATGAGGCTTTAAATCGAAGACAGGACACAGAGTGGCCTCAGATTTTACAAGCAGCCCCTCCGAAAGAAAACTTAACCAAAGTTGAATGGTGACCACAGTTCATAAGTTAAAAGTGAAAAAAGAAAGAAGAAAAAAGAAAATGTGCTCGGAAGTTACAGCTGCCAGATGGACTTTTTAAAATAAGAAGAGTAGGCTGCTGAATAAACTGTGATGAGCCACTTAGATCCTCCCTAGATGTGAGGAGGTGGTAGAAGAGTGTTACCTTATTTGTACACTGGTTTCAGGATAAGGATGAGCAGTGATAACATGACTACATCCCTCAGATAGATATTCTAGCGGAAACAGATAGACAGTCTGTTAGACCAATCATTTTGAACAGGCTAGATAGAGATTCATAAAAGGCGGTTCATGTACTATCCTTGTTTCTACTTGCCTGCAGATGTGGGCAGAAAGTACTCCGAGTTAGGTGTGCTATACGATACAAAGAGCCCTAAAAAATAAATTAATAACTATATATATAAATATAATACAGAGAAGCATGTAGTTTGAAAGCGTGCATAAATAATGTTTTTTTTGTCAATAGAACAGGTTAGGAGAATTGCAGTTTTCGGAAGGAAGTGTTGAATGAGGCTACCTTAAAGAACATAAGGTAAATCCACCCTACCCATAATGCATTGCATGCAAGAGTGTACAACAAGTACAATCAAATAGCTATGTCAGTATATACAATCAGTACCTTTTCATATTCAGGTCAAAAACTTAACAAAAGTACTAGAGAGGGGGGCACAGTCTTTCTGTTCCTCAAAACATATGATCGCAAGGAACAAACAAAAGAAAAGCAACGTTGCGGGCGAGCATGCCCTGCCTGAAAAACCAGGCACGACAAAGCCCTTTAAGAAAATAGAGCTCCACTGCTGTAATTAAAACCTACGGATTAACAACACATATAACATGGGGTGTCCTCATGGGAGGTTATAAGAAGAGACAAGGCGGTACTAAGGAGGGACTACTAAGCATATTGACCAATGAAAAGCTACCATTTACGAAGGACCGGGATGGGAGCCAATTAAAAAAAGATGAGCAGAAAGTGGGCGTAGCTTTATGCCCATAACCTGAATACAGCATGTTTTGCAGAGACAGAGCAAGCTCTGCCTAGACGAGACTTAAAAAGGAAGGAGAGAGCATTTATAAAGATGTATCCTCAGAATTGTAGGCAGCTCTAGATCATCACAATACTGTGGTGAATTGTTTGGGTGGGCTAGGAAGATGAGTATTGTGAGATCTTCACCCTCACTGATGACGTGTAGGAAGGCCCAAACTGGTCTGGGGTTGATTGTGGCTCTCCTGGAGAGGGCTTTGGCTGGCAGGTTGTTATGGATGGTTCCCATGAGGAGAATGTCCAGTGTTCGTCTACGTTAGGGAGGCCTCTGCCCAGAGTGGCACAATGGTTGAAAAACTACGGGTTGCAAGGCTACCTAGAGCTGTAGACTATTTGCAAGCATTCCTCTCATATCCTTTTGTGTGTGATACTAACATACCCAACCAAACAAGAAACCACGTTAGGTGGCCAAAGTAAATTAAAAAGAAAAGCTGATACAAAGCCTGATTGGAAACAAAGTAATGCATAAAGTAGGAGCAAATAAAAAAATACAGGAGTCCAGCCGACTTTCTTTGTGTATTGGGGGATCAGGAATAACACTCCTGTACACACCAAGCATGTACTCACTCCTGTGCTACAGAAAGGAGCTAAGACCTACCTGTTTAAGGAGCATCTTTATAAGCAACGATAAGGGACCTCTCAGCCATTCAGGAACTAGGACTGTAACAGAATTACACCTTTAATATTGTGCACTACTCAAATCTACTCTCTCTTGGCATATTGGTATGTAGAGAATAGCACTGACACCCCCGTCCACAGTGCGAGAATTGATAGCAGTCACATGAGCCCCCTCCGTTATGCCCAGGACTCCCGGGCCAGGAGCTGATTTGGTTATGGCATTGAAAGAGTCTGTAACCCAAGAGAATCCTAGGACATTCTTAGCCTAGTTGTAAGTAAAGCCCTGGCAGTTTATTTTCTGTTTGCTAGGAGAAACCCCTGTTACATCCCAGAGATAAGCTTTTCATTCATTCATTCATTCATAATCTTTATTTCGATACAACAGTATCATAAAAGATGCATTACACATTTTCCTCACATTAAAAAGAAGATACAAATATAGAATAGCTCTACATTGTTACAACTTCCATGAATAGGTAACACTCAACAGTTCATAGACACGGATTGGGGCATCAATCATTACTAAAACCTTTTAAATAATTTAAAAGGGCATATAATATATATTTACAATTAGATTTCCATTGGGCTAATATGCATCATATTTCATAAAATACATATCATTCCATATGCATAATTTAACCTTTACTGTTTCAGTTTGTGCCATTATACCCCTTGTGGGTTATGCATTACATGACAATTCTCTGCACATTCCTAGAGCTTCTCGCCAGCCTTGGTCCTGAGGAAACTTACAGCCAGCAGAAACCGGCTAATTCCAAAAACAATAACCTGGCGAGTATCAGATTTAAAAACCCTTTCGGCTTCTCTATACGATCTCACGCCCATGTTTATACAAAGAGGTTTAATCCATCTCTTCCTTGGGATCGAATAGGCCGGGCAAAAAAATAGAACGTGCGTGATATCGTCCTTAGCTTTCCCTGAACATAACATGCATATATCATTACTGGAGTTAACCCAACTTGTTGTACTTGATTTTAACATCAGTACTCCATATCTGTATTTCAAGTAAAATGTTTTTGCCAACGGTGGGTTCACTTCATCCAAAAAAGATTCAAAGCAGGCACTATCTTTAAACAAAAGAAACTCACTAGTCAAAAATCCCTTTCCTCCTTCATTTGATCTATTCTGATCTATGAAGGCCCAAAAAGATGCCTTTAGTATCTTTTTTGAGTTTGAGGTTAATGTCAGAGGGATACTCCAAAAATGCGCGAAACCAATCTTCTTAAACCAGGTGCCCACATATTTAAACCATGTAATGGAGATATTCTCATCCAAATCTTTAATTTCTGTTAATGCCGCCCTATAGTCCAGTAGCTCAGGCGTTATCCAGAGCCTAATCCACAGCATCAATGTTCTAATGATTACCTGGTAATCCGTACGCTTGATATCGAGGTCAAGTATTAACGAAGTGCGTACTGGAATTTTTAGCAATGCTCTTAAAAATGTATTCTCGTTAACCTCAAATGTCTTTTTACTCGATGGGCCCCACAATTCAGCACCATATAGTGCTGCCGATTGTGCTTTCGATCGGAAAATCTCTAATGCTGGAAATTTATTTATTTATTTATTTATTTTGTGTACTCGTATAGCGCGATCCTGTCGCCCCATGGGCATCCTGGCGCTTGAATTCCGGTCACTAGCACTTCCATTGTTCAGCTAACTCTAGGAAAGAGATGGGTTTTTAAGGCTTTTCTAAACGGAAGATAGTCCCCCAGACTTCTTAAGGGGAGTGGCAAGGAATTCCAGAGTTTGGCCGCTGCGACACTAAACGAGCGGCCGCCCATCCTTACTCTCTGAAACCTTGGAACCACCAACAGTTGAGCCGAAGAGGAGCGAAGGCGCCGCGAGGCAGAATACCAAGCAAACATATTTTGCAATGGCACTGGGCCCTGCCGATGGACCGTCTTCAATACTAGGCAAGCCGCTTTATACATTACGCGTGAGTGCACCGGTAGCCAGTGTAGATCCCTTAATGCTAGGGTAGAGGAGCTGAAGTTTGGGCGGGAGAGGGCCAGCTTAGCAGCCATGTTCTGCACCCTTTGTAACTTCCCCAGCAGATTTTTTGGTGCCTCCAGAAGTAGCCCATTACAATAATCTAAGCGACTCAGTATAGTCCCGCGAACTACTTCTGGCCTGGCCTGTGCAGGGAGAAGGGGCAGTACTTTGCGCAGCAAGCGTAGCAGCATCATGCAAGAACAGATGGTCTTGTTAACATGCATGTCCAGCTGTAAATTTGGAGCGAAGATAACCCCCAAGTTACGAGCTGACTCCGCGGCGAAAACCGTCTCGGGAAGCGTGGCAGGCCAGAAATTCTCCGGGAGTGCCCGCGGAGTCCGGTCCATGGAACAGTGGAGCACCTCGGTTTTTGTGCTATTAAATTGTAAGGAGTTGGCCCGAAGCCAGTCCGCCGTAGCTGCCATACAACGGTGGAATGTCTCCAGCGAGACCGCATTGTTTCCTTCCAGGGAAAGGACCAGCTGGGTATCGTCAGCGTAATTAAAAGCCGAGATACCAAAAGATTTTATAAGCTGGACCAAAGGGCGGAGGCACAGATTGAACAGTATAGGGCTGATGGCCGAGCCCTGTGGAACCCCCTGCCCTACTTTCCGCAGTTCTGACTGATACGGGGGAAGCGTGACCATCTGCTGTCGGTTGTAAAGGTAGGATGCCAACCAGTCTCTTGCCCTCTCCGTAACCCCGCACTCCTCAAGCCTCCTGATGAGGGTCCGATGGCAAACCGTATCGAACGCGGCCGACATGTCGAGCAGCACCAAAAAGGCTGCCCGACCACTGTCGACTCGCGAGCGAAGATTGTCCAGAACGGTTACCAGTGCGGACTCCGTCCCATGTGCGGGGCGGAAACCGAACTGCGACTCATCGAGCCATCCGGTTTCTTCCAGGAAGCAAGAGAGAGAGCGGGTCACCCATTTTTCCACGATCTTAATAGGAAAAGGGAGCAAGGAGATTGGCCTGTAGTTGGAAAGACAGGCGGGGTCCAAGGTCGGTTTCTTGAGCAGTGGTGACACGACTGCAAGCTTCCAACAACCAGGAACCGTTGCCGACTCCACAAAGACTGGAGGCAGATGAAGTACAGAGGATGGAAAAGTTCAGCCTGAAATGTCTTCCAGAATTTGGGAGGCAAAGGATCAAGCGGAGAACCTGAGGTCACCGTACATGCCAGACTGCAGAACTCCTCAAAGGGGAGGGTAGCAAAGTGTCTTAGTTTGGGTCGACTGGGCGCGGCTTCCGGAGCTCCTAAGCTGGGGACAAAACCACTCGGCCGGGGCCAGCTGGGCGGGGTATCCTGGGCTACCCAGGCTGCCTGACTCAAGGCAGACCTGCTTTGCTAGGTTGGACCGACCCCAACGCCCAAGGTCCCCGAAGCAAGGGCATGTCCACTCAGCAAGGGTCGACTGGAAGGAGCGTCCGGAGCTCCCATACTGAGGTCTGGATCACTCGGCTGGGGTCGACTAGGCAGTCCGTCCGGAGCACCCAAGTCGGAGTCAAATACTACCGGTTGGGGTCGACTGGACGGGCTGCCTGGAGCTCCCACATCGAGCGCCGGAGGCACTGAGTTTTTTAGGCCTTCCAGGATCTTAGCAGTCTTCTCCTCAAAAGCATCCGCCAAGGAGTCACACAAGGTCTGCGACGCAGGGACCGTATTAGCCACACACTTAGGATGGGTTAAATCCCTGACAATCTTAAACAGGGCTTGTGACTTGTTCGGCGCCTGGTTCAAGGTGGTTTCTAGAAAGGCAGCCTTAGCCGACCTAATCTGCGCCTTGTAGCCCTGCAGTGCCAGCCGGAAAGAAGTCCTCGCTACGGGCGAGTACTGCTTCCTCCAGGCTCTCTCAGCACGTTTGCAGCTCAACTTCAACTGCCGCAACTCCTCCGTATACCATGGACAGGCCCGGTTCAGTCTGCTACGAGACTTACGAAGGGGCGCCGCCTTGTCCAAGGTGTTAATAATGGACCGACACAGAGTGGTATAACTTTCCTCCACCGAGTCACTCAGACAAAAATTATCTGGTAAAAGGGAGGGCAGAGTTGATGAATTTAATAGTCTAGACCAAGGTCTGCCCAGTTTGGTCTGTGCGGCACCAGCATTCCCCAAGGAGTGGACCCCCAGATGAAGGGAAAAAGCAACCAGTGAGTGGTCAGTCCAGCACTGACATAGGATATCATTGACCGCCACTAGTTGTGCGTCTGCGAAGACCAGGTCCAAGGGTGGCCTCTCCTATGAGTGGCTGACAGGACCAATTGTTCCAGTTGAATATCACTGAGAGCTTGGCAAAGTGTCGTAAATGCACTATCCAGCGGGCCACCCGACCACAGGTTAAAATCCCCTTGGACCAATAGCTTAGAGTGAGTATTGGAGAGGTCATAAATCAAGTCGATGAAATCTGACAAGGAAGGAGCCGAGCCCGGTGGGCGATAGCATAGAACTCCCGTGACCAATGTTCTCTCCAGATCTTTAAAGGAGAACCCCATCAGTTCAAAGCCCGAGACCTCTCTGATTTTCAGTTGGGAAAAACCCAACATTTCTCTATAGATGACACCAATTCCACCCCCCCTGTTCTTCAACCGGGGAGTGTGGGTAATTTTAAAACCTGGAGTACAAGCCAAGCCCAGTTCGACCAAACAGTCCTCCCGCGTCCAAGTTTCCGTAAGGAACAGAACATCGAGCCCCGAGGTCTCGATGAGGAGGGCAATCTCTGTGTGGTGCTTACAGAGCGATCGAACATTAAGCAACCCACAAGAGAGGGTGTTAAGCGAGGCTAGGGCAGTACCCTTCTGACTCAGGAGTACCTGGCTCGGTCTGAGTTCCAATAAGGCAGCCCGGGAATATACTAGACGTGGAGAGTGCGGAGGGGCAGAGGGAGCGGCCCGAAGCGTGCCCGTTGCGCGAACGGGCGCAAACGGGCTTTCCTCTGGCGCACCTCCGGCGTGCCTACGTCGCGCCCGCTGCCCGCAACCGCTGCACGTTTGCACCTCCATCCTTTTTATAGTATTGAACCGAGCGGGAGTCCGCCTCCTGCGTCCCTTGCCCTTCGCAAGATGGCGCCCGAAGTGCTCCCAGCCTTCAACCCCACCCAATATGGCGGACGGACCCACTAGGCTGTCTGAATCCCGCCAAATGCGGGTGAAATGCCAATTAGGGTGCAGGTAAGCCTGACTGTTCCCCGGCCTCGAGCCGACACCTAAGTAGGCAGCGCAAAATGAATGAGCTCTAGCAGCTCTGGGGGCGAGTTATCAGCAGCGCGAGCAATATTAAAAATAACACGAGTTTAAAATTAGCTGCAACAGCAGAAGCGCGTCGATCATATTCTGATCTAAGCACCCCCTCAGAGGCTTAAATAAGCTCACCTGAGTGCGGGAGTCCGCCTCCTGCGTCCCTTGCCCTTCGCAAGATGGCGCCCGAAGTGCTCCCAGCCTTCAACCCCACCCAATATGGCGGACGGACCCACTAGGCTGTCTGAATCCCGCCAAATGCGGGTGAAATGCCAATTAGGGTGCAGGTAAGCCTGACTGTTCCCCGGCCTCGAGCCGACACCTAAGTAGGCAGCGCAAAATGAATGAGCTCTAGCAGCTCTGGGGGCGAGTTATCAGCAGCGCAAGCAATATTAAAACTAACACGAGTTTAAAATTAGCTGCAACAGCAGAAGCGCGTCGATCAGATTCTGATCTAAGCACCCCCTCAGAGGCTTAAATAAGCTCACCTGAGTGCGGGAGTCTGCCTCCTGCGTCCCTTGCCCTTCGCAAGATGGCGCCCGAAGTGCTCCCAGCCTTCAACCCCACCCAATATGGCGGACGGACCCACTAGGCTGTCTGAATCCCGCCAAATGCGGGTGAAATGCCAATTAGGGTGCAGGTAAGCCTGACTGTTCCCCGGCCTCGAGCCGACACCTAAGTAGGCAGCGCAAAATGAATGAGCTCTAGCAGCTCTGGGGGCGAGTTATCAGCAGCGCGAGCAATATTAAAAATAACACAAGTTTAAAATTAGCTGCAACAGCAGAAGCGCGTCGATCAGATTCTGATCTAAGCACCCCCTCAGAGGCTTAAATAAGCTCACCTGAGTGCGGGAGTCCGCCTCCTGCGTCCCTTGCCCTTCGCAAGATGGCGCCCGAAGTGCTCCCAGCCTTCAACCCCACCCAATATGGCGGACGGACCCACTAGGCTGTCTGAATCCCGCCAAATGCGGGTGAAATGCCAATTAGGGTGCAGGTAAGCCTGACTGTTCCCCGGCCTCGAGCCGACACCTAAGTAGGCAGCGCAAAATGAATGAGCCCTAGCAGCTCTGGGGGCGAGTTATCAGCAGCGCGAGCAATATTAAAAATAACACGAGTTTAAAATTAGCTGCAACAGCAGAAGCGCGTCGATCAGCTTTGTTATAACTATTCCGATGTCTTTTCAGGATTGGTAAAGTATTTTGTGTTAGTAACAGCTTGCTTTTATCAATTTGGGTTTTCCATGTTGTTTTAGAATCTAGTGAAACTCCCAGGTAATTAAAATGTTCCACGTATTCCAATTTTTGTCCGTTTAAGACCAAATTTTATCTAAAGCACTTATGGGGATTTATTGCCATATACTTTGTCTTACTGGTGTTTATCTGTAAACCTTTTTTACTGCAATATGTTTGGAAAGTATTAAGCAGGGTTTGAAGGCCTTTTGGTGTTTGCGAGATAAGTATGGTATTATCCGCAAATAAAAGGGCCGGCATTCGCTCACCCCCCAATTTCGGAGCATCATTTTACAACATTTTAAAAAACAAGGAATATCATTAACATATAGGGAAAACAAGGTTGGTGCCAGGACACATCCTTGGCGAACCCCCTTTCTATGGGGATAGAACTGGTTAGTTCTCCACATGGACCCCATCTCACCTTGGCATTATTATTATTATAAGGGTTTTGTAGAGCGCATAGTAACCCCTAAGCATCCCAGCGCTGAACCAAGACAGTCGAGAGGGTGGGTCATCAGGGAGAAAAGAAAGAAGGGGGATCAGGGGAAGAGGTGTGTTTTCAGTAGTTTCCTAAATCGGAGGTGATCTGATTCCATAGTTATTTTGATGTAATCTCACAATTGGTTCCAGTAAGTTTGCCAGTAAACCTTGTCTATTAAGTGTTTCCCATAATAAATGTCTGGGAATGAGGTCGAACGTCGCCCTTAAGTCAACAAATGCCACGTATAAATGGCCTTTCCTCAGATTTACGTATTTCCAACGCATGCAGCAGAACCTAAACACCTGGTCTATGGTGCCTGTTTTTGTTCTAAATCCCGCCTGAAATTTAGAAAGGATTGCCCATTCATCAATCCAAAGATTAATACGGTTTAAAATATGCCTTGAAATTTTTTTGGGTAAAACATCAATTAAACTAATTGGGCGGTAGTTTGAGGGTTTGTTTCTATCGCCTTTCTTAAAAATACAAATAATTTCTGCCCCCCCTCCATGTCTCCGGTATCTCAGCTCCTGCGACTATGGAGTTACACACGTAATTAATATAAGGACCCCAAACTCCAGTCTCATGTTTGTATAGATCCCCTGGGATCTTATCTAAACCTGGAGCTTTGCTGGTTTTGACTGCATTAATATCCAAGTTGGTTTCCTGTAGATCAAATTCTAATTTCTCTTCACTCGGGTTTAACAAAAACTCGTCATTTGTGGAACCTCCATTCCCAGGAGCAGCATAAAGTTTTCTAAAATGCTCTATGCAGGTAGTTTCGTCAAGATAGACTTCTCTAGAGCCCCTTTCATTTCCATTCCCATTTGCGACGATCTTCCAAAAAGCCATATGGTCCCTACTTTTCGCTGCTATCAGTAAGTCTAGCCAAATTTTATCGTCCCAAACTGATTTGGCAGTCTCTAGCACTCTCTTATAGTTTTGTCTTGCACCCTTAACTATCGAGCTGTTATTATTTTTAATTGCTAACACTAGCTCTGTTTTAGCACTAAGACACTCTTTATTATACCAGGGTTTACCCATTGGTTTTTCTTTATCATTCACCACATTGGTTCTAGATTTTTTGGTTACCAATGGTACCAATGCTTTAAAAAAAAAACCTTATGTAGTTCTAAAAATGTGTGCTTATCTATTTCCATGGTAATATGGTCAATAAAAGTAGTTGCAAGAGTTTTATAAATACTTGCTAGCTTTTCACCATTCTCCAGCATATGCGCCCATTTAACGGAGCAGCGATTATTACTGACTATGATGTTATCCATGTGATTACGGGTACTACCTCTAGTCTCAACTGAGCTAGTCAACAGGCTACTTTTTACGGCTAATTCAAGAGGGCGATGATCACTCTCCACCCTTGGTACAATTTTGAGATCTATAGCATAATGCCAGATATCAAATGATAAAATAAATAATCTAATTTACTCTGGGAGGTATTTCTAAAAAAAGTTGGCGCTTTTATCACATCTGATGGGAGGCGGCCATTACACGCCCTCATGCCATAGTTCACCGTTAATCTAATTGTTTGTTGTGCCAGAGCTTTTCACAGCCTTAAAGGTGTGGCAAACTAGGTCCTAGGTTTCAACCAAACCAAGCGGCGAAGAGAGTGAAGTCTCCATCACATCTTATTTGTTCTAAATTGGTGTTAGATTTAGAAACATGTATTTTAGTAATTGAAGTTTTGTTTTACTGATACAAGCCTTTATGATTAATGACCTCTTCTATGATAACGTACTTTTCCTAAAATTGAGTCAAAGTACATTCCTGCAAAACCTTTTTTATTTTAAAGTGAAAAACTCTTTCATGTTTATCATAAAATATTACAAAACCATTCCCTTCTCAATACACATCACCATCATCATTTGCATTTCTTTGAAGTTTTTCTCAGGCTTTGAGTTCCAGGGGAGGTGATAAACTCCTTAGTAACTGCAGTGCTGTCAATTACGTGTCTGAGACCCAAAGCAAGGCAAGGCAAGGCCGGCACTCTGATGTGACAAGCAAGTGAGGCAGGAGCCTGCAAGCACAGCAAAGGAGCTGTCATGGAAACTACCCTGCCTCACTTATTGTCTGTTGTCGAAGGGCTAGAACAAAGCATCTGCTACTGGAGTACTTATGCCCTGCAAAGGCCCTGAATGTCTTCGAAAATATCTTGTAGAAAAGGAGGGATTTTCATACTTATGTTTCTGATGGATGCTTCTACCTGCAGATTTCCGACCTTTTGAATATCACAGGTGTTAGACTGAATCTGGAAACTTCTCCATAGCTCTCCACAATGGTTGGGGAGTGCTGGCTCCACCTCAGCGTGGGAAGTGGCACCCTCATGATGTCAATGTAGCCATAATGCGTCCTACTGGCACCCTGACGTCAGTTTCCTTCTCTCTGTGCTATTGCCACATATCCTCTTCTACTCTCCAGGAATAAGAGAGCACGTTCAATTATGCGAGTTCAGAATTTCTGCTGTACAGAAAACCCATCTTGTGTTTGATTTACTAACCTTTGCTTTATCTATAAGAATATAGTTCACATATAGGGTACATGTGTCCCCCCGACTTGCCTCTTAGTTCACTAACAGCATTGTCATAAGGGCGGTGTCAAGGGCTGAGGCAGGAATGTTTCTTAGCTCATGTTTAAACTAAACACTCATATCTAATAAATATATTACTAAGGCATGATTTGATAGCGCACTGTCATTTACAAACAGAGCAGTTTCCATTGAAGTGGCCTCAAACTTTCCCACTAACATGCAGTTTTACCGTTAAAACGATGTAACGTGTAGACAATGATCTGTGGAAATTGGGGTTCTGCTAAATATTTATCATTTGCACACCGCCAAGTGTTCTGATTTGTATTCATCCTATTGAAAGCTTTTTTCATTACACAGTTACCAAAAATGGGCTTTCATGACAACTGAGATATATTTTGAAATGTTTTTACAGTTCATTTACAAGCTATTTAAATGTTGTGTGTTAGAAAAAAACATGACAGATTTTCATTTCACTCTTTGTACAACACGATTGTCAGGCAGTTAATTTGACAAAATCCTCTAACTTTGCAGTCAGAGATCGAAAAGTAAGCACCAACCTCCAGGATAAAATAAGCAGCGAATTGTAAAACACGCAGAGCATATGTGACAAGATAAAAAAAACATTTAAAGGTATCTTTATAGATCATTTACTTTCTGGGTGAACAGAACACCTGTTTCCTTTCTGTTCTGCTCACCAGAATGAGCCAGTAGACCTTAAAAATAGCTTACCCTGATAAAAGCTGACTTGCCATAGTGAGTGGGCCTGTACCAGCCATGCTGTTTGACTTTGTCTTTTCCATCAACAAGCCCAAACCTGACTTGGTACCCTCTCAGCGCATCCTGTTCAAAGGGGTAGTACTGGACATCACATTGAGAGAAGCCTTTTCCCCCTCTACAGTGGGTTAATAACAAAGAGGGTAAGATTATTATGTTTCAGAAAGGAGCTAACGACCCTGTCCTGATGGTTTAACACCAAATAGGTTTGCTCGGTTCCTACCTTCTGCTTATCACCCAGGCAAACTAGCATGTGCCAGTGGTGCCTCTGCAAGCAGTGATCCCATCATGCTGAGATCTTCGATGTTTCATGATGATCTCAAAGAACAAAGATTTGATGTAGAGTATGGAAGGAAATCTGGTGCAAGAGAAGCCACTCCAACTTACGCTGGCAGTGGTTACAGTGATAATGGATGCTTCCACTCAAGGGTGGGGAGCCTATCTGCAGGAACTGTAGCTCAGAGGTCTTTGGTCTCCAAAGAAGCAGATTTGGCATATTAATCTGCTGTAACTCGGGGCACTTCAGCTGGTGCTCCAAGCCTTCCTGCTGTCCCTTTGTAGACAGTCTGTCCAAATGTGGTACATCAAATAGTGGGGGTGCAGGGTCCAGTGCTTAATTTGAGCCGGTGTTTTCCGGTGCTAAGCACAGCCCTTAATTGGTTTCCGGTGCTCGGCACCGGCACCTAATTGTCAACACCATACATTGAACAGTCTACCACATGGCGGTGCTGCTCATCTAATTTACAAATGAGCAGAGCAAAGGTTGTTTAGGAATACAATATACATTAAAATTGCTAATTACCTGCCTCCCCAGCCATTCCTTTAGCTTTGGAGACCTGGAATAATCTGAACTGTCTTACACGTGAGAGAGATGGTTAGTAGTTGTTTTGGCAGCAATGACAAGGGCAGTGGGTAGGGCAAGCTGCAGTGGCCTCCTGGTCAGAGCCCTGACACTTAATATTTTACAAATTGAGTACAGGTCACATCTTCTCTGTGAGAAGCCTATGCAGCTGGGGGCAAGAACATCATATCTGATTGGTAGCCAGCCACCTGGCTGGAGTGCTATATGTTCCAGAAGATTATTTATTATTATTTAAGAAGCTTATAAAGCGCGCAGCTACCCCCGTCGGGGGTGTCCCGGCGCTACAGATTGCAAGCATGTGAAAAAGATACCTATGGGATGGTGAATAACCAGGTTTTAAGTTTACGTCGGAACAAAGGTTCTGAATCAATGAACCTGAGATCAAGTGGGAGGCTGTTCCAGAGTCTAGCTGTAACTACTCCGAAAGCTCTGCCCCCACTCCTGGCGCGGCGGAATCTAGGAATCACTAGAAGGCGTAAGTTGTTAGAACGCAATGCTCGAACAGAATGAGAAAGTACAAGCCTCTTACGCAAGTAACCTGGACCTGACCCCTTAAGGGCGCGAAAGGCTAAGGTCAGAGTTTTGAACTGAATGCGGCGGGCAATAGGGAGCCAGTGAAGTTTTTTACAATACGCGGCAACAGATTGACGGAGAGGAATATTTCCGATTAGCCGCGCAGCAGCATTTTGCACAATTTGCAAACGTTCAATTTGGAAAAGGGGAGCACCAGCGTAAAGGCTATTGGCATAGTCTAGATGAGACGTTATGAGAGCATGCACAATCGTCTTACGAGAGTCGAGCGGAAGATAGGGGAAGATCTTCCTCATCATCCGCAGTTTAGAAAAACAGGCAGAAGTAACCTTATTAATCTGAGGTTGGCAGGACAAAGTATTGTCAAATTGAAAGCCCAAGTTGCGGGCTGTTTGAACAGGGATCGGCGGGGGATTCAATTCAGGAGGCCACCACTGAATAGCCGGCAGTGGATCTTTTTGATTAAAGAATAAAACCTCAGTTTTATCTGCATTCAGAGCTGGATGGTTCGAGGCCATCCAGGAGCTAATATTACTGAGGCAGAGACGAAAGTTGGTAAAGTTGGGGTCAGAGTGATCTCTAAACGAAAACATCAGCTGAGTGTCGTCAGCGTAAGATATCACTCTGACCCCGCAAGATTCAACCACTGTAGCCAATGGGCCCAAGTAGGCATTAAAGAATAAAGGGCTAAGCGCCGAACCCTGAGGCACTCTACAGAGAAGCGGCTTACCCTTGGACTCAAAGGGTCGAAGAAAAACCTTTTGAGAGCGTCCTGAGAGAAAGGAACGAATCCAAATAAGAACAGAGCCTCCGATGCCCAGATGTCCAAGCCGGCTCAGCAGAGTCTCATGAGACACAGTATCGAAAGCGGCGGACAGGTAGAGGAGGACCAACATGGCCTCCTCGCCCCTGTCCACACACTCACGAATGGTCTCAGAAACCTCGAGGAGCGCCGTCTCGGTGCTATAGCCAGTCCGAAACCCTGATTGGGAGTCGTGTAGCAGCTGGTTGGTTTCTAAATACTCAGTCAGCTGCACCTGGGCCGCCTTCTCAAGGATTTTGGCAGGCTTAGGTAAGAGGGAGATCGGACGATAGTTGCAGAATAGTAACGGGTCAGCATCGGCTTTTTTTAAGATGGGAACCAGCATAGCCTGTTTCCAAGCAGTGGGAAATTGTCCCGAGCGAAGAGAAGAATTCCAAATGATAGCTTAAGTCACTGTCATCTTTCCAATTATGAGTGGGGAATTCATCCTAAGGCAGTCCAGCTTATCTTCAGGCTTTGAGGCACGTCTTTGGTCGATCTCTTTGCCACATGTGAAAACACCAGGATCCTTTACAAAGAACATTGGGGGATATTTTCCACTTATGGTGAAACTTTCCGCTTTACTATGTGTTTCCTCCAAGGGTGTGGCTTGGTAGCCTGAGATGGCGGACGTGTGAGCCTGCAGCTCCGCTCCAGGCTATAGTTTATCCTGCAACTTCGGAGCCGGCCGGGGGCCTGGCGGTGGGGTCCTGTGCGCCGGGGGAGGCCCTGAGGAGGATTTCGGTGCTGTCTGACGTCCAGAACGGGGCTATTTGTAGGAGATCTGGTACTGGGGTCACGAGCCGCGCACCCTCAAAATGGCGGCTTGGATCTCCGACTAGAGGAGAGAGGCTGAGGCGATCTAGACCTGAGAGGTCCCTGGCGAGACGACCCCGGGGTGAAGAGAGTCACCCGATACCACCCCTCGGTGAGTGAGCTGAGTTACAGGCCTGTTGGAGCTCGGTCCGGCCTGGAACGCCCAGCTGCGGCCTTGAAGACACCGGGAAGTTGCTGTGGGCCGATCAGGACTCCTAGTTGTGAACCCCAGGCAAGATGGCGAAGACTGAGGCGCTCTGGGCCTGAGTGGCCCCAACGTGCTGGCCGGTAGCAGTGCGGAAGCTAGAGGAGACTCCTTGCGGTTGTGGAGAGAAGTCCAGACTGCCGAGGTACGACTGGAGCCGGGGTGAACCGCTGGGCCGCGAGGGAGGCATTGCCCGTGATTTAGCCCGGGGCCTGCGGTGGTGGTTTTTTCGTGGCCTACCTCTGAGCACGGTGGCTGGAGGGAGCGTAAAGAGCTGGTTCCGGAGAGTGTGGAGTCCCGCGTCAGGCAGAGCTGGACTCGGAGTGAGGGTGGATGAATGAGGTATGGATGTGGTGGTTGCACTCCGGGAGCTTGAGTCGATGCGAGTGAGGGCGCCGAAGACTGATATTCCTCGCCCAGTGGCCTGGGGCTGGCTCAAGTGAAATTCAACTGACCCTGGGACTGTTTGATACATCCGAGGCCAGGTTTGAAACTAGGTGCATAGAAGCCCTGATGGGTGGCACCTATTGGACTGGCTCCCACCTTTCTGTACAGTGCTAGATTCATATCTGCCTGATTGGGGCACTGGCCTGATAGGCCACCAGGACTTCTGATTACAGGCTCTGGAGACACCTGGGGGGCTTTCAAGGTTGAGAGGTGAAAATGTATAATCCAGTGTCTCAGACGTGGACTGACGGTGAGATTCTTGGTCTGTGGGATCATACCGCCCGATAGTTGTTTTACAAACCACTTGCATGCAGGATGGGCAAGTCTAGAGGGAGGCAGACAGGGGCTGCACTGAAACAGGAGGAGCCGGCCCAAGACCTAGCAATGAAAGACCCTGGCAGTACCTCCCCAGAAGACCCGGTGAAGCAACAGTTGACTAGGATACTAGACGCAATAGCGGACGCCAAAGCCACACTACACCAATAAATCAGTATGGTGTCAGTGCAGTTGGGCTTACTTAGAGCGGAGCATAAGAAACTCACTGATAGAGTGAAGCAGACTGAATCCTCTATTGATGACATGGTGCTGCAGCAGCGGGCACTGTCACTACAGGTTGGAGATCTGTCTGATTGCTGGAGAAGAGAGCAGAAGATGCTGCGGGGCGGAACAGGAGGAATAACACCAGGGTCCTGGGCCTGCCGGAGGGAGCGGAGGGCAGTGACTTGGTTGCCTTCCTGGAGCACTGGTTTCAAACGGCAGTCGCGCCGGAGGGCCTGTCAGCGTTTTATACTCTGGAAAGAGTGCACTGAGTCCCTGTTGAGCCACCGGCCCTGAGGGGACTCCCACACCCAGTGGTGGCTAGGCTCCTTCACTATAATGACAGAGACACTTTGCAAAAGGCTCAGGCGATGGCCCTTATATGGTGGAGAATAGTTGGGTTTAAATTTTTCCAGAGTACACCCTGGATGTACACAAATGGCGTGCCTCTTTCTTCGAAGCTGAAAAAGCCCTGCGAGAAGAAGGCCTGCAATATTCCATGAGATTTCCTGCCTGATTACGTATATTTTTAGATGGAGAGACTCACTTCTGTGAAGATCCCAAAATGGCATGGGAGGGGATTGAGGCCTACAGAACAGAGAGAGTGCAGTCGACGCGGAGAGCTGAGGCATTTCCCGAGGGGAGAGAACCCAGGAAACGACTTAGGAGGCGGTTGGGGTGTAGTGTTCTAAAGAAACCTAGCTCCTCACAACTGAGAAGGAAAGGGCTGAGGCACTGCAGCCAATGGCTGCAATCATGCAGGACACAAAATCTCCATCGGAGGTGGGAATCCCGCTTCTTGAGAGGGACCCAGGGTTCAGGTCGGACTCCTCCTGAGGCGACAGCTTGATCCTTCGTGGTGCCCCCGAACACGTCAGATGAGATTGTATGACTTTAAGGTTTTTCGCTGCCGCGAGAGGGCTCTAGTGGGCTTGCGGGCTGCCCTCTGGGGGGCTGGGCACGGGCTGGAAATGGCCAACTTGAGCTGGCGCTCCAAAGGCAGTACTATTGTCCTGGGACAGTTCTTATTTGCCACACCACTCTAAGGTCCTTCTCACAGTGGGCCTGGACATCATCTAGTCGTTAATGTTTTATGCATAGTTTGGGCGATAGGCCGTTGCCGGAATGTCCTGGGGTCAGGGAGTTGCTCAATCTAGGGATTCTTTTTATGGTTTCTGTTACTCAGCTTGTTGTAGTGGATGCGGGTCTGCAACTGGGGGGCTAAAAATATGGGAGGGCCACAGAGCACATAGAGCGGTTGGTGAGAAGTAGTCTGTCACTATGTCGACAACACACAGGGTCGTAAGGTTTAAAATGTGGAATATTAGAGGGATGGGGTCTATGACAAAGCGTCACAATGTATACACCTACTTACGGCGGATAGCTCTCCTCCAGGAGACTAACCTAATCAAAAGTGGAGTTGACAAGTTGCACTGGAGGTGGAGAGGACAGTTGTTTGCAACCACTTTCTCGGCATATGCCCGAGGAGTATTGATCTGGACATGGCCTGGTGTTCTCTTTGATCTTACACATTTGTTGATAGACAGCAAAAGCAGATATGTACTTATTGCGGGGAGGCTGGCGGGCAGGGAGTTGATGTTGGGTAGTGTGTATGCAGCTAATATTGATGAAATCGCTTTCTTTGCTGCTCTTTCGGCTCGAATGGCTCAGTGTGTGGGGAATGCTGTGCTTGGGAGAGATTTTATTTGTGTTGCTGGTGTTACAATTGATCATTCCCACTCCCCTCCCCCGGGCGCCCAGGCTCATTGTGCAACAGCGAGCTTCCAGGGTTGGATAGATCATTGGGTGCTGGAGGACATTTGGAGAATGCAACACATAGCGGACAGAGAATACTCTTACTTCTCCGTCATACATCAGGTACACACCAGGCTTGATGCCTTTCTGTGCACACTGTCCTTTAGTGGCTGTGTTACACATGCAGAATATTTGGGAAGAACCTTCTCCGACCACAGTCTGCTCTTGATGGTCCACCAGCCTTTGAGAAAACGCCCGCCGATCCCCTTGTGTAGGCTGATCCCTTTGATGCTGGAGAATGCTTCCTTTCAGGAGTCCTTAGGCTACCTTGTCGACACATTTTTTTTAACCAACGCTCATGCAGCGTCCTCCGCATTGATGGAGTGGGAAGCATTTAAGGTGGTTGTGCGGGGACATTGCCTGGGTCAATCGATAAGGGCACAGCGGGAAATTCGGTAGGAATTGCTAGATTTAGAGGCTAGGATTAAGCATCTAGATAATGCTCAAGGGAGTGATGCCAAAGCCCTGCTGAGCTTGCAGGAGACACTGGCGAGCTACAATGACGCCCTGGAAAGGCTAAGGTGGCACAGCTACAGGGAGTACCTCGATAAGATGCAGAGGGAAGAAGGGAAAGCAGGTCTCCTACTGGCGTGGCTGATTAAACCCGAGACCCGGGGTCGCCAATCACCGAAGCTCAGACCAAAACGGGGGAGTTTTGATTTTTAATGCAGAAACAATTAATCTATGAGAGGTTATATACAGCCCTGGCACTAGTGCCACATTTCCGTATTGGGGACTTTCTAGATGATCTGCCACTAGGGCTATTAGACAGAAACATACCGGACGAGCTGGGAGGCCCGGTGACCCTGCTGGAAGTTTGCGGGGCTTTTGCAGATATGGCGACTAGACCAGATGGTCTACCTGCAGATTTTTATGCAAGATATGTAGACAAGCTAGTACCACACTTAGTGACTCTGTATGAGGAATCTCTGCATCTTGGGAATCTCCCTGAATCCACCCAGGATGCGTTGGTGATCTCTCTCCCTAAAACCACAGAGACGGGTGCCCGGATTAGGGATTATGGACTGCTGTCTATGCTCAACCTGGATTTTAAGATCCTCAGCAAAATGTTGGCACTTCGATTGCTCCCGCATATGCAAGCCCTTATACACCCCGACCAGAATGGTTTTATTCCTTCCGGCAAGACCTCCTACAACCTTCGTAGTCTTTATTCCATCCTCTACCACGTTGAGGTGAGATCCATGCAGCAGGCGGCGGTGTTTTGGGTTGACCTTGAAAAAGCCTTTGACACGGTTGGCTGACACTACCTGTTTGAGGTAATGTTGCGTATGGGTCTCGGTACAGACTGGGTGAAATGGGTACAACTCCTCTATGCCTTACCCACAGCGAAGGTTAAGACCTGCAAAACGGTGTCTTCTCAATATCAAATTAAATTGGGAAGCGGCAGGGATGCCCCCTCTCACTCTTTCTATTTGCTTTGGCAATTAAACCACTGTCAGAGTTGATCCAAAAGGGAGGCGATGGGATGGGATTCCGGTTGGATGGGCAGGTACACACCATTTCCCTGTACGCCAATGATCTGCTGATCTATGTGGGAGAGGCTGTGACGGGTAACACCTCAGCCCTCAGGTTCTTAGACAGTTTTGAACAGATATCGGGTCTGCGGGTTAACAAAAAACAGACATACTTATTTCCAATGGCGGAACCCAGGCCCATGGCCCAGTGCTGACATCAATTGGGCCCCACACTCATTTAAATATTTAGGCATCCAAATCTTCATTTAGACCCTTGAATTCGATTCTGAGCAATCTGATATGGGGAGATGGATGGAGAAGGGTGTCCCTGAAAACATTACAGCGTCATATGACTGAAGAGGGCTAGGAGTGCCGGACTTTGAGCTCTATATGTTGGCTGCCCTGCTGCAGTGGCTGGCACAATGGCTGGAGGGGGTGAATTTGGAGGGTACTTGCTAGATGGAACCCAGCACCGATCCCAAGCTATTATTCGCTAAACTGTTAGAGCCGGCGATTGTTGTTCCATACCGCTTGACACTACAGGCTACAGCCTTACAGACATGGAAACGCTGCCTGGCCAAATTGAAGGGAACCTCGAGGTACTCTTCCATGCTGCCGCTATTAGGTCTTCCCCATGGTGACCCTATGACGGCATTTACGGCTGAACAGTTGTCATCTTGGACGGAGGTGGGGCTGGAGACGCTGGGAGACCTATACCAAGAGAAAACCCTAGTCCCGTTTGCAGAGTTAATGGAGGGCTGGCGTCTCCCACCAGGCCAGTTCCTGTTATATGAGGCTTTGACTCGTACCTTTGGACAGTTATGGGGAATGGGTAGGGAGGAGCCAGGGATACACCCTGTGTTACACTCGTTGTTTACCCTGGGGACTGCGACACACCAAGTGAAGTGGCATTATGCCTCCTCATGTTCCGCGACCCTCACCCCACTAGGAGAACTCTGGGTGAAATGGGAGAGAAGTGTAGTAGGGCATTTACAGATACAGAATGGGGCAAGATTCTTCGATCCCCTAAGAAGATCTCTCAGAATACTCGCCTGAAATATACGCAATTCAACTGCCTACATATATCCTATATGACACCCCTTCGTCTCAATGTCACATACAGATGCTGATTTTATACATATGACATGGGACTGTGCCCATCTTCGTACATACGGGGAAGCGGTTTTAGTCCAGATCAAAGATGCCCTGGGATGGGAATTAAGCGGTACAAAAGGGGGTGGGGATGGACAAAGCATCTGAACCAATCAAACACTCACCCCCAGTCAAAAGATCTGGGTTTAATCCATCACCGTTCTTTATCCCACTCTGCCACCCCAGTTCAGACATGGCCATATGCAAATTAGTCTGACCCTGTGCCTCATGCGAACAGTCCAGCCTGATTACGGAAACACCCTGTTGGCCTCGATCAATGAAGAACTCTATTCCAGGCTCTGGGTCCTGCAGAACACAGCTGCCAGACTGGTACTGAAACTTCCTTCTAGATCTCCATCAATACCTAATCTTAAGCATCTTCGGTGGCTCCCTATAAAGAAGCGTACTCAATTCGAGGTTCTTTGTCTAGTGCATAAGAGCATGCGCGTAAGCGGGCCTGGCTATTTTGCAAAAAAACTCCGCTGGTACCAGCCGACTAGGGGGTTAAGGTCAAGTACCAAATTTCCTCTCACTCCATGCAGAGTTCGTACCGCCAGACATGGCAGGAGATCTTTCTCATATCTGGCACCCACCTTTTGGAATAAACATCTACCCCATCTACTCTCTATCATAGATCATAATCGATTCCACAAGGAATTAAAAACTTGGTTGTTCAACCATTAACATTATCTCCTTTTCTTTTTCCTTCGGTCTTTCTGCTTAGAGGAGTCTACGCTAGCGCCATGAGACCTCCGGGTGATATGTGCGCTCAATAAATATCCATGACTTTACTTGTCTTGACTAGCTGCAATCGAGATATCATCAGCTGGGCGGATGCTGATGGTAGAGCATTGAGTTGGGAGGAGTCGAGGGGAGTGAGAAAGCGCCCTATAGCTGACCAATGAAAGGAAGCTTTGAGGGCCTGGGAAAACCAGACGCAAATAAATAGCAGAGATGAAGAAAGTGGGCGTACACAAGAGTGACTGATACATCTTCCTAAGGTAACCTGATTACCGGAAAAGGTTCATATGGTTGAAGCGGGCATTTGTAGACAACATCGGCCATAATGAAGGGGGAAGCCCCGAACGATACGAAAGGCTGAGACAAGTTGGAAGGGTCCGCCCTACACATTAAAACTAATTTATGAGCAGTTCCCCCCACATACAAGCCCCCCTGAGAATGAACACACAACCCCACACCGCATAAGCTCTTTTACTTTTTTGATATTTTTGTTAATAGATTGTTTACGAAACAGATCCCTTATGTACAGAAGACATTGGTATGCCTCGGTCTAGGGAGGACAATGCCCGAGGGGGGGCTTGGTGAAAATTAGATTTTTCTTGAAATCTGGGTAATTGCAAATTGTGGACATGTATATAGAGTATCCAAGACCACTTCCTCCATACACACCGGGACCCAAAACTGCGGTGCAAAGTCAAGGATAGAGGTCACCCTGTAAAGTTATTCAATTCTCACCCAGCACAGCAGCCGCTGTGCGAATGCACTCCCAATCCAGCCTTGTCAAAGTATCACATCCAAAATATTACGTGTGCTCAAGTTGAAATTTTATTCATTTCAGTTCCAGCATGTATCAAACGGAATCATGAAGCAACCCCAACGCGTTTCGGCGGAAAAACACTCGCCTTGGTCACGGGTGGCTAGTTTGTTAGAAATGATTTCATTAAATAAAGATACCACTTTACAAAGTGCACATGTGATTTCCTCAGTGTAAAAATAAACAAAGGACATGGAACCTCTACATTGGCGGCCATCTTATAGTGGTGTGGATTGTAAGTAATCCTTGTACATTGTTATATACACTTTAGATGTATACTTTTATCCCACATTATTACATCATAATGCGGAACAATTTATATGCCATTCCCAGTGGAGTATGACTGCATATTTAAGCAAACAGTCTACGAAGAGTATGACTTATTATAATTTTCCCTTCAGAGTTTAACCATACTGCGGAGCATTTACTCCACTTCCATCCGAAATAAGTTCATAAAGTCTCATGGGCCAACATTTAAGGTTCCCCTGTATTGTGTCAATAAACACTTGGCCTCATGCTATCCCAATTTCTTAATTAGTTATTCTCTATCACAGTTAGTTATTCTATATCAACTGAGTAACCATATTATATAAAGTGGTTGCACGCCAGTGCGTCCATTAATGCAACTACAGCCCACGTGGGATACTTGTCACTCAGTACCGTAAATGCAATTACAAGAAACATCACAATATTGTATGTCCAAAAAGTGTCCAGAATTACATCCTACTTCCCCAGTGTATATAGAGTATGGTTATAACATTACAATGCGTCCTGAGAGAGCAAAAGATGATAATTTAAAATGTAGAACCAGGATGGTACTTGTTTATGGTTACCCCGTGTAAGATGTAAGACAAACAATTGGAAAATATGCTTTATATGTGTACACTAAAGTGCTTAACTACAAAATGTCAATGAAGATATGTTTAAAAAAATACTATGTGTTTCCTCCCATACCCTTGATTCCTCAGGTGATGAGGAATATTCGCTGTGACTGGGCGAAGTAATATTAATAGCCCCGTACTCGCCAAGAAGGGTGTGGCATGTGAACCATATACACTTCTCACTGTGCCCTTCGCCCCATCTCCCTCAAAGGGTCAATCTCCTTTTGCAGTCATAGAAACAGGTTCTGCACCCAAACTCCAGAACCCCCACCGTCATGGCTTAAGTTTGAATAGCGTAACCTGAAGGCCTTTTTAGGTCTCGCCTGTCGATGCGCATGCGCATCGAGCAAGCGAGACTATAGGGGCTCATCCAGACTTTATCTAACTTTCAAGGAATCGTGGCGATTCCTTGCAGTGCCCGTGACTTTTAAGCTCAATGCGCATGTGCATTGAGCTTAAAAGCGCGTGCACAGCCGCCCGCATTCCTCCGACACCTTTGAAGTGAAACTTAGCTTCACTTCAAAGGCCCGGCTTGTTCACACCCACATGCCGCTCTGCCCCGCTCCGCCCCCTCCCCTGAGTCATCCTGCCTGCCCCTTCCCGCCGTGTCGCATTTCTCCTCCCCCCTCCCCTCTCCCCTCTCCCCTCTCTTCCCTCCGTCTTGTTTTCTTTGATGCTGGTATTGCTGGCAGCGGCATTGCGCTTGGAGGGACAGCAACAACATAAAACTGACCATGAAGTTAATCACAGGACCCTGCAGCCGAAGGCTTCGTGCACTGAGCCCTCCCGGCATACACATAATTTTATCGCTCTCTTTCTCTCGCGCTCTCCCTACATCTATAGCTCCCCCTCCCTCTCTCCTGTCTTCCTCTGTCTCACTCTAACTGTGTTCCTCCCTCTGTCTCACTCCCCCTCTCTTTTTCCTCCTCTCTCCCTCCCTCTCCGTCTCGCAGCTTAGATTCACGTTTCTGCCTGTTTCACTCTCTCTTCCAACTCTCACCCCCCTCTCCATTTACTTACACAAATCTCGCAGATACCCCAAGCAGCGGTGCACGCAGTACCAATCCTTCTGTTATGCCACATCTCGCAGCTTAGATTCTTTCGCTCTTTCTTTTAACTCTCCACGTTTCTGCCTGTTTCACTCTCTCTTTTAACTCTCACCCCCCTCTCCATTTACTTACACAAATCTCGCAGATACCCCAAGCAGCGGTGCACGCAGTACCAATCCTTCTGTTATGCCACATCTCGCAGCTTAGATTCATTCGCTCTTTCTTTTAACTCTCCACGTTTCTTCCTGTTTCACTCTCTCTTTTAACTCTCACCCCCCTCTCCATTTACTTACACATATCTCGCAGATACCCCAAGCAGCGGTGCACGCAGTACCAATCCTTCTGTTATGCCACATCTCGCAGCTTAGATTCATTCCCTCTTTCTTTTAACTCCCCACGTTTCTGCCTGTTTCACTCTCTCTTCCAACTCTCACCCCCCTCTCCATTTACTTACACAAATCTCGCAGATACCCCAAGCAGCGGTGCACGCAGTACCAATCCTTCTGTTATGCCACATCTCGCAGCTTAGATTCATTTGCTTTTTTTTTTAACTCTTCACGTTTCTGCCTGTTTCACTCTCTCTTTTAACTCTCACCCCCCTCTCCATTTACGTTTCTGCCTGTTTCACTCAGCCACGCAACGCCACTCAGGCACGCAACGCCACTCACGCACGCAACGCCACTCAGCCACGCAACGCCACTCAGCCACGCAACGCCACTCACCCACGCAACGCCACTCAGCCACGCAACGCCACTCACCCACGCAACGCCACTCACCCACGCAACGCCACTCATGCACGCCACTCACACACGCAACGCCACGCACACATGCAACGCCACTCAGCCACTCACTGCCACTCTGCCACGCAACGCCACTCAGCCACGCAACGCCACTCAGCCACGCAACGCCACTCAGCCACGCAACGCCACTCAGCCACGCAACGCCACTCACCCACGCAACGCCACTCAGCCACGCAACGCCACTCACCCACGCAACGCCACTCACCCACGCAACGCCACTCACCCACGCAATGCCACTCACCCACGCAACGCCACTCACCCACGCAACGCCACTCACCCACGCAACGCCACTCAGCCACGCAACGCCACTCAGCCACGCAACGCCACTCAGCCACGCAACGCCACTCACCCATGCAACGCCACTCACCCACGCAACGCCACTCACCCACGCAACGCCACTCACCCACGCAACGCCACTCACCCACGCAACGCCACTCACCCACGCAACGCCACTCTGGCACGCAACGCCACTCTGGCACGCAACGCCACTCTGGCACGCAACGCCACTCTGGCACGCAACGCCACTCACCCACGCAACGCCACTCACCCACGCAACGCCACTCAGCCACGCAACGCCACTCAGCCACGCAACGCCACTCAGCCACGCAACGCCACTCACCCACGCAACGCCACTCACCCACGCAACGCCACTCACCCACGCAACGCCACTCACCCACGCAATGCCACTCACCCACGCAACGCCACTCAGCCACGCAACGCCACTCACACACGCCACTCACACACGCAACGACGCAGCAACAAACACGGAGGAATAACACACCTTTACCGCACGAACATTCACATCAATTTGGAAAAAGCCCCGTTGACGCATGTCAAATGCAACGCTACGTCACACAACGTAGAGCTGCGATTGGCTAAAAATTACGTAACGCTCATAATTACATCACCATCAATTAAAAAATAGAACGCTAACATCCCTTACGTAACAAACGTAAAGGGAATACATTGCGTAATACCCTTTACTAGAACAGAAAAAAAAAAACTTTTAATTACATACACTAAATAATTTTAGAAACGTATACACAAGCCAAGTGCGACCAAAAAACACGTACGGCAAAACGGAACACAATCCATGGCAACAAATACACCGAAATAGCAGCCATTGATAAAATAAAAATCAAATGCAAGAAGCCAGGCAGAAAGTACATGCGAGCAGAGAGACCTAATAAAATAATTACATTAGCTTTACAATAAGCAAATCAATAAACAAAAGTATAAAAGTCACAAAGACACGCTTCAATATTATGCAAATTAATTTGTCATTACCTGTCCATCGTAGCAGCTCATTCCCTGAAATAAAGAAAATATAAAAAAGAAAACACACAAAGAGAACATACACAGTGCATACATAAAACTTTTCACTACAACAATAAACAAACAAAAAAAAAAACTGTGCACGCACTACCAATCCTTCCGTTATGCCAGATCTCACAATCTTCCATCACACACGGAGCTGCTCCAGCACAGGCAACGGCAATGCAAGCTTCACTCAAACACGGAGCAGGTACAGCACAGGCAACAGCATTCCCTTACACATGGAACAGGTACAGCACCGAGAGCTGCAGTGCAATCTTCCCTCACACATACATCAGGTACAGCACAGCCGGCAGCAGTGCAAGCTTCCCTCACACACAGAGCAGGTACAGCACAGGCAGCAGCAGTGCAAGCTTCCCTCACACATAGATCAGGTACAGCACAGGCGGCAGCAGTGCAAGCTTCTCTTACACATGCAACAGGTACAGCACCGACAGCAGCAGTGCAAGCTTCCATCACACACGGAGCAGGTATAGCACAGGCAACGGCAATGCAAGCTTCACTCAAACACGGAGCAGGTACAGCACAGCCAACAGCAGTGCAAGCTTCCCTTACACATGGAACAGGTACAGCACCGACAGCAGCAGTGCAAGCTTCCCTCACACATACATCAGGTACAGCACAGGCAGCTGCAGTGCAAGCTTCCATCACACACGGAGCAGGTACTGCACAGGCAACGGCAATGCAAGCTTCACTCAAACACGGAGCAGGTACAGCACAGCCAACAGCAGTGCAAGCTTCCCTTACACATGGAACAGGTACAGCACCGACAGCAGCAGTGCAAGCTTTCATCACACATACATCAGGTACAGCACAGGCGGCAACAGTGCAAGCTTCCCTCACACACGGAGCAGGTACAGCACAGCATACCCTCAGACCCTCACCCTCAACACCTCACCCTCACTAACTTCACCCTTATCACCTCACCCACAATTCCACACCCTCACTCACCCTCACCATCACTCACCCTCACTCACACTCAACACATCACCCTCATCTACACTCAACATCACCATCACTCACCCTCAACATCTCATCCTTAACACCTCACTCTTAACACCTCACTCACCCTCACTCATCCTCAACAAGTCACACTCACTCACCCTTAACACCTCACCCTCACCCTCAATACCATTCAACACCTCACCCTCACCTTCACTCAACATCACCCTCACTCACCCTCAACGACTCACCCTCAGTTACACACACTAACACTCAAAAACGCAACAGCACTCTGCCTCTCCATCATTCACACTCTATCCATCATTCACACACTATCCATCTTTCAGAAACTCTGCATCATTCACCCACTCACCATCATTCACCCAATCTCCATCATTCACCCAATCTCCATCATTCACCCAATCTACAGCATTCACCCAATCTACAGCATTCACCCAATAGACAGCATTCACCCAATAGACAGCATTCACCCAATCTGCAGCATTCACCCAATCTGCAGCATTCACCCAATCTGCAGCATTCACCCAATCTGCAGCATTCACCCAATCTGCAGCATTCACCCAATCTGCAGCATTCACCCACTCTGCAGCATTCACCCACTCTGCAGCATTCACCCACTCTGCAGCATTCACCCACTCTGCAGCATTCACCCACTCTGCAGCATTCACCCACTCTGCAGCATTCACCCACTCTGCAGCATTCACCCACTCTGCAGCATTCACCCACTCTGCAGCATTCACCCACTCTGCAGCATTCACCCACTCTGCAGCATTCACCCACTCTGCAGCATACACCCACTCTGCAGCATTCACCCACTCTGCAGCATTCACCCACTCTGCAGCATTCACCCACTCTGCAGCATTCACCCACTCTGCAATTTGAGGAATGTTAGGCCATTTTCTTACACATAAAGAAATTTCAGGACGGAAAACAAGGGGGTCGACGGAGTATAGCATCAGATACGTTAGACACAAAAAAAACTTAACATCATTGACCTAAAAGGATGCAAGGATGTTAATCAGTCTTCGGGCCAAAAAGTAAATTTAATTCGTACGATATTACAACAATATTACACAAAGGAAACAAATACAAATATGTGGCAGGAAGCGAGGACGAGGAGATACAAAGACACAAGTGAAACAGGCAACTTTTTCGCCGGGCAATAAACAAGCACTATTCATCCGGAGAATGGGACGGTTTAAAGACAGTAGTCAACAGTTACACAAAAAACCGGACGCATACAACAATAGCACTTCTTCTCACGGAATTCCGTCTAATATAAAGCAAATATGACGAAATAAACAAAAATTCAGAAACAATCAAATTTTTCAGAGGGAAATAAACAAGAACGATTCATCCGGAAAATGGGACGCATTGAATACAATAGTCGAGATTTACACAAAAAAAGAAACGCTTAACACAATAGCATTTATCCAGACGGAATTAGTTCAAATACAATAAAACATATTACGAACATAGAAAGAGTCAGTCACAAAAATCTAACGAAAAATACATTAGTTCACTGTACATGTCGTTCATACATTGCTAAAAATACTACAGTCAGCAAAGACACAAAGTTTCATTTCATACTTCAAGTACGTCAATAACAAATTATCCGACTACTTCAGCATCACACAAAAAAATAATAAAAAAACAACTTACATCAATATATTACAACACATTTACCACTTCGAAATGAAACAAACCCCTTTTGTATGTCAAATTACCAAAAAAAGGACATTAATACATTACATTACAGTTTAACAAAACATATGCATTACACATCGGCAATAAAAAACACTACTTTATGTTACATTACAAACATTTACAAATATTACGAGTGAATTAAATAAATTTAGCAAGTATTTAAATTTTACATAGTATATATACTACATTACATTACATTAAAATAAACTTAGGAATACATTCTTACCTGTCAAACGACGCAGCAACACCACCGGGACAAGAACACGCCTTCCGCGCACCAACATTCTCGATCAATGGGGAATTCAACGGTTGACGTATGCAAATCGGAACGCTACGTCAAAAACGTCGCGCTCCGATTGGCTAGAAAAATACGTAAACAAAAAACACACACAACTCAAAAATAAACTAGACCGCTAAACATAGCAGACGTCGACGTGACGCTATACGTCGGCCATTTTAAAAAAAAAATAAAAACGAGACTACACAAACATGTTACAAAACATACACATAGTTAGTACAATACATACACATTTAAAATTACATACTAATATACACATAAGACTGAAGTAATACAAAGGGGACACCTTTAGTTACAAACAACACATTACTTAATTATTATTAACATATACACACACTCTTAACATCACCCTCACACAACAAAACTATCACACTCTTTCACACACGCTCAGTAACGCTAAAACAACCACGCAACGCCACTCAGGCACGCAACGCCACTCACGCACGCAACGCCACTCAGCCACGCAACGCCACTCAGCCACGCAACGCCACTCACCCACGCAACGCCACTCAGCCACGCAACGCCACTCACCCACGCAACGCCACTCACCCACGCAACGCCACTCATGCACGCCACTCACACACGCAACGCCACGCACACATGCAACGCCACTCAGCCACTCACTGCCACTCTGCCACGCAACGCCACTCAGCCACGCAACGCCACTCAGCCACGCAACGCCACTCAGCCACGCAACGCCACTCACCCACGCAACGCCACTCAGCCACGCAACGCCACTCACCCACGCAACGCCACTCACCCACGCAATGCCACTCACCCACGCAACGCCACTCACCCACGCAACGCCACTCACCCACGCAACGCCACTCAGCCACGCAACGCCACTCAGCCACGCAACGCCACTCAGCCACGCAACGCCACTCACCCATGCAACGCCACTCACCCACCCTCAACCCCTCATCCTAACTCGCAATAACCCTCCCTCACCCTCACCCTCACTCACTCTCACTCTCACTCACCCTCAACACCTCACTCACCCTCAACACCTCACTCACACTCAACTCCTCACTCATCCCCACCCTCACTCACCCTCAACACCTCACCCTCACACAGTGCAATAGGTCTCGTAGGATTTTTAGTTACAGCTTTTACAATTGTTTATTGCTTTTTTGATTTGTAATTCTTTAGCATTGGCAAAAAAAAATAAAAATGCAAAAGATTTACAACAAAAAACCCATAAACAATTCTAAATGCACTAACTCTAATGCTGCGAGACCTATTGCATTTCCAATGCTTGTTGTTTTTTAAACCTCCTCAAGTGGTGGATGTTATTTTATGTGCCAGCAAACACTCCACAAAAATGGTGTACTTTAGAAGATGCGTGAGCTCTTTAGGTTCTGTATGTACAATTCAGTTAATCCTTTTCTACACACTTATCAATATCCTGTGATTCACCCTGTCTTTAGGACAACAGGGATTTACAGTGGACACAGTTAAGGGCTACTTATCAGCATTTTCAGCCTTTCTCTGTTTTCTGACCAGCCGTCTCTGTTCAAGTACTCGAAAGTCATGAAGTTTCTGAAGGGCCTCAAAGCAAGTTTCCCCCTTCTCCTTTCATAATGCTGCTGTGGGACCTAAATCTTGTTCTCATGTTTTTAATGAGTTTCCCGTTTGTCCCACTACACAGTTGCCAATTGCGATTGCTTACTCTCAAGATGTTTTTTCTTGTAGACCTCAATTCGGAGAAGCGTGTTAAAGAGTTGCGGGTGCTGAAAATAGAGCCAAGCTTTACTGCTTTCTTTTCTGATGAGTTGGTTCTCTGAACCTGGGCTGTATTTCTGCCCAAAGTGGTTGTGTCCTTTTATTTATACCATTCTATCACCCTGCTACTTTCTTTCCTCCCCACATCCTAGGAAAGAGGAAGAGAGACTTTGTGAACAATACAGTACGTCAGGAGTTTGGTCAGCTTCTTTATTGACCAAACCAAGGAGTTCAGAGTTGGTATTCAGCTATTCATCTGCTACTTTGGTAAGATGAAGGGCAAGGTGGTGCACAAGAGGAAGCTGTTGAGGGGGATTATCTACTATATTAAGATATGTTATTGCTGTGGTTCACAAGGAACCTCCGGAAAGTATTAGGGCTCACTCTACCAAGGCAAAGTCTTCTACCTCAGCTCTGGCAAGGGGACTCCCAGTTGCAGAGATCTGCAAAGTGGCAACTTGGGCCTCTTTCCACACTTTTGCAGAGCGCTGTTGCTCGGACTAGAAAATGTGGAGGGAAGGTGACTTTGCTTACTTTGCACTTCAGGACTTCTTAGTTTAATCAATTATTCATACACCTCATGGTTGAATACTGCTTGGGGAATATATTCGAAAGGTGAGGAATCGGGCGAGGTGTGTCAGTGAGTTGCGGGTGCTGAACATAGAGCCAAGCTATACTGCTTTCTTTTCTGATGAGTTGGTTCTCTGAACCTAGGCTGCATTTCTGCCCAAAGTGGTTACGTCCTTTCATTTATACCATTCTATCACCCTGCTACTTTCTTTCCACCCCATATATTAGGAAAGAGGAAGAAAGACTTTGTGACCAAGATTTAGGTCAGCTTCTTTATTGACTAAACCAAGGAGTTCAGAGTTGATTATCAGCTATTCATCTGCTATGTTGGTAAGATGAAGGGCAATGTGGTGTACAAGAGGAAGCTGTTGGGGGGATTATCTAATATATTAACATATGTTATGCTGTGGTTCACAAGGACTCACTCTTCCCAGGCAAATTCTTCTACCTCAGCTCTGGCAAGGGGACTCCCAGTTGCAGAGATCTGCAAAGTGGCAACTTGGGCCTCTTTCCACACTTTTGCAAAGCGCTATTGCTTGAAAATGAGGAGGGAAGGTGACTTTGCTTACTTTGTACTTCAGGACTTCTTAGTTTAATCAACCATTCAAACACCTCCTGGTTGGGTACTGCTTGTGGAATATATTCAAAAGGTGACGAATCCGTATGTAGAAGTATCCATCAGAAGAAAAATTTACTTACCTTCTGTAATTATCTTTCTGTTGGAACCTCTCTACCTGCAGATTCCTCACCGACCCCTCCCCCCCCCCCCCCCGTTTTCTTGACTTGTTATAGAGCTCCGAGTTCTATAAATGGTACTGTACCTTACTTAGTTCATGTCGGTCTGATCATGTTCCCCTTAAAGGTGTATAAAATGGACGAGAAACTAATGTCAGCGCGCTGGTGGGGGTGCTTTATTGCTCCACTGGTGACACAAGGGTGCCACTTCCGGTGCCGAGACAGAACCAGCACCCCTTACCGGAGTGGATAGCTATTGAGAAGTTTCTGGATTCAGTCTCATGCCTGGTATATATAAAAGTTAGGAATCTGTATTTTTGTTTTTAACCAATTTTATTGAGTTTCAGTAAGCATATAGCACTTCACGGCACATTGGTAGGCAGTACATCTACATCATTGCTCATTACAACTATAGGCAGCAAGTAACATGACAAATCATTGCAAGTGTACAACGACAGTCCTGGACTTTATCATTGGTGTTGCTGCGATACGTTAGTCCAATATACAAACAGTGTAATGGAGGGAGGGGGGATATGCAGGTTGATCAAATATATACCAGAAAGAGTATTACAGAGGTAACTTTTTCTTTAGGAGGCAGTTCCTTTACAGGCAAGGCAGGTACTCTGCTTTGGCAAACATTCCCTGCTGCTCCTTGCTTCCCATTAATTCCTTGCACAGAGAGTAGGCAAGAGAGGCAGCGGTGTGCAAGCACAACAAAAGTGCTGCTGTTGTCGTGTCCGCTGCCCTGCCTTGCTTACTGCCTGCTGCAAGACGAGTTTGCTTCTGCTACTGTAGTATGTATGTCCTGCCAGGGTCGCGAAGCTCTTTGAAAACCATACTGTTGAAGTGAAGTGCCTGGTTTAATCATGTTTTAGAGGGTAGGTTTTCTTTCAAATCAGTGATGAATGAGGCAGACTGGTGACATGGCATGCCTGCATCTTGTTCTTTTTAGTTACCATCCTTACCTCTTTCAGGCTCATCTTCAGCAGAGCAGACAGACCATAGCTAGCGTGCTTCGTGGTGCAGGGGACAAGATGGACTCCAACCTTTGCTTCCCATCCTCCTTGCAAGGTAAGATGGGTGAATCAAATCAAATACTTTATTCGGCCCTTAACGGCCCATTAAAGTCACAGAAAATGCAATAAAGTATTACATTAAAAACAGATTAAAAAGAAAAAAGAAGAAAAAAAACACATCTTTCTACCATAAACATTCTCATTTGCAAAAGTGCATTGAAGCTGATATATTAGTGGGCCCGCCCTCACCCCCACGGGATCACCAAAAGTACATTTTAAATATCACATAAGAATAAATAAATATTAAATACAACAGAATGTAAAAGAGTATATGCAGGGAACACAGGTAAGACAGGTAGTGTTCAAAGTGGCATTCCATTTGATAGCGGTGGACAGTTCGAGGTATATTTTGTTGTTGTACTTTGAGGTGTAGTCTAGTCTTTACTGATTATGGTTCAATAGCAGATTTGTCTTTCCTGCCAGTAGGTGCTTCTTTGCCATTCCTGCGCGCTCTCTCTTTGAGGAAGCAGTTGGAGTTTCACTTGAATCCCCCACAGAGCCACTTCTCTATTTTGTTTTGGGAACGGGGATATGTTCTCTGTTTCAGGGCTGTTAAGTGCACTTTCATGTTCCCCAGGATGTCCTCTGTTAATGAGATACTTTGGCAACTTCGGACAGTCTTGCTGATTAGTCACCTTTTCCCCCACATATCCAGTCTTTGATGTCAGTTCCACTCTGGACTCTGATAGCCTTTCAAAGAGTTCCAAAGGAGACTTCTTTTTACTCATGTTAAACCTCTCTTGCTGTGCTTCTCTCCTCCTCCTTTATTTTTTACATAACTGAAATCATTTTAGGCTTTTGTCTTTACCCTTTTGTCTGCCCACCGTATCTTTTATGTTTTATGATTTCGATGATTACAAGTATTTCCCAGTAGAGAGCTGGGATGGGTGCCACCCTGTATGCGCTGGCCTTCCTACACAATAAGCAGCTTTCACGCTGGCAAGATGGCAGAATAGAAATGCTATGGATCAGTCCTGCACAACCCCCACATTATGACACAGAATGTGCCCACAGAGAAATGTGAACAAAAACGGCAAAAAGTACCTGTGGATTTACATCCCGCACATGAATCTGCAGACAAAATAAGCGCATGGCGCCTCTGCTACAGTAGAAAACTATTGCGAATGATCCTCACTGAATCACGCGATTCATGAGCATATACGGGAATGAGCGCGAACTGATGGCTGTGAGCATGTAGCACCAGGGCACCTCACTGCACACAGCTAATTTTCATGACTGGGGCAATGATCAATGCTATACAACTTAAGAGAGGTGAAAAGAACAGTAATAGGAGGTGCAGTAACGTCAAGACTTGCGGGGGGAGGATCGCAACACCGGCTAGTATTTCCCAACTTGGTAAGTGCTCTGCAAGCGAAGAGTTGAGCTGAACTATCTGGGAAGACTTAACTAGGACTTGACTAATACATAGTGCCAATATCGACAACACGCTCCCCATCACACACACAGCAATCTCCTGATGAAATAAACACACAAGACACCTTTTTCATGGAGAAAATTGCATACCGAAATATGCCAACATGGTGGATCCGCTTACGTGCTATCCAAGGGCAGACAGCCACTCTGCTTCCTGCCCACCTGATGATCCAAATTGCACCGTGGCACTAACCAATCGGGGCGCGCCGGACCCCTAGGGGGTTCCCACAACACTGGGCTGTCGCGTGTGCCATCATGCGGCACTAAGGCGGCTGCCCTCCTATGGGGCCCCCTGCGTGGTCCGCGGGCAGCCACAGAGCCGGGGTAAACAGGTGCAAGAAAATACCAGTACAGGGTGAAATCTTGGTCAAAGGACAGAAAACTAAAGCTGTGCAGCAAAATAAAATAGACCAGTATGCAGTAAAAACAAAAATGGGCTCAGCAGGAAAACACTGGTGTGGCAGCAGTAACATAAACTACATGTGGAGCCCATTTCGGCTCAGATATTGCAAGCAATTTAAAGTTAAAAGCCGGCACTAGAAAACAAAATAGATGTTTGTCCGTAGAGGTTAACTTGCTCTGGACAGATTTATGGAAAGCTGCAGACTAAAGGACGAAGAAGCAATAGGGAAAAGCCTGCAGACAAATGTGAAAACACTGCAAAACAAAGTATGAATCCTCTCTGAAATGACTTATCATTGAGAGCAGGCCAGAAAATGCAGAGGGAAGGACGGGAAGGAGCAGCCTCAGATTCCTGTGGGTCACAGAGCCCGCGGAGGGCCAGTATATAGACTAGTTCTTTGATAAATGGATAATAGAAGTCCTAAAGCCATAGGCACTAACATCAATGCCCTGTTCTGGAGCACCACCAGGAGACATCACTGCCAACATACTTCACTGTAGGGACAAAGATTTAATGTTGCGAAATGTAGTACAATCTGAATTGCCACACTATTAAAATAGGGCTTTAATGGTATTCCCAGATTACACGCAGAAAGTCCATAAAATTAGTACATTTCAAGTGGTGAAACCAATGCTACCTGACCTGAACTTGAAGTATATGCTGATGTTTCATGTCAAACTGAGTCATACATGAGGGGAAACACATATTTATGGAGCCAAATGAAGTGTGGGAATGGATGGTAGAATGTGACTGGGCTGGGCTACAAACACCACAAACAAGAGATAGAGAAAGACGATGGCAGACTCAGACGGCAACAGTAGAGACAGCACTAAATACAATTAACAGATAAAGGAAAGCCTCCAGATTGGTTTGTCAGGGAAGATGGTACACTGGATGCCGTAGATGATCGGATGACGGGTAAGGCTGTGGTGGAGGAAGACAAAGAAGAACAGGAAGGGATACCCAGTATGTTACAGAAATTAAGGAAATGAGCCAAATCAACAGACCTGGAAATGAGCAAGAAAGAGGCTGTTGGTAACATACATTAAGCAAACAAAGTATACTGTGGGACTGATAGGGGTGGGTTAATAAGGATTGAAAAGAGTTCTGGTACATGAAAGACATTTAAAGCAGAGAAAGTACTGAGGTCGTATACTTGGCGAGGGTTAGTAGAAGGGATTGGTTCAAAAGGGACTTAGCTGGGAGGCTGTACCTGTTGGCATGATGCCTGCTGGAGGGTGTAAAAATTAGCTTGCACCGAGCTTTGGGAAACCTCTCCACAATAGTCTTTTGTAACTGTAGGCAGTTATATGGATTGCAAGTGGTAGGTTAAGAGTGAATTGTTGGATTATTGGAGGGTGATATGGATAGAGAGACGTGTGGGTATAGCCAGGACTAGTTTTTCATTGCACCAAATTGTGGGTGAGGAGATGAACAGTCAAAGTGGTTTGTTAGAATGGTTATCTGGGGATCGTATGTTGAGAGGGAAACAGTTACTTTAATGCACACTGTATAAAGAACACAGGATGATGGCAACAATGGATTTTAGAGATACATTGGGAATCACTGCACGTATAGGAGAAACAATTAGAGCGGGGGCAGCAATGGACACTGGATGGGATATATTACTGAGATTATAACGTGGAATTTTAGAGCTCTAAATAGTTCGAAAAAATGACATAGAATTCTGACTTAGTATAACCATTATCCTTTTACAGGAGACACATGTGAACGAGAAAGAAGAGGGTAAACTGCATAAGAAATGGAGCGGGCAGATGTTCCTGATTACCTACTTCAAGTGCGCTAGAGAAGTGACAATGCGGGTGGTCCATGGGGTACCGTTTAGGCATAAGTATACAAAGACGGGCCTAGACAGGAGGTATGTTCTGGTGTGTTGAATTATGTGCACCAAACACAGACAACCAAATGTTTTTGTCGGGGCTGATGAACATGGTCCTATTGTTTTTAAACGCACTTGTGCGATGGGTGGGAGACACAAACTGTATTCTAGATGGCACCCTGCATAGGCACCCCTGTAAGTTGGATCGAAACTTGGCATGCCCGAATTCATGGTCAGAGTGGACTGGCAGACCTTTGGAGAGAGTTCCACCTGACTGCGACACTGTACTCTTGCCACTCATCAAAGCATGGCATATCCAGTCAGTCCACCACAAAAATCTTTACTTGGCCAATTGCGGGCATAAAAGTACAGATAATAAAAAACATGTCATAAATAAATAGAGCAGCATGTCAAGGTTCAAGGCCCATCCAGGGATAAAACAGTTAGTTTCGAGGATGGCACTAAATAGGGTACATACCAAGTATTAGATGCATAAAACTTATATAAAAAGGGCCGAAGGGTCTCAGACTTAAGATTACAAAATGTTAAAAAGTAAAACAAAATTAGGTCAGATCCTAGCATACAAATATGATAATGGTGGGGTAGCACATCCAGTCTACCCACCTGGATATTGATAACCCACGGGGAGTAGAGTGAGTTCGAGAGGATGGAATACCTACGGATATTTTTGTTGGATCACTGTCCATTGAAGTTTATGAATACCCACACAGAGATTAAAGCTAGAGGCATTGCAGGACAGTACTTCTTTGGGTTAGATAAAAGACAAAATCAATCTGTTCTTTGAAACTAACTTGATCAAGGCAACCCTGACTGGGCCTTAATCATATGCGATACATGATGTGAACAGTTGCTTGCTTTTTAAAGGCACAGTCCTTAGACATTGAAGATGGACTACGGACATTTTCACAATGTCCGAGTACATAATTTAAACTAAAAGTAGTGGTTTCCTTGGTCATTTTGTTAGGGACCATTGTTAATATCTATTATTGGCATTCCCAGATTTAAACAGGTGGAGGGGAATCACCTCATCATTATTAGAGCGTATTGAGTGTAGTGGTTCATCTACTTTAATATCTTTTCCCTCAGGGGTCCCATCGCTTCCAGCCCAGCATCCATCATGCTAGCCTTCCTCTCTGTAATCTCATCCAAATATGCACAGTTGCATTGAAACTTATATTTTGTTCAGGTCCCATACATCTGTTAGTAGGCTTCCCTTTGTCTCACTTGGCACAAAACAGTTCCTCTCTTGATGTCTGTGCATTAAACCCAGTCTTTTGTAGCCCTCTCTCACCAGCTGCCAGCCTCTTGAAGCATCCTTCCTGGCTCTCTACTCTTTCACATCCCATCTCCTTGTGCGACTGCTACTTTTGCCGCCCACCATAGCTCAGTGGCTCCAGTCCCAACTGGTGCCTACCCATTATCTTGTTGACTCCAGTCATGTCAGGGGAGGCAGGAACACCTCCTCAGAGAACCACTGCACTAATAATGATGAGGTGATTCCCCTCTGTTTAAACCTGGGGCTGTCAAGAATAGATATTAACACTGGTCCCTAACAAAATGACCAAGACAAAATATTATCCAAGCCAAATGGCACTTTTACTGTACAAGTAGCGTCTCTCAAAAACAAAACAATGGGGCAGGGGCACTCACAATAGTGCAGTCAGGAAGATAATAATAGAATAAAAGGACGCTTGATGGGGGAAAGGAGCCCCAACTGCCCTAGTGAGGCCATGTTGGCACAGTGGGCAGTTTTGAAGTTGAAAAATCCATTTGGATTATTAGCAGGCAAAGGGAAGCGAGCGTCCAAGAACTTGGCGAGTGCGCTTGCTCCGAGGTCATGGAAGCCACCACACTACTCTACAGTTACGGGCTCCGTAACCACCACACACCACATCATCTCCAGGTACCACCAAAAAGACGCAACATCGCCATTTTTTAGCTCTCTTTCACAGGCCATCACACTGTTCTGTACCAGTCTGTGTCTCGCGACCCTATCTACATTTCACTAGTTTGCACCTCCCTGAGTTCTTGTAAATCTCCTGTGTTTTTTGTGTGTTTGTGATCGGAGGAACAGACCATTTCTCGGGCTCTAAATATGTTTGAGTGCTTATGATGACCCTACTTTCTCCATAGGATCGAAACATCGTTGACTCATACTGACTGATGACATTGCATATAATCAATTTAAGGGGCTCTGCTGTTCTTTGTCGCCTAATAATGCACTTTGATCACTCCTATCACTTGTGTGTATCACACTTAAAAGAGCACCAAGGACGTGTGACTCCGGCACCCAACTCGTTGTTTATGGTTTTTGTGATACCCTCCTTGTACAATAAAAGTGCCTTTTGGCTTGGATATTATTTTGTCTTGATCATTTTATTAGGTAGCATTGGTAATTGACTCACTAAATATACCCAGGTCCTTGCAGTGTCTTGGGTTCCTCTGTGTATGTTTATAGCTACCAAGAATGGATATTAAGCATATTTCAGAGAGTTTCACAGGACCGCTCACTCCTGTCTGCTCTTGGTGGTGGTTTAAAAAAAGTCTTGAAGTCGTGAGTTGAGGAAATTGCCTATTAGGCCAGTGACAGGATAGAGACTGCAAGCTATCTGCATTATTATCTTTTACATTTCCTCCCTTTTATTGGTTTTGTGCAGCTTCTTTTGAAGACATTGAATCATCTGTGCAAGAAACTTCTGTGCAGCTCTAGCAAAAGACAAACCTGGGATGCATGGGAAAGAAAATGTCCAGGCGCAAACAGACAAATCCAAATAAAGTACTCTGTAAGTAACTCTACGAATGAATGAGAGAGTATTAAGAGAGAGAGGATGGAATGCAGGAGGCATGGAAATGAGAACTCTGGTAAAGTGAGCGCATGGCAGTTTGAGAAAGTGCAAACACTGCAGATTGGTTTCATGGAGGTGTAAGAAATGGGAACCTCCAGGAAACCTCAGAAAGTGAGTACCTCTGGAAGTGTGAGGAAAAGATGAATCTAGAAAGTGAATGAGAAGTTTGAAAGTCAGAGAGAAGATGTATTAAGTCTGAGAACTAAGGGGCTCATTACGATGGCGGAACGATCGCCATCGATCGTTCTGCCATCATCATGAGATTTACCCACCGCCATATTAGGATGGAGGTGGGTTTTGCAGCGGACGCAAAGTCCATCCGCCGCTTTACCGCCGGTGGCAACCGTTATGGTGGCGGTGCCTAGCAGGCACTGTCCGCCATATTAGGATGTGGGGATTGAAAGGCCTTTTGCCGCCATGGAAAGGCTGGCGGGGATTGGTTTTGGGGGCCCGTTGCAGGTCCCCCTTGTGTCTGGGGGAGGTGGGGTGAACTTGGGGGGTACCTATGGTACCTCCTTACATTTTGTTGCACTAAGTGGCAGGCACCGTGTGGTGCCTGCCATGTGGTGCAGTGAAATGGCAGACATGCGATTTTAACACCGCCGCAATGTTAAATTGCAGGATGTGACCGCCATGGTGGTGGTCACATCCTAATTTGATGTGCAGGACCGCCGCATGTCTGGCGGCTGGTCCCCAACACTGCCGGGATGGCGGGCGGACTCAGGTCCGCCCGCCATCCTAATGAGCCCCTTTATGTGAGAAAAAAAACAACATTACATGCTGAGAGAAGTGCGGTGGAAGGGATTGAAAAGAGAGACCATGAATTCACGGGGACGACTAGCTTTGAGAAAGTCTAGTTTGAGAAAGAAGCACATGAGCTGAGAGACCGAGAGAGGGGTTGGCCTAACGGATAAGGCGCTCGACCTCGGACCTGGGGATCTGGGTTCGAGTCTCGGTAACGACGCCAAAACCCCCTGTGATTCTGGGCAAATCACTTAATCTCCCCGTGCCTAAAATGAAAGTGTGTCCTCATGTAACGTAACTGGTGCTATGTAAAGCGCTCTGATAACTGATTCGGTTCGGTTCTAGTTCGCGCTATATAAAACTCTGCAAAAAAAAAAAACATAGACTGTGAGTATATGTAAGCAGGAAAAAAATATATAAAAAACTAAGGTAGGGTGATGGTGTCAGAGAAAACCCCAAAAGTAAATGTGAGGAATTGGAGTATGGTGAGAAGAATCCTGTGACCTTGTGTTTATAATGTGAGTGAGCTTGAGGTGGAAGAGCTGGACTTGAGAAAGAGGATAATGTTTTGATGGTGGAAACTGGGTCTTGTTACTCAGTAAATCAAAGCATACACTCCCGAAACTTGTGTTTAACATTATGACCATAGGTTAGAATCCTGACAGGTCCTCTAAGGCTTTCAGCGTTATACAGTTGATAAAATGAGTACCACTGAGCTAAGAAGCACTAAACAACTGTTATCACCAAGGAGTGAACGTGCACTTTATGAATACACCTTATGTTATGTTACACAAGGGGGAGTAAGAGAAGAACCCTGGCATAGTGGAAGTATACTGTCAAAGAAGAGCTCCAAGGCAGTGCATGACTTGCTGAAGGTGAGAACGTGAGTAAACATGGGAGCAAAAGAGAGCAGATTTTGTTTTATTTATTTGAGGAAGAACTAAATGAGCGTTTTGACATGGGGACTACATGGGATTAAAAGGGAAGCCCTGAGATGAATGTCCTAGGCAATTGTGAAAAGAGCCCTGAGACAATGATTTATGGTGGGAGAAAGATTTGACCCCTAACTTGGTGAGTACTTGGGATGGGAAACGTTATGGAGCTTTCATGTATCAAGTAAATCCCATGTTATCTTGCAAACATATGTACGCCTGATTATTTAGATCATGATTGAGGACGAGAAAACATATTTTTTGTGATGAGTGTTTATGGATCCAGCTAGAATTACCGTCAGCTGTACTAAAGTCATGCACATGCTAGTCTCTCTTACATGTTACTATATAAAACATAGTAAAAACAGTGAGCGTATTTGATCAAGGGCTATGTATTTAGCAAAGAGGAAGCTAGAAGGGAAGTATCAATGACAGCCCTTTAAAAAAATGGGCCAATTGTAACAAAATTTGAATGTTGGTATTTTAACTTCTATCAAAACTTTAGTCTCATATTCAATACGTCCCAGTGTTTATATGGCTTAAGGAGAAACGGAAGTGTGGCAAGGTGAGGAAACGTTCACATTGCAAGAGTGGTAAAAGCATGGCACCGAGTCTGAACACAAAAGAAAAGCATCAGCACAGGTGTTCAACAATTCAGTTACTTGAGAACGTCAGGGGAAACGTCACTAAAAAAGCGAGGAAAGGTGCTGATTTATGTATTAATTTTTAAAGTGCTACCTCACCAGGAGTAGCAGAGTGATGCACCTATATCACAGGAGGTAGCCAACGGGAAAAGGCATAGAAAACCTTGAACATTTCAGCAGGTATTCCCTCTACAGGTTGGTCTCATAAAGGTATAAAATGTGAGTGACAAAGGTAAATGGCTGATTTCCTGGTAGAGTGTACACTGCCTAAAAATGCCTGTTATGGAACATGTAGGAGCTTGGTGGACGATGGGGGCTCTGTATTTGAAGCAAATGGTTTTGAATATTTTTCTCCCTTTTGCTCCGAGTGGTATCCAGTGAAGGGCAGTGTTGACAGTGGTATCATGGCAAACATATGTTGCTCCTTTGAGTAGAAATGCTGCTGAGAGGAGAGTATTTTTCAGAGAAGCAAATATGGCTTTAGGAAGATCTCAGGAGGGTCTTGCCTTCATCCACATGCAATTGTGCCAAGGCCTGGATAACCTGCAGGAAACTTGAGGATGAATTGCTTATTGGATATTTGTGAGCAGGTGAAGGTGCAATAGGTCAGCTTTGGTAGCTTGGCTTGGCATTTTACTTTGGAGTTCACTGTAACGTCCTTGATTTAGTGGATAAAACCCGGTTTTGTGGGTTGCATTACTTATTTATGGGCATGACACACAACAACAGGGAAAGCTGTTGATCTTTAAGAGTGAATCTGAACAAACTGCACTCCTCTTACCAGGAAGTTATGAGCCCAGTGAGTTTATGAATAACTGATTTCTATGCATGCTTAAAGCCTCATACATAGTTGTCTATATAAAAAGCTACTGAGAAAGCCACTCATCTAGCAGACTTGTGTAGGCCATATGAACAGACCCAGAGCATTCCCCAGTACCTGCAGGGTAGTTGTCTCTGTCCTGCATTGCAGCCAAAAGCCTGATTGTTATTTTTCTATTTTTTTCTTAAAGTGTGCTGGTAGATATGTATTTGAAGGTAAGTGTTGCTCACTCACTCTATACTTTTTCCTCAGTAAAATAGATAGAGCCTGCTGTTAGATTTTAGATTTTCTGTGAGTCAAAGTCGAGTTTTTTCAGGAGTTGGGACGTGTGCACTTTAGAGTATGTGGTACATTTTCGTTGTAATGTGAGAGGCATCTATGATTTTCAAGATAATTTTACTGGCTGAATTTGCACATTCATTTAAAATAGTTAGCTGGAATGAGATCTTTTGAAGATTTGCTGGTGCCAATGTTTAATATTATGGCTGAATTGACTTATTTTGGGGTACTCTGTGCAGTAGTATGCTAGTTTCTGTTGTACCATGGTTGATTGTTGTTAGATGTTTTCTGATAATTATTATGTTTTTGGGGCAGAGGGTGGAAATGCCAGTTTGGGCGACGGACTAGAAATGTGCAGGTCCACACGCAGTTTGATTGTCACAAAGAGGTAAGGCAGGTGACTAGTTGCATGAAAGATCATTGATCCTTAGTGGGAGCTAAACCTCAGTGTACTCAGAGGTCTAAATGAAGCACCTGCCATGCTGTAAACAAGTGCTACTCTTCCCTGATACGATTGTATCTGTGCTGGAATGCCCTGCCCTCAAAAAAAGACATCACGGTCATGGACTTTTGTGGTCAAAGTAATTTGACTACCAAGACCAACAAGCTCTACAGCAGGCAGGATTTGGGGTATATATCGTAGCGTTCATGACTATCCCTTTGCCAATTATAATGCAGTTGGCTCAGGGGACGCTATTGTGTACAGCTGTATGTTCTTACTCTTTGCCTCCATGTTTCCAAAGAGGTCTTACAACCCATCTCTGTTATTTATGCTGGCTTCATAGTCCCAGAGGTCATTACCATCCCTCCACAAGGCCCTCCCATTCCGCTGTGTTTGACACTTCAAACACGGGTTCCGCAAATATCGTGGCAGGGCATCTCCGCGACCTGAGCCAGGCTGCCTTCACATCCAAACAAGAGTTTGGCCCAATGAAGAGATGCCACACAACCGGAATTTACACATCTTTAATGGAGGAAAAACAGTTCAGCAAATGAGGCAGAATCCCCCTCATGAAGTAAGAAGCCCAATGCGTTTCGAGCACTTCTGTGCTCTTGTTCACGGGTAGCGAGATAAAGAACAAAGGGGCAATTTAAAGGAACCTATATATGATAAACGTCCCGCCCTGGTAGGCGTATGCCTACTGGCAGGCTGGTACTTGTGGTTCCATTAGCAGTGAACTTACAAGTGGGTGCCTTTTGCATTCCAGTGAACTAAAAATTGTTCCTCCAGTGGGTCAGACAGGAGCAGTGCATCTCGCTGAGCTGGTCATGATCATCCCTCCACACGGCCCTCCCGTTCCGCTGTGTTTGACACTTCAAACATGGGTTCCGCAAAAATCGCGGCAGGGCATCTCCGCGACCAGGGCCAGGCCGCCTTCACATCCAAACATGAGTTTGGCCCAATGAGGAGATGCCACACAACGGGAATTTACACACCTTTAATGGAGGAAAAACAGTTCAGCAAATGAGGCAGAGTCCCCTTCTTGCAAGTAAGAAGCCCAACGCTTTTCGAGCACTCCTGTGCTCTTGTTCACGGGCAGCGAGAGAAAGAACAAAGCGGCAATTTAAAGGAACCTATATATGATAAGCGTCCCGCCCTTGTTGGCGTATGCCTGCTGGCATGCTGGTATTTGTGGTTCCATTAGCAGTGAACTCCCAAGTGGGTGCCGTTTTGCATTCCAGTGAACTCAACATTGTTCCCCCAGTGGGTCAGGCAGGAGCAGTTGGGTACTTGTTATATGTGCAGTTTATTCCTCAGCCTCTTCTGCTAGTACTAGTACTAGAAAGCAACAATACTTTCATTTAAAGAAGATTGAGTGCCCCTTCTCATTATTTTTTGCCACTGTTTTATCAGAAGTGTTGTGAAATTGCTTTGTGAAAAATAAATCATTAATGACTTTTGTGAAATATCATATAACCTGTTAGCTTTAGAACCTTTGTTAATTTATGATGATTTCCATTCTTGTGGCACGGATATGAGGCAGTTTGTGTAACCTTTTGATTGTGAGGATGATATTTGAATTCTCGGTTGACCTATGATGCAAATGTAGGAATGGCCTATCCTGATTACGAAGTAGAATCTTTGAAACAATCAGTCACTCACTTCTTGTTGAGAGTATCAACACCGACCTGGTGATCTCAAAGGTTAGTGAGCTGCAGTCGGTCCTTCATCACTGTAATGCCTTTTGCCAATCTGAAAATGAGTTAAATATCTTCACCTGGAACATCAATGTCATCTTCAGAAGTCGCAGTCCAAGAAGATAACTCTCAGAAAATGTAATAGTCTTATGCTGTCTTTAGGAGGAGAATATCCTTAAAGGTCAACCATTTCAGACAATTTCCACTGCGATAACCATGATAACTGACTTCTGCCAATTAAATTGGGGAGCCCACTGCCAGGGCATAGACTATGGTCCTCTTTGTAGGAAAAATGGCTTCACCTTAATCCAGTTCATTGCAGGTACTTTAGATGGTATCTTAAAGTTCATGGCACAATTAACTGAGGTAGAAATCCTTGTGTATTTCTGCAGATATTATCTTCCAGGGTTTGCTGCTTATCTCAACATGCCTAGACATTTTCTCCTTGGAAAAAAAGCGGTAGTCTATGGGCACTTTGATTCACTCGGGCATTTACATCCTCCAATTGGAAATCCTGCTCCCCAGTTGTATCTCAACGTGTTCGCAGTCTCTTCAGTATACGATACAATTAGGCAAATGGAATCTTCTGCTGTCCTTTTAGCATGGGAAACTGTTTTTTGTTGTTGCAAACACATCATCGGATCTGGTGAACTTGAAGACCTCAACTCAACCCAACTTACTTTTCCACAGAGACAAAGTGGTGCTGAGCACCATCACCTCTTCTGATCTTAAAATTTTGATGGAATCCTCACTAAGTAATTACTCTCAGTTTTTCAACCAATGCCATGTGTTTGATCAGCGTGGGAAATAACGTGGCCTAGATGTTTGTAGGTCCCTTAAGTTTTAACCTAGAAAGACTGACTGGTTTTAGAAAATCTAATCACATTTTTGTCACTTAGATGGTCGTACCATAGGCAAAAAAATGACAAGATGTCATATGAATGAACTCCATCATTTTGAAAATGTGTGCCATGATAGGCCTGCAGTCTCTCTTGGGTTTTGTTTATGTCAGCAAAGTATGGCGCGCAAGGGACTTTCCAGAGGCATGTACCTATTGCAGAAATTAGCTTGGCAGCCTGGTTGGCTACCTCAAATGCATTTTGTAAGCATTGCTCACTGGATGCATCCTTCCATAAAGCTGTAGCTTTAAGCCGTGAAGTTCTCTGTAGCCTGTTTGCTGGAAACTTTGTCTGGCATATGCTCTTCCTCTTCCCCCCTTTAATCCAGTTATCCAGGCAAATCAGGAATGGGCTACATGTGACAAAGTACTTTCTGAAATCTTCGACGCTTGGGAGTATCTGGTACTAGATCTGTTCACAATCGCCAAAAACCAGAAATCTCCACCTCCAGATACTGCCAACCAGGAACAAAAAAAATATTTTAATAGACTGATGAGGGAAGTTTCTGTACACATTCCCTCTGAATGGTTAATTGGTAAAGTGGTGTGTAAGACGTAACACATGAGTGTAAAAGTTGTAAGGATAGTGTGAAGCCTTGTTAAATTTCCTCCACGGATCTTTCTTTTTGGCTTAAACACATTCCCTCTGATACCACTGATTCCAATAGTCGTTGTCAGACAGACATAGTCCTGAGTAAGCGTGATCCTCATGGTGCCTTAATGACCACACCAATATTGGTTCACCAACCTTTTTCATCTTTCGGAGCAATCACTCATGAGGCTTCCATGCTGCCTGGATCTTTCCACATGTTCAGGAACCATTACCTGCACTCCAGCTTCCCAACCCTGAATTTGGTGGCATGGTTCCAGAACTCATACAGTGTGGACATCTAAACCTTCCTCAGGAATGTAAAGCCATATTAAAATAAGTCAAATGCCCATCAACTAGAGTTTTGTTTTCTTTCCAACTGAGAAATTCTGCATCAGGTGTATTAAGCAAAATATTAATCCAACAAAGTGCAAGGAAGAAGAAGTTCTTCTTTAACTTCTGTATTTAACCAGGTCAGACTTGCAGATCTCTTCATTATGGGTACGTCTTGTTGCTATTACATCTTGCAGGAAATGTCCTTCATAAATCCATGTCTTCCGGGTCCCTGTAATTAAATGATTCATTAAAGAAACCCCCCCCCCGTTAGGTTTTCTGCCTTAGGAATCCAATATGGTACTTTGTAAACTAATGGGCCCCCCTTTTGAACCTATTGATGAGGCCCCCTTGCAGCATTCACTAAGAAAGCCTACTTGCCTGGCATCTATCACACTGGCACACAGATTTAGTGAAATTCAAGCCTTAAGTTTCTAAGAACTCTACATAGTCTTCCATAAGGACAGGTTGATCATGGGCACACCCCAATTTTTCCTCCAAGATCGACTCTTATTTTCACCTTAATCAGGCCGCACCTCTCTACATTCCTTCTTTTTTTTAGGCTTCTTCCACTCCAGCTGAAAGGTCTATACACTCCCTTTTGTAAAGAGGGTTCTTTATGAGACAAACGACATCTGCAGATCTGACTGTCTGTAAACTAGGGACCTATTCAGAGAGATTTGTCCACATCTAAGCAGTCCTTTTCCAGATGGATTGTTTCTTGTATAGATCTCTTTTATCCGAAAGCAAATACAATCATTGCTGGGTAAACCCGAAGCACATTCTACTAGTGACACATCCTCATAACAGCAATTTGAATGCAGCTACATGGTGCTCAGTTCATACTTTCACAATGCACTATTGCCTAGATTCAGATTCCAGAGCCAATGCCCAGGTAAGGCAAACTTATTTGAGCAATCTCTTTACTTAGATCTAGATTTGTCTTCTTTCTACCACTGCTTGATTTTTAGTTTGGACTTTCTATTCTATTCTGTGCTTATGATTATCAGTGGAGATCTCCTCAAGGAGAAGGAAAAGGTGCTTACCTGTAATCCCAGTTTTCATTCAGGTGATTATCCATTGAAATCATTAGCAACCTTACCTGCTCCCCGGTGGAAACACAGACTAATAATAGTCAGGATCCTAAGTCTCTGATAAAATAATGGAGCAGCTGTTGCTGACAACTTATTATGGCATTCAAGTGGTATGTGCTCCCTTAAAGGAACATCAATGGATTTCCGGTCTTTTAAAGTAATCTCACTAAATTTCTCTAATGTTCCCTCACTTCTCTTTTAGAAAGGTTTGTAAAAGAGTTTTTTCTTGCCACTATTCTTTATGTAGGGATGTTTTTAAATTGAAATTTGCTGGGATTTTTGTAAAGAAAAATAACCAAAAATAAGCCACCATGGCTTTCAAAAGGCTATCAAAAAGATTTCACTTGTAAAATAAAAATTAGTTTTTTTAAAGAGCATGTACATATTTTTATTATCTTATAACGTGCCTAGGTTGTCCCCCGCATGCTTGTGATTTCAGTGGGAATTCCCCAGAAGAAGAGTAAGGATTAGAAGTATAGCAACGTTTCCTTGTCTTTCAGTTGGATGTTAATGGAGAGGGGGTTTGCTAAAACATTTTACTAAGTAACATCAGATTCTGCTGCACAGAGAAATAAATAATGCAAAGCATTAATGTCACATGCATGCATAGCCTGCAGGTTGTCTGCGGTCAGATGAAGACTGTGCATGGAACCGCCATTGATGCAGCGTGTTGCTGGAAGCTATGCCTGAAGCCTAGCTTTGGCGTCTGCACGTCTCAGGCTGTTCTAATGTTTGTGTGATCATCGTTTCCCAGAGGGGTGTTTTGTGATCAGCTGGTTGGCGCATTTGACAGTGGAGCTGCACTATCTGGAAGTAGGCATAGGAGGCAGATCTTGGTTTTCGTACTCTCCTGTTTGACCAATGACTTGATTCTGAAGGAAGAGGCATGGTCAAGCCTATGAACTGCCCTTCCCATTACAGCGGATCGTGCAGAGAACTCTAAGGGGCATTGAGTCCAAGAAGAAGAGTGTGTTTTTCCTGTGATGTGACTTCCTTTTTTAATCACCTACAAGGACGCAATAACAAGTGGAAGCTGCTGACCATTTTCGGAAGAGTATATGGAGGATAGCCTCACTCAAACGTGCAATGAGAGGGCATGCTGCGATCTGACTGGAGGCCTGCCTGCTGCGCATTTAACTGGCGCCTGACCTGCGAATTGATTCCAATGCCAAACATGAAGAGGCTAACATGGAGAACAGGGAAGCTGAATAATGGAAATACCAACGTATGAGACACAGGTAAATGAGCTCTTTGGTCGGCCCAAAAGAAGTGCAAACAGCATCTTAGAACAGGAGTCAGGGTGCAAACCCATCCCAGTTGTCAAGCCTCACAAAGAGATGGGGGTATTACATATTACATAACAGTGACATTGCTGTATGACGCAGAAGCGCCAGCTTGGTGGTGGTGGGGGTGGGTGGATCCCGATCTGGCACTTACAGTGATTGTCTCTAACACAAAGTGCACCGCGAATGTGTAGCAAGAGTCTAGACTTAGTGCACAGGCTCTTCATTGATTGATCTACTGTAATAATCATCCAAGATCTATATAATAGTGCAACAGTGTTCTCGTCTTACTGTTCTCACCTCTGTACACTTTCAACAAATGCAAAACTAAAATAAGTGACCACAAATAGAAAACTAACATTTGAGGCCAGAACCACTACACTGGCCACAAAAGGGGGTCGGGGATGTCCAACAGGCTAAACTGGGGACACCACTGGCCAGTCCGGTTCAGTCAGTTCAACTGAGGTACGTATGCTCTTTTGCTGGAAGTGAAAGACTGCTTGAGGTCCATTGATGGTCAAATAGATGCAGTGAGACTCTGCCTTGAGCACATGAAACAATGTGTTGATAAACGAAATATAAGATTGGAGCAGAGTATCACAGATCTAGAAGAATGGGCTTTCATCTCCATCTAGCAGATCCTTGAGAGAAGGGCGGACGCACTCAGATGCGAGTGTCAGGGAAATGACAGACTTCATTGATAATAACTGATATAGCTAACATGCTGGAGGGATGTCTAAGGGGTCAGTAGTGGTAGATGCAGGCTGAATAAATTGGAGCTTTTGCCTAACTCAAGATCTGGCTTGTGGAGTATGTGAATTTCCCGCTCCACCCCTCCCCCTTTTGTTTTAGAGTCTCCCTCGCCTTTATTGATCATTCTGTCTCTTCGGGCTGGGGTGGTTTGTCCTACTTCAGCTACTGATGTGCATTTGCACTACACAAAGACGCCATCTGATACTTGACTGAGAAATGCATGCCATTGTTTGCGGTATGTTTTTGGCTGCTGGTTTTCAGGGGCCCCTGACTCTGCACAACAGCTTCTATCACCTATAGTTGCTAACGTACGGTTTGGGGTGTATCTGTTTGGGTTTTTTAGGGTTCACTGATTGGGTCTTAGATCAGTGTGGGAGGGTGGGAATGTTCATGTTTAATTTGATTGTTGTTTCACATAATGTGCAAACTTAGATTGGACTGGGAATGTGATGTGTGGGACAATACATTACTGTAGGCGCAATGCTCCTGATACCAGTAAAATCTGAACAATGCCCACAGTCCTAGCCTGGGCACTGCACTGCCCTGGAATGTGAGGAGGCTGCACAACATTAAGAAAGCCAGACAGGTTATTGCTTACTTTAATAGACATAGTATACACAAGGCAGTATCACAGGAGATGTGTTTACCTCTGGATAAACCGTGCTATTTGCTGCTTGATGGGGCACCAGTAGATTTTTGGCATCCAATAGTCCGTACTCATGTGGGGTACCTACCTTCATATGACCCTGTACAGCACTTCGCTGCGTTTTGGCTAAATTCGGACTATAGGAATACCATACCCATACATCTGTAGACTTCAAATGCGGCACAGTCATACTAGACCTGGCGGGACGATATATACTGCTTAATGGTGCAATATTTGACATACCAGTTGTCATGATTGTCTGTGTACTGCACACTGACATATTTGACCAAATATATGGTGCTTACAGGTGACTTAATGCCTGGCATATCAAAGCACAACGTTTCATCTCATTTTGTTCCGCAGTACATGGTGTGGAGGATTGAGTTATGGCTTTATTTAAAACATCTGATACCGTGGATGACATTGACACAGTACTACAGATGCCTTCTGATCACCTCAGATCCTGATATCGACATGTCCAGTAGGGCTGTAGAAGTTCCTATCAAAAGACCTAAAAGATGCAGTGTTTTGACGAAAGGCGTAGAATGCCATAAAATATTAAAAATAACCTGGGGCACAGTAGTGCATTATTCATTATGGGATGCTTTTAAAGTGGTAGTACGGAATAGCTATCAGGTACTACAAGACGTTCTACACTGCACAGGCGAGGACTGACCCCTCGAAAATGGTTTCACACTTAGAGGAACTCACTCACTGTGGCCCTTGGTGGATGCCACTGAAAGACAGCCCTTGGTAGTCCCATCAGTCTTGAAGACATCAGTAAAGCTATTGATTTGGCCATAAGCAAAGCCTCCAGATCAGATTGACTCACCGATGAGTTTCATAAGGCATACCGGGAGATATTCTTCCTGCTTCTTCTGACAGTATAGTAGGAGGTACTAATGAGGGGTGTGTTCCTGCTTCGAGTCGCAAGACAATATTAATAACCTTGCTGAGTGGGTTCGGGCACTGAGGAGAACAATGGAGACGCCCCCGGAGGCACAGTGGAGGTGGGGTAAAGTGTAGGAACGGGCCCAGTGCTCGCAGGAAGCTAACTGTTGTCTGATAATTTGCAATGTGTCATGGGTAACTATGTATCTCAGTGGGGCCTCAGGTCAACTAACCGTGCCTTAATGAGTCGGTCGATGTGCATATGTGATGTTTTGATGCCAAATGGGGGGATGTTATTGTCTGTTTATTTTCCACAAAATGACAAAAATAAAGTTTAAAAAAAATACCCTTGCTGAGACTGATAAGGATCATCAGGTGTGCCAACTGTACCATCTGTTTTCCCTCCTACATTTGGACATCAAAATCATTGCTAACCGACTGACTTCCCCAATGCTAGGTCTGGTCCTCTTGAACAAATCAAGGTTTGTGCTAGCAAAAATGACCCCTCACAACATCCGGTCAGATGCCTAAGGCTGGTCCACTCTACACCTGGGGTCTGGCTAATTATAATCAAGGCTTTATAATTTATGTTGATCCTTTAGGGGGTCTTTTATGGACTAAAAAGTATTTTGACTGCTCTGGCCCTTCCCTTGGTCCAATTTGGCTCCAGTGTATGCACTCTTTGAGGCATTGTATAAGCAGTTATAGCACTACAAACTTAGAAATAAATAAACATCCATGCTCTTTTTGCAATAATAATAAACCTGGTTAATCCTGAATCCGTTTTTTCAGAAGTTGTTAAAAAGTACAAACGGAAGACTGAATCTATGAATGCAGATAACTTACCTTTTTTTATTAAAAAGGCTGAGGTCGATCTTTTGCGAGTTTTCCTGAAATAATACGATATGACTTGAATGCTGGAATTAAAATATTCTGGAATAAGTCTGTGATCTTTCCACCGACAACCTGCACAGTTCCAGTGACTTAGGAGTACCTGTTGCGCTGGAGTGTAGAATATATGTAGCATCTGGGAATTAAAAGACACAGCTCTAAGATATAGTAATCTTGGACTGTTCTGGACATGCTGTTGAGAAACCGGCAGCGCATGCTGACATTTGGATTCGTCTCCCATCATCAATAGCGGGAAGGGTCGCTCTGATCAAAATGGCTGTTGTCCAAATTTCTGTATTTATGTACAAATATTCTTGTTTTGCACACCTTATTTGATAGTCTTTAGTGCATATTTCAAGGGGGGGGGGGTGTAATGCAGGTGTGGCTAAAGTACATCAAATCTAGACACTATACTTAGCAATGGTTTTGCGGTTCTAGGCCTGGGGTGCTATTGCTTAGCTGCTCAAACTCCCTTTGTGAAATACTGTTGCTATTGGCCATCCCTCATGCGTCATTTAGTTAAAGTGAATGAGTGACATGTTAGATAGGGGAACTCTACAGTCAGTGCTCTCTATAGACTAGTCCTATCCTAGAGAGTACCTGTGTACTGTCACGCCCACTAATAATCATGGTATGCCCTATGTAAACCATCTAGATTCTCTTTTGTATTTACCCAAGATCCCTCTGTTACAGAATCTGGCAATTTCTCTCACAACTGGGTGCAGGTGGCAAGAAATGACTGAGATAGATTCTGTATTGTACAATTAATTACAATCATTACAATAAAAGCCCCAAAGTTTCTTGGGAGTCCAATATATATTTAGCTGCTCATAAGTGGGTCATAAAATGGTGTTCTTCACGAGGCCGTTCAAAGCAACTTAAAAAAGATCATCTGCTTCCAATGCCTGTACATTTGTCTCTAGTTTAGGTTCCGGTATTAAGGACTTGGTAAAATGCAGTGTAGTAGTGAGATGCCTCCAGTGCCTAAGGTGCTAACCTTATCTCAAGTATAGGCATACATTCCAAAGCTAAGGCCTAGCTGGAGTGAAGTGTTAAGAGTGTGACGTTTTAACTGCATGTTGAGTTGGGGGGCCTACCATGAGAATAGAATACCTAACATCCCAGGCACTGGTCCCCTCTATTTTAGGTTCCCATGCTGATACTCTGGGGACGTGTAATATGTTTAAAGTGCATTAAGAGGCCTGCTTTGGAGATAGAGGCGCCTAGCCTCCATAGGCTTAAGGTGCTCTGTTTGCGTCTAATAAATTGGCTAAACTAAGGCCTAAATAAAGTGCAGGGGTTTTTGCTGCCTATTATCTTAAAATAGGATGGAGACTATTAAGTATAATGGATCAAAAGGCGTACAATGGGGATATTATAATGGATAAAAAGGCCTACGAAGGATGTAGCCTTGTCTGGCCCTGTGATCATAAAGACCTTGAGGGGGCGTGAAATACTGAGTTCGCCTATGTCCCCCAATGCCTCACGTGCTGGCTTATCGGATGTGCAAAGTCAACTCTTAATGCCCATATAAAGTGCAATGTTTTCAAACGATAATTTTTAGCAGCATTTTAAAAGTTCAGACTGCTTTGACGGAAGGCGCTAGTGCAGTTTTCATAAATTTCTGAAATCGAGCCACTAGCTGCAATGAGTTGCCTCTCAGACAGCCCTGCATGGCACATTGGCAGGTCCTGATGCTTAGTGTATGCCATATTGGCTGCAATCAGGATTTCCTTAACGGGAGCAGCTTTTCACAGATACAGAGAATGTGAGTCAGCGATTCCTCCCTTTTTGCACAGAAACGGCATTGTCTGTTGGAGTCTTCAAGGTTTACCCTGCCATCAGAGCGATTAGTCCAATCGTAGTCTCATCAGCTGTTTTTTCATGGCCTTACCAAAAGGCAGTGAGAGGTACGTCAGCAGGACCCCTGGTTCATACATTATTTCTCCAGAGCCTGCACATCCTGTTCCCTTAATATTAATTTTCCTTCCTTGACCAACAGTTTTGAGGTTAGGGACTCGGGGATGTCATGACCAAATTTCTCGAGCCTCCAAGACTTCCAATGCATGGTTTAGGTACTTATGCTATCCTGTCATGGGATTATTTATTACTTCCCAGATTACCTGTTGTAGTGTATTTTTTTCCTGCTTGGTTTTGAGGTAGTAGGTCAGGAATTTCACCCTTAGAATCAGATGCTGCGAAAACAGGCCAATTTCTTGCCGAATTTGGACATGCAAGGTGCAATTAGGCAAGGGAAAGACTCTTCTGTAGCAGGTGGATTGGGCCCTGTCTAAACAATTGGCCATCTTATCTCTGAATGTCAGTGCTCCAGAGGCGATGGTAGGTAATAATTTGCAGGCCATCACCTTTAGGAAGGTCTGTAGATCTGGATTCACTATTGAATTCTGCAGCTTGCAAAATGCCCATTCCAAGGAGTTTGCTGATGTCTGTTAGTCGAGGATGGGCAGAGCAATGCAGCCTCTGCAGTCCAGCTCTACCCCCCAGATATTTGTATGTAAACAATTTCGACTGCACTAAATCGAGTTTATGCCACTTCTATCTTCAGATTATTAGCTGTGCAGTAAGAGACAAGTGCATTGAAGAGTCTCTGCAGTCCTATCGGTTTCAAAATCAATAATAACCATAGCACCTGCATACTGGCGCGACTGAACGCTGGTGCTGGCCATGTTTGGTGGAAATGCCCTCTTCTTCTTAAGGTGCTCTGTTAAATAAATCTACCAAGTACAGTACTAATAGTAGTGATGTTAGTAGGCAGCCTTGCTTCAGGCCTTTATTAGTCCTAATTTTTACAGTGGTGGCCCACCTGGCGCTGACATTTATTTTTACCTAGGCGTTGGAATATATTACTATGATGGCTTTCAGTAAATGGGGTGGGATGTCCCAGGCATTCAACTTTGACCAGTGTCTTGATCTCGAGACACTATCGAATGCGGTTTGAAAAACTAGAAATCCAGCACAGAAGGCCTTGCCCTTGGAGGCCATGGCTACTTCACTCAGATAAGAGATGCAGGTTAGGTTATCTTCGATATGGCAACCCTATTGGAAGCCTGTTTGACTGGGGGGGTCATCTTTTTTTCTGCTACCCAGGTTTGTAGTTCCCTATTAAGATTGCTGGCGTAGCACTTCCCTGACGTGTCCAGGAGTGGGATCAGGCAATAGTTCTCTGGTCATGAACCAGAACCTTTCTGGCACAAGGGAACTAATGGTGAGCCTTTCCGTGAATCTGGTTGCTGACAGCAAATACTCTTGAAATGGGGTTAGGGGGAACCAGCATTACTGAGGCCCATCTGTATGTTATGGCTGGAATGCCACTTTGGCCTGGGGTTCTATTTGAGCACATTGCTTTAATGGCTGTCACCACTTGGTCCGAGCTTATTGATGCAAATTCCATTTGGTTTGGGGTCAATGATGTACTTTCCGCGTTGGTTCCCTGCCAAAGTGCTCCGACCGCTGTGCCACCTACAGCATGATCTACATATAGACTTTTGATGTAGAATTCCCATTTAGTGGGGGAGATATTAGCCATAATCCCCTGCTATTTTAGAGCTGGGCTTTTATAAATCCATAGCCAAAATTTCCTCTGGCCTTCAGATTTAATTATCAGTCCATCATCTCTTTTTAGGGTGAATAGGAATTTCCTGTATTTTAATCTTATCTGAACAAACTGGTTCTGCACCCCCCCTATTTTCCCCCTTATCACGACTGAGGTTTTTGAGGGCTTTATTTAGTTGTTGTTTTAAGGCACAGTTATTGAGTTCCTACTGCAGCTTTTACTAGTTATAGTTTTGCTCAGCCCAAGATCTTCGCTGGTGGCCTTCTTTACAAGGGATCCATCGTTCTCCTTTAAGTAGGAGGGACCCCAAGATGTTTATTTAAGTTTTTCATTTGGTTGTTTTTCTCGAGATCTCCGCTAGGAACTGACCCACTCTGGCCCCCTGCCCAGCTCGATCCTTCATGTTCCATTTTATTTTATTAATGGGCTCAAGTTTTTCTTGCCTTTCAATTAGATTTACTTTGGATCGACCAGGTCTTGGGGCCAGTACTTCGCATTTGAGGATAGCATGGTTGCTCGCCAGGGATGGAGCAATTTCAAATTTGCCTATATACTGAAAGTGGGCTACGGACACCCACGTGCAATCCTGGAAAACAGGATGAACGTTTGTAAGTAGCCAGTGCGTCCTACTGGAATCTACTATTTAAAATGCTGAGACCTAGCTGACTTAAGGTGGCTGCTAGAGATTTGCCTTGATTTTCAGACCTTTGGTATTGCATTGTAATTGGCGTAATATCCCATATTTCATTGTCCAGGTCTATGAGAGTATTATTTGGTTCTACACACATAAAGTCTCCCATGATGACCCACATTGTATTCGGGTGCAATGTTTTTAGATTTCTCAGTATTGGGAACAGTATTGTCAGGGCTGACTCTTATCTTAGCAGGGTGAAGGTATATGCACCCTATGATGAGAAAAAGGTTGGACCTAGCTCTTCCACTTCCTGAGGCTTGACCCTCCGACCTGTGATGCTGTTGCCAAAGCTTCATGAGTTGTGAAGTCATACCAGGGGGATGAGTGGAGTGCCCATGTTTCTTGGAGCGCTATAGTATCTTCGTAAGTCTGCAAATTGTGGTATTCTTTATTTCAGAATCCGTTAGACCTCTAATGTTCCATGAGCTGATTTTCAGTGTGGTCTGTGCTGTCTGATTCCGTGTGTTAGGGCCGGGTGTTTAATGCTATTGGTAACCATACCCAATCCATGGTTTGGCTTGCCGGGCTGTGCAACGGAGGCCGTCCCCTGCCCTGCTTGCCCTTTATTGTTAGCTCGCCTTCTGAAACTTCTGGAGGTTGGCTTCTCTTTTTGATGCCCCTTAGTACTGAGTCATAAGTGTTCTTTTGTCTACTTTGTCCTAGTGGTTGGTGACCTAATGTTTTGTTGGAGTTTGCTTCTGTCTGTATGACTAAAGCTGGGTATTTGGTCACTGTGGGGTGTGTCACTTTCAGTGTCAGTGGATCTAATGTCTTCCAAATCTGGTAGATTGGTGCAGAGTTTCACGAAATTTCCACTATTGAAGATATCCCACTTGCCTCTAGGGACGTATTCTGGGCAGAGGACTATTTTGTGGTTTGATTCGGTCTTAAAAATCTGCCTGCTGCTTTGAGCCTTGCCGGCCCCATATTCTAAACTGGGGGTCATCCCCCCACATTTTTGTTCTGGTTTATCTTGCTTCTTCGGTTTCTGGACTAGCTCTTTTGGAGATCCACATCCTTCCATGGATATCAGGAGGTTCTCTAACTCTCTTTTGTGTTCTCCCTTCTGCCCTGTGCTGACTGGATGTTTCAGTAGGTGCTCCAGAACATGGGGGGTTTGGAATTGTTTGCGTCCCAACTGTAGATTTATTTGGTACTATTGGTCTGTTGTCCATTCGTTGATTTGCCTATTCTGTGAGGGTTGGTGGATTGAATTGTGGGGACCATTCTGGTTCTATCAAGGTTTCCTGTTTTGGTGTACCCTTTACAGTGGCTTTTTCGCCTTCCCTGGGTGTTTCCTTTCAAGTTGGCTTGAGATCCATATTGGCTTCAGAACTGGACGGGTTGGTTGTTCCCTTGGGCTCTTGTTTATCTTGCTGTAACTAGAGCAGGAGATTCGATATTCTGTTTTTGTTGCCTTTGTTCACTTGTGAATTTGTTTTTGTTTTTCTTTGACAAGGGTATTTCCGCTACCTCCGGTGCATTGGTATCACTTTTCGGTGTTCTATTTTGTAGATTTGATGCAGTTGTCGGCATTGGATCTGGGACTTGATGTGTGTCGTTGCCTGTGGTAGTCTGCTTAACTGGTGGTTCAGTTTGTTTAAAATCCGTTAGTGTCTTAGCTGCCCCCCTTTCTTCCTATGGCTCTTTCACCAGACTTTGCTCTGTTAAGGAGATTGGAGCACCCACTGGGGTACCTACAGCTCCTGGGGCTTGCTGGCCTTGCTGCTGGGCAAGGGCACTTGTGGTGCCGGCTTCCATGCCTTCTCTTTTCAGATCCTCAGTCAAAGTGGTCATCATCTCTGGGTGAATTGCTGGTATTTCCAGTAGTGGCCCGCATGCGCACGTGCTTTGCTTTACCTCCATTTGTATGGAATCCTGAGCTCTAACTATTAGGTTGTTCCGGTGTTCCAGATTGCCATCAATACTTGTTATTAGAGTTGTGATGTCTGCAGGATGGAGTTTGCACCTTTAATTTATTTGCATGCAGCACTGCTACGTCAGCCATGGTACCTAGCGTTTTATTGATTTTTGCCAGCACCTCTGTATGCAGCAAAGCGACGGGCCACACTTCCACAGTGTCTGAGTTCAGATCTGGGTTCATATCTAGCTGTTGTTGTTGTTCAATGAATTGTACGCTTGAGAAGTTTGAGCACCAGCTCGACAATGAGCACCTTTTGCCATGCTGATCTGGATGACATCTGCATGAGCGGTCTTCACTTCTCTCTCGTCTTTCACGTCTCCTCTTCCTGCCTTCCCCATTGGCTGTTCAGGGGATATTTACGGGGGAGAGGGAGGGGGGGGCGGGGGGCGTCTGTTAATAGCTCCAAGGTGTTCATTAGAGCGTCTGCTGCGCTGGTCTTTCTTTTCCCAGCTAATATTATCTTCGAGCACAGAGATATGCAATTTGAATGGGTAGAAGTTTTCTCAATGGATTCTTTGCTCCCCCATCTTGCAGACAGAGTTGTATCAGGATACGCTCCCTTTTACCCATAGAGGTCTCAAGTTAATGGGGGGGTCAATGTTGCTGTCAAATTCAGCATCAGGCTTGGTATTTCACTCTCACTCCAGGCAGTCATTTGTGCCTACCATTGAGCCTACTTTGACCTTTTTGCTCTGCATGGGGCGATATGAGCGGTCACATGCCTTTGTTGACCTTGGTGTCCACCACAAAGTACCCTCTAATGTCATTCCTGCGTTCGCCTGGGGTGCGGAGGTCTTCACTGCCATCCCAGAGGGGATCGCCATTGAATGAGTCCAGGCTATGGTTATTTTCATTGCTGGTCGCTGTTTGGCTTGTCGACTTTTCGAGTATCCTATTTTCAAGTGTACTGCTGCTTGGCTTTTTGCTGTTTTCTGAGGTCGCTGGTGCACTTGTGCTTGACATAGTATGGTGCTTTATGTTATCATTTTCGTTGTGGCTTATAGGGAAAGCCTTTGCAGTAGTAATGGTGATGCCTTTTTCTCTTGCTCCGTCGCTTTCTGTCCTATCCTTATGTGCACTGGCATTGACTGTGGAATGTTAACAGTGATCTGCTGGCGCTTGTGAGGTGGAGCAGGAGGAGGCTGTTGGAGGCACATTTGCCTAAAGTTAAGATGTTGTCCTCCTTCCACTCTTTTTACAATCCTTTTGCCCTCTTGCCTGAGCCTAGGCCTGGGGTGGGGGTCCTGGGCCGAACTTCACTTAGACTGGACTAGGCTGGGCTGATGTGGCAATATGCAGGCTGTGGTTGTAGCTGGTGCTGGTGTGGGCCCGAACAAGCTGACCCCACCCCCACCCATGCAGCTCTCGCTCCTCTTGAAAATCTGCCTACTGGGCTGCCGAGCTATCAGCTCCCCCCCCAACCGAGTTTGTGTGCTTGTGGTGCGACCCGGCTGAGCTGGCGTAAAGGGCCAATGCAACGTGGCTGACTGTGTGCCTGATTAATCGCTGCGTAGGCCACGAGCCACAGTGGTAGCTATCAGGCACCAGCAGTTTTATGGCAGTGACAGCAACCGTGGCACACAACTCTGCTCTGCGTAGGGTGGTGTGGCGTAGCTCTTCCCGCTCCAACAGTCAAACAGAAATGACTGAACTAGGGCATTTGTATCTCAACATGGTCTTAATTTTTTAGAGCACTTCAAGGATAGAGGAGTGACGAGCCCTTTGGAAATCTTTCTGGCTTTCATGCTTCAACACACTATTAAGGCTCAAACCCCTTATTCCCAGAAAGTTCTCCTGAATCTGTACTGTTAAGCACAATTTCAGACGCATCACCCTCCTCCCCTTCCCAAGCAAGGTCATTGAGAAGGCCATCAATGCCCAACTCTCTGCGTTCCTAGAAGTAAACCACGTTTTGGACACCTCCCAATCCGATTCTGAAGCACCCACAGCACAGAGACCGCACTCTTCGCTGCCACCGACGACATCCAGCTCCCTCCTTGACTGGGGCCTCATCCTACTGGACCTCTCGGCCACCTTTTGACACCGTCTCCCAGCGCACCCTAATCACGAGACTCCACAATGCCGGCATCCGAGATAAGGCACTGGACTGGATCTACTCCTTACTAACCGGCTGGACTCGGCGAGTCAGACTTCCCCCGTTCCTCTCAGAACCTACATACAGAGATCAGCTGCAGAGTGCCCCGCGGTTCCTCCCTGAGTCCCACCATCTTCAACGTCTACAGGGCCCACCTCGCAGCCATCGTCAGAAGCCCCGGACTCAACATCATCCCCTATGCCGAAAACACCCAGCTGATTGTCGCCCTCACCAACAAACCCAAAACCACGAAAATCAACTTCCAAAGCTGAATGAAGGACATTGCTATCTGGATGAAAGATAGCTGCCTCAAGCTCAACTCCAACAGGGCTGAAGAACTCATCCTGGGACCCACCCCTTCAGCCTGGGACAACTCTTGGCTACCAGCCGCTCTGGGATCCCCTCCCACCCGACTGACCATGCACGCAACCTCTGCATCATACTGGACTCATCGTTCACAATGAACCGCCAAATCAACGCAGTTTCCTCAGGCTGCTTCCACATGCTTCGCCTGCTTAGAAAGACATTCAGATGGATACCCTCAGAATCCAGAAAGACGGTCACACACGCATTTATAACCAGCAGACTCAACTACGGCAACACACTCTATGCCGACGTCACATAGAAACAGCTCAAGCAACTACTGAATGGCCAAAATGCCACAGCCAGACCGGTCCTTGACATCCCCCACCACAGCAACACATCTGACAACGCCACTGGCTCTCAGTCAAGAAGAGAATGACCTTCAAGCTCCTCACACATGCAGACAAAGCTCTCCATGACGAAGGACCAGCATACCTGAACCACTGCCCCGCATTCCATGTACCCGCCAGACCGTTCCGCCCAACTCGCCCTAACCTCCGTCCCCAGGATCCACAAAACCCGAACCGGAGGAAGATCTTTCTTCTACCTCGCCGCCAAGACCTGGAACACCCTGCTCCTCCAATTCAGGCAATCAGCGTCTCTGAGTCAATTAAAGAAGGACCTCTAGACCTGGCTTTTCGAATGATCCTACACCCACAAGGACCAGCAGCCCTACACACTCCCCTACCGTCCAGCGCCTTGAGACCCTCAAGGGTTAGTAGCCGCGCTCTACAAGCCCCTGATAAATTGATTGAAAATACAGTAACCAGAAGCTAGGTGGGTAAGCTGTATTGCATGTTTAACAGCACTAGAATAGCCACAGATATCCCAGGGAAATTAGACATTGGAGACCAGTGGTCAATAAACAAATGGGGAAATGCGGCTCCTAGACTGTATCTATCTCCATATATTCAGGCACAAACTAGAACATTCAAAATTTCTACATCTGTTGTACTGCACGCTGCTGCAGTACATAGACTGAATCCGAATACGGATCGTGTCTGTCGCAGATGTCGAAAAACCTTCATGCTGACTTTCTCCTTCTGTCATGCATATGACCTAGTGCTAAATGCTTTTGCGGGGATATTTTTTGGGTCAATTCGCATATAATACATTTTGATGTCCCAGAATACCTGATGGTGTCCTTACTGTGTTACTTAGCATATGTATCCTAACCAGTACACAGGCGCACCACAATTCTGTTTGTGTTTGCAAAACACCAATTGGCAACGAGCCACAAGCAAACGACTGACTACATTATGAAATGTACGCTACCCTTATGCCTTAGGTGGCCAGGCCTCCAAATATTTGGACTCCCCTCCATGTGTACATTATATTTTTTTTGCACTTTTATATAGCTTGAACTCAACCTGAAGGTATTGGAGCGCTATACATGAGCACCAGTTATGTTATACAAGGATGCATTCATTTTTTGGTTGGCACGGGGAGATTCAATAATTTGCCCCGAATCACGGGCTGGTGAGCTGATGCTTGAACCAGGTTACCCAAATCCAGAGTCGTCGGCTTTAACTGTTACGCCACATCCTCTTCCCAAATACCTTATAGAATATTGGTGATGGATAGATTACACTTGCAGTGTGGGTGAATGCAGATATCTGTGTGACTGCCGAGATGATGTTACAGTATAGGTCGGCTAATTTTCCTGGGTGTCTGATGGGTGGTCGTTTACTGTCCACTAGGTATATGTTACCACTTTTTAATTAGATAATGTATACAGGAGTCGAGTGGTTAAGTACACTGTCAGTTGGAACTGTGAGTTGTACAATTTTCTCCAGTTGCTGTAACCTTTGTGAAATATATCAATAAAAAAGACAAAAAAGCAACCGACCTTCGCCACATCCAGACTTCTAACCAATGATCATTGCTTCAGACAAAAGTTGTATTACATCACAGATCAGACAAGTTCTGTATTAAAGCAAAAAAACAAAAAACAAAGCCTCTCTCTGGCTTAATGGAGGGCAGAGGTTAATCTTCCCGCAACCCCCTCCCCGCCAACAAAACAGGCCAGCCCAAAGTGTATGGTACAGAGTTGCCCAAGGAGCATGAGGCGAATTTCTGAGCCCAATGAGGACCTAGGTTACTATTAGACTTCAGGTAGTTTGACAGATTGCGCATTACATCTAACACAACAGGGAGAGGAGGGTAAAAGGCAGTCAGTACAACCTCATAATAGCTACACAAACACAAAACAACTGTCTGCCTACATCTGGGGAATGGCAAAATGAAAGAGAGGTTACCAGGTGAGAGAAGTCTCCTTGTTTAGGTACAGAAGCCCTCACCCACCCAATGGGTGGCGTGCTTCATCATTGGGCCCTCCTGGCACCTCTCTGATGGAGTAAATGCAAGCTACATTAGCCCCCCCCCCCCCGTTATGATTGATTGATTAATTGAATATCTAAGGTTTCTATAGTAAATTAATACTTGAAATGGAAATGTGCATTTTTTGAGTTGGGTGAAGTAGGATGTTTCATTTTATTGTCTTTTGTATTATTAAAGTATCTGGTGTGAAAAACCACACTGGCTGTGATGTATTTTAAAGCTATGCACAACCAGCAACCGCATACCTTTGCTTTGTTTAATCTTCCCATATTTACATGTGCCAAACACAAAATGTCTCTGGAGCCAGCCTGATTAACCAGAGGCCCCCCCCCCCTTTCTCTTGTGTGGAAAAGGTGAAAGTAGAATATATAAAGCCCATTAAACGACCCGAATTCATTTCCTGCTGCGACTACACTTAGAACATGAAGTTTCTAGAATTATACAGCAATGCAGAACCAATTTATGCAATAAGGTTCCCGTAATTACGTAAGCTGAAAAAGAAAAATTATGCGTTTGAAGGAAGATTATGCAACATGTTCTCTATCGATATCTAGCTATTTTGATACGCGGAATTATTCATACAAAGTGGATGTTAATGATTCTGAAAATTCTGATTCGTTTAAGAAATCAAATGTACTTGCATTTAGCACATGATACTCAAAATGCGAGTCAAAGAATGATTTTGTCTGACAGAGGAACACAGGGGTATATTATCAAGGGGTTTTATCTCCGCTTTTTTGGCTTTAAAAGCCAAGAAAGCGTAGATAAAATGATCTCCCTATTACCAAGCTGTCGCTAACACCAGTTAGCGACAGCTAATAGGAGATAGCGACCATCATGGGCCCCACTTTGCATGTCAGTGATATTTATCACTAATGACATGCAAAGTGGGCGTGCCAAGATGTTAGCGACTGGAAACAGTCGCTAACATCGCTATCTCCTATTACCAACTTTTGGAGATATTCGCGCTAAGCGCGAATATCTCCAAAAGCTAACACCTGCCCTGAGCAGTTCTTAGCCATGTTATCCAATGGGAGGTGGATAACATGGCTAAGAGCATTTGCTCGATAATGCATGAATATCGCTGACTTTTCAGCGATATTCATGCATTGCGGCCGTTTTTTATCGCATTTGCGATAAACCTTGCTAATAGCAAGGTTTATCTGCGATAAAAATCGCCGGTTTGCGGCGATAATTTTTGTCTCTAAACAATTTAGAGACAAAAACTATCGCTAGTTGTTGGTAATATACCCCACAGTTGCTTTGATTTAGTCCTTTGTATGTGGGAGTGGTATGATTTCTACCGAACGCGTTGCAGTCAGCAGAATTCAGACCTACATATATGCACTTTCTGCAATGCAGTGTGCGCTCCTTTTAGTCTGTCCATTGATGGATTATTTTAAAGCCTGTCCATTGGAATTTAGTGCCGGCGTCCTGTTCTACTTCCTCCAGAGAGCATGTTTAAGCACTTCTTTCAAGCACGAAATAGCCCTGCAGAACAGTGTTGTGCCTTACATATTTATAAGGCAAGTGTCTCCCTGTGAGGCATTTTCAGATCCAAGACAGCCGACATTTAAAAAGAAATAAAACAATGTTTGAAACATTTCTAAATGTTGAGAGTCCTTTTGAAATGACTCCTTCCAAACCATTGCAGATTTCTTCAAAGCAGTATCTGTTTTGGCTACAACCAACATTTGTAATCTGAAGATTATTCCGCAGATTTTGGATTGTGTAACACAAACCAAAAATTCATAATCATGAAGAAAATAGATGCAAAATCGCACAATTCCACTGGCCCCTCAGTTTGCCAATGTGTACATTTTCCCATGTTCCCCAACTTGCAATTATTTATATTGTTACTCTCGCTAAAGTCAATGAATAAATAGTTTGAAAAATACACTTTAGTCCTATACATCAAGAAGAAATCTATCCATAGCTAAGTGCTCCAGAAATCACCAGATGCTGAGACTATTAGCAGGGGCTCACTGCTGTAGAGCAGCATTAGAGGTGATCATGCTAAGTATCACATTTGATATTTCTGGCTTAAAATTTAGACTTAATCAGGAGAGTTCAATACTGTCCAGAGAACCTCATAATAATATTATAGGCAACCGGTTCGCTTTTATTTTAATTTTTTAACATATTTTTATTGCCATTTAATGTAATCACAGATGAGTAGAAACAGTCATTACTATCTTTCTTTCTTCCATTTTACTACAGTACATCACACCAGCAGTAGACCCTGATCCATTGCACCGCATTCGGTCTCATCATCTACTGTACTCGGCTAGGGTTCACAACACACGCATTAGAAACAGTAATGCTTAATATTCCTGGTCACTGCTGTGCTAATAAAATTCTACCTGCTGCAGTTTATTCTCCAAACTTCTTGTATCTTTAAGTATCTGATTGCCCAACTCATCTCAGGTAGAAACTCCAACGGGGAGATCTCCTGTGTAATGTCTTTTAAACTTAACTATCAAGGAACATATGCATGGTGGCATACTATCTTCAAACATCTGGGAAAAAACAATCTGGGTAAGCATAACATTTGGTGGCCGGGGATAGGGGAGCAGTCCAGTCATCAGGCAACCGTTCCACCCAACCCAAGCACAGCAAAATGTGGAGAGGCCCTGAAGAGTATCCACCATCCCTGCTCCCCATTTCTGCACTTCCTCACTAGGCCCGCCCCCCAATCTCCATCACTCTCGCTACCTGTTATTCTCCCTGATTAAGGTCCGTCTCTCTGATCTAACTCCTCGGCTACAGGCGCACATCCTTCACCTGTCTGAGACCCGTCTGGGCTTCCATCTTCGGTGGCGTGTCCCTCTCCAAGTGTTACCAAGCATCCAGAATCTACCTCCATTGTTCTGCAATGGGCACTTGCGATTGCCCCTCACCTCCTCCCTAGCTAAGCCCCTCCCCTCCGCTCCTGCCCAATTTGCCACATCATGTTTCCAAGCCCCCACCGCTGGACCGGTAGCGGACTTCCAAGACATGGTTAACCTCCTCCTGGCAAGGACCAGAGCCAAATCAATACATTTTAACATTATTCATTATTTTTCAGACCACACGCTAGTGCACAAGTAATTTTATGGCAACCTACATAGGTAAAGCCCTAGTAGGAAAGTGGGCACTTGGAAACGGTCCAAAAGGAAAGAGAAAAAAAGATGGTGGTTAAAACCCTACTCCTGTTCCTGCTAAACCTTATTAGCAAATCAAGCAAACATTGTCAAAGCGAGTTGATCTGATCATGGAAATCCATGCAATTTATTTTTTCATATACCACCGAGAGAAAAATATGAAAAGATATAGCCCAAGCATGGGTGCTATATACTTGCATTAAAAGTGTTACACTTTAAACTATTCACTGATGTGGCCATTTTACTAGTGTTTTTTTCAAAATAACTGGCCTTTCAGTTGTGTCATACATTTTACCCTTACATTTGATACTATAACTGGACATCCAAAGTGCAGACACAATAAATAGCTGGTATTTAAAGTTAATATAACACTAAATAACATAAAAGGCACAACTTGAAGCAGCTTTGTCATTGAAGAGAAAGGAACTGTTTAGGGCAGACATTAACCTTGTGCTCAGGTTTTCTGAGCTCACTCAAAGAATTGTGAAGCCATTCAGATTGAAGGGAGCCAGTAAGTAAAGAGCGTTGAGTCATTGCCCCATGCTGTATACTGGGGTGGGCAGAATCAAAACGTGAATTAAAATTTACCAGGCTGGTGGATGAAGCCCTCAGACTAAAATAATAGTCTCTTGACAGCTAAAGCTGTCTCAAAGGCCAGGCATAAAAAAGATCTTCTGGAAAGATTAATATTCTTTTAAAAAAAACTTTTAAGGGAGATCCTTTTTACGTCTCGCCTAGGCAGCATTTGCGCTGTCTCTTTGAGACATGCTGTATTCAGGATATGGGCATGAAGCTCCGCCCACTCTCCTCTCATCTTTTTAATTGGCTCCTGTCCTTTGTAAATGGTGGCTTTTCATTGGTCAATAGGCTTAGTAGTCCCTCCTTAGAACTCCCTTTTCTCTTTTTGTAACCTCCCATGAGGACACCCTCTGTTACATGTGTTGTTACTAGATACGTTTTAATTATAGCCTCGCAGCATTATTTTCCTACATGGCTTTGTAGGGATGTAATAAGCCTTGATAACGTGCATAAGATTAAATGGCTAAAATATATAAAATAATTTCTTATACAATTAGGTCATTTAGACTATTATGAAGAACCTTCACTAATGTACCAGATTTCCAGGAAAGTATTGAAAAAACTTTGTATGACCCACTTAGAGGATGTTAGAAACAAGGTGGAATTCACTAAAACATTGGTGGTTTCTCATCAATTAATTTTGATTAGGAATGATATCCAACCATATATTACTTTACAGATGCGAGACTTTGATAGGTTTTTGTTAATATGTTTCAGATTTAATATCCTATTTAGACTATTAAGTTTTCCTATAACAAATGATTGGTCAAGGCAATTGATTAAATGTCCATGTGATGATTTGTCCAACCAATCTGATATTCATATCTTGTTCTTTTGTAAATTTTATACAATTCCAAGGAAAAGATGGATTGTCCCTATTTTAAAGTATATGGATTTTAGACAGTGTCGACCTGCCTTTTTCGCTATCCAGAAGCTAGATGATATTTTTACTGCTGCGTCTATCTTTTCTTTAAAATGTTTTTATATCATGGAAATCAATACCTGTATGAAACTGTAATGAGCTTATTGGAAATTATGATTTTATTCCTCCTTTCTTTTTAACTGGTTGTGTTTTTTAATGTACTTTTATGGTTATTAATGAATTATAACCGAATAGAGTTATTGAATTGAATTGAAATACATGGCTTTGTCTGGCCTGCTAATGCAGGCAGGACATGCTCTCCCCAAAGCTTTTTATACCCAGCACGGCATTCCTCGGCTGGTCTAATGGCAGCCTCGCCTTTCTTTTGTTATTTGCAGTGCCCAACGTGACCGCATACCTTTTTTTTCTGTTAATTGTTTACTTTTGTTAAAATGCCAGCATTCGCGCTTTAGCTTTTAAAATCTTAAGCTAAAGCACGGGTGCCCCGACTGCTTAAAAGTTAAAAAATGCTATGAGAGCATTGCAGGGATTGGCCTGAGCGGGCTCAAAAGCCGCTCGCTCAGGCACAGGGAGTCTGTGCTGTTTCTGTAACCCGGCTGTTACATACAGCCTAGGTTAGAGAAACCTAAGTGCGCATGAGTGTCTGGCCGGCCTGAGAAGGACGGGCAAACACCCATGCGCACTTAGAGAGTGCACATAGCACTCTTCTCCCTCCTCCCGTGCTGCGGCTCCCCTCAATCCCTGCCCACGCTGGATGAGCCAGCTGCTTGAAAATAAAACAATAAATAAATATATTTTAGCTGCTGGCTCTGAGCCAGTGGGGCAACACTCTTCTGCCATTGTGGAGGAGCCGCTCCTGATGACTTTTAAGATTAATTCTTCAGGGCCCCATTGTTGCTTCTATAGTGTATTAGGCGTAAACTCAAAGGGGCTGCTTTTAATCCTATCTGCACCTGTCAAGAGTGGAAAAAACCAAGATTGTCACATATTATTCTTGGATATTAGTGCTCTTGTTCTATTTAAGTCTGTTTTCTCCTAATAACAGGTTCCAGATCTGTTAATTTCCTTGCCCAGTTTGCTCCCATGTTGTTGCCAGTGAATGGAGGTCACTTGTTGAATGCAGATGAAAAATGAAGTTGCCTTTAATAAACTTCGATGTGTATTGATTACCTTTTATGCTCTTAGGGGAACATGTTTTTGCTGGATTGGGGGAGCATGCACGACAGGCAATGATGAAAAACGAGTTTCCAGGACCCAATGGGGATCAGCAAAATGTCATGTCTTCACACTTGGAGGATCCAGATCTAAGCAGCAGTGAGTATGAAGCGTAAAGTTTCAGTAGTTTGATGATATGCATTTTCAGAGCAGACCTTGAAAAATGTCTGTGTGCGTGCTCATTGTGAAATCATGTCTCTGTGAGCACAGCATTACTGTGCCATGTCCTTAGTCTTGCGTGCACATCGTGAGTCAATCTGCGCGTTTGGAAACATATTGTTCTTGGTAGAATTAGTCCCATCTGCTTCAATCATAAGTTGCAGAGTATCCCAGGTTGGGCAGTGTAAACAATATGCACTAGGAATAGGTACAGATTTTGTTTGGTGATGTGATTCAAGATTCGGTCCCTAGTGAGGCCTTCTGTTGGGACAGAGGTTCTTTGGCTTAGCAAAGCTATGCTGCCTTTCCCCAATAATTTTCTTTGATATTCCTTATATCTTTCCTTTAGTGAACTCCACAGTCTGCAAGCCAATCCTAGGAGTCTCTCCAGTTAACGAAAGTGTATTTATTAGATCCTACATCTCACACCAGACTGTAAGGTGATTGGCAATGCTAATAGCAAGATTATTTTCCAGGGTGTAGGCTCTTTACCTGCACTCGTGTGGAGAGACTGACTACTGACTTTCTCTGCTAAGGTTCTGTGTAGTTCATTGTAATTGAGGTTTCTCTCCTGTGTGGAATGTGTGTGTTTTCTGACAAGGGTGTTTTCTTCACTGTGTTCGACATGGTTGATGCTTGTCCATAGGGACACTGCGCACAGCTTCACAAGATGGTTTATTTCCATGCAGGCTGCCCCCTTGGACCTGCCCAGTGCTCAAGATATACCCCCTAAACCTGTAACAGCCTGGTTGTTAATGGGAAGAATTCATCATCTCTACAACTATATACATAGGTTTCCCATAAGCTTAATTGAACTATTCCTCCCTCCTCGTCTTGTGTTGTTGGCTTTCTCGTAGTATCAAGAACTTTGTTGATGCAGCTTTCGAAGTCCAAACTACTCATTGATCTGCACCACTTTGGACTGGCCTCACCTAGCGTTTTTACCTGCATGCAAACCCACAAAGACAGGACAGATGGACAAACTGCTCTCCCCCCAGGATTGGCAGTTGTTCCAGACTTCCTGCCTACACCTCTGAAGAAGGCTAAACACTTCCTCTTGTGCTTGTAACTTTTATTTTACCTGGATGTAGAGTAGGCTTTCCTTCCATGTACAGGGCTAGTGTTTACCAAGGATACAGCATTTGCTGTCGACTGACCTTTTTGAAGTTGGCTATCCTGGAGGATCCTGAGTGCAACAAATGATAGAAGAGAAGGAACTGAAGTGCCCAGCATCGAGAACAACCAAACCATGACTTCTGAAGCAATAGAAAAATCCACTAATTGAAGATCTATATGGAGACTACTTCAGTGGTTTTCAGGTCTTCATCATTGGTGAGCCTACACTGATCCCAACCGACCCCATACCGATAGTTCTAAATACACAATACAGTCAGTGTTTCATTCATTTCCCTGGCATTTGTGTGGTTTGTGTTCAGTTGGCTGCAACTGGCTATTCTGATTCTGGAAAATTATGAAAACATGTTCAAGTGTCTTGATAGCCCTTATGGTTGCAGAGAAATTGTGGTTTAAAGATGCCGTAATACCCTCTCCCTAAGTTCCAGTTCCCATTTGAGCTGGTAAAACTCCTGGGTCTTGTGGATTCCCCCAGTCCTTGTGGGTGCCAGACTGAAATCTGCCCCCCCCTACACTCCAAGATACATAACAATGGTAATCCTCAGTAGTCATCTTAAATAGAAGTAACAGTTAACATTCATTTTAGCAGAGCCACAGCATAGTACTTGGGCTCAAGACTTTTTTATTTGGATGGCTGCTACATAACAGTTATACTTACTAAACGAAAATACAGATCATATGAATTCCCATTATTAGTTTGCTACATCTGAGATAACCTCTCCGGACGAGCAAGACCTGCACTCCTAAGGAAAATGGAAACCGGAGGTTGGGTGTAAGGGGTGAGCCAGAAAGGTGAAAAATGTCATTGTGCGTATTGGTATTGTGAAACTAGAAACATTAAGTCTAAACCAAAACTCCATCCTTCAGCGGGGAAGAATTTAGCACCAACTCAGATTTAACCAAGAGTCAAGCATGGGAACCCCTTGTGCTCTCCCCTTCCAGCTGAAACATCACCTGCTTTTCTGTAATTCATGGGCAGGGTGTGGCTGGCTGAATGCATAGCTTCCATTTCCACAGGACACCATCTAGTCCGCAAGGAACCAGACAGAGGCCTCACAATTGAAATCAATGAGTACTTCCTTTATGATTTGTAGTTCTTTCCTGCTCTCTTGTCTAGCTCTGCTAAGTTCTGAAAATATAGAAAGACCCAAGTTTCAGGAGAGGCTCCAGACATGCCACCTATTAGTTGTGCAACAGGCTGCCCAACTAATTTGCCCCTGCATCAGGCGTTTTTATGAATATCCAGTCCAATTATGTCACTTGCACCCAAAACATCATATTGCAAAAAAGAAATAATGCACTAATGCTGTGATTTCCCCCGATATAGGAATAAGCAGGATCCTAATGATTCTGAGTACCGCAACCACTGTTGTGATATTTTTCAATGCACTGTTTCAGGTGACGAAAGGGTGTTACAACACACTCCCCTTAAATTGCTTAGGTTTGTAGTTCATGTTTATGGTTCTGTGCACTTCTCTCCAACTTCCCTACGCTCATGTCAGGATTTGCAAATGTTTGTCCAGTTTCCCGTTTTTTGTTGTTAACTCTTATTATGTGGCCTCAATGGATGACGCTTTCTGGTCAATGCCCTGTGTAGTGGTTCTCTGATCACCGAGCAGTTCCAGTATAGAAATTCCGCATCATAGGCCTTCATTGAGAGCCATACATGTCAGAATAATTCCCTGTTGCATGTGGGCACCCCGGAACACTTTAGATTCAAACATATCTGAGAGGGAGTGAAGTGCTGGACATGTGCAATATACATGTTAGACTGTTTTTGAGAACAAACACCTTTGTCAAAACGACTTTGCAGTACCTATAACTCTAAATGCTGCCTCATATGTTCAAGGAATGAGGACAAAAGTAGAGCCTGATAGGCTTTTTTCGTTAAAAGAGAAAAACAAACACCTGTCCCTAGTACAAGGGTTTCGGTATCCCATGATGCCTGCCACTGGCAGTTGCCTCACGTTTACAGTTCTATCTTTCTGGATTGAGAGTGGGATACTGGAACACCGGGTGTTTTTTCACCAATTTTGCTGATGATTTTCTCTCAGAATTAGCTTTATTTGTCGTCACGCATCTTAAGAAGCCTTAAAAGGTGTGTTTTTCATTTTTTCACTTATCATTTCCTGTCATCAGACCTTCACTTCTTGTGAAGTGCCCCTCCTGCAGCAGAAAAAGGTTGCAACAGACCCTCCCAAGTATACGTGATCTTCCTCCCATCTTCTCACTCTGTGAATGTTTTTCTAAAATGTCTAAACTGACAGCAAAGCATTTTTGATGGCATGGTCAGGCATCTTTGCCTACACTTTTCCGACAATTCCTCTCCTGCCAAGACTGCTGAAGAAGATAAAAGGCAGAACCCTGCAGTGTGATCCTAATAGCCACCTCATGACCGCATAAACATTGGTAAATGGAACTTCTCCTACTTTTGGAGAAATAACCCATCCTCTTACATCCCATTCCATCTCTTCTGACGATGTTCCAGGGACAAGTAGTGCTGCATTCAGATCCCAAATCACTTCGATTAGCGGCATGGCTCCTAAACACCTTGAATTTGAGCATCTAAATATCCTGTTGGAAAGTAGGGATATTCTTACCAATGCCAGGTCACAAAGCACTAACAAAACATACAAAATGAAGTAGAAGAGATTTTGTATCTGGTGTCAGGAAACCAGCATCCAACCTTCCTCATCCTCTCCTCATGAAATCCTACCTTACATCCTGCTTTCGGCAAAGTCTGGACTAGCGCACGCCTCTATTAAAGTCCATCTGGCTGCAATATCTCGATTTAGAAGGACTTCTTCTGGTCCCTCATTATGGCCGGCAAAGATCATTAAGCAATTCATGAGAGGGCTATTTAGGGTCTTTCCACCTGTGAAGCCTCCTCCACCAATCTGGAATCTGAACATAGTCCGGTCACAACTCATGAAACATCCTTTCAAACTTATACATAGATCTGACCTCAAGTTCCTTTCATGGAAAGTGACCCTTCTTTTCCCTTTAACATCGGCTAGGAGGGTCAGTGAAATTCAGGCTCTCCCTATTCACAAACCTTTTCTACAATTCAGGGACGACAGAGTACAGCTTTGTTCCACCCTAAATTCATCCCCAAAGTTCCATCAGACTTTCACTTAAACGAGCCTTTTATACTCCAAGCCTTCTTTCCACAACCGACACCTGTAGCGGAAAGAGGCCTTCATTCACTAGTTATACAGTGTTGTCTTAAGTTCTATCTTCAAAGGACCAAAGCCTTTCGCAAATCAACCCAGCTCTTTGTGGCCTTCAGTGTCCCTCAGAAAGGCTATCCCCTGTCTAAACAGAGTATTATGCATTGGATCTCAAGTGCTTTTCGATAATGCCATCAATTAGCAGGTAAACCTCTGCGGACGCCAGTTGTGTGCCAATTCTACAACTACAGTCTCTACGTCAGCTGCTCTATTTGCCAGAGTACCTATGCAGGACATTTACAGGGCTGCGACCTGGAAGAGTAACCACACCTTTACCAAGCATTACTGCTTAGATACTGCAGTTTACTGTGATGCAGCCGTGGGCCAAGTGGTGCTGAGGAACCTGTTTCAGTGATGGTGAGTTCTCTCTTTTCACCCCTCCCTCTTTTCTACTATAAGATTCCACACATTTTTCATTTGTATCGTATATTCGTCTTCTTCTTTTTCCTAATGTTGCCTGGTACATATAATATGTGAAATTGTAATTACTTCTGAATACAATTAGTAGTTGTATCTTTGCCATTAAGTGCCAATTTTTAAGACGAGGTCTTAAAGTGTATTTTCTTCTTTAAATACTTAAAATAAGGAATCTACACACTCCTCTTTCAATCAGAACATGTGCTTCTAACTGCTAGCTACTCTGATTCAAATCTCTGAAAGTTCCAATACTGGAGTACGAAATAAGTTACTTACCTGTAACTGTAGTTCTCCAGTGTTGGAATCTTTCATAGATTCACATGCAATCCACCCTCCTCCCCTGTATTTTGCAGGTGTGTCTCTTGCACTAGTGTTGAGAAAATCAGAGTGTCTGCAGGTTCTCTCAAGAGTGTGTAGAGGGAGGAGGAGCTTGGCGGGCATCCGAGATGGCCGCGTGAGCACAGCGCTCCCCGGACCCCCGCCACTCCCGGCATAATATCCTGAACAAATCCTGATTTTTCACGAGGATTTGTATAGAGGACGTTGGGCTGATCTACCTGGACCTTTCAGAAATGTATTTCGACACCGGGTGCCGGAGCTACGGTGATTCGAACTTTTGGGCTCCGCCCTTGAGGTGCGCCCGGGACTGGGTGAGGTTCAGTGGCCGTCTTGGAGTTGAACAACAACGGCAGGGGGATTGGACTTGTGGGTCCCCTTCTTAAGTTTCGGTTTCGATTCTGCCTCTGACTGAGACATCGGCGAGAGAGTCGGGCCAGAGCTGGGTACAGGGCACGAGTCGGCTGTCGGGCCTTTGGCTGGACTACTCTCCTACTTGGCTGTCCCTATCCTAGTGGTACCCCTGTTGCGGTCCTTTGGTCCTGAGGCCTCCCTTTCTGGTGCCCGGTCCGTTGACCCTGGTGAATCTCCTTGTGACGCATCTCCGAGATGGCGGGCAGAGGGGACCGGGAGACACGAAAGACGAAGACACCTCTGCGCGGGGGTCCGGTCCAATCTAACGTCATGGACCGTTATACCCACTCTAAGGGGTCCCCCGGAGCTGCCCTGCCCGGTCCCAGCGCGTCTGACCACATCGTGGATGCGTCGACGGAGCCTTCCTTGCAGGACGTCATGGGCGCCATTTCTGGCATGAGGGAGTCGATAAGCCAACAGTATGAAACCTTGGCCCACAAAATTGACACCGTGGCCATTGACGTGAACTTAATTCGAGCCGATCTATCAAAAACCAATGAGAAGGTGAAATCATTGGACATCAAATCATCCAGCCTTACGGCAGACGTCTCTGAAATGCAGACGGAGATTGGCAATCTCCGTAGGGTGAACGATTTCATGACCCGGCGCTTGGAAGATTTTGAGAACAGGGCACGTCGCTGTAATGTTCGCGTGGTTGGTGTTCCAGAGAATCCGGAACCCCACTCGGTTGATCTCCTGGTTGAAGACCTGATCCAAAACCACCTCTCTCCATCTGGACTGAGTAAATTTTTCACAGTGGAGCGTGCACATCGTGTTCCGGGGGGCCAGGGTAAGCCAGGTGCCCCGCCGAGACCTATTGTTGCAAAACTTTTCCACTATAGGGATCGGGACGCAATCCTGCAAGCATCACGTGTGAAGGGCCCGGTGGCCTTTGAGAATGCCACGGTGAACTTTTATCCGGACTTTTCCCAACAGGTCCAGAAGCAGCGAATGGGATTTCGTGGTGCCAAGAAGCGTCTTAGGGACATGGGGATGCGCTACGCTATGCTTTTTCCGACCAGGCTGCGGGTTGAGCACAATGACCAAACTTTTTTCTTTGATCGGCCGGATGCTGTGAATGACTGGCTGGACTCCTTGCCTGACCGACCTCCTGAGACTGAGTCCGATGCCCACCCGGGCGGGGCTGAAGGTGGTGTAGAGAGCTGAACATTTCGTCTTCACCTGGTGCCTTGTTTTGAATAACTCTTTCCAGGAGTGTATGCCTACGTTCCCTTACTGCTTATGTGATTTGATGTATTTTTCTCGTTATTGGTCATGATCGGGGTGGCGGGTGGGACGGAGCCTTTCCTCCTCCGGGGTCTTTGTGTAGAATGGGGGTTCTTGGGCGACAGGCACACTGCAGGTTGGGGTGGCTTTTTAGCTTTTTGCAGGGGTGCAGGGTGGGGGGTGTTTTCTTGTTTGTTGGGGGGTGGGCGGTTGGGAAGTTCGTTGTTTGTGTGTTCTGTTCTCCAGGCGACTCTATCCTGTATTTGATGCTGTTTCTTGTGTCATGCTCATTGGTGGGGAGTTTTGGCGTTGCTGGGTGGGATGGGGGGTAGCGGGTTGAGATTTGTTTCGTGGAACGTTAACGGTCTGGGGGATCGTATCAAACCGAGTGTGGTGTTGAAATGTATACGACGTTTATCTCCAGATATTGTTTTCCTGCAGGAGACTCATTTGGTGGGCAATGTTTGTCATGCGATGAATAGGTGGGGCTATCGCCTCGTAGCACATTCGGGGTTTACCTCGGGTTCTAGGGGTGTGGGTATCCTTGTTCGGGCTTCCCTCCCCCTAGCTATTGATGATGTGATTCTGGATGATTGGGGGCGATATGCTGTCCTTGTGGGTCGCTATGAGGGTCGTGCCCTCTCCTTATTTACGGTTTACGTGCCCCCCGGCCTGCAGACTTCTACCTTTTCCGATTTGGGCCGTGTGTTGTTGGACCTCCCTGATAGTACTCTATTTATGGCTGGTGATTTTAATTCGGTGTTCTCCGGTCTACACGATCGCCACCCCCCTAGAGATACTCCTGCGGCCCAACAGTGGTTGGGTGGGTTTTTGGATACATTTGGCTTGGTGGATTGCTGGAGGCTTTTGCATCCTGCTCAGCTTCAATACACCTTTCACTCTGGGGCCCATGGGAGTCTGTCTAGACTGGATTATTTCCTGATGCCTGCGGCTCAGTCGCCGGCGGTGCGTGAGATTGTACACCTACCCAGGGGCATTTCCGACCACTCTCCGCTCTGGCTCCGTTTTGAGGTTGGAGTGGAGGCGGTGGGCCGGGTGGCTCCTATCAACCCGTGGTACCTTACCTCCCCCGAGACCCGCAGCCTTTTGCTTAAGTCTTTGGACGCATATTTTCTGGATAACGAGGGGTCGGTCTCCTCTGCGGTGTCCCTATGGGAGGCCTTTAAGACGGTGATTCGGGGGCAGGCTCTCTCCCTTATTGTTGAAGCTAAGAAGGCGAGGAATCGGGAGGTGGTGGACCTTGAGGGAGAGATTTCTGCATTGGAGGCTGCTTTGGAATCGGGTGTCACGTCTGCGAAACTCCACGCCCTGGGTCTGAAACAATTTGCTTATAAATCTATGGTCACGGATGCTGCTAAATTGATGTTTCGGGAGCAACAGGGTCGTTTGTATGATGTGGGGGACAAAGCGGGTAAATTGCTGGCATGGTTGGATAAGAAGGAGAGAGCTAATCATGTGGTGCCAGTGATTCAGTCATCGAGTGGTGCGAGTGTGACGGACCCGATTGGAATAGTCGACTGTTTTGCTGAGTACTTTCGCGTGGTTTATACCCCTGTGTCTGTGAGGGATGTGGCTGACTCTCGCCTTCTGTTGCGTGATATAGCTCTGCCCAGTGTTTCCGATTTGGATCGTGTAGCGTTGGATTCCCCCTTTACTGTTGATGAGATAGCTACTGCCATCCGTTCACTCCGTTCGGGCAAAGCTTTGGGCCCGAACGGGTTGCCAATTGAACTGTACAAGCTACGTCCCGACAGAGTGGCACCATATCTTCGCGCCATGTTTCTGGAGTCCCGTGAACGGGGTATTCTCCCATATGATCAGCGTCTGGCCACGATAGTTGTCATCCCCAAGGATGGTAAACCGCGGGACCTTTGTTCATCCTATAGACCCATATCCCTGCTGAATGTTGAGCCCAAGGTATTGGCGAAACTCCTGGCGACCCGCCTCCTGACGGTCATTAGTGACTTGGTCCATCCAGATCAATCCGGTTTTATCCCGCATCGCAACACGGCTCTTAACCTACGTCGTCTACACGGTGCGATTGCGAGGGCGGGGCTTCTGACGGAGCCGGCCATTTTGGCGTCGTTGGATGCCTCGATGGCTTTTGACACTGTGGAATGGCCTTATCTTTGGGCGGCTCTTGAGAAGTTTGGTTTCGGGCCTGAGTTTATTGGCTGGGTCAAGTTATTATATGCTGAGCCCCTAGCACAAGTAGTGGTAAACGGTAGAGTTTCGACCCCTTTCAACCTTGGCAGGGGAACCCGTCAGGGTTGCCCCTTGTCTCCATTGCTTTTTGCACTTGCCTTGGAACCGTTAGCTGCATGGCTTCGGTGGGAGCCTTCGCTTAAAGGGATTCGCTGGTCACCGGACTTTGAGGACCGCGTCTCACTTTACGCGGACGACATTCTTTTATATCTCACCTCCCCGCGTAAATCTCTGACTGTTTTATTTGATGTTCTTACTTCATTTGGTGCCAACTCAGGCCTCGTTATCAACTGGGCCAAGTCCTGCGTGTATGTTCTTTCGGGTGTTTTACCCCCATTGCCAAGCAGACTTCCTATCCAGGTGGTCCAGTCTGGCTTCAAATATTTAGGGATCTTCATTACGTTGGACTCCTCGCTTCGATTTGAGCGTAATCTCCTCCCCCCGTTGCTTAGATTGCGACTGGACGTGGCCCGTTGGCGTAAGCTCCCTTTGTCTCCTCTGGGCAGGGCGGCTCTGTTTAAAATGATGTCCTTGCCGCGGTTCCTTTATGCGCTCCAGAATTCTTTTGACGACATCCCCAAGACCTATTTCCGAGAGATCGAGGGTCTTCAAAGGCAATTGATTTGGGACGGGCGTCCACGTATTGCCCTTGCGAAACTCACCATCCCTTGGTACGACGGGGGCATGGCGCTCCCCGACATCAAGAGATATTACTGGGCTTCCCAGTTGTCTGCTATTAATCACGTGATGTTTTCACCGGGTCGAAATCCTGCATTTGAGATGGATAGACTCCAGCTGCCGGGTGGGGACTTTAATAGAGCGCTTTATTCTAGATCAGCCGGGCGCCATCTTGTGGGTCCGTCTAGGAGTGCAGTCACTGTGTGGCGAGCCGCGAATGAGAGTTTGGGATGGGAGGATCGAATGACACTGGCGACACCGCTTTATGCCTCTGAACGTTTGGGGTGCCTCTGGTCTACTAAGGGCTTTGACCGCTGGGATATGATTGGGATATGTAAGGTGGGTGATGTCTGTTCGAAAGGTAGTGTGAAGTCATTCCAGACCCTCCAGGCGGAATACGGTTTGAATGGTAGAGAATTTTTTCGCTATCTGCAGGTCCGACACGCCCTCGCCTCGGTCCTGACTCCTGCTGAGACCCTGCCCGAGTCTTCCCCCCTCGAAGATCGTGTCCTTGATGGCCACCTGCCTGATAGCACTATTTCCCTGATCTATAAGAAACTGATCAATAATCGGGCAGACTTATTGGTCCGACTTCGGGAGGTTTGGGTCGGCGATGGGTTGGAACTGGACGACGAGGATTGGCAATCGGCACTCTCTTCTCCGAAGGAGGTAGCCATTCCTGCCCGTCTCCGTTTGGTTCAACTTAAAATCCTTCATCGTGTATATGTCACTGGTCCGCGTCTGGTGACAATGGGCTTTTCCCCGGATGGGTTATGTAAGCGTGGTTGTGGGTCGAGTGCTACTTTTTTACATATTCTTTGGGAATGCCCAGTGGTGGCGGCCTACTGGACTGCTGTGCTTGAGGTGATGACTGCTGTGACTGGTGTTGCCCTGCGGCCGGAGACGCGACGGTGTCTGTTGAATGTGTGGGAACCCACTGACTACTCTGTAGCCCAGACCAGATGGGCTACCTTGGGTTACATGATTGCAAAACGGGATATTGTGCAACTCTGGGGCGCATCCAGACCCCCTGAGGTTTCAAAATGGGAGGACAACATGGACTGGTCCATGTTTCGTGAGAAGACTGTGTATGTGGCCAGGGGCAGACCCAGGGCGTGGACGAAGATTTGGGGCCAGTGGAATGAATATCGTGGGGATATCTGTACCCCTCCCCTTGTTGGCACTACTGATGTTATCCTATCTCCCTAGGCGAGCGTTCCCGGAACCTTTTCATACTGTTTTGTGAATTTCCGGTTCTCCCCGCTGCTCCCCCCCCCCCGATCTTATTAGAGTCTCAGGGCTCTTGTTATGTTCTCCTGATTGTTGACCATCCCCTCCGTTCTTTGGGCTGACCTTGATTACTATGCATTCGCCTTTTTTAGTGTTTGTTGTTTTTATGTATAAAACAGAAAATCAATATGCTCTGTGATATGTTTGGAGTAATGCTTGGTACTTGATTTGTGCCTGACCACGGGAGTACATTTCTCTTTCTTTCCTTGTGCCTTATGATTAGCGGCCAGCCCGTGAGGTTGTAGGCCCATTCTTGTATTTTTCTATGCTTGCTCAAATAAAGGTTTTTGAAGAAAAAAAAAAAAAAAAAGAGTGTGTAGAGGGTGAGAGGTTCTGAATGGTTGGGGACCTATTTTCGATCTGTTTTACAAAACCATGGAGATAAGTTACAAAACTGAAATGGGCCTTGCCCTGGTTTCTGTTTGTATCGGCTTTGCATTGCTAACTTGATATACCGGGGACTCCCATCTCGATGATGGGGAAGATTTTTGCATTACCTATGCACTACAAGATGTTTTAATGGCACAGCCTCTTTAACATCCGCTGGCTGTCTTTTCATTTTACACCTTCATGGCCCGCCACTCCTAAGTTTAAGTATTAATGATACACAAGAAAGGGAAGTATGGCATGGGTTACAGCAAAACACGGAGCGTGATGCATGCATTAGGTAGGCTTGAGCATGAGTGACATGCGTGTGCATTTGCTGAGCCTCAAGATCTTTAGATCCCTGTAAGATTGCAACATTTCCAATAGTTCAGAATAAAGAGGCATTACTTAGCACCTTCCTGCCACCAAAGCACCACACTTTAGGGCATTTTCCACCTCATAAAGTAAAAACTGAATGTTGCTGAGCAGGTAGGAAATATCTTTAATTAAAAAAAAAAGGTTGGAATTTTTACCGTTAGTGGAGAAGACTTTGCTGAGGGTATCTGCCGACTCCTGCTCCATAGGTGCCTCTGGGGGGAGACTAGAGGCAGATAAAAAATGGTGGTCAATGCAGAGAAAACAGATGCATTACACTGGCAGCTGCCTCCTAAATCCTCCCTCCTCTAATGTTTTAGCTGTGTGGGCAATCAGTGATATTTTACTATTCACCCTAATTTTATAGACTGTCGAACTCTTCAGACAGGTCCACTTAACATAATACTATGTGCATTTATTTTGCCCAATCTTCCTGTACACTGTGGGTCGGGTCATTTAGCAACGCTGCAATGCTATGCTTTACTGGATGTGCCTGCATGTGTACACCCCAGACATGATTTAGTTCACTACTCCTACACCTGCGCTTAACAATAATAAATTGCTTCATTGGTTCTTGTGTGAGCACAACATGAAAATAACACACAAGTGATGAAGATGGCAAGCACATATCTGTGTGTGCTGCTGGTTTAGGCAAACAAAAAGCTGCAGCTAACTTGAAATGAGTGCCTGTGCCATCCACCTTCCTGGTACTTTTGCATTTCTGATTGTCAGATTTGGGTGGGGATACCGAGTCCGATTTGGGAGGGGATACCGAGTACCAGACCCAGGTCATTTGGTACACCAACATATGGCACTATGTGTATCCTTCCGCCACAAACCAGTGGAAGTAATATGGAAACGGAGCTCGGTGAGACATATCATGGACATGGAGCTAAAAACAGGCAGCACATGACCCACTAGTTGCAAGATCTCTTCACATACAATGAGCCCTTGCATTGTAGAGAGAGTAGGCAACAGGGCATACGCCAGCAGCATAGCTTAGTGCGATGGCCTTGAGGCTGCCTACAAGGAGCAATTTTGAGGCTGGGAATCGACTGTCATTGCCCGAGCTGCCCTGAATAAGGGCAGATGAACGAAATACTAGGTGGAACATGGGGGTTGCACAGAACGTACGATGACCTACCATGGACAATCAATAAAGTTGCCCTGTTTAGCACCCTTCAACACAGAAGAAACACTACACTGCCACACCCAACAACCTATTAAACAAGAAGGATGATGAGACCTGGGAGTGTCAGTGACTGTGATCCACGGCTGTGACGAGTCTCCAGTCACCGGTCCAAGTCACTGTCAGCTCAGCGGAGCGCTGCGCAGCCGCCACGGCAACCCCGTAGCCTGACCTTTGCAGAAAGCTACAGGCTGATGCTGAACCTGTAAAATTAAATTTATTTTTAACAGTGTCGGACATTACAGACCTGAGAGTGACTGAGCCACAGCTGCGACAACGAGTCTCCAGCAGTTGGTCCAGTTTCAAGACATCATGAAGAGAGAGAAGGCGCTGGCGACACAGGCAGCAGTGCCAAACTAAATTTAGAAACAATACTGCTGGCCGCTCGCCCACTAGTGGCGGATTAAGTCCTGTCTCGGCAAATAGACAAAATGTTGCAGTCATGTGACGCACATGAATGCCGCCGCAGTGCTGCAGCGAGCGCAGCTCAGCCCTGACCGGTGTGTCCGGCCCCAGTACCACCTGGCAGATTTCAAGTAAACTTTTAATTAATTTCAACAGAAATTCAACATCAGGGCAGCAGTGCATCGCACAGCGTACAGTAGTGCAGTCTGTCACACACTCTATAGCTGTCAGAGCAGCGCTGGGTTCGCGCTGCTTTGCTCAGAGTGCTAATAGAGGCGCTTGATCTAAAGATTAAAAAAAAGTTCAGAAGACAAGAAACACAAGGGGACAAAGTATGGCGTGCCACAAATGTTGCCAAAGTGGATAAATAGCACAGAAAGGCTGGAGGCCGCCGTGTTTGAAATTGAGGCGAAACAAAAGGGGATGATGGACGGGGCGTTTGAGCAAATCAAACACTCACCCCCAGTCAACTGATCTAGGTTTAATCCATCACCATTCTTTAGCCCACTCAGCCACCCCAGTTCAGACATGGCCATATGCAAATCAGTCTGATCCTGTGCCTCATGGGAACAGTCCAGCCTGAACTGCCAAGCCATGTCTTCCCTGGACCGGAAACAAGCATCCTGGGACCGGTTTCGGATTCATAATCCTCATCAGCCAGGCTATCTTGAATCCAGTGGCCAAGTGAGCAAGGGACTCACGTCTGAGCATACCCTGCCACACTTAGGGCGAACAAAGCGATACAAAAGGGGATGATGGACGGAGCGTTTGAGCAAATCAAACACTCACCCCCAGTCAACTGATCTGGGTTTAATCCATCACCATTCTTTAGCCCACTCAGCCACCCCAGTTCAGACATGGCCATATGCAAATCAGTCTGAGCCTGTGCCTCATGGGAACAGTCCAGCCCGAACTGCCAAGCCATGTCTTCCCTGGACCGGAAACAAGCATCCTGGGACCGGTTTCGGATTCATAATCCTCATTAGCCAGGCTATCTTGAATCCAGCGGCCAAGTGAGCAAGGGACTCACGTCTGAGCATACCCTGCCACACTTAGGGCGAACAAAGCGATACAAAAGGGGATGATGGACGGAGCGTTTGAGCAAATCAAAAACTCACCCCCAGTCAACTGATCTGGGTTTAATCCATCACCATTCTTTAGCCCACTCAGCCACCCCAGTTCAGACATGGCCATATGCAAATCAGTCTGACCCTGTGCCTCATGGGAACAGTCCAGCCCGAACTGCCAAACAATGTCTTCCCTCGACCGGAAACAAGCATCCTGGGACCGGTTTCGGATTCATAATCCTCATCAGCCAGGCTATCTTGAATCCAGTGGCCAAGTGAGCAAGGGACTCACGTCTGAGCATACCCTGCCACACTTAGGGCGAACAAAGCTATACAAAAGGGGATGATGGACGGAGCGTTTGAGCCAATAAAACACTCACCCCCAGTCAACTGATCTGGGTTTAATCCATCACCATTCTTTAGCCCACTCAGCCACCCCAGTTCAGACATGGCCATATGCAAATCAGTCTGACCCTGTGCCTCATGGGAACAGTCCAGCCCGAACTGCCAAGCCATGTCTTCCCTGGACCGGAAACAAGCATCCTGGGACCGGTTTCGGATTCATAATCCTCATCAGCCAGGCTATCTTGAATCCAGTGGCCAAGTGAGCAAGGGACTCACATCTGAGCATACCCTGTCACACTTAGGGGCGAACAAAGCGATACGAAAGGGGATGATGGACGGAGCGTTTGAGCAAATCAAACACTCACCCCCAGTCAACTGATCTGGGTTTAATCCATCACCATTCTTTAGCCCACTCAGCCACCCCAGTTCAGACATGGCCATATGCAAATCAGTCTGACCCTGTGCCTCATGGGAACAGTCCAGCCCGAACTGCCAAGCCATGTCTTCCCTGGACCGGAAACAAGCATCCTGGGACCGGTTTCGGATTCATATTCCTCATCAGCCAGGCTATCTTGAATCCAGTGGCCAAGTGAGCAAGGGACTCACGTCTGAGCATACCCTGCCACACTTAGGGCGAACAAAGCGATACAAAAGGGGATGATGGTCGGAGCGTTTGAGCAAATCAAACACTCACCCCCAGTCAACTGATCTGGGTTTAATCCATCACCATTCTTTAGCCCACTCAGCCACCCCAGTTCAGACATTGCCAGACTGATTTGCATATATCCATGTATGAACTGGGGTGGCAGAGTGGCTAAAGAACGGTGATGGATCAAACCCAGATCTTTTGACTGGGTGTGAGTGTTTGATTGGTTCAGATGCTCCGTCCATCACCACCCCCTTTTGTACCGTGTTTGAAAATAAGGGGTTGCGGTGGCGCAAATGTTCCCAAAGTAAAAAAATTGAAAAGAAAGGTGAGGGCTGCCGTGTTTTAAGATAAAGCTCGGCGTGCAGCGATGTTACCAAAGTAAATAAATAGAAAATAAAGGCAGGCACCGCCATGTTTAAAAATAAAGCACAGCGTGCTGTGCTGATCAAGGGATAAAGGGCAGCCCACTGCGCTGATCAAGGGAAACCCACAAAGTAAAAACAATGTCCCTGAGCCAGTAACAATAATGGAAAAAGCAGAAACCGACAAGTCAGGGGGCGATGCTTCATAAAGGAGGGATCAGGAAAACAAAATACCCTCTGGGAATTTTTCAAGACATGCAATTAGACAAATCAAAAGTGATGGGAGGAGTTAAAGCCAACAAAGTATATACCACAGATCACCCTGACAGTGCAAGAGTTGTCTAGGCTCAGCCTAAAAACAATGGCCATCTCAACTGCGTAGGCATGAGTGCCCTAGTGGGCTTTAATAACTGTAAATTACTGTGGTCATTGTATAGCTCTACTGTACGTTTGGCTTCTAATAAATAATGTCTCCATTCTTCAAAGGATCTCTTGATTGCTAAACGTTGTTTGTCTGTCCTGCTGTAATGTAATTCAACTGTTGAAAACTTTTGGGAAAAGGTAGGGCACTGGATGCACCTGTCCAGGGATTACATTTCTTGTGACAAAAATTCCAGTTGCAGGATATGAAATATCAGGCTCAACAGTGAATGGAGGATGAGCATTTGAATGTTGCAAAATAGGAGCACATGAGAAGCATTTAGAAAAAAACACAAAAGACATGATCAGCCTTTTTGGACCATGTGAAGATGTAAAGAGGTTTGGTAATGGGCCGGACTATCTCAGAAAATTGATGAATAGGAGCTATGTGTGCATACAATGCATGCTGTAAAAGTGGTTTGCAATGTGTGCACTTAATTATTGAATGTATTGTCATTTTGCAAATGGATCTATGTACTTCTAGGTCGATTTACAAAATACAGAATCGTAGTGAGTCACAATTCCTCATTAATATTAATGCAGTAGACCACACATTGTGACCCACTACTATTTGGTGCCCGTACAGGGATGGTGGCCTGCTTGGGGCAGCACCATGTCTGTGATTTTTTACAATAAAGCTGTCATTTGTTTAAATACCAGTTCAATTTCCTGAAAGGAAGGCAAGGTCAATTTAGAAATTTTAAAAAATGAAAAGTTTCACAAACTTTTTTTTTAGGAGAAAGCAATGTTCTCATGGACCACTGCCTACTCCTGAAGTGTTTTTTTTCAACATTCACAATGGGGAAGAGGCCCCTTAGGGACCCTTTCTGTTTTGCAAATGGGTTGCAACCTCTCTTGAGGTGTTGGTAAAACACTCATGTTTTGCGACTGGTCACAAAGCCAGTCAGTCGCAAAACATTAATACATACCATAAGGAATCAGTATTTGCAAGGGATGCCCTAAAGACACCCCTTTCAAATATTGATTCGGTATAGTTTCCTAAAGCCATTTAACAATTCAGAAAAGCTTTTCCAAATTGTTAAATGGACTTTTTTTCAAGGATTTTAGTGTTCCCAAACCATCTGATTTACCTATTTAGAATGTTTCCAAACCCTAAAATCCTTTGTATATCTGGCCCTTAGTCTTTAAAAAAAATTAGCAAAGCTTAAGGAGCTCTTAACACATTTTACATAAATAGTTGTAGGCCAATGCATCATTGCTGAAACTTTCTTTTCACCGATTTTAATTCCCTTTGGGCTAATTATGTACCACAGAAATTCCACTGATTAGGTATGAAATACATACTAGCTACATTTGGCAAAACAGATGGTGATATTTTAATCAATGTAATAGTGCTTAATATGTAGTACGTGTGTTTCTAGGAAATCAAGATATCATATAAATACACCATAAATATTCTCAGCACTTAATCAATAAAGAAAAACAGAAGCAACTATTTAAACTTGGTCTGAAACAGTTTTCCATTCCTATCTTTCTCAGACACTCTCAAAATGATATGCTGCTATAAGATGCCACTTAGTGAAAATTGTTGTTTGTTCTCATCTAAGAGAACAGATACCAGTGGTGATGGGTACTTGTTTTTAACTGTAATCCTTTTGATTGCTGTATAGTCATTACATGCTTTTAACTCGCACCTTTTCTGTGATTCAAAAATAAAGGAGAGGAGACTGGAAACTGTGATCTGATAAATCCATTAGCTACATTCTCATAAAAAAAATACGCTAGTGTATTTCTGTTCTGTAAGTGCATGTAAACAGCTTCAAGGTAAAGATACCCCAGCTTAGAGATAAATCTTGCAATCATAACTTTTATGTGGAGATAATGAACTCCCTATTTTCGTATAAAACTACTCATGAAAATTCTCTTAACACTATGGTGAGCTAACTTCAGAGGATATCATTAAACGTCCTATTGATTTTGAAAAAACACATGGGGGTTTGTTCTTTAGTTACTAAACTTCGATCCAGACAGTAATCGGAATTTATCTGTATTGTTCTTGTTGCCCAGTCAATACCAGGATTATGCAGTGTTAACCATGGCATAGGCAAACTTATCGTACACTGTGGGGCACCAATCATAACAGAATACATTGTTTTTGGGAAAAATAACCAAACAAGATAACATGCTTACTCTAGACATGCAGAGTTTTCAGAATTTGATTTCTCCCAGAAAACAGTTTTCTTAGCTTCCAGGAATATTCAGCTGGCCTTTGACAGAGTGAACAGACATACAAAATCACAAGATTCCCCTGCAGCTGGTATGTTCAATTGTTGCTTTTCACACAGACACCTGGACGCAACTTAAAGTGGGTGACTGGTCTAGATTGACTGTCACAATTTATTCTACACATGGTTTAAAGCAGGGTTGTGCGCTGGTCCTTCTTTTGTTTAACCTGTATACTGCTGATTTGGCTATGGTTATTGAGCTGGAAAGTTATCCCCAAACCTTGGGATGCAGCACATTTCTCTTCTTCCATATGCTGATGGCACTGTGGTACTAGCACAACATTTAGCGGGTCAACAAAGGGCATCCATTGCCTTAGACTTACATAATAAAGAAACCATTTTAATATGAACTACATTAAAATGAAAATCCTAGTGTACTGTAGATGTTTCATCCATTTTCGTTGGACAATGTGTACCCATAATTTAGAAAAGGTAGATATAACTATCTTATCTAGTAACTTAGATCTGGTTGAAAAGCACAAAGCTATTTTAATAAAATGAAATATCTCTTTGACCTTCAATCAGGAACAGCTTTTAATACATTCTGGAGGAAATAAGATGGTTAAAAGCTAAAGCGAAGTCTAGGAGTCGTTATCACTCCAGCATCTGTGGGTCGAAGTGTTTCAGCCTATGGCCCCATATGGGATCCGTGGCTTACATCACGACCAGGAAATCCCTTATTCCCTAGATTACTAGTACAAACCAATTATACATATAGCAGACATACACATACATAGTACCCTTTAATATATGTTTCCTTTTCCTGCTAAGTAGAAGAAAGCTTTGCGTATATTTAACCTAAACTAAACTAGGGGTAGGCCTCATTGAGAAGTATGATGTGGGTGGCCTTGTAGTCAAACAGTTGCCAAATGTTGCACCCTGCTTACCCACCTACTACGCCGTCTGTCTCCTCAAAGACTCTTATAAGAGGGGGTATACAAATGTAGACCAACCATATTTTCCTCTCATTCTTCTGACTCCCAGAAATGCGTGGTGTCACAATTGAGCCCAAAAAATAGCAACCATAAGAAAAATGTTTTGTTAAACTGTGCAAATGTAGGCACCATTTCAGTGAGGCATCCTTAAGTAAAGTGTGTTTAATACATGCTAGTATTTCCCAAAAATATGAATAATGCAAAATTAGTGTAAAACCAGTTTCGGCAAAATTATGGTAAATATCAAAATAAATAAGCATTGACAATCAGTCTGGCAGTGGTTGCCAGCCTTTTGGTTTTGTCAATGTATGTCTTTAGACATCGTTTTTGTAAACCATTATTTTTGTGGGAGCTTCCGCACCCTCACCAATGTAGCAAGAAAGTCACAAAAGAGCACCCATGCTACATGTCCTCGTATTAGTGCAGATCTACGACTTTCAAGAATTCCCAAGTATTTACAGAAGTAGGCCTGGAAACCAACATCTTTGTGAACTGCAGTTTTGCGTGAGCGAATATGCATGTGTATGATTGCTCATATGAAAGTCTGCTGAGCATTTGCAAGTTCACTTTTTGTGTAACCCCTTTTTCCCCACTCTGGAAAAACTTTTATTTCTGCCCTTGTCAGGAGTAAATTTCCAACCTGTCTCAGTGCGGGAGGAGATTCGGGAAAGGTTGGTAAAAGCCATTAAACATTCAAGTTTGTAGGTGTGCATAGACATGAAAGGATATTCCAACCCTGGAACTAGCACTACTCACTACTTCCAGCTCAAGTATGTGGATTTGCGGAAAGGTGGAAAAATCAGGGCATTGCTTGTATACTAACCCTGCTATAATAGGAGTCCTCAAAAACAGTGATGGATGCAATGCTTGAATTAATATCACCCGCTGGCAATCGCTGGGACTCCTTCTTAGTCCATCATTTTTCACCTACCATGCCACCTCAGTTTGGACCCAGCCATATGCAAATCAGTCTTGACCCTGCAGCAGTGGGAACAGCTAGCCGGGGTTGCATGCTCTACGGTTCAGGGAGGACAAGGCTTTGCAGTTTGGGCTGGACTGTTTCCACTGGAGTATGATCAAGACTGATTTGCATATGGCTGGGTCCAAACTGAGGTGGCATGGTGTGCAAAATAAAGATGGACTGGGATACGGCCCTGTATAATTATCAATAACTGAGATTAAGTCTAACATTCTATCCATCACTTTTTATATACTGTAATTTGAGTCCTGCCATAATCAGAGAGGCTATTTTCAAAGCCCTGGTTCAGGGAGAATGCTGCCATAACTTATGATCTTAGTGCATGGCACCAAAAGGACAACAGTTTTTTTTTTAGTAAGACAAATAGATATATAAAGTATCCCGCCCTATGCACAAGCAGATATTTTAAAACCTTTCACACCCCTGCTTGCAATTGGTGGTGGCTGTGACAAAGTACTGGAATGCTGTAGAAGCGAAGTTGAAGTATAAAAATTCTTCCAGAGATTAAAATCTCCTGGTCATCTATCAATTAAGGTGAAGTTAATTACTAATAGATGGTTGGTTCACTGGGTTCTTTTGATATTTTACCTTTTTAAATTACTTTGGTGAGTGCACTTTACAGGCCCATAATTGTGATTACCAATACTTTTTAGCTTTTATATTAATTTTAAAGGGTCCAACCAATGGTCTTTTTTAACTTTTTGGATAGTTGTGTCTTAGTTACTGTACTGATCTTGCTGCTTTGAAGACTGAATTCTTGGGGCCCAGTGGTACTGGGTTGCTCAAGGTTTCCTCAGTAGCGAGTCCTTCTGTTCTCCTTTGCAACCTGAATTATACTCTGAAATGTTTGCAAGATGGGGAAATCATAGGTACAGGCTCTCACACAGAAAAGTAAAATTAACAAATTTGCCAAGCTGGGGGACGGACCTAAAGCTTCTGCTGATGGTATCTGAGGAAGACACAGCAGGCCCTGAGGCGTTGTCATTACCCCCGAAAATATCTTCATGGTGATCTGTGGCACACACACAGCTGTAGAGAACAAGATTGATGGTGTGGGTAGAAATCTCCCTTCTACTACAAAATTTGAAGAGGTGGCAGAGCAAATAACTGAAGCAGATAATGAAATCTCCACTGCAAAGGACACCTTCATTGTGCTAAAAGCTGAAGTGTCTTGCCAAGAAGTCAAGACATTGACAGCTCGAGAAGAGCATGAAAGACGCAGAGGGCAGATCGATGTGGAACAATCTCTGGGTAGTCGTTTTACCCAAGAACCTGAAGGGCACGCAGTTGGAGAAATTTCTTGCAGACTGGCTCACATCCTGGAAGGCCCCAGCAGCATAATGGCCTGCATCATAATTGAAAGAGTGCATCCGAACTTGACTCCTCTGCCCCCTCCATGTGCACCTCCCCATGCCATTATCGTCCACATATTGAACTATCACAACCAAGATGCCGTGTGTCATGCCATCCGAAACAGATCAGCTCTCAATATCGACTCATCTAGAGGTGAAGGAAGAGGTGTGGTATAGCGGCCTGGGCGTCTGACTCCAGAACAGTGATTCACGGTTTGATCCCGGCGCCGGTGGGAGGTCAACCCAGTACCATGTGACTCTGGGTAATAGCTCGCTTAATCTTCCCGACGACACCCAGCGCCTTGAGACCCTTAGGTCTGATTAGTTTGTGCTTTACAAATACCAGGTTTTATTATTATTAGAGTCATTATTTTTCTGACTATACGACCCTGGTTAAGCACCAGAAGAAATCATTTGTGCCTCTTAAAGAAATTAAAAGTCATGAAGTTGTCCTACATGTTCCTTTTCCCTGCAAAACTGAAAGTCTTGCATCAGGATCGATCATTTTAATTGAGCCTCCCCTGAGTTCTGAACTGGAGGGATACGGCCTACTTAGAGACAGGGCAGCCTGCAAAAAAGCACCCTGAAATCTCCAGCTCGGTGCTCTTGACGAAGGAACGTCTCAGCCCCCATAACGACGAGTGAGCGCTTCCTTTAATGCCATGATAAGACGTGACATCAATAGAAACCTGTACTACCATGAGAAATAAGCTCCCCCTCCCCCCAGTACCCCTCACCAGGTCAGACAGATGTGGTATGGCAAATTCCTGCTTGGCTGTATCCTTGCGAGAACCGGAGGATCAGGTGTTTTATCTTGGACATTGCATGATCTCAAATGCTAGGCTGGCATACTTTACTTCTACCATAGCCTGGGGCCACTTGGCTTGGTCACTATCCTCCTCTTTTGTTAGTTATGCGTCAGACACTTCCGCCCACAAAGTGCTGGGTGGGGGGATGTTGGGGGTAGACGTTTGTTCACTAAGTTTGGTTGGTTAAACACACGGATTCACAATTACGCAGATGCTTAAACCATTAAATAATGCTACTTGCTTCTTCTTCTGTTGGACAATATACCCAGGTAGGATTCTGTTCAATAATCATTGACTGTCTGGGGCCCTAAGAAAATGCCTTTCATCAGGATGTTGAGGCTCGGAAAAAGTATATCACAAGATTGTTTTCACAAGTGTTAGGTGCATGCTATCTACTGACATACTCATTCAGTGCTCTCTGTCCAGACCCTGTCCATATTCTAGAATTCTTAACTACCTCAACGTGTAAGCATAATCCCTAGCTGCAAGAGTGAGACATGAATATTTTTATTTACCTGCTCTTGTGGCTTAAAAGAATTCTTTTAAAATAAAAATAACCCAGATAACCGTCCTTTTGAATTAGATTGGGAGCAGCGCCCACTTCCCAAGACCATCTAAAATATGTGCTTTATCGCAGGTGAGAGTGAGGCGGATGAAGATAACACTGTTGATGAAACGTCCTCCCCTAACTCTGAGGAGGAAATGGCTGTGCTGGCTGTTAAGAAGGAGATGGAAATGACAACTACCCAAGTAATAACTGAGGAGAATGAGGTAAGTGATGATGTTTTATATGTATCGATATTTTAGCTTCCCAAATCCATCGCCTATGAAGACTACGGTACAAGTATTCAGGAATCTTTTCGATTTTCATGCCTTACCTGACTTCATGTACTGTGAATACACAAAGTTTTATCATACAGGATTCATGTGTACATGATGATTGTAAGATCATTTAGGTAAAAGGATGCAACTCTACTTTCCCTCATCAGATTTTGCTATTGGTGAATAGTTTCAGCAACAGCTGATAGTGTTGTGACTCTGATTGTTTGTGGTGCCTCACTGCCACACTTGTGATGAAATTTGTGTTTCATGTTGGAGGTTTGTCCAACAATTCGGGCTCTGGGGAAGGGTTTCTCTGGCACTGGTTTGTGCTACATTAAAAACAAAATGCTCTCAATAAATCCTTTTTAGTTTGCTGGGACAGTTATTTTATCAGTCATCTAAAGTTGAAAGAATCTGAATGTCTTTGGGTCAGCATCTTGGCGTACATGGCTTGTCCTTGCTGGGACCATTTGGGTTCATCCATGCTAACTGTGGCCTGTTGGGTGAATAGGATTTGCAGTAAATTTTGACCTACCCTGATTATGAATATGCAAGTTACAACTTACATACTGGTAGGCCTTAGGAGTGCTTCCATAGGTGCAGTCTGAGCTGGTTGTGTTGAAAAGCTGTCTTCCTGCCTGCTGCTGAATCGGGTTCCCTTGTTCTTAGGTCACTGAGAATTTGAATCCAAACCTCATGGTAGGGCTGTACCTTTGCCCTTTGTATCAACTGGACTGTGGTAGCCAAGAGCTTCTCATCGCTCATGTATACCAGGTTCGGGTTATGTAAGTAGAATAAAGCATACATGTACCCAATAGAAGGTTTACGGTGTGAGGTAGGTGAGTAGTCAAATACTTCTGTGTATGTGAGTGAGGTATTTTATGGAGTTCAAAATCGACACTTCTGGTCAACCCACAAGTTTTTAAGATTAAATCGGATAATGTAAACAAAGCCTTATGTAATTGGGAATATATAAAACCACTGAAATATCCAAGAGGGTTTAAAAGGTACATACAGCTGTATTGCTGATCCATTCATGTCCATTTTAAAGAGAAAAAATTAAAGAAAACTATTCCCATTGGTATATAATCTCTTGCAAAGAAAATCTGCATTGTTGCTTTAGAGTGCCCACAATGAAAGTTGCACCCTCGTTTTTGTTTTCCTCATTTGTGAAGATGTGGGAACTCTGGTTCCTGCCATTTTATTTTTGTTTTATTCTTTAAAATGCTACTGTTTTACTGAACGATTTAGCAGTGGTCTGCATTATGATTTTTTTAACCCTGGTGGCATGTTTTGTGACTGACTTCTCCTCATGGAGTTTCACTTATTTTCAGGTCAGGGTGTTTTTCTTAGAAAACAATATGCTTCATGGGGAGGGAATAATTATTCCTTGGGGAATTCAATGCTAAGCTTTAGCTGAATTGTTTTTCTTCTGTGTGACGTCACAGATGTAGCAGGGAGCAAGTGTAGCAAAGGGCGATGGGAACCAGCCTCAGCCTCCATTCACCCTTTTGAGCTGCACAGCAATTTTTCGTTGTTTTTCCCTTCTGTTTAGGAGCACATGTTGGCTCAGTTTTGAAATTGCTCAGTGATAAGAGTAGACATGCTCATGATGACTTTCACAGTAAGGTCTCAGTGCCCCACTCATTATGAGCCACCATCGTAAAGTGATGGGTGAGATGCTTAAATTAATCTCAGACACTAGTAATTGCTCAGGGCAATATCACTGTCCATCTTTTTTTGCCCAAAATACCACCTCAGATTAGACCCAGCTACATGCACATCAGCCATGATCCTTCTGCAATAGGAACAGTCCAACCTAACAAGCTAGGATCTCCCTGAACTGGAACACAAAGCAACCCATGATCGGTTTCACCCTAGTTGGGGGTCGTCAGTCAGGTTCAGATTGGTTCCAGTGGCAAAGTGAGCACATAACAATTCTGGGCATACCCATTGCAATTAAGGTGATACACTGAAGTATACAAAAAAATTGAGGGGCGAGATGCTTGAATTAATCTCAACCACAGATTACTCAGTCAGTCAAAAAATACTTTATTCGGTTCATAACAAAAAACACAAAAGTATACAAAAGTACCAAGAGAAGAGGGACAGAGGTACCAAATTGCAATATGGTTAACAGAAAAAAACATATGTAAAAAGGATAAAAACTGTACAAGATAGATTCCAAATACCAAATTTTAAAAAAATATACACAGATCATCCAGTTATAAATTCATTATTAGCAAACTTCTAAAAATAGACCATGCAAAGCTGTTATCTCAGACTAACTAGTTTTTTCCTTAGTCTCATGGCTATGGTTAAAAATGTAGCAACGTTAACGATTTCCCACGTATTAGACAGTAGTTGAAGATATAATAGAGCTGGTTTGACTTGTCTAAACCCTTTGTCCTTTAGTAGAGGTACAATAAATTTTGTCCGGATATCCGTAAAATAACCACAAAAGAACATAAAGTGAGCAGTGTCCATTATCGAAAGTCCATCACAGGTACACAATTCTAATTCTGATATCTTAGTCCAACATGGGCGCCCAGAGAGAAGGAAATGAAATTTATTCAACCTAAACTTAGTTAGTAGATATCTGTGATTAGCATTGTTAACAACCTTCAGATATGGTTCCAAGTCATGGTCTGTTGTTACAACTAGCTGATGAGCTCTCACAGTTTAGTCAACTCATAGCCTTCTCTATCCATCTCTTTATGCAGCCTATATGTGATCTTAACCCATTTCATGTCTCCCTTACCCAGTTTAGACGGCTCATCAAATAGTTCTGGGCGGCCTAATGAGACTGCACGTTTTTTGACATATTTTAGCCATGGGATGGATTCCCAATGTTCTAAAGTGAGACAGTCCCTCAGGATCTCATGGTTCACCTCCAGTTCCGGATTCATCCAGACCGCCATCCACTTTAGTAGGGGTGCGATGGCAATCCGGTCTTCTAAGTATTCCACCCCACATTCTTGATGCACTATAAAACCTGAGGTTGATTGCAGTACAGATAAAATGGACTTCAAAAACGTATCCTCTGCCACCTGTAACAACTTGACGTTCTTAAATCCCCCTAGATCTGCGCCATACATGGCTATGGAAACACATTTGGCGGCATAGACCTTTAACACTGCCTGTAGCGGTTTTACCCCTAGTTTAAGGGAAAAGCCCAGAGCTGCAAAAATGGACCGAACAAAAGCATTTCTTTTCTCAGACAGTTGTGGAAGCCAGGTGGAACTTTCATCAAAAACCATCCCCAGATATGGGAATCTAGTTATCCTCGATAACTTATTCCCATTACAGTGGAGTGTCATCGGCTTCCTGCGCCTGCCCTTTGTACCCACAGCCATGACATGAGATTTGGTGTAATTGACGCTAAGGTCCAAGGAGGACATGAACTCATGAAAGGAGTTTAAAAGACTTTGTAGCCCTACTGACGTGCGTGCTAAAAGATCGGCATCATCCGCATATAATAAAGCGGGAAGGGGAAACTTGCCTGCCCTCGGAATATCCTTACAAGCTGCTCCTAGCACACTGGCCAGCCCATTGATGTATAAAGTAAATAATAGGGGGGCTAAAATACAGCCTTGCCTGACCCCGTTGGTGATACCTATCTTACCCGTACAATTCCCCTTACGATCATATCTCACTGTGGCTGTGAGGTCCCTATGGAGATCGGCTAGAAAGTATACTATGTTTTCATCGATGCCCATCTCGGTCGAAGGCCGAGGACAGGTCCATAAATGCTATATATAAGCAACCTTGCTTCGCTATTGTATACTTTCCAATCAGCAATTGGAGGTTGAGGCTCTGATCTATCGTACTGCGCCCCTTTCTAAACCCATACTGTAATGCTGATAAAGAATTCGTTTCCTCAAGCCAATCAGTTAATTTACACAGAACCACTCTGCCTAAAACCTTCACTGCAGAATCTATAAGGGAAATTGGGCGGTAATTACCCGGGTCTCCTCTATTACCTTTTTTAAAAATGGGTACGATGACCGATTGCGACCAGGTCGTTGGGATACCGAATTTACAAATTCTATTGAATACATTAGATAAAACTTTAGACCATATTGCTATGTTAGATTTAAAAAGATCGGCTGGTACGCCATCAGGGCCAGGGGCCTTATTGCTTGTCATTTTGCTGATGGCTTCAGCCACCTCACCCTCATTCACCACTAAGGTATATGGATGACTAGTCAACGGAGTTAGACCATCAACCCCTATAGTCACCTGTTCATAAACTGACTTAAAATGGATGAGCCACTTGTCTTCCTGAATGCCACAGTCTAAAACATTGTTACTTGAGTCAACAAAATACGGTTGGTTGACCACTGCCCAGAATTTGGCACTGTTTTTTATCACGTCTATGGAGGTTAATTCTGCCCAGGCATCTTCCCTGATCTCCCATCTCCTCTGTTCTACTGCTACTTTATATGCTTTCCTTAAGAGGGCCACACGTTGTCTGTCGACTGGCTTGCTTTTTAAAGCCTCCTTCAGTTTACGATTGGCTACTGAACAGTTATGATCAAACCAGCCGCCTGTCCCTGAGTTTTTAACTTTGCTAGAACACATTAAATCGCACATAACCTGGTGACAGACCTTTTGATATGCCTCCACTACCTCTGTGTCCCCAGCTTCCTCATCCATACATATCCGCAACTCCTCCCCTCTAATATTGGAGAGGTTACTTAAAAAATCCTCAGGTACAATTTTACACCATTTAATCCTTCGTGCCTGGTCTGTTGCCCGAATATCTTGTTTATCAACCCTGTTCAGTGAGCTCTCAGATGTGCTAAGGACGCCTCTAACACATAGAAAGACAGGGTTGTGATCGCTAAAGTGAGACCAAACAGGAAAATAGCCTACTATGTTATTCCCCAGGGTTGAGCTTATAAAAATAAAATCTATAGTTGACCCACTGCCATTTCCCTTAAAAGTGGGTATATCCACCTCATCCCCCGTGGGTAACATCAAACCATTTTCAGCCAGGGTATTTTCTAATAGGATCCCCTGATCCGTATGCTCAAAATGAATATCACCTTGTTCAATGGGGGCAAATAGAACATTTGACAGACAGTTATCTGGACATCCATGAATATTGAAGTCCCCCAGTAATATTATAAAGCATTGAGACTCCGTCAGCTCCTTATATTCTGCTAAGAAGGAATTTAACGCTGTCAAGTTGCTGGTTGAGGTGGCTCTATCAAAGGAGTTATAAAAATTTACAATTAGAACATTATATGCCCCTTTACAGGCGATTTGAACTGCCAAACAGTAGGGGGAACCTGAGGCAATCATCGTGTGTGTTCCAAAAATGTTAGCCGCCACAAGGGTTACCAACCCGCCCCTAGCTCTTCCCCTAGTGGTAGTAACGGCTGGGAGAGAATAGGTGGTATAGCCATCCAAGGTAAATATGTTCTTTGTGTCCCAGGTCTCCTGTAGGCCAATGATGTCTCCAGTACCTATAACTTCCCTCCAAATAGGATCATCAACTTTGTTCCTAAGCCCAGCAAAGCAACAGCACACTGACGGCAGCGAGGGTCCAGTCCCAACAGGAAATCAAAATTGAGGTCCCATGCAGGTTACCTCAATTTTGCTTTCCGGGGACCTCAATTTTGCTTTCCTGTTGGGACTGGACCCTCGCTGCCGTCAGTGTGCTGTTGCCATCCTGTGCGCTGCTCCCCCTGAAGCGCTACACCTCGCCGGACCCGCTTCGCGGGTCCCGCTTCGCTGTGCTCGCTCACTGCGGGAGTAGGTGCGAAGGAAGGGTTGGGTCCTGCAAGACTGTTGTGGGTGTGCTGTGAAGTCTCAGGGCTGCGAGCGGTTGGTACAGGGACTCCATCTCCCAGGAGTCCCTGTTAGCCAGACCCGAGACACCTGGGCCGCTCTCCCTGATTGACACGCCCCCACCAACGCTGCTAAAGACTCCGGACCTCCTAACCTGCGTGGGACCTCAATTTTGCTTTCCTGTTGGGACTGGACCCTTGCTGCCGTCAGTGTGCTGTTGCCATCCTGTGCGCTGCTCCCCCTGAAGCGCTACACCTCGCCGGACCCGCTTCACGGGTCCCGCTTCGCTGTGCTCGCTCACTGCGGGAGTAGGTGCGATGGAAGGGTTGGGTCCTGCAAGACTGTTGTGGGTGTTCTGTGAAGTCTCATGGCTGCGAACGGTTGGTACAGGGACTCCATCTCCCAGTAGTCCCTGTTAGCCAGACCCGAGACACCTGGGCCGCTCTCCCTGATTGACACGCCCCCACCAACGCTGCTAAAGACTCCGGACCTCCTAACCTGCGTGGGACCTCAATTTTGCACAGATTACTCAATTACTCGGGCTGCATCGTAGTCCATTGTTTTTTTTTACCACAATCAGTAATGGCTGGCAGGGAACAGTGGTGGCGGGGCCAAAATATAAATAAAAAAAAATACCTTCTCACGACCGCAGCCTCTCCTCAACTTCACTTCCTGGTGAGTCCCGGAAGCAGGAAACACACAGTCTCCCCTAAGTCAATCATAGCGCTGCAATGCAGCATTGTGATTGGTCTGAATGCCATGCTTTGGCACTTAGACAGGAACTAAGAGCCTGTGCATGTTCCCCACCAGGCTGTTTATTAGAGCCTGGTGGGGAAAATGCAAAGTGCGCGTTACTGTTTGGCCGGCCAAACCGTCATGCGCACTTAAGTACATGAACCACTCCTCCCACTGTGGCACCAGCCCCGCCTCGCCCTAACTCAGCCCCGTAGCTCTGAAAAATAAAACAATATTTACAATGTTTTCCTTTTTCCTGCTCTGAGAGCAGTGGGGCAACGCTCCTCCGCCTTAGCGAAGGAGTTGTCCGTGCCCACAATTCCACCTCAGATTAGACCTAGTCATATGCAAATCAACCTGGATCCTGCTCACAGGGTGCAACCCCTTTTCTGTTTTTAAGTTAAAATCTTTGGAAAAAGTGAGAGGGTTTTTGTTGGGTTCATCATGCTATAGCATAGAGATCAGATTCTGGAATACTTTATATTTTGGATCAGAGTGTTTCATGCCTCAGAATATGGCTCTAAGGAGGATGGCTCGAATGCTGAGTCACCACTGTGTATTTATAGGTAGGACCGTGTTTCCATAAGAAATAGATTTGCTTGATTTGGTAATAACTTTGACGCCATTTGATGAATCTTCACAAAACTTTCCCTCAAAAAAAATGTATCCACCGTAGCTTCTTTCTGGAAAGCTTCGGAGTGATTTGTCAAGCAGGCCAGACAAAATTGGGAGTCCCAAATGCGTTTTCTCCAAGCAGTATCCCATAGGAAAATTGAACAGCGCTGCAGCCAAAACAGCTGAATGGAATTACACCAAACCTGGCAGAAAGTTCTTTACCCAGAAAGTTTGGCCATGGTTGTTGATCAACAGATAAGATCTGATTTGCTGTTTCACTTCAACAAATAGGTTTGTGAGCCATTTTAGGACTCAGCGACTGAGTCCTCTTGTCCTCCAATAAAAATAACATATGGCGGGGGCAGGGTACGGGTACCCTGACCCCTAGGCCCCTTAGGGAGGTCCCAGAAAAACACCCCGTAGGGCCAGAGACAAATTTTATTAATTTTTCAAAAACCTTTTAAAAAGGTTTCAAATACAACATACAGTAAATGCAGGGTCATCACGTCGACAGATCATATTCCAAGCGATACATTTCTGAATCATCATCCTAATCCCACATACCCTCCTTTCCTCCTGTATATCAAGAACCTCCCTACTTGACATGAACTGGGTATAAAATCTCACTATGTGCTAGACCTAAAGTGTATCGGCCCTCCTCCCATCCCTCCGTCCCCTAACCCTGTGCCCGCGTCCGTATGCAATCTAATGAACAGCTCTCTATTCCTCCAGTTCTCCAGCGTCCAAGGTTCCCCATATCTTCTCATACTTTAGCTTGCAACCTCTGCCCTTATAAATCTCCTTTTCAATCATTTTTCATCATGTCATCCCTTCCTCCCAGTGTGTGAACAATAGAGACGTGTCACTCCTTACACTCCCTTTTCTGAACGACATTTCTTTACGCACCCATATTTCCCACATTCACAAGAATCTTCTGGTACATTGTGAAGTCAGAAGGGTCCCATATGCCCAGTAATGCTCTACATGGTGTAAGGTCAATGTTGATCCCAACCGCCTCCACCAGTGATTTGGTCACTCCTTCCCAGAATGTGCAGATTGCAGGGCATTGCCACCACGTGTGAAGAAAAGTTCCCTCCTCTCCACATTTCCGAAACACAGAGGGTTCTTGGCCTTCCCTATTTTGTGGAATAAGGTTCTGTTATAATATGGTCTATGCAGTACCTTAAGTTGGATTAATCTGAAGCTGGCCTTTATGGTCCCCTCTGTTGTGAATGCCAGGGCCTCCTGCCAATCCTCATAATCAATTTCCCCAATGTATTTCACCCATCTCTCTTTCAGGTTTGTTAGAGAACCCTGCACATTTCGCATTAATGTTCCATATGCCAGCGATATCCGCTTATGCCTTATCTGCCCATCCATTAACGTCGCTCCAGCTGGGACTCCTCCAGTGTCTCTTCCTCCTTATCTATACTATGGGTAAGTGCGTGTCTCAGCTTCCCATATTTCAACCACTGTACTGTTGGCATCTGATATGCTATCTAAAGGTGGTCAAAGGGGACAACTCCATTTGCATCCCCCCCAGTGTGTTTATGCTTATCGTGTCCTAGCCTAGGAAGCCCTTCAAGTCAGACACCCGTCTCAATTGAGTGCCCTCCTAAAGGGGTGTTCTGGGAGTGAGCCTTTTGTCCCACTTCATTTCCCTCAGCAAAGCTATTCCAAACTTTTAGAACCATAGTCATGGCCGGACATGCCTGCTCATTTAGACAGCCCCCATATAGCATGTGCATATAGCTATGATCTCCCATTCTCCATCTGTCCACTCAAACCACTGGGTCATCTGAGTCTGCCTAGACCCACTCATTCACTACTCCCACCTGTGCTGCCTCGTAATAGTTCCTGATGTTAGGCAGGGAATTGCCCCCATCATATTTAGATACTTGTAGGGTGCGCATCGCTATGCGGGGCTGTCCCCTGCCTACCCCAGAGCAGCACCCTCACTTGGGCATCTACTCGTAAAAAGAACGTTTTCGGTAGCCGATAGGGACAGTTCTGCAAAACATATAGCATATCAGTCGGGCAGTGCCATAATTTTGAACTTTACCTTCCAACGACAGAGGCAGCGTACTCCAATGCTTAGTGTCCTTCTCTACTCTCTGCAACAGTGGGTCAAGATTAGCTCGAACATGGGAGTCGGCGTCCCTAGTTATCCATATGCCCAGACATTTTAAACTATGAAGTTCTACCCATAATGGGAGTGGCATTGGACCCGTCTGTTTCCAGTCCGCCATTGGGAACAGTAATGACTTCTCACGATTAAACACAAACCCAGAAAACTTTCCAAACATCTGGAAAATCTTGCAGATGCGAGCAAGTGACTGATCTGTACGGTTCAGATAAAGCAGAGTATCATCTGCATATAATGATACTCTTTCTTCCCATCCGAACCCCCCGTCCAACCCCATATCCAGGCGTACACGCTTAGGAAGGTTGCCAGGGTCTCTATCGCCAAAGTGATGAGCATTGGTGGGAGGGGGCAACCCTGCCACACGCCTGCCGTATAGAAAATTCCCTCCATAGGCAGCCACTTACTTTTATTTGGGCACAGGGATTCTGATAAAGAAGTCTGACCCAATTAATGTTACAGGGTCCAAAGCCCATTCTCCCCAGGAGTATAAACAGAAAAGGCCACTCAACTGACTCAAATGCCTTGTTGGCGTCTAAGGAAAGCACCGCCCAGGAATCTTCCCCAGAGTTGGGCTGCACTATGTTATTAAGGAATCTTCTCAGATTCAGTCAAGTCGAGCGACCAGGCATAAAACCGGTCTAGTCCAAATGCACCAGATCTGCCACCACTCCACGGAGTCTGCCTGCCAACACTTTAGCCAGGATTTTCGCCTCGACTTTGAGTAGCAAGATTGGTCTATGCGAGTCACCCCTCTGCGCAGGTTTCCCTTTCTTACGTATGAGGATCAGGATGATGGTAGCTGAACGCAGGTCATTAGGCAATGACACTTTGTGCAGGGCATCTTTATACATAAGTATCATTGGCTTGGTCACTTTGGCTGCCATTTTGCTGAAAAACTCCACCGGCAACATTCTAGGGCACGGGGCCTTACCCACCTGCATCTCCGTCAGTGCCTCCATTATTTCTTCTTCAGTGAGGTTGATTCTAATCTGTCCATCTGCTCCGAGGTCAGTGTCTTAATTGGGCAATCTTTCACAAACCTTCTAATCTTCGCCTCTGTGCTCCCAACCCTGGATCCATAGAATGTCTCCATATACGTCACAAATGTCTCTACAATTTGCTTACTGCCCCTCGCCAACTTCCCCGGTTCTAGTTGTAGCTCCTTAACATGCATGGATTCCTTTTCTCTGCTGCCTGTCCAAGCCAGCAATTTGCCTGCCAGGTTTGGTCAGGAAGGAAGCTTTGAATTCATGTCTGGCTACCTCTTTGTATTCCGACCTTTGGCACTCTAGCGTCCCAGAAAGTGACGTCCCAGATGCGAGCCCTGTAGTCGTTCTAAATCTGCTATTTGAAGTTCCAACTTCTCAAGGCGCAAGCCTTCTTTCCCTCTTCTCTCTAATTTCCCCAACAATCAGAACCCCCCCCAAAGTGTGGCCTTGTACACCTCCCAAATCACACGGGCGCTATCAACTGTGCCCATGTTTTCAAATAAGTACAGGTCAGTGGCCTTATTTAGTTCTTTAACTACATGTTTATTCCCTAGCCTCCAGGTGGCCATTCTCCATTGGTCAGCTTCTCTTTCTCTGGTGGTAGGTATGGTGACCTGTAGGGAGGCATGATCTGATGTCCCTCTTGCTAAATATCTAGCCTCTGAGAACCTCCCTGCACTATCTCTGGTAGCTAGGCTAGAATCCAATCTGTAGGATATGTTATGTGGGAGTGAATAAAATGAAAAGCCCCTTTCCTTACAATGTAGCTCCCTCCATATATCCAGAAGTCCAAAGTCCTGCAGGAAGCCCACCAACTTACCCCTCCTAACCTCCCCTTCCAATCTGGTACTCACTCTGTCTAAGCGTGTATCATGTACCAAATTAAAATCTCCTAAAATTTTAAAAGGCCTTGCAAAACTCGCTAAAAACTGCCCCGCTTTTTTGTACTGTGAGTGACTGGAGACTCGGCAGTGCATAAATGTTAAGAAGAATCATATTTTCACCCTCCCATTCTCCCATTATCGCTAAGTAGCATCCAACGGTATCCAACCATGTGCGGAGGATATAGAAGGTCAGAGACTTCTTTATTTAAATGACCACCCCTCTTGAAGTTCAGGTATGCTGCGCAGAGGAAGCAACTTTGTATCTGCTCCGCCCGTGTCCATCAAGTGAGTCTTCTGAAGGAGTATTATGCAAGCCTTATATCTAGTGAAAGCTCTTGTCACCAAACCTCTCTTCAGTTTATTACCCAGCCAGTTTGCATTCCACAAGACTAAGATTAAGTTATGTGGCTGAGCCATAGCATGTTCTCCTGTTCCTATACATCATACTTAATCGCATTGGGGGTGCCTCTGCTGTTGTGTATCTTGGTGTAGTGGTCATGCATCAATCCCTGCATGAACTGTAACAACCCCTGCCAACTCCCCCCATTCTACCTTACCGTGCTGTGATCTAGAACTCAACCATCCCCCAATTCACGTTATGTGATTCCTCAAACCCTGAAACATGATAACCAACTAAATTATGCACTGCTCATGTGAAGGGGTACCTCCACAGGCACTGAATCAGATACAATGGAACAGCTGCCCCCCCCCCCCCCCCCGCCACCCCAGTCCGGAGCAGCCCCGAAGCCTAACAGAGTACCCTCAGGCCCACATTTGGGCTTGCCAGCCTCTTCACGCATCCCTTGGACCCTTATTGCACTTATTGCACAGCAGGTACTTACAGTTCATGTGCACAGTTGGTTGGATTTAAAAACATGGTAAGCTCTCCGGGGTCATGCATTTAATGGCCCAGGAGACTTACAGTGTATTTATTTATTGTTGCTTCTTACTCAATTTTTCCTGGGGGACTGCTTTTCTTCTTGCAGCCCCCACAACACTTTTGTAAATTGTTGGTGGTGCCCCTGCCATATCATGAGGGCACCACAACAACTAAACTAAATAAAAATAAAGCCCAAGGTGCTCCTAGGAGGGAGCAGTGAATATTAATCAGCAGCCTCACTCCTTCTATGGTGAAGTGGTGAGGCTGTAACTTTTTCTTTGTTAAGACCTGGGTATTACATTCGCTTTCTCATCTACCCATCCTACAAAAAGAAACTCAACTCTTAATAGCCAAAAACAGTACCAAGAGTTCTTTTACACCAACAACAGAAAGAAGTGTACACCAAATATTCTCTAGGGCTGAAGAAACCCCATCCCATTCAGTACTGTCCCATATTGGATATGCGTCTGTTAAACAAATTCATCCTAAAAGTTCGGAGTGTTCTCCTTTCATCAAATTTTTCCTTTCATCGGAAAAAGTGATTGGCTAAGCTCAAACGATCTTCTAGACGCATACTTTCACATTGTGACTAGGCATAGAAAATAGCTTAGATTTCTGGTGAGTTCCACTAAATTACAATGTTCCACCATTTGGACTCAAATCTGCTCCAAGAACCTTCTCAAATTACACGGCTGCAGTAGCTGTGCATCTACGGATAAAGAAAATATTAGTATACCCATATGCAAACGACTGGCTGATAAAGGCAAGTGCTTCCACAAAAAAAAAAAAAGATTTTCAGTTCACAAAGTCAATTCTGAAACATCTATGACTCAATATCAACATTCAAAAATCAATCAAAGACTCAGTATAGGCTCTTTATTACTTAAGTGCACTAATAGACACAAGACAGATAAAGTGTATCCATTGGAGCAGAGAATACCTTCTATCCAACAAAGGTGTGTCTCTTTAAAGAAAACATGCTATCCAAGACCTTGTCAAATTGCCTACCTACTAGGGTCCATGGCATCTTGCATCTACATCATCCCAAATGTGAGACTCATATGCGTCCTCTTCAACAGTGTTTGGAAGACCAATGGTCACAGAAGACAGATAATTGGGAGACCATCTTCTAACAACTCATGCAAAACAATCTCAAACTTGGTGGGGCAAAGTGTGAATCTCCTGAATTGAGTATCATTTCAGAGGAAAACCCTGAATACTGTACTAGTAAAAGATGCCCTTCAAACAGGTTGGGGAGCACATCTAGACCACTTTACCATTCAAGATCTTTGGTCTTCAAAGGAACAAACTTATCCCATCAACCTGTTGGAACAGAAAGCAGTCCATCTTGCACGATAGGGCTCCTACCTTCTTTACGGTCAAACAACATAATGATTCAAACAGACAATCCCACCACCATGCATTATTTAAACAAACAACCTTTGAATTTGGCTCCTTGGCTTCTGAAGTCAGCCAGCATGGACACCTACATCTTCGGCAAGAATGCATGCACATTTTAAGAGAAAGCGAAATGTCCTTCAACAAGATCCTGTTACGTGCTCAAATGGAAAAAATTCTGTGTATGGTGTTAGTTTAAATTTTATGACCCGATTTCATGTCAAGAGCAAGGCCGCCTTCCATATTCATTACATTTAGCAAAATTAAAACTCCAATTTTCTAAGATAAAGTTCACCTAGCTGCCATAACAGTATGCAGGAAGTTAGTTCATTAAACTTCATTTTTTAAATTCCTGTTGTCCAAGACTTTCTGGAAGGCATCAAAAAGTATTTCCCTCTGTGAAAAATCCATCTCCTTCGTGGGAGCTGACTCTAATTCTTACTAGACTTATAATTCCTTCTTTTGAACGCATTCAATAAGGCTTTATTACAATATCTTTCACGAAAACCGGTATTCCTAATTGCTGTCATGTCAGCAAGGAGAGTTGGTGAGCTCCAAGCTTTATCTTGGGAACTTTTTATTGTTTTTCATTCCAACGGGGTTGCTCTTAGAACTCATCCTGCTTTTCTGTCAAAGGTAGTGTCCGATTTTCACATTAATCAAATGTTTACACTACCAACTTTTTTCTCTAAGTCATCAACCCTTGCTTCTGCTGAAAGATCTTTAACTTTTCTAGACATTAGAAAAGTATTGTGTTTCTAACCAGGTCTAGACACTGAAACCCTAGCTGAAGCCAGAGTTGGACAAGAGACTCTCAGGAACCTCTTTAAGTGAGTTTAAACGGGATTGTGTTTTTAATGTAGATAGCTTTTATTTTCATGAACATAGTCCTTTTTTGGTAGGCTATATATTAAGATTGCTCATCTATTTAACCATTTATGACTATCAAAGAAGATCCTACAATGCAGAAGAAAAGGTTACATACCTATAGTCCTGGTTCTGCATTGTAAGACTCTTCATCGAAGTCACCTCTTTCCCTGGCTGCTGGCATAATTGCTGTATGGTTATGCATAGGTTTACATATCTCCTCTCTTTAATTTTACCCTGAAAAAGAACAGAGTGAAAGAGGCAATTGACAGTACATGGCATGCTGGCCAGGGGTGCCACCCAGGTTATTAAAGGGATAGTCTGCTTTTTTTCTTTTTAGTATCTGTTAAATATAAGTCAACAGACTGATTTTTAGGTCTCGTCCTAGGCAACGCGCATGCGTTGCATAGGAGGGGACCTAATGCCATCGGCAGAGCTTTTTCATCAAAGAAGTGCACACGTTGCATTGCTTGCAATGCAACTCGTGCTCATCTTGGCGATTTCCTTTTGGGAGCGCGTGGCGCCATATGGTCGCACGCTCCCGAAAGGAAATCGCCCATGCCCCTTTCACTGCCGCGCGGCTTTACTGCCGCCCGGCCAATGCTTTTTAAAAAAAAGTTTAGAATGTCTCCCCTTTGCCAGCTCATCCACCTCCCCCCGCCATCTCATCAACCCCCTGCACCAGCTCCTCCACCCCACCCGGGCCAGCTCATCCACCCCCGCGAGTCTGCATACTATCCTCCTCTCCCAAGACATGCGCAGCCCGTCTGTCATGACTCCAACTACAGCATGCCTGCCCTCTCTCTTCTGCCACGCACAGATAGCCCCTCTGTTTCATTGCACCTGCCACACCACAGCCCCTCTCATGACTCGTGCCACACCCAACCTCCCCTCTCTCATCACTCCTTCCGATACCAAATAGCCCCTCTGTCGTGACTTTTGCCACACCCAGCCAGCTCCTGTGCCATGACTTCTGCCACAGCCAGCCCTTCGCTCATGACCGATGCCGCACCTGGCCAACTCCTGTGTCATGATTCATGCTACAATCCCCCGTCTCCAACATGACTTTCACACGCCGCAACTCCCTTTTTAAAAAAAAATCTTTTTATTGTTTTCCAACACAAACAACAAACATGAGAATGACTGAGCATGTGTACATAAATGCAGTTCCCCGACACATATAATAACCTATAGGACCATTGTTCGTACTGTAATGCATATTTATCATGCCATTGTTTGCAAGCAATAGTGCGTTGTTTGTACTGTCTGATTGTGAACTATGGTACACAGACTACCTTAATTGCCTGTATTTCCTTGTTTGTCTTTCTTCTGTGTGTGTTAGTTGGGCATCGGCTGGTGTCCTGCTTGTATCACACCATATTACCTGTGAATTCTTTTTATCAAAAATTAAATACTGTCCGGCTGGACAATGAATATAGTTGCTATTTAGTCTATATTTATTCTTTGTTAATAATTCAATTGTCTAGGGACTCTTGTCCTGTGAAAAAATGGCCTCTCTATACATCAACTACAACCTAGGAGCCAGGACATCAATATAATCTAAATGGAACTCAATGGGCAGTCCATCGCTGCCCGGAGTTTTGTTGCGTGCCAGCTGTTTAATGGCACAACGGATCTCAGCAAGCGATATATCCTGTCGAAGGGATTCCGCTTGTTCCGTCCCTACGGTAGGCAGCTTCAGGTTCTCTAAAAACGCCTGTATTTCCGCCTCCCCGGTGTGCAGGTGGCTCGTATATAATTCAGCATAAAAGGAGCGGAACAGCTAATTAATTTGATGTTGCGCATATTCCAATCTCCCCGATGAGGAGACTAGCACCAGGATAGGGACGCATCTAGGGACGGGGTTAGCCAACCGCGCCAGCAAGGTGCCCATTTTATCTCTTTCAGCGTGTACACAAGCCAAATATGCTCTGTGGTCGAAGCACCTTAAGCGCTCCACCACGACTGCCACCGCTTCCTTCAGGTCCTGGACCGTGCCTCGCGCTTCCGGGGCAGTGGAGTGGTCGCGCTCAGCCACTCTAAGGGCCTCCTCAGCAGCCTCAAGTTCTTGCAATAGCAGTTTCCGTACTCTCACCCATTTAGTAATACAAAACCCGCGGGTCACCACCTTGAAAGCGGCTGTCGTAGCTGTGCCTTCATTCTCAGCGAAGTATTGCTCAATCCCTGTGCCCAGCTCAGCTCGGAAGGCCGGATCTTTCAGCAACTCCGGGCGCAACCTCCAGGTCGGAATAGCAGGGCGCTCCGCTGCCCAACAAAAACTCACCAGCAGTGGATTGTGGTCCGAGATGGTGCGCGATAAGTACTCGCTACTAGTTACCATAGCAGCCAGACCGGGACTACACAGAATCGCGTCCAGCCGCACATGCAAATCGTTTAACGCAGAGAAGTACGAATAATCTCGTTCACCCAGGTGTTGTGCCTGCCAGACATCCACAAAACTCCAGTGATCCTGCCACTGGGTCCTAATTTTTGCCAATTTATGAATCGGGCCCCAGAAAGCAGTGGGTGGGATCTGTCCATGACCACGTCCGCAATGGAATTAAAGTCCCCACCCATCAGTACCGGGTTCGTGAAGTAAGCCGCTAGGGCGTCAGACAAGCGCTCCAAGAAGGACGCCTGCTCCACATTAGGGGCATAAATGCTGCAGAGGGTGACCTCCCGTCCATTTAGGCGCACTCTAACCGCCCCGTCGCGTCCCTCCGGGTCTATCAGTTGGTCAGTCATTTGGAAGGGACACCAGCTCTAATCCAGAACAACACCCCTCACGCAAAATCGGAATAAGTAGTGTAATACAGTTGTCCCCGCCATCTACGCTGTAGCACTACCCCTTCTGCCCTAGTCAAATGGGTTTCCTGTAGGAATGCTATCTGCACGTCCCTACGCACCAAATAGGAGTGGACTTTTTTACCTGTGCTGCATTGAGTGTAGTCCCCGCACATTCCAAGTCACACATTTCACATCAGGTAACGGGCCCATAGTACAGATGCACAAAACACCGGAACTCTCCGTTCCCGCTTAGACGCGCCGGCAGGCGTTGTCCCCCAAGCAAGGCAATCCCGTCCCCCAACAATCCCACCCCGCCCACAACAGCTCCCTCCCCCCCAAGAACGGGCACCAACATAGTGAATCCCATCCAAACTAACCCAACAATGTGCCTCAAACGACGTTAAGGCAGACTAACTGGGACCATCCGGTGGGGTTGGATAGAGCCTAGCAAGTAACCTGCGAATAATCAAAACCACACCCAGTGTCCGCCCCAGGACCCCCCAAAAATGTAGCCCCCCCATCACCCCCCACATTTACTGCCGTATTCCTCGTCTATTCAAACTCAGCCCAGGGTCCCATTATTCCGTACATCCAACGCACTATAGGGATCCCCCAACAATGATAATCATTTTGCTACATCTAGTCATATCAGAACTCCCAGTCCCATTAAGATTGCAAAGTTTACTCATCCAGCAGTCCGTCCGCCGTTCCCGGTGTAACCGGCGGTAGATGTACACTGTCCGACGCAGAGGATTCTGCCTCCGATTGGCCTTTATCACTTTCCAGGTCCGAGCCCTTCGGCGAGGTCCTCAGCAATTCCCCGGATATCACCGACACCGCTTCCAGCACTCCCCTGTGCTCCACTTCCGTTTGTGAGGTCGATGGCTTCCGTAAACCCCGCCGTCGGCGCCACAGTCGCTGCGATCTGCGGGGTTGAGAGTCTCTAGACAACTCCCGCGCTTCCACCTCCCGACCGTCTTTGCCGGCCCTGTAGGATTCCAGCCATGCCCACGCTTCCTCTGGTGTGTCATGAAAGCAGGTTTTCCCAACTAGGGCGATGCGCAACTTGGCCGGAAATAACAGAGAGTAATGGATCCCTTCTGCGCGCAATTCTTTCTTGACAGCCTGAAAGGACATGCGGCGCCGCTGAGTGTCAAAGGAGTAGTCCGGGAATAGAGTAACTCTGCTATTGTCGACCTGGAAAGGGCCGTATGTGCGAGCCTTCTGAAGAAGCAAGTCTCGGTCCCTAAAATGCAGCAGCCGCGCCACCACCGGCCGTGGAGGGCGCCCCTGCGGCGGAGGTCTGGCAGGGACACGGTGCGCGCGTTCCAGGGTATAGAAGGCCGATAATCCCTCAGGGGCCAACACCGTTCTGAGCCAGTCTTCCAGATAGCGCACCATGTCTGATCCTTCTATCTTTTCCGGCAATCCCACCACTCGGATGTTGTTCCGCCTATTCCTTCTTTCTGCATCCTCCTCCCACTTTTCCAGCACCGCAATTCGATCCAAAGCGCTTGCCATCTTTGCGGTCAGTGCGGTTTACGCAGGCTCGATCTCTTGGATCGTGTCCTTTACTTGTTTCACCCGGTCCGGTAACTTTGAATGATCAGCCCGCAGCAGGCCCAGCCCCGTTGCCACCCACGCAATGTCCTGTTGCAGGGCGGTACGAGAGTCCGCAATGGCAGCCAGAATCTTATACAATTGAAGTTGGAGCCCCGGGTTTTTCGGGAAGCCATGCGTTTCCCTGTCATCTTGGGGCGGGGATTCGGCGTCAGAGGGTTGTGGGTCCTCTTCCTTCCTCCCCCGGGGCTTGCCCATGACGTCAACCATCGGAGTCCTCCAAAGAGCCCACGCCGTGGGGTCCCCCGATGTGTGTTGGGTGATCTCAAGGGTCCGCTCCCAGGACAGAGGAGTCTAAGAGGCGTCCCTTCTCTGCTCTTCCTGGCCCGCCAAAACCGGCCCGTGTAGCGCCGTTAGCGAGCCCCTCCACTCCACCGCGGGATCCGCGCTGGTCCCGACAGGGCAACAGCAGCCAGACCGCTCAGCCAATGTCCCCCCGAGCCCAAACCAGTGTTCCTGTCACCGCAGAGGGTGCCATCGAGTTTCCAAGTGAAATGCCCCGTCCCTACCGTGAGTCCCAGGCGGACGTATGTCCAACCCTACCCGGGCGCAGGCTCCCTTACGGTCAGCTCCACAGTCCGCCCAGCTCGCCTCTGCCTTCACGAGGCTCTTCCCATATGGCTCCGAGTTAGGGGGCCCCCGGCCCAACAAGAGGCCCGCCACCCGTCGCTGCCCGCCAGTGCACAGCCCGCGGCTCTCCAGGGCCGCCCGGCGACTTCTGCGGCTCTCGGTCCCAACAAATGCCGCCCTCCGCTCAGCAGATCAGAGTGAGCCCGCATTCACCAGTCTTCTCCCGGGCCTCAGTCGCCCCCTAAAGGGGCACTGACCTGCAAGATAGGTCTCACACAGGGAAAGGGAATGGAGGGGCCTGGCCTCTATATTTCAATTACGGGCCTTCGTGGTGCAGTCACATCAACGGTCGGCCCCAAAGCGCCAGCCGGCGCTGGCCGCCCCCTGCCACACAGCTATCGCTCCCGCCGTGTTGCCCCTAGCGCTTCTCGTCTGGAGCCGATCGTACTGGCCTACCCCGTACTGGTCGGGGTAGGAGTCCCCGACCCGATGTTCCCGGCAATCCCGTCGATGCGCCGCCACAGCTCTCCCGTATTTGCCGCCTGTGTCGTTCCGCTTCGAGATGCAAGTCGCCCAGCAGTGCAGAACAGGTCAGCCGCCCGTGACCTCGGTGACGCCATCTAGGAGCCTCTCAGGAAGGTGGCGCCGCCATCTTGAAGCTGCCTTTGTGATCGGCGCGGCCCTGGGGTTCACTCCACAATCCCCGAATCCGCCGCCTCACGGTACCGGAACACTCCAGGCCAGCTGCCCATCGGTTCCCCGACCCTCGTGGCTACGTGGGGGGGTCTAGGGGGTCGATTTCCAGGAGAAATGCCGGGTCCCTTAGCGGAGCTCGGCGCTCACGCTGCCGGCCGCCTCAGCATCCAAGCCACGCCCCTCGCTGCAACTCCCTTTGTCTCCAATATGACTTCTTTCATACCATGCCAGGCCCCTCGTTTCTGGCACGAGACACGTTTGATCGTAGACATTATTATTTATATGCACCATGAGACGTGTTCACTACTTTATAAATACAACAGCAGAGACCGTTCCCGTATCTTGGATAGATACAAACCACGACAGGAAGTCTTTCTCAGGCCCAATCTGGGCTAACTTCATCGCACACCAAAATCTCAAGGGTGCACTACACCAACCATCCTTACAGGAAGGCCGCCCCGCCCGGCCACCACTACTTCCCGGTTTTCATTTTAATGTCTACTGTTTTAAACAATTGAATTTTCACGACATTCTGAAGCACTTCTGTAAAGAAAGCACTCACGCAGACAGGACGCATTAGCAGTTACAATCTCTCTGGCAACATTAGATTTTCAAGTTTAGTTTTGCACTCCCTACCTTTCTACTCTATCTCGCAGCACTTTTTGTTTATGTTCTTTGCGCCTACAGGTTAGATCGCCATAAGTCACTGTACACCTGTACAATCACTTACTGTTAATTATAGGGTAAGGACCATATTAGACTTTTTACTCTCTGTTTTGCTCCCGTTCCTTCCGCAGACTACAAAACGCTTTGGTAAGTTACGTCCGCCCTTACTGCAACATAGTTTTAATTGTTTTTCCCGTGGCACTTTTTGTCTACCGACATAGTCTGTAACAGAATGACGGTGACTCTACCATACACAATACTAACTGACTAAGCACTGCTTTTCCCTATCTCTGGGGCAATCCAAGTTCACTAAATCATACCTTAAGTATGAATAACCTCAGGAGCAGGGCTTTAAATGGGATGAAAAAAATAGGGGGACCTCTCAAAGGGGCCTGGCCAATGTAATTAAGGGCCAGGCTTAAAACACATCAGCCTACACTAACAATTGCCTCTGCATACTTTGCATGTAAACAGAAGAACTAATTTCTCTGAGCCTGATTCACAAAGCCTTTTACTCATTAATGCTATATTCGGATGCTCAGTGTCGTCTACCTGCAAAAACTACACCTCCCTGGTTTAATGTAGTGTTCGGATTATTAAAACGCTACTTTCGCTAGAGGTTGGGTTACTCATTTCTCCTCTATGTATTCAGTCCTCACATTAATGTACATAAACCCGAACTGAACCGGGATAGCTCAGGGTGTATTGCTTTTTTTATTGAAGAAATCATCGAAATCATCCATGCCATTGTAGGCAGTAGGAAAGTTAAAACTCAAGGCCAGAGGGGTTAACCTTATTGTTTATTTCTAGATAACATTGATTTGTTTTTGTTAGGCACGGGGAGATAAGTGTTTTGCCCAGAATCACAGGATGTTTGGCGTCGTTACCGAGACTCGAACCCCCATCCTCCGGTCCGAGGTCGTGATCCCTAGCCGTTAGGCCAACTCCTCGCCCCTCTCCAGTAATATTGTAATTTGGGTAGACGTAAACAAAAAATAACGCCAAACCTACATTCATTTTTCAAAATAAAATGACAGTTCGATGGCCACTTGAAAGGCTTTTACTGGCTTTACGATTTGTGCAGTATGGTTTAATTGGTGTGACCCGATCTTCTGGGCTGCATTACTTTTGGGTGACCTGGCACTTTAGCACGCACTTCGGGAGGGCCGCTTTATTTTCTTTACTTGTTTCATTTGTAATAGTGTTAGCTTATAGTGCCTCCTTCGGTTCTTTTTGGGTGCCATACATTTGCTTTACTTATTTTTTATATTTTCTGTTTGCTTACGTGAGGTTTTAATGCCCTATATGCAGGCCATTCACATTATGAGGCAATGGAGGCCCAAATTATGCGATGTGATTTGCTAAATTATGTGTCAAGTAGGCATCATCTTGTGTGCACTTTCTGTGGTAGAATTAGTATTCCATTTTGACATTTGATGCACCTTCTGTTCTGTCATTGGGGTCAAATGATGTGACGCCCATGGCAGAACACCTACCTCTGGCATTTTTGTCGATCCCGTCCAGGGTATAGAGACGTACCTTACGTGCAATTAAGGCAGGATACCCCTCTCACTTGCTAACTAGGACCATTTTGGCTTGAATGCAACTCATGCCCTTATCTGAACAACTGGCCCAACTTCCAGCAATGACCTCAATGGACCAGATATGTGTGTGTACATTACTTCGAGTTCATGTATGCCTCCAGTGCTCAATCAACATGTATTCCTTTTTTACTCTCAAAGGTTAGTGTGTAGACTTATATAACTTGATTGTGTTAACTGCACATATTGTTTATCTTTATCACAATTTTTAGAACAGCTGTCTGAGATAGTTTTATCTCACTAGTGGGAATAACTAAACTTTGCTATCAGCTTATGGCAGAGAAACAAGCAAACATTAGTTGGTACTATGGATCATATGTGTGCTTCAGGAGAAACCAAGGCAGAAACCAAGGCATAGGTATGTTTGACTCAGGATGGTTTTGCCAGTGGTGAATCATCCCACTCACATTGGAGCAGGAATTCCGATCTCTGCCTACTTGGATCAAAAAGATTGCCCATAGCACTATACCTGAGGTGGTACCAAACAATGGAGGGTCTTACATAGGAGCAACCCCATGCATTGGACAGCACTACAAAGAATGGTCAAGACCAATAGTACACATCTGTCCCCCAAGCTGTGATCACGTGCACAACTGCTTTCCATACTATGGGGAAACAGATAGCATAAGACTTCATTGTTCTTGAAGCAATTAATTTGAAACACATGCCAATAGAAGAGAGAGGCATTTCTGCTCCTGATGATGAAGTGGTTAGCTAAGCAAGTGATGCATAGGCAAATGCACTACATTAGAAAGTAGGGAAGAGTCAAAATCTCCTAAATTAGTACTAAAGAGGTAGTGTCCTTTTTCATTGGCCTGATCTGTTGCCTCGGTTTCTAGAGTAGAATATGGTTAAAAATGGCAACTTTCTAATTGATTAATAGAAGGGCATATCTACCAAAGTTTGGCCACTCTTTCAGCTCAGTATGGAGCCCTATCTTCCCATAGATTGCATTGATGTTCTGTGTACCCGAATCGTATGAAAAACAAGCATTGGCATAGCCAATAGGTCTCGCCTTTGGGACCTTACAAGTGTTTAGTTATCCAGCACAATATCCTTGGTGCAACAACATCATGGCTAAACACTTATAAGGTCCCAAAGGTGAGACCTATTGGCTATGCCAATTCTTGTTACATTCATGTCCCTCACCTTATTGTACCATTGTGTTTTGTTCTCTATTGAAAGATGATACAATGCAGTTTTTTAATATCTGAAATGGTAGTTTCTTAACAGAGCTTTCATGAAAAACGAACCCTGCTTGCAGTCTTCCATTCAACAGATATACTTTAAAGATTCATGGATAAAGACATGTGTTTGATGCTGTTTCAAAGAAAATTAACTTTTTAATGGTGTTCCATAGTCCACGTAAATGTCAGGGAACTATGCAAGCGTTTATGACTTCAATGAAGATTACTCCGATGCTGAATCAGGACTACATGTATGTAACCTTTTATTTGACATTACAGTTAATAGTTACTTCCGTTTGTGTAGTTGTAGGCCTATTTTCTTCCAGTATTTGGAAATCTTGGGACATTCCCACCATGTGTGGATGAAGGTCCACCATTCCACCTCCCCTCAAACAAAGGTCTGATTGTATTTTGAAGTGCACCAGTCAGAATCTGCCTTTTATTGCTACCTCATGAGCCCATTTTGCCTCTTCCCATTTCCCGTCTTCTATTTGGTCCATATTCTTTTCCCATATTTCTTTGACTCTTGTAAATAAGTCTGGTAAATTGTTCATCAGAGATTTGTATATTTTACTACTGTAGTGTTAAGAAACAGTCCTGAGGCAGACATTCACAAGGCAGCTACCTAGACGTTAATCCAAAACTTTACTGGACACTCCAGTGTGATGCTCAAGTTGGTCTAGCCTCACTTAGCAATCTTTTATGATAAATATTCAGCGTCTTCTATAATTCTCTTCCTCTTCTGCCTCTGAGGGAGAAGGAAAGTTTATTTACCTTTAATCTAGTTCTCCTTCACAGGAATATACATCATAAGCAACCCTTCCTACCCCCAGCAAAAGCAGACACACATTGTTGGCCTTTGGGCAGAATCTTGCCTCCATACAAAAGAACTGGAGCAACTGCTAGTGACAGGGCACGATGAGATACTGCAGATCTGTGCTTCTTTAAAGGAGAAGTATCAGTTTTCCACCCTTTCTGGGCTACAATTCAGCTACATTGCCCTGCTTTTCTCTCATTTTACCTTTAAAACAGGTTTGTGAAAGAGGTTTTCTTGTCACTTTTACTAATGTACTGTCCTTTTTAAAATTAAAATTGACTATGCTAATTTACCTTTCTTAATAAAAGTGTATTATTTGTATTTTTTTTTAAAGTGCCCTGGGCCCCCGCACATGAATCGCACAGTTCGTTCATTAATTATGATTTTAATGGAGTTTCACCTAGAAGAAATCTAGGATTACAGGTAAGTAACTTACCTCTGATGACTTGGTGCTGTTAAGCCACACAAAAGTGGGTCTCCAAAGGCTACTGGGTGAACTGCTACCTAACACAACAAGAAATTGCCTTGAACTGAACCTGTCAAAAACCAAAACAATATCTTTTGGGAAGCCAAAAAAGTCAACAGAAAGGTGGCACTTCAACGACACAAAGCTTGAATCAACACCCAGTTATAAATACTTGGGCATTTTTTTCGAACCAAGAGGTACCTTTACCAAGCATAAAGAAACATTGAAAACCAAAACCTTGACGTTAGAAGCGGCCGCGGAAAAATTGTCAAAACAGTTACTAGGTCCCAGCCTAACTCCCATGCTGCAAGTGATGAAGGCTAAGGTAATTAACTCCTTGACGTATGGGCACGAGATCACTAAGGGCACAACCAACGTATTAATTAACAAACTAACAAACAACATTTTTAAAAGAACTTTTCGATTGTCAAGATCTACCTCGCCAGCCCAAGTGAGACTTGAACTGGGACTACAAGACAACCATGGAGTGGAGGCAGGCGCATTTATTAAACTATTTCATAGACTGCGCCGTGCCCGGGTGGGTACCTTGGGGGCCCGACTATGGCAGGAAACACAGAAAAACCAGACCAGCCATAAGTATCGGCAACGTCTGGACCGCAGTTTCCAGTTACTAGGAGTAAAAGACCTCTGGGAAACAAACCCCCCCACGACCCGGTTTTAAAGACTGCCATTAAAAAAACGTACAGATTGTGATCCTTTCGTTCAGACAGGACAACACTGTCAAAGAGGAAACACTCTTGGGCAGTAATCTCCAATTTCAAAGTGGGTGCTCAGCCACTCTGCTTATCAAGCACATACGCACTTTATTGGAAAAATAAGTTTTTAGCGCTGAGGATGGGTGACTGGCCTTTTTTGAAGAACCTTCCCGAATGGCGCCGTCCAGGTAGCAGAACCGAATGCAGGTTGTGTGGTTACCATTCTGAAACAATGGAACACATTGTCTGTGCATGCCCTGCATTGCTCATGGCCAGACGGTCACTGCTGTGAGGACAATGTATCATGTTGGGAGTTCAATCTTGCCGCGAAGCAATAATGGCCGCTCTTAACCCTGACGACACCAAGTTAAACATTGGGCTTACGAAATTCATCCATAAAGCGTCAAAACAACTGGAAGCCATATCCACATCTAAACCCTCCCCATCTTAGTATGGCGGTCGAGTTAATAGACTCAATAATCAAACCGGAGTCCAGAACATCAGAAAGCCAGAGCGATGTCTTCCAGTAAGAACGTTATTAGCCCATAATGGTCCACTGAATTTTAAGTAATTTTAAATCCACAGTTTTTAACATTTATTACTGTCATTTTATCGTTCGATTTAGCTATGTTTTAAATTGTAAATGGTTTGCCGAACCAATCAATAAAGAAGCTGAAAGAATTAAAAACTTTCCTCCTAGTATTATATTGTTTGCAAACTGGTACAAAGTAAGTTTAGGTGAATCATTTGTTATATTTAATATGTATAGAAATAAATACGTAAACATAATCACATGCAGACTGCCATTTCTTATTCAATATGGGGATCTGTATGGGATTCACTGGCAATGTCCTTCTGTAGATCTCCTGCTATCTTTTCAACCAACACCAGTTTGTTCGCATTGGCACCTCCAAGTCACCAAAGATCCCCATCACATGTGAAAACCCTTAGGGTTCCTTACCCTCTCCTGTCATCTTCTCCTGTACTCACAAATACCACCACCAAGATTCACCAACATGCAGATGACGCACTACTCTGCTTGAAAATCCCCTCTGATTCAGCCATCCAATGCCCCAAACACTGCTTGCGCATCATCCAGACCTGAATGTCCAGTGCTTACCTGAAGCTCAACCCAACCAAGACAGAATTCCTGTTATTTTCCAAAAACAAGAAACAAGATACAGTACAAACCTGGCTCAATGACATGAACCTTGATGTCCTCTATCCACAACTCTCGCTGAATTCCAAATCACTTCGATTCAACCTGAACACTAACCTCCTCTTCCAAGGAACACATTGACAAAAAAACAGACGCCTGGTACCAATTCTCTCTTCTAAAGAAAGTCAATTTGTTTCATCCAGAAAGCAACTTCAGAACTGTTGTTTAAGCCATCACGCTCTCGCATTTGGATGGTGGTAATGCCTTACTCCACAGCTTCCCAGATTCCCCACCAACACCCTAAAGGGGCATCCTAGAAGCTGCAGCACTTCACATCCATGGCCTGAAGAAATATGATCATATCAACCCCACCCTGATGGAACTCCATTGGCTCCCCTTACCAGCCTGCCCCATCTTCAATATCAGCTGCATCATTTACAAAGCCGTCACAACGAGCACTGCCCCCTATCTTTCAGACAAGCTCACCGTCTGTGGCGGTTCTTGGCTTACCTGCAGCCAACACACCATCAGACTGCAGATTAAGAAGTGTCAAAAAGAAAAAGCAAGACAACTGGTCTTTTCTGTCGATGCACGCAGGATCTTGAATAATAGCCCTGTGTCTATTAGGACGACCTCAATGATGCTCCAATTTAGGAAAGAGTTGAAGACTCACCTCTTTGAAGAACACTACATCACAATTCATTAACTGTCAGCAACTCCGCTTCCTGTCCTACTACTTGCTGACTTTAAGTTTGCCTTTAACCATGTTCAGCGCTCTGCTACCATGTGGCTAGGTTTACGATATAGAAATACTGTATGCATACATACATATATATACATTCAGTAATTCAGATCATCGATTGTGCATATTGTTGAAAAGAGATATGGCACTGAACTGTTTGTATAATCAGCATTCTACTAAAGAGGGTGCAGTAGGAATATCTTCCCTGGATTTTCCATTTTTTCCCCTCTCAAACTGTAGAGTCATACTAGACATGAGGCATTCCTTTGGAAGTGTTGCTCCAGTAGCAGTATGTATTACAGAAGAGATTTACAACGAGGTCTTGGAAACCTTTATTTTGTGTTCTCGCCTGTTTTTATTTAGTTAAAATATGTGTTTGTTTTGCAGCACTCCTCAGCTGTCAGCAGTCCCAAGAGCTATCTGTGCCCAGAATGTGGTAGAGGTTTGAGCTCACCTGGGTCACTGGGCCGGCACCTCCTCATCCATTCTGAAGACCAATTGTCAAACTGTGCTGTGTGTGGTGCCCGATTCTCTAACCATTCCACTTTCAATGGGTGAGTTTGTAGCTACTTAAGCTATGTGAAGAAATGCCAATTGTACAAGAGCCCCTTTACGATGTGCCTCAGGGAACCTGAACTTTGTCCTGAAACTGCAGGCAAGCAAACATGATAGGGATCCTTCTAATCTGCCAATTGTCATATAAAGATACCCACCACCTCCTGATATATTTCACTGGAAAATCTATGAAATTTGGAAGTTATGCTATGGAGCGCACTCCACAACTCCCAGCGCCTTCCACATATTGCTCTTTGTGTATTGAGCATTGTGGGTGGCATGAGCTATAGTGCGCGTTACTTACCAGAACTGGCTAATTTCAGTGGTTTTCTAGGTGTACATTCACTTAACCATAAATAAAGTTTAACATGTGTTTTGTTCAGTGAATTTCTTTGACTGTTTTATGATGTTCTTCATTCTCTTGCCATGTACCCATTAAGCACTGCACAAGGCCTCTGGCTGCGTGCAGCATGGGTTGGCTAAAGGACCTGCCTTACTGCACGACCTGCAGGTACATATCAGGATTTTTTCACAACTATAGCTTTTTAAAAAACTTTTTAGGTATAATCAAAAAATGTTGTGAAAATTGTGGGATATATATATATATTTTGTGTATGTATATATATATATTTATTTTTTAATGAAAAGTTGCCTTTTTAAAAATCAAAAATCGTGTCCATGTAATCCCAATTTTCATGTAAATTGTGATTTTATCCTAGCAAGTCTTTTATTGTCCTCTTTTTCGATGCCTCTGAGTTTGCTTCATATGACAATCAAAACATCCTTGTGAGTTTGGCCTTGTTTGTGGCTATTTTACTGAGTGCGCCCCTAATCAATCAACAAAACAGCATTTGTAAAGCATAACACTGTCACCTCCAGGGGTATCTGGGTGCTGTGTTTCAGTCGAAGAGCCAGATAATGAGTCTTTCTGAAGTCTGACAGAAAGAGAGCTGGAGAGAAAGGTCGTTCCAGGTCTTAGCAGCAATGTAGGAGAAGCATCAGCCACTGCTGCGGATGCTGGGATTGTGTGCGAGGGTGAGTGAATAGGAGCACATGGGTCTGGCGGGATGGTGGAAGTTCAGTCGATGGTTGAGGTAGGCAGGTCCTAGGTCATGGCAGGTTTTGTAGGTGTGTGTGGGGATCTTAAACCAACATCTTTTCTGGATGGGTAGCCAGTAGAGGTCTCTCGGGTGGGTGGCGATGTGTTTTCATTTGGGGGGTCCAGGATGAATGAGTCTTTGGGTCTAAAACATTTGTGTAATGGTGTTTCCCCATATTCCTGTTCAGCTCTGCGTTTTTCCTCCTGGAGTTGTTCCTTTACTCTGCACCTCACTCTTTTGGTCTCAACTATCAATTCTATGCACACTCCTCTGGTAACTGCTTTAAAAGCATCCCAAACCCCTCCTGCTTTCCTCATGTCATTAGTTTGAAAGTCTTCTTTAATATGAGAATATTCACCTTTCAAAATAGGGCCTCTTAACAGTGTGGTATGCAGGATCCATCTATACTTTTCTTTTGCTTAGCCAACCAGTGTAACTTAAGTGGTACTGGGCCATGATCTGAAATGACTATCGGGATTATTCATTTGGTTATGCCCTTCCTTTCTTTTCCACCATTCCCCATGTTCCTCCAGTTTTTGACCAAACGTTAGCAAACCAGAGACGTTCAAGACTGTTGGACCCGGTTCTTTGGGCAGGTTCACCCTGTGACTTTTTTTGCTTTTTCCTAGCCTGTTTTTGGAACCTGGATTGGTGATTTTAGGCCTCTGCGCACTTTTTCACTGTGGTACAGTGTAAAGTGCGTGTGCTCTCTGTGTATGGATGGTGAGTGACCTGCCCTCCCATAGGAATGAATGGGGAATATGTATGCCCATGGTAGATTCCTGATGCTTGGGGAGTGCAGGGTCGAGTTTGATATGTGTGAAGTCGTGAGAAGGAATGCTGCAGAATGGTGTATGCGGCATGGCTGTGTCTAGTCTAGAAGCGCCACTTTTAGAAATTGGCATAATTGTGTAGTGAATCTGCTGGCACGTGATTGGCTGATGGGCCTGGCCCAGGAGTGCCTGGGCCTGCTGGTATATGGACTGTCTGGTGAGTAGGACGGGGTCTGCAGGGCCCCGGAGGAGGGGGTCTGAGTCAGCCGTAGATGAAAGGCCCCCATCTGCTGTCAGGGATGGGAGGAAAGAGCGTCTGGTGGAACCAGGCTGTGCCTGTCGGCCCACCCCTGCTGGCTCTCCCTCCTGATGACCCACTGTCACCTCTGACCTGAGGCTGACAGGAGAGGGAAACCAGATACACCCAGGGCTTAGGGGCTCGCTGACACAAAGACTTCAAAAGACTTCAAAGCCTTTTCTGTGTATAAGAAGGGGCTGTGTTCCCTTCCAATTTGTTCTTGTTTTCTGACTTGAATCTGCCAGGGGCGTGCTGCTGCTTGGGCTCAGGGGAATCCCTGAGTCCTGCCCAGCCCCTGGACTCCTGATGGACTTTCCTGGACTCCTGGGGGACCCCTCTGCCTGCCTGGGCTGATGGGGGGACCTGGCTTTGCCCCCTGGGAAGCTCTGGGGCTTTGGCAGCATGGAGGAGCTGCATTTTCCTGTGGATAGCGCTGGAACGGTGTTTCTAGCGCCTGGAGGCGCTGAGCTTCCCCCTGGGCGCTCTTTCTGGACTTTCTAGCGCTTAGGAGCGCTTTAGTTCGCTGATAGCGCTGGAAGCGCTGACATTTCTTGCCCGTAATTATTTGGTTATTTACGAGTGCCCACCTCGCTTAATTTTTAATTGAAAGACCCTCTCCGGGCCGTGGACGAAGCCACGAAGGGGCCGCGACCTGATTGGCCGTTCCTCGGTGGGAGCCGCGCTCTGATTGGCCATTGCTGTAGGCCTGCCCCCGAGAGCCGCTCTCCGATTGGTTGACTGGCCGAGGAAGTTGCACGTCAGCGGGAGGCTCGTCCCGAAGGCCGCGCTGGGATTGGCCCAGCGCTCGTGGAGTCCGGGGGGAGAAGAAAGGAAGGCAGGAGATGGCAGCCGTTGCGGGGCTCCCGTGACCAAGAGGGAGCCCCGAGAGAAGGGAAAAGCCTGGCTGCCTCGTCGCCGGTCTCCCGTGTGGAGAGGGAGACCGGCCTTGCTGGAAGCTGAGAGAGAGTGCCGGCAGCCGGGAGGACGCCGCAGAGAGCGGCGCGACGATGGAGCCTCCCCGCAGCAGAGCCGGTGAGTGAAGGGCTGCGGGGGAGGAAGCTCCGTGGGGTGCCGGTCGAGGCACCGAGTAAGGGCGGCCCCGAATAGCAGTGGGTCGCCCCACCAGGGTTACAGAGCCGCGAGGGGCTCTTGAGGGCCCGCATTGCTGGATGTTGGTGCCGCTTCGGGGCACAGAGTCAGGGCGGCCCCGGTTAGCAGCGGGTCGCCCCCACGTGACGCCGAGCCTGTGTGGCTCCAACATGGGGGCATTGCCTGCAGAGCCTGAGTGGCTCCCGCAAGTGGGGCAGGGGATGCCCAGAGCCCGTGTGGTTCCAACGTGGGGGCAGAATTGTCTAGAGAGCCTGTGTGACTCAGAGGGCCAGTGAGGGCCCAAGCCGCATTTTATTTGGTAGCCAGAGCCTGAGAGCTCCAACGTTTGGGGCATGTGTATTTATAGAGCCAGATGGCTCCAACGGCCCACAGCTGTGTCAAGAGCCTGTGTGGCTCCAACGTCTGTGTAGTGTTGCCCAGAGCCTGTGTGGCTCCTACAATCTAACCCAGCAATTAGTGGGCAGCTGCACCGTTTAGGCGCAAGATGGAGAAGGAGTCCCTGAGAGGGATAGAGATGGCACAGAGGTGCCCGGCCAGTCACAGCTGCGCAGCACTTAGTGCCAGCTGCAGCGTTTAGGCCCTTGTGAGTGTTCCCAGGGGCCCAGCAAGTAGTGGGCCCCTGCATCGTTTAGGCCCCTGACATTGAGACTCAGGGCGTTCTAGCCCCAACAAGGCCAGTTGGCCTAGGGACTGCCACAGGTGGTGGCTTATGTAGGTTTTGCGCAATTGTATGGTTATTGCACCTCTGAATGTATTTCCTTGCATCATGTTTTATTCCTGCACCTCTGAATGTTTTTAGACATCATGTGACTTTTGCGCTACTGTATTTTTCTGGTACCTCTGAATGTATTTTTATTGCATCATGTGCTTTATTCTTAACACCGCTGAATATGTAGGTTTATGCATTATGTGTTTTTCTTTACTACTCCTCTGAATGTATATTTATGCATCATGGGTAATGTGTTCTTGCTTAGACCCCTAAATGCTGTGTGATACTTAGGTGGTTATTCTTTTTAGTACAGGTGGTCTTAGTGAGGTCCTGGTCCCCTGCGTGACAGTCTCCTAAGGGGTTTAGGGTTGCGTAGGTGGTACTTACCTGTTCCCAGTAGTTACTGGATGTGACCTATAACTGTTACTTTGTGTTACAGTGATTTTATATACTTTTATTCTAAGTTCTATAAGTACTATTTCTATTTCTAAAAGTGCTGAGTATGACAGTGGCCCATGGGGCCCTGTCCTGTGTAAATAATCCCTTGTGAATATTGCCGTGCCAGTTGGCACAATGTAAATGTGTGATTTCTATCTGATATGTTTTGACAATACAAAAGTTATTTTAATATAACCTTGTGTGGAGTCTCTTTTGTGGTGTACCTAGTATGTTGTTGCTGTTGTGCGCTGACGCAAATGCTTTACACATCGCCTCCGAGTTTAGCCTAGACTGCTCGTGCCAAGCTACCTAGAGGGTGAGCAGGGGTTATCTTGGCGTGTAACTTCCTTGCCCTGACTAGAATGGTGGTTTCTGCCTGGCTTTGGCATCAGCCTTAGCCTACCAGAAATAGCCGGTTCTAACATTGGTGGGTCAGCGGTGCGGATTTGGACTTGCGTTTGCCCAGTGCCATAGCGACAACTGGCTACATTACAAAAACTCTGCGTTTTTCAGATAGTCACATATTTGGGATTATTGTTTTTGATTTTGTTTTTCCTCAAAAGTGTCCTTTTCAGATGGTGTTCCTGCGCTTTATGTTTAGTGGCAGATGAGAGAAAATGACAGGGCGGGACGCCAGTAGATAGGGGAGGTTCCCATAGGTTAGGAATCCCTTGCTGGGTCCAGTGTCCAATCCCTATTCCTGTCCCTGTGTGGGTAGATGGAAGAGAGGGAGGGTGGAGGAGAAATTGCTTGCTCAGGAGGGTGGTTATTCCCTGAGTGTAGTGTGTGTGTCTGGGTTCCCCAGTATGGTAGGATCCAGTGGTGGCAGCTTAAATGTGTCCAGTGCGTGAATTCCCATTCCCAGTTCCCAGAGTATGGTGCCTGGTGCTTAGTAAGAGAGTGACAGGTTGAGAGTCAAAGGCAGTGAGGAACTGTCTCACCAGTCTGGAGGGGGAGTGTGTGGATGAGTGGTGTCTTGAACTGGAGGAGTTGGTGTGAGTTTTTTTTAAGGAGCTTGCACGTGAGGTGTACCTCTTGTGGTGTGCAGGAGGTCCTGCAGAGGCATTGGGCAAGAAGGTGGATGTCTGGCGGTGTGCTGGATGTCGTGCAGAGACATTAGGGAGTGATTCTAAAAGTAGTGGCTTGTGTATCTGATGATCCTGTGTAGGTGAAGAGGTTCATGTGTAGCCCAGCTAGGTCCCATTAGGATGGTAGGGGTGTAGGGGCTCGCGTCCTGTCTCAGTGGAGGTGGAGTGAGTGTGGGACGGTGTGTCCCACGTTGGCCCGAAACCCTGTCTCTGGGCCTGGAGGGTTCCCTAAGGGAGCGCCAGGTCAGGGGCCTATGCTGTACTTGCAGGTCATTTGAGGAGGATCTTCCTGTGTCTAGAGGACGGGGAGTGTCTGTAATCAGAACTCCGGCGGTCCTAGAGTTGGGCAGTACCGCTCCCAAGTGGAGGGTGCAGAAGTCCTGGTTCGCTGGGCATTTGACAGTCTAGAGTGCTTGACCCTTTTTTTTTTTTGGGGGGGCCTCTGGAGGTTGTTCCCCGAGGAGGGGTTAGGCCAGGTTCAGGTTCAGCCTGACCTGGAGGGAAGGGCATCTGTAGTCAGTGTCCTGACCGGTTGTTGGCTTCCAGGGGTACCGCTCCCATGTGGGAGGGTGCAGAACTCTGGAGGGGGATGCAGAGGGACGGTGTCCTTACTTCTGACCCCGGTGCGAGGAAAGTGTGTCGCTGACACGCCGCTGGCGTGGGTTCTGTCTAGCCTGAGACATACTGTGCCTGTGATCATGGAACTGGAAGGGGGTGCAGAAGGACGGTGTACTTCTGACCCCGGTGCAACTTGAGGGTGTAAATCCTAGGTTGGGAGATTAGGAAACTTCTAGGTCAAGAGGAACTCTACCAAAGTAGATCAGCTGAAGAGACTGAGGGGGCAGCCCTTGCTGTGTGTTCTGGGGCCCACCTGCAGTTTGTTGTTTCCACTAAGGTAGAGGAAAGGGGGCTTTGCTGTGTGCTGTGCCCCCACCTGCTTGAAGAGGGACTGTGCTGTGTGCTTTGTACCTCAGAAGTGGAATCGTTTCCAGGTGGTAGACCAGTGACGGAGTGAGGTCCTGATCTGGTAGGAGAGTTGTGTTCTGGTGAGTGCTTCCCTGTGAGGGTTATTCCTTCACCCTGACTGGAAGCAAGGGTCCCTACTTGGTCTAAGATACTTACCTCTGCCAACTAGAGACCCCCAGTTCTAACATTGGTGGAGTAGAGGTAGGGTGGGGCATGCTTGCCCGTGACCTATGGTCAGCCTGGGGGTGTGGACCCTAGGTGGTTGGATCAGTGGTAGTGTAGCTACACTGAGAGAGAGAGTGGAGATTGGCTATTGTGTGCCAGGGGTTACTGCCCCCACTCTGTGGATTGGTTAGGACCTGTAATATTTGGATGGCCTAAGGCCTGGTCCTGGCTGTGGATGACTAGTGTGTACCAGTGGGGTATCCTAGTTGTGCCAGAGAGCTGTTGTTGAGGGAAATCTATGTGGGTTCAGAGTGGCGAAAAAACTGGAAGGTGGCCCTGCCGTGCAGGCCCGTGTCCGTGGTTTTTGTCGCCCAAAGCAGTGAAGGCCACCAGTGTAGTGATTGGTCTACCCTGCGTTTTGGCTGGAAGGGGGATGTGTTGGACCCGGTCCTTTGGGCAGGTTCACCCTGTGACTTTTTTTTTTTTTTTTTTTTTTTTTTAAACCTTTATTGAATCACAAAAGCATACAGACACGGGCCTACAACCATCGTGGCCGGCCTCAAAAGCAATATGCAGCACAAATGTAACCATAGAACGGCTCAACAGTCTCCAGAGAAAGACCAACCAGTGGTCAAAATGACACATATGAAAAGGTGACCGTTGAGCACAGGATAAATCAGGTTAAGTTTTAAGTTTATAGTTGAAAAATATATCGCCATACGATCCGCAGTCCACAAAGAGGGGGCAATTAACCCAACAAGTTATCAGCAATGCCAAAAGTTGCAACCGGAGGATTAGCTAAAAAATACGTTATCAGGATAAAATCACATTTAAATCAAATAAAGATCAGAAGGCCATGAAATAACCTCCAAAGGTCAAGTCATCGTGCATCACAGGATCGTGACATTAGAAACTCCAGCGATGCCAGCAACAATAAATCAGGCTAGACGATCAGAATCGGCCGCAGTTGTACAGGATGTGAGAGGCGTCCAGTTCAAATAAAATTGAGGAATCAGATTAAATGCAGCAGTACGACATCATTCGCTATACAATGCACATATATGGACAATAGCCTACAATTCAGCGCAACAATGAGAACATAACAAGAGGATATAAGTCCGAAAGCAGTCTATCAAGGCACAGGTACCCACCCACTAAGCGAGTAATATGAACAGGATCATGTAGCAAAAAGACACAAATAACCATCCACTCGAGGAACCTAAACCCCCGACTCCAACTATAAAGTTAGAAAGGAAGAAATATTAAGACATAAAAAAGAAAGAAAAGGAAAGAAAAAGCGGGCCATAGAGACAAAGAGAAACGAAAAAACACACCCCACCCCCACCCAGCATGCAGCGGAAGGCCACGGCCCCCCCCCCCCATAGGCATGCCTGTCGCCCTAGAAAACCCGAAAAGGGAAAAGAAAAAGGGGAGAGAAAAAAAAAAAAAGGGGGGAGAAAGGTTATCACGAAAGTGTGGAGGAGGGTCATATACCTAAGTCCAAACCAGTTTGCATGGAAATCCTCGGCCGCCCATCCCCGGCCCCCGACCCAAAGCAACGATATTCAACTCCACCGTCCACCTCCCGCTGCCCCAGCAGTACCAGCCACCACAGTCAATGATAAGGGAGCGGCCTCAACCCTGGCCCCTCCGAACGGGGGCAGCGATGTAGTCCAGCCGCACGGTCGCCATCTTGAACAGTACAATGAAACGAAGTAGCCCCAGCAAAGAAGGATACTGTCCAACAAAGTCTGTCCATCTTAATGCCAAGCCTGCGACGATGATAGAAGGGGGGGCAATGCATTGCAACAGGCCACCAACGTCCGCCAGCCAAAGCGGTAGCATCCGAATCAGGAGAAAGTCATAAGTGTCACCAGCAGAGCACAAGGTATCCAGGATTAGCTTCCAAGGACGAGACTCCGGGCAGTTCAGAAACCCACCTTCCTCAAAATCCGCGAACCGGTCAATCGACACAGAAGTATCAGCGGGTGCACGCACTCGCAATACCCCCGAGAGTGCCCGGGCAGGTACTCCGCTGCATTCGGGAAGCGGATGTGGCGCAATGTCCTGCATTCGAAAAGCAACTCTTCCCACCGGGGGCATATAGAGGGAAATAGAGTCCAGCCGGAACCCCAAGTCTCGGGTAACACTTTGTAGACCAGATCTCAAAGTACCCAAGGCACATAGGATGTCTCGGATCCCCGGTGGCGCGGCATAAGGAAGAGGGACAGCCGGTCCCCGCACACGGGATCCTCGAAGGAGCTGTGGGTCCGGAGGCTGGTCTCCATCAGAAGTGCCGCGTGGCCGGTCGCCCTCTCCGAATTCAGAATGACCTGGCCTGATTGAGGGTACCGGAGTAGCACACATCATGCCTACACAATGCACGGTACCAGAGCGATCTGGGCTGTAAAACATCTCACCGGCAGCGACCTGGAGAAATCACAGGCGTAGGGGACACCGCCATCAATATGGCGTCCACCGCAACTCCGGAAAGGATAGGCAGTCCATCAGCGCCGGTCGCGGTTCAGAGCAGAGACACAATGTTGCACGTTTAAACACAACAGTCCCCAGGCGCGAGAATGAGCAAAACCGGCAAATCTCCTCAGTGGTTAACCCAGCATAGTAGCTGATCCCGCTGGTCGTGTCCGCCCCGCTGCAGCATCAGATGAAATGGCAAATATGGCCGGCCATTACGAAACAAAGACCCAAGCAACATCAGCCAGCGCCGAACAGGGAGTGAGAGCGCTCCGGTACTTCCTACGCATGGGGCGCGCGAAGAGATACACCGCCGGAGGCAGAATCGCCTCCCGGTCCCGAAAAATCAACTTAGAAGCAGGATCGGTGGCATAAGGAGGTGCGGGCCGGGAGGACGACGGAGAGGTCGGCGGAGCCGAGAATTCAAGCGGCCATCATGGATCTCCGTTAAGCCCCTCCTCACCCTGTGACTTTTTTGCTTTTTCCTAGCCTGTTTTTGGAACCTGGATTGGTGATTTTAGGCCTCTGCGCACTTTTTCACTGTGGTACAGTGTAAAGTGCGTGTGCTCTCTGTGTATGGATGGTGAGTGACCTGCCCTCCCATAGGAATGAATGGGGAATATGTATGCCCATGGTAGATTCCTGATGCTTGGGGAGTGCAGGGTCGAGTTTGATATGTGTGAACTCGTGAGAAGGAATGCTGCAGAATGGTGTATGCGGCATGGCTGTGTCTAGTCTAGAAGCGCCACTTTTAGAAGTTGGCATAATTGTGTAGTGAATCTGCTGGCACGTGATTGGCTGATGGGCCTGGCCCAGGAGTGCCTGGGCCTGCTGGTAGATGGACTGTCTGGTGAGTAGGACGGGGTCTGCAGGGCCCCGGAGGAGGGGGTCTGAGTCAGCCGTAGATGAAAGGCCCCCATCTGCTGTCAGGGATGGGAGGAAAGAGCGTCTGGTGGAACCAGGCTGTGCCTGTCGGCCCACCCCTGCTGGCTCTCCCTCCTGATGACCCACTGTCACCTCTGACCTGAGGCTGACAGGAGAGGGAAACCAGATACACCCAGGGCTTAGGGGCTCGCTGACACAAAGACTTCAAAAGACTTCAAAGCCTTTTCTGTGTATAAGAAGGGGCTGTGTTCCCTTCCAATTTGTTCTTGTTTTCTGACTTGAATCTGCCAGGGGCGTGCTGCTGCTTGGGCTCAGGGGAATCCCTGAGTCCTGCCCAGCCCCTGGACTCCTGATGGACTTTCCTGGACTCCTGGGGGACCCCTCTGCCTGCCTGGGCTGATGGGGGGACCTGGCTTTGCCCCCTGGGAAGCTCTGGGGCTTTGGCAGCATGGAGGAGCTGCATTTTCCTGTGGATAGCGCTGGAACGGTGTTTCTAGCGCCTGGAGGCGCTGAGCTTCCCCCTGGGCGCTCTTTCTGGACTTTCTAGCGCTTAGGAGCGCTTTAGTTCGCTGATAGCGCTGGAAGCGCTGACATTTCTTGCCCGTAATTATTTGGTTATTTACGAGTGCCCACCTCGCTTAATTTTTAATTGAAAGACCCTCTCCGGGGCCGTGGACGAAGCCACGAAGGGGCCGCGACCTGATTGGCCGTCCCTCGGTGGGAGCCGCGCTCTGATTGGCCATTGCTGTAGGCCTGCCCCCGAGAGCCGCTCTCCGATTGGTTGACTGGCCGAGGAAGTTGCACGTCAGCGGGAGGCTCGTCCCGAAGGCCGCGCTGGGATTGGCCCAGCGCTCGTGGAGTCCGGGTGGAGAAGAAAGGAAGGCAGGAGATGGCGGCCGTTGCGGGGCTCCCGTGACCAAGAGGGAGCCCCGAGAGAAGGGAAAAGCCTGGCTGCCTCGTCGCCGGTCTCCCGTGTGGAGAGGGAGACCGGCCTTGCTGGAAGCTGAGAGAGAGGTGCCGGCAGCCGGGAGGACGCCGCAGAGAGCGGCGCGACGATGGAGCCTCCCCGCAGCAGAGCCGGTGAGTGAAGGGCTGCGGGGGAGGAAGCTCCGTGCGGTGCCGGTCTAGGCACCGAGTAAGGGCGGCCCCGAATAGCAGTGAATCGCCCCACCAGGGTTACAGAGCCGCGAGGGGCTCTTGAGGGCCCGCATTGCTGGATGTTGGTGCCGCTTCGGGGCACAGAGTCAGGGCGGCCCCGGTTAGCAGCGGGTCGCCCCCACGTGACACCGAGCCTGTGTGGCTCCAACATGGGGGCATTGCCTGCAGAGCCTGAGTGGCTCCCGCAAGTGGGGCAGGGGATGCCCAGAGCCCGTGTGGTTCCAACGTGGGGGCAAAATTGTCTAGAGAGCCTGTGTGACTCAGAGGGCCAGTGAGGGCCCAAGCCGCATTTTATTTGGTAGCCAGAGCCTGAGAGCTCCAACGTTTGGGGCATGTGTATTTATAGAGCCAGATGGCTCCAACGGCCCACAGCTGTGTCAAGAGCCTGTGTGGCTCCAACGTCTGTGTAGTGTTGCCCAAAGCCTGTGTGGCTCCTACAATCTGGCGCAGTTTTGTCTCCTAAGGGCTAGCGAGAGCCCTGTCGCAGTTTTTCTCCAGCTACCCAGCAATTAGTGGGCAGCTGCACCGTTTAGGCACAAGATGGAGAAGGAGTCCCTGAGAGGGATAGAGATGGCACAGAGGTGCCCGGCCAGTCACAGCTGCGCAGCACTTAGTGCCAGCTGCAGCGTTTAGGCCCTTGTGAGTGTTCCCAGGGGCCCAGCAAGTAGTGGGCCCCTGCATCGTTTAGGCCCCTGACATTGAGACTCAGGGCGTTCTAGCCCCAACAAGGCCAGTTGGCCTAGGGACTGCCACAGGTGGTGGCTTATGTAGGTTTTGCGCAATTGTATGGTTATTGCACCTCTGAATGTATTTCCTTGCATCATGTTTTATTCCTGCACGTCTGAATGTTTTTAGACATCATGTGACTTTTGCGCTACTGTATTTTTCTGGTACCTCTGAATGTATTTTTATTGCATCATGTGCTTTATTCTTAACACCGCTGAATGTGTAGGTTTATGCATTATGTGTTTTTCTTTACTACTCCTCTGAATGTATATTTATGCATCATGGGTAATGTGTTCTTGCTTAGACCCCTAAATGCTGTGTGATACTTAGGTGGTTGTTCTTTTTAGTACAGGTGGTCCTAGTGAGGTCCTGGTCCCCTGCGTGACAGTCTCCTAAGGGGTTTAGGGTTGCGTAGGTGGTACTTACCTGTTCCCAGTAGTTACTGGATGTGACCTATAACTGTTACTTTGTGTTACAGTGATTTTATATACTTTTATTCTAAGTTCTATAAGTACTATTTCTATTTCTAAAAGTGCTGAGTATGACAGTGGCCCATGGGGCCCTGTCCTGTGTAAATAATCCCTTGTGAATATTGCCGTGCCAGTTGGCACAATGTACATGTGTGATTTCTATCTGATATGTTTTGACAATACAAAAGTTATTTTAATATAACCTTGTGTGGAGTCTCTTTTGTGGTGTACCTAGTATGTTGTTGCTGTTGTGCGCTGACGCAAATGCTTTACACATCGCCTCCGAGTTTAGCCTAGACTGCTCGTGCCAAGCTACCTAGATGGTGAGCAGGGGTTATCTTGGCGTGTAACTTCCTTGCCCTGACTAGAATGGTGGTTTCTGCCTGGCTTTGGCATCAGCCTTAGCCTACCAGAAATAGCCGGTTCTAACAAAGACCATGCTTGCTAAAGGTGCGATTGAGGTGGTGACCGAGGCAGAGAGGGGTATGGAATGCTACTCCTTACCTGACACTTCCCGGTAAAAAAGGACACAGGGCTAAGGTCAATTTGAGACCTCTGCTTTCCTGAAACCTTCCTCAAAAAGGAAAAGTTCAAGATGATGATGCTGGTCATGGTATTTGCCTTGGAACCCAAAGATTGTATGATGCCTTTGGATTTGAAAGTTGTGTACACTTCGACAGGTGGTACCTTTGGTTTGTGGATGAGTTTGAGTATTTGTAAATCACTTTCTGGACCTTCGGCTTTATCTGACTGTTGAGGAAAGTCATGTCAGTGGTCACAGCCCATCTTCACCAGTTGGGGATACATGTGTTCATGTGATGCAGCGACTTCCTGCTGAAAGGCGACATTCCTCAACTAGTCTTTGACCACCTGCAACTAATTTTTTGTTGCTGTCCACAATTGCATTCTCTGTCAGCGAGCTGAAATCGCATCTGCTGGTCATGCAGAGGCTACCCTTTTTCAGCTCACTTCCTGGATATAGTGTCTTTGAAGGCCTCTTCACCCCGGCAACGAATCCTGGAAATTCAAACTATGATCCCGATGTTTTGGCCACAAGCCTTTGTTCCAGCATGGATCATTCTGAGACTTGTTGCTCTCCTTGCTTTGTGCATTCTACTGGTTCCTCGTGACCATTGTCATATGCTGGGCCTGCAGTGGAACCTCCACCTTCAATGGGCTCATATCTGGGGATGCCTTTTAGACAGAATCTGCATTTCGGACAAGGCAGAACCGGGACCTTCAATGGTGGATGCCAGCCTGACATGTGGCAGACCATTCTCTTTGCCTCATCCACAGCTCACAGTACTGGTGAATGTGCTGTGTCTGAACTGGGGAGGGCACTGGAGTAAGTGGAGGTTAGAGGACTTTGGTCTTCGATGGAGCAGCCCCACCATACAAACCTTCTGGAGCTGAGCTCCATCTGTCTGGCTCTCAAAAGCCTTTCTGCCTATCATCAAGGGCAAGTTTGCACAGATCCTGATGTACAACACAACCTCCTTGTAGTGCTGCAATAGCTAGGGTGGTGTAGTGTTCCATACCCTCAATCTGAAGGCTCTCGGGCTGTAGTTGAATCCTCATATTATATCCCTAACAGTAAGCCACCTGCCATGTTCCCTAAATGTCAGGCAGTCAAGCTCAGAAGGTGTCGTCTTCCTGGATCACAAGTGCCATCTGTTCCCAGAGATGATATAGGGTGTCTTTTTTCAGTGGCCAAACTTTTGATAGATCTGTTCGCTGCCACTGAGAATGCTCAGTGTTTAGCTTGTTGTACCCTGGAGTTTCCTCTTTGATGTATTCTGGGAGAAGCATTTCACCTTCAGTGCAACCTCAATTAGGTCAGGCATGGCCAGGCTCAGCTCATATCAATAGACTTGTATTGGACTCAGAAAGCCTGGGACCTCGACCTGCTGTATCTGAGCATCTGCCTTCTACTTCGACTACTTCGCCGGGAGGAACAGATGTCCCATTGAGAAAGGGAGAGTCTTGTGCCCAAATCTTCATAGACTCTACCACTATGTGATGAGATTGAGTGGAACTAACTGAGTGACTTTGACATTTGTCATCGGTGGTGGATGTGATTCTAGCAGCTTGACATCCATCAACCAAGTCCATCTCCTCTGGTGATTTAGATTTGTTGTCTGGTGTAAGGGAAGGCAGATCGAGCCTTTTCTAGCTAAGTTGTCTGATCTTCTGTTTCTTTTATCTCTGGCCTGGCAAGGCTTTACTATGGGCATTGTTAAATGTTACTTATCATCCCTTTTAGCCTTTCTTTGTTTGGTTGATCATCTCGTATTATTCATATCACCCTGTGAGATTAATTTCTTTAAAGGGCTTTCATATGTCTCCCCTCCGCTCCCTTTAAGATGCCACAGTGGATCTTAATTTGGTTCTTATAGTTCTCCTGTATGGCACCTTTTGACCCTATGTACTGTTACACCCTAATACTTTATAATCCCAAGACTGTCTTATTGCCATCATATCTTCACTTTGTGTCAGTTAGTTGCAAGCATGATCTGTTCAGCCACCGTAAAACATATTTTTCCCTGACAAGTTTTTTTTTCGACTTGGGCATCTTTTTCTCCCTAAAGATGTAACTACATTTTATATGGGACAGTCCTTCACTCTCCCTGCATTCTTCCCTCTGCCACATCCCTCCAAGGACCTATTGTTGATCAGTCATGGCTAAGGACATTTCTGTAAAGTTCAAGACCTGAAAAGGTTTGTGGCCAAAATGGCGGCTACATCAGATGCTTGCTGCGAAACTCTGTGCCAGGCCTGATCACCATCTTACTCCATATGCTGCAGTACCCTCCTATAGTGCTCACTACCTGGTTACCGAGTGCCCGACGCACACTGGGGCACACTATATTTGTCCGGGCCTGGGGAAATCCAGTGACGGTGAATGCGGGGGAGTCCTGCTGGTGACAGCCTGCATCGCTCTTGCACTCCAAGCCTGCTGGATGTCGCTGAAGTGGATTTAAGGGCCAGTGAAGGTGGAACTGCAGGCAGCTGAGGCACGACCTGCCGGCTTGGTAGGCGGTGTGATCCTGGCTGCTTGAATAGCTGCCTGCAAGGGGACCCAGCAACTCCCTGGTGACTGCCACGAGCGACGGGGCCCGGCATTCTGCACTGCACTTGACCCTGTCAGGGGCGGCACCCGCTGAGGTCCGGCCCAACCCGGTTGGCTGCACAGAGACTCCGCTATTGTAAGCAGGCCTTGCTTTTGCCCAACTCTACCACTTGTGTTACCTGTATGGGGGAGAGGCTGCCCTACAATTTTTGACTACCCTGCTGGCTTGCTGACTACGGTACGTGCCCTGCTGTTTCGCCACTGGACGCCACGGGGAGTACCATCTGTGTAGTGCTATTACAGTTCTCCTGACATCCCTGCAGCTGGGGTGGTGATGAGACTAGGCAGGCCTGTGGGGCTGCTTGTTTGCCTTGGGGCCCATTAGTCATTACTGGGGGAGGGGGCCTTTCAGCTCGTGGCGGCACATTGCGGAGTGTGGCCTGCCACAGAGGCCCTCCTGCCTCCCCAAACCACCCCCCCACCCCAATTGCTGTGAATACAGGGCACCCCAGGTCCAGCGGCTCAACACCGAAGAACCTCCTTGTGAGATCCTAGATTCCACCGACAGCTTGCCTGCTGTGCTCTCTATGCGACGTGGAGTGGCAGGGGCACAGTGCGACAAGGTGCTCTGAATACTGGGGACTTGCTGTTGGCTGATTGCCCCACCACGACCCTGGCCACCTGACGTGGACGCCCTCCTCCTTCCTCATCTGCCTCTCTCTGAGAAGTGGAGACTGCAAAGCTCCTTCCCCCAGCTGCCTTGGGGGCTTTGGTGTTACCACTGTGAAAGGCATGGGCGGTTCCTCTCCTCTTTCCCACATCCTGATGGGGTCCCACATCCTGTTGGGGAAAAAACAGAACCAGCAGGGCTTTACACATTGAGCCTGTCACGAAGACCCTTCTTCATCTGTGCCGGCCCGACCATGGGTGCTCTGTAGCACTTTGAATCCAAGCTCAATAAACATTTGGAGCAATTTGAGAAGGTCCTGCATGCCACCCTAGAATACAAAGACCTCTTAGTAAGCACAAATTGACACAGTATCCCTCGACGTGGGTCTACTGAGGGCGGACCACGGCAAACTTGTTCAATAGGGCGACGAATAGGTGCAAAATAAACTGTCCCCATTGGTAAGTTCAAAGTTAAGCTACATTTACATGAATTGCAACTCCAATATGCGCTCTTGTTTCTGGCAAAACTCAAGGTCATCGACAGCGACTCCTCTCACATCTTCTATACACCTGAAGATGTCTCGACCTTGCTCCATGTGAAATGTCTTGTTCACACCACTGACACAGAACGAGGAGAGGAGACCTGGGTGACGCCTAAATCTAGGCGCCGGTGACGCAAGGCACATTGCACACGCCCTGATCGAGAACAAGTGGCCACGAAATAGGCACGAGCCGTGGAGGCGGCCGCTCTTCATCACGTCAACTCCATTGCTGCCCTCTGGGAAAGACCGCCCAAAGAATCTAGTTCTGATACCTATGCTCCTGACGCCTCTTCCACTTCCAGCACCATAGCTCCTAAGGTCACTCTAACATCTGCAGATGACCTCATCTGACCTGCATATTGGCCTGTCTACTCCCCCAATGCCAGTCAAGCTGGGGTTTTAGATGTGCTTACCTCAGCACTTCTATAATCCACTCAGTCCCGGGCTCTGGGGGGCGATTTTATTTGTATACCTTACTTATACTTTGACCGTTCCTCTCCCTCCTTGCACGGCGCAAGCACTCAGATCACTATGACCAATGGCACACATGTACGCGCTTACGCAGTACATGGCGCATGGGGCACCCACATGACAGAGAACACTCTTTTTACTCCCCATGCTTAATGTACACACTAGGATAGATCTCTTATTGTGCACCGTCCACCTTGGCCCCCTGATTGGCCAGTTGGAACACCTGGGACAATCCTTGTCGGACCAATGTCCTCTGCTCCTCACTTTGCGTTAGGCAGAGAACGCCCCGCCATACCCACTTGGGAGTTGCAGGGGGAGGCTTTTTCTGATCCTCCCTTTCGCGAGGCTCTGGCACATTGTCTCACTCGATACTTCAAGGAGAACAACAATTCTACATCGTCCCGTGCCTTATAGTGGGATGCTCACAAGATCGTGGTTCGTGGCCACTGCCTGGTGGGATCCTGGCATGTCCACCGACGCTTGATTGAAGACCTTGTCACTATTAAGCAGGATCTTTGGTTGCTGGCAATACGGGTCACCAGTCGAGCAGCATCTCCTGACTACCTTTGGCGGTTGTGCAAACAACGCAGTGAGTCGGAGGCGTCCTTGAGCCAACATGATTATCGGAGGAGGACAGCCCTACAGCATGCCCAGGCGATTACTCCGGCAAATTGTTGGCCTCGCTTGTTCAAAAATTACAATGCACCCCCATTGTGGATCTTCACTTACATGATGATGAGTTCCTTGCCTCCCAGTTGGCCATCAATGCAGCCTTCCAAGATTACTACCAGGGGTTGTATGCAGCTTCCAATTCCCCTGTCCCCAGATTGTATATCTGCGTTCCTACCTTGGATCTCCCTCCCAAGGTTGAAACCCCTGCAGAGAGCTGAACTCGAAGAGCCCCTGCAGATGGCAGAGATTCGTGCAGCTATTTCCCAGATCACCCAGAATAAGACCCTGGGCACGGACAGCCTGCTGATTGAGTATTATGCCACTTTCTCTGCACAGACCGCCCAACACCTACTGGCCAAGCTGGAGGAGGGGACTGGGCCTCTAGTTTGTGAGATAGGCTGATTAAAAGCTGCTTGATGGACGTGGAGGGATGCGCCTGGACCCATGTCTCATATCTCGTTAGAGCTGGGCGCTTCAGATCAGAGATGCGATGGAGCAGCAGCGACATGTCAAATACGTCTGCCATCTGAATGTTGCCAGGCACAGAGCCATTAATTGACCAGTAAGTAGGCAGTAGCCAGGCAGCTAGAGAGCTGTCCCCCTTTGACATTCTGGTAGGACCTGTAATTGACTGCATAAGGGAAGCAAAGCATTGTGCCAGGTGGACTGACTGGGAAGAAGGCAGCTTTGACTGGTGAAACAGAATAGCTCAGGATAGAATGGCAACACCTCCATCCACCGGGTCTTATGTGACCGCCTGCTGCCTATTCGTGGGTGGCTCTCTAGACTCCTCGACACCTGCCTTGATGCCTCTGGGATGTAGAGGGTGTGACATAATTCTAATCTCTGGACACCCTAACCCCACCTACACAGACTCCCACTTCCGGGGGTGGGAGGGGTCTAGCTGTGGACTGCATGTGTGCCGTATTGCTGAGGGCACATATTGAGGGTCTGGTGGCCTTGGATGGGGGGGTGAGGGGTTGGACTGTCTTCCCCCCCATCTACCCCATTTTGCTGAATACTCACATAGGTGCTGGTTGGATCAATATTGTTTCTCCATAATTAATGCCCCACTCACATAGACGGTAAGTGGACGATTGATGACCACGTCTGCATGCAGTGTTTGGAAGCATCATATTCGCTGTAGGAGTTTACATGGGAACAACTGAAGTGGGAAAGCAGGATCATGCTACAAGAGACAGATGCAAAATTCCATTGAAAGCACAACAGTGGAATGCAGACTTGGAGGCTCCGCTGATGGACACAGATGAGGGAGGCGTGCTCAGGTCCATGGGAGGGTCTAGTAGTACGCAGTTTGAATTGATACATTTTATCTTTCTTTACCGCAGTTACATGACACCCCACAAATGACATAACATTTACCCGGAAAGGTCCCCTACATACCCCAGGTATTGGAGATCATACTTAGCCCAAAATACATGAGAATTCAGCATAAATGCACTCTGCTGGGGGTAGTATTGACAAAAAGACGCATAGCAATCCGATGGATCCAACCTGGAGGCCCAGCAGTAGCTTCTTGGGAATGGGACTTGCTGGAATGGTCACTGGCAGAGGAACTTAGAATTAGCGAGGTTAGAACAGATGATAAAGTGTTGTAAGATCTGCTGCTATGGTCCGGGATAATGCATACAGTGGTGGCAGAGAGTTGAAAGAGATGCAGCTGTAGCGTCACTTAACATTCAATAGGATTGACAGAAGCCTGCAGAATGGGAGCAATAATCTACATCTGGATGGGACCGGCAGGAGGATAAAATGGGTGACCAGTATAGATCTTAGTTGATAGTTGAATGTGTCACCCATTGATTATGGCAGAACATATCTCTATATGATGTCATATGGTAACGTGATGCAGATCAACGTGTGATAATAAAGAGAGGGCTATATTACTGTAGTTGAGATTATAAGGATACATGTAAGGATTCAGATTTGACTGGAAGGACTTTTTTGAAAAAAATAGATATTGTTGATTGTGGTTGAAAAATAGGAAGTAAAAAACTGGTGGCATAAAATGTGCCAGCAAATGAATGGCAACAGTATGAAGAGTGGTGGTGCTAACAAAATGTGACAACACTCCATGATAACACAGGGGCGTTCTAGAATGCATTACTCACGTTAATTAGTCTCATGTAATTCACTTTGGAATGGTGAGTCAGCAGTGCGCAGCGGGGATGAAAACTTGTTCTGTATGGGGTACAAAGCTGTTGATGTTTGCAATCTGAAATGGCCTCACCCCTCACTCCAAGCTGAATCCAGCACCTCATTACAGTTTCATGCAAATATATTTTCTCTCGAAGATGCCGCCTACTCCATCTCCTATACAAGTCCCATTCTTCCAATGTAATCCCCCCGCCTTGTTGATATCTCGGTCTTTTCAATGTTTTTATCCTGTGCCTGCTGCTGTATTGTTGGCGGCCCAAGTATCTGTGCCTTAGTAGTTTTAATGAACATGCACTTTATTGAAATCACATTTTCAAGGTTTTCTGACCCGAGATTGAAGTGAGTTATTGTCTGGCTTGCTTTGTCATCATGGATGAGAAAACAGAGGGTGTAACATAGCCAGCCAGGTCACTAGGGTGATGCTCACCCCTTCACTGGCACATTTCGCTGGTAAAAGGCTGTTGGCCAAAGTGACTCCAACTGCCATGATGCAAACGTGATCCATCATTGCGCTGTCTTCGCGGCCGAGGGCCAAAGGCAGGTGCAGCTGTGGCTCACCCTTGCACTCAACCCTTGGGAGGAACACCAAGCCATTCGATAGGTGGCGATGGGAGGATGCAGAATGGTAAGCGGATATGTGTCATAAGGACTCTGTCAAATCCTTCCAAACCTGTATGGGCAATTGTGGGCTGGGAAGGGAGACACGCCTATACTATTAGCAGCTACTTTATTTTGTCATAAATTGATACATGAAAATGGCAGCAACTATAGAGAAAACCCAATTTTAAAAACTCTTTTGTTCTATTACTGAAACCAGGGGAGCGAAGTCAAGGCTATACGCAACATTTTTTGATTCACTGAGACCCACCTGTCTGACATATAGATTGAACCAGGAACACTATTTGGGTAACTTTCTTGAAGAAAGATTAGAAGAACCTTTACAAAGCACAATTAACTCATGATAACGATGTTCATCACAAGCTACTATATGACTGGCATTATGTCCCCTCTAACTTACACTGTTTCAAATGTAAGCCCCAACTGCTGGAGGTGCTGCGCCAAGTGGAAGACAAGTTAAATATACGGTGGTCCTGTTGAGCTTATCACTTTTATGGTAGAGATATTACAACATTCAGAAAGGTCTTGGAATGGCCTGTCCTAGAAGACACAGGTAGTGCTGGGCCTATGGCTTCTGGGCTTGAGAGGAGTTACAATAGTGGCTAGATCTATACTTTAGCAACCGGGTGGCTAAGTTGGCCATAGCGAGCCAGTGGAAAAAGAAAGAATTTCCACTTGTAGACCTATGGTACTGCAGGAAGTGGCACATTTTTTTGTAATTTTAAAGATGAGAGTAAGAAATTAAATAACAATACGAAGGGAGTGCTCGATTACTTGGCAGATTGGTCACCAAATGCAATAGGAATTTATTGGAAGGCTTTTCAAAGATGACAATGAAAGCCCAAAAAAGTGTTTATTTGAACAAAACATATTCCTCTAGGCCTTTTCCTCAGGAGATTTATTCAACGTCAAAGAAACCTCCAAATAAAATTGAAAAGTCTGATCATACATCTACCAGAGATAAAATTCCATCTTCTGAGATGTTGAACTTGCCAAAGAAATCCCCTACCAAGTCATCTCCTGATAAACCTGGATATGAGCCTTCTACTCCATTATTACCTTTGGAGCTTGTGCCAAAATCCAAACTGTCGACGTCTACACTGCTGATAGTATCAGTTCTGAAAACACCATTGCCAATGACACTACAATCGACAAAGAAACTGTAGATGTTTCCATTGACGCTTCTAATCCTTTGATAACAGCTTTGATAACTCTAGTAACATCAATTCCACTAGGGTCGACAACTGCTTCAGTGACACTGTTGAATACTTCATTCACAACAGTGCAGTCAAAGATACCAAAAACACCCAGACTCGTATTGATCTCAAAGAAAGGCATTCCACATCACTTAATGGCAGCACACACTACTCCAAGCTAACACTCACCATATCCTCTTCAATGTCATTTAGATGATAGATTCTAATTAAGAGGGTCCATTTGGGCAGGCCTACAGTGTGACTCAGCTGAAGGTGAAATATCAAGACCCAGTTACAAGAACTAAAAGAAATGGGACACTGCTTTCCCAGGTGACCCTGAACAAAGATGTGAGGGGCATGAATCTAGAGTCTTTTATCAAACCTTTGATTGACATTAAGTTGAAGAAGACTGGCACTATGATTATGATCCTTATGAGGGCCTTAACACAGAACAACCATTAGTCCAGGCCGTCAACTCCACACACTCCTGTTCATTTTTGTGCTGAGGCAGAGTTCCAAAGTTTCTTCACCCTTTCAGTCTGTGCTTCTAAGACTGCGTTCATGAGGACAGATATTCAGATGACTGACCAGAGGAAAGAGTAGCGTAGCATTAGATCCAGAATTGTCTGATGATTGCAGAGAAATACTGTCTTAAGACTAGATAGAACATTATCATCCAATAAAACTTAAGGAGCTAATTGGAAGCGTTTCTGCATTTACGCTCTGACGCTCCGCCTCAAATTCTACCTTAGTTACTTAATTCAACACAGTCCAGTCTTGCGATGTATCTGTCAAAGTTCATTTAGCAGTTGTTTCCTGCTTCAGAAGAATGGCTGACAGACCATCACCTTGGTCCAATAGGATTATCAAAGACTTTCTCAAAAGCCTGTTTTCCTTAAAGAAAAACTGGCTGCATTTAAAAAATAAAAATGAAACTTTTCTATTTTATGTTTTAAAGGCAGGCAGTGGTCCCTGGGACCCCTTCCCGTTTGCGAGTGCTTTACCACCCTTCTGAGAAGGGTGGTAAACGGCGAGTGTTCTGCGACCACAATTGCTGTCGCAAAACATTCATACATTATTTTTGGAGTCGCTATTAGGAAGGGACGCCCTTGGAACGCCCCATCCTAATAGCGAGTCGCTAATATTATTTTGCGAGTCACAATTTTTCTGCGACTCGCAAAATAGGGTTTGTGCATGGCCAACACATTTTTTGCAGTCGCAACCGGACCTAAATCCTGCAAAGCGACCGCAAAAAACGGTCATACATCTGGCCCTTAATTGTTTATCTCGCAGCACATCCGAAGCAAGAATCCTTCAGACAAAAGTGCTGTAAAAAATGTACGAGTTTGAACCGGAGAGGTGTTCCAACCTCTGCCATTTAAAATCCTTGTAAAAGTCTTTGTAGGAGAGACCACTCCATGACAGGGAATAGGAGCTGGCCTGGCCTACCACCGAGGAGTGTCCTGCAACTCCAGATTAAAGTTGATTCAATTTTATATTCAAATAAACAAGTGAATGGGGTAGTTCCTCTTATCGGGTTCGTTCAAGTCTGTGTAGTAGGGAATAACTGGTCTGGTCATCAGAGTCACAAGGGACCTGAATGGCCAGATCATGGAGCCCTCACACATCCAATAGGGTGTCATGTTTCATCATAGGACGCTCCTCATCAAGCCGGCACTGCAATGCCCGACAGGCTTTGTCGGAGATCTTTTTAATCCTTTGATGCCTTAAGATACATGCATGTGAGAGGTCAGAGAAATGTATAGGATGTATAGGATGGTGAAAAGAAAATGTGGTTAAAAGAATCCAAGGGAACGTAAAGGATTTTTAAAATTAATTATTAAAGTAACAGTCCCTTAACACAGTAAAAACAAAATGCTATCTTGGGGTCACAATGGGCCTTAATAGCTAGTAAGTTGGAAATGTGATTCGGTGAACATGTTTCATGCCCTGTTTGCCTGGAGAGTCAATTAGCATTTCATCAGGACCTAGGGATAAATCCTACCCTATTTGTAAAAATGTGTAGGCCCTAAATGTGGTCATAAATGCCTGCTCAAGTATCCAATACTGCTCTTGTGTTGATGCAGGAAGGAAGTTCATGCTGCACCTGGGGTGAAGCTGTGTATACTGTAATTAGTGCTGTTTACGTGGGGCCATTCTTTGATTGTACCTTATTTCTAATTGCAGTGAGAAGTTGCCAGAGGTCCTCACTCCACAGACATGGAGCCAGAATATCAGCGATGTCTCCAGTAGCTCGGATACCCACGACATGAATTTCAGTGCTGTCTACCCTGCTGGTATCCTGCTTGTGTGCAATAACTGTGTGGCATACAGGAAGCTAATAGAAGAACAGACACCCAGCATGCGCAAATGGGCAGTCCGGCGGCAGAATGAGCCTGTAGATGTGAGGCTGCAAAGGCTAGAGCGAGAGCGAACTGCCAAAAAAAGCAGGCGAGACAGTGAGACACCGGAAGAGCGGGAAGTGAGGCGCATGCGCGACAGGGAAGCTAAAAGATTGCAGCGGATGCAAGAGACAGATGAGCAGCGAGCTCGACGTCTTCAGCGAGACCGTGAAGCTATGCGGCAAAAACGCGCTAATGAGACCCCAGAAAAACGCCAAGCCCGTCTCATCCGAGAGCGCGAGGCAAAACGGCTAAAGCGGCGGCTAGAAAAAATGGACATGATGCTGCGGGCACAATTTGGGCAGGACCCCACTGCTATGGCAGCATTGGCCGCCGAGATGAACTTCTTCCAAATTCCTGGCAGTGGGACTGACCTGGACAGTCAGCTGCTGGGGAAAATGGCCTTTGAGGAGCAGTCAAGTAATGCACTGCATTGATAAGGGCTTGCTGCCAAGGCACTTCTGTTTTTAGGAGTCTCAATTCCATTGGAGGGGACCAAGAAGAATGTTTGTGACTAAAATGGGATGAAAATGAAGGGAAGAACATTCCCTGCGAGGTCAGGGCACATTCGTATTTTGAATCTAGCCAAAGGCGGTAGGAAGGAAGAGTTTGATGCCCTAACTGCTCCCATTGAGAATCTTCATGGGTTAAAAGGATATCTGGTCATGGAATAGCTACAGTTTATTTCCAATGTCCATTTAATTTATATTTCCATACAACGATATTGGGTGTGATTTCAACGTATGGAATTAAGAACAAATGGTCCTTCCTACACATGGCGTTAGCTTTCTCTTGTGAGTGTGTGTTTGATGTATGTGCATGTAAGTAGCGGCATGCTAAGACATGAAGCTATCCACTCAGTGTATGAGACGTGCCATGTTAAAGCCACTGCAAGCACCTAGTTTCCACATTATCTACACCTATAACATATACAATGTCCAGATTGTTGGTCAGACCTTAGTGGAGGTCTTTGATGAGAGAGTATGAGTACTGTAAACCAATGCTAAATGTAGCTGGAGGTACCAGTCCAAACGTGGGCTGAAAAATAGGCATGCCACTATGGGATGGCCCATATGAGGTTGAACTAATGTATGAGGCGTGGGCTGAGAGTTCACAAGTACTTTGAGAGTGGGACAGCTTTTCTCTGTGCCTGGTTTGAACCTGGACTTTGAAACCAGTTCAACTGTCCTAACATGTCCTGGACTGAGAGTCAGATTTGGAAGTGTGGCTCGAGTGTTGACAAGTGCAGGGTTTTAGATTATAATAATGTAAATGCTAAATAGGGCTTTTATCCAAAGGGCTTTATTTGATAAACATAATAAATAAAACTGCCCTACCAAAAATGGTAATCCTATTATCCATCTCTAAATAATGATGAATGGAATAACTCACCAGGTATTCAAACCGGTGACCTCGAACTTTATGCAGATTTGACAGTTGTTGTATTAACTACCTTTAGCTCCTACCTGATATGACTTTAGATTCTACACCAACTTTATCAGCTGATGACAGGCTGACAGTTTGGGAAGCGTTTTGGGATCGCACACAGTGACATTGTAGTCATGATGGGTTGTCACCTAGCCCGACTGTAATTGCACTGTAGAGTATAAGATTACCTGGGTGTTCCCTGGAGTTGGAGGTTTGGTTTTTGGGGTTGTGCTGTACAGTAGAGGCGATGAGCGGTTGACTGTTGGCTGGATTAAGAATGTACGCTGTTCCATATGAAGATGGTTATGAGTTGCAGTTTAACCCTGGGCTTAGCCTGTACACGAGTAAGAGTTGCAATGTGCTAGAGAGATGGTTTTGTTGCTGCTGTTGTGGTGCTTGTCATTGCATGAGAAATGTCCAGGGAACTGTGGGAAGTGTGAGGTTTGGGAGGTGGTGGGAAAGTGATCATGAAGATTACAAGGGATATAGTAATTGCCACAGCTTCTCTGAATACTACTGTGTGGCTGCCCGATGGACATATGTGAGCTCACTCTCCTGCAGGACAGTAAGCATTTTAAAAAGAAGAGTCCAAGGGCGAGTGGCACTGCATAATGTGAAGGAAGCCAAGTTCCCACATTGATTAGAAGCCAAGGTGCTCTTTTTCTTAATATTGGCCTGCCTGTGAGAGGGTCTCTGGTATCGGGTGTGGAATCCAAGCGGTTCCAGGGATTAAACTGCAATAGAATGTTGTATGGACTTGATGGAAGAATGTGGATACGAGGATCTTGCGACTGAAGGCACACGCTCTAGGGGACCCCGAATGTGCCGTCATATGCTTCAGGGCAAGGCATAGCATCCTTGCTTCCCTGTCTGCTTGAATCAATGGACGAAAACTGAAGTGCTTGTCTTATGAAGCTAATAGATTATCGTAATGTGCAAAGAGCTTTTTGGTTCTTGGGTGGATAAAGTACAGGCTAACTTGTTAGAGTTTCGGAAACTGGGAAAGGTAAGAATTGTGATTTTAGTACATCTTATAGCGATGCTCCTCTACCATCAATACAGTTATTCCCTTTTCTTCGACATGAACATGAAACTATTTTAATATATGCTTGGAAATTGTAGTAGCAAAGCCAGTTGTTATGGCCCATTGTCAGTGCCACAAAAACTACGGCAGAATCATACAACCCTCATCCGCATTATGGTGTTAGGTTTTCTTACAATATTAAAATGCCCTGTGTCCTAGCTGACATCAGGTTGCCATACTGCTGAGTCGCACACATGTACAGCATGCAGGTAGAACGAACATGCATGCACACCCACACACTAGACATAATTGACTCCAATTCAGTGCTTGAAATATTAGTCTGTCCACCCCTATCTCCCATGCACAGAAAATCCCCTTTCAGTGCATTCCAAAATTTGTTGTTCCCCTGCAGAAACAAAAACATTGTGAACATGTGTTCGCAAAGTCAAGAGGCCTGGCATTATCAAGCTGGTGCAACGTTTGTTTTCTTCTTATTTCAAGCATATGACACAAAAAAGGGAACAAAACCTTCTACCCCCTTAAAGGGGTGGTCAGTTACCCAGCACATATAATTTTAATAGAAACGTACAGGCAGGTGTACTTAGAACAGGTATAGAAACCTTTTTAGGAAGTTATGATTCTTACTGGTTCAATGAAAAGGTACCATTGGCTTTGAATTAATATTACTAAAGACAAAGTTAAAACATGTAAGGAAGACTACAAAACAAAATGGGAAGAAAACAACAGCACTAGCAAAGTAAATTACAGGTCCATCAGCCATGGCACTGTGAAGCACCTCTTGTTATGCCGATATGCACATGTGATCAGGGTAAGAATGGATCACCCTGCAAGAGAGCCAGTGGCTTCAGGGGGATAACACATTCCATTGTATTGGCCCACGCTTTGTGTTGTGGTGGGCGGAAGCGAAATGTGAATGACAGTTGAACAAACCAGTGGATGAAGAGATATGACTGAAATCCCCATTATGTATGCTTTCATGTATGTATATTTATGATTTTGTTTTTGATTAAATGAAGTTGGTGAAACGTATAAAGTGGTCCCTAGGCCAGACATAAAATGGAGGCACTTCCTGAATAACAGGGTATATGAATCACACGTTTTTGACATGAACTTGAAATATGTCCTTTTCAGTTCCAATATTACAGGATTACTAAGTTTAAATGTGCATGTGCACACTGATCTATAACATGATTGCTTAAACACAAAAAGGCAGTCTTACAGAGAGAGCGTTTCTTTGTGTGTAAACTGTTGGCTATTTTCGTTGTCGTCAGATTATTCCTCCACCTATTTATTAAAGAAAAAATAAAATATTTATTAAACAACAATGGGAAAACTACTTTCTACACTGGGGACTTTGCGGAAAGCTGAAGGAAATCGAATGCATGAGTGAATTTAAGTCAAAATGTAAGTCAACAAAATGCTGGATGCTCAGTTTCAAAGATACACAAATTCTGAAACACTTCAATGGGTTGTTGCTTTCAATCCAAGTTGCTGTTGTTTGATTACATTAGCGGTTTTTATCAGGGAGACATTTTGCCAGTGCTTGTAATTATTAAGGTATCTTCGCTTCATTCAGGCGCAGTCCAGTTTAATCGTATTTTATCACAGTGGTGATGACGCCAAACACTTCTCTTAAGGGTTCGTGTTGTATTAACATATCACACATAGCTCCAGGGTAAAACAGAGATGCAAACAAGCTAAACGATGACGCACAAAGTCAAAATGTGACTGCGTCAATTACCATGCTGTCAGTGAACTAATCAGCCAAAGTCAGTCTGAGAGCTGCTGCGGATCAGATGTTTACCACTGGCCAAATTTCAGTGTGAAGACGCAGGAGCTCCATTGCACTGAAGACTGGCTCTTTCCTGCACTCAAATATAGTCAGTGTGCGTCACTAATGGAGCTAGGGAAAATGTATCTTTCTACTCATGCTGTGCCAGAAGTGCTGCCTACAGCGTTACTCCAGTTGTAAGCGAACTGAGGGGAAACAACTCTTCTCAGAGCGTGACATCCTATGGTATTTACCAACAAGAAGAAAAGAGGCTCTTCCAAAAAGCAGTGAAGTATAAGTTAGGTTTCTGCTTCGTAAGGATCCCCACTTATAGTCATAAACGTAGAATATTCCCACCGTTTTAAGGGACCCCGGAATACTTGTTTTCACCTTCATAGTAAAAAAAGAAAAGAAAAAAAAGACAGGTCACCTACAAGAGCTATTGGCTTTCTCAATGTTTTTAAGCCCCTTTATACACGTGTAGCATGACTAACATTAAAAAGTGCTACGATGAGGCCAGCCCTGCCCGCATCATACATTTTTTGTTAATATTTCTGGCGGGGAAGGTGAGCACAGCACATCAAAAAGTACCCAAAAAATCCATAACGTAGCATCCTTGGCTACATTCAAGCACTTTTTATTGCTGGTGAGGAAGAAGAGTATGGCAGGAGGCAACCAGAAGGGGAGAAGAAGATGTGGGAAGGACAACACAGAAAAAATCTTTTTTTTAAAGCACTATGATGTGGCCAATGCTTGGTGCAGCAAGGCACTTTTTAGGTCTCGGCCTAGAGACGCGCGAAGCGCGTTCTCGGCAGAGAACTATTGTGATCATGTCAGCCGCCAAAGCCGACAAAAGGAGACAAGAGCTGGGCACGCGCCCAGCAATCCTAATGGGAGAGGGAGCGACAAGTGCTGGACAAGCGCGGATTCAGTCGCGCGCACGCTCATGGCGCCAGCTTCCCCGCTGCGCGCCGATCACTGCTCTCTTCCTAGCCGGCATCCAGAAGTTTCGCAACGCAGTGAGGGCACTGAGAGGTAGGTGCTTGTGATATTTGTACTTTTCCTGAATTAATAGAATTGAGCGATCCCTGTATTAGTTTGGTTGTTTATTGTACCCTTAAAGTTCCATACCTATCCGATGCCACCGTTCTTTTTGTACAGGCTTTTACTGCTTTGAATCTTGTTTTAAACGACGGCTTAGCTCGCACAGTAACTATCGTTGGGACACTTTGTAACCTGTGTATAGAGCACTATTTAGTAGATCATTGCTTGGATTCTGCATGACCACTGACAAACTAATGCAGTGAATGGTGTTGCCAATATGTATTACTGTTTTCACCTCCAGGTGATGCTCACTACATCTGCCAATAGACATATATTCTTTAAAAAAATAAAATAAAGGAGGCTTGTTCCACTTGCAGGATGCACAAGCTACATTCAGAGTGTGAGTGTGTGTGTGTGAGAGTGTGTGTGTGTGTGTGTGTGTTTTTCCTTCGTACAGAGCATGCTGCAGAACCATGCATATAGCTACACCGAAGTGGGAGGAAGACAAAGCTTCACAAGCAATACTGGAATAGGGCAGAAACCAAGCAGCTGCATTCCGGTTCTAGCAGCCATAACCGAACCAGAACCTTGTCCAAGGCCGGTGCTGGCACACCTCCTGACTGCTCCACTGCAGTCTGCCAGCACAGGGACACATGCCTCTAGCACACTTAAGAGTGTGGAACAGCAGGCCGCAGGGGGCTGCGGCAGGGCTACTGTATTCCCTTCTCGTTTGCTTGGCACAATGCCTGACAAAGGACAATTAACCACTCAAGATGTCTTCTGGCAGTTGGAGGTCAAAGGGCCACAATTGTACCCTAGTAGCAGGCTGCCAGTTTCAGTTGTTCTCTCAGCAGAATAGGGAGTGGGCATCTGTCTGAGATGCGAAGGCAATTTTTATGAATTTTTTCAAGCATGTCTTTATGGGGAGTGAGTCTGAGCACGCTCTGTAAGAATGTCAGGTACATGTGTCAAAGTGTATGGACCGTACGATTTTAATTTTTCTAGCATTTTCTACGAAGTGTTCATTACTAACCAAAAAAAACTGTTTTACCACCCTTAAAACAAGCATTTGTAATGCAATAGGTCTTGCATTATTTAAGTATGAGCTTTTGGCATTGCTAAATAATGCAACACCAATAGCTCAAACTTTAATAATGCGAGAGCTATTGCATTGCAAATGCTTGTGTTTACCTGTATTCATCTTAACTATAAATATGACAGCAGGGCCGTGCACCGCATAGGAATGTTTCTGAGTGGAACATTAGGGCGAAGATCCAAGATGGCCGACTGCTGCAGGTGTTTACATCTGAAAGGGGTGTCTTACTGCTGGGAACCAAGCGTTTCAGGGACTCACCTACCCTGAACCCAAGAAGCAGGCAGGGAGCGAGGCTGTGGACAGCAACAGAGTCAGGTTCTGCTCACGACAGAGAAGGCGACAAGGTGCTGTGTTTTCGCCTCGCCAGCCTAAACCCTGTTCGTGTTGGAACGTAGTTCTTTCAACCGGTAGCAGTGGGCTTTATATGTTACCAACATTCTTGTTATCACCTGATTGGTCGGTGTTATTTCACAAGCATCAGTGGGTTGGCAACCTGCAATTTACATCCATGAAGTCATATTGGCGAATTATGGATGTGAGTCACAAACATGACATCATTTTGATCAGCTGCAGATTTCCAGCCAAGTAGAATATTAAACATGTTCTCGTCAGTCGTCACACGTGATGATTTCTTATTGCCCTTTGATGCTTAGTTGCTCCGTGGTCCTTCACAACACGTTCGGGCTCGGATTTCTCATCTATTGTGGATGTATGCCACTGGAGCCCTCGAGACACTGCAAGGCCATGTACAGTGGTAAAGTGTCGGACTTGCTTTGTGCACAGAGCGGGCACACACCAAATATCTGTATTGCGCATTCATACCATATATTGCCCCAGAGGCACGCCTGGAACACTGCCAAATTTTATTAAATGCAGCTCTAAATTAACGGGACCCTGACGCCTTCACGTGTATCTGCTTTATAAATATAAGTAGTAAACAACCCATTTAAAGCAAAATATGGATTAGCAGAGATGCCAATTTTTGTATTGGAATGGCATATGGAATATTCTTCGAATTACAGTTAACCGACCCACCTGTCCTTGGTTCGCCTTCACTGCTCGAGATCTACGTAAAACAAAACCAGCATAGGTGAGCAACAGTGCCATTAATTTAACGATTAAGCTATTGGCAATGTAAATGACAATGCCATTTATTTATGATTTAAAAAAAAAAAAAGAAATGTCATGAGCAATGAAAATAGCTCTACCTGTAATGATGCCGAGACCATTGCATTGTAAATGCTTGTTTTGTATTGCTGGGTGGGAGGATATATGAAGAGGAGTAAGAGGGCAGGAGGCAACACTGGCGGGGGGGGGGGGCGCTCAAAGAAGGGCCGAGACCATGCAAACAATCTCACAGAGTGCTTCAACAGGAAAAAAAAATTGTTCCCATGAGGCAAACAGTGGAAGAACACAAGTACTTTGGCCATGCTCTAGACACAAGTAAAGGACGAGAAGCACACATGGACTAAGAAATCAGAAGCAAACAAATGAAAGAGACATTCAGCTAGATTCATCATTGGAAAATGGGCTCGCAAATGCAGAAATCGCTAATAGCGAAATCGCATATTTGCGAGGAATTGCATTTAAGGAATCTCTATTTGAGATTCCTTAAATGCAATTCATTAACCATTTTTTATTTGCGAATTCGCTATTTCTGGCCGCTATTTACCGCAAAGTCTGACTATGTGGTAAATAGCGAAAAGTTAGAAAAATGCACTTTAATGCATTTTTCTAAGTGGTATGTTACACACACACATGTCCTTTGAACATGTGTGTGCGCAACATCAGGCTAAATTTACATTTCAGGGGTGCCACAGGGTGTCCTTTGGACGCCCCTGGCACCCTTGAAATCGCATCCTTATTTGCGATTAGCCATTGGGCCCATAGGAATGAATGGGGAGTCATTCCTTATTTGCGATTAGCAATTTGCTAATCGCAAAAAAGGAAGCTGTAGGATTCGTAAAATAAATTGCGATTTGTACATGATTCCCGTTTTGTGAGTCTGTAATAGCGATTCCTTATGAATCGCTATTACAGACTCGCAAAACGGGACTTTGATGAATCTAGGTGTTAGAAGCTAACCAATTTTAGGCAATGGGCGAGCTCTAAACTCACTGTAAGCTAACAAAATGTCTTGCAAGTAACAGCGCGTGCACTGGCTCAGACAAGAAATAGAAATGAAGGAAAAGGTGCCAGGTCAAGAGTCCACAAGTTTGAGAAAGATACACATGTCATTAAGGGAGCCAGGAGGTTCCATCTCCAATCATACACTCTTCTGGCAGAATGCCTCACATTCTCAGTTTATTGTTGTTGCTAGTGCTGAGAGTATCTCAGAATTCTTCAGGGGTTTTTTTACCCTATTTTTTTCTTCTAATGAATTATCAGAAATCTGTAGTCTGGGTAAGGTTTCCCTTTTTTCCCATCCTTGAAGGGTTTGTCTTCACACAAATGCCTTCCTATTTTGTGAAGTGATATCCTGTGGGAGGTAAAAGCCTGAATTTCACCCAGACTCTTATGTGGATGGTTGCCCTCCTCATATTCAGTCAATGAATGTGAGGATTGTTGTGTATTCCATAGTGTTGTTGTGCAGCCCCTGTTATTTGGTCCAGTCAGGCTCGTTTGAAAGTACCTTTAGTTAAACCCTGAGTAGCTGTGCAGCAAGACTTAAACAAATGAACTAGTGTAAAGTATTTAGACGCACCAAACAACAAAATAGGAAAGTCACACAACACGAAAGAAATCCAGCACCAATTTATAAAAATCGATTATATTTCTATAGATTTTTAGCCACCAAGATGAGCAAAATCCACATTAGAGTTTCGGAATTCGGTGATATAGATTTTAAAATAACATGTAAATCTCAGCCTTTTATCCCAAAGTGCAAACAAGCATTGGTAACCGTAAACTTTGGAAATGTACTAAAAGTTTTAAAGAGTAGTGTTTAACTACTCAGGCCCAGTCTGGGTGACCAGTTTCCACAGGGGAAAAGTTAGTGAGACCAATAAGGAGTACTTGGACAGTTATCGGATCACTAAAGCAGTCTCGAGGCAAGTTCCACACTATATGCAAGGACCGCCATAGACTGCTAAGGAGTGGTCCTGATGCAGAAAATACAGGATGCTGAAAGATGCTCTGGGTGCTGTGCGGTTGTCGGGGGTCTTCCTGGGGTTATTCCTTGATCTATGGTTGAGGTGGGGCGACTTGAGCCACAGGAGTCAATGTTCCTCTAAGTCCTCTTTGATGAAGCAGAAGTCCAGTTTCGACAGGGCTACTGGTCACAGCTGGTCTAGTGGTTTACTTTGGTGAGGGTTAATATCAGTCATTGGTGACCAATCTATTCTGTGACAACTCTCCTGTCTCCTACAGACTCTCGTGCAAATTTTTTTTTTAATAACTTTATTTTCATAATATTGATTTTAAGCAAACAGAGGTAATCAAGGAAAAGTACCCAATGGCCCGCATATAACACAACTCGTGCAATCATGAACAGAAGCATACCAACTCTGCTTGTGTAATTAGCAACCCTGCTAGCCGGCCCCAACAAAGAGGTATAATGACCGACCCACGGCCGTGCGGATCAGTGCTAGTACAGACAACGCTAAAGGGTCTTCTCCTGGAAACATACCTGTCCAAAACACCCCCAACCCAACTGACCCACCCCGGAGCCGGTGTGCCATGCGCCATAGAGGAACAGTGGTTTACTCCTTTTGGGATGTATCTGCGGAAGGCGGAACGTCTGTAAGTCGGAGCACTCGCAGGTACTTGGGGCAGGTCACCTCATTGAACTCCTACGCTAGCAGAGAGAGGAGCAGTTTCCAGACCGTGTGGAATACTGCTGTTGAATTCGTGATGGTGGCTTGTATGCGCTCCATCCCAATGATGTACCATAGCTTATGCAGCCACCCAGTGTGTGAGGGGCGAGTCGTAGTACCCTAAAGGGATATGCTATTGTGAACAGCTGCAGCCAGGGCCAGACCCCTCTGCTTCCCGCGCATGGACTTGAGTGCAAAGCTGAGCGCGTTGGGCAGGCCTAAAAGGGTGTATGCAGGGAATAGGGGGACCTCTGTTTCAAAGCAAGTGTCTACGTCTTTCAGCACCTCCTCCCAGAACCCCTGGACCTACCTACACTCCCAGAGAATGTGTGTCAGGGGGCCCATTACCCCACAGCCCCTCCAACATTCAGAGCTATGGTCTGGATTCATTTGATGCAGTCTAGCAGGCGTTAGATGCCAGTATTGCCAGACACTTTGACCACCATCTCCTTGCTCCCTACATTCCGTGCCGTGTGGTGGGCTCTATAATAAATCTGCTGACATTCCTTCCCCAAGAGAGTCCGACCCAACTCCCCCTCCCACCGGCCCTGGCCAGCAGACTTCTCCGTGGGTACAGGCGGATGTAGCATGGGGTACAATTCAGAAATCATTTTACGATCGGATTGTTTGGAGAGAAGACACTTTTCGTAAACTGTAAGTTTACGGTTAAGCAAAGGGAGTACCTCCGGGTGGAGCAGCCAGTGCCGGATCTGGAAGTATTAAAACCGTTTGAGGTCTTTAATGTCGTACCAATCTGCCAACTCAGAGTAGGAAAGGAACCCTTGGAGGTCAAAGAAGTTACCCGCTGAACGACATGCGGTTGCGCGCAATTGTGGGAAGGCCTGTGTCTCCATGCCCGGGGGGAATTCTGGGTTATCGAAAATGGGAGTAAGGTGTGAGGGGAATGAGGTGAGGTCCCGCCGCACCGCAACCGAGTCCCACACCCTCATCACCGAACGAGTGATGGGAGACCTACGCATATGCGAGGGGCGGTAGGCTGGCTTCAGGAATGGCACCTTCCATAAAGGGAAGCGAGCCATGGCCCGATCCTGAAAGAGCCATCTCTTTTCAGATTCCGGTCTGCTCCACTCCACCAAGTAGCGCAGTTGGGTCGCCTTAAAATAATTCAAAAGATTAGGGATGCCTAAGCCACCCTCGGCGGGGGATCGAAAGGCCAATTCACGACGTAAACGCGGTCTGTGACCAGCCCAGATGAACTGCTGTAGTTCGGTCTGTAGCGTGCAGATGTAGTGCAGGGGGGCGTGACCGGTATGGTCTGGAAAATATATAATATTTTGGGCAGGATAGACATTTTTATCGCCGCCACCCTGCCCAGCAGCGACAAGGAGTATGTTTTTCAACGACAAAGGGCGGCCGTCACTTGTGAGGTGAGAATAGTATAATTGCGAGCCAGAGGAGCGGTTGTTGACGACGTCAGCACTATCTCCAGGTACGGGAGTTCAGTTTTCATCTGCACCCCCCCAAAATCCAGGGAAGCATCCTCCAGGTTGGCCCCCGTCGAGCCCAAGGGCAAAAACATAGTTTTCGCCACATTGACTTTAAAGCCCGATGCCCTGCCAAATTCTGCGAGCACCTCCAGAAAGGCTGGAACAGAGCGTCGGGGAGCCGCAAGAGTCGCCAAAATGTCGTCCACGTCGAGACTAACTGTGTGCTGCTCTCCCACGAAGGGGATACCGGATATCCGGGGGTTATCGCGAATCCACTGCACCAGGAGCTCGACATAAAGCGCAAAAAGCAGGGGGGTTAGGGGGCACCCCTGCCTCGTGCCCCTCCGAATGTCAAAGGGCTTGGAACAGACCCCGTTCACCCTAATTCTTGCCTGTAGTTTATCATAACAACTTGCCACCCACGAGCGAAAAGGCCCCCCGATCCCAAAGTGTGCGAGCGTCCTATCTAAATAACCCCAATCTACCCGGTCGAATGCTTTCTCAGCATCAACCGAGATCAACAAAGCGTCCAGATCCATATAATGGGCTTTATCTATTAAGTACATGATCCTTTTGGTATTATCGCTACTTAGTCGATTGGGGATAAAGCCCGACTGGTCCAGCTATGCCAGGGAGGCGTGGGCCCAACCTGGCCGCTAGGACACCTGTGAAAAATTTCAGATCTATATTGAGGAGGGAGATCGGCCAGTACGCCGCGCACTGGGTGGGATCCTTCCCGGGCTTGGGAAGAACAACTACCTCCGCTTCTAGCATCTCCGGTGGAATCGTCCCTGGGCCCTGGAAGGAGTTGAATAAACACGTCAACACCGGCGCTAAGGATTGGCAGAAGGTCTTATAAAAACCCGCAGAGAAACCGTCTGGGCCCAGCGTTTAAAACAGCTTGCGGCGAGATATCGCCTCGATCACCTCTTCCACCCTGATGGGAGCATCTAGGTCCGCTGCTCCCGACGCATTAAGAGCCGTGGTGGCCGCCCGCCTAAGGTAATCATCGCTCGCGCCGTCTATGGTGGGTTCCCTGCTGTACAGAGAGGCGTAGAACCTTCAGAAGGCATCAGCGATCCGCTCATCGCTTTCGACCCGATCCCTCTCGGAAGTATAAACGGCCGCAATCTTGGAGCGTTCAGTGCGCGCCCGAAGATTGTTCGCAAGGAGCTTCCCCGTCCTATCCCCCCCTATGTAAAAGGAGTGTTTAAGCCGCAGAGCAGTGTACTCCACCCTGTCTAAGTCTAAACTGGCCAATTGAGCTCTGGCTGCTTTGAGGCGTCGCCACATGCGTGGAGCCCCAGTCCGGCTATGCACCCTCTCTAGTTCCAGTACCACGGCTGCCAATTCCTCTCTCTTCTCCCTGCGCGCACGATTGTCAGCAGCGGAGATCGCGATCAGTTCCCCCCCGCACTACCGCCTTGAGAGCTCCCCAAAGTGCCGACAGTGGGGTGTCCGCGATATCGTTGGATGCTAAGTAGTCTGTTATGCACTTCTGCACCTGCCGGCAGGTATCTGGACGCTGTAACAAAGACTCCCGCAGCCGCCATTTCCCCCTCTGTCGGACAGTAGGACGCAAGTCTAAAGTCATCTGCACCGCCTCGTGGTCCGACAGTGCCGCCACATTGGTGTGGAAATGCCCTGGATTTCATCCTGTGCCAATCTTTTGGTAGCAAGTGGGTCTCCTGCAAAAGACAGATAGATGCCCCAGAATTCTCTAAGTAGCTCAGGATCGCCCTTCTCTTGATGGGTTTATTTAACCCTTTCACATTTAAAGTTAAAACTTGGGTCATAAGGAAGGATACAGAAAGGGAGCATTTCCTGACCGCTTAGGGTGACACAGGAGTGAACGTGGAGCGTGCAAGGGTAAAGCTGTGGTTAGCCGCAGCTCTGCAACACATACCATTCCCAGCTTAAATCCTCCCAAATCTTTGCACACCGGTTCCGCCCTCCCCTCGCCCCACCCTCCTGCCGATCCCCCAATCCACCCCCCCAAACCTCCAACCACCCCTACCCTCGCCCCCCAACCCTCCCTCCCAGCTCCAACAGATCCCCCCTCCCCCATCCCGACCCCAACTCCTCAACCCCCAACCTCTCTAGCCCCTCCCGAACCCCAACAAAAAAAAAACCTTCGTGTCATTAGAGTCCCAGGCCAATCAATACACTGTCCTGGCCTGTGGTGAAGTCGTGTGTGGGAACACGTGGGAATGGCGACCGTTCCGGCCCCACCCTCTCTCCCCTCCCCGACCTGCATAACTGTGAAGCAATAGGAAGGAGCCCCTCAGTCTTCATGGGCAGACTACTGATCCTGTGTCCTTGGACACCTCTTAAACAGCAGAGGCCTGGTCACGGGCCTTAGTGGCAGGGTCCGGCTTCAGGGACGCCGTGGGTGAGCGCCTGCGGGTAACTGTCTTCCAGCCGCCCCAGGATGGGCGCTGGGGGTAATGCGGAGACTGCTGCTGTGAGGCATCCTGGGAAGAGGTGACGTCCGGGAGATCGATGTCCAATAGGGTGCAGGTGTCCTGCAAAGAGCGCATCTGATGCAAGATCCCATTCCATTTAAAGATCAGCCGGAAGGGGTGACCCCAGGAGTATGGAACCCCCTTAGCGCGCAGGAAATCGGTGACCACTTTAAACATTTTCCACTTGTGCGGGGTAATTGCTGAGAGGTCCTGTCATGCCTGCTTACGTTCCACCATTCACCGCCAAGAAGATTTCCAGCAAATAGCAGTCGATCCAAAGTACGGGGTTGGCAATGGTTGGCAAACATAGGCGGACATCTGTGGGACGCATGCGCAAAGAGCCACGCAGGCGCAGTATGTCTTTTTAGAACATTTAAGCCCGCCTCAAGCTCCCGGAAACGCTTCGCGATTAGCTAGCGTTTGGACATTCGTTCCGGGTCACGGTGTGGGTCGTCCGTGGAGCTAGTGCAGGGAGCCCGTGTTTTCGTCGTATTCAGAGTTTCCAATAGTGGCCGCTTTGTGAGTACTTGAAGCCAATGGTTTCTTGTGTGTTTTCCTAGTGTTTTCGTCCTTTGCTCGTATTCTTTATTTAGCAAGCTAGTTTCTTATCGCCTGCTAAAGGTGCACCTCGCTTTACACTCCATTGTTCCTGTGGAGTTGCCATAGTGCTCGTATTGTGTGTTTTGCTTATTCCAACCTTGTGATTTAGAACAAGGTATTAGTAACGGTTGGTTACTGGTGTTACTTCGTTTTTGTTTGAAGCTACATGCCTAACAATTATAGGTGAGCACTACATAGATAGGCTTTAATTCAGACCCCCTTGAAGTGTTGTTAGTACTTATGGTGTCTTCTTACTTACAGACATTAGGCATACCTGTCTTTACTCCGCCCTCCAGCAACTACATTTCCTGCCCTTCCAGCACCTATATTTTCCAGATACCTGCATATACTCCGCATTCTGAAGGTATATCATTAGTCCACAGACCAGTCCTTTTGGGATTAGCGTGGGAAGGGGTTTGTATTCACTGATTTCTGTTTTATCTTACTGCAGTACCAGACTGGAGAAGATTGTTCTGACTCTGTCTTTGGTGAAGATTGTGGAGTGCTGTGTCTTTCCCCTCTACCCTTGTTTTGTTCCCCTGTTTTCCCCCTGGTTACCTCTTGGGTGTTGGCGTTATATCCTGACTCCCGAGGGTAATAGGGGTGAAGCAGGGTACTTAGCATCGAGATACCAGGACACTCCTGAGACAATATGGTGCGTTTATGACAGATCGCGAAGCCTAATCGATTTGTCTCCCGAGTGCCATGGATCTCTCCCTGCAGGAAATGGCCAATATGGTGGGGAATCTCCAGAGAGAAACCCAAGCCCTCTCTGATAGAGTAGAGGCTTTACGAATACAGAGAGAAGACGGAGCTAGTTCTAGCACCAATGCACAAGTAGTGCAAGTAGTTACACCACATACCATTGCCTTGGCTCCCCCCTGAGCGATTTCTTGGGGATCCCACTAAATGTGCCGCCTTCCTTACGCAATGTCAGTTGCATTTTCTGTGCAAAGCCCCTTGTTTTCCGAATGACCAAGCTAAGGTAGCTTTTGTCCTTTCTTATCTGGGGGGTTCAGCTGCCAATTGGACCATCCCCTTGTTAGAGAAAGATGATCCCCTTTTGTTGGATTATGACGCCTTTAGACGAGAATTGCGTAAAATGTTTGATAAACACTCGTTCACGCATGCTGCAGACACGGAATTACTAAACCTAAAGCAAGGGTCTAAAGACCTTATACATACATCTCCACTTTTAACACATTTGTGGTAGAAGCAGATTGGCCTACAAAAAAACGCAGCGCCCTTTTTTACAAAGGCCTGCGTGACGAATTAAAAGATGCTTTGGCTCACGTAGTGGACCCCCCTGCCACGTGTTCCGAATTAATAGACCTAGTGGTAAAACTGGACCATAGGTTGGGAGAGAGGCGGGAGAGACAGAGCCCGATATGAGTACCCTAGAATAGGGACCAGAGACAGAAAACCTGAACCTGAAGCAAAACTAGATGACCCTGAACCTATGCAAATAGGCAGTATAAAAGGTCCCCTAAGTGAGACCGAGAAACAAAGGAGACGTGATAATCGATTGTGTCTCTATTGCGGTAAAGCGGGACATTTCTTAAGGGAATGTCCGGTAAAACCAAGACAGTTCCGCAAGTCGGAAAACTAGTTGACCCGAGGGTAATGGAGACCGCACCATAGGGTCCTTCAAATCATATGGTCTCTTCTTTATTGGCAGAAGGAGGGCACTTTTTTGTCCCTTCGAAATTGAGTTGGCTTGACAACTCCATAGTACAACCTATCATGATAGACTCTGGAGCCTCAGGGAATTTTGTGGATAGACAATAGGCTGCTGCCCATTTCATTCCTGAAATACAAAAGAGGATTACCGAGGACGTATATACCATAGATGGTAGTCCTTTGAAATCAGGACCAATCACTCATTCCACCATCCTTTTAGAGCTGTATGTAGCCATCACCCATTGGGAAACTCGCTTTTGATTTAATTGAGTCCCCTCAGTTGCCTGTGGTGTTAGGTCTCCCTTGGTTGCGGCTACGTAATCCCTTAATTGATTGGCAACTAACCCATATTCAGTTAAGAGACGAGTGCAGTAACCATATAAAAGAAACCTGTATCGAAAACCACAGTACCTTGGTTTCTGCCCCAGATTCTCCTTGGCAGAAAGCAATCACGCTAGTCTCCCTATCTCCAGAAGAAAGATATACGGTGGAACAACCTGACACAGTCTTACCCTCCGAGTATCAAGAGTTCAGTTCAGTCTTTAACAAAGAACAAGCTACCATCCTGCCTCCCCATAGGGTATACGATTGCCGTATTGATTTGCAGCCGGGAGCACGTATACCTACAAACAGAGTGTACTCTCTAACAGAAAAGGAAAACCAGTATTTAAGAGAATATCTTGATACCATGTTGGAGTTAGGATACATTAGTCCATCCAGATCCCCTGCATCTTCGGCTCTTGTTTTTATTCTTAAACGGGAGGGAGGCTTACGGTGTTGTATAGATTATAGATCTCTGAATGCCATCACGATCAAGAATAGATACCCTTTGCCACTCATCTCCTCTTTGTTAGATCAGATCAAAGACGCTGAATTGTTCACGAAATTAGATCTCCGTGGAGCATACCATCTTGTTCGCGTCAAAGATGGAGATGAGTGGAAAACGGAATTCTGTACCAAGTTAGGGCTATATAAGTATTTAGTAATGCCCTTTGGGCTTTGTAATGCTCCTTCAGCATTTCAATATTTCATCAATGAGGTGCTGAAGGAACATCTTGATAAAAGCGTAATTGCTTATATTGATGACCTACTCATTTATTCCAAGACCCTGAAAGACCACGTTGTATATGTTCAGGAAGTCTTACGTAAATTGCAGAAGAAACATCTATTTTGTAAATTGGATAAATGTTTTTTCCAGCGGCATCAGGTTGCCTTCTTGGGGTATATTGTGTCAGTCCAAGGGCTGCGGATGGACCCCCAAAAGATTACTGACGTGTTACAATGGCCACCCCCTAAAAGCGTAAAAGAAATACAACAGTTTATAGGGTTTTCTAACTTCTATAGACGCTTCATCCATCGATTTTCGGAGGTTGTTTTTCCTATCACCCGTCTGTTACGCAAGGGTACCCCCTTTTTGTGGTCTGAGGAAGCCAATACTGCATTTAACACTCTAAAGGATGCTTTCACTCAAGCCCCCATTTTGAAACATCCCGATCCTAGTAGCCCTTTTGTAGTAGAGGTCGATGCCTCTCAAGTGGCAGTGGGGGGGATTCTTTCTCAAGCTGATTTGGATACAGGGGAGCTGCATCCGGTTGCCTATTACTCTCACAAACTTACGCCTGCTGAAACCAATTATGCAGTAGGGGAAAAAGAACTTCTTGCTATAAAAAAGTCTTGGAAGAATGGCGACAATATTTATTGGGCACACACCACACTGTCACTGTTCTAACTGACCGTCGCAACCTACAATACCTAAAAACTGCCAGAGCATTGTCCATGAGACAATTGAGATGGACGCAATTCTTTAGCGAATACGATTTCGTTATTCATTTTCGGGCAGGTAAACAGAACGGAAAGGCGGACGCTCTATCTCGTCTGGGATTCGAGCCTTTCCCCCTTGAAGACACACCTCCCTGTATTATAGGTCCCCAAAAGATCATAGGGATGCTCAATACAGAAGAAGACTTTGCAAGTAAAGAACGCTCAGCAAGACCCTTCCTTGCAAACAATGTTAGAGCAACAGTCATCCCTTGTCAAGGCTGGTCTGCATTATGTCCAGGGCGGGTTATTTGTCCCTACATTACCCCTTCAGAAACAGATCTTGGAATGGTGTCATTCTCATGGTATCGCAGGGCATCCTGGATATAAAAGGACGCTAGAATTGGTGAAGAGGTATTGTTGGTGGCCTCATCTAGCCAGTGATGTGCAGCAGTATGTGAAAACGTGTCATATATGTGCTCAAGGAAGGACATCACATGAAGGGTTAGTGGGTTTATTGCATCCTATTCCCACTCCTCCGGCACCATGGCATACAGTGTCCATGGACTTTATAGTGGAGTTACCATGTACGAAGGGGGGAAATACAACACTCCTTGTTGTAGTGGACTTGTTTACTAAAACCGCTCATTTCATCCCTTTGAAGAGCCTTCCTACATCTACCATGTTGGCTAAGGTCTTTTTGCTCAACATAGTTAGATTACATGGACTGCCATCTGTTTTGATCACTGATAGAGGAACTCAATTTGTATCACGATTCTGGAGACAATTATGTAAGACACTACATGTTGAAGTCCGTCTCTCATCCAGTCATCACCCTCAAACGGACGGGCAAACCGAAAGGGTGAACCAAAGTTTTGAGCAGTTCCTTAGGTGCCAGTTCATACAAGACCAGAGGGAATGGGATGAGTTGGTTTGGTTGGCAGAACTGTCCTACAACAACAGCCTTCACTTTTCCACCTTGTTCACACCCTTTTTTGGATCATATGGTTTCCATCCCAAAATCCTACCTTTCTCGCCACTAAAACCCTGTGACACTCCTGCTGTACAAGACCTAGTCAACCACCTTCAAACAGTGGATTCTAGCATTCATGACAATCTTGACCGAGCCAAATCTGACTATAAAAGAAAGGCAGACGCCCAGAGACATACAGAACCTGCCTATCAGAAAGACGACAAAGTGTGGCTTTCCACCAAATATTTGGCCTTGAAGGGATCTTGCAAATTCAAGCCCAAATATGTTGGTCCTTTTTAGGTCGCGCCTGCGATTGCAGGGGCGAAAGCCCCTGCTGTCGCAAAGCGATCTATTGCAATCATTTCAGTCATTTTCCCTGTCAAGGACTAGGCAGAGACAACAGACTGTCACGCGCACGCAGCCGGTCGGAATCGGATCAGGTCACGCGCTCCGATCCTGGCCGGCTGTTCACAACACATGCACACGCAGGCACAGGCAGGCACACACGCAGGCACAGGCAGGCACACACGCAGGCACACGCAGGCACACACGCAGGCACATACAACACACACACACACAGACAGACACACGCACACACCCCCCCCTCCAAACTCACCGGGCTCTTTTAGTGTGTTCCGTGTCTCTGTCGTCAGCCAGGGGGTCATCTCGATCCTCGATCTCCCTCCGCAGCGCTGGTCTTCACCCGGGCCCCCTCCTGGGACCCGGGACTTCAGATGCCGCACTCCTCTTTGGTGCCGGGGCTTGGAGCGCGCATGCGCGGGCAGCTCCCGCCCTCTCACGCTCAGCCCGGGCTGCTTTCGGATTGTGGCTTTTTGTCAACAGGAAAGCTGTGAGGCTATAACAGAGGCCAGCTAGGTGATGGCGAACACCGGCTAACTATACGGGATTGTTTCCTGTGGCGCTCATTCACAAATGAGCCACCTATTGGAAGTAAATAAGCCCAGAGGCATGCCAAGACCGGCCAGATATAGGATGTAATAGTGAGTCTCCTTTCTAAAACGGAATGTAATTGGCCCAAGAGTATATGGCCATTATGTCTGAGTGTATTTTTCAAACTTGTCTTTGCTATTCGTGTTTTTGCAGCGACGACTTTCAGTGTCTGCTTGTTTTTGTTGTGCGTGGAAATTAGATTGACTGAGTTTCCTCATGTTTGGTTCGGAGTGTGGCGTTTCGTGAGGATTAGCAAGTGTATCCGCGGCACGAGGTGGCACCTAGCAACGGAGCAGGCGCTGGTGGCGGTGCTTTCTTGCTCGGCTTGCACTTAAGTGCATTAATGTCCAGCATACGGAGGGATGCTTGTGTTAACAGTCAAAGTGCACGCCTTTCCTGTGCTAAACACAGAGCCTGCAGCTGTTCCTGCTTCCCAAGCTAATAGACTGCACAAGCAGCGTCTGTGTAAGCCTGTGTTTTTTGTATTGACAGCTGCCCACATGACAAACTGAACGTGAAACAGCTAATACCACAGGCTTCAAACACACCGTGACAGCACATGCTTTACATGCACACGTTGCAGCAAGCAAACTTTGCTGTAATGGCACACCTCTCACATCGCAAACGTTATTCTTGAATCACAGCACAACTGTACCTGCTCACACCAGCCAGCGCAGACTTAATCAACCACCAGATCATAGCACAGGCTTTGCACACATACATGCATTCACACACCTCTTCCAATCCTTGCCCTCAAACGGCACAAGCGCAACTCAAGCTTTACACACGCAGTTCAATATAAATCTTAAGATGTCAGTTTCTATAGACCTCCCTGGGGAGCATAGCACCGTAAATAAAACATGTTAACAAGAGGTACATTATTCTGTTAACATATGTAACGTGATGTACCTTAGGCCTTTTACACGGCAGACCTCACAAGTGCAAACCTCCGGCATACACTTTAATGCACCTGTCAGCCCCCGTGGTTCCCGTTGTCTCTGCAGTACTGTGCACGGTTTTGTGAACTGTAGTTAGTTTATTTCCTTGCGTATTGTACTCAGCCCACAAGCTGTAGTTTTGTGCGGCTAAGCTCCTGGTGTGACGTGGCTCTATCTTGGTCAAGGACATAGACTGAACAGTACAGCAGTGTTTTGTATTTAAACTACTTGCTACTAGAATCTGGAATTCGTTTGTGTCTAACCTGCATGGTGGTGGTGCGCTTTCTCATTGGCGTGCTGCCTTTAGTGATTCTGTGCATGTTGACACTTCTTCTTCTCTATTTACCTGTCTGACTAGACTCCTGACTTGGGTCGAGAGGATGCAATTTTATAAAATCTACTTGTCCAGTTAGGTAGTTTTTTGAGAAATCGACTTGTCAGATTTAAAAAAACTTAACTTGCCATATGTAGAGAATGCAGTGAAGTGACTGGTCATGGAAGTATTCGCATAGTATTAGAGCTCTGATCGCTTCTCTGGCTATGCTAGGTTCCTATTTAGTCAGCGTTTTTGGTTCTAGGAAGACTGATTACGCCATCTTTGTGATTATACAGGATTTTAGATATACCAAGTCTTAATTTGCGTCAAATCTTTGAATATTCACGGACTGTGTATTCAGGGGCTCCATTTATGAACACGATAATCTTAGGCCAGCTTTTTTATGGCGGGGCTTAAAATCTGCCAGCAGTTATATTTTGCTACATTTCAGATTATAGCAGATTTGAAGAAATATAATTTTTCAAATTGTACCACTGCTAATTTTCTACCTTTAATTTCCGAGTAAATGTCGTGAATGGCTCTGCTAAAATTTTAGGCTTTTATTTTATATTCCAATATACTAATCTCAATAAAAACAGGTGGTGCTTGTTCAATGTGTAGATTTTGCAGTGGATAAACGCAAAACCTCTACCCTTGACATATTCTAGTTCTTGGGGAAAATCACGTTGCCACACTGTGGCCAAATTCCCATAGTTACCTTCATTGTGAACATATGTTTGGCGCTATACCAGTGATGGACATATACATTTTACAGCCTAATGAACTCTGCAAGGTCGGTGTCAAAATATTATCGTCCCTATTCTCAAAGCTCTCTAGGTGTATGTTTGACCTACTGTTGCCAATGTTCAGGTAGTTTAGACCTAGTTATCATAGAATAAGTGTTTTTGGTATGCTAATAGCTTTGTATTGTTTGACAAATCTATAAATAACTTTCTAAACAAAAAGATATTCAGCCACCTCGGCACTTTTCTTGAAAGTTTCAGGGGGATTAGTCAAGCGGGGCCCAGGAAAACAAACATTGGCATAGCCAATAGGTCTCGCATTTGGGACCTTATAAGTGTTTAGCCATGCAACAGTTGATGTTGTTGCACCAAGAAGATTGTACTGCATAACTAAATACTTAATAAGTCCCAAAGGCGAGACCTATTGGCTATGCCAATGCTTGTCTTGATGCACAAGTTATCAATCCTGTGGCTATGAAGTTGAACTTACCACCACCCATGAAAATACATCCCGTATTCCATGTATCCCTACTAAAACCTGTTGTGCCTGGTACTCGACTTTCGACAGTCCCTATTCCCACATTGATATATGTGAGTGAGGAATACGAGGTTGGGGCTATCATTGATTTCAGACGTGTGCGACGTCGCCTTCAGTATCTCATACATTGGAAAGGGTATGGCATTGAAGAGCGCTCATGGGAACCAGCTGGCCAGGTACATGCTCCTCATTTGGTGAGAGCGTTCCACAGACGATACCCTCGCAAGCCCAAACCAGTGGGGGGTGTTGTGGGGGGGTGTTCTATCATGCCTGCTTACGTTCCACCATTCACCGCCAAGAAGATTTCCAGCAAACAGCAGCCGATCCAAAGTACGGGGTTGGCAATGGTTGGCAAACATAGGCGGACATCTGTGGGACGCATGCGCAAAGAGCCACGCAGGCGCAGTACGTCTTTTTAGAACATTTAAGCCCACCTCAAGCTCCCGGAAACACTTCGCGATTAGCTAGCGTTTGGGCATTCGTTCCGGGTCACGGTGTGGGTCGTCCGAGGAGCTAGTGGAGGGAGCCCGTGTTTTCGTCGTATTCAGAGTTTCCAATCGTGGCCGCTTCGTGAGTACTTGAAGCCAATGGTTTCTTGTGTGTTTTCCTAGTGTTTTCGTCCTTTGCTCGTATTCTTTATTTAGCAAGCTAGTTTCTTATCGCCTGCTAAAGGTGCACTTCGCTTTACGCTCCATTGTTCCTGTGGAGTTGCCATAGTGCTCGTATTGTGTGTTTTGCTTATTCCAACCTTGTGATTCAGAACAAGGTATGAATGAATGAAATGTGATTTATCTACGCGCAGCTATGCCCAGTGGGCGTCAAGGCGCCTAACTCAAAACTAGCTGACGGCAACCAGAAACAAGAGCTCACTGATAGGCTTTAATGAAGCACCAAGTTTTCAAAGCTTTCCTGAAGAGATCAAGTGAGGGCTGTAATTTGATCTCCAGGGGAAGAGTGTTCCATAGTTGTGGTGCAAGAATGGAGAAGGCCTTGCTCCCCCATCTCGCCATCCTAGCGCGTGGGACTACCAGTTGATTAAGCTCTAGAGAGCGGAGACATCTGTTTGGGACATACCTGAGTAGCAAGGATCCCAAGGCATCATTCGGGCCTGCCCTCAAGGCGCTGTAAGTAAGGCAGAGAAGTTTAAACGAGACTCTGGAAGGGATAGGCAACCAATGGAGATTCTTCCTTGCCAAGGTCGCAGAAGACCGCCACGGGAGGGCCAGAACAAAACGCGCCGCGGCGTTTTGTACAACCTGTAGGCGTTGTAGGAGGCCCTTGTTGGCCCCGGCATAGAGTGAATTACAATAATCAAGCCTTGAGCCAACAAGGGCGATCACAACCTGTTTACGTGCCTGTGGGGAGAGATAGTGAGCAATTCTTTTCAGAATCCTAATGACCCCCCAACATGTGGCCACTGTCCTATTGACCTGAAGTTCCATGGAGAGCCGGGTGTCAAAAATGACGCCTAGGTTCCTAGCAGATTGTGTGGGTGTGGGGCAGATGCCTAAAGATGAGGGCCACCACTCACCTGACCACATTCCCTGGTCTTTGCCAAAGACCAGGACCTCCGTTTTGTCACCGTTCAACTTTAATGAGTTGAAAATCATCCAGTCTGCAACAAGTTGCATACAGGACTTAAAGTTGGACGCGGTGGCATTCACAGAGTGGGTCAGGGACACCATAATCTGCGTGTCGTCGGCATACGACACTACCTCCATCCCCTGAGATCTTACTAGTCTTGCAAGGGGGGCCACGTAGATATTAAACAGGGTCGGACTCAATGCCGACCCCTGTGGCACCCCACATTGCAACGACTTGACAGGGGAGAGGTGGTCCCCAAGCATCACTCGCTGCTCTCGCTGATGTAAAAAGGAGTTCAGGAGACTCAAGGCCGGTCCTGCTACCCCTGCCTCCCTTAACCTAGATGTTAAAGTACAGGGAGACAGGGTATCAAAAGCTGCTGTAAGATCCAGCAGGACTAGCACGGTAGTCTGCCCCAGATCGACTTTCCGACGGATGTTATCTGCGACCTTAGTCAAAGCAGACTCCGTGCTGTGCAGCTTTCTAAAGCCATGTTGGGACCCATCCAAGAACCCTGAGGCGTCCATGAAGTTGGAAAGATGACAATTCAGATGGGCCTCCAACATCTTAGCAGGGGCCGGCATTAGTAACGGTTGGTTACTGGTGTTACTTCGTTTTTGTTTGAAGCTACATGCCTAACAATTATAGGTGAGCACTACGTAGATAGGCTTTAATTCAGACCCCCTTGAAGTGTTGTTAGTACTTATGGTGTCTTCTTACTTACAGACATTAGGCATACCTGTCTTTACTCCGCCCTCCAGCAACTACATTTCCTGCCCTTCCAGCACCTATATTTTCCAGATACCTGCATATACTCTGCATTCTGAAGGTATATCATTAGTCCACAGACCAGTCCTTTTGGGATTAGCGTGGGAAGGGTTTTGTATTCACTGATTTCTGTTTTATCTTACTGCGGTACCAGACTCTGTCTTTGGTGAAGATTGTGGAGTGCTGAGTCTTTCCCCTCTACCCTTGTTTTGTTCCCCTGTTTTCCCCCTGGTTACCTCTTGGGTGTTGGCGTTATATCCTGACTCCCGAGGGTAATAGGGGTGAAGCAGGGTACTTGGCATCGAGATACCAGGACACTCCTGAGACAATAAGGTGCGTGCATGACAGGTCCTGGTATAGCGCCACCGAATGCCCTTGGTACTTGAGAGATTGCTTGAGGCATGCTTCCCTCAGGATCCTCTCCTTCAGGGGAAAGTCCCGAAGGAAAGTCAGAATATCGAGAGGTGGCGCCGGTGCACGCCGGGCCAGGCCGACCCTGTGCGCCCTGTCAATACGGATGTCAAAGTCTCGGCCCTCGCCCAGAATCTCTCGGAACATGTCCTGCAGAAAGGCCGCAACACTCTCCCCTTCTGCGTTGGATGGTACCCCGCGAACTCGAATGTTGTTTCTTCGAGATCTGTTCTCGAGGTCCTCGGCATGGGCCTGTAAGTCCACCTGTTGATTCCAGAGGCGGATAACTTCCTGCTGAAGTTGTTCCACCTCTGAGTCTCGTGTGTGCTCCGCCTCTTCGATGGCTGCCACTCGTTCGCCCAGTCCGTCTACATCCCGGCGGAGTTCCCGGTATTCTCAGGCCATATCTTGCTTCAAAGCTTGGAAATCCTCGCGTAAGGAGTTAAAAAGCGATTCCAAAAAGGATTTGGTGATTGGTACATCTCCGTCTCCACGGTCAGCAGAGGGTTTGTCCGGGGGCGAAGGTGGGTTCTTGTCACTTTTGGGGGGGCCGTTGGTGAGCATGTCTGTAAGTGTCCACCCGCCCCTCCTCCCTGTAGTGGCAATTGTCCACACTCAGGCTGTCGCTCCCTCGTTCCTAGTATAGTCCCGTGTCAGCGGTGGCAAGGGGGGAGGCGGGCTCAGCGCGCGTGACAGATATCCCCACAGGAAGGTGTGGAGATCCGGCGCCAGACTCAATGGCGTAGGACGCCCCAGGCTCCGCTGTCCCTGCTGTATCCGCTGTCTCTGCGGTACAAGGTGGGGTGTCCCGAGAGCCGTCACCCGCCTACTAGCTCGAGCTTCGGGGAGAAGCGCCAGGACCCGGAGTGGGCCCAGGAATGCCGGAGACACGCTGGCCCGCTGTGTAGTCTAGCAGGGGGGGCCTAGCAGGCCCTGCGGAGGTTCTCTTGCCGCCAACAAGAAGTGTCTATTACTCCTGGGGCAATTTGCACGGTGCGCCCGGCCTCGTGCACTGCCTAGGCTGCTGCAGCAGGGGGGGAAAGGACCCTGACCCCGAGGCGGGCGCCGCCTGGGAGGTCCGCCACCAATTCGGTTTGTGGTCCTCAAAGCCGCCGTGCAGGATATGGGCTCTGGCTGCGCTTTGACCACCCGTTGGCTGCCCGCTCACCAGTGTCGCAGTCCACTCATGCCGCTGGTAGTAAGTGTCCCGGGGGCCCACCAGGCGGCGATGCGGGCCCAGGAGGCCTAGTCGAGTGATCCGGTCCCCCCCTCCCCGCAGAGGCACCGATACCGATGGGCGCATGCCGCCAGACCACGGCCTGGAGTTGCGGGGCCGCTGCCGGTTAGAAGCGCCCCCGCTGTGCTGATAGGCACTGTGAAGTCTAGGGAGGCCAGCGGGGGAAGGGTCGCAGCAGCACTCACCGGACGGCGGCCCAGCCGCAGGGGGGGTCCCTGGCATTGGCAGCGGTAGGAGATCGCCTGGCCCTCCAGGTAGCAGGCCCCGCGCCTGGGCCCCAAGTTTGGCGACGGCCCGGGAGGGATCACGGCACACGCCGGGAGCTCCGATCAGTGGCGCCAGTTGGGTTTTCGCGCCTCCACCGCTGGAAAGGGGCCGGGAGCCTCTATGCTGGATGGTCCGACTCCCGCTCCCTCAGGAGTCAGGCTGCTCTCGTCGCCAGGGCCTCGGCCACTCGCTGCTCCGCTCCAGCCTCAGGCGGCCGCCATGTTGTGGTCGGCAGCCGCCCGCGTATGTCGTCGCTCGCCGCTGGGGCTCAGGGCGCAAAAGCTGCTCGTGGGTCGAACCCTGCTCGCCCAGCACTGCCGTGGGCCAATTGCTCGCCTTTACGAGGGGAAAAGCTTGGTTAGGGCCGAGAGTGGGGATCGGGAGAGGGGAGCCTCAGAGACCTGCTACCGTTCAGGTCGCCATCTTGGCCACGCCCCTCTCGTGCAACTTTTGAGTGCCATGGACTGGGCTTCTTGGCTGCACGACGGCAGTCAGAGGTGATTCAATGGAAGTGGCTATTGACTAGCGAGCAATACAAAAGGGGATGATGGACGGCGCGTTTGAGCAAATCAAACACTCACCTCCAGTCAACTGATCTGGGTTTAATCCATCACCATTCTTTAGCCCACTCAGCCACCCCATTTCCGACATGGCTATATGCAAATCAGTCTGACCCTGTGCCTCATGGGAACAGTCCAGCCCGAACTGCCAAGCCATGTCTTCCTTGGACAGGAAACAAGCATCCTGGGACCGGTTTCAGATTCATAATCCTCATCAGTCAGGCTATCTTAAATCCAGTGGCCAAGTGAGCAAGGGACTCACGTCTGAGCATACCCTGCCACACTTAGGGCGAACAAAGCGATACAAAAGGGGATGTTGGACGGAGCGTTTGAGCAAATCAAACACTCACCCTCAGTCAACTGATCTGGGTTTAATCCATCACCATTCTTTAGCCCACTCAGCCACCCCATTTCAGACAGGGCTATATGCAAATCAGTCTGACCCTGTGCCTCATGGGAACAGTCCAGCCCGAACTGCCAAGCCATGTCTTCCATGGACCGGAAACAAGCATCCTGGGACCGGTTTCGGATTCATAATCCTCATCAGCCAGGCTATCTTGAATCCAGTGGCCAAGTGAGCAAGGGACTCACGTCTGAGCATACCCTGCCACACTTAGGGCGAACAAAGCGATACAAAAGGGGATGATGGATGGAGCGTTTGAGCAAATCAAACACTCACCCCCAGTCAACTGATCTGGGTTTAATCCATCACCATTCTTTAGCCCACTCAGCCACCCCATTTCAGACATGGCTATATGCAAATCAGTCTGACCCTGTGCCTCATGGGAACAGTCCAGCCCGAACTGCCAAGCCATGTCTTCCATGGACCGGAAACAAGCATCCTGGGACCGGTTTCGGATTCATAATCCTCATCAGCCAGGCTATCTTGAATCCAGTGGCCAAGTGAGCAAGGGACTCACGTCTGAGCATACCCTGCCACACTTTGGGCGAACAAAGCGATACAAAAGGGGATGATGGACGGAGCGTTTGAGCAAATCAAACACTCACCCCCAGTCAACTGATCTGGGTTTAATCCATCACCATTCTTTAGCCCACTCAGCCACCCCATTTCAGACATGGCTATATGCAAATCAGTCTGACCCTGTGCCACATGGGAACAGTCCAGCCCGAACTGCCAAGCCATGTCTTCCATGGACCGGAAACAAGCATCCTGGGACCGGTTTCGGATTCATAATCCTCATCAGCCAGGCTATCTTGAATCCAGTGGCCAAGTGAGCAAGGGACTCACGTCTGAGCATACCCTGCCACACTTAGGGCGAACAAAGCGATACAAAAGGGGATGATGGACGGAGCGTTTGAGCAAATCAAACACTCACCCCCAGTCAACTGATCTGGGTTTAATCCATCACCATTCTTTAGCCCACTCAGCCACCCCATTTCAGACATGGCTATATGCAAATCAGTCTGACCCTGTGCCTCAAGGGAACAGTCCAGCCCGAACTGCCAAGCCATGTCTTCCATGGACCGGAAACAAGCATCCTGGGACCGGTTTCGGATTCATAATCCTCATCAGCCAGGCTATCTTGAATCCAGTTGCCAAGTGAGCAAGGGACTCACGTCTGAGCATACCCTGCCACACTTACGGCGAACAAAGCGATACAAAAGGGGATGATGGACGGAGCGTTTGAGCAAATCAAACACTCACCCCCAGTCAACTGATCGGGGTTTAATCCATCACCATTCTTTAGCCCACTCAGCCACCCCATTTCAGACACGGCTATATGCAAATCAGTCTGACCCTGTGCCTCATGGGAACAGTCCAGCCCGAACTGCCAAGCCATGTCTTCCATGGACCGGAAACAAGCATCCTGGGACCGGTTTCGGATTCATAATCCTCATCAGCCAGGCTATCTTGAATCCAGTGGCCAAGTGAGCAAGGGACTCACGTCTGAGCATACCCTGCCACACTTTGGGCGAACAAAGCGATACAAAAGGGGATGATGGACGGAGCGTTTGAGCAAATCAAACACTCACCCCCAGTCAACTGATCTGGGTTTAATCCATCACCATTCTTTAGCCCACTCAGCCACCCCATTTCAGACATGGCTATATGCAAATGAGTCTGACCCTGTGCCTCATGGGAACGGTCCAGCCCGAACTGCCAAGCCATGTCTTCCATGGACCGGAAATAAGCATCCTGGGACCGGTTTCGGATTCATAATCCTCATCAGCCAGGCTATCTTGAATCCAGTGGCCAAGTGAGCAAGAGACTCACGTCTGAGCATACCCTGCCACACTTAGGGCGAACAAAGCGATACAAAAGGGGATGATGGACGGAGCGTTTGAGCAAATCAAACACTCACCCCCAGTCAACTGATCTGGGTTTAATCCATTACCATTCTTTAGCCCACTCAGCCACCCCATTTCAGACATGGCTATATGCAAATCAGTCTGACCCTGTGCTTCATGGGAACAGTCCAGCCTGAACTGCCGAGCCATGTCTTCCATGGACCGGAAACAAGCATCCTGGGACCGGTTTCGGATTCGTAATCCTCATCTGCCAGGCTATCTTGAATCCAGTGGTCAAGTGAGCAAGGGACTCACGTCTGAGCATACCCTGCCACACTTAGGGCGAACAAAGCGATACAAAAGGGGATGATGGACGGAGCGTTTGAGCAAATCAAACACTCACCCCCAGTCAACTGATCGGGGTTTAATCCATCACCATTCTTTAGCCCACTCAGCCACCCCATTTCAGACATGGCTATATGCAAATCAGTCTGACCCTGTGCCTCATGGGAACAGTCCAGCCCGAACTGCCAAGCCATGTCTTCCATGGACCGGAAACAAGCATCCTGGGACCGGTTTCGGATTCATAATCCTCATCAGCCAGGCTATCTTGAATCCAGTGGCCAAGTGAGCAAGGGACTCACGTCAGAGCATACCCTGCCACACTTAGGGCGAACAAAGCGATACAAAAGGGGATGATGGACGGAGCGTTTGAGCAAATAAAACACTCACCCCCAGTCAACTGATCTGGGTTTAATCCATCACCATTCTTTAGCCCACTCAGCCACCCCATTTCAGACATGGCTATATGCAAATCAGTCTGACCCTGTGCCTCATGGGAACAGTCCAGCCCGAACTGCCAAGCCATGTCTTCCATGGACCGGAAACAAGCATCCTGGGACCGGTTTCGGATTCATAATCCTCATCAGCCAGGCTATCTTGAATCCAGTGGCCAAGTGAGCAAGAGACTCACGTCTGAGCATACCCTGCCACACTTAGGGCGAACAAAGCGATACAAAAGGGGATGATGGACGGAGCGTTTGAGCAAATCAAACACTCACCCCCAGTCAACTGATCTGGGTTTAATCCATTACCATTCTTTAGCCCACTCAGCCACCCCATTTCAGACATGGCTATATGCAAATCAGTCTGACCCTGTGCCTCATGGGAACAGTCCAGCCTGAACTGCCAAGCCATGTCTTCCATGGACCGGAAACAAGCATCCTGGGACCGGTTTCGGATTCATAATCCTCATCTGCCAGGCTATCTTGAATCCAGTGGCCAAGTGAGCAAGGGACTCACGTCTGAGCATACCCTGCCACACTTAGGGCGAACAAAGCGATACAAAAGGGGATGATGGACGGAGCGTTTGAGCAAATCAAACACTCACCCCCAGTCAACTGATCGGGGTTTAATCCATCACCATTCTTTAGCCCACTCAGCCACCCCATTTCAGACATGGCTATATGCATATCAGTCTGACCCTGTGCCTCATGGGAACAGTCCAGCCCGAACTGCCAAGCCATGTCTTCCATGGACCGGAAACAAGCATCCTGGGACCGGTTTCGGATTCATAATCCTCATCAGCCAGGCTATCTTGAATCCAGTGGCCAAGTGAGCAAGGGACTCACGTCAGAGCATACCCTGCCACACTTAGGGCGAACAAAGCGATACAAAAGGGGATGATGGACGGAGCGTTTGAGCAAATCAAACACTCACCCCCAGTCAACTGATCTGGGTTTAATCCATCACCATTCTTTAGCCCACTCAGCCACCCCATTTCAGACATGGCTATATGCAAATCAGTCTGACCCTGTGCCTCATGGGAACAGTCCAGCCCGAACTGCCAAGCCATGTCTTCCATGGACCGGAAACAAGCATCCTGGGACCGGTTTCGGATTCATAATCCTCATCAGCCAGGCTATCTTGAATCCAGTGGCCAAGTGAGCAAGGGACTCACGTCAGAGCATACCCTGCCACACTTAGGGCGAACAAAGCGATACAAAAGGGGATGATGGACGGAGCATTTGAGCAAATCAAACACTCACCCCCAGTCAACTGATCTGGGTTTAATCCATCACCATTCTTTAGCCCACTCAGCCACCCCATTTCAGACATGGCTATATGCAAATCAGTCTGACCCTGTGCCACATGGGACAGTCCAGCCCGAACTGCCAAGCCATGTCTTCCATGGACCGGAAACAAGCATCCTGCGACCAGTTTCGGATTCATAATCCTCATCAGCCAGGCTATCTTGAATCCAGTGGCCAAGTGAGCAAGGGACTCACGTCTGAGCATACCCTGCCACACTTAGGGCGAACAAAGCGATACAAAAGGGGATGATGGACGGAGCGTTTGAGCAAATCAAACACTCACCCCCTGTCAACGGATCTGGGTTTTATCCATCACCATTCTTTAGCCCACTCAGCCACCCCATTTCAGACATGGCTATATGCAAATCAGTCTGACCCTGTGCCTCATGGGAACAGTCCAGCCCGAACTGCCAAGCAATGTCTTCCATGGACCGGAAACAAGCATCCTGGGACCGGTTTCGGATTTTATAATCCTCATCAGCCAGGCTATCTTGAATCCAGTGGCCAAGTGAGCAAGGGACTCACGTAAGAGCATACCCTGCCACACTTAGGGCGAACAAAGCGATACAAAAGGGGATGATGGACAGAGCGTTTGAGCAAATCAAACACTCACCCCCAGTCAACTGATCTGGGTTTAATCCATCACCATTCTTTAGCCCACTCAGCCACCCCATTTCAGACATGGCTATATGCAAATCAGTCTGACCCTGTGCCTCATGGGAACAGTCCAGCCCGAACTGCCAAGCCATGTCTTCCATGGACCGGAAACAAGCATCCTGGGATCGGTTTCGGATTCATAATCCTCATCAGCCAGGCTATCTTGAATCCAGTGGCCAAGTGAGCAAGGGACTCATGTCTGAGCATACCCTGCCACACTTAGGGCGAACAAAGCGATACAAAGGGGGATGATGGACGGAGCGTTTGAGCAAATCAAACACTCACCCCCAGTCAACTGATCTGGGTTTAATCCATCACCATTCTTTAGCCCACTCAGCCACGCCATTTCAGACATGGCTATATGCAAATCAGTCTGACCCTGTGCCTCATGGGAACAGTCCAGCCCGAACTGCCAAGCCATGTCTTCCATGGACCGGAAACAAGCATCCTGGGACCGGTTTCGGATTCATAATCCTCATCAGCCAGGCTATCTTGAATCCAGTGGCCAAGTGAGCAAGGGACTCACGTCAGAGCATACCCTGCCACACTTAGGGCGAACAAAGCGATACAAAAGGGGATGATGGACGGAGCGATTGAGCAAATCAAACACTCACCCCCAGTCAACTGATCTGGGTTTAATCCATCACCATTCTTTAGCCCACTCAGCCACCCCATTTCAGACATGGCTATATGCAAATCAGTCTGACCCTGTGCCTCATGGGAACAGTCCAGCCCGAACTGCCAAGCCATGTCTTCCATGGACCGGAAACAAGCATCCTGGGACCGGTTTCGGATTCATAATCCTCATCAGCCAGGCTATCTTGAATCCAGTGGCCAAGTGAGCAAGAGACTCACGTCTGAGCATACCCTGCCACACTTAGGGCGAACAAAGCGATACAAAAGGGGATGATGGACGGATCGTTTGAGCAAATCAAACACTCACCCCCAGTCAACTGATCTGGGTTTAATCCATTACCATTCTTTAGCCCACTCAGCCACCCCATTTCAGACATGGCTATATGCAAATCAGTCTGACCCTGTGCCTCATGGGAACAGTCCAGCCTGAACTGCCAAGCCATGTCTTCCATGGACCGGAAACAAGCATCCTGGGACCGGTTTCGGATTCATAATCCTCATCAGCCAGGCTATCTTGAATCCAGTGGCCAAGTGAGCAAGGGACTCACGTCTGAGCATACCCTGCCACACTTAGGGCGAACAAAGCGATACAAAAGGGGATGATGGACGGAGCGTTTGAGCAAATCAAACACTCACCCCCAGTCAACTGATCGGGGTTTAATCCATCACCATTCTTTAGCCCACTCAGCCACCCCATTTCAGACATGGCTATATGCAAATCAGTCTGACCCTGTGCCTCATGGGAACAGTCCAGCCCGAACTGCCAAGCCATGTCTTCCATGGACCGGAAACAAGCATCCTGGGACCGGTTTCGGATTCATAATCCTCATCAGCCACGCTATCTTGAATCCAGTGGCCAAGAGAGCAAGGGACTCACGTCAGAGCATACCCTGCCACACTTAGGGCGAACAAAGCGATACAAAAGGGGATGATGGACGGAGCGTTTGAGCAAATCAAACACTCACCCCCAGTCAACTGATCTGGGTTTAATCCATCACCATTCTTTAGCCCACTCAGCCACCCCATTTCAGACATGGCTATATGCAAATCAGTCTGACCCTGTGCCTCATGGGACAGTCCAGCCCGAACTGCCAAGCCATGTCTTCCATGGACCGGAAACAAGCATCCTGCGACCAGTTTCGGATTCATAATCCTCATCAGCCAGGCTATCTTGAATCCAGTGGCCAAGTGAGCAAGGGACTCACGTCTGAGCATACCCTGCCACACTTAGGGCGAACAAAGCGATACAAAAGGGGATGATGGACGGAGCGTTTGAGCAAATCAAACACTCACCCCCTGTCAACGGATCTGGGTTTTATCCATCACCATTCTTTAGCCCACTCAGCCACCCCATTTCAGACATGGCTATATGCAAATCAGTCTGACCCTGTGCCTCATGGGAACAGTCCAGCCCGAACTGCCAAGCAATGTCTTCCATGGACCGGAAACAAGCATCCTGGGACCGGTTTCGGATTTTATAATCCTCATCAGCCAGGCTATCTTGAATCCAGTGGCCAAGTGAGCAAGGGACTCACGTACGAGCATACCCTGCCACACTTAGGGCGAACAAAGCGATACAAAAGGGGATGATGGACAGAGCGTTTGAGCAAATCAAACACTCACCCCCAGTCAACTGATCTGGGTTTAATCCATCACCATTCTTTAGCCCACTCAGCCACCCCATTTCAGACATGGCTATATGCAAATCAGTCTGACCCTGTGCCTCATGGGAACAGTCCAGCCCGAACTGCCAAGCCATGTCTTCCATGGACCGGAAACAAGCATCCTGGGATCGGTTTCGGATTCATAATCCTCATCAGCCAGGCTATCTTGAATCCAGTGGCCAAGTGAGCAAGGGACTCACGTCTGAGCATACCCTGCCACACTTAGGGCGAACAAAGCGATACAAAAGGGGATGATGGACGGAGCGTTTGAGCAAATCAAACACTCACCCCCAGTCAACTGATCTAGGTTTAATCCATCACCATTCTTTAGCCCACTCAGCCACGCCATTTCAGACATGGCTATATGCAAATCAGTCTGACCCTGTGCCTCATGGGAACAGTCCAGCCCGAACTGCCAAGCCATGTCTTCCATGGACCGGAAACAAGCATCCTGGGACCGGTTTCGGATTCATAATCCTCATCAGCCAGGCTATCTTGAATCCAGTGGCCAAGTGAGCAAGGGACTCACGTCAGAGCATACCCTGCCACACTTAGGGCGAACAAAGCGATACAAAAGGGGATGATGGACGGAGCGTTTGAGCAAATCAAACACTCACCCCCAGTCAACTGATCTGGGTTTAATCCATCACCATTCTTTAGCCCACTCAGCCACCCCATTTCAGACATGGCTATATGCAAATCAGTCTGACCCTGTGCCTCATGGGAACAGTCCAGCCCGAACTGCCAAGCCATTACTTCCATGGACCGGAAACAAGCATCCTGGGACCGGTTTCGGATTCATAATCCTCATCAGCCAGGCTATCTTGAATCCAGTGGCCAAGTGAGCAAGAGACTCACGTCTGAGCATACCCTGCCACACTTAGGGCGAACAAAGCGATACAAAAGGGGATGATGGACGGAGCGTTTGAGCAAATCAAACACTCACCCCCAGTCAACTGATCGGGGTTTAATCCATCACCATTCTTTAGCCCACTCAGCCACCCCATTTCAGACATGGCTATATGCAAATCAGTCTGACCCTGTGCCTCATGGGAACAGTCCAGCCCGAACTGCCAAGCCATGTCTTCCATGGACCGGAAACAAGCATCCTGGGACCGGTTTCGGACTCATAATCCTCATCAGCCAGGCTATCTTGAATCCAGTGGCCAAGTGAGCAAGGGACTCACGTCAGAGCATACCCTGCCACACTTAGGGCGAACAAAGCGATACAAAAGGGGATGATGGACGGAGCGTTTGAGCAAATCAAACACTCACCCCCAGTCAACTGATCTGGGTTTAATCCATCACCATTCTTTAGCCCACTCAGCCACCCCATTTCAGACATGGCTATATGCAAATCAGTCTGACCCTGTGCCTCATGGGAACAGTCCAGCCCGAACTGCCAAGCCATGTCTTCCATGGACCGGAAACAAGCATCCTGGGATCGGTTTCGGATTCATAATCCTCATCAGCCAGGCTATCTTGAATCCAGTGGCCAAGTGAGCAAGAGACTCACGTCTGAGCATACCCTGCCACACTTAGGGCGAACAAAGCGATACAAAAGGGGATGATGGACGGAGCGTTTGAGCAAATCAAACACTCACCCCCAGTCAACTGATCTAGGTTTAATCCATCACCATTCTTTAGCCCACTCAGCCACGCCATTTCAGACATGGCTATATGCAAATCAGTCTGACCCTGTGCCTCATGGGAACAGTCCAGCCCGAACTGCCAAGCCATGTCTTCCATGGACCGGAAACAAGCATCCTGGGACCGGTTTCGGATTCATAATCCTCATCAGCCAGGCTATCTTGAATCCAGTGGCCAAGTGAGCAAGGGACTCACGTCAGAGCATACCCTGCCACACTTAGGGCGAACAAAGCGATACAAAAGGGGATGATGGACGGAGCGTTTGAGCAAATCAAACACTCACCCCCAGTCAACTGATCTGGGTTTAATCCATCACCATTCTTTAGCCCACTCAGCCACCCCATTTCAGACATGGCTATATGCAAATCAGTCTGACCCTGTGCCTCATGGGAACAGTCCAGCCCGAACTGCCAAGCCATGTCTTCCATGGACCGGAAACAAGCATCCTGGGACCGGTTTCGGACTCATAATCCTCATCAGCCAGGCTATCTTGAATCCAGTGGCCAAGTGAGCAAGGGACTCACGTCAGAGCATACCCTGCCACACTTAGGGCGAACAAAGCGATACAAAAGGGGATGATGGACGGAGCGTTTGAGCAAATCAAACACTCACCCCCAGTCAACTGATCTGGGTTTAATCCATCACCATTCTTTAGCCCACTCAGCCACCCCATTTCAGACATGGCTATATGCAAATCAGTCTGACCCTGTGCCTCATGGGAACAGTCCAGCCCGAACTGCCAAGCCATGTCTTCCATGGACCGGAAACAAGCATCCTGGGACCGGTTTCGGATTCATAATCCTCATCAGCCAGGCTATCTTGAATCCAGTGGCCAAGTGAGCAAGAGACTCACGTCTGAGCATACCCTGCCACACTTAGGGCGAACAAAGCGATACAAAAGGGGATGATGGACGGAGCGTTTGAGCAAATCAAACACTCACCCCCAGTCAACTGATCTGGGTTTAATCCATTACCATTCTTTAGCCCACTCAGCCACCCCATTTCAGACATGGCTATATGCAAATCAGTCTGACCCTGTGCCTCATGGGAACAGTCCAGCCCGAACTGCCAAGCCATGTCTTCCATGGACCGGAAACAAGCATCCTGGGACCGGTTTCGGATTCATAATCCTCATCAGCCAGGCTATCTTGAATCCAGTGGCCAAGTGAGCAAGGGACTCACGTCAGAGCATACCCTGCCACACTTAGGGCGAACAAAGCGATACAAAAGGGGATGATGGACGGAGCGTTTGAGCAAATCAAACACTCACCCCCAGTCAACTGATCGGGGTTTAATCCATCACCATTCTTTAGCCCACTCAGCCACCCCATTTCAGACATGGCTATATGCAAATCAGTCTGACCCTGTGCCTCATGGGAACAGTCCAGCCCGAACTGCCAAGCCATGTCTTCCATGGACCGGAAACAAGCATCCTGGGACCGGTTTCGGATTCATAATCCTCATCAGCCAGGCTATCTTGAATCCAGTGGCCAAGTGAGCAAGAGACTCACGTCTGAGCATACCCTGCCACACTTAGGGCGAACAAAGCGATACAAAAGGGGATGATGGACGGAGCGTTTGAGCAAATCAAACACTCACCCCCAGTCAACTGATCTAGGTTTAATCCATCACCATTCTTTAGCCCACTCAGCCACGCCATTTCAGACATGGCTATATGCAAATCAGTCTGACCCTGTGCCTCATGGGAACAGTCCAGCCCGAACTGCCAAGCCATGTCTTCCATGGACCGGAAACAAGCATCCTGGGACCGGTTTCGGATTCATAATCCTCATCAGCCAGGCTATCTTGAATCCAGTGGCCAAGTGAGCAAGGGACTCACGTCAGAGCATACCCTGCCACACTTAGGGCGAACAAAGCGATACAAAAGGGGATGATGGACGGAGCGTTTGAGCAAATCAAACACTCACCCCCAGTCAACTGATCTGGGTTTAATCCATCACCATTCTTTAGCCCACTCAGCCACCCCATTTCAGACATGGCTATATGCAAATCAGTCTGACCCTGTGCCTCATGGGAACAGTCCAGCCCGAACTGCCAAGCCATTACTTCCATGGACCGGAAACAAGCATCCTGGGACCGGTTTCGGATTCATAATCCTCATCAGCCAGGCTATCTTGAATCCAGTGGCCAAGTGAGCAAGAGACTCACGTCTGAGCATACCCTGCCACACTTAGGGCGAACAAAGCGATACAAAAGGGGATGATGGACGGAGCGTTTGAGCAAATCAAACACTCACCCCCAGTCAACTGATCGGGGTTTAATCCATCACCATTCTTTAGCCCACTCAGCCACCCCATTTCAGACATGGCTATATGCAAATCAGTCTGACCCTGTGCCTCATGGGAACAGTCCAGCCCGAACTGCCAAGCCATGTCTTCCATGGACCGGAAACAAGCATCCTGGGACCGGTTTCGGACTCATAATCCTCATCAGCCAGGCTATCTTGAATCCAGTGGCCAAGTGAGCAAGGGACTCACGTCAGAGCATACCCTGCCACACTTAGGGCGAACAAAGCGATACAAAAGGGGATGATGGACGGAGCGTTTGAGCAAATCAAACACTCACCCCCAGTCAACTGATCTGGGTTTAATCCATCACCATTCTTTAGCCCACTCAGCCACCCCATTTCAGACATGGCTATATGCAAATCAGTCTGACCCTGTGCCTCATGGGAACAGTCCAGCCCGAACTGCCAAGCCATGTCTTCCATGGACCGGAAACAAGCATCCTGGGACCGGTTTCGGATTCATAATCCTCATCAGCCAGGCTATCTTGAATCCAGTGGCCAAGTGAGCAAGAGACTCACGTCTGAGCATACCCTGCCACACTTAGGGCGAACAAAGCGATACAAAAGGGGATGATGGACGGAGCGTTTGAGCAAATCAAACACTCACCCCCAGTCAACTGATCTGGGTTTAATCCATTACCATTCTTTAGCCCACTCAGCCACCCCATTTCAGACATGGCTATATGCAAATCAGTCTGACCCTGTGCCTCATGGGAACAGTCCAGCCCGAACTGCCAAGCCATGTCTTCCATGGACCGGAAACAAGCATCCTGGGACCGGTTTCGGATTCATAATCCTCATCAGCCAGGCTATCTTGAATCCAGTGGCCAAGTGAGCAAGGGACTCACGTCAGAGCATACCCTGCCACACTTAGGGCGAACAAAGCGATACAAAAGGGGATGATGGACGGAGCGTTTGAGCAAATCAAACACTCACCCCCAGTCAACTGATCGGGGTTTAATCCATCACCATTCTTTAGCCCACTCAGCCACCCCATTTCAGACATGGCTATATGCAAATCAGTCTGACCCTGTGCCTCATGGGAACAGTCCAGCCCGAACTGCCAAGCCATGTCTTCCATGGACCGGAAACAAGCATCCTGGGACCGGTTTCGGATTCATAATCCTCATCAGCCAGGCTATCTTGAATCCAGTGGCCAAGTGAGCAAGAGACTCACGTCTGAGCATACCCTGCCACACTTAGGGCGAACAAAGCGATACAAAAGGGGATGATGGACGGAGCGTTTGAGCAAATCAAACACTCACCCCCAGTCAACTGATCGGGGTTTAATCCATCACCATTCTTTAGCCCACTCAGCCACCCCATTTCAGACATGGCTATATGCAAATCAGTCTGACCCTGTGCCTCATGGGAACAGTCCAACCTGAACTGCCAAGCCATGTCTTCCATGGACCGGAAACAAGCATCCTGGGACCGGTTTCGGATTTTATAATCCTCATCAGCCAGGCTATCTTGAATCCAGTGGCCAAGTGAGCAAGGGACTCACGTCTGAGCATACCCTGCCACACTTAGGGCGAACAAAGCGATACAAAAGGGGATGATGGACAGAGCGTTTGAGCAAATCTAACACTCATCCCCAGTCCACTGATCTGGGTTTAATCCATCACCATTCTTTAGCCCACTCAGCCACCCCATTTCAGACATGGCTATATGCAAATCAGTCTGACCCTGTGCCTCATGGGAACAGTCCAGCCCGAACTGCCAAGCCATGTCTTCCATGGACCGGAAACAAGCATCCTGGGATCGGTTTCGGATTCATAATCCTCATCAGCCAGGCTATCTTAAATCCAGTGGCCAAGCGAGCAAGGGACTCACGTCTGAGCATACCCTGCCACACTTAGGGCGAACAAAGCGATACAAAAGGGGATGATGGACGGAGCGTTTGAGCAAATCAAACACTCACCCCCAGTCAACTGATCTGGGTTTAATCCATCACCATTCTTTAGCCCACTCAGCCACGCCATTTCAGACATGGCTATATGCAAATCAGTCTGACCCTGTGCCTCATGGGAACAGTCCAGCCCGAACTGCCAAGCCATGTCTTCCATGGACCGGAAACAAGCATCCTGGGACCGGTTTCGGATTCATAATCCTCATCAGCCAGGCTATCTTGAATCCAGTGGCCAAGTGAGCAAGGGACTCACGTCTGAGCATACCCTGCCACACTTAGGGCGAACAAAGCGATACAAAAGGGGATGATGGACGGAGCGTTTGAGCAAATCAAACACTCACCCCCAGTCAACTGATCTGGGTTTAATCCATCACCATTCTTTAGCCCACTCAGCCACCCCATTTCAGACATGGCTATATGCAAATCAGTCTGACCCTGTGCCTCATGGGAACAGTCCAGCCCGAACTGCCAAGCCATGTCTTCCATGGACCGGAAACAAGCATCCTGGGACCGGTTTCGGATTCATAATCCTACTCAGCCAGGCTATCTTGAATCCAGTGGCCAAGTGAGCAAGAGACTCACGTCTGAGCATACCCTGCCACACTTAGGGCGAACAAAGCGATACAAAAGGGGATGATGGACGGAGCGTTTGAGCAAATCAAACACTCACCCCCAGTCAACTGATCTGGGTTTAATCCATTACCATTCTTTAGCCCACTCAGCCACCCCATTTCAGACATGGCTATATGCAAATCAGTCTGACCCTGTGCCTCATGGGAACAGTCCAGCCTGAACTGCCAAGCCATGTCTTCCATGGACCGGAAACAAGCATCCTGGGACCGGTTTCGGATTCATAATCCTCATCAGCCAGGCTATCTTGAATCCAGTGGCCAAGTGAGCAAGGGACTCACGTCAGAGCACACCCTGCCACACTTAGGGCGAACAAAGCGATACAAAAGGGGATGATGGACGGAGCGTTTGAGCAAATCAAACATCACCCCCAGTCAACTGATCTGGGTTTAATCCATCACCATTCTTTAGCCCACTCAGCCACCCCATTTCAGACATGGCTATATGCAAATCAGTCTGACCCTGTGCCTCATGGGACAGTCCAGCCCGAACTGCCAAGCCATGTCTTCCATGGACCGGAAACAAGCATCCTGCGACCAGTTTCGGATTCATAATCCTCATCAGCCAGGCTATCTTGAATCCAGTGGCCAAGTGAGCAAGGGACTCACGTCTGAGCATACCCTGCCACACTTAGGGCGAACAAAGCGATACAAAAGGGGATGATGGACGGAGCGTTTGAGCAAATCAAACACTCACCCCCTGTCAACGGATCTGGGTTTTATCCATCACCATTCTTTAGCCCACTCAGCCACCCCATTTCAGACATGGCTATATGCAAATGAGTCTGACCCTGTGCCTCATGGGAACAGTCCAGCCCGAACTGCCAAGCAATGTCTTCCATGGACCGGAAACAAGCATCCTGGGACCGGTTTCGGATTTTATAATCCTCATCAGCCAGGCTATCTTGAATCCAGTGGCCAAGTGAGCAAGGGACTCACGTACGAGCATACCCTGCCACACTTAGGGCGAACAAAGCGATACAAAAGGGGATGATGGACAGAGCGTTTGAGCAAATCAAACACTCACCCCCAGTCAACTGATCTGGGTTTAATCCATCACCATTCTTTAGCCCACTCAGCCACCCCATTTCAGACATGGCTATATGCAAATCAGTCTGACCCTGTGCCTCATGGGAACAGTCCAGCCCGAACTGCCAAGCCATGTCTTCCATGGACCGGAAACAAGCATCCTGGGATCGGTTTCGGATTCATAATCCTCATCAGCCAGGCTATCTTGAATCCAGTGGCCAAGTGAGCAAGGGACTCACGTCTGAGCATACCCTGCCACACTTAGGGCGAACAAAGCGATACAAAAGGGGATGATGGACGGAGCGTTTGAGCAAATCAAACACTCACCCCCAGTCAACTGATCTGGGTTTAATCCATCACCATTCTTTAGCCCACTCAGCCACGCCATTTCAGACATGGCTATATGCAAATCAGTCTGACCCTGTGCCTCATGGGAACAGTCCAGCCCGAACTGCCAAGCCATGTCTTCCATGGACCGGAAACAAGCATCCTGGGACCGGTTTCGGATTCATAATCCTCATCAGCCAGGCTATCTTGAATCCAGTGGCCAAGTGAGCAAGGGACTCACGTCTGAGCATACCATGCCACACTTAGGGCGAACAAAGCGATACAAAAGGGGATGATGGACGGAGCGTTTGAGCAAATCAAACACTGACCCCCAGTCAACTGATCTGGGTTTAATCCATCACCATTCTTTAGCCCACTCAGCCACCCCATTTCAGACATGGCTATATGCAAATCAGTCTGACCCTGTGCCTCATGGGAAAGAGTCCAGCCCGAACTGCCAAGCCATGTCTTCCATGGACCGGAAACAAGCATCCTGGGACCGGTTTCGGATTCATAATCCTCATCAGCCAGGCTATCTTGAATCCAGTGGCCAAGTGAGCAAGGGACTCACGTCTGAGCATACCCTGCCACACTTAGGGCGAACAAAGCGATACAAAAGGGGATGATGGACGGAGCGTTTGAGCAAATCAAACACTCACCCCCAGTCAACTGATCTGGGTTTAATCCATCACCATTCTTTAGCCCACTCAGCCACCCCATTTCAGACATTGCTATATGCAAATCAGTCTGACCCTGTGCCTCATGGGAACAGTCCAGCCTGAACTGCCAAGCCATGTCTTCCATGGACCGGAAACAAGCATCCTGGGACCGGTTTCGGATTCATAATCCTCATCAGCCAGGCTATCTTGAAGCCAGTGGCCAAGTGAGCAAGGGACTCACGTCTGAGCATACCCTGCCACACTTAGGGCGAACAAAGCGATACAAAAGGGGATGATGGACGGAGCGTTTGAGCAAATCAAACACTCACCCCCAGTCAACTGATCTGGGTTTAATCCATCACCATTCTTTAGCCCACTCAGCCACCCCATTTCAGACATGGCTATATGCAAATCAGTCTGACCCTGTGCCTCATGGGAACAGTCCAGCCCGAACTGCCAAGCCATGTCTTCCATGGACCGGAAACAAGCATCCTGGGACCGGTTTCGGATTCATAATCCTCATCAGCCAGGCTAGCTTGAATCCAGTGGCCAAGTGAGCAAGGGACTCACGTCTGAGCATACCCTGCCACACTTAGAGCGAACAAAGCGATACAAAAGGGGATGATGGACGGAGCGTTTGAGCAAATCAAACACTCACCCCCATGCTCAGACGTGAGTCCCTTGCTCACTTGGCCACTGGATTCAAGATAGCCTGGCTGATGAGGATTATGAATCCGAAACCAGTCCCAGGATGCTTGTTTCCGGTCCAGGGAAGACATGGCTTGGCAGTTCGGGCTGAACTGTTCCCATGAGGCACAGGGTCAGACTGATTTGCATAGGGCCATGTCTGAACTGGGGTGGCCGAGTGAGCTAAAGAATGGTGATGGATTAAACCCAGATCAGTTGACTGGGGGTGAGTGTTTGATTTGCTCAAACGCTCCGTCCATCATCCCCTTTTGTATCGCTTTGTTCGCCCTAAGTGTGGCAGGGTATGCTCAGACGTGAGTCCCTTGCTCACTTGGCCACTGGATTCAAGATAGCCTGGCTGATGAGGATTATGAATCCGAAACCGGTCCCAGGATGCTTGTTTCCGGTCCAGGGAAGACATGGCTTGGCAGTTCGGGCTGGACTGTTCCCATGAGGCACAGGGTCAGACTGATTTGCATAGGGCCATGTCTGAACTGGGGTGGCCGAGTGAGCTAAAGAATGGTGATGGATTAAACCCAGATCAGTTGACTGGGGGTGAGTGTTTGATTTGCTCAAACGCTCCGTCCATCATCCCCTTTTGTATCGCTTTGTTCGCCCTAAGTGTGGCAGGGTATGCTCAGACGTGAGTCCCTTGCTCACTTGGCAACTGGATTCAAGATAACCTGGCTGATGAGGATTATGAATCCGAAACCGGTCCCAGGATGCTTGTTTCCGGTCCAGGGAAGACATGGCTTGGCAGTTCGGGCTGGACTGTTCCCATGAGGCACAGGGTCAGACTGATTTGCATAGGGCCATGTCTGAACTGGGGTGGCCGAGTGAGCTAAAGAATGGTGATGGATTAAACCCAGATCAGTTGACTGGGGGTGAGTGTTTGATTTGCTCAAACGCTCCGTCCATCATCCCCTTTTGTATCGCTTTGTTCGCCCTAAGTGTGGCAGGGTATGCTCAGACGTGAGTCCCTTGCTTACTTGGCCACTGGATTCAAGATAGCTTGGCTGATGAGGATTATGAATCCGAAACCGGTCCCAGGATGCTTGTTTCCGGTCCAGGGAAGACATGGCTTGGCAGTTCGGGCTGGACTGTTCCCATGAGGCACAGGGTCAGACTGATTTGCATAGGGCCATGTGTAAACTGGGGTGGCCGAGTGATCTTAAGAATGGTGATGGATTAAACCCAGATCAGTTGACTGGGGGTGAGTGTTTGATTTGCTCAAACGCTCCGTCCATCATCCCCTTTTGTATCGCTTTGTTCGCCCTAAGTGTGGCAGGGTATGCTCAGACGTGAGTCCCTTGCTCACTTGGCCACTGGATTCAAGATAGCCTGGCTGATGAGGATTATGAATCCGAAACCGGTCCCAGGATGCTTGTTTCCGGTCCAGGGAAGACATGGCTTGGCAATTCGGGCTGGACTGTTCCCATGAGGCACAGGGTCAGACTGATTTGCATAGGGCCATGTCTGAACTGGGGTGGCCGAGTGAGCTAAAGAATGGTGATGGATTAAACCCAGATCAGTTGACTGGGGGTGAGTGTTTGATTTGCTCAAATGCTCCGTCCATCATCCCCTTTTGTATCGCTTTGTTCGCCCTAAGTGTGGCAGGGTATGCTCAGACGTGAGTCCCTTGCTCACTTGGCCACTGGATTCAAGATAACCTGGCTGATGAGGATTATGAATCCGAAACCGGTCCCAGGATGCTTGTTTCCGGTCCAGGGAAGACATTGCTTGGCAGTTCGGGCTGGACTGTTCCCATGAGGCACAGGGTCAGACTGATTTGCATAGGGCCATGTCTGAACTGGGGTGGCCGAGTGAGCTAAAGAATGGTGATGGATTAAACCCAGATCAGTTGACTGGGGGTGAGTGTTTGATTTGCTCAAACGCTCCGTCCATCATCCCCTTTTGTATCGCTTTGTTCGCCCTAAGTGTGGCAGGGTATGCTCAGACGTGAGTCCCTTGCTCACTTGGCCACTGGATTCAAGATAGCCTGGCTGATGAGGATTATGAATCCGAAACCGGTCCCAGGATGCTTGTTTCCGGTCCAGGGAAGACATGGCTTGGCAGTTCGGGCTGGACTGTTCCCATGAGGCACAGGGTCAGACTGATTTGCATAGGGCCATGTCTGAACTGGGGTGGCCGAGTGAGCTAAAGAATGGTGATGGATTAAACCCAGATCAGTTGACTTGGGGTGAGTGTTTGATTTGCTCAAACGCTCCGTCCATCATCCCCTTTTGTATCGCTTTGTTCGCCCTAAGTGTGGCAGGGTATGCTCAGACGTGAGTCCCTTGCTCACTTGGCCACTGGATTCAAGATAACCTGGCTGATGAGGATTATGAATCCGAAACCGGTCCCAGGATGCTTGTTTCCGGTCCAGGGAAGACATGGCTTGGCAGTTCGGGCTGGACTGTTCCCATGAGGCACAGGGTCAGACTGATTTGCATAGGGCCATGTCTGAACTGGGGTGGCCGAGTGAGCTAAAGAATGGTGATGGATTAAACCCAGATCAGTTGACTGGGGGTGAGTGTTTGATTTGCTCAAACGCTCCGTCCATCATCCCCTTTTGTATCGCTTTGTTCGCCCTAAGTGTGGCAGGGTATGCTCAGACGTGAGTCCCTTGCTTACTTGGCCACTGGATTCAAGATAGCTTTGCTGATGAGGATTATGAATCCGAAACCGGTCCCAGGATGCTTGTTTCCGGTCCAGGGAAGACATGGCTTGGCAGTTCGGGCTGGACTGTTCCCATGAGGCACAGGGTCAGACTGATTTGCATAGGGCCATGTCTAAACTGGGGTGGCCGAGTGAGCTTAAGAATGGTGATGGATTAAACCCAGATCAGTTGACTGGGGGTGAGTGTTTGATTTGCTCAAACGCTCCGTCCATCATCCCCTTTTGTATCGCTTTGTTCGCCCTAAGTGTGGCAGGGTATGCTCAGACGTGAGTCCCTTGCTCACTTGGCCACTGGATTCAAGATAGCCTGGCTGATGAGGATTATGAATCCGAAACCGGTCCCAGGATGCTTGTTTCCGGTCCAGGGAAGACATGGCTTGGCAGTTCGGGCTGGACTGTTCCCATGAGGCACAGGGTCAGACTGATTTGCATAGGGCCATGTCTGAACTGGGGTGGCCGAGTGAGCTAAAGAATGGTGATGGATTAAACCCAGATCAGTTGACTGGGGGTGAGTGTTTGATTTGCTCAAACGCTCCGTCCATCATCCCCTTTTGTATCGCTTTGTTCGCCCTAAGTGTGGCAGGGTATGCTCAGACGTGAGTCCCTTGCTCACTTGGCCACTGGATTCAAGATAACCTGGCTGATGAGGATTATGAATCCGAAACCGGTCCCAGGATGCTTGTTTCCGGTCCAGGGAAGACATTGCTTGGCAGTTCGGGCTGGACTGTTCCCATGAGGCACAGGGTCAGACTGATTTGCATAGGGCCATGTCTGAACTGGGGTGGCCGAGTGAGCTAAAGAATGGTGATGGATTAAACCCAGATCAGTTGACTGGGGGTGAGTGTTTGATTTGCTCAAACGCTCCGTCCATCATCCCCTTTTGTATCGCTTTGTTCGCCCTAAGTGTGGCAGGGTATGCTCAGACGTGAGTCCCTTGCTTACTTGGCCACTGGATTCAAGATAGCTTGGCTGATGAGGATTATGAATCCGAAACCGGTCCCAGGATGCTTGTTTCCGGTCCAGGGAAGACATGGCTTGGCAGTTCGGGCTGGACTGTTCCCATGAGGCACAGGGTCAGACTGATTTGCATAGGGCCATGTCTAAACTGGGGTGGCCGAGTGAGCTAAAGAATGGTGATGGATTAAACCCAGATCAGTTGACTGGGGGTGAGTGTTTGATTTGCTCAAACGCTCCATCCATCATCCCCTTTTGTATCGCTTTGTTCGCCCTAAGTGTGGCAGGGCATGCTCAGACGTGAGTCCCTTGCTCACTTGGCCACTGGATTCAAGATAGCCTGGCTGATGAGGATTATGAATCCGAAACCGGTCCCAGGATGCTTGTTTCCGGTCCAGGGAAGACATGGCTTGGCAGTTCGGGCTGGACTGTTCCCATGAGGCACAGGGTCAGACTGATTTGCATAGGGCCATGTCTGAACTGGGGTGGCCGAGTGAGCTAAAGAATGGTGATGGATTAAACCCAGATCAGTTGACTGGGGGTGAGTGTTTGATTTGCTCAAACGCTCCGTCCATCATCCCCTTTTGTATCGCTTTGTTCGCCCTAAGTGTGGCAGGGTATACTCAGACGTGAGTCCCTTGCTCACTTGGCCACTGGATTCAAGATAGCCTTGCTGATGAGGATTATGAATCCGAAACCGGTCCCAGGATGCTTGTTTCCGGTCCAGGGAAGACATGGCTTGGCAGTTCGGGCTGGACTGTTCCCATGAGGCACAGGGTCAGACTGATTTGCATAGGGCCATGTCTGAACTGGGGTGGCCGAGTGAGCTAAAGAATGGTGATGGATTAAACCCAGATCAGTTGACTGGGGGTGAGTGTCTGATTTGCTCAAACGCTCTGTCCATCATCCCCTTTTGTATCGCTTTGTTCGCCCTAAGTGTGGCAGGGTATGCTCAGACGTGAGTCCCTTGCTCACTTGGCCACTGGATTCAAGATAGCCTAGCTGATGAGGATTATGAATCCGAAACCGGTCCCAGGATGCTTGTTTCCGGTCCAGGGAAGACATGGCTTGGCAGTTAGGGCTGGACTGTTCCCATGAGGCACAGGGTCAGACTGATTTGCATAGGGCCATGTCTGAACTGGGGTGGCCGAGTGAGCTAAAGAATGGTGATGGATTAAACCAAGATCAGTTGACTGGGGGTGAGTGTTTGATTTGCTCAAACGCTCCGTCCATCATCCCCTTTTGTATCGCTTTGTTCGCCCTAAGTGTGGCAGGGTATGCTCAGACGTGAGTCCCTTGCTCACTTGGCCACTGGATTCAAGATAACCTGGCTGATGAGGATTATGAATCCGAAACCGGTCCCAGGATGCTTGTTTCCGGTCCAGGGAAGACATGGCTTGGCAGTTCGGGCTGGACTGTTCCCATGAGGCACAGGGTCAGACTGATTTGCATAGGGCCATGTCTGAACTGGGGTGGCCGAGTGAGCTAAAGAATGGTGATGGATTAAACCCAGATCAGTTGACTGGGGGTGAGTGTTTGATTTGCTCAAACGCTCCGTCCATCATCCCCTTTTGTATCGCTTTGTTCGCCCTAAGTGTGGCAGGGTATGCTCAGACGTGAGTCCCTTGCTCACTTGGCCACTGGATTCAAGATAGCCTGGCTGATGAGGATTATGAATCCGAAACCGGTCCCAGGATGCTTGTTTCCGGTCCAGGGAAGACATGGCTAGGCAGTTTGGGCTGGACTGTTCCCATGAGGCACAGGGTCAGACTGATTTGCATAGGGCCATGTCTAAACTGGGGTGGCCGAGTGAGCTAAAGAATGGTGATGGATTAAACCCAGATCAGTTGACTGGGGGTGAGTGTTTGATTTGCTCAAACGCTCCGTCCATTATCCCCTTTTGTATCGCTTTGTTCGCCCTAAGTGTGGCAGGGTATGCTCAGACGTGAGTCCCTTGCTCACTTGGCCACTGGATTCAAGATAGCCTGGCTGATTAGGATTATGAATCCGAAACCGGTCCCAGGATGCTTGTTTCCGGTCCAGGGAAGACATGGCTTGGCAGTTCGGGCTGGACTGTTCCCATGAGGCACAGGGTCAGACTGATTTGCATAGGGCCATGTCTGAACTGGGGTGGCCGAGTGAGCTAAAGAATGGTGATGGATTAAACCCAGATCAGTTGACTGGGGGTGAGTGTTTGATTTGCTCAAACGCTCCGTCCATCATCCCCTTTTGTATCGCTTTGTTCGCCCTAAGTGTGGCAGGGTATACTCAGACGTGAGTCCCTTGCTCACTTGGCCACTGGATTCAAGATAGCCTTGCTGATGAGGATTATGAATCCGAAACCGGTCCCAGGATGCTTGTTTCCGGTCCAGGGAAGACATGGCTTGGCAGTTCGGGCTGGACTGTTCCCATGAGGCACAGGGTCAGACTGATTTGCATAGGGCCGTGTCTGAACTGGGGTGGCCGAGTGAGCTAAAGAATGGTGATGGATTAAACCCAGATCAGTTGACTGGGGTGAGTGTCTGATTTGCTCAAACGCTCCGTCCATCATCCCCTTTTGTATCGCTTTGTTCGCCCTAAGTGTGGCAGGGTATGCTCAGACGTGAGTCCCTTGCTCACTTGGCCACTGGATTCAAGATAGCCTAGCTGATGAGGATTATGAATCCGAAACCGGTCCCAGGATGCTTGTTTCCGGTCCAGGGAAGACATGGCTTGGCAGTTCGGGCTGGACTGTTCCCATGAGGCACAGGGTCAGACTGATTTGCATAGGGCCATGTCTGAACTGGGGTGGCCGAGTGAGCTAAAGAATGGTGATGGATTAAACCCAGATCAGTTGACTGGGGGTGAGTGTTTGATTTGCTCAAACGCTCCGTCCATCATCCCCTTTTGTATCGCTTTGTTCGCCCTAAGTGTGGCAGGGTATGCTCAGACGTGAGTCCCTTGCTTACTTGGCCACTGGATTCAAGATAGCTTTGCTGAAGAGGATTATGAATCCGAAACCGGTCCCAGGATGCTTGTTTCCGGTCCAGGGAAGACATGGCTTGGCAGTTCGGGCTGGACTGTTCCCATGAGGCACAGGGTCAGACTGATTTGCATAGGGCCATGTCTAAACTGGGGTGGCCGAGTGAGCTTAAGAATGGTGATGGATTAAACCCAGATCAGTTGACTGGGGGTGAGTGTTTGATTTGCTCAAACGCTCCGTCCATCATCCCCTTTTGTATCGCTTTGTTCGCCCTAAGTGTGGCAGGGTATGCTCAGACGTGAGTCCCTTGCTCACTTGGCCACTGGATTCAAGATAGTCTGGCTGATGAGGATTATGAATCCGAAACCGGTCCCAGGATGCTTGTTTCCGGTCCAGGGAAGACATTGCTTGGCAGTTCGGGCTGGACTGTTCCCATGAGGCACAGGGTCAGACTGATTTGCATAGGGCCATGTCTGAACTGGGGTGGCCGAGTGAGCTAAAGAATGGTGATGGATTAAACCCAGATCAGTTGACTGGGGGTGAGTGTTTGATTTGCTCAAACGCTCCGTCCATCATCCCCTTTTGTATCGCTTTGTTCGCCCTAAGTGTGGCAGGGTATGCTCAGACGTGAGTCCCTTGCTCACTTGGCCACTGGATTCAAGATAGCCTAGCTGATGAGGATTATGAATCCGAAACCGGTCCCAGGATGCTTGTTTCCGGTCCAGGGAAGACATGGCTTGGCAGTTAGGGCTGGACTGTTCCCATGAGGCACAGGGTCAGACTGATTTGCATAGGGCCATGTCTGAACTGGGGTGGCCGAGTGAGCTAAAGAATGGTGATGGATTAAACCAAGATCAGTTGACTGGGGGTGAGTGTTTGATTTGCTCAAACGCTCCGTACATCATCCCCTTTTGTATCGCTTTGTTCGCCCTAAGTGTGGCAGGGTATGCTCAGACGTGAGTCCCTTGCTCACTTGGCCACTGGATTCAAGATAACCTGGCTGATGAGGATTATGAATCCGAAACCGGTCCCAGGATGCTTGTTTCCGGTCCAGGGAAGACATGGCTTGGCAGTTCGGGCTGGACTGTTCCCATGAGGCACAGGGTCAGACTGATTTGCATAGGGCCATGTCTGAACTGGGGTGGCCGAGTGAGCTAAAGAATGGTGATGGATTAAACCCAGATCAGTTGACTGGGGGTGAGTGTTTGATTTGCTCAAACGCTCCGTCCATCATCCCCTTTTGTATCGCTTTGTTCGCCCTAAGTGTGGCAGGGTATGCTCAGACGTGAGTCCCTTGCTCACTTGGCCACTGGATTCAAGATAGCCTGGCTGATGAGGATTATGAATCCGAAACCGGTCCCAGGATGCTTGTTTCCGGTCCAGGGAAGACATGGCTTGGCAGTTCGGGCTGGACTGTTCCCATGAGGCACAGGGTCAGACTGATTTGCATAGGGCCATGTCTAAACTGGGGTGGCTGAGTGAGCTAAAGAATGGTGATGGATTAAACCCAGATCAGTTGACTGGGGGTGAGTGTTTGATTTGCTCAAACGCTCCGTCCATCATCCCCTTTTGTATCGCTTTGTTCGCCCTAAGTGTGGCAGGGTATGCTCAGACGTGAGTCCCTTGCTCACTTGGCCACTGGATTCAAGATAGCCTGGCTGATGAGGATTATGAATCCGAAACCGGTCCCAGGATGCTTGTTTCCGGTCCAGGGAAGACATGGCTTGGCAGTTCGGGCTGGACTGTTCCCATGAGGCACAGGGTCAGACTGATTTGCATAGGGCCATGTCTGAACTGGGGTGGCCGAGTGAGCTAAAGAATGGTGATGGATTAAACCCAGATCAGTTGACTGGGGGTGAGTGTTTGATTTGCTCAAACGCTCCGTCCATCATCCCCTTTTGTATTGCTTTGTTCGCCCTAAGTGTGGCAGGGTATACTCAGACGTGAGTCCCTTGCTCACTTGGCCACTGGATTCAAGATAGCCTTGCTGATGAGGATTATGAATCCGAAACCGGTCCCAGGATGCTTGTTTCCGGTCCAGGGAAGACATGGCTTGGCAGTTCGGGCTGGACTGTTCCCATGAGGCACAGGGTCAGACTGATTTGCATAGGGCCGTGTCTGAACTGGGGTGGCCGAGTGAGCCAAAGAATGGTGATGGATTAAACCCAGATCAGTTGACTGGGGTGAGTGTCTGATTTGCTCAAACGCTCCGTCCATCATCCCCTTTTGTATCGCTTTGTTCGCCCTAAGTGTGGCAGGGTATGCTCAGACGTGAGTCCCTTGCTCACTTGGCCACTGGATTCAAGATAGCCTAGCTGATGAGGATTATGAATCCGAAACCGGTCCCAGGATGCTTGTTTCCGGTCCAGGGAAGACATGGCTTGGCAGTTCGGGCTGGACTGTTCCCATGAGGCACAGGGTCAGACTGATTTGCATAGGGCCATGTCTGAACTGGGGTGGCCGAGTGAGCTAAAGAATGGTGATGGATTAAACCCAGATCAGTTGACTGGGGGTGAGTGTTTGATTTGCTCAAACGCTCCGTCCATCATCCCCTTTTGTATCGCTTTGTTCGCCCTAAGTGTGGCAGGGTATGCTCAGACGTGAGTCCCTTGCTTACTTGGCCACTGGATTCAAGATAGCTTTGCTGATGAGGATTATGAATCCGAAACCGGTCCCAGGATGCTTGTTTCCGGTCCAGGGAAGACATGGCTTGGCAGTTCGGGCTGGACTGTTCCCATGAGGCACAGGGTCAGACTGATTTGCATAGGGCCATGTCTAAACTGGGGTGGCCGAGTGAGCTTAAGAATGGTGATGGATTAAACCCAGATCAGTTGACTGGGGGTGAGTGTTTGATTTGCTCAAACGCTCCGTCCATCATCCCCTTTTGTATCGCTTTGTTCGCCCTAAGTGTGGCAGGGTATGCTCAGACGTGAGTCCCTTGCTCACTTGGCCACTGGATTCAAGATAGCCTGGCTGATGAGGATTATGAATCCGAAACCGGTCCCAGGATGCTTGTTTCCGGTCCAGGGAAGACATGGCTTGGCAGTTCGGGCTGGACTGTTCCCATGAGGCACAGGGTCAGACTGATTTGCATAGGGCCATGTCTGAACTGGGGTGGCCGAGTGAGCTAAAGAATGGTGATGGATTAAACCCAGATCAGTTGACTGGGGGTGAGTGTTTGATTTGCTCAAACGCTCCGTCCATCATCCCCTTTTGTATCGCTTTGTTTGCCCTAAGTGTGGCAGGGTATGCTCAGACGTGAGTCCCTTGCTCACTTGGCCACTGGATTCAAGATAACCTGGCTGATGAGGATTATGAATCCGAAACCGGTCCCAGGATGCTTGTTTCCGGTCCAGGGAAGACATTGCTTGGCAGTTCGGGCTGGACTGTTCCCATGAGGCACAGGGTCAGACTGATTTGCATAGGGCCATGTCTGAACTGGGGTGGCCGAGTGAGCTAAAGAATGGTGATGGATTAAACCCAGATCAGTTGACTGGGGGTGAGTGTTTGATTTGCTCAAACGCTCCGTCCATCATCCCCTTTTGTATCGCTTTGTTCGCCCTAAGTGTGGCAGGGTATGCTCAGACGTGAGTCCCTTGCTTACTTGGCCACTGGATTCAAGATAGCTTGGCTGATGAGGATTATGAATCCGAAACCGGTCCCAGGATGCTTGTTTCCGGTCCAGGGAAGACATGGCTTGGCAGTTCGGGCTGGACTGTTCCCATGAGGCACAGGGTCAGACTGATTTGCATAGGGCCATGTCTAAACTGGGGTGGCCGAGTGAGCTAAAGAATGGTGATGGATTAAACCCAGATCAGTTGACTGGGGGTGAGTGTTTGATTTGCTCAAACGCTCCATCCATCATCCCCTTTTGTATCGCTTTGTTCGCCCTAAGTGTGGCAGGGCATGCTCAGACGTGAGTCCCTTGCTCACTTGGCCACTGGATTCAAGATAGCCTGGCTGATGAGGATTATGAATCCGAAACCGGTCCCAGGATGCTTGTTTCCGGTCCAGGGAAGACATGGCTTGGCAGTTCGGGCTGGACTGTTCCCATGAGGCACAGGGTCAGACTGATTTGCATAGGGCCATGTCTGAACTGGGGTGGCCGAGTGAGCTAAAGAATGGTGATGGATTAAACCCAGCACAGTTGACTGGGGGTGAGTGTTTGATTTGCTCAAACGCTCCGTCCATCATCCCCTTTTGTATCGCTTTGTTCGCCCTAAGTGTGGCAGGGTATACTCAGACGTGAGTCCCTTGCTCACTTGGCCACTGGATTCAAGATAGCCTTGCTGATGAGGATTATGAATCCGAAACCGGTCCCAGGATGCTTGTTTCCGGTCCAGGGAAGACATGGCTTGGCAGTTCGGGCTGGACTGTTCCCATGAGGCACAGGGTCAGACTGATTTGCATAGGGCCATGTCTGAACTGGGGTGGCCGAGTGAGCTAAAGAATGGTGATGGATTAAACCCAGATCAGTTGACTGGGGGTGAGTGTCTGATTTGCTCAAACGCTCTGTCCATCATCCCCTTTTGTATCGCTTTGTTCGCCCTAAGTGTGGCAGGGTATGCTCAGACGTGAGTCCCTTGCTCACTTGGCCACTGGATTCAAGATAGCCTAGCTGATGAGGATTATGAATCCGAAACCGGTCCCAGGATGCTTGTTTCCGGTCCAGGGAAGACATGGCTTGGCAGTTAGGGCTGGACTGTTCCCATGAGGCACAGGGTCAGACTGATTTGCATAAAGCCATGTCTGAACTGGGGTGGCCGAGTGAGCTAAAGAATGGTGATGGATTAAACCCAGATCAGTTGACTGGGGGTGAGTGTTTGATTTGTTCAAACGCTCCGTCCATCATCCCCTTTTGTATCGCTTTGTTCGCCCTAAGTGTGGCAGGGTATACTCAGACGTGAGTCCCTTGCTCACTTGGCCACTGGATTCAAGATAGCCTTGCTGATGAGGATTATGAATCCGAAACCGGTCCCAGGATGCTTGTTTCCGGTCCAGGGAAGACATGGCTTGGCAGTTCGGGCTGGACTGTTCCCATGAGGCACAGGGTCAGACTGATTTGCATAGGGCCGTGTCTGAACTGGGGTGGCCGAGTGAGCTAAAGAATGGTGATGGATTAAACCCAGATCAGTTGACTGGGGTGAGTGTCTGATTTGCTCAAACGCTCCGTCCATCATCCCCTTTTGTATCGCTTTGTTCGCCCTAAGTGTGGCAGGGTATGCTCAGACGTGAGTCCCTTGCTCACTTGGCCACTGGATTCAAGATAGCCTAGCTGATGAGAATTATGAATCCGAAACCGGTCCCAGGATGCTTGTTTCCGGTCCAGGGAAGACATGGCTTGGCAGTTCGGGCTGGACTGTTCCCATGAGGCACAGGGTCAGACTGATTTGCATAGGGCCATGTCTGAACTGGGGTGGCCGAGTGAGCTAAAGAATGGTGATGGATTAAACCCAGATCAGTTGACTGGGGGTGAGTGTTTGATTTGCTCAAACGCTCCGTCCATCATCCCCTTTTGTATCGCTTTGTTCGCCCTAAGTGTGGCAGGGTATGCTCAGACGTGAGTCCCTTGCTCACTTGGCCACTGGATTCAAGATAGCCTGGCTGATGAGGATTATGAATCCGAAACCGGTCCCAGGATGCTTGTTTCCGGTCCAGGGAAGACATGGCTTGGCAGTTCGGGCTGGACTGTTCCCATGAGGCACAGGGTCAGACTGATTTGCATAGTCCCAAGTCTGAACTGGGGTGGCCGAGTGAGCTAAAGAATGGTGATGGATTAAACCCAGATCAGTTGACTGGGGGTGAGTGTTTGATTTGCTCAAACGCTCCGTCCATCATCCCCTTTTATATCGCTTTGTTCGCCCTAAGTGTGGCAGGGTATGCTCAGACGTGAGTCCCTTGCTCACTTGGCCACTGGATTCAAGATAGCCTGGCTGATGAGGATTATGAATCCGAAACTGGTCGCAGGATGCTTGTTTCCGGTCCATGGAAGACATGGCTTGGCAGTTCGGGCTGGACTGTCCCATGAGGCACAGGGTCAGACTGATTTGCATATAGCCATGTCTGAAATGGGGTGGCTGAGTGGGCTAAAGAATGGTGATGGATTAAACCCAGATCAGTTGACTGGGGGTGAGTGTTTGATTTGCTCAAACGCTCCGTCCATCATCCCCTTTTGTATCGTATTGACTAGCGAGAACGGACTACTTCAGCTTGTAAAGCCGTGGTGCTGAAACAAGGAGTCAGCCGACTGACTCTTGGAGTTGACCTTTTTTTGTCTGGGACTCTGGAGGGACTTTTCCACTATTGAGGTACCACAGACACAGTCCTGTATTGCTAGCCTAAGGAACAGCGGGTGCAGTCCATCAGTTGGTGTAGCCTCTCTTGTCAGGTCCAGGGGTCAGCAGGGGTCCTCTCTCCAGTCCAGATGTGATCTGAGGTTCTGGGTGCTATATTTATGCCCAGAACGTGCCCTGTGGGGGATGAAGCGGTATCTAGCCAATGGGCTACCATGTCCCCTCCTACCTTGAAAAGAAGAAAAATGCAATGGATTTCTTTGGACCCCTTGACAAAGGACATCATCGACTAGTTATTGTTAATGAATATTTCTGCCTTCCCCTCGTGGAAGATCTATTGTCAACTTCTCATGACACAGTCATTGAAAGATTAGAAAGTAGTTTTGCAACATGGGGTGTTCCTTCGATTTTAAAAATCTGACAATGGCCCGTTTTTCAACAGTCGAGAATTTAAAGATTTTCTCACTTATCTAAATGTCAAGCATCAGAAAAGCTCAACTCTCTGGCCACAGGCAAATGGTGTTTGTGAGAGATTTCTGAGCACCTACAAGAAGACTGTTCAACGTGCTGTGCTGGAAAAGCTTGAACTCAATTCAGTTCTTCATTCTATGCTTCGTGCATTCAGGCCAATTCCCCATTCAACTATGGTTGAAAGCCCTGCCACCTTAATGTTTGTGAGAGCCATAACACCCAAATTGGTACAATGGACCACTGAAAGATTTATTGACATTGATTAACTTCGTAACACTGATCACAAATGCTAAATGAAGACCTATTTGGACAGACATTGCTGTGCTCAGAGCACTGAGTTCAAAAGAGGAGACCAAGTTATTGTCAGGCAAAAACGGAAACACAAGTCTGATGCTCATTTCGATGCTGACCCACTGAGAGTTGAGACTAGTAATGAATACATGGTGACTGCTCACCTTCCCGAAATGTCGATTACGTGAGATTCACCACATTTCAAGCTCTTGCCTCGACATTCGCCAACTACAGATGTCAGAAGTGAGACTTATGCACCTGAGAATCCAGAAAGCCCAACAACTGTACCAATGTCTCTATCACCTGTGCTAGTCATGGTCACTTCTAGGGTATGTCTGCAGCCTCACATGACCAGATGTGAGTGATTGATTCGAGGACCAAAAGGACTTATTGAAGAGATGTGATGTCTATATGTGTTATATGTACATTTTATCTGTCTTGTGAGTTAGAGATGACGGTACCCTTTCCGTTCCTGCCAGACTCTATAGAACAGTGACGTTAAGTGCGTGGGTGATAAACTTCACGAGGTAGAATGTTCAGTTAACGGTTACACACTGAAAAATAAAGACATGTAATACCAAGCTCCATATTTGGCATAATCATTGGCAAGTACAAGGGCTGGGGAGGATGCTACACCATGCACCTGTTGTGGAGGCTGCGAGTGTTTAGAATTCAACCCCTACCCAGAAGGGTGGGGGGAGGTCCAGATAAACCTGCAGATAGCATTGAGCAGTAGCATTATCTTCAGCCTGAAATTTCAGGTCCAAGGAATGATCTAGGGGTTGGAACAATACCATTGGGCCAGGAGGACAGTGTCAACAAGATGGGTAAAGGCCGAGCACAGGGCGCAGTGCTAAGTTCATATAGCCTTCTCACGCGACATCAGAGCACCGGGAAACCATAAAATGGCATGTGTGACCCAGCAGAGAGATTGTTTTGCCAGCCACCATCCTAAAAGTCAATCGGGACACTCACCACACTCTGAGAATCGGTGGAGAGGTCTTAGAGGAGGTGGTACTTCTTAGGAAGGATTTGTGTAATTTGTCAGAATGTACAAAGGGAATCGAGAACTGCATTTCTACAGTGGAAGATGTGCATTCCCTCCCAACTGATAAGAAACTACAAGCTATCACGATCCAATTATGTCAAAGGCCCGAGGATGGATCACAACTAAATAATATGAGACTGGTAAGCATCCACAGGGGATTGAAGGTCAAAAGCGCGAACAGTTTCTTACTGCCGGATTCCAATCATGGATTCAGGAGGCACACCTCTTGAAGTGTTTTGTGCTGCGGACCTCTTCAAGCGTTTTGCACCTGAAAGGGTGCACCAAGCACTCCTATACCTCCTCTGGGTAGCACACCACACCCACCGATTGTACGACTCATTAACAATGTAGACAAAGATGTTATCCTTGGGCAGGCCCACCAAACATCTGACATCTGGTACAATTCAGCCAAAATTCTCATCTTTTCAGACTGCTTGTCTGATGTTCAACAGCAATGACAATCCTACATTGAAGTCATATTAAATTTGCATGGCCCTAAGTTGCTATATCCTGCCAAGTTGAAGGTTCTGTATCAGGTGAGATCCTTCGTTTTAGAAAGCCTGGAATCAGCTTGGGACTGGGATGAGCAGCGAAAGTCCCTGCATGGGACAGGTGGAGTCAACCGACGGGGTGAAAGACCATAAAGATCGAACTGCTCTAAGGGACTGAAGAAAGCCCGACAGGAATGATAAACAACAGGGCTCCAATAAATGCAAAACAAAGAGATGGAGAGACTTCAGCTACAGGGTCCAGCAAAGACAAGGATCTGCATCCCTCCATTGTGTAATCCTGTATTCCTTTTGCTTGTTTTCCTGAAAAATTCGACATAAGGGAGGTGTTTGTAAAACAGAAGAGATCTACCAGCATAGGCTGACCTGTTCCAATCTCACCGAGGGTCTGCCTACGAATGACTTGAGATATTACATTGCTACGGTACTAACATTAATCTGTTTGGTGGGGACCAGGCCAAGACTTGGATTGGTACCCTAGAGCCAGTTGTAAGATTTTATTTTTCTGGGTTTTATGTGGGCTGTAGATACTTTACAATTTGAGGGGGGGGGGGGGGGGTTGAGACAGGGTTGTTTTCTTTAGTTGCAGCACAGTACACATCACTATGAGCAATCCTGCTAGACTTCCGTTACTTCTGCCATGACCACACAAAGGATTTTGAATAGAAGGGAGTCTCCTGGAATGTTAATAGTTCAAACAACAAATTTAAACGGAGGCAGTCACAATTTTACCTTGAAATGAACGCCTTCAAATGTTACCCTATGGGAAGCACTAAAGGAAGTTATATGGGGAGAATAATATCCCACTTAGTGGGCCAGAAAAGAGACAGAGAAAGGGAAAATGTCTCCCTTGAAGACCAAATCGCCTAGTTACAAATCCAATGTTTGATTTCCCCAGCAGAAAAAAACTTTGTGCAAGTTGGAGGCGGTTAGTTCAGATCTGTAGCATTGGTTGACCAATGCAGCTAGGGCAGCTTGGACTTCTTCCCAACATAATTGTTATGAACATGGGGACAAGACAGAAAAATTAATACATTCACTAGCCCATAGAGAAATTTCAAATCGATTTATACTGTGGATCCAGCAGGAGGGACTGCCCATGACTCATGCAGACTTTTATGGAGCGATATAAGCCTAATACCTACCAGGGCTCCTTAAGGAAACATCCTATAATACGGGCGTGGTGGTGACAAAATGTTCTGCGGATGACAACATTTACCTTGGTTACTCAATTACTGAGGGAGAATTGAGAAAATTGCTGGGCCTCAATGGGTTCTCTCTTGAGTTGATTAAAAAGAACGCTTCCCGACTCATCCCTCATGTACTGGCTATGTTTGGGGAAGCCCTGCAGGTCGTCAGGCTACCCCACATTCTCTGCGGAGCCACAATTGCAGCGATACCCAAGCCGGATAAGCCTGTCTTAGAATGTGCTGCTAATAGACCGATATAAATAATTAATTTACTGGTTAAATTGATAGCTAGGCTCATGGCAAATTGGCTGGTTAACATAAGCCACTCCTTGGTGAACATAGATCAAAACAGCTTTAAGCCAAGGAGGAATCAAGGCCCTGCCTGCAGAAGCTGCAAGAGGCACTTTCTCAGGTACATCGCATCAGAGAAGCAACAGTACTGGTGAACTTCGAATTCGAGGTCTTCCAATCAATTGAATGGCCTTTTATCCACTAGGTTTGTGAAAATATGATTTTTTGTTATATTTTCCCATTTGAGATAAAGCCCTCTACTGTCCTCATGGGCGAGAGTTATCGCTGCCCCATCACCTTTCCTGCTCACCTTAGTTATTGAACCACTGGCGGAGTGTGGAGTATCCAGTGGGAGATAGGCCTGGAAGATCGCATTTCTTTGTATTATTATTGTATCCCAGGAGAACAAATGTTCCGTTCTGCATCTGATAAGGATACTGGAGATATATGGGAAGAGCTCTATTCTTTGGGTCAACTGGGATAAGTCAACTATAGTATCAGTTAAGTGTGGGACAGTAGTAATGATCCCAGGGGTCCCCACAATACTGCTCACCACAATATAATTCATTTGTAATACTTGGGTATGTTGATCCCACAAGACCAGCAAACATGTTAGAATCTTAACATAATGTAGCAGCTAAAACAAAGTTAAAGCACACATGTCCTTATGGAGTAAACTCCTATAGAACATAATGGGGAGGAGAGCACTGTTTAAAATGGTAGCACTCCCCCAATTATTACACACTACAAAACTACCGATACAAGCCTCCCCACGTTTTCTCAGTATTGCAGTCCTCACTGGCACGCTTCTTGTGGACGGGAGGGCCCCTAGGACTGCTTTTAAGAAATGTGTACACTCACCTTATGATGGTGGGCTAGAGTTAGTTGATATGAGATAGTATTACAGGCTGCCCAGCTCCTCCCTATCAATCATTGACAGGTTGGGAACAGGGATGACCCGGCCATCAGACTGGAGGTGGTGAGCCTGAAAACGGTGATCCTGGAAGCACACTACCATCAATGCTATAGATGGGCAACATTCCTCAGAAGATACCGACAATCACGGCCACTCCTTTCAAGTGCGTGCAGGTGCATTACATTTTATCTGTTGATACAATAACTTAACGTGGGAAACAGTGCTTTGGGAGGGAACTTGGCTAGGGGGGTGGGGCTGCGGGTGGTGGTGGTCTCAGCTGGCAAGTTTTCACACTTGGGATAGGATCGGAACACCTAAAATCGGGGCTGTGTGGGTGTCGAAAAACTATATATATGTTATCCTTAAGCAGTTGTCATGGAAGCTTGAACTCCGTAGGTCACAGTTCTTCTGCTATTTGCAATTAAGGGGTACAAAGACAAGCTCAACCCAACGCAGGAATTTAACCCTTGGAGTCCAAACTCATAACAGAAAGGCTAGAAACAAAGGTATCACTAGGTTATATAATTTTAAAAATAAATTTCTCAGATCCCCTCCGACACAGACTGATGGGAGCAGGATGTAGGGTAACATCCTTTACAACGCGGATGTTACACCGCAGTTCCCTTGCGACGCAACTTTTACAACGCAAGTTATAACAACGAATTGCGCTGAGGGGCGCTCCAGGATAGTAAATAGTTTAATTTACTATCCAACTCCTTCCCTACTATCCATGGGGACTGGAGTTGGAATAGTAAATTAAACTATTCACTATCCAGCCCCCAACAACGCAAGTCGTGGTAACGACTTGCGTTGTAAAACATGCGTCGTAAAGTACTGCGATGTAAAACATCGCGTTGTAACGACGTACATCCCAGGATGTAGGTACACTGAAGGAGGAAGAACTGACTTATGAAAAGATGGCTGTCCAATTTGAATATTTCCATAAGGTGGGGGGTAGGCATGGCCTGGGCAGCCAAGATAGCCATCAAGCTTTAGAACCGCTCCGGCCGTCGCATTCTGACCATCAGCTGCCATCCCACCTGACAATGTTGACTGTCTTGCTGGTGGGTGCCGGAACTTGTCGTGGCGACGAGGGGGGGGTCCTTTTCGGGCATTTGTGTCTCCTGTGGGCGGGATGCGGTGCGGGGCCCTGCTGAAGGGTTGGTCTGCCAGAGTGGTGCCCCTCTCCCACTGACGCACCCAGCTTCACGGTGCCACCGGCCCACTTCCTGATGGTGCGTGACCGTCTTCCGACCTGCTCTGGCGACTGGTGGCAGAGCGAGCCTTGGTGAGACTTTGTGGCGGCCTGCAGTGGGCCTGACTGCCAGGCCTGGCTGTGGCCGCACCGCAAGGGTTCCTGGCTGCTGACGCCCGACCCTTGTGGGGCGGGCCTTCCCCCCTCGTCAGTCTGCAGCTGGAGGTTATTGATTCTGCCTGTTGGAGCCTGGCCCACGGTGCTCCTTGCTGAGGCTGGGCCCAGGATGGAGGCCGAGGAGAGCGCTGCTGTAGACCGGAGCCAAGGTGAGGGCCACGCTACAATTCAGCTGGGCGGAGGCCCCCCTCCTTTTTCCCTGCTTTTTAGATCTTGCCTAGTGACACAGCACATGCGCTGCTTACTCCTGGCGAGATCTATTGTCATCGCTTTGCTTGCAAAGCGAGGGTAGAAGCTCCACCCACGCTTCTTATTCACATGCCCACCAAATCCGTGCTTTCCATTGGGAGGGAAGCATGTTTGGTTCCCTCCCTGTCTTCTTTTGGCGTGCCTGCCCGGACAGGGCATGTGAACGCACCCGACAGGACATATACACGTATATGTTGTACGGGTGTAATGACAGTGTCTTAGCAGAACGTGCGCATAGCGCGCTTCCCCTTTCTTTACTCCCCACGTTCGCTTTCTTAACTTGCCGCTTTCCTTTTATTTTAAGTTTCGTTATGCCACTGTGTAGACTTCTCTGCCTGTAGTTTAGCTTGATGCCATTTTGTCCGCGGATTGTGGTGGAATGAATTATGAAATGTTTGCACTATGTAGGTTGGAAAGAGGCTGCTATCTCTTAAGGCCCCGAGAACGAGGCATGTTCGTGGCAGCAGGACAGCACCGTGTTGGTCCAGTAATGCCGGATGAATGCCTTTGTTTCCCATGCTTGATGCTAGCCAGAGCGGGCGCTGCAGATACCGCTGTTAGTGTTTGCCGGAGCCACCCTGGCTATTTCGAGGTTTGTGTTTTTCCAGGCCTTGCGTTTCTGGGCACTGCGGTGCCTGGGTCTGTTTTTCCATTGACTAATCTTTCCGGCTTTGATCATCAAAGTAATACATATGTATAGATATGTCATGTAATCGCGACGTTCTCTGTAGAACAGCAGGGGCAAAAGGGGCTTTCTTCTGTCGAAAAGAGTTGTGTTTGGGCTTTAAAATTGTGCTTAACTAGATACCGGACGTTTATCAGATGCTAATTTGGAATTTACTATTTGTATTATTTTATAGCGGAGGCAAGAGAGGCTTAGGGAATTTTTTTCTTCTGTCGAAAAGAGTTGTGTTGGGGCTTTAAAAGTGTGCTTAACTAGATACCGGCCGTTTATCAGATGCTAATTTGGAAATTACTATTTGTATTATTTTAAAAAAAGAATTACTTTTTAGGACGAGCTACAGTTGCGCATGCGTAGCATGCGGTCTAGCTCGCCAACTATTGTGTTCAGTTTCGTGGGAATCTGAGACAGGGTTCGGACACGCGCGCCGATTGCACCTTGTGGGCGCGCCGGCCGTGCACATATCCTATCTCAGATTCCCAGGAAGTCAGCCATGCCGCCATGCCTCTCTCAGTCGCGCGCACACACATACACACAGCCACACTCACACACACATACACACACGCAGGCAGGCACACACACACACACTGCATACACACACGCTCACACGCGCTCCCCCCCCTTACCTCATCTCTGTACTCCAGCTCCATTGGCAACACGACGCGGGGCTCTCCCCTTAGGCATGGGAGCCCCGCCGTGCTATCCGCTGCTCTTCACCCGGGCCCCCTCCTGGGAAAGTTATGAATGGAGCATGTTGCGCATGCGCGGGCAGCCCCCCGCCCTCCCACGTGCCTGTCTCAGCCTGTCACTCAGCCGCCCCCTGCCTCCTCAGACACCTTAGCACGGGAAGACAGATAGAGGAGAGATTTCACTTTCCCTGGCTAATGATTTCAAGTTCAAATGCCATATCTCACTTGCTGTTTTCAGGACGTGTTCACTGCATGATCTTTCATTTAAAGAATATCGGCTATTTTACACCCTACATACCTGCCTAAAGATATGAACTGCTGCGTCTTACTGATTAAATGCATGTTAATTTGCCAACATAATTGCCGTAAGCATTTTATCTCTGTTTGGATTGTGTGGCGACAGCTTGTTTATTTAATTATTTTGCCGTGCGAGTCTGCTGCCGCACTTGCCGTTTATTTAATTATGTTGCCGCACGAGTTTCACTTCTGCGGCCGCCCTTTTTATTTCCATTGCAGGGCTTGTTTATACTTTGTCCACAGCTTTCTGAAGACTATTCCAAAAAGTACTTGTCTAATGGGTCCTGAAATCGGTCTGATGCCAGGACACTAATACAGCAAGAAAAAAACGTTATTATCGAAGAGGCTCCCGTTTCAGCCAGAGACGAAAATACAAAGCTTGAGATAACAGAGTGTTGGTGTTTATGAGACAACGATAGAAAAAGCAGTTCAGGCAAGAGGGATGGCTCACCATTGCTCCACACCGGCACCGTTTTCTCAGATCCATGACAGGGTGCATAGGAGGACACTGACAGAAGCTTTTTCTGTTAAAGGTGGCCTGATCTAATATTTCCAATTGTTTGCATATGGGCCGTGGGTCCAAACTATGAACAAGGTATGTCCTGTTTCCATACCAAGTTGAGACCATATGAAAATATTTGCATACAAAACCGATGCTACATTAAGGACTTTGCAGGTAATTGACTTAGGGTGCAAAAAGACGTTACTGTGGCATGAAGAATTATCTTAAAGAGAATACAACTCTGGGAGGAAGACCATAATGTTGTTTCCCATTTACAGTATGGGTTCAGAAAAGGAATAGGGACAATTGAACAGTGCCTAAATTTGTCCCTCCTTATTTCTAAGTATACTCATATCAAGAGCGGAGCCCTTTTTATAACTTTTATCGATCTAAGCTCCGCTTTTGACTGTGTCGATCATCCACTGTTGTGGGTAACACTGGGTGAATTGGGCATTGATAACCATATCATCATTTTTATCAAAGAGCTCTACAAAGATGCAGGGGCAAGAGTGAGGTTTGGTAAACAGGGGGAATGTACTGAGAAATTCCCGATTACTAGAGGGGTGAGACAAGGCTGTATCTTGGCGCCGCGGCTTTTTACATATTATATCAATTCAATTGGACAGCATCTTTCGACCCTACCGAATGACTACCCAACCGTCAAAGGCTTACCAGTTCCTATTCTATTATATGCCGACGATGCGGCCATAATATCCCAGACCCAAGTTGGTTTACAAAGGGCGGTAACCAATTTTGCATGTTACATGAGGGACAGAGGCCTCAGAGTTAACATCTCGAAAACATTTACTATGCCATGTACCCGAAAGCTCGATAGAGCCCCTTGCACCGTATTTCTAGACAAACAAAAAATTGTAATCACAGATAAATTTTGTTATCTAGGAGTTCTGTTTGACAGACGGTGCCGCTGGCAGGCAGTGATAGCTGCTAGAAAGCTGGCCTATAGCCGCACAATAGGCGCCTTGCGCGTTTTTTCTGATAGAACTGGCGGCAAGCCAATTAAGGAGCTGATCCAGATCTATCGGGCTAAATGCGTTTCAACAGCCACCTATGGCGCGGGCATATGGGGTATTGAGAAAGACCACTCCCTACAGGGCTGTGAAAACCAATTTATTTGTTATCTATTGGGAGTGGCCAAAAGTACCTCCACGTATATGTCACATATCGAGGTAGGAGTTAAATATCTCAATGACATCATTAAGATGTCCCCTATTTTGCTTTGGCATAAAGTGTGGGTTACACATGAAGCTAGGTTCAATAGAGATCTCATCGAAGACTTTTTGGCATTAGATGGGGCGGTCAATTTTAGATGGTTATCGTATGTGAGATCTATGTTTATTGATCTGGGTCACCCAGAGTACTTTGATAATCCTAGAATCCTGGATGGCATCTCAAGATCAGCTTTAAAAAAAATGATTACCATCCATCTAGAAACTGCTAGATGGACCCATGAAAAATCAAGGCACACAGTTTTAAATTACCAGGAAATTACACCTAATGAGGGTCTGCAAACTTACCTGGCTGTGGTACATAGTCCATATCTTCGAATGCTGTTGTCCCGTTTGCGCCTGGGGATTTTCTTTCGTATGGTTACCTTACCTAACACCAATGACTGGTCCTCTAGTAAATTAATTTGCCCTTGTGATAACATCTCGGTGCAATCGAACATACATATTATGTTTTTTTGCAAACTATACACAAATCCCAGACAACAATTTCTGAAGCCGTTTTTAAAACGATGGGGGCTACGAAAATGTAGACCAGCTTACTTAAAAATGTTACAGCTAGAAGGTGACCATGTCATTTATGCCGTCTCATGTTTCTTAAAAACGGTAATAATGTATAGAAAAACTCTGTGTTAAAATTAGTTCATCTCTTGGCACATCGCTGCCTGCTATTATTGAATTGCTCGTAAAATTTGGTGTTTTATTTTGTTTTCTTAATGAACTTTTTCTAAATGATAAAGTAAGCGTCTATTTTGTATCAACTATGTACACGATACTTTTAATTGCTGTATATATAAATGTTTTTGTAGTGCTTTTATGATTTTATCTGAAAAATCGAATAAAGCTTACTTACCTACGTTACATTGAAACAAACTGCGAGAAGTAAAGGAATTACCTGCGGGAAAGAGAGAGTCCGACTGGCAAAATGCCATTTTGCTTGGACCTCACTGCACGAGGCTGCTGGGGGGGTCTTTACCCCCCTTTAATCGCGGGCTGAGGTGCTGCCTTCACAGTGGAAGGCAGTCTGTGGCCTTCAAACAGCCAGTCTGCCTTTCACTAATGCGCTGCCGTGTGTTCGCGGCTGTGCTGGGGGCCGCGCATTCATTGTGGTGGAGCGCACTAACCCAGTGTTCACCCTGTGCGCTCAGTTCAAGGAGACCCATGGCGCGGGCCACGTCAGTGTGCCCTGTATATGATATGGCCTCGGGAATTCTAGACAGCACTTGATACCATGGACCTCATTTAGGAGACGCAGCTGCAACCCCTGGCTTGCACTTTGCTACCCCTAGCACTGCTTGCGACCCCTGGCCTCAGAAGTGGCAAATGTAGGCCCAGGAACACAGGGGCAGCTGGGGCGCCACTCTCTTTATTTTCTGTACATTTTATATTACACTAACAGTGAATAAATAAAATATACTGTTAACTAATAGTGTAATAAAAACAATAAGCTGCAATATGCCCTTCCATTGCAGGCAAGGTAAGTAAAATATGCTTTTAAATGTATGCTGTGTGCGTGCTTGCGGGTGAGAGTTTATATGTGTGAATTTGTGTGCATTTTTAAGTATGTGTGAAAGTGGAGGCCAAAGGGCGTGTGATGTAACTTCTGCTGCCCCTGGCATTTCGGTGAATTGACATCCATGCTTGCTACTATGAAATCTTGAGCTTCTACTTGCCATATTGTGCAGCTTTATTTTCCTTCCTTTACAGCAGGAACCTCCAGGACTATCCTGAGGGAATGAAACCCCTCCCCTTAGACTTGTGGTGGCAGGAGTGTTTCTGATTTGCCCCACTTTTGCCCATTAATGTTCACATGATGCCCCTAGCAGATTTGGACTGACAGGAAGCATATTTCTGTCCTCTGATTTGCAGACTGAGCGTCCCAAAATATCTTTATTCGGTTTCATGTTTAATAAAACCATAAAATCACAATATAAAATAAAAAAAATAAAAATGTGATATAGTGCAAAATGTACAGCAAAATATACAATCATAGGAGTAGACCAGATGCAAACAAGTTAGCAATTAATCTTATGTACATATTGCAACTAGAGTCCCGGACACCTAAAACAAACATATAACATCCACTAAAAATAATGGGTTAAACACTTTAAGTGGTGCATTAAAACCATTAAATGAATCAGCAAACTATTAGCTGATCGGGTGGGCGACCGATTTGGGGGAGATTAGTAGACCGTGGACACGACATTGACTCATTTAAATAAAAAGGCGAGAAAAAGCAGATTTCACAGGATTTATGGAAGGAGGGAAGGTGTGTTGGATGAAACTAGTTCTAAAGAAAGTGACACTGTCGAGTAAGGAGGGGGTGCACATCCTCAAGTGGATATTGGCGGAGGGATGCTCTTAAAACAGTGTCCACTGCTGGAAATGTATGGAGTGAATCTACCTGCAGACAAAATGCTGCTTGAAGAGGGACTCAGTTACGCCCTGAGTGAGGTTAGTCTTGTGGAAGTGGGGGAATGTCACCTGGCCTGAAGACTCGAAGTATGACAGGTAAGATCACCATTAGTAGTTTATGTATCAATACTATCAGGAAATTTGACTTGCTGCAAATTAAAACCAACACAAAGCATGATGGGACTCATAGGGGACAACTCAGTGGGTTTTAGCATGATTGCATGTCCAGGACAAAGATGGTGGAGCCTACAGGTGCTTCTTCTCTGGGGCAGGATGTGACGTGATAATTGGGTCTCCCACCCTGGACCTATAAATCAATGGGCTAGGATGTGATTTATGAGAAAATGAAATAAGGGAGCGTGCTTTGGAGAAGCTTTCACCACAAATCTGTATTTATTTTCAAATTAATGGTATTCCCAGGGCTTCGTATTGATACTAGTGAGTGGCCTTTATGTCGGAAAAATACACCCTTCCCCAGTTCTCTATGTTTCTCCTACCCTTTTTTTCTCCTAGCAAATATTTTGTGCCATTTTCTGGTCCCATTTTTTTGGTGTTCCTTTGTTACATTTTGAACAAGCATTTGCAATGCAATAGGTCTCACATTTGCAAGACTTTGAGCTATTGGCATTGTAAATGACAATGCCTTTTATTTATGCATTTGAAAACCTCCAAGCTGTGCGTAAACAAGCATTTTGTACTTATCAATCAAATCATTTCCCTTGCTTATGAGAAGCAAAGCTGGCAGTCTCTTTTACTGACAGCCTTGCTTCTCATAAGCAAGGACTATACGTAAACAGTCCATGTTTATGTACCACTTGCAGGTTTTCAAAACAAATTAATAAAAGGCATTGTCATTTACAATGCCCATGGCTCCGAGACCTATTGCATTGCAAATGCTTGTTGTTTTTGCCGTCCCTTCTAAAAGTATTCTTTTTTCTTTGCCGTTACTGGCTCCCTTTCCCTGCTCTGCTGCAGGTCTCCCTTTGTCAGTCTGCGGGTCCTGCTGCCTCTCAGAGGAGGAATGCACTGCCAGCTGCCCAAGTTTGCCTCACTCACTAAAGGGTGTGCATGGCTGCTTCTCGATCTCGTTACTTAGATGACACAATTGTTTAGCACTGCAGTACAGCGTTTCATTCCACTTGGACTATTTTTCCTTAGAGAGTGTGATTTTGGGAGTCGAAGAGCTGTGCTTTCTGTATGTTTATTGTCCTACAAAGCATAGACAAGACCCCGGTGGCATAAGTGACCGGGTTTCTGCTATGGTTTCTGTCTGTTTTTCGTGTACTGTAGGTAGAAAGTTTCAAATCTCTCCCTTTCAGCTTTCCGAGTGGCTTCCTGAATCTTTTATGCCCCTATGTCTATGGCCTGCCTCGCCAGATGCTTAATTGTTCTGCTGCCATTTTTTACAATATGGAGCTGGGTGGATGGAGTTTGGCTGCAATAATCAGACCCCCCAGGATATTGAGGCATAGATTTGCAAATATTGCTGCACAAAAATTTTAATTTAGCGGCACGAATATTGACATTTTGCAGCATTATTGCAGCACTTTATTTTACTCATAATCATTCCTTTTCAGTCTTTAATCAATGGAAACTGTTTTAGCAGAGTGTTCCACTTTAAAATAGCCATGTTTAAAGTGTCTGAGAGTATTTGTGTGCTATGTCCCCGAGTCATGTAATAGCCGGCAGCAACATTTTTCTCATGTTGCTGGCAGCCAATCAGGACTCCGACTTCCGCAGGATCGAGATGACTTTCAAATTGGCATGCCCCCGAGAGTCTAAGACACTCTTGCAAGCCTAAATTCACCCCTGCTGTGCCCCGAAACAAGAAGATAGGGGATCCGTTGGTGCCCAATGCTGCTCCCTGTCTACTCTCGCCCCAGAACAGGGTGCAGGCACCCCTACCCTGACCAGTGGCATCAACCCTTCAGGGGTCCGAAAAAAAGAAGTGTGGGAACTAACCAAGTTAGTTATTTCGCAAGTGGACATCATGGATAATGCCACCATAGCACATCACGCCACGACAGATGACATTCCATGTGGGATCACAGGAAGTGATCTTTCTGGAAGATGTTAAGACCTCACACATATGTTTATCAGGTTCATCATGAGTACATTTAGGCGCATTATGAGATTTAATAAAATAGATTTTGCTTTGGGCTTGTGCCCAAAAAAGTGATGCAATCCCAATGCAAAATCCGGGCCTCAACTAATAATATATTTTTTCAAATCCTTGCCACAAAGAAATTGGCAACAAGGAGTAGCATGGCCGTTAATCTCTTCTACTTAATTGGTTGTAAAGTCTGCATTTTTAAATATTTTATGGGGTTAAGGCATCTGCTACCGAGGTGTCCAGTAACATGCTGGTAGTTGATACTGTGGAGTCCATATATGTGCAGATGGATATCATTGGCCACAAAATTGTGAAATACATCTATTCTGTGAGGGACGTACCCTCCTTGGCTGAGCCACACCTGTACATGTCCTGAGGGTGAAGGAGGCTCATGGGGACATGCCCTAAGAGGGTGAGGGGGAGCTTGGACTGCTGATGCCCAGATGCCCCTTTATATATGTGCAAAGGACATTTCTACTGCAGATGCCCATAGGCATCCCTATATGCATGCAGTGCACGTTTGCACTGTTGATGCCCATAGGCACCTCTCTGTATGAGCAATGGACATTGGCACTGTGGAAGACATCGCCGACTTCATCAGCCCGCACGCCCTCCCCTCCGCTGACTACATCCTCCTCGGGGACCTCAACTTCCACCTGGAGAACAACAACGACCGCAACACCACCACCCTGCTGGACAACCTCGCCAACCTCGGCCTCAAGCAGCTGGTGACCACCCCCACCCACTACGCCGGACACACACTCGACGCCATCTTCTCATCCAGCAAGGACATCGTCTTCAGCCACGCCACCGGACTCCACTGGACGGACCACAGTTGCGTCCACTTCAGCTTCAGAAGAACCACGATCCACCACCACCAGCAACAGGTTGCACGCAGAAGCTGGAACAAGATCACAGCCGACCAGCACCCTGGTTCACCGACAAACTCAAGAGCTCCAAGAAGAACTGCCGAGCCCTCGAGAAAGCATGGCGCAAAGACCCAACACCAGACAACATGACCACCCTCAAGCTCGCCACCCGAAAACACCACCAACTGATCCACGCCACCAAGAAATCTGCCTTCAAGGCACGACTGGACAACAACGCACACAACAGCAAGGAACTCTTCAACATCGTCAAAGAGCTCTCCAACCCCAACGCCGGAAACAACGACATCACCCCATCTCAAGACCTCTGCAACTCCCTCGCCTCCTACTTCCACAACAAGATCGCAGACATACACAACAGCTTCAGCACACAACCGACGCACCCCACGACCGCACCAACGCCCTCCACCACCACCGTCTGCGCCTGGACCCCGATCAGCACCTAAGACACCATCCGTACGATGAACTCCATCCACTCCGGATCTCCAACCGACCCCTGCCCGCACCACGTCTTCAACAAAGCCGACGCCATCATCGCACCCCATCTGCGGGACATCATCAACGCCTCCTTTGACACCGCCACCTTCCCAGAAAGCTGGAAGCACGCCGAACTCAGCGCTCTACTGAAGAAGCCATCAGCGGACCCCACCGAACTCAAAAACTATCGCCCCATCTCGCTCCTCCCGTTTCCGGCCAAAGTCATCGAGAAGACCGTCAACAAGCAGCTGGCCGCCTTTCTCGAGACGAACGGATCCCTCGACCTCTCGCAGTCTGGCTTCCGGGCCAACCACAGCACCGAAACTGCCCTCATCGCAGCCACGGACGACATCCGAGCCCTGCTGGACAACGGGGAAACAGCGGCCCTCATCCTCCTGGACCTCTCCGTGGCGTGCGAGACTGTCTGTCACCGCACCCTAGTGCAGCGTCTCAGCAACGTAGGAATCCAAGAGAAGGCACTAGAATGGATCATCTCCTTCCTCGCCGGAAGGACACAGAGAGTCCGCCTACCCCCGTTCAGATCAGAAGCCACCGAAGTCATCTGCGGCGTTCCTCAAGGCTCCTCGCTCAGCCCCACCCTCTTCAATGTCTACATGAGCCCCCTGGCGGCCATCGCACGCCAACGCAACCTCAACATCATCTCCTACGCCGACGACACCCAGCTGATCCTCTCCCTCACCAACGACCCCGCCACCGCCAGAACCAACCTACACAAAGGGATGAAAGAAGTAGCCGAGTGGATGATGAACAGCCGCCTGAAACTGAACTCAGACAAGACGGAAGTTCTCATCCTGGGCTCCTCGCCCTCCGCCTGGGACGACTCCTGGTGGCCGCCCACCCTGGGCAGCGCCCCCAAACCAACAGACCACGCACGCAACCTGGGCTTCATCTTGGACTCCTCCCTCTCCATGACCAGACAAGTCAACGCCGTCTCCTCGTCTTGCTTCAACATCCTACGCATGCTACGCAAGATCTTCCGGTGGATCCCCACCGAGACCAGGAAGACGGTCACCCAGGCCCTCGTCACCAGCCGACTGGACTACGGCAACGCCCTCTACGCCGGAAGCACCACCAAGCTCCAGAAGAGACTCCAGCGGATCCAGAACGCCTCAGCAAGACTCATCCTCGACATCCCCCGACACAGCCACATCTCCGGACACCTAAGAGACCTGCACTGGCTCCCGGTCAACAAGAGAATCACCTTCCGTCTCCTCACCCACGCACACAAAGCCCTACACAACCAAGGCCCAGGATACCTCAACAGCCGCCTCAAATTCTACACTCCCACTCGCCAGCTTCGATCGATCAGCCACGCCCTCGCCGCCGTCCCCCGCATCCGAAGAGCCACCACAGGAGGAAGGTCCTTCTCCTTCCTGGCCGCCAAGACCTGGAACTCCCTCCCGACCCACCTCCGCCTTACCCAAGACCACCTCGCCTTCAGGAAGCAGCTCAAGACCTGGCTGTTCGAGCAGTAGCGGACCCCCCTCCCCCAAGCACCTTGAGACCCTCCGGGTGAGTAGTGCGCTATATAAATGTTTTTGATTGATTGATTGATTGATGCCCACAGGCACCTGTATATATGCGCAAAGGAAATTTCGACTGCTAATGCCCATAGGCACCTCTATAAATGTGCGACGGATGTTAACAGTGCTGATGCCCAAAGTCGCCTGTATATATGTACAAAGGAACTTTCTACTGCAAAAGTCAATTGAAACCTGTATATATGGTCAGTGGACAGTTGCACTGCTGCTGCCCATAGGCGCCTCTAAGTAAGTGCAACTGACGTTTGCACTATTTATGCCCATAGGCACCTGTATATGTGTGCAATGGACGTTTGTGCCGCTGATGTCCATAAGCACTCTATATATGTGCAACAGAAGTTAGCACTGTTGATGCCCATAGGAACAGGTATGTATGTGCAAAGGAAGTTTGCACTATTGATGCCCAGAGGCACCTGTATATTTGTGCAACGGACGGACATTCGCGCAGCCGAGCCCCACATTCTTTATTTTTTCCTGAAGTTTGAGAAATTCTGTGTTGTTACAGAAAATGACATCAAAGGCTTTACACTGCAATCAACAGAGTTCACTACTTGATACCAAAAGCACATCAGCACTACAGACAACATTGAATTCATTCTCAATTTATTTAAGGCAGAGACAATTCTACTGTGTCGTCATATTTTGTTAACGTATGTGACAAAAAGGCATTCGTCGATGTTTCTGTGGACTACTGCCATAAATGTACTCTGCGGACAGCAGGGTTCACAACTTGAATTCAGCTTTCCATCTACACTACAGACAGTAGGGAATTCAGCCTTGATTTATGTAGTGCAGAGACAATTCTACTGTATGTGTTCAGATTTTTTTTACATAAGTCAAAAAAATAATTCGTCGATATCTGTGCTGACAACTGCCTTCGATCTACATTATGAGGGCTCACAATTCAGATGGAATGGCGATTGCACATGACGCATTCCAATAGCCAAGAGACATTGTACCAGTGCGACCCGCCCAAACCACGAATCATCACCGGGTGCACATACGCTGAGTTCTTCATGTACCACTAACTCACTGCACCATAAGTCATCTCCACGTGGCCTTGTTAAAGCAGAATTCACTAGGCAAAAAACATTGCTCCCAGTGCGGCCTGCCCAGATCACGCATCATCGCAGGTTACGTACACGTTCAGTGCCAAAGGTTCCAGTAACTCACTGCACCATAATTCATCGCCACGTGGCCGTATTCAGGCAGAATTCAATAGAGAAAAGACATTGGTCCGAATACGGCACCCCCTTTACCACTCATTATCGCAGGGTACATACAAGCTCAGCGCCATAGATACTACTAACTCAGTGCACCATAAATCATTGCAAAGAAGAGTGAACAGTTTTATGTCAGCAATGAGGCATACTATCACTTTTAATTGGAATTCCAGCAGAGTTCAATCGACAAAAGACATTACCTCAATTACTGTGCCTCCCCCTCCCGACCACGCTTCATCGCAGGGTACGTACACGCGAAGCGCCAAAGGTACTACTAACTCAGTGCACCAAAAATCATCGCCACGTGACCGTATTGAGTCAGATGTCTTATTTGGAAGAAAATATATCATAGTTTTTGGAGATCTACTGCAACTTACTCCCGTGAAAGGACAACCAATATTTATAAGAAAACTTGATTTTAAAGACTTTGCTACCAGTGCGTCCTGCTCGGAACACGCATCATCGCAGACTCCACAGAACTTTGTTGCTTCAGGTACCACTAACTCTGTGCACCACTTATCATCGCTGGCTGCACACACACTAAATTACCAATACTGTGCAGCTCTAATCAATGCCACATGGTCGTGGGCTCTTGCTAACCGCTGCCTCCTGCCTACACTGCGATCATCAGAGCTCACAATTAATTACACTGTTGATTTATTATTTGCAGAGTACAATACCAAACTAAGTATAACATTTATCAAACCCTATACAATATCCCTTTATTATGCTTCCTTTAACAACTTCTTTTATATCACTTATAGATTTACTTGAATAATAAATTTCACGCTGCAAGTGTAAAGGTACACTTAATGATAGTCTACACTGTGGATAGCATAGGTCACAATTTGAACCTCACTTTTTCTTCATTGGAAACCTGAACTTCTTTTTTAGATACAAACATGGCTACACCACTGGAAAAATCCTCTAATTTTGATCATTTTGTTGCTGAAGAATTCATAACCATCGATGGTACTTTTTTTTTTCCCCTCAAAGTACATACAGTCCAGTATGCAATAGTCAATGCTTTGAGTGCAGCCCGTTCAGACCAAGCATCATCGCAGGGTGAGCACACGCTAAACACCAGACGTACCACTAACTCAGTACACCATAAATAATCACCACAAGGCTTTAATAAGCAAAAATTCTGTAGTCAAAAAACATTATCCCCAGTGCGGCCTATCCGGACCACGCATCATCGCAGGTTACGTACACACTCAGTCCCAAAGGTACTACTAACTCAATGCACCATAATTCATTGCACAAGGCCATATTCAGGCAGAATTTAACTGATTCTTCATTCATTATTTATAAAGTGCAGTACCAAACAAAGTAACGTCCCTCAAACCTACACAAAATCTCCACATGGCCTTACTAAGCTAGAATTCACAAGACAAAAAACATTACTATCAGTACGGCCTGCCCAGACCACACATCATTGCAGGGTCCACAGAACCTTGTTGTTTCAGGTACCACTAATTCAGTGGAAACCAAACTAAGTATAACACCTATCAAACCCTACACAATATCCCTTTAGTATGCTTCCTTCAAAAAATGTTTTATTACACTTATAGATTTAGTTGAATAATAAAATGCACGCTGCATACATGTTCTATCTTCCACTTCAATCATAATTGCAAATGATGCACTCCACCCTAAGATCTACACTGCGGACAGCAGGGTTTACAACTTGAATTCACATTTGCATCTACATTATAGACAGTAGGAAATTCAACCTTGATGTATTTAATGCAGAGACAATTATACTATATGTATTCAGATTTTGATAAAATAAGTGAAAAAAGCATTGTTCTATAACTGTACTTACTACTAGCTTCGATGTACCCTGTGCACAGTAGGGTTCCCAACTTGAATTTACCTTTTCATCTACACTACAGACAGCATTAAATTCAGCCTCGATTTATTTAAAGCAGAGAAAAAAATAGTGCTATTGCACTGCTAATATGCACAAGCACCTTCAATCGCTGCATCGTGTGAACTATGATAACAAAGAATTTAGAAGATTGCGCCAAAATGTACCTCCAACACCGGCAATACCAAGTACCTCTGGGTATCACCTTCAACATCGCCACCAGACATACGTCCCCAATTTGTGAAAGTTAGAATGCAGTGCGTGAAGTAGAATCGTTTAATTTGTTATGGGGAACAATCAGTACACCTAGTTTGCACAACAATTGATAACCATCGATGCTAGTTTTTTTCCCCCCTCAAAGTTCATATAGTCCAGTATGCAACATGGACCACGCATCATCGCAGGGTGAGCACACGATAAACACCAGACATACCACTAACTCAGTACACCGTAAATAATCACCCCAAGGCTTTATTAAGGCAAAATTCAATAGTCAAAACACATTTTTACCAGTGCGGTTTGCCTGGACCACGCATCATCGCAGGCTCCACACAAACCGCCCCTACCTCAGTGCACCACAACTCATGAACTCTTTACGATAGAATCTTCTGTGCATTATTTCACATACAATCCTCCTACCTTTGTACAGCAGAAGTCAAACCGTTTATGATTAAATATCTGTATATGATATCATGATTACTATTCTACTTGTTACCAACAACAACGCAATAAAATGGAGTCGAGCACACGTGCCCGTACCCACTTCAACTATCTATCTGTGTCTGTGTATTTATTGTGTTTGTAAAATGCTGCTCCTCTACCCTACCACATTATATTGTGCTATAAATCGCGTATGCAACCATCTTACCTGTGACAGTAAGTGTGGGGTATTCCTCTTTTTTTTTTATAGCATATTTATATAGCGCAAAATCAACCCAAAACTATATCAGCAATTTACATGAGCACCGTATTTACAATACATTTTCAGGCACGCGTACATTACGTCATTACTCTATATTAACAGGATGTGGACGCTACTCCGAGCCTCGAACACTGATTTCCAGCACCAAGTTCTACAGTGTACCTGAATAACCACATACGTATATATATTAGCTGCCCTTCATGTGCCAAAAACTGCAACTTAAACCTTTCACAGCCCTGTATTACTACAGCTACAACACTCCACTGAATGTACAACAAACATTCATAATCGCAGAAGTGCATCATGTCCACCATCTTTTATGTGTGCAACTATGAACGAATATAGAGTCAGTGATACCCCGTACCTTCCATGTTGGCCAAGTTGTGGAACTTTACAGATATAATGACACATTTGCTTTTAAGTCCCGGGTGACGTCAGCACTACAAAACGGACACCCGAATCACTTGATTTCTCATATAGCTCACGACTGGACCACGCCCATAGCTCCGGAATCATGGTTTAGAGCCTCACGCAGCACTGGCATACGTCAGGCCAGCCCACTCCACTTACGCTACCAGGAAAAAACGAAACATTGCCCATGTTTCCATTGTAGTGATGTCTTAGTTCCAGGTCTAGTTGTCAGAACGGCACACACACACTCCCTCATGGCTGGTATACAGCCACACCACACCCATCCAGCGCATGCGTCACTACACATGTGACTCTACCAATAAAAAAGACGGTGAGCACGTGATGTACGCCATTTTAGAGTTGCTCCCATCGCAAGCGCTGTGATGGCCCGTCCTAGTGGTTCGGACGCCTCATGTAGGCCTGAACCAAACTACGTGAGTGACCTCTTTGGTCACTGAGTTAGTGGTACCGGAAGGACTGAGCGGGTGAGGAACCTGGGATGATGATGGGAGCACAAGTATGTCGTTAGCCATACCGATATCAAGACTCAGCACCATATGTCAGACTTCTTGGTGGCAGAGAGGTACTGCATGATGTAGAAGGTGTCCTGTCCACGAAAAGGTGAGCAGAGAGGCCTGGGTGCGCATCGGAGGGAGTCGATGGGCTCCAGCAGACTGGATACAAAAAGCCGACGCATCGATTTAGACGAACGCAGTCCTATATACCGAATCTTATTCCATTAATATTTTTTTTTCCAATAGCAGGAATGTTTTTATCATCGGTCAAACGTCCGGAAAATAAACAATACAAATAGTTATTTTTTAAATACGAGAGGGAAGGTGTATGAAAGGGGGATGTTATTAAACTCGATATTAAGATAGTAAAAAACACCAATCATAACATCTTTCTTTTACTAGTTTTTATATGTAGAGCTTCAGGGTGCATTATGTCCCGGCACGTGGTGAAAAACACACCGCTGACAGAAAAGTGAGCTCCGAATATTCTTTTCAGTCACTCTCTCACTTCCTCTCTCCTTGATAAACAAATGACACACAATGTTAACTTCCTTTTTATCTTACAGGTTGTGTTTCACAAAGTGGCATCATCCCCCCCCAAAACACCTACAAAGCTCTATGTTCGTGGATTCTGCGATGATGCGTGGCCATCGTAACAACATCTGAGAAGCCTGCTTCGACACGTAGTGCACCCTCTTTGAATCACGCCAATGGCACAAGGTGAGCAAAGAAGCTTGTTTCCGAAAGAACAAGTCATCTGTGAAAGGAGAGAGTGCGTAGTGGGCAGCAGCTTCACTGCGTAGGAATGTAAAATTACCTCCGGGCAGTGAGAATAAATAGGTTACAACAGTCTGAGGGGCAGATCTACAAGCCCCTTGCGCCACTTTTGTGTCCCTTTTAACATGGGAAAAGTGGCGCAAGGAGCTTGTAAATCTGCCTCTGACTTCCCAAGAAAAAAACTCACCTCCACACTCTACGAGTCAATGGGGTGCAACAGTCTAGGTACACAATATTGAGAACTCACCGCTATACGGTGGGAGTGCATGGGATATACTACTTTGGAAGAAAAACAGCACACAAACACCTCCTTACAGTGGAACTTGATGAAATACATTATCCTGAGTGTACAAATAAATAAAGCAAAAATATACGTGTGAAGTTGTATGTACTATGCTATTACTAACTCTATATACTATCTTTCAGATCACTAAACTGGAGGGTGCACTATGAACCAGCACGTGCTTGGACACACAACAGAGGCAAAATGTGAGCCACGAGTATTTTCTCCAGTATTAACTGCTCCATCTATAACTTTCTCTCTCTCACAGTTTTAATGTCGTTTTTTCTCTCTTTCTCTCTCTCACTCTCTCTCACATTGTTTTTCTTTCTCTTTTAAAGTTATGGACGATGCTGTCCACTCTGCCATGTACAACCAAAGCTGAGTTCAAGTTGTGAACTCTGTTGGTCACAGTGTTTACACAAGGTAAGCAGAGTGACCTAGATATACAATGCCTTCGATTAAATGCATTATAAATAAAAGAGCTTATTTACAAGCCCCTTGCGCCACTTTTGCGTCACTTTTAACATGGGAAAAGTAACACAAAAGTAGCGCAAGAGTCTAGTAAATAAGCCCTAAAGAATATTGTCCTGCATAATGACTTGATCTCTCACCTAATTCTGTCTCATCTCTGAATCATTTTAAAGACCTGTTGGGCCATAGTGTAAATGCACTTCCATACAGACACCTCTTGAACGAGTGCCTATAAGACAGGTGAAATGTATCAGGCACACTGCAGACGTGCAAATAACCAAATATCGCCAAGTGTTACCTTAACTTGTAAAGTTTGACCTCATTTAGTCACATCGATCTAATTTTGAACACTTATTTTCATTTTTGTTTTGCAGATTACCTACCCTACTTCTATTGGAGTCCATATCACATTTTGTTTCATTGTTTTTTAAAGTTATGTTTCTAGTTATTTATTACATTGTTATCTTTAAGTTACGTTTCCAGTTACTGTTTTAATAAAAGTTAATTTTAAAAAGTATATACGTCTTATTTTTCTGACAACATTTCACTATTATTTAGTGTGATAATGATATAGTTAGAAAAAATTAAAAAATAGAAATGATATTTATAATTTGAAGTATAATACTGAGGCTAACTCTTTACCAGATCTTTACCAGAGTCTATAGCTACGACTAACGGTTCCTATGGAAAAGTTTTAAAACTCCAGCACAGTAACTGTTTCGATTAGCAACATAGTGTGGTGAACTTCTAACCTCTGTGCTCATTTAAGTGTTCCATGAAACAGGCAGAAAGCCGTTTGGGTGTAGGGTTGAAAGGTACTGGCTGTACAGAAATCGTTATATTTACCCAGGATCCTCTGCATTACAGAAAGGAAAGCAAAGTAAACCAGAACCCTGTGTACCAGATTTACAACCCTCTTGCGCCAGTTTTGCGTCACTTTTCCCATCTTAAAAGTGATGCAATGGTAACGCAATTAACTTGTAAATCTGCCCCAATGCACATTACGAGCAAAACAAGTACACAACTCATTCAATTCTTTATCGATCACAATTAGACAGGGTTGCTTCACGATTCACAATAAACTTCAATAAATACTTTGTGCCTATTTAAATGGAAGACGAGATTGTCGACATTACAAAACTTAGTGGCATATTTACAAAGGCGGAGTTAAGATTGTCGTCGCTTTAACGCCTGCAAACTACAACAAAAACGCCAAAAATGGACTTCAAAATCCTTTGTTATCTTACCGAAAGATTTTCTCAACATTGCTGTTTCCTATACAAGACTAAGAGCCACCCCTGGAGCTATAAAATAAATGGTTGTGGGGGGCTCCAAGGCACCCCCCTGCAAAATTAGAAGTGTGGGGACCTCAACGACCCCCCTCAAGCCCCGGAAACCACCACCCCCGGGGATTTGTGTATTGTGGGAGGCAGACTGCGTGGCCCTCCGTCTGGAGCCCTCGAGGGCCCTGGGGACCGCCACGCCCCAGGGCCGGATACTGCAGTGTCCCAGGGTGCCTACCCCCGGGACACTGCTGTTTGCTATGAGAAGGCGGGAGTCTCGCTGCTCCCGCCCTCCCATAGCAAACTTAGTTTGGATTTTGAAAGATACAGCAGTGAAATCTGTTCTCACTTTCAAAATCCATACCAGATTGCTTTTCCACATGCAAGTTAGCATCTCCCCATGTGGAAAAGCAATGCCGGCTCTGGAAGGACGCGGGGAGCCGGCGGGATTGTGGGGGCATTGTGGCTCCCCCGACGGTCACCAACATTTTTTATAAGACCCGGGGTATAGGGTCCCTGGGGATATTAGAAATTACTGATAGGGGCTATTTTTTTACGGTAAAATAAAAAGTCGCGCACCCAGCGCAGCGCTCAGTGCGGCCCCCTGATGTGTACGCGCTGGATGCACGACGATAATCTGTAGGGTGCGCGACTCCAGCGCCTTTGGTGCACAACTTCTATGCGTTTCGGAGCCGGCATTGCTTTTCCACATGGGGAGCTACTAACATGCAGCTCCCCATGTGGAAAAGCAATCTGATTTAGATTTTGAAAGAGAGAACAGATTTCCTTGCTATGGGAGGGCGGGATGGACACCCCGGGACACTGCAGGAGCCGGCCCTCAAACAATACATAAAGCCCCGGGGAGTGGTGGTCCCTGGGTTTTTGGAGACCTTGCAGCCACCCAACCATTTTTTTTGTAGCCCCGGGGGGTAACGGGGTCCTCGAGTGCTCCAGGAGGAGGGCCACGCAGTCCTCCTCCCACAATACATAAAGCCGCGTGGGTGGTGGTCCCCGCGGCTTTGGGGACCTTGGACCCCTGCCCCACCATTTTTTTTTTTAGCCCTGGGGGTAACGATCCACGGAGCTGGGGGGCCCCTTGGGCCCCCAATAACATTTTATAATTTTGCCCCCGGTATTTAGCCCCCCGGGGGCTAATTATAAAAATAGCTCAGTTTTATGCAAGCGTGAACGTGTACTTGTGTGAAGGGTGTGCCACCGTGCAAGGGAATAGTGTAAAAAACTCACCAGAGGTATGGACAAGTTACTCAATAAACATAACTGCCAAACACTACAATATCTCAATCTACGCAACAGAACTAAAATCCTTTACACAGAAACAGTTCAGCAGAAGCTCCATTGTTCTTCTCTCCAGTGTCTTGGAGGTGCGGGGGGCCGCTGAGGTGCGACTTATGGAGAAAGATTTCATGCGAGGGAGACAGTTGCGGTTGGCCTGGCCTGGCCCTTCGGGCTAGGGTGACCAACTGGCATGAGTGCAAATTCAGGATGGTAGGTGCAAGCGTGAATGTGTACTTGTGTGAAGGGTGTGCCACCGTGCAAGGGAATAGTGTAAAAAACTCACCAGAGGTATGGACAAGTTACTCAATAAACATAACTGCCAAACACTACAATATCTCAATCTACGCAACAGAACTAAAATCCTTTACACAGAAACAGTTCAGCAGAAGCTCCATTGTTCTTCTCTCCAGTGTCTTGGAGGTGCGGGGGGCCGCTGAGGTGCGACTTATGGAGAAAGATTTCATGCGAGGGAGACAGTTGCGGTCGGCCTGGCCTGGCCCTTCGGGCTAGGGTGACCAACTGGCATGAGTGCAAATTCAGGATGGTAGGTGCAAAAATTCAGGACAAAGGGTCAGAATTCAGGACAAAAGGTCAAAATTCAGGACAAAAATTTGGGACAAAACATATGTTTTACAGACATATCAGAGGATGTCGGGGGGGCGTGGCTAGCAGCCGACGGAGATGGCGCTGCCTAAAGCGGCTCCGACCTCCGCCCGCTAATCCTGTAATCTATCCGTCCCAGACACAGGGATACCCCCTGGAAATCGGGGGGAGCCCCTACTGAAGACCCCGGCGCCTGCTCTGCGACGAGCTTTACCCCGGTGGCCGCCATGCACCAAAGTAAACCGACGGAGCAGCGAGGGCCCGGATGAGGACAAGATGGCGGCCGCCCCAATGTCCCAAGGGTCCCATCCAACTGTGCCCGCAGCCCGAGACAGCAGCGACGGAGCCGCGGCGGAGCCCTCCCCGGACCGAGGAGGCTTGAATCGGCGAGTGCGCGCCCTGGCCCAGGGTCCATAGAACTGGCCCCCTGCTCCGGGTGAGTCCGCCGCGGCCCTTGTCCGGCAGGAGGCATCTGCGGGACTCCCCGGCTTTCGGGCCTGGAGGGGCGGCGGGCCCCGAGGAGCAGCCGCCCCCGACGCATCCCCAGCGGAGGTCGGCGCGCAGCGCCCTACCCCCTGGCGGGGCCCGCCCTACCGACACCGCGGGGGCACTGACCACCAAGAAGGCGAGAACCTGCCCCGGCTGTGAGGCCGCCTACGGGGACACCCGCCTGCGCGGCTCCCCGGCTCTGGGCCTGCGAAGAGACGGAGCACTTCTGAAGGGCGGAGCTCCGGTGAGTCTAACTGGGCTTCCTGCAGCCGACGGAGCACTGCGGGTGCTCCAGCCCGGGCCCGAGATTTTGCCCTGCCTCCTTCCTGCCCGTGGCCCCCGAATCACCGCTGCTGCTCCCGGGGGCCGGTGGACTCTGACAGGGTGGTCCTACCTCCCCCCCACGCACATGGCTGAACGCCAGGACTCAAGGAGAGGCGGCAACTTGGAGTGAGCCCGGAGCCCGGTGGGAACTACTGCGCATAACGGGACTCACCCACCGACTTACTTTGAACAAGGGCTGAGCAGCGAGGGCCCAGCCCTACACGTGCCTCCATCCAGCGGCGCGGGTCCCGGGCCCTCCCCTCCACGCCAGCACCTGTCTCTTCCCATACCACTGGGACTCAGTCACGACAGCAGCGGACCCCCGGGAGCAGTACACCCTCCTGGCGGACACCGCGCCACCACCCACGGGGCCCCGCCACTGACACCGGCCCGGGGGGCTTGGTTGACCAGGAACGACAGGGGAGCCAGGAGATTGGATATCCGGCACTCTTGGGGGGGCAACCCGCTGACGGCGAAACCGGTCCGGCCCCATCGGACCCCGTGGGCGAAGAGGAGCGGGAACGCATATAGGACTATAACGGCAAAGCGTCCCCAGTCAAGCACCGGTCCAAAACCTACCTCCCTCGCACCGACCTGATCGCCCACAGCGGGGAGTGCCCGGTAGCTACGAGCCACATTGAGATTCCAGGCCGGTCACCCTACACCAAGATGGGGAAACCCCGGGGTGCGAAGTGGATGGGAACCCCGCCACGGAGACGCCCGAGGAAGTATCTCAAACCACAACGGATCTACAACAGATGCAGGACCGCATCCTAGAAGCCATTGCAGCCACAAAAGATGCACTACACCAAGACATTGTGCAAGTGTCCACGGGGTTGGGGCTCCTCGGGGCGGATCACGCGAAGCTGGCGGATAGAGTTAAATCGACGGAGATTACCTTAAAGGACATGGTACCAGCTCACAAATCCATGGAGGTGCGGCTCACGGAAGCGCTGGACCGTATGCAAACCCTGGAGAGGCGGGCGGAGGACGCCGAAAACCGCAGTCGGCGGAACAACGTGCGCCTGGTGGGCCTTCCGGGAGAAAACGGAGGGCTCAGACATGGTGGGTTTCCTGAACGACTGGCTGAAGGCTGTGGTGGCCCCGGAGGGCCTTTCGCCCTTTTTCACCCTGGAACGGGCGCACCGAGTGCTGGCCAGGCCCCCAAAACCGATCCTACCGCCTCGCCCTGTGGTCATCAAACTGCTACATTACAAGGACAGAGACTGTCTGCTCCTACGGGCCAGGGAGGCGGGCCCATTTCAAGTGGACAATAGTAAGGTCACGCTATTCCCGGACTATACGTTCGAGACCCAAAAGATGCGAGCCTCTTTCCTTTCCATCAAAAAAGAACTGCGAACCGAAGGCATACAGTATTCATTGCTCTTCCCAGCCAGACTCCGAATAGTGGTGGACGAGAAGTCACAGTTCTTCACTACTGCAGCAGAGGCATGGGCTTGGTGGGACACCTACAAGGCGGGCACGGATGTAGCGCGGTTCAGAGCCGAGGAGGAACGGCGAGGGCAGCCAGTAAGGAAATCGCAGAGGCTCAGAGGGCGCAGACACCGGACCAAGAAGCCAACGGAATCCCAGACGGAGGACGAGCGACGAGCGGCATTGCAGGCAGTAATGGACGTCTCGGGTTCGGTGCTTGCCCAATCGGGGAGAGCATCGGGCTCGGAGGAGCAGGGTACGGGCTCAGAGACGGAGCTGTCGGAGCTGGGTAGTACGAAGGGTCCGGAAGTCACCCCGCAGACGTCGGAGGAAATAATCGGGAGCTGAGAACGAGACTTGGTGCTCCAGCTGGAGCGGTGGCTGCTGGGGTGGCCGTGTTGGACTTCGGAGCGGACGAACACTGGACTGGATTACCGTGAGTCGAACGGCGTATTGTGGGGCGGAGGGTAAGGGGACTGCGGGCAGAGTTTCTTGAGTCTAGCTCACGCTCCTAAGGGCCCATAAGGCCTCTGCAGTGCAGACTGCGGTTTAGTACGCTTTGAGAGCACGTTTGTTCACATGCGGTTTGGATGGGAGTAACTTTAGCGAAGTTAGGTCCTGTTCTGGGGGAGGGGGGCCTGGAGAAGTTGGGGTAACTCAAGGCACGGAGAAGGGAGGGGGGGACGGGAAATTTTTGAGGGGGGGCGGGTACAGTGTCATGCCTGATGCCGGGAAAGAGTGCGCCACAGGACTGAACTGAACATTGTGGGACAATGGCTAATGCTGGATCGATAAAATGTGTGTCTTGGAATGTGAGAGGTCTGCATACTATGGCAAGGAGACACAAGGTTCATGCTTACCTAGTTCGAACGGGGGTTCACATAGCATTCCTGCAGGAAACCCACCTGACGAAGATAGAGGGTATAGCGCTACAGCGTAGATGGAGAGGACACTTGTACAACACCACATACTCCGCCTTTACTAGAGGAGTGCTAATCTGGATTAGGGCGGGTACTCCTTTCCAAGTGACCAGGCATATAATAGACCCTGAAGGTAGATTTGTGGCGGTAGAGGGCACACTTAGAGGCCGGCTCATTGTACTCAGTAGTGTCTACGCGCCTAATGTAGATCAGGCAACTTACTTTGCAAAGCTTTCCGGGGAGCTGGCCAGCTATCTCACAGGTCCCGTCTTGATGGGGGGGGACTTCAATTCTATAGCTGATACGAAACTAGACAGGTCGCATCCACCACTGCACACATCCCCGATACACAGGCTAGCGAGATGCAGAGCGGAATGGCAGGGAAAGTGGGACCTAGTGGACGCCTGGCGTACACAACATCCAGCGGAGCGAGATTACTCGTACTACTCCAGCCTACACGACCTCCATGTCCGCCTAGACACCTTCCTGAGCTCCCAGTCAGTGCTTCCTGCGGTGACCCGAACCGAGTACCTGGCGCGCACAATATCTGATCATAATCCTCTACTCCTGACACTAGATTGGATGACCGAAACATCGAGGATCCCGACGTGGCGGCTACAGCCGGACACGCTAGACGACCCTCCCTTCCGAGAGGCGCTAGCGGAAAGAATCTCGCAATAGTTTGTAGAGAATGAGGGTACCGCTTCTACCAGAACAGTGGAATGGGACGCCTTCAAGACTGTGGTGAGGGGGCACTGTATAGGGAAATATGCGGGGGTACGCAGGACTCTGCTAGATGATATCGATAAAGCTGAACGTACTCTGAGGGAGGCTGAACTGGCGCACCCAAACCGACCCGAGCTCCCTCCAGGAGAGGGTCAGGGGAGCGCGGGAGGCTGTGGCAGTGGAGGTGGAACGCCTCCGCAGCTTTGATTACAGAACATACCTCACGAGGGCACACGCTGAGGGAGACAAAACGGGAATGCTCCTAGCTTGGTTGGCGAACCCCACCAGGAACAGCCACCCGATTTTGGCCTTAGCAGGGAAAGGGGGCCACGTCTACAACACGCAATCAGGTATATTAGACACCTTCAAATCATACTATGGGGTGTTATACCAGAGTACATTAGGGAACAGAGGGGAGGCGATTGATGGTTTTTTAAGTGACTTGCAGCTACCTAGGCTGGAACAGGAACAGGCGGAAGCCCTGCGCCGCCAGACAGAGTTAACGGAAATAAGAGGGGCGGTGAAGCGGATGGCGCGCAATAAAACCCCAGGCATTGATGGACTGCCCATCGAATTCTATGGGCGATACTTGGAACAGTTGGCCCTGCGGCTCCAAATAATGTACAATGAAGCCAAGGAAAGGGGCCGACTCCCCCAATCCATGTGTGAAGCCATAACGATCCCTCTGCTGAAACCACGAAGGGAGAGCACCGACCCGGCGTCTTATCGACCATTGTCCATGTTAACGACAGATTATAAGATTCTGAGCACAGTGTTGGCCTCCAGGTTACTGACACACATGCAAGATCTAGTCCATAGAGACCAATCCGGGTTCATACCCACCCGTAACACGACGCACAACATCCGACGGCTACTCAGTTTTATGGACGACCCACCTCCAGAGGCGAGGGCCCCCCTCGTATTGGCTATTGACATTGAGAAGGCCTTTGATAGCTTGGAATTGGAGTACCTCTTTAGAGTGATGCGGAGTTTTGACCTCGGCGAGGAGTACGTAAACTGGACCAAAGTGCTGTACTCATCGGCGAAAGCAAGAGTCAGGGTCGGGACTCTGATGTCGCACCAATACGAGGTGAGGCGGGGTACCAGACAGGGATGTGCACTCCCTCCCTTGTTGTTCGCGCTAGCGGTGGAACCTCTGGCAGTACTGGCCAGGAGAGGAGACTATTATGGGGGGTTGGAACTGAGAGGAACCCAGCACTTTATATCATTATATGCGGACGACATTCTCCTGTTCTTGGAGGATGCGGAGGAAGCAGTGGACGGTGCAGAGAGACTACTGGCGCGCTTTGGCGACTTGTCTGGCCTACGGGTTAATTGGTCTAAGACCTGTCTCTTCCTCCTACGGAAAGAAGAAGAGCGGCCCCCAACTCGTCCGCGACTAAGGTGGGAATCTAGCTGCCTGACCTATTTGGGAGTGCATATCTACCACGACAATGAGTATATGCTGGACGGTAATATAGGACGCTGTATCCGTGCTCTGCAGGGCAATATGTCCTTCTGGGCTACCATACCTCTGACGGTGGCGGGTCGTATAGCTCTCCTAAAAATGGTGGCCCTGCCGAGACTACTACACTACTTCAGGACTCTTCCCATTTGGGTGCCTGGGGCGGTCTTTCGGAAGCTGAGGTCGATGATTATTTCTTTTTTATGGGGAAAGGGCAGACGCAGAATTGCATTGACTACGTTGACCCGCCCAAAAGACGAGGGAGGTCTAGCAGTCCCAGATTTCGAACTCTATTATCTGGCTGCCCAACTTCAGACCTTTATGCAGGAAATTGCGAGGGTCTACCGCGGACCGGAGCAGGAGAGAGACAGCGGCACCCCTCGCCATGTACTGGCTTACATTACCCTGCAGCAAAAATTAGCGCTCCGGGACCTGTCCCAAGAGGAACGGACGTTCCGATTATGCTGGAACCGCTCACAAAAACGAGTGGGAATCCGGCACCCGTATGCGCCCGAACTCCCGCTGGGCATGGTGACTGCACTCCCGCACGGCGGAGATTGGACGGGACTACGGGTATGGGAGTAAGCAGGATTACAGGTGGTAGGAGATCTCTACGATGACGGTGTCATAACCCCGTACCAGACTCTGCAAGAGCGATATGATCTCCCGCTGGGGGATTACTTACTGCATGCGGTGGTGGTAAGAGCCATTCAAACGCATTGGGGGGAGGGATTGTTGGAACCTGCGACATCACTGGCGTGCCAATATACCATGATGTCAGCGGGTACTTTTAAGGCGGTGACGTGCCTCTACTCGAGACTGCTGAGAGAGACCCTACAGCCTCTAGCAGCGCTGAAAACCAAGTGGGAAACGGATCTGCAGATGGAGATCCCTGGCACCACGTGGTCCCGACTGGTACAGAGGGCTAGTAAGAGCACTAGAAACGCGCGTTTCCAACTAATTCACTTCTACGTCCTACATAGGGCTTACCTCACCCCGAGCAAAATTGCGAAATACTTTGGAGTTGAGGACGCGGCGTGCCCCAGATGCAATAAGATAGGTGCGGATCTAATGCATATGCTGAGGGATTGCCCTTACCTACACGATTATTGGAGGGAGATAGGCAACACACTCAACGATGTGACGGATAGAGACCTGCAGTACGATAAGGCGGTCAGTGTGTTGCACTGGTTCCCACATACGCCCAAAAATAAAATATCTAGCAAATTCATAGATATGGGCCTACTCCTAGCTAAGAGGGAGTTGACCAGGGGTTGGAAGGCGAAAACGGGACAGACACAGCGGAGATGGTTGAACGAATTCCAAAAGTGGGCAGCGGGAGAGAGCACGATAAGATACCAACTGGCCCGCTGCGGATCGGATGAGCGAGCCCAGGAAGCGGCGATGGCTTGGGAGATGTTGGTGCAGGCACTGCGTGATAGTTCAATGGAAGAGGAGGTGGAGGAGTAACCGGAGATATCTGAGGTCCGCACTGGAATTGCCGCGGGGCCGATACCCCCACCAAACACACACATCTGATACACAGCAAGAAGCTTCTGTCCAACACCACATAGACACGTTTGATCAGCGCCAGGCGTAGGCGACGACACTTGGGGGGAAGGGGAGGGGGGGGGAGTTTACTGGTTTGTTATAGGTGAGACTGAATGAGCTGGAGGAGACAGATTAGAGACGGAGGGGTTGGGGAAGTAAACTTAAAAAGCAGATGGTGGATCAACTCTTTATACGAACATAACAGTGAAACTGTGTACTGAAGCACCACGAATACCAATGACGCCGCCCGACCTCCGTGATGTGGGCTAAAAGGCTGTGTAAGATGCATCTGAACGGAGATATGGGAGCGCTGAACTCGTACACACTGTCCCCATACTGTATGTAGTACTGCGTGTTTGGTTCCTGCAATAAAAAATCGTTTAAAAAAAAAAAATCAGAGGATGTCGCACAATAATATATATGTATGTAAATAGACAACCAAAATAAATACAAGTCAAAATAAGTTTATAGCAGGTTGAGACAATCGTGCACTTCACAGTTTTTCGGTATGCGCGCAGGTTTGCAAAGCGACATATGGCCCTTTCTCCAATCAAGATTTGTGCTAAACATGGAGGGTTCCCTGAGCACAAATGCACGTGTCTGTTAATATTACAGATATTATCCGTTCACAAATGATTGTCCATATCGGCCCATCCAAGGTAAAAAAAGGCTCTTGTTTTTATTTCCTTAGTCCATAGATGATCACGAAGACTTTTGGATACAAGGTACAGTCTTGATATAGTACACAACAGCCAAACGCCAACACGTGTTTCGTCAAGGACAATTACCCAATGACTTCTTCAGGGCTGTAACAATAAATATGTACCCAATTATAAAACCCCATACAATGGGGAGTCAATTTTCATCAAAAACTACCTGCACCACCAACCCAAGAAGGATATCAAGTAAAAAGAAAAAGAAAAAATGAAAAAATACACACCCAAGAATTTTGGTGACTGTCAAAGTCAATAGGAAAAAAGGAGTGCCCTAAATTACCAAATGTGAAAGCAAAAATATTGTGATACCCAAAAAAAACAGTATAAAGGAAGACCGTGAAAAAAGAGAGAAACAATTAAAAACCAACTCATAAACACCAATACCACAGATGATAGTAACAAACCAATTTGTGATTTAATTATTGGTCAGTGCAAAGATTATACTATATACCAAAAAACACCACCATGGTACTAAAATTCCTATACCACATAAAGGTGGTCAGGACTCACCCTGAAACGTTCTCACTCTAGATATCATATGAAGCAGGATCAAGACAAGGACCCCTAATATTTAGTTCTCTATAGGAAACATAAAAATACAAGTTCCTTAGACTTGTATTTCCTGTTATTGTTAACAGTATTTAAAACGACCCAGTTATGACAAAATATAATAATCAAGCTTTCTTACCCTTCAAGTAAAACACAACTTCCAATGGTTACAGTCTTCCTTTGTATAATTTTACGATTAATATTTTCAGGCAATGTCAGCCTATGTGCTACGGAACCATCATTATTGTCTGCAAAAAACCGAGCGAAAAGATTTAATTTGTAACCCTTTATGTACGCTACCGTGTTCATATAATGACTCATTTAAGATGGCTTTATCTATATGCCATTAGACGACCAGGGATCTTAAATATCGTCAGTGTATAATATAGACACAAATTACGAAGGCAATTATTAAGGCCCCCAACTGGTCTGGCATAAGGTACACTATGTGATACCAATACTATTCCAAGGATTTTTTTTATCATAATCGGACCCTACGTTAACACTCACCCCGGATTTGCAAACGAACGCGTGTCTCCTGTCCTGTTCCGATACGGCGTGTAACACCAGCGCCATATTGGATAAGCTGTTTATCCTTGAGGGCTATAGACAACGAAAACGGACTGCGCGACCAAGGTAGTCAATACTACAAGCACGCCATGTTTGAACAGTCTGATTCGAAATACGTTAATATTCGTAACTCTATTTACAAGGAAAAGTTACAATTTAGTAGTGTGATAATAGTTACAAGGGCATATATAAGGGGAAACACAGGATATTTCATATCAGCAAAAAACCGCCAACCACAACGGGTCTACCAAAATAACCCTACTCAATATCAAAGCGCCATAATATTCTGGGCTAGTTAGATAGTGTATCTCGGCAATGATAATACTCAATGCATGTTGTACATTTTTTTGGGGGGCAAGTGTTAAGCTTATCTCCAGCTAATTTAAAATAAGAATGCTCGGTTAGGAACAAACGCCTGTTTACCAATGAAGAGAAAATTTAGGCAGTGGCTATAGAAGGTGAAAAAGGTGGAGAGAATGAAGTAAGCCCAAAGTTAAAAATGAAAAAGGAGAGAATCATTAATGTAAGCCAGGGTATAACAGAGTTTTTAAACCCCTATATCAATTATATAACCAACAAATTATATAATCAATTTTAAAGAACAATTGTAACTTTAAACAGTAAAAATACAAGTTTTACAGCCTTTCACGAAGTTTAAGGGAAACATAAACATATTGATAATAATACATAGTTCAAGCGGGGACAGACAAAATATTGATCCATTATAATTCTTCATATAAGTTTGTACTGACATTTAGAACTGAAGAAAAATTACAATAGGTTTAGATCATTTACCCAAAAAGTATTGTAATTCTGAATCGATATTAATTCCCTGCTCAACTGCACGTAATTTGAGTATCAGGAACGGACTTCAGACATATGTTCTGGGATTGCCCCACACTCCAAGGATTCTGGAGCACAGTCCATCGAGTCCTTGAAGAGGTTACTGCCATCACAACCATGTCCACATGGGAAGCATGCGCCCTGGGGGTCTTCCGCAGGCGGAAGACCGAGAAAGTACAGTATTGTTTCCTCTCACTAGCCATTCTTTTGGCAAAACGAGTAATAGCTATGCATTGGAGGTCCCCCACTGGACCACCAGAAGCAGCAGGGATAGGCGCGGTGCACAAGTGGGGCAAGGCAGAGGAGGAGATACTCCGGGAGGAGGAGGTGAGGGGCCACCGCAAACACCTCATATCCCTAGACTGGTCCCAGTTAATGTACAAATTTACACAGGCAACGCGCCCCCCAGAGTCACCTATGGCCTCACATACCCAGACACAAATAGCCACACCAGCCTCCGCACCTCAATGATACAGCCACGGACACTACCCGAACATCGACAGATACCGCGCCATGCAACCCTTGCGACTTGACACGCGACACTCACTCCACGCACGATATTATATCATGCGCCCCAGTAGCGCCGACACTACGCTCCAGCGCAGCGACTCGCCGTCCGCTCCCCCTAGCCTTCCCCCTCACCCCACCAAGTTTGACCCTAAAGTTTTTTGAAAGAGTTAGAAAGTTCAGTGTGGAGGGAGTATCCCCCCATCACAAATACATTGGGAAGACCTATAGATGACGATGTCACGACAACACATGAAACTGTGTGGACCGCGTCGACTCGGTCGGCCCCCCCTGCGACGACCACATACCAGTTGCTACACCATGAGGTCACTACCATACCGAGAACAGCAGACCAGTCACCACGGACAGTCTCAGCTTTGCTCAGGGGTGAACAGCCGACCCTGCAAGGGATCATGAGGTAAACGCTATTAGATCACACAGTTAGGTGTGGCTGATGGACACAAGACCGCCGAAGGGGGCAGAACACTGAGTGCTTTCTTTGGAACAATGTACCTATTGTCATGTATTACTGTACCGTTTAATCAATGCTATGTTGGTTGTAAAATGCAAACAAAAACCCAATAAACAAATTTAAACAAAAAAAAAACCACACAAGTCCCACGCATTGCCGACACCATGGTCCCCATCCTGTGATGTTGCAAGAGTGACAGGTGCGGATGACTTTCTCGACCATGACATTCATGCCCAGAAACCAGACCTTGCTTTGTAACCTGGCCTTTGTCTTTGAGATCCCTTGATGCCCTTTGTGCGCCAGATGGACCACTCTCTCCTGAAGGCTCTTCAGAATTACGAGGGCGGTGCCGCGCAGAATAACTCCATGAAGACCCTCACTGAGTTCGCTCTGAGCTTTCCACATTTGTTGCCGAAACAGCCTTTCGTCCGCTGTCAGCGTGCTGATTCAATCAAGGAAGTGGCACCAGTTCCTGTTGGCTAACGTGGTCTTGACCTTGACAAGGCACTCATCAGACTCGGTCGCCTTCCCAATGTCTTCCAGCGTGAGGGCAACTGGGCACACTTCAAGGGATACCATCCAGACATACTCTTCGGTGCTGTCTTCATCAGATCGTGGTCTGGATGGCACAGGCAGTCCGGGGTGCCTCGACAGGAAGCCGGCGGGGTTGTTGACCCCCCAAAAAAATACCATCTCGAAGTGATATGCCTGCAGTTGAACTGCCCACCTCTTGATCCGTGGAGGAGCCAGCCGAGATGTACCAGCGAAGAGGGGGACGAGCGGCTTGAGATCCGTGACCACCCGAAATTCGTGTCCACACAAGTGGAGATAGAAATGTTGGCACCCCCATTTGATGGCCAGGGCCTCGCACTCTATCTGTGCATAGCGCATCTCTGTTCCAGTCAGCGCCCAGCTGGTGTATGCAGTTGGGACCCACTCCTTGGATTCTGTCTCTTGCATCAGGACCGTGCCGAGTCCTATGGGGCTTGCGTCTACCACCACTTCGGTGTGGCGATGCGGCTGAAAATACGCCATTACTTGGTCATCTATGAGGGTCTTTTTGACAGCATGGAATGCCAGATCTTCCTTCGCGGACCTGACCCACGGCTGCCCAGACTTTGTAAGAGTGCGGAGTGGTTCGGAGAGGGACGCCAGATAGGGGATGAACCGGCCACAATACGTGGCCATCCTGAGAAAGCTGAGGACTTCGGTGCGCGACGTAGGCCTCGGAGCGGCTGATATGGCTGCTGCTTTCTTCGGATCCACACGTAGTCCATATCTGGAAAAAATTTAGCCCAAGAAATCCACCAACTCTTGATAGAATGAGCACTTGGCTCTGTGCAGGGTGAGTCCGTTCTCCACTAGCCATTGAAGAGTGGCCCTGAGATGCACGTGGTGCTCCTCCAGTTTCTTAGAGAATACGAGGATGTCATCGCTCAAATTTATAACTCCCTGCAGCCCGGTCAGAGTCTCCCTTACTGCGTTCTGAAACACCTCCGCTGCCGAGGATACTCCGAAGCTCAGTCTCTTATACCGACGCAGCCCCACATGAGTGGAGAAGGTCATGATGTTCCTACTGTTGGGATGGAGCTCCAGCTGATGGTAACTGGCATTGAGATCGAGTTTGGTGAACCACTTGGCGCCATTGAGGTTGGCCACGATGTCATCCATGGTGGGTGTAAGAGGACGTTCCCTCTTCACCGCCTTGTTCGGAAGGTCCATGTCAACACAGAGCCTAATGGCTCCTGGCTGCTTTGGTTTGGGAGCTATGACAAGCGGCGACACCCACATGGTGGGGCCCAACACCTTCTCTATCACGCCAAGCTGTTGCAGCTTCTTCAGCTCCTCCTCTACTTGAGGGCGTAGGTGGAATGGCACCCAACGGTGTCTCAAAGCCACGGGCTCGACTGTTGGGTCGATGTGCAGCTTGAACATCTTCCCTTTGAGGCATCCCAGGCCCTCGAATAACATGGGGAATTCTTTGAGAATTTCACGAGCGTGCAGATCGTGCACCTGGTTCGCGAAGAAAACTAACTCTAGGTCCTCAGTCGTGTGACAACTGAAAAGGGTTCCTTGCTTTCCTTCTGTGACATGAAACCTTGTGTTGAGACGATGGCCCTCATTGGCAACTTCGACCTCCATAACTCCTCGTAGGGGAAGTGGCTCATTTCCATCGTATGTGTATATTCTCACTTTGGACGGTAGGAGCGGAGGACGCGGCAAGAGCCGTTCGTATTGATCGCTGTCCATTATGTTTACTGGCGCCCCTGTGTCTATGAGTAGAATAAACAAACAATATCCCAACAAGTGTTATTTTAGAGACGATTAAGCATGTATGCTGCAAGCATTACTAGTACGGAAATAAGGAGACTTAAATCATTTTAGTTTATGTTCATTTGCATTATATAATTTAACAAAGATGGGGAATACAGTTATAGCAGCACTGTACAAAATGAATCAAAATCAACCCGAATTGCACTTGGTGCTCGGTATGTGCAAGTGACATAAGTGGCGACGCAAGTGACAACTGTGGACAGCGTGAACGGCGCAAAGTGTGAGAGTGCGTAGAATTTATACAGTGAGTTTAGAAGGACAATGTGGCTCAAGGGTGATTCAATTTACAAGAGTCAATCATTTTTAGGATAGCACTTCAAATGAGCCACTGTGGGAGCTGCGCCATGTATTGCGCTGTGTAGTCGACGACGTTTCGATCCTTGTAAATCGGGATCGTCTTCAGGACGGGGTTGTACATTTGTTTAGTGCTGCAGGAGGGAAAGGGAAAGGTCAGGAAGGGAAGGAATGGCCAAAAGTGCAAAACGGTGGCAGATTCTGGCAAGCCGGGTAATTAAGGAAGGTACAACGGAATAGGGGTAGAAAAGGGCCAAAGGGGATGGCAGGAAAGCTGCCAGGGTTTAGACAAGTACCAGTGTGAAGCTCGGTAGGCATTAAGAGTGCGTGAGGCTGGCATGGCTCTGGAAGAGTTCAAAAAAGGCCCATAGGACAATCAATATGTCAATGACTCGAACTGGTGGTGTAAAGGCTGAAGAAGGAGCGCCGAGAGATGGCTGAGAACAAGCGTCCAGGGGGCGATTAGTTTGCAACTGGAAATAGAGGCGCTCCGTCAGGCAAGATGCAGGCGGTGTAGGAGAAGGGACTAGGTAACACCGGTCAGCAGGGCTCAATCGGGAAGAAAACTAAGGGGCTGGGTCATTAGGTACACTGTCTGACATGAATAGGTGCAGGAAAGCAGGGTGTGAAATGGATTTCCTGGTGGTTGGGTGAGTTCGCAGACAGAGGGCTGAGAACGTGCGTCCGGAAAGCGATTAGGGTGCATCTAGAGATCGAGGCGCAATGTCAGGGATGTTACAGGCGGTGGTAGGAGAAGGGACAGGACTTAGTAAATGCGGCCAACCGGGCTCAATCTGGAAGAAATCTAAGGGGGCTGGGTCATAAGAAACGCTGCCTGACAGTAATGGGCCCGGAGAAGCAGGGTGTGAAATGGATTACCTGGTGGCTAGGCGGGTTCGGGGTAAAGTCAATGTTGATGGTCCACGATTGAGTCCACCGGGACGAGTTCCAAAAGGATCTGTAGGGAAAGAATAGTTGGTGGCGGGGGTCCGTAAAAAATAGAATAGGTAGTGCGGGCAACCGGGGAAAGAAGGGCATGTACCTGTGCAATGAAGGCATCTCTAGCGGAAAATTACATCGTTGGCGGACGTCTGTACAGCCGTGAAGCTCGGCATCAGGTGAAGGGGTTGGGAGCCTATGAGGATAAACGGGGGATGTTAGGATGTGTGTTACACCAGGACCGGGGGCAGCGGTTCGCTAGTCTACAGAGGCGCATGTTACCTGAATGAATCAGCGTAAACTCGTCTAGAGATCGAATCCGGGGGCCTTGTTGAATGCGGCGAGGAACAGATGCCGTGGGAGACTACGGCCGATAACCAGGAAATGGTGGGTCACATGGTGCATGACGTGGTGGCAGTTGGGCCAATCGCAGCGCGTGTGGGGCGTGTGCTGACAAGGGGGCTGGCAGGGGAGAGAAGACGAGGGCTAGGAGATGGAAGTGGAACCCTTGTCAAAGCGTTGATTTAAAAAGCAATAACGTTTTTGGGAAAACGGACACAGCATATGTACACATATGGCTGAGTGGACACCCTTGTCAAAGCGGCGATTTAAAAAGCAATAAAGTTTTTGGGAAAACGAACACAGCATTTGTACACATATGGCTGAGTGGCAATCAAACTTCAAGGTAGACCTTGTATGAATAAACGGTCAACAATCAATCACAGTATATTGCTAAGGGGTATTTCGCAAAAGTGTGATATCATGACAAAGCATAGCTAGAGTAGTGACATGAATTAGCCATATGGTGTAGAGGAAAGAGGCTATGCGAGAAGATACTGCATAAATTATAAGGTAGTAACGTCTGAAAGCAGGATACAAGTATATGCAGTGGTATAAAAAACTCAAACTTCAGACGGAAAAAGTCATGTATATAGTAAAGGGGAGCAGGCATGTAGTAGACAGAATCAGTGATTGCAGATTAGGAGACAGGATGGTATATTTAGAGGGAGTGAGGTCAGGATATTTCAGGGTAAAATCTCAATCTCTGTAATCCAATTAAACAGAAATAGTACTGTTCCATTCATCGATGGTATTCAGTCCCTGGTTGACAGAGTTACACAGGGTCATCCATTTGCATTCAGTTCTATTGAGGAGGGTTTTGATGTCACCGCTCCTCGTCGGTAGAGATGGTTTCTCGATCACCTGCCAAATAATGTCTGTGTCGAGGTGATTTTTTTCAAGGAAGTGTGTGACCAACGGTGCCGTGAGAACCTTGCAGTTGATTCTGCTTTCAGGTTGTATGATGCGTTGTTTAACCATCTGAGTGGTTTGCCCGATATAGGTCAAGTCACATGGGCAGCGGATAGAGTAGATTACATTTTGAGATCTACAGTTAGTGTGGTTCTTGAGCTTGTATGTCTTTCCACTATGATGGCAGTCCTTGGTATTGACAGTGAGGTCACATACACTGTAATTCTGACACCTGTAATTCCCATTGATGGGTTCCAGTCCCCACGCTGCTGTGATGGTGTGTCTGTCTGTCGGTTGTTCTGGCCAGGTGATGGCGTGTACAAGATGACTAGCTAAATTATCGCCACGTTGGTACGAAAAGAGCGGTGGTTCTTTGAATGGTTTGTAGGGACATAGCAGTGGCCAGTTTTTCTTTATAATCTTAGATATTTTGTTGCTCCCAGGGCTGAATTTGGACACAAAAGGAATTTGTGTCATAGATTTTTTTGATTGTGTTGTAAGAAGGTTGTCTCGGTGGCAGTACCATGCCCTCTTATGTGCTCTGTTCACCAGGCGCCTGGGATAGCCTCTGTTGATTAATTTATTGGTCAGGATTTCCGCTTCGCGATAGTAATCCTTGCGCCACTTGCAGTTACGCCTGATACGTAGAAATTGGCCATAGGGGAGGCCGTCTATTAGTCCTCGTGGGTGATAACTAGAGTATTGAAGCAGAGTATTTCTTTCTGTCGGTTTGCGGTATAGGGATGTACCTAGTTTAACATCCTCAGCATGAATGGTGACATCCAGGAATGGTAAATTGTTGTTTTTGCAGTCACTGGTCAATTTCAGATGATTCTGTGAATGGTTAAGCCAGTCAATAAAAGGGTTTAGAGTTTCAATGGTACCATTCCAGAGGAGAAGAATATCGTCAATGTATCGACGCCAATGGTCGATATTCTCAAAGAAGGGATTATTAGCAGATAGGATGAGTGTTTTTTCCATATGGTCTACAAACAGGATGGCAAAGTTTGGGGCAAAGCAAGCCCCCATGGAGACACCCTTGACTTGGAGGTAATAGGTGTCTTGATACAAAAAAAAGTTGTTCTGAAGGGCGATGCGTAGGAGGTCCATTATGAATTCTGTGGGAATCTGTGATGGTTGGGTTCCTGCTAGTAGGAGTGATTTGATGACTTGGAGACCTTCACAGTGCGGAATGTTTGTGTACAATGATTCTATGACGAACCCGACCATCAATGTGTGTTAGTATCAAAGGGTCTTTCTTCGATGGTGTTGATGAGATCCATAGTATCATGAATGAAGGTGTCAGTGATCGGCACAAATTCTTTGATGATGGCATCTATGTATTTACCCAAGGGTTCGAGAATCGAGCCGCAACCGGAGACGATAGGGCGTACTGGTGTCCTTGGGTGTGGGTTATTCAGAAATTCGTATTCCTTCTTGGAGATGATGTTTAAGTCTCTGGCTTGGCTGGTAACATGTTGTATTTTGGTTCTGATGTCCATTAACCGCATGCGTGCGGGCGGAATTCCGCCCGTACGCTGGGATTTACTCATTCCCATGTTTCATGACGAGCTGGGCTCGTCATGAGCGTGCGAGGAGGCTACCTCATGACGAGCCCAGCTCGTCATGAGCGTCGAAGGGGTTAATGGGTCTTTAGTGAGTGGGCGGTAGTGGTTGGGGCTGGAGAGTTGGCGTTTTATTTCCTGGTAATAATTGTTTATTCCCATTACCACTATTCCACCGCCTTTGTCTGCCGGTTTTATAATGATTTCGGGGTTGTTGTTTAAGGTAAGTAAGGCTTGTTTCTCAACCAGCGGAAGGTTGTAGGGCACATATTGGAACTGAGATTTGAGTTCCATTACATCCTGCATAACCAGATGTTCAAAAGCCAGGATTTCTGGAGGCATGGTGTGGAACGGGGGGTTGAAGGTGGAGGCTGGGTGGAACTGTGTTCTGGAAGGTGGAGTGGATTCTGGTTTGTCAGCGAAAAATTGTTTGAGTCTTATCCGCCTGAAGAATCTTAGGAGACTTGACTGGAGTTCAAGATAGTTTGTTCGTTCAGTGGGAACAAAGCTCAAGCCACGAGATAAAAGTGTGGTTTCGTCATGAGTGAGCACGTGATCAGAGAGGTTGAATATAGGTATAGATTGATCCTTCCTGGTTGGGGCATGTGTGCAGTGTGACCACGTTGTAGTTTATTTATTTTATTTTATTTATATTTAAGTTTATAAAGCGCTCAGCTACCCATAGGTTTCCCGGCGCTGCAAACCAAATAAGGCCAAATGAAACGGGGAGTGTCAGAAGGGAAGACTGTTAGATGTTAAATAACCAAGTTTTTACTTGTCTGTGAAACTTAAGATAACAGGGTTCAGTTCGCAACCGGAGAGGAAGGGAATTCCAGAGTGAGGGGGCCAGCCAGGCAAAAGAGCGGCCACCCATTCTGGATCTTTTAATTCTGGGAACCGAGAACAAGTGCTGATTAGATGATCGCAGAGTGCGAAGGGGGCAGTAGTGTTGTACCAAGGAGTTGAGATAGGGTGGGGCTAGGCCAGCGTTTATTCTGTGCATGAAGCAAAGGGCCTTGAATTTCGTGCGGCTTTCAATGCGGAGCCAGTGCAGAGTGCGCAACGAACTAGAGGTAGGGGAGGAATTGGGGAGATTACAGAGCAATCGTACTGCCATATTCTGGACATTCTGTAATTTGCGAATCACCTCTTTACAGGCTCCCAGGAGCAAAATGTTCCCGTAGTCTAGTCTAGAGGTGATTAAGGCCTGGACCACGGTTTTCTGAGTATCCTGGGGGAGCATCCAGATGATCTTACGCAACCACTTGATGATAGTGATACAGGTGGAAGAAGTTTTAACCACATGATTCTTCATGGATAACTGGTCGTCAAAAATGACGCCGAGGTTGCGTGCTGTTTTAGATGGAATGGGTAGCGTGCCCATTTGGGAGGGCCAGTGTTGGGGTCCCCACAAGGTGGTATTGTGGCCAAACAGAAGAAGCTCTGTTTTCCCCCGTTAAGTTTCAGTTTGTTATCGTACATCCAAGCAGCGATGTTACTGAGGCCTGCGCAGAGGGAGGAGGAAGAGGAGTGAGAGCCCGTAGACAGAGAGTAGATGACCTGGGTATCATCGGCGTACGAGTAAATGGTGAGCCCAGCTTGCTCCGCAATAGCAGCCAGAGGTGTGACATACAAATTGAAGAGCAAGGGGCTTAAGATGGAACCTTGCGGAACACCGTACGCCGATGTATGTGTTTGGGAGATTGATGAGGAAGAGAAAACTTGGAAGGTACGATCCAATAGAAAATTGACAAACCAGTTGAGGGCTCGGCCGGTGATGCCAGATGATCTAAGGGCTTTGATAAGAATGGGGTGGGAAACAGTGTCAAATGCGGCACTTAGATCAAGTAAAATAAGTGCCACGGTTTCCCCCCTATCCACTCGGCCTCGGATGTTTTCGGAGACCCCCAACAAAGTAGTTTCCGTCGAGAAACCAGATCTGAAACCAGATTGGGAAGGATGTAAAATACCCTTAGATTCGACATGGGTTGAGAGTTGAGAATTGATGTGCTTTTCCAAAATTTTTGAAAAAACCAGAAGAAGTGAAATTGGGCGGAAGTTAGATGGGATACTGGGATCAGCATTGGCCTTTTTTAATAGAGGCACAATCATTGCATGCTTCCATGCAGAGGGTACTATGGCTTCTCTAAGGGAAGAGTTAAGGAGATCCAAAATTAGTTCAAGGGACGAATTGTCCAACATTTTTAATATTTGAGGGGGAAAAGGATCCAACGGGGAACCGGATTTAATTTTACTGATAATATCAGAGAGAGTATTGATGTTAAGAGGATCCTATGTGTCGATCAGCTGTGAAGCGGGGGACAGGTATCCTGTGGGGGCCCTGAGTCACAGGAGATCGTAGGGTTAGAGAGTATGGAAGGGGACCTATCCTCTAAAGTCTCTCGGTCAGAGGATGAGATTAGGGGTGGTAGGTGGGACAAAGAAGGGGGAGGGGCAGGTTTCTCAAAATCAGAATAAATGGTATCAATTTTGGCGATAAAAAATTCAGCCAGAGAGTTGCATTGTGCAGTATCTAGACATGGTGGTTTGGGCTGACATAGTGCGCCCAAGAGCTTTTGTACTACCTTAAAAAGAGCTTTGGGACGATTTTGTGCCTCAAGAATAGTTCGGCTGACATGCTCAACTTTTGCAGTTTTGCATAAAGAGTGATATTTAGTTAATGCATCTTTGTAGATTAACTTGGAGCACAGATCATATTTTGTGCGCCATTTGCGCTCGAGGTTTTTGCAGATGTTTTTTTCTTTTTTCAAAGTGGCTGTAAACCAGGGCGCAGGCGGGTGGTGAGGATTGTGCGTATGCATGCGCTGTGGTAAGCATGTATCGGCAGCATGAGCAAGCCAGGCATTGACAGTATCAGTTTGTATTCATTGTGGCGGGCCCCATTGATAATACCGGTTGCGGGTTTGTCGTTCGCCTGCAAATTGTGGTTGGTATTGGCGACCTCTGGTTGTACGACTTAGAGGCTGGCCGCGTCCGCGGCCTCGTCCTAAAAACCGTGTGGGAGTAAGGGCTGTGGTCTGTTTGTGGCTCCTGATGTGCTTGGGCCGTCGCCTAAATCGGAATCTTTAATTGATGTATTAGAGGAGTCTGAGAAAAGTGATTCTTTGGTTATTGCAATATCGACCCCAGTTACGTGTTCTTGGTGGGATGTATGGGGTGTTATAGAATTCGTCGCAGAGGTATGGGTAAGTTTGTTCCACCTTATAGTATTTAATGTCTTTTTGGATCTTAGTGATCTTTTTGTTCAATTCGAATGTGTTAAAGGTAGACATAGTGGTATTGATCCTTTCCAAGAGAGGCTTTGCATCCGTGATTAAAGGGTCTGCCAGAATCAATTTTTCTAGTTCTGCAATTTCTTCGAGTTCCCTGCGACTGTGTTCGATTGCTGTGTCGATTCCTAGGACCATCCAGTGACGGGAGCAGGTTGTCGCTAGATGACTGAAGCCAGTTCTGAATTTGGGGTCCTGTGTGAAGATGGCGGGTGTATTGCGGATTTGCAAGCCAATAGGGATGACGCCGGATCTCAAGTACTCCGTGAGCATGCGGGCATGAAGTTCTGTCCTTATCTGCTTTTTCTTCAGTTTCTCAAGTTTGTCCAATAGTACATGAGAGGAACTAGGGGTAGTGGTCGAGGTAAGAAGAATGGAAGGCCCAGAAAGGAGGGATGGGCCAACCATCAAAGATTGAATGTATTCTTCAGAGTAAGATAAAGTCTCCTTAGACATCCTATGTGTCCTAAGAGTGACACAAGGGAAAGATCTATAAAGTAGATCAAAAGGTGAGCACCTAAAAGGTACAGACTCTCGCAGCTCAGCAGCTGCTCACAATCTAGTAAACTACTACAGGAGTGTGACCCATAAACCACGCTGGGATCTGGGTAGAAGGGTAGAATAAACAAACAATATCCCAACAGGTGTTATTATAGAGACGATTAGGCATGTATGCTACAAGCATTACTAGTACGGAAATAAGGAGACCTAAATCATTTTAGTTGATGTTCATTTGCATTATATAATTTAACAAAGAAGGGGAATACAGTTATAGCAGCACTAACCAACTATACAAGTGAAGTATGAAGTGCTATCCTTAAAATCATTGACTTGTAATTTGAATCACCCTTGAGCCACATTGTCCGTCTAAACTCACTGTAAATATTCTGAGCACTCTCACACTTTGCGCCATTCACGCTGTCCACAATTGTCTCTTGCGTCGCCACTTATGTAACTTGCACATACCGAACACCAAGTGGAATTCGGTTCGTTTTTGATTCATTTTGTACAGTGCTGCTATAACTGTATTCCCCTTCTTTGTTAAATTATATAATGCAAATGAACATCAACTAAAATGATTTAAGTCTTCGTATTTCCGTACTAGTAATGCTTGTAGCATACATGCATAATCGTCTCTATAATAACACCTGTTGGGATATTGTTTGTTTATTCTACCCTTCTACCCAGATACCAGCGTGGTTTATGGGTCACACTCCTTTAGTAGTTTACTAGCCTGTGTCTATGAGGGCACTCACGGGGGAACCAGCCACTGTGATGGTACACATGGGTGGTGCCCAGCGCCTTGTGCCTTCTTGACCAACGAATGACACAAAGAACACATCATCATCTTCTGCTCCGAGTCCAAACCCTGGCGGGGTGGTGACCGTCTGATCCAGAGTCTTCGAGCGTCATCTGCCTCACCGCTGCCGTCAGTCCACGCTGGCTTGGGGCGTTTGTCCTTCCTCTGCCGCTTCTACAGACCTTCGCGAAGTGGTTGAGTTTTCCACATTGAGAGCAGGTCTTCCCCTTTGCAAAACACTGCCCTACTGGAGGGTGATCCAATCTACAATTCCCACACGTGCATCTTTGGGGCTGTCTCGTGGGCCCTCTTGACGATGCAGGTCGTCTCTGAATAGCGTCCACTCTCTCCTCCCCGACTACAGGGGGTCATGGCAGTGCAGTCTGCGGCGTGGGCTGGTTGAGAGCCGCCTCCATCCTGTCCGCTCGAGAGTTGGAAAGCGCTTGTTTGAGCTTGAAGAGCTCAAAGTCAGGGTTTATTTGGGGGTCAAAGTGCCTGTTTAAGGTCGCAACCGCTCCGTTGTAATCGGCATCTGGCCCCGTGTTGGGCAATGTCTCAAACAAGTCATACAGCTCACCCCCTCCGTAGCTCATGAGAAGCGACCTCTTCACTCTTCAGTCGGTCTCCCGCACACCCACGAAGTAATGGTCAAGGCGGACGATCCAGGACTTTCAGCGTGCAGCAGCGGTGGCAGGTTCTGAGATTTCACTCAATGGTGGCAGGAGGCAGCCATGGCCTGGCCAGGCCGAGAGTGATCCGGTACAGCTGCCAGCTGCAGAGCCAGCGGCTGTGTCGCAGGAGCGTTGCCTGCCCCGCATCAGGCGCATTAATCACTGGGAATTTACACGCACTGCTGACTCCTTGGGGCGCGAGCTACAGAGCAGGTTATTGGGCGTGGGGCACTGTTCCGCAGGTATCCGGGCGTCTCTCCAATCACTGCCAGTGGTGGTGCGTGTTGATGGATGCCAGCCAACGTTAAGTGGTGAGGGTGCTGGCCTGCTTGCAGCTCCAGCGATGTGTGCAATGTTCTGAACACACCGCAGGCGCAGAGGCTGGGTGTGGGGCACTGATGTGTAGAGGAGCCAGTTGTCCTTTGAGAGGAGCAGGTGCCAGCAGGCGGCAACTTACCAGTGCCGTGGAGCGCCGTCAGAGCAACCTTCAGGTGGAGGGCAGGTGAGGGGCACTCGCGCGTGCAAGCGCTCAGCAGCTGCCCCGTGCACACATAGGATGAGAGGCCAGGAGGGAGCAAACCTGAGCATGGAGGCGCTGCTGCAGGCTTCAGTCTCCCATGTCCCTCCGCATGCGCGAGGAGCGACTCTTCAACCTGCCAGCCGTGAGCTCAACCACGTGGTTGTGGGAGCACTGTGCGTGGCTGGGCCTCGATTGCGCTGGGCTTGTGCTCCACCACAGGGACGTGGGAGCGGCGTGTCTGGCACGCGCGCAGACAGACGGAGCGCAGGATTGGCCTCACCTCTGTTGTGTGGCGTTTTAGGCTCGGAGTGAATTTTCCTGATTCATGCCCTTATATAGATACAATTCACATTGCCCTTATATAGGCATAAAAATCAAGCCCTCATTTAGGCATAGCCGATGCTACCTAAATACAGCTACTTCCACCCGTACCAAACGTCACAACGATTTCTTGGAAAACCAGCTAAAGCCGTTAGGTACTTCCCCTTGCTTGAATATTTATTTCTCCAACTATTCCTTAGGGGTTCATTCATGACGTTCATATGCCTGACTTTAAGTCAAAATATGGCATTCTTAAACACCTTCAAGGTATAAATATACCTTCACTTGCTAAGGCAAACTACGGTGGTTCGGAGGCGATCGACAGCCTACTTGCCTGACGCAGCTCGCTACAGCAAGTGCCGAAGGAAGCCGACTCTCCAGCTGACGCACTGATCAGGAAGCTGCTTTTCTCCTGCCGAGAATTCAGCTCCAGTGTTTCCGGCTCCCCTTGAGGGGTGTTGGGAAATCGAGTCCCGAGACAGAGATACCAGACCTCCTTCATTCTAAGGTATGAAGTTGATTAGGACCTAGAGAAACCTTTGGTAGATTCTTGGCAAAAACTAAACCTATGCTAAACAAACACTTACTTCTTCCCTCGTACTAGACTTAGGTTAGGTACATTGGGGTAGGCGTATTTAAGAAGCACCAGTTGAGTATTTTTAGTCTATGTTATTTATGTATGCATTTTAATACGTTTAGAAACCATACAATGCTCTTACAGTATTATTTCATATTACTGTTTACGCTGTACGCATTATACTTTGTAGTCTGCATAACGATTGTAGTAGTTCACCTCTCTTGCATGAGAAGGAAGACTGTTCAATAAACCTAAAATGCCCGTCTCTCTATTTTTCTGCAACTCGGTAGAAACGAAGCATTCACGATTGACTTATCTATTGTTTCCGCGACTCTGAGAGATATATTCTTATTCTTGGGAAACAAAGTTGTCATGTTTATGCGGTTGTCAGAAACTAATCCCTTCTTGTGTATTCGAGAAAGTTTCTATTAACCTCTTAGTTAGCTGGCTCACACACACAATTAAGTTTAGTATATTCGATAGAGACCTAGTTGACCTCAGTCCTACGTCAAATGTATAGGATATATTATTCCAATGCGCATAGCCTATTGGGAATATAGGAACTACACTACACCTCATGGTGGATGTCTCCGGCGCCTCCAGTCTTCACCCTTTTCAAAGCCAGGCGTCGGGGCAGGCCACTAGGCACCCAGGCAGTGTTTGGGTGGGCAACTGCTTCAGAGGCGCGCGACGGCGTATACTCCTCCGGTGGGAGGCAGCAAGGGGCGGGGTGGGCACCCATAGGCTGGATCACGTCGACCGGCATGCAAGCGACACACACCCGCGGGATCCTTTTTGGCGGCAGCCAGCCACGACCACCAGCACCAGGAAGGGTTCAGGTCAGTGGGGCAAGACCGAGGCGTGGGTGGGACCCACCTCGTCGCCAATGTGGCATCCAGGCCTAGCTGGACGCATGCGGCACGGAGGCTAGGCCTCAGGCGTGGCTATGCAGCAATAAGGGACACAGTTCTGGGTACTGGGCTAAAACCCCAAGCGGTCTTACGCCCCTTTATTTAACCCCCTCGGGCGAGCCCGCCCTCAGGGTGCATGCATATGTGCGTTGCATGAACGGGCCGGGTGGCACCGTCACTACAGGGGGGACTGGCCAAGGTGCAGGCAGTATGCAAGTGACATTATGACGCATGCCTACACAGCACATGACGTCACGACACATGATATCTCACATGGCATCACAGGAAGTGACCTCACTGGAAGACTCTGCATTAGGATAAGTGGCGCTATAAAATAAAATAGTGCTATTTATTCGTTCAAAAACATCTTTATTTGATTCATAGAATCATAAAAGAACAAACAATACTTTAGTTGCATCATATAAAACTAATACATTGGTCCTCAAAAAATCTAAAAAAAGAACCCTGGGTGGATTTGCGGATCGTTACAGTTACACAAGTATGTAGTTCTTTACTAAAGTGCAAAGAGACATATTCATCAAAGTCAGCATGCAGTACACAATTAAAATGATAAAGTGATCAGGTGCCATGTTACAATTTCACAGATAGTACTTGATCCCCTTAATCATTAATCGTAAAATCAATTGAATGTATAAAAATCTACTTTCATCGAGTACTTCAATATGAAGTGCGAAGTGCAAAATACAATAAAATGTTCAACAAATTATTCCTACAGTACACAACTAATATGCTAAGGTGCTCTGGTGCGAGTGGATGATTAAAACTTTAATCCTTTCTTCATTCTCATAAAATTGATGGCCAGTAGAAATCTACTAATGCCAAATACAATAAGCTGTGTATTATCGGGTTTTAGGATACGTAGCATATCATTGTACTTCCTAACGCCCAATTTCCTGCCCAACGGTTTTATCCACTTTCTTCTGGCATTAAAGTAAGTAGGGCAGAAAAATAGGACGTGTTCTACATCCTCCTGTTTACCCAGGTGACACATTTTACACATGCTGTCTTCCCCCCACTTCTGTAGCTTTTCCCATTGAGATGTAAAGGATATAACTCGGAGAATACAGTACCTGAATTTCAGGTAGAGTATCTTCGTAAGTTGGGGTTCTATTTGATCTAAGAATAATTCAAAACGGGGAGTTGGCTTAAACAGTAAAAATTCAGTTGTAAGTGAACCAGATCCACAATTTAAGGTGACTTTGTGCATAATAAAATTCCAAAAGACATTATTAATTTCCGTTTTTGATTCAGCAGTCAGCATGGTAGGGTGATTCCAAAATTTGCTTAGGCCCAGATCTAAAAGCCATTTACGAACATTAGCCAACCAGGGGAATGTGACATGAGTGTCTAATGCAAGTAATTCACCCAATGCCTACCTATAGGTGGAAAGTTCATCAGTAACCCATATCCTTATCCAATATGACAATGTCATCCAAACTGCCCTATTCTCAATGCGTTTTAATCCCAGGTCATACATGTAAGGAATCACCGGTGCATTTTGGGGGAGGGGGACCATCGCCCTTAAAGCCCTGTTTTCTCCCACAATTAGGGCAGAAAGTTGTTCCCCACCCCACAACTCAGAGCCATACAGAGCGGCAGTTTGGGCCCTGGATTTATACACCTCCAATGCAGGTGTAATAGCCTTTGTTCCAGTAGCATGGAGTTTTTTCAAGATGGGTACTGTATTTTGCATTAAAATAGTTCTGGATTTTTTTATATGTGGGTGCCATGAAAGTTTAGAATCTATAGTAACCCCCCAAATAAACGGAAGTATGGACCCTCTAAAATTGCACCATTCAGCATTATATTATTCTTCAAACTTTTGTGGGGCCTGATAGACATGTATTTTGTTTTCACAGGATTTATTTCCAAACATTTTAATTTGCAGTACACATCAAGTTTATTCAATAGGTTTTGCAATCCCCTGGGTGTCTGTGAGAGCAAAATAGTGTCATCTGCAAATGTCACATATGTGGGTTCCTCAAAACTTTGGGAAATCGTAATTTGCCTTTTGTAGGAACTCAACCATGTCGTTGACATAGAGGAGAAAGAAGGTGGGCGCCAGGACACACCCCTCGCGCACCCCTCTCTTGACTGGTATTTCTTCTGTGAGCTCCCCACCTTTCCCCCAGCGCACCTTTGCGAAGTTATCTTCGTGGAGTCTAATGAGTTGGACCAATATATTTTTGGGAACCCCTTGTTTCAAAAGATTTACCCACAAAAGATCTCTTGGAATTGAGTCAAATGCAGCCTTTAAATCAATAAAGGCCACATACAGATTGCCTGATCTTAGTTTGGTATATTTCCAGGCAATGGTTTGTAACCTAAATACCTGGTCTATAGTGCTGGTTCTTTTTCTGAACCCAGCCTGGCACGGAGAAAGTATTTCATTTTCGATTAGCCATTCATTTAACTTGTCCAATATCTGTTTGGAATAGACCTTGTGGGTAATATCTATCAAACTGATAGGTCTATAATTCGCAGGATCATCCCTGCTGCACTTTTTGTATATTGGGACGATCTCCGCACCCTTCCATGACGAGGGGATAGGCTGTCCTCTGTTTATTGCATTACATAATAAGTTGAGGTATGGTGCCCATACCACGGGGGCATGTCTAAAGAGGTCACCAGGAATTTTATCTGGGCCAGGAACTTTAGACAACTTAATAGCAGCTATAGCCTGCTTAGTGTCTGCAATACTAAAATGTAGTGGTTCGATCTCAGTCTTTAATGGTGCGTGCATAAGTGGTCACTAGGTGATAATCCCGGACATGCATATAAATGTGCAAAGTGTCTAAACCATGTCTTAGGATCTGAGTTGTAATCCTGAGCCGGTTTGCTGATCTTATTGCCACTTGCAATGATCCGCCAAAATAAAGTTTGGTCTCCTGTCTTTACAGCAGCTAGCAGATCTTCCCAGCTGGAATCCTCCCAGTTTCTGCGTGCTACTTTTAATACCTGGTTGTAAAGTTTCCTTTCTTGCCTGATTATTTCAAGCTCTTTCAACCTTAGGGCCTTAGTTAAACTCTTTTTGCTTCTCTACAATCTTCATTAAACCAAGGATTAGACAATGACATGTTGTTGCTGTTAGAGCTTTTCCCTCTCCCTGCTTTAGTGAGGTAAGGTTTTATATTTTCTACTAATATTGAATGGATTTGAGTAATTAATATAGCCTTATAGCCCGCCGTAGAGGGCTATACGGCTATTAAAAGGCCCTCTCCAGCGTTAAAGGCCCCGAGCCGAAGGCGAGGGCCTTTAACAAGGGAGAGGGACTTTAATAGCGGTATAACCCATCTACGAAGGGCTATAAGGCTATTAGAACATTCTGTCCCTAGAGGACAGAATGTTCTAACAAAAAGAACAAAGCCTTTTGGGAGCGTGGGGGGATTGGAATCTCCTCAGGCTCCCTGAACCCTTTGTTCACAGCCAGAGCTGTGAACAAAGAGACATTGGAATGTTGGAGCTCCAGGCTTAAACCAGCCATTATAAGCCCAGAGCACTCCATTGTTTTCAATGGAGCTCCCAACATTCCAATGTTCTAATATGGGATTCAAATTCTCATTTAAAAAGAAGAAAGATAAAAGATCACTAAAAGTATTAGAGATAGAAGTGAGGGGTTCAAGTTTTCCTAGTATGGATGGCCATTTGACTGCCCTTCTATTATTACACATTATGGGCTGTAGGTCCTCCAAATCTAGTCTAGGTAGGTTCTGGAAATATTTCCCTTCAAGAACTAAGCACAGAGGGAAGTGATCACTTTCCCTCCTGGTCTCTACTACTCTAAAATCAGTCATGTATGCCCAGTATGCAACACTTATCATAATATAATTTATACATGAGGATGATTGGCCCCTTGATTGGCCCCTTGAGAATGTATTTGCACGTGCAAAGTCAGAAGGGCATCTTCCGTTGCAGGACCGTAATCCTTTTTCTATCGTAAAATCAAGGATCTGTAGTGCAGAAACAGTGCACCCCATGGATCTTTTTGTTCTGCCCAATGACAAATCTTCCTCATCAAATATAGTTTCCATGCACGTTAGTGGTTCATAGCAACAGTTAAAATCACCACCGATTATAATGAGGCTATTGGGTGCAGTTGAATCAATAATTCCTTCCAGCTGTATAATTAGTGGTGATTCTTTGGAGCGATCTCTTGGTCTTATATATATGTTGAATTGAGAAATCCTAGTTTTATGTGGGGAGATTTAAGCTTAATCCCTGGATGTCGTCTGAGCCTGTAGGTAAAATTTCAATCACAGCATTTACGTGATTTTTAACCCATATTAGGAGTCCACCTGAGGGTCTTCCTCTCTTCGGTTGTTCAGCCTCTATACTAAATGTTCTGTAACCCACCTTATATAGTGGTTCCAACACCCAGGTCTCCTGAAAAAGACAGAGATCATAGTTGTCTATATAGTCCTGCCAGTCAGGGTTCCTGGAGTTTTTTTTTGTAAGTCCAGCTATATTCCTGGACAAAATTATGACTGCATTTGTTTTGGAGACACTACTCTCTGAAATAATGACCCCTCCAGCCTGGGATTTGTTAGTTCCTTGGTTTGCATTAGGACTAAGCCCTGTGGAAGGTGCTGCATTACTGTTTTGCCTATCCAATGCAGCTAGATCCTGGTCCCCAGATAGATGATACTGTGTCCCGGATTTTATCAAAATCTGATTGTTGCACAGGTTCAGTCAATCCACTGCTTCAAGATTGTTTTGGGCCATCAGAGAATTCCGGGGAGTACCAGCGTTGGTTTGGGCCATCAAGGAATTTGGGTAAGCACCACTACTAGATATACCAGTTTTATTTTGTCTAATACAGATTAGTGTGTCAAAAAAGGAATGGGTTCTTAAATTCAAAGTGATTAAGTTACCAGCTATAGTTTTTGAGTAAAACATTAGCCTGACATCATCTACATCCCCTTCCCCCTGTTGTAGCCGTACAGCACTCTTTATGTTAGTTCTGATCACCGAAAGACATTGTCGTTTGGTTCTTATCCAATGTATAACCTTGTTAACCATGGAGTCCTCATCCTCCCTGGTACCTGGTTTTAGTGTTAGGACATTAGTAAGAATAACATTATAGGGTGTGATACCCCCATGTGCCCACTGGGGGGGTTCCCTGCATGGTTCCCGTGCTTCATCTCTCTGGCTATTTATATTGTTACGAGCAGCCCGTCCCGACGTTGTCCGGGAGCAACAGGCTTCCCCGACCACCGCCCGCCCCGACATTGTCCAGCAGCCCGGCCCCCGCCCGGCCCGTCTCCCGCCTGCCCCGACATGGGTCTCCTTACCTCAGCCGCCACGCCTCCCGCTTGTCCGCTGCTGATATACTGCTTTAAATATGTCTGTTCTTCTTTGCAGAGGTGTACAGCTGACCTATCCGTTCTACAGAGTGTACATTGGCTGGGAAAGCTTACATCATAGCTAATGTTTTTGACCTAGAGGTGTGTTAATGATTGCTGTTTCACCATAAAAACACGGGATCATTCTCTTTTCTCCTGCAGCCCGGGCCCCCGCCCAGCCCGTCCCCCGCCTGCCCCGACATGGGTCCCCTTACCTCAGCCGCCGCTCCTCCCGCCTGTCCGCTGGTCGCACCGCCGCTGGCCTGTCCGCTGCTCCTCACGTCAGCGCTCCTCCCCCACGCCATGTCCGCCGCTCCTCCCCGCGCTCCTGACGTGAGCACGCACGTCGCGGCCGGCGCTACTTCGGAGGGACTACTTTTTTTTTACTGTAAATTTTTTAAATAACGTTTTTTTTTGTAATTTATATAGCCTATAACCATCTACACACCCTAACGATTCCAACTGTGTATCGGGTGTGTGGATTGGCGCTGTGGTTCCCGAGTTTACCCGCCTCAAAGGCTGAAAGTTCTTCCTTTATAATAGTAGTATAGATAGATAGATATAGATTTGTGAAATTATTTGTGTAAATACTGGGACAGACCATCCCATCTGACATTCTTACAGCTCCTGCACTTATATATAGGGACAGTAAGAAAACATGCATCTTTTAAGTATCTGTGAAGAGATAACAAGCTGTGTGCTTTTGTTTCCTCTCCTGTGCATTTGCATTTAAGTGAGAGGTTCCAGGATGCCTCCCGTCCGATAATCGATCAAAAGGAGGCCTGATGGCCCCTTAACTTCTGCCTTTATTTTTGGCACAGCTGACGGTGTAAAACAACAACAAAAAGCCCCCTAACTACTTGCACGTTGCTGCCGAGAATTAAAAGCAGACAACGTGTAGGAGCTGCTGAACGTGTTCCAGTGTCTGAAAATGACACTTGGACAAGTTCAACATATTTCTGTGGGGCCCAACTTCTTGGTAGGGAGAACGGCGTCCACTCTTTGAAAATAGTGGGTGGACGTTGTGTACCCCAGACTCATGCCCTGGGATTGAAACTTTGCGGCCAGAGTGGGGTGAAGCGATGACGTTGCGGACAGTGAGTGGCTGGGGAGCGGGCCACCCTGTTGGACATCCTTACTTGTGCTCGGCATCTCGTCCTCCCCTGGACACCCCACTTGCTTACCGGTGACTGGCTGGTCCTTGGGTGGGCTGTGAAGGCCACCTCTTGAACTGCATCAGTCAGGCGGCGCAGTAGAGTGTGCCCAGTTGCTGCCCGGCGGGCGGCGTAGAGGTAGCTGGTCCCGCTCTCAGAAATCTCAGGTCGAGCGGAAGGGTTGATGTGGAGGGTTCCGGCTCGGCTCCAGCAGACACTGCCTCCCCCTGACTTCGCCAACTGCCACTGAGAACCTTTCGAATACTCAATACAATTGCGCACCCACAACACTTGGGTGAGTCCCCGTGGGCACAATCAAGACCAAACACTGGCTTTAATATGATATTAGAACGATCTTCAAAAGAAATAATCAAGCCAAATGAATGGTTTAAATTCCACAGTTATATTTTGAATGTTACATGGATTTTAATTTTTAATCCATGGCGAACTCCTGGCAATCATCAGTCAATGATGGTGGTCTTTGAACAATAAACGATAATCAGGTGTGGTTTATGCGTTCCAATGCATTTTGGGCACAACGCCCTTCATCAGGAAACAATGCTACAAGGCAAAAGTAAAATACAATCAGGAAACCATCCTAAAAATATAAGCATATTTTTAAGTGAAGATTAGCAATGTGTGACATGCCTACGTCAGTGTTGGGTCCTGATTGTGCCCTGGGGGACTCACCCAAGTGTTGTGGGTGCGCAATTGTATTGAGCATTGATTCCGCGCTCTGGACACGAGAGCGTTACCCCAGGAGCACATCCGAATCTATAATATCATTTACAGCATTGTTTAACACCGAGGTTGTGCGCGTACATGCATTTATTTGAACCTTCCGAAAACACCCATGATCTTCCATTCTGCTGAGATGGACGTGGGTTCTTCCTCTCACCTTTCCACAACACCATGTCTCAACTGTTACATATTTTCTCACCTTGCATTTATTTTTATTGTGGGATGCTGGCCAGATGAATCTGACTGTGATGCTGGCTGACATTGCCTCCTCCTTGGGGGGTGGGGGGCATAATGATTGCGGCCCTGTCTTGGCCCTCCAGGTTGCTTCTGCTGTGTTCCTCACTGCAACGCCAGTTGCATATGTTGAAATGCATTGAAATACGTTCTCAGATACTAGACCCACACACGTGGGCGCTTATAGGTCACAGAATTTCCCCCCTAGTTTTTGCTGTTAAGGGTAGTTTGTTTAGGGTGACAGATGCTTTCTGGGGTGAAATGTGCGGTGTTGGGGCAGGAAGTGAGTTAGCTAAGCACACAGGTCTGTTTTTTTCTTTTTACTGTCTTGTCTTAACAATGTTCTTTCTTTTTAGGTTGTTCAAAGCAAGCACACACACATTACTACCGTTATAAATTCATAGGGCGTGGCACTGTGGGGTCCCAAGTTATCACGTCTGACCTTGCCTTTCGGCAGGGTTCGCCTCCTGCTTACTGTCTATGTCATGAACCCCCCCTAAACTGACAGTTTTCTCCTGGAATGTGAATGGCCTGCTGGACAGGATTAAACGTTCTTCAGTATTACGGTATATCAAGCCACACAGGCCAGGGGTCGTCTTCTTTCAGGAGATCCATTTGTGAGGCATGAGCTGCCCCATCTTGGGCCGGTTCGGCTATGATACGGTTTACCATTCAGGCTTTACGAGTGGCTCTAAAGAAGTTGCCACACTGCTGCACAAATCCCTCCCCCTGGCAGTCATGGCAGAGCATACAGACACCCAGGGATGTTATGTGGGTATTGAGGGCATCCTGGAATCAAAGTAATACAACTTTGTGCCCTGTTATGTCCCTCCTACCCTGCTGCAGCCCTCTTTGCAGTCACAGCAATCCTTCCTCCTGACTCTCTCTCTGGGCTTTACTGTGTTTGGGAGAGACTTTAATGCAGTCCCCAATCCTGATCTGATGCCTCAACTGCCCCTTACCCTGGTAGGCGTTCCCGGTCGACCTCTCTGTCCTCTTGGACTGATTCACTGGCCTCCGCAATGTATGGCGCTTATGTTTGGGCTGGACTGTTCCCATGAGGCACAGGGTCAAGGCTGATTTGCATATGGCCATGTCTGAACTGGGGTGGCTTGGTGAGCAAAATAACGATGGATTAAACCCAGATCTGTGACTGGGGGTGAATGTTTTGCCATTGTGCAACATTCCGTCCATCATTTTGTGTGTTTTGCTCCTGGCATCCTACCCAGCGTACTTACACTTGCCACTCAGCGGCACGCACAGCAGAATCTCGCATAGATGTTCTGTGGTTGCCGGCGGCAGATCTCTTTTCGGTCCAATCGGTGTGCATTCTCTCACTGGGATTTTCCAATCAGGCTCTGCTTTCATCGTCTTGGGGAACCCAGCCCACCGTCCTACAGCCCACCAGAGGTTCAATAATTTCAAAAAGGGGGTGGTGATGGACAGAGTATCTGAGTTAATCAGAACACTCCTACCCAGTCAACAGATCAGGGCTTGATCCATCACCGTTTTTTAGCTCACTGCACCATCCCAGTTCAGAACCTGGCTACATGCAAATTAGTCTGTCCCTGGCCCAGTGCATCATGGGAACAGGGCAGACCAAACTACCAAGCCAATTCTTCACTGGAAAGGAAACAAGCTTCCGGGGACCGGTTTCTGGCATTACAGCCGTCTTCGGCCCGGCTTGCTTGAATCCTGATGGTGCAGTGAGCAAGGGACTCATGTCTGAGCATACCCTTCCACACTTATGGTGGCCAAAATAATTTCAAAAAGGGGGTGGTGATGGACAGAGTATCTGAGTTAATCAGAACACTCCTACCCAGTCAACAGATCAGGGCTTGATCCATCACCGTTTTTTAGCTCACTGCACCATCCCAGTTCAGAACCTGGCTACATGCAAATTAGTCTGTCCCTGGCCCAGTGCATCATGGGAACAGGGCAGACCAAACTATCAAGCCAATTCTTCACTGGAAAGGAAACAAGCTTCCGGGGACCGGTTTCTGGCATTACGGACGTCTTCGGCCCGGCTTGCTTGAATCCTGATGGTGCAGTGAGCAAGGGACTCATGTCTGAGCATACCCTTCCACACTTATGGTGGCCAAAATAATTTCAAAAAGGGGGTGGTGATGGACAGAGTATCTGAGTTAATCAGAACACTCCTACCCAGTCAACAGATCAGGGCTTGATCCATCACCGTTTTTTTAGCTCACTGCACCATCCCAGTTCAGAACCTGGCTACATGCAAATTAGGTTGGTGCAGTGAGCTAAAAAACGGTGATGGATCAAGCCCTGATCTTTTTACTGGGTAGGAGTGTTCTGCTTAATTCAGATACTCTGTCCATCACCACCCCCCTTTTTGAATCGTTTTGGCCACCGTAAGTGTGGAAGGGTATGCTCAGATGTGAGTCCCTTGCTCACTGCACCATCAGGATTCAAGCAAGCCGGGCCGAAGACGGCTGTAATGCCAGAAACCGGTCCCCGGAAGCTTGTTTCCTTTCCAGTAAAGAATTGGCTTGGTAGTTTGGTCTGCCCTGTTCCCATAATGCACTGGGCCAGGGTCAGACTAATTTGCATGTAGCCAGGTTCTGAACTGGGATGGTGCAGTGAGCTAAAAAAAACGGTGATGGATCAAGCCCTGATCTTTTGACTGGGTAGGAGTGTTCTGCTTAATTCAGATACTCTGTCCATCACCACCCCCCTTTTTGAATCGTTTTGGCCACCATAAATGTGGAAGGGTATGCTCAGATGTGAGTCCCTTGCTCACTGCACCATCAGGATTCAAGCAAGCCGGGCCGAAGACGGCTGTAATGCCAGAAACCGGTCCCCGGAAGCTTGTTTCCTTTCCAGTAAAGAATTGGCTTGGTAGTTTGGTCTGCCCTGTTCCCATAATGCACTGGGCCAGGGTCAGACTAATTTGCATGTAGCCAGGTTCTGAACTGGGATGGTGCAGTGAGCTAAAAAACGGTGATGGATCAAGCCCTAATCTTTTGACTGGGTAGGAGTGTTCTGCTTAATTCAGATACTCTGTCCATCACCACCCCCCTTTTTGAATCGTTTTGGCCACCATAAGTGTGGAAGGGTATGCTCAGATGTGAGTCCCTTGCTCACTGCACCATCAGGATTCAAGCAAGCCGGGCCGAAGACGGCTGTAATGCCAGAAACCGGTCCCCGGAAGCTTGTTTCCTTTCCAGTAAAGAATTGGCTTGGTAGTTTGGTCTGCCCTGTTCCCATGATGCACTGGGCCAGGGTCAGACTAATTTGCATGTAGCCAGGTTCTGAACTGGGATGGTGCAGTGAGCTAAAAAACGGTGATGGATCAAGCCCTGATCTTTTGACTGGGTAGGAGTGTTCTGCTTAATTCAGATACTCTGTCCATCACCACCCCCCTTTTTGAATCACCAGAGGTTCAATGCCTGGCCTCTACAAAACACTCAGTGTACTGCATTTGTCGAGGAGGAGCTGAAGGAGTTCTTTACGCCTAATGTAGGTTCAGTTTAATCAGCAGCGATGCTCTGGGCATCCAGTAAGCCTTCCTTAAGAGGCTGTCTTAAAAGCTATGTTCATCAGGCTGAGGCGCACCATATGGAACGGCAGACTGACCTCGAAGGTCAAATATTGAGCCTAGAAGCCACCTTGCATCGTCGGGATGCTGAGACTACTCGTCATCTCCTGGCCATAGCCCGTATTGTGACAGGTTTCCCTTGAAGAGGACAAACAGTGTTGGTTGGCCTCCAAGCACAGGATGTATTCGCATGGTGATAAGTGGAGTAAATTACTGTATTGGCTGACGATGCATGGGTTTTCCGAAAAGGTGGTCCTGGCGATTCGGAATTCCTTGGGTGGTCTCTGGGATGAACTCCCAGCTATCGCCCAGGCGTTTGCAGATTTGTGCCAGGGGTTATACCCACGGTTTCCCCTGCTGCCCGCAGAGGTCACAAACCCACTTCTGGATAGCATACCTGCTGCCATCTATAAGCACTGCCTTGGCCCGAGCATTGGACCAGGACCTTACACTAGAGAAAGTGAATTCTGCAGTGTCTGGACTACAAGCTGGGAAGACGGCTGACACCGATGGGTATTCAATTGAGTATTGCAAACAATGCTGTGACATCCTGTGCCCCAATCTTCTGAATTCATATGCAGCTGCACTACAGCAGGGGTCCTTTCCACCAGCCTTAGATAGCGCCACAATTGTGGTCTTGCCTAAAGATTTCCTTCATTAACATCGACATCAAGATTTACGCGAAAGTGCTGGCAACATGGTTGGTCTGGGCGTTACCGTATTTGATCCATTTGGATCAGTGTGGATTCATGCCGGGTCACAGATAATGTCATTGTATTAGGAGGGACCATGTGATGCTATCCTGGGAACAGGACATCGAAGGTACCCTGGCCCTCTTATTAGTTGATTTCACCAAGGCTTTTGATACAGTGTAATGGGAGTTTATAGATATGGTCCTTCAGCGGTCCGGAATAGGAGAGGGGTTCTGCCATATGATCCATCTTCTCTATCATGCCCGACGGTTCGGGTCCATGTAAATGGGGTCCTGTCATCTGCGTTTTCTAATGAGTGCGGCACGCGTCAGGGGTGTCCGCTGTCCCCATTGCTCTACGCCTTGGTGATAAAGCTCCTGGCTTGAGTCATACGCGGTGACGCATAGGCCTGGAGGTGGAGGGAGTGGCTTTGAGGATCACATAGCTTTGAATGCGAAACACATCCTACTGTTTCTCAAGGACCCGCAGCATTTGGCCCCCATTGTCTGCCACTTCTTTGGCTGTATGGCGAGGCGTTCGGGTTTCAGCTTATTGAAGGCAAGTCGTGCCTGGCTGAGGTGCAGGGAGACGCTCTGGGGTGGGTTTGGAGTCCTAGTATTCCCATCCGGCACAAGTCTCAAGTATTTAGGGTTTCGCATGTCTCACCTCCCAGATCTGGCATGGGCCCTTCATTTACGGGGGCTGGACCTTATGCTTGACCAAGACTAGGCCTTTCGGCTACCCTGTCGCTGAACCCAATGGAGCGTACCGCCCTATTAAAGATGGTGTGGCTACCGCGTACTTGTATATCCTGGGTAACTATCCATACCAAAAACTACAATTGATGGACAGAATACATTCACCCCAATACAGAGATCTGGGCCTAAATCCATTGTTTTTTGGTCACCATGCCATTTCAGTTTGAACCCAGCCATATACAAATCAGTTTTTTCCCTGTGCCCAATGGGAACAGACCGGCACAAACTGCCAGGCTAAGTCCTCCCTGGACTAGAAACAAACATCCTAGGATCGGTTTCGGGGTTTCAGCCTTCATCAGCTAGGATAGCCTGACTCCAGTGGCATGGAGAGCACGGGACCCACGTCTGGGCATACTCGTCCCACTTGGGGTGACAAGTGCAAAAACAACAATTGATGGACAGCATGCAGAACAATGTCATACAAATCCATCGTTTTTTTGCAAATCAGTCTTGACTGATGAGTGCTGTTAGCCCAAAACCGGTCCTAGGAAGCTTGCTTCCGGTCCAGGGAAGGCATGGCTTGGCAGTTCGGGCTGGACTGTTCCCATGAGGCACAGGGTCAGACTGATTTGCATATGACCATGTCTGAACTGGGGTGGCAGAGTGGGCTAAAGAACGGTGATGGATTAAACCCAGATCTGTTGACTGGGTGTGAGTGTTTGATTGGTTCAGATGCTCCGTCCATCGCCACTCCCTTTTGTAAAGCTTTGTTCGCCCTAAGTTGGCAGGTTATGCTCAGACGTGAGTCCCTTGCTCACTTTGCCACTGGATTCAAGCAAGCCTGGCTGAAGACGGCTGAAATGCCAGAAACCGGTACTAGGAAGCTTGTTTCCGGTCTAGGGAAGGCATGGCAGTTCGGGCTGGACTGTTCCCATGAGGCACAGGGTCAGACTGATTTGCATATGGCCATGTCTGAACTGGGGTGGCAGAGTGGGCTAAAGAACGGTGATGGATTAAACCCAGATCTGTTGACTGGGTGTGAGTGTTTGATTGGTTCAGATGCTCTGTCCATCACCACTCCCTTTTGTACCGCTTTGTTCGCCCTAAGTTGGCAGGGTATGCTCAGACGTGAGTCCCTTGCTCACTTTGCCACTGGATTCAAGCAAGCCTGGCTGAAGACGGCTGAAATGCCAGAAACCGGTCCTAGGAACCTTGTTTCCGGTCTAGGGAAGGCATGGCAGTTCGGGCTGGACTGTTTCCATGATGCACAGGGTCAGACTGATTTGCATATGGCCATGTCTGAACTGGGGTGGCAGAGTGGGCTAAAGAACGGTGATGGATTAAACCCAGATCTGTTGACTGGGTGTGAGTGTTTGATTGGTTCAGATGCTCCGTCCATCACCACCCCCTTTTGTAAAGCTTTGTTCGCCATAAGTTGGCAGGGTATGCTCAGATGTGAGTTCCTTGCTCACTTTGCCACTGGATTCAAGGAAGCCTGGCTGAAGACGGCTGAAATGCCAGAAACAGGTCCTCGGAAGCGTGTTTCCGGTCCAGAGAAGGCATGGCTTGGCAGTTCGGGCTGGGCTGTTCCCATGAGGCACAGGGTCAGACTGATTTGCATATGGCCATGTCTGAACTGGGGTGGCAGAGTGGGCTAAAGAACGGTGATGGATTAAACCCAGATCTGTTGACTGGGTGTGAGTGTTTGATTGGTTCAGATGCTCCGTCCATCGCCACTCCCTTTTGTAAAGCTTTGTTCGCCCTAAGTTGGCAGGTTATGCTCAGACGTGAGTCCCTTGCTCACTTTGCCACTGGATTCAAGCAAGCCTGGCTGAAGACGGCTGAAATGCCAGAAACCGGTACTAGGAAGCTTGTTTCCGGTCTAGGGAAGGCATGGCAGTTCGGGCTGGACTGTTCCCATGAGGCACAGGGTCAGACTGATTTGCATATGGCCATGTCTGAACTGGGGTGGCAGAGTGGGCTAAAGAACGGTGATGGATTAAACCCAGATCTGTTGACTGGGTGTGAGTGTTTGATTGGTTCAGATGCTCTGTCCATCACCACTCCCTTTTGTACCGCTTTGTTCGCCCTAAGTTGGCAGGGTATGCTCAGACGTGAGTCCCTTGCTCACTTTGCCACTGGATTCAAGCAAGCCTGGCTAAAGACGGCTGAAATGCCAGAAACCGGTCCTAGGAACCTTGTTTCCGGTCTAGGGAAGGCATGGCAGTTCGGGCTGGACTGTTTCCATGATGCACAGGGTCAGACTGATTTGCATATGGCCATGTCTGAACTGGGGTGGCAGAGTGGGCTAAAGAACGGTGATGGATTAAACCCAGATCTGTTGACTGGGTGTGAGTGTTTGATTGGTTCAGATGCTCCGTCCATCACCACCCCCTTTTGTAAAGCTTTGTTCGCCATAAGTTGGCAGGGTATGCTCAGATGTGAGTTCCTTGCTCACTTTGCCACTGGATTCAAGGAAGCCTGGCTGAAGACGGCTGAAATGCCAGAAACAGGTCCTAGGAAGCTTGTTTCCGGTCCAGAGAAGGCATGGCTTGGCAGTTCGGGCTGGGCTGTTCCCATGAGGCACAGGGTCAGACTGATTTGCATATGGCCATGTCTGAACTGGGGTGGCAGAGTGGGCTAAAGAACGGTGAAGGATTAAACCCAGATCTGTTGACTGGGTGTGAGTGTTTGATTGGTTCAGATGCTCCGTCCATCACCACCCCCTTTTGTACCGCTTTGTTCGCCATAAGTTGGCAGGGTATGCTCAGAAGTGAGTCCCTTGTTCACTTTGCCACTGGATTCAAGCAAGCCTGGCTGAAGACGGCTGAAATGTCAGAAACCGGTCCTAGGAAGCTTGTTTCCGGTCCAGGGAAGGCATGGCTTGGCAGTTCGGGTTGGACTGTTCCCATGAGGCACAGGGTCAGACTGATTTGCATATGGCCATGTCTGAACTGGGGTGGCAGAGTGAGCTAAAGAACGGTGATGGATTAAACCCATATCTGTTGACTGGGTGTGAGTATTTGATTGGTTCAGATGCTCCGTCCATCACCACCCCCTTTTGTACCTCTTCTATCCTGGGCCGCACCCTGGCACTTACACCCCGTGTTACACTGGTGGGAGTGAGGGAGGAGATTGTGGCCCAAGGGCTAAGCGAACCTTTTTAGGGGTGGCCTGCAAGTGGCACATAGCCCGTGTCAGAAAGGATCAAAAGCCACTGACTGTCAGAAGTTGGCGCAGGGGGATGGACTGGTGCGCCCACCTGGAGAGACTGATTTCTGAGGCTCATGGTTGCCCCCAGAAGCATTACTGAATATGGGGGAAATGGTGTAGCTACTATGAACTGTCGCTTTGACCCTGCAATGCTTTGTACTGTGAAGATCTGGGCTTGCTGTACTAATGTGCATGTACATAGTACTTTCTTGCAGTGTGTCGACGTGTGTCTTGCCACAAAACTTTCTATTAAGTTGGTTATTAAAAAAATTATATATATATCTCTCAACACAAGGGTTGAGCCCTCGATGGGAAGCAGCCACTTAGTCGGAAAATTTGCATCCATTTCTTTAAGGAGCAGATGCAGCAGGAGACGCAATCAGGCACAGTCATCCCCCTTTCCTCTTGCCAAACCGGTTTCGGGATCATCCTCCCTTTCTCACACGAGGTAAATGGTGTATGCACTACAAGACCCAGAAGGCCATTTCATCTGACCACGCCCTTGGAGGCAGGCTCTATTAACTACGAGTGCATACTGCATCATCATTGCCGAGCAGAAGCCGTTGAAGAAGGGATAGACTCCTGAAACCGGTCTGGCTGAATACGAACAGATGGTGACTGTTTTCCCTGTGTCTCCTGTTGCAGCTGCTCCTTAAAGAAATGGACCCAAATTTTACCAATCTTGTGGCTTCTTCTACCGAGGGCTAAAACTCTACGTTGGTATATTTGCGGCTGGAGCCCAGTCGCGGAAGAAAGCCTGCCGCTTGCTGCAGACCCGTGATGGCACCCAATGGTGCGATCAGTGTACGGGGGATTGGTGTCCAGAAGCAGCTGACCACAGACAAGAGGACACCCAGAGCAACATTCTCACCAGCCCACATGGGTTTTAATCATTCATGTATTAACTGCCACAATGATGAACTCACACAAGGTAAATGGTGTATGCACTACAAGACCCAGAAGGCCATTTCATCTGACCACGCCCTTGGAGGCAGGCTCTATTAACTACGAGTGCATACTGCATCATCATTGCCGAGCAGAAGCTATTGGAGAAGGGATAGACTCCCGAAACCGGTCTGGCTGAATACGAACAGATGGTGACTGTTTTCCCTGCGTCTCCTGTTGCAGCTGCTCCTTAAAGAAATGGATCCAAATGTTACCAATCTTGTGGCTTCTTCTACCGAGGGCTAAATATATATATATATATATATATATATATATATATATATATATATATATACACACACACATTCACACACACATTTCCATAAGGTGTACTATATGCCTGAGAGGTTGTGGGAAATGTGCAGGGGAAGTGATCCAAACTATCTGAAATGTGGTGGAAGCACGGGCACATTTATATACACTGTTTGGGATAGTCTAGTTACACAATCATACTGATCCTGAAAATCTGCGACTTGAGGCCATGACTGGTATTCCAATTGGAAAGGATCCAAAACTGTTGATTCTTAATTTACTGTTACAAAAAGACAAGGGAACCCAAAAGGTATGCCATAGGGACATTGGGCAATAACGTATTCTCGAGAACAATGGCCCCTATTTTGGAGGAGGAAATACTGTGGAAGGATGAACATACACTAAATAGGTAGTATGTTTTATGTCCAGCCGGATATAGGTTTATTTATCAGATGTAAGAGCCTTCATAAAATTGATTGAGAACATTAGATTACAAGTGGGCACAGCCGTGACCCACAGAACATAAGACAAACCAACGAACACAGAGATAGCCAAAGGCAAAGTTCACATATGTCTGTAAGCTAGTACTCAGTGAAACAGACCTAGATATGCATTTTAGACACCATTACATTAAACAATATTGCTTATTCATATTGCATATGGTGCGTAAGTGTCGACGACGTTTCGATGCCTCCTAATTAATTGCAGGGCATCATCTTCAGGACAGTTTTATAAGTCATTGTTGTCTAAAATTTAATACAACACTATGCCTAAATCACATTACTGTAAACACATAAGAAGAAAAGGGAAGAAAAATAAATAAAAGGGAAGAAAAATAAATAAAAGGGAAGAAAATAAAACAACCAATAAGTTGCTAGGTATTTATACATGTGATGAGTGACTTAGTGATTAAACAGTCCGCATAAACAGTAATCTGAGGTGGGATTTAATTCAATGGTGAGTCCGATGTCCGGCATGTAGACACTGAGTGGCAGTAAACTAAGCATGTGGCGAACATGCGAGACTAAGTACATGCGTCTTAAGGTGTGGTATCAGATAAGTGCAGTGATGGTTCCATGCACTAATAACAGTCGCACAGTGTGTTTGCCAGAATAACAGTGTCTAGAGGAGGGCAGACGGCACATGGATCGTGATCAACATGCGATAATAATCACTGTTCTTACGCGTCTATGGATTGTAGCCTCAGGAGAGAGCCCGAGGACTCTTCGTAACATATGGCTGCTGGTGTGATTGAACCACGGGGGCACAGCGTATCGCGGCGGAAAAGGATCTCCGCGCTGCGGGTGAAAAATCGGCACTAGGTTAGCGTGGGAAGCCTGCTAGATCAGACTCGGTGAAGGGGTGAAAAAAGTATAAGGAGATAATTACCAGGTGGGATTAAAGAATTAAAATCGGGAAAATGTCTTCCGATATTTTGGGTTTTGCACGGTCGCACAATCTAGAGGGAGAAAAGGTAAAAAATCCAAATGGAGTTTCCGGTGCTTTGTAAGGTGAAGTGGGACCGAATAGGGCGTCAAAAAGTGCACTTACTAGAATCGAGGAAACAGGAGCTCAATGGCTCGTCCGTCTGCTTGATGGCAAGAGGTGACGGCGAGGAGGTCGGCGTGCTCGTGATTAAGGCAGCGGGGCAATAGAAAGCAAGGGCGGACTGTCAGGGAAGGAAAAGCACGATGGCGGACATCTTGGAAAGGTGTAGGAAGTGAGGGGACAGTGAAACTATTGACGGCGCAGGTGACTTGAAGGGAACATTAGTACATAATCAAAAGAGAGGTACATTACGGGCAGATTTCATAGGTTGTGATAAACCAGTCACTGTGACTGGAATATTCAGTCTATAGCAAGGAGGTCCAGTCCTCAATGCGGTTCAGTCCATTTCGAATACTGTTAGTCTTTAGAATCCAGTGCAGTTCTTCCTTATTAAGTAGCAGAGAAATATCTGCGCCCCTGGGGGGGGTTATCATTGAGATAATAGTCGAAGCCAGATCATTTTCACTGTGTCCATTTTCACTGAAGTGATCCGCAAGTGGGGCATTGGGTGTTTTACAGCGGATTCTGCTCCGATGTTGTCCAATCTGGAGTTTTATCTTCTGACTTGTTTGACCTATATAGATCAGCATGCAAGGACAGAAAATTGCATAGACCACATTTGACGAATTACAGTTCGAAAAATATTTCCTGTCAAATTTGTTATCAGCATATTCAAAACTTTTTCCTTCTATAGTATAGTCACAACATACACAGCTACCGCATTTGGAGTGTCCTGTAAGGGTGGGAAGACCCCAAGCATCATTCAGTGGGGTTTTGGGGGCTTGATGGGGAAGGGATGCTCGTACTAAGTGATCCTTTATGTTTTTCGCTCTTTTGAAAGCGAACATTGGGCGTTCAAGGTTTAGTGGACCCACGTTCAGAACCGGCCAGTGTTTCAGTACACTTTTTTTGATGGCGTTTGATGCTGGTGAAAAAGTGGTCACACAAATTAGCCTGTCCATAGTTTTTTTGGGTTTAGGTTCAAGAAGGGCCTCTCTGGGGCAGTACCAAGCTCGTTTTAATGAGCGGCGCACAAGTTTATGCGGGTAACCACTGTTTCTGAGTTTATGGCTTAGGATTTTGGCCTCATGGAAGTAGTCCTCTTTGAAATAGCAATTTCTCTTGATGCGTAGGAATTGCGAGAAGGGCAGGGAGTCTCTCAGAGCACGGGGGTGATGACTAGAGTAGGTGAGCAAAGTGTTTCTCTCAGTGGGTTTTCGAGGTAAGCTGGTGGTCAGACGGCCATCTGTATGCTTTATCTCGAGATCTAGGAATGCCAGCGACTCTTTGCTGGTAGATAAAGTATATTTAAGACCCCCACTGTTGTTGTCGAGCCAGTGGTGAAACTGTGTAAGACTGTCAGAGGAATCGGTCCAGAGTAGGAAGATATCATCTATATACCATTTCCACAGTGCAACACTTTGCTCACCTACTCTAGTCATCACCCCCGTGCTCTGAGAGACTCCCTGCCCTTCTCGCAATTCCTACGCAATAATAATATTTTTTGAACTGTAATTCGTCAAATGTGGTCTATGCAATTTTCTGTCCTTGCATGCTGATCTATATAGGTCAAACAAGTCAGAAGATAAAACTCCGGATTGGACAACATCGGAGCAGAATCCGCTGTAAAACACCCAATGCCCCACTTGTGGATCACTTCAGTGAAAATGGACACAGTGAAAATGATCTGGCTTGGACTATTCTCCCAACCAACCCCCCCCTCCCCCAGGGGCGCAGATATTTCTCTGCTACTTAATAAGGAAGAACTGCACTGGATTCTAAAGACTAACAGTATTCGAAATGGACTGAACCGCATTGAGGACTGGACCTCCTTGATAGACTGAATATTCCAGTCACAGTGACTGGCTTATCACAACCTATGAAATCTGCCCGTAATGTACCTCTCTTTTGATTATGTACTAATTTACCCTTCAAGTCACCTGCGCCGTTATGAGCACTCACTTGTTTCTACATTTTATATTCCCTGCGCCGTCTGCACTAATTTTGTACGTCAATAGTTTCACTGTCCCCTCACTTCCTACACCTTTCCAAGATATCCGCCATCGTGCTTTTCCTTCCCTGACAGTCCGCCCTTGCTTTCTATAGCCCCGCTGCCTTAATCACGAGCACGCCGACCTCCTCGCCGTCACCTCTTGCCATCAAGCAGACAGACGAGCCATTGAGCTCCTGTTTCTTCGATTCTAGTAAGTGCACTTTTTGACGCCCTAGTCGGTCCCACTTCACCTTACAAAGCACCGGAAACTCCATTTGGATTTTTTACCTTTTCTCCCTCTAGATTGTGCGACCGTGCAAAACCCAAAATATCGGAAGACATTTTCCCGATTTTAATTCTTTAATCCCACCTGGTAATTATCTCCTTATACTTTTTTCACCCCTTCACCGAGTCGGATCTAGCAGGCTTCCCACGCTAACCTAGTGCCGATTTTTCACCCGCAGCGCGGAGATCCTTTTCCGCCGCGATCCGCTGTGCCCCCGTGGTTCAATCACACCAGCAGCCATATGTTACGAAGAGTCCTCGGGCTCTCTCCTGAGGCTACAATCCATAGACACGTAAGAACAGTGATTATTATCGCATGTTGATCACGATCCATGTGCCGTCTGCCCTCCTCTAGAAACTGTTATTCTGGCAAACACACTGTGCGACTGTTATTAGTGCATGGAACCATCACTGCACTTGTCTGATACCACACCTTAAGACGCATGTACTTAGTCTCGCATGTTCGCCACATGCTTAGTTCACTGCCTCTCAGTGTCTACATGCTGGACATCGGACTCACCATTGAATTAAATCCCACTTCAGATTACTGTTTATGCGGACTGTTTAATCACTAAGTCACTCATCACATGTATAAATGCCTAGCAGATACTCAAACTTATTGGTTGTTTTATTTTCTTCCCTTTTATTTATTTTTCTTCCCTTTTCTTCTTATGTGTTTACAGTAATGTGATTTAGGCATAGTGTTATATAAATTTTAGACAACAATGACTTATACAACTGTCCTGAAGATGATGCCCTGCAATTATTTAGGAGGCATCGAAACGTCGTCGACACTTACGCACCATATGCAATATGAATAAGCAATACTGTTTAATGTAATGGTGTCTAAAATGCATATCTAGGTCTGTTTCACTGAGTACTAGCTTACAGACATATGTGAACTTTGCCTATGGCTATCTCTGTGTTCGTTGGTTTGTCTTATGTTCTGTGGGTCACGGCTGTGCCCACTTGTAATCTAATGTTCTCAATCAATTTTATGAAGGCTCTTACATCTGATAAATAAACCTGTGTCCGGCTGGACATAAAACATACTACCTATTTAGTGTATGTTCATCCTTCCACAGTATTTTTTCCTCCAAAATAGGGACCATAGTTCTCGAGAATAGATTCTTAATTTACAGCAGGACTGGGATAGTACAAGAGAGCAAGCTTGCTGATTGGAAGTGTCTTAGGGTTGGCCAAGAGGGAAACTGTACTTCAATGGAAGTCCCTTTTTCAGATTTGTTAAGAGGCATAGAGTATTGTGCTCTGGCAGAAGAGTTGATTTACACAATAAGGGGTTGTCCTCCCAAACATCTCAAAATTTGTTGTGGATCATAGAACCATCTTGGCAACATGCAACTAGTAACCAGTGCTACTGATGCGTTTTTGTGTGCCCCGTGAGATGCCAACAGGCACCTGCAAGGGAATACAACAAAGGACGTGGTGATGTATGAATCTAATCTTGATTCTAATTTTGATTGGTCTGACAGGTGGGTGGGTGTGCAGTTAACAGTGCTGTATTGTGTTTTTCTTTTCACATTCATTCTTGTTTGTTTTGTAAACATGTTTCAGGTATGTCTTAATAAAAAATGTGAATAAACAAATCTTTATGTAAAAAAAACAAAAAACCTTTAATAGGACATTGAATTCAACTCAGACGTTGTGTCCCTATCGAGCAAGTTACTTATCTTCGGTATCGATATATCTGTAAGAAACATAAGTTAATAGATTCCTTACCTTAGAATTACCCCAGGCGTCGGACTGGATCCGGTAAGTTTTTAGTCAGTAGTACCCCTGCGCATCGGAAAGTGGCGTTGGTCGACTCTGCGTTTGTCATCGGCTTCGTGGTCGCCGGGATGACGTTGCGGTTGCTACATAGACGCTGCCCTTTTGCGCTAAAGTCAGTTCTGTACACGACTTTCCACACCAGAAGCGCAGAGCCATGCAAGACACTGACCACTGGTGCACAAAACTAGGGCCCTGAAAGGAAGTCCTTAACCCTATAATTCAGTTCGCAGAACGGGGCGGATGGGTGGGGCGGTAAGGAATCTATAACTAACCTAGGTTTCTTACAGATATATCGTTACCGATGGTAAGTAATTTGTTCATCTGAAAGAAACAGTTAGATATAGATTCCTTACCTTAGAATAGATACCCCAGTAGCAAAATCCCCGGAGGTGGGTCTGTGAACTAAGTTCACACCAAAAAGTCCTGGAGAACAGAATGGCCAAAGAAGCCGTCTCTCTGGACTTGGCTGTCCAGGCAGTAGTGTTTGGTGAACATGTGCAGCGATGCTCACATAGCTGCCTGACAGATGTCATTTAGGGGGAACTCCCCGTCCCAAAGCAGTAGTAGCTGCCATCACCCTGGTGGAATGGGTGCGCAGCCCCAATGGAGGCTCCTTCTTTGCCAACGAATAGCAGGCCTTGATGCTCAGAACGACCCACCTGGAAATGGTCCGTATGTGCACGGCCCGACCTTTCTTAGCACCCACGTAACCAACAAAGAGCTGGTTGTCCACCCGGAATTGTTTGGTGTGATCCAAGTAGAAGGAAATCGCACATTTTTGATGCAGGCAGTGGAGCCTCTCTTCTTCTTTTGAAGAATGCAGAGGCAGAAAGAAGGTGGGCAAAGTGATTGTTTGGCCAATGTGAAAAGAAGTGACCACCTTGGGAAGAAAGGAGGGTCTAGTTCTGAGGACGACCTTGTCCGGATGAACAGCTAGAAAAAGAGGCTTGGAAGAAAGAGCTTGTAGCTCATTCACCCTGCGTGCAGAGGTGACGGCCACCAGAAAGGCAGTTTTCAAGGTTAAAGGCATAAAAGGACAGTTATGTAGCAGCTCAAAGGGAGCGCACATCAGATAGGTAAGAACCAAGTTCAAGTCCCACTGAGGCATTACAAAGGGAACAGGAGGAAAAAGATGAGTAATGCCCTTAAGGAATCTATTTACAACAGGGGACTTGAAAAGTAAAGGTTGATTAGGAAGCCTAAGGAAGGCTGAAATGGCAGAGAGGTAGCCTTAAGAGTGCCCAGAGCAGAGCCCTGCTGGGCCAAAGAAAGGAGGAGCAAGAGAACCTCTGAAAGAGGCGGAAAGGGGATCCACAGCCTTTGCTGTGCACCATGCCACAAACAGTCGACCTCAGCCAGGCGCTGTAGCGTTGAAGGGCTACCGACGTTGAAATCGTCTTACCCAGCGAGTCGGCGGTGTCCAGTCCACAGCGGATGGTAAACTTCGCTGCATCTCTCCCCTCGGTAACTGCACGAGAGAGCAGCCCGGGGCTCCTCCGGGCACTGAGGCAGCACTTGCGCCACCGTATCCCACACAGGGTGGGAAGAACCGCCCAACAGACATGCAGTGTTTACTGACCGCAGTCCCAAGCTGGAGGAAGAAAACATCTTCTTCCCAAGTTGGTTCAGCTTTTTGGATTCCCTATCTGGTGGAGCATTAGGGAAGGCGCCTTTGGAAGTGGAGGCTTGGACCACCAAGCTCTCAGGGTTGAGGTGTTGGGAGAGGAAAGTGGGGTTGCCCGTGGCTGGACGGTGGCGTTGGGCAATCATCCTATCCACAGGAGCCCCTGTGTTGGGCCTGGACCAGGTGCCCAAAAGGATGTCTGTTAGGGCTTCATTGAACGGCAGCAGGGGCTCTGAATAGCTTGCTGCCGGCTGAAGCACATCTGTCAGGTTAGTCCTGACTGCCACCATACGTAGCTCGAGGTGGAGAGCCTCGGCCGCCCTACGCAACTCCAATGCGTATGATGCTCCCTCCTCCGTAGCCATGGTAGGAAGAGACAACATGCCTAGGTCTGGGGAGGTATCCAGAACAGTGTCATCCCCCAGTCTGGATCATAATCTAACAGGTATGTTAAAGGGTCACCAGACTCCTCCCAGTCTTCCTCACCCTCTTCTGGCTGCCAATCTAGCTGAAAATGGCCAGGGTGGTACACAGGGACAAAAGTACCCATCGGCAACTGATCCGGTCTGGCTCTGTGTCTACATCGGGGTGGAAGCCGGGGTCGATGCCAGCTGGGGGTCCAGCCGGCGTGAGCTGCGGACGTGGTGCTGGTGGAATCGGCACCGATGGAGGTGTAACAAGGTCGACCGGCGCCAATCCGGATCCAGGCCTGGATCCAAGGGGGCCCTGCGGTGTTGAGGCCGAAGCATCCGGCGTCAAAGGCCTAGGCCCCTGGAGGAGTCAGGCTGCCCAAAGATGGCATGCATCGCTTCGTAAAATTGACTAAGCTGGGCAGGGGTCACTCCTGGGAAAGGCGGAGTCAACCCTGAAGGCTCCGCATGCGGAGCCACAGGATGGGCACCATCTGCACCCCATCTGCACCCTTTGTCGTGTCGGGCGACTAAAAGTCAAAGAGCGACGATGCTTCTTTTACTTCTTCTTATGCTTCGACTTACCTGACCGAATGCGAAGACTGAGAAGAGGAGTGATGATGACTCTGCGATCAGTCCCTCAACCTCCCACGAGACTAGGACCTTGAGCGACGCAGAACCGACAGCTGGGCCTCGAGGAGCTTTAGAGACCGCTCCCGTAAAGACTTCGGGCCATGGTTCAGCAGTTGGAGCACGACTTGGGGTCATGGTCGCGCTCCAGGCAATAGAGGCACAGGTTGTGCAGCTCCGTCACCGACATCAGTCGTTTACAGGAACCGCATGCCTTGAAGCCGGGCATCCCTCGTGCACCAGGAGTCGATGGACTCAAAAACGAAGTCGAGAAAGTCTGTCAAAAAGTGACTGCAGGTACTGCTCTCTCTGGATCTGCGCTTGCTGGCGCAGAAAAAGAAACAGAAGAACGGACGTTGGAACACGAGAACCGCGTCTACCGCGACGTCATCCCGTCGACCACGACGCCGAACGCGGAGTCGACCGACACGCAGGGGTACTGCTGACGAAAAACGTTCCGGATCCAGTCTGAAGCCTGGGGGTAATTCTAAGGTAAGGAATCTATAACTAACTCTTTCTTTCAGATACAGATATACACAACAAGAAGCAAGTAGCTGACACTATTAATAGATGCTGCTGTACACATAATGGGACATTAAAATATTGGACCATGGATTTTACAGACCCCATACATAATCAGAAATTACTTTAAGCATTGAAAGAACGTGAAAACACAGAGTTGGTAAAAAAATGTTTATACATATTAATCAGAGAAGAGTACCAACAAGAAAAATACAATTTCAAAAGACAGAGGCTTTAAATAGTAAAACACCTTGATGGATTTCACCAGAGGTACACAGGTGCAATACAAATTGATTTATTTAAACGGTTACAAAAAAAATAAATCAATTATTATATTAATGCTTTGTTACAGATCAGGTAGGATAAGAGAATCAGAGGGAGCAGCGAACTAGTTCTAAGGCTTTCTTAAAATGCAATATTAATTATATGTTAGTACATCCTTTACATATCAGGTATAATACACAGAAAATTGCTGACTCATCAAGAGGCAGCTCCTGTCACAGAGAGTTCATATTGCTTCGCCCATACTGGTGAGGCGCTGTTGGTACCCTATAAGTGCACTCCTGCACAAGTAGAGCATCTTTAGAGACAAAATACAGTCGCCACTGTCCCCACCACAAATGTCTGAGCTATTGCCTAGCAGACTCATATGTAAAAACAGCAGCAGCATTAGAAAGGATCAAAAATGATAAAAGTGCTCTAGCCAAAGGAGAGAATGAGACGTTTCCACAAGGTTGGACAAGGAGTTCTTGTCACAGTACCTGGAAGAAAGATTTACCACTATGGTGCTACAGAAACATTTTTTTACCAAGGAAGTGAGGGGTCCCGAATTTGGTACTAAAGACATAGACATATCCTGCAGGGAAGAAATTGCAGCCTTCACAATGCTATAACTATAGAATTTGGCCATGGGAAGTGAGGTGAGGTTGTTGTGGGATTCCATTGGGATGGCTCTGGCCACAGGGATCTAGCAAAGCTCACTTTGGCACTCCAGTAGAATGCGTCCTTTATTAAATGGATTACCATACAAAACAAACAAACATGGTTAGCTTGCGACACTGCATTTAAGTTCTTAAGGGTAACATTTTGGAGGAAGCAGATAAGTTCATTCTTCAGTTGCTGTCGACACTAAAGACAATCCTTCTAGATTTGTCACTCCTTTTGAGGAATGGGTTATGAGCATTAGCTTAAAGCACACTGCAATACTCTGCATCTCTCAAACCTCACATGTCACTTCTTAGATGGATGTATGGTAAAGATACCTTTTACTCAGGCATGTCTCATTAACATTATCTCTAATCTCGAAGGCAGATCTCATGGATGGTTCTAAGCTGAATTTTTATTAAAACAGCTACTCGGAGATGAATGTTTTTTACGCCATTCTCTTGACCACCCTTGTCGGCATGCACATCGCTCCCTCAAATGCAATCCCAACCAGCTAAAACAAAACTTAACCCAAGTATAATGCCTCTAATTTCCCTTTCTTAATATCCTAGTATATTGATTGCCAATTAAATCGGAGGAATGTGCCAAATTTGTTTGAAATTAAATCTTAGTTTGAGAGGAGGTGTCCTCTGAGCACAAACAAGTCCCTGCATTCCTGATCACACCATGAACACCAGGATTGTTGCTCACTGAACAAAGCAACCGTAGCAGATCTTAATTATCCCAAACGGACATCTTCCAATTCACCTTTATTTCGGCACAGCCCAAAACAATAGGGTTTGCATCAAGGGTCCCACAAGGTATTTTCCCTGCAACAATAGTTCTCTAAAGAAAGATCCTTCCCAGACTCAGACCCTTCAGATTATTCCCTGCTGCCAACCTGCACCTGAAAATACCAATATTTTCTTCTGTTTTAATAATTATGTTTTTATGTTTCACATTTAAAAATGTGAAGCTACAGACAAAAATATATCAGAACTTTTGTAATCAAGAAATAGAGGTCTATGCATTTTAAAATGTTCACAATGAGTAAATACTATTTTGTGGAAGACAGATCGATCTTGCTTCTTTTTTTCTGGATTCATGCATGCAGCCAAACCTCCAATGATAGGAGCATGGGTGTATTGGTTACAAATATGTTACAAGAGGTTAAGTAACATTTCCATAGCAAGCTAGAAACAGTCTCTAGATTTTACAGCTGTGCAGTTCATGTGTGGTGGGCATTGGATGTTATGTTAATAAATGTATTAAGCACACGAATACCCAGAGGTGTCTTGGCGCTGTGGTCCAGAGTAGGCAAGCTCATGTGAAAGCAGACAAGGTTAGAAGTGTTCTAATGGAAAAGGGAAGATTATTCCACAGTTTAGCGGCTGCCACCCTAAAGCTCCTGCTACCCCAGCTGGTTTAAGAAAAATCTTGGAGTTGCTATCAGTTTAGCTCCATCAGAACGAAGAAGCCTTTTAGGGGCATACCAGTGTAGCAGGTGTCTCAGGAACGGAGGACCAGTATCATGAAGTGCCCTATAGGTAATGCAAAGGGTCTTAAAGATGATGGCTCTTAACTGGGAGCCAATACAGCTTTTGCAGGTGTTTTCCGACTGAGTGAAACTTGGAGATTCCTAACAAGAGCTAGCATTCTGGATCATTAGCAACTTGTTAAGTTGCTTCTCAGGCATACCAAGATAGAGCCTATTGCAGTAGTTCAGTTTGGCAAGAATCAGTGAAGTAATCACCGTTTTCTTGCTGTCTGCAAGGATAAAAGGTAGTATTTTTTTTAAATATCTTAAGAAGAAAAAAGCTAGATGAGGAGAAGCAGTTAACCTGTGCCTTAAAGTTCATTTTATTATTAATAATCACACCAAGGTACTTTGCTTTGGCGAATGAGATGGGTGCTTTCCCTAGTTCATCTAACCACCAACTCTGTGACCAGCCTGGCGAGAAATTGCCCAAAATTACTATTTCAGTTTTATCTGAATTCAATCTAAGACAATGAGAGCTTATCCAGAAGCTGATTGCCAGCATAGAGTCCTTAAAATTTTGCATCGTGGCAGAGAATTTTTAAAAACATACAAAACAATTTGTGTATTGTCTGCATATGAAAGAGCTAATAAGTGTCGCTAGTTCAGATACAAAAATATTAAAAAGATTGGGACTCAAGGATGAGCCCTGTGGGACCCAACAAGGAAGAACAAAGGAAGGAGAATCGTAGCTGCTCAAGGCGATCGATTGTATCCTCCCAAACAGAAACGAGGAGACCAGTGTGAGAGCTTTGTGGGAAATGCCGAAAGAATTCAGAAGGTTAAGTAGCAAATTGTGATCGATGGTGTCGAAGGCCGCCGACAGGTCGAGCAAAATCAGAGCATTCGAAGATAAAGGGATAAAGCAAAAAGGTTCTAGATAAGCTGCCTAACCTATCTGAGCAACTACTCTAGCATCTGAATGCAAACAAAATTGAGCACAAATGTGTGGCTTGATCTTTAAGTGGCCACCTCGGGGATCGTAATTAGAGGGACATTTTGAAAAACAGCCCCTGTTGTGACCTCGTGTCCTGTAGAAAGAGCTCTCTAATGCACCAAAGTATATCATTTTTGCTTTTTTATAACAAAGCCGGATATATTTCACAATGCACCTCGATATCCACGGTTTCTGGCAGGCCACCCTACATCAGTTGGCCACTGGAGGCCAAAAGCTTTCTGGGCCTTCTCATTTTTATTGATCTCCATGTAGCAATTCAACACTCATCTTTCATCCAGCGTATGGAGTGCTCCATCCTCTAGAGTTTCAGGGTTCTGAAAACAAGCCATTAAACTTGCAATCTTGTTAATGGGGCACTACACAACAACCTTAGATAAGACGGAAGAACTGTGCCACCGTCTCGAGAAATATGGTACATGGTTCACCCAGCAACAGTGCCACAACTTCACTCAACCTGTATTAGAAGTGCCAAGATAGCGAAACACTGGATGAGCTCCCTGCCCCCCAGGGTGGAAGCTTGGGCCAAAGATTTAAGGGAATGAGCAACAGCAGAACTAGTACGAATGAAGAGGGTCAGGAGAGACGAGAAATTGGAAGAAAATGCTAGTGCCTGGTACATCTTGATATCCGAGGTCCCCTAGAGGAGACCACTGAAACGCAGGTGTCGGAGGGAACACAGGTAGATAGAGATGTCGAAGTTGTGGTGCAGCAGACGGGCTCTCCTAGGTTCAGCATAAAGTAATCCCGTCATTCAGAGCGGTTAGATGCCGTGACATATGGCACAGGTGAAGAATTTCTATGTATGTAATCCGGGAGGGAGGGGCGGGGGAGGTTTTGTTTATTGAGTTGGTTTTGATGATTTGTTTCTGGGGAATTTACTCCGCTAAACGCATTGAATAAAGTTTTGATGCAGATATCTGCTGTTGATATATTCTTTCTAGTCCTGGAGGTATTGTCTACTTCATGTGTAGATTTTTCCACTAAAACTTTGCAAATTGTTGGAAATGTTATGACCACATTGTATTGTTGCCTATTAAGATTGTACTATGCTGGGATTTTGATGTATCTGCACAGATTTCCTGATGCCAGATGGCTTAAACCCTCAACAAATAAAAAAAGTTAAAAAAACAAAAAACCTGTATTAGAAGTGCCATCTATTAAAAATGCCACCTTGCATCAATGCATGGATTCAAATGATGAATCATCAGTTTCTAAAAGATTTCAATAGGTCTATTAGGAGGCAGCCCTTCATAAAATCATGGATTACTCAAACCTTACTAAAGGATACCCTCCTTAGGATACAATCTAAACATGACTAAATTTCACATGAATGGAACCATATTGAATGCCCAGATTGGCTCTGTGTAACAACTATGGAGAACTACTTCCTCCTGGCATGAAAGAGGATTATAATCCCAGTGGAAGGAAACAGAGTCCTTCAAAAATTGTAAACTTTACTTTTGAAAGATCTGAAAGTCTACATTAAACAACTTTGGAAGGCAGGCTGTAAAACTTAGAGAGCTCAGGTTTTAGCGGAATATCTTTACTGTTCACAGACAACAGGTCCGATCAGCAGAACAGTTAACTGTATAACGCAGCAGACAGTAAACCACATCAAGGTACCATGTCTATTTTAGCCAGCTGGAAACATTGAATCGAGTAGTTGAAATCAATGGATACATGTGGATCCCAAAATCCTGATTTCTTCAGAGTAGCGTCAGTCATCAGGATTTGCATAGGAGTTTAGAATTATGTTCTGGACAAGTACATTGACAGTGTACTCCCCAGAGGCTGCCAGGACGTGTAAAGTTGACATTTGTTTCTTTCTGTAGCAACCTATCACAAGTTCCAATCATGAGTTAAAGAGTAAACGCACCATGTCCAGGTGTAATTCTCTTTTGTGCTCTACTAAAAAGTGCCTGCTTAAGAAATGCACCTGCCCACTGTAAATTCCCGTAAAGTGCTGAACTGGCATGCACCTAAAACCGTTCTCTTTAGTGGCTATGGGCTTATATAACTGCTACATCTCTGGATTTCTATCCCATTAATAAGGCTGCCTATTTGGCCCTCATGAAGTTTCCTGTCCTTGGTGTACAGAGCATAAACCACCAAAAGTATAAGCGTCTGCTCACAAAATGTGGTTGCAAATTGAACACAGACTGTTTGAGAGCAAACTCTGATTTTGCAAAGTTATCTTTGTACTGATCACTATTTGCAGTGAGTCACAGATCGACATCTTTAATGAAAATTAATTAGGGAGCCTGCAATTGAGGCTTCCCCACCCCCATCAGAGTTTGGCTACTAACACACTAACACAGAGGTGGGCTACAAACACAGTGGTGGTGGCCTGCAAAGACCAGCTGACCAACGTTCTGTGTTTGCATTCTCAGCAGAACCTTTTTTTGTTCCTTAAAGGAGCCGGAGCCACTTTAAAAAGTAAAAGTTGCCCATTTGGGAAAACATATGGGGAAGGATGAAGTGGTCTCCTGGATCACTGCCTACTTCCATACAGGCTGCAAGCACAATTACCAACATTCCCAATGGGATCCCTCTTCCTTTGCACATCAGTTACCATCTCCTTTGTGGTGTAATTGTTCAATGGTTTGCGACCTGAACTGCTGTTGCAAACCACAAACAAACTGCCTACCGAATCGCAATTTGCAAGGAGCTTCCATTTTATGCCCCTACGAAATTGTGATTCAGGAGGAGTCGCAGAACTTACTTTCCGAATCGGAAAAACCTTTCTGGTTAGTGAAATATGTTTTGTACATTGGAAAAGGGTATTTTGCTGTCACAAACCCTACACTTTTGTGAATCACAGGCTTTGCAACCGCAAAATACAATTGAACATTGGTCCAGACTCTGCTTCTCTGACTGGCGAAATTTCATTGTCTGTAGGGGAAACAAAAAGGGTAAATCCCCAAAAAAGGAATGGTATTTACATGAAACCCAGCCTCGGGTCTGCGCTCCTGCATACTCAACCAGGAATGCCTTTACAGAGAGCCACCCAATGAGACTCCTGCCTGGCCACCATACCGGCTATACCTGCAGCTCATCTGCTCTGTTGAGATTAAATTGCTTCTGCCTCTACCCTATTGCCGTTAAGATAATCCTGTAAGAAATGTTACATACATCTCCACCTACTCTGGTATTACCCATTTAGGATGTTCTGACTTTGGTGACACACAACAAAATGCCTCCAGAAGTGCACTCCTATCCGAGGACACCATTTTGTCAATACTACCCATCAGGATTGATGTCCTCCGATTCCCTGGAAACCTTGTTCATACAGACACTTCCCAGAAGGGCATCCTCAAAGAAATACTTTTTGTCTTATTTAAGGACCATGCAAGTGGAAACTGCCTCAATGGAGCTTGAGTCAAAGACGCTGAGTCGACTTGGCCCAAAATTCCATTGCATTGGTAGAACACAGCCTTATAAAGCCCTGCAGTCTCTTAGATCTGTGGCTTGAACTTTTGACTATCAGATCAAACTTGCTTGCTGTTATATTCTTTAACTCTGAAAAATATGGCTACAAAAGGGGAAGAGGGCTAGTCATCTGGGTGGGAAAGCGTAACGGCAAAACGGACATCTTGAGGAACCCCTTCAAAATCCTGCCAATTGCCCCCATGAATTATCAACATCTTCGCTAGAGTCAAATTCTAATGGCATGAATCTGGGAAGGATCCCTTGCACAGGAAACATTTACCTTAGAGGAATTAACGCAGCAGGTAATACCAAAGTATTGTCACTCTGAGACTTAGGCTCAACATAAACAGGACTCATTTACAACTCTAGAAGGTGTACAGTCTAATGAATCTTCAACCCATCCTTCTGCACACCTGGCAAGAGATGCTCCCTGCGAGATACCATGGAGGTGGGCAAGAAAAGATGTGATTAGACAGGTAGAGCTAACCAGGTGGCACTGGAATCAAACAAGGTCTAATAATCGCGAATGGACATATACTAGAGCTGTGCCTCACTGTCGTAAAATGTGCATCCAAATGGTGGCCATGATGTGAATTTATAGCCCTGGATGAAAGCCTTTTTGTACAACGGATCATCACATTACATACAGAGGTGATTATACCGACATGCTCTACCCCATGGCCCTTCCCAGGCCAACACCAGTAAAATCCCTTCTATAATCGCTCCTACATTCTGTGCCACACTAGGAAGTCTGTTGCTCAGTGGGAGAGACCAACTTTTACTATACAAACATACAGATATAAGTGACCCCATAGAAGAGCAAAGAGAAATGGCATCTTCTTTCCAACAGGCTACTTTTCTTCACAATGGATTGCCACTCTAGGTTTGGGTGAAAGATCTTAAAAGCAGTATTTACGTAGCAATACATTTTATTTTCATAGTTAAATACTTCTTACTGCAAACTGTAATGGCCTGGGGCACTTCCACCTCAGTGCAGTCTATATGTAGGTAGTCAGGGAAGACAGTTGAGTATTGCCAAAGTCTACATATTGTGAGCACCAGGATAGTCTGGAGACTTTCAATCTTTACAGGCAGCGGACACTAATTTGGTGTATCTGATAAAGCAGTGAAGTTGCTATGCAGTGCTCAAAAGTCACAGGCAGATACCAGTCAGGAGTGTATATGGTCAACGATTCTTCTTCAGTGCAGACAATTTGCTGAAGCGAGTGTCTTTGAGCATAGTTGTCCAGTGGGTCAGTGCATGACTCCTATAGCCAGTGCTACCGTTTTAGCTAACAAAATATTACATTTTGGGACTTGCAGTTTTGCTTTTAAAAATATACATCTGAGTTTGGTAGTCACTGTATGGAAAGTGCTGTTGGTTAAAGGGACAGGACAGGTTGTGGGCGTTACATACGGCACTGGGCCACTTGGCTGATATGAAGAGGACCATGGACCTGCATTCCCCTTCATGTATTACAGTGTGGTAACAGACAGAGCAGGCAGTACTAAGAACTTTCCATCAGCACAGGTAAGTTATGAGATGTAGACGCACATACCGGAAGTAAAGTAACCCATGGGGTTACCAAAGACACTTGAAGTTGAGCTGTACAGTGCCAGCAAAGGAAAATCCATCACTCATGGAACTGTGGCCAGTAGACACCAGGACATGAATTATGACTCAGTGCTCTCAGGCACTGTATCTGGTGCTCCAAGGTGTAACTGTTTCAAGTCAACATGGCCACAGAATAGGTAACAGTACAGTTAGTTTTTTTTTACCACCTGACAAACAGTGCATGTGTCCCAAAAGGAAGCAGTGAAGACTGTACGTAGAGGGTTGAGAGAGGAAAAGAAACCACTTTTCAGGGAGGTACAGAGAAGAAAAGCAGCAGGTGCGGCTGAGTGGAAGAGGATTTATTGGTTTTTTTCCTTAAAATTCAATTTGCCACTGTAATGGAGTCTGATCATAGTGCATGACATGTCAAAGGCAGCTGAAAGTTGCATGCCCAGAAAATAACTAGGGCCAGAAATATTCTGTATACCTAGCGCTCATCTGCAGTTGAAAATAGCTACAGTGGTAAGTAGCAGCTTAAAAACAAACAATGCATGAGTTCAACACTGCTGAATTTGAGAACACAGATACATGTACCCCCGTACTCCCATGGCCTAAATGCCCTTGTAAGTGTGTAGAGGTGTGGGCAAGGCGTTACCTCTATAAACATATAAGAAGACAGATTGTATACATTGGCTTAACTATACACAATACTTCAGCATTAGAATTTTGAGTACTTGTTGCAATCTCCACTCCTCTTGTGAGCCAGCTCTCCATGCTCAAATTTCCTTTCCCAAAAGCAGGAATGTAATGCTCTTTTTTGATATTTCTGAGAACTTTAGGGAAGGTCATATGCACTTGTGCCTCCAGCTGCCCTACAAATGAAGGCTGCAGGTATTCTAGTAGATCCAATACCCCAATAAAATGAAGAAAGAAGGATTAAATACAAAAGAAAGTTCAAAGGACCAGAGAAAAGAGGTATAAAGTGATCTAACAGTTCTAGTTCTAGCCAAGAGAATTACTAAATCAAAAATCCAAAAATCAAACAAATACAGCCCGCTTCACTAAAGCAACCACCAATACAGAGCCTGGCTTTTCTTTTCAATTAGAATAGTCAGTAGCTTTCATGCTCCTTACTTGTTATATTTTATGGGACAGTAGCTATACACTTCAATTTAAACCTTGGGGGTGGTTCGGCACCCTTTTCATCTCTTGTGGAATATTGCGTTAAGCGGATATCCTCTTGATAGAGTAAAAGTTAATGCTCAGGTACATGCTGTGCCCTAGGCATTCATGATGCTAAAGATCACCACTATTACAGTCAGAAACAACTAATGCCTAGACTGATTCCACCTTATCGAAAACATATATGAGCACTGGAAGTCACCAGACGACCCACCACATAGACAGTGGAAGACAGGTGTGTTCAGCTGGGTGGGGGCAGAGAAGACAACGTTGAGACTAGTGCACAGGAAACCACTGCCAGATTTATGTCACAAAGTAGTGGGCAATTTTACAGACACAGGGGGGGAACGAGGCGTGATCACAGGGCAGGGCGCAAGCACACTCCCGAACGGTGAGCAAACTCAACAAAAGAGTAACTAGTGTAGCTAGCCCAACTCCGGTTCAGAAGTTCATTACCCCCCCACCCCCCGCATGTAGATACAATACACCTCTCAACATTCCCTGGACAGACTAACCCGTCCGGGTAACCCACAATTCAGACAACACATTTGGGAAAGTTGTTATTTTAACTTGTTCGCAATGTGCCACAAACAGTGGGTCAAGAATGTCATTCTTAACAGATGTTCTTTCTGACTGATATTAGGAAATCCTAAGCCAAAGATGTATGTAAGAATGGACAATAAAAACATTTTTTTTAATGAAAAGCATCTCTGTGGCTGCATTTTAGCACCCAACACACTCCCTCTTCGTCCGTTGCACTTCATGTCTTGTAGCATCTAGTAGGAAGTTTTCAAAATCAATGAAACCCTGCACTTTCTGGCACCCCATCCCCACTGTACAACCAGTTCACTTCGCACCACTTCACAATTGCATCCGCTATGCTTTGCACACCCAGCCACAGGATATCCCAGGAAAGCTCACAATCCCTCGTCTACCGTATCCCATGGTGACTCAAACCCCATTTCAAATGCATAGACAGAGCCTTTCAGACGCCATCATTAGTGTTTCCCAGGGCTTCACTTCAGTCACTAATGCATCTCCGAAGCCATCCATCGCACATTGCCTTACGGCATCTCAGGCTCTTTACATGACTTTTTTATGTACCTGATCTACTCCAACACTGTAGCCTTCACTATATTCCAAGGCCCTTCCAACCACATGCCCACTACATTCATTGAAGGCTTCAAATCCGATCTCCACACCATCCCTAACTCCTCAGAACCAGTCTCTACTGCATCTCTTGGCCATTCATACCTCATCTCTTCCGAATCCAGAGCTCAACATGTCCCATCAGTATAGCAGACCTACACTCCATCTATCAAGTCTCTACTACATCCATGACCTTTGCACCTCATCTCTACTTTCTCCACAGAGCTCTTCACTCCCACTCTCTACTGTACCCCCAAGTCCTCCACATCCCATTTTTACATCACTCATGGAGACCGTTACAATGAATATTTACTTAATATATAAATCTCCTCACACATTCATCTCAACTGCATCCAGAGCCTTTCATCCCAGTGTCTTCAAACGCACCTGTGCTCCATCTACACATCCTGTCACACACATCGCTACAGTACACAGAATCTTCCCACCTGACCTCGGCTGCGTTCCAGAGCTTTTCTTACCATATCTCTACTGCATTCCTTTTCCTTCAACTATACTGCATGGATCAAAGGACTTTCACCCTCAATGTCTACTACATTCAGAGTACTCTAATCTCTCACTGCTACTGCATCCATTGGCCCTTCACAGCCCATCTCTAATGCAGCCTTGGAGCCTTCACCTCTCGCCTTTACGCCATCTCTGGGTCACTTCCACTCCAACTCTAAAGCAGCTATATACCTTTCACATCTCACATTTACTGCAGCCTTAGTCCCTTCAAATCCCATCTTTACTGCGACCAGGGGCCCTTGCCAACCAGTTCTACTGCAGCCTTGGGCCATTCTTATCCATCTCTACTGCAGTGTTAGACCCTTCCCACCCCAGCGCTACTGAAGCCATGGGCCCTTCACACCCCTGCTCTACTGAAGCCAAGGGCCCTTCACACCCCAGCTCTACAGAAGCATTAAGCCAGTCACAACCCATCTAGACTGCATCCAGAGAGCCTTTGATTGCATTGCAGGGCGCCTGACACCACATCTCTGGAGCGCTCCATGCCACTATTGCTACCCATCTCAAGTGCTATACCTGAGTCACCAGAATCCCCAGTGGAACTCTAAGATGACCTGCCTTCCATTTTCAATACCAGTCAAAAGCTACTTGTCTTCCATATGGATTACCACTGCTGTGACAGCTAATCCAGCTTCCGCATGGGAGCCGCAAGCCCAGAGCCTTATCCCAAAATAGAGGCAGGCGACTTTCCATGTCTAATTTCACATAGGGGACCAGTCACTTTCCATGTCTAGTTCCACCCTCTCTGCATCAGCTGCCACGCAGGGTACCATCACTCGCCACATGGCAGGTCTATTGCCACCCTGAAGGACGACCCATTCCAAGATTAGTGCCATTCCTACAGCTGACAACCAGAGGACCAGTTCAGGGATGTGGCACATCCTGAGCACCAATCGAGTCAAGTCCCTTTCCCACCCCAACTCAAGTGCCACCACAAGTCGATTCAAGATGCAGCTTAAGAAAAACTGGCTGAATATCCACAGCCGTATTTGCAAATTGAACTTTACTTGCTTGTGGTGGCTTCATTGTGCAATGCTCTCCACTGAAGGGATTTTCATTTCCCTGCATTTGAGCGCCCTTCAATGGAGAGCTTCACTTCCTGTGGAATGAAAGAGGGACGGGCAGGTGAGGGTCGAGGACCTTCAGACTGTACATCATATCTTTGGAATCCAGGAGCTGGTCCTGTCCAGTGGGGACTACCAGTTGCAGGGCTTGAAGCATCGTTATTGGAGGAATGGACTGTGCTATCTTTGCATGTGTAACTTTTCCTTTCGCTGTTCCTTTCCACTGAAGGGGCCTGTTCTTTTGGGTGTTGCAATGTTCTCTCCTTTGGTGGTATTTGGACAGGTTGAGGGAACTCAGATGGCGAGACAGCACCTTCACTCAAGTTTTGTAAGCTGATAGATATGCAAACATCGCCCACCTGCAACCTGTGACAGGGCAGTGCAAAAAGGTGGGTTGTTTGCCCAGGATTACAGGAGGACCATCCCTGACCATAGACAAAAAAAGGGTGTTCAGGTGGCACATCCAGGGTAACTTTACTCTGCTGCTCACCCACCATGAAGTGCAATGTCACAAACCCCGGCCACTGACTCTCTTGGATGTCAACCACTGTGCTGGAGTCAATCTTCAATCCTCCACTCACCTCTGCACTTCGAATAAAATCCTGAGTCTGTAGCTCTTCTACGCGTTTCAACTCTCCAGTGGCTAGCTGAATTATTGCCCCCTTCATGAAGTGAGAAGGCAGAGGAGAAGGGGTCGGAGGTTGGACAAGAACAGGTTGAACAGGAGTGGTGGCGTCTGCTACGGCTGGAAAGGTCAGCACTTTTGTCGGGAAACTCTCAGTTGCTGGCATATCTGGTTTCTTTGCTTCCAAAACACCCTTTGTAAGTTCGGTTGCAGAGGAAACCAGACCTTGTCCTGCTCCAAGTGGCACCAGAAGAGTTTCCCCATTAGCAATCACCATGGCTCTCTGTAACTGGGCGTGTGAAGCTTGATCCAAGGATGAGGTATACAAATGTTTCAGCTGGCCTCTTTCCACAACAGGTTGTGGGGGGTTTCTCTGTGCATGGTGGGCTGACAATCCCCTTCGTTCCTCCTGGTGTTCAGTGACATGTTGGGAAAGATTTAAAGGGCTGGAGGCATCCTTTCTCTGAGTCAGCAGAGTGTGGTAGTCTTGGGAAGCCAAACCACCTACAACTCGTTGAACCTCAAGGTCTGTGTCTGGTGTTCCTCGATGTGCAGTGAAAGCGACCTCTGGCCTAGTTTGGTAACCCTGAAAAATCTGTAAATTTACAATGTTTTCTGCTGCAGCTCCAGCTGTACAGTCATCTGTCCCTTGGCCCTGGGTGTCTATGGCCTGGCTTGCCCTCCTTCCTTGGTTACATATCTGTTCCCTTTGCCCTCCATTGGCAGGGTTAACGCTCAACGGAGATCGGTCCTTTATGTTCTCTGGAGGCGAGCCAGGGCTGGATTCGGATGCCTCATGCAAAGTGTATGTGGCAGGAATCCGGGAGTTAGTGTGGTAGTAAACGGGCACTCTACCTTGGGCCACTGCTATAGGCAGAGGACTGGCATGATGGGGTGACTGACTAGCAGAAGCAGCAGCATGGTGGACAGAGGGAGCTTTGCTGAATGTGTGAGCATGTGAAGTTTGTGGGGGAGGGGTGGCTCCATCTGAGAGTATGGAATTGTATGGCACATAATGGGGAAGGTGTGTGGGTGCCAGTGTGCCAGAAGGGGACACCAAAGAACTGGGCAAAAACCCAGGAGGCATTGCATAGGGAACTGCGTAAGAGCCTATAAACTGCACTGAGGTATGTGAGAGAGGGGCATACTGGATAGGGGAATAAGAAATGCCTGGGTGCTGCAGCACAGGGGCACCTACACTGAAAGGATGAGAAAGCGGACTCATATTTACCACAGGGTGCAGAGCAGACGAGGCCAAGTTGCCTGCAGGTACAGCAACTCTGTAGACATTGCCATACTGATCCACAGTCACGCTAGTAAGCGCTTCGCCCCCATCACCATATCTCAATCCCATATGGCTCTGCCCAGCCGCCACCAGCACCCCTCTGGGCCACTCTGCAGCACTGCTCTGCGGTGTGTCATTTCCTGAGATGTTGGCAGCACTGGGAGTCTCCTCTGTGCTTTGTGGAAGGTCCCGTTTCTTCGGAGGAAGGCATTCCTGGTTTCTCTCGTGGACAGGTTTCATACTGACCGCCAATGTTCCAGGGACCACTCTTGGTGTGGCTTTGCTTTAAGGCCATCCGTAGGCACAGTTAAAAGGCATCTGAAGAACTGTCCCCATCGTAATTTGCTGGGGGGTCCTCATCTGTCAAAAAACAGAAAAACATGGATTGAGAAGGATGAATTGACAGACTTGCGCTAAAAGAATTTTGTTAAATTCTGAGGCATATAAGAACCAAAAGTGGTTTTGAGAGATTTTTAAAAAGTTCTCCATTTGTGTGGATACTCATCCATTTTCTTTTCCTGTGCTCCCCTACCCCATCAAGAGCCACACTAGCCCTTAAGACCGTGGTCTTCAAACGTTTTAATACTACGCCCCCCCACCCCCTATTCTTTTAAATAGGCAATATTTTAATAGGTCTAGACTTGTTTAAACATTGCAGTTAAGTTCTGTTATCTTTTTACAAATGAAATCAAATACGATTGCCAAACATATTATTCTGGGCAGGCAGGCAGGCCTTACTAACATGTAAAAGTTAGAAATGAGAGTGTGGCTTTTGATGAATATTTAGAGACCTTTCCCTTTTGACACATAGTCAAAGCTAGGATATAAATGACAAAATATATTATTTAGGGCCCATTACAGAGCCGCTTAGTGCCATCCATTTTTACCGCTTAAAACAAAGCACTGTTATCACCATAATTGAGATTGAGACTCATCAATAGCAAACTTAAGTGAAGTTAAGGGGAGTTGGAAGTGCTTCGGGGTGAGTTATCAAATGTTATCCACGGAGCAAGGGAGGATCGTGGCACAAAGACTAATAATGCGAGAAATCAGTTTCGCCCAGGACAAGGCAACAATGGCTTTGGTTAAGTGGAAATGAAGAGGTCAGTTTTACAGTATTGGAACCTAGCAGTGGCGGCTATGACTGTTACAAATGCTGCAAAAGAATAGACTATATGGAGGTTCCTCTACGTGGCAGTGAATATTCATGCCAAATCATAGGAAGTTAATGACCTCTTGCGCCCAAGTAAGAAGAGGTCAATAGATTATACTATTTGTAGAGTACTTATGATTATAGTCAGTCTTGAGGAGAATCATCTGCGATTAAGGACAGGAAGGAAACCTTTAGAGTCATGTCTTTTCTTATTGAGCTTTTACATACCACGTCCAAAAAACAACTCCCAGCCCAAGGGAATAACAAAAAAGAAAGCACATGTAACCTCAACTCCTCCCCTACTTCTCCATAGCTCACCCTGAAACCCCAAGTTCATACCTGCAATGAGATCTAGTGATACAAATCATTGACACTGCTCTACTGCAAAGAAAACAAATCTAGTGAGTTTCATGGTCAGCTCAGCCCATTGAGGTGTGTTACTCTCACATGCAGTATTCCAAGTCATTCCGATTAGGATTCATTACATTTGGCTCAGTTCCTGCTAGACCTTGATGCAACAGAGAGGAAAAGTATTTCCCCGAACTCCTTGGAAGGAAAGCATAACTTCAGTACCCAACCGGTTTCAAAATTTCAGACTTTATTTTCAATGGTCTCGTCAGTTTTTCCATAGCCAGACGTTCCGAATACGCAGTAGCCAGTCATCTGTAGTCGGTATCAATTTGCTTCTCTGATGAGAAGCATTGCTTGCTTTCCTGCCAAGGAAGCTTGAGGAATCTGTTTAACATTCTTAGAATATGGTAGATAATGGCACCAGGCTGCTAGTAGAATGATTTCTGGTCTTTGTGGCAGAACAGTGTCGCAATTCTGCTCAATCACTGACGATACATCATTGCAATGCTTCATTAGTTTTCAACACTTTCAAATTGGATACAGTAAAGTGCCTTTCCAAACGCATTCCCATCAGTGACTTTAATTTCTGTAATTTATCACTCTTCACCATCCTGCAAGGTCAGTGTTATAGTTATTTGTAAACCTCACTGCCTTACTGGATCTCGCCAAAACATCTTCCCGGTTCTTAGGTGTCGCCTAGCGTTGCAGAACGCATGCGCTGCTCGCTCTGCGAGACATATTGTGAGAGAGGAGATTTCAGAAGGGGACTTGAAGCCCCGCCCCTCATTTTCCTTGGCTGGCGTCATCGTTTATGTAAAACGCTGGCCTCCGATTGAAATGGAGGCTTTTTTGTTTCCGCCCTGTCTCCTTTTCAGTTGGCCCATCCGGACTGGATTCTTTATGATGTGCAAAATAGCAGGGCAATAAAAGCGGTCTTTGCCAGAGATGCGTGTCCGAGCAAAGCCCTTTTACGACGCATTCAAAGAACAGAAGGTAAAACCTCCCCAGCCCAGCGTCTGTTTTCTTTCGCTTCGGTATCCTTTTCGCTTTTGTCCACACATTCGGTATGACGTTTTTTCACCATATTGTTAAATGCTTTGCTTTGTTAAAATAACTTGTTTTGCAACTTTTAAAATTAGCAGGAGGTTTTGCAGAGAACTCCGAGCCTGGGAGTTCCTGCTGTCCTGCACTGACGCGGGGGGGGGGCGACAGGGGGGGGGGGGAACAGAGCGTTTGGAATGGCCCTGTGGTGTCTTGAGTGTTGAAACATCAGTCTAGCCAGATAGTTGTTCTTAAATGTGACTTGGCACGCACAACGAGCATGGCACGTTTTCACTTTCCTAGTTGTTTTCTTTTGCTTTGGGTATCCTTTTCGCTTTTGTCACACATTCGGTATGACCTTTTTTCACCATATTGTTGAGTGCTTCTCTTTGTTAAAATTGAACTCGCTTTGCAACTTTTAAAATTAGCAGGAGGTTTTGCAGAGAACTCCGAGCCTGGGAGTTCCTGCTGTCCTGCACTGACGCGGGGGGCGACAGGGGGGGGGGGGGGGGGGGAACAGAGCGTTTGGAATGGCCCTGTGGTGTCTTGAGTGTTGAAACATCAGTCTAGCCAGATAGTTGTTCTTAAATGTGACTTGGCACGCACAACGAGCATGGCACGTTTTCACTTTCCTAGTTGTTTTCTTTTGCTTTGGGTATCCTTTTCGCTTTTGTCACACATTCGGTATGACCTTTTTTCACCATATTGTTGAGTGCTTCTCTTTGTTAAAATTGAACTCGCTTTGCAACTTTTAAAACTAGCAGAAGATTTTGCAGAGAACTTCCAGCCTGTGAGTTCCTGCTGTCGTGCGCTGACGGGGAGGAACAGAGCGCTTGGAATGGCCCTGTGGTGTCTTGAGTGTTGATACATCAGTCTAGCCAGAAAGTTGTTCTTCAATGTGGCTTGATTTAGCTTCATGCTACTTCTTGGCTTAACCAAATCCTTTAAAAAAAAAGTAATTTCCCTGAGCTTTTCTAATAATCTTACACACGTCACGCGCACTGCTGTGCTGCGTCACGTTACCGAGGTAACCAGCGCAGCCTGCCTTTGATTGCACGAGGAGTGTGAGAAACACCAGATTGCACCTGCCCGTTCCAGTGTTTGTGAAGTGATGTAGATATTTTTGGACGAACCTTTGGAACCACGATGAACCTGTGCAGCAGATTGGCACTGCAAACACAATGCTCATGATGTAGACGGTGTCTTTTAATTCCTGTGAGAGCACTTTTTTTGTTCATTGGCACAATGGCGTGGCAACAGCTTGGTCCGATTAGGCAATTTCGTGAGGCTTCGTCTGTAGGTATTTAAGTGTCTCTGCTTCGTTGCGCTACACTGGACTGCTACTAACTCTCATTGTGTGATTATTTACCAATGTACGCCGCAGCATAAGACGGCACTACACTTGTATGCCATTACGTATTAGTACACTTTACTGCACTACTATATTTAAACTTTTGATGATTGCACAGTCATATTGCTGCGCTGCACTGCACTGTAGCACTTTAGTGGTTCACCGTGTGCTACCAGTCGTGCTTCTCTGCGATGCACAGCTGATATTTAACTCTTTCAGGATGACACCACTGCACTGCAGCAGTTAACCTTGCACTACTACTCGTGCTTTTCGGCGCTGAACTGATGATATTTAACCCTTTGATGTACCCTTCTATAAATGTTATAGACTTCAGTTGATCACTATACTGCACATTATTACAGACAACAATCTACTCCTTAGATTTCCAGGAAATACTTCATTTTAGTTGTATCAGTAGTTCATCTAATTAATTCACGAGAAGAAGAAATACTTAAGGAATCTAAACCATAAACTGTGTTCTTAATAATATAAAAAAGTGCCCATCCAAATTACACTACATAGTGGGGCTGATAATTGCCAAAACTACCATTACAAATATAAGCATTATAAATGTTTCTCAGCTTCACTGCCAGTATACCAAGGTCTGCATATTAATGCACACCTGGAGGGTTTTAAAAACGCATACATTAAAACCATTGTAATTACAAAAAAAAAGCTCTCACCATCTTGATATCAAATAAGTATCACATTAACATTAGTATATGCTATTAGCATTGGAAATGCACTATATTTATGTTGTTAAAAAAACAATCACATTAATAAAAGCCAGTACCATTTACAATGCCAATAGCTCACACTAGTGTAAATGCAATAGGTTTCGCATTTAAAATAATTTTAGCTATTGCCACTTAAAATTACAATGCTTTTTATTCATGTTTCACAAAAAACTGACATTTACAGTGTCAACAGCTCAAAATAATGCCAGTGCGAGACCTATTGCATTGTAAATGCTTGTTAGCTAGTTCCCACCACATGCCTCAGTTCAATTTGCCTGCCAAGCTGAAAAGATGTAATCTCTCCACTTTGCTCAGCAACAAAATCCTGCATCACTGCAAGACCAGTGGTGTATTATGTTATTTGGCTTGCATGCACTTGCCAAGGAACATTGATAACAAAGGCCTCAGCCATGATGATGTGGCCAAGTTTTTCAAGCTCGATTGGGTTTCCTGGATACCGTGAGGTGGGGACTTCCTTAGGCCTGAGATCCCAATATGAGAGACTTAATATTCATAACAGGTCTTGCTGTCCGCTGCCCAATGATTGCCAACTTGCTTTCTAACCGAATTCATCTTCTTATTAAGCTACTGTCCCTTCGCAAGGATCAGAAAATCTATTTTGTTTTAGCATCTAGCACACTGGTATTGTGGTGCACTCTTCCCATCATTTATTCTTTCTAGTATAGTTCCTTATGATACTGTAGTTTTCTAATTTCACAACCCTAGCTGTATGTCCCAGGTGTTGTGTATATATATATATATATATATATATATATATATATATATATATATATATATATATATATATATATATATATATATATATATACATACACACACACACACACACACACACACACCTCCCTTGCTGCTCACAGTGGAAGAAAAGAAACAGAGGCTAGCTTCTAATTTTGGCCGATTTGCATTCAGAAAGGTCGATGCCTTCTGAACTTAATACTCTTTTCTCACGGTATGGAAACAGCTACTCTCCAACTTGTCCTTCTCAGTAGCACAATTTCACTTTTTGAAAATGAGGTTGTAAAAAAAACAAAATTCCAATGAACATGGGAGGCAAGAAAAGTCATGCAGAGAAAGGCAAGGTGAAGGAGAAATTTTATGGAACCATTATGAGGCCTTTTTTCTTTTGAAGAAGGGCCAGTCAATAGATCAGGGCAGCCTATTTCTCGTTTGCCTAGTCTAAGCCACTTGGCTATTTGGAATTCCTTTTTTTCAGTTAACTGTCAATTTTCATTATCAACAGACTAAATGCCACCAACATCTGACATGCTTGCCGTCCTGTTGGTCACACAAAGCTATACACTAGAAATTAGATGCAATGATAATACTGTCTCCTTCGGAGGAATGACTGGCCAAGATGACGGACGCTCTTGTTTGCGGTCCTGCCTGACGCTCGCCTGATCCTCCCTGTTCAGGTTGCTGGCATGCCCAAACACAGTCCAGATACAGTCTAAGCTCCCCTAGCTGCCTGGGAGACCTGTTGTACCTGGGCCTCTTGGGATATTGAGGGCGATCAACAGCGGCCGAGCAAGGCCATGACTGCGGCCGGGAGCATCGAAAGAGCTCCTGCCCAGTGAAGGAGAACATGACAAGCACCGCTTGAAGAGTCCCGGGTCCCGAACCGTAGCAGAGTGCAGCTCCGCGGGAGAATCGCCAATTGGAGCAGCGGCCTCTCCACTCAAGGCATTCCTTTCCAGTGCCAGCTTTGCGGTGAAGATCAGCCCAACCTCTGCAGCAGTTTTGGACATAGCCTTTGCTCCTGCACCCTCCGGCGGTGCTTGAAGTGTGGAATGCCCTGAAAGGAGGGAATACCATGACTGATGAACTGGTGCTGCGCCCTAAAGGGAGTTAGATGGTTTGACAACCCCCCCTACCTACCACCACAGGGGAGACCTCCCACTTCCCCTTACATTTTGGGAACTTTCTATTGCTGGCACACACCAAAGGGCCTGACTGCTCATGCTTACCACCGTCCACAAGCCTACGTGGTGCAAGCAGGGCAGGTCCACGCCAGCTAGCTTGGGGACTGCTTTCCCCCACCCCTCACTGGAGCAAATTTACTACATTGCTACCAACACTAGCACTGGCTTGAGGCAGCTCCCCTGGGTCAAGAGGTAGTTCAGACGCAATGATAACAGCATGAAGGGGTGCAAGAAGGCCCAAGCCCCACAGGCGCAGACAAAAATGAACAAATACACAGCATCAGCTGGGGAAGTGAGGGGTATTTGTGGGGGGGGGGGAAACTTCTTGTTCACAGGGGGGAGGAGATACCCCCGTGATTCTGCAAGCTATTCAAGACTTGAAATCAGCATTGGAATTCAGGACTGGTGACGTATGAGTGGATGTGGCATTTCTGAAAGAAGACGTTTGCAACACAGTAGACAGGTTATCAGAAGTGGAAGGCAGAATATATGAACTGGAAGAAACGGGGAGACAGCTTAAAATGGAGGTGCCAGACTAACTACAGCATTCAAGACTCTTACAGACCGTGCGGATGATGCAGAAAATAAAGCCAGATTTAGCAATCTTTGCTTTACAGGGTTATCTGAGGGAGCAGAGCCCAATATTTTCCTAGTGCAATGGATCTAATTATGGATGCTGTTAACAGCTTCTCTCCATATTTTGTAAGTGAACGGGCGCACAGATTACTAATTAAGAAACCTTCAATGGGTACCCCCGCACGACAAATGCCCAATGATTTTACTTTTGTGACAGAGACTCTATCCTGCATGAGGCACATACCAAGAGGTGAGTGCTATTCTAATCCGGACGCATCATGATCTTCCAAGATGATACACATCAGGTGCAACAACAACGCAAATCGTAGGACCACAACCAGCAGAAGCTTCACGCTATGAAACTTCTACATAGGCTCCTCTTCCTGGCCAAATTGCATGTTATTCATACCTCCAAGTGTTATTTTGTTACGAAATCCAAAGCGGCATGCGACTGGCTGATAGAGCAGCAACCGCTACCACTGAATCAAGTCCCTAAAAGGCAACAGCGGTGCTGTGAGTCTGGGGCTTCCTCAGACTCTGACAAGGAACATGAATGGCCGGATGCCCAGATGGCTCCACGACACCGACAAAACAAAGGGTGAACATTACTTGGAGACAAACAATCCACCCTGACCCTTAAACTGCAGCATGTCAGGAACACAGTTTCCTATGTAAATTTTTCTATGGTAAGTGTTGGGGGGAGCCTTCGCCTAGTTCCTTTTTGGAGGTAGCCGAGTTTGGGAGGTGATGAATTGGGGGGTGAGAACTGGTTTTGGTTTTGATGTTTGCTCTTTTTAGGTTTAGCATGCTCAAAGAGATAGCTTGAAGTCATGCACCCTCATGATGGACCCAATCTGGCCCAACCACCAAATTACTAGTAGAGATTGCCCAGTGCCCAGCTGGCGCCTGCAGGCACACTGGGGTTAGCCGTACCACGCAGCCATATAGTCCACTCCACCCAATATGCATGCTTACACAGTGATAACTTGAAATGAAAATGGCCTGCTGGGCTATATTAGGAGGGAGCCAGTTCCTCTCAAGCCCCGGCGAGATATGTGCTTTTTAATGGCTCGCAGGAAGGCGCCCACTGCAATCTTTTCAGCGTCTACAACACCCAACCTGCCCTAAGTGATCAAATCTAAAATGCGGATACTCAAACATCTCACTTTAAACATACCTCATAGTATATATATATAGAATAGCCTGGGACTATGCGACACCTGGAGGGGGGGGGGAGAGATCAGGGATACACCCATGCATCTGCAGCCCACAGGTCGCTTTCCAGGTTTGAACTCTTATTGCTCCCGGCTCAAGATCGCCTACACACGTCGACTATCTTGTATTTTGCCAGGTGATATATTAGACCATGACCCGGTTATGCTTCGCGTAAGTACTCTGGAGGCCGGTGAGAGGCCATGTGGCATTTTCATGCCTTGTTCCTCTTCGATCACCAGTTTCCCTTGTTCCTTCTAACTGAACTCCAGGAGTTTCTCAAGATCAATGAAGGGACAGCAGACTCACCAGGGATGTTGTGGGCAGCCGGCAAGGCCACCATGAAGGGAATGGCCAGTTCCTATATCAGAGGCAGTGAGTGGGAGAAATATGTTCCTATCACAGAACATGAAACAGCTAATCTAAAATTGGAGCAGGGTTGCTCAGTGTGAAACGGCGACTCCCCGTTGATTGCGGATTTGCAGAGGCTGCGTATGATCCCCGCTGAACGGGCTGACCTCGACCAACCTATGGAGCCAGAAGAGGTGTAGAGGGCCATTACTGAGCTCAACTCCGGTCAGACCCCGGGGGCCCGACTGCTTCCCAGTTGATTATATTACAACAGACTTCATTCTGTTGTTCTTACCTCTATTAAACTAATGTTCATCTTACCACCAAATTTCACTAAAAGACATGAAGGTGAAACATTTTCACCAAAGTGGTGGCAGTGGGGCTTCTCTGTGTAGTGACAGGCCTGTCTATCCAATGAAGCTTCATCCCAAACTGAAGTATGGAGTACTTCATCCAAAGAGTCCACCTGGCATTGGCCTGTTGTAAGTCCCTGGAGGAGCTTCAGCACTTCAATTCTGTGATTCCGAAAAGGCCTTCGACTCCCTTGGCTGGGCATTTCTTGAAGAGGTACTACTCAAAATGGGATTTGTATCTCAGTTCTGGTTGTATGTGCATATCCTTTATGTAACACTGCAGGCCCAGATATGTGTGGAAGGAGCGATGTCCCCCAGATTTCTGATTTTTCGAGAGACCAGGCAGAGTTGCCCCCCTCTCCAGTCTTCTTTTTGCGTTGGTCATGGAAACACTTATGACGTGGGTGTGCTGTGATGCTCAAGGTTTAGGGTCTGACTGGTGGTTGGCGCCAGAGAACAGGGTCTCTTTGTATGCAGATGACATCTTTTTGTTCCTCTACCACCCAGCCGAGAAAGGATCCTTCTTCATTCACATTCTCGAAGTCTTTGGGATGGCAACTGGTTTAGGTGTTAATTGGGCCAAGTTCCTTCAGGTCCACCTGATAGTGAGATGAATCTTGGCGGATGGGTTTTCTGATCTGCCATCTCAGTTTCCAATATCCGGGAGTGCACATGGACTGGAAACCCGAATTAACATGAAGGCTGAATCTTTGGCTGCTCCTGTAAGGCTCAGGAGGACATTGATGGATGGACTAACTGTCCCTCAACCTTATCATTAGAATGACTCTTTTCAATATGAGGATCCTCTTGTGCTTGCTACACGTGCTCCAGAACTTTCCCCTTCCAATTTCACACAGCCAGAGTCATGTGGGAGAATAAGCCTCCCAGGATCGCCTTTGGAAAATGTAGTCATTTGACACACAATAGCAGACTTGCCATGGCTGATGACAGTCTTTAATATTGGGCAGCACAAACTCTGGTGGTGAATAACTGGATACACTGGAGATGAGACGACCATGTGTTAAGGGGTGTACGAATTGGTTTGAACAAGATCACAGAACTACTTTATGGTGCACTTGTTCCGGGGTCAGTCCAAGAGGTGACCAAAGCAGAGTTCCGGGCATGGAGAGCAGCACTGCAGTGAACTGGGTGGGACTGGAGACTAAGGGCCTGATTTTGAACTTGGTGGATGGTTACTTCGTCACAACGGCGATGGATATCCCATCCGCCGAAATATAAATCCTATAGGATATAATGAGATTCATATTTCGACAGACAGGATAATCCTCGCGTTGTGACAGAGTAACCCACCCGCCAAAATCTAAATCAGGCCCTAACCCTTGAGACCCCCCCTTTGGGCAGGCTGCTGGCTGAGTCAGGTGGCACGACTGAAAGGATTTTGTAACTAGGATCGGATAGGAATATTTAGAGTGGGAAACGTTAGGGACAGTTCCCACATAAAATTATTACTGGAACTCCAAACTGAAATCTCACTGTACGGCTCCCATTCTACCACTACTTGCAACTGAGGCACCCTACTGAAACACCAACAGGCTCTTGTCGAAGTCCGTGAATACAACTAGCTTGAGACCCGACTGCTTACAGGACCCCTGAGGAAAGGAGGGATATCCCAGATCTACAGGGCATTGGTCATTCACTCTTCCGATCTCACCTCAAGCCTCAAAGTATGGTGGGAAGGAAGGTTGGGCCCCTTGGATGATGACATCTGGAGGGAGGTGTGTATGGCACCCAATCCCTGGCAATTCTAGCATGACTACGACTTGTGCAACTTAAATAGTTCCACCATACAAGCCTTAGACCCCACCGGCTGTGGAAGGCCATAAACTGCCCGTGCCTACCTGCTATAGTTGCCTGGTCATCACACACTACTGGCCACAGTTGTTCACATAATTGGCAAAAGTCCTGGGGTACCCAGTGGAAACCTCACTGAGGGTTGCATTTTTAGGAATCTTGGATGACCTGAGGGTGCCTGGGGAGAACGGATGTTAGTGGGACTTGTGATGCGGATTGCTAAAAAAGATATAGCCAAATACTGGAAGTCTACCACAGCCCGCAAGTAGAATGGAGAGCGGGTATGGATTGGTGTACGAAACAAGAGGCTTATATATTCAGAAAAAGGGTGTTCTCAAAAGTATGCAAGATAGGAGGGAAATGGTGGGGAGTGAAGGGCCGGGGTGGAACTGATAATTTCAAATAATTTGCGTACTAGGGGTTGTGCAGAGGTAATTATGGGTTTAATGCTTCTTTTCAAATCTGTATCGCCATGAACATGTTGTTATGCCTCTACTAAAAACCAACCAAATTGTGTTATCCCAAAACAATACTGACTCCTTCTCAGTACAAGGTTACAGGGGTGTTGAATTTCTATCGCTCCACATCCAGGGAAATTGCTTGAGTCCAGGGCAACAGGTTTTCAGGTTTACTTTGTCAAACGGACAAGTAGGTCCAACCCGCTGAAGGGCAAACCCTTTGGATGCCAACTTACAAAACCGATCTGTAAAAGGATTGTCTGTCAATAAAGTAAGAATATAATTCATATGCGTAAATGGTTCAAACTTGTATGTATGAATCTTTAATGCAAAGCCTTTATTATTGGAGCCAGCTTTGCAGGTAAATGCAGTGAGCCGACCTTTCATTACATTACAAACGCTTGTACACGAGTTTGTAATGTAAACAATGTGAAAATATTATAAAATGCTTCCTGATTATATACAGAAGCCTGAATGAAAGATTAGTAATTGTTTGCTTTCAAATCTACCCACAAAAACCTGCAACCTAATAAAAAGCACTCAAACTGTTACAGAAGCTTAAATACCATTTTTCTGATGCATCTTTTAGTAAAATATGTTTGATAAATGCCAATATTACAAAACAATTGAGTGTGAATCAGTGTAAAACCTTACGAATAATCATGAAATTAAGTTATGGCCCAATTCTTAAACCAAGAAACACACGTTTACCCGTAGACATATGTCCTTACCTTGGAGCAGATTTAGGTCATTTTGAAATTCACAACCGTTTACCAAAACAGTTTACAGAAATTTAGGAAAATAACCTCGTAGCAAACATTTGTGAATTACTATTTCGTATGAGCAAACATGCATGGTCAAAGGTTTGAATTGAGGTGGGTCCTTTCACAGTTTCATCCTTCCAAGGTCGAAATAATGAGTACCACTGAGTTGGGTAACAATACACATCTCTTATTTAAGCACCAAGAGACCTTAGGGTGAATATATGCTGTACAAATACACTTGCTAAGTTATATTTGTTCACGTGAGAATTAAGTGAGCGGTTGCAAATTCACTTTTTCTACAACCCCTTTTCCCCCAACCTCAAAAGGTTCTACTCCTGCCCTTGCAACAAATAAACTATCCTTTTCTAGTGTGGAGAGGATCCGAATACCATTCTCCATGCAAGTTAGCAGGTGTACAGAAACTCATTGACATTCCAACCCTTGAGCTACCGCTTCCCACCGATGTCCAGCACTCGTACGTAGATTTGCAGAAGTGTGTGAAAATCAGAGCCTTGCTAGAATCCAAACCCCGAAATAAAAAGAGGAAAATCAGAGAAGTTGCCATAATTTGTCACCACACTGCTTGGCACCAAAGGGAACAAGTGTTTTTTTTTAACAGGACAAGTAGATTTCTAACGCATCTCGTCTGTTGGACGCACATTTATTTCATGAAATTCCACTTCTCTACGGTACACCTTGCTTCTCTAGAGCTACCCGAAGGCTGATTAGAATTCTCTGCTGACAAATATTCATAATGCCAATTTTCTCTTGAAACTAATATTTATGTCTTCTTGCTGGGTTTCTGCATGTGTGGCTCTTCGTTAATATCCCTTAACAGTATGGCTCAATGCCTAGAATGCAATCACAGGCAGACGCTGTACTTCACAAATGTGGGATGCTTAGCAAGAGAAGCACTTCTATTTGGCGTATTGATTTCCAAAGTGCTAAAGTCTATATAATGGAGTTTAATAAAAGCTTCAGCTCCTCGTGCTGCTCCAGTGGCAAAATGGAAATAATCCTGAATTTCCCCACAATACTGGAAGACTACTAAAAGCAATCCAGTGATAAAAACGAATGGAGATTTAATCACTGAGAAAATTGGACTCCAATTGTGCAATGCAAGAGTTCTCCACTTCAGAAAACGATTTGATAATGCGCCACTCCGACTACCCATCTCGAAACATATAGGAAAGGCAATGTAAGTTTATCAATAATGGAAAAAAAGATTTCTTTTCCTGAGCAGGTGCCGTAAAATTCTTGAGAAAGTTTGGTTTAACTGAAATAATGTCTGCAAGAAAACTAAGTTTAAGTTGAAGAGTTTAAAAAAGAATAAGGCAAGGGCGTACAAAGACTGACACTGGCCGTGGCTAAAGGAAGGTTCGACAGTATCCCGGAATCTGACCACCTCACAAGCGAGCGGAAAAGCTAGGGCAGCACAGCCTGTGAAGGAAAGGGGCCTACTATAATTACTGTAATTATTTGATTCTGGGCGTCTCATTTTAAAATTGCAGCGTGATGGGGAATATTGCTTCTGATTTAAACGAAAGTAGGTCACAGGAAAAAGACAGGTGGCAAATTATTCAAATAAGAAATATTTATTTATTATGCCAAGTGACCTATATAAAAGTCATCTGGCTCCTCCCTTCCTACCCAAAAATCAAATTCTAGGTAATTTATAAGATGATGTAGCTTAGATTAAAAGTAATGGAAAAGACGGTATCATGCTTAAAAACAGATCTGCTGAGATACAACATTAATTAATAATTTGACTTTAAATTCTTTTTTTTTTTTAAAACACATTTTTATTGAATGCATAAGAAGCATATACCCTGTAAACCTCTGTCACCCAGAGTCAATTACCATAATCATTGAACTCAGCACAAATGCAGTCATTTCTTTTGTTACAATATGGAAAAGGAAAACAAAATGCAAATCAAATGCACATTGAACTGGTCCCCCCCCCATCCCCCACCACCCACAACTCCCACCCCCCCTATGCGCTGCTGCCTGCTCTGTTCAAGTAAAACTGCTTCAGTGCACAAACTATCACATGCCCTGATAAATTTACGGTTATGCCAACATTGTCCGGCTAGATCCGAGGCTGGTCCGCAGTGTCCTCGGGTGGCGGGTCTAGTTCCAGACCGCGATAGTCCGCCAACCTTTTCCAAATCTTAAAATGTTTGCGCGGGCATTCCCTGGCCACAAAGACAGGCTGCTCCATCCCCATGCAGAAGTCCAAGCCCTTCTTCCATGCTGCTAGGGAGGGAGCCTGGGGCGCTTTCCACGAACGTGCAATGTCCCTCTTCGCTAATGTTAATCCCAGTAGAAGTATATGGCGCTTGTACCTATTGGCCCCCAACCCCAGCCATAATATGTAGCAGAGTCAGTTTAGGGTCCCTTTGGAGCACCCAGGCCAGAACTTCGTCCAAACACCGAAGCCCCCCCGCCCAGAATCTCTGCAACGCCCTGCATTCCCACACTGTATGCAGCAATGTTCCAACCTCCGTCCCACACCTAAGGCAATCCGGGGACGCAATTAGACCCGCCCTCCACAAGCGCTGCCTAGTGTAATATGTGCGGTGTAGGTACCTAAATTGTATGAGTCGCAGGCGCGTGGATATTGCAGCTTCCCTAGGGCTCTCCAGTGCCTCCACCCAGTCCTCCTCATCCAGGGCCCCAACGTCTTGTTCCCATGTCGTTCTGAGGTGTTGCAGGTCAGTGGTGCAGTGTCGTACCACTGTTTGGTAGATTCGGGACAGTTTCTTGTCGGGTAGCTCCCCCATAAAAACTTTGGCCTCTATCGGGCTAAATTCGGGGAGGTCGTCCAACCCCACTATATATGGCATCAGAGCATGTCGGAATTGAAGATATTTATAGAACGGAGTTCGCGGCATCTCGAATTCTACTCGCAGGTCGGCAAAGGACTTGAGCACGCCCCCGACATAACGTCTCCCAAGGTAGAGATGCCGATCGCATCCCATCCCCGAAAGCCTAGCAACGTGTCCAGCTGAGGTAGGCGGCCATTGCGCCACAGGGGGGTCTCCTGGGTAAGCATGTTCCACCAACTCATCCTACGTAACGTCTGCTTCCAGACTTGAAAAACCACCTGCGTGATGGATGTTAGAGATTTCCGGAGCGCCGCCGAGTATAGTAGTGTGTGGACGGACGCTGTGCCCATCAAAGCCCTCTCTACCGCGTAGGCGGGGTCGTTCCTGTCCGCATACCACCAGTCATTCAAAACTAAGAGATGGGATGCCTGGTAATAGGATAGTACATCTGAAGTGGCCAGGCCCCCAGCGTAGGTCGACCGGAAGCAGGTCCGCAGGGCCACTCGTGCCGTGCCCCCCTCCCACAGAAACCGGCTGAGCGCCGAATTTAGGCGCCGGAACCAGCTCTGCGCAAGCAGGACTGGGTGATTCTGTAATTGGTAGATCAAACGTGGGAGTGCCACCATCTTGAAGATGGCCGACCGACCGTGAATGGAAAGCAGCATTTTGGACCAAACCTTAATGTCGTCTCGGGTGCGCTCCCACACCGGGGTAATGTTGCGCTCCATTGCAGCGGTCGCGTCCTCGGACAGGAACACCCCCAAATATTTCACACCATCTGTGGCTATCTGGAGCTCTCCCGCCCAGTTCCCCACAGGCTGCGGGCCGCCTAGGATCCACAGTGTGGATTTCCGAGGATTCATATATAATCCAGATGTTTCACTGAAAATTTGCAGGATTCGCAGGAGCCTTGGCCCGAGCGCTCCAGGTCCGTGAGAAAAAATAACATCATCGGCGTACAGCGCTATTCTATCCGTCACACCAACTGCCCACTGGAATCCCCTGAGCTGTGCGTCTATCCGCACCCACGCCGCAAGGGGCTCCATAGCAAGGGCGAACAGGTATGGAGAGAGGGGGCATCCCTGCCTTGTCCCACGCTCAAGCCGAAAGGAGCGGGAGATCTCCCCCCCCACTCGCACCGCAGCCGTGAGGTCCGCATACAGGAGTCGCACATACTCCAGAAATCTAGGGCCCAGGTTGAGACACCCCAGCAGAGTGAACAAATACGTCCAGCTCAGGGAATCGAATGCCCTATCCATATCCGCTAAGAACAGTGCCGCCTGTTCCCCCAGCCTTCGCCACGCCGACACCGCGACCTGCGCCCGTCATGTATTATGACAGGTGGCCCGCTGTGGCATGAAACCGGCCTGGTCCGGATGCACCAGGTCGGTGATATACGGCTTAAGTCGATTGGCGAGGGCCTTAGCCAGTATCTTGGCCTCCGTATTGAGCAGAGATATCGGGCGGTAGGACGTGTGACTCTCAGGGGGTCGCCCTGGCTTCAAAAACACCACCACCTCTGCATGCCGCCAGTCCGGTGGTAGCGAACCCATCTCCCGGACTTCTTCTATGACCGGGCGGAAATGTGGGCTCAGCTGGGTCATAAAGCGACGAAAGAACTCACTTGGGAACCCATTTGGCCCCGGAGCTTTCCCCGGGTTCAGTTCACCCAGCGATGTGGCTAGCTCCTCGTCTGACAGGGGGCGGTCTAAAATCTCACGTGCCTCATCAGAGACGGCCCTAGGTGGAAGGTCATCAAGAAATCGTTGCACGACCTCCGCTTCCAAACAATCCTGTGACGCGTAGAGGGCCTCATAATATGTAGCAAAGCTTTCGGCCATCACCGCCGGTTCCAAAAGAGGCTCCCCGTCCAGTCCTACTATCCGGGGCAGGGGTTGGGCGTGCATGACGCCCTGGCACAGACGATGCAGCATCTTGCTGGACTTATCGCCCCATTGATATATACGACTACACGTAGCCAGCCATGCCTGCCTGGCCTCGTCCATAAGCACTGCAGAGTATTGTCGCTGTGCCAGAGCCAGCTGTCTCCTGGCCGCCCCCCCGGCCTCCTCTCTGCCCCTGCGTTCCAGCCCCTCTATATCAGCCTCTCGCCGCACTAGATCCCTACGCCTCTCCTTACGCGCGGCAGCGCACCATGAGATGTCAACGCAGCGTGGGCTTCATCGCCTCCCAGAGTGTCGCGGAGGAGTCCACCGTGCCCACATTCGCAGACAGGAAATGGGCAAGTTCACAGGTCATATAGGCCCGGTAGGACTCCTGCAACAGCTGCCATGGCGACAAACGCCACCGGAAGGGCTGCCGAGCACAGCCAGTATCAAGGATAACGTAGACCGGCGAATGGTCAGACAGTGCCCTTGGCAGGATTTCGGCAGACAGTATCCCATTCGCTTTTCCCCTTGGAACGAAAATGTAATCAAGCCTAGAGAAGGAGTCTCGCGCTGCTGAAAAATAGGTGTACTCCCTGCGCGAGCCATGTTTATGTCTCCATGTGTCCACCCAATCTAGACCTGTGACCAGGGCCCGCAACTGAGATGTATGGCTCTCCCCTCCCGCCACGCCACAATTGCCAACCGCGCTGCGCCATCTATCACATGTGACGTCTACCACATCGTTCCAATCCCTTCCCACTACGGACAGGGCATCTGGCATGTCCACCCACAAGGAAAGCAACTTCTCGACCAGGGGCCATTGGAGCGGAGGTGGGGCGTACACGCTACCAATAAGGACTGGGTCTCCTCTAATCTCTCCATGTACAAAAACAAATCTGCCCTGCGAGTCAGTCCATGTACGCTTATGGGTAAAGGGGACCCTACGGTGTATAAGAACCGCTACCCCCCGTGATCCTCTCGTGAACCCTGAGTGATATGCGTGTGTGAACCCATTTCTCTGAAGGCACAGCGCCTTGGTGCCGAGCAGGTGCGTTTCCTGCAGGAAGAGTATGTCCGTTCCCCTCCTTTTGGCCCACGTAAACACAGCCCCCCGTTTCACTTTATCTAGCATCCCCCGCACATTCCAGCACATGATCCGTGTCCCACCCGGGCCTAACCGCACTCCCTCACCATCAAAAACCATTTATAGTGTACAATGTATCGCATACCAGCCCTGCGCCGGCAGCCCTGGCAAACCTGAAAACAGTCAGCAAGCAGTAGGTTCAGCGCAAACCCTCTCCCCTCCCCTCGAAACCAACCCCCAACTACTCCCTGCCCACCCACCACCCCGCCCTCCCAAACGTGGAAGCACCTGTCATGGTCGGAGCATGATCCTGGCCCCAACTGGGAGCCAAGTACCACCCCCTCCAACTGAACCCCTCACAGCAGCCCATATGGAACCAGGCCGTTGCTCCCTCCCAACCAAACCATTCGGGACGCCAGCCTTAACAGCAGTGCGACTGGTCCCTTTAGATAAAGCATTCAAGCAAATCACAAGTCAGGTCACTCAAATGTCAAGGCACATCCTCCTGGACTTCCGGGGCCTCCTCATTTTGGCGCGCGGTTGATCTAGATTTCGATCTGCGGCCTGAGCGCGATCGGCCCCTGCGCCTACGCCGACCCTCCTGGCCTCCCCCGGCCGAATTACTCGCAGAGGAGTCGGACTCCTCGCCCTTCGCCGTTGTGGGCCTAATTTTCACCGTCTCGTCTGTCCATAGGAAGACCTCCTCCGGGGTGTCGAAGAAGAAGGTGCGGGACTGAAATATCACCCGCAACCTCGCAGGATAGAGCAAAGCGTACTGCAGCTGCAGACCCCTGAGGCGGGCCTTAGCCGCAGTGAAGGATTGGCGTTGTTGTTGCACTTGCTTGGTGTAGTCCGGAAATATCAGGATATTGGCGTTGTCGTAGGTCAGCTTGCCCTTTAGCCGTGCCTGTTTCAGCACCGTGTCCCTGTCGGCATAGTTCAAAAGTTTAGCGATCATGGGGCGAGGGCGTGCGCCAGCTGGTGGTTTTTGCGTCAATGCCCGGTGGGCCCTCTCGATCACAAAGCAGCGGGACAGAACATCAGGTGGAATCCAGCTCTCTAGCCATTGTGTCAAGAAGCTCTCTGCGTTACCCTTCTCACAATCCTCCGGGAAGCCAATAAACCGTAGGTTGCTACGCCGTGCGCATCCCTCCGCCTCCTCCGCTCTCTGGACTAGGCCCTTCTGGGTCTGCTCAAGGACCAGGACTCTCTTCTTCAGGGAGGAAACGTCATCCTCTACCTCCGTTATGCGTGTCTCTGTGCCCGCGATGTGCTCCACAGCATTCCGCAGATCCTGTCGGAGAAGCATAACGTCCGAGCCCACCACCCCAATTTTGGCGTCCAGGACGTCCCGGGATTGTGTGATCGCCGCCATGAGTGCTGCATTGTCCGGTACCTGCGCCGGTGTTCCTTTTGCGCCGGCCACCTCCGTGAATTTATCAATTGGCCCCTGCTTGCCCTGGCCACAGCCGTCTCTCGCGTCATAGTGCTCTCGGTGTGTGGCGCAATCCCGCCACGAGGCCCCAGGTTCAAATATGGCCGCCAACCGTCCGACTCCCGTCCCAGAGATGGCCGGGCGGGGTTGGGGGGGGGGGGGTGGGGGGGGGGAGGAAGAAGATGTATGGGCCCCTCCCCCCACAAATGACTCCAACGGCGTCTAGCGGGCCCCCGCTGCACCCTCCAGCACACACTCCACCGCGACACTGGTCTTAGGCTCAGCGCCACAAACAGCGTCACACCGGGGCCCGACAAGACCCCCGAGTAAATGCCCCCGGCCTCCGCGGCCCCACTCGCGGTAGCACTGACCTGGGGTATCGGTGGCGTCTCTGTTTTGCCCAGGCGCGCCCCTCGGTGGTCGGGCGCCGTCGCTTCACGTCCGCCCAAATGCTCCACAGCTCCGTGCGTGTCCGGCGACTCCCAACCAGGGCCTTCGCTGGACTCAGCTCGGCAAGCACCTCCCGCCGTCGTACCGCAGGATAATCAGCCCGTGGGAGCACCAGGCCCCTGGTGGTGCAACAGGTCAGCGCCGCCCGCGCTCCCGGCACAACCGCTCCGATACTTCAAAATTGAGGCCCCGGCTGTGTAGGCCGCACCGGAGCACTCCGATCACAGGCGACGCCCGGGGCGCTGGAAGCAGCCCCCACACCTCCACTCGCCGTCGGGGGAGGACCTCGGGGACAGGCACCGATCCGGATCGTCTGGACCTGTTTACACGGACCAGGGCAGGATATTACCTCAGGATTGCAACAAGGCTGGTCGGAGCTCGCGCTCTACACGACCGCCATGCTCGCTGGCTAAGCCACGCCCTAAATTCTTTTTTAATTTCAACTATTTTTTATTGTTTTTACATACACTTAAAAACATACACATAAGACATGAAACATACATTCTTCATGGAAATCTCGTTATAGGAATTCTAGCCAAGGAACGCTGGTTATTGAGGCGCCACTTTACAGATTTCTCGTACTCGGCTGACACCCCTATCCAATTGCCCCCCTAGAGATGGCCGGACCGGAAGCGAGGATTATGCTCATCTTTCTTTACTTTAATCAAGCAGCCATTCAAAGATAAACAAAGATAAAACAACTATTCCCATGAACCATAGGGAATAAGAATATAGGAATAATAGAGTGTCCCCAAGTATATACAGCCCTCCTCCAATGCACCAATCACAGGGCTCCTGGAAGCATGTAGTCCTCTGTTACTCTCCAGTCCTCCTCTTTCTTTGTTGCTTGCGGACAGATAAGTGCTTCTTTTTTCTTCCTCCTCATGATTTGTAGGCCTTTGTGCTGTGCTGTTATTTCTACATGAGTAATTTGTTTGGCTGACCCACGGCGCTGTGCTAGTGCGCTCCGCTTTGTTATTGTTGATGTACTTTTGTCAATTTCAATCGTAGCGGTTGGGCTGCCTTTGCTCTGTCAATTTCAACAGAGCGGGTCTTTGAGGCGCCGCCGCTTCGGGACCTGCTTTTATAGTGCCCGTTCTTGTTCTACTGACTGACTGACTTTTACCGCGGTAACCGCTACTCGGTTTCCCGCGCGGTGCCGTGGGAGAACTCTTACTCCCTAACGGCTCTTGCTATGGTGCGGGCTCGCGGCACTCCTCCCACCGCCAGAGGGCGCTTGTGCGCGTCGGTCGCCTGACCTGCTTGTCTCGGCATTCCGTGCGTTCCTCTGCCGGAGAAGCATCGCCGAGCTGAGCCCTGCCTGCCGATACGCCAGAGTGGTCTGTCCTGCCTTGAGGCAGTTTTTGCTTGCTTCACGCCCCCGCGAACGCTAAGCGCAGTACCGCAAGTCTGTCCCTGCCATTAGGCAGAGTTCTTCAGTGGGTTTTTCCCGCCTTAGGGGTCCGTATTTCAATTAGGCCTATTTCATGCTCTCCTTGGGAGAAGTCTGTACTGGGACATTACTTTCACCGGCAGGCTGCCCATTGTTTCCACTGCACCAGGGCTGATTGTCCTAGGGTTTTTGACCCGCATTTAACACGAGCACTGCCCGCTCCCGAGTTAGGCTGCCTCCCAGCCCCTTGTATTGTGAGGTCACCCCTCTCTGTGTGTTTTCCCACTTACCTGTGCGTTGATTCGCCTCTGGTAGCATGGCGCGAGTACAACAAAGAGCCCTACCAGGAAGATCAGTGGGAGGAGGACCCCCTCACTGCCCTTCAATGGGATGAGAATTTCTATGACGCCATGGGCGAGTCTATCCACAAGGCGGTGGAGCAGGCCATGGCGCCTCTAGAGGAAAGCCTATCTCGCAAAATTGAGCAGGCTTGTGAGAAACAGGCCAAGACGGCGCAAGCTCTCCCTGCTTCCTCGCCTGGCGCGGACGCTAACCCAACAGAGTCTCAGCCCCTACTGGCTAAACGCCCGAGGGACTCTGGAGTGCACAGGGACGCTTTCGACCACCTTAAGCAGGCGTTCCTTGCTAGCAACCCCAAACCGGTGCCATCCCCTCCCCCAGCGGATGCTGATGGTGACGCCTACGATGAGGCTGGCCCGTCCCGTCCCTGGTGCCCGGCTGAGGTTCTGTAATTCGAGTCTGACTCCATTTTGTTCTGTGCCACCATTTTGTGTTGCCCTCACGTAGGCCTTTAAAGGTAACCTGGCGAACGAAGTGGCCTGGCCTTCTTAGTTCATGTATACATTAACTAGGTTTCTTTTTGGACTCTGAAATGAACTGTAAGAAACTGACCTCTGCACCTGAAACTGACCTCGCAAAGCCAATTTCCCTGATCGATCTTTATCTGAGATGGTCAATCAATGTTCAGGACATCGTTAACTTTTTAGTTTCCTTGCACATGCTTTATCTTGTTCAGCATCTGTTACTGTTTCTTTTTTTATGTTTCTTCATTACATGGGTTATGCTTTCAATTATAGGTTTGTCCGGCTTGTAGAGATTGAATTTGGGACATTCCTAATAATTAACTTTTGGGTTGGGATACTGTAAATTGAGTTTTTGCTATGTGATACTTTGTTTGAAAAGGTATTTTATTGGCTAGAATTTTGTGCAGTGGGTGTACATTTATAATGTGAATATTGGGTATAAAAGGAGACGTCTAGCCTTAGTAAAATGAGCAGTCTCCTGAGAATTTACACCATGATGTATTTCTAGGATCACTGTTACTAGCTGCAGCTAATAAACTTGGTCTCTGACACCATCCAGAAGTATTCCGTGTCTTTGCATACCAAGACAGGTGAACTCGAAGATCTTAGGCGTGTCACGGCCCGTCCGGATCCGGTGCCTGACGCTCAGAATCTGTGCACGGACATGCTGGACCCCGATGACGTCCTTCAACCCCGTTCTTCCGACTGGGCCCCCTCAGAGAAAGTGGCCCAGTACGTCGCCAGCAGAATCCGCCAGCCGTTAGAGGCCACAGCCAGGATCTGTTTCAGGGCAGAATGCCTCCGACCTTCCCTGGCAGGGAAGGTGGCGGCTACTCCGGAGATTGCCCCCCGTATGGTGACATTTCTCCAGAAGTTTGTTAAGGATCCTAAACTGGGTATCGACAGATCCTGGCCTGCTTGTCAGGACAAGCTCCTCGATGCCCTGGGCCCCATTACAAAAACATTAGACATGGCGGAGGAGGCCAAAGAGTCAGGCTCCCTGATATCACCCAAAAATCTCTCGTCTTGGGCCCAATGGTGGTGGTTTTCTTAGGAAACGCCAACTGCGCGCTTTCCACGAAGCGGCGTCGGAGCCCGTTAATTAAGGTGGACCCCAACTCGGGGATTTGGCCGACTCGGAGGCGGGGCCCATGGCTCAGGGCGGTCTCTTTGGAGAGCCCTTTATTAAGGAGCTGGGGAGATTCGTCAGTATATCCATCTCCTTAGACAAGGCCCAGTCCTCCATTAGGAAGGTCTTCCGTCCTCGGGTTTTCCGGGGACACGGACGTGGCAGGGGCGGCACGTCCGGCTGTCAAAACCAGGGCAGAGGGCAAGGCTCCAGTAACTGCAATTACCAAGACCAAGCAAGGTTCAGAAACTTCTATCCAACCAGAGGACGTCGAGGGAAAGGCAGAGGCGGCCGAGGCAATGAAGCATCCAATTCCTCCGGTGAGTGTTCACCCTTTTTCTCTTCTAAAAGTGGGGGGCCATCTGGCATGTTTTTTCCAGGCCTGGACTTCTGTCACGGGGGACGCCTGGGTGTTGCAAACCGTCCAGGGGTTTCACATAGAGTTCCAAGGGGAGCCCTTCCAACTGGATCCCTCCACGCCCTTGCGCCTTCCCGGCCGCTGACGCGGCGCTTGTCGACCAGGAGGTTCTCTCGTTGCTCGACAAAGAGGCGATCGTGGAGACTTTTCCTCACCCCCGCGGTTTTCTCAGCAATTTGTTCTAGGCGGACAAATCGGACGGGACGAAGCGACCAGTCATAAACCTCCAGGAGTTCAATTGGTGGCTTGTGTACCGCCACTTCAAGATGGAAGGGATCCATCTATTGCGCGACCTACTCAAGCCTAACGATTGGATGGCGCACCTCGACCTCAAGGACGCCTATCTCACGATTCCCATTTTCCCTCCTCACAGGCAGTTCTTGCAATTCCCATGGCGAGACAAGGTGTACGAGTTCTCCACTCTCCCGTTCGGTCTCTCCTCCACGCCTTGGTGCTTCACCAAGGTTCTTCGGCCAGTGATCGAGCGCCTGCGGGCGTCCGGTATGCGTTTGATAGTATACCTGGACGATATCCTACTCATTACGCAGTGCCCCCAGGCCGCAATCCGCAATCTCTCTCCTTCAAGACTTGGGCTTCATTTTTTTTTTTTTTTATTGTTTTTATTGCAGAATTATCAACAAGGCATCTATTATGTCAGCCTGTACACACATGTCAACTCAAAGTACCTCCGTCGTTCCCAAAATGCACACAGCCATTCAGCCCACATCCCGGGGCTGGGCGGCGTATCAGAATAGTGACTCAGAGTATCTCGGCAACCACCTCATAGAGAGGGCAGGTCAACAGTATTATATAGTATCTGCTTTTATCCCCATCAAACTCCCCCCCCCAAGGGCACCACCAGGTATAAGTAATCACTCAGAGTGGGCAACACTAGTATTGTCCGTGTTCACGACCCCAGATCCACACTAGCGCCCTCCCGTGGTAGTAGTTCCCCAAGCTAGTCGGGAATGACCATGTAGGTACCCACGGAGCGCTGCCCTGGGGCCCCACCCCCAGTAGTCATCAGTCATTTATCCTTCCTGTAGGCGCTCAACTTATACTGCAACAATACCCCAGGAACTCCACCCCTCCCTCCCCCCCCTACTGCTGCCTACGCGGGTGGGTTCTGGTGCTACAATTGCTATTACTCGGGTTCTGCATTTAAACTCTAAATCCTCAGGGATCCCCGCCCTCCGAATGTTCGTGTTCCTCTTGCTCCAGCAGGTAGTCTTGCAAGGCCTGTACTATCATCTCCCAAGCCCTCGCTAACTCCAAGCCTTTCTCGTTGCCCGCCTTGGCAGCCTGTCGCCGTCTAAGCACACTCTCACACCTAGACCATTTCAACAGCTCATTCACCCATCTCTTAACTGAGGGGCCCTCCCTGGACTTCCAGTGCCACGTAATCTCCCTCTGGGCCAACATGAGACCCAGGTCAATAAATTTGCTCGTTACTTTTGTCTTTGCCGTGTGGGGGAACCAGAGCAAAAGGCATGCTGCCATGTCGAACTCTACCTCCCGGTCCGTGACTGCGTTCAGAAGCTCACCTACCTCAGCCCAATACGTCCCTAGCTTTGGGCACCCCCACAGCAGATGGTCCAGCTCAGCACCAATCGCTAAGCATCTCGGGCATGCCGCATCCTGCACCTTGAAATACCTTCCGATCTTTCCCGGGGTCATATAGGCCCTATGGAGGATGAAGAAATGCACCTGCTGAAAACGGGCATTCCTACTACCCTTCCACGTCCTTCTCAAAATTTGGCTCCAGATCGTGTCCGGAATGGGTTTACCTATGTCGTCCTCCCATTTCTCCTTCAAGGCTGTAAGCGGTTCCAGTCCCTCATGTATCATTCTCGAGTGGAGGCAGGTCACCGCCTTAATCGTGCCCGCTGCCATCACTACATACTGGCAGGCCATGTTTGTGGCAGGTTCCACCAGCCCTTCCCTCCAGTGCTTTTGCATTGCTGCAATCACCGCCGCATGTAGGAGGAAACTCCCATCCGGGAGGCCAAATTGCTCCTGCAGCACCCCGAAGGGGGCAAGCATCCCGTCAACATAGAGGTCCCCTACCATCTGCAGCCCCAACTCCTCCCACTCCGCTAACGGGGACCAGTCACCTCCATGCGGTAGCGCCGTCAACATCCCCAGAGGGATCTCCGGTGCATACGGTCGTGTTGCTTTCGCTCTCTTCAGGCTCCTATGCCAGCACAACCGAAGAGTCCTCTCTTCTATGGACAATCCTCCCAGCTCCAATTTCTGTTGCATGACTATGTAAGACAAGATGTGTCTCTGGATACCAGTCCCCCTCTCAGGGTCCGGGCCCCTGAACACTTTAGCAACGTTCTGTGTTAAAACCTGTAGCTGTGCCGCCAGGTAATACAATTCAAAATCCGGAACCGCCATCCCTCCCTCTATTTTGGGCCGCATCAGCGTAGTCAGGGCCACCCTTCGCCGTCCGCTCCCCCATAGGAAACCAATAACCAACGTCCTCAGGTCTTTAAAGATTCGCTGTGGGATCCAAAGCGGGAGGGTACGGAAGTAATAGAGTAGTCTAGGTAGGGCCACCATCTTCAACAATGCAACTCGACCCTGCACCGATAACGGGAGGGAAGCCCAGAAGGTCATGCACCCCCTCAAGGCTCTTATACAGCGCCCTATGTTCCCCTCCAGCAGGTTCACGATGTTGTGGTAAATACGGACCCCCAGATATGTGAAGCATGTGTCTTCCCAGACCACATCTACCGCAGGCGGGGGATATGGCATGTCAGCCCGCAGCGGAAAAACACAAGTCTTACTCCAGTTCACCTTGAGGCCCGATAGCCTGCCAAAGCCCGACAACATCTCCACAGCTCCTACCAGATCCCCTTCGGTGTTATCCATGTACAGCAAGAGATCATCAGCGTACAATGAAATATGATGGGTCTCCCCACCACAGCCTATCCCATTGTACATCGTCCCCGCCCTCGCCTGCGCCGCTAAAGGTTCCATCGCCAAGGCAAACAACAGGGGGGACAGCGAGCATCCTTGCCTCGTCCCCCTGCGCACCGGATAGGCCGAAGATACAACGGATCCCAAACGTACCCTGGCGGTAGCAGAGGAGTAAAGGACCCTCGTCCAACGCCCAAAGCCGTCTCCTAGACCGACTTCGCTAACACCTCATCGAGGTACCCCCACTCCAGGCTGTCGAAGGCCTTTTCGACATCCACCGACAGTACTGACGGTTTCTGATCAGAGTTCCAGGCGCTGTCTATTATGCGAACCAGGCGGCGAATGTTTAGAGATGTACTCCTGGTGGGAATAAACCCAGCTTGGTCTGCATGAACCAACTTGGTCATGTGTGGCAGCAATCTAGTGGCTAGGATACGACTCAGTATTTTATAATCTACCGTCAGCATAGACAAAGGTCTATACGACGTCACCTCGGTGGCCTCCTTGCCAGGTTTCAGCAGCGGTACGACCAATGCTTCCCTCATCGATTGGGGTAGACGGCCAAGCGTCATGGCTTCAGCGTAAACCACCAGTAGCCTGGGCGCCAATACATCAACGTACTGCACATAGAATTCAATCGGTAGACCATCTACCCCTGGCGTCTTATTTCTGGCCATCTGCTTGATGGCCACCCGAATCTCTGACAATGTTATGGGTCCGCCCAGGTCTTTCGCACCCTCGACATCCAACAATGGAAGATGAATCGTCGTCAGATAGTCGGCTATAGTAGAGACATCCACCCCCAGTTGGCTCTCATATAGGCCTGTGTAATACGATTGGAATCGCTCCAAAACCGCACTTTGCGAGTAAACTACCTCCCCTGTCTCCGTTCGAATGCTCATTACCGGACAGCCTCTAGGTTCTGGGTTAGCCAGTTTAGCCAGTAGTGTGCCCACCTTATCTCTCTCCGCATGCACTCTGATGACATACAGTTTATAATCAAAGCACCGCAGTCGCTCAGTTTCAGTCGCAACTAACTCCTTCGCCTCAAGCAGCCTGTCCTGTAAATCTGGTCGTTCGGGCCTGCGCCTCTCTAAATCCCGCAGCACACATTCCGCCTTCTCCAGGTCTGCCAGGACCGTCGTCCGTTCAGTCGAGAATCTCCCCATACAGATGCCCCTGGTCACCACCTTCATTGTATCCCATTCTAAAGATCTCGTGGCAGTTGAGCCCGCATTCTCCCCAAAATAGTGCTCAATGCCCTGAAGGACCTCGTCCCTAAACACCAGGTCTTCTAATGTCTCAGGCCGCAGCCTCCATGTGGGGACCGCCGACCTCGGACGCTGCCACTGCAGCGTTAGCAGCAACGGGTTATGGCCCGAGATCGTCCTAGTGAGATACTCCGTGTGGGCCATCGTGGGAGCCAGAGGTCCGCCGCACAAAATGGAGTCTATCCTAACATGCAGCGCATGTAGTGCTGAAAAGAATGAATAGTCCCTAACTCCGGGGTGTTGCTCCCTCCAGACATCCACAAGGCCCCACCTCTCCTGCCATTCTGCCCTGTGTGCTGCCAACCGACGCACTGGAGAGTCGGCCAATGGTGGATGCTACCTATCCAGTGCGACATCAGTGATTGAGTTGAAGTCCCCACCTATTAGGATAGGCCCCGCCAGGAAGTGTGCCAGGGAGCACGTCAGGCTAGTAAAGAAGCGGGCCTGGTCCGTATTAGGAGCATATATACTGCACAAGACCACATCCTGACCGTACAACCTCCCCTCGACCGCCACAAACCGACCGTCAGGGTCCACTATTTGGTTCGTGGCCTGGAATGGGACCCCCGCTCTCACCCACACCAACACCCCCCTGGCAAACGCTGAATACATGGTGCCAAACACCTGGCCGTGCCACCTCTTCTGTAATGCAGAGCATTCCTGCCGGGTTAAATGAGTTTCTTGTAATAGTGCAATTTGGATGCCTCGCCTCACCAGATGGGCATGTACCTTATATCTTCTTGTCATAGTTCGAAGGCCACGGACGTTCCATGTGAGGCATTTCAAATTAGGTAACGTCCCCATTGTAGCCATTACCCAATAAGTCCACCAGTGTCAATCGGCCACCCGCGGCATTGCAGTGTAACCCCTCAACCAAAACACCCCAACAAACTCCCCCCACCCCTCCCCCCAGAACAGGACCCAATAACATGATATCAGCCCCCATCCAAACCTGTAACACTCCACTCAGTCCCCTACTCTGTAGTCGTCACTACAGAAGGCCTTAAGGGCAACAAGAGAGCGATTCAGAGCCGACCCGGAGCAGGCATGGCCCCCGCCCCCGAGCCCACGATCCCATGTGGCATCTCAACACAGTACCTGCCAGCCCACAGAGCACCAGGGCATTCAGCCAGATCAGGAGTTGCGAAAATGGCCACAGTCCCAGTGTCATTCGTTAAATAGGCCATCAGCCGTCTGCGGGGTGACCGCCGGCCCCCCGGAACCATCAACATCCGAGACGTCACCACCTGTCCCTCCTCCATCCTCACCAGAGTCCAAGCCCATCGATATGCTTCCCTGTTGCGAGCCCGTGATGATCGCCGTTGCAGCCAGCGCTCCTTTCCTGTCCTCAGCCATCTGGCCGTCCCGCAACGTTTTCTTGAGTCTGTTACGTTTTCGGATGCGTTGAGATTTGCGTACCTGAACCGGCTTCTGTTTCTCCTTCTCTCCTCTCCCTTTGCGGTCCGTACCAGCGCGATACAACTCAAGCCACGACCATACCTCATCAGGAGTCTGGAAAAAGTGGGTCGTTCCATCCATGATCACACGCAACCTCGCCGGAAAAAGCAGGGAATATTGTATGCCCTCGTCCCTCAGTTCTTTTTTCACAGCCAGAAAGGAAGCCCTGTTTTTTTGAACCTCCTGCGTATAGTCGGGGAACACTGTAACTGAGCTATTCTCCACCTGAAAGGGACCCACCGAGCGGGCCCTCTGTATCAATAGATCTCTGTCTCTGTAATGCAATAGTCTGACCACCATCGGTCTGGGAGGGCGGCCCTGCATGGGCGGGCGGGCCGGGACCCTGTGCGCTCTTTCCAGGGTGAAAAAGGGTGAGAGACCCTCCGGGGCCACGATCGTCTTAAACCAGTTCTCCATATAGGCCACCGCATCGTCCCCTTCAATTTTCTCCGGCAGGCCCACTACCCTCACGTTGTTCCTCCGATTACGACTTTCGGCGTCCTCAGCCCGTTTCTCCAGTGTCGCGAGGCGGCCAAGGATATCAGCGAGTTTGTGTTCCGCAGTCACCACTGCCGGCTTGAGCTCCTGAAGCAGCAACTCATTGTCCTTCACTCTGTCTGTAAGTTTAGCATGATCCGCCCTCAAGAGGCCCAGTCCCGTGGCGACCTGCGCTATGTCTTGATGTAAGGTCTCCTTCGTCGCGATTATCGCCTCCAGTATACCATCCAGCCTTTTATTCAAGAGCTGTTCCTGCGCCGATCCCTCCGAGTCATTATGAGCCCCGCCATCCGCAACCGACATCGTTGCCTGGTCGTGCCCACGATCCTGCTGTGGTTCAGGGGCCTTAGCGGCCATCTCGTCCGGCCAGAGCACCCGATCTGGATCACCTCTGGGGGACGTGCCAGTACCAATGTCCATACACCCCGTGAGGAAGGGTCTCTGAGCCCACCCTCTGCCAATGAACTCAATGTCTCCCACGAAGCACGACCACGCCCGGGGACCAATGCTTATTTACCGTCTGCTCCGCTCCCCCGCGCAAAACGGCCGTCCACTGACCAGTACCGCCAGCTCCGAGCGAGGTCTGCGGTCACATCCACCGCTATTCCAGCAATCACCCCTCTGGTCAAGAGCCCCTCGCTGCACTGTTCGGTGTCACCTGCAGTGTGGGCTCACCTCGCTCTCAAAACCATATTGAGGAAGGCCCAGCCTGACAAACTCGGCGAAGCCAGCAATGTACTTCGGGGGGGGGGGGGGGGGGGGGCGCCACCCCACGGCGATCCAGTGCCCCCTCTCTCAGCGCCACTTGAACCCGGTGCGTCCAGTACCCCGGCGGGCCAACAGCTCCAGCACACAACAGCCGAGTGCCGATCAATTGGCCCCTCCGCCAGCTCTCAGATCGTACCTGGGTCCACTCCCTCTGTGGGTCAGAAGTCACTGCCAGCAATCATGTCCCCTCCCAGGGAGCTGCACCTCGCTGGGGTCCTTGCTGGGAGCAAGCAATCAGCCCAGAGGGCGGACAGAAATTCCACCCATCCGATGTCCTGCTCCGTCCCCGCCGTGCGCCCTTGCACACCGACTCAGTGGCTCCGCGCCGGCAGGCTCCCACGAACCGCCGATGTCCCGTGCCTCAATCTAGGAGCGGGGTCCGCCTCGCAAGGCCGCCATGTTCGGCAATGGGGGAAGGGGCGTCTCTATTGTCCAAGTCCGCTACGGCGGAAAGCGCCCCTCACCTCCGCCGTGTCAACAGGGTCATATGCGGTGGGAAACTCACCGCGGTCAATGCGGCAGAGCGCTGTCCGCACTATACCCCGGCCACAGTCCGCTGACTCACGCTGTCCGGGCTCCGTTAGATGGGGACGTCGCCATCTTGCCTCCAGCCCGCAGTTCCTCCCGGCTCCGAGGCCGGCCGCCAGCACCCCAGGAAGCCTCTGGCTGGTCCGCAGTCGCGCTCCCCGGTAGCCCCGGTGCTCTGTGCGGTAGTCCCGCGCCGCCAGCAGCGCGATTGCAGGGAGTGACAGGATAATTATCGGGATCTGGCCCGGAGCTGTAGGCTCACGCCGCCATCCCAGTCGGCGTCCAAACCACACCCCAAGACTTGGGCTTCATTATCAACTATGTTCCTAGGCTTTGTGGTCGACTCGGTCGCGTCCATGCTTAGCCTTCCGGCACGAAAGATGGCGAAGATCCGCCACGAGATCAGGAGGGCTCTAACTCAGTCCCGCCTGTCTCTGCGTCAACTAGCTCAGATAGTGGGTCTCCTGTCAGCTCCCATCCAAGGGATTTTTCCGGTCCCTCTACATTACAGGGCCCTCCAGCGCCTCAAGGCCTGCCATCTTCGCAGGGGTCTTTCCTACTTTCAGAAGGTCCCCCTTTCGGCCAAGGCCAGGGAGGAACTTCAGTGGTGGCTTGCCAATATGGAAGCCTGGAATGGACGGGTGATCTTCGGTTCCGCGCCCGAACTTGTTATCGAATCCGACGCCAGCAGGTCTGGTTGGGGCGCGCGGTGTGGAGAGTTCACTACAGGAGGTGTGTGGTCTCCTCAGGAGCAACAGCTCCACATCAACTGTCTGGAGCTCTTAGCGGGCTCCTTCGCGATCAGGTGCTGGACCAAGGACTCGGTCAGGTCTTGTGTCCTCCTCAAGATGGACAATATATCAGTGGTCCAGTACATCAACCATCAAGTGGGTACCCCGTCGCGGGCTCTTTCCGCCCTAGCGGTGAACTTCTGGCAGAACTGCCTGGATCACCACGTCTCGGTGGCCGCGGAATACCTCCCGGGTCAAGACAACCGGGTCGCGGATTTCCACTCATGACACTTACAGGACGGGAGTCTGTGGAAGCGCCACCCGGGGGTGTTCACGGAACTCCAGTGCCTCTGGGACCCGTTCTCGGTGGACCTCTTTGCCTCCCGGCTGGATTTCCAGCTGTCCCCGGTTCCTCAGCTGGAGTCCGGACCCTCTGGCGACCGGCACGGATGCGTTCCTTCAGAACTGGAGGGGGAGGCGGACTACGCCTTTCCCCCGTTTTCCATGTTGACCAGAGTCTCAGCCCAGGTGCGTCGCCAGAGGGCGGATGTGGTATTGATCTCGCCGGTCTGGAGGTCTCAAGCTTGGTTTCTGGTTCTTCTGGAACTTTCGTGGGATTTTCCAATCCTACTCCCCCGCTTCGTGACTCTTCTCCTCAATCCGGACAGAGCTCCCCATCCACTGATCGCTCAAGGGTCCCTTGCCCTGATGGGATGGCGGATTACCAGCGACGATGGGCGGTCCCAGGCCTTTCGGGAGCAGTTGAAAAGTTCATGTCGAAGGCCTGGGTGGCCAAAAGTACCGCTCCTCTTGAGACGATGGGTTCGTTGGCGTATGCAACGGTCTCTCAATCCCGTGGCAGCAGATGTGACTTTGATCCTAAATTTCTTGGCCACCTTGGCGGAGGACGGGTTGGCCTATAGAACCGTTAATACCTTTTGGGCGGCCATCTCTGCTGGTCATTCCCTGGTGGATGGTGCCCCGGTGGATGAGCATCCTCTGGTCTGTTGCCTCCTCCGCGGCATTCTTCTCTCGCTGCCTCCAGAGCCTCGCTATTCCCAGTTGTGGGACGTCAATCAGTTATTGAATCTGTTTCTGTCGTGGCAACCAAACCGTTACCTCTCCAGGAAAGAACTTTCTGCTAAGGTGGCAATGCTTATTTGCCTGATATCGTGCAGGCAGGTTTTGGACGTCCGCGCTCTGGACATCTCCGGCAGAAACTTCTCCCTTTCCGGGGTCACCTTCACAATCCAGAGGCGGGCAAAGTGCGGGATGACCTCTATTTCATACCCGGCCTTTCCGGATTTTCCTAAACTCTGCATTGTGTCTTGCCTCAAGGCTTACAAAAAGATGTCAGAGGAAGTTCGTCCTCCTGGGGAGCGCCAACTGCTCATTGCTCTAAAGAAGCCCCATAATGCGGTCTCCTCCCCCACGATAGGCCGCTAGGTGCGGTGAGTGATGCAGGAGGCTGGGGTCAATCTCCGGGTCTTTCCACTAGGGGGGCCATGGCCTCCAAGGCGTTTACGCTGGGAGCTTGTCTGGAAGACATTCTCAATGCGGCAGATTGGTCTTTGGACTCCACCTTCAGGCAGTTCAATTTTAAACCGCTGCTAGATATGGCACACTTGGTGGTGAGTAAGCTTTAAACAAGCATAATCCTTGCCTATGGTCCTGCCATAGAATGAAAAATGTCCTAGCTAACGTAACGGAAAGTTTCAATTCTATTAAGGACTCGGAGGCGAGGATTATCTCACCCAGGGTACCAGTTACATGGTTACCTTTCCCACCCTCGTACTGGGGTAAGTAATTGGTTTTCAAGTTTCTTGATGTTCTCTTGAATATGCACGTTATGTTTTGGTGACTCTGGCAAACAAGATTCGTGAGGATCTGAGACTGGCTGGCCTGGCGCGATGAAAGAGGAGGGCTGGAGAGTAACAGAGGACTACATACTCCAATGAGCCCTGTGATTGGTGCATTGGAGGAGGACTCTCTATACTTGGACACTCTATTGTTCCTGTGTTCTTATTCCCTATGGTTCATGGGAATAGTGGTTTTATCTTTGTTATCTTTGAATGGCTGTTTGATTAAAGTAAAGAAAGATAAGCATAATCCTCACCTCTGAGTCCTTAATAGAATCAAAACTTTCCAATACTTTAGCTAGGTAATTTTTTATTCTCTGCTATCGCACACCAAATGGAAAATTTGCCATTTCGTCAAAGCGTGTGCCATGACCTAGTGATGGGGAATTTCAATTTATGGATGCATTTCTCAGATGCAAACCGCTCCTCTTCAAAAACCTCCACTCACTTCAAAGGTCTCTAGCTGAACTTAGCCAGAAACACTGAAACCAGCCTTACCTATTCCAGCAACATCCCATGATCCCATGAATGCATCAATCCTCATCACCACAGTCTGAGCCCAAGTAAAGGATCAATCACAATAAGCTAAATTGTATACCCACATTCAAATTCCTAACTTGAGAGATTAATGCCCACTTGATCATATTTCCACTAAGCCGGGGCGTAGTTCAAGTAGTAGCGCTACGGGTAGCTACGCGAAGTACACTACGCGAACTGCGTAGTGCACTGTGCAAAATGCTGTTCGCACTGATTGCACAGTGCCGAATACTTGTCCGCACTGTGCAATCAGTGCAAACTGCATCTTGCACAGTGCAAGCGGTCGTTTTCTGCCACTCGAGTAGATTTCTACTCGAGCTGCAGGTTTCTCAACGCGTACTGGTAGTTTCTCATCGCGAGCGGTCGCGAGCATACGCGACCACTCGCAAGGAGAAACCGGACCTCCCTGCGTTGAGAATCTCGCGAGGAGGTTTATTTTCCACGCTCGCGATCGGCAACTTGATGTTGCTGATCGCGAACAATGAAAAAGTCTCGCCGGGATGTCATTTTGCTTGCTCGCGGTCGCCAACTTGATGTTGAGGACAGTAAGCTAGCAAAAAATGACCGCTGCACTACACGTGTTTGCACTGTGCTACGTGCAATTTGCGTAGTGCGAAGTAGTGCAAACTACGCGAGCGTAGTTTAGTGCTTTGCCCAGGGTTAATTTCCACCCCTTGCAACCTGCATTCTACCATGACTAAAAAGTTACTCATCAAAGTCAGTCGATATGGTAGCCTCTCTGCATGCTATTTCAACTTCTCAAGTCACAAAACGCCAAAAACATACAGAACTCACCTATTCTCCGCAACAATCAAAAAACCCACATGTGGCAATATCCAAAATGTAAAATACATAGAGGACTAGTATGCAAGTACTGCATACATAATCACTTCACTGAATGTTAATAGCACAGAGAACTTTGTCTAGACAAGGCAGCAACATTAAAAAATAAGATTTTTGCAACCTTTCACCGGTGGTGACTGCTGTCAATTTAAAGTGGTGGGGAAGCAGGGGAGGAACAATACTAAATAAGAAGCCTCTTCTGCCATTGACGGCCGCTTCGGTGCTCCTCAGGTCCATGGGCCACACAGACTCCGGACCCAATCCAGACGCTGCTCTCATGTTATTACCAAGCATAAGAGAAGAGCCAGAGCGGGCTGGTTTGACGTTCGCTCAGTAAAAGGGAACCTGTGCATTTTTCTCCACCGACTGTGCAATACAGCTGGGATGGAGAGATAACTGTGCATGTCGGTTTGGCCACTCTAGGAGAGCCGGCCAAATTGACATGCGCACTTACAAGTGCCCATCAATCCTCCTACCAGCCAATGCCTCGCCCCGCCCCGCCCCACCCTTGCATGTCTCTGTCAGTCACTGAATAATAACATAATAAAATTGTTTTACCATCATTTTATTTTTCAACAGCTGGCTCTGAGAAGTGGGGTGACGCTCCTCCGCCATTACAAACGAGCCGCTGCTGCCTTTCACTAGGCACCCAGAATGGAATGGAGGCAAATATGGAGAAGAGCATCCCACAGTTTTGGACCAAACACAGAGTTCCCCTAGTTCCTCTAGATACAAGTCAAGATGGTGGAACCTATAGGGGGAAACCATGAAATCCCCTGACTGCATGGATGTAGGAGGTTGGTAGAGGACAATCTTAGTTAATTTTATTTAGATTAAGTTAACTTATTGTTTAATCACTCATTTTCCAGATTCACATGAGCGGGGTACTACACTACAATTAGGGCTCCCGGTTTAATGGTATATTTTCTTTTTAACATTTCCATCTGTATTTATCCATATTTATTTTTGGGTCATTTTATCTGTATTTATCCACATTTATTTTTTTAGCAAGAAAAAAAAAAAAAAACACTGAAGCTAGTATTTTCCCTCATTTATTTAAATTGGCATGCACACATGTACCAGGTTGTTTTGCTGTTTTTTTCCAATCGGAGCCTATGCTTAGCGCACTTTACATATTGGGAGCGACCCTGCCTTCCTTTGAGAGTGCAGGCCAGTTCCTTCCTACCCTCAAGAGGCACGTAGATCGTTCCACCCCTATGCCCCTACTGAGGGAAAGAAAGCATGTTCTCCTGCCTGGTGGCTGTTCGGCAAGGGGAGGCCCTCTCCATCACTACCCAGAGAAGTGAAATCTCTCTAGAGCCTAGGGCCTATGGAGACAAGAGCACGTGGTAGTATAAGGCAGCACAAGATCCGGAGATCATATGCAACAACCTACTATTACCACAAAGAAGCACGCAAAACGTTTTCCCTGCTGTGTATTACAAGTATGGAACACGTTTGCGGGTAAATTAGGATGTGTTACTGAACTCATTCGTTTTAGGAAGCCCGTTTAGGATATGTCATTTTAGGAGTTCTTTCCCTGAACTCTGTTGCCATTGTTTTTGTCTTAAACATTATGTAAGGTCTACGATTGGGGGCGGTAATGACACTATCTCTTTTCTTCAGGCCGCAGTGTCTCCTTGCACTGTTGCACTGCGAGAGAGAGAGAGGGTTTCGTGAATGGCGGCCAGGGCACTGCTTCGGTCCTCAGTGGGGTAATATCAGCACACAGCCAGAGTGCAAGTCAGTCAGGGCTGTGTGCACGTCTCCGAGCTGCAACCACACTGCTCACATACCACCACCCCCATTACCCCACGGCGTAACCACCAATCTCTCCAAACTCCGGTGCCTCCATCTAAAAACGCCATCCCAACTACTTTAAAAAAAAAAAAAAAAACACTACTGTTAATTTTAAATATATTTTTGCACCCGATGTGGGCCTAGCTCTTGGCACACAAAGTTAGACCTCTGTTCTGAATGCCGCAGTTCAAGTGCATCTCTCCACCCTACAACGGTAGGAAGATCACAGTACTCACTGTCAATAGGGACAATATGTTCTCAATTCGGCTCTTGAGTTTATAAGGCACTGTAAAATTGGTCATGGGACCATCGCTCCACCTTCAACGAGCCACTATATTTTAAAATGGTGCCCTTAATGTGCTCTTTTTTTGATCTGGTCAGTGCCAGCTAATAGTTGTTGGAGGCATGTCTGCCACCGTGCCCTGCCACGTCAACCTCCTTCTCCCGCCCATACAAAAAGCAAAACAAAAGGTTGCTGGGCCTGAAGCCGAAGTCCTGGGGTGTTTTCACACCTCTTAATGGACATCGCTGCTTGCACTGCTCGAACAATTTATACCTTGCGTGACAAACGCGGTGAGGGGTGCTGGCTCACCTGCACTTATTCCGCAGTTTCCGATTTCTTTTGGCTGCACCTGTGCACCTCTGACTCTGATTTCATACTGGAGCACAGAGGCAGCAGGAGCATTTGTTTAGTAAGTATTTTCCCGTTTCTATATATAAATACAGACAAAAAAATCAAAAAGGTTTCCGTCTGTATTTATATCTAAATATCCGCTTAAACGGAAAACCGGGAGCCTTAACTACAATCCATCATGAAGGGGTAAAGATAAACACCGTAATAGTCATACTTTGCTTTTGGCATGGCAAAAAGAACCAAACCACTGGTGTTGTCCTAGAGACTAGAGTTTACCTCTACCCACCAACGAACTCAAAATGCACCCATACCTCTCTTTACCTCTACCCATCCCGAAGTCTAAAATCATTCTCACCTCCCTTTAACTCTATCCTCCGAACCCTAAAATCACCCATACCATTACCCACCTCAAATTCTAAATTCACCCTCCCTTCCCTTTAACCACCACTGAGTCCTCAAGTCACCGTCCGCTCCTTTTACCTCTACCCACCCCTGCGTCCTCAAGTCAACCTCATCTCCCTTTACCTCTGCCTAAACTTCAAAATATGTTTTTGAAAATAACATAAAAAGTAAGTTATGTAACAAAAAAATGTTACTTACCTGCATGGCAAAGTACTGTATCATAAAGATACAAATACTTATCTGTTTGGTAAAGAGAGGATGGTAAAGAGACTGCGTGTTAAAGGCTGCATGGAAAAGACTGTTTCCCTTCGGCAGGACACATTAACGCCCCTTCACCCAAGGGCCCTAAATGTTTTAAACCTTTACCTCTTTGCCCCTCTCTCCCACCCAATTCCCTATACTTTAGATCCTGCCTGAAACATCGTATGCTTCTGACACATTTTGTTTACTTACAGGGAGTTTAGAGTGTGCCCATTGTTTACCACTGGTTGGCTTCATCGTCATTTCCTTGCTTCTCTTTGGTCAGCGAGTGCTGGTTCAAACACAAAATAATAATAGGTCGAAATTAATCCTTCGCTAGGCTGAGCATTGATGTGATTGACAGAGGCTCCAGGCAATGGCTGAAACAGGGTGGTTGAAGAAAGCCAATGCTGGAAAGGTGAACCTAAAGACCAATCTATGAATTGTTAGCAATTGGTCTGTGTGATAGTTGCGGTGTTAAAATCCATTCCTAAAAGAAGTATGCAAAGAACAAAACATAACCGGATATACTTAAATCAGAGGAGGGGTGGCATGTAAAAATGTTAAATAAAAAGACATTTCAGCAGTCGTAACAAAGATATGCTATCATATGATTTTTTTGGACAAGCTCGTAAAGAAGAAAACGAGGACCAAATAAAAAAAATTGTAGATCGAAACATGCTGGTGAAAAGCTTTCTGAAGATGTAGTGAGAGCTATATGTAAACCATTGCTGAGGGTGGTCTACTCATCCAGAGTAAGGTTTAAAGAAGACCGTACGTACACAGTGGCAAAACAAAAACAAAAAAAAGAATTGCTAAGTAGGCAACGTGATAACATTAAAATTTACTACTAAAGACAGCTTGAAAATTTCAAAGCTGACCCCTGTGAAGACATAGAACTAGTGGTCCAGCTAAGAAGTGTCCGAAGTCGTAACAGCAACAAAGTTCACAGACTTTAATAGGGAAATAGAATGAGTCCAATGCCATTTTGCTGTAACTTACTATGATGGAACCCATGGCATCTTATAAATATAAGAAAAATTGTTCTTCTGCATCTCATCACCTTGTGTCACCAATGAATATGTATTTGAATATACTAAAATGTTGACAGGAAGGATTATGGTTTTACTCCCCAGGAAGCAAGAAGGTTATATGCAACCAAGGTAATGAGTAGACATCAAGAACACTTTGGTGGTAACATTCCTGGAGTAGGAGGGAGTGCCTAGGATCAGAGGGGTAGACAGTTCGCGGGGAATTCAAAACTGAAATCTCTTACTGAAGGATGATGCTACAGAAAACTTCATATGTCAGTCCTTTGGAGAACAAAGGGCTGATGCTGGATTTTCAGAATTTTAATCTCCAAGAAGATAGAGGTGATTGCAGAGATCAAGTGATAAAGAAACTCTCCATATGAAGCTCTTTGATAATCGAAAATCACATTGCTGTTTGTTATGAGGATTAAGGATCCTACTCTGTGAAGTCTCAGGACAAAAACAAACTATTTGGTCTACGGACAAAATATTCAACCCAGCAGTTCATGTGAAATACAACGAATAGGAGAAGAGGGCTGACCTACGGTTTGCAGTGCAATGATTCTTAGCACAGATAATGAACATACCAATTAAATTTAATGCAATCACAGCAAAGCAAAAAGGGATAAACTCTTGAATCTTTGCGGATGACTACACAAGGAATTACTGTTTTTGCAGATTATAGCAATGGGATTAAACAATGGCAACACAATGCGCTGGGACACCTTCGGGTATTTGTGCGCAATACAAATCTAATAAACATAATAAACATAAACAATGTTGCTACACTCCACTGGTGATCTCAAAGATGACTGATGAAACTTCGGGAGTGCAGTGAAATTAATAACTGCATGGCAATGGGCATCTACAAAACATACATGGAAGGGTTACTGCTAAAATCTACTTGGGTAGGAATCACTTGGGATGAGCTGCTAATGGATATGCTTCAATTTTGTTTGGCATCTTCAGGATTAATTTGGAAGCTACTTGTGTGATTCACAGTATGGCAGCCAAAATGAAAATTAGCCTAGCGGCCAATCTGAGGGAAAGGGGTATGGGGCAAAGGCTGCACCGCTGTAGGAACCTTTGCAATGAAGAAGCAGATAATCCCTGTGAACAACAAGGAAAAGTGCTTTAAAGGAGTTCTTACAGTGGAATTAAGTGACACCCAACACACTGCAAAGCTCAGACAGCACTGCCACTTTCAGTATTCTTTGAGACTCCGTGGAAATGTGTATATCAGATTCCACAATACTTGAGCTACTGAGCAACCGGCATTGGCTCCTTACCAAATATTTTTAAAAATTAAACATTATGGGTCCACTCTAGGAGAGAATGCAGGCCTTCTCCATTGTACGGCCTTTTTTCCTCAATGTTGCTGCAGTCTTTAAAGGTGGTTAGCAGAGAGATACTGGGCTTAAAAAAGTGTCAAAGAATTCTGATAATCTTCTTTGTGGTGTGGCTTTTTCTTTCCCAATTTGTGGTTAAAGATACAAGCCTGGTAATATCTTAATCCACATTAAGACAGAGGCAAACACTGAAGAACAAAGAAGTCCCCTAGAAAACAGAGCCCAAAAGAAAGGTTTGATTAGTGAAGAATAACCGTATTTCCAAGGTTAAACGGGAGATACTGGGTACCAACTCAAGGTAGGAGTCGGGAAGGCACAATCCGATCCTAACGGTGGCAATACACATGAACACAACTTTTCCCGACTATACAAGAACACTAATCTGCTTTTGGCTTGCATTAGCAAGCAATTCTAAACCATAGCTATACAATTGTAATATTTTGGACAGGCATAAAATGCAGTAGTCCTGATGTAACAAACAGACATGATGTAAAATTCGAGCAACCCTTCTAAGGAGGATTAGGTTTGTAGCGTGTACCGATTGTACTTTCCTAGAGCCCGCGACAGGAACGGATCAAACCATGGTCAATAAGAAACCTTGCGTGGGGTTCCCATTGACCTCGGTTTGATCCAGTCCTGTCGCTGGTACTAGGCCCAACCACACAATTAGTGCACTGTTTTCAGCGGCACAAGTGAGGCAATGCTGGGTTGTGGGAATTTTGAGGATTCCTGCAGATTCCGGACGTTTCCATCACAGAAATGTAAGGAAATGAATGATTTCAGGCAAAGTTTGAAGTTAGCTGGGGATTGTGGTTAAGAAAACCTCATGGAACTTACACAAGGCACACCACCCTGGAATCCCCTGGTTGTCTACTTTTCAAAAATGTCTGTGGTTGGCAAGTTTCCATGGGTGGTGGCCGAGCATGGCCCCAAATCCTGCAGCTACCCCGGTTGTTGATTTCTCCAAGTAGGACTAAAGGGCCTTTTGTGTCAAGGTCTCTTGGCGCACACACACACACAAGTGAGGTACCACTTTTAACGGGCGACTTGGGGGGAATGCAGTGTGGTAGGAAATTGGTGGCTCCCTGCAGATTCCAGATATTTTCCTCAGAAATGTGAGGGAAAGGTTTTTGTCAACGTTTGAGGTTTGCAGGGCCTTTGGGGTAAGAAAATGGTGTGGGATGCATGCGAAGCATGCCAACCTGGACTCCCCCAGAGGTTTTGTTTCCAGAACTGTCTGGAACTGGTAGGTCTTTCCAGGTGGCAACCTACCCAAGCCTAAAAAGTGCAGCAGTTAACCATTGCAAGTGGGATGATATTGAGAGTTAGCCAAACTCTCCTGGTTCATTTTTTAAAAAGATATCTTTATTTGCATTTAGTCAAACAAACAAGTTACAGTGGACATAAATGAAAGAGGAAAGGAAGGGGGAAGAGTGAATAGGGGAGACAGGTAATTAATAGTGCACGGACGGGATATTAGGCAAAAAGGAAATCACAGGTGCGGGAAAAGGACAGCAGTAATTTCCGGTGGAGTCACGAACTGTGGTGTACATTAAGTCCAGGTGGCTAGTGACTGACAACAGATTGCATATTCGGTGTATCAGCTATCAAAAGGATCACTTTTTAGTATCCATACTAATCAGAGAAAATTATCCATCCTATCCCAACTTTACACATCCATGTCTGTACCGGACTATACGGCTCAATGCCAAATTGAGGCAAAATCAGATACAAATTGTTACTCTCATAAATCTTACTCTTAACCCCTTGCGTGCTGCGATAAATCCCCCGCGGTGCAGGAGAATTAATGAGCGGGCGGGGTTTCGACGGCCCCCAGCCGTCCTAAGCACCGAAGGGGCTAAACATAAAAACAAACAATCGTCGTTACACCCTGATTAGTATATTTAGAGGAAATGCGTCGGCCATGTAGCCATGCTGAATTAAATGTGTCCCCCATCTTCCTGGTGATTAAGATAATTAGTGATTGTATCATCGCTACCTTGGCTCAAGGAGAGATAGTCGTGCTCGCCTCCACCTCATCATCCCCATCGTGTCTCTTAACCTCCTGGGAAGAACGGCACCCCCCTCCCCACCCATGCACGTCACATCCAACAGTATAACGTCCCACAGCTGGGCAATAGGGTATTTACTCAGTCCTGCTATTTCTTCCCTGTGTAATGACATACTTTCCGCCTGTGCCCATACTAAAAGAGTTCAGTTCCTCCAACCGGTCGTTGCGGGTGGGTTTGCATGTTTCCGCTTAGTGATTAGCCTTTTGTATGTATGTATCGCCTATTTATATAGCGCTAACTGTCACCCAAAGGGTATGCTGGCGCTTTGACCTTCCTGAGCATGCGCGATGTTACACTATAACGATGCTACGCTGTCCTAGGAAAAATGTGAGATTTTAATCCCTTTTTAAAGGAGGTAAGTTCCCCCGCAATCCTTAGGGACAAAGGTAAGGAGTTCCAGAGCTTGGCCGCAGTAAAACCAAAGGAGCGGCCGCCCATCCGACTCCTATGAATTCTGGGAACTGCCACCAAGCATGCCGACGAGGATCGCAGAGGTCTGGCTGGCGAGTACCAGAGGAACAGCTCCTGCAGCGGAACAGGCCCCAGACCATGAAGGGCCCTGAAAACTATGCAGGATGCTTTAAAGTAGATGCGCTGGTGGATGGGCAACCAATGGAGGTCAATAAGCGCTAAAGAAGAGGAGTCAGAGAGCAGCCGAGACAAAGCCAGCTTGGCTGCCATGTTCTGTATTCGCTGCAGCTTACCAATCAAGGTGCTAGGTGCGCCCAGAAGTAGTGCATTGCAGTAATCAAGCCTGCTTAAAATGATACTGCGCACTACCTCTGGTCTGGATTGGACTGGAAGCATGGGGAGGATCTTACGCAGTGTGCGAAGCAGCATCATGCATGTGGCGACTGTTTTATTCACGAATACATCCAGCTGTAGATTTGGTCCGAACATGACACCCAGGTTGCGGGCAGAATCTGCTGCCACAGCTGTACCCTGGGAAGAAATGGGCCAAAAGTCCGCCGGCAGAGGACGGGGGGTGCGATCCATGGAGCAATGCAGTACCTCGGTTTTAGAGCTGTTAAACTGAAGAGAGTTACAACGCAGCCATTCCGCAGTGGCTGTCATGCAACGATGAAAAGTCTCCTGAGACACGGCATCACTTCCTTCAAAAGAGAAGATGAGCTGCGTGTCATCAGCATAGTTGATAACCGAGATACCAAAAGATTTGATCAGCCTAACCAGAGGGCGGAGATAGAGATTAAATAAAATAGGGCTGATTGCCGACCCCTGAGGCACACCTTGCCCTACTTTTTTGATCTCAGATCTATAAGGCGGCAAGGCTACTACCTGACGTCCATCGTGAAGATAGGAAACCAACCAGTCCCGGGCCACGCCAGCTACCCCAATTTCCTCTAGTCTGATAACTAGGGTAGCGTGGCTGACCGTATCAAACGCGCCGACATATCGAGCAGCACTAGAAAGGCTGCCCGACCAGAGTCAACTCGCGAGCGAAGATCGTCCAGGACGACCACCAGTGCGGATTCAGTGCCGTGAGCTGGCTTGAAGCCAAACTGGGCCACGTCCAGGCAGGTATTAGTTTCTAGGAAGCAGGACAGATGTTTGGTGACCAACTTCTCCAGGATCTTAATGGGGAAGGGAAGCAGCGAAATTGGCCGGTAATTCGCCGAGCATGTAGGATCCAGCGTTGCCTTCTTCAAAAGAGGGGAGACCACAGCCAGTTTCCAACATTCGGGAACCCTGGCGGTGCTAAGGGACTGGCAGCAGATGGCATAGAGTGGAGGAAAGAGTTCCTCTTGGAACACCTTCCAAAATCTATGAGGCAGTGGGTCCAAGGGAGAACCCGAGGACACGCCTTTAGCCAAGAGGCAGAAATCCTCAAAGGAAGGGGGAGGGAAGCTGTCCAGCCGTGCCTGTATCCCGACTTCCTCATGGACCTCAGAGATGGCTGAAGGTGCCGAGTTCAGCCGAGGCTGGAGGGGAGGAGTAGCCGGGTCACCGAGATTGCTCAAAATAGTGGCAATCTTGTCCTCAAAGGCTGTTGCCAAAGAATCACATAAGGATTGAGAGGCCGGGATGGTATTAGTGGCACAGGCAGGATGGGAGAGATCCTTAACGATTTGAAACAAGGTCTGAGACTTATTCACTGCCTGCATCAACGTCTCCTCGAGAAACTTGGCTTGTGCGCACTTAATTTGCGCTTTATAGTCCAGCCGTGTCTGTTTAAAGAAGGCTTTATCTGGCTCCAAGTACTGTTTTCTCCAGGCTCTTTCTCAGGCTCTTTCCGCCTGCTTACACCGAAGTTTCAACTGGAGGAGATCTTTTGAATACCAAGGCATGGCAGGTTTAGACCTATCCCTTGCATTCCGCCAGGGGGCCGCTTTGTCCAGAGATTCTGTGATTTGCTGGCTTTTAGCTACTTATAAGGCTCAGTTCAATAAACCTAGATGTGACTCTGTGCTTCTTGGGTCTGCGATAGAAACCCAGTATGCACACCTCCCATGTCTCTGGTAGTGTCCTTTCAGTGAATGCTGCAAGTGCCACACCAACCTCCAGCCAGTATGCGTGTAAAGAAGCACAAGACCACAGCATATGTAAAAAGTCTGCGAACTCTCCTGGTTCATATGTAAAATCAACACTCAAAAAAATCAAAATGTTCTCTTGCTTGCCATTAGGATGGGATATTTTAGTCTGCAGGAGAGCCGAAAGACTGTTGAGGTTTTAGGGGTGTTGGTGGGGCCCGATGTTATGATGAATTATGATGGGAAAGAAATTGATCGTTTGCCACACCAGTGAGTATAACAGGCAACATACAGTAAATATCACAGTGAGATAAGGAGATGGTCAGACAATGTAAATTAAATGCAACCCAGAACATTCACCTACCATATCGTAACTCTAAAATACCTTAAAGCAAAAATTGCAGTTGCAATTTAAAGGGTGGAAAAAATTTATCAAACCGTGTTTTCGTAATGCCGCATAACATTGTGCGTGAGGTAAACATACAAAATTGAGCAAATGCAGGAAGCCGCAAAAAGATTTCATAAGCTGCGTAAGTTATAAATACAGTTTATATGCAGCTGTAAATTAAAATGTCCGATGTTGGGTAGTTTAACAGCAGAGGATGAAAGGGATGTATGCGGGGCTACGACTGCCAGCATTCAACCAATTTAGACAGCTGGGGGAGTATATCTAAAATATTGAAAACAGCCATAAACACCTAGGGGCTTTGTGCTGGTTAGTTTGGGGGGGCTTCTTTTGCCCCATACCAAGACTACTTCCTTAACCGCATGCGTGCGGGCGGAATTCCGCTCGCACGCTGAAATTTTTAAAAACGCACTTTACATGACGAGCTGGGCTCGTCATGAGCGTGCGAGGAGGCTACCTCATGACGAGCCCAGCTCGTCATGAGCGTGGAAGGGGTTAAAAGCGACTAAGTGCCTCACTGATCACGTGATTAAATGAGCAGTGTGAGTCCAAAATAAAATTATATGCAGATAGAAGTTAAAATACACGAGGTATGGAATAAGACGGTTAGCTTTCAGAACCCCATAGAAAATGGCTCTTGCTGCGTGAGCAATGCTACGCACTGCAACGCAGACGAGAGCCCTAAAAACAATGTGTGAATCTCTCAAAGCTTCCAAACATATGCTGCACTCAGATGAGACAAACTGTACCACTCTATCCTTTATGATCCACTGGGGAAAACCTTCACTGCTAAAAAGAAACCACAAAAAGCCAATCACAGACCTAGAATCAGCATGCTCAAGAAACATATAAAAACATTTAGAATGATAGTCCATGTGACCAATCAAAGAGTTTACCCTATCAAATAAAACCGAACACGGGTCCATGTAATCAACTGCCTCCTTCTCCCACGATATACACAGGAATTCTAGTGATGACAAAAGTGGAATCAAATACTGTTCAGCATCCTTACATAGATATCATGACAACATGATAACATCAACAAAAGCATCAAAGCCAGGCCACCAAAAGGTATAACCTCAACTTCTTCTTTGTTGACGTCACTCCTACATACCTAAAGTGAGGCAGCCATACCGAATGCTCCCTAACCCCTGACTGAGGCGCAAGCTTATCACATCTCAACAATAGATCGTTTTCAATGATGAGCTCATCTCTCACTTTGCACCAACCAATTAGTGCCTATGGAAACTTACTCTCTTCAGACCAGGCCTTACAAATCAAATATCTCACCTGTAATCAAACTTCATCCTCATCCCACGCTTTAAACCATTTTAACTATAGTTCCGTACTTACGATCTCCACATTTAGTTTCAACACACAAGCAAAACTAATCACACATTAATTTAACCTATCATCAACTCCAATATCTGCCTCGGGTGCGACAGGGAAAAGTAGCAAAAAATCTGCTCTAGCATTTCTGCAGCAGGAAACCGGACATGTGGAAGTTGAATCCCTGAAGGCGAGACAACAGCAAATGCTGGTGTAATCAGTGTCTCACTCTCCCAAAAGAAATATCAAAGGTTTAAGATCCGTAACCACCTTGAATCTTGTGCCCCCAAAAAGTATTCAAATATTCAACAGCAACTTGCCAAGTTTTTTCCCCAAATGTACTGTGATATTCTTCAGTTTCCGCCAACAACAGGAAGCAAACCCCACCGGCTGTTCCTTCCCTTCACACACCGGCACATTGCTTGCATCAAATGTCACAATGCAGCTCAACCAGGAACCAAATGGTTTGAGAGCTGGGGCACACACAATCATAAGTTTCCCTCCCTCAACTGCGCTGTTCTCGTCCTCACCCCACACAAAAGATATTTTCCGTAGAAATTTCTTGAAACAGTTCAGTCACTACTGCGAACCCAGGAACAAACCATGCTTAATATTCACAAAGCCTTAATAACAATGACCTTTTGAGTCTGGTTTGGGGACTCTTTTAAGGCACATAGCAAATCCTTTTCTGGTTTGATGGCCTCAGGTGTACTGATGTGCCCCAAATATTCTTTAGTGTTGTTTAAGCTTGTTAAACTACTATACATAGATCCCCTTGCATGTGTACGTGTCAGTGGATATACCTCAGAACCCTACAAGACATTTCCTGTTATCTATGCACACAGGCGAAATTATGCTCTTTATAAAAGACCCCCAAACCAATCTTTATGAAGTAACTTGATTTGGCAGCCTGTCTGGAGGCTGCATAAACCAGTGGAAATCTGAAATGCTACCACTTACAGCTGCTGCTATAAAATCAGAAATAGAATTCCAACTCAGATGGTGTGAGGGACCAGTGAGATACCTGGGAGCACAGGTCTCGAGAGACAGACAAACACTGATCCAGGACAATTGTGGACTGGCCATGTTTGAGCTTAGAGAGCAGGTGGACCAAATGACAACATTGCCATAGTCTATAGTGGGAAGAGTTGCTTTAATTTAAAAAAAGGATCATATTCCTCAAATTGTTATATTTATTTTACAATATTCCAATGCATCTCAGTAAAATGTTCCTTACAGGCATTAGGTCACAGCTCACTCAAATGATACAGGGTGGCAAAAACTCTAGGCTTAGATGGACCATACCCATCCTAGCTTATGACACAGAGGGTTCACTGTGTCTTGCTTTGAAGATTATTATCACACAGCACAATGCCACTGTGCAAACTATTGGTTTGACTGGAGTACCCGTGCTCCACGTGTATATATCGAAAAAGACCAGACCACGGAATCGCTAAACACAATAATAGCAGAAAAAAAACAGTAAACCTCTTGAATTAATACAAACGGTATGATGCACAAGCTGGTCAATATGGGCAATAGCTAGGAAAGCTAGCATAGAAATGTCTGTTGATGCAAACGTATTGGGTCGACTGCTCCCTGAGATTGACCCTGTTAGGCTATATCAAACCTGTCCACAAATCAATAGAAGATGGTGAACAGTGGTACTGTTATTGCTTGCCTAGAAGTGGCTCTGTTATTCATGGATGAAAGGTCCTCCCCCTTCTATAACTGTCTGGCCTGCTGTGGGGAACAAGCAGAGACATATGCGGAATCACAAGCCCTTCAGATTAGACTAAGAGGCAAGTGGGCTCCTCTCGCACACTATCTGGGTACTCTACAGCAGAATGTTTGTTTGCACACCATAAATTCATAATATGCTGAAAATGCACTATACATATTTAAGTATGTGGTAATCATACTTGATTAATATGTATGTGCATATGATCTATTCATGACATTCCAAATATGTTGTCTTTATAAAGAGCAGAATTGACACCTTGCAGAACGAAGCAGTGGGGTATATTCCCAGTCCTTATTCATAAATCGCTGCTATTGTAAACAGCTGTGTATACAACTGGTCGACTCATGCATCACTAGGACAGAATTACATTTTTTACTTTCGACAGGCATACTGTGACAGCTGAGGATCCCTAAAACCTTATATAATGGTGAAATATGCTCTTTTTTGTTTGTAGAAACACGTCAGGATATCATCCTAGTATGCTAGTTCTCTTTTTTCATGCCCAAAGAATCTTAACATTAACTTCTGAGACACTGACGCTGCTGAAACATGTCCAAAAGGCATGGCCGAGAAGCAAAAGCGTAAAAAGGTATGACAAAAGCTGTGAGTGTTTTAGATCGCTCATCATGTCCGGTGGTAAGCCGTCCACAAATCTATCAAGGAAAATATTGAAGCCCCATTTAAGGGGATGCTAAAAGTTCTTGTATCCTGAGCACAGGGTGCAATCAGAATGTTCTTATTCAGTGAACTCAGGTCCATACACAAATGTTTTAACTCAACTTGTATTTGGTAACTATAATTGATGGTACCCATCCCGCTGAGTTTGAATTCTCAATTGCTCCTTCTTTCAAACAGTTCATCCAACCATACCTTAAGCTCATCCCTTATGCACAATGGAAAATTTCATACCTGATAAACCACTGAGCAAGATTTTTCTTTTAATGCAATTTTGTGCTCATAATTACGCACACAACCAAGTGTCTCCTGAAACACTTTTGGGTATTTCAGAAAAAAGCTGGTCTCATCGGCCATCACACCCTCCGACACACTGATAGGATTATCAGTGGCAGGGCGTATCACCATTCCCACATTACCATGGTCAGGCCACCGCAAGTTGTAGCCCTTGAAATACCACAGTGGATTCAAAATACCCATCAAGAATAATCCTACTCACATCATATGCAAAAGCCAAAATGTCAGGGGGAAAACAACGTCCTCTAACCAAAACCATCCCCATACAAAGCAACTATAACTGGTGTGATATGTGAACTTGTATTCACTGTTACCTGTACCTCCGTTCCCCCCAATCATGACCATAAAAAATCTCTTTTGTTCCACTACTACATCCTGTCTTTAAGGACAAGGCTACCTTGCACCGTTCCAAACGATTAGATAGTTGTTCTCCAATTAATGCAATAACATGCACTTGCTATTCTTTACAAACTCTGCTGAAAGGACCAATTGTTTTTTTTTTTGCACTTATCAAAATTGTTTGCCCAGAGCTGGACACAATTTAGCATTGGCAATATGCCTCTTGGCGCCACACTTGTAGCAAATAGCTTTAGTTTCTGAGCCACCCCCTTAGTTGTCCTGCATTCTTTGGAACCACCCCCTAATGCTCACTGTTCTTTCTCCACTGTCCAACTATGTGTACACTAGAATTTACCGTTCAACCCTTTTGCCCAAAGTTAATGTTTCTTCAAGGGCCAGGTTTCTGCTACACCATAAGACCTACTGGATTATCTTGTGGAAGCAAAAACTTGTGATTTGATCACAAACATAATTATCTAAAAATCCACTCAAGTCATCTAAAGCTGCCTACACCCTTAAAGCAGCTACATGTTCAGCCAACAACTCATGCACTTGGTTGTCTTTAAATAAAAAAACGGTGTCTTTCCAACACCACAATAGTTTTTCTAAAACCTGTTTCCCTAAGCAATTCACAGCTCCCACCTACTTCCATCACCTCCCAAATTTACATACTAGCACAGATTGTTCAACTGCACTGCAAAGACCCTCCAGCGGATAGGAGCAGTGCTTTAGATAAATGGAGTCCAAACATCCCAGATTTCCCCACACAGTTCTGGTTTTTAGTGGACGGTCACTGTGTCCTGACGCTTTTTCTAATTTTAAATACATGTCCTGGTTTTTGGGACAAATTTCAATTCAAACTGCAAAGCAAAAGTTAAAAAAAGTATGCACGGTGCCTCAAGTCTTTAATAACTCACATAATTTATCTTTTGTTTCAGGCCGCACATGAGGTCAGCTGCATGCTACCAGCAGATGGGAAAAGTGGTAAGGAAGGTGAGGGATACAGGGTGGAGGCCCTACCTTAGCTAATGTTATTTAAACCTAGCCTAGGAAATGTGTGCATTTACAAGACTACCCTACAACTGATCTCCTCCTCGGTCGTCTGAAAAAGATAAATTACATAAGTTATTTCAGACAATTCTGCTGTGCCTGCAGTGAGGCTTAAAAAAAATTAACACCGTAGAAATTCACTGAGAAAAAAAAGGTTAAAGTAATGTTAATTAGGTGAATACGTCTGTGACAACATTAACATTTTGAACTAAATAAATAATAAACACAGAAATGTACCAGTTATAGTTAGCAGAGCCAACTAAAACTAGCGTCCCGTCATGCACTGCTTATGACCTCACATCACTCATGACATAATTTATGATATCACTGATGACATCATCCAAGCTTCGGTTTTGCACATACAGCTCTATAAAGTAGTAGGGCATTGAAGGCCTGAAAGTACCAAATTGCTCAGAAGAAAACGAGCATTATTAATGCGATTTCAGATACAACTCCCTTAGGTGTAGAAAGCATGGGTTTTGTGCAGCATCGACCCCATACCACACAGTTCACGTGTAGCGTAGTTCATATTAACTATCAACCACAGATACATGGGAAATCCTCATTGTATACGGTGTTCAATTTATATACAACTGTTTAGAGAAAGCCAGGTACTTGAAAATGCTGAACCTCTATTCCAAAATGAATGCCCTACTATGGACAGTTTTAATCTGTATCAAACCCCTGACGGTCAATGAACCTATATAGAGAAATTAAGTTGATATAAGTATAGAAGTGGGTACTGTAAACAGTATACACTCTATGGAGATAGTTTACTCTGTACCACACTGTTCGCAGACCGTGAAACTCATGAGGAATACACTACAGAGTATTAAAAAGTATCTAAGAACAGTGTACACTATGCAATACTTGGCAAAGAAAACATTATTTGCCTAAAATAAGCAATGTCTGAAGGTGCTAAAGATTATACTACCAGCAGCCTCATAGAGTGGTGAAACTTTTACAGATAAACCACCTTCTGAAGCAAAACAATCACATGTACATAGCTTAATACCTTTTGCACACAGTCTTCTATGTTACATAGAAATTGTCATGCTTAGACAGCTGTCGGATAACTCAAGGATACTTACAATACTTAGTATGTAGAATGTTTTCCATGTTGCAGACTTGTCGTTAATGAAGTCAGAACATGTCATGAGTCATGCAGTATGCGAAGTCATAAACAGTGCATTGCGGGGGCACAAATAATAATTTGCTCTGCTATCTATAACTAGTGAATTTTTGAGGTTTTTTTTCTTAGTTCAAAATGTTAATGTGGTCTTCGACATATTCACCTAACTATAACGTTACTTTAACCTTTTATTTTTTCAGTAAATTTCTATGTTTTTTTCTCCAACAAAAGCAGATGTTTTTAATCACACCTAACTATGATGTTACTTTAACCTTTGCTGCTTTCAGTGAATATCTCTCTCCACAAACAGACACCCCCCTTCCCACCAGTGTTAATAAATGATGCTAGGAAAGAATATATTTGAACTGATGTATCAGTGCATCAAACCCTTGACATATACACAGTTACTTTTTCAAAGACTAAGAAATATCCACTTGGGTGATTTTGTGTACCAAAAGTCCTTCCTGTTTACATCGCATGTAGAAGTGTTTTGAATTACATGTCCTTCCTCACTGTTGTTGCTTCAATTACTTAAATACCAATGGAGTGACCACTCTCTGTATCTGCATTGCATACGAGTAAGACTCGTTTAGGGTCGAAACGTGTTATGCTATGAGCATTATTGAGATTAAAAGTCTTGTCACTTATGACTGGCTGGCAGAATTATTTTACGGAACCGAAAGGTGAAGTACGTTTTTCTTTGGAATATTAAGGAACTGACACTCTCTACCAGGCACGACAGGATGGGCTTCTCTGGCATGAAAATGTCCTTTTTATAGGAAATATATTATATTATAATATATATATATATATATATATATATATATATATATATATTTTCTTTAGCCCTACCTCTATGTCTGGCCTGTCCCAGCTTTTACTTCTCAGAATCTGGTCACCCTATTTACAGGGCACAAATCTCAGTGCTTGACTGGTTGTTGGGAGGTGCAGTCCTAAACGAAAAAACGCCCAGCTCAGGCTCTGCCAAAAACCTACACAGTAATCAGCGCACCAACCAGTCTCCTCACCGCACTCCATGGACCTTTTGCAGCTTGTCGCCAGCGTTAAACTGAGGTAAGATACAACACAGCTGGGCCAAGTAATGAAAGTGTACTAAGTACAAAGCATAGACTAACAGTGTACATCTGACAGAATGCCACTGACAAACTGTCCAACTGCTCTTTCTGGAACGTCCCTTGTCTGTTAAACACAATGTAACTAGGCACTGGCGGGAACTCTCGCACTTGTGTCCCACCTAATTAATAAGACAAAGGCAAACACACTAAAGTCCACAAACTGCACCCCCTCTCACCTACCCCACTGAAGATCGGTATTTCCTCCTTACTAACAGCATCTTTGTCAACTAGCACTAGCATTTATGTTCTACCATGGGAGTCCTATCCACCCATGGCATGAATGTCCCTCAGTTAGTAGAATTATCCTATCTGAGCAGAATGTATCACCCTTGGCCTTACACTGCATATTCCCTTTGCTGACTCATCTACAAGAAAGACTGACCCAATCCAGAGATTATAAGGGATATTCAACCAAATCTGTAATACGAGCTACTTATGTTCAATTACAATCATTCACAGGTACTATTATTAGTGTTGTACTACAGACCACATCACACCAGATTACATTAGTGGCCACTAAAAGCAATATTACCAGCACTGGTCACCTCAGGACATCAGGCATGGTTGCCAACAGTAATGGGAAAAAAGCTTTGGCAATGAGGCATAAATCTATATATTTAAACATGCCAATCATAGCAGTGAGTACTCTGGTACCAAGGTAGTTACTAATTAGTCTCCGCAGCGCCACATGATATATCACTCAAATATCAAGTGTAATTGTATTTTGGAAATGCAACCATTTTTCTGTAAACATCAGCTGATAAGTTATGAAAATAAACACATTTGTCTTGAATATACACTGTTCAATTATGGTATACATATATTTATCCAACCAAGCAAAATCGTATACTTTAATAAGTTGTACTGCACACAGGAAAGACACTTGCTGGAGAGCTACCTTTAGCTGACGAGCTACTCGTTGGTGAAGCCTGGATTAAATCTCTTAAGTAAAACTGCACCTCAAGTCAGATATTTTTCCATCAACCTGAAAAGATCTATACGTCCCTAGCACCCGCCATCCCATTAAAAGTACATCGCACACTTTCACTCAAGGGAAGAGCTCTTCATCCCGAAGCAGACGTCATTCACTCGATTCAGACCGATCTTGTTAACCTCACCAAGGTCACACAACGATATCCACACTCATACCAGATCAAACAAGCCCCGCCTCGACTACATCACCCCCCGCAATCCAACGCTGATATGTTGCACTCTCAATCAATGAAAATAATTTCTCTACACACTAGGCATATGTGAGAATACCTGACTCCGCCATTGTTTTTACAAATATATCTCTGAACATACAACATTACGGTATTATATGTGGCATGTATTTCACTTTTTGTATTTGATACAATACATTATTTTACCCACCTTCTAGGTAAATAGCCAGAAATGTTAACCGTTGGTCCCCAGGGATCTCGTTGCCTTCTCTAAAGGCAAGCAGCTCGTTAGCCCCCGTATCAAGAACCTTTAACCCTAAACAAGGAACATACCTTTCTCACCCCTCTCTCCCGGGACAGACTGGCTCTGCCTCTCCTTCAGAGGGTGACACCGTATTGCCTCCCTCAACAGTAATTGTCCGTGCTAAAGGGGCAAAGGTTTACTTCACACGTCCCGAGCACATCTCTCCCTTCTGGCCCACAGCTGCCCCGTCCGCGCCCCTCCCGGATCTCAGCAGACCCATCCCCGGGCCGCGGCTACTCACACAGCCGTCTCCAGGAGCCTGCCGCGGCCGCTGCGAGTGCGCCCGGCTCCGCATCGCTCAGACCACAACCCCTCCTGCGCACAGCGGCCGGCGCGCGACCCTGCGTCACCCAGCCCCACTCAGCTGAGCCGGCGCGCGACACTCGCGTCACCGTCTGGCCTACAATTAAAGAAATGAAGGAAGGACAATCCGGGAAGAGAAATCGATAACACCGAGAGGACATCAGGAACTGCATTTATATCAGAGTCAACAGTCCGCCCTCAACCAAAGAAAGGGAGACTTGTTTAGAATATACGCTGTCTCTTACGTTGCTTCTCTTGGGGAGCTTTCATTGTTGCCAATTTAGAAAAAATATACTGTGTGCTTTGGCTCAGTCTACAACCTGGAACACGTTCACCTCACTCTGTTACGTTTGGAGATTTTGTTTCCCTTTCCACAGAGTCCTTGCATTTCGACCGACTATCTTACATCTCAAAAGTAGCACACTGAATAAAAAAAAATTTCTAGCATTCGCAGTAAGAATTTTTAATTTCATTAAGGACATGTAGGCGAGGCTTATCCCATCCTACATATGTATGCATATGAATGTATACTGTGGATCTACTGATTGCTGATGTTATAAGTTCTCATTCTGGTATAGGTTCTATGTTATGAAATGTTCTTTTTTTTTATTTCAAAGAATTTTATTAGAAGATTATTGTATATACAGTACAGTACCGATACAGTGAGAGCAATACAGGTGGACTACCAACGCCGTTGGGGTTACAGTAGGTGTGACGTCAGATATGGGTGATAGGCTGTGTAGTCGGTCATGATCGGCATCTAGGCGTGACTGGCTGTGATGAACTCTTGTATTACCCTCGGAGAGAGAAAGGTGAAAGTAGGAAGAAAAAAAAAGAGAGGCGAGGGGGGGGACAGGGTAGGTGGTGTGTTCGGTGCTCGTCCTGCATCCAGGCGTGTGGTGCATGATGTCGGTCTGCCTATGGGGGTTTGGTTGCTCCCAGGTATTTGTCTAGGGCGGACCACATCTCTCCCCTTGCTGTGTGGTTGGGTGAGTAGCTTGCTGTTATGTTATCCTCTCCCCTGAGGAAGGTAACCCAGTTAAACCAGCTTTTGAAAGAAGCCTTCCCGGTGTCCTTCCAGTTCATTAGAACAGTTTTCACCGCCGCTGCTGTAAGTAGAAGGTCGACCAGGTCTCTGTCCTCTTTGGCTTGGAGCTCCGGGGCCATGAAAGCGGTGACTAACCCTATGAAGTCAGGTTGTATGGTGTGTCCCACTATGTTGTTTATGAGGCCCCTGACTTTGGTCCAGAATATCTTGACCTTGGGGCAGTAAAGGATAATGTGTGCTAAATCGCCTTTCTCTTTGTGGCAGTTCCAGCACAAGACGCTTTCCCGGATCCCTGCCGCTGCTAGGCGGGCAGGGGTCCAGAACGCTTTGTGGAGTAGCCAGTATTTGGTTTGTGCAAGTTTTGGGGTGACTTTGTCCTTGACTGCTGAGTTCCACAGGGAGATTTTTTCTTTCTCGCTGAGGCCTCTGTTGTGTAGGGTTTCCCAGGACTTTAGGGTTTTGTCATTTAATCTCGATGTATCTGGGCTGAGTAGTTTATAGAGGTGGGATGTCTGGTGGCCAGTCTTGGTTAGATTCGTCATGTATTTCAGGATGGATGGAATCTCTTTACTAAGGTTTGCTCTTGTGATCGCTGCCCTTATCTTTAGGAAAGTGTAGAATTCAATATCTGGCAGGTTGTGTAAGTCTTTAATAGTTTCGAATGTGAGTGGCGTACCTAGCTTTTCCAGTTGTTGGGGGGTGGAGATACCCCTTTCGTACCAGGTCTTCATGTCTAGTGCTCTGTCTTTGTATTTTATTCTAGTATTGAACCAGATGGATTCCCAACCCATGTTCCTAATGCTTTGTTCCATTCTTTTATCGACCTTGAGGAGGGCGGACCTAGTGTTCTTAAGAATAATGTTGTTGGATTCCGGGTGCTTGTTCGCTGTGAGCATGGCTATGGGATCAAGTCCTTCTAGGGCGGTTCTCTCGAGTGACAGCCAAACCGGCATGTAGTCTTGCTCCGGTATTACCCAGTATATTCCCTGTTTGGCCAGACATGCGGTTTGCAAAGTTTTAAAGTTAGTGAGATTGAGTCCTCCTAAGTTTTTGTTTAGCCTTAATTTCTGCAGGCTTATTCTGGGCTTTTTGTCTTTCCAGATGAATTTGTTGGTCATGTTACCCAGCTGTTTATGGAAGTCATCCGTTGCTATAAGCGGGAGCATGCTGAGCATGTAGTTAACCATAGGCGTTACCATCATTTTAATTGTTTCTACTCTCCCCCACCAGCTGACGAACTTTGGTGACCATGAGTCAAGTCTCTCTTTCAGTTTCTTCAGCATCGTTCCTTCATTCTGGTCCAGAGTGGACTTAAGGTCCCTGCCAAAATACAAGCCTAGGTATTTCAGGTAATTCTTTTGCCAGGTTAGGCCTGAGTTCCCTAGAACTGCTCTGGTCGTGTGGACATTCAGCGGCTTGCATTCTGACTTATCTCTGTTTAATTTGTACCCCGAGACCTGCGCATATTCCTCAATGGTGGACATTAGTGCTGCTATCGATGGGCCGGGTTTCTCAGTTGTAATTAGTATGTCGTCTGCATATGCAGCTAATTTGACCGTGGTCCCTCTTACTGGTATACCTTTTATTTCCAAGTTATCTCTGATCATGGACAGTAATGGTTCAAGCGCCAGTAGAAAGAGAGCTGGGGAGAGAGGGCATCCCTGTCTCGTACCTCTCCGTAGGGTCAGTGGGTCCGACGTGCCCCCATTGACCACCACACGAGCCCTCGGGTCCTTGTAAAGCGCCATCGCCATCTTCCTATATTTGTCTCCCAGTCCGAACTTTATCATACATTGGTCAAGAAAGGGCCATGAGACTCTGTCAAAAGCCTTCTCAGCATCCAGGGCGATCATGACCGCTGTGTCCTTGATGGTGGAGGAGTGGTTAATTAGATGGCATAGGAGACACGTGTTGTCCTGGGACAGCCTATTTTTGAGGAATCCCACCTGCGAGTTGTGGATTCGTTTAGGGAGTTGCGCGTTTAGCCTTGTCGCTAGGACTTTTGCATAGATCTTGCAATCGAAGTTAATTAGGGAGATTGGCCGGTAGTTTTGGGGGTGCTGTGGGTCTTTGCCTTCCTTGGGGATGACTATTATGTTAGCCTCTGCCATGGAGTGTGTCATACTACCCTTTTGGACGCAGTGCGTAAAGACCTCTATCATCGTGGGTTTCAGTAGGTGGAGGAAGTGCTTGTAGAAGCTAGCTGTGAACCCGTCTGGGCCGGGCGCTTTGTTATCTTTGAGCGATGCTACCGCTTACTCGATTTCTGCCCCAGTTATGTCATTCTCTAGTGACGCTCTCTGATCCTCTGACAGCCTGGGTAGGTTTAGCTTGTCTAGGAGGCTTGCTCCCCCATCCGCTTTGAGGTCTTTGTCCACCCTGTAGAGCCCCTCATAGAAGTCCTTGAAGACCTTGAGAATCTCTTTGTTAGCTGTTTGGGACTTATTATTGCTATCCGTTATAGCGGCAATCGCGTGCTGTCTCTGCTTGCTTTTTAGGTAGGAGACTAGCCCTTTCCCTGCTTTATTCGCCGTACATAAGTTTATCGCTTTGTATTTGTTTATCCACGTCCCCGCTCTCTCGCTCAAGATTTTGTTCAGTTCGTATTTTTTTTTGTTAGTTCGGTGAGGGTGTTACCATCCGTTAGGTTGGCACAGTGGCCCCTTTCCAATTCCCTGATCTGGTTCTCTAGCTCTGTTATCTTTTTGTTTCTTTCCCTATTCATTCTGTCTTTGATGCTTAGGATTTTCCCTCTTATGGTGGCCTTCAGGGCGTCCCACAGGGTACCTTTGTCTGTATCTGTGTTATCGTTGAATTCAAGGTATTCTTTGATGGCCCCCTCAATTTTGGCTATATTAGCTGGGCGTTTGAGGATGTCCCTATTCAGTCTCCATCTACGGCTGGGGTCTCGTTATGCCTTCCGCTAAGTGTTAGGCTAATGTGCGAGTGGTCGGATATTGTTATAGGTGCGATTTCCGTTTGGGTAATCAGGTGTGTGTGTGAGGCAGACATGAGGATGTAGTCGATTCTACTGTACGAGTTGTGTGGGTGGGAGTAGAATGTATATTCCCTGGCATCCGGGTGTTGTAGTCTCCATGGGTCTCTAAGTTGGAGCTTGGCACACAGGTTCCTCAGGGTGTTTAGCTCCTGGGATCCGTGACTCGCCCTGGGCGGGTGTCTGTCTAGTGCCTGATCCAGCACCAGGTTGAGGTCACCCGCCACCAGCAGGAGGTCGTCCTGGGGTAGGTTGCTTAGTCTGGTTTCCACCTCTTCCCAGAATGCCTTGTCTTCTGCGTTCGGCCCACATATGTTGGCTATGTGGATCATCTCCTCCCCCCTGCTGAGGCTGGTTATTAGTAATCTCCCTTCTTCATCCGCGTAACTCTCGTGTAGTGTAAGTCTGGCTTTCCTGTTTATCAGTGTGATGACCCCCCTCTTTTTATGTACGGCTGGTGAGCACGCTGATTCTCCTATCCAGTTCGCCCTCAGTCTATGAGCATCCTCTGCTGATAGTTTCGTCTCCTGGAGTACGCAAACATCGCACTTAAGTTTTGTTAGGTAATCTATCACTTTCCTTCTCTTAACTGGGTGGTTGAGTCCCTTAACATTAAGTGAGACTACCTTAATGTCCGAGAGTATCTGTTTGTGTGTTGGCGGTGTCATCCCTTTTCTTGAGTGTCGCTCATCGTCCTGTTGTCTATAGTCGTCTCTAGCCTATCTGCTTGCTTCCATAGTGCCTTGATTGTTAACGACCCGCTACCATGTAGGCCTGGACGCTGTGGCTGATCAAGTGAACATATACTCCTGTCCTGGAAGTAATAGGGAAACCTAGAGGAGGTGGTAGGAAGGAGAAGGATAAGAAGAGTAAGAAAGAAGAAGAACTGTACCTGGCAAGCCCCCCCTCCGCCCCGCCCCCCCCTTCCCGCCCCCTCCCCCCGCGATTTGTCCTACGGGCGTGCAACAGCAAAGATCCCTCCCTCCCCTCCCCCACGAAGATTATTGTAAGCACAGTCCCGAAAAGTTTTTAACTGTTGGCCTTTAAAGGATATGTGCAAGGTCAATGTATTCCGTCTTCAAGCTTGCTTTTGGACTATGCAAGATCTGGAGAAAGGCTGAGGTAGTTCGTTCAGGTTGAGGGATCTGTGGGATCATTTCGGTCTCGGGTCCCGACCCTTCCGGTCAGTTGAGGTAGAGTTTGTTCACTTGAGGTAGATCGGTTTATTTGTGAGGGCGTCCCCTGGAGTTATTACTGAGTGTTTATCTGTGCGCTTGTTAGTACTCCGCACCGTTGCTCGCTTCTGTGTTGTCTGGAGGCGCTCTCCTTTTCCCTGATCCTGGGCTTTGGGCCTCCATGTCTTCTGGAGCAGGGCCTTGTAGGTATCTTCTTAGTTCATTGGGATCAACGAAGACCACAGATCGCCATTTGTCAGTTATCCTCATTCTTGACGGCCCCGCGAAGGCGAAGGTGATGTTGTCTCTTCGTAGCCTGTCCCTTAGTGCGAGGAAGCCTTTCCTGGTCTCCACTGTTTGTCTTGAGTAGTCTTGCGTAATTATTATCTTGTTTCCATTCCATGACAGGTTCTGGTTTTTCCTTGCTACTGCGAAGACTGCTTCAGTTTATTTGTTCTTAGGGGTTTGACAATGATGGGGCGTGGGCCTCGACCAAGTTGCGGTTTGACTGCAGGTACCCTCAACGCCTTGTCCACTTCAAACTGCCTGTCGAACTTGATGCCTGTCAGTTGTGGTAGTAGATCCTCTATTAGTGCGCGCAAGACCCTGGCTTATCTTCTTACCCCTCGGGAAAGCCCAAAAGCCTTATGTTCCCCCTTCTGTTTCGGTCTTCTTGCTCGGCAAGCTGCTTCTGTAGGCTGGTAGAGGCTTTGGTTATGGAGATCAGGGATTTGCTCACTTGGGCGTTGGCATCTTCTATGTCGCTAATCCTTTTTTCTGCTGCATCAATCCTGATGTTTGTTTTGTTCTGGTCTGCTCTTATGGCTGCCAGCTCTAGTTGCATGTTGTCTATGTTTTTTTTGTTGATTTGGCCAGCTCATTTCCTTCATTTATCTTTTTTAGGATCGTGTCTAGAGTTATCTCGTATTTGAGTTCATTTTTGGGCTTCGAGGGTGAGTCAGACGGGTCCTTTCTGTATTTTTTGTTCTCGCTGGCTATCTTTCCGTCCTGTCCTGTCATCGCTTTGAAGCCACGTCTGGCGAGGTAGGAATGCAGTCTTCCGTCTTTTTGTTGCTTTGTTGTGTCGCCTCTTGTAGCAGGGTTCACTTTGTCTATGTTTTGTTTGTCTAGCCGGTACCTGCAGGGTTCACGAATAGACCTTGTCCTGGTCTTAGCCCCCGCCAGCTCTCCCTCCTTTGCGTTGTGCCCCTGGCCTCGCTGGTGTTCCACTGTCTTCTCCTACCCGCTCACGGGTAGCCTGGGCACTGCTTGGGTTGGTTCTACCACAGATCTAGCTCCACACACCTTCTCAGTGTGCTGTGTAGTGAGGTGCTGCGCATATGTGCCTTTTTGTCTGAGGTTGTATCAGCCCAGCTCTCTCTGTAGTATGCTGACTCTGTGGGGTAAGGGTTCTGGCCAGGTGCACCCCCTGATCGCTTTCACTGTAGTGCCTTTTTGTGCCTTTCCCTTGTTTCAGGCTATGTGCCAGAATGCGGTGCAGGATCGCTATGGAGTTCCGTTGTGGGCTCCTGGCCGCTCACTGCGATGCTGGGGTTACCGCTCCTGTGCTGGGTGTGGGCGTGTCCAGGGTGTTTGCCCCCTGCGTTGCTTCCTTGGCCTTCCTTGGTTGAGGCTTGGCGCGACTGCACGTGTGTGTTAAATGGCCCAGGAGGCTGCCCTTTGTTTAGCCTTAGTTCGTCCTTATGCTCCCTCTTTAGGCTACCTTTTGTACTGTATCACCGCCTTGCTTTGTCTGTTTGTTGGCGTAGATAGTCGCTCTCCACCCCCACAGTGCGTTGTTGGTGCGCAGCGTGCCTGCCTTGCTGCACTGTGGGCTTCTTGCGGTCGTGCCGCCTGTGTGGTTTCCGGTTCAAAATGGCTGCCCCCGGTGATCGTGCCTTCGGTTTCGGTTTGCCTGCTTCACTTGTGCCTCAACTTAATCCCTTCTTCCACACCAGTTTTGCAGTGGGTGGGGCACCGGAGGGTGGCGCGGTGAGTTGCGGTGCTGCGGTGCTGCGGTTCCCCCTTCCCGCTCGTGGTTGGTTTGAGGTACTGCTGTAGCGCTGCAGTGCTGCCCTTCTACGTTTGTGATCGTTCGCAGCTCTCTGCCCCTCCGTGGGTGTGGCTATGAGAAAGATGGCCCCCCACACTGCGCTTTCGGTTTCGCCTAGGTACGCCTTTGCTCGTTTGGCTTTAAAAGTTCTTTCGGCCGACTTATTTGGTCCCGCTGGGCGAGAGAGAGTGGCGTGGGTGGGCAGAATTGCTCTGGTTCTTCTTTCTGCTTGTACTTCGCCAATCTGACGAGCTCCTCGTTCCGTTATTCCTGGCCTCGGGGGGCAGCCATTTTGTAGCTGCTCTTGCGCCTTCAGCTGCCTTTCTTCGTTTATTGGGTCTTACTCTCTTATCCCCTCGATTCCGGTTGTCTCCTAACCGGCGTTCCATGCCCCGGTCATTCAGACACCGCGTCGTGGGTTTTGAGCTCGGACTGTGCACGTATCGCTGTGTCGCTCGCCGTTATTTGCCTCAGGGTGGCGGAGGTATCGGACTCAGGCACCCGTCCACAAGCCACACCCCATGTACTTTATGATGGCCAGTGATTACGACTTCAGTGTACTCTTTCCTTATAGGAAACAATGATACGTAACTGCAAACAGTGCTTAAAATGGAAAAATAGAAGTGTAGGTAGGTACCCTGCACCAGAGTGCCGGTACTCGCCAATTAAAAGTATTACGTCACTCTTGAGAAGAGCAGGTACTCTCCCTCTCAAAATAAAAAAGTACCAGTACTGGACAGTACAAACCCGTTTAAAGCATGGACTGCAAACCTGGATGAGTGTGTGATTTGTTGGAAGTTCCCCTTCAACGGTTATTTGCCGCCATCGAGATCAGACAGCATCTCGCACCCCAGCCCCATCATCAGGCATTCGATTCAATAATCATCTCCAGGGCAGAGCCAAAGATCGCTCTGCCATTCCAGGCCGCCTTCTGACCCAACCACCAGGACATTTCCATCCTGGCCTTCTCCGACAAACTGTTTGCTCCGAATAATTGAGGCCCCTCTGGAGGTGTTGACTCTTGAGCTATTGAAGGGCTCTGTAGTGGTGAGGGTCCAGGAAGATTAACTGGATAGAAGATGCTAGAAGCCCTACAAGCTGAGCTATCAATCTCAATGATATCGTCTTGTATGCACAAAGCAGGCTTCAACTCCTTGATATTCCTGACCTTCTCAGGGGGAGGACTAGCTGTGCTAAGACCCAATCCACCTGAAACCCCAGGAATCGCTACGAACTTGGACAGTTTTTTGAGGAATAGAGTCCCAAACAGGAGACACTGTGCCACTGGACCCGCATCCGAAAATGCCACTTCCTTCAGTTTGGGGTCAATCTTCATGAGTATGGAGCGGCTACGCTCAGTGGAGATTGCGCAGTTTGCATTTCCAAGTTGACACATGGCTCTTTGAGCCCATTTTATTAAGACAACGGGGTCGCAGAATCTTTGGCCTGGAAATCCAGCTGCAAGATCTTAGTGAGAGGGCCAGTGACATCCAACAACTTTTCCTGATCATTGCACCAGGCACGGTTCAGTCCCTTCTTGGGATCCTTTGAGTATTTTTTAAGATATTTGACTATAGTTGGGTCCATGAGAGGCATTTTGGACCCCTTGCTGGGGAGATTCGGCCTGGGGCATTCAGAGCCTAGTTGTGCCGTGACCTCTTTATCAAGGCCCTGGCATATGTGTGACTATACATAATCAGCCACAACTTTTGGTGGACCCTGGATGGATGATGTCACCTGGCTCAAATTCAAGCACCTTGAGGTGCTTCTGGGACTCGTCGTGGTGAGCCTTGCACTTTTTTTTGCTGTGACTTGGCTCGTCTTCATGGTCCGAGCTATCAGAGCCTGAAGAGTCTGAATCCCTGAGTTTCTGCGAAGTGGACGAGGTGTTAGCAGGAGGAGCGCTTTACTCAAGTTCCCCCGACAGGAAGTCTGCAAGTTCTTCAAAGGCTGCTGACTGGAGTTCCTTTGCAGATTTCCCTCAGGTCCTGCCTTGTCTGTGAGGTGGGCCATCATACCCAGTAAAGGAGAGGGAGTAGAGATACATCCTTGCTGATTTGCATTGCCACGCAGACGTCGAGTAATAGGGCCCAAAGCCCTGACTAAGGCCTTATTTACTGACTGTTGGACACCAGCATCCAGGGTTTCGACCAAGTCTTGCTCCAGAGACTCCACAAGGTCATGGTAGTATTGGTCCATCTCACCTTCAAATGGATCATACATCGTCATAAAGCTGCAAAGCAGTCACAGTTGCACTTCAGGGGAGTCTGATCACATCTTTATAAAATAGAGCTTCAGAGGGGGAGTGCCACCAAATAAGCAAACCCCAGGCAGGCACAGTAGCAATACAAATAAAGCATGGAGGGAGCAGCCTGCTGCACTCTAGGCAAACAGCCTAAGAAATTATTTCAACCCTGGAAGTCATAATCTAACCAGGGCATCTACGGGGAGAACATAGTGCGAAAGGCACAGGTGGGATTTTAACACGCCACTGACGCATTCAATCAAACTGCGCTGAGTGAGCCAGCAATAGGGGGAGGCGCGCATACACACAAATCCTCATTAAGACAAGCATTGGCATAGCCAATAGGTCTCGCCTTTGAGACCTTATAAATGTGTGGTGTTGCCGCATTCCGATGACGCTGCTAAATACAAGACGTGACTGACGTGCGACAGGAGGTACATCAACAGCAGAGAGGGAGCAGTGGCAAAATAAAACAGTAGTTTTTGGGGAGATACTGTTGCATTTTGGTATCACTCATTGGTATCAATGCAATAGTTCTCGCATGTACGCAAGTTTAAGCCAGGAAAATGTGCTGCATGGCTAAACACTTATAAGGTCCCAAAGGCAAGACCTATTGGCTATGCTTACGAACAAAGCACAAACACACATTGTTCACCATTTAATACAATTTATGTGTGTGTAGCAAGAGTCTAATTCATAAATCTGTACTTCTTCTACATGTCACGCTTATCATACGACTCAGTTCTCATGAATTGTTATTCTGTGATCGTCGGGTATTAGGGGGACAGCAGGGCAATGAGAGGTTCAAACAGAAAGAGAAAGTGACAGGTTCAGGCAGAAAAGTGACAGTGTGAGATTCGGGCAGAACGGGGGCAATGAAAGGTTCGAGCAGAAATAGGACAGTGAGAGATTCAGGCAGAGCGGGGACATTGAGAGGTTCAAGCAGAAAGGGGAAAGAGACAGGTTCAGTGAGGGGTACAAGCTGTGAGAACAGTGGGCATGCGGCCGTGTGAGCTGGGAGAGGGCACACACGGGAGCATAGCCAGAGAGCGATGCTACAGGCAATGTGAACATAAGAGGGAAAGGCGACCATTATAAGCACGTGGAGGGGCAGGGAGAGGCACAGGAGGTCATGGGCGAGGGGCAAAGGGAGGCTTCAAAACACTATGAGGAGAGGCAATGCGAGTTAACAGGCGCACAAATGATGCAGGTAGAATTGTATGTAACAGGACAGTGACAGGTTTGGGCAGAGCAGAGACAGGAAGAAGTTCAGGCCGAAAGGAGGGAGTGACAGGTTCGGGCAGACAAGGGACGGACGGTGATAGGTTTGGGCAGAACGGGGGCAATCAGAGGTTCGGGCAGAAATAGGACAGTGACAGGTTAGGGGACAGTGGGGACAATGAGTGGTTCAAACAGAAAAGGGAAAGTGACAGGTTCAGGCAGAAAAGTGACAGTGTGAGATTTGGGCAGAACAGGGGCAATGAGAGGTTCGAACAGAAATAGGACAGTGAGAGATTCAGGCAGAGCGGGGGGGCAATGAGAGGGTCAGGTAGAAAGGGGACAGTGAGAGGTATGGGCAGAACGTTGGCATTGGGAGGTTCAGGCACAAACGGACTGTGGTCTGGGTAGAGCTGCACACAGAGTGGCCATGGGGCGCAACCACTGGTGCAAGCAGGGGGAGCAGAGGGCAATGACAAACAGAGGGACACAGACAGTGAGGGGTAATGGGCACATCGGCATTCCAGAGCGTGTGCACAGTGAGAACAGTGGGCATGCGACCGTGGGAGCTGGGAGAGGGCACACACACGGCGCCATAGCCAGAGAGTGGATGCTATAGGCAGTGTGAACATAAGAGGCGAAGGCAACCCTTATAAGCACATGGAAAGCCGATATCTCCCAGCAGCTTAAAAAATACACATGTCATGCTGCAACTTTAACAGAGTGCGCACAAGGTGATAAAGAGGTGCATTCCAAACCGATGAAACAAGTAACCTGAAGCTAGAATGCAGCCAGCCCACCATCTGGCACACTTCGCGCCAATGCCCTGCTAATCACGGGCACCCAAGGCCACAACAAAGAGAAGGCAGGACATGCCCCCGCCTTTGGCCAACTGCGTGTTGTCATTATTAACAAGCATTTACAATGCAACGGTTTCGCCTTTGGAAAAGTTAGAGCTATTGGCATTGTAAATGACAAAATTTGTATTTATGTGTTGGTTTTGAAAACAGATAAATAAATGGCATTGTCATTTACATTGCCAATAGCTTAATCTCTCGCAAATGTGAGACCTATTGTACCCTACGGACGAGCTCAGCAGACAGCAATTACTACCACACACACACACCCAGAGCCAGCCACACACACCCAGAGCCAGCCACACACACACACACACCCAGAGCCAGCCACACACACACACACACACACACCCAGAGCCACACACACACACACACACCCAGAGCCACACACACACCCAGAGCCAGAGCCACACACACACACACACAGAGCCACACACACACACACACCCAGAGCCAGAGCCACACACACACCCAGAGCCACACACACACACAGAGCCACACACACACACACCCAGAGCCACACACACACACACACCCAGAGCCACACACACACACACCCAGAGCCACACACACACACACACACCCAGAGCCACACACACCCAGAGCCACACACACAGAGCCACACACACACACACACCCAGAGCCACACCCACACCCAGAGCCACACACACCCACCCAGAGCCACACACACACACACACCCACCCAGAGCCACACACACCCACCCAGAGCCACACACACCCACCCAGAGCCACAGCTATTCGTTTTAGACAACTGTCCAGTGTGGTCATTTTCTGCAACTCTGTACTCCTGAGAGGTTCCACAAGACATAGATGGTTAATGATATTAGAATATCCATGTGATGTTTTCAGTAATGGGTGCCATGTTGTAGCGTGCTTGCCAGTGCCCCAAATGCAAGCATGAACCAAGTGCCCCATGCACCTGAGCTAGTGTTAAAGGACAGGCCTCCTCGGGGTGAAGGGACCCCAGTGCCACTGTACCTGCTGCACAAAAGTTAACTATGTTTTTAAACGGGGGTGGTTATTCATATCCAACTTAACAGAACTCATTTTGTTGTCCTGTGTGGACTGAGACTGTGTAGACTCCCTGCTGGGCATCGAGCCTGTGACCTCTTTGTTAAACATTCACTGAGTTCCTTCCACACTTTGCCGCCTGAGAGCCACAATAATATTGTGCGTTCGGGACCGTTGTATGTCATGAGCGTCAAGCAAGACATTGGCATTTAGTTCTCCGGCCGCCATTTTCTGAGGTGGATCCTTGACTTCCGGTTTGGGAGAACGCCTTCCTTGCAGTCCCTAGCGCTCGCCGAACGTAGGCACTGCCTGGGGAGCGGAGGTAAAACCCATCAACAGCCGGAAAATTGTAAAGCTTCACAGCAGGAAAAGAATGACTGCGGAGGAGGGGGATTCTTAAATGCCATGGTTGCGTGGGAGTAACAGGTGAACTTGTACTAATAATGCATACTTTTCAGAAAGCGTGGGAAACTGAATCTACACTTGGGCCAAGAATGGAAGAAAATGTTAAACTAGTCAGATTTGTGTTTCTGGTGTTAGCTGTGACTGCGCTGTAATCTGGAGGTCTGTGGTTGGTGTAAAAAATACACGACACCACACAGACTCTCACTAGCAGGCCGAAGTCACCAGTTAAACGACCCCCGTACCTGCTTCAACTCCGGTCAGCGTGAGGTCTTCATCCGAGTTCCGACTCGCTTCCAGGCCGTCCGTGCATGTCTAGTATCCGGCCCTCCCAGCGAGACCTTGCAGGACCACTAAAATCGCGCAGCCTACCCCTTCCAAAGACACTTTGAAAATGACCAAAACATGACGGCCCAAAAAAAAACAAAAAAAAAACATCCGCCCACCGCCGCAATGACGTTCACAGAGGGGCGGAGAGGGGAAAAAAAACAAAACGCCGGAACGCCCACAAATCGCCTCGGACAATGACGGACGCATCTCTCTTCCAATGGCTAGCCTCCATTTATGGAGCTAGCCAATGGAAAAGAGAGGCGGGACAAAGCCACATACTGTCCTCAAAAGATTTCACCTGAGCGAACGCTGCTGCGCAGCGGATCGCCAGACGAAACCTAAAAATGGGGTTATTGCCCTTGCGCTGGTTTAAATGTATTCACTCTCTCAGTGGTTAATGTGAAAAAAACAAGCATTTCCAATGCCATTGGTCTCGCATTTGTTAAAGTTAGAGCTCTTGGCGTTTAAAATGACAATGTTATTTCTTTTGTTTGTTTATTTGCAGTTAACGAATTATATATGCATAGTTCTATTGCTATTGGTATAAAAAGAAAAAGAAAAAACATTGTACATTTTTAACGTAAACAACTAACTTTAACAAGGGTGAGACCTACTGCATTGCAAATGATGGTTATTTCAGGTGTATGAGCTTAAAGATGTAAACACATTCTAAAAGTGTGTGTGTATATATATATGTGTATATATATATATACACACACACATTAAAAATATGGGGAGTAATGTTAGTTGATTACAATTACCTCAATGTTGATTCAGAAACAAAACGAATTCCACCATGTAAGTGACAGGCCTGCCACAATCTGATGAGTAACGCTGCAGGGGGCTGCCTATTCATGCCACTGAGATGCCTTTACTATTTATGTTTTTTACAGCGGTAATTGTCTTTTCATTCTTGTAAGATGTTAGTGGCCCTAAAAGCTTAAACACATTTACTTTTCTAATACTTCAAAGTACAGGATGCTGACAATAAGCAAATGTTTCATGATCCGAGAATGCTGGACAATTTTAAGGGGTGCGAGAACCTGTTTCATCTCGTCACTGCAACAAGATGACAGCGCAATGTGCAAACTCCCAAGTATGCAACAATGATACATTATGTGCTCAAACATGAGACCTCCAAATGTGCTTCACTTATAGAAAGTGTAAAATAAGCACCAATTCTAGTTTTGTAGTACAGCTGGCCGTGAAAATTGGCACCTCAGCCAGCAAAAACTCCATGAACCTCAAAATACAATAAACCAATCTGCAGTAACTATATAGTTGTTTACGTTTCACTCCCCATCCTCCCTCCCAAACACTGACATGGAAGTCTTCCTTAAATCAAATTTCTTGCAATTCATTTCATGTAATCTCCGCAAATATAAGGCACCTCTACTATACAATACGAATAAGTAAGGAAGGGAGTCATTACACAGTGGGAGAGCTTTACTCACGACAAAGGTCAACCTAAAAGGTGGGTCGGTTCTGGGGATATATGGACAGGTAGCCCGATACATTTCACTGTGGACGTGAGGGTGTTCGTGTTCAATTCAGAGATTTACTATTCTGACATTGGTATAAGACACTCGGCGGAAGCAGAAAGGGAACCTGTTAGGGATAAAATGAGGGAAAAGCTATGGTAACGTGGTAGATAAACATCAGATGAAAAGAGGGATATGACAATTTATTAAGTGAAGTGGATGACCAAATTAATTTTCCAGTGGTGGGCAGAAAGGACGTGGAGCACTAGCATGAGTTGACATATCTCCCCAATTTACACCTCTTACAACGGAGGCAGCAAGTTAAAATCAGTCTCTTGCCGACAGACGCTGAGTTATCCTCCCGGTATCCTAGCCGGCACAGTGCCACCTTCATAACACAAGCAAATCACGTAGTCACAACCTACAAAACGCCGAGCGCTCACTCGCCGTCCTTTTCCCTTCTATATGGCCGGTGACTCTGCTCGCCGGAAGTTCATCACTTCAGCACGCCACAACAATACGGCTGTGACACAGCAGGATAAACAGAAAAGAGGGACGGCTTCAATGAAGGAGGGTAAATAGCGCAGCCATCTTCGAATGACGCCGCGGTGTACATCGTTAGACACCAGACAAATAATGAAAACTACCTTTCGGACATTGCATATTTAACAGCTGGAAAGATATGACCATTCACTCATCATTTATTCCTTAAGGTGCATTTTCGTTTGGTCCCGAATGTAAATATGTTTTAAAAGAATACAATTTTACGAACAAAAGCAGCAATTGTTAGTTGATTGGAATTGCCTCCATTGTTCTGTAAACCTACAAAAAAACAACACTTTAAAAAATTTGCATACTCGTGTTTAGCTCAGAAACGTTCTCTATAACTAGACTTTATGGAAAGCACAGCGTCCTGTAGGGATTCGGGGGCGTGCTCTCCCCTTCCCATTGGCTGGAAGGTAAAATTCCAGCCAATGGGAAGAGGAGAGGGCGTGACTTAAAAAAAGACACGGAAACGCCCCCGAATCGCGTCAAGGCGGGCCCTGAACTCAGTGACGCTCCTCTCCTCCAATGGCTGGCCAGCATTTACGAGGCCAGCCAATGGAGAAGAGGGGCGTTTTCAGGCCCCCATACTACAACAAAAGATTTCGGCTCCGCCCACCCACTGCTTACGCAGTGGGACGGTAGCCGAAACCTAAAAAGACTCATGCAAAGGCCAATAGCAGGTAGAGAAAAGAAAAGCACATACACGAGCGTGTGTTCCAAACTCTAAAGCCCTTACTAAATGTCTCGCTTAGCGGCGCATGCACGCTGGCTCAGGCGAGACCTAATAAAAAGAGGACTACGCGAGGAGACCAGCAGGTCCTTACTGCAGACTCCACATTTTTAGGCTTGCGCTTCTGCCCTACATAGCCAGGAGGCCGAAGCGCTCCCAACGTGCAAAAAAGCACGAAGTAACTGCACAGGAAAAAAAAAATAACACTGCAAGAAAAACTGAGCCACAATATGGGCACAAGAGTACAAAGCAGGTTGCAATAGTGCACAATGCCCTGAAATGAAATTGTGTAACACAGCGCTAATCAAGAAATACAATATCAAGTAAAAACACTGTAAGTAATCATATACGCGATGAGACGCTTAACTGGTAGCAAAAGAGGACATAAAGTGGCAGCTGAAGGTTATATATGGCCGAGGGCTTTATGATTGGTACATGCGACTATGGTGTGTTAATGGGAAAAGTAGTAGTTTCAATTTACGTTTTTATTTGGAGCTGTAAAAATTAAAGTAAAAAAGAGAAGCATAATCGGAACCTCATGTCTTGACATAGATTAATCTGCGTTCCTTTTTTGTCTCACAGAAGCACGGTATACAGGAAGCACCAGATTTTTGTTTCGTTTTCGGTTTGTCAACAATTTGTTTTTAAAACACATTATATTGAAGTATATGTAGCGATTCTAACACAGCCAAGTAAGCCCACAATACCCCCATCCATCATCAAACGGAGAGAAAAAAGAACAAGCATTTACAATGCAACGGTTTCGCCTTACAAAAAGTTAGACACGCTTTCAGTTTTAGTAGAGGAGACCCCTTGCCTCCCATTGCAGCTGAAGCATTTCAGCGCTGTGAATTAACCCCCTCCTGGGAGAGTTAGCTCTACTTTTTCAGAGAACTTTTAAGGCATCTGCAAAGTGGACTCTGGCCCAGGGCCCCAGCCTTTCAAAGGGGGTGGGAGTGAAGGGGAGGTGTGGTGTGAAAGAGCCAGCTCTGTTCTACAGATTTTTGCGCTCATCACTTAAACTATTTCCAAGATTGTCTTTAAAAATTAATCTATTTTTTAATTTATTTTTAATGTATATTACAGACATTTTGCAGACAAAATGTGTTATACAAGGAAGCCATAGCTGGATGGATTAGTGAAAGTATGAATGGATGAGTGAAGGGGTGAATGGAATGATGAGGGAAAGGATGGATAGATGAGTGAATGAGTGGAAGGATGGATGAGAGAAAGCGTAAATAAATAGATGTATGTGTGAAACGGTGGATGTATGCGTAAGGGTGGATGGATGAGTGAAAGGATGGATAGATGAGTGAAAGGGTGGATGGATAATGAGTGAAAGGGTGGATAGATAATGAGAGAAAAGATGGATGGATGCATGAGTGGAATGTTGGATGAGAGTAAATTAATTATTTTATTGGTGGAAGTGTAGATGGATGTGTAAAAACAGGTGGATGTATTATTGAAATGGTGGATGGATCAATAAAAGGGAGGCTGATGCATCAGTCAGTGGATGGATGAGAGAAATTATGGATGCATTGATGTATTGATAAGTGAAAGGATGAATGAATAGATAGATGGATGAGTGAAAGCGTGGATGTAAGGATGTATGAGTGACATTTCACAAAATGGGAGCGAAATTAGGAAAGCAAGAGGGGGGTTCTAGAAAGAGGGTAAGGTAGCTGAAAAAAGGAGTTTACAGGAAAGGCAGAGGAAGAAGGCGAGTGCTCAAGGAAACTATTCACGGAACCAACTTTACTCTAGCAGCAGTCTGGCTTTTCTGATTTCTGGCAGCCCCCAGGTTCAACTCTGAAATCCAGAATTCAGGTATTTGGGGAAGGTGCCTCAACTATATCGAACCTGCAGGGCTTTAGAACACTAGATTGAGGCAAAGGTGTTGCTACTCAAGAGAGACCCCGTCACTGTAAAGAAATAAGATTCTGGGTGCCGTTACTGTCCAGAGACCACAGAGCAGATGCAAGTCTACACTTTCTGAGACTTTGATTTAGCAAAGAGTGCTTGGAACACAGCACTGGTGTTCTCAGATGTTATAGCCATGGGAGAAAATCCAGCAAAATATAACTCAGGCTGCATCACTCATGTATTTGTGGAGTCCAGAGTCAAAAAATTGAAGCGGAGTCCTTCGTAGTATGAGGAACTGTTTCAAAGTTCAAAAAAATATCCAGTGAAAGAGAAACCAAGGCAGATCCATCATCAGTGTGATCTAGAGGTACTAGTCATGTTAGTTACTTCATCTTTAACAAATAGGGCCCCGTTGCTTTAAAATGTATAAATAAATGTTGCACCATGAGAAAGCAGGGTGCCTAGGGAATAACGACCCTCTACGCAGCCTTCTGTCAGGGCAGCACTGTGCTTACTGTAACATGCACAAAAATGTAAGGCTGCTGCTACTTATTATGATTCTATTTTGAGTAAATACACTACAATCATGGCTTTTTCAATCCCCGCATTGCAACACTTTCTTTATTACCGCTCTTTATCCATGCCGCCATCTTTGAAATGATCACCCCCACATGGCTGCGGCTCTTCATGTTCAAACCTTTATTAGCCTTCTTTGTCTACCCAGAGTGGTACTGGTGGTGCTTTTCTTTCAGTGTTGCAATGCCTTTGTCTTCTCATCACACATTTCTGCAGTATTGTCTTTGTAAGGCCTTAGTCAAAACTCTTAAGATTTGCCTTTTCATGACTTCAAAGGAATCCATTCATTGCCTGACACACTAAAAGTCAAGCTGATTTGAAAAGATTATGCCCAAACTGCTATAATTCCATAGCCACGCCTTTCTTAATCTCGGTTTCTGCTGCGAGTTGACTTCCTTTCAGTGCTAATAAAAAAGGCCTGACCTACATACAATTTTAGGGGAATTATCTCAGTGTGAGGTAATTGAATGGGACACTCAAGAACAAACTTCAATAAAAATAAATCACCAGATGAAGTTGACAGAGTGAGGGGGAGAAGAGGAAACAGAAGATGCGCTGTCAGCCCATCAGCCTGGGCACTGGCGTGCACTAATGTATTATTCTGTGGGTGAATGTTCTTAATGTGCTCCTTTGACAAGATAATTTCCCCTCCTGACAGGTCGATAGTGGACAATTACATGCCCTGAATGGCACATTTTACAACAAAATTCTCGGTGTCAGGCATAGTGCGCAATTAAGCTTTCTCCCACACTCTAATCATGCTGAAAGGTTGGAATTACCGGGAACAGGGTGAAACTGCCACAAAAAAAATCAATGCTGTACATGTTTTTAAATATAGCAACTTATTACTAAAGTGAATTTATTGTGTGGCTGTCTCAAAACGACTCGCCTGTGCCAGCTGAATACTGCATGCACTGAAAAGTAAGTCCAGAGCGAAGTTATTTTGCGCGTCTCCTGCACACATTACATGTAATGCATATGAAGCTGTTCTAGAGGCGGATTTGGCGCTCATTTCTCGCAGCGACGCGTGCACCAGACGCCATCCCAAAATAAACAAACCACACAAGTGTCAGACCTGACAAGAGTCCAAGGGGAAAAAAAAGTTAATTTGGTGAAGTGCCCTTCGCCCCCACGTGTCTGCCAAGGGACACAAGCCGGCTTTGGGAAGGAACAGCCAAGAGGGAGACAGTGCAGCAGGAAGAGACAGCTGCAAGCTGCGCTTGGCCGGTGACTGCATTGGACCGCGGGATGTTTCAAAACGAGAGAGTAAAAGAAAGGAAAAAGTCCAGACATAGATTGAGCAAAGAGGAACTAGTACACCTCCTGATCACAGAGAAGTGTGACGAGCGGTACGTCCGAGCACACGAGGCTCTTAACGTGAAGCCGGGCATTGCCAGGGAGGATGTGCCAGGGAGTACATGCACACGGGTGGATGTTTAAGGAGAGCCCTAGGGCGCTTCAGGCAGGTGCACAAGGGCATGAACCTCGATTCCAGAAGGGGTGGGTGGTAAGGGCACATGCCGGCGGCAGAGATAGGGCACAGCAGGTCCACCCGGGTACATTTATTCAGCCTTCTCGTTCTGTCAGCCCTCGCCTGTCACTATCACAAGAACTACTGCCCTAATGCAAGCACGGCTAATGTCCCCTCCCGTGATCAGTAGAGTAATAAAATAGTCCTATATGGGGTGCAGCGGGACTTGGTGCCACTGCACCTGCTGCACGACGGATAACTACCCCCCCCCCAATTCCTGTCATCATAGTTACCTACAACTGTCATAGCTCCCCCCAGTGACCCAGTGATACGCCAGCATCGCAAGCTGCACCCTCGGCCATGGGAGAACCGGTTGGCTGTCAAAGTAAAATGAAAGCAAGGTGAGGGAGTAAACAGCTCACTCTCTGGGTGCGGACTGTCATTAAAGCTACACGTGGGACACTCAGTGAGTTAAACAAAACTCATCCAAGGCAGAGATCCCACGGCAGGATCCGGCTGCTCACCCCGGAGGCACTCGACGCATGCACGGGCGGGGTGCCAAAACCAAACACTGCGTACAGCAACCCATGACGTAGTGCACACTTTACACCCTGCAATGAGACCCAGTAGGCTTTGAAACCCGTTGTCGCAGTAACTACAAATAAAAGCAAGCATCGCACAAGGCACTGGATTCGGGGACCACAACGAGCCCTTCCTCGGAGGGCTACAGAGCCGTCTGAGGGCAGCACACAGCTGCGCTTGCAGAGATCACACGCCACGGCACACGGGAAGCGGTGACTGAGTCCGGCTTCGGGAGAGCACACACTGTAAACAAGGAGCACGTGCACGGGGCTTTGGCTCTTGCAGCTTCACTGTCAGAGCCCTCAGTGCTACACTGCATTCTGGTACTTGCAGTTCAGGGTTTTAGAGGATTATAAATCAAAATTAGCAATGGCATACATTATATTAAAACGTATAAGACAGAGTTAGTTAAGCACCCTGGCACGGAACATAGGGAGGGAGGGGGGGAGGAACGCACTCACCTGGACTTCTTCCGGCGGCCGTGGTCGGCATGAAATGAGGAAAACAAACAGCAAAAAAAAAACGTCAGGTCCCGGGCCGCGCTGTGATTGGCTGACGTCACGGGCCGGCAGCCAATCACAGCGCGGCCCGGGAATGACGTCACGGGGGTGTCCCGGGCCGGCAGCCAATGGCAGCGCGGCCCGGGACAAAGGGGCGGGGCTTAAAAAAAGCACCAGAAACGCCCCCGAATCGCGTTTTTGAGAGAAAACGCGATTGACAGCCTCTGCCTCCCAATGGCTAGCCTCCATTTATGGAGCTAGCCAATTGGAAACAGAGGCTGTCCTAACCTCACTATTAGAAACAACAGATTTCGATCTGGGAGTGGCTTCGCCCCTCGCCAGGTTACGAAACCTAAAAAGAATACTTCTCGACTGCCTAACCCAGTGGTTCCCAAAATGTGCGCCACAGCACCCTGGTACGCCACCAAAACCAGCCAAGGGAGCTGCAGTCACAGTTGTTGAGCGGAGTCCAAGCGGTCTGCGTGACTTGTCACGTCAGGGTGTTCTGCAGGTCTATCAATTATGCGCACCGCACCGTGATATTCAGCTGTCAAGCGGACAGTTTTGGCAGACTGCAGTTCTTGTGGTGGCCACTGGATGGCAGTACGTGCACGCGCATCGGGGCTTGCTCCCCGTACTCAAGCAGAATGTTTTTGTTTCGAGAATGTACATTGTATTTCGGAGGTGGTTGACATTCTGTGCAGGTTGAGGGCCAGGTGTATTTCCAGTCGAAGCTAAGGCTAAGGGTGCTGATTGGAAGAGCCGTTTAGTTGGTCACAGACCGCCTGAGTAGTCTAGGTTGGAGAGTTTAGATTTTGTGCATTTGGCAATGAGGGGGTCAGCAGTAATGGTGACTGAGTCTACAGGGGGAAAGATTTGAGGTTTCCGGGGGTGTGCTTTGTGACTGTGGAATGTATTTATATGTTTTGTGAGGGCATTGCAGGTAACATAGCAGACATCAAGCATGGCAAGTGAGACAATGCTGACTCGCTTGTCGTTTCCTTCTTGTATGTTTTGTATCTACATTACTGTGCAAGCAATGCAGGCTTGTTGAATCTTTGATCATAGTTCACACACTTTCTCAGTTGCATTATTTTGGCTTCCAATTCTGGCTTGCCCAGAAAGTATTAAGTTGGTCTTGAATGTGTGTGTTTTGTAGCATGCTGTCGGGCAGTGGTGGTGTATCAGAAGTGGGATGGTTTGTTGAGCGTGGTGATCTGTGAGTCACAGGTTCGGGTCCAGGCATGGCAGACCTGGCTTTTCATTCTTCCAGAGTCGGTGGGTTGAGTACTTTGGAGTCTTCAGTCATGTGGACGAGCATCTAGTCTCCTGTGGCAGAGTGGGGACCAGGTGGGCATTGTGCCCTTTACCAATTTACCGGGGGCAGTTATGGAGATGTGTGCTGCCTCAGTTGGTCTTGATCAAACATGTATCGACTACCCGTGCCCATCTCCCAGGGTCAATCATCACGGAGACTCGTAGGCAGGTGAGGTCTTCGCAGGTGGGGGAGGCATCCTCCATCGATGTATGGGTTTCTGAGGGGTTGCTTCTGTCGTCAATGATGGCTTGGTGCAGTGGTTCCCAGGTATTGAGCCGTGGCACCCTGGTGTCTCTGGCTGGATGTGTCCTGCTCCGGGCTGGGCGCGCACATGCAGGAAACAGATGCAGTCACTGCTTGGCGGGGGGGGGGGCAAATGTTGTGAAAAGAGAGTAGACATAGCCTTGCATTGCACACACTATTCTCCACACCTTCATCACAATTATTCTGAGGCATTAACATGGAAGTACTACATAGCCTGGGCTTACATTCTACCCCCACCAAAATGAAGTCATGTAATGGGGAGCTGCAACCAATGGCCAATTGGTCAAGGGAGCCGTGGGTCGAAAAAGTTTGGGAACCACTGGCCTAACCCATGACATTCAGTAGTTCAGTTCGATACAGTCTCTTTTTGGCTGTGGAATGTTTTAATTTTATCATCCATGAGTTGGTGAATCTGACTAGTGCTCATTCGATTCCTCTAGACTCTGTCCAACTCTTCCATATGTTTGGGTGTTTTTAGGGGCAGCCCCTAGCCTTATACACCACAATCTCCATTCCTATGCAGTCGTCCATACCCTTTTTTAACACTGATAATGATGGAGGGGCCATCGCCTTCCACTCCTTGGCTATGCCATGTTTAGCGAGTGTTAGTCCCAGAAGAAGCAAGGATAATTTATATTTATACCCATCCACATCATCCATAAGGTGAAGGAGGGCCAACTGCAGGCTACCCAGGATGTGCCAGAATAGGACCCTCCCAAACATGTGACCACCTCCCGTCAAAACCCCTCCAACTCTGGGCAGTTCCACACTGTGTGGAAGAATGTGCCTTTCTCCACACTACAGCAAAGACACGTAGGGGGGGGCAATCAGTCCCATACGCCATAGCCGGTGATGCATTAGGGTCACTCGATGGAGGTACTTAAATTGAACCAGTCGAAGCCTTGCCACTATGGCTGTTCCTCTGGGGGAATATAGAATCTCGGTCCAGTCTTCCTTTTCTAATGCACCCACATCAGCCTCCCAAGCTGCGCGTAATGCTCCAATTGTATCAGGTTGGTTAGAGATCAGGGTCTGGTAGATCTTGGCAATCTGATGGTCACGAAGTCACCCATAAGAACTTTACCCTCTAAAGGATTCAATTCTGGAAGGTCCGGTAGTGCCCTTATGTGTGGGACCAGTGCTTGGCCAACAATTTTTAATAATTGAGTCAGGATTAAAATGTAAGCCAGAACTACTGGCATTGTCAGCTCTTCTTTTTCTTTGCATACTCCGGCATTGGATCCTGGTGTTACAATGGCCTAACTAGAACTCCAAATCCCAGAATGCAAAGAAAAAACTTGACTGTGAGTTGTGCAGTAAGGAACCGGTAAACATGAGTGCTCTGGAATACAGTGCAGGTTGCAGCTCAATAAGAAACACACTTAAACTCCTATACAAATAAGTAGCTCAGTCTATGGATTTTATTTCTGTATAAGGCTGCCACCTTCCTCAAACAAAAATACTGGTCATTTGTTTACGTTTTGATATGCTGGAACAGCCAAGAGCTGGTAGATGAAAAATAATTACTGCAAAATTCTCAATATTCTTTTGTAACTTGGCACTTGACCATCTGTTTTGTTTAGTGATCATTTAGAAATAAGGTAGACCACTCCCAAATACTTTTGAAGTGATTTCTTGATGTGTTTGCTGATTTACAAAAGCTAAAGCATTGTGTGGTACTGCACTGTCATTTACAGACAGCACATTTTCCATTGTAATAACACTACATTTGCACAGACATACAATTACTGATAAAAAATATATAGCACACTAGTGATAATCTTAAGAAATCAGGTTTCAGTGAATATTTGTAATTTGTGCATCAGCAAGTACGGTGTCTCGATTTGTTTTGATTCTATTAAAATCTTTATTTTCATCATATTTCAGAATTTCAAAAAAATTTGCTTTATTTTTCCCTTCCTAACTGCTGAATGTGTACTGTTCATTTACAGGTATTTACATTTTGGGGTCGATTCCGATTCGGTAAAATCCCCTACAAATAGCCGTACGGAGCATTTTTCCTGTACAGATCATACACCTTCAACGTCCCCGTACGTACGATGAAGTACAATCCAAACCCAAAGCAGATCTCCGTACGAATCGTACCAAACACCGTACGACTTACAAATACGTACAAATCGCCTTCGGAACACGCAGTACGCGACGTCCGTACAGATCGAAGCAGCTTTTTCCGACCCAGCAAGTTCGATATGTTACGACAGCACTCCGTACTACTCTTTTTCTACGGGAGTTTAAAATGTCCATAAAAGCAGATTTCGACTCGAACCGCGTTCGAAACGGACCCCCCCGGGTACGTGAGTACACCCCATGATTGCAGGGGTATGGTGCGTAGGGCTACAGTGTGTAGGGGTACGGTGCCACGGCGTACGGTGCGTACCCCCATGATTGCAGGGGTATGGTGCGTAGGGGTACGGTGCGTAGGGGTATGGTGCGTAGGGGTACGGTGCGACGTGGCACGTGCGTACCCCCATGATTGCAGGGGTACGGCGCGTATGTGAATGTGTGGCTCTCCGTACAAATTGCTCATACGGCGTTTCCCGTACGAATCGCGTTCTCGGTCCCCGGTCTGGATCGTACTTGTCGGGTCGTACAGCATGTTTACAATTCATACGGTTCACTTTCAGGGTCCATATCGTACGGATTTTCCCTTGCTTTTCGTACGGTTTGCAACGATTCGGACGTATTTTTTTACTACAGATCATACTACGCGATTCGGATGGATTTGTACGATTCGTACGGAAACGGCTACGAATTCGAATCGTCGTATGGATTAGTTTCCCGAATCAGAATCGACCCCTTTGTTGTGTGTGACAAAAAATGACATACTAAAGCCTTTCACACTGTGTACGCAACAGTGTCATATAATTAACTTTATTTTTCTTTCTCTCACTAACTGTAAAGTGAGAGGAGTTTATTAATCACCAATGCTGACCTTAAAAAAATATGAAGCAGTTTGTCAGATGACAGAGCCTGACTTTTGATCTCTGTCTTTGAAGCACAGCAAATGTGACAAGATGTACACATCCATTGCAACGCAGTCATTACAACGCAATGTCTTTACAACACAGGATTCATTACAACGCATGCCTTTGCAACGCATATCCCTCACTGACCTGCACCTTCCCTGAGGTAAGCACCTGGCGGTGTTAGATTAGTAATTTTCGCTGTAATGGAATATGCATTGCAATGGCTTGCATTGTAATGGCATGCGCTGTAAAAGAAGCTGCGTTCTATTGACCGTGTTGTAAAGGTATGCGTTATAATAGTTTTTGTTGTAATGTCATACATTCGGTACAAGATAAATAAAGAATATAAAGTCTTCTTTATTTTTAGTTTGGTCTTTCACACCCCATCAAAAATCAGTTGGCGACCTACAGTTTGGGAAGCACTGCTCTAAATCGAACAACACATATCCCCTTTTCTTCCGAGGCCTCCTCATTTTCTTCCAAATCAGTCTTACACCCCTTGAGGCCTTGGCAAAACAATGTAACATTTTCTGACTTTTTAACTTATGACCCAAGATCCCTAACATGTATAATCATAATTAAGCAGGGGAATAGGCCTTTACCCCTTACAGCTGGTTAGGTCCTCGCCCAGTTGGAGGATAAAAGTGACAGTAACAAAGTAAAAGTGCCTCATTTCCCTAGAAATATGTCAGAGACAAACTAGGGGAGAGTAAGATGGGGGGTGCCAAGGGTTAACTTTCAGCTGTTAAGGCTACATTAGAAAAATTAAAACAAACGTATGAAAATTGGTTTTTGGTTTAGGGTACATTCAGTCCTCAAAAACGTGTTGAGTGGAACTTCAAGCTTACATGGCTACTTTCGATTTATTGTCTTTTCTTCTTTTGCCTACGTTTGTGGCTTAAGATAAGGTTTTCTTGTGGTCTTGCTAATAACATCGCTTTTTAATCATAAGATCATATTATGCTCGATAAGCAAACACCTAAAAGGTTATAGGTGTGGATAAGAGAATGTCCTACAGCTTTGGGGTATACATAAATCAGGACTTTTCAGTCCTTTCATAACAATTCCACACTCTAATAGTTTTAGTACTTCCCATTCCTGGAGCAGAAATAGTCCTGGCAGAGGTCAACTATCAAGAGGACTCCATATCTACATTATACCCATTTGGCTACGGTAGGGACGCAGCACTCCCATTACCTCTGCAACAGTTTTAATGCGCTATGTCTAAATCACTACTCCACTTAAAGAGTTGGTTTACAACCAACTGATATGAAGTGGCTGGAAGATGACACTCCAGCACTATATACAATTGATAATTAACGATATTAAATAATGGCAATTAATGCATAAATAAGTAAAGGTAGTGAATGGTGCTGAAGGCTAGAGTACTCATGGTAGGGTGCACTTCTTCTGCCTGTGCATATGCCCAATTAATAATAGTTTATCAGTTGACAATCAGTTCCTCGTACTGTTCATCTGCCCCAATATTCTCCCAAGGAATGACTTTCAAGCTTGTGTCCTAAAGTACTTTCACTCTGTTGTTTGCCTTGCACTGTCATACTTGCTATTTTCCCCCTATATTGGAATAGCTGTCTAATAAATCGATAAAAGCTTGTGTAAGTGTTAGAGCGCCTCTCTAAAGGAGATGCTGAAAAACTCAACCTTAAGACAAAACGTTAGAACTTTTTTATGTGTCAGAAAAGAGATGACTTGCATACACTTGTACCTGTGCTATTCACCATTGCACTGCCATTTGCACCAACGACGTCTGCAGAAATAAAATGTACCCCGACCAGCGAAAAAAACGGATTTGCACCAAACTAGGAGCTGGTCCTTGGTGTTTCAGGAAGAAAGCCTACGTAGAGGGGCGTTATGTAGCAACATTGGCCATTTAAATGCACACAGTCAACGTCAAATTATGTATTGATGCCATATGTCATGTGCATTTGTGGAGCCCTTTACAAGAATTTATATTGTCCCAAGTCACTATCAGAAACTGGGCACCCTTTATGGTTTTATTTGGTTGCAGTTTGAATTGTGTAGCGGTAAGTCATAGCAAGTAGTGGGCCGCGAAGTTAGAATGTATTTATTTATATATGATGCTCCGCAGTGCACATGTAGGCACGCTTTACAGAATAACAAACTAACAGACCAGACCTCTGAAAATACATAGAGCAATGTAATGCATAGCAACATAAACAATCTAGAAAATATAACAAGAATACACGAATGCATGACAGTATGAATGAAAGAGGGACTACTGAGGTGATTGTAAGAGCATGATACAAGAAGACACTCACACACCCACAAGCATATATAAAACACAGTTAACAAGCACTGGCGTTGCCAATAGGTCTCGCATTAGGAAAGTGTGGGCTATTGGTATTGTAAATGACAATTATTTTTTTAATATGTGTTGGCACTGAAAATATATAAATTAATAGCATTGTTATTTACAAAGCCAATAGCTTACACTTTCCTAATGAATTATTCAGATTATAAACATGAGCCATGTGGCAAGAGCGCCTCCTGCCGGTAGATTTAAGACTGGTGTTAGTCTCTAAAATGTCCTCCTCTTAATCTACAAATGTAAAACTTGAAAAGAAATAAGTAAACAAAATAGAGAAGAACTACCTGAAGGACCGAGCACATAAAACAAAATAATGAAGACATGAATTATAATGGACTAACCCTGCACCACGAAGAAACTCAAGGCTCGTTTTGATATTTCATTACGTAGCTTCATTTTTTTTAAATTAATTGTTGATACAAAACTCCAGCCACAAGGAAAATATAGCATTGCCCAAAGTAGGAGTGAAAGTTAACAGTGAAAACGAGAGATTGTTGATAAGCAGAGTGCTAAACACATGTAGAGAGCATGGAAAACTAGATGTGCGGGCCGGCCAGCAGTGAATAATTAGGGGAGAGAGAGGGGAGGTGCCGGGGAACAGATGGCCGTGAAGCAGGGGGCACCCTTTGAAGTCACGGCCTGCGGCCGTGAATAAGTGAGGGCGGGGGGCGGGGCAGCGGAAGCCTTTGATGAGGCAAATGCTGCTGGCAAAGCTGGCTGAGGAGGGGGAAAGTTTATGGCCCAAAAGCGCATGCCTGTGGCCACGTGAACTCGAAGAAAACCGCATGGAAAAACCCGTGGTTTCACGAGTATTTTGAGCACTTGAATTCTCGCTCCCTCAATGCGCTTGCGCGCATTGATAGGTCGCGAGACCTAAAAACGGAGTTATGGTTCTTTGTTGAATGCACAAAAACACTTAAGTTCATCTGTTACGCTATATAGTGGACAAAGTATATGTACATCATAACTCATGTCGCCCTTCATGTTTAACTCTTGCTTGACTACCTTTTTCCAGTGCGATTGGCTATTGGGTGTTTTGTGCATGGTGGGTGATGTGAGTCATGGCATGTATTGTGTGCTTTGTATACCATAACTGGTGAATGATAGTGGTTTTGACATTCGAGACAAAGCCTGGTTTTTTCATTGAATGTTCATGTGTTTTTTTGTAATACACTTTATTTCCAACAACATTGCACTCAGCGAGGGTTGTCAGGGCCTGCATCCAACCCCGCTACCTGTTCTTTGCACTGGTTTTTTTTTCTCCCTCTCTCTGTATCTCCCTCTTTCTCTCTCTCTCTCTCACTCCCTCTTTCTCTTTCGTTGGCTCTTCCACAATCTGAAAATAAGTATTTCCCTCACACCCCTTCTTTCACGCTTTTTTAATAACCCTTTGTTAAATTCGTGACCGGAATCCTATCATCATTTCTTCACCAAATGCTGAATCAACTCACTACTGAAAATGATGGCTCTCACTTTTGTTAAGAATCACGCACAGTTATCTACATTTGTTTATTGTCTGTTTTTGAATTTTTCTATGCCTCTGGGGCAGATTCTTCTTGTAGTGGCTCCCCTTTCCTGTAGAATTTCTTTTTCATCAGTACGAAATGTGTGATCCAAAATTGATTCATCAGTCACAATTCACGACTATTGAAGAGAGATATAAACACTAGTTTTATTCTCCAAAAATACTCGCCACAAGCGCACTTTCTGAGTAAAATTCTATTTTTATGGCAAGTTTGGTGTAGGTCCATTCAGCAGGTTTTGCAAAATCGTAAAAAAAATCCCATGGGAGCCAAAATTAGAACACAAATCTATTGTCAACCCCTTTGAACTTTTTCCTACACAGATCTGCATGAAAATCAGCATGCCAGACCTTAGCTGACTATGCCAAGCCACAGCAAACTTTGCTGCAGCTCACTTCGTGGTGTAAAAAGTTGTTGACGAATCAAAAGATGCCTTTTCAATGCTGTCCTGAACTAAAACTCCACACAGGTAACTGACTACCACTGTGTAATATACAATATATAACAGAATGGTATTTTAGTAGGTTTAGAGATGTGTTAGCACGGTAGGTACATTAGCGTGTTAGGTCCAGCAGAGTTTTTTAATGGTTTAATTTTGTACAAACTGGTACAATAGTTTCTACCATCCGAAATCCTCAAACGTAGAGGAATACAGTTTCGGAGACTGTGCGTGAGTGTGTGGATAAGGGCGAGGAGGCCATGTTGGTTCTCCTCGACCTATCCGCCGCTTTCGATACTGTGTCCCATCAAATTCCCCTAGGCCGACTAGAGCAGATTGGACTGAGCGGCACTGCCTTAGCATGGGTCAGTTCTTTTCTTCTGGAACGTTCACAGAGGGTTCTTCTCAGACCCTTTAAATCTGGATGCAAACCACTCGAACGCGGAGTCCCACAAGGCTCAGCGCTAAGCCCTCTGTTTTTTAATGTCTACCTAGCCCCACTGGCCAGAGTGGTGGAGGCATGTGGAGTCAGAGTGATCTCATATGCTGATGATACTCAGCTGATATTCTCATTTAGAGATCACTCTGACTCCAGCCTTTCCAGCTTCCGCCATTGTCTGGGCGAAATTTGTGCGTGGATGTCCTCAAATCACCTACGGCTTAACACTGACAAGACTGAGGTCCTGTTTTTTAATCAAAAAATGACCATCCCACCCTCACTCTGGTGGCCTACGGTACTTAACCCCCCTCCAGTCCCGGTCCACTCTGCCCGCAATCTGGGGTTCACATTTGATGATACCCTTTCCTGTAGCCCTCAAATCAATAAGGTAACGGCGACCTGCTTTGGCAAACTAAAAATGATGAGAAAGATCTTCCCTTTTCTGCCAATGGAGGCTCGCAGAACCGTTACTCAGGCTTTAATCATTGCCCATCTGGATTACGCCAACAGTCTATATGCGGGGGCCCCTCTGTATCAAATTGAACGCCTGCAGGTGATACAGAATGCTGCGGCAAGACTGATTGGTAACATCCCATATAGACACTCTATCTCTGCGTTTCGTAAAGAACTCCACTGGCTCCCTATAGCCAGCCGTATCAAATTCAAAACGCTTGTTCTGGCCTATCGTGCTCTGAACGACGCCGGCCCAGAATACTTAAGAAAAAGATTGAGACTGTCTTACTCAGTCAGAGACCTTCGCTCCAACAATCTACGTCTCATGCTTGTGCCTAGATTCCGGCGCTCAAGAATGGGTGGCAGAGCCTTCGCTGTCTTAGCTGCCAAACACTGGAACAGCTTACCGATCGACCTGAGATTCGCTCCATCTGAAGCTCTGTTCCGTAGAGGCCTGAAAACTTGGCTATTTGCTTCTATCTAGATTGCTCTTCCCTTCTAGCAGATAATTTTAGCGCCGGGACACCCCCGTGGGGGGTAGCCGTGCGCTTTATAAAATCCATAAATAAATAAATAAAATAAATACAAGGAGGGAACAGTGGCTGAGAAGAACCTGGCTGCAGCAGAGTGGGATTTGAATTTTTTTTTTTATTCTGGCCGAAGAACTACTTTGCTTCTGAGTGTTTTGGCACCTCTTAATATTTTAAGGATACGTGTGGGTATGTCCGTTTTCATAACTACAAAGGTTGTGACAAGCAATCTTTAGAGTCATTTTTGGCTCCAGAGGTAGCCAACTTAGTGCTTTTCTGGTAGCCAAGTTAGTTCTCTTCTGGGGGTAGGTGGTCATACTATTTTGAACAAGAGCCAGGTCTGACTGCTGTGCCTAGCAGGCCTTTCCCGAACATCCGCGACTTTTTGGTGTAGTCAGTTTGAGACGTAAAGCAGGCCCCTGAATATATGAATGCGGAGAAGCAAACCAGGGGAAAGCAAACAATCAAAGTGTAGCAAACAACATATGCTTCTCCATTAATGCTTGGATGATCTAAGCCACCATATATAAATTTCGTCCAGTGCCCTGATGAAGGTGTCATTATCCACTAAAGTGTGTTTTGTTACCGAAACATACTTCAGAGCAATCTTTCTGTTTGGCCCAACCTTTATGTTTGTTAACCAACTATCATTGTTAACAGATGGACTATGCTGATACATGTATTGTTTATTAGAAGAAAATCACGTTATATGTACATCTATGTTAACTAATGCCAATAGATTATTGGTCAACTTATATTGTATTATAATATGCGTGGACTCTTTGAATAATGTTTGGAATGTTTGGTTTGTTTGTGTTTCTCTAGTATGAGCGGGTATGATTGATCATAACTGTGAGCATGTGGCTGTTTTGGTTTTGCTTTGATAGGAAGCCCACAGGTATTCTTATTTGTTTGAATTGGTGAATTGATATGAATATATACTGAAAAATAAAATACAAATTGAATCGGTCTGACTCATGATCTTGAATATTTTGAGAGTTCTGCCTGCCCTAAATTTAATGGAGAAGCATATGTTGTTTGCTACACTTTGATTGTCAGTTTGAGAAGTGGCTAGAATTTCAATATGAAAATCTGTTTGTGTTCGCAGGAGTTTCACGTTTTTAATTGGAAAGGGGCAGCTCTAGCTGATTTCACCATGTATCTCAGATTGACATATTGCCAATAGAGTTTCATTTCCTAGCAATGTTAAGAGTTGAGGGGCATCACAGTTTTCCATGACTTTCGAATTCCATGGGAGATCGACTGATAGCTAATTTGTGAATAGGTTCCGCCCGCTTATGTTTTTTATTTCAATAGCGAACTGTTTTGGCCTGTTTTTTAAAGGAAAGATACCTTCCTATAGGGAGTATTTAAATATATGTCACATTTTGGAGAGCTTTGAATGAACTAGCTGGTAAGTGGTCGTAAAAGTAGAAAGTGGGTTTCAAAGAACTAGCAGTCTTGGAGACCTGTTTGTCAGAGATTGGAAAAAACTTAACCATGTATTCATTTTTGTTGGATGACGACAACTTCTGATCCTGGTAGTGTTGGTGCATTCATGTGTCCACATATGGCAGACATTTTGGCAGAAACGAATGATTACAATCCCATGAATTTAGCTTTGAATGCCAAATGTAATTCTTCACTTTAAGGCTGTGGAATGTTTCAACCTGTTTTCATTTATTATTTTCAGGAAATCGTGCAAGAGATTTTCTTTGTGTTTGCATCAATTATTGTTAATTGGAGGTACTTCTTTTTGGTGGGAATCTGTAAGAGGCAAAAAGATACAGAAATCATGCACTTACTCTCTAGGTCACTGCTATGGTGCCCTACACAAAGTCCATCGCAGCTCTAGCCCCTTCACCCAGTTACTCCAACATGTCCTTAATAAAAACCCACAAGGATTTTCCCATCCTTGCTCCTAAGAACTCTTCATCCTCTAACTAAACACAAGTCCCTTAACTGTTCTAAGGGAAGGGTTTCTAGCTCTACTCCCACAAACCTTGTATCTACCATGTACATCTGCATGTAATGGTGCTTTCACGCAGAACATGTTGTTCTGTTCAAGATATAGGAAATAGAATTTTCAAATCCTACACTATTTGAGCCAATTGTCAGACCCCATGGGCAAGCAAGAATGGACTCTTAGAATAGTGAGGGTAAGCAGTCAAAGGAAGGTAGGCAGGTATTGTGAGGGTAGAAACTGTTCTAAAGTAGTTTAGAAAAAAAGGTACTGTCCAGCCCATTGCTTTCTTTTGTAAAAACAGAAGTACTTTAATCACAAATCAAACCAATACTACACATAGGAAATGTAACTCAACTACACGATTCTAAGATGGCTGCTATGGGGTTCTAAACACACAATTATTTAGATGTAAATGTGGCACGGCTCGGAGCTCGCTGTAAAATAGTGCAAGCAGCTTCCTGGTCATCTGGCCTGTCGGTCACTCCGTGTATATTGTTTGAAAGTGTCTCTTTTTGCATGGTTAGCCCCCACCTTTTGCCTGATGCCTGTTTTGATTTCGAACTGTAAGTGCACCGGATCCCTGCTAACCAGGTTCCCAGTGCCAGATCTCTTTTCCCAAACACTGTACTATGATTGGCACAACTTCAGCAACCCCTGTAAGTTCCTAGTAAATGGTACCTCTGGTACCCAGGGCATGGGTACTGAAGAGGGTCCTTCTGGGGCTGCAGCACTGGTTGTGCCACCCCAGGATCCCTCACCAAGGCTATGCACTCTGCCATTGCAGGCTGCGTGTCTTGGAGCAGAGAAATCCAAAGAGTCAACATGGCACACAGCCCTGGATGCAATGCCACCCATACACTGCATAAGATATATTTATATAAGTCACCCCTACTGGCGGCCTTTAGCCCTAAGGCAGTGTGCACTATATCCTATGTGAGGACATATCAGCATGAGCGGATATGCTCCTACAATGTCCAGTCTATTCTGGACCCTCGACCCTTGACCCTGCCACCAGGTAGGTCGCCCCCCCTAGCCACCGCGTGGTCCTCCCCGTGCTGTGTGCTGCCACCGCTGTTTCTCTGGATTGCTTTCCTTATATTTTTTTTTGCTCCTAGTTCCTGTACTTTGCCGTTTTTTTCCTCGCTCCCCTTTTTGCCTCTGTATTCCGTTTTGTTTTGCTCCCCTCGGTCCCCTTTTGCCTCTGTATTCTGCTGATCCCCTCGTTCCCCTTTGCCTCTGTATCCTGTTTATTTGTTCCCCCCGCTCCCCCTTGCCTTCCGTGCCCTCCCGCTTCCCGCCTCGCCCTCCGCTTTCCCGCCGCAGCTACCTGCGGCCCCGCCCCCCCGCCGCTCCCATTCGCCACCCCGCTCCCGCCTCCCAGCTGCTCCTCCCTCCCTGAGCCCCTCATATGGAGGCCGCACGGCGAACGCGAAGGCGCGCCAAAGGCAAGTCCGTCTGCGCCCGTCCGCGCCTGGCCCGCGCCCAGCGCCAGGACCCCTGGCCCCAGCCGATGCAAGACCACCCGACGGACCTACGACGCCGCCACCCTCAACGCACTCAATGCCGGCCGGGACCCCGCCTGCTACCGAGCCACCCCGAAACGCTCCCACAGACCCTTCACCTGCCAAGCCTGCAAGTTCACCTGCCTCCGAACCTGCACCGCACCCGCCGAGCCAAGCACCAGCAACAACCACCTCAAGTGCATCCTGCTCAACACCCGCTCCGTCCACAGACACGCCGTGGAACTCTGGAACCTCCTCGACACAACTTCACCAGACGTCGCCTTCCTCACGGAAACCTGAATGAACGCCTCCTCAGCCCCCGACATCGCCATCGCCATCCCGGACGGGTACAAGATCACCATGAGGGACTGCGCCAACCAGACCGGAGGAGGCATCGCCATCGTACACAAGAACACCATTCGCATCACGACCAACACCGATGACACCCTCACCGCCGCCGAACACCTCCACTTCCAGATACACACCAATCCCAAGACCACCCTCAGAGGCACCCTCATCTACAGACCCCCGGGACCACGCACACAATTCAGCAAAGACATCGCAGACTTCATCAGCCCGCACGCCCTCCCCTCGGCTGACTACATCCTCCTAGGGGACTTCAACTTTCACTTGGAGAACAACAACAACACCAACACCACCACCCTGCTGGACAACCTCGCCAACCTCGGACTCAAGCAACTGGTAAACACCCCCACCCACTATGCCGGCCACATGATTGACCCCGTCTTCTCCTCCAGCAAGCACATCTCCTTCAGTCACTCCACCGGACTTCATTGGACGGACCGCAGCTGCGTCCACTTCAGCTTCAGAAGAACCACGACCACCACCTCCCTCAGCCAGAACCCTCCCGCCAGCACAACGAACCCCAACGAAGCAGCCAGCAACCTCACACAGTGGATCACCAACTGCGCAGACATCCTCGCGCCACTGAAGACCCCCCCAGCAGACCCGGCAGCAAGAAAGCCTCCTGGTTCACCGACGAACTCAAGAACTCCAAGAAGACCTGCCGTACCCTCGAAAAAGCCTGGAGCAACAACCAGACCACAGACAACATGACCGCCCTCAAGCACGCCACCCGTAAACACCACCAGCTGATCCGCACCACCAAGAAGACAGCATTCAAGGAACGACTGGACAACAACACCCACAACAGCAAGGAACTCTTCAGCATCGTCAAAGAGCTCTCCAACCCCAGCGCCGGAAACAACGACATCAATCCCTCGCAAGACCTCTGCGACTCACTCGCCTCATTCTTTCACAGCAAGATCGCCGACATACACAACAGCTTTGGCGCACAGACCACGCACCCAACCACCGAGCCAACGCCCCCCACCACCACCCTCCGCGCCTGGACACCGATCAGCACAGAAGACACCACCCGGGTGATGAACACCATCCACTCCGGATCACCAACCGACCCCTGCCCCCACCACGTCTTCAACAAAGCCGACTCCATCATCGCACCCCAACTCCGGGACACAATCAACACCTTCTTCAACACCGTCACCTTCCCGGAAAGCTGGAAGCACGCCGAGATCAGCGCCCTCCTGAAGAAACCAACAGCGGACCCCTCCGACCTCAAGAACTACCGTCCCATCTCGCTCCTCCCTTTCCCTGCCAAGGTCATCGAGAAGACCGTCAACCGACAGCTTGCCGCCTTCCTCGAGACGAACGGATCCCTCGACCACTAGCAGTCCGGCTTCCGAGCCAACCACAGCACCGAGACCGCCCTCATCGCAGCCACAGACGACATCAGATCCCTGCTGGACAACGGGGAAACAGCGGCCCTTATCCTCCTGGACCTCTCCGCAGCGTTCGACACGGTCTGCCACCGCACCCTAGTGCAGCGCCTCAACAACATCGGAATCCAGGAGAAGGCACTGGATTGGATCATCTCGTTCCTCACCGGAAGAACCCAGAGGGTCCGCCTCCCCCCGTTCAGATCCGAGGCCACCGAAGTCATCTGCGGCGTACCACAAGGATCATCACTCAGCCCGACCCTCTTCAATGTCTACATGAGCCCCCACGCAGCCATCGCACGCCAACACAACCTCAACATCATCTCCTACGCCGACGACACCCAGCTGATCCTCTCCCTCACAAACGACCCCGCCACCGCCAGAACCAGCCTACACGAAGGGATGAAAGACGTCGCCGAATGGATGAAGAACAGCCGCCTGAAATTGAACTCAGACAAGACGGAAGTCCTCATCCTGGGATCATCGCCCTCCGCCTGGGACGACTCTTGGTGGCCCCCTGCCCTGGGCACGGCTCCCAAGCCAACGGACCACGCACGGAAACTGGGCTTCATCCTGGACTCCTCCCTCTCGATGACCAGACAAGTCAACGCCATCTCGTCGTCGTGCTTCAACACCCTACGTATGCTTCGAAAGATCTTCCGATGGATCCCCACCGAAACCAGGAAGACGGTCACCCAGGCACTCGTCACCAGCCGACTGGACTACGGAAACACCCTCTACGCCGGAACCACAGCCAAACTTCAGAAAAGACTCCAACGCATCCAGAACGCCTCCGCACGACTCATCCTGAACATCCCCCGACGCAGCCACATCTGAGAGACCTGCACTGGCTCCCCGTCAACAAGAGGATCACGTTCAGACTCCTCACCCACGCACACAAGGCTCTCCATGACCTGGGCCCCAGGTACCTCAACAACAGCCTGACCTTCTACACTCCCACCCGCCAGCTGCGATCCACCAGCCTCGGTCTCGCCGCCGTTCCACGCATCCGCAGAGCCACCACCGGAGGAAGATCCTTCTCCTACCTGGCAGCCAAGACATGGAACTCCCTCCACATCCACCTCCGGTTGACCCAGGACCACCTATCCTTCAGGAAGCAACTCAAGACCTGGCTCTTCGAGCAGTAGCAGACCCCCCCCAGCGCCTTGAGACCCTCCGGGTGAGTAGCGCGCTATACAAGTGCTATGATTGATTGATTGTCCAGTCTATTCTGAGATATTGTAAGTGCCCAGGGAAGTCATAAAGAGTACGTGGGTTGGATACTTGTCAATACAAGTTTCCTAGCTCCGTCATGGCTTCACTTATTTCTAAGATGTTTGGTACCAAACATCTTGTCTTAATACATCCTCACGGATATCAGTGTTGAATTTATTAATGAATTCACACAGGAGACCCTTCTAGAGGGTCCCCTGAAAACCTATTGAGCACGATTGTGGTCTCTGACTTGTTTTCACCAGCCTGCCACTGCCAGACATGTTTCTGACCTCATGGGGTGAGAGCCAGAGGACAGAGACAAAGCCTGCTCCGGGCAAAGGTGCTTCACACCTCCTCCAAGACAGGATGGCCTTCCTGGGCATGATGCTTCAAAGGCAATGTCCCCTTTGAAATCCAACCCAGGAACCTCCAGATAGTGGAGGAAGCCAAGCCCCCTTTCCAGCTCAACTTTTGGCAGGAGGAAAGGCAGGAAGATTAGTTAGATTAAGAGTGTCTTTATTCAGCCTACACAACCCCTAGGGTGGGGCAGGCAATGTGAACCCCTCTCCTGAAATTCCACCATCTTGGATGGTGAAGAAACAACCTATTAGGGCTAGGGTAGTGCTTCTTCCCATAGGAAGCGGTCACTAGAGGATGTAGACACCCTAAAGGTAAGTAGCCCATTGGCTACCACCTGTCACCCCTTGTAATGCCCCCAAATTCAGTATTTAGGTGGCACCCAGAGACCTGAACATCATATTTGCTGGACAAGAGAAGACCAGGACAAAGAAGACCCGCTGCACGAGAACTGAAGCTCTGCTGCAGAAGAAATAGGTGCCAAACGATGCCTGCTGCTCCAAGGACTTGACAATCGCTGTCTGCTGTGTCGTCCTGAACCTGAAAGGACTCCAAGAATCCCGGAGCACCTTCAGCCTTCAAAAAATCACCAAGAAGCCCCCTTGGAGGGACGGTATTACTCCCCTGCACCCCACAGGCATTGAGCACGTAATGTCCGGTTTGTCGACTTGCTGCTCCATGATGACCTTGACGCAGCACCAAAGCAAGAAAGGGTGCAACAGCTCTGGAGGGTCAGATCTTTCTCTCCACCAAGTTTTGAGGCACCAGGACCTACCGGAACCACAGTGTACCAATACCCGGGGTACCAGGACACCCAACGGCAAACAGCAAAAAGAAGAGTTCACACCAGACTCCCAAAGCACCAGAAGCAAGCACCCATCGAGGGACAGCGGGACACGCGAGACCCACTTCCTGAGTGGCCCAGCTGTCCCGAGATCGCCTCTCCAAGTTGCCCTCTCCTGACCGTGAGGACCTCACGAGGCACGACATCCAGCTGACCTGTTTGCTCTGCACCTGTCCCCGGCACTGACTAACCAGCTATTCCCCCATGGTCCTCAAGCCCTTGCAACTTCCTACCTTAAAGGAGCACCACTGGATGTACCTGTAAGTCCCCCTGTGCAGTGTGTTTTCAAGTGCCCCCCTTCACCTTTTCACACCCTGTACCAAAACCCACAGCACTCTTCTCCCGCCGGGTTCAGGGATGCTGCCGAACCTCTCCTGCTGTAACTTTGGTCCTAGTCTTGACATCAACCTAAAACAAGAAGGTAAACTTGTGAAAGTATAGCCTGATTTTCTATGCATTTTTCAGCTTTTTCCCCATTGTTTCCAATGGTGCCTAACAGTGCACAAAACTGATATATTTTTCGAACTTTGCAAAATTGTAACTTCGAAAGTACTTGCCTTAGAGCTGTGTTCAAGGTTTTAAAAATAAAACAAATCGACATTATTTTTTATAAATTGATCTCGAGTTTATTCATGAGTGTGTGTCTCAATTAGTGCCTCTGTGAGTACAACAAATACTTAGCACTACCCTCTGATAAGCCTAACTGCTCGCCACACTACCACAAAAACAGCATTAGAATTATCTGCTTTTACCTCTGTTTACCAATTGGGGATTCGCTGGACCCTCAGCATTTTAGTACACTATACAGAGAGACACTTTCTTACATATATGTTTTACTACTGAGGTTTTTGGGCATATTTAGTACCACTGGGTTAAATGACCTACTGAAGTTTTAGCACAGAGACACAATCAGCTTTCAAGTTCATATGTCTCAATTTAGCTGCTGGATTGACCGCTTAATGTATATGACCCGAGACATGGACAGTAGCCTCATGTTGACTAGGCTGCACACTGGCGAGGCCCTCCAGACCACAGAGCTAGGCTCATGGTTTCAGAACCATGATAAAAAACCTAGGCCTCAGCGTGCATGCATGATTGTCATGTATGTTGAGCCAACCAAATATCAGCATGGGAAACAACTGTTATAACGCATGCCTTATAATGCATGCTTTTACCCCGAATGCCATTACAACAACATGGCTTGCTGTAGGGGGCTAGAAGGTGTTGGATTTAACTCCAACACCTTCCCTACTGTTGCACAGACTGGAGTTGGAATAGTAAATTATACTATTCTAAACTCCAGGACACCCCAGACAGCAAGTCGTTGAAACGACTTGCGTTATAATGGCAGGCGGATTAAAAGCATGCGTTGTAATGTCATACAACCATCAGGATACCAGATAACCTACAGTTAGGATCACTCTGGGCAGGAGTGCAACTCTGGTGGAATGCAGGGGAGCTCCCCATCCCAGCAGGAAAAGAATTGCAGAATCGGTGAAAAATGTTATCACCTAGAACAAATGACAAGTCTGACTATTCCCTGTTTAGTATTGTTTACTGAAGAACTGTATAGGCCTGTAGGCGTTTAGATCCTGGTATGGAGCTAAGTGGTGCAGTAAGCACACGGATATGTGAGTCGAAACACGGTGACGTCTGTTTCGTTCTGTTGTGTATATGGTGAGCCTGTTATTTTTCCAGGATGTTGCATATTATGTGGCTTTGATTGAGAGAGACAGAGAGCGCGGCAGAGAGAGACAGAAAGTGTGTGTTGATTTCTTCTGGATGGTTACTATGTACATAAGTGAAAGTATCGGTATATGTTAGAGAGGTTGCAAATGCATAGCCTCTTAATTAATTTGAAACAGGAGGTGTATCTAACATGCACTATTAGAGTAGTGCAAAGTATTAACATAACTTGATATGGAGGTACTGTTGGAGGAGGGTAAACGCCTAGCCACAAATAGGTGCATGAAGGTGTCGAAACTGGATGTTATGGGTATTGTTGGTTTAGAGCGAGGTATGAATATAAATTAGTACTGATTTGCTGGGATGGCGGCAAATGTTTAGCACACTATACAGCTCGGAGCAGGGTTAGTGCTAAAAGCACCAGGGGTTGTGTGTGATCTATATATTGTTGGTGAAGGGTCTTCTTTGATGAGTGCCATTGATAAATCAATCTGCTGGATATCTGTTAGGTGTTGAGCTGTCCTGTGGGGAACAGCACGTGGAAATACATTTTATAGAAGCCATTTTGTTAGGATGGTGACATTAGCAAACATTAGCATAATTCAGTACCACGTCACTTCCCCAGATGACGGGGTTGTTGACAGTCTTGTTTTTCTTAGCCATTCCCCCTCATGTTACAAGTTCACAATGTTCCAGGTCATACAATCATGAGCTGAAACTGGGTCATGGGCTGTAACTGGGTGGGCAGTGGGTCCTGGCGCCCCTCCCGCCCAAGAGTAGGGGTCACCGGGGATCCTGGGGGACTGAGGCGGTGAGTGAATGGAAGGGGATTAGTGGGGGAACCAAAAGGGGGTACTCGGAGGCCAACGTGTGGGCAGGAGTGAGAGATACACGTTTGAATGGGAGGCTGGAGCGAGATTCAGAAATGTTTTTCATTTCAACTCGCGAAGTCACACTTCCATAATAAGAAATAATAAGGCTAACAATTGTGCTGTATGTGTATTATTTCAACTTAGTTTTAAGTTACATACACGAGAAATTACATAAAGGGCTACTAACATGTGTGCTCATAAACGTGCATTATGTTGCATTTCCTTGTTTGTGAAAAATAATAAATTAATCGTGTCTATTGTTGTGTCATAATTAATTGCAGCTATTTAGAATAAATGGCATGTGCTTATTTTGCTTCCCTGTCTATGTGGTGTCACTCTATTCTTATAGGTGCATTAAGAGTCCTGCTGGATTATAAGAAGAATGGTAGATATAAAATGCTGCTTTATTTGTACGCTTTCAGCTAGGTAATTTAGACTAATGGGTTAATCATTAGAAATGGAGGGTGGCAACAGAACGAATTATATTACTCGCATTAATTATTCTTTTGTGTTTGTTTATATGATAGTTTTGAAAGAGGCTTTGGGCCTAGTGAATATTCGCGTTTACTAAAATGTGTTTGGAGCCAGAGAGAGTCCATGTTGGCAACGACTTTCTCCAGCCTGAAACAAATTTGTTGTGCTGAGCTGACAATCTTTTAGTCGAGCAAGGCCAAGGCCAGGAACTGGCAAGAAGGCTTGAGACAACTACGCATCCGAGGAAGCTAAAACTTTCTTGTATCTAATGTTGCAAACTGGAGGAAGCTGCGTGGTTCGAAAAGCTAGAGACAATGGTCTCTAAGAACGTGACGGAACTGTGATTCTAAAAATGTGGTGACACGTCGCCTGTCACTTTTGGACCAATGGGACTCCGATTTCAGCAGAGAAAAATACATTTTCTTAGATTAGTTTAGTGTAGAAAGGTATAAAAACTCTTGCCCCGTGGAAGAGTGACGCTTCTCCTTGCGGACCTTTTGATGAGGGTGTTGTGCAGATGAACTTTCCTTGGAGCACGTAAGAGCCCTCAAAGACTTTATTCTTTAATTCTTTATTATAGTTAGCATTAGTTAGGGACTTAGGTTTTGAAAATGCCAAACTGATAATTTCCATTTGCAATAATATTTTGATTCATAATAAAACTGTCATAACCATTTGCAATGATTCAAATAAAAATGCCTTAATAACATTTCTAATACATTTTCCAAATGAGTAGCTAATAAAAATCTTACTTTGGAAAACAAGCTGGTCTTGTTATTTCATGAGTTTAGGTTACCATTAGCTAGATTTATCGCCACAGTGGCTTAATTAATTTGTAGGGTTTGTAAAGTGTGATGAATTCATTTACCGCGGTTGTATATAAATGTATATAATTTGTGAATAGGTTAATTAGGTCACATGAATCAGTTGGTAAAAATATGTCATGTTAGATTTATGGGCCTTGTGATTGATTACTGATTGATGGTGTATATTGTGGAGTTGGGTAGCGTAGCTTATGACATATTTCCTATAGCCCGCTGGATCAATTTCCTGGTAGCAGACTTGATGGTTGCTATGGTAACCGACATGCTACATGGTCGTTGCATAGGATCGATGTTTAACATATGTTGAATTCGAAAGGTTTTTTCCTGCAGTGTGAAAAATCCTAGTTGTACCGGTACAGAGTAGTGTGGCAAGAGTGAAGTCACACAGTGCATTTGATCTGTTTCAAGAATAGTGGTATCGTCGTATATCACAAGTGTTGTCGTCGTGCAGCACGTGTTAGGGATATAGGTGTGTTAGATGGAGTATATGCATAGTGAGAATTGTCTATGAAATCAAAGCTTTGAGTATAGGGACAATGAGCCCGTTCTAAAACTCACTGTGGGAAAGTAATAGAATATATTCGAGCTTGAATGAAGGGTAAGATAACGTCGTTTATTTTACTGACGATTCATGTTATCTATGGTGGGTCAAAGTCCGGCCAGGATGTCATGTGTGTATGGTTAGGGATACTTTCCGCTTGAAAGTGCGTAAATGGTTCTGTAATTTTCGTTCGAGTCAAACTTTGAATTGCTACTTTATGTGCATTCAGAGAGAAGCGCGTTCGTTATTACGTGTGTGAAGGGTAGAGTAAAAGTTTACTTTATCGGCAAATGAATATTCTGTGAGAATAGCGTTGTCTATTCCACACAAAGAATTTCTTGTGTGGCTGTAAAAACTATCGCTTTATTTAGAGAAACAGACAAATGATTTGTTCTTTTTGTTGTTGTTAATCAAATTTATTGAGAAAAGCGTCTTTAAAATGGCGCTGTGAAAAGTTTTTGTGAAGGAGGGGTGAGCGCTGAGAGTGAGACGCGAGAAACCGCAGCGGCTGTGTACGTTACACGGTCCGCGCAGGGATTGGGTACTATACGTCACAATCTGTACTCTGATTGGCTCACGTGATTTTGTTGAGCTGAACGCTGATTGGCTTTTGTGGGAAGCTCTGTTTTTACTGGTCGAGCAGGGTGGTGACGTAGCTCGAACCTGATTGGCTTGTTGGTGTGTTTCGCACACGGATTGGCTGGTGTTGCGGAACAACCAGAAAACATTTACGATCATTTCTGATTAAACGGATTTGATTTAAAAATGACTTATTATTATAAACATGTTGAGAAAAATACTTCGATACTTCAAAAATTTAAAAATGTTATTTCACCGGACAAGAAAATACAGACGCGAGGTGGTAAATTACTTCATAAGTACAAGACACCTGCAGCGTATGTGGAAGGTGAATATGGTTACCATACTGTTCTGTGGTTTGACGTTTGGAAGCATTACACAAAGGATGACGGCGTACTAGTTTGGCTGGATGATGGTTCATTTAATGTGAAAGTTTTAAGGAATTTGAGAGAAAAACTGTTAGCTCTTGTACCGAAGCCCAGACCAACACAATTTGAAGCTTTAGTTGAATGGGAGGATGAGATGTTTCAACTTCAGAAAGAAGCAAGTGGTATAAAAAGACCTCCAAAAATACCGAGTTACCGACGGGAAACGCATGAAGATAGGATGCGTATGTGGAGACAGGGAGATATGTGCGATGGTCTCTATTTAATTAGGGAAATGGTTTTAGGGTCTCCAGGTGAAAAGAGAACTGAAAAGAAAAATAACGTAGTTGTAGAAAATGATTCAGAAGACGTAGTTTTAGAAGAAATTTATACGACAAATAATAAGAATACCCCATTGAGACAGCCTCGTTCATGGTCCACTCCAATGGTTTCTACCGGAACCACTCCTAGTGCACCTCCAATAAATGAATCCCCAAAATTGTACCCAAATAATTCTGAATCTTTTGAAACTCCGGAACGATTTGAAACAAGAACTAATTCTAGTGTTTGTAATGAAAACAGAAGTTTTCCAATGGAAAGGGAAGCCCCTAGAAACTTAATGAGAACTGACAGGAATGAGGAAGTTGCAAATACTTCAGAATACTTGCGATCAAAAGAAGAATTAATTCGGCAGATAACTAAAAGCATGGAAGCAGTGACAGTTCCAGTAACGATTGGTCCTGTTCAGCTTGTTTTCGATCAAAAGGAAATTAAACAGCCAGGTTTAACAATTCCATTAAATGCGGAAATTCAAAAAGTAGCTGAAAAATTTTATTCAGATTTATCTGAAATACATCGTGAAAAATCAAGGATGCCTGGCTTGACTTTTAATGAAGGTTCTTTTAACCAGACACCAATGGGTGCAGAGTCAGATGCTGATTCTCTTGAGAAAACTGAGTCAAATCCTAAACTGGATGTTGCAAAATTAAAAGCAGACTTGGAAGAATTAATAATTGGCACAATCGGTCCTGACAGTTTAAAATTCTATCGAGATGATGAACTCCTGTTCATCAGTAAAAGCATTCAATGGAAAACAAAGAATAAATACGATCAATTGGAAGAACTGGCAGCAGAATTAGAAATTGATTTGAGCAAACAGAAAAACCTGGGAAAGCACTACAGATTAGACTTTACAGAGAAGGACATTGGGAACTTCAATACAGGAGGGAGAATTACACACATAAAAGAATTGATTGTTTACATTGAGAAATTGGGTGACTTGAGTAAATGGAGAGAGAAATGGACCAAAAAGAGGGAAGATGAAAGGTTGGATAAGTTGGATCAACTATCTAAACAGTTTCCAATGAGAGAAATTGCAGGTGGAGGGTATGTACATGTACCATGGACAAGACAGGACATTCTGCTCTTTACTAATGATTTCCCTCGACTGAGAGAAAAGCCTGTGGAATGGTACCGACAGGTAGACAGATTCATTAAGGTTTCAAAAGTTCTGTGGATTGATCTGGATGAATTTTTCGACATTGTCGTCCCATCGGATCTTTGGACAGAATGCAAAATTGCTGTGAGTTGGCCAAAAGCTGAACCAGATCGAATTAAAGAGACAGGTGCTCCAGCACCAGAGGTCATGGATTTTTATAACAAAGTGATTTACTGGTTGAAAAAGAAAATTGCCCCGAAGGAAGTTGATTGGGTTAAAATAGACAGAACAAATCAGGAACCAAAAGAATCAGTTCATTCATTTTATGAAAGGTTATTACTGGTTTTTAAACAATACAGTGGCTATGAAAAGTTAGATGAAAAGGACATGAGCCACTTTATTTACAGATTCGTTTATGGTCTTAGACCAGAAATTGGAGAAATGATCAGGAATAATATTGTCGGATGGCAATCAAACTCAGTTGATGATATTTTGAGGAAGGCAAAATACTGCAGTGATGAGTTGGAGGCCAAGCAGAAGAAGTTAAAAGAGAAGGCAATGTGGGCACAGGTGAAGGTGGCTGAGCAACAGATTGCAAGCCTTGACAATAAAAATGGAAACTTCGCACAGAACGAGAATCAGGGTCAGGGAAAATTTAAAAATAATTTTAATAATTTTAACAAGCCAAAGTTTAATGCAAAAATTGAAGAATTAAAACAAAAGTTACCTTGTTTTAATTGCGGTGAAATAGGCCATTGGAAGAACGAGTGTAAAAATCCACCCCGAAATTTTAAAAATACATCATTAAACCCACAGATGCAGGATGACGTTGATCTGCAACAACAGCTGCAGCTACAGCGTCAACTAAATGACCTGAGTCTTCAGCGACGGCTACAACAGCAATTGACACAACAGCAGAATCAGATTCCACTGGCTCCTTTTCCTAGTTGTGGGGGAGGTCAGAAATACAATCCAGATATTGGATTCAGCGGAGGTGAACAGGTAATAAGAGCTCAAAGGCAAAATTTGCAAAATGCAACAGGACAATTTTTGTTAACAGGAAACCAAGGAAGCGATTCTGATGACTGCTTCTGACGGTGCCCGAGAGAGGGGGAAGAGTGTGTAATTGGAGCCACTCTTGAGGTTGACCAGTCAGGTCCATTTGTAAATGGAAAAGTAAATGATGTAGAGATTACTTTTCTTGTGGACACTGGTGCTACCCGTTCTACTGTTAGATCAGTGGAAATTGAAAACCTACCTCTCTCTGGGGCTACCATCCAAGTAGTCGGAGTAAGTAATCAGCAAATAAAAACAGACCTTACTGAGCCTGTGAATGTGGAAATCGGCAATTTTAAAGACAAGCACAGATTTGTAGTTTGTAACAGTAGTCCAGTGAATTTGCTGGGGAGAGATATATTATGCAAAATGAATTGCAGAATATATTGCTCACCTGATGGGATTGAATTACAAACCATGGAGGAAGATGGGTTGTACAGACTGACTATGCTAATGGTTGAGGCAGAAGAAACGAAATTGTTTTCTACCTTTGATAAAGAGAATTTACCAGAGGAATTGAAAAAGACAGTTAAATCTGAAATTTGGGATTTGACTGGAAACGAAATGGGTCTGATGAAGCATGTCGATCCAGTCAAAATAACAGTGAAGCAGGGAATAGAATTTCCAAACATTCCTCAGTACAAAATGAAGGCAGAAACAATTGAGGGTGTTATTCCTGTAATTGAAAAATTCATTAAGCAAGGTGTTTTAAAAGAAATTGTAAGCAGTCCTTGTAAGTCACCGATTATGGGGATCAAAAAGCCAAACGGAACATTTAGGATTGTTCAGGATTTGAGAAAAGTTAACCAAATTGTTGTGCCTTGTTGCCCAGTTGTTCCAAACCCAGCTGTCATTCTTTACCAGATTCCGCATGATGCAGAATGGTATACTGTCATTGATCTTTGCAATGCGTTCTTTACTGTTCCATTGCATCCAGAGAGCCAGGAAATCTTTGCTTTCCGGTTCCAGAGTAGGACCCTCGCATGGTGCAGAATCCCTCAAGGGTATACAGAGAGTCCTTCTATCTTTAATGAGTTATTGAAGAGATCTTTGGAAGATTTGAATCTACCTGGCAGATCGACATTAGTGCAGTACATTGACGATCTGTTGATTGCAGCAAAAACAAGGGACAGCTGTGTAACAGATACAATAACTCTTTTGAATCATCTGGCAGATGAGGGACATAAAGTGTCTCCTGCAAAGTTGCAGTTTTGTAAACAAGAGGTGAAATACCTTGGTCATAGAATTGAGACAGGTGACAATTGAGAGAATTAAAATGATTCAGGGAATGCAACCTCCAAGAACACAAAGAAAGGTGAGAATGTTTTTGGGAATGCTTGGTTACTGTCGTCAATGAATCAGTGGATTTTCAGTAATTGCGAAGCCACTGCAGAGATTGACAAAATCAGATGTAAAAGATCCAATTGTACTTACTGACATTGAGTTGGAAGCTTTTGAGAAACTAAAAAGAAGTCTGTGTGAAGCTCCAGCTTTGGGCATGCCAGATTACGAAAAAGGTTTCGAGCTGTATTGCAGTGAAAGGGAGGGATGTGCCTTGTCTGTGTTAATTCAGAGACATGGAAACATGAGAAAACTTATTGCCTACTTCTCAGCAGTTTTTGATCCAGTTGCAAAGGCCTTAACAGTTTGCTTAAAAGCAGTGTCAGCCACAAGTGTTAGCCTTGAGCAGAGTGAAGGAATCATAATGGGATTTCCTGTAAAAGTCTATGTTCCCCACTCAGTTGAAATTCTCCTTACAAGGAGTAAAACGCAGCACCTGACAAGCAACAGGTTGATAAAATATGAAAAAATTATTCTGGGATCAGATAATGTATCAATAGCAAGGTGTGTGAATTTAAATCCTTCCACACTGTTACCTGACACTGAAAATATTGATGAAAATGATGTGGAGCATGAGTGCTTGGATGTCATGGAATACTGTACCAAGCCAAGGCAGGACATTAAAGATGTATCGTTGCCTGAATCAGATTATGTCTACTTTGTGGATGGCTCCTGTCTGAGATCAGAGGGAGGTGTTTTGAGAGCAGCGTACTCAGTCTGCACAGTAGCATATGTTGAAGAAGCATCATGTCTTGAAGGAATTCGTTCAGCACAGGTGTCTGAGTTAATTGCTTTAATTCGTGCATGCGAATTGGCAAAAGATTTGAGGGTTACTATAATTACGGATAGCCAGTATGGGTACGGAGTTGTGCATGATTATGGACAGCTCTGGTCTCAGAGAGGCTACATGACATCAGCAGGTTCTCTAATCAGAAATGCAGAATTTATCAAAAGACTAATTGATGGCATACAGCTGCCAAAAGAGATTGCTGTAGTAAAATGTGCAGCACACAGAAAAGGTGAAGATTTTATCACCAGAGGCAATGCTTATGCGGATGAAATCGCAAAGTATTGTGCAAGGAATAATTATGCACTCAATCGGGAGAAAAACAAAGAATTTGGTTCAAGTTCACTGATGCTAACATCTGTTGTTGAGACATGGCAGGAAATCAGGGATTTGCAAAATGAAGCTGATGATGAAGAGAAAAACACATGGTTGAAAGCAGAATGTAGACAGCGAGATGAGGACGGAGTTTGGACTTACAAAGATGGCAGGGTAGTTTTGCCAAATTGCATGATTGCTGACATGGCCAGAATGTATCATGGCCCTGGTCATATTGGAAGAGATTCTATGATTAGGCTTTTCAAAGAGACATGGTTTAATACCAAGTTTAGAACAATTGCAGAGTCTCTTTGCCAAAGGTGTTTGACTTGTCAGCAAATGAACCCAAACAGGAAATCAGTTGTGGGAACAGGAATCATAGGTCGGGAGGGTGGTCCTTTCACCAGACTACAAATGGATTTCATTGAAATGCCTAGACACAACTGTTTGAAGTATGTTTTAGTGGTTGTGTGTTTGTTTTCAAGGTGGGTAGAAGCATTTCCTACACGTCACAGTGATTCAATTATTATTATTATTATTTTTAGGGTTTTGTAAAGCGCGTAGTAACCCGTAAGCATCCCAGCGCTAAGATCAGGACAGTCAGAGGGTGACGTAAGGATGGAGATCAGGGGAACAGATGAGTTTTCAGAAGTTTTCTGAACCGGAGGTAATCTGGTTCCATCCTTAGAGTACGGGGGAGGGCATTCCACAGGCGGGCTGCGTTCACAGAAAAACGCCGTCCGCCAGTGCGTGCCTTCTTCACTCTGAAGGTAGTGATAAGGTGTTCGTGGTCAGAGCGAAGGGATCTGGTGGCTTTGTAGGGCCTGATGAATTTTTTGAGGATGGGGGGCCTTTATCCTGCAGGAGTTTATGGGACAGGCAGAGGGCATTAAATTTGACTCGCTCTCTCACTGGGAGCCAGTGAAGATACTTCAGAGCTGGTTTGGCCGAGGATCTGGCCGGAGTGTTGGTAAGAATCCGGGCCGCGGCGTTCTGGATCCTTTGCAGTTTGTTGAGGGTTGCTTCGGGGGCACCCAGATAGATGGCATTGCTATAGTCCAGCCTTGAAAGGATGAGGCCTTGGATGAGCAATTTCTGGGAGACAGGAGGGAGCAGGGGCAGAATTTTCCTGATGGATTTAAGGAGCCCGAAGCAAGTCCCAGCGATTTTTTTGGCTTGGGTCTTGAAGGACAGGTCTTTTTCTAGCCAGATTCCCAGGCTCTTGATCTCGGTCTTGGGGACTGGAGGTTCACCCAAACAGGGGGGCCAGATGTTAGGGGGAAGGGAAAGCCCCTTTTGGCCAAGGAGTAGGATATCTGTCTTTGATGCGTTGAGTTTCAACGACGAACTATTCATCCATCCCTGAATTTCTAAGAGGCAGCTATGGAGATTAGATGGTTCCTGGTTGGGATGAGATAGAGACACCACTAATTGAGTGTCATCCGCGTAGCTGATGATTTTCACACCGAACGGGATGACCACCTCCTCCAATGGGGACATGTAGACATTAAATAATGTCGGGCTTAATGACGAGCCCTGGGGCACTTCACATTGGAGGGGGGTTGCAGGGGAGCGGGTGTCGTTCTCCCCGACCTGGAAGGAGCGATGGTCTAAGAATGATGTGAACCAGGCCAGGGCAGTGCCAGCCACACCGATGTTTTTGAGTCGCTGAATTAAGACCCGGTGGTTAACAGTGTCGAAGGCCGCACTGAGGTCCAGGAGGATCACTGCCACTGATCCTCCTGTGTCCAAAATGACTCTGGCCTCCTCCACTGCCGCAAGCAGGGTGATGTCCGTGCCCTGACCTGGGCGGAATCCGGTTTGCGAGCTTCTGAGCAAGTTGTTAGACTCTGGAAACTGCGAGAGCTTTTTGTTGACTAGCTTTTCAATGATTTTACTGATTCCGGGGAGGAGGGAGATAGGCCTATAGTTGGCCATGTCCAGGGGGTCAAGTGAAGGTTTTTTGAGGAGCGCCTTGACAACGGCTGCTTTCCATCTGAGGGGGACTTTTCCCTGGAGCAGTGATGAATTGATGAGATCAGTTAGAGAAGGGGCGATCGTAGCGGCCATTTTTTTTAAAATGCGTAAGGGCACCGGGTCGCTAGGGGAGCCGCTTTTGATTGTTGCTAGCAATTACAGTGGCAAAGTTGCTTCTACGTGAAATTATCCCGAGGTACGGTTTCCCTGTCACTATTGAGAGTGATGGAGGGGGACATTTTGATAACAAACTGATGAAATTGATCTGTGAAGCATTACACATTGAGCAGAAGATACATTGTGCATACAGACCAGAGGCATCTGGAGTAGTTGAGCAGATTAATGGAACAATAAAAAATAGAATTGGAAAAATGTGTCTTGATACAGGCATAAAGTGGACAGATGCTCTTCCACTTGTTCTGATGACTCTAAGAAGTACACCAGATAAAAAGACAGGTCTGAGTCCTCATGAAATTCTTATGGTCAGAGTCATGAGACAAGCTTTTGTACCAGTAGGAAAACTGTTAAGCATTAATGACAGTGCGATTTTGGAATATTACAAAAGACTGTCTGACGTAGTGACTTCTGTGTCTAATCAGGTGGGAACTGAAGTACAATCAAAAGACAAAGTGCAGACACATGATCTGAGACCTGGAGATTGGGTCAGAACAAAAGTTCATCGAAGAAGAAACTGCTTGGTCCCGAGGTGGCAGAAACCAAGGCAGGTGATTCTCGTGACAACGAATGCAGTGAAGTGTAGAGGATTAAAAAGGTGGATTCATCCCAGTCACACTATTCCGATACCTACACCTGAAAACTCTGACGAAGAAAGTGAGACAACAGATGATTCAGATTCTGAAGAAGAAGCTGAAAGAAATCCAGATTCTGAAGATCGACAGAGAGGTCGACATCTGGAAAAACCATCTGTGAATGGAGATTTGATTGGAAAAGACTTGAAGATTATTGAAATAGATTCTGAGGATGAAGATAATCTGCTAGACAAAGAATCAGCAGAAGAATCAGACAAGGAAACAGGTCAAGTAAAAGAACCTGATCAAGATAAAAGAAAAAGAAACAACAGAAGAATCTGATCAAGTTCAGAAGCAAAACCAGGAGAGTATCGAAAAGCAGAAAACAAGCTCTGAAAGCAGGAACAAGAAGTCCGGAACTGGGAAGTTAAAGGTGATTGAAGAAGTGGAGGAAGACGAATTGCCGAGTACCAGTGATGGGAGAAAGAGTGCTGTTCCTAACGGAGTGAGACTGCCGATTAGAGAAGATCCTGAGATAAGAATTGAAATTTCTGACAGTGACTCTGGAGAGAGTGATGAAGAGTGTCAGAGGGAAAGAGTGAAGAAAAGATCGTGGAAAACAGAATCTAATGTGTCTGAGCAAAAAAGAAAAATTTTGAGAAAAGGAGAGACCTGGCCAAGTGAAAACGGAGGGTTGAGAGTCAGGTTAATAAAGAGATCAAAAGAGCAGGTGAACGAAATCACTAGTCAGGAGGATCCTGAAAGGAAAGCAGAAAAAGGAAAGAAAATAGAAGTGGTGACTAGAAAGACAAAGAGGGTTTTGAGGCCAAATCAAAAATATAAATCTCCTGAATGGGCATATCTGATTATACCACCTGTAATCAGACCCTCCAGCATTTCGCGATTTCGCGATTCACGAAAAAATCGCGAAATCGGCAGACTACCGCGATGGCCGCGATAATAACAATATTGGCCGCGATATTTACTCTACTGGGAGACAGCATAACAAACAATGCCCTTTAATTGGCTGTGCGCCCCCTCCCTTCGTGTGTGTCAGCCGGGGCCCGAGGCAGCTTCCGAGCACACACAGAGCCGCACGGAGCTCTTCACAGGTCTTTGAAAGACCCATTCACCTGTTAATGAGGCTTTGTTATTCACCCCTCTTTCTCTCGTGGGCTCTCGGGGCTGAGTCTCGCCGCCTCTGCTGGGCGGCGGGGGAGGGGCTAAGCTCGTCCCTTTCTCTGCCCTGTCTTCTCGGCCGTGGTGCTGCTGAGGACCGAGCCTGCTGCTGGAGCTTCCCTGCTTGGAGGCAGCCGGGAATTGCGATTGGCTGGTGCGCTTTCAATCTGGTGCAGCGCGCTGAGAGAAAACAGCGCTAACGGGAACTGAACCCCCTCCCCACCAGGGACCAACTTCAGGGCTTAGGACTGAGGCAGGAGACAAAGCCCGCGCACCTAGCAACGCGTGTGCCCCAGAGGAGACCGGCCCTCGCCCACCTACCCCTCCAAACCTCACACTCCACCTCGTCCCTTTTCATTTCTCAGAAACTTCTCTACCCTCATCTAACATCAGTCCATCTCTCCCTCGCCCACCTCTCTCCAGTACTCTTATGATTTCATCTAAAAGGAATGTGAAGAAAGCATACAGTGTCAAGTATGAAATATGTTCATGAAATTTAAATGTGTAAATCAAGAGAAAACTAAGAATGTGACAAGTTAAAGAGCAATTGTCGGATTTTTTGTTTCGCAATATGGGAAACGTTGTTCATATTTTTTTGACACATATTTCCCAAATGCTATTAGACTTTTTTCAGCCTGTGTTTTTATTGCGTGCATGTGAGGATGTTTTGCTCAGCTGTTTTGTAATGCTTGTTTGAAATATGCTGTAAAACGCAGGTGGGTGTGGAACCTGTCAGAAGGGCTAAACAATGGCCTCTTGGTTACTAATGTTAGAGGAGAGCGGCTTTCCCGTGGCTTGGGTTTAGACAGTTAACTCCACTGAAATAACTTCCATCCATTCACGAAGATGATGATAATGGAGATAAGGAGGCAGATGAGTATGATGCTACATTAAACAATTTTAAATTTGGGGGGGGGGGGGAAATGAAGTGGTGACGAGGTTCAGGGCTTGCTGTATGTGAACCAATAATGAAGGTGCCTCCACGATGGCACAAGTGAAGACAGAAAACTGAAATCGTGTGCATTTATTATTCATTAACATTTTTGTGTCCTATATGCAGCCTTGAAGCCAAACAAAGTGTCTACATTGTAAATAAACCAAATATATGTGGTTTCATGTTGTTAAACAACTAAAAAACGAAGATATCTGTGTTTGTTGTAGGAAAAACCGCTAAATAAAATGCAGCTAAATTGCCGCTAAATTTCCATATTTGTGCCGCTAAATTTCCATTTTTGTGCCGCTAAATTTGCTAATCAATGCCGCTATATCCTGGGGGGTCTGTGTAATTGAGATAAACAGTAGTAGTCAGGAAGAAATTGAGGACAATAGTGACAACGATTGAAGTACTAACTTGTTAGAATTTAGGATTAAGTTTAGGTTTCTGTTTTTGGCATAAGGCTGAAGAAATTGTGTTAGGTGACACAAGGTCGAAGAAATTGTATTTAGCTGGAGAATAACTTGTGACGCAAGGTCGAAGAAAAGTTGTTAGAGGGGTTTTTAAAAAAATTTTTTTAAAAGGGGTTGTTAGGTTTTCATTAGAAATTAGACATTTTTGAAAATTTTTGTTTTCTCTTTTTTGTAAATAAGGCTAAAAAAAAGAAGAAAAAAATGCCTTTTGTTTTGACGCGTGGTACTTCAAGATGTTCCATTTTCAAAAAATGCTGTAAGATGACTCTGATATGTATGCTCATATTAATTCTGCTCTGGTTAGTTTTAGCTGTCATCTTTCCTTTCGGGATCGATAAGGAGAGGTACAAGGTCAATATGACAAGCAAAGCTTCAGTTAGTCAAGACAAACATAGTGCAACACACAAAGCTAACAAGGTTATTGATCACAGACCAGATGTTCATCAAGATAGGTCTGTTGGTGACTTTTCAAGCAATACATTTTCGAGGCTTTTGGGAGAGTATGTTAAGGTCATGAGTGTCAAAGATTGCTATATCTGTGTAAAGTTGCCTGCTTCTGTTTCAGAGGGAGTGACATACAATATGCTTCCTCTTACTTATGGCATAACTTGCAGTGTGATAGCAAGTCTATTTTATCAGACTGGTCGTTTAGAGTACTACTATTCAAACTACGATGAAATCTTTGCTAACCTGAAAATAGAGAATGCTTTAAATAAACACAAGAAAGCCAAACAGATGAGGGAATTCTTTTTAGTTACTAATGAACTCACTTATGAGTACGCATATAGAAATAATTTAACCTGCAAATTGAGAGCTGAGGAAAAGACTTTCCTGAATCTTGTTGAGGAGAGAAGGGCGATTTATAAAAGAAATGAGATGGTCAAACAGACCAAATCGAAGTTCTGGCAGAAGGAGGATGAAAAGCTTAATGGCAAGTCTTTTGACAATGTTGCAATTCACATAGACAAACCAATTAGTGGCAAGATTTGCATTAGGAGAGATAATACCCTTTTCGATAATTACTTTGTAGGAGCTAGCAGTTGTGAGGACACTTACCAAATCATGGAGGGTTGGAGATTCAAAGGTGGCAGAGATCCAATTTTTCCTGGGATCTATTTTGTCTGTGGAGATAAAGCTTATTATAATCTCCCGGACCATTGGGACGGGACATGTTTTGTTGGTCTTGTTTTTCCAAAAATGTTTCATGTTGATCGAAATGCAGAAGGTTCATTTGAAATCAGTAGCCATGCAAACAGGTTTAGAAGAGAAAGTTTCTCAGAAATTTTGGGAGACATCTTTGAGGCAGTGATACCTTTAGTAGGTATAACCCTGAATGCAGGTAGAATTAGAAAATTGTCCACAATTGTTGACAGATTGTCCACTGACACAGCAGGTGGTTTTCAGTTAGTGGATGTTGAGGTCATTGCGGTCAGATCGATGGTGATGCAAAATCGCCTTGCTTTAGACATACTCCTAGCAAAAGAGGGAGGAGTCTGTGGCATTTTACATGCACAGCACTGCTGTACCTACATTCCAGATGAGAGTAAGAATATTGAAATGTATATTAGAAACATCACAGAGATGCACTCAGAAATAGTTCCATTAGAAGAAGATGATTTTTCAGAACGTCTTTCAAAAAGATTCCAAGCTATCAAAACCTGGTTTCAAGAAATTGGTGGTTCAGTTCTTGGCAAGATTCTAACACCTTTGTTTGTGATAATTTTTGTGATAGTTTTGACAAAGATCAGTTGCATGTTACACAAGAGAAAGAAGCACATGAGGGAAAAGAAGAGAATTTACAAAATCAAAAAGGAGCAGGAGAGGGAGGTAGAGCTTGAGGAGTTACGCAGAGCTCAATATGACAATTGCAAGGATTTTGCTGAAACAAGTCTCTAGAAAAATACTAACACAGTGAAATTGAACCATTTTCATTTAAGGTAAAATTTGCCAAATTTTTGGGTGTGGTGTGGTGATTTGGGAATCACCAGATGAGGGAGTTGATGGAGCGAGATTTAGAAATGTTTTTCATTTCAACTCGCGAAGTCACACTTCCATAATAAGAAATAATAAGGCTAACAATTGTGCTGTATGTGTATTAATTCAACTTAGTTTTAAGTTAGATACACGAGAAATTACATAAAGAGCTAGTAACATGTGTGCTCATAAACATGCATTATGTTGCATTTCCTTGTTTGTGAAAAATAATAAATTAATCGTGTCTATTGTTGTGTCATAATTAATTGCAGCTGTTTAGAACAAATGGCATGTGCTTATTTTGCTTCCCTGTCTATGTGGTGTCACTCTATTCTTATAGGTGCATTAAGAGTCCTGCTGGATTATAAGAAGAATGGTAGATATAAAATGCTGCTTTATTTGTACGCTTTCAGCTAGGTAATTTAGACTAATGGGTTAATCATTAGAAATGGAGGGTGGCAACAGAACGAATTATATTACTCGCATTAATTATTCTTTTGTGTTTGTTTATATGATAGTTTTGAAAGAGGCTTTGGGCCTAGTGAATATTCGCGTTTACTAAAATCTGCTTGGAGCCAGAGAGAGTCCATGTTGGCAACGACTTTCTCCAGCCTGAAACAAATTTGTAGTGCTGAGCTGACAATCCTTTAGTCGAGCAAGGCCAAGGCCAGGAACCGGCAAGAAGGCTTGAGACAACTACGCATCCGAGGAAGCTAAAACTTTCTTGTATCCAATGTTGCAAACTGGAGGAAGCTGCGTGGTTCGAAAAGCTAGAGACAATGGTCTCTAAGAACGTGACGGAACTGTGATTCTAAAAATGTGGTGACACGTCGCCTGTCACTTTTGGACCAATGGGACTCCGATTTCAGCAGAGAAAAATACATTTTCTTAGATTAGTTTAGTGTAGAAAGGTATAAAAACTCTTGCCCCGTGGAAGAGTGACGCTTCTCCTTGCGGACCTTTTGATGAGGGTGTTGTGCAGATGAACTTTCCTTGGAGTACGTAAGAGCCATCAAAGACTTTATTCTTTAATTCTTTATTATAGTTAGCATTAGTTAGGGACTTAGGTTTTGAAAATGCCAAACTGATAATTTCCATTTGCAATAATATTTTGATTCATAATAAAACTGTCATAACCATTTGCAATGATTCAAATAAAAATGCCTTAATAAAATTTCTAATACATTTTCCAAATGAGTAGCTAATAAAAATCTTACTTTGGAAAACAAGCTGGTCTTGTTATTTCATGAGTTTAGGTTACCATTAGCTAGATTTATCGCCACAGTGGCTTAATTAATTTGTAGGGTTTGTAAAGTGTGATGAATTCATTTACCACGGTTGTATATAAATGTATATAATTTGTGAATAGGTTAATTAGGTCACATGATTCAGTTAGTAAAAATATGTCATGTTAGATTTATGGGCCTTAAGATTGATTACTGATTGATGGTGTATATTGTGGAGTTGGGTAGCGTAGCTTATGACATATTTCCTATAGCCCGCTGGATCAAGGTGGGATCTGCGGTTTACGGGAGATGTTGGAGCGAGGGACAAGGGGTCATTCGAGGTAGTGTAGGGCGAAGACACAAGCAGCGCGACTCTGCGCGAGGGGAACCTCAGGGCCGATGCCAGGTGTGTCCGGGCTCATATACTCTTTATTGTTGTGCTTTACTGGTTTAGTCTGTTTCATATAGTGGCTACTTGTCTGCCCGTAACGTGATTGCAACTTTTTTTTTATCACAAACTGTGGGTCATAAAAGGCACTTTGAACACATGCTTCAAATACACAGAGAGAGAATGCGTTTCCCATTCAGGCATAAAATACAGAGGTTCCTGCCGATCCCTAGAGAAGCTCTGGTTTTCTGAATGACACCAAGGCAGATAACACACTAGCTGGGTCTTTGAAGTAAATGCAAGGTGCAACATTTTACAAAACCCCCATAAAAATAAATGCACCCGCTACAAATATGGGGTGAATACCGCCCCCTCCCCATGTATTTGATCGGTTTCTTTTATCTCAGTGTCGTGCTCCATTGCTGATGCACAACCAAAGTGAGTGTTTTTTAGAGTTTTGTCCAGGATATTCTGTTTCCTCTCTGGGACGAAGACTTGCTAGTCGAGTTTCTCTTGGGTTCTGCTAACTGTTCTGCAGCTGAAACAGTGGATCCATTTAGTTTCTTACTGTTTCACTTAAAGTATATTTTCTCATTTTTGCTTAGTAAAACAAGAAAGAGATAGCATGGCATTTTTCTCTTTGTTATTTATAAAAGCAATACTTTCCGTATAATCTTTACAATTAGTACAATTTCTGTATCTTGTTCTAAAACAACTAAAACGAAGCTTTGGGCTCATGCATAACGAATCCAGTAGATGGAGCCAAAGTACCACAAACTGGTCTGCAACAGCCACACCAAGTCACTGCGGTCTTTTCGTCTGTGGCGTTTAAACTCAGAGAATGGGAATTCATTAAAACAATTCCGCCTGTCCATGAAGTGGTGCCAGAATTATCATGATTTATCAGCAAAGCTGTTCGGGTACACCACGCCCTCTTACTTTCATATGTGGGATTTCAGGCCTACCTACAGTCTACAACTAAAAGAAATAATGTAAGCTGTTCACATATCACGATTTTTCATCGAAGCTATCAAGCGCTTTTCATTCTGGGACTTCTATTACTTTATAAACACGGCCATGTAAATCTCAAGGTACATAGTAATGTACAAGACTGGCAGTGATCTATAATACTCACCCCCCCCTCCCCATAACATACCTATTGTTATGAGGATCGGCCATTGACCATAACAAAGTGCGTAATTAGTATTTTAACTCCACAAAGCACTTTGATCGTAGGGTAGGTTATAAAGCGGACTGACGCAAATCTGAGATTTTAGTTTTTTGATCCATGCACGCAAAAGTATCTAAACACACAACTGCGACCGGTCCTCACAAAGATAGGGTTTGTCTGGTTCTGACAAGGTTACCCCACGCTGTGAGGACCAATCTGGACCCCACAACATGGATTTTATATATACACACATCAATTTTCCCTCTACTTCCGAGCTCCAGGTGTGCAATGGGGAGACAGCAGTGTGGGGAGGGAGGAGGGTGGGGGACCTGGTTGCCTGTTTTTAGGTCTCGTGGCGTTAACCGCGCGAAAGCGTGGTCTCGCCAGAGACCTTTTGTCACCGACTCAGCTTTCCAGGAGACAGGACCTGGCCACGCGCATCTTCCAAACGGCGATCGGCGCGGGCCGCGCGCGCGAGAACGCGCACGCTGTGGCCATCTCCTGTCTCCTGGGAAGCGCAAACATACACAGGCACACCTCCCCTGCACGCATGCGCACACACAGAGACACACACACACGAGCGCACATACACGCATGCACACATACAGAGATTCCCCCCGTCGTCGCACACAGAGACACACACACGAGCGCACATACACGCACGCACACATACATACTCAGAGACAACCCCCCTCACATAACACACGCGCGCACACACGAGCGCACCAAGCCGCCGCCCCCCTACAACTAAGGCCCACTTATCGCCACTCCGGACATCTGCAGCCTCCGCGGGGCTCTCCCTCGGGCATGGGAGCCCCGCGTCACCACTGCTCCTCCAGGCACTCCGAGACCATTCCCCCAGCGACCGGGCTGAAAAACACTCTTCACAGAGGACGAGCGACGAAGAGCCAATCACAGCACTGGAAGAGACAAAGACCATTTGCACATGCGCACTGGACCCATCGCGAGCACGGCTTAGCGGAGACAGTTTCTCTTGCACATGCGCCCTATCACCCACCCAGCAATGCAGGGCGCAAAGAACTGCTTCGTTTTACCGAGGAATGAAACAAAAATAATCCAATTCGTGACGAATTCAAACTGGTGACTTATGTATCGCAAAAAGAAACCGAGATGAAAACACGGGTCAAATCCTGACAAGCATGGGTGAGCTTCGAAGCAAATTCTGGGCGGTTCAGTACATCTGCAATGCAACACGTCTCGTTTTTTTTGTTGCTAGTTTAAAATGGTTTGCCGCTTATGTTGTTGCCTTGTTCCCAAAAGCAATCGCTTTCGGTTTCACGATCGGCTTTCTCCTCCCTCCCCACTCTCCTTTGGTCCCCTCCCCTCTGCCCCCTCCGCTCTGCTGCTGTGCCGTAGGACTCCCTCCCTCGCCCCCTCCCCCGCGCTGGACCGGCCTCCGCAGGGCTCGGGAGATGCTGGGACGCCGCTCACCGCCCTGCTCCCAGGTAGGAGCCTCTGCAGCCGGGTGCAATGGCAACCAGCGCGTGCCGAAGGACAGCTTGAGCAGTTACGTCGAAAAGAACATGGTTGCCCCAGGGCATCACACTTTCTGCCCGTGGAAGAGGTCTGTTCTCTGGGGAGATGTGCAGTAACCCGATGTCTGAGTCTGACACAACTGGGTGTCTACTGAGGAGTGCAGGCACACACTGACAGCACATGGGGGTCTGGTGAATAGTGCAGGCAGTAACTATCTAGCGGTGTCTGTTCTCTGAAGACACGCGCAGAATTTCGATGTCTGACATCACCTGTAGTCTAATGAGTGCAGGGAACACCGACGGTGCTTGTGTCCTGTTGAATAGTGCAGGCACCCATTATCTGACGTTGTCTGTTCTCTGGAGAGATGTGCAGTAACCCGATGTCTGTGTCAGACACCACCTGTAGTCTACTGAGGAGTGCAGGAACACACCGATGGTGCTTGTGGTGGTGAATAGTGCAGCCACCCTCTATCTAACAAAGTCTGTTCTCTGGGAAGACATACAGGAACTCGATGTCTGACACCACCTGTAGTCTGATGAGGAATGCAGGAACACACTGACAGGGCATTGGGGTCTGGTGAAAGTGCAGGCACCCACTATCTAACAGTATCTGTTCTCTGGAAAGACATGCAGGAAGTTGGTGTCTGACACGATTCGTAGTCTGAAATCTTCTCTCTGGTGAGAAGTGCAGGATCTCTATTCCTGACGCTGCCTGCAGTCTGACAAGTGCGGAAACACACTTAAAGTGCAGCGGATCTGGTGAACAGTGCAGACACTCGCTATCTAACGGCGTCTGTTCGGTGTTGAGAAGTGCAGGATATTGTTTTATGAAACCACGTGTAGTAAGTCTGCTAAGAAGTGAGGGAACACCCTGACAGTCTTTGATGTTCGGCGAATAGAGCAGGCCCCCACTCTTTGGCGGTGCAGGTCTCTGGTGACGCAAGTTCACTGGACATCTGTAGTTCGATGAGGAATGCGGGAACACATCTGTGGTTGTGGTGTGGTGAATACTGCAGCGCTCACTGTCTATCGGTGTCTGTTCTCTGGAGGGACGCGCATGAACCCGATGTCTAACACCCCATGTATAGTCTGATGAATAGTGCAGAAACATGCTGACAGTGTCTGAGGACATCTGTAGTCCGATGACTGTGTTTGTGGCCTGGTGAACACTGCAAGCATCTAAGGTGTCTGTTCTCTGCAGGATCTCGATGTCTGACACCACCTGTAGTCTGCTGAGAAATGCGGATACACACACTGACAGTACATGCAGTCGGGTGAATGGTGCAGGCGCTCACTATCTAACAGTGTCTGTTCTCTGGAGAGACGTGCACAATCTCGATGTCTCACACCACCCGTAGTCTAATGAGGAGTGCAGGTAACATACTGACAGTGCTCGATGTTCAGTAAATAGCACAGGCACTCACTCTGACGATGCATGGTCTTTGGTGACCAGTGCAGGAACTCCGAGTCTGGTGCCATCTGCAGTCCGATGAGACGTATGGGAACACATCAAGAGCACTTGTGGTCTGGTGAGCAGTGCAGGCCCTCACTATCTGATGGTGCCTGCTCACTGGTGACAAGGGCAGTCATTGAGGGTGCTCGTTCTCTGGTGAGAACTGCTGTTCTATCTGGCAAGGTGTGTAGCCTGGTGAAAAGTGCAGTGACTTACTGCCTGACAAAACATATAATCTGAGGGTAAGTGCTGGTTATTATTACTACTTGCTGTAGAAGAGCTTTTGCAGTTCATGTTTGCTGTCAGATAAACGTGCTCCTTTCCTGGCTCAAGTGATGACGCGCTAGGTAATGATAATACAGTTAAATGCGTACTATATAAGAACACGGAAAGGGGGGTTATTTTCCCAGGGTCACAGTGTGATTAAGCAGAGATGCCAGGATTGGATTTTAGCGTGAAGCCTTCGTGTGGAGAGACCATGTGCAAAACACCGCACTGGGAGCACTGCTACATGCAAGCAGGACCCAGTCATTAAAAACTGGATCAAGTGGTCGAGCTACATTCCTGCCACCAACCCATATAGGAAACAAGGTTGCACAACCACACACACACAACCACACACACAATCACGCACACAACCATACACACAACCACACACACAACCACACACCCACACCCCCCACACACAACCACACACACACAACCACACACACAACCGCAACGACACACACAACCAGACCCAACCACACACACAACCACACCCAACCACACACACACCCAACCACACACCCACACACACAACCACACAAAACCACCCAACCACACACCCAACCACACACCCACCACCACACACCCAACCACACCCACAACCACCACACACAACCACCCAACCATACACACACCCACACACAAAACCACACCCAACAACACACACACACACACACACACACACAACCACACATACACACCCAACAACACATACACACCCAACCACACATACACACCCAACCACACATACACACCCAACCACACACACCCAACCACACACACCCAACCACACACCCAACCACACACAACACCCACAACCACACACACAACCACACACCACATCAATTGTTAACGCATCCACAATGAACTATTGTAGCAATCGTAGTATGGCGTACTTTACTTATAAACATATTCATCTAAAGCACAACATGCCATCATTGCTACAAAAATAAATGCACATTTTTTTGGGCTACAATTTATAGACTTTTGGTGCAATTGGTGTTGCAATATTTAGCAATGCCAATAGCTCAAACTTAATTACTGCGAGACCTATTGCATTGCAAATGCTTGTTTTATTAGTTGGGGATGAGGGGGATGGGGGACACACGAGGCCAACACACCATTCTCCCCGCATATTGACTCAGAAGGGGAATGCAGTAGGGGATATGGGAAACGCTATTAACAACTAAAGCTAGAACATGTTGGTACCAAGATACATGATTGTCCGAAATGATACCAAATGCCAATAAAGTTGTTTAAAAAAAATCAATGTTCCCTCTAATTCTTTTCCTCTGTCTGCGGCAATGAAGGGCTTCTGTGCACTGTAACCAAGTCTGTGTGCTCTGGAGACTAGTGAAAAATCACTATGCAAGTGAGTGTGGTGCGTGAGCTTCTGAAATTAGTCGTCTTCACTCCGATAAAGGTTTATGTGAAAATTAATGCAAAATGCTTCATTTTGATTCATTTTATCAACATGTGAAAGCCACTTTTAAGGCAACTGATTTAATGTTATTACATCGCAAACCAAAATGGTCACACCAACACCTTGTACTTTGGGTACACTTATGGAAAATTGAAAACATACACTCTCAGCTATTTTTTCAGGCTTCAACCATTTTTTTTCCATTAGTAGAAAATCCTCAAGATAAACAAAAATAATACACGCCTGACTCCCTGATTTAATAGAGCATAGAGGAGCTCTATTTGTCCTAGACATGGTCAATTCTGGTAAACCCAGTAACATTCATTAATCGATTAAGCTATCCAACTGGTTAGTGTCCCATCCTGTCCTCGCAGTCTATTCCTTCAATGTTAACTAAAATTTGGAGGTTAAAGACTCTCTTGGTCCACACACATACGATCTAGGACCCAACATCTTTCATCATTTGTATGCTTGCTAGTTTGAGCCACAGTTTAAGGGCATTTAGCCACTCCTCAGAAGCACAACATGATTCAATAAGTCGACATTTCATCAGTTTTTCGGTAATATGGCCCTTGGTGCTCATGTAAAGCTCTTAGCATTCGGGTCGAATTTGCTCTGTATTTAGAAACTGCAGAAAATGAACTAAGAGGTAAATAAAAATCCTTAATATAAGGAAAACAAATAGAGACCCATTTTCTGTCTGATTTGTTCAAAGTGAAATCAGAAAACCAGGATAAATCACAGCCTCCCCGCTTAAAGTGTGATCTTAAGCCAATACTTTTTTTCACCCAAACTCTCTTTTTCACTATCGCATATGAAAGCGCTTTCAAATATGTGAGTTTAGACTATCAGTTGTACAAAATATCACTTTTAATAAGAACTTCTTAGTGCAGTGCTACAAAGTGCCTTATTCATGTTAAAGCTTCCACATGTTAAAGAAACAATTTAATTTTGAAGAGACATTACCATATGTTACGCAATGTTTGTTGCTTTATTTACATAGCAAATATTTGATATAAGTGCTTAAATTGAGCCGGTGGTTTCCGGTGCTCGGCAACGGCCTTTGCTTTGCCAACACTGGTGCTTATGACTGTCTACCACAAGGTGGCACTGTCTGGCTACCACAACAACTTTAATTATTAATTTAGTATACATTTAAATGACTGTTACCTGACAGCCAAGAAATTCTTATAGATTTAGGGGCCTGAAATAGTGAGAAATGTCACACTTTAGGAGTGTGGATGTTAATAGTCGTGTTGTAACTAACATTGGCAGCATGGCAGGGGCAATGTGTGGTACAAGCTGAAGAGGCCGCCTTCTTAATAAATTAAATTAAGTAGACCCAGGTAAGCATGATGAAAGCACAAAATACACAACTAACACAAAAAACGTTCCTTTCCTTCTCTCAGCTTCCACTCCTCGCACCCTACCCTCTCTCCCCCAGCCCCTCTTTCTATGTACATTTATTCCATGACTTTACTCTTTCTGTAGCTTACTGTCTCAGCTTCACTGACCTCCAGGGGGCTGGTAATCTGTCAAGGTCACAGCAGACAGCCCAAATGTGTGCAATCCTACTGGAAAATGTGCGAAAGTTTTCTTGCTGTGTGATGCTGCGTGCTCTGAGGCACACACATATGCAGTTGGACTGCTATCGGTGCACGCCTCTCTCTCTCCCAAAAACCAGAAGCACTGCTAAACAGGAGAACACACACATTTCCACTGCTCTCCGCCACCACATATTGGCAACAATAGTTTTACATTTTGCGTCCCTGGGCCCCCAGGCGAGCATTTGATTCACAAGAGATAAAAAGGTGCAAAGTACTGTTTTAAACATAAAGGGTTTCTCTACGGGGGATGATTACAAAGTCATCAGTATGAATGCCTGTTAATACTGCCCTTTATTGCATCCTGCCCTCGTGTTTGGGAGGGGAAAATGTTGGTCTATTTAGCTCATACTTAAAAGAAAGAAGTGACACAGACTCTGTCAGAGTGTTTTATACATGCCTGAATTGAATTAGAAGTGTGCGCGCTCCTGCAATTGAAATACGCGGTAGAGTAAGAAGAGCTGCACGGCCACTTATGCGCGCACCTTAAAGGGAACGTAGAGTCACACACACACCCATTCCACCCACCGACCACCACCACCACTCGTCGTTACAGTCAATTTACATTGGCTTCTTTGACATATTTTTAGTCAGTTTGCAAGCTCTTTCTCTTTACTCTTGAAGTCTTATAAAAAATGAGAAAGGAGATACTGGCAAGTGCTTTCAGCCTCAGGGTAGACAATTCAAGCAAACCAAGTAGAAAGTAACTGCTTTGACAGTAACTAAGCCACTGAAGTTGTGGAAAATGTATCGGCTCATCAGCAATTGCTTTAAAAATCTCTGCATGTCTGTGATGCAATAGCAGCGGTCAAAGTACATAAAAATAAGTACATAAAAAAAAAGTATGGGAACTGTGATGATGCATGCAGTTCGGGCTAGGTCAGTGAGTGTGGGGGTGGGGTTAAATGTGTGGCTAAAAAAACAAAATTATCTGAACAGCTTAAGTGAGAAATAATACAAAAAAGTTAAGTTAGTCAGTGTCAAATGCACTAGAATACATTATGAAACCTCTACACTGCAGAGGTCTGGGTGTAACCCGAGAGCCAAGGAGTTAAATCTTGGTTGGTGCAGTGGAGAATAGTGACTTGTGTATTTTTAGTGCTACAGGTCCCAGCCAGTGGCAGAAAGCGCTGTGAATATGTAAGTCATTATTTTAAATTTGCATTAGACACAGTATAAGATAGACTGTTACAAAATGAGCGAAAAGGCTTAAAGTAAAATGGTGCTTCCCAAATATAGATTTTAGTAATACCCGGACTGTATGTTTTGCAATTTTTTAAAATATAAATGTCCCTTAAAAGCAAGCACTTCACTGCTGAGCTGGTAATTCACTTGCACTATCACTCAAAAAGAGTAAATCTTTCTCATCCCAAAGCTTCAAGTGGTTCCATCAATTAAAGCCAGTAGTGGTTTCCAAGCAGCCTTTGTGTGCAGATTAACTAGAAGTGCACAATTTCACTTCTTTCAGGTAAACTGGGACCCTGGCAAGACGGCTTGTTTACTGTGTAGCTGTCTGCCTTGAGCGCGGTTTCACAGGACAGGAGACTCCCTGCCGGACACTTCAGCTGAAGCATTTAAACTATCGGAAAAAACGTCCCAGGACAGTTGTCTTTTCACAAAAATTAGAGGAACGTTTTTCTATAAATCAAAAAAGTGTGGGTATGTTGTGCCCCTTCGATCCCACCCACTAGAACCTCTGTCCGATACACTTCTAAACCTTTCCTTTTCGACCTAAGAAATGTAAGAAAGTGAGTTTCTGTTGCAGTACCCCCCCCCCCCCACTTTTTGCCTGATACCTGATGCGCTTTTCCTTGGTGTGCCCTGGGTCCCTGCCAATCAGATATCCAGGGCCTGTGTTCCTTCCTCAAAAACTGTACTAAAGCCTAAACCCAATTGGCATCTCTGGCCACACGTCAGCCCCTAGTAAATGGTACCCTAGGTACCCAGGGCATTGTGACCAGAGAAGAGCCCTAAGGGCTGCAGCACTTAATGTGCCACCCTTAGGGGCCCTGTACCCTGACACACACCCACTGCCTTTGCAGGCTGAGTGTCCTGGTGCAGAACTAAACAAAGAGTTGACATGGCACACATCCCTGTGTGCCATACCCACACAGCCACTGCCCTGGCATACATCAGCCACCCCTCTAGCTTCGTGCCCTATGCCAGTGGTGTGGGCACAGGTGGATGAGCCCTGTGCCCCTACAGTACCAAGGGCCATTCCTGGGCACTGTAAGTGCAGTGATGCCATTAAGAGCATATGGTGCTGGGAGGTTGTCATTACGAACTCCACAGCACCATAATGGCTACACTGAAGGCTGACAAGTTTGATATCAAACTTCTCAACACATTAAACCCACACTGATGCCAGTGTGGGATTTAATGTAAAAAGCACTACAGAGGTCATCTTAGAGATGCCCCCTTACCTACAACAACCACGTCTTGTCCGATAGGCTGCCTAGGCTGCCACACAGCAGACATGTTGCTGGACCCCTGTGTTGAGAGCTCCCGCTCTCCTGGGCCTGCAACAATGCACATCCTGGGACGAGGTGCCAAGCCTCCTCCCCCAGGATGGGAAGGGGAAGCTTCAAAGGCATTCCGCCTTTGTGAACCTCTTCAGACCACTTGCTGTACTCAGCAACTGGCCCCCACCAGTTCTGACCCCCACTCTGTCAGGAAGACTGGCGGGAAACCCTACGTCAGACAGGGGGGGGTGCCAGCCTGTGCCAACTCCACCCCTCAGGTGGAAGAGGCGAGGTGATGCACGACCCCGAGCTCCAGCCATCTTGAAAATGGGGAGCCCTGCCGAATTATAGATAGGCTCCTGCCCCCCTCCCACAGGAGAGGAGCAGGCTAGGGGGTGTACCCACCCCAGGACAGGGACCCATTGGTCCCTGCCCTTGTCCTACCTGTAATGCCCCTAAATTTAGTATTTAGGGGCACCCTGAACCTATTTCTACAGATCCAGATTACAAAACAAGAAAGAAGATCAAGGAACACGAAGACCTGCCGTGCAGCTGCTAAAAAGTGGAAGACACCAACTGATTTGGCCCCAGCCCTACCGGCCTGTCGACCCTCAAACCTGCTCCTGTTAAACCCCGGCGTCTCCAGTGGTCAGCAACCTCAAAAACCCCGGAGGACCTGACTGCCTTGTGACTCTGACTACCTGGGTCTCCCACGAGCAGTGGTACTGCTCAAAGCAATTAACAAGCCCTGGCATCAGCCCGGAACTGCGAACCCTGCACACTCTGCACCCGCCAAGCCTGGCCTGTGCTAGAGTGAATCAAGACCCTGAGGACGTCCCCCTGGCGATGCTGACCTGGAATCCAGTGCCCAAGGACCCTCCTCGACGACCCCGACGATGCCTACAGCCTCAGAACAAGGGACCCCTTCAACAGCGACCAGCAGGGGGTAAGATTTCCCTACCTCAAAAGACACCCCTGCACCCGGCACCCCACGGCCCCCTGTGCCCAACTCCTGGGTTCCTACCTATCCTCCAAGATCCAAACTTACCCCTCGAAGTGTTGGTCGCTCCAGAAGATCCTCCGTCCCCGAGTCTGCAGCCTTTGTTCCCTTTTCAAGACCTCCATTGAATAACATTGAGAGGCCGACGGCTCAAAAGCACCCTGCACCCAGCCGCCCGAGTGCCCCTGGCAGTGCAACCTTTGTCCTTATCTACTTCCCCATTTGCCCTGAGCAAGTGGCCAGGAGCCCAGCTCCCACAGCTGCGTGGCCTGCTAGCCATCAGCCACCAACCGAAGGCCCCCTGCCTCGCATTGGATAACATTGGGCCTAACTACCTCTACACCCAGCCGCCCCTGTGCCGCTGAGGGCTTACCAACTGTACCTACCTAACCCTGGGGGACCCCTGAGTCTATGCCCAGAACCTTAACTTCACCAGTCGAGTACTCACCTAAAACCGATAGCTCACTTTCCTGCCGTCGGATAACATTGACCGGTTTGACTCGAAAAATCTTTTAAGTGTGAAGTGTTGAAACTCTAAAATATTCCTATAAAATCAGCCGAATACCGAATGCCAAAGTACTCACCTGGGATCAGGAGAGAAGCCAGTACTGTACCTTGTAGCCCAGTACTGAACCGCAAAAGTAATCCTAACCGGGTTTACTAGTAACCTGAATTTTCTCCATTGGAATTCACTGTCTGCTTTTCTATGAAATTTCTTTTAAGTGTCTACTTTTGAAAACTTGAAATATTCCTTAAAAATCGTACATACTACTGAAACGTAATTACTTACCTGTCTTAAGTAGAGATCCCAGTGCTGGACCTAGGAGCCCGGTACTGGATTACAAAAGTAAAGAGAACGTACTTTACCTGTAACCTGAATTTTCTCCACAGGAATCCATTGTCTGCTTTTCTATGAAATTTCGTCTACTTGTGAAAATTACAAATATTCCTTAAAAATCGTACCAACTACTAAAACGTAATTACTTACCTGTCTTAGGTAGAGACCCCAGTGCTGAACCTAGGAGTCCAGTACTGGATTACAAAAGTAACGAGAACCTACTTTACCTGTGCTTTGAATTTCCTTCCATTGGATAACATTGCTAGTTTTTCATTGAAAAATTTCCAAGTGTCAACTTTTAAAATAACTTTATATTCTTTAAAAATCATTCTAATAACTAAAACGTTTTTACTAAACTGTTTTCAGCTTAGACCCCAGGACTGAATCTAGGATCCAGTCCTGAAGTTACAAAAGTATTCTATAAAGTAATCAGCTGCATTTATGTAGAAAAACCCATTGAGCTCAATGTTAAATTGTGTTTAGAATTGTGTTGCCTTCTGCAACCATTGTACCTATTGTATTTACAAAGTTTATTGACTCTTTGAAAAGTAATGACCTGAGAGTACTCATATTGAGAAAAGTATATTTTGATACCTGTTGGTTCTAAAAATAAAACAAGCGCTCGAAGCCGTTTGGTGGTGAATACTGCTCTTCTAATTGCAAGCGGACTGACCCTGTGAGGAGCCCGTAAGGAATCCAACCGGACTTGTATCATTCGGGAGTGTTTGACTTTGTGTATCGTTTACCAGAGGGTGCGGGACTGCGAGTCCCAGCAGGCGGAGCGCAAAGACCACCAGGCGCACCTGCGACTCTTCCCGCCCCCCTCCTCCCCGGTATATAGGTACTCCGAAACCCGCGTACGCGGGAACGCGCGCGGGCCTGCGCCGGGCTAAGCCCGGGCAAAGGGCGGGCCCTCTTAGGCCGGAAGAGGCCGGAAGAGCCCGGACCGGCCCCCCCCTCTGAGCTGTGTAATCCCAGGAGAGGTAGGAAGGGCCTCTGGTCCGTGTTCTTGCCTGTGAGCTGTCTGTTTTGTCTAAGATTACGATAAGATATTGTTTAACTTTCGGACTTGGTGGATTGTGAGCCTTCAGTGTAGTGTAGTCCCTACTTATATGACTGTTATCGAGTGAATTTAACTCATAGTGCTAAGTCGATACAATGTCCTCACCGGTGCCAATTATAACGTCCTTAGTGGGTGGAGGGGTAAAGCAAGGGACCCTAGATAATTATTTCATTAGGGCCATAGGAGGAACGAACAGGGATAGTGCTCTTGCAGAACGACGGGCTGAGCGCCGTCGCTCGATAGAGCTAATTAAGAACAAACGTTCCTCGTTGGGCCCGTTACAGCTTGCCTTGTCTCCCCTCCCTAGTATTTACAGCGATAGCAAGGACGCTGAAGATTCCCCATAAGATTCCCCCGAAGATAGCATTCCTTTACTTCTACAAGATATCACTTCCCCTCTTCCTGTTATAAATAATGATTTGCCTATAAATCTCTCTGTATCTTTAGGCAACAAGACGCAAGAAGCAGAAGTTTCGGTAGCTTTACCATCTCCAGTGATTGAGTTTACTGAAAAACGCAATAACCCCCCGAAAAAAAAATACGCTTGTATAGTCCTCCCCCAAAAAGAAGGAAAAGGGGGGTTAGTAGTGTACAGACGAATAAAACTAGCCAAGTAGATTGTGGTAATCCTATGACTCCTGTCTTAGTTACACCAACCACACCTATATTACCTATAGAATCCTCCCCCCTTTTACTGGATACAACTGGTACTGTTTTATTGAGAAGTATTGAGAAATGAGTTAGGTCTCTCACACTGCCCTTGGTTGAGAGACTACAAATAATAGGGCAACAACTGGGAAATTTAGAACAGGCAATTAAAGAACTTAAAGAAGGAACTAGGAGTGTTTCAGTTCCTCCACCATCGACCACAACTCTTATATTGCCCCCAAATATTAGTGATCAAAAGGTGAATAAAACTACCAACCAGACAAATTTGCAAAATTTAAAACCACTACTTCCCAAAACATTGAGACCAAAGGGGAAAAACAGCGATAAGTTGGTACAGGAGGACCGAATGACTAATACCCCGGGTAATTCCCACAAATCCTCTAGTAAGGATACCCCAGTGAAGCCTCCCGCTTCTAAAAGGCTAAATGTGGAATTACCTCCAGAAGCAGCCCCACTAGTGGTGGTGCTCACTGGAGTTCCGGTATTGGAGGAAGGAAATGATAGTATAAACGAAAACCAAGTTTAATTAAAAAAGAAAGTTATATTTTGGCTTAAAAAAAATCGTCCTCTTCCCCCTAATGTGAATGGTGAAATTCTACATGTTAGGCGCCTTCCTTGGTTAGGGCCTAGCAAAAAGAATATCACGGGGGATGTCATTATAATAAACTTTAGAGATACAAAGGCAGTTAGCTACATTTTAGATTGGTTTCCCCCCACTGACAGTAATTTGATTATCCCTCGCAACCTGACCTATTTTTATCCCAGAAATATGATAACCCCTTCAAATTCTAGGCCGCAGGACTACTATCAGGATGATATCATCAGACCCTTACTACATCGAGAGCCCATCTATTTTGGGCCTCATCCGGAGTCACGAGTAGATTATCCCAGGCCTTCATCCCAATGTCAGGATGCTTTCACTAGGTTTCAACCTATACAGCAGGAAAAACACCACAGAAATATACCCAATTATCAATATAATTATACTAACCCTCCAGGGAATTATTATTCTTCACTCTGGAGACATTCCTCTACAAAGGAGGGCAGCTTTAATTACCATCCGATAACAAGACCATTTTTTATTCCCACACAAAATCGTTTTACCATTCTGTCAGGTTTAGATGACATTGAATGACCATTACTTACTCCAACTCTTGAGGATAATTCTGATTTGCTCCGTTCCAGTCAAACTAAGAACACCCCAAAAGGCACTCCTATTGGAGGATCGCCGTGGAAGTCTTTCTTCCACTGGTGAAGGTCCAATAGAGGATACAGATATTATTGTTTTGACAGAAAGTCCAAGGACTATAATACAGGATGCCTCCCCATTACTACAGGGACACAATATGGTCACTTCAACCCTAACTACTACCCTGATTCTTTCTATCATTTTTTGGAATATTGCAGGTCTCCGCTCTAAAGTTGACCATCCGAACTGGCTAGTAACAATTAGAAAACATGACATAGTATGCTGCCAGGAAACTTGGTCAGTAACCGCAATTCACCTCCAGGGGTATAGATTGTTTCAGTCAAGTGCACGTCCATCACCTGCCGGTAGACCTAAGGGAGGCGTATCAATTTATGTATCCAATACCCTTACATTTGAAAAAATGGTAGAAATTTCTACTGATGAGAATTATCAGTTAATTAAATTCTCAGTAAATCAAGGGCATACATATTTCCTGTTAAACTTTTATAATAATCTTTCACCACCCGATTCCTAAATAGGATACTGTCGGTTTTAGATGAGCAATGGAATAAATGTTCTTCTCAGTCTTTTAAATTAATTTGGGGTGGCGATTTCAATATTGCTTTATGTAAAGATTATACTAACTTAAACTGTGGCGTTGTAGATGAGGAGGGGGCTTCCATAACGCATTTTGCACACTCCAGTGCTGGGAATATCTTAAGTGAAAAGCTTTTTTCCCTAGGACTGGGGTTTGCTAATGAACTTGTTGAACCCCCAATTGATTTTCCCCCCACCTTTCATGGCAGGGGTTGTAATACCACAATTGATTTTATTTTGATTTCCTATCACATGAAGGAGGAATTGATTACATTTAATACTGGCAGCGACATTAGTAGTGATAATTTTTCTAATAGTGTCACTATCTCAGTCCCTACAGGGCGTGATTTTACAAGTAACCCTGGATTGTTAATCCAAAAAGCCCTGTTCTTAGATAAAATTAATGGTTACTCTGTAAAATGGGCCAGAGTAGACCCGGACGTTATCACTTCTAATGCCGTTCTCAAAGCACTTCCTATGGTGGAAACATGTCTCACTCCACTGCTGATGATATTTTAACTAGTTTTATTAATATTGCAGTAATTAGTAAGGAGCTGCTCCGCAAACAAAAGCAGACTGGTTTTCAGGATAATGGGTGGTTCAACTCGGAATGCCGCAGAGCCCTTTCGAATTAAAAAAGGGCCCTGCACAAAACCGAGATGGATCAGCAAGAAATCAGGAAGCTGAGAAGGCTTTATAAAAAAGATCTGTGGGAAAAGCTCCATGAGAGCTGCAATAGAAAGGATAGTAAAATGTTCTGGAAAGTGGTTAATTCACCTTTCCTGAACGATGCGAACACTGGTCCTAGTACAGAGGTAGCAATCAATGCAGATGGATGGGTTTCTCATTTTTCAAAAATATTTTCAGTAGAAGTTGCTGAACCAACTGTAAGTACAAACATATCTCCATATCCTATCGATTTAACTTTTAGCCTTGAGGAAGTAACCAAGGCCTTGTCATCCTCGAAATCTGGTAAAGCCCCAGGGCCGGACGGCGTTCCGCTAGATATTTACACTCATACCCAGGAACTCTGGGTACCAGTTCTAACCAGAGTACTTGAAGCAGCCCTAAAGGGGGGACTTGTTAAATCTTGGTCAACTTCTATCCTGCTTCCCATTTTTAAGAAGGGTGATCGTAATAACCCGGCTTGCTACAGGCCCATTTCCCTCCTGGACTCCTTTGGTAAAGTTGCAGGTCGGTTGATCCTAGACAGACTTCGGATCTGGTCAGAGGATAACAACATTCTGACCGACCTGCAATATGGCTTCCGGGAGGGACTGGGCACAGTAGAGCAGGCTTTGAATCTCTCCCTTCTAATTGGGAAGTATGTCCAGGCCAAGAAACGCAACCTCCACCTGGTCTATGTGGATCTGACCGCAGCCTTTGACTGTGTCTCACATTCAAGGCAGTGGTCAACCCTAATAGAATTGGGTGTAGACCTCCCGATAGTAACCTTTTTACGTGAGCTGTATCAGGGAGCAACGGCCAGGGTCAGATTCGGGGTGAATGGGGAGCTTACTCTTCCCTTTTCAGTTACAAAGGGGGTTAGACAGGGATGTGTCCTGGCTCCCTTCTTATTTAATCTTTATACAAATGGGCTTGAGAAGGCCATGTTAGAAGGGAGCCAGGATCTACCTGTTATTGTTTGTCACCCTATTCCCGCGTTACTTTACGCGGATGACGCAGTGATTATGGCGCGTACTCCAGTACAACTCCAAATACAGCTAAATTCCTACTGTAACTTCATGGCCTCATTGGATCTCAAGGTTAATATCAAAAAAACATTTGTGATGCATTTTGGTAAAAAGACAACCAAGAATAAATCGATATTTATTGAAGAATCTAAGCTGGAGTGTACTAAGACATACCCCTACTTAGGCATTTTATTTGATAGTGTTTCTTCCTGGAAACCTGCCATTGTTAGGAGGCACCTCCTATTTTTAAGAGCCACATCCGCCCTAATCGTGTTCGCACGCAAAGTAGGGAAGCCCCCCCCTAAAGAACTTTTACAAATATATTATGCGAAGTGCCATAGCGTAGCTGTTTATGGCACCGGGGTGTGGGGCTACGTACCAGCGGACATCTTGCAGAGGGTGGAGAATACTTTGATCTGTTATCTGCTGGCCGTTTCACAGCGTTCTCCAACTTATGCTTGTCACATCGAACTGGGGATGGACTATATAGCTGATTATATAAAACTTCAGCCAATATTATTGTGGCACCGTATTTGGACAACAGAACAATGTAGCTTAACTCGTGCATTAATTTTAGATTGTTTGGGCCTAGATAATTGGTCAAATATTCCGTGGCTGTCCTTTGTACATGATTCTCTCAGGGATTTGAATCTTTCTATATATTTTAACGAACCTACGCTTTTAACTGATATTACAAGAAAGACCCTGAGACTATCATGCTTGTCACATTTAAGAGAGCTACGTATAGCCCAAGAATCTAATAAAGCTTCGAATCAACACATGTTAAGTATTCAATGTAATCAGGGCATTCAACCGTATCTAACGTATTGTTTGACCAACTATGAAAAATATATGCTGACACGGTTCAGATTTAACACTTTCTTTCGTCTGATTACATTTCCGAGGAGACAAGACTGGTCTTCCTCAATTATCCGGTGTCCATGCGATGGTATCTCTGAACAGTCTAACATTCATGCAGTACTGTTCTGTAAGTTCTACGACCTACCACGCAAACGCTGGTTAATTCCAATACTGCTGTCCCAAGGATTGAGGAGATGCCGCCCCGCTTTTCTGGCTTTACAACATCTAGAAACTGTATCAAATGCCAAAAGTATTGCTATGTTCCTTAAAAATTGTTTTAAAATTCTATGTACTTATGATTAATTATAGCTTCAATATTGCACTATAATATTACTTCTTTGAAATTTGAACTGTCTATACGCACTTGGTTTGATAACATACAATTAACTGGTTGCATCCAAACTTTTTACGATACTAATTGTAGTTACAAAAGACTCTATTCGGCAATCGTAATTCAATTGTTTAATATTAATTTTAGTTTATTTTTATGCCTGTATGATGAAACTGTATAACATGCTGGTTGCTTATATGATTTTATATTGCTCTAAAATCGAATAAAGCTTTTTACTACTACTACTACTAAAAACAACTATATCTTTTGAAATAAAAACAATTGGCCTGGAGTTCAGTCCTTGAGTGTGTGAAACCTTTTGCTGACTGAGTGTGTACGACAAATGCTTTACACTGTCCTCTGGTACTGCCTTACTGCTCAACCAAGCTACTATTTCGAGAGTAAGGTCAGCCCTGACTTTAACCTCTGTTATACCTCTGGGGATTGTGGACTCTATCAAAAAACATATTATTTATCGCTTTCAAATTGACTATTTCATAGTTAAAAGAGCAAACAAAAGAGTCATGAAAAAGAATACTGTTTGCACTTTATAAACATCATAACACAACTTATCCTGCATTCCTCTGTGGCAGGGAATGAGGGTAGGATAAAACAAGCCTCATTGTCTAATAAAATCGAAATTTTCTTTCCACTTAACCCCTTCCACGCTCATGACGAGCTGGGCTCGTCATGAGGTAGCCTCCTCGCACGCTCATGACGAGCCCAGCTCGTCATGAAACATGGGAATGATCAAATCCCAGCACAGGAGGGGAAAATGCATAGCATCGATCTGGTTAAAGCTTAGAAACATCGCAATTTTATGTCAAGACCGGGGGCTCTGATTATGTGTAAATTCAAACATAGATGCTTTTGCAGAATTTTCAGAATGAAAAATGTCCTCCAATTGTCCTGTCATTACAAACACCTTTGATAGCATTGCACCCCATCTACAATGATACTTGCTTCCTCCATGCACAACCGAACCATCTTCCAATCGTCGCCACAGGTTTAAATGGCTTTACATAAGAGTTCAAAAGTACACCACTCAATCTCACCTCTCTCACTCTAATCTCATGCTCCTTGATATATTGCTTCTTCCAACGCCTAGGATGATCTCTAAAGAATGGATACTCCACAACTCTTGGCCATGTGTTTGTCCTGCTAGTTATATTGAATACAACCCTTTCAGTTGTATAACACCTATTACACTATTCCAAGGCTTTAACACCAGAATTTCTTCTAAAGGAAACCAGACACAACAAAATTGATAATTTCTACGACAATTGCTTCAACATCAAGTCACAATTAATCCTTCAATTCTTTAGCCACCACCACAACAAATGCACATCCCACAATACTGAATATTACGTCTCCTAAAACAATTACTTGTCACCAATTACATGAACAAACCAAATCTTTCCTAGCTTCTGAGAAGCCATCCACTACAATATGACCTGCCACTGTTGCTGATCTATATTCATTTCTTGTCTGGTAACTTAAGCCCTTGTTAGAAAGTTCAGCCACAAATGCACAACCTAAAATCTGGATTTAGTTCCATCTGCCCATGCCTCCTTGTCCGAAGCTTCCGTAGAAAGACCGCTGACATCCCAGGTACCCCTCAAATCATCCATGCAACCAACTGGAGCTGCCCCACTTGAACCAGTTGGGATCTTTTTCCTTTCTGCATTCCATCCGACACCAAGCTTGCACCGGCCACCAAGGAGTGATCAACACAAAATGTCAAAAGCTTTGACTGACCAAAACTGTAAAAAGGCCTTGAATGCTTCTGGTTCCATATATGGTCTCCATTGGTCTTTGAACCATTTCCCTCTAGTTGCCAACACTCCATTCAAGGCACCCTAGCCTCGCTGGTTCGCATCTGATTCGGTAACAGTCTTTGTTCTGTCTCCAAAATACCTTGCCATCCCATGCTTCCAATTCCTCATTCCTTGAAGAATCTTCTTTCTTTTCTCTGCATTCAATGTCACATAATGATAGTACCAACTGCAAATATACTCTGCCTTTAATCTCTGTAAACACCCCAGAAATATATCTTGAATTGTCGAGGATAACAGTGCTATGATTCTGGCTAAATCCTTCAACAGGTGTGGTCCTCTCCTTAACAATTTCCTCATTTCCTTCCTTACTTGTCAAATCTTTCAAGACAGCATGGAACTCTCTGACCCCACTACAAATTCTAAATACTCTGCTTTTTTCATAGTACCAGCAATGATTTTTCGCTGTGTAGAATGAAACGGTCACCTGCTTCTGCTGTAACAACTTCTTCTAATCCTGAGCCATCCGCAAAATATCATACAAGGAGATGATTACTTTGACACTCCTCTGCCTCAAATATCTCATAACATGCCTCACTAACTTTGAAAAGAATGAGGGTGCAGAAGAAAGACCCAAAGACAAACAAGTAAATTACCACCATTTGTCCTCCTAACCAAAATTCAAGGATTTGTGATGTTTCTCGTGAATTAGAATAATAAAATAAACATCTTTGGGATTTGATGTTCTCACCCAAACCTATGCTCTGGGAATATCCTTGAATAGGTGTAGAAAGCTGCTTTTTATGTGGTGTACCAAAATGAGGTACAGTATGTAAAAAGTCCAGACGACCCTTATTGGCTTATAGGTCGTAAATTAATAATCCCAAATGCTCTCTTAGGCTTAGCAAACATTAATATTACGCACTTGTTGAACACACAGAGTCAATAAATGAGAGACACACTCGAGAAGAAACTCAAGATCAATTTGGAAAAAGAATAGGTATTTTTATATAATTTTTAACACCAAGAACTTCGTAATCGGGTAATTACTTTTCGAGTTATCTATATTTACAGTCAAGCAAAAAAAGTCACACAAAAAGTCAAGTCAAGTCAAGAGATTTATATAGCGCGCTACATACCCATAGGGTCTCAAGGCGGTTGAGGAAGGGTGGGGAATTACTTGTCGAATATCCAAGTTTTAAGTTGCTTTCTAAATGCTAGGTGGTTCTGAGTAAGGCGGAGGTGAGTGGGAAGAGAGTTCCAAGTTTTAGCTGCCAGGTAGGAGAAGGATCTACCTCCCATGGTGGTTTTGTTGATGCGAGGTACAGTGGCAAGGGCTTGGTTGGAGGATCGTAGCTGACGGGAGGGGGTGTAGAAGGACAGTCGTGTGTTGAGGCATTCGGGTCCAAGTTCGTAAAGTGCTTTGTGTGCGTGGGTAAGGAGGCGGAAAGTAATCCTCTTATTTACGGGGAGCCAGTGGAGGTTTTTCAGGTGACCAGAGATGTGTTCTTTGCGCGGGATGTCTAGTATGAGCCTGGCTGAAGCGTTCTGTATGCGTTGGAGTTTTTTCTGGAGTTTTGCGGTGGTACCGGCGTAGGGTGTTTCCGTAGTCTAGGCGGCTCGTGACCAGTGCGTGGGTGACCGTTTTTCTAGTTTCGGTGGGGATCCAGCGAAATGGTTTTTTGAGCATGCGAAGAATGTTGAAGCAAGATGATGAAACGGCGTTGACTTGTCTGGTCATCGAGAGTGAGGAGTCCAGGATGACGCCCAGGTTCCGTGCGTGGTCAGTTGGGGTGGGTGCTTTTCCTAGGGCAGCTGGTCACCAAGAGTCATCCCAGGCGGAGGGGGAGGTGCCTAAGATGAGGACTTCTGTTTTGTCTGAGTTCAGTTTCAGACGGCTGTGCTTCATCCACTCGGCTACTTCTTTCATTCCTTCATGTAGGTTGGTTTTGGCGGTGTTAGGGTCTTTGGTGAGTGAGAGGATCAGTTGAGTGTCGTCGGCGTAGGAGATGATGTTGAGATTGTGTTGGCGAGCGATGGCCGCGAGAGGGCTCATGTATACGTTGAAGAGGGTGGGGCTGAGTGATGATCCTTGTGGCACGCCGCAGATGACTTCAGAGGCCACTGACTTGAATGGTGGGAGGCGGACTCTCTGGGTTCTTCCGGTGAGGAACGAGGTGATCCATTCCAGTGCTTTTCCTTGGATTCCGATGTTACTGAGGCGCTGTAGAAGGGTGCTATGACAGACTGTGTCGAAGGCGGCGGAGAGGTCGAGGAGGATGAGGGCGACTGTGTCTCCGTTGTCCAGTAGAGTTCGAATGTCGTCTGTTGCTGCGATAAGTGCGGTCTCAGTGCTGTGTTTGGCTCGGAAGCCGGACTGTGAGGAGTCGAGGGATTTGTTGGTTTCGAGGAAGGTGGCGAGCTGGTTGTTGACAGCTTTCTCGATGACTTTGGCTGGGAATGGAAGAAGCGAGATGGGGCGGTAGTTTTTGAGTTCGGTGGGGTCAGCTGTGGGTTTTTTCAGAAGGGCGCTGAGTTCTGCGTGTTTCCAGCTTTCCGGGAAGGTGGCGGAGTTGAGGGAGCAGTTGATGACATCTCGGAGGTGTGGTGCTATGATGGAGTCTGCTTTGTTGAAGATGTGGAGAGGGCATGGGTCAGTTGGGGATCCTGAGTGGATGGAGTTCATCAGGCGGATGGTGTCCTCAGTGGAGATTGGGTTCCAGTCGTTAAGGACGTTCAAGGGGGGTGAAGGTCCTGCAGGAGGTTGGGTGGGTTGGTCTCCGGGTCGGTTGTTGAAGCTGTTGTGGATGTCTGCGATTTTGTTGTGGAAGAAGGAAGCTAGGGAGTCGCAGAGGGCTTGGGAGGGGGTGATGTCGTTGGAGTTGGCTGATGGGTTGGTGAATTCTTTGACGATGTTGAATAATTCCTTGCTGTTGTGGGCGTTGTTGTCTAGTCGGTCTTTGAATGCGGCTTTCTTGGCAGACCGGATTAGTTGGTGGTGTGTGCGGGTGGCGTTTTTGAAGGCGTCCCTGGTGCTGGTGTTTGGGTCTTTTTTCCAGGCCTTCTCGAGGGAGCGACAGAGTTTCTTCGATTTCTTAAGATCATCGTTGAACCAGTGGGCGTTTTTGCTGCCTAGTTTTATTTGACGTTTTTTCAACGGTGCTAGGGTGTCGGCGCTGTTGGATAGCCATTGGGTGAGGTTAATGGCTGCTTGGTCGGGGTTTGAGGAGTGGGCGGGGGGTTTAGAAGAAGCGATGAGGAGATCTGGTCGATGGTGATTTTGTTCCAATTTCTTCGCAGGGTGGGTTGAGGATGGTTGTGGATTGTGGTCTTATAGTAGATAAAGTGAACGCAGCTGTGGTCCGTCCAATGAAGGGCTGTGATGTGACTGAATGAGACATGTTTGCTGGAGGTGAAGATAGGGTCGAGTGTGTGACCTGCAATGTGGGTGGGGGTAGTGACAAGTTGTTTGAGTCCGAGGTTGGTGAGATTGTCCAGAAGGGTGGTGGCGCTGCTGTCATTGCTCTTTTCCAGGTGAAAATTGAGGTCTCCCAATAGAATGTAGTCCTCGGAGGGGAGGGCGTGTGGGGTGATAAAGTCAATGATGTCGTCACTGAATTGAGCACGGTGTCCTGGTGGCCTGTAGAGGAGGGTGCCTCTGAGTGTGGTCTTGGGGTCGGTGTGGATCTGGAAGTGGAGGTGTTCGGCGCTGGCAAGGTTGACGTCTGAGCTGGTTGAGATGCGGATGGAGTTCTTATGGACGATAGCGATGCCTCCTCCTGTTTGCTTGATGCGGTCCTTACGGATGATCTTGTATCCTTCCGGGATGGCAATGGTGATGTCTGGGGCTGAAGAGGCATTCATCCATGTTTCTGTTAGGAAGGCGACGTCCGGTGAGATGGTGTCTGGTAGATTCCAGAGGTCGATGGCGTGTCTGTGGACCGAGCGGGTGTTGAGCAGGATGCATTTAAGGTGGTTAGTGTTGGAGCTCTGTTTGGTGTTGGTGGATGAGGAGTTGGTTTTGGTGCCGTCGAACTTGCAGGAGTTGCAAGAGAAGGGTTCATGGGTGTGTCCAGGAGCGGCTTGGACGCAGTTGGGGAGACGGCCGGGGTTTAGGGCTAAGAGGGTGGTGGCGTCGTATGTAATGCGGGTGGGGTAGGTGGTACAAGGGCCAGGGGGTCTGGCGCTGGGCGCGGTCCAGTCGCGGACGGGCGTAGACGGGCTTACCTTTGGCGCACCTTCGGCGCGGCCGTAGCGCGTGGACGCTGCGCGTTGGGGCATCAGTCATAAATGGAGACAGGAGGGGCCGGAGCGAGGGAGGGTCAGCTGGGAGGCGGGATCTAGGTGCAGGGAGGGTCTGGGACGGGCCAAGGGGTCAATACAAAATGGCTGCAAGGTAAACAAATGCACGGAAGTAAAATATCCAAAGCGCTACACACCTCGAGGTGCACCACAATGAAAGCGCTAGGCAGAGGTTTATGTGAGGTAAGTAGCGTTATACACAGAGCTATTTGTTATTAATGTCAGTTGTTCAATAACACGAGCGCTGCACAGAAAGCCCAAAAACAACTGTCTAATTTCTATGTAAGGCGCGTAGGTCACGAGCGCTGCACAAAGCTAATCACAATGAAATACAGGCAGAAGTCACGAGCGCAGCACAAGGCTAATCAAAATGAAATGCAGACACGAGTCACGAGCGCTGCACAAAGCTAATCAAAATGAAATACAGGCAGAAGTTACGAGCGCAGCACAAAGCTAATCACAATGAAATACAGGCAGAAGTCACGAGCGCTGCTCGACGCTATTCAAATGAGATGTAAGCCAGATATAAACAGTACAGCAAGTTGATTAGCAGTAGTATATACTATACCACCAGGAGAGGGAGGTGAAAGGGAGCGACCGTTACTGCGCGGAGCAGGATGGTCACAAATGCGCTTCTACGTAGTAATGCTTTCCTATAAAGAAAGAAAATTATACTGCATACTGGTATTTGCAATCGTATTTTAGGGATCCCTTTTTGGACTTAAGGTCCTACAGGGTCATGGTCAGAAGAGCCATCAGCAGTTCGGGTTTACTTGCCCTGAAGTGTCCGGGTGCAAAGGTGCTAGACGAGTTGGTGGCCTTGCATGCTGCCCCATTGACAAAGAAGGGTGGTGGGACCTAGAAACAGGCTGCAAAGAGGGACTTGTCCCGGTATCTCCCAATGTAGGGCTCAGTTCATAAGGGTCTTGGGATCAGGGGGGCACAATCGGTGCTCGTGGACCCGGCCCATGGGGCTCGGGTGCAGAGGATTTTGGTTGGCTGTTCCGGTGTATCGAAGTCACTCAATGATCTTGGTCAGACTTGAAGAGGGGGACAAAACAGGACAGTATGGTCACTCTCAGTTATGGTCCCTCTGGTGCAGGAGTCCCACATCAGTAGGTCAGTCTTGGTGGTGTTGGTATCCAGGTTGGACACTAAACAAACCTTGATTTCTGTAAGGGGTTCGGGACCTGGGTTATTATTTCAGGGCAGTTCCTGGGGTTCCTGCCATCTTCAAACTTGGGTGGGAGATGGATCTGACCCTCTGGAGCACAATGACCTCATCTTGGGTGTCTGCTGCATTGGTGGACCCGGTGGTCAGCAGAACGGTGGACTGGAAATTGCGGTCGGTGCCTGCAGGTTGCAGGGAAGTGGCTCCTCCATGTCAAGGGAGATGCTGGTTGGTTAGCGAAGTGCTGGCAGCCCTCCGAGGCTTTTGGAAGATGCACAGCTGCAGGACGAGTCGGGTTCTCTGGGGTTGTCAGGACAGGAGCAGGCAGGCAGGGTTTGGCACCAAGGTCCACAGTAGTCCATAGTTCTTGCTTCTTTGGCTCTTCTTTGTCCTTCTTCTTTAGTCAGGTGAATCTGAGTTCCTGGTGTCAGGGGGATTCCTAAATGCAGAATTTAGGGGCGTTAAGGAGAGTGAAGGGTAGTAGCTAATGGGATACTCACTGGGGTCACTACACCCCTTATATAACCATTTCCTTAGGGGAGTGGACATTACCCTGTCCCAGAGTTCCTAACTCCACAAAAATCAAAGGGGTGGAGCACACCAGTCAGCCCACATTAGAGCGTGACTAACCTGGTGGTGCAACACACCTACATGAATAGCTAATTTCCCACCTGTCTTGTGCCAAATGGGCCTCAGGGAAGGGGGTGGCCTCTCCCAAGTCTGGGGGAAGCCAGTGTCACATATTTAAGGAGCAGGAGCTTTGAAGCTTCTGGCCTTGATATGCTGAATCACTAGCCATCTGGCTGAAGGAGGTGTGAACACCTTCCTCCGGAGCAGGCATTGTTTCTGGCCTCAGAAAGCATGAGGTCTCACCTGCAGGGGGTCAGAAACATGTATGTGATAGCAGCTGGATGATACCAGTCAGGCAGCATGCTAAGAGGTTGGTAGGTTTTCGGGGGCACCTCCAAGGTGTCAGGTTCTGTCTCAACGGCGCCTGCATTGCGCAATTACTCTGTTCAGACTACATTGCCCATGATCCTTTGCGGGGCAACCAGAAAGTTACTTTAGGGGTTGGAACATGCTTCCTGGTGCGTGTTATTCTGGTTCCTGTTTCTTCCTTCGGATGCGAGAGCGGCTGCTCTGCGCGTCAATTCCTGGTATTCAAGCACCCTCAGGGATTCCGTTGACTTCACAGCCCGAGGTAGGAATTCCCTGGACACACACACCGATTCGTGTGTTTCGCCGTTCGGCGGTTTACTTTGCAGGATATGTACATTCTCGGGACCCGAGTGCAAGAGGCATGGGGTGGTTTACTTTGCAGGATATGTACATTCTCGGGACCCGAGTGCAAGAGGCATGGGGTGGCTGTGGTGGTGTTAACTTGGATTACTGTTTCTGATTTAAAGAGACGGCATGACTTTTTCTTTAGCGTTTCGCTCAATTGGAGTTTTCTGGCTATGAGTGATTCCTTTCCATGAAAACACAGCGGAGTCAAGACGATATTAATGTTGGGCAAAAGCGGAGCATAGTAGTGAAAGGAACTACGCGCTGCCGTGTTTTGAGGCATTGAATTCTCCACTGGATTATAAGTGGCAAAAGCGGAGCGCAGTAGTGGTAGGAACTACCGTCCTGAACCTCTCCGTGACCGTCCTGAACCTCTTCAGAAGCGGTCGCTCCCCTAGCTGCTCCCAAGCTGGTATCGTATCGCCATACTGCCAGACTGAAATTTACATTTTAAAAGTACTGCCCTTTGCTCGCACTGACCCCTGCATTTGTACCGGGTTGTAACTGCATCGTAGCGCGATATTAGACGCTGAGCGGCGCACTCACTAATTGCCATTGATTTTGTCTGTGCATTGCTGCCTTTGACTGTGTTAATTATTTTGCTGCTTATTGCGATCTGTACCGGTGACGCTTCCCTCTCTGTCCAAATATTGTTATCCCAGCCTCGTCCTGTTTGGCTTTAGGGTCGCTGCCATTTTGTTGATTGTTATTGCCTCCCAGCACCGCCTCTCCACCCCGCTCCCGCCTCCCAGCTGACCACCCCCTCCCACAGAAAGGATAGCCTCTCCCCTCCGGAACTAGCGCTGTGACCGTCCTGAACCTCTTCAGAAGCGGTCGCTCCCCTAGCTGCTCCCAAGCTGGTATCGTATCGCCATACTGCCAGACTGAAATTTACATTTTAAAAGTACTGCCCTTTGCTCGCACTGACCCCTGCATTAGTACCGGGTTGTAACTGCATCGTAGCGCGATATTAGACGCTGAGCGGCGCACTCACTAATTGCCATTGATTTTGTCTGTGCATTGCTGCCTTTGACTGTGTTAATTATTTTGCTGCTTATTGCGATCTGTACCGGTGACGCTTCCCTCTCTGTCCAAATATTGTTATCCCAGCCTCGTCCTGTTTGGCTTTAGGGTCGCTGCCATTTTGTTGATTGTTATTGCCTCCCAGCACCGCCTCTCCACCCCGCTCCCGCCTCCCAGCTGACCACCCCCTCGCCCCACCCCCCTCCACTCTCCATTTATGACAGATGGACCTACGCGCAGCGTCCTCGCGCTGCGGCCGCGCCGAAGGTGCGCCAAAGGTAAGCCCGTCTACGCCCGTCCGCGCCTGGACCGCGCCCAGCGCCAGACCCCCTGGTCCCCGCTTCACCCATCCCCCGCGCATTAAATACGTTGCCTCCTCCCTCTTTGCACTCAACCCCGGCCGACTCCCTAACTGCGCCCAAGCAGCACCAGGACACACCCATGGACCCGTCAGCTGCCTCTCCTGCAAATTCACCTGCATCAAGACCCACACCAAACCAACTAACACCAAACAGAAATCCAACACCAACCAACTCAAATGCATACTTCTCAACACCCGCTCGGTTCACAAACACGCCATCGACCTTTGGAATCTACTCGACACCATTTCTCCGGACATCGCCTTCCTAACAGAAACCTGGATGAACGCCTCTTCAGCTCCAGACATCACCATAGCCATCCCGGACGGCTACAAGATCATCCGTAAGGACCGCACCATTCAAACAGGAGGAGGCATCGCCATCGTCCACAAGAACACCATCCGCGTCTCAACCAGCTCAGAAGACAATCTCGCTGTCTCCGAACACCTTCACTTCCAGATCCACACCGACCCCAAGACCACACTCAGAGGCACCCTCCTCTACAGACCACCAGGACCCCGTACAAAATTCAGCGAAGACATCACTGACTTCATCACCCCACACGCCCTCCCCTCGGAAGAATACATTCTACTGGGAGACCTCAATTTCCATCTGGAAAAGAGCAACGACAGGAACACTACCACCCTTCTGGACAATCTCGCCAATCTCGGACTCAAACAACTTGTTAACACCCCCACACACTATGCAGGACACACAGTCGACCCTATCTTCACTTCCAGCAAGCATATCTCCTTCACTCACACCACACCCCTCCACTGGACGGACCACAGCTGCATCCACTTCATCTGCAATAAGACCACGATCCACAACCACCCTCAACCAACTCTGCGACGAAATTGGAACAAAATCACCATAGACCAGATCTCCACATCACTTCTTCAAAACCCCCCTGCCTATTCAACGAACCCTAACCAAGCCGCCATCAACCTCACACAATGGTTAACCCAAACCGCTGACAAACTAGCACCCCTGAAAAAACATCAAATCAAGCAAGGAAGCAAGAACGCCCCCTGGTTCAACGATAACCTTAAGAAATCAAAGAAGCTCTGTCGTTCACTTGAGAAAACCTGGAAAAAAGACCCAAACACCATCACCCAAGCCGCCTTCAAAAACGCCACCCGCAAACACCACCAACTAATCCGGACAGCCAAGAAGTCAACACTCAAAGACCGACTAGACAACAACGCCCACAACAGCAAGGAACTTTTCAACATCATCAAAGAATTCACCAACCCCACCGCCAGCTCTAACGACATCACCCCCTCTCAAGTCCTCTGCGACTCCCTCGCCTCATTCTTCCATGACAAAATCGCCGACATTCATAACAGCTTTAACAACCAACCCGAAAACCAGTCCACCCCACTCACCTCCGAACCTGCACCTCCTCCGAACAACCTTTTCGACTGGAACCCAATCACCACAGAGGACACCATCCACCTGATGAACTCCATCCACTCAGGATCCCCTACAGACCCATGCCCCCATCACATTTTCAACAAAGCAGACTCCATTATCGCACCCCATCTCCGAGACGTCATCAACTGCTCTCTCAACTCCGCCACATTCCCAGAAAGCTGGAAACACGCCGAGCTCAGCGCCCTTCTGAAGAAACCCACAGCTGACCCCACCGAACTCAAAAACTACCGCCCCATCTCGCTCCTCCCATTCCCTGCCAAAGTCATTGAGAAAGCCATCAACAATCAGCTCGCCGCCTTCCTCGAAACCAACAAATCACTCGACTCCTCACAGTCTGGCTTCCGAGCCAAACATAGCACCGAGACCGCCCTCATCGCAGCAACAGACGACATTCGAACACTACTGGACAACGGAGATACAGTCGCCCTCATCCTCCTTGACCTCTCCGCAGCCTTCGATACAGTCTGCCACAGCACCCAGATACAACGCCTCAGAAACATCGGAATTCAAGGAAAAGCATTGGACTGGATCATCTCGTTCCTCACTGGAAGAACTCAAAGAGTCCGCCTCCCCCCTTTTAAGTCAGAGGCCACCGAAGTCATCTGCGGCGTCCCGCAAGGATCATCACTCAGCCCCACCCTCTTCAACGTCTACATGAGCCCCCTCGCAACCATCGCACGTCAACACAACCTCAACATCATCTCCTACGCTGATGACACTCAGCTGATCCTATCACTCACAAAAGACCCAACCACCGTCAAAACCAACCTACATGAAGGGATGAAAGAAGTAGCCGAGTGGATGAAGCACAGCCGTCTGAAGCTGAACTCGGACAAAACGGAAGTCCTCATCTTAGGTTCATCCCCTTCTGCCTGGGATGACTCTTGGTGGCCAACGGCCTTAGGAAAAGCCCCCATACCGACGGACCACGCACTGAACCTGGGCATCATCCTGGACTCCTCACTCTCGATGACCTGACAAATCAACGCCGTCTCATCATCATGCTTCAACATCCTACGCATGCTCAAAAAAACATTTCGCTGGATCCCCACCGAAATAAGAAAAACAGTCACCCACGCACTGGTTACAAGCCGTCTGGACTACGGAAACACCCTGTACGCCGGTACCACCGCAAAACTGCAGAAAAAACTCCAACGCATCCAAAATGCTGCAGCCAGACTCATACTTGACATCCCTCGCACAGACCACATCTCCGTTCACCTGAAAGACCTTCACTGGCTCCCCGTCAACAAAAGAATAACGTTCCGTCTCCTCACCCACGCACACAAAGCCCTATACAAACTCAGACCTGATTGTCTCAACACGCGCCTTTCCTTCTACACCCCCACCCGCCAGCTGCGTTCGTCCAACCAAGCCCTCGCCGCTGTTCCGCGCATCCACAAAGCCACCATGGAGGGAAGATCCTTCTCCTACTTAGCGGCCAAAACCTGGAATTCCCTTCCCATCCACCTCCGCCTCACTCAAAACCACCTAGCCTTCAGAAAACAACTTAAAACCTGGATATTCGATAAGTAATCCTCCCCCCCCTTCCCCAAGCGCCTTGAGACCCTCTGGGTATGTAGTGCGCTATATAAATTCTGACTTGACTTGACTTGAACTACGCGTTACCGTGTTTGCAGAACTGTGGTGTGTGGGGTGAAGGGAGCAGAACGCTGTAGTGGTCGCAACTACGCGTTACTGTAGAGTCCCTTATTTTGGAGACTATTCAGGTATCTGATAGAAGTGACTAGTTTTGTACTGTGAGGAGCGGAGTGTTGTGGTTTTTGCCTCCTACACACTACCGTGTCCTGATCTTTCAAGTCTACCTTTGGTTTTGTTTTATCCTGAGTTCATTCCATTTCATTTCTTCAGGATCCCTTAATTCATTTACCTCCAAGCTGCTCAGTGGAATAACTAAAGCTGTAGTGGAGAGCAAAGATTGTTACTTCATTGAAGGGTCGGTTTTTCTTTCTTTAAACAGATTTCCCTTCCCTGCTGACCCCTTCCTTTCCCTTCCCGTTCTTTCTTTTTTCTTATTTTTTCCCTCACCTAATGGCTCGAACACCTTGTATGTACTATCAGGGTGTTGGTGACATTTGGAGGTGGAACCATTGATTCAACAACTGGATCCTGTGGAGGAAATCTGACAGAATAACACGCCCACGAAATTTACTCTACCCGATCCAGTTCGATTATGGCTACCATGGAGGATGTAATGCAGGCACTGCTTTTGGTACAACAGGAGCTAGCCTCCTCTAAAACCGAAGCAGCGGCCCTAAGGGACAAGGTCGACAGATTATCTAGAAATCCTTTTGATGCCTCCTCGCCACAGATACAGGTCACTGTCCTTCCTCCTATCCCTCTGGCTAGTCCAGAGAGGTATTCAGGAGATCCTGCCAAAACGCAAGTGTTCTTGACTCAGATCCTGCTTCACTTTTCATGAAAGCCAGCTTCCTTCCCTAATAATCACTCTCGTGTGGCATTTGCCATTTCATATCTGTCAGGTGACGCAGCCAATTGGGTGGTACCTTTGGTGAGAAATAACGATCCTGTCCTTTCAGATTGGTCTGCTTTTCGCACAGAATTCGAAAAGGTGTTTGATAGACGGGCCACTACCTTCAGCGCAGATAGGGAACTGTTAGAATTGAGGCAGGGACGAAGCGATTTAATTACCTATCTAACAAAGTTTAATAGACTAGTGGCCGAGACCTCCTGGCCGGAAGAGAAAAGAATGTCCATTTTTTACCAGGGATTAACAGATGGTTTAAAAGATGTGATTGCCCAGATTGATCCCCAACCATCCACTTGTATTGATATGGTTAATTTGACACTGAGATTGGATGGAAGAATGGCCGATCGAGGGGGAGATAGGAGAAGATGGGATAGAGGTCCTTCTAGAACTGATTGGACTCCCTGTAGGGCTTTGCCTTCCACAGAGAATACTTCAGAGCCCATGGAGATAGGTGCAGTTAGGGCTCCCCTCACCAGAGAAGAAAAAGAAAGCCGTAGGGTGGCCGGGCTATACATGTACTGCGGCAAGAAGGGTCACTACGTCAGAGAATGCCCCTCCAAACCCAAGAATACAGGGGGTTGGAATAGAAACAAGAGAGTAGCCACCACAGTGGTGGGGACAACAGAAGAAGTAAGCGGGACATCTAAGATTAATCAGAGTGAAGGTCAACCCTGGAAAGTTCCTTCTCTCACCATACTCGCATTGTTGGAATTGGAGTCGCATATCTTGTTGCCCATGAGGTTAGAGTGTCAGTTACAAGTTCATCCAGTGATGGTCATGATAGATTCTGGGGCCACAGGCAACGTTATCGACAGTGGGCTGGTGTCCTCTCTATCCTTGGACAGAGTGCCTCGAGACACTCCGGAAGAGGTCCTAGCAGTCGATGGGAAACCTTTGTCTTCAGGTCTTATTACGGAGCAAACCGAGGTGATAACGTTGTCAGTGGAGGTAAAGGAAGGCAGACACAAGGAAGAGTTGTCTCTGAATAATATAGAAGCCCCCCAGTATGAGGTGATCCTAGGGATGCCTTGGCTTAGTCATCACAACCCTAAGATAAACTGGAAGGAAAAGACAGTGCAGTTTTTGTCCACGGAATGTACGACACATATGGAGGGACATAAGAGTGCTCAGTCTTTACCTATGCTGATACCTTTGTTGGTGTCCACACCAGCTGAGAAAACAGTGTGCTTACCAATTGAATATCACAGTTACAGGGATGTCTTCAGCGAGAGCAAGGCTGAGCAGCTCCCCCCGCACAGGCTCTACGACTGCCGTATTGACTTAATCGAGGGGGCCACCGTTCCGTCATGCAGAGTATATGCATTGTCCGTTCCAGAGACAACCCATTTGAAAGAATATTTGGACCATTATGTGGACATAGGTTTCATCAGGCCATCCAGATCTCCTGCTGCTTCTCCTCTGTTTTTCATCAAAAAAGCTAATGGGGATCTAAGAGCCTGTGTGGACTATCGCATGCTAAATAAAAACACGATTAGAAACAGATACCCTCTACCCCTTATCGCTGTTCTATTGGATCAAGTAAGGTATGCCAAGGTTTTCACCAGGCTGGATCTGAGAGGCGCGTATCATTTGGTTCGTGTACGTGAGGGGGATGAATGGAAGACCGCCTTCAAGACCAGATACGGTTTGTTCGAGTATACTGTGATGCCGTTCGGATTGTGTAATGCTCCGGCGGCATTTCAGTATTTTTTGAACGACGTTCTGAAAGAGTTTGTGGACATCAGTGCAGTGGTGTACATAGACGATATTCTGATCTATTCCGAGGACACCTCATTGCATCAGCAACATGTGGTAGAGGTACTGCAGAAGTTAAGGGAGCACAAATTGTTTTGCAAAATCAGCAAATGTGAATTCAATGTGTCCACGGTTGAGTTCTTGGGTGTTATGCTAAGTCAGGAGGGATTGCAAATGTCTGAAAGAAAGATACAGGCGGTCCAGGAATGGTCTACCCCCACCTGTGTGAAGGAAGTGCAGAGCTTCTTAGGCTTCGCCAATTATTACCGCAGATTTATTCTGCGGTTCTCACAGGTGGCTGTGCCCCTAACAAGGTTGCTCCGGAAAGGGGTTAAATTCCAGTGGTCGGCAGAAGCAGCGGAAGCCTTCGAGTATTTGAAGAAAGCTTTTACCACCGCACCTATTCTTGCCCATCCAAAACCAGAACATCCATATATTGTAGAAGCAGATGCTTCGGATGAGGCCATAGGGGCCATCCTGTCCCAGAGGGATAAAGCCACAGGACAACTCCATCCTGTAGCTTACCTTTCTAAAAAGTTGAGCCAGCCAGAGAAGAATTATACCATAGCCAAGAAAGAGCTGTTGGACATAAAAAGGGCGTTCCAAGAATGGCTTCAGTATCTATGGGGGGCTAGGTTCCCAGTCACAGTTTTCACCGACCATAGAAACCTTCAGTACATGAAGACAGCTCGTCATCTCACGCAGAGACAGATGAGATGGATGCTTTTCTTCTCGGAGTATGATTTCACCATCACTTACCGACCAGGGGTGGATAACATGAAAGCAGACTCCCTCTCCCGACGAAATCAGGTTGAGGTAAAGGAGAATAACGATGACATGGTAGCCATCGTCAACCCAGGAAAAGTGGTTTGCGTGATTCAGGCTGACTCTTTTTTGGAGCTTGTTCGCAAGACAAAGGATCCGAATGCCTGGGTTCTTTGGGCTACAAAGGGTAACAACCGTTCGTTGAAACAAGGATTGCCTTTTCAGGACAACCGGCTGTATCTCCCAACTACAGCGTTGCAAAAGAAGGCGTCTGCTTGGTGCCATGACTCCCCATTGGCTGGTCACCAGGGCGTACAAAAGACCTTACAACTCATGAAACGACATTTCTGGTGGGAAAGTGAAAAGACCGATATAGCCAAATGGGTAGAGCAGTGTGAGGCCTGTTGATGCCTTTGCCTTCACCTAGAAGACCGTGGCAGAATATCAGTCTAGACTTCATTACCGGTCTACCACCGAATCAGGGTAAGTCAGCCATCCTTGTGGTCATAGACAGTCTCACTAAATTGGGGCATTTCATCCCCTGTGTGAACCTCCCTTCAGGAAGCCAAACGGCACAATTACTATTGACCAATGTTATCCGATTACATGGAGTACCTGAGGTTATTGTTTCGGATAGGGGCCCACAATTCGTTGCCCGGTTTTGGAAGATATGGTGTCAGGCTTTGCGGATCCAATCCTCGCTCTCCACCAGCTTCCATCCGCAGACAGATGGACAGACGGAGCGTCTGAACCAGACGCTGAAAAAGTATCTCCGGTGTTACGCTACAGGCGCCCAGGATTCATGGGTTTCTATGTTATGGATGGCTGAAGTCGCTTATAACAATGTGTGGCATTGTTCTGTGGGGGTTTCTCCTTTCTTTGCTACCTATGGTTTTGATGCACGAATCCTTCCAGTTCATATTCCTGAGGAGGTGTCTAGGCAACCCACAGTCTTGGGTCAGATGCAAACACTTCACAACATACACAGGAAGATCAGGGTTCATCTGCTACAGGCGAAGAAGGAATACAAGAAATGGGAGGATAGACACCGGATTAAGGGTCCGGTTTATCAAGTGGGAGACAGAGTGTGGTTGTCAACTCGCAACATCAGGTTCAAGCTACGCAGTGTATTTCATCCCAGGTACATAGGGCCCTACACCACAGTGAAGCAGATCAACCCGGTGGCTTTCAAACTGAAGTTGCCTGGTACGCTCAGAAGAATGTGTTTCATTGCAACCTGTTGAAGCCTGCTCATTCTGCTAGGAGGCGTGCACCTCCGCCTGTGATCTGTGATGCTGGGTCTGAGTATGAGGTCCGGAGTATAAAGGACTCGAGGCTAAAAAGGGGCGTTTTGTGGTACCTGTCTCTTGGAAGGGCTACTCGGCCGAGGACGATTCATGGGAGCCTGTGGGGAATGTGCATGCTCCGGCTGCAGTACGCACTTACCATCATCGTTTTCCTTTGAGGCCTGGGCCTAGTAGGCGCCAGGAAGGGGGACATACTGTCAGGTTCTGTCTCAACGGCGCCTGCATTGCGCAATTACTCTGTTCAGACTACATTGCCCATGATCCTTTGCGGGGCAACCAGGAAGTTACTTTAGGGGTTGGAACATGCTTCCTGGTGCGTGTTATTCTGGTTCCTGTTTCTTCCTTTGGATGCAAGAGCGGCTGCTCTGCGCGTCAATTCCTGGTATTCAAGCACCCTCGGGGATTCCGTTGACTTCACAGCCCGAGGTAGGAATTCCCTGGACACACACCGATTCGTGTGTTTCGCCGTTCGGCGGTTTACTTTGCAGGATATGTACATTCTCGGGACACGAGTGCAAGAGGCATCGGGTGGCTGTGGTGGTGTTAACTTGGATTACTGTTTCTGATTTAAAGAGACGGCATGACTTTTTCTTTAGCGTTTCGCTCAATTGGAGTTTTCTGGCTATGAGTGATTCCTTTCCATGAAAACACAGCGGAGTCAAGACGATATTAATGCTGGGCAAAAGCGGAGCGTAGTAGTGAAAGGAACTACGCGCTGCCGTGTTTTGGGGCATTGAATTCTCCACTGGATTATAAGTGGCAAAAGCGGAGCGCAGTAGTGGTAGGAACTACGCGTTACCGTGTTTGCAGAACTGTGGTGTGTGGGGTGAAGGGAGCAGAACGCTGTAGTGGTCGCAACTACGCGTTACTGTAGAGTCCCTTATTTTGGAGACTATTCAGGTATCTGATAGAAGTGACTAGTTCTGTACTGTGAGGAGCGGAGTGTTGTGGTTTTTGCCTCCTACACACTACCGTGTCCTGATCTTTCAAGTCTACCTTTGGTTTTGTTTTATCCTGAGTTCATTCCATTTCATTTCTTCAGGATCCCTTAATTCATTTACCTCCAAGCTGCTCAGTGGAATAACTAAGGCAGTAGTGGAGAGCGAAGATTGTTACTTCATTGAAGGGTCGGTTTTTCTTTCTTTAAACAGATTTCCCTTCCCTGCTGACCCCTTCTTTTCCCTTCCCGTTCTTTCTTTTTTCTTATTTTTTCCCTCACCTAATGGCTCGAACACTTTGTATGTACTATCAGGGTGTTGGTGACATTTGGAGGTGGAACCATTGATTCAACAACTGGATCCTGTGGAGGAAATCTGACATAAGGTGCCCTTGGGTGCATGTTTTAATTAATCCACTACTGTCATCAGTATGGATTTATTAAGACCAGGGGTTTGATATCAAATGCCATAGCCTTCAGTACAGCCATCATGTAGCTTGGGAACTCTTAATGACCAGTGCCTAGAATATATACTTAAGGTGACTTACCTGTTCATTTGTACTGTCTAGTAATTGAACTAGATAGCACAGGAGCATATCTGCTCATGTAGATATGTCCATACCTGTAATATAATGCACCCTTCCATTGGGCTATACGGCCTGCTGCAGGAGTGACTTACATATATTGCATACAGTGTCTGGGCATAGCACACAGGGTGTGTGCCATGTTGAAGTTTCACTTTTGTTTTCACCATTTCACACAGCCTGCAATGGCAGTCTGCATGGGTCTGGTGGTGGGTCCCTTAGGGTATGACAATACATACTGCTGCCCTTAGGGACCCTCTTTAGTACCCATGCCCCAGGTACCAGGGTACCATTCACTACTGACTTACAGTGGTGTGAAGGGTCTTGCCAATTGGGATACAATTGAACAATTACCTTATTTTAGGGAAAGCGCACTGGCACTGGAGACCTGGTTAATATCATACAAAATGGGGGGTGACCATGTAAAAAAGGGGGCACTTTCATTCTCCCATGCTGTGACTCCCACGCAAGCAGAGGGTTTTGTTAGAGGAGATAAATACTGCTGTACCGTCCCCATGCCACAGTTATTCCCAATATGGGGCTCCTGGGGCAGGGATGGTGGCTATTGTTTATGGACTGTGAGTCTCCCAACGGAGCTCACCTAAAACCCGCCCGCCATCTTGCCATGGCTGGCAATGCCCCCCTGAATATTTTTTAAATTGATAATGATCAGTCAATAATGTAGAATCCTCCTCCTTGGTGCGATCAGACTCCATAAAATTAACTCTCATCTTAAGGGTGAAGTTAAAATTGCCACTGCTATAATCTTACCATGATGACATGAACTTCTATTAACATTAGGCATTTTACATTGACATATAAAGAAAATAACTCTTCTTTAATTCATACACATAAAGCTATTTTTCTCTATGAAAGAAAGTAATTCTGCTGATAATATAACTTCAGGACTAAGGGCCAGATGTAGGTAGCTTAATACCGGTCAGTAACGGCCGAAAATCTGTGAATTTCCCGTTACCGACCGGTATTTAGTCCTTCCCAATGTAGGAGGCTGTAAATAAGGATGCGGTAATTTACCGATTCCTTATTTTAAGGAATCTGTAAAGTACCGATTCCTTATTTTAAGGAATCTGTAAATTACAGAATCCTTAAAACCTATGTAGGTAGCACTTAAGTGAGTGCATTTTTGCTTTAAGGATTCGTTATTTACCACCAACTAAAGAAAAAGAAAAAGGCACACTTAAAATTTGATTGATCATATTCATATATTGATATTTGCCAATTTTACAATATAATATAATAATGATAAATTCATATACCTCTGTGGAATACTGAGCAACACACTAATGCATTTATGAAGGTAGTAATACCTGAAATCAACCCAATTTACTATTCTACAACTGTTAAGGTGAACTCATTGATAATATCTTATTGTGTATTTGGCCAAGTGATTCTGCCATTGAAGACCACTGTATATGGAGCTGATTTTCATGTGTTTTTCTGCTCAATTGAACCAATATGGTTGTCTACATATTAACCATTCAATTAAAAATTTGATATGGCAAACTAACAATATTTTACCCTAAGTCACTGAGAGATAATTTACTGTTTGGCCAATTTTTACGTCTGAGATGTAACTGTACAGACGTCGAGAAGTTTAAGAATCATGCACAGAATCTAGAATGTCAACTTCCGGAGCATCAATATCCACGAACGCTGATTAAGATATCGGTCAAAAGAGCCAAGAATAATAACCGTGAAGCCCTCCTAGACGCACATCCCCACAGAGAACCTCCTGATCATCTGATATGTGTGAGCACATTTAGCAATAGGTCAAGTTTAATAAATAAATCTATCAATCAAAACTGGAAGATCTTGAACAAAGGAGGACGTCTACTCCCCAAACCTATTTTTGTCTTCAAACGCAGTATGAACCTGAGAGACAAACTGGTGTATACTAGACAACGCACGCTACATATCAAAATATCCTTTGGGACTCACAACCTGTCAGAGGCCATTTTCTGTGTGGGTCATGCAGGGTGTGTGCCCAGACTGCACATACGACATCTATTGCTATAGGCACAGAATGGCCTTGGTTACTACAACAACACACAAATTGTAACTCTGATTGAACCTGATTTATCTCATCGCTTGCTCTTGTGGCCTGAGATATTGTGGCATGACTACTACGATGATCAAGATCCGCATCACAGAACACAAAAGTACAATTCAATGTAGCAAAACAACCACTAAATTGACTACACATTTTTGTGACATGAAACATGGACCCAATGAACTCACATGGACAGTACTGGATAAACTAGACACTTCACAACCAATTGCCAACATGACATAATGTTTGTTTAAAAAGGAGCAACGCTGGGTTTTTAGACTTAAGAGTGACAGTCAAGGCCGCAACAATAAGATTCCATTGTTCTCCCCGTCTTTCCCATAGAATTATCATCTGTAGTAAAACTAGGTTACCTTTCTTTCTTTCTTTTGGATTGATGTCAGTATTCCTGATAATCTATTCTGTTTCATTCAAATCACTATTTTCAACCTTTTTTCATTATATATCATACACGTCAATTTAGTTATGGTTAGGATGCTGTACCCCCAGGCAGTAGGTTATATGTTTGTAATGTGTAATTAGCCTTATATCACAGTGTGACCGGTTGAAAAACATAGTTTGTCTTGCCTTCCCTTCCACTGTTGATGGCCTTTTTTCATCCCAATACTTGGGGATATGCAATGCAATAGATAAAATATTAAACAGCTTCTGCATGAGTCGACTATGGTAGTTATTCGCATGCTACACTACATTTCCCAAACAATCTCCCGATCGTCCGCAGAATGATGAGGATTCGGCCTCCGTGACGCGGTACGTCCCACGTCACCAGCCGGAGGGGGTTCCTCATGCATACACACTGTAATTTCACTTTTTCTACTGACTCCTTGTCACATCCCTTGGCCCCTTCAGCCTCTGCTAACAATGCTAACAGAAACATTACTCATCCCTCCGCCATCACAGCATGCCTTCTCAACTGTTGTTCTTTCCCCCACCACTCAGATGACATCTGGCTCTCCCTGACCACTCATTCCTGGGATATAATGTTCCTGACCGAAACTTTGATCAGGGACCTTTTCCTTCCCGATATTACCCTTGGGATCCCCACTGGCTATCGATTTGCTGGAGTGAACAGGGCTGACAATAGAGTGGGAGGTGGAATCGCAGTGATCCTTCGTGACAGCTGGGAAATTTCGTTCAGAAAACTTTCAAATACGGACCCTTAGAAGCTTTGTACTTCAGCATTAGAACTGTCCCTAACGTTGTAGTGGCCGGTGTCCTGATCTATCGGCCCCCGGACTCCTCTCCTCATCACCTATTAGAATTCCACAATATAGTTGTGGATCTGTCACTTAAACACACCCACTTCACCATTCTCTGAGATTTCAACCTGCACATAGATAACCGACACTGCTCCAATGCACATCAATTTTTAGAGTCCATGGAGGGCCTTAATTTGATGCAGTTGGTCAGAGGCCCACACACCGAGCTGGTCACACACTAGACCTACTCTTCACTAATAACCCTAACCTTACCACTACTGCTCCTCTACCCCTTACTTGGTTTGACAACTTTCTAATCCCTTTTAATATTACCTGTCCCTCCCTGTCCCGCAGTCCCCCAACTAAGTTTGACCTAAGAAGGCAATGGCATAAAATCACCTATAACTATGCCTCCTGCGCTCTCCCATACGCCCCATAGATGGTAGGAGACCCTGTCTCTGACTCACTGAACTTTAATTCTTGGTTCTCGTGTGCATCGGACAATGTTGCGCTCCTTAAACCCATTAAATCGTCTAGACTAAAACCTTCAGCCCCCTGGCTGAGAAAAGCTGCTGCAAGAAACTGGAACGATGCTGGGGATCATCCTATGATCTCATGGCAAAATCAGTGTACAAAGTCGCTCTAAAAACGTTCCACGAACTCAAACGCTCCACAATGAGAGAGTACTTCATGAACAAAATCCAGACCGCCGGCAATTCCCCTTAAATTCTTTTTTAAATTGTTTAAGATTTCACCAAGCCATTGACCATTTCAAGTACAGTCCCTCCCAGTCATGACCTATGTAATGGGTTATCTAACTTCTTCCATGAAAAAATTCTGGATATCTATTCTACATTAACTCTGCTCCCCTGGACCCCCGTCCTGAATAGCTCTGTAACCAATTGCGAGGCTATGACCTCTTTTTCTCCCATATGGTCTGACTCCTCCCTTCAGAAACTACTCACCTGTAAATCCGGCTCTCCTAAGGATCCCTGTCCTGCTCAGCTCCTTAGCACCTTGGCCCCACTCATTAACCCTTTATTAAACTAGATCTGGAATTCCTCCCTTAGCACCGGCATCTTTCCCGCTTCCTGGAAAGAGCCTCTCAAAGGGCCAGATGTAGGTAAATTCCATTTACCGATTCTTAAATACCGACTCATACCGAATCAGTATTTCAGAATCGGTAAATGGAATGTAGGTAAAAAATCGGTAAAAGTTACCGATTCGGTATGACTCGGTAACCCAAATCGGTAATTACCGAATCGGAAAATTCCGAGTCGGTAAATTCCGAGTCAGTGAAACCCAAGCATTCCTATGGGCCTCCTGGCCCATAGGAATGAATGGGATTTACAGATTCGGATAAATCCGAATCGGAATTTACTGATTCGGAATTTACCGAATCAGTAATTACCGAATCGGGAGTTTGAAAACAGCCATGTGAGCCTGCCAACCAATCAGGGACCCCCTCCACACCCCACAACCAAGGCCCTGAGAATCCAACCAATCAGATTGAAGCACTCCACCCCAGTACCTGGGAGTGGCCACACCCATGCAGGTGCAAACCAACAGAACAAACATTTCAGCAGAGGTGAGAGGAGCAGAGCATCCACAGGCAAGCAGTGCTACAGGATGGAGTCAACTGAAGGCCAAAAGGATGGTGGGGAGAGAAAAAGGAAGATCAAGTTCAGCCCAGAGGAACTACAGGTGGCTGTAGAGGAAATTTCAAGCCACTACAGCCAAATTTTCGGGAGGCAGTCTCTGCATGTTGCAGAGACTGTGAAGAGGAACATTTGGATTTCCATACAGGGCAAAGTGAATGCCATTGGTGTCACCCATCGGGAGATTGATGACATAAAAAAGCGGTGGTATGACCTGCGCATCGTGACAAAAAAGAAGATTGCGGCCCTGAAAAAGGATGCTGTTGTGACTGGAGGTGGCAGGAGCAAAGCCCCTAAGCTGACAGCGATTGAGGAGCTAGTGGAAACCACCATGGAGCCAGAATGCATCCATGGGATAGGAGACCTGGACAGCACAGCAAAAGCTACAAAAAAACAAGGTAAGAGGCATGTACCATTATCCACACCCATCAACCTGACCCCGTACTCCACTGTGTAGAGTCATCCTACTGCATTACAACTCATACTCGGTGTCAGCAATGCATCATGGTAGACGTAGTCATGAATACATAGATGCAAGGCATCCACCACATGACTCTGCAAGGCATGCCACACACATCACCAAACACACAATGTGCACTGGGCAAAGATGTGTAGACTATTTATTTAAGAACTACACACAGATGAACTACAACATTGACCCTATGTCAATTTCATTCCACAGGAGAGTCCTCACGCAGTTCAGCACCACCAAGGGAGGAGAGGGCACCAGCACCTAAGAGAGGGGAGAAAGAGAAGAGACAATCTGGTCACAGCGCGGTAGAAGGAGGCAACGACACCACCCAGGCCGCCTCATCACCAGAGCGACCCACAACACCTGTCCCACTTTCCCCTCTGTTTTTCGGATCTCCTGAACTGACAAACACACCCATTGCGAGGTCCAGGGTGTCCATGCCGGGAGGGCCAAGTAGGCATGAGGAGCCCCATCAGAGGATCCTGCAAACCTCTGATTCGGAGGATAAGGATGATATCCCCCAAAGGAATGCACCTGTGGCTGACAGGGCAAGACCACCGAGAGCAGCAGGCGCTGCGTGCACCAGTGTTCTTGGCAGGAGGGCACGTGAGGGTGGGGAGGGGCAGGAAGGGGAGAGCATCTTCTGTGGCCTGGAGGGCACAATGGTGAAGGTACAGCGCCAGCAGGCCAAAGCACTGTTAGCCATGCATAGGCAGGTCCGCTGCATAAACAGTAAATTGTCCAACATGGACAAGGGCATAGGCCACATTGCTTCAAGTCTGGATCAAATAGCAAAGGGGATTACAGACACCTCCACTTACATGGGAGTACTGTCGGATAAGCTGGACAGGGATCATCTGCAGCGTGCCAGGGATCAACAGTATTTGCGCCAACAAACTAAGGCAATGAATAGATTTGCAACAAGTACCTCACTACTGTGCAGACGCTCTATTTCCATGTAGGATGCAGTAGTGCACTGCTGCACAGACTTGACACGGGGCATGGGGAGAGTGACGTCTGCGATGGAGCAGATGCTCAACACTAACACTGGCAATGCTGGTGACACGGGTGTGGAGGAGACAGAGGGGTCAAGCAGCAGGAGTGGCTCTAGCACACCAGTACCGGAGGTGCGCAGGAGTGGCAGGCGCAGCCATGCAGAGTCAGGCCCCAGCAGGGAATCTGAAAGCCAGGCACAACAATCGCGCAATGTGGTGCGTGGACGTAAGCACTGACCTATGGTGCTGATTTACTGAACTGCACACAGTGACGGCAACTGAGCAGGAGCAGCTAGAGACATGGACTCTGATTAATGAAGCGTTTTCCAATGTGACAATAATGATGTAGTGCAGATTAAACTACACTTGTTAAACACTACACCTGTCTATGTGTCATACATTACCTAGAAATATCGACGTGTAATTTCTGTCCGTCTCAATCTACCATCTAGTGCTGCTGGTCCTGGTGCCTGGGGCTCAGCATGTTCTTGGTCATCATCGATGTCCTCGTGATGTGTCAACTCCACCTCTGTGCCTTCCTTGGTAGCAAGATTGTGCAAAATGGCACAGGTCACTATTATCTTGCAACACTGGATGGGGGTGTACTGTCGAGCACCTCCACTCTTGTGGAGGCAGCGGAACCTGCTCTTGAGAAGTCCAAATGTTCGCTCCACTACGTTGCGAGTAGACCTGTGTGCCACATTGTATCGCCTTTTGGCTCTGTTGGTTGGGTTGAGGTACGGTGTGAGCACAAAGGAACGCAGGGCATATGCACTATCACCTGGGAGGGAATGAGAGGTACATGAGTTACAATCACATTGCACATTCAGCTGCCATTCATTACAGGGTGTGTTACACGTATTTACCTACCAGATATCCATCTCCAAAATCTCCAGCAACTAGCCGTGTGTATATTCCGCTGTTCTGGAAAATGTAGGAGTCGTGCGTGCTCCCAGGAAATTTGGCCACTATGTCGGTGATGATGTTGCCTGCATTGCATATCACCTGCACATTGATGGAGTACGTAGACTTACGGTTTCTGTATATGTGTTCGGTGGCTGCAGGTGGGCATAGGGGAATGTGGGTGCCATCTATGCAGCCTATCACATGCGGGAAGTGTGCCAGTCCATAGAAATCAGTTTTTGTTTTTGCAAGTTCCGCAGGTGTGTCAGGGAACCGGATGTAATGTCCCATTCTCTGCATCATGGCATCCAGAAACTTCCTGAAAAAACGGGACAGACAGCTCTGGGATACACCTCCTACTGCAGCTATCACACTCTGGTAGCTCCCAGAGGCCAGCAGGTGTATGCTACACAGCACCTGGACATGGGGTGGGATGGCTTGGGCCCTGGGTGTTGGGTGGTCCAGGTATGGGTGGAGGTCCCTTATTAGGTCCATGATGGTCCTGGGGTGCAGCCTGTACCTCTGGAGTATCTCAGGCTCAGTCAATTGGAACAGGGTGATCCTCTGCCTGTATACCTGCTCCTCCCTTTGCCATACCCTCAGACCTGCAGCCTGTAGCCTTCGCCTCCTCGCAATCACATAGAGTGCCGCCATTTTTGCAACACTGTTGCATTTTGGGCCCATTTTTATAGGCTGCACATGGTTACCACCTGCTTTCAGTCCATGGTAAATACCGACTCTTAAATACCGAATTTCAATGAATTCGGTATTTTTGGCCTTTCCTACATCTCGATGGGCTTTTTTTCCGATTTCTTATTTACCGAATCGGTGAATAAGGACTCGGTAAATAAGGTATCGGTAAATACCGATTCCGTAAATATGTATTTGGAAAATACAGATTCGGTATTTTCCCGATTCATATTTACCGATTCGGTATATTTTTGTCACCTACATCTCTTTTTCTCAATACCGGTCGGTAACGGCCGATTTTACCGATTTTGGGCCGTTACCGACCGGTAAAGGGCTACCTACATCGGGCCCTTAGTGCCTATCTTGAAAAAATCTCACGCCGACCCTACAGTCTATAAAAACTATCGTCCCATCTCCCTTCTCCCAGCACCAGCAGAAATCCTGGTAAAATTGGTGCAGGAACAACTTTCTGATTACTTAGACTCCCAACATCGCTTCCATGATTCCCTGGCCGGTTTTAGATCTGGCTATAGTACCGAGACCGCCCTCCTTCAGGTCTCAGAGACCATCCGAGAATCTGTGGACGCAGGCAAGGCATTGGTGTTGCTTGATTTGTCCGCCACATTTGACCCGGTCTCTCATTCCATCCTCCTCGAGAGACTTGCCCATCTTGGGATCCAGAGCATTCTCCTTTCCTGGATTCGGTCCTATCTTAGCAGCCGGACTCAACAAGTATCCCTCCAACCAGTGCCGGACTGGCTCCCGGGCATTTCGGCATGCTGCCGAGCTGGGGGCTGATGTCACTGCGGTGGGGGCTAATTTTGCCGATGGAGACCAGCGTGTTCTTCGAAATAAACAAAGCAAAACGAATTTCGTTCAGCACACACAGGTCCCCATCAACTAAATCAGCCCCCCCCGCTCGACAGCATGCCAAAACGCCCGGTAGCCAGTCCGGCCCTGCCTCCACCCTTTTATCTCTGATGAGAAACCTCTGAGTCGTGGAGTCCCTCAGGGTTCGGCACTGAGCCCTCTTTTTTAATGTATACCTTTCCCCCCTTGCAGCGCTTGTTGAATCACATAGGGTGAGAGTGATCTCGTACGCTGACGACACCCAATTGGTGTTTTCCTTTGAAGATCACTCAGAAGCCGCATTCACCAATTTTAGACAAAGTCTGTGTAGTATTTCTTCTTGGATGTCATTCAATACTTTGAAGCTCAATTCGGATAGAACCGAGGTTCTGTTCCTAAAACAAACCTGTCCCCTTCCCTCAATATTGTGGTGGCCTACAGAACTGGACCCACCTCCCGTGCCTGTGAACATGTCTAGGAACCTGGATTTTCAGCTTGACAACATTATCCTGCAAATCCCAAATCAAGCAGGTATCCTCCTCCTACTTTGGTAAACTTCATATGCTCCGCAAATGTTCACACTATCTCCCCCTGGAATCTCGCAAAACTATCATACATGCTCTGATCACTTCCCATCTCGACTATGCCAATAGTCTTTATCTTGGAGCACCCGCTTTTTTGACTAGGCGCCTGCAGATCATCCAGAATGCGGCAGCCAGGTTGATATGTAAGATCCCCTATCACCATTCGATCACTCCCAATCTTAGAAAACTTCACTGGCTTCCTGTGACCAAGCGCATTCAGTTCAAGGCGCTCATTCTGACTTTTCGAGCTGTCCAAAGACGTGGTCCCGCCTACCTTCAAGCTTGCCTTAAACACTCTCAACACTGCCAGAATCTCAGAACTAATTCTCTCCGTCTTCTGACAATCCCCCGCTTTCGACGTTCTAGGATGGGCGGCAGAGCCTTTGCAGTACTTACCGCTAAAGTTTGGAATGGCCTTCCTCTTTCCCTCTGTATGATTGAGTCTGAAGCCATCTTCCGACGTGCTCTGAAGACCTGGCTCTTCACCAGCCCCTAGCCCTTCTCTTGGTTCTTTTGTTGCCGTCTGCTACAGCGCTGGTACACCCCCGTTGGGGGTTACTGTTGTGCTTTACAAATTTCTAAATAAATAAATACACAGAAGCATAGTTGAGGCTTCCTGAGCTGACTAGTTATCGGAGACGGGTCCACGTTGAGACCACGTCTTTCCATTAGTAAGGTATGTGCATATTCTCTATTCTCTCTCCTGACTTTGGCACATAGACGATACCTCGGCTAACTTGGCAATTGTTGATTAGGTTTGCACGATATTTTGGCACACTCAGCATTTTTGATTTTGCGGACATCGGGATGGTTTGCATGTTAACCCAATGATGCCGCATATGTTTTTCTTGTAATACATGGTGTTCCTAGGGATAAATATTTCGGCCTTTGGCTGTTTTATGTTTCGTGCTTTTTATTGGCAATACAAGCACATCTAGTCGAAGTGGCCTTTCGCTGTTGTTTGAGCCACAACGGCCAGTTTTGAACATGGCTGGGCGATCGTGTTTACCAAACAAAGAGACATACTTCTTTATTTTTTGCTCCTGACTTGGATATTATAGCAAGGTCTTTATCTTCACTTTCTTAGTGACTTCCTCCTAGGATTGTCACGTGCTAAGTCAAGTCTACTGTGTACTCTGTGTGGGTTCGCTTGACTATATTTCATAGTCATATTTTATCCCCCACCTTTATGTGTTTCCATAGGTACTGGATGCTGCCTTGAGTCTGTTATACTGAAGTTACAGGTATCTACGCACTCACCCACAATTCGGGTGGGTGTTGTATATTACGCTTACACTAAACTAGATCATTACATGCACTGTAATAAGAAGCATGCATAGTAGGGGTTGTGTGTCTTGTTTTTGTTAAACACACTCATTTTATTTCTCTTTCTAGGGAGTCTGCTGACCAATACATTCCACATATATCACTCCACCTACTGGTTTTGTATAAACACTTTACCACTGTTTCAAGGTTATACAAGTCGTTATTGGCACTTCACTTTTTGCACTTCCTTGTGGTTCACAACCTAGTGCTCCACGGGGAGCACTAGGTTGAAACATGTTGACCTTCCTATTGTTCAGATAGATTGAATTCCCCTCTATCATAGTTGCATTTCCTTTTATCCTGACCTATGAATGCATTATTAAAATTGTTTAGCATATCATGGAGCTAGTTTTAGTCACTTTCCCTTGCACACTTAGACCCTCCGCTGCTCATCTAGAGGTTTAGTATACCTCATCATCTCTATCAAAAACATCCCGAGCTCCTCCCTCTCAGAGAGGTGGTTGTAGCCCGCACAACGACTAGTTTCGTAGTACGAGGAGATCCTCTATGATAAAGCATGCCACCTTCGGGTGGGTGGGATGAATCGTCCTAAGAAAGGGATACCCCAAAACTTTCTTATTGTACTAGACCCAGGGGCTACTATTGTGTTTTGTTACTAACTAATGTGGCAACTTAAATGCACATTTTAATCTACCTGGGGCTGTATTACAGATAGTGCCCGGGCAGGGGGGAAAGGAGGGGGTGCAACGGGTGTGTGCACCTCTTCTTTTGCCCCTGGGCACTATGGCATTACAGAAGCGGCCACAGACATTTGTGCGGCCCCTTCTGTAATACTGATAGCTCTGGCACCAGCGTTATAAAGAGATGAGATTCCCTCATTTGCATGGGTGTGTGGCCCCATGCAAATGAGAGAATCAGTTTGACATTACACCTGCCCCATAGTATGGCATAGCAGGGCAGAGGCAAAAGTGCCCTTAGAGGCACACTAATAGTGCACCACAAAAAAGTGGCACACTGTCAGTTTCCTCCTTGAGGGCTTGTGGCTGGGTGAAAGGGGGTCCCACGGACCCCTCCACAGACCCTGCAGAGGGATCTCTCTCCCCTCCGCAATGTCGATGCAAGGCAAGTTACTATCTGCACTGTGAAACATGGAGTGGCCTTGAAGCTGCTGCTCCTTATTTACCTGAATGCACAAGTTTGCTGCTGCCCTGGAGGCTGCACATTCATTGCACTAAAGTTCATTGTTTCTGTTGGATCCTGACAGGGCACCCTATCACTAATACGGGCTGAGAAGACACAATTCTAGGGCACAGAGACAAAGTGATTCCATCACCATGCAAATGAGGGAACACCCTCTCATTATAGTGCTGGCTCTATAAGTGTACTAACACTGGCAGTATCACAGAAAGTGCCGCACAAGCATCTGCAGCAGAGGCAGCTACTTCTAAATGGCTGAGGAGCATGGCCCCCCCTGCTGCGAGTGCAGCAGGCAAACACAAATAATTACAATTGGCATATGAATGCCATTTAATTTTTGCACAGCGCGAGGACTGGGGAAGGGCAGAATCCTGCAAATGCAAGATGACTGCACTGGTCTACAAGGCGCATGTCGGATTGACCGGCTGCCTACAGCCATCCTATCCAACATGCGCACTGTAGACCCAGCAATCCAAGAGCTGTGAAACAGCCTAGGGATTGCTGGCACAAGCCCCCAGCCTCAAAATGAGGGCTGGGTTAGCCTGCTCCAACTAATCCTGGAGTTGTTCTCATGCTGAAAACAGCATCAGAGCAGGTCCAGGATTGGTTGGATTAATGTTCCACAAGCAGGAAGGAAGTTTTTCCCTTTCCTGCTCGTGGACTCCAGGAATCAGATCCCGCTGAGGAGAGACATACTAGACAGGGGCCAGCAAGAGCGGTGCAATGTATATGGGGAGTTTTTTGGGCATTGCGCCTCACCATATTTTAATGTTGCCAACTGCCACTGGTCTGCAGCCCCTTCTGTAATACCATAGTTCCCCATGGGCAAATAAAAGTAGGTGCACATACTCTTTGCTCACCCAGGTCACTATCTGTAGTACTGCCCCATTGTATAAATATGAATCTGCAACTCGTAAACAGTCTTTTTTTTAAATACATTTCAGGTGTTGTTTCGGGCAGATTTAAAACAAAAGTTTACTATATTGGAGAAGTGGAGAAGTGTGGCTCACTGGTTAGAGGAGGCAGACCTGGAAGCAGAGGTCAGCCCGGGACCAGGGTTCAATTCCCGGCTCGGCGGGGTCTTGAGTCCTAAAATGTCCATGGACTTGACAATTCTCGCTCCGGTGCCTACTCGATTCACGGGTTCACACTCTGCGACTCTGGGCAATAGCTTGCTTAATCTCCACAACGGCCCCTCGCGGCGGGATGCCTGGCTTTCACCTTGCGGATACCCTGCCGGGGTTATCTCACAGGGGAATACCAGGACGGGTTCCCTAAGCAAGCGCTTAGAAACCGCTTGGTGATTTGCGCTATATAAATTCCTGTACATTTACATATATTTGATTATGTTAAATTAAATTCATTCATCCACTGCAAATCCTTTAAATGTCGAATTTGCATGTATATCTCATCAAATATTTCACACAGAAAAGATACCAAACTATGCAAGAGGCTTACAAATCGCACGGTCCATCTTTCCTTCATCGCTTACTGTAATGCTCATGCACCACCCCAATTATATCCTCCTTCGCAACGGGAAAGTACTTTTTTCATTTTGAGATTTTTATTTTGGAGTGATAATTGCATTGCCAAGTGCAGTAAGCACGAGTTGATATGAGACAACGCTCGATCTCTCGAGAGCAAAATGCAGTTTAATGTTTAGTATTTCGTAACCACGCTGTGTGAAGTGTCACAGAGTGTATTGAGTTGAATGATGTGGGTGTTTTTGGGTGGTTTGCCATGGAAGCTATATCTTTCACCGAGATCTCAAGATGTTTCAGGATATGACTCCAAGCCTTGTGACAGAATTCCTCTACATGGCTTGGAGACAGTTTTTTGCCCTGCCCTCTTAGTTTTTTTCTGGCCAAGTCTATGGTTTACCACCACTGTTGGTAGTCAGCAGAATTAGATGCTGAACATGTATGACTCCATGGTCACAGTCATGGGAAAATTGTTGGTGGTTGCAGGGACTGTGCTTCAGGGGTAGAGGTGTTTTAGGTATTCTTCTCTGTAACTCAGTCTCCTATAACTGGGGTCCCTTATCTATCCACTGTGTGAGACACACAGCCGTGGGTGTGTCATGGGAATGGCTTTCCAGCAAGGATGAACGGATGTGTTTGTTTGGGATGTGATATGGTGGACGCACAAGGTGGTGGTCTCCCTGCACGCAGTCTTATATCCGTGGTGGAGAAGAAAGCCCTACACACTGGTGCACTCAGGACATCTTCTTGAAACCAATCTCACCTGTTTACTGGTGGAGCTGAGGAAGTACCCACATCCTTCCCTTTGTTGTAGGTTGGTTTCCCTTACTACAGTGGATCCCAACCATCCCCACTTTTGCTGTGTTGCGGGCTAACGCTTGGCAACTGTCGCCTTCTGCTCGGCATGTGAGTGATGGTTCCTGATAGAAACCAGACCAAACCATACTGGTCTGGTCCTGGAGTGTTTATTCTTAAACTCCATGGAAAACAAGAAGACAATGAAGGAAGATGCATATGTCCATGATTAGAAGAAGGACTTGAAATTTGAAAAAGGCATCACTTTTGGTGGGCCCAGGCTTCCTGCAATGATTTGTATCTGAAAAGCCCAGGGCTGGATACGCATGTTCGAGACGAGATAGATGGAGTGGACATCCTGGCTATTGCCTAGAGACTCTGCCCCATTGACTGTGACTATGTTTACCTCCTTTGTGATACGCCCAAAGAGAAAATCTAGTGTCTCTCTAGCGTGTACACACTACACAAATATTTGTTGATAAATCTTGGCCCCAGAAGGCGCTATCAACTTTGGTTTTCTTCTTCTATCATAAATGTATTTGCTCTCTTTGATTACACGTAAATAAAAGTCCTGTTCTTCTTGAAGTAAGAACACAGACAGACGATGTGTTTATTGATTCTTGCCTACTGTGCCATGCTGGTCTGAGTCTCTAGCCCTGACAACCTCTTATAATAGGCAAGAATGGATGGACTTAGAAAACCCTCTACAGCCATTGTTAGGGTGCCCAGAATTGAAAATGCAAAAGCCCAGGACATTCCGCATACATAGAAGTAGGACTCTAATTTTGCATCGACCAAGAGTCAAAGTGCAACTTTACTGACAGTGCTCAAGAACATTATAAAAACCAACCAATGAGGCAATAACCAGCCCTGCAAAGTGTCACTCATCCTGAGTTACAGTATAGCATGCCAATACTTGTTACTGCGTCCCCACACTGGAACCTGATATCATGCATTTTGCTCCTCAGAATCACTCGCATTGCGTAACCCAATATATTTTACCAATTCCAAAGACTTTATTTCGGTCATTACAGACCATAAAAAGTAAAAAATACAGGGAGTGAAAAAGACAATTTTAAACATTTTTTCGAATTATAGCAATTAACTGTCTATACCACCAATGGAAAAGGAGTAATACAATAATACATTATTGTTGATTTAAAACAATAAAAACAGCTAAAAACTTTAATAAGAACTGTAAAAAAAAAGATAATGGTAAAATACGAATCAATGCTCAGTGGTGGAGATTACTGCCTTCAATGATGAACTTAAGAATCCCCTTCGACTCTGCCACATTGAATTTAAAAAACGGGACACTGCAAACACAATGGGTGGGTGTGTGCCAGGTCTTAAAATTCTGAATGCCTCTAAACATTGGTTACACCCTAGATTTCTACAAAGAGGTACGAGCCAATGCTGTCTAGCCTTAGTATAGCCTGGGCAAAAAAAGAAAAGATGGATAGCCGTCTCATCTAGACAGCGGGGTATCCAAGAGGAGGCACTTTCTGCCATTTGTCGGTGAAAGCATGCAAAGGCAATGTTCCTGTTCTAAACTGAATATACAGCTTCCTTGCTACATTGGGTTGAACGACATCTAAGAATGGCTCTATAAAATAGTCAGTTTTGAAATTCAAAAAATCAACCGTTAAGTTACCAAGATTGGAATTTGCCTGGATGTCAGCAAGGTTAGCTGATCGGTAGGCTCTTACCAATCCTCGACGAGAGATTTTCAGACACGCCACCTCGGGATTGCTCCACAAATCGGGGATACCAATCTTAAGTGAGGCGCTTTATATGTATAAAAACCATGGTAGGTTTGCTACCCCCGGGAGACCCATTATCCCCTTTAGCTCTAGCTGGTAATCTGCTAGCTCCGGGGTCACCCACAGTCTACGCCAGAAAGTTAATGCCTCAACTTGACCTCATCTGCGATAGGTCTAATGCCCAAATCTAGATGTAGTGGTATATGGGGTGAGCTCAATGGTAAGCCCAACAGCTGTCTCATGAATCTGTTCTCTATCCTTTTAAAAAAAAATATATATATTTTTCAAAACCTTTATTGAGAAGTGCAAAACAAACAAATTACAGTTTGCCTCCGGTCAGATCGGCATACACAGTAAGTTCCAGTTCAAGCATCATAGTTGAAAATGACATTTCCATCTGCAAAAAACAAGTTTTGTGCAATCTTACTTATGACATCACAACTACCCATACTGTCCCTCCCTCAAAAAGGGGGTATAGGCTCAGCTGTGGGAATAGTAGTCTGTGCAGCGGGCTGGGGAGGTGGAGCAATTAAAGGGAAGCAATTACTGACCAGCACCGGCGGCCGCTGCGGGTGGGGTGTGCGGCCGACTCAGCTTGGCTTGCAGGGGCCCGTGAGCGGAGGTAAGTCACTAGAGGTCCCCATATGTCAATAGGACAAGACCTCGTGGGTAGTAAGTCCCAAAACTCCGACAGCAAGTTCTGGCACCTCGAGGCGTCCTCCAACCAGTGACCGAGTGTAGGTGCTGGTCTACGATCTGTTCTCTATCCTTGACAAACCAGCTTGGGGAGCAGTGGCGGCTCCTCTGCAAAGGTGAGGAGAGTCACCCCACTGCTTATTGAGCAGTGGAAAATAAAAATAGAATGATACTAACTAGACGTTATTATCATTTTCCTGTGTGACTTTGGGCGGGGCCTGGTGGAGCTGGCTCACCGTAGAGGGAGCAGGAGTGGTTTGCACTCCCTCCCTGCAAGCGCATGATGCTTTGACCGGCCCTCTAGGGCCGGCCAAACAGTTGTACATAGTTGGCATGTTCTCCATTGGGCTGTGTAGCACAGCCCCATGGAGAACATGCCCAGCCTCCCCAGGCACTACCTGAGCAGCCAAACAGGCCACTCAGACCAATCTCAACGCTGCTCGTGCAGCTTCTTGATTTGCTGGCAGAGTCGAAAGCCTGGTTGCTTCGGGTGCAGGCTGCAAGCAGCAGCGGGGAAGAAGATAAGAAGACAGAGGAGAGGCGTGTGAAGGATGCGGCGGCAAAGCATCTGATAGAGCAAGCTTCGCATCGCGACTTGCTCGAGTCATGAACCTCGCCCGTGTGTAATCAATTAATAAAATTTGTACGTCTTACTAATCTTTTATTTTTATATTCGAACGAAGTAGAGGAAGCTTGCGTACGTGTATTTCTAATATAACTAATCCGTGTTCCTAAACATGGCCGCCGCTTGGTAAATGGCTTCTGCGCATGCGTCAGTCACACTCACGTGACCTGACGTAGTTATAAGTTTGGTGGGAAAGGGTGCGCATGCGTAATACACAGCTTTCGTGAATAACGTGGTGATGCTCTTGTGAGTGTGTATATGTTGCTAACATTTAAACTGCATAGTATATTTTTATAATGATAAGTTTAAAGTACCAAATCAATGATGTGTTTTTCATACCGTCACTTCTATGTTTTAATTTGTTTTCGCTTACTTTTCATGTATCCTCGACTCGGAGGGGTGCTGGGCTGGGGAGTCCATCTTGGAGGGTATTTCTGCGCAGAATCTAGAAGTTGCCATGGCATTGAACTCAGGCCAAAGAAGGTTGATGCCAGAGCCACCCTGGGAAAGAGCACCTTCACCCAGCAGAAGCATCATGATTATGTTCTATTGTATCGAAATGTATTCTTTTCATTGTATTCTGTGCAACTTTCTCATGGGAACCCCAATCTCGCTAGGCGGTACCCAGAGATGCAAAGTAGGCCTCCAAATAGTCTGTTCTGATTGGTGTGTTACCCAAACCCTACCTTAGGACCAATCCAAATTGAGGGATTCTGACACTTTGCAACATTGGGGGGTGGTACACCGTCCCAAAACAGTATATCTACCCTGGGTTCACCTAGGGAAATTGTCCGACTTGTCTGGTTTAGCTGACCTGTCACTGACCCAACGCACTCAATAGGTGACTTGATACAGAGGAGCTGCGGAGCTCTCTGTCCGAAATTTGACCATAGACTCTGAAGGTTTTACTGAACCTTAAGTGCTGGCGAAGCACTTTGCTGGGGAATTCGCTGACCCAATCGGGGTCCTGATCGATAGCTGCAGAGAGGGTGGAGCGCAGGCGTTGCTTCCGAACTGCGGGTGCCGGTCCTGTCCTGAGGGTCCTGTCCGGAGGGTCCTGTCCTGAGGGTCCTGTCCTGATCCTAATCTGGTCTTCCTGTCCTGTCCTGGGTGTCCATTCTGCACCTGCTGTTCATTGAGGGGTATCCTTCCTTGAGGGTTTCCTGTCCTTAACTGACCCGTGGCCAGGGTTTGGTTTTCACACCAGTCTAGGTAAATATTGCTCTGAATCTCCTGAAACTGCACCTTTCTATTTTTCTGTCTTTTGCTTCAATAAAGACATACCTTTGCACGTGAATTAATTTTCCATGCTTTCTCCCGCAACCATTGAATCATAAAGGTATTTGCATTTATTTCATAACGTGTTCCTATGTTACCCTACCTGTTAGAAATTATATTTTGCATTGCAGTTTGTCATTTCCTGATATGGTCTAGAACCTCCTTACTTAAACTGTCTAAAGAACTTTTGCCTTAAAGCATAGCGTGTCTCTCTCCATAGACTCTCCTATAGTTATATGAATGTCCCGAACTCCTGTCTCATATTTTTGAGATAATTCTAGAACACTAGTCCTAATCAAAGCCTATCCCATCTTTAGTGATTCATCTTAAACGTTCTAATTCCTGATCCTTCATTTTAAATGTGTCCTGGTTCCATTAGTTTATAAATGGTTGCATTGACTTATTTGCTATTCAGCTATGTACTTTCTGTTATTCTGATTATCGATTGCTTAATTACTGTGAATTTGATGATTTCTGAATTTTACTAAATTAGATAAAGACTTTAAAACTTCCAGTTGTCCGTGGTCATTTTACAAAGAGTATTGAATGTTATTTGTGGGGTTTGTATTTTGCTGCCTTTCCTTTTACAGCTAGCTCCCTGATCCATTGTGGTCATAGGTACCCGTGTCGGTGGATGGTAAGTCGGGTACTCTGAGGAATAACGAAAGGAACTCACAAATATCTGATAGCAGACCGTGAGGTCATCCGATCAATGTATATGGCGATTTGAAATATATGGGCCCGAAGCCGGAAGTGGCGAAATTATTGGTCGGGTGACCCGCGCGCTCTATCAGTAATTTCTGGTAGCAGAGTTATGGTTAGGGAATAGTTAAAGGTTAGGTAGGACTAGTTAGGCTAGCCAAGTCGGTAGCTGCTAAACATTATTGCTGCTATAAGAGCGGCCATTTCGGGGGACTTGATCACTCTCTTGAGAATGCGCTGCTTTTGAAATTTATGAATTGTTTGAAAATTGTTTTTCTTGTTCTTATATTGTTATATGTATTAATCCATGCGTATGTAAAACGTTTTGTTAAATGTTGTCGGAACTCCCCGGGGAAATTGAATGGCAAGTGGTGAATAGAATCCATTGCCTTGAGGTCGCAGGCTCAAGGAAAGTTAGGTGCAGGTTAGGTAGAACCAGAAGCACTAACTAGGGCTTTTCCTGAATACATGTGTGAATAAATGTTAGTAACGAGGTTCATTGGCAAAATTCCCATAGTGGGGTAACCTAATAAGGGTCACATCGGAAGAGTAGCAGGTTCATCGGAGCTTGGGTGAAAGCAAAGGGGTCCGCTGGGAAACCTTAGACTCGGATATATCCCGGAAAGAGTGGATGGGTCTAGGGAAGTAACAGGTTCACTGATGCTAGAGTGAAAGGTAGGCGGAAGAGATCTACCCGTAGTGTGTGAAAAGTAAATGGAAGTAGTTTACTTGCAGTAAAACAACTCTTTCCTGTCTAGACACTTGAGCACTGTGGCGAATGTGTATTCGTCGTAAAATAACCAAGCACTAGCACTTTAGAAAGAAAGAAAGTTTCCGTTACCTTGTGAAGGGAGGGAGTCAGTCGCGAAGCGTCTCTGACGTCACTCTGTGCCGCGCTGGGATTGGTAGAAACAGCGGGCGGGTAGCGGGGCTGGAATTGTGAAGGAGGGGTGAGCGCGAAGCGTGAGAACTGTCTCACGAAAAAGGCCGCGCACCCATTGGCCGAAATTATTTGAACTCGTGCACCCCATTGCTCGCACGGAATTGCAAGACGCATTCTGATTGGAAGTAATTTTGTAAACAAAGTTAAGCGTAGAAATCGTATGTGGCACTCGTATACTCCAGAGACTAGACCCGATCCAAGAAACCTAGGTTTTGAAAGGGATCAGTGGAAGGCTAATAGATACGGCATTATGTACGGAAATAAGCGAAAAATGTCCCTTGTAAATAAGGTAAAGAATTACTTCAAAAAGGACAAGCCGATCAAAACTAGAGAGGGCATTGTTATTCCACCACCAAATACTCCCGCCTCTTTCATGATGTTTGACAGAGGGTACAATACATGTGTGTGGTTAGAAAATTGGGCGAAATACACAAAAGATGACGGAATAATGGCCTTTCCGTTAGAAGGTACCTTTAATGGTAGGATCTTATTCAACTTAAGAACCCGAATGAATGAATTACATCCCAGACCGAGACTAACGCAGTATGAGGCATTAGAGGAATGGGAGATTGAGGCTTTCCAAAGAGAAAAGCCCCGAATGGACAAAGGGCTGACAAAGTATTACCCAAAACTGAAACAAGAAACCCGAGACAAAAAAATGAAACAATGGAGACAGAGCATGATTGTTGAGGGACTGTTTCCCATGATGCCAGCAGAAGATCCTCCTGGGGGGGGAAAAAGGACAGAGAAATCCAAGCACTGGGGGCCCCTCGGAGAATCAGATGACGAATTGTTAGATGACATATGCATGAGAAGTCCGCCTCCTTATAATGAGGGACACCGACCTTCGAGTGCAGGAGATATTCCCCAGAGACCCCTACAAAGGGAGGAGGTCAGGTCCGCAAGTGTAGGAGGGGATTATCTAATTCCTCCTTATACTGAGAATCTAGGACCCGTAGAAACCAGAAGTATTTACCCCAGGAGACCCGTGGGTGGGGAGACGGGATATTCACGTGAAGGAGATTTTTGCTCTCGTCCCCCTTACGGAGGTGAGGTGAGGTCCGTGGGTTCAGGAATGCCGTTATTACATCCCCAGAATGAGGAAGATCCGAGAATTCTGGGCACAGGAAGTCTGTTTCAGAAACCTAATTATGGCGGAGGACCGAGTGAGACACATCCCACTGCCCCGAGTTATGCTCCCATTCTAACCCCGCAGGTGTTACATGGAAACACTTTGGACAGGTTATTAGCAGAAAAAGAACGAGAAGCGCTAGGAAATCAGAGAGCTGAGATAATACAAAAAATGTCACAGCTAAATGCAAGTCCTGAAGCCTTAACGATCCCAGTAACTATCGGACCGGTGGTTCCGTTGTATGGGGACCGTCAAGGAAGTCCGAAACCTCCCGTAATTACTCCTGTCATTGCACCGGCCAGACCAGAACCATTAATTGTAGATGACCAGACCAGTGAGTGCGAGTCGGAGGTCTCGCTGCTAGATCTGCCCATTAGAAAGACTGGAAAAAGGATACCGAAAGGACAGAATACTTTTAATGCGAGGGAAATTCAGATGGAATCGACCTCAGGTACGAAGAGTGTCACATTGGTGACTCCTGAAGAAATCGAAAGATGGAGTCAAGAATTTGAGAAACAAGCGTCCCCAACGAAACCTTTAGATCTCTACAAGCTGAGAATAGAAATAGAGGAATTGATGGCAGGAAATGTAGGATTAGACAGATTAAATACCTACTCTGAAGACGAAATGCTGTTTATCTGCAAGAGTCTCACCCGAAGTACCAGAGTACTTCATGAAAAACTGACAGACACGGCTGCTAGCATGGGAATAGATATTTCAAGATCGAAACCGCTGCGAAAACCATACAGGGCAGATTTCTCAGACAAAGATTTGGAAAACTTGAATATGTCGGGGAAGAAAGCGCAGGTCAAAGAATTATTGACAGTATTGGAAAAATGGGGAGATGTGGAAAGGTGGAAAGCCAGATGGGCCAAGAAAAAGGATGAGGCCAGGTCTAGGCAGGCAACTCCCGAATTCTTGCTAAAAGAAGCTGAAAAACCAGAACAGTTATGCCCTATGCGCGAAGTACCAGGTGGAAAGTATGTGCACGTTCCATGGTCCAGACAGGATATTGTGTCCTTTACTAACGATTTCCCGAAATTGCGCGAGAAGCCAGTTGACTGGTACAGGCAGGTGGAAAGGTTTGTAAAGGTGCAAAAATGCCTGTGGAAAGACCTGGATGGGTTTTTCGACATTGTGGTCCCGGTAGATCTGTGGACCGAGTGTAAAATAGCCATAGCTTGGCCTAGTGAGGAATACCCGAGAGATGACAAAACAGGGGAACCATCGAAAGAAGTGATGAGAAAATATGAACAAGTAATTCAGCATCTGAAACTAAAGGTGCCAGCAAAGGAAACTGATTGGACCAAGATAGATAGAACCACGCAGGAAAGAGACGAGACAGTGCACTCCTTTTATGAAAGGCTGTTGCAGGTGTTCAAAACATACAGTGGTATAGATAACATCGAGATGAAGGATATGACACATTTTATTTACAGGTTTGTAAATGGTTTAAGACCCGAAATTTGTCAGTGGATAAAAGATAACAAAATCTGTTGGCATACTAAAAAGATGGATGAGGTCCTACGGTACGCAAAGTACTGTGAGGACGAGATGGCAGAAAAGAAAAAGGCTCTCAAGGAGAAGGTTATGTGGGCTCAAGTGAAGCTCGCAGAACAGCAGGAAAAACAATTGAATAAAATGGCCAAAACTACTCAGAACCAAGGTCCTGGGGGTGGGGGTGGAGGAAAGCCCCGGCCCAAAATGAGCAGGGAGGAGGCTAAGAAGAAATTTCCCTGCCACCAGTGCGGGGAAATTGGACACTGGCGAGACGAGTGTCCCTATTTGCCGGATGATAACTCCAAAACACCTGATTTAACTCCACAGACGCAGAATGAAAGACCAAGAAAGACCCAACAACAGGTAAAAACGATTCAGTTGCCCCGAGCACCAAAGCAAGTATTTAAGGGAAAATCCACGCAGGGTGATGACGTAGAAGTCTGGGGAAGCAATGAGAACAGAAATACAGCAACTTCTCAGTATTTACTAAATGATACCTTCCTTTGTGATGACCAGTACTGACGGGGCCTGAGAGGGGAGGACGAGGAGTGCGTACTTGGCGCCTCCTTGCCGGTAGACCAGTCCGGACCATACATTGAAGGAAAGGTTGACGGAAATTATGTCACTTTTCTGTTGGACACTGGCGCTACCCGTTCTACTGTGAGAACAGTGGACGTTCCAAACCTACCCCTCTCGGGAGAAGCCATCCAAGTAGTGGGTGTATCAAATCAATTGATTAGTACTCCTGTTACAGAGCCCATGGAGATCTCAATTGGAAACTTTAAAGAAATGCATAGATTTGTCGTTTGTGACACTAGTCCAGTGAACTTACTGGGACGTGATTTGCTGTGCAAAATGAACTGTACCATCTTTTGCACACCAAAGGGTGTTGAAATTCAGACCCCAGATGAGGATGGCATTTATAAATTAATGTTAATCAGACCTGACTCAGAAATTAAACGAATGACTATGCAGGATTTGCCCAAAGAACTCCAAGAAACAGTGAAGCCCGAGGTATGGGACTTTACCGGAAAAGATGTAGGATTAATGAAAAACGTAGACCCCATACAGATAGCCATCAAGGACAATGCAGTATACCCTAATACTAAACCCTACAGAATGAATGCAGAAGTGAGAGCAGGTGTTGCCCTGGAAATACAGAAATTGCTGGAAGGAAACATCATACAGGAAGTAATGAGTAGCCCATGCAACTCACCGATTATGGGCATCAAAAAGCCTAGTGGCAAGTACAGAGTAGTGCAGGACCTAAGAAAGGTAAACAAGATAGTGGTTCCCTGCTGCCCTATTGTCCCGAACCCAGCAGTGATTCTGTACCCGATTCCCTGGGATGCTGAGTGGTTCACTGTGATAGACCTATGTCATGCATTCTTTTCCATTCCCTTGCATCCAGACAGCAAATTTCTTTTCTCATTTGCTTTCAACAGTCACGTGTATGTCTGGAATAGGGTCCCCCAGGGGTACACAAAGAGCCCCTCTATCTTTAATCAGATCTTGAAAAAATGCTTGGAAACTTTGGTCTTACCTGGAAATTCTGTTTTGGTGCAATACATTGACGACCTCTTGGTGGCGTCCAAAAGTCATAAAGATTGTGTGATTGACACCATTGCCCTACTGAATCACCTGAGTGAGAAGGGACATAAAGTGGCCCCTGAAAAATTACAGTTCTGTGCAAAATCAGTAAAATATCTGGGGCACCAGATAGAGAAAGGCATCAGGAAAGTAACATCAGAAAGAGTGAGAATAATTCAAAAGATGCAGTTACCCCGTACTCAGAAAGAAATCAGAATGTTCCTTGGAGTGATAGGATACTGCAGGCAATGGATTGTGGGATTTGCAGTCCTAGCTAGGCCCTTGATAAAAATGACCAAAAGAGGGACACCAGATATTGTAGAATGGGATGATGAAAGCTTAACAGCCTTCACAAAATTGCGAGATTGTCTGTGTACAGCCCCTGCGTTGGGAATGCCAGACTATTCCAAGGAATTTGCCCTGTTCTGTGGCACTCGCGATAATTGCGCGTTGTCAGTCCTAACACAAGAGCATGGCACAACCAGAAGACCAGTGGCATATTTCTCTGCCACCCTGGATCCAGTGGCTGCTGGATTACCAGGATGTCTGAAAGCAGTAGCTGCTACTTGCACAAGTTTAGAGCCGAGTGAATCCATTGTCATGGGACATCCTGTAACTGTGTATGTTACACATGGAGTGGTAATTTTGCTAACGAGAACGAAAACTCAGTATCTCACCCCTAGTCGGCTGACTAAATACGAGAGGATTCTCGTGGGTGCTGCAAATGTAACAATTGTCCGGTGCAACATTCTGATCCCCGCCACTCTGCTTCCCAACTCAATGAATATGGAAGATGGGGAGGAAGATGAGCATAACTGCATTGATTCAACAGAATTTTGCACAAAACCACGCCCAGACATTAAAGAAACACCTTTGCCTAAACATGACATGGAATTGTTTGTGGATGGTTCATGCCTAAGACATGAGCAAGGAGGCCTGAGTGCTGCCTATGCGGTGGTCTCCTTAACCAAAATTGTAGAAGCAGGTTATTTATTTGAAGTAAAGTCTGCACAAGTAGCCGAATTGATCGCTATGATAAAAGCTTGCAAATTGGGGAAAAACGTACGCCTAAGAGTGTATACTGACAGTCAGTACTGTTTTGGAGTTGTGCATGACTTTGGCCAATTATGGCTACAGAGGGAGTTCCTGACTTCATCAGGTACCCCTATTCGAAATGGAAAAGTTGTTCAAGACCTTTTAGAGGCAATCCAATTACCAAAAGAATTGGCAGTGGTCAAGTGTGTTGCTCATAAGAAGGAATTTGACCCTGTATCATTGGGAAATGATTTCGCTGATCGAGTGGCACAATTATGCGCCAGGGATCGATTGATCATAAATCCAAAACGGGGGGGGCCCGGAAACAGCTGCCAACTTCGAGTGTTTGAAGAAGTGCCTACATGGGATGAAGTGAGAGAATGGCAGCAGGCGGCACCCTGGCAAGAGAGAGAGAAGTGGAAGGAAGAAGGGTGTAGACCAAGACGTGAGGATGGTGTCATCTTGGGCCCAAATGGTATGCCTGTGTTACCCAGACACTTGCTTGGCACAATGGCTAGACTGATACATGAGGGATCACACATTGGTAGGGACGCCATGATTCTGGTATTCGAACAGACTTGGTACAGTAAAAAGTTCCGGAAAGTAGCAGAGTCCCTCTGCCAGAGGTGCCTGTCATGTCAACAGATGAATCCAGGCAAGAGAACAATGGTGGAACTAGGGAAAATTGGGAGGTCAGGGGGTCCCTTTGTGAGAATACAGGTTGATTTCATCACCATGCCACGTTGTGAGGGGAAGCGTTATGTCCTTGTCATTGTCTGCCTATTTTCAAAGTGGGTGGAAGCTTACCCTACTCCCCAAAGTGACGCACTGACAGTAGCAAAGTGTTTACTGAAAGAACTGATACCTAGATTCGGGGTTCCAGTCACTATTGAATCAGATAGAGGCCGACATTTTCAGAATGATGTGATCGACCAACTCTGTAAGGCATTTGGGATCTCGCAAAAACTCCACTGTGCATATCATCCAGAGGCATCTGGAGTAGTGGAACAAATAAACGGGACTATCAAAACAAGACTAGCGAAATTGTGTGATGCATCTGGCATGACCTGGGTAAAGGCCCTGCCTCTGGTCCTGATGGGACTCCGAAGTATTCCAGACCGAAAGACAGGCCTGAGCCCCCATGAAATCCTGATGGGAAGAGTGATGAGACAAGCGTGGGTACCAGGAAGCAAACTGTTGAGTATTACTGATGATTTGGTGCTTGAATACTGCAAGAGATTAGGTGACCAAGTACGTTATATCTCTCGCCAGATCGGAGAAGACGCCGTCACCAATCCAACGACTCCTCTCCACAAACTGGTTCCAGGGGACTGGGTCAAAATAAAGAAGCATACTCGGTCGAGCTGCCTGGAACCAAGGTGGGGACAGAAGCGCCAAGTGATCCTGGTAACGACCACAGCAGTGAAGTGTGCAGGTGTTCCCCATTGGATCCACGCCAGCCACACCCAGAAGGTATTACCAGACGAGGAGCCTGGAGAAGGAGGCCGTCCAGTAGAGGGGCCTGCAGAAGCAAGACCAGAAGTAACTGACGACGTACAGCCCAGTACCAGTCAAGCTGAGGGGTCCGCAGACGTTGGTCCAGGAGTAGTTGATGACGAGCTACCAAGAGTCCAGGCTGCTGAGGGGTTCCCAGAAGTTGGTCCAGAAGTAGCTGATGACGAGCTGCCGAGCATATGGCCAGATGAGTGGATACCCTTGATTGACCTCACCGAAGACCCAATCAGAACAAGAGAGCGAATTTGGGAAGGTAGAGAGTGGAATAGAGAGGAAAAGCAAGGCACAGGCGAAGAACCTCAGGCTATTGAGATTCACGTCAAAACTGAGGAAGGAGAAGGTCAGACAGGGACTGAGCAAGTAATTGATACACCTCCACTGACTCCTGATGTCGAAAAGGGACAGACTAGACATAGTGTAATAGTTCGAGCAGAAGAAAATCAAGAGAACGAAGTGCTCGAACAGGATCAGATAGGATTAGAAGAACGTGTTCAGGAAACAGAAACAGAGACATTTGAAAAGCAAAAGCAAAACTCTCCTGAACAAGGCCAGTTTAGTAACCAGGCAGAAGAAATAGATACGAGCCCTGGAACTAGTCAGATAGGAAGGGAAGAAAAGGAAGCAGAATTGCCACAAGCAAATGAAAATAAAAGGGCAATAAAAGAAAACGAAGTCCCAGTGCCAACTAAAAGACTTAAGAAAAGAAAGCACATTGAGCCTGGATTCATAAAGAAATTGAGACTGAGGATAAAAACGGTAGAAGAAAAACGTGCAGAAGAAAGGAGAAGTTCTCGCATAGCAGAGCAACCAGAAGACACTTCCAAAAGAAGGAGCGATCGAATAAAAAGACAAAACAAAAAGTACAAGTCTCCTGAATGGACGCTCGTTTTGGAAGAATTTGAAGATCTTGATATAACTGACGAAAGCGACGGAGAACCAGTTGCTGAGTACACTGCCGAAGAAGAAGACGAGCCACCGTGAAATTGCACAAAGTAAGCTACTCGTGCAAAGACACAAAGAGGGGTCGAGAAACTTCTTCTGAGCCAAAATGTCTGATTCAAACGTGAATGGTAGACCTAGTCGCAGTTGTTGCAAAACATGCTGCAAGGTATGTGTATGTAGTGTCATTATAGTGATATTAGTTTGGATAGGACTAACAGTTTTCATTCCTTTTGCGGTGAGCAAAAATACTAATGTTGACCCTACTGAGATTGTAAATACTGACAATGAAGAGCTGACAACACAGAGTGTAGCAAGACATGAGAAAGCACTCAAACAAACAAAACGAGACCTAGAGGCATCAGATGAGGGAGGACTACATTATCATGGAGTTAAGAATAAGACACATTTAAATGTTTTCGCAAACTTGTTAATACACTATGTAGAGACTATGGAAATTGAGGATTGCTATGTCTGCATGAAGCTACCTACCTCTGTAGCTGAAGGCGTGACATACCATCACCTGCCCCTGACATATGGAATATCCTGTAGCATTTTAGCAAGCTTATTTTACAAAAGAGGACCGTTACAGTACTATTACTCTAACAATGACGTGATCTTTTCTGAACTTCCTATACGTGGGAACCTGAATCCTGTACATACCAAAAGTGACGTTACTCGCTATATGGGCGAATACTTTCTGACTATAGGTAATATAGACATAGGTGACGCACACAGAGATAACTTGACCTGCTCTTTGCGTGAGCAGGAAAATATGTTCCTGAACATGGCAGAGAAGAGGAGAATAAAAATACAAAGAAAGGCAGATGACGAAAAACAGAAAACGCCAAAATGGGCTGAGAACATGGAAGGCACCTCAAATGGTGGGGCGGGACCTGCTCTGTTGCTGAATTTTGAAAGGAAAGGAAAGCTATGTCTTCACCGCGAGAAGACTAACTATTATAATAACATTTTCATTGGTTCCAGTGAATGTGAACATAATTACAAGGTAATTGGAGGATGGGGTTTCAAAAATGGGTCAGAGCCTGTGTTTCCTGGAATCTATTATATATGTGGAGACAAGGCTTATTTCAAATTGCCGGATCACTGGTATGGAAGCTGCTATTTTGGCATTGTCTTCCCGAAAATATACCATGTGAATGAAGTTGCTGGAAGCAGTGAAAATACTAATGGCTTAGTGCGTAGTAAAAGAGAAAGCGTAGGTGAAATAATGGGTAGTATTTTCAGTGCACTGATACCTGGAGTGGGAGTGGTTCTGAACACTCACAGAATTTGCAAATTGTCCACCATAGTGGATGTGTTGTCTACGGACACAGCTCATGGATTTCTGCTGGTCAATACTGAAATGGTTGCGATCAGATCAATGGTTTTGCAGAACAGACTTGCTCTTGACACCTTATTAGCAAAAGAGGGCGGAGTCTGCCGGATGTTGAAGGCGCAACATTGTTGCACTTATATTCCGGACAAAAGTGTGCAGCTCAAAAGATATGTGAAAAACATTACTAATTTGGAAAAGGAACTCAAACCACTCAAGGTTGACAGTGCCTGGAAGAGACTGGTAGATGGTCTCTCAAATGTAGGTTATTGGCTTGCTAGCTTAGGTAAAAGCTTATTGTTTAAGGTACTGATGCCAATTGGAATTATAGGTCTTATCCTATTTTTCATATTTGTCTGTTGCAAATGCCGTAAGCACACCAGAAAGCATCAAGTGAATGCCAGAGGAGTGAAACGAAGTGTGGATGAGCTTGAATTAGAGGAAATGAATAATCAGATATACAAAAAGGTGAAAAATTCTCACCCTACCAAAAATGAGAAAGAGAAGCTGAATCGCTTGCTGGAAGAGATAGAGCTGTATAAAGTGTGAAGAAGTTGGCATCTGGTTCCATTATTTTTGTGATGATAGTAAATATCATCAAAGAGGGGATTGATAGAGCAAGCTTCGCATCGCGACTTGCTTGAGTCATGAACCTCGCCCGTGTGTAATCAATTAATAAAATTTGTACGTCTTACTAATCTTTTATTTTTATATTCGAACGAAGTAGAGGAAGCTTGCGTACGTGTATTTCTAATATAACTAATCCGTGTTCCTAAACATGGCCGCCGCTTGGTAAATGGCTTCTGCGCATGCATCAGTCACACTCACGTGACCTGACGTAGTTATAAGTTTGGTGGGAAAGGGTGCGCATGCGTAATACACAGCTTTCGTGAATAACGTGGTGATGCTCTTGTGAGTGTGTATATGTTGCTAACATTTAAACTGCATAGTATATTTTTATAATGATAAGTTTAAAGTACCAAATCAATGATGTGTTTTTCATACCGTCACTTCTATGTTTTAATTTGTTTTCGCTTACTTTTCATGTATCCTCGACTCGGAGGGGTGCTGGGCTGGGGAGTCCATCTTGGAGGGTATTTCTGCACAGAATCTAGAAGTTGCCATGGCATTGAACTCAGGCCAAAGAAGGTTGATGCCAGAGCCACCCTGGGAAAGAGCACCTTCACCCAGCAGAAGCATCATGATTATGTTCTATTGTATCGAAATGTATTCTTTTCATTGTATTCTGTGCAACTTTCTCATGGGAACCCCAATCTCGCTAGGCGGTACCCAGAGATGCAAAGTAGGCCTCCAAATAGTCTGTTCTGATTGGTGTGTTACCCAAACCCTACCTTAGGACCAATCCAAATTGAGGGATTCTGACACTTTGCAACATTGGGGGGTGGTACACCGTCCCAAAACAGTATATCTACCCTGGGTTCACCTAGGGAAATTGTCCGACTTGTCTGGTTTAGCTGACCTGTCACTGACCCAACGCACTCAATAGGTGACTTGATACAGAGGAGCTGCGGAGCTCTCTGTCCGAAATTTGACCATAGACTCTGAAGGTTTTACTGAACCTTAAGTGCTGGCGAAGCACTTTGCTGGGGAATTCGCTGACCCAATCGGGGTCCTGATCGATAGCTGCAGAGAGGGTGGAGCGCAGGCGTTGCTTTCGAACTGCGGGTGCCGGTCCTGTCCTGAGGGTCCTGTCCGGAGGGTCCTGTCCTGAGGGTCCTGTCCTGATCCTAATCTGGTCTTCCTGTCCTGTCCTGGGTGTCCATTCTGCACCTGCTGTTCATTGAGGAGTATCCTTCCTTGAGGGTTTCCTGTCCTTAACTGACCCGTGGCCAGGGTTTGGTTTTCACACCAGTCTAGGTAAATATTGCTCTGAATCTCCTGAAACTGCACCTTTCTATTTTTCTGTCTTTTGCTTCAATAAAGACATACCTTTGCACGTGAATTAATTTTCCATGCTTTCTCCCGCAACCATTGAATCATAAAGTTATTTGCATTTATTTCATAACGTGTTCCTATGTTACCCTACCTGTTAGAAATTATATTTTGCATTGCAGTTTGTCATTTCCTGATATGGTCTAGAACCTCCTTACTTAAACTGTCTAAAGAACTTTTGCCTTAAAGCATAGCGTGTCTCTCTCCATAGACTCTCCTATAGTTATATGAATGTCCCGAACTCCTGTCTCATATTTTTGAGATAATTCTAGAACACTAGTCCTAATCAAAGCCTATCCCATCTTTAGTGATTCATCTTAAACGTTCTAATTCCTGATCCTTCATTTTAAATGTGTCCTGGTTCCATTAGTTTATAAATGGTTGCATTGACTTATTTGCTATTCAGCTATGTACTTTCTGTTATTCTGATTATCGATTGCTTAATTACTGTGAATTTGATGATTTCTGAATTTTACTAAATTAGATAAAGACTTTAAAACTTCCAGTTGTCCGTGGTCATTTTACAAAGAGTATTGAATGTTATTTGTGGGGTTTGTATTTTGCTGCCTTTCCTTTTACAGCTAGCTCCCTGATCCATTGTGGTCATAGGTACCCGTGTCGGTGGATGGTAAGTCGGGTACTCTGAGGAATAACGAAAGGAACTCACAAATATCTGATAGCAGACCGTGAGGTCATCTGATCAATGTATATGGTGATTTGAAATATATGGGCCCGAAGCCGGAAGTGGCGAAATTATTGGTCGGGTGACCCGCGCGCTCTATCACATCTAAGGTTTTTTTTTTCATTCCTCCCACCGCCCCACCACCCCTGTTCAGAGGCAACTGCCACTGTTGGGGAGTCTCTGTGCACAGTGCACTTAGGCCTGATAGTGATTCTGCTGATTGCCTGGGGTCGAACACAGGTCCTGTTGTCATGGTTACATTGGCCACAGCTGGTCCTTAGTGCCTGACTAGGCTGGATCCTTTACTGAGATAATCAAAAGAGGGGGACTAAGAAGTATAGAGAATAGAACCACTCAACTTCCAGATATAAGCAGAACTAATCCAAGGGAGCAAGGTGCCACTATGACGCCTTTCCTATCCTGGTAATCCATAGAATTTTGAAAAAGGACTCTCACCCACTAGACTTTCTTTTTGTGGCATGCTTCATCGTTGAGTCCACACCTGGAACACCTAGTGTGTCCAGGTGGGCTACAGCCCCCAAAAGAGGGGGCAATTCTAAGGGGGGCTTCCTTAAGGGATCTGTTTTCAAATAACATTACCTCTAGTAACTGGAAAAAGTTTTTTTTAATTAAATCCCAACTGTTACTCGGGTAAGGTTATAAACCAGTGTGATGTCAATTAGGGAAACTTAGGAATCCCTGGACTCACCCAAACCATGGTGTACATTTTCAGCGTAAGAAAAAATTGTGTCCAGCGGCTTGCGGGTCACGGTCGAGTTGCACAGCCTTATGAACATAAGTAATTCCAAATTTCAACCATATTTATTCATTCTTTATCCTAGCCTAGAATAGGCCTGAATGGGGAATTCTGGAATAATTAAAATGCAGAAGGAAAATGAATTTCGTATCTTTGACGTGAAGGATTAACTTGGTAAAGAATGAATACATTTGGTTGAAATTTGGAATTACTAAGGTGAAGGTGTATTAATTTGAATACCAATGTTCACAAGGCTGTGCAACTCGACCGTGACCCGCAAGCCGAAAGCCCCAATTTTTTCTTGAACATGAGAAATTGCGACAGGAAAGGAGCAAAACACGAGTGCGGCACGCTAAATTTGGGAAAACAAATAGCACTAAGGAACTTAACGGTAAAATAATGGTGTGCTTCAGATCATTGCTTAGCGTACATTTTCAGCTACCATAGCCCTCACAGGGTCTTGTGTGGCATTTTTTTCAGGACCTTAAACTAACAGACCATGCACAGCCAGAAAAAAACACGACTGAGACAACTGGGTGGGCGGGAGGGGTGCCTTCAACCTGTTACGGGTCACTTCCCTTGTAGCTCGTGCAGTGTCTGCCTCCTAACAACTAACAGAAAGACTCGAGACTTTGGTTTATAAAAACCTTGGGTGCTGAGGAAAAATACCAACTGCAACACCTCACATGTACTATGATGATTTGCCCCTGTGATTTGAGGTACATTGGGATGACCTGTAGAAAAGTCAGAAAATGGTAATGGAACGTAGAAGTAACATACAGTGCAGGAAAGTAACATCAAAAATTAGCAACCACTTTATTTCACAAAATCACTCAGTAAATGGCCTTCAGTGGGTTGTTCATGAAACTTGAGAAAATCCAACTAAAAAGGCAGAAAGGATTTTTTTTTAGAAAGAACAACAATGGATTATTTACACAAAAGAGCTTGCCTTCACACCTGAGATCCATTGTCTTTTACCTCCAAATAAGTTTTTTTAGGATTGCGATATATTGCCATGCTCCTTTTTCCATGCGTTTATTAATAACATGCACTATGTTCTTTTGCCAACTTGGGGTGCGGCAAGAGTAAAACGCTCATACAAAATTCTTTACACCACTATAGCGCTGTGTATCGTTTCAAAAAAGCACCTGAATTAGGCCTTCCCCATACATAACGATGATGATTCTAATGTGGTATTAGCAAAAAGAACAAATGATGGACGGAATGCTGAACAAATAAAACACTCACCCCCAGTCACAGATCTGGATTTATTCCATCGTTTTTCTGCTCGCCACGCTAGTTTGGACCCAGCCATATGCAAATCAATCTTGACCCTGCTCCCCATGGGAACAGTACAGCCCAAACTGCCAGGCTAGGTCCTGAAACAAGCATCCTGGGACTAGTTTTGGAGTATCACCCCATATCAGCCAGGCTAGCTTGAATCGAGTGGCAAAGCGAGCATGATAAAGTAAATTTGGGTCCCTCTCAGGCACCCGCCTGGGTCGAGCGGGGGGGACAGATGCTCATTTGTTCTCCTTCTCAAAATAAGTGGGCTTCAACTAAGATCTATTTTACTTTCTCAGTGTCTGACTAGAGGGTCAGTTTCCTCCAATGTTACACTATGAGGCCTTTTAGAGCCCCTTATGAGGTATGTTTATGTCTCAACAGTGTTCTGTGTGTGTGTGGGAATCCACACAATGCACTCAAAAGCTCACTGATTAATTTAGCACTAACATATTAAAGGATTTATTAATGAAAGTGCTTTTACTACATCAGGATTGTACCACTATATATGGGCCCCCAGAGGTTATGACTTGTATTATGTCATTCTCTTACTGAGCATTTTGGTTTATGTCTGCCATATCACTATTGAATTGTTGAAACACTTGTCTATGGCACCACACAAAGGGGGTAGGTGAGATGTGTGTCAAGGATAATGTACCAGAAGACCATGATCTTGCTTTAAAATTGTGTTGTGCTTCTCTCCAAACTTAAACACTCGCCAACCTTTTTGGAGCTTCAGAGTACGTAAGTGTATGTAATGCATCAATGAATGCATGTTCTTGCACCTACTTAAAACAGTCCACATTGCAAATTAGCAAACACAGAGACTGATATTTAATAATTGAAAATAGTGTATTGTGCAAACAGTAAACATTGAGACTAAATAGGGATCTGTTAATTTAAGGTGCTGAAGAACGCCACAAGTTCCAGGTGAGGGCCAAGGTGGCTGAAACATGTAGCCCATGGTTTGGATGATGCCACAGTTTCCTAAGTTTGCCCCATTTGACAGCACACTCGTTTTTAATCTTACCCTAGTAACAGTGAGATTTAATTAAAAACACTTTTTTCGGTTACTAGAGGTCCTTTTATTTGAATGCAGTTCACTCAAGGAAACCACTCTTAGAAGTGCTCCCTCTGTCGAGAGGTTGAGCCCACCTGGTCACACTAGGTGTTGCGGGTGCGGACTCAAAGATGAAGCATGCCACAAGAGTAAACTAAAGTTTTGCTACTCCACTGATCAAAAGTTACTTTTTTCAATGAAGGGCTATTTTGAAAGGTTGGCTGGTCCCTTTCTGTTGCTTATTGTTGTATTTAGGCGTTAAATTAGTACTAGTGGGGTGAAACCTTTTCCCAGACAGGGTTAAACTGTATAAAAATGACAAAATAAGGAAGTAATACTATCACAAAATGTGCAGCATTACGCTGCATAATCTGCCTTTTCTGGCGGCATAGTTTATTCAACCCATAATTTGGTTTTACCCTGCAGCATAATTCCAGTGGCACTGGTGTTAGTTCATTTGGTTCAGTAGACCCTTCACAAGACTACAACTAACAGAATATACTGACCTGAAAAATTAAAGCCAAGGACTGGCAATGTGGTGTACCTTTGACATGCATAGGTTGACTAGATGGCTCCATGTCGCTGACACACCACTTGCCCATTCCTGAACTTAGCTTTTACATATCATTATCAGGTGTTGTAGGAAACTGACTCTTTATGTGATGTATCAAGAATCTGATATGCTGTGTAAAGAGTCCAGGGGTTCCCGTATGAGTGGACACAGGCTTGCTACGCAATCCCAATGTGCTCTATTAGGAGGTAGTGTGGTCGATCAGCCTTAGGCTTAACACAGAGGCGTGGAAGACATTTGCAAATGCACACAATAATTAATAATTGACAGACACGACTCACGAAGGAGACCCACACCAATTTTAAAAAATAACAAGTATTTTTATATATGTTTAGGCATCAGAGAAAAATCACGCAGGTAAGTCATTTTTTAAATATACATTATTTTCACTTTAAAAAGTGGACCCTGCAATTTTTTTGTTCTGCAATGTTATATGGAAGAAAGCAAATGTTTTACAAACAGGTAGAGTATAGCTACTTACTGGACCAATCTCCAGGAGTTAAGGTGAGTGGTGGGCAAAGGCGAAGGCAGCACCAGCAGTACACCACCAGCGGCACGGGGACAGCCGGGTACAGAGTGCAAAACAGCATCGGGAGCAGAATAGGTTTCTATGGAGATCGGTCACGACGAAAAGAGGCTGCTGGCTCTGGCTGGAAGGCCAGTCGGGTTGAACCAACCGGGGGGGAGAGGGAGGGAAGGGGGGGAAAGTCTTGCAATGCTCGGATACGTAGGAACACCTGGAGTCCCCTTCGCCACGGCCCAGGGTCAATGGTTGCAGAGGTGACTTTAGGCATCAGGTTTTCTTACCGGAAGCAGTTGAGGGCACCAGCATGCAGAGACTGCAGGTCCACGAGGGATGAAACTACAATGGACTCGCGCTCTGGAGGTCCGGGGGACCTTCTTGACACCTTAAGCCCACTTCAACTTGGGCCAGAGGCGATGGGTGCAGTGGTTGCTTCATGTGCCGGGTTTTGGCAGTTCAGGAGGCCTCAGAGTCGTTGCTTTGGAGTTCCTACAGTGTGCAGGAGAACAGGTCCGCTTTTCATGGGAAGTCTTGGATCTTTATCAAAGGCAGGCAGTCCTCCAAAGGTTCTGGAGTCTGCAGGATGAGTTAACTTTGGTGCAGTTGACCACGAGGGATGCAGTTGCAGACAGGCCAGCAGGGTTGATACCAGGTCGGCTGCTCTTTACTTTTGCAGGTCTCAAGTGTCCTCTCTCTTCTTATGTCATCAGGATCGCCTTCTCTGGTGCGAGGGACTCTCCTAAATACTGAATTTAGGCATGTTAGGAGAGTGTAGGGTAGTAGGCAATGGGCTACTGACCCTAGGGGTCACTACGCCCCCGGTATGACCACTTCCTGTGGGAAGTGGGCATAAACCAGTCCCAGAATTCCTAAGCATGCCATAACAAAGGTGGCTACTTCTGAGAAATTGTGTCTACCTCTCAGTAGCCCAACTTATGGGTGGTACTAGCCTGGAGGTGGCACGCCTACCTGACTAGCTAATTTTCTCACCTGCCCAGGTGCCAAGGGGGCCCTGGACAGAAGGGTCGGCTTCTTCTCCTGTGAGGGGGAGCCAGATTCTCATTTCAAAGGCAGCAGACCTTTGAGGCTTGCTCCCCAAGGAAGGCTAGTCAGCAGGTCATCCTGTGGGAGGGGGTCTTACACCCTGTTCCTGGATAGGCTTTTGTTCTGGGTCTCACGAGAGCAGAGGCTCTCACTCTAGGATGTCAAAACAGTGCCTAGAGTGGCAAGCTGGCAGAAACCTGTCAGCAAGCACTCCAGAGGCTGGTAGGTTTTCCGGGGGGGCACCTCTAAGGTCATAACTGTAATCAATGTAGGTTTATCAATACAAGCTATTTGGTAGGTGTTAGAACTGGGATTTCTGGTTGGCTAAGGCTTGCGCCAAAGCCAGGCAGAAACCACCACTCTAGTCAGGGCAAGGGAGTTACACACCAAAGATAACCCCTGCTCACCTCCTTGGTAGCATGGCATGAGCAGTCAGGCTTATCCCGGAGGCAATGTGTAAAGCATTTGCGCATGCACACAGCAACAACATCCCAGGCACACTACAAAAGGAACTCCACACAAGGTTATATAAAAATAACTTTTGTATTCTAAAAACACATCCGATAGTAATCACACAATATACATTGTGCTAACTGGCACGGGCAATATTCACAAGGGATTAGTTACACAGGACAGGGCCACGTGGGCCACTGTCAGAATCAGCACTTAGCAGAAATTGGTACAAGTAACATAGATCATAAACCTACAACCAGTAACTACTGGTAATCACTGTACTCCACCTCAACCTGTAACATAAACTACATCATGTACAGTACATCAGGCGCGAATTACATCCTGCGCCAACCTCACCAGCATGAACGCATTATGCCATCTCTCACTAGTTTAAATACATTAGACCCTACCTCCTAAGTATAACTCACAGTGAAGTACATTCTCACTAACACAAACCTCCATAGGTAAAACAACCTCATAATCATAAACCACAGTTTTAGAGGTATCAGGTACAGGGTGCATAAAACACACTAAATGTATTACATTTCCTAGCACCACCTTTAAAGCACATTAGGGCCTTGCGCCCTTTCCACACACCAGCCCCCTGGCCAACTGACCATCTCAAGAAGGGGCTCAAATGCCCTGTGTCCAGAATGTCAGGGTGCGCTGCCAGCGCAGCACCAGTCAGGGGTGCGCCATCTGTGCATACCTAAATGTTGCAGCTGCCCACTACTTGCTGGGCAGCTGAGAACAAGAACAAAAATGCTGCAGCTGGCACTAAGTGCTGGGCAGCTGTGGAGGCCAAAGTAGGGGCGAAAGGAGTGTGTCTCACTCCTGGGTTCACCAAGAACATGTCCCCTAGAAAGAAATGCCTAAACGGTGCAGCTGCCCACTACTTGCTGGGTTGCTGTAGAAGCAAAACTGCGGCATAGGCTCTCACTGGCCCTCAGGGACAACTGCGCCACAGGTTGGGAGCCCTCTGGCTCTGTAAATAAATAATGTGCACCTTGGAGCCCTCATCTATCCCTCTCAGGGACTCTTCTCCAGAACTGCACCTCACGGTGTAGCCATCTGGCTCTGGAATACACGTGCGCATCGTTGGAGCCACCTAGGCTCTGAAAAATAATGGGGAGCGTTGGAGCCATCTGGACTCTGAAATTACTTTTGTCCCATTGTTGGAGCCACTCGGGGCTCGGTAATTAAAGAATGCCCCCATAGCGCTGGAGTCACCTAGGCTCTGAAACAGATATGCCCCCAGAGTGAGTACTGGCAATAAAAATAAACATGCCCACGAGGGGCAGCTGCCCTCTGTAGCGGGGCAGTGGAAGAAAGACGGCTATGGGCCTTGGCACCTCTATGCCCCCACGGTGGAACCCTCTAGGAGCTGCAAGCAACGAAGCCCCCAAGCAGTGTGGGCCCCACGGGGGCTCCCATGAGGTAGATTTAACAACGTTGGAGTAGCCCACTGCTAGACAGGGCCGCTCTGACTCTGTCTCTCCCCTCGTGAACCACACTCACCGGGCTCTCGACGCTGCCGGTCTTCTCACTTCTGGATGCAATGTTTTCACCCGGTCCCCCATCTCGGGACCGGGGCTTCAAGGGAGGAGCTCCTGAGGCTTCAAGCTGAAGCCTCCTCACTCCTCTTCGTGTGCGATGGGGGAAGGCACCGGCAATGTGCCTCGGGCCCCCTCCGCCGCCGTCAGCATACCTGCGGGGCTCTCCCAGCTCACGGGAGCCCCGCATCACCACCGCTTGAAATCCCGGGCAGCTTCCTCTCTCGCGGGGCTTCCTTTCCATCAGGGAAGCCCCTCCCATGTCCCAACCAGGGCTTGCCTGACTTCCGGGTCGCGCTGAGGGCGGCCAGGGGAAAATCCTTTGTTGGTTCGGGCCGCAGCGGTGAAACTCTCGGCGGGCACAAAGAGGGGTAGGCTCCCTCCAATTTAAATTGTGCAGCGGGGTGGCACCTGGAATATAAAAATATAAATGCGGGCATAATGCAGGGTAGGCTTCTGCCAATAAACATATTGCAAAAAGCAGGGTGGGCACCCGCGCTGGGAACAAAAAGGGGCAGGAGCGCTTCCCTCTGGTAAAACGACAGCGCTCTGTCCAAAATGAAAATAAAGTGCTCCCGAGGCGCTGGGAGGCACAACAACCCCAAAGGCCCCAGAAATGGCCACTTACACAAACAGGGCCCCAGCAACAAGGTCCTCCTAGGTAAAGAGGCCAGGAGGGTCCCAAAGAAGTCCTCCAGGGCGTCCAGGGGATGGGAAGGGCCTAGGGAGGCAAGCCTTCCCCTGGGCCCCAGCAGCAGCACGCCCCTGGTAGTTTCAAGTTAGAAAACAAGAACATTTTCATGGGGTCACAGCCCCACTTTTATACACAAAATCCCTTTGTTTCCAAAGGTGCAGGCAAGGGGCGAACCAGATGCAACTGGTTCTTGAGCACTTTGTTTTGCTCAGCCCCTCTGCCTATTCACAGGGTGGGTCAGGGACATCAGACACACCACAGGGGTTGGAGCCAGCATTGTGGAGGGAAGGCCCAGCCCTATTCAGGTCCCAGGTGCCCTCCTCCCTTCCAACAACATGCAGATCTCTCCATTCACCACCGGGGCAGACCCATCCTGACTCCTGGAGCCAGGCACACCAGCCGCTCCAGCCAATCACAAGCCAGACAGTCAATTCACATTTACTGCACAGACATGCCAACTTCTAGAAGTGACACTTCCACACTAGACACAATATATTCGCGCACATCATCGCACAGCATTTAATCACACAAGTTTGCACATACCAAACTCGACCCTGACCTCCCCACACATCAGGAACTACCATGGACACACATATTCCCCATGCATTCCTATGGGAGGTCAGGCCACTCTCACCACACATACACAGAGAGCGCACGCACTTTACACTGGACCACAGTGAAAAAGTACGCAGAGTCCTAAAATCTCCAACACCAGGTTACAGAAACAGGCTAGGAAAAATGCAAAAAGTTTCAGGGTGAACCTGCCAAAAGGGCCAAGTCCAACAGTAGGATACATCCCTATTTTCAGTTAAGCCATCATGTAGCTCGGGAACTCGTTTTCACCAGTGTGCAGCACATGTTTTAAAATGGGTTCCCTGTTTACTTGCCCTGGCAGTAATAGGACTGACCAGCACATGGGCATATCTGCTCATGCAGGTATGTCCTCACATGTAATATTCAGCATCCTGCCTTACAGCGGGCAGGTCTGCTATAGGGATGACTTACAAATATTACATGCAGTATTAGAGGACATGGCACATGGATGTGTGACATGTGTTTTCACTTTCGTCTGCACCAAGCAGTGGTGGCTCTTTCGCTGAGGCGGAGGAGCGTCGCCCCACTGCAGCAAAGCAGTGAAAGAAGGAACAAATACAATGATAATAACTTGAGGTTATTATCATTGTATTTGTTCCTGCTGCGCAGCTTTGTGGGGCGGGAGAGGCAGCTCTGCTCTCAGAGCAGGGGAGGAGTTGTTTGCCCACCCAAGTGCGCAATGACTGTTTGGCCGGTCCTCTGGGGCCTTCCAAAACAGACATGCGTACTTCGCATGTTTTTCATGCAGGATGCATTACAGCCTGTGTGGGTACCATACCCAGGCCCCCATTCCCAGGCTGAGCGTCAATCAACTGCAACCAATCACAATGCTGCATTACAGTGTTTTGATTGGCTTAGGGGAGGAAGCCTGGCTGCTTTTTGTTTCAGCCCCGGAAATGAGAGACTGAGACAATGTGCAAGAGAGTGGCAAGAAGGAATGTTTTTGTACTTTTTTTTTTACATCGCCCTCCCCTCCCCTGTACCCCTCTTCCCCCACCCACTGTCCGCCGCCTGCCTTGCCACTCCCGATCCCTGCCGGCTGCTACTGCCACCAAGACATGCAGCCTGCAATGGCAGTCTTGCATGTGCTTGGTGAGGGGGTTTGGTTCCTTAGGGTGGCACAATTTGTGCTTCTGCACTTAGGTACCCTCTTTAGTACCGCAGGTCATAAGTACCAGGGGTACCATTTACAAGGGACTTGCAGAGAGTGCTAAAGGTTTTGCCAATTGCAGAAAGCAATTGAACATTTTTATGGGAAAGAAAACACTGGTACAGGGGACCTGGTTAGCAGGAACCCAGTTCACTTCAGTCAAAGTTGCATCTAATACGAGGCAAAGGGGGGGAGTACTGCAGCAAGAACCCATCTCCCTACAGGTGTGTTGGCTTAATTACCACAATTAAAATGAACCAAGACTAGAACTGATATATAAAAGCAAAGCTCAGGAATGGAAAGATGGCCTCCCTGTTACATGCAGCCATGATGTTGACACCCTACACGTGGGGTCATCTGGTAAACCCAATGCTGTGTCATTTGTTAAGTCAGAGTAATTCGTGCACTGCCATTTGAATGACTTCACTGTATTTTTGTTACACCAGAAAGCACAGAGAAGGCATAACTTCATGAACTGCTGACCCCTAACTTCTTGGACCACAGAGTGCAAGGCACTGAACTTTAAGCCACTCACTGGGAGCATAGGTGCCAATTAGCTTCATGACAGTTCTGTTTTTTCAGTCAATGGTACAAAGGACGCTAGAACTTGTAGCATGGTCTTGGACTGCCGGCCACCTCCCCCCTTGAACACTGACCGAATTACACAATTCAAACAGTCAACACATGGGGGGTCTTTGGAAGTCAAGGGGGGGGTACGGGGCCCCCCCCCCTGGCCGTATTTATTAAAATATAAAAACAAATCAAAAATTTTAATCAAATAAACATTTCTGACAATTATTAAAATGCACACTTTTCAGAATATTCGATTGACATCCGTTTCGACATGGTATGATGGGCTAACCTTAACAAATAGCTAATACAGCGTGTCTCCTAACGTAATCTAATCATCCTGAAAATTAAACTGCATTCTAATATTTCCAATACTTTTTAATAACTTTTTAATAACTTTAATAAAGGCCTACGGCAAGGTCGCCAACCGGTGTCAGATCCTTTTACAGCTGCGCTCTCGCGTTGAAGATGCGCATGCGCAACCCAGGGCACGTTACACCCACGTGCGCTCCCCGAACTCCATTTAACCATAACAGGAGGGCCCAGACACTCGCGCACCTTAATGACGTCATAGTGTTGTGAGGGGTGGCTACCAGCCTGAGGAAAGCGTAGACTCCCTCCCCCGCACCCTTTAAATTAATGGAGACCATCTCCTGCCCCTGAAGTTCTGAGAGAGACCAAATGGCCCCTCCCGCGGGCGGCCCCTTTCGTGAATGGGTCCGCCCCCCCCGTAAGGACCTTAAAATGCTGCTCACCGATTAATGACCTTACCGCCAGACACACATAATAAATACGACAATGCTATTCTAAAAGGAAAAAAGGCCTAAGGATAAAATTGTTAACACACAGCAAAGCATAACATCTACATATATAATTACTCCTGTAAGCGGAAAAAATGGCCTAAGGAAAGAATTGGTTAAAATCACGGCACTGCACCAACGTTTAAATTCTGTACTACCTTCCCGTAAACAGGAGATTACAGGCCCACTGGATCCAGTCCCCCTTACATCTATGTTTCGGCCCATTGACAAAACCTGATACTCACCATTTGCCAAGCCCCAAGGTCTGTTAATAAGGGATGGAGGGTGGGGAAAATTAAACGGCCCCACGGTGGGGCGAGGAGCGAGCCTGGGGAGCGCGGGCACAAAGAGGCCGCTTCCCGCGCTCCCCAGGCTCTTAACCCCTTCGCTGCCACGACCACGCCCCCTCGCCCCGGAAGCACATCAGTACTTCCGGGGCGAGGGGGCGGGGAACGCGGCCCCGAAGGGGACGGGTTGTGGGAGGGACCGGGCCCCGCCATGCTTGCGTGGGGGCCTATTGGCCCCCCCTTGTATCATGGTCTTGGACTGCCGGCCACCTCCCCCCTTGAACACTGACCGAATTACACAATTCAAACAGTCAACACATGGGGGGTCTTTGGAAGTCAAGGGGGGGGTACGGGGCCCCCCCCCCTGGCCGTATTTATTAAAATATAAAAACAAATCAAAAATTTTAATCAAATAAACATTTCTGACAATTATTAAAATGCACACTTTTCAGAATATTCGATTGACATCCGTTTCGACATGGTATGATGGGCTAACCTTAACAAATAGCTAATACAGCGTGTCTCCTAACGTAATCTAATCATCCTGAAAATTAAACTGCATTCTAATATTTCCAATACTTTTTAATAACTTTTTAATAACTTTAATAAAGGCCTACGGCAAGGTCGCCAACCGGTGTCAGATCCTTTTACAGCTGCGCTCTCGCGTTGAAGATGCGCATGCGCAACCCAGGGCACGTTACACCCACGTGCGCTCCCCGAACTCCATTTAACCATAACAGGAGGGCCCAGACACTCGCGCACCTTAATGACGTCATAGTGTTGTGAGGGGTGGCTACCAGCCTGAGGAAAGCGTAGACTCCCTCCCCCGCACCCTTTAAATTAATGGAGACCATCTCCTGCCCCTGAAGTTCTGAGAGAGACCAAATGGCCCCTCCCGCGGGCGGCCCCTTTCGTGAATGGGTCCGCCCCCCCCGTAAGGACCTTAAAATGCTGCTCACCGATTAATGACCTTACCGCCACAGGCCAGGTAGTTAACCGACTACCTGGCCCCCCCCCAGACCTCCCCCCTTCCTAGAAAGGTCATACTCTTCCTGCAAAAACTTCCACCCATGCCAAGATGTTTCTTATAAAAAGGGCATTCCCTTCCTCTGTTAAATGTACCCCATCCCGTAGGTAGAAGTGTTCCCCCCAAATGCAACCGTGAGGGATGGTCTGTAAGACCGGAGTCCTAAATAACCTGTCCAGCTTGTTGTTGACCCTCTTTAACGAGCTGTTCAACGCGCTGACTGAGTTTCCCCCCCTCCATTGTATCCTCGGTATCAGTTGTGACCATACTACAACACTACCTGGTAACCGCTTTGCTAGCCAACCTGCTGCAGATACAATTTCTTCCAGGAGGACCCTTCTGCCCAGACCTGCCAGATCGTTCCCCCCTAAGTGAAGTATTACCGCCGAGGGTGGTGTAGTATGTCGCGCTATTAAATCTGACATATAGTCCCTGAACTGATTGAGGCGGAGCCCCCCCCTGCCATGGAAGGAGACCCTGCACCCCCTACTTTCCACCCTTTGTTTGTCTGAACCTGCAAGAAAAGTTTTGTTAGCACGTTTGACATATGAATGCCCCACTACCCAAATGACTACGGTCTTCTGTCTGTCCTCCTGGTTCTTCCATGCTGTAGTAAAGTTGCCTTGATGCTCCATGGGTAGTTTCCGTCCTGCGTCACAGGCCCGTGAAACTGTAAATAACCAGAAAAACAGCAGGTATTAGCAATACTCCACATGGCGGCAGCTCTCACAACATGTGCAACCGCACGTAGCGTTTATAAGCGCTTGAGGACCATCTCCCAATTCTTTGCACACTCTTTGTGGTCAAACCCCTCGCTGTTGCTTCTGTGGCTGCCCCTATCCGGAAGGAGTGTGTCCCAAATTCTTTGTGATTATAACCAGCTTTTGCCATGCTCATGGCTAACACCCTCCGGAACTGAAACCTGGTAAGAGGAGTCCCATCCCCATGCATTAGCAGTGACCCCACACACTCCTGCGCCCGCTGTCTTAATAGTTCCTCCACATGTGTCACTGGGCAGCAGGGATTGTTCCTTGCCCGATGTAACGCCAAACTTTGGCCCCTAGCGTCCTGATCAGTTTTAGATTTCCTGATGCTGATCCACATAGTGTCGCCCCTTATGCTGACATCCTGCAGCTGAAGGCCGCCTATCTTATCACCTTTGTTGGCCGCCACGAGTTCCCCTACCCTGAATGCCCCATAGAAGGCTAAAGAGAAAGCCGCTTTAAATAGGCCCACCTCAGACGTAGAGTTACATGTGTCCGGCAGCGCGAGGAGAACAGCTGACAGACGTTCAAAACCTATGGGTTTCCTGGAATCTATGGAGGGGGGCTGCATGCGCCGCCATCCTTTTAATGCCCTGTGGGCCTGGAAGCTGTGTGTAGGGTCCCTGCCCCCCCGTGCCCGTGCGAAAAAGGAGATAGCGGCCTTGTGCCTGTTGGCTGTCGCCACCGTGCGCCCTTCCTTGTGTAGGCTGCCTAAATACTCATTGAAGCTAGCCTCCATAGTCCAACTACTCTCCCAGCCCTGTCCCAGAAAGTGACAGTAAGACCTGAACGCCCCTTCGTATGCCGTCCTGGTCTTGGGTGCTAGGCTGGCTGCCACGAGGTCATGTAGTTGGGGGCACCAATTTGCCAAAGAATCGCCGGGAATTGGGCTGGCGCTGTCTCTGCCTCCGGCAAGTGATCCCTGAACACCTGCATCTTAAAGCGAGAAAGGGCATCAGCTGCATTGTTTAACACCCCTGGGACATGTTTTGCCCTGAAAAGTACATTCCTTGTCATGCAACACAGTACAATCTCTTTTATCAAGCGTAAAATGAGTGGACACCTTGCAGCTTGTTGGTTGATGCATTCAACCACTGACATATTATCTGACCAGATTATTACCGATCTGTTGGCCAGCTCCTCTGGCCAGACTTTCAATGCCACCCAGATTGGGAAGAGCTCGAGGAAACCAATGTTCACCGTCAGCCCGTTCTCCTCCCACCAAGCGGGCCACTTCTGCGCCACCCATTTCTTGCCCAGGATGGCCCCAAACCCAACACTGCCCGCCGCATCTGTCCATAAACCCATGTCCTCTGAAGACACCGTGGGTGCACCCCACAGCACTCTTCCATTGAAATCCGCCAGGAATGCCATCCATATCCGCATGTCCTGGCGCACCTCAGCAGACAGCCGTGTCCGGTGATGTTTTTCACGAAGACCCCTCATGGCCTGTGCAATCGAGCGTGAAAATGGGCGAGCCATAGGAATTACTCTCAACGCAAAATTCAACTGTCCCACTGTCTGCTGCAACAGCCCTAAATTCACCTTCCTCGCTTGTAAGCACAGTCCTAGAGTCTGTTTGAATTTTTGGATCTTTTCTGCTGGTAATCTAAAACACCCCTCAACCGAATCCAGTTCAATGCCTAAAAATTCCAGGCATGTCACTGGTCCCACTGTCTTCCCCTGTGCCAACGGGACCCCGAAAGAGCGCATGAGCACGCAAAATTCCTGCAATGCTGACGCACACTCCCGTGAACCCGCCGGGCCCAGAAAAAGAAAGTCATCCAAGTAGTGCATCACCCACTGGTGACCCGTCTGATGTCTTAATGCCCATTCCAAAAAGGAGCTAAACTGTTCAAAGTAAGCACATGAAATTGAGCAACCCATGGGCATACACTTATCCATGTAGTACTTTCCCTTAAAGGAGAAACCCAGCAGGTGCTGGTCCTGTGGGTGAACCGGGAGTAGTCTAAAGGCTGACTCAATGTCTGACTTAGCCATCAGTGTACCTGCGCCCAAACTCCTCAGCATGCCCGCTGCCTGATCGAAAGACGCATACTTCACTGAGCAAATTGTATCATCAATAGCATCGTTTAATGATGCCCCCCTTGGTGCGGATAAGTTGTGGATGAGCCTAAATTCCCCTAGTTCCTTCTTAGGCACCACCCCCAGAGGAGAGCACACAAAATTCTGCGTGGGAATGACGTGAAATGGTCCTGCTACCCTCCCCAAACGCACTTCTTTAGCTATTTTTGTTGACACCACTGTTGGATTGGCAAGGACTGATAGCTGATTCCTACACTGTGGTCTCCCGACATACCCCCCAGCAGGAATTCGGAAACCATGTGTGAAACCTTCTTGCAATAATCTAGCAGACGTGTGATTCGGGTACCTGTTCAACCAGGGGATCAATGCTGACAGCTGGATGGGTGAATGTGCTATTAGCGGGTAGATCTTACTATTCAGGTTTCCTCCTACCCCTGCTTCCCGCACCACTATTTTTATTTCGGCACGTTGTTTCGGGGTGGGAAGTGTGGCCACATATGCTACATGCGTGCCTGAACTTACAGGTACCTGGTGCCCTGTTGCACGTCCGCCTATTGAAGTCCCAACATACCCCCTTCGCCCCTCCAGTCGCTCTCTGTTTTTGGGCCGTCTCCCCTCCCGGTGCTGATCGAAAGGGCTGTTGAAACGCCTGCTGCGGCCTGGGGAAATAACCTCTACCCGCATTTGTGCTTGTGCTTGCCCCCTGACCCTTCTCGAATTGATTGTGCCATGAGATAGAGTCTACCTTGTCCCATGATAAAGTTTTATCAAATTCTTTGGACTTTCTGAAAGCGACATCATATTCCTTCCATACATCCCCTGCATGATTCTCATGAAACATTGTTATCCTACTTTGATAGCAGTTCATGGCTGGTTGCATACCCTTAAAACGTTCGCCCATTACTGCGCCGAACACTGCAAAAGCCCTCAGCCAGTTGATGAGGTTTTCTTCTACTCTAAACTTGTACAACTTCGCTCTCCATTCACTGGGCAAAAACATTTCCTTCTGTGATTTTGCATATTCCCATTCCCTGTTATCTATCAGCAATGAAAACATGTTCACATACTTGTCAGCCCATATCATTTCCTTGACACTCTGTGACACATGCTGTGCTAAGCACTCACCCCTAGAGGGCAATGTCCCTTCGCCCAGCAAAGGAAGGGCAATCTCCTTACCATTCCCATTGTCGTTGGGTAACGCTGCCTCCGCGGTCTTGGCACCGCCTCCATCATTCGCTGGACCTGTTTGGGGAGAAACCGGTGCAGGCGGCGTTGCGCCCCTACCACTAGCCAACAATATCTGAGTCACCAATGTTTGTTGCTCCGTTGTCAGGGCAGTATTGACCGGCAACGCACCCCCCCCTAACCAAGGGAGAATAGCCGCCACCTGAGCTGCCAGGTCTATTGGCACTGGCCCTGGCGCGGGAATGGGAGCAGGGCCCGCCCCTAGGGGCACCGGAGCCTGTGGTGGCGCGACGGGTGGCACTGGTGCCGCCGCCGGTATTACTGGCACATTTGGTACTGCCACTGGCAACTGGGGCACCGGGGCTGGGACGGGCACCAGGACCTGAGGTGGCGGGAGTGGGGCAGCCGGGGGTACCTGTGGCGGCAGAATTGGTACAGCAGGAGGTATGATGGGATTAATATTCTGTGGCTGCCCCCCCACCCTCTTATTTCTTGCCCGCCTGGGTGGTGTTACAAAGACGCCCCTTGGCTTGGGCGGTACTATCGTCCGCTTGGGTCTACTAGATGGACCGGCCTGGGCATCTACTTTGGCCCCCAGGGCCGCTAAAGCCTTATCCATTTTATCAACCTTCCCTAGTCTTTTATCCATTGCAGACATTCTGCGCATCATTTTTTGTAATATTACACCCACATTTGGATTGACACGCCCCCTTTTTTGAGACATATTTATGAGCACACCGTGCTCCGTACCTGACCCAGTTGAAGGTGCACGAGCTGGATCACACAGACCTGGGTCCCAGGCTTGTCCCCCTGAAATCAGAAAGTACGTTATTTCCTATTCCAACAAGCAACTACAGGCAATCAGATAACCCTTCTCGGCGGTACAAGTCAAGGTACACCTTTTAGACACTTTACCCACCCCCTTTCTTTACCTCTAGCTGCTAGAAAGGCGAAACACGAAAATACCAAATACACAAGAAGTGGCCCCGTTCTGTAAGCATTCAATTCCAGAATTATTTGGTATTCGATCACAATGTAAACTGGCAGGACACCTTTAGCGTGCCAATTCAATTAACATACTAAGCAGTAAAAGGAGGCACAAAATCACATTTGTTAGATTTCAGCATGCCACTTCAGATAAATTAAAAGCAGTATTCAGTGGCAATAAACTTTGTAGGGCACCTCTTGCGTGCCAAATCGGTTATATTAATTACAAAGCAGTAATAATTCCCCTCGTAACCCAACAGCGTACCCTTTTCCTGCAACCTTAGTTAAATTGCAAAACAGCAATATAAAGCAAGAAAACCTCAACCTAAAACGTGCAGGGCCCCTTTAGCGTAGAAGTCCCATAAGACAATCCCCCTTTAGCACTTCGTTGCGCTCTTTATTTTCGGAACTATTTGCCAGTTCTTAACCCTTATCCCCGGGCTGTGTGTTTTCAATATAGGATAACCGGGCACTCTGGAGGATCAAAAACGCGCGAAGCTGACACTCTGCCCACTGTGCTACCAGTGCGCCTAACCCTGCGCGACTTTGACTGGCCCAAAACCGGTCAGCTTATCCTTACCGAGGACCTGCCGGTAAACCGCCGTATTCCTGCTGCACGCAGCGGATCCTGAGCTGTTTCAGCGCCCTTCGCCCGCCCCGCACAATACCTCGTGTCCCGCTGGCTCTCGCACTCCGATGCGCGACTCGACGCTCCACCGCTACCTCTGCCCTTCCGGTGTCCTCCGCGAGGAAATCTGTTCACCGCCGCTCCCACGAACCACCGGACCACGCAAAGGCTCCCGCTCAGCTTGCTCGTAGATTCTCCCGCTCTGCTCCGCTCCTACCACGCGTCGGCCTGAAATCCAGGAAAACCCCCGCAGTCCTCCGCCGCCACGAAGCACCCTGAAATAAAAAAGATAGAAAATTAAACGGCCCCACGGTGGGGCGAGGAGCGAGCCTGGGGAGCGCGGGCACAAAGAGGCCGCTTCCCGCGCTCCCCAGGCTCTTAACCCCTTCGCTGCCACGACCACGCCCCCTCGCCCCGGAAGCACATCAGTACTTCCGGGGCGAGGGGGCGGGGAACGCGGCCCCGAAGGGGACGGGTTGTGGGAGGGACCGGGCCCCGCCATGCTTGCGTGGGGGCCTATTGGCCCCCCCTTGTATTTTCCCCTCTGCATTACAAGTGTTGGCAAGAAAGCATCGGTATACCTTGTTCTGTCTGCTCAAAACCCAGGAACTCATAGCAAAGGGTCAGGATCATGGCCCGGCGCGTGATGGCGGTGACGCGGCGGGCGTGGTTCAGCGGTGACATCATTGTTTATACATTTGCACGTGTGGGGTAGGCTGCGTCACCTTTCCATCAGACCTGCCGGGTGAGTCCTGTGAATGCTGTGCGTCCTGTGACGTCAAACAGGGCGTGCCCGCCTGCATTGGGACACCCACAGTCCATGGGGACGTGCTTCCTTGTTTTGGAAGTTTGGGGTGAGGAGAGGAGCACGCAGGAGTGTTGGCCGCTGTCCCCTGCAGTCCAGCCAGCCCGATAGTTATCGTTTTCGACGAGGGGTCAGTCGGCGAGCTGGTCATTACTGGTTGCCGGGAGCCGCGTCAGGTAGGCGCTGGTTATTGCAACATCCATGTTATGTACACATGAGGGCAGGGCTCTGCTAGTTTTAGGCATCCCTCCCTCCGCATATCCATGTTTATGTTTTTGTCCTAGTGAAACTTTGAAAACTTTCAGGGTCGTCCTCCTTTCCTAGGTTTTCTTTCTTATATACCCCTCTCACATTCCCCAACGGTCGCTCTTTCCTCGCTCCCAAGTATCTTTTTACCTGCCCGCTTTCAGTCTTCCCCGCCCCGTTCTTCTCCATTCTGGATATTTCCTAAGTTTATATAACCTCTCTCTGCCTTGCCTGACAACTTCTCCCCGCCCTCCGTTATGTCCCACCGTCTCCTCTTCCCATCCACACTGTCTAATTCTGTCTTTATCCATCTGAAAATAAACTGCGCTCCGAGATTCCCAAAAGCGCGAAGAGGCCAAGGAGTTGGTGAACTATGTGAAATATGTAAAAAACGAAATCTCTCCGCCTTCTATTTCTCTATCTATAATCTTCTCCAATTTCTTTCATTTCCCTCCTTTCTCCCTCCGACCTTTTTTTCCCTTCATGTCCACTTCTCTTGCCCTTTCCTCTTTCTCAGTCTCCTGCTCGTTTTACATGTTTCACAGTGTCACTGAGAACAGATGCTCCTTTCATCCGTTTATTGCTCAGTGGGTCACTGCCTGCCACCTATGTTTGCTCAATGGAAATACTCCTGGACGTGACCTTCTCAAACATTTGTAACGTGTTTTCGGTCCTCGTGGTTCAGCTGAGGTGCTCAAGGACTACTGAGGACGTAGCTGCCATTAACAAAACAGGAATGGTGGTGCCATGGCTCTGGAGAACAGACTTCAGGTGGCACCTCACTCCGTGCCAAAACATTGTTTCCTGTCCTACACTTTGATATGACAACCTAATGCTTTCTGGGTATTGTAGTTTTATTCTGATAACTAATTGGACTAAAACATTTGATAGCTGTCATTTGTAAATAACAAGTCCAAGAGTGGAAACTCTGTCTGTGGTGACCTGGAGGGAGATGGCTACCCTTAGCTTACTGCACATCAGCTATGCCTTTTACTCCTCAACCAGTCGGGCAGTGTGCCCATTTTCCTTCGTTACAATAGGACCCAAGGTACTCTATTGGCCTATCTAATGTTCTCTTGCTCATCCTTGTCCCACCTTTTTCAAGCAGTTTCCAACAAGCATTTACAATGCAATGGTTTTGCCTTTGTTAAAGTTAGAGCTATTGGCATTGCTCTTGACACTCTGAAGCTCCACTCTGAAGCTCCACTCTGAAGCTCCACTCTGCACTCTGCACCACTTCACAGTATTTTCCCTTGTCATGTTTAGTTTCTGTACCTTTATTCTCGCACCTGCCTTATTGTTTCAGTATAATATTGGGCAACTCCAGATGCCGGTTGCTCTCAGTGTGTTGTTAGGTTCATTTATTGCCGCTAGCCTCTCACATAACTCAAGTTCAGGGCTCAGTCAACACCTCGCTCTCGAATACTAATGCTGTTCTACCCAGCCAGGTATTATTCAACAGGGCACAGATTGTCAGTTAATTGTGCGGTCCATCCATTCCACCACCTAAAGGCCTCCTCTAGGAATGTGCATAATTAAAGCTTCCTGTGCCTGTTGCCTACTCAGATTGTGTTTATCTTGGCTTCTCTTTCTTCATGTCCACTGCCAGCCTACAACCCTAAGGGTTGCATGTGAACTTCATCTAGAGTGCAGCAATTCGCATGATCTTTTCGACCTTTTATTTTCTTTAAGCTTCTGAAATATGACATTTATAACTTACAACATCGTGCCATCTTCAAAAATGCAAAGCTCTTTGATTAGTTTTGTGGCGCCATAGCTTTTTGCCAGATGAACACGGTCTTCTTCCACACTTTGACTAAGAAAGTGCCTGCACGTATAGTTGGCTATGGCGTTTTTCGACGGTGCTGGGTTGGGTGACACACATGCATGATATCCATTCGCCCCAGGACTCGCTGTTACTGCTCTTTTCATTTGTACCCATAATCAGTTTTTTTTAATTCCCTTTTTGATGTGTTCAAACGCAGTGTAATGTATTAGGCTGTCCTCATTTGCATAGAATTTTACTGTGATTAGGCTTTGCACCAGCTTGTTCGTGGTCTTGCAGAGCTTATCATGCACAGTGTGCCACGCACACACTTAATGTTGGCCTTATTAGCTCTTCTCGCATGCCTGTCGTTTAAATAGTTTTTCAGCGACTCCCTTCCCTGCGTTGCTTATTCCTCTATCAGACACAGAGCTGTAAAATTCCATTTAGTTACTCTTCAGGTACCCATTAGGAGCAGAGCGACTACCGCCCTATTGTAACAGTGGGGGCGTGTGAAAAATGACCTAGTTAAGCACTTCTGTTGTGTGATTTGGAAGCACAGACCCAGAATAAGTACTGCAACCACCCCAATATTAACATTTTATTTCTAAGAGTGATTTTACCAACCTGATTTGCAGATAAATCGTTCCAAGGCAGCTCCTCCGTTTCCTCTGTAGATCAGTTAGTATTTATTTTGGAGATTTGTATAGATAGGATTTTGTTCCTAGAAGCAACAATTCTCTCGTAGTAACGACAGACTGCATAGTGCTTTTTAGCCATTATGCTGTCACAACTGTAAAACGGATAATGTGGGAAGTACTTGCAAGTAGTGGGAAATAGCACAGGGGTTACCAAAGATGACAGAAAAAAGCAAGATTGCAGAGAAGACAGTCGCCAAAGGCAGTGTTCGAAATCTAATTCATCAACCACATCGAGTCCCTAATTTGCAACATTTGTCTGACTTTGTTTTGTATATCTGGTTTACACACAAACCATCTAAACAGATATACAAAAATGTACATATAAATAATGTTTATAAAAGTTCAAAGAATCCATCCGGCATCCCATACTTTTTTATTTCAATTCATTCATCAGTGTTTTGGAGTACTTGACAAGCTTCTCCCCATTCTGACACTCTTTCCTAATAGTTAATCTCTAATAACAGCTTCATAGAGCGCTTGTTTAAATATGAAAAATATAAAAGCATTCGAGTTTCTGAATCTGTTGTATCACGCTTACAGAATTTGCTTAGCTGTTGTTCACCCTTGAATACCTACTGAAGCCTCTATCTTGTCCTAAGTCGTCACATGCTCGAGCTTTAATAACACGTTTCTTCCAAATTCTAGTGTACTCTCAGGCCTCCAGAGCAGCAGCCGGGAGCCCGGCCGGAGACGAGGAAGGCGGGGAGGACATGACGAGTGAAGGTAGGAGACAGGGGGAGAGAGGTTGGGGCAGGAAGGCAGGGGAAGAGAGGAGGGGAAAAAAAAATACAAAAAAACCAATCGACTCACCTGCACCTTGCGACGGCGGCACTTCTCCGGTCTCCCTCTTCGGCATGGGAGACCGGCAACGTCGAAAATCTCTCTGGCACTTCTCCGGTCTCCCTCTTCGGCATGGGAGACCGGCAACGTCGACGGCGGCGGTTCCCTCCAGGCCACGGGAGCCCCGCGGGCGCCGCCATACTGCTTGCCGTCTTCCTTCTTCCCCCGGGCTGCGGGGGGCGGGCACTTCCGGCCGGCCGCGCTAGGATTGGCCGGCCGGCCAGTCACGGGGCGGGAAACGGGGGAGAAGAGACGCAGTAGTGCCGGCAATGCCGGACCAGACTCGGGGGCGTTCCCGGCGTCGCGTGACGTCGGCAAAAGGAAAAGAATGTCGGGAACGCCCCCGTGTCTGGTCCGGCATTGACGGACAGGCCCCTCGTCCAATGGCAAGGCTCCGTTTACGGAGCCAGCCAATCAATGACGAGGGCCGAACCAAAGCCACACTACAGTTCTCAACAGGATTTCGCCTGCGCGAAAAGCTGCGCAGAGCGCAGCTTTCGCTAGGCAAAACCTAAAAAGGGAAGCAGAGGTTTTCTCCATCACATTTTTGTGGACTGTTTTTGTTTTTTTCCTTCCTTATCCCATGTAGTTTTGCCTTTCTACAAGTGATCTTATTTATCATCTTTCAATCCCCTTCTCTGGTTACGAACCTTCTTTCCACTATAATTCCATCTCTTTTTCTGCAGCTTTGAACATGTGGTTTTCGTTGATTTCTTTCATCATTCCTGATTTTTTTTGGGTTTTTTCACTCGTCTCTTGGCCGCTTCTACTTCGCAGTCTATTTTTTTTAAGTCTCATATCTTCTTCTCGTTGCTGCTTTACGCACGCTTTATGGCCTCTTTGCTTCCTCACCATCCCTTTTTTCCACCTGTCTCTCCTGATTTTTAATATATCACCAACCCTTCCGTTTATACTGTTTCCTACATAACTTCTTTCATCCTTCACAATCCTATTTTGTCCTATTTGTTTTCTTTTCACCCCTTACCATCAGCTTTAACCCATTTTCCTTATATCTCTTGCTGAACCAGATTGGCAGCACATATTTTACATTCATGCATATGATTTTCTGCTGCTAGGAAATAATGCTCCTAGATGGTGTGCTATGCTCTGAAGTATTGTGGTAGTTTCTGTTCGGAACTGCCAGTAAAGTCTATGGCTTTTTAGTTGATTGATTTGCAACATTGTGTTGTAGAATGAGTCATTGCATCTCCACTTTTTAGGACAGTATATTGGATGAGAATCCTCCCAAGCCATTCAAAAGAGGGTTAATTAAACTCACAAGCTGTGTGACATCTAGGAGTGTTATTAAAATATTTTCCAGAGCTGTTTGTTTGGTTTTCTACCCTGCTTTATTACTATCAGATGATGCCCATACCTCCGTAACACCAGTTGCTCTCTTCCTCACTTTCATTTAGAGCTCTCAGGTACTCTGATATAACAAGCATTCCTCTCCGCAGGCAGGAGTCAGGAGACGAAAACAAGGAAGCTCTTTGTTTTTATTTAATAAAGGTATGTAGGTTAGAGGTATGCCACATTAAGGTTAAGGCTATGCCAAACTCACCCTCTCATTCCATTCTGGCCCAATTGCCAGTCCCTTACCAGTGACACTCACAGCATCCCATGAAGAGCAAGAAAAAAAGAGCACAAAGAAGGTCACTAAAACCCTTCCCCCTCCGTACAACCACAACACTTTCTTGTAGAATAGTATGACCCGCCCAGTGCAGCACATCTGGCATAAACAGCCGTAGGAACGTGATAAAATAAAGACACTACAGAGTCACTGGTATCAAGGACAGTAAACCAAACGTAGAAGCTAATGGAATAATGAACCTGAACCTAACCATATCTTCATGCAATTACACAACTAGCGCAAGTCATTCTCCAGACCTGTTACCCAAACAACTCTGGCAACTTACTCGCTAACCAACCTATGAACAGAGAGAAAGATGATTGATGGGTCTCAAATTCTGCAGAATCTCAAACACAAATGGTAGATTTCAAACTCTGCATAACCCCAAACTCAAATATTTTAACCCCTACAATAAAGTATGATGGTACCTCTAGCGAACCTCATAATCATAGAAACATGTGAACAGTGTAGGAAGGGTGTTGGGATGGAGAAGTCTCCTGCATAACTTTGGAGCATGTGCAACCTGTCTGGTCATCCTCCCAAGTTTTGCAGTATTTTGACCTTGTCTTAGCACACATGACTATCAATCTTGTGTGCTCAATACTTTTCTGTAACATGGATTGCAACCGAGATCAGGGTTCTGAGGTCCAGAGGTGAACTCCATGTTTGCCCTCCTTAATGTGCATTACTTCCGTCAGCTGCCTGGACTGTAGAGGACCGACTGCAGTTTCTGCATAGGAGGGTCATTTAACACCCTTCCCTGCAAGTTTAAAATTGGTCTGTCAGTCCAGTGCAAACAGGTCCTTCACTATTGTATGTGGGATATGGATGTTGCATGTGTATACATTACTGCTGAATGCAGAGGATGTGACTGGAGAGTGTGTGTGGGGCACATGGCCATAGTCACACATTAATCCAGTGTTTGTTCTACATCCTAGTGGTATTTAAGATGAAGTATTAGAGAAAACCCCATACCACAATGTGAATTGGAAAATTCTTCAAAGACATTCCAGAGATTCTTTGTAATGCACCGGGTTTTAATGCATGAGGGAGAGGCAACATAATCTCTTTGTAGCTGAGGGAGTTTTCCCAGTTTTCCCTGCCTTCTCCTACCCCATTGTTCATTGGAACCCTCACAGGTTAATAAGTAGTCAAATTGGCATCTTCCCTTTCCTTTGCACACTTGTTTTGGATTTCACTTTATAGGAGACTGCCATCTCCTCTTCATCTTTCTGCTAGCACCTGACAACAATGGCTATGGTAGGACCAGTCTGAGTGGATTAAGCAAAAGGCAGAAGTCGCCCAGAACTAGTCTTAGAGCCAGTCTTTAAGCTGACTGTTGGAATACATGATTACTGTCTGGAACCTTAGCATAAAGACAGCACAGAAACGTCATGCCAAGATTTCTTTACATGTTTTTGGAACAACAATGGTTCTCATATGGCCAGAAAGGTCCAAGGAAGGAAGCAGTGGCAGAATAAGTGACCATGCGCTAGAGTCGTGATAGATAATAAATATCTCAGGAAGCGATAAGTGATATGAAAGTCAAAATAATGTTTGGTATTTATTTTATGAAATTATGCAAGTAAAAATTCAGGTGCTTACATAGTAAAGTGACAACAAGCGTGACGTGCTAAGTGGGGGTGACTTTAAAATATAAACATCGCATTGACAACACATAGGAGAACTCCTCAAGAATAAATATACAAATTTGACAAAGTTCTTGTTGTAGGGGTCGATGACGTTTCGATCTCAGCTATTCAAGCTCATTTTCAGGACATAGTAATTGTGAGCAAGCTGAATTCAAAACTGGGCGGTGCCGGTGAAAAAGGTAGCAAGAAAGTAAGCAGAATGTCGCAAGGGGAATGAATTCCTGAAACTTGGACTTGAAAGTGTGGAGCTATTCCAACTGTGATTGACGTCCGCCCGAAAGGGAGCTAATGAGTGAAGTAGCGCACAATTGGAGCAATTACTTGAAACTGTGCGAGGAGGGACCGGTTATTCCGGCATTATCCGATGAAAAGGAATGAAAACCACAATGTGGTGCAGCGGGTCAAGGCTGCCATGCGAAGTATGAATCTTTGATGGCCGATTATTTGCTATTCAGGACTGCATTAGTAATCCTGACAGCGTAGAGCAGAGATGCGTGTCCTGCTTCTCCGGAAGGCGCTTTGAATGTGGAAGATTCAATCTTCGCGTGGTAGCCTTGACCTGCTGCACCACATTGTGCACCCTCAACCGGCAAGGTTCCAAGGTGGACTTAGCCCAGCCAACTCTTCTACTCTGCACCTGAGCGCCCCAGCTTGGTTACCAATGAGCCAACTGTGCTCCCTCGTCGCTAGGACCCTGCGACCCAATTCTCCCGTTAGGAGCTTCCAGACTTGTTCCCATGGAATTATATGTGCCCCCTCCCCCTTCTTACCGGTGTACCACGCTCAGCTACCAATGTGACCAGCCCTCTGCAACCAGACGCTGCAGAGCTGGTAACGAGAAACTGCTGGTGGCACTTTGAACCGTGGCCCACTATGACCCTAAGCCCCGAAGAAAGTCCCTGGAAACGGACCGTAAATGCCAGTATGCTATCTTTCCTTTTCTCCCATAGGAAAGCATTGTGCATAAAGGCTCATTTGACGCGGCATTTACTTGCTAAAATCAATATATTAAAAAATTGGGTTACCATTTCTGCCTCTGTAACTGGGTTTGACTGGACCCTTTACATGGTGTACCTCTTTTTCGTCCACTATATAAAGAGCCAGCTTCCTACAGGCAACGACTGAGAAACTCTCTGAGGTCCACAGTTGGAGTAACTATCAAATTCACAAGCTTCTAGTCCAATCTGGCTAGAGAACTCCTGACTAAGACTGCCAGGAAGGGTTGTATGGACCCTGTTTCAAAGCAGAGAACGACTGACTGCTCAGAATGGGCACTGGAGGTGCCCTTGCACGAGGAAGACTCTGCTCATGGGAGAAGTTATAGGCAAGACCAAACAAAGCTGCCTGCTGCACCCCAAGGGAAGAACTTGCACCCCTCTGTGAAGGTGAGGTCTAGAGACTCTGCATTGCCCAGCAGTGTGAACTGAATCAAATGCGCCCTGACTCAGGGGGTGTTCTGGATCTCAACCCCCACAAGATCCCCTGAAGAAGCCACATCAAGAAGGAAAAAGTTCTCCAGAAACTTGACTGCTGTCCATTGTCTCCCTGTGGGAGACCCGGATTGCTGAAGGAGATAATACTTTGATGAAGAGGCCAGTGCCAAGTTTATAATACTCAGAGGTACAACCAATTGTTTGCAACTAGCATGTGCGGGTCATGATTTTGGGACGGAGCCCAAGGAAGACCGCAAGTAGTAAGATTCAGTGAGTCCCAAGATTCTTATGCAGCCTCCTCTCAAGCCGGTGTTTGCACTTCTGCCGCTGATCTGAGATAGTGTTCACATGTGCTGTAATTATAGAGGCAACTGTTTTGCTGGGTTGGGGCAGAGCCTATTAAATTTCCATTCATTTGATCGTGCTCTGCATGCCTCACACTGAGAACCTACTGCCTGATTGATCGAGAAACTACAAGGGCACTGTCTGCCTCGCGAAGTTTAGATGAAAAATCTATGCAACCAGGGAAAATACCAAAATGTCGGGTGGGGGGCCTGGGGGAGGTGATCAGGTGGGCCATTGCTGGGTTGGTGGGAGAAACCTATATTAAAGGGAGAATGTAGACAAGAATTACATTCCAATGTAAGATTGGTATTCACAAAACCCCCAGGAAAATCCCCTGGGTCTGTTAGGAACTTTTTACCCAGAAGTTACCATTGAAGATCGTTCTGCATGAGTAGCCTAGCCTAGACTGTATAACCCACCAATGTTAACAATGTTAACCTTGTTGCAGAAGTATAACGTAATGCCTGTTGCCCTCTAATATAAATGTACAGTACTCTTTGGTGTGACTAGTAAAGTATTTCTTTTTTTTTAAAGACTAAGCTCTGACTGGACATTGAGTTACTAATTCATATTAGATAGTATATTGAGTTCTAAGTCTCTAAACCACACCACCTCTCATAGTACGTTTTGGTCAGCTCGACTTCGCTACCTTGTGGGTCAGGCACTAAAAGGGTACATGTGATATCCAGTTTTGGGCTCAATAGTAAGATGATACCCCAGGAAACAAGTAGCGAAAAGGTCCTTTTCAAGTTTTGACCCATTCACACTGAATGCCATAGGACTCCTGAAAAAAGTTCCCAGAAACGGCATCATACGTACCTCACAGCTTACGTTCTTCTTCCAGAGTACAGCATAACAAGTGTTTTTTACAATGGACACTCCATTCGTTCTCACATGAAAAACTGGTTAAGCACACATGCATCTATGCAAAAACCTCAGTAGTTTCACACCATAAATGTTAAACACCACTAGCTCATCACTATGTGGCCACAAATATCAGACGGTAATTTTGTTCACACTACTTTGCGTTAATGCGGTGTGTGCAATGTACAAGTGTACAATCTGTGCCAGCTTATTAGTTAGACACCTTCAGAATGGGAACTAACAATTTAATAGTGCATGTTATCCCCCCACCCCAAAAACAGTGCATGTGTGCTATTTTCTCCCGCAGGTTATGCCCAAACTGCAATTATATATTGAGACCAAATAGGAGTTTTTGGGGACAGTTCCATATTAACAGCATTCCCAACTTGTAGATCCACATGCTCAGAAAACTCAAATGACCTTGCACCAGGTCTCACTTCTTCATAAGGTCATATCTGCTGGTGCATGATATCAGTACTGCTATGCAATACCCTGCTCGCCATCATCCCAGGCACGCACCTCACACGGATGAAGTGTGTCCTCCCCACAGCCGCAGAAATCCTCACGAGATTCAGAGAGTATGATAGGATCACACGAGAGGTGGACGACGCAACAAATTAACAGGTAGAACCGAAACAAGGGTCTGGCTTGGCTCTTGGAGGCTGTGCAAAAGCAGAGCCATGAAGATATTTTCTATGTAAATCAAACAACAAACACCACATAAAATATGATCAAGTCTCTTCAAAAGTAAATAAAAGTGTATTTCCTTTGACATTAATGTGTCACATCATGTAGCACAGCACTGAGTAGTACTTAATAAAATTGATCGCTTTTCAACACAAACTTGGAACTATTCCTGCCCCTGTTCCCACAATGGCGACAGTTCCATTAGTGAGCTAAGAGGCAAGACAGTTGTCATGTGACCACCGTATGTTGCCCAGGTTTTTATACGGCTGGTATTCTGAACTCATGTATATGAAAGTGCTTTCAGATGTGATTTTTCTTATTGTTTTCCCCTACACACTTCAAGAATGTACATTAAGAAGCTGCTGCAGTCCTCCCTCTCAAGTAGTCTTGGAAAAGATGCACAATCACTCCAAACATCTCCTCCTCATTCAGCTCTATGTTCAGACTTATCTACAAAGAGACGCAAAAGAAGACTGCTACGCAGACGCATGGTTAGACAGTCATGATATTCGATGCACAACCATGCGCCTTATGAACCTGAGGCAGAATGAGGCTTGGAATAACAAAGATGCTTGTGTGAGGCGTGAAGCCTGGGCAGACTCGCAATGAAAGTAAAGCGACACAACATGTCATTCATATGCTGCATTAAACGCACAAGAAACCTTCACGATTAAAAATGGTAACTGTGCCACATGAAGATATCAAATGCAAAAAGAACAATTGATGGACGCAATGCTGAAACAATATCAAACATTCACCCCAGTACAGAGATCTGGGCCTAAATCCATCGTTTTTTTGCACACCATGCCATTCCGGTTTAGACCCAGCCATATGCAAATCATCCTTGGTTCTGCTCCCCATGGGAACAATCCAGCTTGAACTGCCAGGCCAGGTCCTCCCTGGATCAGAAACCAGCATCTTGGAAACAGTTTCAGGGTAGCACCCCTCATCGGCCAGGCTAGCTTGACTCCAGTGGCAGGGTGAGCACAGGTCCCACGTTTGGGCATACCCTTGCCACTTAGGGCGACAAATGCAAAAAGAACAATTGATGGATGGAATGCTGAAACAATGTCAAACATGCACCCCCAGGACACAGAGGTGGGCCTGAAATCCATCGTTTGTTTGCACACCATGCCATTCCAGTTTAGACCCAGATATATGCAATATCCTGGCTTATGAGAGGTGATACCCCGGAACCGGTCCCAGGATGCTTGTTTCCCTTTCAGAGAGGACCTGACTTGGCAGTTTGGGCTGGACTGTTCCCATGGGGAGCATGGTCAAGACTAATTTACATACAGTTGAGTCCAAACTGGGGTGATGGGGTGAGCAAAATAGCAATGGATTATACCCAAATCTAGGACTGGGGCTGAGTATTTGAAAATGTTCAACACTCTGTTCATCATTTTATTTTGTGATGTTGCTACATCAAGGCATAAGACACAAAGTTCTGAGCATCGGGGCACCTTCAGGTCATGTCCACCATATGAGGCACCATCACTATTCAACACACAACAGCTTTTACCCGCTACTTCCATGCATGTTTTTCAGTGGTTGTATGAGATTTGGTGAATGGAAAAAAAAACTCATCAAGAGTAGTACTCATGACTCATTGAGCAAGCTGTTGTTGAGTTTTTCCCCCAAGAATCCCATTCAACATGCTGACATTTTCTTCCCAGCACAAAATATGAAATCCATTTCCCGTTCATTTCATTTGCCCTCCTATTTGAAGTCTGTGCTGCGCTTGAGGTCAACCTTGAGCCCTAATGCTTGCTGAAGTTTCTGAATCTTTTTGAACTTTTCCCCCATTAAGCAATGAGTGAAGCTCTAGAATGTGGTCTTCTGTTAATGCTTACTCAGAAGGAGGAGTGTATTAAGAAAGTGTTAGACCCCTTTCAGGGGCCACTTGAAAAACAGTGGTTGAGGTCATTTACCAATGGTGCCCTGGGGTTTGTCCTGTTGTGGCTGTCTAAATTGGGCCAAGTACAATCCCCTTCCGCAGTTGACTATTGGGTAGCAAGTGCGAGTAACCACAGCCTTCTTATGAAGGTAGCATCAGGGTGCACAAGGTCAGAACTCACAAATCAATCAACAAACACAATAAAGTTAATTTCCAGTTTAGTCCTTATCTTTTAAGAAAGAGAAAGTACTTGTAATTACATAGCAATATTAAATACTACAGAATTCAGTTTGAGGTACAAGGCAGTGAACATGGGATGGTTTTTCCTTGTGGCTTCTACACCCGCTGGGTCCTCCTTCTGTACTAAACCCACCCAAGAAACCAGAAAAATGGAAATGAAGGAGCGTCTATCTTCAAAAATAATAAATCAAATGTTAAAGTCCACATATATTTCTTTCTTCTTCTTCAATTTTAATTATTTTTCTTTCATTGTGCCAATAAAAAAGAGTTTCAGGAAGCCAAAGTTCAAATTCCAACAAAAAAGTTCTTTGATGCTTGAATCCAATCAATGTAACAATTATTCCTATCAGATAATTTGTTCCACAAAAACAAGTTTTGTTATAAGCAGCCAACGCGCTTCGTCCTCCTTAGGACATCATCAGGGCTACAAGGTAAGAAACAAAAAATCACAATCCATATTTACAAAATAGGAGTTAAGAAAAGCAAAATTGCAAAACAATCTTCATGTCTGTATACATTAAAAACCATATTTAAATGCCCCTTTCGGTCCTACCTATATAACAATCTACAAATACATAGTATCCACCCACTTCTTAAACATCATATGCTCACATTTGTTATGCAATTTCTTCATAGTACTCTTCACTCAGAGATGGACGTACCTTATTATTTTCTAACTTTAGAATGTTGGTGTTGTATTATACTTCATCAATACCCGTTGCTTATTCGTCACCCTAGAACAATCAGAAATGGTCTCTCTCACCCTTTTTATGAAATCCTAATCATTATTCATTATGCCCACATGATCTGCCTATCTTGTTATGGCCAAAACACAACCCCTTAATTAAGCAAAGTTTGTCAAACCATTTTTGATTACCATACTTCATGTTCTATTAACCCACCTAATCAAAAATAGGCCAAGCTCTTTACTGTATTTATTCTTCCTACGTTAAAGTCACCCTACTTCCGCTATACACAATAACAGATTTCCGTCCTTTAGACAGTAAATTCTTTCAAACCGAAGTTCTTCTCCTTCCAAGCTCCGTAAACTTAAAATCCTGAGTGCAATCACCCAAAGTATTGTTCTATCAAAATAGCATCATAATAGTTTTACTGATATGGTGACAAAGCTGATCACCTCATTTACTAATTCTTAAGATAATTTATTCTATTTGCCATTTTGAAATAATGATATCCTAAGGAGGACGAAACGCGCTGACTGCGTATAACAAAAGTTGTTTTTGTGGAACAAATGATCTGAATGGAATAATTGGTACATTGATTGGATTCAAGCATCAAATAACTTTTTTGTTGGAATTCGAACTTTGGCTGCCTGAAACTCTTTTGTATTGGGACAATGAAAGAAAAATAATTAACATTGAAGAAGAAAGAAGAAAGAAATATATATGGACTTTAACATTTGATTTATTATTTTTGAATATAGCGCTCCTTCCATTTCCATTTTTCTTGTTGTTAGGTTATTGTTCTTAACGTTGGACCATAGGAAGTGGAGCACCAAATCAAAGAAGGATTTATTTGAACTACCATTGAATTTCTCACCAGTGCTTACTGAGTATTTCCCTCATCGTTGTTGATCAATATACCACCCCAAGAAACCCCACTACCCAAAGGCTGGTCCACTTAGTAGTGTTGGCAAAGGCATAAATCAAGCTCAAACGTATTCTCTAATGTCCGCCCACAAATCATATCCTCACTCAGTCCACTTTGTTTTCAAGCTTCTACCCTTGGTCTAGTGAATTTGCAGCAGTTCATAGTGTTCTCTCTGCAGCAGATCTGGCTATTCAGAGTTCTTAACATAGGTGAGCTGTATTGAGCTACACCAACCTAACTTGCTGTCATATGAGCTAGGCATGGCTGCATATTTGAGGGCACAGCGACCCGGCGAAGTCTTTGTGGTGTAGCAGCCCAAGCATATGGAGCACAGAGGCAGGCATGAGCAGGCCAATGTGGCGTACCACAACCAGTGCTGCCCGAGTGAGCAGATGTGGTGCAACAGTTGCATCCCTGCCTGTGCCAAGAAGGCAGCTGTAACCCTAGTTGGGTCAGTGTCGCATTCAGCAGTTGCAGAACTAACCATTCCAACTAGGCAGATTGGGCTGAAGAAGTGATTACCCACAGTGGTCCTTACCAAGACTGGTTATGAGATTTCAGGGGGAACTTCTATGGCAAGGGTCACTCTTATCTCACTCTCAGCACTTCCTCTGGACTCACTGCAGTTTCTTACTGGACAATCTTTCCTCATGCATGGACAGGCACACCCCTTTCCTCTCTCAGCATGCTGGCTTCTAGGCACTCTGTCAGTACCTTAGCTCCTTCAGCAGAAAGTGCAGACTTCAGGTGATATGCCCTTACCTCTGAGAGACTGGCTGTCTGACAGATACCAGCCCTAGTCACAAAATTATTCAAGTACTAGGTGGATCACCCCCTTATACACATTTTATACACATTTTCTCAACAGAGGATGTGGATCTGTATCTTTCTCAGGCTGCACTGCAGGCAAATCTTTTTTTGTGTATAGCATGGGTACTCATAAACTTTCTCTCGGGGGCCAAATTTACAGTGTGGTTTGTGTCTGAGGGCCGCACCGGTGGGGGCTGGGTCAGTGGGGAAGGGGCGGGGCTAGAGCAACAAACAAAACTGACCATGAGGTTGACACAGGTCCCTGCAGCGGACGCCTTCATCCACTGAGCCACGTTTCCCGGCATACACACATCTCCCTCTCCCTCTCCCTATTTCTCCCTCTGTCTCTCCCTATTTTTCCCTCTGTCTCTCCCTATTTTTCCCTCTGTCTCTCCCTATTTCTCCCTCTGTCTCTTCCTATTTCTCCCTCTGTCTCACTCAGACTGTCTCACTACCTCTCTCTCCCTCCCTGACTCCCTCTGTCTCACTCCCTCTCTCGCTCTGTCTCCCTCTCTCTCGGTCTTTCTCTCTCTCCTTCCCTCTCCCTCTTTGTCTCCCTCTCTCTCCTTCCCCCTACCTCTCTGTCTCCCTCTCTCTCCTTCCCTCTCCCTCTCTGTCTCCCTCACTCTGTCGCCCTCCTCACTCTGTCGCCCTCCTCACTCTGTCGCCCTCCTCACTCTGTCGCCCTCCTCACTCTGTCGCCCTCCCCCTCCCTCCTCCCTCCCTCTGTCTGTCACCCTCCTCCCTCCCTCCTCCCTCCCTCTGTCTGTCACCCTCCTACCTCTGTCTGTCACCCTCCTCCCTCCCTTTGCACCCTCTCTCTCCCTCCCTCTCCCTTTCTCTGTCTCCCTCCCTCTCCCTTTCTGTCTCGCTCCCTCTCCCTTTCTCTGTCTCGCTCCCTCTCCCTTTCTCTGTCCCGCTCCCTCTCCCTTTCTCTGTCCCGCTCCCTCTCCCTTTCTCTGTCCTGCTACCTCTCCCTTTCTCTGTCTCGCTCCTTCTCCCTTTCTCTGTCTCGCTCCCTCTCCCTTTCTCTGTCTCGCTCCAACTCCCTCTCTTTGTCTCCCTCCCTCTCCCTTTCTCTGTCTCCCTCCCTCTCCCTCTCTGTCTCCCTCTGTATGTCTCCCTCTCTCTGCCTCCCTTTCCCTCCCTCCCTCTCTCTCCCTCCTTTTCCCTCCTTCCTTTCCTTCCCTCCCTCGCTCTCCCTCGGTCTGCCTCCCTTCCCCTCCCTCCTTTCCTTCCTTCCCTCGCTCTCCCTGTATGCCTCCCTTTCCCTCCCTCCTTTCCCTCCCTCGCTTTCCCTCCCTCTCCCTCCCTTTCCCTCCCTCCCACACTCTCTGTCTACCTCCCTTTCCCTCCCTCCTTTCCTTCCCTCCCTTGCTTTCCCTCTGTCTGCCTCCCTTTCCCTCCCTCCTTTCCCTCCCACACTCGCGCTCCCTCCCTCTCCCTCCCTTTCCTTCCCTCGCTCTCCCTCTCCCTCCCTTTTCCTCCCTCCCTGTCTCCCTCCCTCCCTCGCTCGCTCTCCCTGTCTGCCTCCCATTCCCACCCTCTCCCTCTGTCTGTCTGCCTCCCTTTCCCTCCCTCCGTCGCTCTCCCTCCCTTTCCCTCCCTCTGTCTGTCTGCCTCCCTTTCCCTCCCTCCCTCCCTCCCTCTCCCTCCCTCTCCCTTTCCCTCCTTCCCTCGCTCTCCCTCCCTTTCACTCCCTCCCTCGCTCTCCCCCTGTCTTCCTCCCTTTCCCTCCCTCCCTCTACCTCCCTCTGTCACCCTCTTTATCTCACCCTGCCTGAGTGTGCCCGGGCTGAGACAGCTTCCTGGCACACACACACAGCCGCACCCGAGCACTTCACAGGTCTTTAAAAGACCATTTGTGTGTTCTTGAGGCTTTTGTTATTTCACCTCTTAGCTCCCCTGCAGCTGGAATGCCCGGGCCCCCACAGAGCAGCAGAGTCTCTCAGAGTCGCTGCACAGTGTTTGCTGACACTCTTATTTTTTTTTTTTTAAACACGGGTAAATTGTCTGCAAGGTCCGCGGGCCGCCAGGGAAGGCTGGCCGGGCCGCTGGCGGCCCACGGGCCGTACTATGAGTACCCGTGGTGTAGAGCAATACTTCTTGCAGCATGTAGCACTAGAGCTATATCCAAACTGGAGTGTTCATAACACAAGCACAATGAAACTTGAGGTTTCTGTACCTGGCTGTCATTAAACCATCTAAAGTGGTATAGAACCTGGGGCTGGCCTGACATAGAAAATGTCCTTACTTTACACAACAGAAAATGTAGTTCCCTCCACCACACAGCCACTAAATGGCAGTGTTCCTATTTGTAGAGAGGGGGGACACTAGGAGCTGATTATTAGATCCAATGACCCTTGCTCCTGAATAGTAATGAGTACTCAAAGGGAGTCACTGTTCCTTGTAGAGGATGAAAAAGGAAGAAACTTTTTTTCGTGTGCTACTCTGTGGGGGACAGTGTGTCGTCGTCATAATGCCCTCACACACCCTGAAGGATGTCATGCTTCATCAATTGGGCTCTGCTCCTCGTCGGGCCGGCGCTGCAATGCCCTACGGGCCCCCCGAAGGGTCTCTTTATCGAAGATCTTTTGATGAGAAGCTGTTTCGGTGCGCGGATGTAAGTGGCAGTGACGTCTAAAGTGTTGTGTTAAAAAATGACTGGAGGGAGATTGGGTACTATTTATTAGTGTGATCCCTCTGCCATTGTTAAAACAAAGTGTGTAGTGCTGCTCTAGGGGATATTATGTCCCTCTGTAGCTGGGTATATGTCCCTAATGGACATATATATCGGTCAACATGTTTCGCGCTGTATGTGGCCTCAGAAGGAGATCCAAAGCGCTTCTTCAGGACCAAAGGAAGGTCAATTTTAGTATCAGTGGTGGCCTGAACTAACCAGTGCCACCAAGTTTGTTGAAGGGAGTAGTGTTTCTGAAAAGAGAGAAAGTGTAGGACAAAAGTATAGCATGGTTAATAAGGTTGTCCGGGTCATCAATTGGAGGGCCTGGTGCGCATTACCTTTAGCGTGAGTATTATCGCTATAGGTTGGCATAAGTGCCTGTATAATAACAGTGATGTTAATAAATAAAATGATTTTTCTCAGCATAGTGACAGACATACATAAATAGGTATAAAATCAATGATTGGATTTTGCCAGTGTAGTTCTATATCCATATGTTTACTCTGTTGTTCATACAGTACCCCTAGGTAATGTACCCAGGTTGATGTGACTTTATAAAAAGGCTCATTCATGAGGTAAGTAATATGAACCATTGCCGTCTAGATAGATAATACCGCAAAGTAGGCCCCACCATTGAAGGCAAACCTCTAGAGGTTTACCTATTTCTGTATGTCTGTCATTATGCTGAGAAAAATCATTTTAATTATTCACATCACTGGATGCAAGCTGAAGGTACTGGGCATACACATAACAGAAGAACTTTACACAAGACAGGCTGGTAGGTTTCACTCTATTACACAGGTAAAAAGGTCTGGTCACACTATTAATCTCCTAAAACACTACATGCTGGCAGATACCTTTGTGCTTTACCCAGGACATGGGCAGTAGTCCTCCGCAACAATATGAGCACTTTTGGTACATTCCTACAGGTCAATGGACAGGTCCATGGCCTTACATGCCAGATATGCATGCAGTTTGTACTCTGGGCAAGGGGAGACTCGTGTAGACAATGCAGGTGACAACCCTGTACCTAAAGGGAGCACATTAAAAAGTGGATGGAATCCATTCCAACTTTATGCCCTATAGAAGTCATTTGTACCCACATAGAAAAAGTGTGCAAACTCAAAGGATGTTTCTTTTAGGTAAGCCTAGTCCCTCGTCCATTTAGATATTTTGTAGGTTTTTTAGTCTTATACAAACACAGGCAAGCACAGTGATTCTAATTGAACAGCCAAGACCGATTCAACCACCACACCTAACATGGTGTACTTCAGGGCTCTGTTTCTGGACTTTTTTCTCTTACAATTCTTTTCTCCCCAGGCATCCTTCCTAGTAATTTCATGGCTGCCTCCTCTGAAATGTAATCAATTGCCTCTCCAGCTCTGCACTTATATACTCTTTAGAACTCAGAATGACCCTAGATTTCTTTACACACTGGTGCTTCCAAAAGTTAATGTATGGCATAGATTGCATATCTACTTTTTGAACCCCGGGATGTGCCTACATGTAATTTGGTTGACATGCTTTACATCGCATTTGTGGCCTGATTTTAGGCAATAACATACCTTTTTCCTTTTTCTTTTGTCTTTATTTTCTTAGCTCACAAGAAAAAGAGAAGAAAAACTTTTCACTCTAAGAGCGGTCTAGCTAGAGCTTTTTCTTGGGCACTGCTGAAAGAAATACTCTGGGTTTCTATTTCATTCTTGTCAAACTGGCTGTAGATGTTCTCCCATCTAGGTTTCCAACTCTGTTTGTGTGGAACTATTTCATTCTCAAGTTTTATTTTTTATTTTTATTGTGAAAATGAGGTAGCGGCAGAGCCTTTTAGGAATGAAACACGGAGAAGGTAAAGTTGTCTCCCAAAATGCTCTCCATTCATTGACATGCCTCTTCAGGGATCCTCATTGGGAGGATATAGTTCTCGTTTTAAGCCAAAATATGGCAATTTTCCTGCTGCAACCCTCCAAAATAATTAATCTAGTTTTCTTACAATTAGGGTTGCCACATTGCAAAAATTTAACGGCATGGCTATTACTTTTAAATCTATAATTTTAGGCCAATAATTTTTTTTTTTTTATCAATTGCAATTTAAACATAGACAACAATATAAAAACTGAGGGGCATATGTAGGTAATTTCCATTTTGCGATTCCCAAATAGCGATTTTTAAGGAATCGCTATTTGAGAATAGCAAAATGGAATGTAGGTAATAATTTGCAATTTTTTTGCGAATCTTTAACATTCCTTAATTGCGATTAGCAAATTGCGAATCGCAATTAAGGAATGAGTGTCCCATTCATTCATATGGGCTAAGAGGCCCATAGGAATGAATGGGGATACATTCTCAAACTGCGATTTTTCTATGAGAAAATCGCAATTTGAGAATCGCAATTCCAAGGGTGCCAGGGTGTCCGAAGGACACCTGTTGCACCCCTGGAATGTGCCTCTAAGTACATGTGGCGCACATACATGCCCTAAGGGCATGTCTGTGCACCACATGGCACTTTGAATTTTTTTTTAAAATGCATTTTGAAAGGAAATCGCAAAATACCATCTACTTGGAGTAGGTGGTATTTTGCGATTCCTTAAGTCTAAATCGCATTTTAAAATTCACTCCTACATAGCATTTAAGGAATCGCAAAATTGCGATTTCTTAAATGCTTGAGCAAAATAAGGAATCGCAATTTTTGCGATTCCTTATTTTGCTAATATGCACCTACATACCAAAGCACCGATTGCGTTCCGCAAACGCCTACCTACATACGCCCCTAATACTTCAAATGTATCTTAAAGCTACCTATTCTATGTTTAAATGATAAGTAAAACAAATAAAGACTGGCATGTTCTAAAAGAATGTAGATGATTGCGCACAAATTTTTTTTAACATTGGACCTTTCAACAAACGAGCAGTATTTTTCCATCAAAAGGTGGCAGCTGTAATTATAATGTATAGCTAAAGTGGCTATTTCATTGTCAGGTGACAACAGCTTTGTCAAAATTGCGAATCTGCTAGCACTCCAATTAAAAAGGCATATTTCAGTATTTTTTTGTTCTGACTTGACAGTGCAGCTTCCGCCAGACAATTGAGTGAGCATCATTAGACAGGAACTTTGACTCCTCACATGATGGAAGTCCAGAGTGCATATTTTGATTGGGTAAAAGTTGTGTGCTTCCACAAAAAAAAGTGCTTGACCTCGACGCAGCTGTGATAATTTATTTATCCACCTGCCTAAGTATGAACATTCGATTCAGAAAAGGGGGTGGTGATGGACAGAGCATCTGAATTAAACAGAACACTCATACCCAGTCAAAAGATCAGGGCTTGATCCATCACCATTTTTTAGCTCACTGCACCATCCCAGCTCAGAACCTGACTACATGTAAATTAGTCTGTCCCTGGCCCAGTGCATCATGGGAACAGGGCAGACCAAATTACCAAGCCAATTCTTTACTGGAAAGGAAACAAGCTTCCGGGGACCGGTTTCTGGCATTGCAGCCGTCTTCGGCCCGGCTTGCTTGAATCCTGATGGTGCAGTGAGCAAGGGACTCATGTCTGAGCATACCCTTCCACTCCTATAGTGGCCAAAACGATTCAGAAAAGGGTGTGGTGATGGACCGAGCATCTGAATTAAACAGAACATTCATACCCAGTCAAAAGATCAGGGCTTGATCCATCACCGTTTTTTAGCTCACTGCACCATCCCAGCTCCGAACCTGGCTACATGCAAATTAGTCTGTCCCTGGCCCAGTGCATCATGGGAACAGGGCAGACCAAACTACCAAGCCAATTCTTTACTGGAAAGGAAACAAGCTTCCGGGGACCGGTTTCTGGCATTGCAGCCGTCTTCGGCCCGGCTTGCTTGAATCCTGATGGTGCAGTGAGCAAGGGACTCATGTCTGAGCATACCCTTCCACTCCTATAGTGGCCAAAACGATTCAGAAAAGGGGGTGGTGATGGACAGAGCATCTGAATTAAACAGAACACTCATACCCAGTCAAAAGATCAGGGCTTGATCCATCACCGTTTTTTAGCTCACTGCACCATCCCAGCTCAGAACCTGGCTACATGCAAATTAGTCTGTCCCTGGCCCAGTGCATCACGGGAACAGGGCAGATCAAACTACCAAGCCAATTCTTTACTGGAAAGGAAACAAGCTTCCGGGGCCCGGTTTCTGGCATTGCAGCTGTCTTCGGCCCGGCTTGCTTGAATCCTGATGGTGCAGTGAGCAAGGGACTCATGTCTGAGCATACCCTTCCACTCCTATAGTGGCCAAAACGAGAGTCCCTTGCTCACTGCACCATCAGGATGCAAGCAAGAATTGGCTGTGATGGATCAAGCCCTGATCTTTTGACTGGGTAGGAGTGTTCTGCTTAATTCAGATACTCTGTCCATCACCACCCCTTTATGAATCGTTTTGGCCACCACAAGCGTGGAAGGGTATGCTCAGATGTGAGTCCCTTGCTCACTGCACCAAGCCCTGATCTTTTGACTGGGTAGGAGTGTTCTGCTTAATTCAGATACTCTGTCCATCACCACCCCCTTTATGATAAGTATGAACTTTCAGCTGGGCAGGCTGGAAAGCCCACAGGGGCAATATTTGTCATTAGAACATTGAAATATGGAGCACTCCATTGAAGACAATGGAGTGCTCCGTGCTTCCACGGGTCGGTAATGGCCCGCAAAGCAACATTCCAATGTTTTACAAAGGCCTCTCGGAGCTTCGAGAGCCCTTTGTTTTATTTGTTAGAACAGTCTGCCCTCTAGTGGCAGAATGTTCTAATAGCCTTATAGCCCTTCATAGCAGGGCTGTCCCACTCCCTTGTTAAAGGCCCTCACACTTTAACACTGGAGCGGGCCTTTAATAGCCGGTATAGCCCGCTACGGTGGGCTATAAGGCTATATTATGGTCGACATGCAAATGCACAAAAATTCAAATAAAAACATGTGGCTCTGGGACATATTCATTTGGAAGGTTGGGGTGGGGGAAGAAATGTTATGATACTACAAACTGTATCAGTGCTACGTCTGATGTTTCTAATAAAAAAGATTTAAAAAAGAAAAGGTTGGAGGCTTGAGTTTTCAGGGGCACACACATGACATTGGCATGCTATTAAATTGTCTTAAAAAACTAGATCATTTATGTTGTTTTTCTGTAGCAGCAGCACAGCTGGGAAGAAAGGCAGTCATTAACCTATATGCATTTTTAGGTCTGGCTTTACAGTGCAACTGTCACCTTACTTTTTTAACCTACACCAATTTTATTCTACATTTCTTTGCTTCCACACAAACCCATATCTATTCCCATGTTATTTACTTAGAGTGCTTTTCATTACCACACCATATTGTTTTAAAGCCAGACCTATTGCCATTTTCAGTGCTTGTTTGAATTAAATATCCTGTATTTTACTTTTCTAAATTCTCCCCTCTTTTTATCCCCCAAACGTTGATACCATGATGTAGCTTGGCATTTATTCCCTTAGTTGGTTTCTATTATTATTTTTTGCACTCAATTCTCGAAGACCGGCCGGCCTAGCGGTGTGAATTGAAACCAGTTATTTGGGTTGGATTGGAAGTGTGTGTAACATGAGGAATGAGGAAGGAAGCTCTATAACTTGAGCGCTGGGTCCTCCTGCCATGGCATGGCAAGCAATACCGGTAGCAGCTGCCCTGGTTTCGGTGATAAGCCAAAAACCTGTGACTAAAGTAGTTTCACGGAGGATGGTTTTGGGGAGGAGCCACGCTTGCATATACGTAACACGCAGCGCGTGACGCGGAAGCCCCATTTCCAAGGACAAATCGGCACCTGTTACAAGTGACCTGCTGCGGCGGCGCTTGTGTCCCGAGAAGTTTCCGGCGGTGTAAATCTGTTCCCCTGCGCCCGCTTCTGAAAGATAAATCTGGAAAAGATTATGGCAAATGTTGTACAAAGTATCGCATGCTAAATTACTTTAAAGATAACTCACTTGCGAGCATTCTGTGATCAAACACAGGCAAAGTTTAAAATTTAAAAAATGACAATTGGCAAAATGGCCGAGACACTGAGAATGGTGACACTCGGAGTTGCGTCATTTGGCCTTTCGCCTGATCATGGAATCATATGACCTGTGACTCAACTTGAAGGAAATTACAGCGTGGTTTCAGATGAGGTTTGTTAAATGGCTCAAATCCCTATGTACCAGGCGTAGGAGTTTCGTTTACAAATTGTTTCCCGGTTTCTTTAAGCCGGTTACTGCAATGGAAGCGAAGGCATTGTTAACGTGTACCGAAAATATGTATTAACATCATATGGCATCCCTACCTCTGATTCGCGTGGACACCTGTTATAAAATGAGTGCTGCAAACACTATCGGCATTCAGCAGTTTGTACACGTACCAGAAACTTGTCTAGTGGAAATGTTGGTGCATTTTAAAATACGATCAAGCAACAACAAAAAAAGCCGTGACAGAGCAACTCTGTTAAAAGGAAGAACAACAAAAGAAAACACTTAGTGGTTTCTTTTAGTGATGACACATTGTAGAGTGCTAAAAAAAACAGATGTCACATCAGTTACAGCCTCCGAGACCCTGACAGTCTGTGGTGCTATTCTAAAAATGTGTTTTCAACCTGTACCATACTACCATGAACCGTATGTCTTATAGTGCATGGACCGAACTGTAACATTCCCTTAGTCAGGGCACAAGTCCTAAACAAGCATTGGCATAGCCAATAGGTCTCGCCTTTGGGACTTATAAGTGTTTAGTTATCCAGCACAATATCCTTGGTACAACAACATGAAGTGCTGCATGGCTAAACACTTATAAGGTCCCAAAGGCCAGACCTATTGGCTATGCCATTGGGTGTTCCATATGTTATTACTGTCTGGGCAAAGGTCTCACTCACCTCATTACCAGTTTAACATCCAAATGCAGTCATAAGCATCTGAAAGATGACCAGTCAGCTGTAACACAGGGCTTTCCACTGCAGGGCAAACAGATCACCGTGATTTTATTAACTTTTGTTCCGTTTGAGTTGGAAACATTTTTGTTGTTGTTAAAATCTGCAGATTGTATAGCAGATGACGAATTATGTTGAAAAATTCCCACAAATTCATAATTATGCAGAAAACACAGCGGCCAAAAATCCGTATAATTCCGGTGGCCCCGACTGTAACAGAAAGAAGTAGATGAAAGTATTGCAGCGGGGGGAGGGGCAGGATGGAGGTTAGGGCAATAGAGGGGGAAGAGGAAAGAGACACATCTATAACAATTGGGATGCAGACAGAGCCCTCCAGGGCAGCCCACTCTGTCACAATCTAAGCTGTCACCGGGCCCAGCGCTTCTACAAGATTGTTGTGCTGTAAACTGGCTGCGGTGATTGTTTGTGGGAGGGGGAGAGAAAAACATGCTCAGTGCAGTAATGGAGCTGTGGGTGGCAAAGCACTTGGTGCTAACCTTGAGAGCTCTTTTTGAGGCTGGGGGCAGGTGAGGAAGGAGGGGTCAATGAGTGCAGCTAAGGTTATACGCCATCTTCAGCTGCTCTGTCGTCACGATGTGTGGGGTGAGTTAGGAAAGGTGGAGGGTCAGGACATGGGGCATGCTCACATGCTCTGAAGGTTTGAGGGAGAGGCACGTTTTACGGTTGCCAATACTTGTTATTAGTGAGTCAACCACATCCACTGGACTTCGAAAGAGGGTTTGGTGTCTGATGATTGGCCTGTGTTACTCAGCTGTGCAGTGAAACAAAATAATCGGATTTTTTTTTGGGGGGGGGGCGAGTGTGTAGCATTCGGCTCGTGTGAGGAACTGTACAGGGTCTGCAGAGTCATCCCTCCCCCCAGAGTGATTTATGATGATGTACAGCGTTCCAGCCCATCCGAAATTTCACCCCCCGTCCTCCCTCAGAATGGGGAAGGGGCGGTGTTTTGCTGAGCAGCTAAATTCTTGCCGAAGTTTTTCGCTGCTTTCCAGCGGTTGTTGCAGGTGCGCCGGGCGCCCGGAGCTGAGGTATCTTTATATATCTCTGGGACGGGGTCCAGGGCGAAGGGAGGAGGGAGTTGAGGCAAGTGAAGAAGAAAGGCATGTTTGCGGAGAAGGGAGAAACATTCCGCAGTTGCCCCGCTGCCCGGACTCCTCAATCTGGGAAAGATATTAATCCTGGCGCCTTGGTCAGACAAAGTAGCGGAGGAGGCGACGGGGGATGAAACGACGGACCATGGGCTGTGATAAAAAGCAAATTTAACAAGCATTGGCCCTCTCTCAGATCTGAGTTTACCAATACTCTGGCCCAATACAAGAAGGCTATATTGGCCGCCAAAACGGCCTACTTTTCCTCTAAGATCCTTGCAGCGGAGAATCAATCAAGGGAAATTTTCTCGATTGTTCACAATTTGGCATTCTCCGACAGGACATCTCTAAAGCCCACTCCCTCCCAGGATCTCTGCCACTCCTTAAATAATTTCTTTATAGAGAAGATTGCCATTATCAAAGCCAATATTCCCCCACCTTCCCCTTCTTTTGTTGACCCTCAGTGCCCTCCTCCTAAAGGACAACTCAATGCCCTACCTCCTCTGACCAAGGAATCCCTGCTCTCTATAATTCCTCTTGTTAAATCTGGCTCCCCATTAGACATCTGCCCTGCGCACATCCTCCGTCACATTTTCACCTCGTGTCCGGACCCAGCTCTCCACTTCCTCAATAGCTCTCTTATTCAGGGGGTTGTTCCCAGCTCCTTGAAGACAGCAGTCATTGTCCCCATTCTGAAGAAACCTGGCACAGACCCCTCGGTCCCCTCCAACTATCGCCCCATTTCTCTCCTACCATTTCTGGCCAAAGTGCTCGAACGTCATGTCACCAGTTCTTTGAGCACTTTTGTGGAGGAGGATGGAGTCTTAGCCCCCCGACAGGCTGGTTTCCGCCCCGCACACTCTACTGAGTCCGTTATACTCTCGGTCCTCGACAACCTCAGGGAGGGTATGGATACCAACCAGACCCAGGCTTTGATCCTCCTCGACCTCTCAGCCGCCTTTGACACGGTTGACCACACCATCCTGCTTTCCCGTGTCAGGGCGGCGGGGATCGGAGGGACCGCCCTGGTATGGTTATCCTCCTTCCTGAGGGACCGCACCCAGGCCGTCCGCCTGGGTGATTTTTCTGCGGACTTTCTGAAAGTTCAGTGCGGGGTTCCCCAAGGTTCCTCCCTTTCACTCCTTTTGTTTAATCTTTATATCTCCCCTTTAATTTTTGCATTACAGCAAATGGAGGTCGACGTATACAACTATGCGGATGACCTCCAACTTGTGTTCAATTTATCTCCTTCCCCTGCTTCCATCCTTAATTTTCAGTCTATTATGATTTTCATCCGGGACTGGATGAACCACAATCATCTGAAACTTAACCCGGACAAGACCGAGCTGGTATTGACGGGTGGTTCATCCAGTCCCTGGTCCTCACTTTTCTGGCCCCCTTCCCTTGGCCCTCCCCCCGTCCCCTCTACCTCAGTCAAAACATTAGGCATTAAACTCAATTCTGAGCTCACCCTTCACTCACCCAAGTTAGCGCTGTGGTGTCCTCTTCCTTGTCACTTCGCACCATTCGCAAGGTATCCCGCTTCTTTTCTTCTGTTGCCCTGAAAACGATCATCTTGGCAATGGTTATCTCCCGCCTGGACTATGGCAACGCCCTATATGCAGGTTTACCTGCATATAGCTTAAGGCGTTTGCAGTTGATACAGAACCAGGCGGCTCGGCTGGTATTCAATCTCCCAAAATTCCATCATGTAACACCCCTTCTGAAATCCCTTCACTGGCTTCCTGTTCGTGAACGTGTCCAGTTTAAACTTGCTTCTATTACCTGTCAAGTACGACTGGGCATGGCTCCGGCCTTCATTACATCAGAGATAGTTCCCTACGTTCCCACTAGGGCACTACGCTCAGCCTCGCAAGCCCTCCTGACAGTTTCCCGCTTCCGGAGGAAGAAATGGGGAGGCTCAAAGTTTTCCACCCTTGCACCAATTCTATGGAATTCCTTGCCTTTAGAGCTTAGGTCCATATCTCTTTATCCTAAATTCCGAAAAAAGCTCAAGACCTATCTATTCGCCAAAGCTTTTAACTAGACCACTCGTTACTTCTGTTCACATTTCATTTATCTCTCTCATTTCCCACCATTCGAGGTTTGTCTGTTGTAGCGCCATGAAACCGCTGGTGAAAGTGCGCTGTATAAATAATTTTAATTTCAAATTCAAATTCAAAATTAAATTGGCCGCGCGACCATGAAAATGACGCGGCCGTCAAAGTGAAAGTGATTGCGGGCTGTAAGAGTGCCCGCGAGCGATGCACTTGATGAGAGAGGAAAGCCAGATGGCGCCTCTGCTCGTAACTGTGCGTGTAACGGCATGCTCCAGGCCACACAAAAAGCTGTGGTCGGCTTTTTAAAGCCCACTCACTAAATGTCTCACCAGATCAGCGTACGCGCTAGCTCAGGAGAGACATAAAAAAGAAGTGGAGGGACGCTGACGTTACGACAGGAAGTGACGTCACGAAAGATGGCTTGCACCATCAGACTCATTGCCTCCCCTCGCTCACCCCTTAGATGCGATTTGCATTAGAGAAGCCAGCGCGTGAGCAGCATTCTGAATGGGCTCCAATCTCGCCCCAGAGAGGCCAAAGAGTGAATATGTGGCTCCATTTGCTCCAGTTCTTGAGCTCCCAGTAAAATAAGTGGAGGGACGCCGTCCACTCACTTGGTACCCCGACTCTAGCCCTGCCCTGAGTAATCTGTCGTCAAACGGTTACATCACCCCAGATAAGTCTTCTCACAATGGTACACCTAAAAACAGACCTCAGACAATGAAATGACTCCAGAGATCTGAATTACGGCCGTCACATTACACCACTTACTCAGTGTCATACTGTGCCATCAGTACAAGAAATTGGCATTAGACTTTGACTTTTATGTCGGGAACCTGACAAACTTTGACATCACATTAAGAAAAGAACATCATAAATGTGTGACTTAGCTCCAGGTGCCAGTCATCACACTAGGATGCCGCCTACAAACAGGATTTTCACTCTGAAAATACATCAGAAGGTAACATAATCAATCTTCAGACTGCAGTATTGTTAGAAACAAGGTTTCTAGTTGGTACCTGTCCAAGTAGGAACCTTCGCTCTAGTCAGGGTAAGGTGGTACACACTAAGAATAACCCGTGTTCACCCCCTTGGTTGCTTGCCAAGAGCAGCCAGGTTTACCCCCAGAGGCAATGCGTAAAGTATTTGTACATGAACACACGGTAACACAGTAAAAACACCACAGAAGTTCTCCACAGCAGATAAAAAGCCAATATTTATCTGAGTGTCACAAGACCAAAATTTCAAAAATCCAACATGCACAAACCACGTTATGCAGATTTCAATATTAAGTAAATGTATAGTTCTTAGGAAACAATAGGTCCGACTGGGGCTACGGGGTTGCGATTGACCAGGACAAATCCACAAGTTCAGTCCGTCCGCGATGGAACACAGGCCAGATCCAGGATTCAGGCAGACCCAGGGCTTTAAGTGGGATGAAAAAACTGGGAAGGGGGGGCGTCTCTCAAAGGGGCGTGGCCAATGTAATTAAGGGTGTGGCTTAAAAACACGAACGCAAAAAATCTGTGCTTAGAATAGTGTGTCACCGGACTTGTATTTTGCGGTTTCTATCATTGCGTCCAGACATTTGATACAGAGTATATAGTGTCAATAGTTCCAGTGTGCGGAAGACGGTCCCGATCCCCTCTACTTACCTGACATGGCGAATACAAATCCACTATCCGACGACCGGAACCTGGATTCCATATGCAAAAGAAACAGAAACTAAATACTTACTACCACTCCCACAATAAATCTAGCCTCTCTCGTATCGCAACAGGGAGGCAGAGACCCAAGAGAAGGGACCCAATCACGAAGGGCCAAAGCAGAAAATCGAGAGGAACATAAAGAGAAGGACGAAGAAGATGGAAGGAGGGGGAAACTCACCGTGAGCCCGGAGTGACAGGAGGATGCCACCAAAACCCTGCAAGCCAGTCGGACAGGTCCCGTGCCATCGGAGAAGGCGGAAGATGCAGAGATGAAGGAAGCTCCTGAGAGGCGGAGCGGAGAATGGTGGAGCCCACCGGAGGACGCTAAAGAGCGGCTGCAACTCTGGAGAGCTTCGGCAGGGCCGATGAGTCAGTGCGGGACAGGTGGGCAGCCTATGGGGTTGGAAGGGAGGTAGCGGCACTGTGGAGGACGGGGAGCATGGAGCATTTTGGGTTCAAAAACCAACTTGATTGAGATGGAGGCACATTAACTCATTGAGGAAACCTCTCTAGAGAGAGTGGGGGAGAAGTGATCAAGAGAAAAAACACCTAAGTCGGTGTTCCAAAAGAAAATAGATTGTTAGGTCCTCTCTAGGTGAGAAAAACCTAGAGATCACTCGGATGTAGGACATTTGTTATACCTAGTTTTGTTATTGGGATTCTTTTCATGTTTTTTAGGAGGGAGGAAAACTCTTATCTTAATTTCTGAGCACTCTGGTCCTGTACATCACCCTGCATGTCCCCTCCCCCTTTTAACCCTTGACACTCCGAACAACTACTCTGGCAGAATGTGTGGTGACGGGTAGATTCAAGACACCTAAGGAAAAATAACCCAGCATGCTGACCAGTGTTTGTCTCTCCTTCTCCGAGCCTCTGGGAGGTGCCATTCGTGAGAGAAGGAACATGGAAGAAAATAGAGAATGAACATAACCTCAGAACGAATTGTATTGAACCATGCTTAACATCCATTTCTGTTCATCTATACTTCCTTAAAGACCTAATCATTAAGAAATATATTCAGCCTCCATGTCCAGTGGCAGCTGGCATGGATATGGGGTAGGGGGGTAAAGAAAAAATAAATAAAACTTATCTCCTCACCGCGTCTCTCATCGTTGTCCCTAGTCGTCATCCCTCTGCTCCGCCAGAACAGGAAGCACCCAGGCTCCCCAGAACCAATCACAATGCTGTAATGCAGCCTTGTGGTTGGTCTGAGCACCATGATTCATGCTTAGCCAGGGAATTTGAGCCTGGACATGTTCTCCACCCAGGCTGTAAACGCAGCCTGGGAGGAGAACATGCAAAGTGCAACTGACTGTTTCACCGGCCTGAATCAGCAGGCCAATCATTCATGGGCACTTTACAGAGTGCCCACTACTCATTCCCTGCTCTGAGAGAAGAGCAGCTCCGCCCTGCCAAACTGTTGTGGAAAGAACAAATAAACCGATAATAACGAGTTATTATCATTTTATTTTTCCTTTATTTCCATTGCTGAAAGCAGTGGGGTGACGCTCCTGCCTTCGCGCCACTGTTGGCGTCTGTTTATCCGCCCAGCCCTCCCACATCCAGTACTTCTACCCATTCTAAACTTTAAAGAAGTGAGACTTCAAAGAAAGGACTTTGTAGTGCACAAGACCCCCAGACCCACTACAGTGGTCTATTCAGGCGCAAGTGTCAGCTCCTCCCTCCACTCTAGCTCAGGAAGACCCATAAGCCGGGTGATGGGCCATCAGGAGAAGCCGGGCACACCTGTGCTCCCTCTGTGTATGACTGTCTAGAGTGAATTCACAAAGCCCAACTGTCACCCCACCCAGACGAGTATTCTAGGGACAAGCAGAGGCACAAAATGGTTGGGTAAGAAAATGGCAACTTTCTACAAGAGGCATTTTCAGTTCTGCAATCTAAAAACCATAGCGCCACCAACTTTACTAAGAGCTGTGTTTCTAAATATCGAGCCCAGAGACACCAAACTCCAATTTTCTCTCTGTTTCCAGTTGGAAGATACACTTGTCGATACTCCCGCACTCCCCGCATCGACCAAAGCAAATGTGGAGGACTATCTTTCTCCCACACCACAGCAAAGACCTGGAACAGCCTCCCTGCTCAACTCCAGACCATCACCTCACTTCTGGAATTCCAAATGGACCTTTTTTGAATAAGCCTCTGGGGCCTGCAAATGCCTGGATAACCTACTGTGTGATTAGCCATGCTCTATGAATCCTAATAGATTGATTGAGTGTCATACACATTGGCCCATGTTGAAGGTGCTTGGTGTTTGATGTTTGCGTTGCCCAGCTAGGGGAAGGGGTGTGTCATTCCCAAAAGCGTACACCTTGACTCGGGCCGGTGGGGTTTTTGTTTCACAGTCAAAGTTACATACAGTTCTTGTGCTATAATGTTAATGAGTGCTCCTGTGTTGATGAGGGCTGTTGTCAATTGTCCTTCCATGCATTTGGAAATAAATAATGAGAACTCCGTTGGCTGGATAGCTTGTCTTCCACACAATCATGGACACGGACCCAATTCTGTGTTTAAGGTATTTTATTTACCAGTCGCCATTACGCGTTTCGGCTCCGTGGAGCCTTGATCACATGACATGGGTACTGAGGTAAGTGCTGTATTTAAAGTGAACTGTGCTCGCATTCAAGGATACCACGTGATTATAGACATGGAAAACATCTCCTTCCATGTTGTCTAATCACATCAAATTGCATTAAACAGTCATTACCATTTAAAAACAAATTCATATTTGTAAATAGCAGCAGAATGAAAGTCTTCAATATAATATCGGTAAAATACCACTACTGTTTCTAATATCAGGTTAAATCCTGTATCTCAGTATAATTATGCAAATTCATTCTTCTCCTGTATCCTGAACAATCATTATCAAAAAGTGACTCTGTGTAAAGTGCAATGTGCTAAAATATAAACAAATAAACTATTGAATAATCATTAATCTTATGCTGATTTCATGTTACTCTACTCATTATTATTTCCCGATATCAACTAAGAGTGACTGTCTTAATTTTAACTCAAGCACGTATGCAGATCTTCAGTTGTGTTAAGACCGGAAGGGCCCTAAGAATCGAGTTGAAGACCCCTGTTGTTACAGACCCGTATCGCTTATTGATGTGTCTTGCAAACTAATGGGTAGGGTGATATTGGCCCGTTTGGAAACATTGGACTGAGTCAAATGACATCATCGTGGAATCCCAATACGGGTTTAGGTGGGGAAAAGGCACCACGGAGCAGTGCCTAAATTTGGCGCTAATAATGGGTAAGTACATGAGGGCCAAGCGTGGTTGTATCCACTTGGCCTTCATGGACTTATCCAGTGCTTTTGATACTGTATGTAGAAACAAACTTTGGCAAATGATGGAGTCTATGGGGTTTGAGGAGCCTTTGGTTACACTCCTTCGCAGGCTCCATGCTGACACGACAGTAAGGATTAAATTTGGCCCGGCCGGTGAGAAGACAAAGTCCATACCATCGACTGAGGGGGTTCGCCAGGGGTGTATACTGGCTCCCTTTTTATTCCTGGTCTACACCAATGGTCTGGAAGCTTTTCTGTTGGAGAGCTGTGTTGATTTCCCCCAGTTTAATGGTAAGCGGATACCGATGTTATCTTACGCAGATGACACGGTTTTAATGACCCTAACTGCCAACAGCATGCAAACTTGCTTAAATGCTTTTGAAACCTTCATGCAGGGTCTAGATTTAAGGGTCAATTTCACAAAAATCCTTCACTATGGTTTGCGGCCCAAAAGGAGTAAAATCTCGCCGGCTCATGGTGAAGGACTCAATTATTGTGAAAGTTGACTGCTTCAATTACCTGGGGAACATATTTAATAAAACCTTGAGTTGGAACCCTCTAGTATCTGCCCGTGTTCAAAAGGTTACCCAAGCTGTAGAGGCTATTTTCCGATTTTCTAGAAAACTGGGTCAGAAGCCGGTTGCAGAATTAATATCCCTATATAAAGCAAAATGCATCCCAGTTGCAACTTACGGTGCGGGTGTGTGGGGAACGGAATCCTGCAACAAAATTCAAATTATGGAAAATAAGTTCATTAAACGCCTCCTATGTGTTTCAACAGGTACCCCTAACATTTTTTGCCACACTGAGGTGGGTCTCGAATTTGTGAGTGATATCATCCATGTCTCCCCTTTGCTGCTTTGGAGTAAGGTTTGGAGTTCAGATGATTTGAAACTCACAAAGGAAATATTACAAGACTGCCTCAAGCTTGAACATTTCAAGAAGATCCCATGGCTGTCATATGTTAGGGAAACCCTTTTTAAGATAGGTTTGGGTCATATTTTCTCGAACACTGAGTCTGTTGGTAGTGAGACAAAGTTATTAATTAAAGAGGCGTATCGCCACAGGTTAGGTGTCCTGAGAAACAGTGAGAGTGCGGTTTACCACAAGTTAAGGCTGCAGCACCAACCTTACCTTTTGTATATAGGACATACACAATGGCGCTTTTATTTGACTAGGTTCCACCTTAATACACTGCATTTCCTATTTGCTTTTCCAAAACAAGTGTGATGGTGTGAGAGTTTACTGTGCCTGTAACAACAAAGTTTCTCAAAGCACTATCCACCTTGTACTATTTTGTACTTTGTACAAAGATCCTAGAAACCGTTTTATCAGGCCCGTTCTGTTATCCTTTGGATCTCGTTACTATAAAGAGGGATATTGATCCAGCGGCCTATAGGAAATATGTCATAAGCAACGCTACCTAACTCTATAATCTACTATATTAAACACTACTCTAACTCATGGACCCATTAATCAAATATGACATATTTTGACCTACTGAATCAGGTGGCCAAATTAAACTTATATACAACTTATTTACAATTTATATACATCCGCGGTAAAAGACAACATCATTTGAACAAATCCTAACTATTTAAATGACCACCATGGCGATGGTATCTAGCTAATAGTAACCCACACTTCTGAATAATCAAGACCAGCTTGTTTCCAAAAGATAGATTTTATTAACTAATTTAGATTGTTGTGAATATAATTTTATAAATGTAATTTTATTAGAATCATAGTATGTATATTCGAAAACATTATAGAAAATTATAGTTTCAAGCAAGAAATTTAAAGTTTAGCATTTCTAAAATCCTAAGTCCCTAGCTAAGTTAAAATAAATGAAAATAAAGTTGTCTTTATGAGTTCTTACGTGCTCCAAGCAAAGTCCGTCAGCACGACACCCTCATCTGAAAGTTGAAAAGCAGCAGCCAGCCCTAACCACAGGGCACAGATTTTTATACCTTTCTATGCTAGCTAATCTAAGTAAAGGAACATTTTCTGCAGAAGTCGATGTCCCATTGGTCCGAAAGTGACAAGTAACATGTCACCCCATATTTCAAAACTTCCATTCTGTCATATTCTTTGAGACCATTGTCTTTATTGTACGTGTTCCAAAGCTTTCTTAGTTTGCAACAAATTTGAACAAGAGTTCTCACTGACTTCATTTTACTTCCTCGGATGCCAAGTTATCAAAATGTTCTTTCTGCCGGTTTCTGACCTTGGCCATGTCCGACAAAAATAATGACAGCGCTTCTTCATTGTTCAAGTGAATGTAACTTTCATGGAAAACTTTAGGGTGGACATCGTGCTTCAGTCAGAAATTGAATTCATCTTTTTGCAAACTCGAGCAAACTAGGCCCAAAAGCAGGCAACTTATTTTTCTAGTATAAAACAAACACAAGAGAAGTATTAATGATAGAAATATCAATTTATTCTGTTTCCACCCTTAGTTTACTAATTAATTAACCCACCCTATTAGTCTAGTGTTACCTAGCAAGAAGCAAACAAATAAAGCAGCATTTTATATCTACCAGTCTTCATAAATCCATGGAATCTTATATGCACCTATAATAGTAGAAATAACATCACACAGACAAGGGAAGCAAAACAAGCGCATACCACTTTTAAATCTGCTGCCGTTAGTAATGACAAAATTGAAAACGACAATTTATTTATTATTTTTGCACAAACAAAAGATGCAACAATAATGCACGTTTATGAGCACACATGTTAATAACCCCATGTGTAAAGTTTAATCTAAGTTGAGTTAGCATAACACATCACAAATCATTAATATTATTAATTTATATTATGGAAGTGTGACTTCGCGAGTTTAAACAAAATTGTATTTTCTATCTCGCTTCATCAACTCCCTCATCTGGTGATTAACAAATCACCACACCACAACCCAAAATTTGGAAAATTTAGACTACTAGGAAAATGATTCAAATTCATTTGAGTTAGTATTTCTAGAAATTTGTTTCTGCAAAATCCTTGCAATTGTCATATTGTGCTCTGTGTAATTCTTGTAACTCGATTTCCCTTTCTTCTTTTTTAATTTTATAAATTCTTCTCTTTTCTTTCATTTGTTTCTTTCTCTTATGCAACAAACAACCAATTTTCGTCAGAACAAATATGAATATTATCACAATCAAAGGTGCCAAAATCTTGCCAAGAATTGAACTTCCAATATCATGAAACCACTTTTTTATAGTTTGAAATCTCTTTGAAAGCCTTTCTGAAAAATCTTCTTCTTCCAATGGAATTATCTCTGAATGCATTTCAGTAATATTCTTAATATACATCTCAATGTTCTTACTCTCATCAGGAATGTAAGTGCAACAATGTTGCACATGTAAAATGCCGCAGACTCCTCCCTCTTTTGCAAGGAGTATATCTAAAGCAAGGCGATCTTGAATCACCATGGATCTAATTGCAATGACCTCAACATTCACTAATTGGAAACCATCGGTATGCAGCGTTTAGAACGCAAGCATTACCACGGAATACCTTTACAACGCGGGCGTAACAACGAAAGTTGTTACCACGCATTGCACTGGGGGGCGCTCAAGGATAGTAAATGATTTAATTTACTATCCCAACACCTTCCCTACTATCCACGGGGACTGGTGTTGGAATAGTAAATTAAATTAATCAATTTTGCGCCCCCCAGCGCAATGCGTGGTAACAACTTTCGTTGTTACGAACGCGTTGTAAAGGTACGCGTTGTCAATGTATGCGTTCTAACGTCATACATCCGAAACCATCAGCTGTATCTGTTGACAATCTGTCAACAATTGTGGACAATTTTCTAACTCTCCCTGCATTCAGGGTTATACCTACCAAAGGTATCACTGCTTCAAAAATATCTCCCAAAATTTCTGTAAAAGTTTCGCTTTTAGCCCTATTTACATAATTATTAATTTTGAACAAACCTTCTGTATTTCTATCAACATGAAAGATTTTAGGAAAAACAATCCCAACATAACAAGTCCCATACCAGTGGTCAGGAAGGTTGTAGTAAGCTTTATCACCACAAACAAAATAAATCCCAGGGAAAATTGGATCTTTTCCACCTTTGAATCCCCAACCTCCCAAAATCTGATATGTATCTTCACAATTGCTCGCACCCACAAAGTAATTATCAAAAAGTGTATTGTCTCTTCTAATACAAAGCTTACCACTAATTGGTTTGTCTATGTGAATTGCTGCGCTATCAAGCGTTTTACCATTTAACTTCTCATCCTCTTTTTGCCAGAACCTAGACTTAGTCTGCTTGACTATTTCATTTCTCTTGTAAATTGCTCTCCTCAACTAGGTTCAAAAATTTCTTTCCTTCAACACTTAATTTGCAGGTTAGATTGTTTTTGTAAGCATACTCATATGTGAGCTCATTAGTAACAAGGAAAAATTCCCTCATCTGTTTAGCTTTTTTATGCTTATTTAAAGTAGCCTCTATTTTTAAATAAGCAAAAATTTCATCATAATTTGAATAATAATATTCTAAGCGTCCAGTTTGATAGAACAGACTAGCTAACACACTACATGTTACACCATATGTAAGAGGAAGCATATTGTATGTCACTCCCTCAGAAACAGAAGCAGGTAATTTAACACACACATAGCAATCTTTAGCATTCATTACTTTGACATATTCGCTCAAAAGCCTTGTAAATGTATTGCTTGAAAAATCACTAATAGATTTGTCCTGATGAATGTCAGGTTGATGATCAATAACTTTGCCTATTACACTATGTTTGTTTTGACTAATCGAAGCTTTGCTTGTCATGTTTACTTTATGAGAATCTTTTTTAATTTCAAAAGGAATAACAACAGCTAAAATTAACCAGAGCAGAATCAAAATGAGCACACACACCAGAGTCATCCTACAGCATCTCTTAAAAATGGAACACCTTGAAGTACTCTGTTCCATGACGTAAGGCATCTTTAATTATCTTTGCCTTAAAAGAAAACAAAAAATTATTTTAAAACCGATCCAAATAGTTAATTATTATTTACACCCCCCTTTTTAAAAGAATTATTTTTTTTTTTTTAAAAACCCTAACAGTGTTTCTTCGACCTTATGTCACAAACAATTTTTCTCAGCTAAACAAAATTTCTTCGACCTTATGTCACCTAACAAGCTTTCTTCGGCCTTTTGCCAAAAATAAAGAACTCAAAGATCCAAATTAAAATCTCTATACTTCAATCATTGTCACTTATCTCTTCAATTTCTTCTTCTTCTTGGCTGCTATCGTAAATATCAATAACAGGAGGAATCACTAGATAAGACCACTCAGGAGATTTATATTTTTGATTTGGCTTTATAATCCTCCTTGTCTTTCTTGTCACTACTTCAATTTTTCTTCCAACTTCCTTTTCACAATCCTTTTGACTACTTATTTCTTCCACCTGCTCCTTTGGTTTTTTGATTAATCTGACTCTCAATCTTCCACCTGGCCAGAAATCTGTTTTTCTCACAAATTTTCTTTTTGGTTCAGAAACATTTACTTCTGACTTCCAGGATCTCTTCTTTGCACTTCTACTTTCACCATCCACGTCACTTTCTCCAGAATCGTAATCTGAAACTTCACTGATTGATTCAGGAATTTTTCTATTCGGCAGTTTCACTCTGTCAGGAACTATGCTTTGTCTTCCATCACTGGTACTCGGTAATTCGTCCTCCTCTTCTTCAATTACCTCCAACTTCCCAGTTTCTGGTCTTCCGTTCCTTACTTCAGAGCTTGATTTCTGCTTTTCGATACTCTCCTGGTCAGAAATTTCAATTGGTTCAGCTTCTCTGTCTTCATTTATCTTCTTAACCGAATCTTCAGTTGTTGGACAGGCCCCATGAAGGGCTCGCTCCCTCCCCGCATGACAGGGCCCTGGTACCGGCCTTCCAGGTACTACCCGCAGAAGCAACCCCCAACCTGTCCCCCATGGGACGTCTGCTCCTGGGAATCCCTGTGTCCCTGGCCGGGGCCACCGTCATCACCCTTGCCCGGGCCAGCCGCCATCTTAGACACTGCGCCACGAGGCCGCGTGGCCGCAGCTCGACCCCAACCCCGGGCCTGGCCAGGTCCCGACATCCCGGCACCACCATCCACCCAGGAGGTGAACGGACCACTTGGCAGGTCAATGGGAGTAAGAAGTGTCGATGGCTCTCTCCCGCCAGGTGCCGATCACCCCCAGCCTCCCCGGGCGCTGGCTCCACCCCCCTGCTGGGTGTCTGGACTCCCTCATCCCGGACCTCCCGACCTCCAAGAGCGAGGGTCCGGACATCAAAGAGTGCCAGACCTATAACTGAGGCAGCCCCAGAACAGGAAGGCAGTTGTATCCTGGAGTCGAGAGACACCGCGACGAACTCATCCTTGACGGACTGCTGGCGCTGCCGCAGCCTGCCGTGTGAACTATTGTCCTGCCTGCTGGCGCTGCCGCGGCCTTCTGCAACCTTCATCCTCGTGGGACCTGCTGGCGCTGCCGCGGCCCGTTGTAACCTTCATCCTCGTGGGACCTGCTGGCGCTGCCGCGGCCCGTTGTAACCTTCATCCTCGTGGGTCCTGCTGGCGCTGCCGCGGCCCGTTGTAACAGTCATCCTCGTTGGGACCTGCTGGCGCTGCCGCGGCCCGTTGCCACCTACGACCTCTTCGGGACCTGCTGGCGCTGCCGCGGTCTGACCCGTCCGAACACCGAGCTCGAGGATTGTGAGCTATCACCGTTTCACCTCCGTACCTACGGGTACCAAGACTGTCCCGCTACCCCCTTCCCTAATAGAGACTAGAATTGAGAGGATCATCGTGTCCTGATCTCATTGTATCGTACTACCTTACTTCAAGAACTGCCTATAAAAGGTGTTAATCTGATCTTCGTGTGGTGTCCATCTGTGGGGGGGAAGTTACTTGTCTGTACGATCGCTGGAGACGGCCCTCACCGGAGGCCTCTCCCCTTGTGCTCGGCCGACCCTCCAGGTCCCCGTCTAACATCAGTTATCTTCCCTTTTAATAGATTCTCTTCTTCTCCAGAATCTATTTCAATAATTTCCAACTCTTTTCTTTTCAACTCTTCATTCACAGGTACATGTTCCAGATGTCAACCTCCCTGTCGATCTTCAGAATCTGGATTTGTTTCACTTTCTACTTCAGAATCAGAATCTTCCGTAGTATCACTCTCATCATCAGAATTTTCAGGAGTAGGCACTGGAATAGTATGACTAGGATGGATCCACCTTTTCAATCCTTTGCACTTTACTGCATTTGTAGTGACCAGAATAATTTGTCTAGGCTTCTGCCACCTAGGAACCAAACAATTTCTTCTTCGATGTACTTTTGTTCTGACCCAATCACCAGGTTTCAAATCATGAGTCTGAACTTTCTCATTTGATTGTGCTTCAGTTCCTACCTGATTAGACACAGAAGTTACTATATCAGATAACCTCTTACAGTAATCCAAAATAGCACTGTCATTTATACTTAACAATTTGCCTACAGGTACAAAAGCTTGTCTCATGACTCTTCCCATGAGAATTTCATGAGGACTCAAACCTGTCTTTTTATCAGGTGTACTTCTTAATGACATTAAGACAAGTGGAAGAGCATCAGTCCACTTTACACCAGTTTCTAAACACATTTTTCCAATCCTGTTTTTTATTGTTCCATTAATCTGTTCTACCACCCCAGATGCCTCTGGTCTGTATGCACAGTGTATCTTCTGCTCAATATTCAATGCCTCACATATTAGTTTCATAAGTTTGTTATCAAAATGGCTTCCTCCATCACTCTCAATAGTGACTGGAAAACCGTACCTTGGGATAATTGAATCACAATGTCGTGTAGGAAAAGCTTCTACCCATCTTGAAAACAAACAAACAATCACAAGAACATATTTCAAACAATTGTGTAGGGGCATTTCAATGAAATCCATCTGCAACCTGGTAAAAGGACCACCCTCTCGACCAATTACCCCTGTTCCTACAACTGATTTTCTGTTTGCGTTTATTTGTTGGCATGATAAACACCTTTGACAAAAAGATTCTGCAATAGTTCTGAATTTTGTGTTAAACCAAGTCTCTCGAAAAAGTCTGATCATAGCATCTCTTCCAAGGTGAGCTGGACCATGATATAATCTAGCCATGTCAGCAATCAAACAATTTGGTAAAACTATTCTACCATCTTTGTAAGTCCACACTCCATCCTCATCACGTGGTCTACATTCTGCTCTCAACCATAAATCTTTTTCCTCATCATCTGCTTCATTTTGTAAGTCTCTAATTTCCTGCCATGTCTCTACTGTTGTTGTTAGCATCAATGAATTTGAATCACATTCTTTACTTTTTTCCCGATTGTATGCGCGATAATTTTTCGCACAAAATGTAGCAGTTTCATCTGCATAGGCATTGCCTTTTGAAATATAATCCACTCCTTTAGTATGTGCTGCGCACTTTACAATTGCAATCTCTTTAGGCAATTGTATACCATCAATTAATCTTTTAATAAAAACTGCATTTTTAATTGGTGACCCTGCTGAAGTTAAATAGCCCCTCTGGGACCAGAGCTGTCCATAATCATGCACAACTCCGTACCCATATTGACTATCAGTAATGATGGTAACTCTTTTATCTTTTGATATTTCACAAGCACGAATTAAAGCAATCAATTCAGCCACTTGTGCTGAACGAATTCCCTCAAGACATGATGCTTCTTCAACATCTGCAACTGTACAAACTGAGTACGCTGCCTTCAAAACGCCTCCTTCTGTCCTCAGACATGAGCCATCCACTAAGTAGACGACATCTGATTCAGGCAAAGGTACATCTTTAATATCCTGCCTCGGTTTGGTGCAAAATTCCATAACATCCAAACACTCATGTTCCACCTCATTCTCATCAACAATTTCTGAATCAGGTAATAAAGTAGATGGATTTAAATTCAAGCATCTTGAAATAGAAACATTGTCTGCTCCTAGAATGATTTTCTCATATTTTGTCAACCGGCTGCTGGTTAAATGTTGAGTTTTACCTCTTGTCAGTAATATTTCAACTGAATGAGGCACAAAAACTTTCACAGGAAATCCCATTATGATTCCTTCGCTTTGTTCAAGACTAACACTAGTAACTGCAACTGCTTTCAAACAACCTGGTAAGGCTTTAGCTACAGGATCAAGAACTGCAGAGAAATATGCAATGGGTTTCTTCAAATTCCCATGTCTCTGAATTAACACAGACAATGCACATCCTTCTCTTTCACTACAATACAGTTCAAAACCTTTCTCATAATTTGGCATGCCTAAAGCCGGAGCTTGACATAAACTCTTTTTCAAATTCTCAAAACACTCCAACTCAGCTTCATTAAGAATAATTGTATCTTTTACATCAGATTTAGTAAGTCTCTGTAGTGGTTTTGCAATTACTGAAAATCCACTTATCCATTGTCGACAGTAGCCAACCATTCCCAAAAACATCCTAACTTGTCTCTGTGTTCTCGGTGGCTGCATTGCTTGAATCATTTTTATTCTTTCAACAGTCACCTGTCTCTTCCCTTTAGCAATTCTATGACCAAGATATTTCACTTCTTGTTTACAAAACTGCAATTTTGCCGGAGACACTTTATGTCCCTCATCTGCAAGATGGTTCAGAAGTATTATGGTGTCTGTCACACAATTTTCTCTTGTTTTAGCAGCAATTAACAAATCGTCAATATACTGCACCAATGTTGACCTGCCAGGTAAATCTAAATCTTCTAAAGATCTTTTTAACAGCTCATTAAAGATTGAAGGACTCTCTGTATACCCCTGAGGAATTCTACACCATGCGAGGGTCCTACTCTGGAATCTGAATGCAAAAATTTCCTGACTCTCTGGATGTAAAGGAACAGTAAAGAAAGCATTGCAAAGATCAATGACAGTGTACCATTCAGCATCATGTGGAATCTGATACAAAATAACTGCTGGGTTTGGAACTACAGGACAACATGGAACTACAATTTGATTAATATTTCTCAAATCCTGAACGATTCTGTAGGTTCCATTCGATTTCTTAATTCCCATGATCGGTGAATTACAAGGACTACTCCCAATTTCCTTTAAAACACCTTGTTTAATGAATTTTTCAATCACAGGTATAACTCCCTCAATTGTCTCTGCTTTCATCTTGTATTGAGGAATATTAGGAAATTCTATTCCCTGCTTCAATGTAATTTTGACTGGATCGACATGTTTCATCAGACCCATCTCATTTCCAGTCAAATACCAAATTTCAGATTTTACAGTATTTTTGAGTTCTTCTGGCAGAATTTCTTTTTCAAATGTGGGAAACAATTTTGATTCCTCTGATTCCATCAACATCATTGTCATTCTGTACAAGCCATCTTCTTCTATTGTTTGTAATTCAACCCCATCAGGAGAACAATATATTCTGCAATTCATTTTGCACAATATATCTCTGCCCAATAAATTTACTGGACTACTATTACAAACCACAAACCTGTGTTTGTCTTTAAAATTTCCAATTTCAACAGGTACCGGGTCAGTTAGATCAGTCCTGATCTGTTGATTGCTTACTCCGACAACTTGGATGGTTTCCCCAGAGAGAGGTAGGTTTTCAATTTCTACTGATCTAACAGTAGAACGGGTAGCACCAGTGTCCACTAGAAAAGTGATGTCTACATCATTAACTTTCCCGTTTATAAAAGGCCCAGACTGGTCAACCTCAAGAGTGGCTCCAATAACACACTCTTCCCCTTCTCTCGGGCACCGTCAGAAATAATCATCAGAGTCACTTCCCTGTCCTTCAGTTAACAAAAATTGTTGTGAAGCATTTTGCACAGTTTGCCTTTGGGATTTTATTACCTGTTCATCTCCTTGAAATCCCACACCAGAATTATATTTTTGTATTCCCCCACAATTAGGAAAGGGAGGTTGTGGCAACTGATTCTGCTGGTGATTCACCTGATGCTGCAGCTGTCGCTGAAGATTTAACTCATTAATACTCTGTTGTAACTGTAGCTGTCGCTGCAGATCAACATCATTCTGCATCTGTGGATTTAACAATGGATTTTTTAAATTTCTTGGTGGTTTCTTACATTCGTCCCTCCAGTGTCCAATCTCGCCACAATTAAAACAAGGCAATTTCTGTTTCATTTCTTCGATCTTAGGATTAAATTTTCTGATAATATTATTACCCTTAAATTTTCCTTGACCAGGATTTGAATTTGCAGTCTGAACAAAATTTGTGTTTTTATTTCCAATATTAGCAATCTGTTGTTCAGCTACTTTTACTTGAGCCCACATTGCCTTTTCCTTGAGCTTCTTCTGTCTCACTTCTAATTCATCACTACAGTATTTAGCTTTCCTTAAAATGTCATCAACAGAAAGTGCTTGCCATCCGACAATACTATTCCTAATCATATCAGCAATTTCTGGTTTCAGACCATAAACAAATCTGTAGACGAAATGACTCATATTTTTTTCGTCTAGCTTTTCATAGCCACTGTATTGTTTGAAAATCAACAGTAACCTTTCGTAAAATGAATGAACCGATTCCTTTGGTTCTTGGTTTGTTCTTTCTATTTTAACCCAATCAACCTCTTTAGGCGGAATTTTTTCTTTTAACCAGTAAATCACTTTTTCATAAAAATCCATTACAATCGGATTAGGAGCACCTGTTTCTTTTATTCGTTCAGGTTCTACTTTTGGCCAACTTATGGATATTTTGCATTCCGTCCAAAGATCCGATGGGACAACTATGTCAAAAAATCCATCCAGATCAATCCACAGAACCTTTGAGACTTTGATGAACCTGTCTACCTGTCTATACCACTCAACAGGTTTTTCTCTCAGCCTCGGAAAATCATTTGTAAACAGTAGTATGTCCTGTCTTGACCATGGAACATGAACATACCCTCCACCTGCAATCTCTCTCATTGGAAATTGCTTTGACAATTTTTCTAATTTCTCATCTTCCTTCTTTCTTGTCCATTTAACTCTCCACTTACTCAACTCTCCCAGTTTTTTTATATAAACAATCAAATCTTTTATATGCATTATTCTTCCCATTGAGTTTAAGTTCTCAATGTCATTTTCTGAAAAGTCTAATCTGTAATGTTTTGCAAAATTCTTTTGCCTGCTTAAATCAATTTCAAGTTCTGCTGCCAGTTCATCCAACTGATCATATTTGTTTTTCGTTTTCCACTGAATACTCTTACAAATGAACAGAAGTTCATCATCTCGATAAAATTTTAAACTGTCAAGACCTATTGTACCAATTATTAATTCTTCTAAATTCGCTTTTAATTTTGCAACATCAAGTTTAGGTTTAGTCACTCTGACTTCAGAACACTCAGTATCAGATTCTGCACCCATCGGTGATTTAGGAAATGAATCCTCATTAAAAGTTAGATTAGGCATTCTTGTTTTTGAAGAATTAATTTTAGAAATGTCTGAATAACAATTTTCGGTAACCCTTTGAATTTCTGCATTTAAAGGAATAGTTAAACCTGGCTTATTAATTTCTCTTTGTTCAAAGACAGGCTGAACAGGACCAATCGTTACTGGAACTGTCACAGCTTCCATGCTTTTTGTTATTTGTCGAATTAATTCTTCTTTTGATCGTAAATATTCAGAAGAATTCTCAGCTTCCACATTTCTGACTTCTCTCACATTATTTTTTGGAGCTTCCCTTTCTCTTGGAATTAATGAAAAATGTCTACCTTCAATACAGACATCCGCATTTGTTTCAGTTTCAATTTTTCTTGGAGTTTCAAAAGATTCAGAATTATTTGGATAAATCCTAGAAGAATCAATAACTGGAGGTGCACTCGGTGTGATTTCTGTAGAAACCATCGGAGTAGACCATGACCTAGGAGGTCTCAAAGGCTCATTTCTTTTATTGGAAGTATAAATTTCTTCTAAAACTGTATCTTCAGTTTCACTCTCTACAGGAGCATTATTTTTCTTTTCAGTTCTTTTTTCACCAGGAGAACCTAAAACCATCTCTCTAATTAAATAGAGTCCCTCACTCATATTTCCCTGTCTCCACATTCGCATTCTGTCTTCATGTGTCTCCCTTCTATAACTTGGAGTTTTAAGAGGTCTTTTAATTCCACTTGCTTCTCTTTGTAATTGAAACATCTCATCCTCCCATTCGACTAAAGCTTCAAATTGAGTAGGTCTTGGTTTTGGAATAAGAGCATTCATTTTCTCTCTCAAATTTCTCAAAACCTTTACGTTAAACGAACCATCATCAGGCCAAGCCAAAACACCATCATCCTTAGTGTAGTGTTTCCAAATATCAAACCACAAAACAGTATGATAACCATATTCACCTTCCATATATGCTGCAGGTGTTTTGTACTTATGAAGTAATTTACCACCTCGCGTTTCGATTTTCTTGTCAGGTGAGATAAAAAATTTTAGCTTCTGAAATAACGTTGGCTTTTTCTCAACATGTTTAAAATGATAACTCATTTTTAAAATTTAAATTTAATTAAAAATCTTTGTTCGTAAAATATTTCCGGGATATTCCGCACAGCTAACCAATCCGTGCGCGAAACACACTAACAAACCAATGAGAGTTGAGCTACGTCACTATTCTGCTCAACCAATAGATGTGGAGTTTTTCCGAAAAACCAATTAGCTTACAGCTTGTCAGAAACTCAAGAACCAATCAGAACACAGCTAGTGACGTATATCACCCAATCACAGCGCGGCTCTGTGACGTACACAGCAGCTGCGGTTTCTCACCTCTCTCCCTCAGCGCTCACCCCTCCTTCACAAAATCTTTTCACAGCGCCATTTTAAAGCACTTTTTCGATAAAATTAAATTTAACAATGACAAGAAAGACTCATCTGTCTGTTTCTCTAAAAAGTGATAGAATTTCAATCACTCAAATATTCTCTTTCTCGGAATAGAAGGCGCTATTCCCATAGAATACACAATTGCCAGTTCAGTAATCTTTTTACTCTACCCTTCAAACAAGTAATTATGAACTCATTTTCCTCAGAACGCACAACTAAGTGACTGTTCGAAAGTTCCACTTGAACATAATTTACAAAACAACCTCGCACTTTCACACGGAAAAATATCCCTAATTTCAAACACACATGAAATCCGTACAGGACTCTCACCTGTTTATAGAAATCATGTACCGTTATTAAAATAACGACGTTATCTGTACAGGACTCTCACCTGTTTATAGATATAAAACATGTACCTCTACAGGACTCTCACCTGTTTATAGATAATCATGCACCGACATTATCCTACCCTTCATTCAAGCTCGAATATATACTATTACTCTTATCACAGTGAGTTTTAGAACGGGCACATTGTCCCTATACTCATGCTGTTCAAATTTCTCAGAAAATCCTTACTGTACAACATTCACACCTAGCCCTAACATGTGTTGCACGGCCACAACACTTGTGATATACGGCAATATCACTACTCTGAAACAGATCAAATGCCCTGTGTGACTACCTTCTCATCACACAATCTGTACCGGTACTACTCACATATAGCACAAAAACGAACTCAACATGTGTTAAACATCGATCCTATATCTATACCATAACAAACTGGTTACCTTTAGCAACCATCAATCTCTGCGACCAGAAGAATTGATCCAGCGGCCTATAGGAAATATGTCATAAGCAACGCTACCTAACTCTATAATCTACTATATTAAACACTACTCTAACTCATGGACCCATTAATCAAATATGACATATTTTGACCTACTGAATGTCCTACTGAATCAGGTGGCCAAATTAAACTTATATACAACTTATTTACAATTTATATACATCCGCGGTAAAAGACAACATCATTTGAACAAATCATAACTATTTAAATGACCACCATGGCGATGGTATCTAGCTAATAGTAACCCACACTTCTGAATAATCAAGACCAGCTTGTTTCCAAAAGATAGATTTTATTAACTAATTTAGATTGTTGTGAATATAATTTTATAAATGTAATTTTATTAGAATCATAGTATGTATATTTGAAAACATTATAGAAAATTATAGTTTCAAGCAAGAAATTTAAAGTTTAGCATTTCTAAAATCCTAAGTCCCTAGCTAAGTTAAAATAAATGAAAATAAAGTTAAGTCTTTATGAGTTCTTACGTGCTCCAAGCAAAGTCCGTCAGCACGACACCCTCATCTGAAAGTTGAAAAGCAGCAGCCAGCCCTAACCATAGGGCACAGATTTTTATACCTTTCTATGCTAGCTAATCTAAGTAAAGGAAAATTTTCTGCAGAAGTCGATGTCCCATTGGTCCGAAAGTGACAAGTAACATGTCACCCCATATTTCAAAACTTCCATTCTGTCATATTCTTTGAGACCATTGTCTTTATTGTACGTGTTCCAAAGCTTCCTTAGTTTGCAACAAATTTGAACAAGAGTTCTCACTGACTTCATTTTACTTCCTCGGATGCCAAGTTATCAAAATGTTCTTTCTGCCGGTTTCTGACCTTGGCCATGTCCGACAAAAATAATGACAGCGCTTCTTCATTGTTCAAGTGAATGTAACTTTCATGGAAAACTTTAGGGGGGACATCGTGCTTCAGGCAGAAATTGAATTCATCTTTTTGCAAACTCGAGCAAACTAGGCCCAAAAGCAGGCAACTTATTTTTCTAGTATAAAACAAACACAAGAGAAGTATTAATGATAGAAATATCAATTTATTCTGTTTCCACCCTTAGTTTACTAATTAATTAACCCACCCTATTAGTCTAGTGTTACCTAGCAAGAAGCAAACAAATAAAGCAGCATTTTATATCTACCAGTCTTCATAAATCCATGGAATCTTATATGCACCTATAATAGTAGAAATAACATCACACAGACAAGGGAAGCAAAACAAGCGCATACCACTTTTAAATCTGCTGCCGTTAGTAATGACAAAATTGAAAACGACAAAATTAATTTATTATTTTTGCACAAACAAAAGATGCAACAATAATGCACGTTTATGAGCACACATGTTAATAACCCCATGTGTAAAGTTTAATCTAAGTTGAGTTAGCATAACACATCACAAATCATTAATATTATTAATTTATATTATGGAAGTGTGACTTCGCGAGTTTAAACAAAATTTTATTTTCTATCTCGCTTCATCAATATGAACATTTACTCTCACTATCAACCCCAGCAATATGCAATGCTGTGCTCAACTTTATCAGAGTGGCACTCACTATTAGAAACCGATATTGATTATTATCATGGAATACATGTTGATTCATAAGAACATCGTATAGATTAGTATCAATATCAATTGTATCTGTACTGACTATGTTTTAATATATGTGATTCTTTTTAATGTATTTGTAAATCATTTAGTGGTAACATAATAATGACTAAGGATGTAAATATAATGGTATTATGCTTTTAAACTGCGCAACATGTTATGCTTGTACTTTTATGATTTGTTTTCACGAATCGAAATAAAGTTATTATGACTGACTGAGTTGAAGAATATATCTTGTCTCCAACTTTCTAAGCTTTGTAATTCTATCCCATCCTCGTCTACTTGGTGGGACAGCATCTACTACATAATATTTAAGATCTATATTATTGGAGTTATGTTTGCCTTTAAAGTGGCGCGCCACTGGGTAGGTGTTATCGTGATTCGTTATGGCGCGTAGATGTTGGAGAATACGTTGTGTACCTGCAGGACTGTGCTGTCTATGTATTGTAAACCACATGGGCACAACAAAACATATTCAGCAAATTCTGTCCTGCAGGTCAGGAGTTTGGTGATTTTGTGCTCTCTGTCACTGAACGGTGTCTTATAGGTGTTTTTGTTGACACAGTGTGTACAAGCCGTGCACGTTTTGTATTTATAGAAGCCTTTCCTCATTTGTAGCCAACTGCCAATCTCGATCACCTCTGGACTTGTTTTTACTATTATATCACATGTTGAGGGGGCTCGGCTATATGTGATAGATACTTTTTGAGGATGTAAGGGACCTATTATCGGGTCACAGAGTACCATGGCCCAATATTTCTGTATGATTTTTTTGTATAGTTCTATATTGATTATTATATTTCATAATTATACTGAAAGTATTATCATCCTGTTTGTCACTTCCCCCCTGCTTTTCCTTTAAGGCTTCAGTTCTACTGCATTTCATAGATTTCTTAATGGCCTTATTGATCGATTGTTCCTGATACCATCTTTCTAGGAATCTTTGCTTGCTATGGCTTTGTGCTGCTGCAAGCTCACTTTCATTACTGCATATTCTCAATTCCAGTCCTGCTTTTGGAGGGACCGGACCGGAGCCAGAAGCAGGCAGAGAAGCAGAGCAGGAGCGGGGACGCTGAAAAAACCGCTTTGCTCCGAAAACGCCCCAACCACTCCAGCCGTTCACACGCTGAATCCCCCGCATTGGGGCCAGCACCGGCTCGCTAACAGCCGCGAGCTGTGCCCCAAAGCTGCAAGGGTTACAGCAACGCGGCGGGAGCCGCGATTCGCGCTACCAACTCGGCTGAAGCCGCATCTGCCGGAGCTGGCAGAAGGCGCGTGTCAGCCGGCGGAGACCACAAAACATAGCTTTAACAGCTTTAACGGGGCTGGTGTCAGAAGTCCAACGAAGTTTCTAGAAGGAGGCCAAAAGAGTTGAGCCCCACTTCTCTGGCACAGTAAATTGGGATTGGGATTGACGCTCCAAGACCGACGAGGACGACAAGCAGAAGGAGGAGCCTACCCTGCAGAGTTGGCCACTCGCTGCTGTTCTCTTGTCTCGCAGAGGGTCCGTTTTTGGCTGAGCTGAGCTGGCTGGTCCGCTGGCCGGTGAACCTTGACCTGGACCTGGACCTGGACCTGGGCCTGGGCCTGGACTTGGACACAGACAAGAACCCAGCGCCAAGTTTGCCGACTGACGCCTGGAGCCCGAAACGAGCCTGGAGCCTGAGCCAGGGGTCAGAGAATGGTTGAGCCAGGTTGAGCGAGGAGCACTGAGCACGGGAGCAACGCTGTTGGGAGAGAATCCAGACGCTGTTCTAGAATCCAGAACCCAAACACCACGTTTTGGGTAGGCCGCGGCGGCAACGGAGAACGCATGCGTGAGGACACCGAAAACTGCGACGGCTCCGATCCCAGCTCCCCTCTCCCCCACTGATCTCCCACTAACCCCAGCGATCCAGGGATCCCACGACGGAGCGGTAGATTGAGCGGCCGCGCTTAAACCGAGGGACCGCTGCTGGGAGTGGACGCACCTGGTTCTGCCACTGTTGACTTGGCCCAATCAGCCAGGCAAGCCAAGCCGCCTCTCCACGAGCTGCGGCAACGGGAGGCGGACGGCAGTAGGGGCTAGCACAGTGAGGCCCTCTTTGCTGCTCCACGTGCTGCAACAACAGGAGGCAGGCGGCAGTAGCAGCTTGCGCAGTGAGGCCCTAAAGCTTTCAAGACATCAAACTAATCCGGACTAAAGACGCCCCTTTACACAGGCGATGATTTATAGCAGGTGGCGCAGGGTGCACTGAAGAAGGCGACACAACCTACAATCCCGGCCTCACTCTGCATGCCCCACCAGTTCCTACTTGCCCCAGCAGTTGGAAGTGCAACGGCAGGAGCCGCAAGGAGCCCCCCCCCCCACAGAGAGCCGTGCTAAGAGGAAGCAGTAAGGAGCATATAGGTCTCACCGACAAGCAGTTCATCCTCAAAGAAGAATGACAAAAAAAAGAGAAGGAAAAAACATCCAGCAACAAGAAAACTGCCAGGCAAAGTCACTACATCAGTCTAATGTATTACCCAGAATTTTAAGGAGTGCAAGGACAGTAGAACATGACAAAAAGGCCTTTTTAAAGTCGCCACCGGGAGGCCTTATAACACAATTCTTATATATAAACTCCCGCCCAACACAGAGAGCTCTTCAGACATGGGAGATCAACCAAGAGCCAAGATCAGCGACGGGTTGTATAACAATCCAGGGAGCCAGACCCAGCACACGCTGCCAGATATACAAGCACACTGCGCAAACATAGGAAGCACAAGTACAGAAAGACGATGTTCTCATTCCTGTTCGGGTCCGGGACGCTCACCCGGAAAGAAACTCAGACATACAAGCGACCCAGTAGGCGACCGCACTGCATTAATTCGCAGAAATCCAGAGCAAGTTGTGATCGCCCAAATACACTGCCAGGAACAACCAAATCTTCTCTCCCCGGTGCAGATACCGTCGCGGGCACTCATAGGTTCCGCTCTAAGAAAATCAGGTGTGTCAGAGCGGCTGCAAAATTCGGGGTGCCTATCTCCTACATTTCTGCTAAACTTGGAATCTAAGATACAAAGTACACTAGAGCTGACTCCAAATCTCTTCAGAAGATCTAATGACAACCGACACACGCCGTCCCCCACACAAAGCTCCCAAAGCCAGAAGCTATATGAGAGCAGTGCCATTTACGATCTAGGAGCACCCCCTTCCGGGGAAACAGCGCAAAACATGGCCAGGTCACTGCTCTGGCAATCAAAGAAAATGGAGTTGCAAATCGATCTTTTATCAACCACTGCACAACGACTAGCGGAGCTGAACAAGAAGGTGGACTACTTGGAGAACAAGTTTAGCGAGATCCAGAACACATGGGCAGCACTGCCAGAAATTCTTAAAGGTTTGGTAGAATCATTAAAAATTCAAACAGGAAGCACGATGGGCCCAAGTAACAAGAGCAGCTCCATACCTGCCTCAAACCCAGAAAATCTGACTGGTATTGCAGCTGGAGGCAATTCGGGGAACCCACCAACAAACGTCGAGACACAAGATCCCTTGGTATCAACCAAACCTTTTAGTAGTCCATCCAGCTGTAATTCTAGCATTAGTAACTCGTCCCCAGGGAAGCAAACCGAGGGTAACAACTCTAACCAGATAAGGAAGGAGAATCCTCTTTCAAGGAGGGCTAAGAAAAAGTTAAAGAAACAGGAAAAAAAAGCCAAGGCATAAAAAAAACGTGCTCTCCTTTTACCAACTCATCCTTAAAATTCACAAAGCACCATAGAGAAAAGACGTCTTTTCCCGATCTTTACAAAAAACATGCTACAAATAACTCAACAGGCATAGCTCCAGCCGCTCCGGGCAACACAAAAGTGAGGGACAGCTCCAAACAGCCAAACCCCCACACTGAGGTCTGCCAAAGCCCAGCAGGCCCGGTAATAACAGTCCAACCACTTCTTGCACTAAACAACAAGAAGGGAGAGCAAAGAAAATTAGCGGGATCAGTCAAGAACCAAGTACCCGAGATCAGGGCCAACATACTTAAGGGTCACTTAGCCCCGGGCTGGCAGAAAACCAGTGATCAAGCAGTGCAGCCAATCCAAAGTCCGGCCCAGCAACCAGAACTATGCCAAGGGACCTCTGATTCTAGCCACAATGCAAGCATCCGGGAAGGAGACATAAATAAACAGGGTAAAGCAAACCAAAGCTGCAAAACAACGCACGAGGTGTTTCTCACCCCCAGATATTACATCAAAGGGCAACATGATATCTTAAATAGGGGAAATCTACTCAGACTTTTTAAGCACATCCCGTTTCTCACGGAAATTCAGTCAAACGACCTAGTCTGGGTTAAGTTTCAAAGTCTAACCAGCGACTCCCATGGTGAATCAACCTCGATTGGGCTGAGTCGATACGCCCAAGTGGGGCTTACAATAGATGAAATAGAAAAAATGGCTGCTTGGGGTATTGACACTGCATTTCCCATACCCGAGAAATACCCACATGTATTAGCAGAAACTTCACCAACAAAGGAGGTTTATTCTGTGTTAAGGGGGATGTCAGTCAAGCAAATAGGGAAAAGCTCAGCCGTGGAACCCAGACTTTACAATGCTTACAAGATAATAAGCTCAGCAGAGCAAAGGGCTGTGTACCACACGGAGCCAAAGCATAGCGCAATGCAAAACACCCTGATTGGCCCTGGAGGATTGAGCCCTCGACGGCACATCTAACAGCATAAAGGCAGCCAGCTATCCAAATATGAATAGAGGAGTGGGAAACAACACTCTTCTGTCCATCCTATCTTGGAACGTTGCAGGGTTAAAAAGACTGCTTAGTGGTAAAGCAGCATGCATGTTCCTCCGAGAAAATGACATAATGTGCCTACAAGAGACATGGGCCACTGAACCCCTAATTCTCTCAGGCTATTATGAGATTCACACTGCAGCAATAAAAAAGCAATATCTTTGGGAGAGCCACAGGTGGGCTCTCAATTTATATCAATCACATCTGCAAAATAGAGGTAAAATCACTAGAAACTAATTCCCCCAACCTGCAAGCAGTATTGATTGGTGGACTTAAAAGCAACAATATCTCATTTCGACTGTTGATAATCAATTGTTATATAAACCCTGCCACAAGGCAAATAAGCAAGCACTAAAATCAATAACTAAAAAAATGGACCACCTTATAAACAAATATGCCTCACATCTTTTAATCATCGTAGGGGACATGAACACCAGGGGCTTGGGAGATGGCACAAGGGAACCTCCAAATATAACAGAATTGGCGCCTTTACACTGGCTTCTTTCCGAGCATAACATGGTTTCCACCCATGCCACCAAGAAAGCAGCGGACCCTCTATGGCTTCCCTTGCCCACCTTCAGGGATAAGTCAACAATTGATTACATCTTTATCGCCGAAAAATTGCTAACACACTTTAATGACTTCGAGGTGAAAAACGGATGAAAGTGATCACCGGCCATTGAGGGTCACCCTTGATATAAATGGGAAAACCGCAAAACACCCCGGAACACTGGGCACCTCAACCTATGAAGAGCACCATGTAGTACTGAATAGAATAAAATGGTCCACAAAACTAAGTCCAGTACTCATGGAGTGGGTTACTCATAAAGAGAAGTGCCAAACAGATAGAAGGCTGGCACCTCCCCCGGAGCTCTGGAAGGAACTACTTGAGGAACTAAAATCTGTGCTAGGACAGGTCATTGGCAACCCCAAAGCCCAGGTCCTCCATCCGCAAAACCATTTACCACAACCAATCTCCAGGGACATAGAGCTAACCAAACGGAGTCTCACAAAGGCCTTGAAGGCGAGAAGAAAAGGAGTCACAAATCACCTCTTACTGGAAATAAAAGCGCTCCGCAGGGAATACAGGAAGAAAATATGGGAAATTCGTACAAAGAAAATCGAAGCAGAGTGGCTGAAAATATTTAACCTGCTCAAAGAAAAGGGTCATACTAGACTTTGGAGACACATCAGACAACTGTGCCACATCGGTCAGAGCAAAGAAAACAGGGTGGCAGCCGCCGAGTGGGTTAATTATGTAAAGCAACTGTACACAACAGACCAGGAAATGACGGACACCCAAGAACAACAAATCCCTCCAGCAACCGAGGAAGAGGACAGAAGACCAGTTATCAACACGGCAGAGATAACCAACCTGATAAAGAAAATGAGGACAGACGGTGCACCGGGTCCTAACGGAGTGCCAGCGGCGGTGCTCAAATCGTCACATGGATTCTGGGCAGACCGGCTAACCCCACTCTTCAAGTACTCCTTTGAAACGGCCTCCATTCCATCATCATGGAAAGGCTCAATATGTTTCCCGATACATAAAAAAGGTGACCGCACAAAACCCGAAAATTATCGGCTTGTGGCTCTGCTAGATATCGAAGCAAAGGCATATGCCAGAGTGTTGCTGAAGGAATTAGAAATCTGGGTAAAGGAGCACAACATCCTCCCATTCTTCCAAACTGGATTCAGACCTCAATGCTCTACCATAGATAACATCCTAGCACTTGGCCATCTGTCTCTACGCGCGACTCAGCCTTCCCAACCCTCTTTGTTCTGCTGCTTTGTAGATTATAGTGCATCATTTGACCGAGTGGACCGTTGTAAGTTATGGAGAAAACTCACCAACTGGGGCATGCCTCAAAAGTTGTTAAAGGCGATAATTGCCCTATACGATGGGACCTGGGTACGCATCAAGACCAGCCAATCGTCGTTAACAACCAAGGTCCCAACTAATAACGGCCTCAAACAAGGGTACGTCCTTGCCCCTTTACTCTTTCACATCTACACATCCGACTTGGGTCAAGCTCTGGAGGGGGCAAATCTAGTTATTCCAAAGTTGGGGAACGCGCGGCTTCAAATCCTCCAATATGCGGACGATCTTGTAATCTTGGATCATACTAGGTCAGGTCTACAGAAAGCCTTAGAAGCGTTACACAGATTCAATGAAAAGAATAATTTACTGGTAAACCAGGAGAAGACCAAGATCCTTATCTTTGGGAAGTATCATCGAAAGAAGACAGCTCAATGGCGCCTAGGTGACCACCAAATCAGATCTTGTAAAAGTTATAACTATCTGGGTCTCAGGCTAATGGAAGGGGCAAAATCATCAGCTCACTTGACATATCTAAGAAACAAAAGGGCTGGAATCATCTGCAGCTTGAGAAGTCTTACCCGAAAACTACACAGTCCATCCACAGAACCCATTCTGAAACGTCTAAAAGCAAAAGTAGTGCCCTCAATCAACTACGGCCACTTAACCTTTGCTGGCGCTCTTACTAACTTTTTCATGAGTTACCAAATCTCCGTATACAAGAAAGTATTAGGCATCTCACGACAGGCCAGGAGAGCCAGAGTAAGGCTGGAGCTGGGTCTATCTCGCCCAGATATTTCCTGTCTTGGCGACACTATAAAATACTACATTAGTACCCTGCGAGCTCCAGCAACAGCCTTGAACGCGCAAATTAAAACAATCTTCGAAGAAAGCGGATCCCCATGGCAAGCACAATTGTCATTACCCACAAAACTGCTAGAAATAGAGGTGCAAAACCTGGACAATGCCAACATTTCAATAGCGTATCAAAAATTGGGGTTGTGTCCTATAATGTGGCCGGGTAGGACAACATGTAATGCTTAAGGAAAAGAAGGACCCGGTCACTGTTTTGATCTGCCTGTATTTTATTTTACGCAGAATCACACCCTAAGGTATTTCATCCTTGGATGTTTTAACTTTCAAGTAGTTACAAATTTCAGCACTTTTTTCTGAAAGTTTGAAACAACAGTCTGAGGTTACGTTGTCGTGCACAAAACATATATTTACAAATACTATAATTTTCTTCACAATGAACACATTATCAATATATACAAAACATTTATCACAAACAATTAATACTACCTTCAAGGTTGTACCCTACTAAATGATTCCACCAGGTTTTGAACAAAGGAACTTTTTGAATTTAGTGTAAACCTGGTAACACAAAGGCTTTAAGCTGAATGCACATTTTTTATGCCATTGAACTCATGGAATTATTTAACAAAGCCTTTTGCGAAAAAAGCATTCGTTTTTTATGAATGTCTCAAGCCGACGCGTTTCCAAGTCCGTCATTCATTTATCGGACTTTTCTTCAGGGCTTAATAGTTGGGTACCTGTATTGGGGTAAGGGGAGGACATACTTTAATATGGGACCTTCACATATATTGTCACCTATAAGATAGCTGTTCAGCATGTACTTATTACCTTCTTGTACTGTGTGGTCGGGTCTGTTGTATTTGTCTAAGACTCTTGTCTGGCGTTTAAAATGTACTCTGCAAAATGGAAGACAAAGGATGTGTCTCTTTAGTGTGGGGAACACTATGTAACTGCTTCTGTTCGATTGCCCAAAGTGATCAAAATAACTTACGTTTTCAAATGACTCTCATTTCTGCCACGTGTACAAGAAGGTAATAAGTACATGCTGAACAGCTATCTTATAGGTGACAATATATGTGAAGGTCCCATATTAAAGTATGTCCTCCCCTTACCCCAATACAGGTACCCAACTATTAAGCCCTGAAGAAAAGTCCGATAAATGAATGACGGACTTGGAAATGCGTCGGCTTGAGACATTCATAAAAAACGAATGCTTTTTTCGCAAAAGGCTTTGTTAAATAATTCCATGAGTTCAATGGCATAGAAAATGTGCATTCAGCTTAAAGCCTTTGTGTTACCAGGTTTACACTAAATTCAAAAAGTTCCTTTGTTCAAAACCTGGTGGAATCATTTAGTAGGGTACAACCTTGAAGGTAGTATTAATTGTTTGTGATAAATGTTTTGTATATATTGATAATGTGTTCATTGTGAAGAAAATTATAGTATTTGTAAATATATGTTTTGTGCACGACAACGTAACCTCAGACTGTTGTTTCAAACTTTCAGAAAAAACGTGCTGAAATTTGTAACTACTTGAAAGTTAAAACATCCAAGGATGAAATACCTTAGGGTGTGATTCTGCGTAAAATAAAATACAGGCAGATCAAAACAGTGATCGGGTCCTTCTTTTCCTTAAGCATTACATGTTGTCCTACCCGGCCACATTATAGGACACAACCCCAATTTTTGATACACAATTAGAGCGGCAGAGTTGTCGAGTGGGTTAGCACCTAAATCAGTGCAATAACCAACACAGTACGAGATTTCCGTACTCAGATAGGCTGGTCCACAGCCTATCATAACATGTCTGAGGAAGAAACGTTGTCTTTCACAGAAGCATATACAAAAAATTTAATCGCAGGACCTTCACCCTTCGCGTCACTTAAACTAAGCACAAATGCCCAACAACAGAATGAAAGCGATAAACTGATGCGTTTAAGCAAAAAACATGTTCGAACAGAACTGCACGGTCACTTTTTGTTCCAGCATTTAAAATCAGGAACCATACCGTGGGGACTACAAGTTAAAAACGTTCCAGTGGTCTTTACTGAGGACCCGGCCTATAAGAAAGGGTTCAGTTACATAGCCACCAAATGTAGCCGGGACCTAATGGTCCATACAGTAGAAACAGCACAAAGAATTTGCGCGAAAGAACAAGAGGAAATAGATGCCTTAACAAAGGCCATTAATGACAACCACAGTACACTTGAGGCCAAAGATTTATTGGAGAAAATTGAGAAAGACCTCCAAACGTTCAAAGACAACACAATAAACTACAGAATAAACAAATTTGAAAAAGACATCAAAGCATTTAACATAGAGATTGTATATCCGTACTTGAGGGAAGATTATTATACCCAGCAGGAATCCCGCCGCGCTCTCTCCCAATATCAAGGTAGATCTAAAAATCGTTTTCTTACCTTCTCAGAGAGTTCATCCTCTGACACATCTGGAGATTCGGACCCCAGAGAAGGTACTTCTAAACGCGCAAATTCTTTTTTAGAGAAAGGCGAAGGCAGGGGCCGCGTAAGGTTCAAACCCCAACCACAAGCATGGGATATGCGAACCCGCAACAAGAACTACTACAAATCGTAAAAGATTCCTCCATCATCAATCTCTCCACAAAATCACTATTCATGAACAATCGGTCCTTGAACTTGGGATTAATTTTGTGCCCAGTACCAAAACTGATATAGTCAACTTAAAAATAGAGGCCCAAGATCTGTTCAGAAAAATCAGACTAAAAGCATTCTTCTATAATAAGGAAAACAATAAGATACCCGAACCGTCTAACTTATCGAATAAATCAACTTTCACTCCAACAACACAAATGGTGCCCAAACAGATTTTGACATTTGAACAGGCCGTTCTTTCCTCACTCACGCAGTTAGGCAGACAGAATAACTTCTCCAAAAGGAATATCACTAAAGACCAACAGACCGCACTTCAACAACTAGGTAAAGACACTTCAATAGTGGTGAAGCCGGCCGACAAAGGGGGTGCCCTGGTGGTTTGGCAGAAAGAGAAATATGTAGAGGAAGCCAATAGCCAAATTGGCAATACTGAATGGTATAGGAAATTGACTGAAGATCCCACCAGCAAGATACAAAATGAAATACAGATCAAATTAAAGGAAGGATTGGATGATGGCATATTGGGCCCCAAGGAATTCGATTACTTGAACAAAAAGAACCCAAGAGTTCCAGTATTCTATTTCCTACCAAAGGTGCATAAAGACCTACAGAACCCGCCCGGAAGACCCATAGTCTCCGGGTGCGAGTCCATCTTGGAGCCACTGGCCAAATACGTGGATATATTCCTAAAACCTTTCATGAGTGAAGTAAAGTCGTATATAAAAGACACGGCGGACTTCATCAACAAAATTGAAAACCAACCATTCAATGACAACAATGAGCTGATGGTGGCATTTGACGTTATTTTGTTATACACCGAAATCCCCCAAGATGAGGGATTGGAAGCCATTGACTTCTTCCTAGACACAAGGCCCAAACCTCAAAGAGTTCCAACTTATTTTATAATCGAGTTGGCCACCCTAGCACTGAAACAAAACTTTTTTAGATTCATGGATACCTTCTACATGCAGGTGAAGGGGACCGCCATGGGGTGTCCTTATGCCCCGGAGATGGCGGTCCTCTACATGGCCCTGTATGAGGAACGGTTTATCTATCAGAACAACCCATATAGCGAACACATCGTAAGATGGTATCGCTATATCGATGACGTCTGGTGCCAGTGGAAAGGTACAAAGTTACAACTGACTGAATTCCACCAATGGTTAAACAACAGGCATCCAGACATAAAGTTCAGCATGACGTGTAATGATTCACGACTAACATTCCTTGATGTTGAGGTCTTCCATCGGAATAATGAACTGATAACCACCTTACACCGAAAACAAACAGACAAAAATACCATTCTCCATTACCGGAGCTTTCACCCACAAAGCCTTAAAGAAAATGTACCCTACAGTCAGCCGTTGCGGATCAGACGCAACTGCTCCAGAAAAGAGGACTATCTGATACATGCTGAAACGTTTTGCGAGCAATTGAAAGAAAGAGGGTACCCCAAGAAAATGTTAAAACACGCCACTAAGCGTGCGTGGTTCACACCCAGGGAAGAATTACTAACTAAGAAAGACGAGAAACCACTAGAACAACTGGTGTGTGTATCTACTTATGGACCACTTACAAACAAGTTTAAATCTGTGGTGTTGAAAAATTGGCATTTGCTATCTAACCTTGAAATTCCGTTTGCTAAACCTATGTTCGCCTTGAAAAAGAATAAGAACATAGGCCAACAAATAATTCGAGCAGACTTGGGTACCTCAAAAGCCAAAAGTGACTTACGCACCTTATGGAATTTAGATCCGGTGAAAGGCCACCACAAATGTGGTACCTGCATATCGTGCGCCAGCACCATTGAAGGCACTACTTTCGAATATAATACCATCAAATGGACCCACAATGAGTTCACAAATTGTAAAAGCAAGAATGTCGTTTATGTAATAGTTTGTCTGTGTGACAAACTTTACATTGGAAAAACTAACCAGCAAGTCAATCAAAGACTGGCCCAACACCGCTCAAGAATCAAACAAAAAGTGCTGACCGCACCTATGGTTCAGCATTTTATTGACCTTGAACATACGGAAAAAGACCTAAAATGGTCCGTACTGTCAGGGTTAAAGGCACCTCCACGTGGAGGGAATGTGGAGACATTACTGTTAAAAAGAGAAGCATATCTGATCGCAAAATATGACTGCGTGAGTGTAGGCTTGAACGAATACGGAGAATGCTAGAACTGGTTAAAAGTGTCCTTTGTAACACGACCACTGTGAAAAAGATGCCCCCAATGAGTAAAAAAATGCCCCTAATGATTGTTGAAGTGAGTTGTAAACATCATGTACTCTTGAAATAAACTGTTTGACTACAAGTCCCATAATCACCGGCACACGTGTCCCCGCATAAAAACCAGGTCATGTGACCGCCAACAAACACTCCGGTGGATGGATACCAGACTAAACGTGAAGAGCGACACGAAAACATTGCAGGTAAATTAGACATCGATTTGAAAATAACGTGAGCAGCGCGACATAAACAACTGCTCTAAATAATTGCATCATCCTTTAAATTTCGCAGCGCCCGTGAGAAGCAACACTCGATTAAACGAAAGTGGCAGTGATCCCCTCGTTAATAAGATGAAGTCCATATAATCCGCAAAAGCGCAAAGTAAGTAAAAACAAATCTCGCATAATGCTTAGGTAAAAACTTGTAGAGCGCCTGTCGGAAACCGCCCTGTTTAAACGTTGCAGCAACCGGCGGCTGTGGAAAACCAAACTATAGAGGCAGCGTCCCTGACAAAATGAAGACGTCCTGTTAAATAAAGTAAAGTCAGCAGTAAGTAGAGGAATAACGTCCTTAAAGTATTGTAGATGTCAAATATTGTGAGCCCTTCAACTTAAACTGTGGTGTTGTAACATTACAGCACTTGATGAGCTTCGTAACATTCCAAACTTGCACCGGACCAGTTTAAAGGACACGTGGCAGAAATGAGAGTCATTTGCAAACGTAAGTTATTTTGATCACTTTGGGCAATCGAACAGAAGCAGTTACATAGTGTTCCCCACACTAAAGAGACACATCCTTTGTCTTCCATTTTGCAGAGTAAATTTTAAACGCTAGACAAGAGTCTTAGACAAATACAACAGACCCGACCACACAGTACAAGAAAGTAATAAGTACATGCTGAACAGCTATCTTATAGGTGACAATATATGTGAAGGTCCCATATTAAAGTATGTCCTCCCCTTACCCCAATACAGGTACCCAACTATTAAGCCCTGAAGAAAAGTCCGATAAATGAATGACGGACTTGGAAACGCGTCGGCTTGAAACATTCATAAAAAACGAATGCTTTTTTCGCAAAAGGCTTTGTTAAATAATTCCATGAGTTCAATGGCATAAAAAATGTGCATTCAGCTTAAAGCCTTTGTGTTACCAGGTTTACACTAAATTCAAAAAGTTCCTTTGTTCAAAACCTGGTGGAATCATTTAGTAGGGTACAACCTTGAAGGTAGTATTAATTGTTTGTGATAAATGTTTTGTATATATTGATAATGTGTTCATTGTGAAGAAAATTATAGTATTTGTAAATATATGTTTTGTGCACGACAACGTAACCTCAGACTGTTGTTTCAAACTTTCAGAAAAAACGTGCTGAAATTTGTAACTACTTGAAAGTTAAAACATCCAAGGATGAAATACCTTAGGGTGTGATTCTGCGTAAAATAAAATACAGGCAGATCAAAACAGTGACCGGGTCCTTCTTTTCCTTAAACATTTCAATAGCAGCATGGAAAAGAGCAGTGAATAGACAGGTCAAGTACATATCACACGCAAGAGACCTGGAAAGTTTACATCACCATCTAAATCTTTCTTCATTGGATGCCTCCTATAAAGTGGGAAAACCACAGCCTTATCTTGAGCAAGCATTATCTGCCCAAACCCGAAAAAAGATCCCTTACATGAGGCTCCTCGCATTGCCCATCATGGATTTTAATCAAAGCTGGGCCCGCCCGGATAAATTAGCAACATGCAGACTTTGCAATTACCACTAGGAATCCTGGCTTCATTTGTTGTGCTGTTGCCCAAAGTTAGCTAGAGAGAGGCATCGTTTGGTCACCCCAATCTGCAGAGCTCAGGGCCTCACACGATGCAGCGAAGTCTCAGACTTGTGTTTTTCTTCAATCTCAACTCAAACAGTTGCACGGCTGGGGAAATTCATAGAACTAATTCAAGCTGCACTGTCCGCGAAAATAGAGCCTCATAAAGAAAACAGTCGGCCCGGAAGCATGGGTGCTGTGGACATACCTCCCATTTAGCTCAAAGTGTGCTGCATACTGTAGCGCTTGTGCTTATCTGTGCCTGATTGTGCCTGCGCCTCTGCCCACCCCATTCTCGTCCTGTTTAGTTTTGTTTTGCTGCCATCTTGTTTGTTGTGCCTTCCAGCCCGCCCCTCCACCCAGCTCCTGCCTCCCAGCTGACCCTCCCTCGCCCCCGCACCCCCACTTTCCACTTATGTCAGATGTATTTGCGCGCAGTATTCACGCGCAGTGGTCGTGCCCCATGCGCGCCGAAGGCGCGCCAAAGGTAAGCCCGTCTACGCCCGTCCGCACCTGGACCACGCCCAGCGCCAAACCCCCTGGCCCTTGCAATACCCACTCCACCCGCATTACGTATGATGCAGCTGCCCTCATTGCCCTTAACCCCGGCCGCAAACCACAATGTTTCGAGGCTGCCCCAGGACACACTCATGGACCCTTCGCCTGCCACTCCTGCAAATTCGCCTGCGTCAGTACCCACACCAAATTACGAACTCCAAACACAGCTCCCACTTTAACCACCTGAAGTGCATCCTGCTGAACACCCGCTCGGTCCACAGACACGCCACTGAACTCTGGGACCTACTCGACACCACATCGCCGGACGTCGCATTCCTTACAGAAACCTGGTTGAATGCATCATCAGCCCCCGACATCGCCATAGCCATCCCGGACGCTTACAAGATCATCCGAAAAGACCGCACCAACCAAACAGGAGGAGGCATAGCCATAGTCCATAAGAACACCATCCGAATCACGTCCAACTCCGACGATAACCTCGCGACCGCCGAACACCTTCACTTCCAGATCCACACCGACCCCAGGACCACACTTAGAGGCACCCTCATCTACAGACCACCAGGAACCCGCACACATTTCAACGAAGACATCACTGACTTCATCAGCCCACATGCCCTCACCTCCGAGAACTACATTCTACTGGGAGACCTCAACTTCCACCTGGAAAAGAAAAACGACAGCAACACCACCACCCTTCTGGACAACCTGGCCAATCTAGGCCTCAAACAACTTGTTAACACCCCCACCCACCTTGCCGGACACACGCTCGACCCTATCTTCGCCTCCAGCAAACACATCTCATTTGATCACACCACAGCTCTCCATTGGACGGACCACAGCTGCGTTCACTTCAGCTACAAAAAGACCACGACCCACAACCCCCCACAACCTATTCCTCGAAGAAACTGGAACAAAATCACCACCGACCAACTCCTCACATCGCTTAACCAAAACCCCCCTGTCATATCATCGGACCCAAACCATGCTGCCACCAAACTTACACAATGGATCACCCACAGCGCTGACAAATTAGCACCCTTGAAAAACCACCATACCAAACAAGGTAACAAAAAAGCCCCCTGGTTCAACGATGACCTTAAGAAATCCAAGAAGTTATGTCGTACTTCCGAGAAAAAATTGAGAAAAACCCCAACCACTGACAACCTGACCACCTTCAAGGACGCCAGCCGCAAACACCACCAACTGATCCGATCCACCAAGAAATCAGCATTCAAGGATCGACTCGACAACAACGCCCACAACAGTAAGGAATTATTCAACATCGTCAAAGAATTTACCAACCCCACCGCCGACACCAACGACATCACTCCCTCTCAAGACCTCTGCGACTCTTTATCCTCTTTTTTCCACAACAAAATCGTCGACATACATAACAGCTTTGAAAACCAATCCGAAGAACAGTCCACTCCACCCACCCCCGAACCAATTCAGCACTTTCACGAACTTTGCGCCTGGAACCCAATCACTACTGAAGACACCATCCGCCTGATGAACTCCATCCACTCAGGATCACCAACTGACCCATGTCCCCACCACATTTTCAACAAAGCAGACTCCATCATCGCACCCCATCTCCGCGATGTCATCAACTGTTCCTTCAACTCCGCCACCTTCCCGGAAAGCTGGAAACATGCCGAACTCAGCGCACTTCTGAAGAAACCCACAGCAGACCCCTCAGAACTTAAGAACTACCGCCCCATCTCACTCCTCCCATTCCCTGCCAAAGTAATTGAGAAAGCCGTCAATAGTCAGCTCGCCGCCTTCCTTGAATCCAACAATTCCCTCGACCCCTCACAGTCCGGCTTCCGAGACAAACACAGCACCGAAACCGCCCTCATCGCAGCTACAGACGACATCACAACACTACTGGACAACGGAGAGCCCTCATCTTACTCGACCTCTCCGCCGCCTTCGACACAGTCTGTCATAGCACCCTCATACAACGCCTCAACAACGTCGGAATACAAGGAAAAGCTTTGGACTGGATCATCTCGTTCCTCGCCGGGAGAACCCAGAGAGTCCGCCTCCCCCATTCAAATCAGAGGCCACCGAAGTCATCTGCGGCGTACCACAAGAATCATCCCTCAGTCCCACCCTCTTCAACGTTTACATGAGTCCCCTCGCTTCCATCACACGACAACACAACCTCAACATCATCTCCTACGCAGACGACACCCAGCTGATCCTCTCCCTTACCAAAGACCCAAACACCGCCAAAACCAATCTACACGAAGGAATGAAAGAAGTAGCCGAATGGATGAAGAACAGCCGTTTAAAACTGAACTCAGACAAAACGGAAGTACTCATCCTAGGATCATCCCCCTCTTCCTGGGACGACTCATGGTGGCCACCGGCCCTGGGTACAGCACCCATACCTACAGATCACGCACGCAACCTGGGATTCATCCTGGACTCCTCCCTCTCGATGACCAGACAAGTCAAAGCCGTCTCATCTTCATGCTTCAACATCCTACGCATACTCAATAAAATCTTCCGTTGGATCCCCACCGAAACAAGAAAGACAGTCACCCACGCACTGGTTACCAGCCGACTGGACTATGGAAATACCCTTTACGCCGGAACCACTACCAAACTACAGAAAAAACTCCAACGCATCCAAAACGCCTCAGCCAGACTCATACTGGACATCCCCCGTCAAGCTCACATTTCCGGTCACCTGAAAGACCTCCACTGGCTCCCAATCAACAAGAGAATAACGTTCCGTCTCCTCACCCACGAACACAATGCCCTCTACGACCTAGGACCCGATTTCCTCAACACAAGACTGTCCTTCTACACACCCACCCGCCAACTACGATCATCCAATCAAGCACTCGCCGCAATTCCGCGCATCCACAGATCCACCATGGGAGGAAGATCCTTCTCCTACTTAGCGGCCAAGACCTGGAATTCTCTCCCCACTCACCTCCGCCTTACACAGAACCACCTCTCCTTCAGAAAGCAGCTAAAAACCTGGCTTTTCGATAAGTAATTCACCCTCCCTCCCTCCCTCAAGCGCCTTGAGACCCTCTGGGTGAGTAGTGCGCTATATAAATTCCTGAACTTGAACTTGAACATTTAAAACCAAAGCATTTTGCACTCAAATTGTATATCTAGAATGTGACACTGTTTTTAAGGTTTTATGCAGTAACAAGTAGGGAAATTAATTTATTTGCTTTTAGATAATTCTTTTATATTGCAAGTATATTGTAATGATTTTAAATAATCGAACAATAAAATACTTTTTCATTTCATTCGCCTTAAGCGAAGCATTTCGCCATAGGGTATGCTGTTTATGAGTTGTTTAGGATGCATACTGCTTGCATGCAGGGTCGAATATCCATCTGTTTTCTTCCTAAAGAGTCTTGTTTCTATTTTGTGATCCATATATATATACACTTGGGAATCAAGGAATTCGATAGAGCTCTCACTTATAGTAGCTGTAAATCTAAGATTGATGTTGTTAGTGTTTAAGGCTTGTACAAAATTGATAGCTTCCTGTTCAGTTCCTTGCCATATTACGAAAAGATCATCAATGTAACGCCGCCACATTTATACATTTTCCAACATGTATTGATTGAGTTCGCCCCTGAGGACCAGCTCCTCGCACATGCCCATATGCAGGCAAGCATAACTGGGTGAGAAGCTGGCCCCCATGGCTACTCCTCTGGTCTGTTGGTACAACTGGCTATTGCACATAAAAATGTTAAAAACTTATCATCTCTATGAGCATTTTACTGTGTTGTTTACATTGCTCTGGTCTGCATGACAAATAATATTTAATTGCCTGAATTCCATCTGTATGTTCAATGCTTGTATAAAGCGATGTTACATCTAATGCTATGAGTAAATAGTCCTCTCGCCATTCAAAATCAGAGATCTGTCTTAAGAAATCGCTTGTGTCACATACATAAGTTGGTAACTTTTGGAGATAGTCTTATAATCAATGTATATGGTGGTATGTTCCAATAAACCATCCCTGGCTGAGATGATTGGTCTGCCAGGGGGATTGTTCAGATCTTTGTGAACCTTTGGAATGAAATACAGTGACGGAGTGGTGGGATTTTCCTTCTTTAAGTATTTGTATTTGTCCCCTGTGATGAGGTTGGCTTGTTTCCATGTATATAATTTGCCATGGTATTCCTTGTATGATGCATTGAGGTTGGCCTGACTGCTCCGATTGTAACAACTTCTATCATTGAGCTGGCTAAATGCTTCTTTATCATACAATTTTTGCGGCCAAAGTACGATATTACCACCTTTGTCAGTGTGTCGGACTACAATTTCATTGTTTTCTTTTAGCTTTTTGATCAGATTGTTGTATTGTTTATCTTTGTTTTTTATGTTCTTTTCCTTCATTGCCACCACTTTGTTGAGATTTTTATTTGCGTTGTTGTTGGCTCATGAAATAGGTCAATAGCATCTCTAATCATATTGGGGTTGAACGTGGACTTGGGTTTGAACGGGGTTTGTTGTATATCTTTTGGGATGTCACTCATTGTTGACGTTGGCCTGTATCAATTGCAGTCCCACTAGCATTCTCATTCCACAGTTCTTCCATAGTTTGAAGCAATGTTTGATCTCCTTGTGATTCAGGGACATTACTGGGCAGTATCTCCGTATTCGAATCCCTGGGGGCATTGTTTTGTTCTTTATTTGTCTTCATTTCTATGTGATTTTTTTTTGTTCTCAATTTTCTGACCCCTTTGTAGATATCTAATCTCGTTGTTGCATAATCGAAGTTTACTCCAGGGGCATATGATAGACCCAGATTAAATATGTTGGTCTCCTGTCTCGATAAAGTTACATTGGTCAGATTAATGATCGTATTGTTTGTTGAAGCAGTGGTCTGATCTGGTTGTGTTACCATCCTCGTCTGCCTCCTCTCCTGTTCGCTTTTTGAACGCCTCTTGTTTTCCCTGCGCCTCTGTCGGCGTTTATGGTTGACATGCCTTCTGTGTTGTTCCTTTTTTGTGGTCTCGGGCGTAAGGGTTGTCTTCTTTCATAGCAGATAACATTTTATTCTTTCCCCGGTGATGGTTTGGGTGTTTGTCTTTCATCATTTGTTATGCGCATCTCAGATTCAGACTCACTTTCTCCCACGAACTTGTTTCTGACTGCGATGTATCGATATGCCCTCTGCGTCCTCTTATAGTCTTGGTTTGCCCCTCAACACTTTTGAACTTTGACGTTCTTTGCAAAAGTAAATATTTGCCCTAATTCATAGTCTTGTTTGTCCTGTATAAATTTAAAAGCTTACGCTCTTTGATTTTGTCTTCATCTTTTTTAATTCTGGCCATCATTTCCTTACGCAGTTTAGCTTGTTCATCCTTCAATTCCATTTTGTCCACTTCCTCTTGATATCATCAATTTCCTTTAATAACTTTGCTCTATCTATGTCCGCATAAGTATGAGTGTGAGTTTTCTGAATGAGTCGAGATTGCACTCCGCCCACTCCCTCATGAGATCCGGATTGGAGTCCTCATAACTAGGGGCTGTGAGGATTCTAATCCCCCTCGGTTATCCTCCCCACATCAATGTATCTCTGGAGGGATCGCGACTCCCACCATTTGTTCTGTTCTCCCTTCATCTTCTTTTCCAACACTCTGAATTTATCTTTTACTGAATCATTTGTAATTGTATTGGTTGGCGTTTTGGCAGCAGCTCCCAAAGACATGGGAGCCGTGTCGGAAAACATTTCCATTGCCACATCTTCACGTGCGCGTACCATGTCAGCCGACATCTTGGGGTGTCACTGTTATTACTTGCGAGTGGTTGGGTCGCTGTGCATACCGCTTCCCGCTACTCACTCGACTTGCACACCTCTTCTCCCCGCAATGTCCTCTTTGTCCTACCTGGGATTTACCGCTGCCACTGGGTCCTCCGACTCAGCGCTCACCGGCCTCCTTCAGGTTTCGGATTTGTCAGGCATGCAGGGGGTCAGACGCTTCGATCCTTTACTCTGTTCCGTTGAGCTTCCAGGTTGCCCCGGAAGCAGTGCTCTCACACTTGCATCGACCGTCACGAAGAGGGGATCTGTGGATGACCAGCTGAGAACTGCCGATCAGTTATATAATGAGAACTCCGTTGGCTGGATATCTGGTCTTTCACACAATCACGGACCCAATTCAGTGCTTAAGGTATTTTATTTACCCGTCGCCATTACGCGTTTCGGCTCCGTGGAGCCTTGATCACATGACATGGGTACTGGGGTAAGTGCTGTATTTAAAGTGAACTGTGCTCACATTCAAGGACACCACGTGATTAAAACATAGAAAACATCTTTCATGTTGTCTAATCACATCAAATTGCATTAAACAGTCATTTCCATTTAAAAACAAATTCATATTTGTAAACAGCAGCAGAATGAAAGTCTTCAATATAATATCGGTAAAATACCACTACTGTTTCTAATATCAGGTTATATATGTGTGTCTTCATCCATGACGCTACCTTCCGGTGGTTTTGTTGGATAGGGAAGGGTGCTCACTGCTTTCTTTTGGTGTGTCTGTGATGTCGGAGTAGATGACATATTTTAGAGTAGTGATTTAGCTTTCTGCAAGTGGAGCATTTCTTCCTGAAGGCTGGGCACTCTCCTGTGGAGAGGAAAGGTCTGCCATACCATCAGCTGGTCTTGTTGGTCACCTGGGGTTTCTTTCTGTATTTCTTCACTGCATTGGTCTCTCGGGACACCAAGTTGACAGGCTCTTGCTTGACTGGTCGCTGTAGTGCCACCTCCATGTAGGATGCTTGCACTTTTGACAGTTCTTTAGAATGACCCAACATAAGGATGTCCTGCATGAACTTTCCCTAACAGTGCAGGATTTGTTCTCTAAGCTTGGTAGAGGCGCAACCTTGGATGAACTGTGCTCTTATTTCGTCCTGCTTGTCCGATGGGGTGCATGTGCCAGCTAGTTCATGGAGGCCTGTGTAGAACAGTCCACTGACTCCTCTGGGCTTTTGGTGGGCCTGTTGCAGAAGAAACCTCTTGTACTCTGGGTTAGCAGGAGGCTCGAAATGCGGTGAGAGAGCACACTTCAGTGTGGTTTAGGTAAATGGCAGGCCTGTTTCTGCGACCTTCTTGGGCAGTTGGATAATTTAAAAATGACCTCCGCTGCAAGCTGAAGTAGCAATGGCCTACTCCAGTCATTTCATGGTCAGCATGGCAAAGTATGTATCTAAACAAACAAAGAGAGAGTAAGGGAGCAATTCGCAAAAGCGAAAGGAGTGTACTCCTGGTCCCCTAGGCCCAAAGTTTCCAAAAACATAAGAGGAGTACCATCAGAAACTGTATAAAGAAAACAGTCTGAATGGGATGACTACAACAAGAAGAGAGTCCTTCTTTTGTTTAAAAACCCCTCACTCACCAACCTAGTTGGTGACATGCTTCATCATCGGGGTCCACCCTGATAGCCGAGTGCCATCAGGGTGTGCTGCGACACCTGAATTACAGTGGAGCGGGTAGAAAAAAATAATGTTAAAAATTGTCCTGGTATACTTGTGTGAAACATTTTTTTATTTGCAAGTTACTGAACAATATTAAAATCAAATGTGTGGATACAATAAAGGTATATTAAGACCAAATATATCACTATGTGTGGGGTCTACATGTTTCAACCCGTTGAATGTGATTACCGGGTTTTCATCAGGACCAAAAGTAGGAAAGTGGGTGGTCAGGACACACTAACGACCTGCCAGTCATAAATTCATTGAGGCTACCGACAAAAATCTGTTGCAGTCAAATCTTCACACCCAGGTGGGGGTGAGAAAAGCAAAAAGACCTGTGGAAGAAAATAAAAAAGGTCACGAATATATATGTTACAAGCCTGTAACGTCGTGCCGTGCTGATTCTCACGTGTCTGCTTGCTTACTGTACATCCCATTCAGAAGATATTACCAACGGTAGTGCTGTGTAAGACTACACATCATTCAATACGTAATGATGGTGTCCACACTTAATGTGAAATATATAAAGCCTGCCTGCGGCTGGAACACGCATACTATATCAATATCGGCGTGCTCTGTGATCAATAGGCCGTTATTTCAACAGTCGACAGCACCCAATCGTTTTAGATGTGCGTGGCTCGGCTCCTCACAGCAATAATAGCGTGAATCAAATAACGGCGTGAGACAATATTCACTTAGACATACATTCACAACCGACAAACATACATCAACCACACAGATGAAGTCCACATGGTAAATAGGGCTTACTCCTATTATGGGTCTTTCGGGCTTCACGGGGCAGAGGGAAGGAAAAACCACGTAATGTAACGTATTCTGTTGAGGAAAAATGAAAATCGTCTTAACACGAGGCTCGCGGTTGGTCAATAGATCCGAAGGCGGGCCAGGTGCAAGCATAGCTGCCAAGGTTTCAGATTGCTACGAGTGACATTTTCATAATTTCAATGAAATTTTGAGTGACATTTCAATGACTACGAGTGACACTTTCTCGCAAACAAAAGACAGCAATTAAGACACGGGAAACATATAAATATCATAACTTAGGTATATCAGTTTGAGTGTACTCTGTACATGTATAACATGTCGCAGATGTTGTACAAATGAATCCGAGGAAGGGCAAGTATTCTGTGATTACCAAGTATTTTCTAAATGACAATATGGCTATTTCCAGTAAATGACCACCGCACAAAATAAATGACACAAATTGTTTTTTGAGGTGCAAACTGGACTCCTGTCCGTTGCTTTTTGTCGCAGTTTTATATAGCGTGCATTGGAGCCCTTTACATGAGCACCAGTTATATTAGTGAAGGTTAGATTTGGTTTTAGGACCAGTCACTTGTGAATAATTACACGATGTTGAGCCAATGTTCAGCCTTGAACCTGGTTCCTAATTTCAAAAGTCTGCAGCTCTAGTGATAATATCACATGCTCTCCAATGTCTTGTGTTTGATTTAATTGCTTACAATGTTACTCCAGCTGTAACAGGAATGTAGTTTGCATATAGGTACACACGAGAACTGCCTTACCGGTCCTCCCATCTCACAGCCAGTAAAAAACACGCTATGCAGAATAAAGACAGTGCTCCCAGTCCCATGAAGTGAATGCTTCTTTTTTGGTGTTCCCTTTTTAATTAAATGACTGCTCCCCTTTGTGTCTTCTGCTCCTGCCTCTCTTGCCATAATTTCTATGTGTGCTTCCCATACCCACCGGGGCACCACCACCGCCTTCCTTACTGCTATTGGGAGGGGAGAGCATGTGATAGCTCTCTCCGTGGTGCGCCGTAAAAATCGACTGACAGCCTTCTACACAGTACACTGCGAGGGGTCGCACCACCTCCGTATCGGGTACTGGGTGGGGTCAGGTGTTTTAAAGAGCCCACACGTGCCTGGAGGCAGCAGGGCAGAAGAGGCCTAACATATTCCTGCCCTCCTCAAACACGATAATGGTGCTGGGGGCTGTGACGGCGGGCTGTGTCTACCGGCGCAAGGCAATTGGCGGGCCCACTGTGGGTGCAATCTTGTACGTGAACATTTGCCGACCAGTTTATTTGTATGCCCATGCAATATTGAGTCTTCCCTGAACATGTACTGCGGACACACCTGCCATTGCGTGGTACGGTGGGTTCAGTTGCGGCCGCCACAGGCGTGCGAGCAGCCGTGAGCTCTGCCATGATTATAAATTAATTATATTGCCATAACGGTCGGTACCTCTGAAATGCTGCACAAGAAGGCCGATGGGGTCGGGTCTCTCTCACGGGATCACACACTGCAGGGCAGCCTATCTGCAGCACTCTCACTCGGCCCGGAAAAAGTTTTCGCTCGACGCTGACACTGCAGCAATAATTATTCTGCCCCACAGTGCGGGCGGCCCGGCCGTGCAGCACTGCAGCCAGTGCCATCAGCGGCGTTGCAAGGCAGCTGAGCCCATGATTCCGGCGCCGCCCGCGGTGCTAACCATTGTGAGCAGCCGGCCTCCACCTCCATAATTTCATTACGGCGCGCACCCTCAGCAGGACGTGACGTTGTGTGCGTCCCCACATGGCGCCAGGGCAAAGTTGCCACAATAAAGTTAACTGCGGCGGCAGGCCCCGCCCGGGTCTCTAGGCACCCGGGCAGATATAATGCAACATTGTAGCACTGGGAGCAGTGCGCGTCTGAACTTTCACTGTTCTATTCGGAGCCTGCTGCTAAGTGAAGTCTGCTGCGGCTGGGCCGGGCGCAGGGAACACAGGTGTCAGAGGCGCCAGTGCGTGCGCTAGCACCTAGCATAGGCTAAGGCAGCCTTTCAGCGCTGTCGGGTCAATGGCGAAAAATGCGTGACAATTCATTTCAGTGCGGTGATGCGGGAACACCACACTGAAATGCGTTAGCGTCACGCCTAATGCGTGACGCTTGACAGGACTGTGCAAGAAAGGCTGGTGTGAGGGGGGTTGGTTACTTACAGTTACTGCATGGTACAAGTGCCGAGTACCTACTCGCCTCTCCGTGCCTCCCCGCTAAGGTTGAGATGCGCCCGATAACGTTAAGTAAGGATGGGCTGGTTTCCAGGGAGGGCGTGGTTAGACGCACGCGTGATGACGCGGTGCGTAATGCAGCGCAAGGAAAGAAGGACTATGCGTTGCGTTACCTAGCAACTCTGTTCACCGTGTATACAGAGGAAACGGAGGACGTTATTAAGAACAGAATAATGGGAACGCTGGCAGTTAAAATTCTTTAAAGGTCGAAACATGTAGACCCCACACATAGTGATACATTTGGTCTTAATATACCTTTATTGTATCCACACATTTGATTTTAATATTGTTCAGTAACTTGCAAATAAAAATTTTTTTCACACAAGTATACCAGGACAATTTTTAACATTATTTTTTTCTCACTTCTCACACACGAATACCCGCTCCACTGTAATTCAGGTGTCGCAGCACACCCTGATGGCACTCGGCTATCAGGGTGGACCCCGATGATGAAGCATGTCACCAACTAGGTTGGTGAGTGAGGGGTTTTTAAACAAAAGAAGGACTCTCTTCTTCTTGCAGTCATCCCATTCAGACTGTTTTCTTTATACAGTTTCTGATGGTACTCCTCTTATGTTTTTGGAAAGTATGTATCTCGCCATTCCACCCAGGTTCTCAAATTTGCTGCCTGTGCAGAGAGGGGGCTAGTAGCAGCAAATGCTCGACTGGAGGAATGGAGGCCATGGAGAGGTCTGCAGGATTGCTAGTTGTGTGCTGGCAGGTGGTGGGTAGTAGAGGTGATGGTCGTCCTTAGGAAGGCACCAACCAGTGTGAACCTTCAGTGTGTTATAGGCCACTTTGCGTAGAGGGGATGGCTCCTTCCTTCTGATGTCAAAATGGGTAAACTGCCTTGCCGGCCATAGGCGTGGGCATTCTTACTCATTGCCTGCATGGGCTCTATCACTGAGTGCACTGACATGGAATACGGAGGACGCTGTGGAGATCAGATTGAAGCTGGCACGTTGTGAAGGAAGAGTGTCCACTGGCCAAATGTTTGGGCATGGCAGTGAGGTGGTGTTTCTGTTAGACTGTAATATCCTCAGGTTTGTACATATGTTCCTTTACACCTCTGTAACTAGCTGCTCAGCCTGTGTGAGTGTTCCGGGTAGAATTTTTAACCCACTACACAGACACTACTTATCCTCTGTGAAACCTGCGGAGGCTGGCCGAGGCCTCTGCACCTAGCACAAACAATCATGTTGGCAGTATGTCCTCACAGTAAGATGGGCAGCTGATGGGGGTTGCCGCCATAAAAGAAAATATCATCGGGAGGGAAAGTCACAATGTATGCAGTCACCATGCAATGACGATGCCAGCAAATCCAATTTTATTTGTGACAAGACATTAAAGGATGGTTGAAACCCTTGTTGGCTTAGAAGGACACAATAAGAAAATGTGTAACTGAATCAATGCTGTATATTTCCAACTATTTACCTAGCACACAAGTCTTTGGGAGTGCACTTGTGAACAGTGCTTAATTTGTAAATGGATTAGTACTGGTGCCCAAAGGTCCACTCAGATGCTTTTGTCAGTGCTATTAAATGTTGGTGCGCTAACTAACAAGACTGTGTAGTCTTGATTCCACCACAAACCTTTTTAATACACCACAAGACTCTCCCTGTCTTTCTCTCACTCTTGCATGTTCCTGCTTTCTCCATTTGTGATGGATGTCTGTCTTTCTCTTCAGCCTTCATTCCAATTTGTGTTTTTTTTTCTCTCTTGCTCTGGTTCAAATTCTGATGCAGAAAAATAAGGGCCGGTGGCCACCACGGCAACCACTGGCTCAAATTAAGCTTGTGAAGTACAAAAGTTGGGATTTTTCTTTTTTAGAAAGAAAAATGTACTGCATGTTTAATCATCCCATTGATTCTTTATTCTTCTCTAAAACATCAGCTATAGCTTTTCCATTAGGTCCAATTTCAGTCCAGTGCAACCTACTTTTCTTTTACTTATAACAATACATCCACTTGTTATGGCAACTCCCTCTACGTAGGAATCGCCACCCAACTCATGAGGAAACTCCAGACCATCCATAACATAGCAGCCAGAATCATCCTCGACCTTCCAAGACAGATGCATATCACCCCCCACCTCAGGAAACTCCACTGGCTACCAGTCGCAAAGAGATTTCAGTTTAAGCTGCTTACTCATGCTTACAAGGTGCTACACAACGAAGGAGTGCCTACACCAACAAACAAGTGAATTTCCACCTACCCACCAGAGAACTCCATTCCAGATCCCTCTCACTAGCAGATACCCAATCTGGGCAAACAGCTAAGGCCGCTCCTTCTCCCGCCTGGTGGCTAAGACCTGGAACGCCCTCCCCTGCACCTCGGGGCCTCACTGTCACTCCAGCAGTTCAGGAAGGACTTCAAGACCTGGATGTTCAACCAGTAGTAACTGGCAGCGCGATACCGCAGCATGATCCCACAGCGCCTCAAGACCTCACTCACGGGTGAAGCAGCCGCACCTTACAAATCCTGATTGAGTTATTGTTAATGCTTGCATGCCTGGTGTCTGCCTTTGAACTAACCAGAGATAGATAGAGGTAAAATTGTAATTTTAAACATGGTCTTGGTTAACTACAGCCCTAATTAGGGTCCCAATACTCAAAGAAAGTCACAAAATTGAACCCATGGTATATGTCCCTGCATTAGTGCAGATTTACGGCTTTCATGAAATCGCAAGAATTTACTGAAGTAGGCCAGGAAATCGTATTCCGAGAAAACATTAGTGAGGTGCTTTTTAGCATGAGCAAATATGCATAGTATAGATTTGCTCATGCGAAAATCTGTTTAGCATTTACAAGTTCACTTTTCTTCCAACCACTTTTTAGGTCTCGGGACCTATAAGCTGCGAAGCAGCTTCCGGTCCGGAGAATTAATGTCAGTTAGTAGGGCAGTTTAGACCCGCCTCTCAGCTCCGTTCGCTTCCATTGGCTGGCTTCCTAAACAGAGGCTAGCCATTGGAAGAGAAGTGAGTCACTCCAAACAAGCCCCGTCTTTTTCGGATTTGGGGGCGTAAGTTTTGCTGTTCTTTAGCTCGTGACGTCGTCCGTCACTCAGGACATCAAAACACGCCCCCAAATCCGAAAAATTTCAGAAGCTTTGAGGCAGCCATTGTTGCCCAGCCGGCGCCGAGTAAGGTGATGCTGCCGCTTTCCACCCACACTAGAGCCGCTTCCTCTGCTCTGACGCGGACACGGGCAGTCAGGTAAGTTTTCTTTTTTTTTTTTAAAGTATTTTTCAACCCCCCGCGCCAGTTCCGTGCCCCCCCCGCGTGTCCCGTCCCCCTGCGCGAGTCTTGTTTAAATACTTTTTTAAAATATGTTGATAGCGCACAGAGCGCTTTATTTTGGGAAGCCGGTGCCCACCCGGCGAGATTTCCCTTATCGCCGCCGGCCCGCAACCAGGAAGTCAGGCAGGCTAGCAGCTAGAACCCAGAGGTGATAAGCTCCGATGGAATTTCAAAGGAGAATGTGAACAGAGAAAACCTTGCAGCATGATTTAATGTGATTATGAGTCGGAGTAAAACAGTATTTTTCTGAAGGAGCTGATTAGTACAACGTATTTAATGCTCCTCAGCCCTGTCAACCTCTGCCTAAAATGAACTTCTTGGCGGTCACGCTAAGCCAACGCCGGCGACTCCGCAACCAAAGTAAATATTCATATGATAACGGAAAAGATGGCACTAATCAGGTACCCCTAGCGATATTCTATTTGTGATCCCTGGGCTTCTTCCAGGAGTCGCAGCCCTCTCTTGTCAGTTGTCGCTCCGTTGAGAACTTAATTTTATCACTTGTGTGCCTTCAGCAAACCGTTTCATTTTTTTGCACATTCCTTATTATATCATATCGTACTCTCTTTCTTTTCGAGGGGTACCTTCTGAGAAAACACCGCTGGTTTTCTAGGGATTTCCTAGCTGTGTGGGCTGTGAGAGCTGTGTGGGCTGTGAAAGCTGTGTGGGCTGTGAGAGCTGTGTGGGCTGTGAGAGCTGTGTGGGCTGTGAGAGCTGTGTGGGCTGTGAGAGCTGTGTGGGCTGTAAGAGCTGTGTGGGCTGTGAGAGCTGTGTAGTCTGTGTGTGCGTGTAGTCTGTGTGCGTGTAGTCTGTGTGCGTGTAGTCTGTGTGTGCGTGTAGTCTGTGTGTGCCTGTAGTCTGTGTGTGCGTGTGTGTGTAGTCTGTGTGTGTAGTCTGTGGGTGGCTTTGTGTGTGTGGCTCTGTGTGGGCGTAAATGCTATATGTCATGCATTTGGGAGCTATTAAGCTATTGGCATTGTAAATGAAATGCCATTTATTTAATGATTAAACTATTGGCAATGTAAATGACAATGCCATTTATTTATGATTAAAAAAAAAAGTCATGGGCAATGCCAATAGCTCTACATTTAATAATGTCGAGACCATTGCATTGTAAATGCTTGTTTACTTCTGCCATTGTTAGGAGTACATTTCCAACCTTCCATCGGAAGTGAATTTCCAACCTCCCTCAATATGGGAAAAGATTGGAGAATATCTGGCGAAAAACCTTAAAATGTGCAATTTAGTAGGTTTGCAAAGACTCAAAAGGGCATTGCAACTCTGGAACATTGCTTAATGCTACCTCCAGGCCCAGTATGCAGATCTGCAGAAAGGTGGCAAAATAAGGAAAGTGCTAGAATTCAAACCCTACAATAGTATGATCCCTGGCATAATCAGAAAGGCTAATATCAGATATTGTATATAATTAAATTGCTGCTATAATCCCAGCTGCACTACGTGGCACCAAAGGGACAAGTGGATTTGTTTACAGAACAAGTAGATTTATGAATCAACCTGTCCCATGGGCAAGTAGGTATATTACTAAATTCCACACCCCTGAAGAGTACATGTATTCAACCCACACACACACACGTCGTCCATGGCACTCCTCATTGGATACCCCAAAAACCTTTAACACCACTGGCAGATTATGTTACTGTGCTCTATTTATTTATTTATTTATTTTACAGAGTTTTATATAGCGCAAACTTGACCCGAATCGGGTATCAAAGCGCTTTACATAGCACCAGTTGCATTACATGAGGACACATTCATTTTTGTTAGGCACAGGAAAGGAAGTGATTTGCCCAGAATCACAGGATGTTCAGCGTCATTACCGAGATTCAAAACTCTGTCCGGAAGAACAGCTGTTGGGCTGCCAGGAGGGACTGCCATTTTGCTGTGTTGGGATAAAATGGTTAAGGTATTTTGTGAGGTTCTGCTGTGGAGGGAGTAGTATAATGGCCCTGTGTACACTCTTGTGCATGAGCTACCCTCTTTACCATGTTCTCATTCTTAAAAATGTGTATATCTTTTGTGTGATCCTATTCCCCTCCCTGCCTTTCACTTTCATATCTCCATGACCACCTTGACTTCTATTTTCTCTTGACTTTTGGCTTCATCCATTGCAGAGCTTGATCCCATGCACCATTTGGAATTTTCTTATGACTCTTCTACCTTCTTAAAAACATACAATAGGGAATCGTCACACCCTTTCCCCCATCCACTTGAATACGGGAAGTGTGTTTGATGCACAGATGAAGAAATGGGGTCGTGATGAAACATCACATCTGTGCTGTCCCTAATGTCAACATCGTGGTGTTATGCCACTCTGTAGCTGACATTTGTGTTTGAGTCTGATTCTTGAAGCTGAGAGTTCTCTGTCCATCAGATTCATAGACAAGCAGAAGGGTCTTTTAAGTTCAGTTTTTTTTAAGACGTTTAAATTGTTACCTCGATGTCCTTTGTTTTATTGACGTGTAGCAGAGAAACTGAGAAACTTGAGCTGGTAATTAAACTCCTCTGACCAGCTTCATTCCCCACACTGATTTAAGAAAGGAGGGATCAGACTGAGAGCCACACGATTTCTGCTGTAGCCCGTGGGAGCTGCAACAGAAATCTCCTTACCTGCAGCTGGCAGTGTCAAACCGCCCCCCCAGTCCCCCCCGCCCCCCGCAGCAGCTGCAAAACTTGAAAAATAAAACGATTATCGTTTCATTTTTCTCTCCCCTGGCCCCTGCCCCCACACCCCACCAAGACGGTGGTGTGTGGGGGCAGGGGAATGACAGGCACAGGGGGAGTAGTAGGTGCACTGTTCTCAGTGCGCATGAAGGTTTGGCCAACCGTCTCAGGCCGGCCAAACCGTCATGCGCACTGATGCTCTCTCCATCCTGTGCTGCGTTGCCAAATTGGAAAGAGCAGGCACAGGCTCCCAGTCCCCCTGGGAGCACAAATCGAGGGCGCTCAAGCTTATCCTGACGCTGCTCTTATGTATTGAGAGCAGTGTCAAGATTGGCCGCAAGGCTGTCTGGGGCCTGTGCCTGCAGTGCAGTCAGTAGAGCGGGGATGCAGCGGATTTAGGTTCATTTTTTTTTTTTTTGCTTAGTTTGTTCCCCCCCACCTGACACTTTGCCCTGCTGCCTTTTCCCGACACCAGCCTCGACTGCTCCTTACACTTATTTGCTCTCAGTGCCAACGTGCTTATGCGTGAGTACTGCCACTGTGTGGCTGGCCATTCCACAAAGGCCAGGAGCTGTTTTTTAACTAGAAGCATTTTTCATAAATCAGAAGGATTAGTCTGTCCGTAAATTGCCTTGACAAAAAGGCCTCTGCGCATTTGAGCTACACCCTAATTTTGCAGGTAAGAGCGTCTGTAACCCTGAAATGCGGGAGACATCCACAAATTGCAGATGGCTAGGCGGGCCTGCTAGTGCGAATATTCGCTTAGCTACTGGAATTATTCAGCCATGGCGGACCACATTGGGCTTCAACATTTACTAAAAAAGATCCTGGTACAACACACTGCAAACTGCAACAATTCATATAAAAACTATATCCAGAAGGGTGGCCCCTGCATTAGAGATTTACAATGTTAAGGCTCTAAAGTTAGTCTCATATATGGTGTGGAGCAATGGGGTAGTATAAAAGGCCATAACTTAACTGTAGTGGAGCATAAGTTCTTGAGATCCTAATTAAACCTTCCAGCAAGTACCCCATTGACTCCCCTCTATCTAGACTTAGCACAGAAGAAAATTATTCATAAGAATAAGTGCAGATTCCTCATTTTTTGTTTTCATCTCTGTACCACAACAGCATTACAACCAAATAGGGTGGGCCTTAGAGACCTCATGACTCCTAAATGTATAAGGAAGATTTTGTGGCTCCGTACTGTAAAGGCTGTTCAGAGGTTGAGCCTTAATACATACTGGGTCTCCACAGAGACCCATGTGCTTAATTCCAAAGTCTAGTATTAAAACTACTTTTCGGGAAAGTGTGGCAGTGAACAAAAGTTTGCTGTGTAAGGGATCCCTATCGGCTGATTTAATTTATTTTAAACCTATGCCAGCATATGAGAATACAATTGATGAAATCGCTCCACCTCTGGCAAGGAAACTATACCTACAATTTAGGTACAGATCCCTGCCTGTAAGAACTTTTACCAGAAGTGGCATAAAGAAATGGACATTGTTGATGAGTCTTGTACGTGTTGTTGATGGGGGGCCTGAATCGCTCATCCATGTACTGTTCATTTGTCCATTTTATAAACCGTCTCGCACTAAATGGATTGCCCCCCCCCTTTATAAAAACCTGGGAATCAGGAAGCACCAGGAGGTGTTCAGAATACTACAGACAGACTCAAGCCAGATTGTGGTATTCTGGCTAAGTTCCTGATGGCAATGTGGATTGAATGCCCGAAATGTGTATGAAATAGCTTTTTATTCTTATTTTGTTATTAATATTGTTTCCGTTTTGCTGCTAATATTGTGTTTGAGCTCCTGGAGAAGATTCTTATCTTTTATATGTCCTTATTTTAAATGTTTCTAAAAGATGCAATTTTAAGGTTTTATAGAGGGGTTCTCTTTATATGCTGCTACTCAAATGGGTTATTAGATGGATATTTTAAGATCTTGTCTTATGTATTTAGTTTTATCTGTCTAAAGAGTATATGCTGTGTTATCTATATATGATTTTATGTGTCTTGTCCCATGCTTTTTTGATCACAATCGATCGAAATGAAGTTCTTCTGACTGACTGGCAAACGAGATCCCACTGCCATTAAAATACATAGGCTTCATTAGCAAGAACACTATACACATTCAGCAGATCCTACTCAAATTAACTATCAGCAATTAATGGTTTTGTCTTGCATTGAAGCACAAGAAAGTTGTTTTATTAAAATGCCCATCCTACCACTCATAGTAAAATAGAATATATAGAACAGATACAATGATGCGCTCTAACATGCGTATGTGTCCATGCTTGTTGTATTATTACATTGTAGGCTTAATATAGCTAAGGCTGAGGAAGGCCTCCAAGTGCTTTGGCTAGAAAGATAAAAGGCTACTCCATTGGTAGAGTGTGGGTAGTGTGGCTTAATAATGTGGTCTGTGTGGGAAGAGTTTTGGTGCCATGTGTGATGTTCACTCATATTGTGTCATAACAAAGTTGGAGCTCATGATGTGGAGTTGCCCACAGCTGGGTGCGTATTGGCTTGAGGTGGGCGCCCTTCTGAATGCGATCACGGATAGGGAGGTGGATTTTGACATGGCGGCTTGCCTCCTACTGTGGTTTCCCCACACGGCAAAAACGAAAGTCACGAGCAAGTTCATTGATTTGGGGCTCATGTTGGCGCAGAGGGAGATTACGTGGCGTTGGAAAACCAAGGAAGGCCCAGCTGTGGGACGTTGGACGAATGAGTTGTTGAAGTGGTCGAGGTGCGAGAGCGTATTGAGATTGCGGCAGGCCACGAAACTGGGGTCGGAGAAGGGCGTAGAGGCAGCTAGAGCTTGGGAAACAATTGTGCAAACTTTGAGTGACCGCTTAACGGTGGTTACGGAGGAAAGACTCTCGGAGGCTGAGTTCCAGGGAACTGATAGCACGAACGTTTGATCAGTATTGACGACGCACTGTCCCTACTAGCGCACATCATAACCAACCACACTAGCAGCAGTTAGAGGGGGGGAGGGATAGAGGAGTAAGTGGACTGCCCTGTTAGAGCATGGAAATAGGTGGAGAGGAGTAGCCGTCGGGCGGGTTGGCCTATTACACGTAGTAGCGGGTTGGGCTCTGTGGATCTACCGCGCTGGGGAGGTGTTAGAGTGGTGGGTGCGGCTCCTCTAGGGGGCATTTGGGGGGGGGGGGTTGTTGTTGAGGGTCCAGAAAATGCGGAACCAGGATTGTGTTGTTGACCTACCGTCCCTATGTGCCGAGCGGGGATACTTCTCTTGCAAACTGACTTAACGCCGCCCTGCCTCCGGGATGAGGGCTGATGAGCTGTGTACTACTGATTTTCCACGTACTTTCGATGTTTTGACTGTCACTCTGCAATAAAAAACATACTTTCAAAAAAAAATAACAAAGTTGGAGCTGATGTCATGTTTGAAGTGAAGAAGGTGAGGGAAAAAGTTGTGGTTTGTGTTTACTTAACATGATTTTGTGCATGAAATCCATGTATTGTGTCTTATTCATAGTGTATGTTCTTTATGTGACCAGTGTTGAAAGAGCTTTGGTGTCAATAAGTGAGGGTGGAAGGGGTGCTCTCATCATATTTTGTTGAACTTGTAGCTGTGCCTTCGCATGGAGTGAGGCTACAAACAGTAGGAGGTAGTTCGTGTAGGAAGTCTGCCTTTTCTGTATTTCCCCCCCAGATTGTTCACCTTTTGCGGGACCCTGTATTTTTGCTAGCTTCAGAACTCTGTGCATTTTACCCCTGTTAATCAGTAGTAAAGTACCTGTGCCCCCCCTTTTAACATGGTTTAAGGGGGCATATTCCTAATTGGTATATTTAACTTGAATATAAATGCATTACAGTGTTTCCCAAACTTTTTAAAACAGCAACCCGATTTTAAGAACTACAGACTTTCACAACGCATCTAACTTTAATGGACATGAGGCGTTTTTTTTATGCAATAACATAAATTTTTTGTAAATGTCATATCCTCGCTCATATCCCTCTGTATTGGATTTTGGCCAATATATTGATCTGCCCATAGTGGCAGAGGGGAATTGCACTTGAGTCTGGAATTAGAACATTTTTGGAATGTTGTGCTGGCCCTTGGCATCCATTCACTAAAATCACAAGGCTTCTGAACAATCTTGGGGCCATATGTATAATACTACCGTTTTGCGAATTCCAAATAGCGAATCTTAAGGAATCGCTATTTGGAATTCGCAAAACGGTATGTATGTACAAAATCGCTATTAAATAGCGATTCCTTACCATTCCTAATTTGTGATTAGCAAATTGCTAATCGCAAATTACCCATTCATTTCTATGGGCCAGGAGGCCCATAGGAATGAAGGTGCAATTTGCGATTAGCAATTTGCTAATCGCAAATTAGGAATTTCTTCAAGGGTGCAGGGGTGTCTCAAGAACACCCTGCTGCACCCCTGAAAAAGACTTTTGGGGGCATATGGTGCACATACATGCCCTAAGGGCATGTATGGGCGTCATATGGCACCTTTTGTTTTTTGGAAAAAAGCTTTTTGAAAAGAATACGCAAATTACCACCAACAAGAAGTTGGTGGTAATTTGCGAATCCTTAATGGCATTTTTTGAATATTTTTTGTTTGATACATTGCATTTAAGGAATCGCAAAATTTGCGATTCCTTAAGTGCAATCGCAAAATAAGGAATTGCAAATTTTGCTATTCCTTATTTTGCATCAAACATGTTTGATACATACCATTTGTCAAAATAGCATTCGCAAAGGCCGAAATTCGCAGAATTTCGGCCTTTGCGAATGCTAATTAGCTTGATACATATGGCCCTTGGTGTTGATTCCAGTGATTTTAGCAAATTTGAGAAACCCCTTCTGCAGCACAGTATGGAGTAAAGCCTTATATCAATTTTTGTGTTAAAACAAGGCCCAGTGGTGTATTTTGGAATCTCTCTCTATATATGTATGTATATATTTTGCAGGTTCATGTTGTGCGAACACAGCCCAAGCTCATTGTAGCATTTTATTTGAGCAACAGATTATACAAAGCAAAGTCAATTACATTTTATGATAAGACTGGGAGATTAAGTGATTTGCAATCAAAGGGTATTGTGCCTACATTGGAACTCAAACCTGGTTCCCCAGAACTATTTGTAATTGTTAATAAAAATCAAACCCAATGGTGAAGTCAGATGTTTAATAAATATTAAGGAAAAGTAAGAGTTAGAAAGTTACCTTTCCCTACTTGAAATTCCTGGAGGCTAATTTGTCATGGCTCTTTAGCTTCTCAGAGCAGGTCAATAGCCTTGAACAGGACAGGTGTGAAACACCTCCCAGGATCAAACATTAGGCTGAACTGACTGGGCAAGGATACATCCTCTGAATATTTAGAGTGAGGTATGTGGGCATCCTTTTTGACACTACAGTGTCAAATCCTGCTTGACAGGCCACCTGGGCTCACATATAACAATAGGGGCACACTTAAAAGGGGAGAGAACCGAATGTCAAGACTTTTCTTGTCTATGACTGTCTGCTTGCAAAAAGGCTCTATTTTTGTCCTACCAGACTTCTGTCTCTGGTTTTGTTGTGGGTACAGTGGCTACTTCATACTTGATTTTAGTGTTGGATGTGGAAGGACACTAGAATTACCATAGTACACTCGTCACACACACCCCCAGCCATCAGAGCCCAAGTTTAGTGCGGCCCAAAGTGGGAAGGGATTACCCCGGAAACTTTTACCCCATTGGGTAAGGTGTGCCTAGGAGTCATTCCCATCCACTAGTTAGTGTCAGGCATAAATGTGGCACCTTTTGGACCTGTGGAATATCAGAAGAGGATTGGACCTGCAGTCTGTGACCTGAGAACAGCCATGAAGGACTGGACCTGGTCCCTCTTGTACCCAGCACAAAGAAGTGGACTCCCAATGGTCATGAGGCTGACCTCCTGTTGAAGCTACAAGGATACAACAAGTTGCAAGAGGCCTTTTCTTCTTGGAAGCACCCAGCTGAACAGTAGCAATTAGACCTGGACTAGAACCTGCTGTTGGCCTCTGACTGATGCCTAGTGAGTCTCTAAGCACCTCCCCTGATGTCCTGGGGGCTTTAGGACTGTACTCCTGTGATGGATTGGGATTTAAAGGACTAAGTCAGAAGGTAAAAATTTTGACCTGGATGAACCTGGTTGGTGTATTCAACTGTGCTTCATCGTAGTCCACCTCAAATTATGTGTAGGTGCCAGCCTACATTGACCATTGATAATCATTGGCACTTTGTTCTTTTTGGTGCAATTTCTATGTAAAACTTTGGAAAATCATATCTCTGGCTCTCCTTATTGGGGTTTTGTCATTTGGTTTCATTTTGCTTATTACATTTTAATTCTCTATTTTTTAAAAATCGGTTTGTTAAATTTGTTGCTCAAATATAAATTTACCTTGAAAAAACAAAGACGAGAGGGATTTGGCAAAACAGGAACAGTTGGTTTAATCAAACTTTAGGGCTGGGAGCGCAGCAAACAGAAACAGGTCTGAGGACTGATTTAAGGTAGAATCATTTTGAATGTCTTTTTATACATTTCTTGAAGCATCATAAAACAATTCAAAGATCTTGTTTCGGGAGTGAAATGTGGATCTTGTCATGAAACTCTTAAAAAAGAGGAACCAGGAGCTTGAGAAGGTTCAGCACACTAGCTCCTTGTATCAAAAATCTAATCATAGGCAGGGGTGTGCAGTTCCTCTAGGAATAAAAGGGGGGGGGTTATTGTGTTCCAGATTAAAGGAGTAGGCTCCAATAGAAGCAAGTGCCATCACACTTACCAAGAGGTGTCATCATTTGGGCAAGATCCTCGTCGGTCTGGCACTTCAAAGCCAAACAGGCACCCGCTAGGGGGCTCTTTACCGGAGATCTTTTTTTAGCCGTATGATGAGGTTTGGGTGTGTGGGTTACGTTGTGTGTGTAGTGTGGTGCCCAAAAAGTGGATTGAAATAGGTATAGTGATACTCAGTATAATAGTATTTTAATCCTAAAGCTCACTAACATAATTAAAAGATGTGGTGCTCAATTTAGGGTACCATGGTCTTAATGAGCTTAGGTGAGAGATTAGTTCTAGAATTAGAAAACTAAGCACTCACCTTGCTCATTTGGATCATTTTTGTTGAGGAACTGCACACCCCTTTCTATGATTAGGTCTTTCCATGAAGCCATAAATTACTCCCACCTGATGACAAATGCAGGTAGGTTTCGACCTTTCGTGGACACAGTAAGGGCCAGTAGTTCACGTGTCCAGATGTCCGGCATGGGGAGCGTGTGATCACTGCATGTGTAGTGTGTGTTGTGTCCTGACTGACGGAGTGTTCCTAACTTCATGTGGCATCCAACTTTATGGTGTTTTGTGAAAGTGCGCCCCTCTGGCCATGTGCTTTCTATTGGGGCCAATCTCCCAGGACCATTGCGGTGTTGTTGCTTATCTGTGAGACTAATCTGAGTTTTTCCCGTTTGCACGTTTGTCCTGCTGGCTATGTGCCACCCTACCTGTGATCTGTCTATTAGTAGCCTTAGGCCTAGGGCACTGGGCTTGCCTGACCATGTATTTCTGACTCTGGGATGATGGAGAGGTCATATAGGGGAATTTTGACAGCAGGGATTCTATTTCGGTTTTGTCCATACACATTGACATCAATATTCACAATTGGCATTTTCACTTTATTGCTTTTTTAGTACTGCTTAAATACTTTATACATTATCCAAAGTTAAGCATGTGTGCCGGAGCTACCAGGTGGATGACCTCCGGTTAATTGAGTAACTTTGAGGATTCCCTCTGAAAAGGGTTGTGATTGTTCCTTGAGAAAGATTGAATTGGGATCAGAAATTGGCCCGGCACCCTAAAAAAAGTGGCCCACATTTATGGATGGCGCTTTTTTGCAAAACACAGTATTATGAAGGGGGGGGGGATTCAGTTCTCTAAATGAGGCATGTTTTCTTAACTTCGCTGAGATAAAACAAAATGCAAATGTTGCCAGGACTCTTTGTGCACGGATTATTTCACACTGGTGAACCACATCTGAATATAAGTGATGTCACTTCTACTCAGGCCCCCTGCCCCTGCTCACTCTGCATACATTAATGGGCTGGCCCAGTGAGAGACTGGGAATGATACCTCTGCCCCATTGGTAAAAGGGATGTAATAGAGGTCTATCTGCGTTGGAAAGCCCGCTCAGGCCCCCACTAGACCATTGGTGGCACCTGAACAGCACAGACACAGCCCAATTCGGCTACCACACTGACCAAAAAAGCAGCTCACAGCTGCAACTCTGATACCGGTCCCTTGCCCGAGTGCCCACTTTACCAATCTGACCCTGACCTTGAGGTGCATAGTCACCCACCCCAAACAATAATCCAGTGTATTACGTACAATTACCATCATTGTGCAGTTAATCCCTCCATTGCAAGGGCAGTGAGTGTGATGGTATGAAGACAAGTCTGTGGAGGAAGAGAATGATGTTATGCGTTGAGCCTGGAGGGTGCACCAAACGTTTTGTGGCAACCTTATTGTTTCACTTATCTATGCTGTAGCAATGGTTTTGCTGTGTCTGGGTGGGGTAATCAACTGATCTATTTAGAACAGACTTGTCTTTAGCACCTTTATAAATTCCACGTGATCCTGCATGTTAATCATCTTTGCTGGCAGTGAGTTTCAGAGCTTGACTTTCTGAAAAGAGAAAGAATTACCACCGAAGTGTAGGGTAGTGTGACCAAAAAGGGGGCTAATCTTGAGAGTAGAGTCCTGAAGTAGCTTCATCACCAAAGCTTTAATAAGATGGGTGGTCTGGTGGCAGGAAAGATGCCTAAAGCAAAGCAGAGAACTTTGGGAGAAGTACATCTGGATGTGAGTTACAACTGGCGCACTTCTGGGGCTAGATAGTGATGTGGTCGCGTAAGTGTAATAGTTTTATGGCGCCACATTCTGAGTTCTGTGTAGTCTGCGTAATTGGTTGAGTATGGCACAGAGGTATAGACCACTGGTGTGTTGGTTGAGTAGCATAGCGATGTGGTCTATTGGTGAATGGCCTGGAGTCATTGGTCTAGGCCAAATAAGTGCACTGGGATTTTTCGTTTGAGGGTAATGTGGGTGTATCTTGATAGTTGTAACGTATTATTGAAAGATCTGACGTGTTGTGGTAGAGGGCTGAGGTGTGCATTAAAGAGGAGTGGAGATATGATGCAGCTTCATTTGGCACCAATGCTGATGCTGAAACGAATTGAAGAATACAATGTGAGTGAGATAATGCTGCATCTATTGGAGAGGTGAGAGAAGCTCCAGTCCAACATGGTGCTTAGAATGCTGAGACCATTGGTGCTCCTTAGTAGTTTTGGGTTGTGGTCTGTATGAGAGTTGGATGAGTGATTCTGTAGCAATTTCTTTTGTCTGAGGTCTTCATATTGTAGATCAGAGTAGATTACATTCCTCTGTAACTTGTAAGCCTATTTTCTAATTTGAGATCAGGGTATGTTCAAACAAAAAAATTGGAGATCTGTGTTGTAGTTGATTCTTCAATTAGTTTTGGTGTAAAATGGGGCTCATGGAGATTGGTTGGTAGCAGACTGGGTCTATTGGATCACATTTTGTTTTCATTGTTAGCTTGATGTGGCATGACGGAGGTCAGGGCTAATAAGTTGATGACAGTGGTTGTGGGTGAGATGGTTAAAGAAGAGAGCAGGATGTTTTTCAGTACGTGAGGTGGGCAAGATTCTGCAGGGAAGTGGTGTGAAGACCACTGGTTATGAGCAGTCCTTTAATTCAACTAGAGTTGCTTTAATGCCTGCTTGTCTGCCCTAGAAGGCCCACTTTTGGAAGTGTAACCTGTGGAAGGAGGCATGATGACTCTGACAATTAAGGCATTTTTGAAGGTCATCAGCCTCACCCTGATAACTGCTGGTTGTTTGGGAAAATCGGGATAACCATATCATGCTCTGGATGTTCCCAGCTTGTACGCACACTCTCCCATGGGCCGGGGTTTGTTGGGATAATAGCTTCTACGTTTTGCACAGAGGCAAAATTGTGCATCTACTGTTCTTTCCACATCTTGCATATGCAGCCAAGATGTCTCTACAATTTCGGAACATATAAAAAAATAGTATTGCACTCCTTTTAGACTGCCCATATTCAGCAGATGAACAGTTTTTTAGGCCTGCCAGGAATGCCCTTAAACCTTCCACGTCAACCCTGATTAAGTAGGTGATCATGCTGTCTTGTGTATTGCCTAACAGAGAGCTCACCAGACTAGGCTCCCTTCCTCGATAGAGGCTCAGGGTGCTTCATTTTAGATGCATGCAGGACTTCCTAGATTTGTGAAACGTACCCTTCATCTATCTGCCATTCATGGGCTGAGGTTTTTGGAGGAAGGGATTTAAGTGATATTCAAAAAAATTGAAAAGGTACAATCAAAGTATAATATGCAGATGCCTAAAGAATCAATGCTGTGAAGGCTCTGTCAGTAATAGGGATTACAGACCTATTAGCCAAATCAAGAAATAGCCTAAGTCTCAATGGGCAGCAAAATCAATAAGAAATCCAGCAGCATCTCTTGAAAGTCTTCCTGCTTACCCTGAATACCTGAAGTTTGTATACAGTTTTCCTGCATAGGAGAGCATTAGTTTCTTCAAAATCATTTTGGTGTGAGCAAAAGAATTACACTTTCAGTAAATCAGAGCACAGTTCTAATAAACATCATATTGCCTTACCATCTACGTGCTATCCCACTAGTATTTATTCTGCCCACTCCATGCTAATGTCATCCAGAGATGGCAGGACACACTCATTACAACAACAATAGCAAACTATTGTGAATGTACACAGTACAGAGAGCTACCATAAAGGTCTTGAAAAACAACAGCATTAGTGTGTCCATGCTGGACAGTTCTGTTCAAGAACAATGTTGATGAAAATAAACAAACATAACCCAACTTGACTGTGTGCTGCAGAAATGATGAACTGTGAACATGCAGAAGGAAACATCCATTTTGAACAAGATGGTGTTGAGGCCCAACTGAGGCCTAGTTAGTATAAATGAAAAAATGATTTCTTACACAGCATAGCAAATTTCTTTCGAATACAACGCCACATGTCAGTGTGTACATGTAAACATTAGGGTAAATCCGCGTTCTGCACATTGTTAATAATGCACAAAAATATAAACTGCATATAAACTCCAACTCCGCCCTCTAAATGCACTATAATCACTAAAACCCACAATTAATCTAATAGTATAACAGTCTGCAACACTTTCTTCCGCAAATACCATAAATTTGCTCTAATTCACAGACAACATTGATAGCGATAAGTACAAGAGGACCCTGCTGTGGCTTGGCTTAGTACTAGCCAAATGGGATATTACGCAGGAAAGCATTCGTTTCTGCAAAATAATCCTGGTGTGAGCAAAAGAATTAAACTTCCAGCAAAGCAGAGCACAGTTCTAATAAATGTCATATTGCCTTACCATCTAAGTACTATCCCACTACATAAATATTGATTCTGCTCGCTCCATGGAAATGTCATTAGAGATGGCAGAACAAACTAGTTACAAGAACAACAGCAGACTGTTATGAATAAATGCAGTGAGCTACCAGAAAAATAGCAACATTACTGTTTCTTTGTTGGAAAGTTTTCTTCAAGAACAGCAAGAACAAGGTCAATGGAAATAAACCTAACTGCTTGACTGTGTGCTGCAGAAAGGATGAAAAGTTAACATGCAAAAAGACATCCGTTTAGAACAAGGTGGCGTTGAGGCCTGACTGAGGACTAGTTAGCAAAAGCCAGAAGAATGTACTTTTGCAAGTAAAAGCAAATTAGTTTCAAACGCAATAGCACCAAGCCAGTTTGTACATGTAAATTCGAGAGTAAATCCACGTTCTGCACAGTGTTAATAATGCACAAAAATATGAACTGCACAAAATCTATAATAAATTCATACTTAAAGTGGTATTGGCAGAACTCAAAACTAACTTGAGGGACGCAAGGGTGTCTCAAGGATCCAAAAATCAAATGTATTACAGAAAAAAAAACGTAATGTTAGATCTAAACCAAGCTCATAAAACGGAAAATATATCTGCTATCTTTCAGCTTAATTTGAGCCGGAGCTATCCGGTGCTAAGCACCGGCACTTAATTGGTTTCCGGTGCTTGGCACCGGCAGCTAATTGTCAACACCACACTTGGGGCAGTCTGCCACAAGGTGGCGCTGCTCATGTACTTTAGGGATGAGCAGTATAAAAGTTCTTTAGGAAAACAATGTACATAAAAAATACCAATACCTGCCTCCCCAACCATTCCTTTAGCGGCCTGGAATAATCTGAACTGTCGCATTTACATACGATAGAGATGGTTACAAGTTGTTTTGGCTGTGATGACAGGGGCGATGGGTGGTGCAAGCTGCAGTGGCTTTCTGGTCAGAGCTCTAGCACTTAATATTTTACAATTTAAGCACTTTGAATTAAAGCAGACAAATCGATCTACTGTCGCAACGTAAGTCATGGGGGGGGGTAATTTATCGTGGCAGCCAATGTTTTCCTTTGGGATATGGTTACAGTTATAAAAATTAATCCAAGTGGGTGTTTCTGGGTTCGGGGGTTACATATGACAAGGAATCCCTCAAGTTAGACTAATTGGCTGGGTTGCACTTGTGAAGAATTAAGTGTGTTGGGTGGGGGGGGAGCGCCAAGCAGTATTACACTACCCACTTAGGCGGTAGATTACCAATTTTTAACAAGCTCTTCTACCTACTGTTTTGGCTTCACATTCCCACAGCTTTCTGATGCCTGCTGGGAGCCCCGTATGATTACATTGGTTTAGGTAACAGAGGCCTCTGTGCGAACTCTTCTCAAATATGTAAAGTAAACACCAAAGGGTTCACAATTTCCCCCTATGACCGTGTATCTTAGCTCCCTGAACACAGAGCACCTCTCACCCTGTGTAAACTACATTATCAGGCCCTTCCCTTTTCTCTGAAGAAAGCTAGACACACCCAAGCAAAACCGAGCCGGTTTGACCTGGTCTTCAGCTCAGGTCACATACATAGTGGAGGCGTTCACTTAACTGCATGTGACTAACCAGGACAATTCCACATGGGTGTGTGCCTCCAACTCCAGGAGGGTTGTCCATGAGCCGTCCTGATTTTATAATGGGATCAAACGGACTACAAATCCCAGAATTCAAAATAAAGTATCAAGACTGCCTGAGAGAGAGTCATGCATTGACCTGGAAACTTGAGAGCCCTGCTGAAATCCACACAATAACTTCAGATGAGATACACGTTTAGACCGCTGTGGAAAGCATGGGATAAGGGGAAAGGTTCAGCACACCTCAGATTAGTACCTATAGTAGTCCCAAAAAGAATGGGTGCACAATCTCCCGGTACCCAGCTGCCACATGTACCACCACGAGAATAAGAATAAAGAACAAAACATCTTAACTGACTTCTTGAACTTTTTGCTATTCAGTTATACTTTGAGGGGTGTTCTTCCCCAATTGGATCCAAAAATAAGGGCAGATGCAGGTACTGGAGGTATTGACTGAGAACATGATCTGTTGACTGGGTGTGAGTGTTTGATTGGTTCAGATGCTCCGTCCATCACCACCCCCTTTTGTACCGCTTTGGCCGCCATAAGTGTGGCAGGGTATGCTCAGACGTGAGTCCCTTGCTCACTTTGCCACTGGATTCAAGCAAGCTGGGCTGAAGAAGGCTGTAATGCCAGAAACCGGTCCTCGGAAGCTTGTTTCCGGTCCAGGGAAGGCATGGCTTGGCAGTTCGGGCTGGACTGTTCCCATGAGGCACAGGGTCAGACTGATTTGCATATAGCCATGTCTAAACTGGGGTGGCAGAGTGGGCTGAAGAACGGTGATGGATTAAACCCAGATCTTTTGACTGGGTGTGAGTGTTTGATTGGTTCAGATGCTCCGTCCATCACCACCACCCCCTTTTGTACGGCATTGACTGAGAACATGGCATGGTTCGTTTGTTGGTTTCAATATGTCATTGGTCCCCTGCTGTTCGTTATGCTATTTGGTAAAAATCTGAAAGCATCCTACCTCTTGTCAGTTTGAGTTTGTTTGAGTTTGTTGGCTAGTATACAGCCCCTCTTTTGCAGTTCAAACAAGGGCCCAGTGCCCCCACTAGAGCTTGAGGGCCGACCACAATTTACTCCTGTTGGTGAAACAAATGTCTAGTCTTCTCTTGTGGACACTCAATGGATGTCAATGAGAAATTCAAGATGGACAAGCATTCCAAGATCAAAGGACCTTTATTGCAAGCCTGAAATGCGGAGAGTATGCTCTGTGTAGGGGTTGACTTCATTTATCCGGGTATCCAGGATGTTTCCTGGTTGCTGATGAGATAAAGATGTTAGAATGCCACCTTCTTTTTATTCTTCAGAGCTAGAATATGATAGATTAAACCTGCCCAAAACATGATAATTATGCCTAGAAGTGTATAACAAGAAAATATTTGAGTAAATAAAAATAACAAAAAGATGACACATCGCACCTGTACTTGAAGAAGGACATTGTGCCTGATGTACTGATTTAATGGAGAAAGCAGACTGAACAATGGGTCTTAGAAAGGAGCCTGAAGGTACACATTAAGCAAATACATTTTTTATGGATTCCATTTTTATTGATTCCATTTTATAATGATTTGAAGCATAACAAATATGTTCTATTTAATACATTGTTGACTGATATTCATTACGGGTATCTGGACCTGGTAAGTGGTAATTGCATCGGGTGGCTGTTTTGAAAATGTGCCCTTCTTTAGATGCGCTTATTACAAGTTAAAGTTTAGACACTGGGATAGGTTATGGTTTGATCAAGAAAACTATCCAAGCAGAAGAGTTTACTTGAATACAATTTATACTATAGGCTTAGGACGGGTTCCAGACAGTTGTATAGATGTAGCACCCCACTGGGAACTGTTCTTCCTCGCTCTAGTATTTCTCCCCTGAAGCTACCAAGGGAACTCTGCAAAACAGCACACACATTCCAACTTGCACAATACACTTCAGAGAGCATTCATACCAAGACAAAGGACAGCGCACAGGACCACTGAAGACGGGGAAAAAAGTTACCCACGTTGCTTATCAGAAACTCAGTGACAAAGTATTTTTTTTAATACATTTGTATGATTCATGTCTCTGCTATCAAGGATTCATCCATATTGGAAAATGTGTCTTTCAAAACCCTCTAGCCCAACAGAGCTGCTAACAAATTCTCAGACAAAGTAAAGCCAATGCTGGCCCTCTGCATCTCCTATTGGCTCTCCATAAACTCCCTTAACCCTCTGCTCATCTGACACCCCCTTTAAGCTCTAATTATTCAGAAGAGTTCAAGACTTGGAGGGTTCAACAACTTCTTAAATACACATTTACCAGTAGTTGACTTGGAGCCTCCATTCAATACATCTTCCAAAATACGCAATTGTGGGCTATTTTTGAATTGGTACAACAGATCCCTCCACTCCGGTGGCCTGCCCCTTCTTTTCGAATGGATCTCGTCCATGGAAAGCATCTCTAACCCCTACTAAGCCCTGCACTCAAGGTGAAGGGTTCTTTTATACCAGGGTGAGTGCTGCTCATTTTTCATCATACCAGCATGGCATGTATCTGGACCTTCCTCGCAATTACCTTGGCACTTGAAATGTGATGACCATATTATCTCTCCATCAAAGGCCCCTGGAGCAAAGAAATGAGTTTAAAGAGCTTCACCTGGCACACAAAACAATCCTTGATTTGGTCCAAGGCTACCTCTCAACGTTTCCTCTGTTATAAGCGCACAAGTCTGGCACCCTCGCGTCTCCAGAGTGTCTTTGCGGTGTTAAGGTCATGACTATAAAGAGAGATTGTCTGTTATCTCTAGCCCTGCAAAGCTGGTACTGGTTACAGGCCGTCACTATTAAAAAAAAAAAACAGAATGATAAATAAATGTCTTTCGTCCAACTCCCACAGAACTATGCCCATACAACATTGAAAGTATTGATGCACCTAAGAAAGTCCCACCATACTGCCAACACAGGAGGCTTCAAATTCTGAACCCATCTCCCTAGGCACTCCTGCCGGGAATCTAACCCTCTAACTCCATAAAGGGACCGGAAACCTATTAGTCTTGAAAAGTGCTGAGACCAAGTTTTATTATGTTTGGAATTTAGTTCCAATCACTACATTCGCTTCCCGATATAATAACATTAATCTTGCCACCTAAACGGGATCATTGAAAATTTCCCGACATGGTGAGCTAGTTTATTTATCAATCTCCGGTGTATTTGAATATCTCTACATTCTATTCCAATATTGTTCTTTTTAGACTGTCACCAAATCTGCCTGTGGGATGTGTCTTGAGTCCAGATTATAATTTCTGCAACTCTTAGAACATAACTCCCACTTTTCCCTAACCTCCACTGCTGTAAATCACACTTGTAACTCATCTGGTTAAATTGTTTAGATTTCCTAGTATCCCGGCTCGGATCTGAATTTTATCCATAGACCTGGCTATTCGGCTAATCAACTGGATCCTGCCAGTGCCTGGATGCCCTCACGGGTGATAAGAAGTGCTCTATAAATCTACAGATTGATTGAATGATCCAGTCCTTTGCCTCATTTCTATTACCTATCCAGACTTATAATAACTCGAATTGAGCCAAATAATAATAGATATTATTGTGCAAGATGGACCAAGTTTAATATTAAACACCTTCATATAACCTGTCTTTTACTGCTAGAAGCCAGGAGGAGATTCTTATAACCTTTATATCTCTCAGTTTCAATAAGAACGAAGAAAAGTAATTTTCATTTTCAAATAAAAATGCAGTCTGAAAATCCTGCACTTGAACTTCAACGCTTGTAATCCTTTGCGTCAAAAATTCACTTTTTTTGTATAGGAACATAATCAGGTGATGTTTGTTCTTTTAAGGTTGTGTGTAACCATGTCTCAGTTGGTGTTGATATAGTTTGTACTAATGATGTGCAATTGTTGTATTACGGACCGTTTGGTCTAATAAACTATTATTGTTACTAAAATGCAAAGACATACAAGCAGTGCCAAAGCTAATAATTACATAGAAAAACATTGCACGGTTGCCAAGGCCAGATTAATTGTTTTAGAAGCATATATACTAAATAAATGTGCATTTAAAAAATAAAGAAAAATGGAAATTAAAATAAACGAGAGATGAAAGGAGAGGTTGACCAACGACCCTTTTCACTAAAGTGCACTAACTTTTAGTTATATGTGCACTTGCAGTCAAGCAAAATACCATCACTCAAAAGAGCCAGTGACTGAAGTGTACCGGCCCGTTATCTCATTCTTTGTGTAAAATGCATGAAAGCAAAATGTGACTAGCAATTTAACAAACCAGCTAATCAAAAGGTCCTCTACGTATGGTTATGTGTGTGTGTGTGTTTTTATTTATGCTTTTTTTAAGCATGAGGCTAGTGAAATGCCTAAAGCTATTTCTAGGCCTAAAGATATGACTGGACATGCCTCTGCCTTCTGGCGAGTCATGGCATTCAATCTGTGTATGTGAAGTCCCTCAATGTGATACCCAATTCTGAACATTTCTATATACACAAAGCATTGTGATAATTGCTATCCAAATTGTGTTACAATTAATTTGATTGGATGTTCAGTTCTCCACACAGGAAGAGGACACTATGCCGGGCTCGGGGTTCAAATCGGAGCGACTGCGAGTCAATTTACGCCTCACTATCAACCGCCTAAAGCTACTGGAGAAGAAGAAAAGTGAGTATCCATGGTGGGTTCGTTGTGGACTTGAGTACCAGGTACAAGAAGCTAGAGGTGCCCAGAATGAGTGTATCTACCAATGAAGGTCTTCAGAGGGGCAAAGCTGCACAAAAAAAGATGTGCAAAGAGGAGAGCAGGTAAACAGATGATTTCAAAGGGAGGTACATGTAGAGGAGTATGAAGGAGTAGAACATAATGTGTAGAAAGATCTCACGTGCAGATAACAATGTGTGGAGTTAGAGATGCACGGAAAGGGTGAGAAGGGTATTTGGGCTGTACACAGAGGATGAGGTGATGAAAACAAAGTCAGTACTGTTGTGGGTGTTTTCAGAAAAGAGCACAGCATGGTTAAGAAGAAGCTAGAGCACAGAATCTGTATCCTAAAAATACCCACCGTTCTCTGAGAAATCTGGCCTTTGGTAAGGGTGTGAATAAAGCAATAACTGGAACCTCAAATAATCAAGACCCTAGAGATCAAAGAAGCAATTGGAACCAGCTATGGCCTTATTCTTGCACTCCTGTTCCAAGAAACCTTTTCAAATGGGCAGTGTTATCATGTGTTGCTATCTGCTAAGAGACAACTCGCAACAAAAAGTGAGATGAGCAGTAAACCTGAACCCCCCTCATACCATCACTGCAAGCTCTGGGACTGGTTTAACAGTATTTGCATTGTGCTATTCCATTGTATACAATCATTCCACGGACATCAAATCTTATATCTGATCTCACCTGCAATACAATCTCATTGCAATATTTTGTGCGTAAAACGAACTGCCCTACACCGATGAAAGAAAGCCTCTGTTTCCCCTTTGACACAAGATCGTAAGCCAGATCTCTGACCGGAGCTAGGGCACTGCGTCACTTTCTTAAGCTGCCCATCCTCAACCACCATCCAGGTCACCATTCTCACAGTTCTACATAATAACCCCGCTGCCCTTCCTGAATGTCACCTAAACAAGTTCCGAGTTCTCAGGTGAAGTTATAGTACTCAGGAGGGGTGATAACACATCATATAATCTAACTGTGGTTTCCAGACTGATTCGAACTTGGGATGTTCACCCTTCACATTGGCAGTTGGCCATTCTGTCACAAAGATGTCCAAAGCCAAGTGTGTCACTGAGCTAGGGATGGAAACTTCTGCTCTTTCCACCAAGCAGCGCTAGTTAATTTAGTAACCTGTAGACATTGTCAAATAACATACCTGTCCAGGTAGGTCATCATGGAACATCCAGGAGGTCTGAGCCCCAGCAATTACAAGGCTGGAGCCTTGGTCAGAGGATACCCTACCATGTCATTGATGGCCCCTGGATCTTCTGCCAGTACTTTGTGAGCTTCGGAAAGATTCACTAAATGTGCAACAAGTCACGCTTCTGTTGACAGCCCCTTCAACAGTTTAAGCTAGCGGCTAGGAACATATGAGGCACTCTTATCTGGGATGTAGTGCCACTTCTACAGTGATTAGTTTCTACAGAGACAGAGTTCTGAATATCTCACCCTACAACTTCCCATTCCGTGCAGAAGATCTTCCTTTGAAGGCAGCGGCGGCTCCTCCGTTATGGCGGAGGAGTGTCGTCCTACCTGCTGCGAGTGCAGCATGCACGCACATTAATTAAAAAATGGTTATAAGTCCCATTTAATTAAAATGTGTCCTGATGTTACAGAGCGAGGGCAAGGGGCAGGGCTGATTAGTGCAATTGCACTGTTACTTCCACCCCCTGCCAGTGCGCATGTCAGATTGGCTGGCTGCCTACAGCTGACCAATCTGACATGCGCACTTCAGAGGCTGCAATCCCAAGGCTGAGGGATTGCAGCTGCCGGCCCCCAGCCTCAAAATAAGCACCAGGTTAACCTGCTCCAGCCAATCCTGGCGCTGTACTGTAGCTCTGGGATTGGTTGGTTCACTTTTCCACAAGGGAAGAAGTCCTTCCCTTTCTGCCGGACTCTCCCTCGTCACCGCCGAGGAGAACAGAGGAGCCATGGGGCCCTGTGTGCCAGCGCAACAAATATGGTGAGTTTATTGGGCATGGCACACCACCATATTTTAATGTTGCCAGCCACTACTGTTTGAAGGGTGTTTTACCACTTTGTTCCAAATCTTTATTGAATGTTTAAATACATCATGCACAGAGTATGCAGCATAAACACATAAATGTCAGCTTAAAGGAAAGAACCAAACAGAACGCATACAGGTACATCATTATATGACAACCAATGCAGATACTATTTCCATCCCTTAACTTGCAGTCGTAACAGACCAAATAAAAAGGGTTAAAAGAATATCAGAGAGTGCCGCCCATTAATGGCAGAAATTACCTATGAGAAAGAGAACGACAAATCTATACTATGGCCAGTCCGACCCTGGTGGGTCATATCAAAAGGAAAGGGTATAGAAGAGCCGAGTGATATAAAGGCATTAAAATATATGTAACAGAATGCTAAACTGTGGGTCTACGACTGGTGTGTAAAAATATGTGGACGGGCCCTAGGATGTCGCTCTTTGAACAACTAAATGGCAAGTCAGTAGTGTCTTCTTCTCCCATAGAAAATAAACCAGAGACACCTCATTTACAAGTCTAAGAGAGTATGTAACTTGTCAAAAGCAGAAACAGTGTCGGCCTGCACTCAAGAAAAAGTTGGAAGTCTGGAAATTAGACTATTATTCTCATTCATGAATAAGGGGCCCCATATGTCAGTAAGTATGTGTTCATAGTCGTTCAACCGATAGATCAAACGTTCATATGCAGATTCAGTGCCATGCTCTCCCCCCAGTCCGCCTGAGTTGGAACATTGGGCGTAGACCCCCGATGGAGCATGCAAAGTTTGGCTGCTGACAAAATGGAGAAAAGCCTGTGGAATTTGTGCGAGATGAGAGTTGGCAATCCCTGGGATTTACCAGCGGAGGTTGGAGGGGAGCGGTATAGCCAAGCATGTCTCATATAAGGCGATCAACCCCATCCCAGAAAGTCTTGAGCGCAGGGCAGGACCAGAGAATGCATATTATGTCGCAGCCCGGGCCATGGCCATGTCAACAATCCGACGTAGGAATCAATTGTGCACTGTGTAAGATATTCTTCCACTTTGTTTTAGATGTTGCCTGAGGGGTGGGTGTGGATTCTCAGAGAAGTTTGTATGTTTTAGAAATTAACTCTTTAGCTAATAAAAGCATCGAAAACAGGGTTTCAAGTGGCAAATTCGTTCTTATAGATGTGCTCTTAATCATTGGTTGCAACAGCTAGTTTCTAATCTGAGTTTAATGTAAATTTCATTTAAAGAGAAGCCAAGTTTATATTGTAATTCACTTTAGCCAAATCCTGACTATGCATGAAATATAAAAAAAGAGGGCTCCTGTTTAGGTTTAGAAAAAAACTGTAAAATTATTTTTTTATCACTTGAGATTTAATGAGAAATTCACATATGTCATTTTTACACAGACTTCAGAGATGCCAACGTGTGTTGATATTCTCTCTCAAATAGCAGCTTTTATGTTAACTACATCTCAGTGGGTCCATGTCAGCAGTATTCCTCAGTGTGCCCAAATACCCTCTCTGAAACTCACAACCTTAGCCTTCTGTGCTAACTTCACTTCCATCTCCAGTATTGATTCCACAGGAAGTAACAGTCATGCTTTCAGAAGATTTCTAGTTTGACGTCCAAATCGTGTTGAAGTCATGGCAGGCACTTGTTCAGATCCTGTTAGATGTTACGGAACCCCCTCAGGTCTGCCAATCCTTCCATCAGGTTTACTCTGATGAGCGTTTTGGGTGATATTCGTGGCTCAACTCTCGCCAAGACCATAGTTGGAGGGACTCCGGTGTACTGATTTTTTAGCTTTGCAGTGTTCTTGAAGAAGCACAGCATATATGTCTGTGCCTCTTTCTTCTGTTTCATTCCTGGCAACAGCTTAATTTCCCTTGAGCCACATACAGTTGTGCACCTGTGGCAGTAGGCATCAATCACATCTCGCGGCCATCACAGTCACCCAGGAGCAATCTTTAGATTCCCAATGGAGTTCCAAGTCAGGATGTTGCATTGTTCTGCAGTGAAGGCATATGAGCCCGACATATGCTTTATAAAGTCTTCCTTTGAGTGTCCCCATGCGTTGCTCGTGCACCCTCCAAAGAACAGTTAGCATCCTGTTGGGGCCAAGATGCTGTTGAATCACCCTCCACCTATAATTTTCATGCTTTGGAAGTCTTGCAGGCCCTCAGTCACCTCCAAGCCCTCTGTTCTCAACATCTTTTACCTGTGAAAGCATCAGAAGGCAGGCTGCTTGTGCCTCCCCTCACCTAATGCTGCCCCACACTTCCAGGTGGCATGACAGTCCAGCCAAACTGGTTCCTGGGGGTAGAGAGGATCCATGCTTCTCCAGGCTGATGACACTCCCTATGAGGACCCACTCTTCTCTCCAGGCCAATGATTCTCACTATGGGGCTCACAGCCATGCCTCTGCTTCACCGCCTGGTGGCAGGTGCCATCTTCAAACCGCCCCTCCGGTAACAAGGTCAAGTATTCGCTCTCATCTCCTCGGGTGATGATTCAAGCCTTGGTTCCGTCTCCCCAGGCCATGCACTCAAGAGCATCATTCTTTAATCATCTGTGTTCCGTTTTCGTCCAAACATCACGGGAACACTCATTCCCAGGAGTGGTTGCGGAATGGTCTGTTGCCTTCAGCACCATTGTGGTTCCACCCTGGAGTGTTTTTCACTAAAGTGGTGCCCCTCAGTGAATGTACTCGATCCCTTTCAAAGCTGTTTCAGACTCCATATTATTTTGGGCACTGGCAGGCTCCATCGTGAGTTGAGTATTTTTTTTTTTAATAATATTTTATTGAAACAAAAGGCAGAGTCAGCATCTAGTAGTCATTTGATACCTTACAGAATCAATACAATGGGCATTACATAATAAAAACATAGTATATCAAGGATTATTGTGGCGTAGGGGTCCAGCCCTGTCCATGGCCATATCAGCTGTGGGGGAACTACAGATCTCACCCCTATACGTATTCCAATGTCCCCATTTCTTGGGACACCCCCTGACCTTATACACAGTTTTCTTCGCAAGCATACATCTGTCCATCTCCGCCACCCATCCCACCAGTAGTGGCCTTTGTGGGGCGCCCCATTGCATTGCCACTGCGCGCTTTACCAGCAGAAAACCCAAAGCCACCCACTGGAGCTCTATTTCCGTCAGGTCTGTGGCGCCCCATATGTTGAGGAGCCCTCCTTTAGGTGACAGAGGGACGGGCTTTCCCAGTGCATCTTTCATTTTTCGGGTCGCTCTCTCCCATAGTTGCTGAATTACAGAACAGTCCCACAGGATATGATAAAAGGAGCCTGTGAGTCCGCATCCTCGGAGACATAGATCGTCAGGACGCCTGCCTATCCTAGCCAAGAGGGGAGCAGACATATATGTCCTATGTAGGACTTTCAGCTGGATCAATCTGAAACGATGATTGATCGCCGTTTCCCTGGGGGACATCAGTGCCGACCGCCATTCGTCATCCTCTAGGTGTCCCATGTCCCTTTGCCACTTGTCTCGTAGGGTCTGGAAGGAGTCGGGCATGTTGTTGCATAGTTTGCGATAGGTGCATGATATCGCATTTGTCTGAAGGGGCTCTGAAAGCAATCTGTCGTCAAGGGGTGAGGCCACCGCAAGGGAGGAAAGATCAGATATGTTCGTGAGAATAGCATGCTTAATTTGGAGGTATCGGAAGGCGTGAGTTGAGTTTTGACTGATGTTCTTATTGTTTGCTATCCAATTCTTCATTTGCCAACTTGACTTGGGCTATGCCACATTCCAGTCTTTCCTGTGTATGAGGTAAGTATGAAGGTATCCAGTGTGGAAGAGTTGGAGGAACTATAGTGCTTGGGAGTGGTGGAGTAACATTTGAGCAGATAGGGGATTCAATGGAGTACCCAGGAGATGGGGATTTCAGGGCTCAGGACATATCTGAGCATGGTCACAAAACACAAAATAAGCAGACTGCCTAAATGGAAAGGAAATTGCACAACATAGAGAGGGAGCTTGTGTAACTGCAATGAGAGGTTGTGAGGTCTACTACGGACAGACCCGAAGGGACTACAAACCAAGTAGGGACATAGATCTCATTTAAAAAGAATACCTGGAACCAGAACTGAGCAATGCCAAAGAGTGGAGGCGGGGATTAGATATAGAGAGGGTTCTGGTGAGGCACAGGAAACAACTATGCAATGGCACAGAATTGTGAGACTATGAAACCAAATGCAAAGCAATGGGCTTTAGAATTATATACAGAGTATTCTGAAGTGCTAACTTTTTCATACAATCAGTAAGCAATCTGAGGCACCTGCTGTGCATATTTCTTCTCACCTTTTCTGTTCTCTTTTCTTTCCCTAGCCGAGCTCGCACAGAAGGCAAGGAAAGAAATAGCAGATTATCTAACAATTGGAAAGCATGAACGAGCTCGCATCCGTGTTGAGCACATCATCCGAGAGGACTACCTGGTGGAGGCCATGGAAATACTTGAGCTGTACTGCGATCTGCTTTTGACTAGATATGGACTGATTCTGAACATGAAGTAAGACCTTCAATATTGTGTTTTCTGTTATAGTACAGAGTGTGATCTTCATAATCGCATAATCGGTTGAATATATGAACCAATTTGTTGGAGGATCCTTTAAGGAATTAAACAAATAGAAGAGAAATGAATGAATTATCTTGGGGTTATCACATCAGGTGTAGAATGAGCAATGATGAAGTAATATATTGGCAAGGATCTTGGTGCGTGAAGGAGAGTGCCGGTAAAGTCAAGGCAGGAGTGAGTATCCTGGTGTTGGTTGGAGTAGGTAAGAGAAGATATCATAGATCTAGGAAGAGGGGTGTAGCTTAACGGCAATAAGTCAGAGGTCATGTTGTTTGGCAAAGCCACCGAACATTGGACCCAGGAGTGGTGGCCTGAACAGTTGGGCGACTGTCCAGCCCCTAAGGAATCAGTACGAAATCTGGGCTTTCACATGGACAACAAACTTTCCATGAAGACCCAAATAAATCACATTTTAGGAACCTGTTTTGGAATTATGCGTAGTTTGCGTAAAATTTTCAAGTGGATCCCTGCCGAAGCATGACAACCCTTAGTACAGGGTCTTATTATAAATAGGCTAGACTACGGGAACTCGCTACTACTCGCTATAAATGAGCATCACAGTAAAAAACTACAGGTCCTACAAAACACTGCAGCGCGACTCGTCTTAGATCTACCTCGAAGGTCACCATCTGGCCCGTGCCTCAGAAGCCTACATTGGCTGCCTGTAAAAAAGCGAATCATGTTCAAAACATTATGTATATTATTGTATGGGAAAGGTCCAAAATACTGGTCCCATAAACTCACTTGGTACACGCCAAGTAGGCAACTCAGATCAAGTACGGAATCACTGCTCACCCCGCTGAGAATTTAAACCGCCAGAAACGGGGGTCGTGCTTTTTCCTTTCTGGCCCCTTCCCTTTGGAACAAACTCCCCCTGAACTTGCACATCACCTCAGAACACATCTGTTTCCGCAAAAAACTCAAAACCTGGCTTTTCTGCTAACCCAGCTGCCCACCCCCAGTCAGAGCCGTCTGCAAGCGCCATGACACTCCTTGAACGTGATATGTGCGTGGTACAAATGTTTAGTCTTGACTTGACTTGACTAGATGAAAATACAGAAAATATAAATCCTAATGCATGTTAATTTGGCTTGAGATTTTGGCAATGTTTCCGGGCACTAAAGAATTAATTGACGGCTGTACATGAAAGGGGGCTGCAGGGTGGTGGCGTATGTTCTCAATTAGCTTGAACTGATACTTTGACTGTACTGATGGTCTAAAAATTATTGGACAGTATGCCTAATGTATTTTTGTTCCTTTAGAAGTATTAACTTGTGCATTCTATCATATATATTTTCTTTGTGGTTGCTTGGGTTTTGGTTTGATGAAGACAGTTTGATTCTTACTTGCTCAGTCCATCTCAAAGAAAGCATGTGTCCCATAAGTAACAGTATTGTGTCTGAAAAATATGTTTGTCATAAGCACTGTAATTGGATCGTTACCCTTTAAGAACACGAGTGAAAGCTGGAACCTTTAATGGCTGAGCAGTAATTTGTCGGAGTGTAGGAGTAAGTGTAGTTGACCGGAAGTGGTGGCTGGAAAAAACTCATGGTTGATACTTCTTGGACAACAGCTGATTTATTGGTGGTATGCATGAGTGGAGTGAAGTAATGGCAACGAGGCTGAGTTTGTGGTAGTGTGGATAACTTGAAGGGTTTGGAAATTACTTGGTATAAGTGGGTAATGTGACGGAGATGAGTTAAAGGTGATGAAAAAGTGAATGGGATGGTCACTGAGTGGGAGGTATGTAATTGGGTGAGAGTAGAGATGTATTGTAATGTGGGAGAGGGAATGAGTAGGAAGTGATTATGTTGGAAGAAGTCAGGCGTGATTGATTGGAATGAAGATATTGCCATGATTGACTAAAGGTGCAGTAGTGAGAATGGTGCAAGAAATGTGAGAGTTTACAGCATTGGCTGTGGTCGTTTTGTGGTGGTTGGGTAGACAATGGTAATGAAGGTAACTGTTTGGATGTTGTGTTGATTAGTGGTGGACCAGAATGATGGGTCTGAAAGGAGGTTGTGGGTTTGATGATGTTGACCGCAGGTATTGGTAGCGGGAACAGGTAGGGTTCACAGTAAAAGCAAGAATGTTACCAGTGGATTCCTACAACGTGGGCCACCTTTGCTTAATTTTCTCATGGGAAGGTTTTTCCCTCCAGAGCGCTCAGAGGGTTGGACTCTTTCATTATGCTGCTTTGTGTGGTCTGAGGCTGTATCCTGTGGTTCTCAGTTCTGCAGTTAGTGAGGATAGACCACAGATGGTGGGGGGGAGACAAGGTGTGGCTTTTGATGACATGGGGCTATGAGAGATCCTGTTTGTTCTCCCTTTAAATACTTCACTTTTCTCTTTTCAGAGAACTGGATCCCGGCTTGGCTGAAGCAGTCTCTAGTCTCATCTGGGCGGCTCCTCGAATGCAGGACGTTTCGGAACTGAGAGTCGTGAGTAACCAATGGCAACAGTTTATTATGTTTGTGGTTTTAAAAGAACTGAAGCTTGAGGTGACTCAAACGTGGTAATGCTATTGTATGCCTCAATACAGACTTGCCAAATCTAGGGATTTGATCACTGGTTATGTAAATTTGGATGGCAATGGATGTCGCTCTTATTCTTTTCTCAAGTATCACATCACTGGTTAATGGGCACTCGTATGCTATTTTGTCAGAGGCCTTTGTTGCCACACTTCCATGCACCCATGGCATTTTGAACAAGAACAAAACCATTGTTCTATCTAAGTGTTATGTTTTTTGGGTGCTTGTCAGGAATGAGGTTGAAACCTTGACTAAGAGAATGTAGTCATGCAGTCCAGGGCAGCTCGATGTGTAGTGAAATTGTGAGTCTTTTGTCAGTAACTCTCTAGTACAGTTGTAACCTAGTGAATGAGAGCTTTGTTTTTAGGGCGATATGGAGAAATGTGGTTTCTTGAGAGTCCTGGTAAGACGAGTTTTGTTTGTGGTTTTGTTTGTAGTATGAAAGATTGGGCATTTTGGAATTGTGTTATGGTAGCACTGTTTTGCTTGGGTTTATATGTGCAGCATAGTGAAGTCGCGCAATCTAATTAATGTTTGTGTTGATGTAATAATGATTTAATAGGAAGTAAATGTTGCTTCAGCTAGGTTATATGACCAACATGGTGCAATTGAGAATTTATTGCGGCAGAACTGTGCGTGGTGTGTTTGGAAATAATGGTGGGAAGAAAATAGTTTTTTAGAGAAGCTATGTGTGCAGAAGGGTTTGTTTTGAATAAGATGCTTTGGGGAATGCATAATTGAACGGAGTTTTGTTCGGATGCGAGTGAGATTTGTTTTGAACATGATGTACTCTGGAATCTTTTTCAGTAAATATTAGATGTATTTAAATTTTTGTGTATTAGTGTTTCTTGAAAATCCATGTTTCAGTGGTTGAAGGACAAAGATACGCTGTACACACAATATCAGGAAAAGAGGAAGCATGGAAAGATGCCAATCAAAGCAGAGTCGACTCTTAGGAATGGGCCGACGTAGCAGGGCCACCTCATGCAATGTCATCATGTAGAATATTGACAGTATGGTCTTTCATTTGACAACCTAGTGCTGTAGTTTCTGGTAGCTTCCATTGAGCTAGTTGGACTGACAGACCTGGTAGCAATGATTGGTTAGCAAAAATCCAAGGAGAAATTGAAACAGTGTCCATCATGGCATGGAATGAGGTGGCCACTCTAGCCCGAAGAGTGTACGAGAAACCACACAGAGCCAATACAGCTGAATCCAGTTTTAAGCTGTACATCCCTAATAATAGAATCCTTAGATTAGTATGCATAATTACAGCTTCCCATCCTGGGAGTACATTTCATAGTGGCGAAGAGACTATCAGTGAACAAAGGCTAGTCTGCCAGCACACAAGCTAGCCAGTAACAATCCTCGTCCACAGCTTCTTATCCTCCACCTTTTAAGACTCCGCCTCCAGGTCGTATGCTTTTACTTTCTCCAAACCTTTAACTTGTGGATGGTTTTCGCAGTCCAAAACTGCTTCTGTAATACAGGGTGTATTTGTCCCAGTTGTGTTTCATTCTGTTGTGTGATGCCTTCTCCTAAAACCATTTCTGTACAAATATATTCTAGCCTCCACTTGCTCTGGCAGTCTCAGAGTTCCAATGTTTCCAAATTATAGGCACAGCAATGTTTTTAACCTTCCTTATTTCTCAAGCAATCTGTGCTGATTTTGTTCTTTACTTAAGCATCATTATGTAACTCAACCTTTGATGTAATTAATGTATTTTACCTTTAAATACTTTTAGAAGATTCATTTACCAAACTATTTTGGTATACCTTTATTTTTCATTTAGTGGCATTAGCATCAAGTAACTCCAGGGTTTCTGGAACGGAAATGACAGTGCCACCATGGTTTTCTGGCTATCCCTCTTTCCCTCTCTCTTTCTTCCTGTTTTTCTTACTCTCCTCCTCTCTTAAAATCATTCTCCCAAAGCATGTTCCAACTGCCATCCTTTTCAATTTGGTAATGTTCCGAGACTTGGAACACATCAACGTCCAATCAAAACTGAACAATGGTTCTCTTATATAATTCAGCCATGGAAACTGTGCATCCTTGCATTTTGGATCAACCTGAAGCCCTTATTGATATAAAAATAAGTTATAGCAAGATGAGACCATAACAGTAAATGCTACTATAGCCACAGTATTCTTCATCCCAAGTACTTCTCGCACCAACAGCAAATGTGTTGATTTTAGGAAACACCGTATTTTTTGTATGAAATCAATTTGTGGTGAGCTGCAGGGCACAAGTATCCAAGTGACCACAAATCTTAGCTCCCTATATCCTAGAGAATTACGTTTTGTTTTAAATGCATTTAAATGAGAAGAAGGTGACCCACCAGATTTAGAGTTGTATGTAAGTAGATAAAACGTGCACAGCATTATCAAGTGCTAGGATGTTTTTTGACACTTGTAAAATTGAATTTCCATGCTAATCAATCTTAAGCCCAGATAGTTAAAGTATGGAAAACCTAAACTTAGCATTCATTAACCTAAACAATTGATTTACAGTGTAACATCTCCCAACTATCAAAACTGCACACTTTTGGTTTATTTACAATGTTTTGAACGTTGACTAATTTCCAAAACAACCCAAGAATTTGTGAATTGCAATTTCTGTGAGAGTCATAAATGCTTTTTAAAAGATTCACGTTAGATTACCCACCTCGGTGTGAAACATCATTAGTTGCAGTTGTAAAAGTGGCTGCCAAATTCTAAATATAAATATTATGAAGAGTGGACGTTATGCTACAGCCATATTGCACCACCTTACTTATTATGAAACTTTTTGTACACACCCAACCAATGTTCCCTCTAATTTATTTTCCCTGTGTGCAGCACTGAATGCTCTCTGTGCACTGCAGTCAAGGCCATGTGCGTCAGTCATGTGACGGCTCACTAACCAAGCGAGTACGCTACCACAATCAGTGGTATTTGTCAGAAGTGAGATCACTCACCCTTTAACCCAAGTTGACTCCTCAGGGCTGACCCCTTGCCTGACTCTTAGCCTTCCGCTGACATCTATTGATAGGTCGATAGCGGATGGAAGGACCAGGTGTGGACACTACAGAAAGTTAACAGATCATTTATTGAGTATTGTATTGCAATTACATTTATATAACGCTTATTAGTCCTGATAGAGCGCGCGGGTCACCCGACCAATAATTTCGCCACTTCTGGCTTCGGGCCCATATATTTCAAATCACCATATACATTGATCAGATGACCTCACGCTCTGCTATCAGATATTAGTGAGTCCCTTTCGTTATTCTTCAGTGTACCCGACTTACCATCCACCGACACGGGTACCTATGACCATCATGGATCAGGGAGCTAGCTGTAAAAGGGAAGGCAGCAAAATACAAACCCAACAAAATAATATTCAATACCTTTGTAAAATGACCACGGACAACTGGAAATTTTAAAGTCTTTATCTAATTTAGTAAAATTCAGATAGCATCAAATTCACAGTAATTAAGCAATCGATAATCAGAATAACAGAAAGCACATAGCTGAATAGGAAATAAGTCAGTGCAACCATTTATAATCTAATGGAACCAGGACACATTCAAAAATGAAGGATCAGGAATTAGAACGTTTAAGATGAATCACTAAGATGGGATAGGCTTTGATTAGGACTAGTATTCTAGAATTATTTCAAGGGAATGAGACAGAAGTTCGGGACATTTATACAACTATAGGAGAGTCTATAGAGAGAGACACGCTATGCTTTAAGGCAAAAGTGCTTTAGACAATTTAAGTAAGGAGGTCCTAGACCATATCAGGAAATGACAAACTGCAATGCAAAATATAATTTCTAACAGGTAGGGTAACATAGGAACACGTTATGAAACAAATGCAAATGACTTTATGATTCAATGGTTGCGGAAAAGCATGGAAAATTAACATATGCAAAGGTATGTCTTTATTAAAGCAAAAGACAGAAATTCAGGAAGGTGCAAGATTCAGAGTGATATTTACCTAGACTGGTGTGAAAACCAAACCCTGGCCACGGGTCAGTTAAGGACAGGAAACCCTCAAGGAAGGATACCCCTCAATGGACAGCAGGTGCAGAATGGACACCCAGGACAGGACAGGAAACCCTCAGATTAGGAATCAGGACAGGACCTCTCGGACAGGACCCTCAGGACAGGACCAGCACCCGCAGTTCGGAAGCAACGCCTGCGCTCCACCCTCACTGCAGCTATCGATCAAGACCCCGATTGGGTCAGCGAACTCCCAGCAAAGTGCTCCGCCAGCACTTTAAGGTTTAGTAAAACCTTAGTCTATGGTCAATTTCGGACAGAGTGCTCCGCAGCTCTCTGTATCTTCAGTCACCTATTGAGTGCGTTGGGTCAGTGACAGGTCAGCTAAACCAGACAAGTCGGACGACTTCCCTATGTGAACCCAGGGTAGTTATACTGTTTGGGGACGGTGTACCACCCCCCAATGTTGCAAAGTGTCAGAATCCCTCAATTTGGATTGGTCCTAAGGTAGGCTTTGGGTAACACACCAATCAGAATAGACTATTTGGAGGCCTAATTTACATCTCTGGGTACCGCCTAGCAAGATTGGGGTTCCCATGAGAAACTGTACGGCAAACAGTAGCGCAACACACATTGTATCATATAAGGAGCAACTTTCTCCGTTCTCGTAGGGCAGAGGTGGCTTTCCCATGAGCATCTTGACGGTGGCTGCCAGCTGGCTGAGTTCCACTGTCCAATGTTGCCACCTTTCAGTGCACCACGAGTCTGCGCAGAAGAGACCCTCAATATGGCTCTCAACCGGTTCGGACCCCCATTTCCCGCAGTACATGAAAAGTAAGCGAGAACAAATTAATACATAGAAATAAATGTATGTAAACACATCATTGGTCTTGTACTTCAAACTTATCATTATAAAAATATACTATGCAGTTTAAATGTTAGCAACATATACACACTCACAAGAGCATTACCACGTTATTCACGAAAGCTGTGTATTACGCATGCGCACCCTTTCCCTCCAAAACTTATAACTACGTCAGGTCACGTGAGTGTGACTGACGCATGCGCAGAAGCACTTTTCAAGCGGCGGCCATGTTTTAGAGACATTGTTTAGTTGTATTAGAAATACACGTACGCAAGCTTCCTCTACCTTGTTCGAATATGAAAATAAAAGATTAGTAAGACGTACAATTTATTAATTGATTACACACGGCCGAGGTTCTTGACTCAAGCAAGTCGCGATGCGATGCTTGCTCTATCAATCCCCTCTTTGATGATATTTACTATCATCACAAAAATAATGGAACCAGATGCCAACTTCTTCACACTTTATACAGCTCTTTCTCTTCCAACAAACGATCCAGCTTCTCTTTTTCATTTTTAGTAGGGTGAGAATTTTTCACCTTTTTAGGTCTCGCCTGTCGATGCGCATGCGCATCGAGCAAGCGAGACTATAGGGGCTCATCCACTCTTTATCCACACTGCAAGGAATCGTGGCGATTCCTTGCAGTGCCCGTGACTTTTAAGCTCAATGCGCATGCGCATTGAGCTTAAAAGCGCGTGCACGTCCGTCTTTGTTTACCCGCTCCGCCCCCTCCCCGCCGTCTCGCATTTCCCCTGCCGCATCAAAGGCTTTCACGGCCGGCCGGCCATGCTTTCAGTTTCACGACCGGCCGGCCGTGTCAATTACATTACAAAGCTCGCTCTCCCTGCTCCGCCCCCTGCTCCGGCCGAGACGCATTTCTCCTCCCTCCTCCCCCCATTCACGTTTATTCTACTTCTTATCTGGCCTGGAAAGCCTCGACAATGCTTTTTCTTTCTCTCTACTCAGTTCCTTCTTCTCCTCATTTAATTCCTCTTTCTTTTGCTTCATTTCAGCTCACCTTGTTTTACCTCCCCCTCCCCTCTGCCCTGCGCTTCCCCTCTCGCCTCTGCTTCATGTCTCCTTGGCTTCTCCTTTTCTCTATTATCCTTTTGCTTCCACCATATCTCTCCTGTGCTTCCTCCCTCTTCTTGCTTACCCCGTGCCTCGCGTCACAGGTTTTCCTTCTTTTTTCCCGCCTTTCTCCCTCTCCTCGCTCACTCCATAGATGATGCCGGCGCCTGTGCTCAGCACAGAAACAATTAACATTTGAAATGGGCATACGGGTCTTTGCAGAGCCGGGAGGTATGCAACACTCACGCCCAGGTGCCAATTCACGTCATAAAGGTAGTCAGTCATAGAGGTACGCATGACAAAGTTATAAGTGTACGAACATCATTCTTGATTTTGCATATGCCTATTTATGGACACAAACGTCACCAACATACACGCATCTAATAACACGCACACGTGCTCAAGAATCTATCCACGCCATGTAAGAAGCCCTGAAGGGCCCACTGCTGTTCTCAGAGGAACCTGGGCCTGCGAGAGACCCCTTGGACTCAGATCCCGTTCAGGGCAAAATATTGCTCGGTGCACTCACTCTCGAAGGCCTGAAGGATGAGCTCGTGGTCGGCTTGAAGCTGCTCCATCTTCGGCTTCTTCACCGGCAGCACCGTGGCAGAGGCAGCGACCGCGGGGGAGTACCCGGACCCACTGCCCGATTTACCGCCCGAGGAAGAACCGCCGCTAAAACCTCCAGAACCGGGACCCGAGCCGCTGCCGCCATGCTTATGAGGTGCCATCAGCCCCTCCGCCTCCGGAACCCGACCAGGGATGCCACCGAAATTTGCTAAATTTATTTTCCGTGCTTTTATTTTTAAAAAATGTAAATATGCGGGATTAAAAAAAATCTTCGTAGGTGTACTTAAAAATAAAGAGGCGGGTGGTGTCAGGAGGGAGGGTGGAGGCCGCTCTTTGTCCAAGACTATATTACATAAAAATAATTTCTACATATAACAGAAACCCATAAATAGGGAATCAAAGGCGTTTACGCCCGGATCCATCAGGCAAAACTCCATGCGAGAACCCCCCCACTCTCGCTGGACAGACAACACACACCAGTCTCTTTCAGCCTCTCCCCCTCCCGACCGCCCACCTTCGGCACGCACCGACCCCTCGTGGTGACGCTAAGCAATCCGGCGAGAGAGCTGTCGGATGCTCTCAATCCATTGGCTAAAGACACCGCCACGCTGACGAGCCGCTTCTGGGAAGTTTGGTTGGTGTGATGCGCGCGCTCACCGATCGCGCTCCTTTCCCCTTCTTTGAACTGAATTCGCGGGAACCGGTATCTAGCGAGATGCATTCTGGGCATCCGTAAACCGAACATAGTTTCCCTTCATTTACGTCTCCTTCAACAAAAATCAGTAGTCCCCGGAGAGTGCACCGCCGTAATTGATTGGCGGTGCTTTTAATTTTCATCAACGTCCAAGTTTACATTTGTCGGATCCAAGTTTGTGTTGCACAGCAGCAGCAGCAGTATCACTCTCTCACCCTCACTCACCCTCAACCCCTCCCCCTCGACCCCTCCCCCTCAACCCCTCACTCACCCTCAACCCCTCACTCACCCTCAACCCCTCACCCTCAACCCTTCACCCACCCTCAACCCCTCCCCCTCAACCCCTCACCCTCACTCACCCTCAACCCCTCACCCTCACTCACCCTCAACCCCTCACCCTCACTCACTCACCCTCAACTCCTCACCCTCAACTCCTCACCCTCAACCCCTCACCCTCAACCCCTCACCCTCACTCACTCACCCTCAACCCCTCACTCACCCTCACTCACCCTCACTCACCCTCACTCTCACTCTCTCTCGCTCACCCTCACTCACCCTCACTCACCCTCACTCACCCTCCCTCACTCACCCTCCCTCACTCACCCTCCCTCACTCACCCTCCCTCACTCACCCTCCCTCACTCACCCTCCCTCACTCACCCTCCCTCACTCACCCTCCCTCACTCACCCTCCCTCACTCACCCTCACTCACCCTCACTCACCCTCACTCACCCTCACTCACCCTCACTCACCCTCACTCACCCTCACTCACCCTCAACCCCTCACTCACCCTCACTCATCCTCACTCACCCTCAAACCCTCACCCTCACCCACCCTCAACCCCTCACCCTAACTCACACTCACCCTCACTCACCCTCACCCTCACTCACCCTCACTCTCACTCACCCTCAACCCCTCACTCACCCTCAACCCCTCACTCACCCTCACTCACCCTCACCCACCCTCACCCTCACTCACCCTCAACCCCTCACCCTCACACAGTGCAATAGGTCTCGGAGCATTTGAGTTAGAGCTTTTAGAATTGTTTATGGCTTTTTTTATTTGTAATTCTTTAGCATTGGCTACAGGAAACAAAAATGCTAAAGATTTACGAAAAAAACCATAAACAATTCTAAAAGCACTAACTCTAATGCTGCGAGACCTATTGCATTTCCAATGCTTGTTGTATATCTGATTATTCATTTCCTCTAATTCAAGCTCATCCACACTTCGTTTCACTCCTCTGGCATTCACTTGATGCTTTCCGGTGTGTTTACGACACTTGCAACAGACAAATATGAAAAATAGGATAAGACCTATAATTCCAATTGGCATCAGTACCTTAAACAATAAGCTTTTACCTAAGCTAGCAAACCAATGACCTACATTTGAGAGACCATCTACCAGTCTCTTCCAGGCACTGTCAATCTCGAGTGATTTGAGTTCCCTTTCCAAATTAGTAATGTTTTTCACGTATCTTTTGAGCTGCACACTTTTGTCCGGAATATAAGTGCAACAATGTTGCGCCTTCAACATCCGGCAGACTCCGCCCTCTTTTGCTAATAAGGTATCAAGAGCAAGTCTGTTCTGCAAAACCATTGATCTGATCGCAACCATTTCGGTATTGACCAGCAGAAATCCATGAGCTGTGTCAGTAGACAACACATCCACTATAGTGGACAATTTGCAAATTCTGTGAGTGTTCAGAACCACTCCCACTCCAGGTATCGGTGCACTGAAAATACTACCCATTATTTCACCTACGCTTTCTCTTTTACTACGCACTAAGCCATTAGTATTTTCACTGCTTCCAGCAACTTTGTTCACATGGTATATTTTCGGGAAGACTATGCCAAAATAGCAGCTTCCATACCAGTGATCCGGCAATTTGAAATAAGCCTTGTCCCCACATATATAATAAATTCCAGGAAACACAGGCTCTGACCCATTTTTGAAACCCCAACCTCCAATTACCTTGTAATTATGTTCACATTCACTGGAACCAATGAAAATGTTATTATAATAGCTAGTCTTCTCGCGGTGAAGACATAGTTTCCTTTCTTTTCAAAATCCAGCAACAGAGCAGGACCCGCCCCACCATTTGAGGTGCCTTCCATGTTCTCAGCCCATTTTGGCCTTTTCTGTGTTTCGTCATCTGCCTTTCTTTTTATTTTTATTCTCCTCATCTCTGCCATGTTCAGGAACATCTTTTCCTGCTCACGCAAAGAACAGGTCAAGTTATCTCTGTGTGCGTCACCTATGTCTATATTACCTATAGTCAGAAAGTATTCGCCCATATAGCGAGTAACGTCACTTTTAGTATGTACAGGATTCAAGTTCCCACGTATAGGGAGTTCAGAAAAGATCACGTCATTGTTTGAGTAATAGTACTGTAACGGTCCTCTTTTGTAAAATAAGCTAGCTAAAATGCTACAGGAAATTCCATATGTTAGGGGCAGGTGATGGTATGTCACGCCTTCAGCTACAGAGGTAGGTAGCTTCATGCAGACATAGAAATCTTCAATTTCCATAGTCTCTACATAGTGTATTAACAAGTTTGCGAAAACATTTAAATGCGTTTTATTCTTTACTCCATGATAATGTAGTCCTCCCTCATCTGATGCTTCTAGGTCTCGTTTTGTTTGTCTGAGTGCTCTCTCATGTATTGCTACACTTTGTGTTGTTAGTTCTTCAGTCTCAGTATTTACAATCTCAGTAGGGTCAATATTAGTATTTTTGCTCACCGCAAAAGGAATGAAAACTGTTAGTCCTATCCAAATTAATATCAGTATAACTATACTATATACACATACCTTGCAGCATGTTTTGCAACGACTGCAACTAGGTCTACCATTCACGTTTGAATCAGACATTTTGGCTCAGAAGAAGTTTCTCGACCCCTCTTTTTGTCTTTACACCAGTAGCTTAATTTGTGCAAATTCACGGTGGCTCGTCTTCTTCTTCGGCAGAGTACTCAGCGACTGGTTCTCCGTCGCTCTCGTCGGTTATATCAAGATCTTCAAATTCCTCTAAAACGAGCGTCCATTCAGGAGACTTGTACTTTTTGTTTTGTCTTTTTATTCGATCGCTCCTTCTTTTGGAAGTGTCTTCTGGTTGTTCTGCTATGCGAGCACTTCTCCTTTCTTCTGCACGTTTTTCTTCTACCGTTTTTATTCTCAGTCTCAATTTCTTTATGTATCCAGGCTCAATGTGCTTTCTTTTCTTAAGTCTTTTAGTTGGCACTGAGACCTCGTTCTCTTCTCTTGCCCTTTTATTTTCATTAGTTTGTGACAATTCTGCTTCTTCTATTTCCCTTCCTGTCTCACTAGTTCCAGGACTTGCATCTATTTCTTCTGCCTGATTACTAATCTGGCCTTGTTCAGGAGAATTTTGGTTTTGCTTTTCGAATGTCTCTGTTTCTGTTTCCTGAACACGTTCTTCTATCCCTATCTGATCCTGTTCGAGCACTTCGATCTCTTGATTTTCTTCCGCTCGAATCTCTTTACTAGGTCTAATCTGTCCCTTTTCGATATCAGGAGTCAGTGGAGGAGTATCGATCACTTGTTCTGTCCCTGTCTGACCTTCTCCTTCCTCAGTTTTGATGTGAATCTCAATACCCTGAGGTTCTTCGCCTGTGCCTTGCTTTTCCTCTCTATTCCACTCTCTACCTTTCCAAATTCGTTCGCTTGTTCTGATGGGGTCTTCGGTAAGGTCAATCAATGGTATCCACTCATCTGGCCATATGCTTGTCAGCTCGTCATCAGCTACTTCTGGACCAACCTTTGGGAACCCTTCAGCAGGCTGGACTCTTGGTAGTTCGTCATCAGCTACTCCTGGACCAACGTCTGCGGACCCCTCAGCTTGACTGGTACTGGGCTGTACGTCGTCAGTTACTTCGGGTCTTGCTTCTGCAGGCCCCTCTGCTGGACCGTCTTCTTCTCCAGGCTCTTTGTCGGGTTGTACCTTCTGGGTGTGGCTGGCGTGGATCCAATGGGGAACACCTGCACACTTCACTGCTGTGGTCGTTACCAGGATCACTTGGCGCTTCTCTCCCCACCTCGGTTCCAGGCAGCTCGACCGAGTATGCTTCTTTATTTTGACCCAGTCTCCGGGAACCAGTTGGTGGAGAGGAGTCGTTGGATTGGCGACGGCGTCTATTCCGATCTGGCGAGAGATATAACGCACTTGGTCACCTAATATCTTGCAGTATTCAAGCACCAAATCATCAGTAATACTCAACAGTTTGCTTCCTGGTACCCGTGCTTGTCTCATCACTCTTCCCCTCAAGATTTCATGAGGGCTCAGGCCTGTCTTTCGGTCTGGAATACTTCGGAGTCCCATCAGAACCAGAGGCAGGGCCTTTACCCAGGTCATGCCAGATGAATCACACAATTTCGCTAGTCTTGTTTTGATAGTCCCGTTTATTTGTTCCACTACTCCAGATGCCTCTGGTCGATATGCACAGTGGAGTTTTTGCGAGATCCCAAATGCCTTACAGAGTTGGTCGATTACCTCATTCTGAAAATGTCGGCCTTTATCTGATTCAATAGTGACTGGAACCCCGAATCTAGGTATCAGTTCTTTCAGTAAACACTTTGCTACTGTCAGTGCGTCACTTTGGGGAGTAGGGTAAGCTTCCACCCACTTTGAAAATAGGCAGACAATGACAAGGACATAACGCTTCCCTTCACAACGTGGCATGGTGATGAAATCAACTTGTATTCTCACAAAGGGACCCGCCGACCTCCCAATTTTCCCTAGTTCCACTATTGTTCTCTTGCCTGGGTTCATCTTTTGACACGACAGGCACCTCTGGCAGAGGGACTCTGCTACCTTCCTGAACTTTTTACTATACCAAGTCTGTTGGAATACCAGAATCATGGCGTCCCTACCAATGTGTGATCCCTCATGTATCAATCTCGCCATTGTGCCAAGCAAGTGTCTGGGTAACACAGGCATACCATTTGGGCCCAAGATGACACCATCCTCACGTCTTGGTCTACACCCGTCTTCCTTCCACTTCTCTCTCTCTTGCCAGGGTGCCGCCTGCTGCCATTATCTCACTTCATCCCATGTAGGCACTTCTTCAAACACTCGAAGTTGGCAGCTGGTTCCAGGCCCTCCCCGTTTTGGATTTATGATATATCGATCCCTGGCGCATCATTTTGCCACTCGATCAGCAAAATCATTTCCCAAAGATACAGGGTCAAAGTCCTTCTTATGGGCAGCACATTTGACCACTGCCAGTTCCTTTGGTAACTGGATTGCCTCTAAAAGGTCTTGAACAACTTTTCCATTTCGAATAGGGGTACCTGATGAAGTCAGGAACTCTCTTTGTAGCCATAGTTGGCCAAAGTCATGCACAACTCCAAAACAGTACTGACTGTCAGTATACACTGTTAGGCGTACGTTTTTTCCCAATTTGCAAGCTTTTATCATAGCGATCAATTCGGCTACTTGTGCAGACTTTACTTCAAATAGATAACCTGCTTCTACAATTTTAGTTAAGGAGACTACCGCATAGGCAGCACTCAGGCCTCCTTGTTCATGCCTTAGGCATGAACCATCCACAAACAATTCTATGTCATGTTTAGGCAAAGGTGTTTCTTTGATGTCTGGGCGTGGCTTTGTGCAAAACTCTGTTAAATCAATGCAGTTGTGCTCCTCTTCCTCCCCATTTTCCATATTCATTGAGTCAGGAAGCAGAGTAGCGGGGTTCAGAATGTTGCACCTGACAATGTTTATATTCGCCGCACCCACGAGAATCCTCTCGTATTTAGTCAGCCGACTAGGGGTGAGATACTGAGTTTTCGTTCTTGTTAACAAAATTACCACTCCATGTGGAACATACACAGTTACAGGATGTCCCATGACAATGGATTCACTCTGCTCTAAACTTGTGCAAGTAGCAGCTACTGCTTTCAGACATCCTGGTAATCCAGCAGCCACTGGATCCAGGGTGGCAGAGCAATACGCCACTGGCCTTCTGGTTGTGCCATGTTCTTGGGTTAGGACAGACAACGCGCAATTATCGCGAGTGTCACAGAACAGGGCAAATTCCTTGGAATAGTCTGGCATTCCCAACGCAGGGGCTGTACACAGACAATCTCGCAATTTTGTGAAGGCTGTTAAGCTTTCATCATCCCATTCTACGATATCTGGTGTTCCTCTCTTGGTCATTTGTATCAAAGGCCTAGCTAGGACCGCAAATCCCACAATCCATTGCCTGCAGTATCCTATCACTCCAAGGAACATTCTGATTTCTTTGAGTACGGGGTAACTGCATCTTTTGAATTATCCTCACTCTTTCTGATGTTACTTTCCTGATGCCTTTCTCTATCTGGTGCCCCAGATATTTCACTGATTTTGCACAGAACTGTAATTTTTCAGGGGCCACTTTATGTCCCTTTTCACTCAGGTGATTCAGTAGGGCCATGGTGTCAATCACACAGTCCCTATGACTTTTGGACGCCACCAAGAGGTCGTCAATGTATTGCACCAAGACAGAATTTCCAGGTAAGACCAAAGTTTCCAAGCATTTTTTCAAGATCTGATTAAAGATAGAGGGGCTCTCTGTGTACCCCTGGGGGACCCTGTTCCAGACATACACGTGACTGTTGAAGGCAAATGAGAAAAGAAATTTGCTGTCTGGATGCAAGGGAATGGAAAAGAAAGCATGACATAGGTCTATCACAGTGAACCACTCAGCATCCCAGGGGATCTGGTACAGAATCACTGCCGGGTTCGGGACAATAGGGCAGCAAGGAATCACTATCTTGTTTACCCTTCTTAGGTCCTGTACTACTCTGTACTTGCCACTAGGCTTTTTGATGCCCATAATCGGTGAGTTGCATGGGCTACTCATTACTTCCTGTATGATGTTTCCTTCTAATAATTTCTGTATTTCCAGGGCAACCCCTGCTCTCACTTCTGCATTCATTCTGTAGGGTTTAGTATTAGGATATACTGCATTGTCCTTGATGGCTATCTGTATGGGGTCTACGTTTTTCATTAATCCTACATCTTTTCCGGTAAAGTCCCATACTTCTGGCTTCACTGTTTCTTGGAGTTCTTTGGGCAAATCCTGCATAGTCATTCGTTTAATTTCTAAATCCGGTCTGATTAACATTAATTTATAAATGCCATCTTCATCTGGGGTCTGAATTTCAACACCCTTTGGTGTGCAAAAGATGGTACAGTTCATTTTGCACAGCAAATCACGTCCCAGTAAGTTCACTGGACTGGTGTCACAAACGACAAATCTATGCATTTCCTTAAAGTTTCCAATTGAGATCTCCATGGGCTCGGTAACAGGAGTACTAATCAATTGATTAGATACACCCACTACTTGTATGGCTTCTCCCGAGAGGGGTAGGTTTGGAACGTCCACTGTTCTCACAGTAGAACGGGTAGCGCCAGTGTCCAACAGAAAAGTGACATCATTTCCGTCAACCTTTCCTTCAATGTATGGTCCGGACTGGTCTACCGGCAAGGAGGCGCCAAGTACGCACTCCTCGTCCTCCCCTCTCAGGCCCCGTCAGTACTGGTCATCACAAAGGAAGGTATCGTTTAGTAAATACTGCGAAGTTGCTGTATTTCTGTTCTCATTGCTTTCCCAGACCTCTACGTCATCACCCTGCGTGGACTTTCCCTTAAATACTTGCTTTGGTGCTCGGGGCAACTGAATCGTTTTTACCTGTGGTTGGGTCTTTCTTGGTCTTTCTTTCTGCGTCTGTGGAATTAAATCAGGTGTTTGGGAGTTATCATCCTGCAAATAGGGACACTCGTCTCGCCAGTGTCCAATTTCTCCGCACTGATGGCAGGGAAATTTCTTCTTAGCCTCCTCCCTGCTCATTTTGGGCCGGGGCTTGCCTCCTCCCCCACCCCCAGGACCTGGATTCTGAGTAGTTTTGGCCATTTTATTCAATTGTTTTTCCTGCTGTTCTGCGAGCTTCACTTGAGCCCACATAACCTTCTCCTTGAGAGCCTTTTTCTTTTCTGCCATCTCGTCCTCGCAGTATTTTGCGTACCGCAGGACCTCATCCATCTTTTTAGTATGCCAACAGATTTTGTTATCTTTTATCCACTGACAAATTTCCAGTCTTAAACCATTTACAAACCTGTAAATAAAATGTGTCATATCCTTCATCTCGATGTTGTCTATCCCGCTGTATGTTTTGAACACCTGCAACAGCCTTTCATAAAAGGAGTGTACTGTCTCGTCTCTTTCCTGTGTTGTTCTATCTATCTTGGTCCAATCAGTTTCCTTTGCTGGCACTTTTACTTTCAAATGCTGTATTACTTGTTCATATTTTTTCATCACTTCTTTCGATGGTTCCCCTGTGTTGCCATCTCTCGGGTATTCCTCACTAGGCCAAGCTATGGCTATTTTACACTCGGTCCACAGATCTACCGGGACCACAATGTCGAAAAACCCATCCAGGTCTTTCCACAGGCATTTTTGTACCTTTACGAACCTTTCCACCTGCCTGTACCAGTCTACTGGTTTTTCGCGCAATTTGGGGAAATCGTTAGTAAAGGACACAATGTCCTGTCTGGACCATGGAACGTGCACATACTTCCCACCTGGTACTTCGCGCATAGGGCATAACTGCTCTGGTTTTTCAGCTTCTTTTAGCAAAAATTCGGGAGTTGCCTGCCTAGACCTGGCCTCGTCCTTTTTCTTGGCCCATCTGGCTTTCCACCTTTCCACATCTCCCCATTTTTGCAATACTGACAATAGTTCCTTGACCTGTGCTTTCTTTCCTGAAGCATTCAAGTTTTCCAAATCTTTGTCTGAGAAATCTGCTCTATAGGGTTTTTGCAGTGGTTTCGATCTTGAAATATCTATACCCATGCTAGCAGCAGTGTCTGTCAGTTTTTCATGAAGTACTCGGGTATTTCGGGTGAGACTTTTGCAGATAAACAGCATTTCGTCTTCGGAGTAGGTATTTAATCTGTCTAATCCTACGTTTCCTGCCATCAATTCCTCTATTTCTATTCTCAGCTTGTAAAGATCTAAAGGTTTCGTTGGGGACGTTTGCTTTTCCAATTCCTGACTCCATCTTTCGATTTCTTCAGGAGTCACCAATGTGACACTCCTAGTACCCGAGGTCGATTCCATCTGAATTGCCCTCGTACTAAACGTGTGCGGCTTCGGGATCCTTTTCTCAGTCTTTCTAATGGGCAGATCTAGCAGCGAGACCTCCGACTCGCACTCACTGGTCTGATCATCTATAATTAAGGGTTCTGGTCTGGTCGGTGCAATGACAGGGGTAATTACGGGAGTTTTTGGAGTCCCTAGACGGTCCCCGTACAGCGGAACCACCGGTCCGATTGTTACTGGGATCGTCAAGGCTTCAGGACTTGCATTTAGCTGTGACATTTTCCGTATTATTTCAGCTCGCTGATTCCCCAGCGCTTCTCGCTCTTTCTCTTCTAATAACCTGTCCAAGGAGTTTCCATGTAACACCTGCGGGGTCAGAATGAGAGCATAACTCGGGGCAGTGGGATGAATCTCACTCAGCCCTCCGCCATAGTTAGGCTTCGGAAACAGACTTCCTGTGCCTAGGATTCTTGGATCTTCCTCATTCTGGGGCTGTAATAACGGCATTCCTGAACCTACGGACCTCACCTCTCCTCCATAAGGGGGACGAGGGAAAAACTCTCCTTCACGTGAATATCCTGTCTCTCCACCTACGGGTCTCCTGGGGTAAATACTTCTGGGTTCTATGGGTCCTAGATTCTCAGTATAATGAGGAATTATATAATCCCCTCCTACACTTGTGGACCTGACCTCTTCCCTTTGTAGGGGTCTCCGGGGAATATCTCCTGCACTCGAAGGTCGGTGTCCCTCATTATAAGGAGGCGGACTTCTCATGCACATGTCATCTAACAATTCGTCATCTGACTCTCCCAGGGGCCCCCAATGTTTAGTCTTTTCTGTTCTTTCCCCCCCCCCAGGAGGATCTTCTGCTGGCATCATGGGAAACAGTCCTTCAACAATCATGCTCTGTCTCCATTGTTTCATCTTTTTATCTCGGGATTCTTGCCTCAGTTTTGGGTAATACTTTGTCAGCCCTTTGTCCATTCGGGGCTTCTCTCTTTGGAAAGCCTCAATCTCCCATTCCTCTAATGCCTCATACTGCGTTAGTCTCGGTCTGGGATGTAATTCATTCATTCGGGTTCTTAAATTGAATAGGATTCTACCATTAAAGGTACCTTCTAACGGAAAGGCCATTATTCCGTCGTCTTCTGTGTACTTCACCCAATTTTCTAACCACACACACGTATTGTACCCTCTGTCAAACATCATGAAAGAGGCGGGAGTATTTGGTGGTGGAATAACAATGCCCTCTCTAGTTTTAATCGGCTTGTCCTTTTTAAAGTAATTCTTTACCTTCTTTACAAGGGACATTTTTCTCTTAGTTCCGTACATAATATCGTATCTATTAGCTTTCCACTGATCCCTTTCAAACCCTTGGTTTCTTGGATCGGGTCTAGTTTCTGGAGAATACGAGTGCCACATACGATTTATACGCTTAACTTTGTTTACAAATTACCTCCAATCAGAATGCGTCTTGCAATTCCGTGCGACCAATGGGTGCACGTGTTCAAATATTTTCGGCCAATGGGTGCGTGGCCTTTTCGCGAGACAGTTCTCACGCCTCGGCGCTCACCCCTCCTTCACAATTCCAGCCCCGCTACCCGCCCGCTGTTTCTACCAATCCCAGCGCGGCACGGAGTGACGTCAGAGACGCTTCGCGACTGACTCCCTCCCTTCACAAGGTAACGGAAACTTTCTTTCTTTCTAAAGTGCTAGTGCTGATTTATTTTACAACGAATACACATTCGCCACAGTGCTCAAGTGTCTAGACTGGAAAGATTTCTTTTACTGCAAGTAAACTACTTCCATTTACTTTTCACACGCTGCGGGTAGATCTCTTCCGCCTACCCTTCACTCTAGCATTAGTGAACCTGTTACTTCCCTAGACCCATCCACTCTTTTCCGGGATATATCCGAGTCTAAGGTTTCCCAGCGGACCCCTTTGCTTTCACCCAAGCTCCGATGAACCTGCTACTCTTCCGATGTGACCCTCGCTAGGTTACGCCACTATTGGAATTTTGCCAATGAACCTCGTTACTAACATTTATTCACACTTGTATTCAGAAAAAAACCCTAGTTAGTGCTTCTGGTTTTCTACTTAACCTGCACCTAACTTTCCTTGAGCCTGCGACCTCAAGGCAATGGATTCTATTCACCACTTGCCTATTCAATTCCCCGGGGAGTTCTGACAACACTGAACAACACGTTTTACGTACGCATGGATTAATACATATAACAATATAAGAGCAAGAATAACAATTTTAAAACAATTCATAAATTTCAAAAACAGCTCATTCTCAAGAGAGTGATCAGGTCCCTCGAAATGGCCGCTCTTATAGCAGCATCAATATACTAGCAGCTACCGACTTGACTTAACTTAACTAGTCCTACCTAACCTTTAACTATTCCCTAACCATCCTCTGCTTACCAGAAATACTGATAGAGCGCGCGGGTCACCCGACCAATAATTTCGCCACTTCTGGCTTCGGGCCCATATATTTCAAATCACCATATACATTGATCAGATGACCTCACGCTCTGCTATCAGATATTAGTGAGTCCCTTTCGTTATTCTTCAGTGTACCCGACTTACCATCCACCGACACGGGTACCTATGACCATCATGGATCAGGGAGCTAGCTGTAAAAGGGAAGGCAGCAAAATACAAACCCAACAAAATAATATTCAATACCTTTGTAAAATGACCACGGACAACTGGAAGTTTTAAAGTCTTTATCTAATTTAGTAAAATTCAGATAGCATCAAATTCACAGTAATTAAGCAATCGATAATCAGAATAACAGAAAGCACATAGCTGAATAGGAAATAAGTCAGTGCAACCATTTATAATCTAATGGAACCGGACACATTCAAAAATGAAGGATCAGGAATTAGAACGTTTAAGATGAATCACTAAGATGGGATAGGCTTTGATTAGGACTAGTATTCTAGAATTATTTCAAGGGAATGAGACAGGAGTTCGGGACATTTATACAACTATAGGAGAGTCTATAGAGAGAGACACGCTATGCTTTAAGGCAAAAGTGCTTTAGACAATTTAAGTAAGGAGGTCCTAGACCATATCAGGAAATGACAAACTGCAATGCAAAATATAATTTCTAACAGGTAGGGTAACATAGGAACACGTTATGAAACAAATGCAAATGACTTTGATTCAATGGTTGCGGAAAAGCATGGAAAATTAACATATGCAAAGGTATGTCTTTATTAAAGCAAAAGACAGAAATTCAGGAAGGTGCAAGATTCAGAGTGATATTTACCTAGACTGGTGTGAAAACCAAACCCTGGCCACGGGTCAGTTAAGGACAGGAAACCCTCAAGGAAGGATACCCCTCAATGGACAGCAGGTGCAGAATGGACACCCAGGACAGGACAGGAAACCCTCAGATTAGGAATCAGGACAGGACCTCTCGGACAGGACCCTCAGGACAGGACCAGCACCCGCAGTTCAGAAGCAACGCCTGCGCTCCACCCTCACTGCAGCTATCGATCAAGACCCCGATTGGGTCAGCGAACTCCCAGCAAAGTGCTCCGCCAGCACTTTAAGGTTTAGTAAAACCTTAGTCTATGGTCAATTTCGGACAGAGTGCTCCGCAGCTCTCTGTATCTTCAGTCACCTATTGAGTGCGTTGGGTCAGTGACAGGTCAGCTAAACCAGACAAGTCGGACGACTTCCCTAGGTGAACCCAGGGTAGTTATACTGTTTGGGGACGGTGTACCACCCCCCAATGTTGCAAAGTGTCAGAATCCCTCAATTTGGATTGGTCCTAAGGTAGGCTTTGGGTAACACACCAATCAGAATAGACTATTTGGAGGCCTAATTTACATCTCTGGGTACCGCCTAGCAAGATTGGGGTTCCCATGAGAAACTGTACGGCAAACAGTAGCGCAACACACATTGTATCATATAAGGAGCAACTTTCTCCGTTCTCGTAGGGCAGAGGTGGCTTTCCCATGAGCATCTTGACGGTGGCTGCCAGCTGGCTGAGTTCCACTGTCCAATGTTGCCACCTTTCAGTGCACCACGAGTCTGCGCAGAAGAGACCCTCAATATGGCTCTCAACCGGTTCGGACCCCCATTTTCCGCAGTACATGAAAAGTAAGCGAGAACAAATTAATACATAGAAATAAATGTATGTAAACACATCATTGGTCTTGTACTTCAAACTTATCATTATAAAAATATACTATGCAGTTTAAATGTTAGCAACATATACACACTCACAAGAGCATTACCACGTTATTCACGAAAGCTGTGTATTACGCATGCGCACCCTTTCCCTCCAAAACTTATAACTACGTCAGGTCACGTGAGTGTGACTGACACATGCGCAGAAGCACTTTTCAAGCGGCGGCCATGTTTTAGAGACATTGTTTAGTTGTATTAGAAATACACGTACGCAAGCTTCCTCTACCTTGTTCGAATATGAAAATAAAAGATTAGTAAGACGTACAATTTATTAATTGATTACACACGGCCAAGGTTCTTGACTCGAGCAAGTCGCGATGCGATGCTTGCTCTATCAGTCCTAACAAGGTGTTGAACTGGTTTATGCCAATCTGCACTTTGCTCAGGAGCCAGGGTAAGTGGTTAATCCAGTGGTTATTTTTGTAATGGGTTTAGTCTAATTCTCTCAAGGAGACCATTCCATGTCTTCATGTCCACTCTAGTGTCTTTGAGGTGGATTAAAATTAGTATCAGGTATGACCATTAGTGACGGAGAGCATATGAGTTCATGCAGATGGTTGGTGCAATTAGTAGATGAGCTAAAGCACATTCTGATTAACCAGGAAGGACCAGTTTCAAGCTTTGAGATGAGGTGTGGGCAATTTGAACAAATACAATAACTGAGATTGAGGCAAATATGCACATGATTCAGAGGAAAGGCATGCAGAGGATGGACGGCAATGACAAAGTCATTCAAAGAAAAAAAGGAGAGGTGGCAATTGGAGGTTTTACGTTGTAAATCGAGGTCAAAAGGTTCAGGTAGGGTTTTAGGCACATAGTAGATATTTTAGATAACATGCAGTCCGAGGATACCAAACGGCAAAAAGAAACTTCATTACTTGCATGTGATATGGTTCTATATTGGGTACCTTGGATAGGCCCTAGAATCAGGTGAACAGTAAGTCCACTTCTAGGCTATTGCCAGACCACTGCTTCAGCATGGACCGCTGATCAGCTGAGGGGCTGGAAGCGTAAAGTAATGGCTGGAAGCATATTTAGGGAACTGTTGAGCACTTTAGGTTACGCTAGAATGATGCAATACCCTCCAGATCAAAGTAACTTGAGAGCATATTCATGGTAAATAATGCAAACATTGGAAGGAGAATCTACAAATGCGGGAGCTCGTCTTCTGATGTTTACTCCTAAAATTTTCCTCACAGATGCTTTGCCTAAGTACGAAAGGAACGCATTTGAGGGCCCCTGGTTTGGCATTGCATAGGATGGATTTGAGAACAGCTTCACAGCTTCCCAGATAGTGGAAGTGCATTGCCTGCATTCCTGTTGCTGGAGGGAGGAAACCAAGTCACTGAAGTGAGGCCGTAGAGGCTGAGCAACCTTAAAAAATGAAATGACTCTTCATTTAACAAGGAGATGCAGATTAGTCTACTGAGCACTGCCATTCAGTGAATGGCAAGAAGAGATTTGGATGTAGTTTGTTTTTTAAGGTGAGAACGTTTCTAGGTCAGGTATATCCTTTGACTGCCCCCGACGACTACTGCTTCGGGAAGGATGAAGACATACAGGTGCTGAGATTTCATACTTCCTTGAGCCCATGTTGTAGGTGCTCCAGCTTAGAGACAGCTCTAGTGTTTCCTGCTGTGAGAAACACTGTTTTGGGCAAAGGATGTTTCTGAAGGGCAGCCAGAGTAAGATATTAGAAGTCCCAATCTAGCACAAGGTTCATGTAGGGAAACAAGCAATGCATGGAGAGGACAAGGCATGTGATCTGGTGTGCAGATTGCATTTCTACTCCTAAGAGTGAAATAATTTACACAGGCCTATTACAGGTGTGGTACTGATGCACTGCAAGTGGAGAGGCGAAGGCTTTCTTGGTTACCAACCCTCCTGTGAAGAACTTTCTTAAGTTACTCCCAATCAGTAGTCTACAAAACACTGGGCAAGTTACACCCATCAGACACACACACACAGTTGAGCTCTTTGGAACATACTGTTTTAACTTCTGCATGAGGTGAGTATTGTCAGGGCTGAATTACACCATTTGCATGTGGAGAAAAAACTTCAACAGCTTTAAAGATTACATTTTAAGAATGACACCAGCTAGACAACATGGTACGTGTGCCTACAAATCAGCCGGTAAATGTTTAAAAAAATCCAACCAGCATAAAATTATCCATAATATAATGGAGGTGCAGCTTTACAAAGGCATTAGGTCTCAAGAAATTCATCACCCTTCAGTTTTCTAAGCCAAAGTATAAGCAGCCTTCATATCAGTAAAGCACAGACACAGAACTATTTTCAGACTAGCGGTAATAAAGTTCCCTCTCACAACACAAACACGGTGTGCCTTTATGCTCTTAGAAGGGAACAGTGCAAAATTATATTAAAATAATGAGAAGATAACTCGTATTTTTACATTTTAATGCCAAAAACTCGAACTTCAGGCTACATGGACACTCTATTTCGCACTATTTCTCTATTTCGCACTATTTAATTTAAAGGTGGGCTAGCCAACATATTAAGAGGTAGAGCCAAACCAGAGCCTAGCCAAGGGTCTGGCTTGGCTCTTAAAGCCAGTGCACGAGCCAAGCCCTGAAAATGTTTGCTATTTAAATCATACAACAAACCTCTTTAACATGTTGAAGCTTTGACATGAATATGTCACATTATAGCAATGCACTGAGGAGTACTTATTAAAAATGATAGGGGCTTATTTAGAATCCCATTGTGCCGCTGGTGCGCCACTTTTTGGGATGCACCGGTGGCGCAGTGTGACTGGCCAAATTTACAAGGCCACGTAAAGCCACCCTGCATGGCTTTTCTTGGCCTTGTAAATAAGGCCCCCTTTCACGCATTACTCTGCGTGAAAGGGGTGTTCCATAGGTGTTGCTGTGGGTGTTCCCATGCAGCATCCTGGGAATGTGTCCGCTTCCTAGGCCTCCCCAGGGGAGGTATAGGGGAGGTGCAACGAGGAGAAATACTTTTATGTCTCGTTGTTTTTAGGTTTCGCCTGGAGAACGGAGCGTAAGCTCCGTCTCCAGAGAAAACTCTTGATTTCAGTAAGGACTCTGGAATACGCCCCCCTGTCCCATTGGCTAGCTCCATAAATGGAGGCTAGCCATTGGAACAGAGATCTGTCCGTCATTCACGGACCAGATTCGGGGGCGTTCCCGCGATTTTTTCCCTCTCCGCCTCTGCGATGACGTCATCGCGGCGGTGGGCGGAGTTTCGTTTTTTTTTCTTGGGGTGTTTGTTTTCCTCATTATGCCGACCACGGCCGCTGGAAGAAGTCCGGTGAGTGTTCGTCTCCCCCCCCCTCCCCTCCCGCTGTCCGTTCCTTTCCCGCCCCCCCTCCCGCTACCCGCCCCCCCTCCCCGTGTGCCCGTAGGTGCTTGTTTTCGTGGTGTCCGCTGGTTTCTTTTTCCTGGGATTCGTCCGGCCATAGGAGCAACATATAGTAAGAGGCGCTATACAAGCTGCCGAAGAAGGAGGCAGCACCCCATGTGCTTTGAGGGGTGTACGCAGATGTGGCGGTGGAAACTGTAGGAACAGGTATTCAGTGCATCGGCTCTGTGTGCCTTCCGCGTCAGACATTACAACCAGCCTGCTCTGGGAGCCTCATGACGCGTGCGCCATCGCCCTGCAGACTCTGTGTGCATCGTGTAATGTTACCTAGCGTCTACGTAGCAATGCGCCAAGATCCCGCCTGGCTGGCCTCCAGGCGCTCATTCATCCATGGCACGGAGCCCGGCTCCTCGCTGCCGTCACCTGCTGCTGGCTCTCTCCGGGGGCGGGACACTTGGGCCCACCCCCGTTCCTCCCCTCGCACAGGATCACCGCATCACTGTTTGAGTTACTGCACGGAATCCTATCCTCCTCTTCAGTAAAAACAAATATATATAAATATATTCTTTCAAGTGCGAGGTGAGCAGCAGCTCACGGGCAGGTTGAGGTTGCTCAGCTGAACATCCAAAGTAGAACTAGACACCCCAAGTTATAGAGAGTTTGCACTTGGGGGCCCCTGGGGCCTGACGCTTTCCTTTGGTGAATGTTTCTGCTGGCTGGAGCCCTCCTGCCTCAGCAGTGTCAGGGTGGGCCAGGGGCTGAGGGTCGGAGCTCTTGGGTTTGGAGCAGTATGAATGTTTGTTAAATGAAATGCAAGTACAACAAAGCTGAGATGTGGAACCTCAACAACACGGGGCAGAGGTCGACGGGTGTTTAAAGTGCACCTCAATGTCCAATCACAGTGAAGTGAAGAATGCGCGGGGAGGTGGTCACACCTGTGAAGGGTTCACAACGGCGCGTGCGCCATCGCCCTGCAGACTCTGTGTGCATCGTGTAATGTTACCTAGCGTCTACGTAGTAATGCGCCAAGATCCCGCCTGGCTGGCCTCCAGGCGCTCATTCATCCATGGCACGGAGCCCGGCTCCTCGCTGCCGTCACCTGCTGCTGGCTCTCTCCGGGGGCGGGACACTTGGGCCCACACCCGTTCCTCCCCTCGCACAGGATCACCGCATCACTGTTTGAGTTACTGCACAGAATCCTATCCTCCTCTTCAGTAAAAACAAATATATATAAATATATTCTTTCAAGTGCGAGGTGAGCAGCAGCACACGTGCAGGTTGAGGTTGCTCAGCTGAACATCCAAAGTAGAACTAGACACCCCAAGTTATAGAGAGTTTGCACTTGGGGGCCCCTGGGGCCTGACGCTTTCCTTTGGTGAATGTTTCTGCTGGCTGGAGCCCTCCTGCCTCAGCAGTGGCTCCAGTGCCGCTGCACCACCGGCAGCTATGCGACCGGATCAGCAGCTTGAGAAACGCTGTCTCGAGATACCCGCTCTCTCCTGCCCCTCACCCTCCGCTCTCCCTTCACTTCTCTCAGACTGAGTCCCCCTAATACCCTTTCTAGTACCCCTCTCCCCATTCGCTCGTCCTGTGCCACTCTCTCTTTCCCTCATGCCCCCCCCCTTTCGATGGCTCTCATTCCGCCAATCACTCTCTCTCCTTCATGTTCCCCTCTTTCGAAGTCTGTTTCGGCACATCTTTCTCTCGTCCTCTTTCGATCGTCTCTCTTCCCTCATTTCCATCTAAATCCTCCCTGCACTGTAGCTCGCCCTGCTGGCCCCCACCCACCTCATCCACACACATAGCCACCCAAAAGACATACAGATATGCACGAGGCATCCGCACAAATACAGATACGCCCAAGAGACAGCCACACACAGAGATACACGGCCACACTCACCCGCCAGTCTATTTGACAGTGTAATTGAATTAGACACCACCTTCTCTTGTCGTAAAGGATCTGTTCTAACCATGTTGCAATCTCTCTGACATTCTCTACCCCTCCACCATTCATCCATTCTATTTAGCTTCACCTTTCTTTTTCATTGTGCATGTCTTCCTATTCTTTTCATTGAGCGCATAAGGCTCTAATCACAATGTATTCATACATTTTCGTAATGTAATCAATGTTACACCTATGCACCTAACAGCAACTGAACTCTGCTGTACGCTCAATGCAAGCAAGAAAGTCAATTCGAGCTGCGGCTTTTGTAATATCCATTTCCCAGGCTTGCTATTTGGTGTGGTCTAATGGCGTTGTTGGGATTCATTTTAAGCCATCATTTTAAGCCATCATTTGAGTAGATGAGGTCCGTTTTAGGATAATAGTGGAGTACACAGCATGTAATGCCTCCTTGGAGAAAGCCCCACGTATATTTTCGGAAATGGGACCATGCAAGCTTATTCTTAGTCTTTCTGACATTAATTTAACAGGCAGATTTAGTTTCCTGGACTGGGGAGATGTTCTCCTTATTCACTATTTTATATTTTAATTGGTTACGCGTTTGCTATTGCTTTCAAGCAGTAACCTAAGAATGTTCACGCTTTAGATGTTGCCACCATAGTGTTTTCATGCAGGATATGAGTGCAAGGTGACAGTGTGATTCTTCTTTTAGCTTCTTTCAAAGAACAGTCGCTATGATCAATGGCCGTTGGCCTTCTTCCGTATCACTCATTGATGTCAATTAAATATTTTCCCTCCAGACTCCAGAAATAGAGGATTCTTCAACATTGTTCCGCGCTGAGGATCAGACTGTACATATGCTTTACTTTTGTCTGATTTTTGCCTTTAGTACTTAAAGCTCATTGATATAGTTTGATTGAAGGAAACATTTTCAGCTGTCAGTAGGAACCGCAAGTTATTTTTTCATCTGGTCAGTGTTTTAAATAAATACAGAAACGTTTGAACACCGCCTTATTTTGCTTCCCAGGAGCAGCAGTCTGTTCTTTTTGTCCATTTGTTTCCCTTTCATTGATTTAGATTGCATTTTGTAGCGTCGTGAAAGTGTTTTGTGTGTGCTTTGTGCTCTTTCCTCGTCATTGTTTTCTGTTCTGTGTCTTGGATAAAAGGTAGTTGGCCTACAACCGGTATGTGACAATAGTGGTAAAATCCCCTGGCATAATAGTTTCTCAGTATTACATCTTTTCAATGTCTCAATGTGGCTTCTTTCATCTGATGTGAGCCCGCAAAAGCTGACCTCAGTAGCTCCACAGTTTTTTTTATTTCCATTACATCGCTCAGTTTCTTGCCATATAGATTATTCTGATATTCGATTTTATTCATTTGATTGATTTGGGAAACAAGTTGGAAATGTACCAACGGAGAACGATTCTCATATTTTCAGCCTGTTTCCGATTTTTTTTTTTTAGGCTATTCAAGGAGTATTTTGTAAAATATATCTTGGTTTCATATTCCCAGGTGTGACAACACGTGTACAACGGGCACATGCAGAATTTCTCCCTAGTGGAAGAATTCTCTGCCAGAGTATAAATCGTGTAACTTCTCCTGTGCTTTCTTCCTCCATGGGGAAAACATTAGAAATTCCCTTTCCTTAATCTCGATCGAGCAGGTTGCATGGCAAGGGGGCGAATGTAGCCGCAAAGTATTTAACGCTAATGTCTTTGTCGTGCCAGAACCTGTAAAATTGACTCGATTATCATAGAGAGACGCGAGTCAGGAAATAAATGAGATGTTTGACTAGCTAATGGGGCACATAGGTTACCACTCAGATCTATAGGTGTATGTGCCTATATAGCTATATATACTCGGTGTAAGTCTCAGCCTCCCCTCTCTGTATGTCTGAATAATCCATACATATATTGAGATTTGAATACTTGCTGCAGAAGTTACATCCATGCCATGTCATTTCCAGTTGCACACAATGCGACAGACACAACATATCTGCAGATGGGCTGGCTGTCTTTGCGCCAACGGCATACAAAAGTTTCAAACTATTTGAAAGTTTATTCTCCCAGTACGTCCTGTCTGGTAGCTTAGATCTGCTACACAATTACAACGGCTTTGTTTTATTTATACAAAAGCAAACCGTTCTTGACTGGATAAAATGCGTACCACAACCGCCCGCGATAATAACGCTTGTCATTTACAGCGCTGTTGTGTTATAGAACTCGTCTGCAAGTAATTGCTGCCTGCTGAGCTCGTCCAGTAGGGTACCATAGGTCTCACATTTGCGAGAGATTAAGCTATTGCCAATGTAAGTGACAATGCCATTTATTTATCTGTATTCAAAACCAACACATAAAGGAAAATGTTGTCATTTACAATGCCAATAGCTCTAACTTTTCAAAAGGCGAAACCGTTGCATTGTAAATGCTTGTTTCCTTTTTGTATGTGTGCTGCATTCTGCAACATAGAAAGAGGAAAACGCCTCTTGTGATTGTTCTTGTACAGGAAGGTGTCCCTTCCTGCACAAAAACAATCACCCCTACAACGCAGACACCCTTGCACCATGACACAAGGGTGCCTGTGTTGGGGCATGGCAGCCCAATGTGTGCCAGCGCAGGGAAAAAGGACAGAAATGCATTGTATCTTGTAGATATGGCGCATTCCTGCCCGTTTCATTTGACGCATGGCAGCGCACCAGGAAGGCTTGCTGCGCTGCCTTGCGTCAAAATATTGTAAATGAGGCCCATAGTTTTTAAACACGTACCACTAGTGAACTAATAGGCATGCCAGTTGTGATGTAAACCCTGTAGGTGGCCCAGATTGTTAAAGAGCAACATTATAGGCTATTAAATCACACACAATAGGTTTTTGTACAACTGGTGTTCTGGACTCACATATTTAAAAGTGCTTTCATATGCAACAATGAAGAAAAGGAGTTTGGTAAAATAAAATATTTGCTTAATGTCGCATAATTTAAGCAGGGAAGCTATAATTTTAGCAGGCTTTACTTTGTACAAATCAGCCACTAAACATGCATCTATTTATCTTTACTCTTTTAAGCTAATGCTTTGATTTTACCGCGTTGTGCATGTTTCTGCTTTTTTTATTTAGGGCAAGGCATTGAAACATTTTACATGAGTACCAGTTACGTTGTTTTTGTAAACCTGGGAAGATTAAGTGATCTGCCCAGAATAGGATGTTGAGCGTTACCGTGAATCGACCTTTACATGGAAGCTTGTTGATAAGGAATCGGGATTGAAAGGGCTTCTAATGGTGTGAGTGCATCTACATAATGCTGCACTTCACACCAGCAGGACTGCGCACTCCAGAAGAGGCCCTGCCTGCCTGCACACATTAGGGTGCGAGTGCATCTACAGGGAACATAGCACCCAACTATTTCAGTAATAATCTGGGTAAAAATTTCAATATATAAAAGAAATCAAAGGTCCAATAAATAATGTGGGATCTTGAGCTTGAACAAGTCGGCCTACAAGGTGGACTAGTCTTTATTGGCAAATGATACTAAACAGCCTACCTCTTTTTAGCTGGATGTATTTCATTAAAACTATCAATGATTCCTATTGATGGATTAAAACCTGCTTGTAAATCCTATATTATGGTGTGCTTAAAAAATACATTTGGTTAATTGATTGTACTGTAGTAGCTTTCCATAATGTCAAGTAGGGATTTTGGTTGGCAGTTTGATATTAATATCATTGTTCATGTATATGGGAATTATTACTGCCCCTCATGAAGATTGAGGATTCCCTCTGGAATATGCACAGGACTGAAAAAGGTGTCTGATTGGGACTGTCCTTGGTTCAGAATCCTGCATAAAAAGACCAGCAACACAGAATCAAGACTTGGTGCTTTCCATTTTCTTGGAGATGCAAGCACTTCTAAAATCTCTGATGGAGTAAATGTTTTGTACACCAATATACTACTTGGAGAACAGGTTATGTAGCACTCCTATTAAGGCAATGGGGTACAGGTTGGTAAAATGGAAAAAGCTGCTTTCTCCAAGGATGTTATAATCTATGCATGGGGAATAGTCCCTTACGCCAATTGCAATCAATCACCAAAATCCCACAATTTGTTTATCTGTTATAGAGTGATACAATGAGTGGCTACCTTTTTTTAACATGTAGTCTTTCTAGAGAGAGATTAACTTCTTATATTCTTTCTTTTTTCATGAAAGCCAGGATCTGGAGTGGGTTTTATGTTTAATTACTTTATAGAGGATTTTCTTTGGCCTCTTGGACTCCCTATCAAACCAGTCATTGAGATGCTATTTTTGTTTCTTGCTGGTTTAGATAATTAATTTCTTGCAAGGTCGAACAATGGACCAAGAACCTCAAGGATGGGTAAAATGTATTATGAATGGATAGATGTTATCTCTCACAAGTGTGTTCCATTTTAAGCGGATAACATTGTTAGTGAAGGAGCAGCTCGGAAATTAGGAGGTAAAGCAGAAAATACAGAATCTGAAAGGACCTTTGTTTGCATGACCAATACTTGAAGCACTCAGGTGGTTATCACTCGCTAGTCTGGTAGTGACAGCAAATTGTTTGATAAAGTCCCAGTTTTCAACTAGACAAAAATATGAAATATAGTTGATTTTGTATTCCCTCTATCAAGAATAGATGCAAGAGGAGTATTTGGGGCAATTATACCCTTTGACCCCTGACAGTAATGGTGCACTGGGGCCCAGTCTCCTATTTATGACAACTTGGGGATTTTGAGACAATTTTCTCTTTCTGTGGTCAACAGTTCTCTGCTCAATGATCCTAAATTAGAGCACGCTGTCAATTTCAGGATTGACTGGTAGGCCTCTGCTTACAGGTAGGCCTCAGCTTACCACCACAACGATCCAGTAGACTACGCTCCACCACCCTTTCACTTGCCCATAATCCTCGCATCTTCCGAAGCAGAAGTGGAGGACGCTCCACATCGCAGCAAAGACCTGGAACAGCTTCAACATGCACCTCCGGACCATCACCTCCATTTCGGAATTCCGAATGGCCGTTAGAACCAGCCTCTGGGGCCTGCAAGCGCCTGAATAACCAATCGGGTGATTAGCTGTGCTTTACAAATCTTGAATGATTGATTGATTGATTGACAACCACTCAAGGTTTGCTACCTGAAATGCCCTAGACATCGAATTCTGATTTTTACGTGTCTTTATGGGGTTAAATCTTCAACAACTCTGATTTTCAGGTTGTTTTCCCAGTTAACAAGGAATTTGCAATCTACCGAGGAGGTTTTGCTCCATTTCCCGTCATATTGCACACAGCCAAAAGCTTTCTTTTTCTTGGGCGTGTTATAAATCTTCACTATTCTTGCTTGTTTAGCACATATGAGCACTCTACCATAACCACTCTTGTTTTGTGGACTGGAGACCGACAGTTATGTCTACAAATTCTTAAATACATTTGTATTTCATTTTGATATTTTCTCATGTATTTAGGGATAGTCTGTACACTACTTACCCAAGTGTGCATTACATATTGAATAACACTGTATGACCCATTTTTCTATTTCCTTATTTGATATCTAGGTCCCTACTGATACAGGGTTCCCCCATTTAGTGTGTAGATAGTAACAGATGAAATGTCAACAAGGTCCATAGCAGAGACCAGAACTGTCACCATGATAGGGTGTCGCAAGGTACCCAGTGTGAACTACGACTTTCCCTTAGGAAAGGAGCAGGGTTGTTCTGTCGCACAGATAGTACTCCTACCTATAGGGGCAGAATGCTTAAAGAAAAAGTGTTTTAAAACTATCTCATTAAGGGCAAAACAACTTTATTCCAGTACCCTCATGGATCGAGATTAAAAGCATAGTGAGATAGTGATATGGATATTACCCTATATAGAGGTCAACATGTTTCTGCGGTACCAGTGTGGTGACCCCATGATGAAGGATGTCACCCTAGAGTGAGGGAGGGTTCTCGTCCAAACACAAGCAGTGCCCCACATGCACTTATATAGTTTCACTTTTCTGCCATGTACATAGTGTGAGGTGAGTTTCATTCGGAGCAGTATGTTTCGACTTGGGTAGTGCAAGCTCATTTGTGACCCTTTGTGTGTGAGATTTTTTACCATGAAAGGGGTCACAGCAGAGACCTCAACTGTGACCACAGTTGCCACTATTGCAGGGCCTAGAGTAGCAATGATAGCTGCTACCCCATTGAGTACAGCAGCAAAAAATACAGCATGACTACAGGCGCCACCACTGGAGTGACTACTTCAATGGACACATCTGCAAACGGAGCAGGATCACTATATCAACCTGTAGTGAAATGGGTTCTGCCTTTTAGTCTGACCAGATGTGTTACTTTTCATAACCCGGTTTTTGGACGTTTTATTGTAGGTGAGTCTCACTACTCGAGTCTTACCCATGATATTCACATGATAATTGGACTGAGCATGTCTACATCCACTGTCCGCCTTTCAATATAACACTACTGTGAAGCAGCTAGGTTAAGGGACACTTGCCTGCTTGTATGCACACACATGTACACATGTGCAGGCTGCGCATGTGAGACTATTGTCATGCACAGCCCAGGAATTGCACACAAGTAGCCTGTGGCAGAAGGGATTCTGCAAGGTAAGATGTAGACCTTCTACTATTAGTGGGCACTCATAGGTAAGGTTCATAAGGTTTACTGGTTTATCTGCTGTGTCACTGCCTTGTACACAATAAGGGGAAATCTGCCTTTAGTTGCAGTTTTGCTTCATTTAAGCCTATGAAGCCCAGTGAGGTATCAAACTGGGGTGAAACATGTACGACAATATCTAATGTCTAGGTCCCAAGAACCTACATGCACACCTTATAGGTTGTCTAAAACTGTCGTATTTCTCTGGCTCGTCTCAGGATCAGATTCACAGGCCTTTCATCACCCTACTGGGCAAAGTTGATTACTCTGCTCCCCAGCAGAAGCAACAAATCCTTCCTCATACAAAAGGAACAATTAACAGTGCTTTACTTCGCGCCTGAGGAGTAAAGATTTTGAGACGGGGAATCTGCATCTGATAATAAGTGTCACACAGTACCAGGCCCACTGAACAAAGGAGGAACCCCAGACATCTAGAGCCAATACAGGAGGGGGCTCCCCTTTGATATTTTGGTGGGGAAGTCTCTGGAAGTGATGTCAGCTAGGAGTGGACCTGCAAACCCCAGAGGAGGTGTGTACAGAGACCACTTAAACAGCACCATATTGGATTGTCCCAGCATGCTGTGCAGGAGAGTTCGGACATGGGTGAGGAGCACCCTGGGATTGGCCTGGGGTGCTTGACATCTAGAACTTTCCATCCTCACTTAAAAATGATTGCACAAGGAAGAGACTGGGTTATTACACCTTAGAATTGGATGGTGACAACACCATGGATTGCTGGAAGGACATGCTTCTTGATGCCTTAATGGACTAAGGACTCCCAGCGTGAGTGACGTAGTGTGTGGGGCTGCACTGCACATCCAGAAATAACTCCTGGGGTGGGCCAGTGCCTAAGGGTAAGCGCAAGCTTTATTAATCTTTAATGTCCATGAATGGAGCGTGTGTGTGGCCCCTTCCCCAGAGTCCTCTAAGGCCTGGAGACTCTATCCCCCGGGCCGGCACATCAAGAAATGAGGCCTGGGACTTCGGTCCCTAAAGGTGAAGAAAGGGTCCCAGGACACCATTGCCAGGACCTGAAGATCAACATCTTTAAAATTGGGGCCGGGACCCCATTCTCTGCCTCCTACGTGGGATGAAGGGGGAATGCTGTCACACCTCCCAGTGGCAGTGGGCTTTCCCCCCCCCTGTTCCCGTCTGGGGAAGCTGGGCAGCCTCCTCCCCGAGTCCAGCAGGGAGAATTCAGTTGCCGGCTCTCGCGCTGACAGATAACAGAACTGGCAAAGCGGGAAGCCAGCAGGGTAGTGTGGTAGTGGGCTCCATGCGCTGCCCCAATAGAAATGCACATCTGGGTGTCTCGGGTGAGATGGGCTCCCCAGAAAAGGATAAAAGGAAACAAAAAGAATAAAGCCTGCAGCGCAAAGCTGAGCGTAATTAAGCAAAGCGGCCAAGCTGCTCATCAAATATACTTGCTCCATAGAGGGAGCATCCCATAATTCACAGCTTGGCTGTTTTTTGCCCAACGTTTTGTTCCTTGTGATGTCCCAGGAGGGCACAGGCACCACCAATGCTGTAAAAGAGTTGGGGGGGGGGGGAGGCTTCTTGAGTCACAGCTGCCCCCACCACCCCAAAAAAGGAAATATATAAAGTGACCCTAAGTTTGTGAGGTCAAGAAATCAATGCCCTCCAGGTTTCTTCTAAGGCTGTAACTTTTGCTCTATAGACTGGGAGTGTGGGGGGCCGCTAGTGGTTGGTCCGTTGACTTTGTTAAGTGGATTAAAGAAGTTCAAGAAAGACACAGACACGTGATGTTTGACAATGCGTTATTAGGGTGAATCCTACTAGACAGCACATGTTGTTTACTGTATTCTTCCACATACTCACTTTCTGTAAACAGGCCATTAAATCTTGTTCTTATCTTGTTACATTTGCTGTGCAATCAAAGACAGTGGTCAAATGTGAAGCTCTCTTCTGAGGGAGCTTAGGGCCACATGTATCGGGCATTTTACCATCACAAACTGCCCGATTCGCCGAATGGGGCAGTTTTCGATCGGTAAAATGCATTTTGATATGTATGAATTCCAATTTGCGAGTCTGTGGTGAATCACCAAATTGCAATTCCAAATACAAACTGATTCGGTATTAGGAAGGGGCGTGTTCAGGGCGCCCCTTTCTAATACCGAATCGCAGCAGTATTTAGGAATGTCTGTATGTAGAGGCAACAGTAACAACCAAGTTTCCACCACAGCATGGACCTCAATGACCAGAACAGGAGCCACAACAGTAACCACAACAGTTGTGACCACAGCCACTTTTACAGCAACAGCTGAAAACATGTTGCTTGTACGTCCGAGACCACAGTACCAAACTTAAGTATCACAATAGCAGGCCCAGCCAAGCAGTGTAACAAGGCTCCCGTGGTCCTCAAAGCAAGCGAAGATAAAAGGCCCCATTATGTTGACATCTCAGTCACTTAACTGGCCTGCACTTCTCTTTGTTTTTTAGGTCTCGCCTGCGTTGCAGCGCATGCGCTGCTTCGCCTTGGCGAGATCTATTGTTGTTGCTTTTGTGTCCCGCTTCTTTGGAAGCGGGGTTTGTGTCCGCCCTTAGGCCCATAGGCCCCGCCCACCCAGGCTGAAGATTTAGCTCGCGCACAGCGTCTCTTCCAGACACGCGTGTTATTTTTGCATTGCGCTTTCACTTAAGGTGAGAGCGCAATGCATATATAAACAAGCGGCAGACACGGGCGATGATGTGCACGTGCACGGCGTCTGTTGTGCACGGCGTCTCTTCCATCTTGTTACTTCTAAAATAGAATTTAATGGAGTCACCCGCTTTTCAGACCTATATCACTCTCCAAAGAAGTGTTCAATCCCCACTGACTAATAGGATCAGTGTTTTAAACTCCTGACTACGCCCACATTTTTTAGACCAGAGGCTATTGATGTTGGCCAGAGTGCTATGCTTCTGAAACCTTCCAGGTAACCGGTGGGAAGGGTGAAAATGTGGCTTTCTTTACAAATGGTGTCTCCCTCACTGAGCACGGCGTGAGGTGAGCGCAGCTAAAGTCACAATCACAGTTGTGGGGTTTTCTCGCATTTTTTTCCCGTCTGACTCGTTTCTGGTTCGCATTTCGTATAACAAGACATTTGTAGCCGGTAGGGGTGGTTTGTTAAGAGAACGGAAGTACATTTGCTGAGTAGATCAGGATGCGATTCTCTGGCTTACCCAAGGAGCACAAACTCGAACACAGCACCAGCAATCGCTAGACTGCACACATGGCCCTACTTCCGCTGATGGCATCAGTTCTTAAAAGTACTTGGCAATGCAAGCCACACCGAGACGCACCCACGGACCCTTCAGCTGCCTCTCCTGCAAGTTCACCTACATCCGGACCCACACTACACCAGCACCCACCAAGCCGAACACCAGCAGCAACCACCTCAAGTGCATCCTGCTCAACACCCGCTCCGTCCACAGGCACGCCATCAAACTCTGGAACCTCCTCGACACCACATCTCCAGACGTTGCCTTCCTCACGGAAACCTAGATGAACGCCTCCTCAGCGCCCGACATCGCCATCGCCATCCCGGACGGATACAAGATCACCCGGAGGACCGCGCCAACCAGACGGGAGGAGGCATCGCCATCATCCACAAGAACACCATCCGCATCACGACCAACACCGACGACACCCTCACAACCGCCAAACACCTGCACTTCCAGATACACACCGACCCCAAGACCACACTCCGAGGCACCCTCATCTACAGACCCCCGGGACCACGCACACAATTCAGCGAAGACATCGCCGAGTTCATCAGCCCGCACGCCCTCCCCTCCGCTGACTACATCCTCCTCGGGGACCTCAACTTCCACCTGGAGAACAACAACGACCGCAACACCACCACCCTGCTGGACATCCTCGACAACCTCGGTCTCAAGCAGCTGGTGACCACCCCCACCCACTACGCCGGACACACACTCGACGCCGTCTTCTCATCCAGCAAGGACATCGTCTTCAGCCACGCCACCGAACTCCACTGGACGGACCACAGCTGCGTCCACTTCGGCTTCAGAAGAACCACGACCCACCACCACCAGCAACAGGTTGCCCGCAGAAGCTGGAACAAGATCACAGCCGACCAGCTCGCCGCATCCCTGAGCCAGGAGCCCCCAACCAGCTCAGCGAACCCCATCCAGGCCGCCAACAACCTCACGAAGTGGATCAGCAACTGCGCAGACGACCTCGCCCCCTGAAGGACACAGAGACTCCGCCTACCCCCGTTCAGTTCAGAGGCCACCGAAGTCATCTGCGGCGTTCCTCAAGGCTCCTCGCTCAGCCCCACCCTCTTCAATGTCTACATGAGCCCCCTCGCAGCCATCGCACGCCAACACAACCTCAACATCATCTCCTACGCCGACGACACCCAGCTGATCCTCTCCCTCACCAATGACCCCGCCACTGCCAGAGCCAACCTACACGAAGGGATGAAAGTCGTAGCCGAGTGGATGACGAACAGCCGCCTGAAACTGAACTCAGACAAGACGGAAGTTCTCATCCTGGGCTCCTCACCCACCGCCTGGGACGACTCCTGGTGGCCCCCTGCCCTGGGCAGCGCCCCAAACCCACAGACCACGCACGCAACCTGGGATTCATCTTGGACTCCTCCCTCTCCATGACCAGACAAGTCAACGCCGTCTCCTCGTCATGCTTCAACATCCTGCGCATGCTACGTAAGATCTTCCGTTGGATCCCCACCGAGACCAGGAAGACGGTCACCCAGGCCCTCGTCACCAGCCGACTGGACTACGGCAACGCCCTCTACGCCGGAACCACCGCCCAGCTCCAGAAGAGACTCCAGCGGATCCAGAACGCTTCAGCAAGACTCATCCTCGACATCCCCCGACACAGCCACATCTCCGGACACCTGAGAGACCTGCACTGGCTCCCGGTCAACAAGAGAATCACCTTTCGCCTCCTCACCCACGCACACAAAGCCCTACACAACCAAGGCCCAAGATACCTCAACAGCCGCCTCAACTTCTACACTCCCACTCGTCAGCTTCGATCGACCAGCCACGCCCTCGCCGCCGTCCCCCGCATCCGAAGAGCCACCACAGGTTGTAGGTCCTTCTCCTACCTGGCCGCCAAGACCTGGAACTTCCTCCCGACCCACCTCCGCCTGACCCAAGACCACCTCACCTTCAGGAAGCAGCTCAAGACCTGGTTGTTCGAGCAGTAGCGGACCCCCTCTCCCCAAGCGCCTTGAGACCCTCCGGGTGAGTAGTGCGCTATACAAATGTCTTGATTGATTGATTGAAGCGCAGGGTGGGGGGCAACGGTTGCTCAATCCGTTCGCATTCAGTTTCATTTCTCGCTCTCTGCACGAGAAGTAGAAAGTTAGGCTCCCTCCCCTCTCTGCACGTGACTGCCCGGGTTTAAACTTTGTACAGAGCAAGGCGCCCCCTCCCTCCCTTCACTAGTTACTTTTCTTCTGTACTCCATTTCCACAGACAGCAGCAGCCGCCCCTAGAGCTTCCTGAAGCACAGGAGAACCCCCAGCCGCTACCATGGGCATCCTGACGTTGTGGAGTTTAATTCTGGTCTTATCTGGTGAGGGTAACGCCTTGAATCGAGACCTGATAGTTTAAGTGGATTTTAATTATATACGTGTTGTTTATTTTATTATTAGTCACGATACGGGAGATTGTTTCTCTGAGCTGCACGAATAAATGGTTTGATTTTAGTTTTCTGAGTAACAAACTTGTATCTAACGGTACACAAAGACACGCACGAAGGAGCGCAGAACGCTACATTTTCTGAAAGTGCACTTACTCTACTCTTCGCTAGTTTCCTTGCTTCCACTTGCAATAGACCAGTGCCCTCTGTGAGAGGGAAGAACATTTCAAGGACCTTCAAACTGCCTCTCCTTCCATTCATTCTCTCTCTCGCGATCCATTCATTCTCTCTCTCGCGATCCATTCATTCTTCTCTCTTTTCCTCCATCCTCTTCTCCCTCTCCTATGGTCTCCTCTCTACACAATTCTCTCTCTTTCTCTCTGTCTTTCTCCTGAAGCCTCCCCTTGCCTGCTGACAGCTGCCAAGTTTTCAGTCTGCTTATGTGTGACATTTCCAGTTATTGGGTTTGCTTATCCGTGACATTTTAAGGCCATATGTGTGATACTTTGAGTGACCCTTTTTTGTGAACTGAATAAAGCAGTTATGAAATAAGATAAATATTGGGAAACTCTCGCTTTGCATATTAAAATGAACAGACTAAAGATGTCATTCGTCCAAGGAGAGGATGACTTAGCAATCAATCATCAATCAAGTGGATTTATGTAGCGCAGCTAATCATCCAAGAGGGTATCCAGGCGCTTGAGGGTCATGATGGCTCAGGTGACTCAGTCGAACAGCCGGTTCTTGAGTGCTGTCCGGAATTCCATTAGAGCGGTGTAAGGTCCATTGCAGCACAGGGAGGTGCTTCTGGGTTTTCGCAGCAAGGTAGGAGTGTCCTTCTCTGTTGCGTCCGTGGATGCGCGGATGTGGGCGAGTGAGAGGGAGGTGGAGCGTGGTTGTCTGGTAAGGTGGTGGGAATGGTTGATGTAGGCTGGTCCTGGTTGGGCCAGCTATATCTTTTTGTCATGCCTTTCCACTTTCCAATCATGCCCCCCCCTGTGCATGAGAACACAAACACATGCACACACAAATACACACAAACAGAATTTCAGATATTGCAAACTGTTCTGTTTCGTTTTGAAAAATGCAGGTCCAGTAAAAACATTATTTTTATCGGGAAAACTACAATGAGCTTGTCCGTTTACATTTTAAGCGTTGTCATGTTCCAAAGCAAAACCACCTAAATGCGGAAAATAACAATGAACACGTCTTCAGGCTGCTGAGGAAGGTACAATGTCAATTAATTATATTTTACCTCTTTATGAACAACATAAATTTGCAAAACCAAGATTCTTTGACTTATATAGTGAAAAAACTCTGGCAGATTACTTTCGAAACTCATGAGAATGCTGCGCTCCCACTCAGGAGCCTGTGTAGTTTCAATTCAGCAGCAGGGAGGTGGCAATCAGTAGGCCTCCTTTTTTAGGGTCAAGGAGACACTGTTAACAAGCATTTGCAATGCAATAGATCTCGCATTTACGCTAGTCTAATAGGGTGACCAACCGTCTGTAAATTTCATGGACCGTCCGTTATTTTAGTATGATGTCACAAGGCGTCCGTAATTTGAGGTCCCCTAATTACGGATGCCTTACAGACATCATACTAAAATCGAAATCGGACATTTCAGTAAGGTATGCTGTTTCCCTACGAGAGGCCCAGAGTGAAAAGTTTTCACTCAGGGCCTCTCGCACCTATCTTTCAAACTGTAGAGGCTGCCTGCAGCGGCCCTTCCTGGACCTCGCGCAGACTGTGGAGTGGCCCATTGACATTCTGAGAGTCTAGCTGATTAGCACTTATAGAATGACAATGTGCCCAATTGTAGTGACCGCATGCGCCTAACAATTTACTGGTGAAGATAGCTGACGACAAGGGTTCTACAGCAAAGCTGAAAAATCTGGCTTTTCTGAAAGATAAGTTGGAAGGATTGCAGCGTCATGTGGAAGAGGAGGTGCAAGCTAGTGTGACCCAGGAAGGCTCGTTGCTAAGTTCTCCATTTCTGAAGGGCTTTCCTTGCGGGGTATGTGGTGGCCTAGCTCCGAGCCTCAGCTGTCCCAAGTTTTGCTATTGGTGCCTGCACTGGGATCTATTCAAAAAGGGGGGTGGTGATGGACAGAGTATCTGAATTAAGCAGAACACTCCTACCCAGTCAAAAGATCAGGGCTTGATCCATCACCGTTTTTTAGCTCACTGCACCATCCCAGTTCAGAACCTGGCTATATGCAAATTAGTCTGACCCTGGCCCAGTGCATCATGGGAACAGGGCAGACCAAACTACCAAGCCAATTCTTTACTGGAAAGGAAACAAGCTTCCGGGGACCGGTTTCTGGCATTACAGCCGTCTTCGGCCCGGCTCGCTTGAATCCTGATGGTGCAGTGAGCAAGGGATTCACATCTGAGCATACCCTTCCACACTTGTGGTGGACAAAACGATTCAAAAAGGGGGGTGGTGATGGACAGAGTATCTGAATTAAGCAGAACACTCCTACCCAGTCAAAAGATCAGGGCTTGATCCATCACCGTTTTTTAGCTCACTGCACCATCCCAGTTCAGAACCTGGCTATATGCAAATTAGTCTGACCCTGGCCCAGTGCATCATGGGAACAGGGCAGACCAAACTACCAAGCCAATTCTTTACTGGAAAGGAAACAAGCTTCCGGGGACCGGTTTCTGGCATTACAGCCGTCTATGGGATCTATGCAGCTCAGAACTATGCTGTTCTGATATGTCGAGCAAACTACTATCTGTGATTACCTTATCTCTTTCAAGAAAGGGCGGCCAGATGAGCAAAGCACCCCAGATATTGCAGCTCTCATGCTGATAACCTTAAACAAACTGCACAATGAAATATGTGCACACCTTCTTAATAAGAGAATTATATGCTGTTCTATTGTTGACTCAGAAAGGTGTTTGACACCTCAGCCAGTCTGCTCACACACTATGAATTGGTCTTAGTTTGGGGGTCTATACTGGAACTAAGGAGCCTTTTCATTTCCTCTTCTGACCTGAAGACTCTTAAGATATAGTTGTACTATTTTAATAGTTGATGTATAAAGAAAAAGTTGGCATTATTTCAGCAGAAATCTCTCATAATGGAAAGCGTACATTACTTCAACTGGTTTCCAAAGGTCAAGTTGTTGATGATGCTTTTTCTTAAATTCTAAAGTATCTCTGAATTGCAAAGCAGATGAATGTGGGTCTGCTTCAGCCAGGGTTGTACACTGCTTCTCAATGCTACAAGGTCTCTGCTGCAGTGTTTTCGTTTGGGAACATGACTTCTGTCGCCTATTTTCTTCAGAATATGGTTCTGTAAGAGGCTGCAAATAAGAAACCCTCCTGCTCTGTACTCGGCAAGTGATTTGTTGCCTTTACTTTATTGTAGCATTGAAGTTTTGGGTCGAATTTCAAGGTCTTCAGTTTGAAGTCTTTAAGATTTAGGAAGGACTGTATTAAGTTTGGCCCAGAATTATCACAACTATCTGCATGCTTACCAAACAAAGTGTATTGCTCCACAGGTCTGAATTTGCTATAAAATGTGCTGTTCCTTTCTTGCTCTGCATAACAAATTATGTCGAGAACTTGCAAGTGACAGCATGTGGTGTGCCTTCTCCTGCATCGGACTAACGCAAGGCATTCCGTTTTTGTCTTGGCACCATGGTGGAGAAAATAAAATAACGAACAGCGTTTTCACTGTACAGTTAAAAGTCAGATTTCAAAATAGAAATAAAACAATACTATTTCATGTTTATGGTTACATTAGCACACATCTTGATTGCAGAAAGGGCCTAATGTCGCTTTGTAAACTGTTTATTTACATTTGCTCCCTTTTCCCCATCTTTTAATGTACCTTACACGTCACTTTCACTACACTCTAAGATGGCCGCGACCGTACCGTTTTGGTATCAGTCCGTCGTTTACTTCACTCTTTTAACCCACGTCATAACCCCCAGCGACATATATCAGTGCGCTTTTGCCGGAACCCCGCGCAGCGTTTACTAACAGCACACGGACGGCATCTGCCACCCGACACTATGAAGTAAGTTCTTCCGCCCTGCTTGATTGCACGCCTACCATTAGGTTATCTGTTAAATATGCGCTTATGCACCACACGTGTTAACTTTCCCCTCACTAACCCCTACCCTCACGTGGCACTACGAGCACTAGTATATTTTACCGTAGGTGCATGCAGTTGCACTTTCACCCTTTGAGCACGCATTGGATCGACATTTCGACCTAAAGCATTCCACTTACCCAGTCCACTTTGCCTTCCTCTACAGCGCTCCGTGATCAAGGGCCCTCGCCCGAAATGCATTGGAGATGATTGTTCATAGAATTACCTGTATGAAGTACATGTCGCCAATTGATATGCAACCAATATCAAATTGAACATTTTTGCTGAATTAAAGCATCGAAAGTTTAACAAGTTTATGAATCAATTCATTGATCACCCCCGGAGTGCCTAATCAGGGGATGTATTAGCAGATCTCTGCATACACGACCTATTTGATGATTTAATGGTGTTCGGACGGATAACACCACCCTGACAGAGCACCCAGAACCTCATTGAGTAAACTATAAAAGTTCTCACTGAACCTCACGCAGTGCACCACCTACTAGTCAGCTTTGTAAAGCTGCGCACATACTGAAAAACTGTGGAGTCAACGATTGTCTCAACCTTATATAAACTTATTTTGACTTGTATCTATTTTGGGTGTCTATTTATTTACTTAAATATTATTGTGCCACCTCCTCTGATATGTCTGTAAAACGTACAAAGGTACAAAGTAGTTTATTGTGTTGTTTATTTAAAATCTTACAATATTACAAATCTAATAAAATAAAAAACAATAAAAGCAATATAAAAACACTTAAAATGTCGTTGCATCAATTTTGCAGTCAGTTACATATTTACAATAGTTGTGCTCCTAATTTCCTTTTAACTATCCTTAGGAACTTTACAAAGGTAGCATTCAAAATGATATCATTCGAGTGCAGGCAACTAATCAGGGCCTGTCTGCATGTCCTTATGCCTCGTGCCTTGAAAGGAAACTTAAGCAAGGTTCTTCTCTCCTGCAAAAGTTCAGGGCAAATACACAGTAGATGGAGAATATCCTCCTCACCACTATTACACAGTCTGCATTTGGTTTTGGTTACCGGTCTCTCCCACGGAGGAAGGTGACACAGGCCTGGCATTATTCCAAATCTTGCTTTAAGGAGCACCTGGTTTTTTTTTCCGTCCAGGGTATTTCCAGATATTGTTGAATTTCCTTCTTTTTATAACCGTTTATTATCGCCCAAGCGTGTTTTCTCTTAGTAAGGATAGCTTTGTCGTTTAGAATGGATAGATGGTTTGCAGTTTTATTAATTATTTTCTTAAACTATGTCTTGGTTATATTATTTTCCCATATAGCCGAGACCGCAAAATCCCTTATTGCTTCCCTAAGATAATGCCATGCAGTAGAGTTCGTGTCGTTATTTATTTCTCGCCATAGCAGGTGTGATATCTCATTTTCATGGTCACTTTTTATTTGATTCCATACTTTTATAAAGTAGCCTTGCCTTGCATAATGTTGATTGGTTAGTCCGAACTCCAACCTTACTTGTGCAGGGGACGCATTCGCGGGGAGACGAAATAGGGCCCGGTACGCTCTTGTTATGGCTTTGTTCAGAGTTTCAGTATCCTTACCCATTGCGGCTTCACTACCATATGTGATAGTCGGTAGGAGTCTTGCACCAATAATACTCAGAAGAGGGCCATAAGTTAGGCTGGAAAGTGACTTCTGCACAATTCTGAATGCTGCAGTTAAAGCATTCGTTTTTCTTTGGATATCCCTTTTTTGTAACTGGTAGTTGCCCTTTTCGTCAAATAACACACCCAGGAATTTATATACCTCCACTTGTTATAGTTCGGTCTTGTCCATGAACCATTTACTTTTGTATCTTATCTTGTTATTTTTGTTAACTACCATTATCTTAGTTTTTGTCTCGTTTATGACCATCCCATTGTCTTTCGAGTACATGTGAGTCCGCCTAATTAGACGCTGTAGTCCCACTTTTGTGTGGCTTAGTAGTATGACGTCGTCCGCATACAGCAAGTTCGTGAGACGCTTATCAGCTAATTTCGGGGGGTGCGCATTTTCATCGTCCAGTATTCCAGTTAGATCGGCAAGAAACAGGTTAAAGAGAAGGGGGGCTAGAACACAGCCTTGTTTCAGGCCTTCGTTTGCTGGAATCTCCTTAGATAACGTTTGGCCATCCCCCATCCTCACACTCACCCATGTCTTTGTATATAAAAGGCGAATCAGCATAAAAGGCGAATCGTATGTTTTATCCCAAATATTTGTCCTGAATTGTGACCTTCTGTCCTGAATTTTTGTCCTGAATTTTGACCTTCTGTCCTGAATTTTTGTCCTGAATTTTGATCCTTTGTCCTGAATTTTTACACTGACCGTCCTGAATTTGCACCCATGCCAGTTGGTCACCCTATAGTCTAAGCTATTGGCATTGGAAATGACAATGCCTTTTATTTACGTTTTAAAAACCAAAACATAAAATAAAAGGAATTGTCAATTACAATGGCAATAGATCAAACTCATTTAAATGCGAGACCTATTGCATTGCAAATGCTGGTTCAACCAGCAGCAGACATTTGTAAACCAGCCCCACGTGCAGGAGGCGAAAAGGGCATGTGCTGGTCATGGCAGCCCGTTCAATCAGAACGTAGCCCCCTGCAGGGAGGAATGCCAGAGTTCCAGAACAGCCAGTTCGGCCACATTATCAACATGAGCTGCTACCACCTCTCATCATCCACCATCATTCCAGCACAGATATCGCGTTGCATTCTCCACGTGCACTGCAGGTGTCTGCTCAGAGGCCACAACCATCAGGAAACAAGGGTAGACCGAGAAACAACATTCCTCTGACTGCATCAAAGACTCGGTATACTTATGTACTTAAAACTGGTTAAAGAGTGGGCCTGTCAGTGCTACACACTACTAACATAAGATACATCCTGCCAAGCACTAAAAATGAGCAGTACTGACCTGTAGTCGTGGTAAATGGCATTTGCAGTGCTATGAAGCGACCTGACTATGGCAGCAGAACCTTATCTGGAAGGCAGGCAGATAAGAGGACTAGACCGCCCTAGTGCCAGCTTGCCTCAGTTCCAAGACCAGGGCAGCACTGCACTGGGCTTCATGCGTGCACGCTTACCTCACAGGCATGGCACAGGGTCTCGACTGGAGAACAGCGGCACATGTTCACCTGAGGCCCCTGGGACATTAGGGTGAAACATGACGAGCTTGAGTCGCACACACTGAACAGATGCAGACCAGGACAAGTGTCCTGCAGACCGCAGAATAGGTATCTCACCGCCATCAGCAGTGCAGGCGCACCTTACGGAACAGATATGGCTGCACTAGGCAGAAACAGCTCAACATTCATCCCTTCGATAGTAAATGAAAGCAAGGCAAGCTTTCCTGGCATACAGAAAAATACAGAATCTGCAGCAGCACTGAAAGCATCTCCTTACATACACAACAGAAACAGCAAAGGCAGCGCCAATTGAGACTTCGCTGCCGCACACAGAATGGATGCACCATTGGATGGCTGTAGTAGTCGCATCGTTCATAACGAGCTCAGATGCAGTATAGTCAGCAGCAGTAGTAGCTAAGCGTTCATCAAATCCAGAACATTTAAATCACACTACATGCTGGAGCATTGCAAACTGCATTTACAGAAAGAAACAGCACAGGGAGGTGCAGCACCCGTGCACGCGTCCCTCGTATACTCAACTGGTACATGGAGGTTAGCGATAGTGCAAGCGTCCCTCGTATACTCAAAGGGTACATGGAGATGCACGGGTAGTGCAAGGTTTTCTGATATACTCAACAGGTACAGGGAGGTGCAGCAATAGTGCAAGCTCCCCTCGTATACTCAAAGGGTACATGGAGATGCACGGGTAGTGCAAGGTTTTCTGATATACTCAACAGGTACAGGGAGGTGCAGCAATAGTGCAAGCTCCCCTCATATACACAATAGGTACAGGGAGGTGTCGCAATAGTGCAAGCTTCCCTCGTATACTCAATAGGTACAGGGAGGAGCAGCAATAGTGCAAGCTTCCCTCGTATACTCAATAGGTACAGGGAGGTGCAGCAATAGTGCAAGCTTCCCTCGTATACTCAAAGGGTACATGGAGATGCACGGATAGTGCAAGCTTTTCTGATATACTCAACAGGTACAGGGAGGTGCAGCAATAGTGCAAGCTCCCCTCATATACACAATAGGTACAGGGAGGTGTAGCAATAGTGCAAGCTTCCCTCGTATACTCAATAGGTACAGGGAGGAGCAGCAATAGTGCAAGCTTCCCTCGTATACTCAATAGGTACGGGGAGGTGCAGCAATAGTGCAAGCTTCCCTCGTATACTCAAAGGGTACATGGAGATGCACGGATAGTGCAAGCTTTTCTGATATACTCAACAGGTCCAGGGAAGTGCAGCAATAGGGCAAGCTCCCCTCATATACACAATAGGTACAGGGAGGTGCAGCAATAGTGCAAGCTCCCCTCATATACACAATAGGTACAGGGAGGTGTAGCAATAGTGCAAGCTTCCCTCGTATACTCAATAGGTACAGGGAGGAGCAGCAATAGTGCAAGCTTCCCTCGTATACTCAATAGGTACAGGGAGGTGCAGCAATAGTGCAAGCTTCCCTCGTATACTCAAAGGGTACATGGAGATGCACGGATAGTGCAAGCTTTTCTGATATACTCAACAGGTCCAGTGAAGTGCAGCAATAGGGCAAGCTCCCCTCATATACACAATAGGTACAGGGAGGTGCAGCAATAGTGCAAGCTCCCCTCATATACACAATAGGTACAGGGAGGTGCAGCAATAGTGCAAGCTCCCCTCATATACACAATAGGTACAGGGAGGTGCAGCAATAGTGCATGCTCCCCTCATATACACAACAGGTACAGGGAGGTGTAGCAATAGTGCAAGCTTCCATCGTATACTCAATAGGTACAGGGAGGAGCAGCAATAGTGCAAGCTTCCCTCGTATACTCAATAGGTACAGGGAGGTGCAGCAATAGTGCAAGCTTCCCTCGTATACACAACAGGTACAGGGAGGTGTAGCAATAGTGCAAGCTTCCCTCGTATACTCAATAGGTACAGGGAAGTGCAGCGATAGTGCAAACCTCCCTTGTATACTCAATAGGTACAGGGAGGTGCAGCGATACTGCAAGCTTCCCTCGTATACTCAGTAGGTACAGGGAGGTCAAGCGATAGTGCAAGCTTCCCTCGTATACTCAGTAGGTACAGGGAGGTGCAGCGATAGTGCAAGCTTCCCTCGTATACTCAGTAGGTAGATGGAGGTGCAGCGATAGCACAAGCTTCCCTCGTATACTCAGTAGGTATACAGGCAGGTGCAGCGATAGCGCAAGCTTCCCTCATGTACGCCACAGCTTCAACAAGTACAGGAAGGTGCCGCAATAGTGCAAGCTTACCTTGTATACCTAACAGGTCCAGGGAGGTGCAGCAATAGTTCAATCTTCTCTCATATACTTAACAGGTACAGGGAGGTGCAGCGATAGCGCAAGCTTCCCTCGTATACTCAGTAGGTACAGGCAGGTGCAGCGATAGCGCAAGCTTCCCTCGTATACTCAGTAGGTACAGGCAGGTGCAGCGATAGCACAAGCTTCCCTCGTATACTCAGTAGGTACAGGGAGGTGCAGTGATAGCGCAAGCTTCCCTCGAATACTCCGTAGGTACAGGGATAGCTCAAGCTTCCTTCGTATACTCAGTAGGTACAGGGAGGTGCAGGGATAGCTCAAGCTTCCCTCGTATACTCAGTAGGTACAGGGAGGTGCAGCGATAGCTCAAGCTTCCCTCATATACTCAGTAGGTACAGGGAGGTGCAGCGATAGTGCAAGCGTCCCTCGTATACTCAAAGGGTACATGGAGATGCACGGGTAGTGCAAGGTTTTCTGATATACTCAACAGGTACAGGGAGGTGCAGCAATAGTGCAAGCTCCCCTCATATACACAATAGGTACAGGGAGGTGTAGCAATAGTGCAAGCTTCCCTCGTATACTCAATAGGTACAGGGAGGAGCAGCAATAGTGCAAGCTTCCCTCGTATACTCAATAGGTACAGGGAGGTGCAGCAATAGTGCAAGCTTCCCTCGTATACTCAAAGGGTACATGGAGATGCACGGATAGTGCAAGCTTTTCTGATATACTCAACAGGTCCAGGGAAGTGCAGCAATAGGGCAAGCTCCCCTCATATACACAATAGGTACAGGGAGGTGCAGCAATAGTGCAAGCTCCCCTCATATACACAATAGGTACAGGGAGGTGTAGCAATAGTGCAAGCTTCCCTCGTATACTCAATAGGTACAGGGAGGAGCAGCAATAGTGCAAGCTTCCCTCGTATACTCAATAGGTACAGGGAGGTGCAGCAATAGTGCAAGCTTCCCTCGTATACTCAAAGGGTACATGGAGATGCACGGATAGTGCAAGCTTTTCTGATATACTCAACAGGTCCAGTGAAGTGCAGCAATAGGGCAAGCTCCCCTCATATACACAATAGGTACAGGGAGGTGCAGCAATAGTGCAAGCTCCCCTCATATACACAATAGGTACAGGGAGGTGCAGCAATAGTGCAAGCTCCCCTCATATACACAATAGGTACAGGGAGGTGCAGCAATAGTGCATGCTCCCCTCATATACACAACAGGTACAGGGAGGTGTAGCAATAGTGCAAGCTTCCCTCGTATACTCAATAGGTACAGGGAGGAGCAGCAATAGTGCAAGCTTCCCTCGTATACTCAATAGGTACAGGGAGGTGCAGCAATAGTGCAAGCTTCCCTCGTATACTCAAAGGGTACATGGAGATGCACGGATAGTGCAAGCTTTTCTGATATACTCAACAGGTCCAGGGAAGTGCAGCAATAGGGCAAGCTCCCCTCATATACACAATAGGTACAGGGAGGTGCAGCAATAGTGCAAGCTCCCCTCGTATACTTAATAGGTACAGGAAGGTGCAGCAATAGCTCAAGCTTCCCTCGTATACTCAATAGGTACAGGGAAGTGCAGCGATAGTGCAAACCTCCCTTGTATACTCAATAGGTACAGGGAGGTGCAGCGATACTGCAAGCTTCCCTCGTATACTCAGTAGGTACAGGGAGATCAAGCGATAGTGCAAGCTTCCCTCGTATACTCAGTAGGTACAGGGAGGTGCAGCGATAGTGCAAGCTTCCCTCGTATACTCAGTAGGTAGATGGAGGTGCAGCGATAGCACAAGCTTCCCTCGTATACTCAGTAGGTATACAGGCAGGTGCAGCGATAGCGCAAGCTTCCCTCATGTACGCCACAGCTTCAACAAGTACAGGAAGGTGCCGCAATAGTGCAAGCTTACCTTGTATACCTAACAGGTCCAGGGAGGTGCAGCAATAGTTCAATCTTCTCTCATATACTTAACAGGTACAGGGAGGTGCAGCGATAGCGCAAGCTTCCCTCGTATACTCAGTAGGTACAGGCAGGTGCAGCGATAGCGCAAGCTTCCCTCGTATACTCAGTAGGTACAGGGAGGTGCAGCGAGCTCAAGCTATGCTTGTGTATCCACAGCTCAAGAGGTACAGGAAGGTGCTGTGATAGTGCAAGCTTCCCTCGTATACCCAACAGGTACAAAGAGGTGCAGCTATGGGCGGCAGCAGCAGTACATGTTTCTTACAACAGAGACCAGTACAGTAGGGACAAAAAACAATGCAAGCTTCAGTTATTCAAATAAGGAAATGTGGCAGGAATAATGTGCATTGCATTTGGTGCTGTGGCTTTGGGGGCCCTGAGGTTGAAGGGGACACCAGTTTCTTTGAGGGATCTCATCAGGCGCTGTAATTAGAAAATCTGAATAATTCCTTTTTGAAAAGAAAGTAGTCAGGAGGACGGGTCTTCAATGAACAACATTGACAAAGCAACGGATTGGTTAAATATGGCAATGGTTTGGTTCTATGTTTGCTATTTTAACAGTACACGTCAATAAAGTCTATGCCCTGCTAGTAGCAGTAATTCCTAAAAAGACTGCTTTAAATGAAACCGTCCAAGCGCCTGCAGTTGCTATCAGATCAGGATGTCATTGTGGCAGGTGACATGCAGTAGCCTTCAGCCTGAGTCTGTCTATGTAAGAGATTTATAAAGCGCGACTGTTACTCCGAAGAGTGTCCTGGCACTACCATAGAGAAGGAACATCCGCCAGCTGGGAAAAGGAAAGAACTAGGGGCAGGAGAAAGGCCAGTTCTTAAGTTTTTATTCGGTACAATGGTGTCGCCTTAATGCACTGAGAGACCCTTATTTTCGAAACTAGGGCTGATGCCTTGCAACGTGTGTATTTTCCTGCACTGACCCCAGCTAGCAAGGGCCGAGTGGCTTCCTCTGCGCCTGCGCAATGCAGACCCATCCCATAGTACATGATGTGCACGTGCGCAACTAAAGCTCTTTGCAACATTTTTCCTCCATACTAGATATAGCCTGAAAGCTTTAACAAGCATTTACAATGCAATGGTCTCGGCATTATTAAAGGTAGAGCTATTGGCATTGCTCATGACATTTTTTTTTTTAAATCATAAATAAATGGCATAGTCATTTACATTGTCAATAGCTTAATCGTTAAATAAATGGCATTGTCATTTACAATGCCAATAGCTTAATCGCTCGCAAATGCATGACCTATTGCATTTACACCCACACAGAGCCACACACACACAAAGCCACCCACCCACACATACAGAGCCACCCACACAGAGCCACAGACACACATATAGAGTCACACACACATAGAGTCACACACACATAGAGTCACACACACATAGTCACACACACATAGTCACACACACATAGTCACACACACAGAGTCACACACACAGAGTCACACACACAGAGTCACACACACAGAGTCACACACACAGAGTCACACACACAGAGTCACACACACAGTCACACACACAGTCACACACACACAGTCACACACACACAGTCACACACACACAGTCACACACACAGAGTCACACACACAGAGTCACACACACACAGAGCCACGCACACAGAGCCCCACACAGCCCCCCCCACACACACAGAGCCCCACACACACACACCGAGCCACACACACACAGACACACACACCGAGCCACACACACACACACACACCGAGCCACAGACACACACCCAGAGCCACACACACACACTCAGAGCCACACACAAACACTCAGAGCCACACACACCCACCCAAAGCCACATACACACACAGGAAAGCAAGCACAGCGAGGGGGCAGGAAAGCAAGCACAGGCAGGGGAAGCAAGCAAGCACAGCCAGGGGGCGGGGGAAGCAAGCAAGCACAGCCAGGGGGCAGGGGAAGCAAGCAAGCACAGCCAGGGGGTAGGGGAAGCAAGCACAGCCAGGGGGCAGGGAAGCAAGCACAGCCAGGGGGCAGGGGAGCAAGCACAGCGAGGGGGCAGGGGAAGCAAGCACAGCGAGGGGGCAGGGGAAGCAAGCACAGCCAGGGGGCAAGGGAAGCAACCACAGCCAGGGGGCAAGGGAAGCAACCACAGCCAGGGGGCAAGGGAAGCAAGCACAGCCAGGGGGCAGGGAAGCAAGCACAGCCAGGGGGCAGGAAAGCAAGCACAGCCAGGGGGCAGGAAAGCAAGCACAGCCAGGGGGCAGGAAAGCAAGCACAGCCAGGGGGCAGGGAAGCGAGCACAGCCAGGGGGCAGGGGAACCAGGGGGCAGGGGAGCAAGCACAGCCAGGGGGCACGGCAGCAAGCACAGCCAGGGGGCAGGTGAGCAAGCACAGCCAGGGGGCAGGGGAAGCAAGCACAGCCAGGGGGCAGGGGAAGCAAGCACAGCCAGGGGACAGGGAAAGCCAGCACAGCCAGGGGACAGGGGAAGCAAGCACAGCCAGGGGGCAGGGAAGCAAGCACAGCCAGGGGGCAGGGAAGCAAGCACAGCCAGGGGGCAGGGAAGCAAGCACAGCCAGGGGCAGGGAAGCAAGCACAGCAAGGAGGCAGGGGAGCCAGGGGGCAGGGGAGCAAGCACAGCCAGGGGGCAGGGGAGCAAGCACAGCCAGGGGGCAGGGGAAGCAAGCACAGCCAGGGGGCAGGGGAAGCAAGCACAGCCAGGGGGCAGGCGAAGCAAGCACAGCCAGGGGGCAGGGGAAGCAAGCACAGCCAGGGGGCAGGGGAAGCAAGCACAGCCAGGGGGCAGGGGAAGCAAGCACAGCCAGGGGGCAGGTGAGCAAGCACAGCCAGGGGGCAGGGGAAGCAAGCACAGCCAGGGGGCAGGGGAAGCAAGCACAGCCAGGGGGCAGGGGAAGCAAGCACAGCCAGGGGGCAGGGGAAGCAAGCACAGCGAGGGGGCAGGGGAAGCAAGCACAGCGAGGGGGCAGGGGAAGCAAGCACAGCGAGGGGGCAGGGAAGCAAGCACAGCCAGGGGGCAGGGAAGCAAGCACAGCCAGGGGGCAGGGAAGCAAGCACAGCCAGGGGGCAGGGGAAGCAAACACAGCCAGGGGGCAGGGGAAGCAAGCACAGCCAGGGGGCAGGGGAAGCAAGCACAGCCAGAGGGCAGGGGAAGCAAGCACAGCCAGGGGGCAGGGGAAGCAAGCACAGCCAGGGGCAGGGGAAGCAAGCACAGCCAGGGGCAGGGGAAGCAAGCACAGCCAGGGGGCAGGGGAGCAAGCACAGCCAGGGGGCAGGGAAGCAAGCACAGCCAGGGGGGCAGGGGAGCAAGCACAACCAGGGGGCAGGGGAGCAAGCACAGCCAGGGGGGGCAGGGGAGCAAGCACAACCAGGGGGCAGGGGAGCAAGCACAGCTGCACTGGGACTGGAGGGGCTCCGTGTTAGTGCTGGAGTACAACCTTTGAGGCCTGCACTGGTGCTGGAGGGGCTCTGTGTCAGAGCTGAAGTACAACCTCTGAGGCCTGCACTGGTGCAGGAGCCGCTTCATGTCAGAGCTGGAGTACAACCGCTGAGGCCTGCGCTGGTACTGGGGGGACTCTGTGTCAGAGTTGGAGTACAACCTCTGAGCCCTGCACTGGTGCTGGGGGAGGGGCTGGTGTCGTAGCTGTTGTATAACCTCCCTGAATCCCGAGATATAGCCATATGTGGTTAATCCGCAGGTTTCTTTTTGTAGCACCCCTGCTATGCCCATAGTATTTTGCAAGGGGAATTAGACAAGGTTGTAGTTGTTTTAATGTAATATTTTCATATATATTGTTGTGCTTTGTAAATGCTGTCTTAGCTTTGATCACCACATCTCGTGGTGGCAAAGAAATTAAATCAGTTGTGTGCACCACACTGCAGGTGGTGAGACCACCGAACGCCACAACGTGTGCCATAATTGTGCTTGGCAGGAAGTATGTGGGGATCATCCTTGGTGAACAAGGCAACTCTTACGGTTGTGTCTGAGGGTCGGCTGTCGAGGCGTACGCACTCCCCTCGTTGCCGTTATCATGGGGAATGCCCGCCTCGGGGGCGATGCCATGCCTGGATGCTGAAGCAGAGCCTTGGGTCTAGTCTTCGGTAAGTGGTGGGGTGGAGACTGAGGGGAAGGCACGGGTGGAGCTCTTATGAGAGTGGAGCAACATCCCAATCCCGGGTCCTTAGGAGCGTGGTGGAGCTCAGGGGCCAGTGATGGGCCCGACTCAAAAGGATGGGTCCCCTGGAGACGGGTGAAGATCCGGGGGAGCGGGCAGGTTTGCTAGGCCAGGTCACCTAGTGGCGTAGTAGGGTGCTCTGGTGGCCCCTCGTGCAAGAAAGGGAAATGGCCAAGGCAGTGCTTCATTTGAGCCGGTGGTTGCCAACACCGGCACTTGATAGCTGCCACATGGTACGGCTGTTGTTTTGTAATTTAAAGATAAACTGAACAACAGTTGCCGACTAATTTAATATACCTGCCACCCAAAATCGTTCTTATAACATTGGGGGCCTCAAACAGTATGAATTGCCACACTTGTAGCAGTGTGATGGTTAGTAGTTGTGTTGATACTGTCACTGGCAGCACTTATACAGGCGACGGATGGTGCAAACCGTGCTGGCCTCCTGACGAGGGTCCCGGCATTTTTTTTTTTTTACAAATTAGTGGGTGGGTGAAAACTACAATAAGTACGATTCCCTCGGCCCCCAGTCCCACTGCACCTGCTGCACCCTTGACAGCTAAGCCCCTGGGGTCACTGCGGGGTCACGCTCGCAGGGGTGAGGGGGAGTACTGTGCCGCTATGCCTTGGTGAAGGAGCCCCTAGGCTGGCTCCTCAGGTTCGGGTGGGGTTTTGGGGCAGGAGCCACTTGGCCTCATCACAGGATGAGGCTCGAGGAGGGTACGGGGCAGCAGCACTAGGCCACGTGGCCATTAATGGATGTGCCGTAGGCTGGGGCTTTAGTGGACGGGACCGGCTTTAAGTGGGGCGGGTCCTTCCTGGTCGTACAAACTTGGCATTGAAACAATCCTGCCTCACAGCGATGCCTCACTTCAGTCACAAGAGCCGTCTTATTCTTGGTGACCTGTGAACATAGCACCGAGAGCTGTGGTGACACGGATCCACGCCCACAGCGCATATGCAGAAAAGAGCGTCCTATGCAAACAAGGCACTGGTCACTGTCCAGAGTACATTAGAGTGAGCATTGTGGGATGGAATTTTGTAAATATCTGGAGACCCGCGGATGCCATGCGGAGAGGGTGCGGGCCACTCGCTGAGGCGCTATGCAGCGGCGCTAGCAACGTGAAATGGAGCTCGTGGGGGGGGCGGTTGGCTGGACATACTGCGCCTTTAATGGAAAGGGGGCTGTATAAGGAGGGTGCTTGGCGTGTAAGGTCTTATGTAGAGCAGTATGGGCACACGGGGGTACCACACACACAGGGCAACAGTCGCTATCTACAGGGCGCTGGGCACTGCTCAGATGCCCCGGGGTGCGAGTGCTGAGGCACGCCATGGAAGTTACCTAACGGCTAGGGCGGTGGACGTCAGATCTGGGGAACTGTGTTCGAGTCTCGGCAATGATGCTGAACCTCCCTGAATCACGAGATATAGCCATATGTGGTTAATCAGCAGGTTTCTTTTTGTAGCACCCCTGCTATTGATAAGCGTGGCTCAAATCCACCCGAGTGACTTCACGCACTCACCTATAATCACCAAGTAAGAAGTCAGCCTGACAGTGGAGAAGAATAAACAAAGTATTTTATTAGGCCACAAACTCCCATATGAGAGGGCCCTGTCCGACCTCACCCCTAAGAGTGCGCCGAGAGGACTGACTCATCTCATCACAGCAATACATTATAACATGGTACATCAAAGTAAAACACGCCCATACTGGAAAAGTACTGGACCCCGGAGAGGGCGAACAATGGCCTCATACAAGAGGCACCTGCACCTGCAATAGCAACATTTGGTTATCTCTGCCCAAGGCCACGGAGCCGAGCCTCAGCATCTCCAGCGCATGAGAACATTACTGATTAGGGTTTCTGTTATTAGTTTCGATCACAGTTAGTTAAGAAACGAAAACTGCGTTCAGGGTTTTTCCTATTCCTACGGGAGGGGGAGTGAGCGAGTGTGACTCGCACGCAGAGAGAAGCAACCCAAAATGGTGGCACACAGGCTAAGCTAAGAAAACTGGACAACATCACACGCATAAATGAATAATGAAATGGAGAGTATAAACGTAAATGCATAAATGAATACATCATTATTTAGACACATTATGCTAACTCGTAAATGTAAGTGGGCGGGGCATCGGAAAATGAAACCTATCACTATGCCCACAGTATTTTGCAAGGGGGGCCTGGACTACCACAGATCACTAAAGCCTGCTCACAGTCCCGGTGTGCTGCCCTCTGCCCGCTGAACTACGGGCCGATGACAGGCCTCACTGCCACTCAAGCGCAGTAGGCCATGGGCACCAGGCCTCAGCAGACGCTCTGTACAAGTACCGCCAAGGGCATCCCCACGCCCGCCACTGATGCAGTGAAAGCGCTAGGCTCACATGCCCCCACTACAACCAGGGCCAGAGGCTGAACTCTATTCTGCAGTTTCCGTTCCCGCCTCACGCTTCCAGCCGCAGCAGGCACCTGTACGCTAGGTCCAAAAGGGGGGTGAGACTCGCAGGAGCAGACAGCCCCCACCTCCCTCCCGCAAGCAGAGTCACGCCGTCCGCCGATACGTGGACCGAGACAACCACAGCAGCTGCGCACGGCCCGCTACTCCTCACCTCTACCGCTCCAGGGAGGCGGCAATTTCACCGGGCAGGGCGCCACAGGACTTCTCTAGCTGCCGGGCCGATCCAGATGGCCCCGTGCTTCCACCACCACAACGATTTGTCTTGGTGCCCAGAGCCCTCCGGTGACAGCAGCGCCGCAGTTCACTCGGCCGCTCTCGGCCGTGCAGAGAGACGCCGCCTTGCCACTCTCGGGGGACACAAAATGGCGGGCACTCTGTGGCCTTCCCAACCTCCTCAACCCGTACCTGCCATGAACTACTGTGGGCCAGAGCTCCGATCGCAGGGCAGCACACCAGCGATGACTCGGCTACAACACTCTCCTGTAGGCGCCTCAAAGTTACAGCAGCTCCGCAAGCTTACCACCGCAGGGAGCCCTCTCAAGGTCCGCCGGGCCGCAGCAAGGCCGGGGCCAGGCAGACCGAATCACGGAAAAAGCCACCAGGAAAGCAAACAAGAAAAATGCAAAATGGCAGCCGCAACTCCGAAAATTTCGGATTCGGGGGCGTGTTTTGGCGTTGTGAGTGACGGATGACATCACAGTCACAAAAACGCAAAAAAACACACCCCGAATCCGAAAGAGACGGGGCTTTAACGGAGTGATGCCTCTCTCCTCCAATGGTTGGCCTCCGTTTAGGAAGCCAGCCAATGGAGGAGAGAGGCGGGTTCAAGCCACCTTACAGAAAATACTTAAAATCATTAAATCTTCCCCGGAGACTGCGCAAGCACAGCCTTCGGTCCTCGACCTAAAAACTGTGAGCTAGCATCCGAAACAGGAATGGCGCTAAGAGGCTTGAAGCAAGCAGCCCATGTGGCCCCTTCCACCTCTGGAGCTGGGTCCCACTTCACTGGCTGCGCCTCTCACCCCGCCTCTACCTCAGCAGTAGGGACCACAGTAGGGACTGCAGCAACAACCACGGCTGCCTCCTTGGCGAGGACAGCAACAGCTATAACAGTGGCCTTAGCTAGAACAGCAGAGCAGGGCTTTAAGTGGAAAGAAAAAACTGGAGGGGTCTCTCAAAGGGTCGTGGCCAATGTAGTTAAGGGCGTGGCTTAAAAACACGTAAGCTAAAATAAAACTGTGCCTAGCATAGTGTGTTGCCCGACTGGTAAATTTGCTGCTTCTGTCATTGCATCCAGATAAACAATACAAGTAATGTTCCACCTAGAACAAGCCAGGACTATTGGTTTTGTCATTGGTTGTTAGTTGCATAAGCTAAATAAGTAACAACTTTGGCTTCGTTGTATATAATATTGAAAATACTTCAGTTATGAAATTATGAGACTGAAAGAACTATAACGAGTCTCTTTGAAGTTACATCAAGGGAAAAGGAGGGTGGCAATGCTGCAGAGTTAAGGTTTATTTTCACCCTGAGGGTGATGGTAATAATGGAGAGGCCGCGAGGGACCCGTCTCAGCACCTGCTGTTTAGAACTGCTGGTACTGAGCACTGGCAAGACCCGGCCCACTTAAAGCCCTTCAGCAGAGACCAGTAGAGTGACCACAGCTGCCATGCTGGCACGGACCAGAGCTGCCACCCTCACAGGGACAAAAGCAATAACCACAGCAATAACAACAATGGGAGCCACAGTTGCCACAGGGCAGAAATGGTCTCTTCAAGCACAGCAGGGGCCACAGCAGCACCAACAGCTCTAAGTACAGCTTGGCACAGAGTAGTGGCCATTACTGCTCCCGTGGCACAGACCTGAGAAGTGACCGCAGCGGCAACTCCAGCAGTGACCACCGCTTCCACCACAGCAGGGAACAGAGCTGTAACCTCAATAAGAACAACTTCAACCGACGCAGCAATAACCTTAGCTTCTTCCTCAGCAGGATGCACTTCAGCAACAAAAAGAGCCCCAACAATAGACACAGCAGGTGCAAGAGAAGTTTCAAGCAGAGCAGGGACCAGAGAAGTGACACCTTCCAGCACAGCTGCTTCAGGCACAATACCACCAGCCGCAGCAATGCTATTATGACCCCAGATCCACAACTCATATCATAGCAGCAATCTTAATAGCAACAGCTTCAAGCAACACTGGGACAGCATCAGCGGCCACCGTTCAAGCCTGTGAGAAAAACGAAAACGTGTTTAATGGGGCCTTTGCATTGATGGCAGCCACTAGTAGTTTTTCTAGGCCACAGATTAGTCTGTTATTTTAATTCGCTGGGCCACTTCAAACCAGGACCAACCATTAGCAAATCTGAAGTGACCCTGCTCCAGTATGAACAGTCCATCCCAATTGCTACGGCATGTCCCTTTAGAACAGGTATTAGAGCAATCCCAGGCTGGTTTCAGCCTTGTTAGACCTCATCATTTAGGTACAGCATCAGTCTAGTGGCACCGTGAGCATTGGATATACATCCTTTACAATGAGAAAGAAAAAACAAGCACCAGCAAAGCAATAAGGTCTGGCTTTATTGTGTCACACATATAAATGCAGGTATGCACAAGTGCACACAGACTGTGCCGCGTTTCCTTCTGTCCCTCCAATGTCATTATTCAGTTTTCATTCCCCAAGTTTGAGGTGGCATGCTGGAGGGTGCAGTGGCACAGCACAAATAGACCTTGCACATTTGTGCATGCCTGTTTCTGCATTTGTTAGGACACTAAACCCAAATCTGTTGTCTTCGTCCCTGCTTATATTGGACGTTGACGAGATCTAGTTATGTCTCTGAGGCGCATTGTGTGAATGGATGCATGCACTAGCGGGGCGCTGCTGTGAGTTTTGATCTACTGGAGTGTACAGTTGTAGGTGCAGGTGGTTATGTTTCGAGGCGTCTTTGCCCATTTTGGAGCTTTGATGCCATTTTATGTGTATGTAGGCGTGGCATGTTAAAGTGAACCTCCTCCAAATTATCACAAAAATCCCAGGTAAGAATTTTTCTACGAGCCACATCCAAGTTCATAAGTACATTCTGGGAGATTCTAGCTCCAGTGAATGTCCCACACCGCAGTACCTGACCAGTTTGTTGCAACGAAAAAAGCCTACATGGAAGATGGATATCTTGGGAAGGTAAATACTGACCTTTCATTGCACACAAAAGGGGTGAGGTCTGGCTGCGTACCATTCATGTTAATGATCTGGAGTGTCGCGTTAGACCTGCTGAACTTGATGTACCAGTTCTTCAAGAGAAGAGAGCTGTGGTTCCCCTGTATGCCGCTGGTGCCTTGTTTTGAGGCAGGTACTTGCTGCAGTGGCTAACCTTAGCCCTCCAGTCCGTTGACCAGAAACTGACTTATGCTTAAAAATCTGTTTGACAGTTTTGGCCTCCTTAAACCCATGAAATACGTCTTTAAAGTAGGATAATATATGCAACAGCACTTTGAAATCCTTGTGCGTATCTCTGCATCTAAGTTAACCCAGCGGTAACTGGTACTCCCATCGTAAAGTAAGCGAGAGCACCATGGGGCAAAACTTTGGCAGTTTGCCAGGGGTGGCTACATTTACATCTCAGTTTATAGTCCAAGAAGTGTTTTGAAAATGACTCAATGCACAGGCGGGTAACCTGCTGTTCTTTTGTAGCAGAATTTGTTCAGACGACCGGCTGAGGGCGATGGAATGGATAATGTTTCTAATTTACTTGAATTAGTTCATTTTCAGGCTTGGTCCTAAGAGACAAAATGCTAGCTCGAAAATTAGCTCGCTGCTGAAACATGGGGTGATTTGCTGGCGACTAGTTTTAATCCCAGCAATGCCAACCCAACCATCGGATTCAGGTAAATTCTGTAGGAGTAACACATGATGTGTACAGCGCTTAGAAACCATGCAGTATATAAAAATCAAGTTATAATAAAAGACAGTTTATTAAAGTGAGCTGTCATATTATAGTAATGCCCTATCAATCCGCGAGGAAGGGCTAGTCAGTCAGTCAGTTAAAAAACTTTCCCTGACATCCACTATGGCTTGCAGATCGCAAGTTTGATACACAACATGGCCAGCTCAGCCTTTCATGCTAGTAGCATCATCAGGCTGGGGCTAACTGGGAACTGTGCCCAAGCTGCATTCCTCATACCCCAATTAAGTTATTCCCCATTAGTATAGCTAGCGACAAAGCAAATAATTCCCTAAAAGACTAAGCATTGACATAGCCAATAGGTCTCGCCTATGCAAGAGCTGTAGGCTTTGCTAATGTGTTTTAGCCGTGTTATACATCAGCGTGGATGCTGTTCAGCATGGCTAAAAGTTAGTGATGTAGAGGAGTAAAGTGGAGTGGAGAAGTGGTCGTAGAGTGGAGTGGAGGGTTGTGGAGTGACGTAGATTAGAGAGGAGTGTAATGCAGTGTCATAGAGTTGAGTGGAGTGGAGTGGAGTGGTGTGTGGGGGTGCAGAGTGGAGCAGCATAGAATGTCATAGACTGGGATGACATGGAGTGGTGTAGAGTGGAGTAGTGTGTCATTAAGTAGAGTGGAGTAAGTTGGTGTGGCATAGAGGGAGCTGAGTAGGGTGGAGTATCCTAGAGTGTTGTGAAGAGTTTTAGAGTGTCATGAAGCATAGAGTGGTGGATTGTAGAGTGGAGTAAATTGTTGTAGAGTGCAGGTGTGTAGAGTGGAAGGGTGTAGACTGTCATAGGGTGGAGTAAGCAGAGTGTCAGAGTGGTGTAGAGTGGAAGGATGTAGAGTGGAATAGAGTGTCGTAGAGCATCGTAGTGCGGAGTGGGGCAGAGTGCAGCGGCGGAGCTTAGAGAGGAGTAGAGTGAAGTGGCATTGAGTGGCCTAGAGATTAGTACTGTTGAGTGGAGTGACATAGTGTGGAGTGGTGTTGAGTGGAATGCTTTAGAGGGAAATGGAGTAAAGTGTCAGAGTGGAGTGGTGTAATGTGGAGTAAAGTGGCATAGAGTGAGTGTTGTAGAGTGGAGGGTCTTAGAGTGGAATAGAGCATTGTAGAACGACGGGGCATAGAGTACAGTGATTTAGCACAGAGTGGAGTAGAGTGGTCTAGAGTTTAGTGGCATAGAGTGGTGCGGAGTAGTATGGAGTGGAGTAGAGTCGTGGAGTGGATTAGAGTGTGATAGGGAGGAGTGTCATAGAGTGGAGTGTCGTAGAGAGAAGTAGAGTGACGCATAGTGAAGTGGCGGGAAGTGACATAAAGTGTCATATTTTGGAGTGGGATAGAGTGTAGCGTCATAAGTGAACTACCGTGGCATAGAGTAGAGTAGAATATCAAAGAGTGGAATATATATGGTATGGTAATAGACAACACATTTTTAATTGATTTTTTGTTTGAATATATTTTATTGTTTTTTTGGCATTTATAGTCAGTACATAAATAAACGATGAGCAAAAGGAAATAACACTTATTCTGCATGGTCACATAGCGACAATATAGTACAATGCTAGTATATAACAAGATAATTAATATGCATCACAGTTCTTTCAGTAGAATTGGCGGAACAATATGTACCGGCATGGGAGCCGCACTGTGTGTGATGTCGCTCTGTACCGATAGCAATGTGGTCTGGGATTTGGAGATGAGATTTGGTGTGGGGCAGCATGTTCTAACAGCTATGCGCCTTCTCCGGGTCTCTCCCGTCAGTCAGTGTGTGGTGTGTCACCCAATATATTGTGGTATCAGGAGTGTTGTGTGCCAGATGGTTATCTTCAACCAATATAACCTATATAGCTGTATAGCAGACGTACCGGCGGTGAAACTACCATGACGCCTTAACGTAACCTCTAGGGGGTAACGAAATGGGACAAAACCGGGGAGAAGAAAAAATCTCTCCAACATTGGGAGATGATGAGAGGGGAGATCGAAAATAAAAGTAATATTATGAGAAGAATAGGATGAGGTGAAAGGTCTAGTGTGTCGTGAAGAGTGTCAATGCGTGGCCGCGGAGATAAGTCTCCAAGTCCGTGAATAGGGTAATGAGCGATAGGTGTTCCGTGGGGTGCGGGTTTTGCCCAGGGGAGGGGATGGGTGGCCCAGCGGTGTCTGGCTGGCGCCAGGGTGTCGGTGTCAGGAGCGTGGGGGTTTCAAGAGGCTGCCGCATCGTGGCTCTGCAACATTATCTCTCTACGTATGCATATGTTGTTTCTAGCATTGTATCGAAGACAAGGGGTTATCAAAGTGAGTATGGGTCTCTCCGTCCCACCCGTTGTCCAGGGGCGGCTCTGAGAGGGGCTGTAGCTAGGTGATTCCCTGGTCTAAACACTTCTGTTGGAAGGATTTTAGGGTATCATCCCAGAGTTGTGCAATAGGGAACTTCCTCAGGCCCGCTGTCTCCTCCCGATGTAGTGTGGCGCTTTCCCCTCTTGCCCAGTTAGAAAAGGAGACATACCAGTATTTAGCATGTGGGGGTTCGCTCTTTTTCCAGCGCTTGGTGAGTAGGCGTTTGGCCGCAATGAGTCCCAGGTCCCAGAACCTAGCTGGCACTGTATTTAATTTGGTCCTCTTGTACAGCCCCAGGATGCAGGCCTCCCATGTGTGTGGCAGGCCGTCGCCAGTGCTCTGCGTCAGTAGAGTTGTTACCATGTTCCAGTATGTTTGGACAGTGGGACATGCCCAGAGCATGTGTAAAAGGTCCGCTCCAACCAGGGAGCATCTTGGACACCCAGCGGTAGTGATCGAGAAGTATTTGTTGATCTCATCTGGTGACAGGTATGCGCGGTGCAGGATATAAAATTGTATAATTTTGAAGCGGGAGTTGCGTGGGATGTTTACAGGGCTGGTCAGCACCATTGCCCATTCTTTGTCCGTCCACTCCTTCCCCCTGTCCGTTGCCCATTTGTCGCGTAATTGTTGGGTGGAGTGTTGTGTATGCACCAGGAGGGCTTGCGCTAACCAATGAATTATGTGAGATCCATTGCCCATGACATGGAGGTATTGCACCAAGTGGTGCATATGCAGCTCCTCAGATATGTCTCCCCAGGGGTCCGCGAGTGTGCGTATTATAGACGCGTGGAGGAGAAATTGTCCGGCCGGTAGGCCTGTGTCTCTGACCAGCTCCTCAAAGGGGAGCAGGACTCCGTCCGCGTAGAGATCTTCCATTGTCTCCACTCCAGCCTCCTTCCCATCTTTCCAATACAGCCTCCGTTACCACTCCACCCTCCCTGGGGGTGCCTAGTAGGGGGAGCACTGGGGCATAGGGTTTCACCTCTCGAGTAAGTTTCAGGCTACGCAGGAAGCACCTGCGAGCCACCGCCACGTTCAGCTGCAATGGGCAGGGGACCCTGGTCAGGGGGTGAAACAATGTGCAGATTTGTGTGTGGGTCCAAGCAGGTGGCGTCTGTGGCAGTATCGCCTAAGTTCTTTCCACTCAGCCAGCCTGATACCCACTGCAGCTGTGCTGCCAGTTAATATAATTCTAGGTTGGGGACCGCAAGGCCCCCAGCTTCAGTGGGTACATACAGTTTTGTCAGTGCTACTCGTGGTCTCCCAGCGTTCCAGATGAGGTTCCGGTGCAGGGTGTCTAATTCGCGAAACACTCGGGTTGGGACATATATTGGAATATTGGCATAATAGTGTAATAGCCTTGGTAGGACTATCATCTTCGTCAACGCCACACGGCTTGGCACATTCAGAGGAAGGGTCTTCCAGAAGGCCATCTGCGCGCATAGCGAGGAGATGGCTCGCATCGGGTTCCCCTCCAGTATGTCAGATGGAGTCCTGTAAATGTGGATCCCAAGATACTTAAACGTGGTGGGGTACCAGGCGAGTCTCCCACCATTGATATGGATATCACACTCTTGTGTATCTGGACTGCAGGAGTACGCTCCTGATTTAGCCCAGTTGACTTTTAGTCCAGACATGGCTTCAAAGGTCTGGAATATATCAGATAGAGACTGCGGCACACGGGTCAGGTCTCTGGTGTATAAGAGCTGGTCATCTGCATATAACGAGACCGTATGCATGCCGTCCGCCAATGGGATCCCCCACTCCTCCCCCTGCGCTCTCAATAACTCTGCAAGAGGCTCTATGGCCAAGGAAACGAGTAGCGGGGATAGGGGGCAGCCCTGCCTAGTCCCTCTTCGCACCCTGATTGCGTCGGACAGCAGCTTGCCCGATCGTACAGGCACGGTAGGTTTTTGATATAGCAGGCTAACCATGTCAATGTAATCGTCCCCTAGGTCATATTTCTCTAGTGTTGCCCTGAGGAAGGGCCATTCCACAGAGTCAAATGCCTTCTCGAGGTCCAGCACGAGGCACCCCGATCTCGGCCATTGGCGGGTAGCATATTCCTGTACTCTGAATAGTCTGCGGATATTATAAGAGGTGCTGCGCGAGGGTACGAAACCATTCTGGTCACCGTGAACGAGAGTTGAGACCAGGGGGGCTAGTATCTGAGCCAAACACATTTTCAATTGATATGACCATTACATTTGCACAGACCTACAGTTTTACTGATAAAACTAAATAGCACACAAACAACATGTGGAAATGGCAGCACCTAGTGTATTGATTTGTTTTTATCAATCTGATATAATTGTTGCTAGCACATGTCCAAATTACAAAAATATGTGTTCTTAACTAATTCTTATTTATGCTGAAATATTTGCACAGTAAATTTACAGACGTTTGAATTTGTTGCGTACTAGAAAAAATCCGTTAGTAAGTAAAATCACTTTGTAGAGCTCACAGGGCTCAAAGGTGTCACAGTGCTAGCAAAACCCAGAAGCTGTGACTGAGGCTGGGAGAGCAAATAAAAAAGACGAAAAAACAGTACATAGAATCTAAGGGAGAAAAGCCATTCCATTTCACACCCCCAGATTGTCAGATAAAGCCTCTGACTTTGAAGTTCGAGGGGAAAAAAAAGGAAACCGCAAGTTCCATCAGAAGACCGAGCCTGACATTTGACCTCTATCTTTGAATGCACAACAAATGTGACAAGATAAGAACAAAATGTAAAGGCCTGTTTATAGAAAAAGAGCACTTGTGAAAGACAACAAGGGGCGATGGTAAACAGGCTATACTCCACAGGTGGGACAAAGACATGCTGGACAGCCTAAAACAAATAAAGCCAGCAAATAGAAAGCAAGCAAATGTGAGCTACAATTCACAAAGCCAATGGTAAGCAGTGGGTGGAACGCATCCCTAGGTCAGTTTTCTGAAAGTCCCCGAGATGTGTCTGTTAGGCTTCGACCTAAAAACAGAAAGCTGACCTCAAGCTGTTTAGCTAAGCCTGTAGGCAGGCCTGCATGGGGAAAAATGGAAGGGAAAACAACACATAAACAAAAATGGAGATGTGATAGTAATAAAAAAACTCGTGGAGGAATTGAAACAGTAAGGAAAAATGACAAAAAGTGGAATGAGTTATTTTTTTTCCAGTGATATTTTATTATGGTTTTAGAGATACATATAACTTAATGATACTTCAGCGACTGTCCATCTGTGTGTAAGAAACATTTAGCAAAACATAATGGTAATGTACCATCATCTCAGTTGATACGTATTAGAGATTCCGGAATCATTCTCAACACAGATATCTCTAAGCTCATATCTATAGATAAACTAAAAAGAACCCCCCACCCCATTTTATCTATGTTCCCCCTCCCCCGACTAGTTCCACCCCCTATACTATTACTCCGTTAGCTGGGGATGCTTCCTCTCAACAAATAGACGTTAGGCTAACTGATTGTAATTCAATCGATCAAGCCTCAAATAACTCTAAGCTTTCAATGTTGGATGATTGGCACGCAACTAGAGTAGTGATGAAAGGTGTTGTATAAGTTGCCCCAAACAAACCTCAAAGATCTTGTAGGTTCATTGTATATCATCAGACTGCTTCTCCAAAGTCATAGTCAAACTCCACAGTCCACATTGCCCCAGATGGGCGTTTGTTCTTTCTTCAACACTAGGTAATTTGCTGGCCCCAACTTGTTGAAAATTACTGTGTGCCATATTCGCCTACCACCCAAAGCCTTCAGTACAAACCCCGGGCTGTGTGACACGTGATCTCCACAACTTCATTAATATGGCTTAACACAATCCCCTCAAAAATATAAATTGCCAATCAGCTCTACCAGACATGACATGTCATACCATTTCTGTTTCGCAATACTATCTCATCCATACTTTATATTTGGTTTCCATATTGATCAAGCATCGCACCCCTTTTGCTGAGGTACTATAGATTCTATCTGACTTCTCCTTGAACTCTGAAAGTCACTTTCCCACTGTCTTTGATATTTTCATTTTGTGGTCAAACTCATGCCAGACCTCATCATATTATAGAATGAGGAAATCAAGTCTTTTGTGGTTGGAAAGGTATTTTTCAAAGTGCATAAGCTTTCTAATGGCTGCAGCTTATTTTGGGGGGTGTAATACCCAATGTCTCAACTGTGCATATGTAAGTCTGTCTTGCTCTGTTAGTTCAACATCCCGATTTCAATTTTGGAAAGATTTTATTGAGCCTCTGCAGAACAAATCTTTGCTTACTAAACTTCTTCCGCTCCCCCCAGCTGCCATATTGTTTCCCATTTAAGGCGGGAGTGAATTATAGGTTAAGGTGTAGTGAAGTGTATGGTGATGGCAAAGTACTCAATCACACTTTTGATTTTAGTTTTTCTAATATCAAGTGTCACTATTAATTTCAGATATCGGGTGGTGACAGGGCCTATGTCCTTTAGGCAAAAATCGGGTAGCAGTTTATTGACTAAGGCCCGCTCCTTGCCAATTCAATTTTTTTTAAATAGTACATAGACTGCTTGTTATACATGGGTGTGCTGCATAGTAATAGTTCAGAATTTTTCTGCATGCTAACCCTTTTTACTTGGGTGCCATACGTCATATTTCACTAAGTCTTGCTATGCCTTTGACCCATATGATTTATATCAAGGCTTTTAGTAGCATTTGTAATTCTATTATTGTAATGGCATTGAGCAGTGACTGGAATAAATACAAAAGGCGAGGCAAGATGTTCGCCTTAATTATGTTGATTATGCTCAACCGGAACATCCAAAACTCCTCCAGTAAGCCAAATCAACAAGAATTTGTGTTTTCAGAATGGGACAATTTAATTTCATCAAGTCTGTTACTGAACTAGAAGCTTTAGGTCCCAGGTATTTGGTAGAGATCTTAGCCCAAGCAAATAGGGTTGTCCCCGAGTACCTGAACTTGTTGTGGTGGTAAACTAACATTAAGTATTTAAAAATGTTATACATCTTGATTCTGGAACCCTATTAAAATTAAGCAAGTATATTAATCGGAGCTGGAAGGCTCAGGCTCTGAGATCGTTAAAAACACATCATCAGCAAAGAGGCTGAATCTATGCTTTACATTCCTGAACTTTAGTTATCTGGTTCTGTTATTCTCTCTGCTGGCACTGTCTGAGGGTTCTGTTGCTATCGCAAATAGAATGGGTGATAAAGAGCATCCATGTCTAGTGCCTCTCCTAAGTTTTATTTCCTGGGAGCAACTGCTATTGACCTGTTCTTGCAGTGGGGGATAGATGGCTGGATAAAATCCACCCCTTCATTCTGGGCCCTATCTTCACTTTGGTTAGGAAATCTTTTAGGAAATCCCATTTCACCCTGTCAAATGCCTTCTCGGCATCAAGGATACCCAGGAGAGCCAGGATCCATTTCAGCTTTCCTTTTTCAGTGAAGTGGCCCACTCTGTGCTTATTATCAGAGCCCTGTCTGCCCTGCATACAGCCTGATCCGCCCCTACCAATGATGCAAGTATCCGGTCATGTCTATTAGTTAGATTTCTAGTGAAAATGTTGCCATTAGTGGTTGGGAATGCAATGGGGTGATTTGATTTACACTTCCTTGTGACTTTTTTTTGGAATCGAGCTGAGCTTGACTTCCTCTCCATACATTGATTGGGCAATGCTTCAACTCTCACTGAAGGAATTCTACAGCCTCTCCAACAGATGAAGCAGTAGTTCCACATTGTCTCTATAAAAGGCCAAGGTGATGCCATCAGGGCCCTTTTGGGCTTTGCTGCTTTTTTAGCTGTTAGTATCTCTTGCTTTTCCAGTGGTTTCTCGAGGTCCTCTGAAGAGTCTGGGGTTATCTCATTTTCACATGCAACATGCATGACTCATCTGAGGCCACACCAACATCCGCCTCATATTTCTTTTGGCAGAAATGGGCAAAGGCTGTTTTTTATCCTGTTCTTCAGTGGCAAGGGCACCCTGTGCTGTCCTGTCCTCAACATTCTTCGTCTTCATGGGTGTGTTGTTTGGGTTTGCCATTTTCGATCCATATTCTCTCCTTGTGTGTGATCAAGCGTCTCGTCACCCAAGCCTGGTTCAGCTTGAGTTTCAAGTTTGAGCAGCATTCTTCCTTCATCTGGTGTGTATATTATAGCGTCTTGATCATTTCAAGTATAACTGTAGACTTCTGGATATAACCGTCTATATTTGATCTGCTTTGCCATAACTTTTCTAGCAATATCTTGGAACGTTTTCTCTTTTCCAGAGTAGCCGCTGCCGAATCCTAGTTGAAAGCAACTTCACTGTCTCCAAAATGGTGTGTCTTGTATTTCCTCACTGCTGTCATTATATTTTTCCTTTATCGGAAAGCTTGTGATTTTAACCATCATGTCTCTCGGCCTCTTCCTTGAAATTCCTAACCTTGGTGCTATTTCAAAAGAGATAGTTTGACCACTCTCCCCCTGCTGTATTCTGCAAATCAGATAGACTCATACTGTGATACTGGGCCCCTCAACCTCCTCCTTCAAGTTTATTATGCGTATATTGCTTCTACGTGATGTATTTTCTAGTCTTTGCATTTTGATGTTAACTATTTGAGTTGGTTTTCCATGGGACACATTGTAGTAGTCATCAATTTATCTATGTCTGAACATTTTGAGTTGTGCTTCCACAGATCCCAGACGCTGGTCAAAGGCTTTGCAACTTGCATTGATCTCTTATACAGAGTTCTGCATGCAGGTTTGAATACTGTCTACTAACAATTTCTCTATAGCTGCTTTTAATTCAGCTAAACCGGCCTTAAGATCTTATGTAGTCAGTCTGTAGACTTTGCTGCCATGCCTTCTGTCAGAGGGGTGTCAGGTCCTTGTGTGGTGTTTGTATGGAGGAAGTCAATGGTGCTGTGCTAGGTAGTTCTAGGTGCCTTGGTTGGCATATGGTATACATAACGCTCATCAGCTGGTGCCTCTAAGAGGGCTGGAACGCCACTTGCTGTTCCGCTTCACCTTGTGAGTCTTCCCCTGTTGTATGGGCCAAAGACACTAAGATGGTACCCCCAATCTGCTCCTGCTATTACATGTAGTGTGGAGTGTACCTGTCTACAGTGGCCGTTGAAACTGAAATCGGGTGTAACCCTTTGGTGTGGTCACATCCTTATGTGTCCGTTTGCCACATGGGTTCACTGTAGTGCAGAGGAATAGGGGTCTAGTTCTTTCAGGTCAATTACTGCTGGCTAGTCGCTTGCACTCTTGAAGATAACTTGATGTGCCTGTGCCTCTCAACGCTATCAGTAGGTTTTGCTTCTGTCGTATGCTGCTTCTTTACCATTGCTGATACTCTACTTCAGGTCCCACATGCCTTAGGGCTTTTCTTGAAAATTCACACTTGCTGGGTGCTACCTTCTATGCTGGTAATGTCTTGTCTGTGCCTCTGCCCATAGACTGATTGACCCCGGGGAGGGCCATGGTATCACACTTATGCGCCTTCACCCAGGGACGTTTTAAGGATTTGGGGGGCCCTGGGCCACATGTATTTTTTTGGGGGGGGGCCTGTTCGGAACAGCTTTGATTTTATGACCCTTTTTCAGCTCTTTAATGCCTTCTTTGGTCAAATTCTAAATGTGTACGTATATCTGACATTCAGGAATATTAAAGTGCGTTTTTAGTATTGTAACACAGCTGAAGCTCACTAATATTACTGCAAATAATCTCGGACACACCCTCCCGTTTCTCATATGTGAGGCCCTGTATTGATCTAAAAGAAACTTTTTTTATGGATGTTGCATGAAACATGAACACATTTTATAGACAAAATGTCTGTAAGACTCTCACACATTAAAAATAAATGAACGAAAAATTGTATTTACAACAATCTGTTTACAAATTGTTCAAAGTCATCAGGGCAAGACTCTCAGTTGAACAGAGCTGGCTCTATCAGGGGGGCCCCCTGTAAGACTGGGGCCCAGGGCCAGAGCCCACTTTGCCCATGCTTTAAAACGTACCTGCCTTCACCATCATGGTAGCCTGCCTGGGCCGAGCACCATTTTGACTCATGTCTGAGGTGAGCCCGCCTCACCGTCATCTGGCGCACAACCAAGAACCCTCGTGCACCACTCTACAGCTCCCGAATCTGCACCCTTGCAGAGTCACTGGAGTAATGAGGAGCTGTAGGTGCAGATCTGATGACCATCAGCGGGGGTATCTTGCCTCAGGGCCAAGGGGGAGTTGAAGCAACATAGTTAATCCACTCCGGTCACCATCTTGGGAAGGACTACAACTACATGTAATTTTATATAGAATGGCTGAATGTCCTGGCGCAAATAGAAGGACAAGTTTAGTGGCTTGAATTGAATGGGTGAGTCTTTAAAAGTTTGTGAAATTCAACAAGTTCAGTTGGGAGCGGCTGGGCAAAGGCAGGTTGTAGCAACATTTTGTGGAAACGACCACAAAGTCTCAACCGCCTTATTAGAATTTCTTGATTCTGGGAATGGTAACAGAATGGGAATTACTAGAGTTGAGGTGTCTAGAGGGCTTGTATTCCTTAAAAAGAGAACTACGGTAGGAATTGCAGGGGAGCTAATGAAGTGCTTTGTGAGAGAAACAGAGGGCCTTGAAAGTTGCCTACTTAAGGATAGGAAGCCAATGGAGGGCTTGTAGGAACCTTTGGAGGTATTGCTGCATTTGAAGATTACCTGCACGACCATGTTTTGGATCAGTTGAAGTTTGAGTGGTAAAAGAAAAGATTTTCCCTTAAGTATCGTTTTATATAATAGTCAGTCACAACTCACATCTCTACTCACATCTAGCACACTTCTCACTTCATTGTCAAACTATAAAGCACTTACTGTTTGAAAAAGCTTTATTCGAGTTATACACTCATAAAAGCACACACATGTAAGTTTATACATTTAAAACTCTAAACATACATTAGCAGTAAATTACAGTTAAAAATACATAATGCACACACATAAAATGTTTACCAGTAATAGTTAAAATAAGCTTTCTCATAAAATGCTGAAACTAGATGCATGTTAAAGTGCAAGATCCTCCGCTTTACAGGCCATACCCAAATTTATACAATCAAGAGCTCTTAACGTGCATATTAGCAGCATTTTGCAATTAAAATTCATATTTCTCTCCCACAAGGTACTAACAATGATAATTCAAGCAAGCTAAAAAGGTGAAATTCAAAGCATATTAGGAAATAGAGCCCTCCGCCTTATAGACCATGCCCACCCCAAGTATTTTGCCGTTCCTACTGCAATGGACAGTTCGGTGGAGGAACAAATGATTCTCAACCCCTCGACACCACTTAACACACCAAGATTTCTACAAACAGGTGCCAACCAGGATTTTCTCGGGTTTACATAGGCCTCACACAAAAATAAGAAATGTGCGATACTTTCGTTTGGAGCACCACATGTCGGGCAACACGAACTACTACTAGTTCTCCAGCTGGACGTCAAAGACCTCAAGGGGAGGGAACCTGCCCTTAACTGGAAAAATAATTTCCTGTCTAACGGAACAGTTATGATGTCCCAGTACTGTTCTAGGACAGGTCTTGTTTTAATTTCCATAAATCTACCCCCCATGGATTCTGAGGTTGCGCTCCTCCAAAGCTTCTGATCAATGTAATCCCAATATAAAGCTTTTATAGTGGGTTTACTAGGGAACACTTCCCCGAGCGGATTTTCCCAGAGTTTGGAGAGACCAAGCTCAGCAAGGACGTCCCTGAGCATTTTTAGCCATGTAATTTTATGGAAGACATCTGATTTAACTAAGGCTGAGAACCCCTCAGCATAATGACTAATTTCTGGGGTAGTCCATAGCCGTCTCCAGTAGGGGATAGGCCTTAGTCGGGCACGATCACTAAGCGATCTCCTTCCTAAGTCCAGGCCAAGCGGTATTAGTGGGGTACTTTGGGGGAGACTAGTTATCCCTCTCAGGAACTTGTTCTCAGATCTTTGGAGGGTAGTAAGCCTCTCAAAGCCCCAAACTTCAGCCCCGTAAAGGGCTGCGCCCAAGGCTTTTGTGTCGTATACCATAAGAACCGGTTTTATAGGCCTAGTTTTGGATTTTGCTTGTTCTACCCGGAGGGCTCCTGAAATCTGCTGGTGTTTCAGCACCGCCTTCTCAATGTGTCTCGACCAACCAAATTTAGTTGATATCTCCACCCCTAGGTATGTAAAAACGTTTACTAACTCTAGTTTGATGTTGTTCAGAGATACCCTAGGTTGGGAATGGCGCTTTTGCCCGAAGACCATCAACTTGGTTTTATTTACGTTAACTTTGAGACCTCGTTCTTTACAGAACATATCAAATATGTTCAAGGCTCGCTGGAGTCCTGACGGGGTTTTGGACACGAACAAGGTATCGTCAGCGAACATCAGGATCGGAACCCTGATGCCCGCTAGCGAAGGTGCGTCTACCAACGCATCCAGTAACCTATCCACTATACCATTAATGAACAAGGAGAACAGCAGGGGTGCCATAGCACATCCCTGCCGTACCCCCCGCTCAACTGGGAAGTTGGTGGTAGATTCCCCATTCCTCCCCCACTGGACTTTAGCGAAATTGCTTTCGTGGAGACGCATTATTAATGTAAGCAGCTCGAGTGGGACCCCTATCTTACTCAAAACAACCCACAGCTTGCTCCTAGGCACCAGATCGAAGGCAGCCCTTAGATCTACAAATGCTACATAAAGGCTGCCTTCGCCAAGGAGTACAGTGCCCCACCGTAGCATGGTGAAGCGAAAAATTTGATCAACCGTACTGGTTGCCCGCCTAAATCCTGCCTGGTAGGGGGATAAAGCATTGTTCACATCTACCCAGGCCATAAGTTTGTCGACCACCATCTTCCCCACCACTTTTTGCATAGTGGCCAGCAAACTTATCGGTCTATAGTTTGCCGGGAGTGACCGATCGCCTTTCTTAAAGATCGGTATTATTATTGCCCCCTTCCATACTTCGGGTTTTTTTCCCCCTTTAGCAAGGGCATTTCCCAGCACAGTCGCATATCTTGCCCATCGAACCTTATCGTGTTTGAAAATATCTGAGGGAATTCCATCTAGCCCCGGAGCTTTCCCCCCCCTGCAGTAATGAGATTACAAGTTCAGCTTTTTAATTGAGAATAAATCTCCCTTGCAAAATACCACAGGGATTAGTTCTATGGCCATTATATCTCTATTCTCCGCATACTGGGGTTTGAAATACTCGACCCACGATGCCTCATTAACATTGTTGTCGGGGTTATTAGGGGTACCACCTCTGCCCCATTTCACGATTTTCCAAAAAAGTCTGGAGTCTTTTAGCCCAGAGGCCTCGAGTAACTCCTCCCAATGCTCCTCATCCCACAGCTTCTTAGCTTTACGGATGTTGTCGTTATATTGTTTCCTAGCAGTGCTAATCAAAGCCTTGTCCCTGCTTTTGATTGCTCTGCCCAACTCCAGTCTAGTTGCCCTGCACTGTTTGTTGAACCACCTCGCCAATTTGATAGGTGCTTTTCTATTTACCTTAACTGATTTGATAAAGTGCGGTTTTATCAAGGAGAAGAATGTGTCATGTATGTCTGTTATTAGAGAGGAACCCGGTGTTACAGGGTCTACTGTTTCCATGGCGGCGATAGCGTTATCCACCTCCATGTTAATGTGGTCCAAGGTGGCCAAATTGGCCAGCACGTTTGGCCATTTCACCCTTCTTGAGTCATTAGCCATAACAGGTACGATCTCACTACCTGACACTGGGTTGGCAGGCGCGGCCCTCCACCATGAATGGGTAACACAGAGGGGGTTATGATCGCTTTCTACTCTCCCCTTGATTTCCATGTCGCCCACGCCACACCATAACTCAAGACTACAGATGACATAGTCGATCCTACTTTTATTATGGCCATTGTCGAATGAACAATTTCCTCCTTGGTCGCTTTTTGTCCTGCCATTAAGGGCCCTCAAACCATATTCCAAACATAACGCATTCAACAACAATATATCTTTTGTCCACCGGTTCACGGGTATGAGGTTTAAGTTTGGGACGCCCCATAGGGCATCTTCCTCTTGTCCTATCGGATGTTCAGTATTTTCTAAAGGCTCAAATGTCCTATTCAGGTCACCTGCCACAACCACTCTATTTCCAAGTGACTGGGATTCAAGGAAGGTGGATAGAGCTTCTAGGGTGGGAGAATTCCCAACACTTATACCCCTAGCATAAATGTTATAAATATCTATCACACCACCCTTTCCTAGTGATAACCTCAATAATTGTATATCCTTACAGCCTAGATCAATCACTTTTATTTTAGCTTTTGAATTCTGCTTGATCCAGGCTGTTAGACCTCCCATAGGTCTGCCCCTGGGGCCTCTAGTCGCTGGTATACAAAAATTTAAGTAACCTGGCAGGTAGATTGGATCACAAGCCCACGTCTCTTGGAATAGGCACATTTCAAACCCATTTACAAAATCTATCCAGTGCTGTGACAACAATCTAGTGCCCAACCCCGCTATATTCCATGAGAGAAACCTCCCCTGGGTGTTGTCTGTACAGATCCCCCTTTCGTTAGGTACCATGGGCGATAGATCGGTCAGCCTCACACAATCACCGTCCTCTCCTGGAACAGTATCTATGCAGTATACATCTATACCCTCCTTTGTGCCAATGCTTAGTGGAAGTCCGAGTTCACCCCCCCAATCCTCCAGACATGCAGTAATACTCCCCCGCATATTAACACAATCCCTATCAATAGCCACTTCAACTATTTTACACATTACATCTTCATTAAATGCCAATGTTACCTCTGGGATGCTTCCCCAAACCATTTTTCCTCCAAAATCCATTTGTTCAGCTGGTTTCTGTCAACATCCCCACCTCGTGTACCCCTGCCCATTATAAGGGTTATATGCCTGGTTATAACAATCATTTGATCTTGAGATGGGGGCAGGGAGGGGGCCAGCCTCTGCCCAGGGACGGAGACTAGATCTCAATTGCTCCCTACTACCCCCAGGGTAAATTGCCACCGGTCTAGGATAGAAGAAAGTGAGATCCACAACACCGATCCCACCAATGCTAATGTTCCAACCTGGTCCCGTAATTAACCCTACAACCCTTGGGTCTTGGAAGTTAATTATGATACACTCACCCCCCTGTTTTTTTGAGGTGTTTCCTATCCAATTGACCCTTCTAACCCCGATAATCAAACCATCCACTCCCCCTGGCAAGGGTCTATTGACCCGAAGCCAATGCATGGCCTTGTTTTTTAGCATATCATAAGTTTCTCTTTGGCCTTCCAATAGGGGTGGAACGTTGGTGAGAATAGCCACGTATGGGTAGGAATCAGGGGTGAGCTGTACTGGGGGTGTCCTAGTCGGGGGTTTGGTCACATGTGGCATTGTTTGGCCGTGTTCTGGAACAGCACGGCTCGGTGGAACAATGTTTTCCAATGCCACAATAGTGTTATTCCCATCTGCAATGGTATGACCATCCCTTGTGGAACCACCCCCAGTTACTATCTGGGTGGTTGACACCGCATTATTTCCAGTGCCATTATTACAGCGGGTTTTATCATTTCCTGGCAAAGTACCCAGACTTGTTTCCAAGGTGGTTGGCAAAGGTGGAATATTTTTACTAGTGATAGTGGCTGGGTTTTTTGAGCTGTCCTTTCTACCCTTAGCTATAGTGTTACTGGGCTTAGTTTTCCCACAATTACTCTTACTTGTGGTGGACAATGGCTCAACTACGTTCTTACTATTCAGCCCGTTATTCCGCTGCATAGAAGCACCACTCGCAATTGGGGATTGTAAGTCAACCAACACGACACCTGGATCTCGCTCGGCTGTCTGTTGGTATTTCCCATTCTCACCCATTTTATTGCCAGACTTAATTAGAGATTTCATAGAAAAGAAGTTGTCTAGACTAGCCTGCTCTAGATGGTCAAGTTGTTCTGCTAGCTTTTTAAGTCTAAGCTCAAAGGGGTTTAAAAGGGAACGCATTCATTTTTCCACCTCCAGCAGAAAATCATGGTTAGAAGATAGTGGCCCAGGGGGTGCTATAATAGTGGGATCTAAACCTGGTGACACTGGTGTTGTAGGGGGCACCATTAATATGGAGTTCGCACCTACTGGAACAGCTTCTTCCTCTCCCGTTAATAATACAGCGTCATTCTTTGCAGGGGCTTGGCTTGGGGGTGATTTGGTACCCAACTTCCTATACTTTCTTGCAGGTTTTGGTGGTTGACATTTTTTAACAGTGGCTCCCCATTTCCTTTTGGGGCAGGGTTTAGATTTAATAACTTCCAATTGCACACAAACTTTTTGTAATACTTCTTGCCCATTAGGTAATTGAGTAGATGCATTTGGGTGCTCAGCAAGTGCAGTGGTAACTACAGTGTCTGTGGAAGAAGTACCCAGTAACTCTTAAGATAAAAGCGAACCAAGTAATATATCATGAGTAGCTGGTAGTACAATAGATGACAAAGGAGTAACCAGCGAAGGGAAACTTTGGCCTTGATGTTTCTCGAGGGGGGTTTTCAAGAGCTCAATCGACAACCTACGGCCGGCACGTCTTTCTGCCAGAGCGATCTCCCTATCAATATCCTGCGGCAATCGTTTGAAATAAGTATCGAGAGGGCCCATAACTGCTGTCTCTACCTCACCCGTAGAAGGCAGCAGGGTAGAAATACTTGTTGAGCAAGCCATGTAGCAAGACCCCCCTGCTACCAAACAATGGACTAGCAGGTCAAAATACAGTTAGTGAGCAAATAGTTTTTGTCAGTACTGACACCGTAGATGTAAGTGGGGTGTCCCAGCCCAGCCACCTTCGGCCACTGACGGCCACAGTCGGTCCCGCCCTTGTCCCGGGCTTCTCCCGCGTGCTCTCCCGCGCTGCGGGAGTACTAATGGCTTAATATAGAGTATACACCCAATAGGTGGAAGGGGTAGGAGGGGTCGGGGAGAGCGGCCCAGGTGTTACTGCTCAGGGCTGGCGGGCGCTCCTGGGAAATGCAGTCCCTGGTGAGCACACGCACTCGCTCGCAGCCCCGTGAAAGCACTCCCTCAGCTTTCCCTTCAAACTGCTGCAGGCAAGGGCTCCACACGCAGCGGGACCCGCGGAGCGGGTTCCGCAAGAAGTAAGTCAGATGGCAAGACAATCCAAAACGGGTGAAAGCAAAATCAGCAAGGCAAGGCGTCCCACTCGCTGCCTCAGCGAGTACTGGTTATGAGGGCTCGGTGGAAGGGTAGGAGGGGTCGGGGAGAGCGGCCCAGGTGTTACTGCTCAGGGCTGGCGGGCGCTCCTGGGAAATGCAGTCCCTGGTGAGCACACGCACTCGCTCGCAGCCCCGTGAAAGCACTCCCTCAGCTTTCCCTTCAAACTGCTGCAGGCAAGGGCTCCACACGCAGCGGGACCCGCGGAGCGGGTTCCGCAAGAAGTAAGTCAGATGGCAAGACAATCCAAAACGGGTGAAAGCAAAATCAGCAAGGCAAAGCACTTACATAGAAAACCACTGTTATATATTAAAAAAATTTACAGGATTTTATTTATCAATAAAAGCAATATTCCTAGTACACAAATTCATGAAGTTGCAAACATAAGTATCTAAAAACCACTGCATAAGTTATAAACAATGTCATTGACTGACAGGAGAAAACATAGACAATACACTTTGTCTTGCAAATGTTCATTTGGATTTTCTAGGCACACGCTCTGTTTCGTGTTAAATTTGGATGGTTCATCAGTATTGTGGTGACAGGGAATTGAGACACATGCCCTCTGTTGTGCCTAGAAAATTCAAATTAACATTTACAAGACAAAGTGTAAGAGCTGCTCATTTGGCGTTTCAGTTTCTTAAAACAACGTTTGACGATGGTCAAATTTTCTTTATAACATGGTGCCGAGGGCAAGCACAGATAGCAGTATTGAGTTTTGAGTCGAAGTTGAAAGCTATGATAACCTAATCATAGGACAGTTTGCAAAAGCAATCAATGTTGCACAATAGCGGCTTATCAAGAGTCGTCAAGAAATTGGGGGCATTGAGCTTAAGCCAGGGTCATTAACATAGAGTTGGATGTGCCAGTGATTGTCTTTTAGGTTGGAATAAACTAACAAGAAGGAAGAAGATTGTTTTGTGGTCAGACCACGGTAATTCCAGTGCATAGATTGACTTGATTGGATAGAGCATAAATATGGTCTAACTCGTACTTTGCATTGTGGGGCACCTTGAACGAGTTGGGACAAATTTGGCAAGGATCAGATAGTGTGGATCTCAGAGGACACTGTTTCTCTTGGGCGTCCACATGGCTGATACAATAATTGATAGATAGGCAGTAGAAAAACATTTTGAAGAGAGGATAAAAAAGCATTGTCGATGCCGGCAGCACAGGCCTCATTGATAAAGGAGATCAGACACTTAGCTAGGGGGATTTCAGATCACTCTCCTGTATGGCTTCATATGGACACTAATCCAGGCACTAGGGGTCGAGTGGCTCCGATTAACCCCTGGTATCTTCATAACCCTAAGACCCGTGCTGAACTTGTCAAATCTCTTGATCACTACTTTCTTGAGAATGAGGGATCAGTGTCTTCTTCTGTCTCATTATGGGAAGCGTTTAAGACGGTCCTACGGGGACATGCCTTGTCATTGATTGCTGGTGCTAAAAAGAGCAGGAATGAGGCGGTGGTCCGACTTGAGGCTGATACTACTGAACTGGAAGGAGAGTTGGAGTTGGGGGTCACCCGAGATAAGCTTCATGTCCTCGGTCTCAAACAGTCTGACTATAGGGCCCTGGTGACTGATGCCGCTAAACTCATGAGTAGGGAGCGACAGGGGCGGCTGTATGATGTTGGGGACAAGGCTGGGAAATTGATTGCATGGCTGGATAGAAAGGAGGGAGCGAGTCGTGTGGTTCCGATGATTGAGAGGCCTGATGGAATGCGTGTGACTGACCCGGTTGACATAGTTGAGTGCTTTACTGATCATTTTCGGGAGGTTTATTCTCAAGTGTCTGTTAGACCCGAAGAAGACTCTCACCAGTTGTTGAGAGATATTTCGCTGCCGTGCCTATCGGACTCAGACAGGGTGCTGCTGGATTCGCCACTTTCAGTGGATGAGATAGCTCTTGCCATACGCTCTCTTCGATCGGGGAAGGCTATGGGTCCCAATGGTCTCCCTATTGAATTATACAAATTGCGTCCAGACAGGATTGCACCATATCTCCAAGGTATGTTCTTGGAATCGAGAGCCACTGGCTCCCTCCCTTACGATCAGCGTCTTGCATCGATAGTAGTGATTCACAAAGAGGGGAAGCCAAGGGCTTGTTGTACGTCCTACAGACCCATATCGCTTCTTAATGCGGAGCCAAAGATCCTCGCTAAGGTACTAGCTAACCGTCTTATCAATGTGATTAGTGACTTGATTCATCCGGACCAGTCCGGATTCATCCCGCGCCGTAATACTGCACTGAATTTGAGACGATTGCACGGCGCTCTCGCGAGAGCCCCATATCTTCTGGAGTCGGCCATCTTGGTCTTCCTTGATGGCTTTTTACACTGTGGAGTGGTCGTATTTGTGGGCCGCTCTGGCAAAATTCGGCTTTGGGCCTGGCTTCATTGGCTGGGTGAAACTTCTCTATGCGGCTCCGTTGGCGCAGGTAGTGGTCAATGGTCGGGTATCCAGTCCCTTCGCTTTGGGAAGGGGTACTCGACAAGGTTGTCCGTTGTCTCCACTCCTCTTTGCGCTTGCCCTGGAGCCTCTGGCTGCATGGTTGCGCTGGGAACCTTCGATGAGAGGTATACAGTGGACCCCTGAGTTTGAGGATCGCATTTCGCTCTATGCGGACAATATTCTGTTGTACCTCACTTCGCCCCAAAAATCGTTAAACGTGCTGTTTGATGTGTTGATTTCCTTCGGACGTAATTCTGGCCTTGTGATCAACTGGTCCAAGTCTTGTATATACGTACTCGCGGGTGGCGCCCCTGCATTGCCGCGTGGTTGTCCAATACAGGTTACACAAGAGGGTTTCAAATATTTGGGAATTTTTATCACTTTGGACCCCGTGGCCAGATATGAACGTAATTTACTCCCTCCGCTACAACGATTGCGTTCTGACGTGGTGGGCTGGCGTGGCCTTCCTCTGTCCCCCCTCGGGCGAGCCACCCTTTTTAAGATGATGTCTCTGCCGCGGTTTTTATACGCGCTCCAGAATACGTTTGGCGCAGTTCCGGCAAAATACTTCCGGGAAGTGGAGAGTCTACAAAGACAGCTGATTTGGGATGGGCGCGCCCGTATCGCCCTCCCTAAACTTACGCTTCCCTGGTATGATGGCGGTATTGCTCTTCCCGATATCAGGCGTTACTATTGGGCCTCTCAGTTGAGTGCAATCAATCACGGTATGTATGGTCCGGGTTTAGATCCTGCATTTGAGATGGATAGGTGGCTGTTACCGGGTGGGAACTATAATAGGGCGCTATACTCTAGATCTGCGATCCGGACGCTTACTGGTCCTACCAAGATCGCGGTGCAGGTGTGGAATTGTGCGAATGCGGCAATGGGGTGGAGCGGTAAACTGACCCGAGCAACCCCCTTGTACGATTCTTGCAAGCTGGGAAGTTTATGGAGGACGAAAGGCTTTGGGAAATGGGACACGATTGGTATCAGTAGAGTGGGCGATCTATGGGTTAAGGATAGGATTAAGACTTTCGAGGTCCTGAAGGCGGAATATGAACTGAGTGATCGGGAATTTTTTCGCTATTTACAGATTCGTCACGCGTTGGGCTCTGTTTTCCCCAATGGGACCGTTATTCCGGAATCTTCCCCGTTGGAGGATCGGATACTTGACGGCTATGTGCCTGATAGCACGATTTCTTTGATTTATAAGAAATTAATTAATGATCGGTCTGACCTGTTAACGCATTTACGGGAGGTCTGGACCAGTGACGGTTTAATATTAGATGATGAGGACTGGCAATCTGCGATTTCCTCACCCAAGGAGGTCGCGATACCGGCCCGTCTTCGATTAGTTCAACTCAAGATCTTGCACCGTGTGTATGTTACTGGCCCGCGACTGATTCGAATGGGTTATTCTGTTGATGGGTTATGTATCCGTGGTTGTGGTCAACTTGCTACTTTCCTTCACATCATTTGAGAATGTCCGGAGATTGCTGCATTTTGGAACAGAGTGCATGCGGTCATGAAAGAGGTCACGGGAGTCGAGATACAACCGGAAGCTAGGCGGTGTTTGCTGAATGTATGGGAACCGAATGACTATGACGTGGCTCAGACGCGCTGGGCGACCCTGGCCAACATGATTGCTAAACGAGATATTGCACAGTTGTGGGGCGCTCCCCGCCCACCGACGGTTTCGGTGTGGAAGGAGAATATGGATTGGTGTATGTTTCGAGAGAAGACGGTGTATGTGGCACGTGGTAGGCCCCACAAATGGGGTACAATCTGGAATCAATGGAACTCCTACAGAGGAGACATATGCACACCACCCCTTCCTGATGTCCCCGATGCTTCACATTCTCCCTGATCCGACGTTCCATGATTTGTTCTAATTCATATGTTTTAAAATCTTTGGTCTTTTTCCCCCCGATTATGCCCCCCCCCTCTGATTTTTGTTGATTGACTTGCATTGTGCTGCTATTGCCTTTTCCTTCCCGCTCAGAAAAAGCGCCTGTATTGTAATGCTCCTTTTGCCTTGATTGTTTGTTTTCTTTCTATATAATAAAAAGAGTTTTAAAAAAAAAAGCATTGTCGGGGGCCAGGCTGTTGACATTTTTCTATTTGTAGAGAATGAAAAAGGAAAAAAAATAGGAGGGTGAAAGGAAGAATGAATACATGAAATGAATTGTGTGCATATGTGGGTATGAGTGTCTATGCAATGAAACATACATACACCACACTCATAAGAGCGTGTGTACACTCTTCGCTTTTGCCTTGGTGGGCCAGCCAGTTTAATTTTGTGGTTTTGGTGCGCCCTCTCTAAATTATTTCTAGGAAGGCACTCTTTTCAACCTTGGGAATTCAATAAATTGAACCACTGAAGTTGACTGCCAGCCTTTTGGTTTTGGTAAAATGGCATTGATGGGGGATTTGCCAGTCCCTCGCCAATATAAAAAAAATGGCTGAAATAAAAACTATTTTGTTGTCTCAAAAAGCATACTTTGTCATGATAGTCCATCCACTGAACAGAACTACTTGGTGTGCAGATGTGCTCTTTGTGAAAGAGCAGAATGCTGTCACTCTGTGGATCTGCCCCACTACCCCATGCTCTATTTGGTAGTGGGCGAAAGAAGTAATGCGAATGACTGTACTAATGATGTTCCATAGAATTTTAATGAGTGTGATGTACCATAGTATTTAATTACTTACCACAAGCTATATCTCACCTCGAGCATGGTTTGTGTTTCATTTGTGTTGGGTGATGTTCCTTGTTCTGTCCTCTACGGAGTGGGGAGATTTGGTGGAGTGAGGGTGGGGGAGGGGGTTCAGTTCTGTTGCCAACGGCTTTCTTGTTCACTGTGGAGGGTTCTCTTGGTGAGTGGTTTGCAGGACGTGGGATCCCACCCTTTTCCTAGTCAATAATACTTTGCCTTGATCTGTATAGTCCAGTAATTTCACCACAATGACACTCCAGAGACTAGAGGTTGAAGGGGGCTGGCTGAAAGCCCCTACCAATAAGTTTGACATTTTTGTGCTTAGCGTGTAAATTTGGTAGATTCGTCTCCTATGGATTGCCCCTTGTCAACAGCAGAATTGACACATGAAGCTCTGCATCTTACTGAGAATCCCACCCAATTTCTCATTTTACAAACAATCGCAATGTGCTGATTCCCTATTCCTCATGGTTTTCTTGTAATCTAATATATGTAAATCTTCCTATCTCAATTGCATACTTATTATAAAGCATTCATGGTCATCCTATGAAGGTGTTGTTTTACATTACTGTTGGAGTGTCTCTATCTTTCATGTAAAGTGCCAAAATGGCCAAGGGTGCTAGACTGCTATACGAGAATACTAAATAGATAAATATAGTAAACAATTTACACATTTATGTTTCCTAATTGTAGAAATTAAAAATGGTTTTATTTCTATGTGACAGCTTGTATCTTTTGATGAATGGTTTGTTTATAGCTGGCTCAGTTAAACTGATTGTGGTGTGCACAGAAATATTTTGAGGCTGCCATAGTGTAACTGTATTCTAGGTTTTAGGGAAATTGTGCGTGTGGCTCTGCTTCGTCATATTCCACATGTTTTAATGGATTTGTGTTTGTTTATTTTTGGGTGGAGCAGTGTCTTTGAGGGTCCTTATTCTGAAGTACTGTTTATGTCATTGCTGAGGTGAAAGCGATAAGAATAGTGAAGAAGTCCATAGAACATTTGGGCAGAGAAGCCTCTTCTTGTCATTACATACTTTCTCTGATTCTCTGTTTGTGTCTTACAGATATCCAAACAACTGTGTGCAAAGTACGGCAAAGAGTATGGAGTCCTTTGCAGAACAAATCAGATTGGAACTATTGGTTCCCAGGTACGAACGACCTCTAAAAGTATCTGTGTTTGGCTACGAGACAGATCATTAGTACGCATCGTGGCTGGTCCTACCAATGTGTGTCTGTATTCGTTTTTTTTATTTTTTATTGTTATATATATTTTTTGTTGTTGTTGTTGTAGTTGAACATTTGAACCATAACCGCTAATGTTACAATTACAAAGTGTAGCAAAGAATGTAAGAACTAGAACATGCAAGCAATAAATCATGAAAAGTAATGGGTGGTATCTTTGTTAAGTAATAACTGAGGTGTTCTTCATATGGTGCATACCTATCTAGGGAGCAACCGAGTGTTGTACATTGAGCCAGGTTAGGAGACGATTCCATAGCATGTATATCACAGGGTGTGTGGAAATTGAGTAGCGTCTTCTAAGTTAGGCCAGGGTGGGAGACTGATAAAGTAATCCTCGATGCTTTTTATTTTTTTATAATAACAAGAAGGATGGAACACGTATGATGTGTGAAGGGATGGTGTTCCAAATTCTACCTACATAGCTGGAGAGAGTCTGGATATGGGTTCTGTCTTTCTGCATTTCTTCACCTAAAGTCTGGATATGCTGTTGCTTCCTGATGTTATGTTATGTTGGTCAACTGGAATGTTTCATTTTACTGAACCTTTTCATATTTGCTTCTTCCTCACTCCTGGTCCACGATCGGCTAGATAGTTCATGCAAACCTATAATGAGTTATCCTTCTCACGTGCTAGATACTCTGTAAGGTTGTCAGATAGCCTTGTGAACCCTGCACTTGGATAATATCGCTAGGTTAAATGACCTGGTAAAGACGTGATGGTTAATGTATGAAGCCTATGCTATGATAAATACCAGAAGTGTTGATTAGAAACAGCCATACATAAATTACCCTTCATCTACTGAGCATCTAGAGTAAAGGGTGCTTAATTAAATAAGCTGATAATGGACAGCTGCCTTCTAGTTCCTGTATACAACTAGGGTAGGTCATTAAAGCCAATCAGAGAAACCAAAGCCTTAAGCCTCTCTACCACAACATCCTATATCTTACTCCTGCATATAAATAAACTAATTCATGGTGTATCCAAACACCAATGCAACAGCCGTACTGTAATATGCAGTATGCAGACAATAAATGAGAGGCCATGTTACAGTGCCACCCTGTGTAACAATCAACCTACAAGCTGCCCAACCAGCTTGAAGAACACAGAAAGGTTGATTGTTACACAGGGCTGCACTGCAGGAGGGGCTCTTGTGTTTCGTCTGCATATTAGGTATGGCTGTTGCATTGCTGTTTGGCTCCACCATGAGTGTGTGTGTATGTATGTGTGTGTATGTGTGTGTGTGTGTGTGTATATATATATGTATATATATATATATATATATATATATAGATTTTGGATTGGAGCTTCGAAACGCGTCGGGCAGATCCATTACGGAGCGGCGTCTACGAGCGGATCCCCGTCCTCACCTACACATAAATAAAGCTGCTGCTTGCGTGCTACTCATAAGGTGGACAACCTTGGAGCGTGAATCTATATGCGGCAGTCCAGCCGCAGAGTATGCACCACCCCGTTAACGTGGGGGTCACGGCAGTGAAGTAGCAGCCGTACATGGGATCGAGGACGGGCCCACTCGTGGAGTCCATACAGGACTTGATTGTGTGCTTTCCGCACTACACTTCCCAGAAGTCTCATTGGAGCCTCCCATTGGCGGGTGAGTTATATGAAATTGGAGAAGTGTAACGGGTGCGCACACCGCTTCCGTTAAAGCCCCTGAAGAGAAGCAGATGGAGCTTCGAAACGCGTCGGGCAGATCCATTACGGAGCGGCGTCTACGAGCGGATCCCCGTCCTCACCTACACATAAATAAAGCTGCTGCTTGCGTGCTACTCATAAGGTGGACAACCTTGGAGCGTGAATCTATATGCGGCAGTCCAGCCGCAGAGTATGCACCACCCCGTTAACGTGGGGGTCACGGCAGTGAAGTAGCAGCCGTACATGGGATCGAGGACGGGCCCACTCGTGGAGTCCATACAGGACTTGATTGTGTGCTTTCCGCACTACACTTCCCAGAAGTCTCATTGGAGCCTCCCATTGGCGGGTGAGTTATATGAAATTGGAGAAGTGTAACGGGTGCGCACACCGCTTCCGTTAAAGCCCCTGAAGAGAAGCAGATGGAGCTTCGAAACGCGTCGGGCAGATCCATTACGGAGCGGCGTCTACGAGCGGATCCCCGTCCTCACCTACACATAAATAAAGCTGCTGCTTGCGTGCTACTCATAAGGTGGACAACCTTGGAGCGTGAATCTATATGCGGCAGTCCAGCCGCAGAGTATGCACCACCCCGTTAACGTGGGGGTCACGGCAGTGAAGTAGCAGCCGTACATGGGATCGAGGACGGGCCCACTCGTGGAGTCCATACAGGACTTGATTGTGTGCTTTCCGCACTACACTTCCCAGAAGTCTCATTGGAGCCTCCCATTGGCGGGTGAGTTATATGAAATTGGAGAAGTGTAACGGGTGCGCACACCGCTTCCGTTAAAGCCCCTGAAGAGAAGCAGATGGAGCTTCGAAACGCGTCGGGCAGATCCATTACGGAGCGGCGTCTACGAGCGGATCCCCGTCCTCACCTACACATAAATAAAGCTGCTGCTTGCGTGCTACTCATAAGGTGGACAACCTTGGAGCGTGAATATATATATAGATATATAGATATATATCACACATACGGGAGTATTGCAATGTAACACTAGTAACTCATCGTCTAAGTTACTTCAACACTGCTGAACGTGACCTGTACCACTTAATTAACCTGCTCACCCTTCAGCACCGCATCGAATCTATTAAACCCCCCCAAATCCTTACCCCATTGCTCTCTCCACCAACCAGAAATCAACAGTGACATCTAAAACTGATCCAGAACACAGCAGCAATCATAATAGGCAAAGAAGTTTAGAAAGTGTTATGATACTGGCAGAGATCTGGAATTCTTTGCTTTTCTATACACTTCTAAATATTGTAACATTATAAAGTTCTTGCTGCTTTAACTTTGTTTGTTCTAGTTGGATAATTCACATTAATGCATGATGATGGTTCATTCAGCAGTTCGCAAAGCCCGCCAGCGAAACCGCAGACATCACACCTTCCCAGGAACTCTGCTACAAACTCGTCTCCTACTTCCATCCGAATATCAAGGCCCTTTATGACGATTTCAGCGAACCAGCACCAGACACCCCCCCCCCCCCACCCACCGCCGCTGATAAACCCCCCATCATGACCTGGGACCCCGCCACCATCTAACACACCACCACAGCCATGAAGAAAACCCACTCAGGAGCCCCAACAGACCCCGGCCCACCGCACATATTCCACAGAACCTCCGCCGCCATCGCACCCGAACTAGGACAGACCATCAACGCCTCCTTCAGATCCGGAATCTGCCCCAATGACTGGTAACGGTCAGAGGTAAATCCCCTACTCAAGAAACAAACAGCCGACCGTGCTGACTTGAAGAACTACCGGCCCATCTCTCTCCTCCCCTTCGCGGCGAAAGTCTCAGAGAGACTCGAGAACGCCCAGCTGACTGCCTTCATCGAAGAGAACTCCATCCTAGACGCTTCCCAGTCGGGATTCTGCAGCAACCACAGCACCGAGACTGCCCTCTTTGCCGCCACGGACGACATCCTCCTTCTACTCAACCAGGGACACACCACGGCTCTCATCCTTCTAGACCTCTCCGCAGCCGTCGACGCCATCTCACATCGTACCCTCGCAGCCAGACTTCACGACGCTGGGATACAAGGAACCGCTCTCGACTGGATCAAATCCTTCCTCACAGGGAGAACTCAGCAGAGCAGACTCCCTCCCTTCCTCTCCAAACCCACCGAGATCAACTGCGGAGTTCTTGCTGCTTTAACTTTGTTTGTTCTAGTTGGATAAATCACATTAATGCATGATGATGGTTCCTGTTAAGGAATTGAGTTTCAATGTGATTTATTTTCCCCTTTTGATATAGCCGTACTGATACATAAGAGACAAAGTCCATACCAACACAGCCAACGCCAAGGAACAGTTCAACGTCATTCAGCAGTTCGCATCCTTCTAGACCTCTCCGCAGCCTTCGACATCATCTCACATCGTACCCTCGCAGCCAGACTTCACGACGCTGGGATACAAGGAACCTCTCTCGACTGGATCAAATCCTTCCTCACAGGGAGAACTCGGCACAGCAGACTCCCACCCTTCCTCTCCAAATCCACCGAGATCAACTGCGGAGTCCCCCAGGGATCCTCACTCAAACCCACGCTCTTCAACATCTACATGGCCCCCTTGCTGCCATCGTCAGACTGCACAGGCTCAGCATTGTATCCTATGCCGATGACAACCAGCTCATCCTCTCACTCACGAGAAACCCCGAAGACACCAGAATCTCCTTCCAGGAAGCAATGAAGAAAGTGGCAGCATGGATGAAATACAGCTGCTTGAAGCTCAACTCAGAGGAGACCGAGGTCCTCATCCTCGGATCCTGCACCTCTGCCTGGGACAACACCTGGTGGCCCCTCGCCCTCGGGAACCCCCCCACCCCTAGGGCCACGCACTAAACCTCGGCATCATCCTTGACTCCTCCCTCTCCATGAACTGACAGATCAACGCTGTGGCCTCCACTAGCTTCAACTGCCTGCGCATCCTCCGCAAGACCTTCAAATGGATCCCCCCCGACTGCAGAAGAACCGTCACCCATGCACTCATAACCAGCAGACTGGACTACGGCAATGCCCTCTACGCCGGAATCATTAAGACTCTTCTACACAAACTCCAAACCATTCAGAACGCCGCAGCCAGACTCGTCCTCGGAACCCCGCACCACGAGTACATGATCCAATACCTACGAAGCCTCCACTGGCTCCCCGTCGAGAGGAGGGTCACCTTCAAGCTCCTCACCCACGCCTACAAATCCATCTACAACAGCGGACCCAAATACCTCAACAAGAGAGTATCTTTCCACGTACCCATTAGAAACCTCCGCTCCGCCGACCTCGCCCTGGCGGAGGTCCCCCGCATCCACAGGAGCAGAACGGTTGGAAGAGCCTTCTCCTACATTGCAGCCAAGACCTGGTTTGAGCTCCCTGTGAACATCAGACACTCCCCTACCCTGCACGCATTCAGAGAGGACCTCAAGTCCTGGCTTTTCGACTGATCCGGAGCCCCCCTCCCTAGCACCTTGAGAACCTCACTGGTGAGTAGCGCGCTAAACAAACCCCTGATTGATTGATAGTGTTTAGCTCACACCTGTTTGTGCCAAAATACAGTGGAAAGTTTGTTTTAGGGAAATAACTTCCCATGCATGGTAGAGCTACTTGAATGGTTCCATATAATATGTGCTGAAAAAGTTCCAACGAGCACAGCAAGTATCTAACCAGCCCTCTCTCTAGCTGTGGAGGCCCTGCTCTGTATTCAGTTACCTTGGTAGAGATTGCCTTGACCTATCTTCGGGGGTGTATGTTAGTTCATAGCCAATACTGGAAAGCTCCTAACCACCAAAGCAGGGCATGTGCACTCTAACATATGGCTGACCCTTTTCTTGCAGCTGATGAACAAGCTGAGTACGAAGCCGCCCCCAAGAATCCTGGTGGAGCAGTACCTGATCGAAATCGCAAAAACTTACAATGTGCCTTATGAGACTGACTCTGCGGCTTGGGTAAGTGAAAGTGACCAATGGAGAGATAAAAGGAAAATAGGACCACGGCATCTTGACTGAGGAAGAGAGTGCTGTCAAATAACTGAATGGGTTTTCTTGTCAGTGCTGGGAGCAAGGAAGGACTACTAATGAGATACTAGAAGCCAATCTTCCTGGAAAGCTGGAGTGGCATGGACTGCCTTCAGCGCTTGATGGGGTGAGGGAGCTTTAGTGCATTCATACTTTAAAGCAAAAGTGAGGAAAAGGTGATTCCTTGGATGAACCAGCCACAGCTTCAAAGGTAGCGTGTTATTTTAAGCAGTATTGTCAAGCTACACGAACACCATATACATACCTGTCTACTTATGAAATGATGCTGCTTCCTCTGCAGAACAATTGCAGGCCAGGTCGCTCCCCACGCTGCACAGCTCCACCAGTTGTGCCTGTGCCTTCCCCCCTGCTGCCTCCTGTCTCGTAAGTTCGCTGCTGCTGTGGCTCTGCTGGTTCCTGTCTTCTGCCGCAATTGTTGTGTTTAGTAATTGTACTACACTGTAGCTGTATTATTTCCGTATTTCTTTTGTGCCTCTTGTGCCCCTGTTTCCAGTCTGCTGGTTCGTGTCTTCTGCCGCAATTGTTGTGCTTAGTAATTGTACTGTACTGTAACTGTATTATTTCCTTCTTTCTTTTGTGCCTCTTGTGCCCCTGTGTCCAGTCTTCCCCCCCTTCTTGACTTCTGTACCCCTCGCCGCTGTCCCCGCTCCCGCCGCTGCTCCCCTGCGGCCCGCCCCCTTTTGCCTTCTGTGTCCCGCCCCCACGCTATTCGCTGCCCTGCTCCCGCCTCCCAGCTGCTCTTCCCTCCCACCTCACCTTAAATGGCGGCCGCACAGTGGGCGTGCCGCTCCGGCGCGCCAGAGGCAAGCCCGTCTGCGCCTGGACCGCACTCAGCGGCAGAACCCCTGGACCCCACAGCCGCCCCGCCACCAAACTCCACTACAACGCCAACACCCTCCACGCTATCAACGCCCGCCGAGACCACCGCTGCTTCCAGGCTGCTCCGAAACGCACCCACGGACCTTTCTCCTGCCACACCTGCAGCTTCACCTGCGACAGAGCCACCAAACCTCCAAGGACTGGACCCAACCACCTCCGCTGCATACTCCTCAACACCCGCTCCACACACAAACATGCCGTCAAGCTCTGGGACCTGCTCGACACATCCGCCCCAGACGTTGCCTTCCTGACCGAGACCTGGTGGAACGACTCCTCGGCGCCCGACATCGCCATAGCCATCCCGGTCAGCTACAAGATCACCCGCAGGGATCGCGCCAACGGAATCGGAGGAGGAATAGCCATCGCCCACAAGTCCACCCTCAAGGTCTCCACCCACGCGGACGACACCCTCAACACCGGCGAACACCTGCACTTCTGGATCCACACCGACCCCAACACCACCCTCCGAGGAACACTCATCTACAGACCCCCCCCCCCCCGGACCCCGGGCACAGTTCAGCGACTCCATCGCCTACCTCGCCAGCACCCACGCACTCGCCTCCATGGATTACATCCTCCTCGGGGACTTGAACTTTCACCTCGAGAACAACAACGACGCCAACTCTGCCACCCTGCTTGACAGCCTCGCCAACCTCTGCCTCAGACAACTCGTCACTACACCCATCCACGCCGCCGGACACACTCTGGACCCCATCTTCTCCACTAGCACCCATGTCACCTACCATCACACAACCGAGCTCCACTGGACGGACCACCGCTCCATCCATTTCACCTTCAAGAAACCAACCACCGCACCCAACTGATACCCTGCCGCTGCTGGAGCAAAGTCACTGAAGATCAGCTGACCACCACCTCGCCCAGAACCCACCCACCGACCCCACAGACCCAGATACCGCCGCACGCAACCTCAGACAGTGGATCAACAACTGCGCCAACACCCTCGCACTGCTCAAGAAACACTCCAACAGTCACACCAGCAAGAAAGCCACCTGGTTCACCACCGAGCTCCAGAACTCCAAACACGCATGCCGGAAACTGGAGAAGAGATGGCTCCAGGAACGCACACCGGCCAGCCACTCAGCCCACAAGGAAACCACCTGCAGACATAACCACCTCATCAGATTAGCCAAGAGATCCACCTTCAAAGACCGCCTGGATAACAATGCACACAACAGCAAAGAGCTCTTCAGCATCGTGAAGGAACTATCCAACCCCAGCGCCAACACCAATGACGTCCCGCCCTCACAAGAACTGTGCGACTCACTGGCCACCTTCTTCCACCGCAAGATTGCTGACATCCACAACAGCTTCAACACCACGACCGCCACAACTACACCAGACTACACCCATCCTGCGAATACCACCCACACCATCCGCCTGACCTCCTGGACCAACACCAATGGCGAGACATGCAAGGTCATGACCTCCATCCACTCAGGACCTCGGTCAGACCCGTGCCCACACCATGTATTCAACAAAGCATACGCAGCCATCGCACCCCAACTTCGAAAGGTCATCAACATCTCCTTCGAAACCGCGACATTTCCGAACAGCTGGAAGCATGCCGAAATCAACGCCCTCCTCAAGAAGCCCAAGGCGGACCCCAAGGACCTCAAGAACTTCCGGCCCATCTCCCTACTCCCGTTCCCGGCGAAGGTCATCGAGAAAATGGTCAACATGCAACTGACCCACCATCTCGAAGACAACAACATCCTGGACCCATCCCAGTCTGGATTCAGACGAAACCACAGCACCGAGACAGCCCTCATCGCCACTACAGACGACATCAGGCGCCAACTATACAACGGCGAAACATCAGCCCTCATCCTCCTAGACCTGTCAGCCGCCTTCGACACGGTCTGCCACCGCACTCTAAAGACACGTCTCCATGAAGCCGGAATCCAAGAGAAGGCCCTCGACTGGACCACGTCCTTCCTCTCCGGCAGAACCCAGAGCGTCCGCCTCACACCCTTCCGATCTGGAGACACCAACATCATCTGCAGCGTCCCCCAGGGCTCATCCCTCAGCCCGACGCTGTTCAACGTCTACATGGCCCCCCTCGCACAAGTGGCCCGACAGCACCACCTTAACATCATCTCCTACGCCGACGACACCCAGCTTAGGAGCTGTGGAGAAGCGTGGCTCAATGGTTAGAGCGGCAGACCCTGATGCAGAGATCTGGCCCGGGCCCAGGGTTCAATTCCCGCCTTGGCGGCTCTTGGACTCAATCTCCCTGGACCTGATAATTCTCGCCTCGGTGCCTAGTCTAATCATGGGTCCCACTCTGTGACTCTAAATGTAAATTGATACTTGTATAGCGCACTACTCACCCGCAAGCGTCTCAAGGCGCTTGTACGAATACCGCTGTGGAACCCATCCTGGCTTTCCATGTGAGGTGTCCACTCATGGGCACCCCCAAGGTGGAGGCCAGGCATCCTTAGCGTTGTGGGGCCGTTGTGGAGATTAAGCAAGCTATTGCCCAGAGTTGCAGAGTGGGACTCCATGATTGGAATAGGCACCGAGGCGAGAATTATCAGGTCCGTGGAATTTTGAGCCCAAGACCCGCCGAGGCGGGGAATTGAACCCTGGTCCTGGGCTAGACCTCTGCATCAGGGTCTGCCGCTCTAACCATTGAGCCACACTTCTCCACACTTCTCCATTGGGCAATAGCTTGCTTAATCTCCACAACGGCCCCTGCAGCGCTTGGATGCCTTACTTCACCTTGGGGGTGCCCAGGAGTGGACATTTCACATGGAAAAGCCAGGAAGGTCTCCACAGCGGTATGAGTGCAGCACTGGAACGCCCCGTTGCGTGGGCAGCCGTGCGCTTTACAAATACAACACATTTACATTTATCCTCTCCCTCACCAAGGACCCGCACACCGCCAAAACCAACCTCCACGAGGGAATGAAGGCTGTCGCCGACTGGATGAAGAGCAGCCGTCTGAAGCTGAACTCGGACAAGATCAAGGTCCTCATCCTCGGACCCACCCCCTCAGCCTGGGTCGACTCCTGGTGGCCGACCACTCTGGGAACAGCACCGACACCCACCGACCACGCACGCAACCTAGGATTCATCCTTGACTCCTCCCTCTCCATGTCGAAGCAGGTCAGCGCCGTCTCCTCCTCCTGCTACAACACCCTCTGCATGCTCTGCAGAATCTACAAGTGGATCCCGACCGAAACCAAAAGAACAGTGACACAGGCCCTCGTCAGCAGCAGGCTGGACTACGGCAACGCACTCTACTCGGGTATCCCAGCCAAACACCTGCGTCGACTACAACGCATCCAAAAGGCCTCTGCCCGATTGAACCTCAACGTCCCCCGCCGCAGCCACATCACCCAGCACCTGAGAGACCTACACTGGCTCCCCGTCAACAAGAGGATCACCTTCAAGTTCCTCACCCATGCACGCAAAGCACTCCACAACGCCGGACCGGCCTACCTGAACAGCATACTCCGCTTCTACACCCCCCCCCCTCCGCCAGCTCCGCTCCCCCAGCCTCGCCCTCGCCGCTGTCCCCCGCATCCAACAAAAGACCCTACCAACCCACCAGCGGCAGACCCAAGACCTACTCACCTTCAGAAGACTCCTCAAGACCTGGCTCTTCGAGCAGTAGCGAAACGTTATGGCGGCATCACTAATTAAATATTCGGCATCCTATTTCTGTGGTCCGTGTCCGTTCCTGCATGCTGGGTGAGAGTTCAATGCTTCAGCGTGGTCGACGGATTCCTGTATGTGTGTATATATATATAATATATAACCCAATGGGATATATATTATACAAAATGGGGTATATATTATACAAAAAAAGATGACTCATCTATCCAAGTAATGCAAATACAGGACTCATGCTCACTATTTGGATTGGTGAGATTGATCCTGAAGTCACGGTGTCCTGTACTTGTATTACTTGGATCGATGCGGCCCAGACACTGGAGCAGTCAGTAGAAATGGGCCCTGGAACTCCATTAGTTATTTATAAAGTTGTATATAGCGCCTTGTTGATCTGGCAAAGAAACTTCGAACTTCACTTGACAAGTGAGCTAACATTGGAAATCAAAGGTTTTAACATCGGGGATAAAGCAACTGATGGCAGATTAACTAACATCAAAGATGAACGTTTGGTAAAGTGAGACACTGAATAATAAATAAATACTCCGCATAAACAAGGAGAAAGGTTAGTTTAACTTGCTGTTGGGTTTGTAAAATCGGACTGTTCAACCGAACAGCACTGAGCTGAGACACTGGGTAAAACCATAAAGGCAATGATATCAGTGCACATTCTACGCCGAGTTTGAATATCACAAGGACCCGCAAATATATATATATATCATGCTGTTTGCTAATATATCACAAATGTTATGTTACTGCATCGAGTTATGTCGGACAACAACTCACATAATGCCTTGTTCTGGAAGAGGAGGATAAATTGACCAATCAATAAATAGTGAGAAATCATTCACCATGAACTACATTGAACAAGACTCAGATCATCGAAATGCTTCTTTGGTGGTGTTTGGCACGATATGGATGTCAATTGTCATTAACCAACTTGGAAACTGAAGGTCCTAGGAGTGCAGCGTCCTCTTTTTTGTTCTTCAGTTAACCATGGTGTGAGTAGTGTATCCCCAAACACAACCAGCAGTAACAGTGCGCTACAACTTTGACTCTTTGCATGTGGATATATATATATATATATATATATATAACAAAGAGGCAGTCATCCCGGTGTAGCTATAGTTGGATCAAAGGTTCAATAAGATGAGTGTTTTTTGTTTCGCTAATAACTTTCGCCCCTATTGACAAATTTTCACGAAACGTTTTAAAAGAAAACATTCATCCACCTCAGTTCCTTCCTGGAAAGTTTTGGGGTGATCCGTCAAGCGGACGGCCATGAAAGAGGGGGGTCACAGATTGTTTTCCCATATTAATTCCTATAGGACATTATTGGGAAGTGACACAGAATGATAGCATATCTTCCAGTGCTGATTACACAGTAGAATACTCTTTGAACTTTCTTCTAAGTTCCAATACTTTAGAATTGTTGGTAAAATGTGTCTTTTTATTCCCTGGTGAATAAGTTGCCTCTTAAGGAGTTAGTGAATAGAAAATTCACAAATATAATTTTGTTTTCCGACTTTGCGAGTCTAGATCCTGTTTGTTTATCCTATCTTATTTCACTTAAACTCCAATGAGTGTTTTTCTTTACCAGTTACCAATCTATCATGATGGATATTCACTTCCTTTTGTTTTTTCTTCCTGTTCCAGATATCCGGTTTATGCACTGTATAAAAGGATGCTGGTGAAAGTAGCTGGTGTGTCCCAAGTTTGCTCTGTTCTTTGGAATTCTCAGGTTCTACTCTGGACCATCTCTCGATGCAAGAAACGTGTAGACGTTTTTTCTGAGTTCTTTTTGTTTCCCTTTTATGAAACGGAAGCTTCCTGCAGTCTTCTTCCAGTTTACTTCCAACAAGTTCCTATCCTGGTCTCAGACGTGACTTGACCACGCAGCAGGCCTATTCTTCTGCCTCAAGAATTGTCCTCCTGTCTCTTAAAGATAAACCCTTGGCAACAGTTGCCAGGGAGGTGTGCTATTAGGCTGAAAGACAAAGTCCTGTCCACTCTTTATTTTTGTTTGAACTATTTATCTGACCAGCAGCTGTTCAGCTAAAGTGCATAACTTTGCATGGGGCCCAAGTGACTGAATCCCGGATGTTCCCTCTTATGAAGGATACAAACAGACACACCCGTATACATTAGCACATCACTACACAAAGGCACAAATACACTGCACCATTCTGAGTTTCGGACCACTGACTGGAGGGTGGTGCCCAAATTATGCATGCTTTCGCTCATTCTGAGGGATATAAACTTACAATGTGTGCTATTTTCTCACGTAGTCTGCGGCAACCTTTTACACACATCTGAATGAGGGCATCATTTGCACCCATGTTGAACTCCTGACTTGGGAGTAAACCAAGTTTGCAACCAAATTGGTATTAGTGCAGGGCAGATTGAGAACTGTGAAAGATTCAAATTGAACTTAGCACTCTCTCAAGGTCAAAACAATTTAAAAAGAGGGGAAGTTACCTCGGTTATCACATAAAAAATAATAAACTATGCTGTTCGTATTAAAGGATAAACATACAAGCAGTCATTTGATCCCCTCTGAGACAACACAGTGAAGGTTATTACTGAGAAGCATGCATTTGAATAGCAGCTTGAGTGTGCCAATTTTGTAGGTCCGGCTTGGTACAGCAGCTGTCTGCAGGACCGACTACCAATTCTTTAAAATAGTGGACTTGGCTGTACCCAAAGGAGTATTACTCTCTCAGCACATGCCATTGCTTGTTAGATGTATCATTCCACTTCCTTTACAGTGCTAGAATTACTGTGCATAAGGGACTTTTTCATATCTAAAAAAAAAACCCTCTAATTTTCACACATTAAATTATTCAACTCATAGATGCATTGTACACAGAAACCATGGATTTTAGGTCTTGCCGACCAACAGTTTTTAGCTGTCTATTGTCTAGGACCTATTGTGAACAATACCACCACTAAGACCAACTTCCACAACTGCATGAAGAATGTTGCAGAGTCAATGAAGGAAAACTGTTTGAAACTCAACACTGACAAGACTGAAGTGCTGATCTTTGGCAACCACGCCTCCCTCTGGAATGACATCTGATGGCCCACCAAACTCTGACTCACTCCCACACCAAAAGACCATGCCCTAAACCTCAGCATCATCCTGGACAGGAAACTCACCATGAAACGTAAGATCAAGCAAGTCTCCTCCACCTGCTTCCACAGTCCACGAAGAGTCTTCAAATGGCTTGCCATCAGCATGAGAAAAACAGTCATTAAAGCCTTAATTATCAGCCAGCTCAACTACGGTAACACGCTGTATGCAGGAACCACCATCTAACTCATGAGCAGGCTCCAGACAATACAGAACTCAGCAGCCAGACAGATCTTCAACCTGCCCAACCGGACTTGCATCTCCCACCACCTGAGAAACCTCCACTGGCTCCCCATCCAGGACAAATGTCAATTCAAGTTACTGACACACGCCTACAGAGCCAACCACAACTAAGGACAAGAATACATGAACCACCGCCTGAACTTCCACCAACATCCAGAAACCTTAGCTCCACCATGAACCTGCGTATCCGCCATAGCCAGAGCGGAGGCCGCTCCAGCTCCCATTTTACCACCTAGTCCGAGAACGCCCTCTCCCTCCACCTCAGAACACCACTCTCGCTGACGGACTTCAGGAAGAGATTCAAGAACTGGCTTTTCAACTAAGCCCTATGAATAACAGGGGAAACCCATTCAACCAGCCGGTACCTGGGTAGAGAAGACTAAATAAATAAGAAAATGGTACCTTGGTTCTCGGTATAAATTTTCAATTGAAATAAGGAATAATAATAAAATATTCCTTATTAAGTGTTTATATCACTATGACCACACTTTATGTATGTTTACCTTTTACAATCTCCTATCTCGTCGTGAACCACAATACGCCTTGGGCTATTACTGATTGATTTTTTATTTTATCAAAGTAAAGAGATTTTAAAAAAAAATTTTGTTTTCAATTCTAACACATTTGTATATACAAATAATTTTTACATATATACAAAAAGAAGCCCTTCATTTCCAAAATAGGATGTCACAATGAAAGAGTAGACCGGACATTCCTATCGAGATCAAACAGAATAATGTGAGGAAAACAAATAGGTAAAACTTATTTCAACCAAATGTTTTTTTAGTTCCTCAACAAATTATTTAAATTAATCAAAAGTATTTTTTATATATATCTGTTGTCTCTTTACAGTCGACGCGTTTCAGCCAATCAATTCTGGCCTCTTCAGGACTAGGGCTATTCAAAATCCATCTATGAAAATAAAAATTGGGACAGACATCACCTATAGATCCTATAGACTAATAACATAGTTACCTATCTACATATATACATATCACCATTAGATTGAGCATCATTTTTCTCGATATTACTTCTGTGAGCAGACTGACCAATGTGACACTTAATTGATTGATTAAATAGACGAGGGCATGTTTCTGATGACTAGATTCCTAATATACTACATTCCAATAGTTTCCTGAACTTTTACATCTTGTTATATTTACAAAGTTATATTTTACATGATGCAATCTTAGTTTAAATTATTGCAAAAGCAAAAAAAAATTTCTTTCAAATTTTGTTAAAATTTACCAGGTTCTAGAGACATCAGGGGTAAAGTAGGCAAGGATATAAAGAACTTCAAACTAGACGAGGTATATCCATATCTAAAAGAAGATTTCTTTGTTAACAATAATCCAAGCGCGCTTAACTTACAATACAGAGGTAGATCGAGGAATAAATGTATCACCTTTTCTGAAAGTTCATCGGATTCAGACCAAGGGGCATACAGTGGCCTTTACCCATACGCCCCGTACGGCCAATACCCAATACCCTATCCTCCTTTTTTAGGCAGAGGCAGGTTTCGACCAAGGGGAGGGGGTGGCAGATGGAGAGGGTACAACCAACAAATGAGGGTGCCTCAACCACAAGGGATGTACCCACAACAAGAACAATATCAGAACCAAGAGGCAGAAACCTTCAGGACAAGGAAGAAAACCTACAGACGTTAAGCTTGATAAATATGAACAAAGAAAAAAACCTAATGCCTATTTACAATTTATCAGAGTATACCCCGACTGAGATAGAGATAGCAATTTTAAGCAAGGGACTATCGTTTGTACCTACAAACCTACAAAACCCAATAGAAACAAAAAAAGAAATATTGACTTTCCTTAGAAAAATTAGACTTAAAGCCTTTTTTCTAGAAAGAGAAGCCAAAGAAACAACAAATATCAGTGGCTTGAAAAATAAATCAAAATTCCTACCAGAAAGTGTGTTACTTCCGCCAGATATCTTAGCATTTGAGGATGTAGTCTTGCGTGAACTTGATGAATTGCAGTCTAAAAAAACCTTTTATAATGCCAATTGCAGCAAAATGGAGAAAATAGCACTAAAAAATCTATCAGAAAACGCGACTTTAATTATAAAGCCCGCGGATAAAGGAGGTGGAATTGTGTTGTGGGATGTGACTAAATATGACCAAGAAGTAAATAGACAGTTGTCTAATCAGACACATTACAGAAAATTGGAGACCAACCCTTCGGTAGGACTAAAAGAAAAAATCTATGATATCACGAAAGAGGGCCTAGACCATGGTTGGCTGTGTAAAAAAGAATTTGATTTTTTAAACACAGAAGATAACAAAACACCAAACATTTATGTACTGCCTAAGGTGCATAAGTCAACAGTAGACCCCCCGGGAAGACCTATTGTGTCGGCGTGTGGGTCTTTATTAGAACCCTTGGCCAAATATACAGATTTTTTTCTAGTTCCAATTGTCAAACAAACCAAATCATACATAAGAGACACTATGGATTTTATATCTAAGATTGAAAAACTACCGTTCAACGAAGAAACCCAATTGTTAGTGTCTTTAGACATAGAATCGTTGTACACGAATATACCGCAAGATGAAGCTATAGCGGTAATGGCTAGTGTATTAAATGCTAGAGAGAGACCACATCAAGTCCCTACAGAATTCATAGTATCTTTGGCCACCATCTGTCTAAAAAATAATTTTTTCAATTTCAAAGGTCAATTATATTTACAAACGTCAGGAGTGGCTATGGGTTGTAGCTTTTCACCGGAAATAGCAAACCTTGTGATGGCCGAATTTGAAAATAAATTAATCTATAGTGACACTAATCCCTTCAAAAATTGCATAAAAATATGGTGTCGCTTTATAGATGATATTTTTCTAATTTGGGAGGGAAATATCACTGAAGAGGCCAGAATTGATTGGCTGAAACGCGTCGACTGTAAAGAGACAACAGATATATATAAAAAATACTTTTGATTAATTTAAATAATTTGTTGAGGAACTAAAAAAACATTTGGTTGAAATAAGTTTTACCTATTTGTTTTCCTCACATTATTCTGTTTGATCTCGATAGGAATGTCCGGTCTACTCTTTCATTGTGACATCCTATTTTGGAAATGAAGGGCTTCTTTTTGTATATATGTAAAAATTATTTGTATATACAAATGTGTTAGAATTGAAAACAAAATTTTTTTTTTAAAATCTCTTTACTTTGATAAAATAAAAAATCAATCAGTAATAGCCCAAGGCGTATTGTGGTTCACGACGAGATAGGTGATTGTAAAAGGTAAACATACATAAAGTGTGGTCATAGTGATATAAACACTTAATAAGGAATATTTTATTATTATTCCTTATTTCAATTGAAAATTTATACCGAGAACCAAGGTACCATTTTCTTATTTATTTAGTCTTTTCAACTAAGCCCAGCAACCCAACACCTGGAAACCGCTGCGTGTAATAAGCAGCTTGTTGTAAATAAGTCACGTAGGCAGCAGGACACGTCTTCAGGTAATTAAGATATATTTATTAAGTTACACAATAAGATAAGATAGCAGAGCAGTAAAACCCCACAGCTGACCAGACCAACTGCCAGGGCTGGAATCCTCAACACACCAGATAGAACACACATAGGTACTATGGGAGATAGAGAAGGTAGGAACACTAAGAAAGGACTACAGACACCAAGTAGCCATATTGAACCAAGTAAGAATATACAACACAGCTCTTTATAAGTACTGATTGATACCATATTTGCAGTGTACTTTGGGCTAGCTTGCGTCTTACCACTGGTTGGCTTTCTTGTCTTTCAGAATTAATTGCTTGCTTCGTATTCAGTTTCTTTACACTTCTTGATTTTGTTCCTCCCTTTCAGCATGGCTTCTTTAGCATCCTTTTAATTGGATCACTTGTATACAACTTTTTCTTTTTTTTCTTTGAGCACTTCGTGGTAGTGCATTTGTTTGCCTGCTCTCTCTCCCAATGCAGGGTCCACCCTCGCATCCCTCTGAACTCTGTTTTCCCCATCCCTCCCATGTTATTTGAAAATGCACCTCAGCATGTATATTTTTCAAGGTTTTACTAAAGAGCAGACCTTATCTGGTTTGTTTTCTTGTATCTCCTGCTATCTACATTTTACATGAAAGCCCAGGCTTTAGCACACAAAAGCAGCATTGGTGGTGTTGAAAAAGAGGCGGACTGCTTTACTCACACACCCTGCATCTGAAGCATAAGGTTTATTTAGGGTGACGGCATACGGTGTAATTTCTCCCAGAGGGCCCTAGACTTGCTCCCTGGGCTACTGCAGAGACCAAATGGCCTGAGCATTAGTTAGACTTCACAGTCTTGTGTAAAGTAATTGGCCAGCACTTTACTTTAAAATCTGAGATTTCCTCAGAATCTTATTTTCTTTTAATTACCATGTGTTACTTTTAAGCTGGATCACGGGTAACTGTTTTGTAAATTATGTTCCTTGTTTCCACCATGCAATTTGAAAAATAAACCATGCTGTTTTTAAAGATTGACAACTTTGAATTTAGTGTTCTGTTTCACGATACCTTAAGACATGGGTACTCGCAAACATTTTCCTAAGGGCCACAAAGTAAGATCTGTGGAGTGCCTAAGGGCTGCATTGATGCCAGTACGGTGGCACTGGGGCTTTTTGTCATGCTGTATCTGAGTCACAATGCCTCTACCCCGCCTTGGGTAAGCCTTTCTGCTTGCTATCACTACCTTGGGAGAGTCAAGTGTAAAAAAGAAGTAACTTAATTATCAAATTGGAATTGAATAGGATTGCACACTGTGAAAACTTAAAACATTGGATTACTAATGGCTTCCCTAATTGACTCAATTGTGTGATTATAGGCAATTGTCTAATTTCACTTTGCCTCCTTGTTCTTCATTTTGACATTTAAGAGCACCTTGAAATAAATATGGGCACAATATACACTGTATAGGTTTTTCTCTTGTGTTTGATTTATTAAACTATAATGTTGTCCATCTATAATAACAAACCAGACCACCCAGAGGGTTCCACGTTATAATTGACTTACCTTTTAGTGGGTGGAGGCACAACTGTTTATTTGTTCATTTTGAAGCCTTCACTTAAAAAAAAATACATCTCAAAGCACTGATATAATCTGATGTACTAAGGTGAAATGCGTGCTAATGAGATACACTTTTTTAAATTTTGAAAAGACTTTATATTTATACGTTTGTTTAAAAATGTCTTAAAAAGGAATTTGTTCCTAAAGGTAAATGGTGCAGGCTACGTTATTTGCTTCTTTTCTTTTAGCTAGTGTAAATTAAATGATTGCCTGTTTAACATTTTTATGAATGTTAGTGCACTCAACACCCCAGTGCGGTTGTGCAGCTGGTGACCGTAAGTGAAGGTCAGAAAGGCCGCATGCCGCCCTGGGACCGCACTTTAAGTATCATCGCCTTAAGATAGGAGTTTGCTTTTACTTCAGTATTTTCAAATATTTAGTTTTCCTTTACTTTTAAAACAGGGCTTTACAAACCAGCCTTGGCAAAGCTCGAACTCACGCTATACAGTTGAACACTAATGACTTTGCAGTGCTGGTTATGTTTTGTTTTTCACTGCTGCAGGCTTAATTATTTTTTTAATCCGCTGTCAAAAAGCAGTCCAGATCACTTCGCTTTGCCAATGCTTGTTTTACATGTTCCTTAGAAAACAAGACGACCTTGCAAAAATGCAGTCAATATGGGCGAAACTGTTTTCCTGGATGAAAAACTCTTTGCCACCCTGATATATATGTACAGCAGCAAATAAATAAATACCTGTCCAGGTTTCTCCATCATCTGTCACTGCAAATTCCAGTACATTTAGCACCTCTCTGTTTTCAAAGAGGGTCAGCTGAACCAATAGGGAAGGAAAGTTTCATGTGTTCTGGTGCAAAATTAGGTAAGAGCTCCTAGCAGAAAGCAATTTGCTTAGAACAGATGATACTGTGTGTGAAGGCTGCACTCAATATATAAGTGGCTTCTAAGTAGGTTAGCGCTGTTAAATAAGTAATTTTGTTCCCCTAGGTCAAAGAAAAATTGTAGTCTTCTATATTTGTGGAATGTGACTTTTTTCTTTGGTTTTGGTTTTCAAAATCTGGTTACCTTTACATACATGCTCTATAAACACGCATCCTAAAACCTACCTTTCCAGTGTCTAACTTAGCCTTGAGTTCCCCATTGCAATGCGCTGCCCCTTTTGAGAGAGGCTCCGTTTAATTAGCTCCTCTGGAACTCCTCTGATGATGGCCCTCTTTGGTGTGTATCTTGTTCAGCAGAGGCATTGATGGTGTGTGTTTTTCTTTTTTTTCTTCATCAGGCAGAGGCTCCTCAGGAACCTGAAGCAGGACCAAGTGATGTTGGATTTACCGATGACATAAATAAACGTGGTCCTGGCAGTGGAGGCGGGGGTGGAGGTGGCTTCACACACACGCCTTTCTCCTACCCCACTCCCCAAAAACAGGTGCGTTGGAGTTACCTTTATTTTATTTTTCCTCAGCCCTAGATGTGTGCAAGCTAGCAAATCCACAGGGAGAGCCGATGAATTAGTGGCATACATTTTTTTGGTGTGGTACCAGACCATCTGGTTCATGGGGGAAGCGAAGATTTAAACTCAGTTTGTCAGGGTACACATTCTGATATTAAAACACATGATAAATCTTCTCACTCACTTTTACTGCCAACGGTCAAAACTTCAGTGACCTAAATTACCTCACTATGTACTATAATTAAAAGTGTGACGCGCTAATTCGGCCTGACGTAATACAGCTATGTAAAGCGTTTCTTGGAAAGAAATGTTAATTGTAATGACAGGCAGGAGACTATGTCTTTGTTAATGACACTGTATTCCTCTGACTCGACAAAATGTTGAGCGAGCAGGCCCAGGGCTCAATAATGGTAATTAGACTGATTAACAAAACAGAGGTTTCTGACTTCCTGCAGATCTTAAGTGAGGAAACGTGTGAATTGCAGCTGAGCTCGGCTGCAGACACACAGCTGGAAAGCGCCCTTTTTAGATTTCATGCGCTCAACTGCCCTATGTTTAGAAACTGCTTTTAGCGGGGGGAAGGTAGTGCTTGGAATATTTGGCTGGGCTCGGCTCGCCTGTGCCTCGGAAGTCTTCATCTTTAAGAGGCGAGCCAGAGACCGGCTCAAGGTTTGCTCCACTTGCCCACCTATACGTAGCACTGCCGAATCTAAAAGGGGTTAGCATGATTCACACAGAACAATAGAGGGAGTACATCAGAAAAATATGGAAGCTGTTGCATAAGTAAAAGCAGGGGAAAAAGGGATACAGACAAACTGTTGAGACGTGGGGTGTGTTGACGTGAAGGTGGCAAAAGATGTGTTTGAGCCGTTTTCTGAGTGAAAGGTTTGGTTGAGTTTTCAGTTGGTGAGTTTCAAAGTTGGTTGCAGCACCAGTACATTATTGTTTCCATGCAAGAAAAGTTGTGAAATTCGGGATTTAGGAAGCAATTCGTTTTTATTTTTTAGTTTTTTTTTTATTAAAGTAATGAATGGTATGTTAAGCAGCAATATACTATCGTGTTCACTCAGAAAACACAAAGCAGAGGTTGGAATGTTAAGGATAATGGTCATGAATAAAACGTCTAACAAGATGATACAATTATATACTGATATTTCATCACAGCATTGCAAGTAGTAAGATCACAACCAATAATGAACTCCTCTATATCCCCATCCTCACCACAATGACAGCCAACAGTGGATAGATACTACCACGTGAAAAGAAAGATCCAATAGCCCATTTCAAAGAGAAGTAGCATCTGCTCTCTAGGTATCCACGGGAATCAATGAGTCTTATTTCTAGGTTTTGAAAATACTGCTTCTAAAACTTGAATGGGGAATCAGAGCCCTTTACAGGTAATGGGATGAACATAAGGTAATGTGTTTCAACTGTATGTTTCACGTACATATTACACACATTTTAACACAATATGAAGCCTAATCAGTAGAGTGATAATAACCTGGTCTCTGCAGAAAAAGAGCAAAATGATGTGCGACACAGATAAAGAAATGCAACGATTTGGAAAATACAGCAGACCGATGAGAGAGTGGAGCATGATGAAGGGTACTAAAGAAACAATCAACTACTCTAGGCCAGGTGTTATTTTGAGATGGAGTTGAACAGTTGGATGGAAGGATCAAATCTTTTGTGAGCAGGAAGCGTATTCCATGTTTTGGGATATTTTCACAGAAATGGCTTTTGAGGGTTTTGCTAAAATGTCGGTTCTTGAGGTGTTGGATGGAATATGCCTGCATTCAAGTTTCTCTGCGAAGGGTGAAGGACCAATTTAATACCAAGGGTGTTAGACTGCTCTCATTTTACACAAGCCTGCCCATCATATGGGATTACTGATGCTATTTACTGAATTAGAATACACAGTCGCACAACACACAGGAGCAAATTACATCAAGGTGAAAACGCTAAATCAATGTGATCATGTCTTGGAGTGGAAAATGGGATAGGTAGGATAATCTCAAAATGATGGATGAGAATATGGAACCGCAATTAATAGAAAGATGACATCAAGCAGTAGACTCCAGTGGAATTAAATCTTGGTGCAATGGGATTAATTTATTCATGGACTACTGGTAGGGTCATACCAAGTAACATTTGGCAGCAAGTAAAAACAGTTAAACATGTTCATTTGAGGGGGGGGTTGGGATTAGTATAGCCCTAATATGAAATATAGTGAATTGATAATGTTTTGGAGATGATCTTGAAATACGGAAGTTAACATGAAAGATCAGGCGAAGTCTGCTTTCAACTGCAACAGTGCGGGATATGGATTGTGCTTTTTATGTTGTTTTGGTGATTTACATGGGGAATTATTTTATATTTTCCAAAGGTTTCACATCGTAATGTCCCTGACGAATGGAGTTATACCCAAAATGCATAGGGCTTGAATCACTACACCATGCCATGCCTGTAAAATGTATAGCTAAAATGTATGGAATTTAAGGAGGAAACCGAGTCAGTGGTTATTACACTTTTAAGACAGTGCTTCTTGGTCTAGAGATTAACAACGACTCCCAAATTTCCAGAGGGAGGGGAGGAAAGGGAGGTTTCTTTTATTTTATTTATTTGTTGTGATTCTTCCGAGTTCGTAATGGAACAGACTGTTAGGATGTCGGCTAACCACTGAAGGGACATAGAGCCTGGCTCGCTTGAGTACACTGATCTGACCTCAACGTACTGTTGACATTTTGCACAAGGATCCCATCTGGCGATTATCTGGAGTCAGTGGATTGAGATCATTGTATAGGGATGTTGATAATTATTGTCGAAAGTACGATGTAAGCTCTGGATCCCCATTGCTTTGATGCTACAGAATAAAATCTGTTTACAAAAAAAAATGTGGTGGACAGCCTTGTACATGAAAGATGCTGTTTTGTAAATTGAGCAAGATTCGAGAAGGAGGCAATGGATGGATTCAAGAAGGAGAAATCCAGGCACATTACTGGTGTTGATCAGTGGCAGAGTCGAGGACTCTTCGTACCCGAGCCAGACATGCTTGCAAAAGTGAGCATTGATTAAAGCTTTCCTGTATTAAATCTGAGATATTGCAACTGGCTGGACGGTTGATTTAACGTCTTGGTTTGGAATGAAGTCTTGCATGCTGTAAAGCCATTTCAATTAATTATCTAGCATTCTTAGTGAGTTGGTTGATGGAAATCAAGATTTGGGATTTGTCCAGTGTGAAGCTAAGCGAGTTGTCTCGCATCACAATCTTTGTGAAAATGTTAAGCACCTTAAGTTTATCAGCTCAATTGTGAGGGAGTTCCTGTGGTGTTGGAGCAGAAAAGTAGGATTTAAATATTGTGAAGATCGATTTTCGGCTTATTCTGAGGCACCCAAGAGTCCAAATCACTAATGCAAGATGTGAGTGAGTCAACGCTAATGGTGCCTTCAGTCTGAAGACAGAACGGTGTATTGTTGGCATATTGATGGAAAACAGTATGGGACATGGGCAGTATCTTATAGGTTCTGTGGCTGTGTACAGTCTAATAGTTTTCAGTCAGTAGGTGATCACTGAGTAGCTCCGAGGTAGGAGTGAACTAAATTTCAGTGAGCATGGGTTTTCATATAGCAGATGTACATTTTGTAAGGGCCTACCTAATCCAATGTTTAGTTGTCATTGAGGCAGTGCTTACTTTGGTATGATTGATGGCAGTCTCATTGCTATGACAGGCATTTCTAGCATTTGCTCTATTTTTTTCAGTCTAAAAATTATACTAGAGCTTGGAGATGTAATATTGCCTTTTAAAGTAGTGTCTGTGATCTATGGGGCTGAGAGCTTGTGCCTAGTTGATAAGTTGAAAGTGGTCACTGAAACAACTCGGAACAGGGGACAGAAAATGTACAATGCATCAGAGATCGCTGCGCTTGGTAGTCCTGCATCAGGAGACTGTAATATTTTTCCATGTTGTAGCATGAAAATGTAATAAGCTTTCATCCCATGTCATCAGATTCTATGTGCCTTCCTACTGTATACCACAGGAACCATCCGACTGTATGAACATTTCCATTTCTCTACCATTATACCCAGACACACCTTTCATTCTACAGAATAAGACCTCAAAGACTCTCCTATTCTAGACCATCTGTCTGTGCATCCCTTTCCATTGTAAACGCTCAGACCAATAACACCTGCCAACTGTATCATTCAAGTGTGGGCTTCCATTCTATACTTTCCTATCCTGAAGGTCTTCCCAGTTTAAATCATCCTCGATGGTCATACTTCCCTTCTGTACCATCAGTCCACGAAGACCGCTCCATTCTGTGGCAGAGATAATGTATACCCTTAGTCTGTTTAACATTTTCTGTTCTATGCCTTTATCTGCCATAAATCTCCAGCTAAACCAACTTTCTACAGTTTAGCTTTATATGTGCATGTGTATGTTCTATTGGAACCAATATACCCATCCTTTGCTTATAAAACTAGGCCTGGAAAGGACCCTTGAGAACATGACAGTGGGTGAGAATGTTTCAGTGTTTGAACTTTACTGTTTTTTTCCATAGGAAACCTTTAATGGTGCAGCGGTGGGGATCTATGAGGCCTGGCCTTCGACCAACTTCCTCCCACCTCAAAACAGACCTCTTCCCCAGGTCCCTGCCATACCACCAGCATATGAGCAGGTAAGGCCTTTCTGTGCCTTGTCAACAAGTGTGGGCATGAACCACGCTGACTAGCAGGAGTAAAATGTCTGGTGAAATTATTTCCATTTTATGGCTGCTGTAACCTATTTTGAGGTCTTGTTTTTCTGCATCCCCTTTTCTTCCTTCCTGTGCTTGACTAGCCTTTTTAATGTGTCCAGCTTCATTAGTGAAGAATGTTCCACCATGCTGTATAGACTCTTCTTTATTGGCTCAGAATTGCACTTTTCCAAAGTAGTTAAAGAACCTGTGAATGACATAAATTATGATAATGTAGGACTCTGTGGGGGCACACATCACAGCTTCTACAACATGAGTATATGTTATCCAACGCCAGCTGCAACATGATGCAAATCCTCCTCCTGTCCATGCAGATCTCAATGCAATAGCTCAAGCAGCAGTGAGTTCTATTTATGCGGGCTGGTTACTACCAATGCATGTTATAAGGGAAAAGGCAAACTTAGTGATGAATAAGAGCAGGCTATATGACCCAGAGATGAAATTATTGGCTGTGGAACAACCAGAAGGTCAAACATGACTTACTGGTGGTGACAAATTCTGCATCCATCTCTTAGCACACACAAGCCTTTAAACAGTTATATGGAGATGCGAGGGAATTGGTCCATCACTGGGTGCAGGTGAATTAGAAAGTCACAACCCCCCCCCTGTCTGCACTTGAGTAATTCCCTCATGCATCCATCACCGCACATGAATATGAAAGGGGCAGTATTCACTGTGGCATTGGTAATTCTCCACAGATGATGTCTGAATGGACACGCAGCCAGCAGACTGCTTTCGATTGTGGTAACCTAGATGAGGGTCCCTGGTGAGTCTGCACTTCTACTATTATATTAGTGGCGCGTGACTGGGTGCATGGATGGAGACCCAAAGTCCATTTGTTTGCATTGCAGGTGACCCATTCTCGGCAGCAGCCTTTGACCTCTGGATCGGGTTTCTCAGTAGGTTAAGTGTCCGCAGCAATGATCTGCGTGAACCTGCGCTGCACAGCCATTCAGGCCTCTTTCTTCTTCCAGATTGATAATTGACATTTAATTGCCTAATGATTGCATTTATTTGTTCACAGTAGTACATTTTTTTAGTGTGGTGTGTTCTGTATAAATATTCATTTGTGTGTGCTTGACTTAATGTAATTCATGGTAAACATATTGTATTTTATATTTACTCTAAATGGCTTTTGGTGAGCCATTGGCTGAAAGCATTGTCAATCAAGTCTTGACTCCGCTCACCGCAGCATTTATGTCCCATCATTTTTCGGTTGGCTGTTTGGTTGTGTGTCACTATTTTACATTTTAAACGTACCGTCCATTGTCACACATTCAATTCTTTATCTCGTCATGCCATTGTGTCTATACAAGTAAATCCTTTTTTACCTGATAAGCCCCATTACAGTCATTTTTTTATTGTTTTTTTCTGCGCCTGAATCCAAGCGTCAAAACTATTGGCTTTGCCAGTGCTTGTTTTATATGACATCACTTACTGCACTTGTGGTCTTTCTAAACATCGTAAATAACATATGTTACTAAATGGTCAACATTGAGATTAATGTTTTTGTTATTATGACCATTCTCTGCCCTCCTGGCCCATCCTGTTCCCGCACAAAGGTCTCTTGTAGTTTAATTACACTGGTGTGCTACAAAGAACAATCTGGCAGCATGTCCTAGCCAAAGCCTACACCACCACTCACACAACACAATCCTCCAGCAGAATAATGCGGATAGAGGGCCAGTAGGGAGGGCGTTGAAGGTTTCCCCTGTAGTCGGCTGAAAGCATTTTCAGACATTGGGACTCCCAAAAGTGCATAACTCTATCTCAGGAAGGCAAAAACACCGGTTCATCTGCTTAAGCACAAACGGGTCCCCACCAGCAGCCCAGCCATGGGATTGATATGAGATCTTTGCAGCCGTCCAGAGATTTCAAAACCGAACACTGCAGTGCCTTTGGGGATCCGTTCATTGAAAACCAGTTGGCCCTCCACAGCAGTTGCAGAAAGAATTCCTCAGCCCCAGCAGTCACAGGGTTGGAAATATGCACTGGATGAAGGAACCGAACAACTGATGTTTTGTTACCTGCACTGTCTGCTGCTATATACTAACATGCTCCACCACAGGAATTCACTTAAGATTTACTCATCTGTATTGGACTGTTTGAAACAAATAGCATTCAAAAGGTAAACGGGGTAAGGCAGGAATAGACTAATACAAGGGTTTGTAGAGGAGATGCCGGAGGTGGCGCACAACAGTAATTGGGCTTTGCTGGGGGTGGGGCCGGAGCTGTCAAACTTAGGACCTTATTTAGAGTTTGGAGAATGGGATACTCCATCCAAACATAAACGATATTCCCGTCCACCATATTGCAAGTGCCATAGGCTATAATGCACGTGTAATACAAAGGCCCGGACACATGCCACGTTTGAGGCAGAGAATTCCATCTGCCAAACTCTATGTGCCAAATTGTAAATAAGGTTATGTGTGGAGCAGGAGGAACACTACAGCAGCTTGGAGTTTATGAGCCAGCCTAAAGCACAAACTAATTTATAGATAGCTAGAGGGTTTTACACAGTGACTAATACATGGAGCGAGGGCTTTACGGAAAAAAGCATAGTCGTCCATTATTATAAATAAGGAACAGTGGACTGCCGGAGAGATCTAAACCTTTCCACAGGTGAGGTCAGCAGTTTTTTTACCACCATGAAAAATGGTGGGAATATAAAGAGGGCTTGACATTCTTTTTTTCATTACACCCATTAAAAAAATATACTCTGTATAAAGTTGAAGGTTTTAGTATAGCTCATAAAATTGTGCAGTATCCTAAGGAATGATGGAGTCCTCAAGAGCAGGGTTCCACTGCAGAGCGAAATGCGCTTGTCCTCAATGGTGTAGATACGGAAAGCATAGCAGAAAAATGTTTTTACTACAAGAGAAATAGTGTTGATGCGACATGATTGCTGCATTCTGCTTTCACAGGAGTAGGACTGCATACACACACTTGCCCCCCCCCCCACTTGCAAGAGAATTCAAAGCACTTGTGCTCTAGAGCAAATGGGGCAATGTTTCAAAAGTTCATGTTCATGCAGCAAGGGTCTTCTTAGAGGAAGTGAATGTGGGCTCATGCTGCAGAAGGGCTTTCTTAGAAGATGGGGCGCCTCTAGGGTGCTCGAATGGTTTGTCTGTTTTCTAGGCGTGTTCTTCCACCAAGGTGTTCAGTAACATTTATTCTCTTTCAGATTGATACTACTCCTCCTGTTAAACCGGTTCCTCCTGGTCCAGTGGCAGGTGAGCACACGGGTAACTTAGAATCGAGAGTCTATAGCGGGGAGCATGAAAATGGACGTAGCTGAGTTCATGGTGACTTCGTAGATAAAGCAGGTGGGATGACGATGATCCAGGGCACGCATATATCGATGCACCTTGACACCTATGGTCAGCACAGCTGCGGCTGGGCTGACTAGACATACATGCTCGATAGAGTACAGTGAGATCATCCTGGCTGAGCTGAGTTCTGGAGGATGGGCACTGAGTGAGAGGGCTGAATCTAGGGTTTGGGCGTGGGTGGGTCCGGGCTAGTTTATTAGTTGGCACAATGTTAGACTTCCCATAATAGGGTTGCTGTGGTGCAGCAGCCATTAAATAAATATGTATTGTTACTCTAGTAATCTCTGGTGCACCAGAACTGAACTTGATGAAGCCGTGTAGGTTGGGGATAGACCTAGCTGAATAACATTGACCTGGTTTCTGCGTCACTAAGACTGGTGCACAGCTGATGGTTTTTGTTTGGGCCCTGCAATGAGACTGTATTACTTTTTGTCTCTCTCAGCTCCTAGAAACAAACTTAAGCCACCCGCGAAGTCCAAGGCTGACCCTTCTGATAACTACGACAACATAACACTGCCATCTGTGCCAGTCACTCCACCATCTGTTTCCGACATCAGTCCAACAGGGCCGAGTGATATGGATTTTGAGGATCTTGCACGAAGACTGGAAAGTCTGAAAAAGAAATCATAAATTGGCAAGGGCGTCCACCTCCAAGCTGGCCCACGCATTTGTACTTCCTGCAACATCTGACTAATAACCACGTGCATTCACTTGCCACATGGGCTGCTCGGACGCGAACCCCTATGCAAACTGCTCCGACCTACCGCTTCTACCTACTCTTGTCTGTGTCTGGTCGGGATATGCACTTTCTAACTCTGCTGTGCTAAAAGGCCCCACCTGACTCGGCTATTAGCACATGTTTCCCATCAGAGGCATTTTAATGTTGTTCTTCAGTTTTGCTGTTTGGGTGCACTGCTTGACTTGTCTAGGTGGTGAAGCTGAACTCTTGTGGAGTCCACTCCTTGAAGCGTCGCTCTGCTCCTCTGGACGCAGCTCTGCTTATGGCCTGCTCTGCCTGTGCCTGTTCCAAATGTAGGTACACTGATTTACACTTCCTGTCTTGACTGCTCTCGTGCACTTCTGTCAGCCGGTCTGACATCTGCTTCCTGTCTTGACTGCCCCTGTGCACATCCAACTCAGCTGTGCTGACGTGTATTATTTCTGAAGGCTGTCCTGATGTCGACTTCTTCAAGCAGCTGTGCTTTGTCACTTCCTGTGTAGGATGTTGCTATGTTCATATATGTTAAATGTAGGGGTTACCCCGTAACCCCACGAGAACTGGGTTAATTGAAGTATAGTATATCAAAAAATGGTTTCAAATTAAATGGGGAGGAATATTACTATTTATGTTGTTATGGGACAGGCCGCATGGGGTATTCCTACTTACTATTTTGTCATATCTTTAAAGGTTCACCATTTACTAACAGTGTCTGCTTAAATAGATTCATTAATATCCTCAAAGATTGAATCAGATTCTTTTTGCACAAATGTATCAAAGTGTATAGTTAGAAAGCATGTGTGCAGTTATGCATTATAAACAGAGACGCTTCTTTGTCTGTTCCAAAGTCCTCGTTTTCTCTTTTGAAGCACTATGCCTACATGTCCAATGTTTGGGAATTGCAAAAATGAGGTGATGTCCTACTGATAAATAAGTTCTGGTTTTCTTGTTTTGTGCGTACTTGATCTTAATCATGGACAGTCTATTCTTTTCAAGGTCCTCATACGTTGCAATCTTTGGATAGGTTACAGGACTCCTCAGGACAATCTTGCAGGATATTGTGTGCGTGTCACGCTAGACACCAAATCGCTACTTTTGTTCCCATCGAAGTGTTTGTGTATATGGATCTTCCAACATCTCAGGAATATGCATTTTTAATTTTTATTGTGTTCTTATTGAAGGATCCATCATGTATGCTTACCAGACAGGGGCTTTGCAGGTCTTTCTACAACATCTCGAATACTTTAGCGACCTACAGTGGAGGTTATCTGTCCTTGCGATTCTTACAGAGATCAGATCCACACTGATCAAACGGACTCACTGATAGTTGGACTCGGTGTGATAAATACTCCTCGAAGTAAAGAAAGAACAAAGCGTGCTATGCTGATGTGTACCTCCTGTGTGGTCTTCTCTAGAGTGCACTTATGGCTAATTTTGATGTTACATTACTTTACTGTCTTGATGTGTACTCGATGTCGCTTTGATGAACTCTTTGTGATTTGTCTTATTTTCTCATCTTAAAGAATTAATGATTTTCTGTAAATCGTTCCTTCAGAAAATAAATGTAATAAAGAAGTTCAATTCATTGCATTAAGTACCCTTCCTATCAGTATATAGTATAACATTCTCTTCAAAAGTCGTGTTGCATCGTTTTCCACCCTGCATGTGTGCAGATATCCCTGTACAGCTAGCTGTGTGTTTGGGATCTCCTGTGGTGTTTGGGACATGCTGGTATTATGTTTTCCAGTGCTGTATTAGTGTATCTCAGCTTGCACCCTTTGACTCTGGTTGGGTTTATGAACGATAGTATCCTGACTTAATATCTGGGTTAATTTCCATGCTGCAGAGATGTCTTGTAACCTTCAATTTTCAGATTTCAAAACCAGTCAGGGAAAATTGAGCTGTTCATCCTGAGGCTAATTCACGTGGATAAAGTGAGTACCACTAGTTTGGAAATACTTAAACGTGTTCTTAAAGATCAAAATGATTTAATAGTGTTGCTGCATTGCAAGGTATAGAAAGGGCCAGAGAGGACTAGGAGACAATCTGGTTTCTAGAGCATGGGTGGTCTATGGTGAGTGATGGTTTGCTCATACGGAACTCTGAAGTAGAGAGAAGTGTCACAAGAGTCATAGAGCTTAACTTAACTGTAGGATTGAGTCAAAGGTGAACATCACCACGATAAACCGCAACCTCCCGCTGAGCATGCATCAACACTTGGCCCTTCGAAAGGCAGCGGTCCTGCTTTCTCCATGCAGAGGCCCATATGGACAGAGAGAGAGACGGAAAGCATAGGAACCTTTATAGACATATTTTCCCGTTAAAAAACGCCTAGTATACAAGGGTTCAGCTGCACCAAGAAATATACTAAGTTTGTATGGGCAACCCTTGGACAAAGTTTGTGTTGTTAATACTATACTACTCTTAGGGTACAGAAAGGCAGAGATGACGTAAAGATCCTTAGTGAAGTTGTTCAGACTAGCCTAAGTGTTTATGGTCATGAAAGGAATTAACTCTGAATTGGATTTCAGATGACTGCTCAGATGTTGCACTTAAGATATTTTGCTGCTCCACATCTGTATATGAGGCCTCTCTGAAGCTTGTGACTGGTGACCCCTCTTGTAGCATGCCAGCCATTTTATTTGAGATATGAAGTGAGCCTAGCGGAGGTTCTAGGAGTCTCCAAGTCAAGAGAACGTTTGTGTAGTGGTGCTCTTATCCCATTGTGCTCCATTGTGCTACGAGAGAGACAGCTACTCAGTGTCCTGTACAGATTGTCCGTAAACAAGGAATGCATCCTAGCAGCCTACTAGGATGATACTGCTTCTTGGCCCCTGTGCCTCCAAAACTCAAAGTATTGCCCTTTTTATCTTTCAGTGAGACCTTTGGCAGGGCTACTTTTTACTGCTAGGCTAAGCCATCCAAACCAAGATAAGTGATAACAACTTAGTGGAACCTAGTGCACAATCATGTCAGAAACTGTGGAGTCTGAATTTTAATGAGGGCAAAGAGCTAGACATCTATGCCAACGACCCAGTGTAACACCTTGCTATTAAGCGCCATATTTATATGAGGCCTTGGCAGTGTGTTAAAACGAGGGGTGGGCGGAATTTGTGTAGGCGCGCTACGCAAAGTTCCCCGAAACGGTAAAAAATCTCTGCGAACACGCAGAAATTCCACGAACACGCGGAATTGCTTGTTCACAATGCTTTTTTCCTGTTTGTGATCGCTGTTTGCGTGCTCGGGGAGAAATATCTCGCGAACATGCATTTTGAGAACGCGAACAAGCAAAACATTTCGCGAAGCTGCGGAACGCAGAATTTTGGGCAATTTCGCGTTCTCCGCGGAACGCGAAATTCCGTAAATTACGCGAGCGTAACGGAATTTACTGCCCAGGCCTAGTTAAAACACTATGGGGTTGTTTTGATACTGATCTTCTCAGGAAGATGGATTGTAAAATGAGAATATACGCGTGGGACTTCGTAGCTCCTGATCCAGCGGCCTATAGAAAATATATCATAAACAACGCTACCCAATTTCATAACCTATAAACAAAATTCTACACTAACTTATGGACCCATTTATAAACATGACATATTTGGGCCTACTGAATCAGGTGGTCAAATTAAACCTATGTACACCTTATTTACAAAATATATACAATTATATACATCTGCGGAAAGAATATTGTCATTAGAATAAATCCTAACCATTTAAACGACCACCATTGGCGATGGGATCTAGCTAATAGTAACCTGCACTTCTGAATAATCAAGACCAGCTTGTTTGTCAAAAGTAAGATTTTATTTACTAAATTATGATATCTCAAAATGTAATTTTATTATTGTAATTTTATTAGCATTAAAGTAAGCATGTTTGTAAAGCTTCATGAGAAAAATACAGTTTAAGTAAGAAATTCAAGGTTTAAGTAAGATTTTAAAAGTTTAGCATTTCTAAAGCCTAAGTCCCTAGCTAAGCTAAATAAATGGAAAATAAAATAAAGTTCTTTGAGGATTCTTACGTGCTCCACGCAAAGTCCAGCAGCACTTCACCCTCATCGGAAAGTCAGAAAGCAGCAGCCAGCCCACCCCTAAGGGCATGACTTTTTATACCTTTCTATGCTAGCTAAACTAAGCGAAGGAAAGTTTTCATAAATCCACGAAGTCCCATTGGTTGAGAGTGACAAGTGACATGTCACCCACATTTCAAAAGTTCCATTAGGTCACGTTTCTTAAAGACCATTGTCTTTTCCGAATGCAACCAGGAGCTTCCTTGGTTTGCAACAATTGTAAATTAATGTTCTCACAGTGTTCATTTCATTTCCGCGGGTGCCAAGTTAGAGCTGACAAAATTGTCCTTTATCACCGACTTCCGACCTTGGCCACGTCCGACAAAATGGTGACAGCAAGTCAGATTTGTTTAGTGAATGCAGCTTTGACGAACACTTTTTCAGAATGGGCATCTCGTGACTTGTGCAGAAGTAAAATTCAGCTTTAGCAAACTCGAGCAAACTAGGCCCAAAAGCAGGCAACTTATGCTTTCTAGTAATAAACAAACACAAGAAAAGTATTAATGTAAGAAATAATGTTGATTCTGTATCCACCCTAGGTTTACTAATTAATTAACCCTCCCGATTAGTCTAATGTTACCTAGCAAATGCAAACAAATAAAGCAGCGTTTATATCTACCAGTCTTCATGAATCCATGAAACTTATGTGCACCTAGAATAGTAGAAATGACATCACATAGACAAGGGAAAGTAAAATAAGCATATGCTTCTTTAAGTTTGCTGCAGTTAATAATGACAAAAACGAAAACAACAATTTATTTTTATTATTTTGCACGAACAAAAAGATGCAACATTTATGCACGTTTATGAGCACACATGTTAGACCCCCCCCATGTGTAAAGTTTAATCTAGGTTGTGTTAACATGATACATCACAAATCATTAATATTATTATTCATGTTATGGAAATGTGACTTTGCGAGTTTAAACAAAATTTTGTTTTCTATCTCGCTCCATCAACTCCCTCATCTGGTGATTAACAAATCACCACACCAACACCCAAAATTTTGATAATTTAAATTTCCGAGAAAATGATTCAAATTCATTTGAGTCAGTAATCCTAAAAATCTGTTTCTGCATAATCTTTGGAATTAGCATAACGCTCTCTATGTAACTCCTGTAATTCAATCTCCCTTTCTTCTTCTTTTCTAAGTTTATAGATTCTTTTCTTTTCTTTCAACTGCTTCTTTCTCTTATGCAACAAACAACCTATTTTTGTCAAAATAAAAATGAATACTATTATAATCAAAGGTGCCAAAATCTTGCCAAGAATTGAACTACCAATATCATGAAACCAATTTTTTATTGCTTGGAATCTTTTTGAAAGTTTCCCTGTAAAATCATCTTCTTCTAAAGGAATTATCTCTGAATGCATTTGTGTAATGTTTTTAATGTACATCTCTATATTCTTACTTTCATCAGGTATATATGTGCAACAATGTTGTACATGTAAAATGCCACAGACTCCTCCCTCCTTTGCTAGGAGTATGTCTAAAGCAAGACGATCTTGAATCACCATAGATCTGATTGCAATTACCTCAACATTCACTAATTGGAATCCATCAGCTGTATCTGTTGACAATCTGTCAACAATTGTGGACAATTTTCTGATTCTCCCTGCGTTTAGAGTTATACCAACAAAAGGTATCACTGCTTGAAAAATGTCTCCCAGAACTTCTGTAAAAGTTTCTCTTTTGACTCTATTTACATAATTATGAATTTTGAACAATCCTTCTGAATCTCTGTCAACATGAAACACTTTAGGAAAAACAATTCCCACATAACAAGTTCCATACCAATGGTCTGGAAGGTTGTAGTAGGCTTTGTCACCACAAACAAAATAAATCCCAGGGAAGATTGGATCTTTTCCACCTTTGAATCCCCAACCTCCCAAAATCTGATAAGTATCTTCACAGTTACTTGCACCTACAAAATAATTATCAAAAAGTGTATTATCTCTTCTAATGCAAAGCTTTCCACTAACTGGTTTATCTATGTGTATTGCAACGTTTTCAAGCATTTTGCCATTTAATTTCTCATCCTCTTTTTGCCAGAATTTTGACTTAGTCTGCTTGACTAATTCATTTCTTTTGTAAATTGCTCTTCTCTCCTCAACCATATTCAAAAATTTCTTTCCCTCAGCACTCAATTTGCAGGTTAGATTATTCTTGTAAGCATACTCGTAAGTGAGTTCGTTAGTAACAAGGAAAAATTCTCTCATTTGTTTAGCTTTCTTGTGCTTATTTAAAGCACCCTCAATCTTTATATTCGCAAAAATCTCGTCAAAATCTGAATAGTAATATTCTAAGCGTCCAGTTTGATAAAATAAGCTAGTTAACACACTACATGTTACACCATATGTAAGAGGAAGCATATTGTATGTCACTCCCTCAGAAACAGAAGCAGGTAATTTGACGCAGACATAGCAGTCTTTTGCATCCATTACCTTGACATATTCACTCAAAAGCTTTGTGAATGTATTACTTGAAAAATCACTAATAGATTTATCTTGATGAATGTTAGGTTGATGATCAATAATTTTAGCAGATGCACTATGTTTAGTTTGACTAACCAAAGCTTTGCTTGTCATGTTAACTTTGTGTAATTCTCTATTCATCTCTAATGGGATGATCACAGCTAAAACTAACCAGAGCAGAATTAAAATGAGCAGACACACCAGAGTCATCTTACAGCATCTCTTAAAAACAGTACACTTTGAAGTGCTCTCCTTAACATAAGGCATTTTTGGTTAGTTTTGCCTAAAAATTAAAAACAAAATTTATTTTAAAATGTCTAAGAATAAGAAACTATTTATACCCCCCTTTTAAAATAATTTTATTTTTAAAACCCTATACAAGTTTTCTTCGACCTTATGTCATACATAAGATTTCTTCAACTAAACAGTTTTTCTTCGACCTTATGTCAGCTAACAAATTTTCTTCAGCCTTTTGCCAAATTAAAATTTCTGTACTTCAATCATTGTCACTAATTTCCTCTATTTCGTTTTCTTCTTCACTACTACCATAAATGTCAATAACAGGTGGAATTACTAAATAAATCCACTCAGGAGACTTGTATTTCTGGTTTGGTCTCACTATTCTTTTTCCTTTTCTCGACACCACTTCAATTTTCCTTCCAACTCCCACTTCTTTTCCAGGACTCTTTTGACTACTGATTTCTTCAACTTGCTCTTTAGGTTTCTTGATTAACCTCACTCTCAATCTTCCACCAGGCCAGTAGTCTGCTTTTCTCACGTATTTCTTCTTTGGTTCAGAAGCATTTGATTCTGACTTCCAAGCCCTTTTCTTTCTGTTTTCACTTTCACCATCCACGTCACTTTCTTCAGTTTCGTAGTCTGAAATTTCAATTGACTCGGGAACTTCTCTATTCGGCAGTTTTACTCTTTCAGGAACACTTCTCTGATTTCCAATACTGGTACTTGGTAATTCGTCTTCTTCTTCTTCTTCTTCAATTACCTCCAACTTCCCAGACTTTGGATTTCTGTTCCTTACTTCAGAGCTTGTTTTCTGCTTTTCGATACTCTCCTGGTCTGAAACTTCTTTTTGTTTCGCTTTTCTGTTTTCAATAGAAATAACTGAATCCTCAGTTATCTTTCCTTTTAACAGATTCTCTTCACCTTCGGAATCTATTTCAATAATTTCCAAGTCTTTTCTTGTTGAATTTTCATTCACAGGTACACGTTCCAGATGTCGACTTTCTTGTCGATCTTCAGAATCTGGATTTATTTCACCTTCTGCTTCAGAATCAGAATCATCTGTAGTATCACTTTCAACATCAGAACTCTCAGGAGTTGGTACTGGAATAGTATGACTAGGATGAATCCAACGTTTCAATCCTTTGCATTTTACAGCATTAGTAGTGATCAAAATTATTTGCCTAGGCTTCTGCCATCTAGGAGCCAGACAATTTCTTCTCCGATGTACTTTCGTTCTGACCCAATCACCAGGCCTCAGGTCATGTGTCAAAACTTTCTCATTTGATTGTGCTTCAGTTCCCACCTGATTAGATACAGAAGTCACTATATCAGATAACCTTTTACAGTAATCCAAAATAGCACTGTCATTTATGCTCAACAGTTTACCTATAGGTACAAAAGCTTGCCTCATAACTCTTCCCATTAAAATTTCATGAGGACTCAAACCTGTCTTTTTATCTGGTGTACTTCTTAATGACATCAAAACAAGTGGAAGAGCATCTGTCCACTTTACACCTGTTTCAAGACACATTTTTCCAATTCTGTTTTTAATTGTTCCATTAATCTGTTCAACTACCCCAGATGCCTCTGGTCTGTATGCACAGTGTATCTTCTGCTCAATGCTCAAAGCTTCACAAATTAACTTCATCAGTTTGTTATCGAAATGGCTTCCTCCATCACTCTCAATAGTGACTGGAAAACCGTACCTTGGGATAATTTCTCTGAGCAGTAGTTTTGCTACTGTAATTGAATCACAATGTCTTGTAGGAAATGCTTCTACCCATCTTGAAAATAAACAAACGATCACAAGAACATATTTTAAGCAATTGTGTAAGGGCATTTCAATGAAATCCATCTGTAACCTGGTAAAAGGACCACCCTCTCGACCAATTATTCCTGTCCCCACCAATGATTTTCTGTTTGGATTCATTTGTTGGCATGATAAACACCTTTGACAAAAAGATTCTGCAATTGTTCTGAATTTAGTATTGAACCAAGTCTCTCGAAAAAGTCTGATCATAGAATCTCTTCCAAGATGAGCCGGACCATGATATAATCTGGCCATATCTGCAATCAAGCAATTTGGTAAGACTACTCTGCCATCTTTGTAAACCCACACTCCATCTTCATCACGTGGTCTACAATCTGATCTTAACCACAGATCCTTTTCCTCATCATCTGCTTCATTTTGTAATTCTCTAATCTCATTCCATGTTTCTACAACTGTTGTTAGCATTAATGAATTTGAATCAGTTTCTTTACTCCTTTCCCGATTGTATGAATAACCTTTTCTTGCACAGAATTTTGCCGTTTCGTCTGCAAATGCATTGCCTTTTGAAATATAATCAACTCCTTTAGTGTGCGCTGCACACTTGACAATTGCGATTTCTTTCGGCAATTGTATTGCTTCTATTAATCTCCTAATGAAAATTGCATTTTTAATCGGAGACCCTGCTGATGTCATATAGCCTCTCTGAGACCAGAGTTGTCCATAATCATGTACAACTCCATACCCATACTGACTATCAGTAATGATGGTAACTCTTATATCTTTTGATACTTCACAAGCACGAATTAAAGCAATCAATTCAGCCACTTGTGCTGATCGAACTCCTTCAAGACATGATGCTTCTTCAACATCTGCAACTGTGCAGACTGAATATGAGGCTTTCAAGACACCTCCTTCAGATCTCAAACATGAGCCATCTACAAAGTAGACAAAATCTGATTCAGATAGAGGTCTATCTTTGATATCATGTCTTGGTTTCGTGCAGAATTCCATAACATCTAAACATTCATGTTCTGTTTCGATGTTATCAACGATCTCAGAATCGGGCAGTAATGTAGAAGGATTTAGATTTAAACATCTTGAAATCAAAACATTATCTGCTCCTAGTATGATTTTCTCATACTTTGTCAATCTGCTGCTTGTCAAATGCTGAGTTTTACCTCTTGTCAGCAATATTTCAACTGAATGAGGCACAAAAACTTTTACAGGAAATCCCATAATGATTCCTTCACTCTGTTCAAGACTAACACTTGTAGCTGCAACTGCTTTCAAGCAACCTGGTAATGCTTTTGCAATGGGATCAAGAACTGCAGAGAAGTATGCAATAAGTTTCTTTAAATTCCCATGTCTCTGGATCAATACAGACAATGCACATCCTTCTCTCTCGCTGCAATACAGTTCAAAATCTTTCTCATAATTCGGCATACCTAAAGCAGGAGCTTGGCATAAGCTCTTTTTCAAATTCTCAAAAGATTCCATCTCAATTTCATTGAGAATAATTGGATCTTTTACATCAGACTTTGTCAGTCTCTGTAGTGGTTTTGCAATTACTGAAAATCCACTTATCCATTGTCGACAGTAACCAACCATTCCCAAGAACATCCTGACCTGTCTCTGAGTTCTTGGAGGTTGCATTGCTTGAATCATTTTAATTCTCTCAACTGTTACCTGCCTTTTTCCCTTTGCAATTCTGTGACCAAGATATTTTACTTCTTGTTTGCAAAACTGTAATTTTCCTGGAGACACTTTATGTCCCTCTTCTGCAAGGCGATTTAACAGTATTATTGTGTCTGTCACACAATTTTCTCTTGTCTTTGCAGCTATCAACAAATCGTCAATATACTGCACCAACGTAGACCTACCTGGTAAATCCAAGTTTTCTAAAGATCTTTTTAACAACTCATTAAAGATTGAAGGACTTTCTGTATAGCCCTGAGGGATTCTAGACCATCCGAGGGTCTTACCTTGGAATCTGAAAGCAAAGATTTCATAACTGTCTGGATGTAAAGGAACAGTAAAGAATGCATTACAAAGATCAATGACAGTGTACCATTCAGCATCATGTGGAATCTGGTACAGGATTACTGCTGGATTTGGAACTACAGGACAACATGGAACAACGATTTGATTAACCTTTCTCAAATCTTGTACGATTCTAAATGCTCCATTTGACTTTTTAACTCCCATAATTGGTGAATTACAAGGACTACTCTCCATTTCTTTTAATACACCTTGTTTGATTAATTTTTCAATTATAGGCGTAATACCTTCAATTGTTTCTGCTTTCATTTTATACTGTGGAATATTAGGAAATTCTATTCCCTGTTTCAATGTAATTTTTACTGGATCTACGTTTTTCATCAGACCCATCTCGTTCCCAGTAAAATCCCATATATCAGGTTTCACTGTTTCCTTGAGCTCTTCAGGCAAATCTTTCTTTTCAAATGCAGGAAACAATTTTGTTTCTTCTGCTTCCATCATTATCATCGTCATTCTGTATAAACCATCTTCCTCCATTGTTTGTAACTCAACTCCATCAGGAGAACAATATATTCTGCAATTCATTTTACACAGAATATCTCTGCCTAGTAAATTTACTGGACTACTATTACAAACCACAAATCTGTGTTTATCTCTATAATTTCCAATTTCAACTGGAACTGGATCAGTTAAATCAGTTTTAATTTGTTGATTGCTTACTCCTACAACTTGAATGGTATCCCCAGAGAGAGGTAGGTTTTCAATTTCCACTGATCTAACAGTAGAACGGGTAGCACCAGTGTCCACTAGAAAAGTGATGTCTACATCGTTAACTTTCCCGTTTACAAATGGACCGGACTGGTCAACCTCAAGAGTGGCTCCAACAACACACTCTTCCTCCTCTCTCGGGCACCGTCAGCAATAATCATCAGAATCACTGTCTTGGCTTTCTGTTAACAAAAATTGTTGTGAAGCATTTTGCATTTGCACCCTTTGTTGCTTTTGCTGTTTTTGCGGTTTTATTACCTGTTCATTTCCTTGAAATCCCACGTTTGGATTATATTTTTGAACTCCCCCACAATTCGGAAATGGTGGTTGTGGCAATTGATCCTGACAGTTATTCACCTGTTGCTGTTGCTGTCGCTGAATGTTTAACTCGTTTAACCCCTGTTGCATCTGTAGCTGTTGCTGCAGGTCAACACCATTCTGCATCTGTGGATTTAATAAGGGATTCTTTAAGTTTCTAGGAGGTTTAGGACACTCGTCTCTCCAATGTCCAATTTCGCCACAATTAAAACAAGGTAATCTTTGTTTCATCTCCTCAATCTTTGGGCTAAATTTTCTTGTAAAAATATTACCTTTAAGCTTTCCTTGTATCTGGTTCGTATTTCCAGTTTGAACAAAATTTGTGTTCTTATTACCCATGCTGGCAATTTGTTGCTCAGCCACCTTTACCTGAGCCCACATGGCTTTTTCTTTGAGCTTCTTTTGTCTCACCTCTAACTCATCACTGCAATACTTAGCTTTTCTCAGAATATCATCCACAGAAAGTGATTGCCATCCTACAATGCTATTCCTGATCATGTCTGCAATTTCAGGTTTTAGTCCATAAACGAATCTATAGATGAAATGACTCATGTCCTTTTCATCTAATTTTTCATAGCCACTGTATTGTTTAAAAATTAACAGTAACCTCTCATAAAAAGAATGAACTGATTCTTTTGTTTCCTGATTTGTTCTTTCTATTTTGACCCAATCAACTTCTTTGGGTGGAATTTTGTTTTTCATCCAAACGATTACTTTTTCGTAAAAATCCATTACAAGAGGATTTGGAGCACCTGTTTCTTTAATACGCTCAGGTTCTGTTTTTGGCCAACTTATTGATATTTTACATTCTGTCCAAAGATCTGATGGAACGACAATGTCGAAAAATCCATCTAAATCAATCCACAGAACTTTTGACACTTTGATAAACCTATCTACTTGTCTATACCACTCTACCGGTTTCTCTCTCAATTTTGGAAAGTCATTTGTGAATAGCAGTATGTCCTGTCTTGACCAAGGGACATAAACATATCCTCCACCTGCAATCTCTCTCATTGGAAATTGTTTTGACAATTTTTCCAATCTTTCATCTTCCTTCTTTTTCGTCCATTTTACTCTCCACTTATTGAGTTCTCCCAGCTTTTTGATATAAACTATTAAATCTTTTATATGCAGTATTCTTCCCATTGAGTTCAAACTCTCAATGTCACTTTCTGAAAAGTCTAGTCTGTAATGCTTTGCAAAATTCTTTTGTTTACTCACATCAATTTCAAGTTCCGCTGCTAGTTCCTCTAGTTGATCATATTTATTTTTAGTTTTCCACTGTATACTTTTACAAATGAACAGTAGTTCATCATCTCGATAATAATTCAAACTATCTGGACCAATTGTTCCAATTATTAATTCTTCGATATTTGCTTTTAATTTAGCCACATCAAGTTTCGGAGTAGTCACCCTAACTTCAGGACTCCCTACATCTGAAATAGCACCCATTGGTGTTTTTGGAGATAAATCCTCATTAAAAGTTAAATCTGGCATTCTCGATCTCGAAGAGTTTATTTCAGATATGTCTGAGTAAAATTTTTCAGCAACCTTTTGAATTTCTGCATTTAAAGGAATAGTTAACCCTGTTTTGTTTGGTTCTCTTTGGTCGAATACAGGCTGAACAGGACCAATCGTTACTGGAACTGTCACAGCTTCCATGCTTTTTGTCATTCGTCTAATTAATTCTTCTTTAGATTTAAAATATTCAGCAGAATCAACAGCCTCAACGTTTCTTGTTTCCCTTGCATAGTCTTTTGGAGCTTCCCTTGCTCTTGGAGTCATTGTAAAATGTCTACCTTCATTTCGAGCATTATCAAATTCTGGTCTTCTTGGAGTTTCAATAATTTCACAATTATTTGGATAAAGTTTAGGAGTTTCATTAATTGGAGGTGCACTCGGTGAAGTTTCAGTAGAAACCACCGGAGTAGACCATGATCTAGGAGGTCTTAAAGGTTGATTCTTTCTAGCTGTAGTGTATATTTCTTCCATAACTGCATCTTCAGATTCGCTTTCTATGGATTTCCCAGCAGGAGTACCCATAACCATTTCCTGAATTAAATACAATCCTTCACTCATGTTTCCTTGCCTCCACATTCGCAATCTGTCTTCATGAGTATCTCTTCTCCAAGCTGGAGTTTTAGTAGGTCTTTTAATTCCACTAGCTTCTCTTTGTAACTGATACATCTCATCTTCCCACTCAACTAAAGCTTCAAATTGAGTTGGTCTCGGTTTTGGAATAAGAGCATTCATTTTCTCTCGTAGATTTCTCAAAACTTTTACATTAAATGAACCATCATCAGGCCAAGTTAAAACACTGTCGTTCTTTGTATAGCGTTTCCAGCTATCAAACCATAAAACAGTATGATATCCATATTCACCTTCCATGTACGCTGCAGGTGTTTTATACTTATGAAGTAATTTACCACCTCGCGTTTCGATTTTCTTGTCAGGTGAAAATAAATTTTTAAATTTCTGAAATAATGTTGGCTTTTTCTCAACATGTTTAAAATGATAACTCATTTTTAAAAGTTAAATTTAATTCGCAAAATCGTTCGTAAAATATTTCCGGGATGTTCCGCAAAGCAACCAATCCGTGCGCGAAACACACCAACAAGCCAATGACAGTTGAGCTACGTCAGTTTCCTGCTCAACGAATAAAAATGGAGTTTTTCTGAAGGACCAATCAGCTTACAGGTCGTCAGAGACTCAAGAGCCAATCAGAGTATAGCTTGTGACGTAGGTCACCCAATCCCAGCGCGGCTCTGTGACGTACACAGCAGCTGCGGTTTCTCGCTTCTCACTCCTAGCGCTTACCCCTCCTTCACAAAATCTTTTCACAGCGCCATTTTAAGGACACTTTTCAGTGTAAATTAATTCTTAAACAATGACAATAAGGACTCATCTGTTTGTTTCACTATTTAGGATAGTTTACATACATTCAAGTATCCACACTTCGGAATAGTCGGCGCTATTCACACTAAGGATAATTTTCAATTGTCAGTAGAGTAACTCTTACCCCACCCTTCTAACACGTAAAATTATGAACTCGTTTTCCTCTGAACGCACCGCGAAGTGACAGTTCTAAGAGTTCCACTTGAACATAAATTACAAATCAAATTCGCACTTTCACACGGAAAATTCCCTAATTTCAAACACACATGAAATCCGTACAGGACTCTCACCTGTTTATAGAAATCATGCACCGTTAGCAAAATAACGACGTTATCCGTACAGGACTCTAACCTGTTTATAGATATAAAACATGTACCCCTACAGGACTCTAACCTGTTTATAGATAATCATGCACCGACGCTACTCTGCCCTTCATTCAAGCTCGGATATAACAAATACTCTTATCACAGTGAGTTTTATGGAAGGCGCTTTGTCCCTATTCTCATGCTGCTCTAATTTCTTAGAAAACCCTCACTTTACAAGATTCACACCTAGCCCTAACACTGTGCTGCACGGCGACAACACTATGGTACACGGCGATACCACTTGTGATACTCGGCGATATCACTGCAAACAGAACAGATGACTTGCGTGACTAATTTCTCGCCACACAATCTATACCGGTATAGCTTACAGATAGCACGAAAAACAAACTCAACATGTGTTAAAACATCGATCCTATTTCTATACCATAACGCTTTAGTAACCCTTAGCAACCAACATTTTACCTTGGTTACCCTTAGCAACCATCAATTTCTGCTACCAGAGAATTGATCCAGCGGCCTATAGAAAATATATCATAAACAACGCTACCCAATTTCATAACCTATAAACAAAATTCTACACTAACTTATGGACCCATTTATAAACATGACATATTTGGGCCTACTGAATCAGGTGGTCAAATTAAACCTAAGTACACCTTATTTACAAAATATATACAATTATATACATCTGCGGAAAGAATATTGTCATTAGAATAAATCCTAACCATTTAAACGACCACCATTGGCGATGGGATCTAGCTAATAGTAACCTGCACTTCTGAATAATCAAGACCAGCTTGTTTGTCAAAAGTAAGATTTTATTTACTAAATTATGATATCTCAAAATGTAATTTTATTATTGTAATTTTATTAGCATTAAAGTAAGCATGTTTGTAAAGCTTCATGAGAAAAATACAGTTTAAGTAAGAAATTCAAGGTTTAAGTAAGATTTTAAAAGTTTAGCATTTCTAAAGCCTAAGTCCCTAGCTAAGCTAAATAAATGGAAAATAAAATAAAGTTCTTTGAGGATTCTTACGTGCTCCACGCAAAGTCCAGCAGCACTTCACCCTCATCGGAAAGTCAGAAAGCAGCAGCCAGCCCACCCCTAAGGGCATGACTTTTTATACCTTTCTATGCTAGCTAAACTAAGCGAAGGAAAGTTTTCATAAATCCACGAAGTCCCATTGGTTGAGAGTGACAAGTGACATGTCACCCACATTTCAAAAGTTCCATTAGGTCACGTTTCTTAAAGACCATTGTCTTTTCCGAATGCAACCAGGAGCTTCCTTGGTTTGCAACAATTGTAAATTAATGTTCTCACAGTGTTCATTTCATTTCCGCGGGTGCCAAGTTAGAGCTGACAAAATTGTCCTTTATCACCGACTTCCGACCTTGGCCACGTCCGACAAAATGGTGACAGCAAGTCAGATTTGTTTAGTGAATGCAGCTTTGACGAACACTTTTTCAGAATGGGCATCTCGTGACTTGTGCAGAAGTAAAATTCAGCTTTAGCAAACTCGAGCAAACTAGGCCCAAAAGCAGGCAACTTATGCTTTCTAGTAATAAACAAACACAAGAAAAGTATTAATGTAAGAAATAATGTTGATTCTGTATCCACCCTAGGTTTACTAATTAATTAACCCTCCCGATTAGTCTAATGTTACCTAGCAAATGCAAACAAATAAAGCAGCGTTTATATCTACCAGTCTTCATGAATCCATGAAACTTATGTGCACCTAGAATAGTAGAAATGACATCACATAGACAAGGGAAAGTAAAATAAGCATATGCTTCTTTAAGTTTGCTGCAGTTAATAATGACAAAAACGAAAACAACAATTTATTTTTATTATTTTGCACGAACAAAAAGATGCAACATTTATGCACGTTTATGAGCACACATGTTAGTCCCCCCCCATGTGTAAAGTTTAATCTAGGTTGTGTTAACATGATACATCACAAATCATTAATATTATTATTCATGTTATGGAAATGTGACTTTGCGAGTTTAAACAAAATTTTGTTTTCTATCTCGCTCCATCACTCCTGCACCTTCACATTTAGTAAAGCATCCGGTGCTTGGGCAGTTTCATCCCATTCTGCCTTCTTTCAAAATATTTTTGTACATTTATAAACATATTGGCAGAAGTGGGAAGTGGGCAACCTATATTTACTTGAAATGTATTCCTCATACTGGCCCATAATGAGTAGAACCTCTTTTTGCGAGTTGCACAAGTGCGGACTGCACATCTCTGCCCATGTACCCACAAATGCACAATAAATATTTTATGACCAAGATTGACAGGTTAAAGAAGGCCATAGCATAACCGATCTCCTACTGGTTGCGCTGGAAGGGCTGTAAGGGAACAAGGGGAAGTATAGCCTGAAAAATATGCATAGCATGTTGGTATTCCCCATTGCAACCTGATATCTGTGCTGCCAAAATTATGCCAATCCCACCCTCTCAGTGCAGTGTTAATCCATAGTCTTGAAAACCACACAGGGACACTTTGGAGTTTTCTATGTCTATCAATAATATGGGCAGCACTCGAGGGTACTGGGTATATTCCGGGACAGGAATCTCTTTAAATCTAAGACTGGCATGGGGAAGGAGCTGTCACTTGGCAGCTGCAGTTGCCACAGCTCCAATGCACATTTTACGAATGAATACCTAGACGAGTGATTGAGTTTCAGGGGCACTGTTATGTTGATGGGACAAGGCATCTTTCAAGAAGCGTGTACCTGAGTGATTCATGATTGAGATTGGCATTTAATTGTAAATAAAGTTCAGTGTTCTTCATTAAGATTTGTTGATCTTGATGTTTTGGGGGCCGGGGTACGAGAGTAGAGGTTTAATGTTGGTGTACACTAGGTGCCGGTGAGTACTGGCATCCATCTGCCGCTTTGGATACTCATATAGACCGTTCATGGGACCATATATTTTCTTCCCTAGTTTTGTCACAGGTTGGCATAGCACTGATGAAAAGAACCCCAATAGTGTGTCATGAACAAACTGTGATAGGAGTGTTATACAATGGCTCTCCTATAATCCCTGCAGATCTCATTCCATTGATAGCTCATTAGGAATATCCTATGGAAAGGTGTGGGACAGCCGGCATACAAGTGTTTCTGATGAATAATTCTAACTGCATATTCCTCATCTTTGGAAAATTCCTCAGGTGCCAGACTGGATCTAAAAATCATCACAGAATGATTCTGTGTGCTGTTAGGTGGCATCAGGGCACTCTGCATTGCCTTGTGAAAGAGTGCAGCTGCATATAGGTGCCACCCCTGCGTGGCAACAACAGCTCCTTTCTTTCTGCACCTTCGCTCACATATCTGGAACTCTCCTCCCTTTTCAATGGTTGACCAACTTCCTTTAAAATCTTCCCCAATGTGCAAGGGAATGAGAACCCCACTGAAGACTACAAGGTTCAAACCGTACTGTGACTGCCAGAAACAAAAGTCGATGATGGAACCGTTTGAGATGCACCTCTGGTGTGTGGGCTCGAAGCACCATCCCGAGTCGATTGAAGAATGTACCCTTAGGTTCCCAAAGACAATCAAGGATTGTGAGGTGAATAGTATGTGACCAAACACTGAAAGAAGTTGTAGACCTTGCAGAACTCCTGCTCTTGCTCCAATTTGAAGGAGTGCACTTGTTCCTGGTCTTGAGGCCCCTGCAGCGTCAGCTTCCAAACCACTTTAGTTTGTCCTTAGCGGTGCACAACCATGCTGTGGGAGGGAGTATCGGACATTTCCTTCCAGGGTGACAGTCAATTATATCCAACAGATGGGTCATCCAGATCTATCAGCAGGGCTATACCCTTCCATTACTTTCCAATCCCTCTTTAAGTTCCTCCCACATCAAAGTGGTTTTCAGAGGAGCCTCTATCCATCTTGCTGTTAGAGGTGCAACCCCCACTATCCAAAAAGACAATCATGAGGGTTCTAGCCTTGGAAATAGGGACTGGGAGTTACTCCCCTTTTTTCTTGTGCTGAAGGACAGAGGCCTTCATTTTATTTTAGATCTCTGCCCTCTTAGTTCCTTCCTATGGAAGGAAAAAAATCAAAATCCTTACAACTGGCTCAGATTTCCTCAGCCCAGGACGCAGGCGATTGGATAGTTGACCTGGACCTGCAAGGTGCATACTTTCATGTGCCAGTCCTGGAGACTCACAGATTCTACCTGTGGTTCAGAACGGGCCGCAGCATTTTCAATTTTCCGTACTCCCCTTTGGCAATACCAACGCCCCTCGGTTGTTCACAAAATAGATGGCGATGGTTGCCACCCGTCTTTGGAGGTCGGACAATTTCAGTTTTCACCTACCTCAACAACTAGCTGGCTGGTTTGCCACAACAAGCTAAAAATGCACCTGACTCCTCCTCAGAGGCTTTTATGTCTGGGAGCCATTTTGGAGATTGTACTTTTCAGGGCCTTTGCTCTAAAGGAATCCAGGTCATTTGGGCTATGATACTGAGGTCTCATCCTTAGTCCTGGATCCCAGTGGAAGGGCTCTGAGACTTCTTGCACTGTTGGCCTCATGCATCCTGCTTGTCCCCTTCACCAGGTGGCATATGCGGGCTGTGCGGTTTAACATGAAGTCTCAGTGGACACAACACCAAGGAATTGCATTGAATGTCATCCAGGTTTTGGAGGAGAATGCACAAGACCTACAGTGGTGGCTGCTTGACCACAATCTGGCCAATGGGAGAACTCTCTCCCTTCCCCACACAAAGCTGACAGTGATGACTCGTGCATCCCTGCTGAGTTGGGAAGGTCACCTGGGAGAGGTGAAGTTGGCACACTTGCTGCAAATTGTGTGAACAAATCCTGACAGAACGCATTGTGCCTCACCTGAACAGGAAAACTCAGACTGGCACTGTATTTCCACATGGAGTAAATATCGCAGCTCATGGTATTGTTTTTTGCAGGGCGTGCAGCTCCCACACAGCACTACGGGTCACTTGTAATGGAAGCCTCTAGTAGAATGGTTTGTGTGGTATTCATACCATTGTCTGTTTACCACAATTGTTTGCCGCGAGTCCCAGGACGGTACCACTGTGTGGACAGTGGGAGCTTCGGGAAAATAGCAGAAGGTAATGTAGAACCCAACCGGGGTGGATGTAGGGTCACTTGAAGGTAGTCATTGGGCTTGCGCCCAGTGCTTAATTTGAACCGGAGCTTTCTGGGGCTAAGCACCGGCACTTAATTGGTTTCCGGTGCTCTGCACCGGCACCTAATTGTCAATATCACACGTAGGGCAGTCTGCCACAAGGTGGCCCTGCTCATGTAATTTAGAGATGAGCAGTATAACAGTAGGTTAGAAAAACAATATACATAAAAATAATACTAATACCTGCTTCCCCAGCCATTCCTTTGGCTTTGGGGGCCTGGAATAATCGGAACTGTTGCATTTACACGCGATAGAGATGGTTAGGAGTTGTTTTGGCAGTGATGACAGGGGCGATGGGTGGTGCAAGCTGCATAAAACTCCTGGTCAGAGCCCTGGCACTTAATATTTTACAAATTAAGCACTGCAGTTGCGCCCATTCTCCCATGGTTCTGAGCCCTGCACTCCAGAATGGCGAGGAAGGTGGAGATATTTTAGTTGTAAGTGATGTGGGGAACTTTGACCCTACTAGCCCCTGCTGCACAGTTAATTAATACTATAAAAGGACTGTTCTCTGTATGTTGAAGTGCGCGGCGTGACCCTGGTCTCGTGAGCTGCCTTCAGCCCTAGCTCTGTTCGTGAGGAATCTGACGCTGCGGATTAGAGGTAATACAAACATGGCTCCCGTCCGTGAAGAAAGTGCCGCCCGGTCACTTAAAAGCAAGCAGGGCTCAGGAACAAGGGAACTTTCTGCAATTAAGAGCTCCACCGCGGGCGCTCTAAGTGTTGCGGTGGCGCATTCCTTTCTGCGTCACCGCAAGCCTGTGGGTATTAGAGAGCTCAAATCAGTGGCCGGCTATGGCTTAAACTGGCAGCCGCTGGCTTTAGAGTGAAACCTCCATAACCGATCATAGAAAGTGTTCAGACGGAGGTGTACCAGGACGAAGATATACAGCAAATAAAAATACAGTGTTTACAAGCCGACAAGTGCCCATAATGGATGACGCGCTTACCAAATTTTGGATATAACCTGCGTGAAAGACTGGTTTTAGGATAATCAGGTAAAAATAACTCTCGTCTAGCAGGATTTGTGGTATGCCGCTGCTGTTAAGCTTGAAACTGGATCAGCCTGTCAGTTATTGGTTCCCACAGTATTCTGGTAGTCACAGTCCTTTGCAAGAAATTCTTTCATGTTTTTCCTGGATTCACAATTCCATGTCATTACCTATCTTCAGAGTGGCTCTGGCAGAGCTGAAAAAGGCTTGACGTTCGAAAGCTGATTTGTAAAGTCCAAAAATAGGGCCCTTATTTCAGGACCTGTGTAAGTGCCGATTTGAGTGCAAACTGTCATGTATACCTAAATCAAAATATAACTTGGCCTCTAATTGCGCATCTCGAGGTTGTTTGCCTGCGCATTTTTCGTCAGGTGAACCTCGTACCTGCACATTGTAAGTTTGGGGGGAGAGGGGGTGGGGGGAGGGGGTGGTGTGTGTGTGTGTGTGTCAGTCGGTGTGTGTGTGTCAGTGTGTGTGTCAGTCAGTCAGTCACACACCCCGGAAACTGGATCATGTGATAGCTCACCATTATATCTAGTAGCTTATATATCATGTCAAATCTATGACATTGACTACATCCATGTAACCCTTACATCGCAAGGTAACCCAAGACGTCGAGCTAAGAATTTTACTATGCAGATGTTGTGGTAAGCGATGTAGTGAATGTGATGGTTGTGGCAGTCAATATGATCGACCTCAATATACTGTCATAGAAATGGGGTCCGCCTTTATAGGTGCAGCACTCAGACGCACTTCATACACAACGGAAGGGATATGTGACGATGGTAAGAAGACCGACCAGCTATATGCGCATCCTACATGGAAGGTCTGATGGAAATTCGAGCGGACCAATTAAAATTGGCATCTGCTTGATTTAGTTGAATAACATTTTTTTGGGTTCTTTTGACTATGGGTCTGATTTAGATCTCAGCAGACGGGTTACTCTGTCACAAAGGTGACAAAGATCCCATCTGCCGAAATATAATTCCCATAGGATATAGTTGGATTTATTTTTCAGCGGACGGGATATCCGTCACCATTGTGATGGAGTAACCCGTCCGCTGACATTTAAATCAGCCTTTTGTCTAGTTGGGGTGGGGGGGGGGGGAAGAAGGAAAGTTCATTAAAACATGATTTGATTATTAAATCTACAAAAGCGGGGGGTGGGCGTATGACGTGACCGCCATCACGGTGGCCACAATCTAACACTGCTCCGGTGGAACCCTGTTAATTCTCCATAATCCTCTGCACCCCTAAAGCAAGCGAAGGTCACTGTGGTGTGGGGCGGCAACCCTTCAAGGGGCCACATTCAAGTCCATGCCAATGAATATCTGTGAGATATGGAATCCCAGGGACCCCTCACCATAGTCTGCAGGGGCAACCAGCATTTTGCCTTTTTCCCTGGGTGCCAGCAGTTGTTGTGATGGGTCACAGCAAGGCCTTGCTTGGATGTTCTGGAGCCCAACCCAGCAATAGGAGGCTACACTCTTTTGAGTGGTAGCAGTGAGAGGGTTGGTGAGATCAAAGAAGTGCCCTTTCCTAGCCTTCCCTGAAGAAAACACCAAGTCGGCATTGCTGAGTGTTAGACTCGGTCGCTGACCCTATCGGGTGCAGGACATAGTGGTGCTAACGCAGTGGAACCTCTTCACCACGCCTCCCGTACTTGAGGGTGGATTTCGGGTCTGAATAGTAGACTGCCTGAGATGGGCCACGTTGGAGAACAAATGTACTGTGCTGGTGTGGGAGACCCAGCCTGGACTGCCACCCCACTGACCAATATTCCAGAGATATGAGGTGCACAGAGCCTGTGCTGACACAAGCACTGGCCTTTTCAAGGTGAGTATGAACTGAAAGATTAAAAAACTGGCATTTACAAATAATGGTTTAGAGTTGCTGAGTGAAGCTGCACAGTGATACTGACCCAATGGGCCACTGCATTGCACCAATAAACCTGTCCAATGTGGTCACTGAGTGTTTATGTTTATGGGATTTGTAGAGTGTGTGACTACCCTTGGGCATCTCAGCGCTGAGGTGATTTAGAGGTAAAGGCAGTGAGCACTTAGTCTTATGGGAAGAGCCATGTCTTAAGTCTTTTCCTAAAGGATGCTTCATTTTCAGTGAGTCGAAGCTCTGGGTCTAAGCTGTTCCAGAGCATTGGTACCAGATGGGTGAAGGATCTTCCACCCCATCTGGCTCTTTTGATTGTGGTCGCTTTCATCAGGAATTTTGAACTTGATCTAAGATGTCGATGGGGAGAATAGTGGGCGACCAGCTTTTGGATAAGGGCAGGGTCCCTCCCATACATGGTTCGGTGGGCCAGACTTAAGGACGTAACTTTGATTCTGGCTTGAATCGGGAGCCAATGCAGTTCCCTCAATATTGGTTTGACTGATTGACGTCTGGGTATGTTCAGTAGCAGTCGAGCAGCTGCATTCTGAACAATTTGTAGTCTGTTTGTTACATATTTGGGAGAACCAAGAAAAAGAGAGTTGCCGTAATCCAGCCTCGATATCACTAAGGCATGGACTACGGTCCTCTGGGAGTAGGGATATCATTTTTCTGATCAATCGTAACATCCCAAAACAAGTGCCAGACAATTTATTGGCCTGTACCACCATTCTTAAATTCTGGTCCAGCCACCTGCTTAGGTTATTGATGGCTGCTTTGGGGGGAGGAGATGGCCCCCAACTTGCTGGCCAGAAAATCTCTAATTGAGGGTTGAAGTTGTTACCCAGAATCATCAATTCTGTCTTATCCCCATTTAACTTGAGTCTACAGTCCGCCATCCATGATCCAATTTTTTCTAGGCAAGGGACAAGTTGTCGGTGGCCTGAGTTGAGAGAGTCTGAAATTGAGAACACTAGTTGCGTGTCATCAGCATATGACACAATGGAAATACCAAATTCCTGGCGTGCAGAGTGGAGACCTTAAATTGAGAAAAACAAGCTCACACATGTGGGCACAGCGATCCACCAAAGTTGAGGCATCATTAGACCCCTATTAAGAGTGGTCGCAGCCATTAGCAGAGACTGTCTGGAGGGAGGCGAGGGGGAGTGGAGAGGTGTGATCCCCCAGGTCTCTAAAGTAATAGAGGTGGGCCTTAGAAACCCGACATTCACCATATTCACAGTAGAAGTGACACGGGTGGGACCCTTTCTATATGCCTTGAGTACTTCTGATGCCCAATTTGGTGGGATTGAATACAGTGTTGTAAACCTTTCTGAGAACTCTTTGAAGTAAGGAGGAGAAAACATTGTGAGAGACAAGGGCCAAGGCCTCCCTTACACAGGGAAAATAGATACATTCACAAGACCCATAGCCGCACTGTCAACACGAGCTGCCTTAGCCATGACAGAAGCATCTGAACACGAGGTAGTATCGGTATCCCTGGCAGTAATACTGCAGGCAATCGGAGATACTAAATATGCAGTGGAGAAGACAATCGGACGGATAAGGCTAGAGGTCCCTCTGGTCCATCGTGAGATTAGAAATGTGGCAGAAATAATGACAGAAGCAGGAGGCCGAATCTCGAACACTGAAGGCACGCTGAGAACTCTCTATACAGAACTGAAATGGATGAAGGGGACCACAATAAAACTGGGGAAAAAAGAGCCGAAGATGCAGAGTGAAGCTCCCGTGAAACATTCTGCTGATAGTATGCATCCCTGAGGGCCTGGAGGGCACATGGTCGAAATCATGGGTCCCCAAGGAGAATCTGTTGCCTTATTTTATTCTTGAGAGTGCATATAGGGCACTAACCCAGAAACCGCCATTAGGTGCAACTCTAAGCCCCATGATCATCAGAACCCTTAACTTCTTTTCAGGCCAGAATGTCTTCCTTAGAGCATCACATCAGAAACCTAATATCTCCCTGGACGACTCTGCAAAGAGTATTTTTCCAGGCTATATCTCTCGGGTCCAACAGCAAAGGAAATATTTTTCTGGAATAAAGCAAAAACTCCAGTCAATAAAACTTTATTACATGCTACTATGCCCAGGCAAACTGATAGTGATGCACCTGGTTAAAATGCGCTTGTTCGATTTGCTTGATTGAGTGGTGGAGCAGGAAACCCTTAAAGATGGAATGGATGGGGGCATGGCCAAGATGGCGACCTGATCGGACGCAGTTCTCAGTGGCTCCCTGCCCCAATCCCCCTGAAAGCCCCTTAAATAGCAATCTTACCCCCCAGACGGGCACATATTCTGGTGGTGGACTACTGGAGAGCGGCCGCTGATCCCTAGGAGTGGTTTCCAGATCGGCGTGGCCCCCTGAGCCAGCATACAAGTGAGGGTTGTCTGGCCGCGATCTCTGTAATGGCGGCCGCCCGAACGCGGTGACTGACTGGGTGCCCACATCTTGTTAGCCCCGGCTGGAGGAGGAATCGGATCGCCACCGGCGACGACTTCTGGGGGGCCCTGCTGTTCACTGGCCCGAGAGTAGAGCGGGAGAGGAGCTCCGACTGCCGCCACTGCCGCCCGACCGGTGGAGAGGAGGAGGAGGACCGGCGGTGGGTCACGAAAATCGAGGTCCTGGTCTTAGGCCTCACTGAAGCGGGTGGTCGGAGCCTGCACTGCGGACTGGTCTGGAGGGAGGTGCCGACCTGTCTACACGGCGACCTCTGGAGGAACCCAGCTGTTGGCGGCCCAGATCCCAGAAGGAGGCGTAGAACCGGAGGCTGCTTCTGCGGCCTGCTTGCAAGACCAGAGGGACGCGAGCCAGGAGTGGCGAAAATCGAGGCCCTGGTCTTGGGCCTAGTAGGAGGGTGCGGCCGACGCCGCGACGTGGCCGTCCGACACTAGGAGCAGGAGGTGAGGCCCGGTGAGCACGTTCCAACCCGAAGTGCCTTGGCGGGATCGGAAGGCCTGCCCGAGACTGGGAGGCCTGGGACCCCAGTATCGCACCAGACCGACTGCCGGAGGAGGGGAAACTGAGTCGCAGCGCCTGACACACTCCCGGAGGCAGCGGTAAGGAGGGCAACACAAGCACCCGGAACCCGGACAGCGACAGCCCACAGACAGAGGTGAGAAGTGTCAAGGAGGGTGGCTATAGCAGAGGCTCGGGGGGCATAATCGAGCTCCCGGTGCGGGGCCCGGCTGGGCCTGAGGACGGTGTAGCATCGTCGGGGAGGTGGTGGAGGCCGCGCGCTTGGCTGGGCGCTGCCGCCTTGATCGCCCTGTACCCCCTGCACATCTACTTATCAGAGGGCTGCCTGGAGTCTAGAAGGGGTGTGGAACTGGAGAGGCCCCCCCACACACGGACCTGTTGGACTGACCAGCTAGGGGGCAAAGATTGGCCGTGAGAAAGGGGTGAAGACCTGAGACACCAGCAGCGGCTGGCCGGAGCACTGCTGCCCCTTCAGTGTGGAGTTGCTGCCCGATCCCCGGAAAGCGGGAGCGGCTCGGGACGTTTCATAGCCCCGGCGGGGACCATTCTTAATCTGCCCACGGTACGAGATACAAGGGCACAGGACTGGGCGACTCCGCTCTGGGGGGTTACCTGCTGGTGCCCAGGGGGAGCGGCCTGCACTCTCTGGGACCCCCGGGGCTCTTCTGCGAACTCATTGGGGGAGCAGCCGGTTCTTCGCAGCAGCGGCCGCACAGCTCCGGGGCGGACGAGACACTGTGGGGCCTAAACGAAGCTGCAGGGGTACGTCACTGACCAGGAACTCTGCTACAGGCGAAGGCCCAGAACTTGGCGGGCGGCATGGCCAACACCAGCCGTAGGGGCAACCGCACCATTGTTGACATGCTTAGCAAGACCACCCCAAAAGGGGGGAAAGCCCTGACAAACCTCCCCCCCCCCCCGCGGCCCATACCACAGAGCAACAGCAAGAGAGCGGGGAGGCGCCCATCATGAGGACATTCCTAGAATCCCTCTTTAATACCCTCTGAGATGACTTCCAAGCACTGAAGCAGGACCTCGCTGGGGAACAGCGGGAGCTTCGTAGGGACATCGATAGCCTGGGTGAGAGAGTGGTCGCGGTGGAGGACTCTGGCCGTACCCGCGATGAGGAGCTGGTTAACCTACAGCAGGAAGTCCTCCGCCGTCAGGAACAACAGGTGGACCTGCAGGCCCACGCGGAGGACCTTGAGAACCATTCCCGCAGGAACAACATCCGAGTCCGGAATGTACCAGTGAAAGCAGAGGGGAATAGCGTCACCTGCTACCTGCAGGACCTCTTCAGAGACATTTTGGGGGAAATGCCGGATTTCGCCATCCGTATTGATCGGGCACACAGAGTAGGCATGGCGAGATGCGCACCCGCCCCACCACCAGACATTTTGGCATACCTTCCGGACTTCTCTCTGAAGGAGCGCATTTTACAGGCGGCCCGTCAGAAGCAACCACTGCAGTTTAGAGGCGACTCCATCGCCCTGTTTCAAGACTTATCAGCGATCACGCTGCAGAAGCGACGAGCCTTCAAAGCAGTCACGACGTTCCTACGTGACAAAGGGGTGCCATATTCATGGGGCCACCCATTCCGCATCATCTTTAAATGGCAGGGGAAATTACACCAACTCCGCTCTCTCAGCGACACGTGTGCCCTACTGCAGCTTGAGCTACCGGAGGACGTGGTGTCCGGAGATGCTTCACCACACAGATCTCAAGATGAACTCGTACAGCGCTCTCACGATGGATGGCAACAGGTCCGAAGACGACGCCGTTCCAAAATGCGTCTCAGGCCGGACCCGGAGACGATTGCCCAGGAACAAGCAGCAGCAGTCCAGGAGGTGGCTAAGGATACCACGGATTCTTCCTAAGAAGCTTCGGATGGCGGAGAAGACCTTCATTCCTTTGTTTGAATGGGGGGGAGGAGCGGGGAGTCAGAGGGGTTGCCACGGCCACATTTCCCACCACGATGACTCTCTGCGGACCTGCACTTGGTTTCGGCAGGCCCGAGACTATGGTTCACAATTGGGGTTTTCGAGTTGGGGGAAGGGAGAGGGATGGGAGGGGAGTGGGCGGGGGTCGGGGAGATGGTTAGGGGCTCTGAAGTTGGGGTTAGGGGAGTACCGGGAGGGGAGGGAGGGTCGTCCAGTGCACCATGCAGGTCTTAGCCGCCTCAGTTATGATCTCACACCTTGCTCCGCCTGGACGGAGGAACAACGCTCTTGCTACCATTATCCTACATGCCACCCACAACCTTTAGGATTTTGACCCTCAATGTGCGGGGGTTGAACAATCCGGTTAAGCGACGCGCTGTACTATCTCATTTAGAGAGCACCCGAGCGGACATCTGCTTAATACAAGCGACCCACTTGCTATCCCGCGACTGCCATAGGTTACGCTCCCACAAATTCCCTACACAACTTTTCTCATCTAGCACCAACAAGACAGCTGGGGTGGCGATCCTGGTGGCGAGGCATTTCAACGGCGAGGTCCTACACAAATGCGCAGAACAGAAGGGGAGACTGCTGGCATACAGATTTAAGTTAGGAGGTCTTACATTTACGGTGGGGTCCATATATAGACCTAACGAGCACCAGGAACGCTTCTTGAGGTCGGCCTTGATGGACATCACAGCTACACCAGACAGACATGTAATTATTGGAGGGGGATCTCAACATGGTCTTCGACACGGTCCTGGACAGATCCGCACAACGCATTCCGCAAACGGGGGCGTTCTCGACCGGGTGTAAAGACCAGATAGCAGAATTGGGTCTTCATGATCTGTGGCTCCGCACGCACCCCGCCGATAGGGAATATTCATACTATTCCAATGCACACAAAACATACGCGAGATTAGATCATCTCCTGGTCACTGAGCCGGTATGCGCTTTAGCTACTGCTACAGAGATGGGAGTTATCTCCCTGTCAGACCATGCGCCAGTCACCACCAAGCTCTGTTTACCGCCGACGTCTTGCCCACCTAGGGTCTGGCACCTTAGGGACACTTTACTACACCGGCAGACAGTAGTGAAACGCATTACGGACACTATCTGCGACTATCTCTCTCATAACGCTAACACCGACACCTCCTTGGCGACACAATGGGCGGCCATGAAAGCTGTACTCAGGGGGGAGTTTTTGGCCCTTTCTGCGGCGGAAAATAAAGATCGATTCAGAAAAGGGGGTGGTGATGGACAGAGCATCTGAGTTAAACAGAACACTCATACCCAGTCAAAAGATCAGGGCTTGATCCATCACCATTTTTTAGCTCACTGCACCATCCCAGTTCAGAACCTGGCTACATGCAAATTAGTCTGTCCCTGGCCCAGTGCATCATGGGAACAGGGCAGACCAAACTACCAAGCCAATTCTTTACTGGAAAGGAAACAAGCTTCCGGGGACCGGTTTCTGGCATTGCAGCCGTCTTCGGCCCGGCTTGCTTGAATCCTGATGGTGCAGTGAGCAAGGGACTCATGTATGAGCGTACCCTGCCACTCCTATAGTGGCCAAAACGATTCAGAAAAGGGGGTGGTGATGGACAGAGCATCTGAGTTAAACAGAACACTCATACCCAGTCAAAAGATCAGGGCTTGATCCATCACCGTTTTTTAGCTCACTGCACCATCCCAGTTCAGAACCTGGCTACATGCAAATTAGTCTGTCCCTGGCCCAGTGCATCATGGGAACAGGGCAGACCAAACTACCAAGCCAATTCTTTACTGGAAAGGAAACAAGCTTCCGGGGACCGGTTTCTGGCATTGCAGCCGTCTTCGGCCCGGCTTGCTTGAATCCTGATGGTGCAGTGAGCAAGGGACTCATGTCTGAGCATACCCTGCCACTCCTATAGTGGCCAAAACGATTCAGAAAAGGGGGTGGTGATGGACAGAGCATCTGAGTTAAACAGAACACTCTGACCCAGTCAAAAGATCAGGGCTTGATCCATCACCGTTTTTTAGCTCACTGCACCATCCCAGTTCAGAACCTGGCTACATGCAAATTAGTCTGTCCCTGGCCCAGTGCATCATGGGAACAGGGCAGACCAAACTACCAAGCCAATTCTTTACTGGAAAGGAAACAAGCTTCCGGGGACCGGTTTCTGGCATTGCAGCCGTCTTCGGCCCGGCTTGCTTGAATCCTGATGGTGCAGTGAGCAAGGGACTCATGTCTGAGCATACCCTGCCACTCCTATAGTGGCCAAAACGATTCAGAAAAGGGGGTGGTGATGGACAGAGCATCTGAGTTAAACAGAACACTCATACCCAGTCAAAAGATCAGGGCTTGACCCATCACCGTTTTTTAGCTCACTGCACCATCCCAGTTCAGAACCTGGCTACATGCAAATTAGTCTGTCCCTGGCCCAGTGCATCATGGGAACAGGGCAGACCAAACTACCAAGCCAATTCTTTACTGGAAAGGAAACAAGCTTCCGGGGACCGGTTTCTGGCATTGCAGCCGTCTTCGGCCCGGCTTGCTTGAATCCTGATGGTGCAGTGAGCAAGGGACTCATGTCTGAGCATACCCTGCCACTCCTATAGTGGCCAAAACGATTCAGAAAAGGGGGTGGTGATGGACAGAGCATCTGAGTTAAACAGAACACTCATACCCAGTCGAAAGATCAGGGCTTGATCCATCACCGTTTTTTAGCTCACTGCACCATCCCAGTTGAGAACCTGGCTACATGCAAATTAGTCTGTCCCTGGCCCAGTGCATCATGGGAACAGGGCAGACCAAACTACCAAGCCAATTCTTTACTGGAAAGGAAACAAGCTTCCGGGGACCGGTTTCTGGCATTGCAGCCGTCTTCGGCCCGGCTTGCTTGAATCCTGATGGTGCAGTGAGCAAGGGACTCATGTCTGAGCATACCCTGCCACTCCTATAGTGGCCAAAACGATTCAGAAAAGGGGGTGGTGATGGACAGAGCATCTGAGTTAAACAGAACACTCATACCCAGTCAAAAGATCAGGGCTTGATCCATCACCGTTTTTTAGCTCACTGCACCATCCCAGTTCAGAACCTGACTACATGCAAATTAGTCTGTCCCTAGCCCAGTACATCATGGGAACAGGGCAGACCAAACAACCAAGCCAATTCTTTACTGGAAAGGAAACAAGCTTCCGGGGACCGGTTTCTGGCATTGCAGCCGTCTTCGGCCCGGCTTGCTTGAATCCTGATGGTGCAGTGAGCAAGGGACTCATGTCTGAGCATACCCTGCCACTCCTATAGTGGCCAAAACGATTCAGAAAAGGGGGTGGTGATGGACAGAGCATCTGAGTTAAACAGAACACTCATACCCAGTCAAAAGATCAGGGCTTGATCCATCACCGTTTTTTAGCTCACTGCACCATCCCAGTTCAGAACCTGGCTACATGCAAATTAGTCTGTCCCTGGCCCAGTGCATCATGGGAACAGGGCAGACCAAACTACCAAGCCAATTCTTTACTGGAAAGGAAACAAGCTTCCGGGGACCGGTTTCTGGCATTGCAGCCGTCTTCGGCCCGGCTTGCTTGAATCCTGATGGTGCAGTGAGCAAGGGACTCATGTCTGAGCATACCCTGCCACTCCTATAGTGGCCAAAACGATTCAGAAAAGGGGGTGGTGATGGACAGAGCATCTGAGTTAAACAGAACACTCATACCCAGTCAAAAGATCAGGGCTTGATCCATCACCGTTTTTTAGCTCACTGCACCATCCCAGTTCAGAACCTGGCTACATGCAAATTAGTCTGTCCCTGGCCCAGTGCATCATGGGAACAGGGCAGACTAAACTACCAAGCCAATTCTTTACTGGAAAGGAAACAAGCTTCCGGGGACCGGTTTCTGGCATTGCAGCCGTCTTCGGCCCGGCTTGCTTGAATCCTGATGGTGCAGTGAGCAAGGGACTCATGTCTGAGCATACCCTGCCACTCCTATAGTGGCCAAAACGATTCAGAAAAGGGGGTGGTGATGGACAGAGCATCTGAGTTAAACAGAACACTCATACCCAGTCAAAAGATCAGGGCTTGATCCATCACCGTTTTTTAGCTCACTGCACCATCCCAGTTCAGAACCTGGCTACATGCAAATTAGTCTGTCCCTGGCCCAGTGCATCATGGGAACAGGGCAGACCAAACTACCAAGCCAATTCTTTACTGGAAAGGAAACAAGCTTCCGGGGACAGGTTTCTGGCATTGCAGCCGTCTTCGGCCCGGCTTGCTTGAATCCTGATGGTGCAGTGAGCAAGGGACTCATGTCTGAGCATACCCTGCCACTCCTATAGTGGCCAAAACGATTCAGAAAAGGGGGTGGTGATGGACAGAGCATCTGAGTTAAACAGAACACTCATACCCAGTCAAAAGATCAGGGCTTGATCCATCACCGTTTTTTAGCTCACTGCACCATCCCAGTTCAGAACCTGGCTACATGCAAATTAGTCTGTCCCTGGCCCAGTGCATCATGGGAACAGGGCAGACCAAACTACCAAGCCAATTCTTTACTGGAAAGGAAACAAGCTTCCGGGGACCGGTTTCTGGCATTGCAGCCGTCTTCGGCCCGGCTTGCTTGAATCCTGATGGTGCAGTGAGCAAGGGACTCATGTCTGAGCATACCCTGCCACTCCTATAGTGGCCAAAACGATTCAGAAAAGGGGGTGGTGATGGACAGAGCATCTGAGTTAAACAGAACACTCATACCCAGTCAAAAGATCAGGGCTTGATCCATCACCGTTTTTTAGCTCACTGCACCATCCCAGTTCAGAACCTGGCTACATGCAAATTAGTCTGTCCCTGGCCCAGTGCATCATGGGAACAGGGCAGACCAAACTACCAAGCCAATTCTTTACTGGAAAGGAAACAAGCTTCCGGGGACCGGTTTCTGGCATTGCAGCCGTCTTCGGCCCGGCTTGCTTGAATCCTGATGGTGCAGTGAGCAAGGGACTCATGTCTGAGCATACCCTGCCACTCCTATAGTGGCCAAAACGATTCAGAAAAGGGGGTGGTGATGGACAGAGCATCTGAGTTAAACAGAACACTCATACCCAGTCAAAAGATCAGGGCTTGATCCATCACCGTTTTTTAGCTCACTGCACCATCCCAGTTCAGAACCTGGCTACATGCAAATTAGTCTGTCCCTGGCCCAGTGCATCATGGGAACTGGGCAGACCAAACTACCAAGCCAATTCTTTACTGGAAAGGAAACAAGCTTCCGGGGACCGGTTTCTGGCATTGCAGCCGTCTTCGGCCCGGCTTGCTTGAATCCTGATGGTGCAGTGAGCAAGGGACTCATGTCTGAGCATACCCTGCCACTCCTATAGTGGCCAAAACGATTCAGAAAAGGGGGTGGTGATGGACAGAGCATCTGAGTTAAACAGAACACTCATACCCAGTCAAAAGATCAGGGCTTGATCCATCACCGTTTTTTAGCTCACTGCACCATCCCAGTTCAGAACCTGGCTACATGCAAATTAGTCTGTCCCTGGCCCAGTGCATCATGGGAACAGGGCAGACCAAACTACCAAGCCAATTCTTTACTGGAAAGGAAACAAGCTTCCGGGGACCGGTTTCTGGCATTGCAGCCGTCTTCGGCCCGGCTAGCTTGAATCCTGATGGTGCAGTGAGCAAGGGACTCATGTCTGAGCATACCCTGCCACTCCTATAGTGGCCAAAACGATTCAGAAAAGGGGGTGGTGATGGACAGAGCATCTGAGTTAAACAGAACACTCATACCCAGTCAAAAGATCAGGGCTTGATCCATCACCGTTTTTTAGCTCACTGCACCATCCCAGTTCAGAACCTGGCTACATGCAAATTAGTCTGTCCCTGGCCCAGTGCATCATGGGAACAGGGCAGACCAAACTACCAAGCCAATTCTTTACTGGAAAGGAAACAAGCTTCCGGGGACCGGTTTCTGGCATTGCAGCCGTCTTCGGCCCGGCTTGCTTGAATCCTGATGGTGCAGTGAGCAAGGGACTCATGTCTGAGCATACCCTGCCACTCCTATAGTGGCCAAAACGATTCAGAAAAGGGGGTGGTGATGGACAGAGCATCTGAGTTAAACAGAACACTCATACCCAGTCAAAAGATCAGGGCTTGATCCATCACCGTTTTTTAGCTCACTGCACCATCCCAGTTCAGAACCTGGCTACATGCAAATGAGTCTGTCCCTGGCCCAGTGCATCATGGGAACAGGGCAGACCAAACTACCAAGCCAATTCTTTACTGGAAAGGAAACAAGCTTCCGGGGACCGGTTTCTGGCATTGCAGCCGTCTTCGGCCCGGCTTGCTTGAATCCTGATGGTGCAGTGAGCAAGGGACTCATGTCTGAGCATACCCTGCCACTCCTATAGTGGCCAAAACGATTCAGAAAAGGGGGTGGTGATGGACAGAGCATCTGAGTTAAACAGAACACTCATACCCAGTCAAAAGATCAGGGCTTGATCCATCACCGTTTTTTAGCTCACTGCACCATCCCAGTTCAGAACCTGGCTACATGCAAATGAGTCTGTCCCTGGCCCAGTGCATCATGGGAACAGGGCAGACCAAACTACCAAGCCAATTCTTTACTGGAAAGGAAACAAGCTTCCGGGGACCGGTTTCTGGCATTGCAGCCGTCTTCGGCCCGGCTTGCTTGAATCCTGATGGTGCAGTGAGCAAGGGACTCATGTCTGAGCATACCCTGCCACTCCTATAGTGGCCAAAACGATTCAGAAAAGGGGGTGGTGATGGACAGAGCATCTGAGTTAAACAGAACACTCATACCCAGTCAAAAGATCAGGGCTTGATCCATCACCGTTTTTTAGCTCACTGCACCATCCCAGTTCAGAACCTGGCTACATGCAAATTAGTCTGTCCCTGGCCCAGTGCATCATGGGAAAAGGGCAGACCAAACTACCAAGCCAATTCTTTACTGGAAAGGAAACAAGCTTCCGGGGACCGGTTTCTGGCATTGCAGCCGTCTTCGGCCCGGCTTGCTTGAATCCTGATGGTGCAGTGAGCAAGGGACTCATGTCTGAGCATACCCTGCCACTCCTATAGTGGCCAAAACGATTCAGAAAAGGGGGTGGTGATGGACAGAGCATCTGAGTTAAACAGAACACTCATACCCAGTCAAAAGATCAGGGCTTGATCCATCACCGTTTTTTAGCTCACTGCACCATCCCAGTTCAGAACCTGGCTACATGCAAATTAGTCTGTCCCTGGCCCAGTGCATCATGGGAACAGGGCAGACCAAACTACCAAGCCAATTCTTTACTGGAAAGGAAACAAGCTTCCGGGGACCGGTTTCTGGCATTGCAGCCGTCTTCGGCCCGGCTTGCTTGAATCCTGATGGTACAGTGAGCATGGGACTCATGTCTGAGCATACCCTGCCACTCCTATAGTGGCCAAAACGATTCAGAAAAGGGGGTGGTGATGGACAGAGCATCTGAGTTAAACAGAACACTCATACCCAGTCAAAAGATCAGGGCTTGATCCATCACCGTTTTTTAGCTCACTGCACCATCCCAGTTCAGAACCTGGCTACATGCAAATTAGTCTGTCCCTGGCCCAGTGCATCATGGGAACAGGGCAGACCAAACTACCAAGCCAATTCTTTACTGGAAAGGAAACAAGCTTCCGGGGACCGGTTTCTGGCATTGCAGCCGTCTTCGGCCCGGCTTGCTTGAATCCTGATGGTGCAGTGAGCAAGGGACTCATGTCTGAGCATACCCTGCCACTCCTATAGTGGCCAAAACGATTCAGAAAAGGGGGTGGTGATGGACAGCGCATCTGAGTTAAACAGAACACTCATACCCAGTCAAAAGATCAGGGCTTGATCCATCACCGTTTTTTAGCTCACTGCACCATCCCAGTTCAGAACCTGGCTACATGCAAATTAGTCTGTCCCTGGCCCAGTGCATCATGGGAACAGGGCAGACCAAACTACCAAGCCAATTCTTTACTGGAAAGGAAACAAGCGTCCTGCACCATCAGGATTCAAGCAAGCCGTGCCGAAGACGGCTGTAATGCCAGAAACCGGTCCCCGGAAGCTTGTTTCCTTTCCAGTAAAGAATTGGCTTGGTAGTTTGGTCTGCCCTGTTCCCATGATGCACTGGGCCAGGGTCAGACTAATTTGCATGTAGCCAGGTTCTGAACTGGGATGGTGCAGTGAGCTAAAAAACGGTGATGGATCAAGCCCTGATCTCTTGACTGGGTAGGAGTGTTCTGCTTAATTCAGATACTCTGTCCATCACCACCCCCTTTTGAATCGTTTTGGCCACCACAAGTGTGGAAGGGTATGCTCAGATGTGAGTCCCTTTCTCACTGCACCATCAGGATTCAAGCAAGCCGGGCCGAAGACGGCCGTAATGCCAGAAACCGGTCCCCGGAAGCTTGTTTCCTTTCCAGTAAAGAATTGGCTTGGTAGTTTGGTCTGCCCTGTTCCCATGATGCACTGGGCCAGGGTCAGACTAATTTGCATGTAGCCAGGTTCTGAACTGGGATGGTGCAGTGAGCTAAAAAACGGGGATGGATCAAGCCCTGATCTCTTGACTGGGTAGGAGTGTTCTGCTTAATTCAGATACTCTGTCCATCACCACCCCCTTTTGAATCGTTTTGGCCACCACAAGTGTGGAAGGGTATGCTCAGATGTGAGTCCCTTGCTCACTGCACCATCAGGACTCAAGCAAGCCGGGCCGAAGACGGCTGTAATGCCAGAAACCGGTCCCCGGAAGCTTGTTTCCTTTCCAGTAAAGAATTGGCTTGGTAGTTTGGTCTGCCCTGTTCCCATGATGCACTGGGCCAGGGTCAGACTAATTTGCATGTAGCCAGGTTCTGAACTGGGATGGTGCAGTGAGCTAAAAAACGGTGATGGATCAAGCCCTGATCTCTTGACTGGGTAGGAGTGTTCTGCTTAATTCAGATACTCTGTCCATCACCACCCCCTTTTGAATCGTTTTGGCCACCACAAGTGTGGAAGGGTATGCTCAGATGTGAGTCCCTTGCTCACTGCACGATCAGGATTCAAGCAAGCCGGGCCGAAGACGGCTGTAATGCCAGAAACCGGTCCCCGGAAGCTTGTTTCCTTTCCAGTAAAGAATTGGCTTGGTAGTTTGGTCTGCCCTGTTCCCATGATGCACTGGGCCAGGGTCAGACTAATTTGCATGTAGCCAGGTTCTGAACTGGGATGGTGCAGTGAGCTAAAAAACGGTGATGGATCAAGCCCTGATCTCTTGACTGGGTAGGAGTGTTCTGCTTAATTCAGATACTCTGTCCATCACCACCCCCTTTTGAATCGTTTTGGCCACCACAAGTGTGGAAGGGTATGCTCAGATGTGAGTCCCTTGCTCACTGCACCATCAGGATTCAAGCAAGCCGGGCCGAAGACGGCTGTAATGCCAGAAACCGGTCCCCGGAAGCTTGCTTCCTTTCCAGTAAAGAATTGGCTTGGTAGTTTGGTCTGCCCTGTTCCCATGATGCACTGGGCCAGGGTCAGACTAATTTGCATGTAGCCAGGTTCTGAACTGGGATGGTGCAGTGAGCTAAAAAACGGTGATGGATCAAGCCCTGATCTCTTGACTGGGTAGGAGTGTTCTGCTTAATTCAGATACTCTGTCCATCACCACCCCCTTTTGAATCGTTTTGGCCACCACAAGTGTGGAAGGGTATGCTCAGATGTGAGTCCCTTGCTCACTGCACCATCAGGATTCAAGCAAGCCGGGCCGAAGACGGCTGTAATGCCAGAAAACAGTCCCCGGAAGCTTGTTTCCTTTCCAGTAAAGAATTGGCTTGGTAGTTTGGTCTGCCCTGTTCCCATGATGCACTGGGCCAGGGTCAGACTAATTTGCATGTAGCCAGGTTCTGAACTGGGATGGTGCAGAGAGCTAAAAAACGGTGATGGATCAAGCCCTGATCTCTTGACTGGGTAGGAGTGTTCTGCTTAATTCAGATACTCTGTCCATCACCACCCCCTTTTGAATCGTTTTGGCCACCACAAGTGTGGAAGGGTATGCTCAGATGTGAGTCCCTTGCTCACTGCACCATCAGGATTCAAGCAAGCCGGGCCGAAGACGGCTGTAATACCAGAAAACGGTCCCCGGAAGCTTGTTTCCTTTCCAGTAAAGAATTGGCTTGGTAGTTTGGTCTGCCCTGTTCCCATGATGCACTGGGCCAGGGTCAGACTAATTTGCATGTAGCCAGGTTCTGAACTGGGATGGTGCAGTGAGCTAAAAAACGGTGATGGATCAAGCCCTGATCTCTTGACTGGGTAGGAGTGTTCTGCTTAACTCAGATACTCTGTCCATCACCACCCCCTTTTGAATCATTTTGGCCACCACAAGTGTGGAAGGGTATGCTCAGATGTGAGTCCCTTGCTCACTGCACCATCAGGATTCAAGCAAGCCGGGCCGAAGACGGCTGTAATGCCAGAAACTGGTCCCCGGAAGCTTGTTTCCTTTCCAGTAAAGAATTGGCTTGGTAGTTTGGTCTGCCCTGTTCCCATGATGCACTGGGCCAGGGTCAGACTAATTTGCATGTAGCCAGGTTCTGAACTGGGATGGTGCAGTGAGCTAAAAAACGGTGATGGATCAAGCCCTGATCTCTTGACTGGGTAGGAGTGTTCTGCTTAATTCAGATACTCTGTCCATCACCACCCCCTTTTGAATCGTTTTGGCCACCACAAGTGTGGAAGGGTATGCTCAGATGTGAGTCCCTTGCTCACTGCACCATCAGGATTCAAGCAAGCCGGGCCGAAGACGGCTGTAATGCCAGAAACCGGTCCCCGGAAGCTTGTTTCCTTTCCAGTAAAGAATTGGCTTGGTAGTTTGGTCTGCCCTGTTCCCATGATGCACTGGGCCAGGGTCAGACTAATTTGCATGTAGCCAGGTTCTGAACTGGGATGGTGCAGTGAGCTAAAAAACGGTGATGGATCAAGCCCTGATCTCTTGACTGGGTAGGAGTGTTCTGCTTCATTCAGATACTCTGTCCATCACCACCCCCTTTCGAATCGTTTTGGCCACCACAAGTGTGGAAGGGTATGCTCAGATGTGAGTCCCTTGCTCACTGCACCATCAGGATTCAAGCAAGCCGGGCCGAAGACGGCTGTAATGCCAGAAACCGGTCCCCGGAAGCTTGTTTCCTTTCCAGTAAAGAATTGGCTTGGTAGTTTGGTCTGCCCTGTTCCCATGATGCACTGGGCCAGGGTCAGACTAATTTGCATGTAGCCAGGTTCTGAACTGGGATGGTGCAGTGAGCTAAAAAACGGTGATGGATCAAGCCCTGATCTCTTGACTGGGTATGAGTGTTCTGCTTAATTCAGATACTCTGTCCATCACCACCCCCTTTTGAATCGTTTTGGCCACCACAAGTGTGGAAGGGTATGCTCAGATGTGAGTACCTTGCTCACTGCACCATCAGGATTCAAGCAAGCCGGGCCGAAGACGGCTGTAATGCCAGAAACCGGTCCCCGGAAGCTTGTTTCCTTTCCAGTAAAGAATTGGCTTGGTAGTTTGGTCTGCCCTGTTCCCATGATGCACTGGGCCAGGGTCAGACTAATTTGCATGTAGCCAGGTTCTGAACTGGGATGGTGCAGTGAGCTAAAAAACGGTGATGGATCAAGCCCTGATCTCTTGACTGGGTAGGTGTGTTCTGCTTAATTCAGATACTCTGTCCATCACCACCCCCTTTTGAATCGGAAAATAAAGATCGGCAATGCAAACGGGACGAACTCGCCCAGCGGGTACACAAACTCGAACAAATGCATCAACAAACAGGGTCTCCCAGAATCTGGAAACAACTCCAAGTGGCTAGAAAACTTCTAGCAGCCCTGGACATGAACCGCGCGGAGTACGCAGCACTATGCTTGCGCCATGCTTACTATACAGGGGGGGACAGATGTGGCCGTCTTCTGGCGAATAAGCTCAGAGTGGCACGCCAACGGCAGCTGGTGAAGGAGATCTCCGACCCCGACGGGACAACGGTCACAGAAGATGCTCAAATAGCTGAGACTTTTCGCAGGTTTTATGCGGATCTTTACACGGGTGACCCCCCGAATGATCTCGCCACAGTGGCATATTTAGATTCGGTCACTCTCCCCTCTCTAGCCCCCTCACAGGCGGAATACCTGGATAGAGATATCCGAATTGAGGAAGTGATTTCCGCCATCGCCAAACTCAAGCATGGTAAAGCTCCAGGGCCGGACGGCTATACATCCCTCTTCTACAAGACATTCTGTACGACGCTGGCGCCGATTCTCACCCGCCTTTTTAACTCATTCTCCGCACCTGGCGCCATTTCACCTGACCTCTTACAGGCCTCTCTTACGGTCATCCCCAAGCCGGGGAAAGACAGGACTAAATGCGGCTCCTACAGGCCGATCTCACTTTTAAATGTGGATCTTAAGCTATATACTGGGATCCTAGCGTCTCGATTGGCCCCCCACTTACCTGGACTCGTGGAACCGGACCAGGTGGGGTTTATCCCCGGACGGCAGACGGTGGACAATACCAAACGGATCGTCCACCTCATAGAAAAAGCCTCCCGGATTCCCGGTGAGAGAATGATGCTGGCGGTGGACGCCGAAAAGGCGTTTGACCGTGTACACTGGCCTTACCTAGAACGCGTCCTGACGAAAGCCGGCATCGGAGAGAAATTCCGCTCCCTAATATTTAATTGCTATAAATTCCCCACGGCAGTGGTGCGCGTGAACGGATATAACTCGCAGAGTTTCGCCATTGAGAGAGGTACCAGGCAGGGGTGCCCGTTGTCACCCCTGCTCTTTGCCCTATACATGGAGCCATTTGCTCAGAGGATACGTCAGAATCCTGCTGTGACGGCGGTGAAGTTTGGCGGCTTCCATCATGCAGTCAGCCTCTATGCTGACGACGTCATACTGTCCCTAGACAACCCGAGCACAGCTCTCCCGGCCTGCGTAGCGGAATTAGACGCTTTCGCTAGCGTTGCGGGATTTAAGATGAATGTGGAAAAATCTGTGGCCCTAGACTTGTCGCTTACGCCGTCCACCAAGGCTTACTTACAAGACCTCTTTCCCCTGCACTGGTCGTCGGACCTAGTGCCGTATCTCGGAATCCAGCTGGCCCCCACCCTACCGGCCATGATAACAGCCAACTACACCATCCTAGGTGGGAAGATTCGAGAGGAACTAAGACGTTGGAGTCGCGGCACCCTCTCTTGGCTGGGCAGAATAGCGGCGGTTAAAATGACTGTTTTGCCTCAAATTCTCTACTTATTTAGGGCTTTACCGCTACAGCCACCTAAGGGGTGGATTCAACAAATGCAAGCGGACCTCTCGCAGTTTATCTGGCAGGGCCGGAAACCAAGACTGAAGAGGGCGCTATCCACGCTAGCTCCAGAGGCTGGGGGGCTCGGGATACCGGATTTGCGCAAATACTTCCAGGCGGCACAACTGCGTTACCTGGTGGAATGGAGCAGGTGGGAGTCGGACAAGCACTGGCTCTTCCAGGACCAAGCAGTAGCGGGTCGACCCCTGCAGGAAATACCCTTCCTGTGTAAAGCTCATCGTCCCGCTAACTTATATGCCTCCTTTGTCACAAGAGTTCCCCTGCAGGTGTGGGACGCCACTAACATTGCACATGGACTCACCACATTCCCTTCACCGCTTACTCCTCTGGTCGATAATCCGGACTTCACCCCGGGACTAGAAAGAGGAGCCTTTACACACTGGCGGACAGCGGGGTGTCGGGCCTTATTCCACGTATATGGCCCAGAGGGCGCTATCCCCTTCCCGCTCTTCAGACAGGAATACTCATTGGCGGAGCCGGACAGATTGCATTACATGCAAGTCCGCCACTGGGCGTTACACCCGCAAGTGCGGGAGACAGCAGACCGGAAACTCCTACCTTATGAAAGATGGCTCTTATCCCGTACCTCGGATGCAAAATTGATATCAGACCTTTATAAGTTCTTGCAATCTCCATCCTCACATTTTTACAACTCAGGTAGAGAACACTGGGAACGGGAATTGGGCAGGACATTGAGTCACAAAGAATGGGAGCAGATCTCATAGAGGGCGCGTCACTCCGCATATCATACGGGACTCACAGAAACACTGACTAAGGTATCAACTTATTGGTACTACACCCCCGAACGAATACACGAAATGGATCGCGGTAAAGATAACATCTGTTGGAGGGACTGTGGGCAAGTAGGCACACTAACGCATATCCTGTGGGAATGTCCGCTTTTGCAATCTTATTGGAAACAGGTGATAGATGAAATTGACACTCATTTCAACATCGAATTGCCGCGCTTCCCCCTATACATTCTTCTGGGACTACCGAACCGATTGATGTACCCCCTAAGATCCCGCAGGGGACGCCAGATTGCTATTGCATTAGGCTCTGCGGTGCAGAATATCCTTACACACTGGCGTACCGCCACGCTCCCCTCCATCACAGGGTGGTTACATAGATTATGGCATGTGTTGGGCATGGAGAAACTGTCACTCACGGTAGCTGGGGATATAGAGCAGTTCGACGACCTTTGGCAGCCATTCCAGTCCCTGCGGGTCACAGAATTCAGAGAACTCACCTGCCCGAGATACCTTCGCCTTTTACAGCTCACGACACCTGAAGGGACAGCATCTTGAATGGACTCCAGGTGAGGCTTCTTTACTGGGGAGCGGCGAGGAAGTACGGGATAGGGTAGACCGAAGCACTGGACGAAGGGAGGGCAGGGAGGGGGGTTCTAGGGGGTGGAGGGCTCGGGGTGGAGGGGATCCGGGGGGGGGGGGTTCAATCTCGTTTTGCAACACTTCTTCTATCTGTGTATCTTTGCGGACTGGACTTCTGCTAGAATATCACCTTGAGAGAATTTGCGCCTTGTGTGCGCCTCTGGACAGAGCGGTCTCGTACCTTCTATGCAATGCCTATTCTGTTTTTTTGTGTTGCTCCAATAAAAGTGATTTAAACACAAAGATGGAATGGATAAGGAGCATACCACTAAACGATGCATAGATGCAAGAAACACTCTTTCCTCTTAAAGAAAGACCGCATATGACACTGATGAAATGACTCCACCATGAGTGCACTCATTCCAGAAAAGGACTCGTCCATACCTGAGAGGAGCGTTTAGAAGCATCCTGGTCTCCCCCATGGTGTGAGATACAACTATTGAAAGTAAGACTTACGTCTAGGAGAAGAACTTGCATTGAGTGTCCTAGTTTATCAATGTTCAATTTGAGATTCAGCAATATTTATTGTTTAGTAGAAGATAATGCTGAGATAGCATTTTTAATAGGGATGCTGGAGAGAAGCACGTGCGGACTGCAAATAGATGGTAACACTTTCTTCACCCCACCCCTGAGAAGTAAGTTAGTTTCCTCCATTTTATGCTCATGACGGATGTTTCAGCGTATAAAATGTAGTGTGGGGCTAGATTTGGAGGCGAGATAGTTCAAAGTTATGTTTCATATAGGGTTTCGCAGCACACAAGAAGGGTATTCATGAAGTCGATCAGCCAAAACAAACAGGCATCCTGACCCATAAGAAAACACCATCAAACGGGGCAGTACTCCAATATGTGGAATAAATGTACCCCAGATGTTCTTTTCTTACACAAAACGCACCTCCTGGACACAAACTGCAACCTCTTCTGTAGACCTGGGTTTAACTCTGGCAAAACACTATGATTACTAGATCAGTAGTGGTGTGACCCTGGACAATCATGCATATGTATGTATATATATATATATATATATATATATATATATATATATATATATATATATATATATATAGAGAGAGAGAGAGAGAGAGAGAGAGAGAGAGAGAGAGAGAGAGCGAGAGAGAGATAGATATGAGAGAGAGAGAGAGAGAGATATGAGAGAGAGATGAGAGAGAGAAAATATATATATATATTTTCTCTCTCTCTTCCCCCCCTACAAACCTTAGACAACCAAATGCCCCCCTTATATAACACTGCCAAAATAGATAGTCCCAGCAGGAATGACTAAAGTGTGGCGCATGGTATTGGGAGTATACATACTATTACAAATTGCATCACTCATATTCTTGCTTTGAGTACTTTAATTCCCATACAACAGAAGTGACCGATATACATGGTTCCCATGTCTAGCCTAGATGCCTTTCATATCACTGTCCTGTAGAAAAGATGTTTGGACGACCTGAAATACATTTTCGGGGACACGCATTTTAATGCTTGAGGGTTAAGAGAAAAAGGATTTTCATACTTCCTCTAATAAGAGGTCAAATCATGTGTGGAGTTAAACTGAAAATTCAGTATCCTTAAAGCAAGTATTATGGGATGGAGTTCAAAACGGTGATGAAATGGCGGTATTGGTAAAGCAATCTCATTTAAGTAAGTCTACTAAACAATCTAAAAATGCAGCCCTCGCACATATCTTAACCATCTTAGAACAAATGTACTTGCATGCCTCAAAGGAGAAAAACTTCCACCAATTAGAAATTTGCTAAATTAGCGCTGTGACAAAGCTTATTAGATACAGACATGGGGGCCTGAGCCTGACCCAATATAGGATATATGAATTCTACGACAAAGCAGACAAGCTGCTGCTATAATGGCTGGCAAACCAAGAACTAGAGTCTAGAATAGTGGCCAAAATTAGCTAATCATCCACCGGCTCCTTAACTAGCTCACTCAAAATTGCAGAAGCATTTGCAGATTAGTATGAATAGAAATACACACATTAGAAACCTAATGATTAACAGAATGTCAGTAGAGGACAGGTCGACCCTGGACCTCCCTATACCTGTTTAGGAGATGCAAGAGGCCATAACGGGAAACTGACCGGCAAAACCTTGGGTCCTCTAAACGAATGCACCTCTCCTACTCCTGTCGATGCTTGAACTGTTTGCGGAGGCACTGCAGGTGGGATCGTCTCTGAACAACTTGCATGATGCCTCGATCACAGTGATTCACAGCTGGATAAGCCTGCAACAGTGTATCCCTTATAAATGGCCACCTCATCGATTAACATAGAAACAAATAATAGCCAAAGTCCTTGCCAATAGGGTAATTCCAATTATACACATGCTAATCCACCTTGATCAAAAGGTCTTCATGCTTTACCAGAGTATGTGTCATTGTATCAAATGTCTGCATGCGGCCGTAGCTAATTTGGATGAACTCCAGGACCCCTCTGCCCTGGTGTTGGTAGACTTTGAAAAGGCTTTTGATTCAGTTGATCGGCACTTCCTTCAGCAGGTCCTGGCAAAAACGAACTTTGGTCCCTGCTTCCTGTCCTACATTGGGCTGTTATACACGGATGACTTTGTCCATTTCCATATGAAAGGGGTCTTTCTCCTCCCTTCCCAATAGAATGCATATTATATTCTTTATATTTAAAGATCTGAACAATCTGTTTTTAGGATGCTGCAGATCCTTAGGTTTACAGAGAGGACCCGGCATGGAACTAAACTGGGAAAAACCAGATATGTCTCACTCTCTGCAAAACTCATTACACACACCAATATATAGCCGGCATAAGCATAGTAAAAGACCAATTTAAATACCTAGGCATCTACATCACAAAAGATAAGCAAAACATGTTGGGATCTCCGTGTAAATGCATTGGCTCTGCCCCCCACGTGTAAGCTCTTGTAATCTAGATTAAGTTGTGGGAACCTGTTCAAAATTATTACATTACCGCGCTTTCTATATTCACTACCCGCACAACCACTCCCCTCAACTTTATTACCTATTTGAAATTCACTCTGATGAAGTCCCTATGGGCAGGGATGGCCCCTAGATTCTCAGAAGTGTACGTAGTCTTCCTTTCACGGATGTCAGACTATATAATTGGTCAATTTACCTAATTCCAATCAATGAATGGCTATTTGAGGATAGACGTGACCCTTTAGTCAGGCTGGAAATGTAAGTCTTGGAAAAGCATGTTCTACTGGACCAGCCATACAATAGGAAGCCCACAGCTACAGAACTCCCCTGTCACTAGGAGCCCTCTAGAATATTGGTGTAGTGCTTTGAAATGAATTAAACGGGTGAGAACCCTCACCATGGCAACTCCCCTTCGGGGAGGTGAATAGCTTGTCTGCAGAGAGTCTCTACAAGGCTTCCATATCTGGGATTTGATTGAGATGTGTACTTTCTCACATCAAATCCTGTGAGCAGACTCTTAATGATTGGTAACCAGGTAAACAAAAAAGGCGCACAACAAATATCGGGGTCAGTCAAATGTTACAAATCTCAGTCAGTGGTCCAAGGTGAAGAAGGGTTGGTCACCAAACAATCCCACCACAATCCACATATGCAGATAACATAAACAAATGCTCTCCCCGAGCACTCAAATCACAATGAATAACAATAAATAAATAAGTGTCCATATATTTATTCTTCTTCCAGTACGAAAATATTCTCCAATTGGTACAGTTCATATAATCCGTGTGTCCATAATCTGTATTATTCATCCATCATAACACAAACCCAAAGAAGCAGCAGCTAACACGTGTTTCGTCGTGCTATAATCAAGCACTATGACTTCTTCAGGGCTGACACATAGTACATGTGGCCAATATATCCGCCAAGATTGCTTAAGTCCACACCAAAAGACAATTCCTTCTCATAAATAATTTCCGTTATCGCCTCATCCTCATATAATCAAAAGGAAATTCTTGTTCAGTTGTTCAGAAATGTCCAATTTCCAATTCCCTGCCAAAACGTCCAGATGCACGAGTTCGTATCCGTCACTCAAATATATTTATAGAAGTCAAGAACAATACAGTAATCCCAATTCCTTCGTGTTCTGTTTGAAGAAAGTCGTTTCCAATTCAGTAATAATGTCTCATTCACGAGTACGTGATCCCGTATTCCGTAATCAGCGTTCTGCTCAAGGCAACACGATCCTGTGAGCAAGTCTCATCTGACTAGGAGATCCAAGAGTCGGAATTATTCTGCTGTTTGCAGTTACACCATGTACTCGACATATAAAACAGAATCTCTCCCATCCATGAATTTAATCCATTAGAGTCTAAAATAGTATTCCATCTAGGAAAGAAAGGAATCTCAAGATTATACAGACCTCTATAGTGATCAACCCTGACCCTTTAAATGAATTACAGACCCATTGGGAGCAAGAGCTAGGAGCACTAGGTGACAAAGGATGAACCACCGCTTAAATGGTTGCCCGTCAGCAATATCATCCAGACTCAGGCAATTCAGATATTTTCATAGGTTGTACTAAAACCCAGAAAGACTCTGGTGGATGGGTTGAAGCCCGACTATGTTTACATTTCAAAGCCTCCATAAGCACTTGTCACATACAAGGTGTTAACTGGCTTCCAAGCAGGTAGGCCCAAGGCTCCCTGAAGTCTAAGATCGTTTGTACTTATTAAAATAATGGCAAGCATTTAGTATCAGAAGCTGGGGAAATAGGGGCAAGAGGGACAGAAAGGAGACACACTGGAGTGTATATTTGGATGACGCTCCTTCCAGCGCCTATAAACAAACAGTATGTACATGGAAGATTTGAACAACTTTGAAATCGGAAAGTTGGCAAATAAAAACACAGGCAACCATGTGCATGCAACTCCTGGTTGCTATGGGACAGTGGTAACCTCCAAAATATCAGTTTAGGTTGAGACCTCTATCTCTCCAGTGGTGTAGTGATATGGGACAGTGTTGCCAACAGGTTATATCAGTAGATTCCAGGACGGCATTATGAGCTGAGGGGGAGGATCGAGAGGTAAGTAGCAACAATAATAGGACAATGATTCCTCCCTAAGGAAGCTAGCCGTAGAAACAAGAAAATAATAAAGGTGCAAATGAGGGGGGAGATGGATGCAAATTGGAACAAGGTTTAACTAACCCAACAATATGTACAGCAGACAGGCGATGACTGATTGAGAATGGAGTCTTTAAATATGTACCCATTTGTTGACCTGGAATGAAACCTTGATGCCTGTGCTGTGAGTTTCCTTTGAGTTTCCTAACACCCTTTCCTGAGTTAGCTCAAAGCAATGCTGGAACAGATAGCTGTGTCCCAGCATAAGTTAAATTTCCCTAAGAAGATTCCGGGACATTTATACTAATTTGTTGTGGCTGTGTAAATGCATATTTGTAATTTTCCTCGACTTGTTACTGCAAATGTATTTTAGGAAAGGATGGAGACTATCACAACTCTAGGCACTGCATCAAAACTCATCAGCCAGGCTATCTTGAATCCAGTGGTGCAGTGAGCAAGGGACTCATGTCTGGGCATATCCTTCCCACTTAGTGTGACAAAAGCAAAAGGAACGATTGATGGACGAATGCTAAACAATGCAAACATTTGACCTAGTCACAAATATCTAGGTTCAATCCATCATTCCTTTGCTCACAATGCCACCCTAGTTTGGACCCAGTCAAATAAATATCAGTCTTGATCTTGTTCCTCGTGAGAACAGTCCAGCCTGGACTACCAAGCCAGGTCCTCCCTGAATCAGAAACAAGCATCCTGGGGCCGGTTTCGGCCCATCACCCAGGCTAGCTTGAATCCAATGATGCAGTGAGCACAGGACCCACAGCTGGGCATACCTTTCCCACTTAGGGTGACAAAAGGTCCAAACTGGGGTGGCGTGGTGAGCAAAAGAACGATGGATTAAACCCAGGTCTTTGTGACTGGAGTCGAATGTTTGCATTGTTCAGCCCAGGGTCGAGACTGATTTACATATTTCTGGGTTCATACTGGAAAGGCATAGCGAGCAAAACAATGATGGATTGAGGCCCAGATCTCTGTTCTGGGTGAATGTATGACATTGTTCTGCATTCTGTCTCTCAATTGTTCATATTGCATTTGCATTGTTTAGCATCCAGTGGTCCTTTTGCTTTTGTCGCCCTAAGTGGGAAGGGTGCTCAAAGTAGTACGTGGCAGCCACAACCATCCAAGCATAGCACAGGGGTTGTGCTTATGAATCTGTTATTCCCAGCAGAAGCAACCACAAAGGCAGCTGGTGGCATTCAGCAGAACTCAAAAGGTCTTCAAGCCTTAAAATTCTCCAATGACTGTTGAAAACAAAGCCAAAAATGGCACTGCCTGTTCCTGAGACCACCACCTCCATTCGCTACCACCTTAATAACTGAATATTGGCACCAGATGGACTGCCTGAATAGAAACGTTCAGTGTCTTTATAGATGCTATAGAAGAAGCAGATGGCAAAAAGATCACCAAATACTTACAAAAACTTGCAGGTGATGGAGTAAAAGAAGTGAGAAAGAAGATATTGCAAGCTGATTAAGTATCATACCTTCAAATCATGAAGACATTGGAAGCCAAGTTTAATCCAATCCAAAAGTTCAAATATGAAAGGTACAACTTCAACCAAGCAAGACTGCAACCTGGTGAGACGATGGATGAGTTTCTTGAGAGACTGGTTACGTTCATAAAGCATTGCAAGTTCAGCAAATTCAATGATGAAGAAACCATGCATCTTAGAGTTATCAGTGGTTGCCTCACCGATTTATCCTGGTGACACATGCTGTTAGAAACACGCAGTTTGGAGACAGTGCTTATGGTTGCAAGAACAGAGGAATGTGCTTAACAAAAAGCTGCTGATATGGAAGCTGGAATGACCCAGGATGAATTTGTATTGAGTATGAAAAGTAAGCCGAAACACAAGGCAGAGGCCACAAAGTGATCTCTCGGAAGAAAACCAATTTGCGTTTCCACTGTGGATTCTCCTTTCTTCATGAAGGTAAATAAACGGTTTGCAAAATGAAAGGGAAATTAAGGGTGTCACGGAGAGATGAGAAGATGATGCAAAAAAGTTCCAAAAGCACTCCAGCCCCTCTCACAAGGCCAAATAGCAACATTGAATAAGGCAAATGGAATCCAAAAAAAGTTGAACATTATCAAATTAATCTTCCAGAGGGTCGTTAACGTCATCATCGAATGACAGTGAGGAAGATGGATGTGTGATCCTGTCAGGATTGGTTGTGTACTCGTTCAGGGAGGACCTGGCCTGCCAGTTTGGGCAGGACTGCTTCTATTGGAGTAGAGTTCATGAAAACAGAGCCACCCAATAATCCCGTGAGGACTGGGTATAATCAATAACAAATTTACAAATGTCCTCAAAGGAATTGTTTAGATATTCTTCATCAATTAATACTGTTGTCACTTAAGTGAGTAATCATTCACCAAAAGCAAGGTAGATACAGTATATTACTGTTGTTTATTTCATAATTTTTCATCAAAATTGTTTATCAAAATTTTTTTGGCATGGCAACAACAATACTACTACAGTTGATTAATTTCAGTAGTATGTAACACCCTTTGCTATGTACATGGACCAAACAAAACACCATGCAAAAAAGAAGAATTTTACATTTCAATACATTCTTTTTTGAAACACAAAATGATATAAATGCAAGCAAAACGGTGTCAGGCGTCGACGTTTCGGTCCCTCTTTGGTTTATTTAATCCATAGGACCATCATCAGGACAAGTTGCACATATATATCTACAAATCAATATAAATACGTATAAAACACTCCTTGCATACCAGGTATCGTCCAATCACCCAAAGGGAAAACCAGAACATGCTTCCAACGTGTAACTTAATGTGTTCCAAATCCCCACCATTGTGCAAACAAACACTTTAAACCAACCACTTAAATAAAGGTCTTACCAATAACCACCAGCCGGTGGTTGTAAGGCCTGAAAGGGCAAAGATGTCCCAAGATCTAAAATCAAAACCAAACCACTATTAGACACCCACGTCTCAATCCGTCATTGTATATAGTAATAGCTGGTGTGGACACCATACTCACGAATTGCTTGAATCAATCCTTCACGTTAATCGAAAAATTAATGTTCCCTGTAGCAATACATAAAGATGCCAACCCTATGTTAATCAGATAATCCAGCTACACCACCTTATCAACCCTGCCACACCATAGCGTGTAATGGACGAAATACTCACAACCGAATCAAACGGTGATGTTTCAATCACCTAGAATCAAAAAGGACTCATTAGTACTTATTGCGGCATGTAACAAAGTTAAAAACCGTTGGACGCTTCTATTTCTAGTTATCAGAACAACGTTGCTCACGCTTACTTTTAATTGGGAGCTGCCGCGTTCAATTTCCTCATGCCTCAGTAGTTCGGGAATGCCGGCTGCGGCTTTCCGTGTACATGACCTTTGGCCTCTGTAGCGTGATGACGTATGACGTCAGCCTCTCTTCGTGTGTGTAAATCTTGGATTTATCGTAGTCAATAATAACTTGTATTGTTTTCTGAAACCGTTACATGGCAGGATCAAATGGTGCCAATAAACATGAATCAAAACGTATTCTTGCCCAAACGAAAATATCCAACTCTATATCAGATGGCAGCCATCTTGGAATGGGTTTCAAATAATTACAAGTCAACAAAATTTCAGCTAGTCAGATGTAAAAATGGTCGGATGTAAAAGCTACTTTGTGATAACCCATCTATCAACTCAAAGGACCATCGGTAGATGACCATTCTTTTACTCAACAATCTAGATAAATGAAATGGAAAATTTATATACTCATTCATACAATAAAGACTATAATGTTGCCACAGTATGCCATTCAACAACAGAATTAAGCCCCTTCTCCACGGTGTTACATGTCCAGATCCATTTATTCTCCCTTAGGGTGAGAAGACGATTTACATTGTGGTATCGACCGATGGTCCTTTGAGTTGATAGATGGGTTATCACAAAGTAGCTTTTACATCCGACCATTTTTACATCTGACTAGCTGAAATTTTGTTGACTTGTAATTATTTGAAACCCATTCCAAGATGGCTGCCATCTGATATAGAGTTTGATATTTTCGTTTGGGCAAGAATATGTTTTGATTCATGTTTATTGGCACCATTTGATCCTGCCATGTAACGGTTTCAGAAAACAATACAAGTTATTATTGACTACGATAAATCCAAGATTTACACACACGAAGAGAGGCTGACGTCATACGTCATCACGCTACAGAGGCCAAAGGTCATGTACACGGAAAGCCGCAGCCGGCATTCCTGAACTACTGAGGCATGAGGAAGTTGAACGCGGCAGCTCCCAATTAAAAGTAAGTGTGAGCAACGTTGTTCTGATAACTAGAAATAGAAGCGTCCAACGGTTTTTAACTTTGTTACATGCCGCAATAAGTACTAATGAGTCCTTTTCGCTTCTAGGTGATTGAAACATCACCGTTTGATTCGGTTGTGAGTATTTCGTCCATTACACACTATGGTGTGGCAGGGTTGATAAGGTGGTGTAGCTGGATTATCTAATTAACATAGGGTTGGCATCTTTATGTATTGCTACAGGGAACATTAATTTTTCGATTAACCTGAAGAATTGATTCAAGCAATTCGTGAGTATGGTGTCCACACCAGCTATTACTATATGCAATGACTGATTGAGACGTGGGTGTCTAATAGTGGTTTGGTTTTGGTTTTAGATCTTGGGACATCTTTGCCCTTTCAACCCTTACAACCACCGGCTGGTGGTTATTGGTAAGACCTTTAATTAAGTGGTTGGTTTAAAGTGTTTGTTTGCACAATGGTGGCGGTTTGGAACACATTAAGTTACACGTTGGAAGCATGTTCTGGTTTTCCCTTTGGGTGATTGGACGATACCTGGTATGCAAGGAGTGTTTTATACTTATTTATATTTATTTGTAGATATATATGTGCAACTTGTCCTGATGATGATCCTATGGAATAAATAAACCGAAGAGGGACCGAAACGTCGACGCCTGACACCGTTTTGCTTGCATTTATATCATTTTGTGTTTCAACAAAGAATGTATTGCAATGTAAAATTCTTCTTTTTTGCATGGTGTTTTGTTTGGTCCATGTAAATAGCAAAGGGTGTTACATACTACTGAAATAAATCAACTGTAGTAGTATTGTTGTTGCCATGCCCAAAAAAAAATTCGATAAACAATTTTGATGAAAAATTATGAAATAAACAACAGTAATATACTGTATCTACCTTGCCTTTGGTGAATGATTGATCACTTCAGTGACAACAGTATTAATTGATGAAGAATATCTAAACAATTCCTTAGAGGACATTTGTAAATTTGTTATCTATTGGAGTAGAGTCAAGACTGATTTGCATATGGTTGGGTCCAAACTAAGTTAGCCAGGTAGGCAAAAGAATAATTGTTTGGATTGCTACTCCGCGTAATTGCCAATGGTTACACCTACTGCAAGCTTTCTGCCATCACCTTTTGTGAGTTTGATGTAATGCACTAAGTGGTGAAGGGTTTGCCCATACATGGGCCCTTTGCTCACGGTGCCACTGGAACCAAGCTACACCTGTGTGAAGAGCTCCAATCAGGGCAAAACTGGTCCTGGGTTGCTTGTGTTCTGGCTCATGGAGGACTTGGCCTGGCAGTTCAGAGAAGACTGTTCCTATTGGAGCAGGTTTAAGCGGACTTGCATACGTTTCAGTCCCAACTGAGGTAGCATGGTGGGCAAAAATAGAATGGGTTGGAATGCTACCCGGAGTGATTGCCAGTGGTTAGATTTATTGCAAGCATTCCTTCCATCACCTTTTGTGTGGCTGATAATAAATAAACTGCAGCCAATGCAGAGAGGACCAGCCTCTCTCATGTCTCGGCTGTGGCACCTTTGCACTGGTTACAGTAAAAATAGCCACGCCCCTGACTAAAATCACAAGTTAACATCACAGGTGTCACTTCTGCCCACTTGCCTAACCTTCTATAGAATCCCTAATAGGTAATGCAGCAGGCAGCCATGGCTAGGGCAGGTGCGACCACCCTTGCTACCACTAAGAGGCCTCCCATCCCCACTTCACCACTTGTGATGGCTATAGAACCGGATAAACAGATGAGGTTGTTTGGTCCTCTTGTTTTTATATAGTGCTTAATACTCTGGACAAAGCTGTGAGGTATTCTGATTTGCCTTGTGATTCTGGGCTCCCTTTTGCATAAGGACATGGTTGATAAGGATGTTAGATGTAGAGTATCCTATATGAGAGATGATGGGTGAGGGGCATGAAGTTCAAAGACATGATTTAAACATGCTTTTGTGAACATAACTGCAGATAAAGTGCAGCACAGAGTGAAAATTGACCTAACATTTTGATAAAACACTAATGTGCATTTAGGTGAATTGTCATAGCTACATTTTTAGGGACCACTGAAATGTTAGGTGTTTGTAAATTTATGATTTAGCACTTTTAAAGAATCATAACTAAATAACAGCTGTTTACAATCCGCAACTTGTCTACAGAAATTTGGAATGCCCAATGCAAGGTGCAAACCATTTTACTCTCATGCTTCAGGGACCCCTTCTATTTGACGTCTTTATTGCCTTCTGATTTTACACAGTACAGCAACATTTGCTCTGCATTGGTCATTACATTAGCTTGCAGTGGGCACACAAATCGTCCTCATTATATTGACAAGTACCTGTCTAGAGATTCTGCTCCAGATTTATTAACACTTTGCGCTGAGTTTGCATCACAAAAATTACACATAACCAGCACACAGTCTTGAGGTGGAATTTACTTTCCAAAGCAAATTATGTCTGTAGGAAAGTTTCCCACAGTGACACAAAGTAGTACTATGCTGTAGATTGTGTTACTTTGCATCAAGGAGGGCATACTATAGGTGGTACATGGGCGTTCCCATGCAATCACCCATGGGTTGTGAGGAAAATCCCTATCTAATAGCATTTATAGACAGGGATTTGAGCCAAAAAAGTATGTCTCCTCAAGGCAGGCGTAAAGTGGAGGAACTTTTAAAGGTTGTCATATTTTTCAAACTTTGCAAGCGTGATGCACTGTACAGCACACACACAGTGGGAATCATCTTGAAGGATATTTTTTGTACTGGAAGGATCTCCTTCTAGTACAAAACCTCTGCTTGACAGAACACTAACATCTTTGTACTACGGTCAGGGCCATTGGAATTATAAGATTTTGCAGCCGTAGCCTTTTCCGCATGAGTATGGATTTGCTACATGTGCCACGTAATCCTTCATCTGCTGTATAATTTTCAGATTTTAACCCCAAAAATTGTTTCTAGATTGAATGGATAAAAAGTTACTAAAACCGGGACTACCTCTACTGCTGCAAAGTGTAAGACCCTTCGCAAAGGTTGACTTGTGACCTTTCTGTTGCTTATTGTTGTATTTGGCTGTTAAATTGGTACTAATGAGGTAAAACATTTGCTCAGATAGTGTTGGCATGTGTAAAATGTCAAAATAATAAAGTAATACTATCACAAAATGTGCAGCATTATGCCATATAACTTGTCTTTTTTTGCTGCACAATTAAACCCGGCTGCATAATTTGGTCCTCTCCTGCAGCATAATTCCAGTGGCCTTGACCTTGGTGCAAGGCAGAGGTGGGCGAACCAACAAATTAATAGGGACAGCTGTGCCTAGGGTCGGCTCTGGCTGTTAAGCGGCCATACACAAGCCAAGCCTTGAAAATATGTGACATGTTAATTATACCACACAGATTATGTTCGAATATGTCAAATAACGTCGAGGACGAGTCCCTATCTCTCCTTCCTCTGCGCTCCCCCCTTGTGATTTGATATGTTAGACTATGGTAAGGTGTGTTTCGGATTTAAAAAATGTAAACATGGAGGCACCTCACCTTGGTACATCAAATGATGTGCAAAGTATTTATTAAAAGTAAGAGTTTTAAAACATGAACTTAGAAACATTCCTACTCCCCCAAATCCTACATGACAATGCTGTTAGTGATCTAAAAGGCAAGTCAGGGGTCATGTGTACCCTATATATAGGCTAGGATATAATTATATATGGAGCAACTTTATAGGTTATTAAATGAAACACATACGTTGCTTTGTACAGTGCAAAGCCTGAATTTGTGTATTTGAAGGTGGCCTCATTTATGATGTTGAACAAAAAAGTATTTGCACTAAATAAAAAGTATTTGCCTATTCTTTAAGGTGAAAGTTTTATTGTTTTACAGTTTGTAGAGCAACCACGACCGGAAAGTATTGGAGATGAGCATCAGGACTAGAACCTGTTTCCCCAGTTCCGAAGTCAGCAGGATTTGCCGTAATGCCACATCCACACCCTCTCATTGCAGAGTGAAACACATTCACATGTGTTTTGTTTCACACTGCCTGCTATGGGCCTTTTTAAACACTCTGCTCTTAAAAGCAGCTGCCCCTTTATCATTTAATGTATTTACTGGGCCTTCTGGTGCGCTGCCTGCCATGAAAAGGGACGTTTTTTCACTTCCCTTTGTTATGTGTTTTGTTCCTGGAGGGGACAGAGCGCTCCCAGAGAGTGCCTGGGTGCTGTAAGAAGCCAGGCTGCACGCATGCAGCCTAAAGTGAACATAGCTCATGACCCTGAAAAGGTACAAGCATTGTTGTCTACTTGGCCTCCAGAAGATGTGACCATGCTGAGATACTTCCTAGGCATGGCCATCTACTGCTCCACATACATTTGTGATGTTGCCACTTTGAGTGCCCCTATAAGAGAACTAACAAAGTGAGATGTTCTGTTTTTATGATCATCTGAATGTGACTGAAGTTTCAAGAAAATAAAACACTCACTTGAAAATGCAACTGAAATGGCTTACTTTGATCTGTAATCGCATACAGAGATTGTAGTAGATGCAAGACCGGTGGGGCTAGGCGTGATTCTTGCCCAACGCGCCAGACAGTCTAATTCTCAGAGACACAGTGTGGCCTATGCTAGCTGGAGTCTATTTCAGACCAAACATGCTTAATCTAAACCTCAGAAAGAAAGTCTAGCTGAAGTATGTGCATGTTAACACTTCCATGTGTTTCTGTATGGCAAGCATTTCACCCTTGTTCCGGATCATCAGGCGTTGCTCACCATTTTTGGAAATCCGAAAGCCAAGATGCCCTCTCACATCGAGAGGTGGGGATAGCTCTTGCAGAAGTATGGTTACACTATTGTGCACAAGCCGGGAAAATATCAAAACCCTTCAGACTACTTTTCACGAGTGCCACTACAGCGTCATAGTAAAAAGTCCAAGGCGGCTGATACCTACATCAATTTCACAGTGAAGTCAAGTGTGCCTGCAGCTCTTTCTATTGAACAGATTCTGGCCGCTATTAGTACTGACAAAGACATGCTCAAGCATAAAGAAATCATTGCAACACAATCATTGAGGAAACATACCCGCCCCTTACAGATGATGTTGAGTACCAAAAATTCAAGAATGTTCAGGACGAACTTTGTTACAGAGGATGGTGTTGTACTAAGAGGGGCAAGAATAGTTGTTCCTGAAAGCCTAAGGCAACAAGTGTTTTAACAGGCACACAAAGGACATTGTGGCATTGCCGCCACTTAAAGAGCCCTCAGGGATCTAGTGTGGTTCCTGCGCTTTGATGAACAAGTTGAAAGGGAACTAAAAGCTTGTCATCTGTGCAACTGTCTGTCTAGTAAAAACTACTCAGCATAACGCTTATTATGCAGGCCTGGGAGAGAATTGCTGTTGACTTCTTCAGAGCCCTCAATATTGGACATCATCTCATGGTAGTTGTTGATGAGTACTCATGTTTTCCTGTAGTGGAAGACTTATCATCAATCACACATGACAAATTAATCAAGAGGCTGGATGACATTTTTGCAGCGTGGGGTGTTCCTTCCATTCTCAAATCTGACAATGGTCCACCTTTCCATAGAAGAGATTTCAAAGACTTTATTAATCGTTTGAACATCTAACATCAGAAATGCACACCTCTCTAACATAACATAACATAAAAGGGTGGCTCAGCATGCTGCGCTAAAAGGAATCAACCTCAAGGCAGTTTTACAACCAGCCCTACGTGTCGACTGCTCCACTCCTTATTCCACCATGACAGGAGAAAGTCCTGCACCTTGCTGTTCAGGAAAGCTCTTGGAACGATGATACAACAATAGACCACCAGTCAGTCAATAGACCCTGACGGGATTTGTGTCACTGACACCTCGCACAAATGCAAAATGAAGGCATACGCTGATAAGCGCTGATGCACTCGAGACACTGTCTTTGAGAAAGGAGACCAAGTTATTGTCAAGCACAAGCGGACACGCAAGACTGATGCTCTGTTTGATACTGAACTGCTAAGAGTTGTGGCGAGCAAAGGACATATGGAAACTGCTCAATGACCTAGAAATTCATAACCTAAGACTCGTCACACTTTAAGCATTTGCCTCAATGTTTGTCTGCTCCTGACCTCATGAGTGAGACAAGTCCACCTGAGTGCCCAAGTCAAGCATCCAACTCTTCTCCAGAGATGCCCAATGAAGGCGACCCTCCTCTAACTTGTAAAACTGCATCTGGAAGACTGGTCGAGCACCTCTACGACTCAACAAGGAGTTATAATGTAAATATATATGTTCCTACTTTTTATTTAAGAAAGTGGAAGATGTTGTGTCCTATTTTTATGCGTACAGGGCCATTAGTATTAAGTAATCTGTTGGGTGTGGTCAATAAACTTTGTGACGCAGTGCGTTGAGTTAACAGTTGCATCCTGAAAAATAAAGACGTGCAAACCAGAGCTCTATGTGTGGCGTGGTCTGTTACATGCTTCAGCGCTGGAGAGTGGTAGAAACCTGTAGTGATTTTTACCACAATCATGCATGTCCTAGCTGTGTTTGGCCTGATGGGGGTATCTGTACCATTGTCAGTAAGATAGCAAACTTTGATTTATGTAAGGGTGTCAGGCTTTAACATATGCGACAAACTGTATATACATATATATATATATATTCCAACCAAAAGTTTAGCCCCGAAGGAAGAAAGCCACAAGATCGGTGTTTTTTGCATCCATTTCATTTTCGAGCAGCAGCAATCAGGAGATGCAGGTAAACAATCACCATCATGGGGAGGAGCCAAGATGGCGATTGGGATGGCAGCGTAGGCCCCCGGCTCCGGGAACATCCCCATCCCGCACAGATATCCTGCATGAGATCCTGAGCCTGCGCTACATGCCCGTGATGGTGGTTGCGAGCGGCAACCGATCGTGTGCTCCTGAGGTTTCTGGCGGCGGTACCGCCGGAGAAATGTTCGTTTGAAGTTTGCGGCCCGTGGAACCCTGGAACCGGGACCTCGGGTGGACAACATGGCCGGGTACTAGTTCAATAACAGCGGCCATTGGTGACTGGGTGGAGTTGGACTACCGGAGCGATGCTAATATTGGCCTGAATTTCGCTATGGTCACTCCTACCACGGAGCGGAGCGGATCGAGTGCATACCTGAGGTGGCAATTCCAAGATGCTCCTGTAATTGCCTGAGCCCTCGCCAGTGAGCTGCTCGGACGCTGCTTGTAACCCGTCCCGATTTTCGCGGGCCACCCCCGAATTTTTCGCTCGTACTGATCCAGGGTGAGGATGGCTTTTACCTGTGACTGCACACTGGGCACATATTTTGCCCGCCCCCGAAATCCTGTTTGTAGTAACATGGAACTTGATGCGCTTGTGCCTGAGTCCCGGTCCCAATCTAAGGTGGAACCACCCTACGGCCATCTTGATAGGATGGAGTCTACTATCCTGTATACTGGGTCTCAGCAAGGTTGGGAGTGTGTGGCTAAGAGGAGCGTGGCGGAGCGGGCGCAAGGAGCTATGCTGGCGTATGGTGATCTTCTCGCAGCCCTCGGTGCCCTTCATTCCACCCTGGATCACGGCGCCCAAGTGTTGGGGAGGAAGCTTGATGATATTGTGTCAGCGTCGGAACGGTTGAGATCGGCCTGTCCCCAGGTACACGGAGATTTGCTTCACTTCACACAGGAGGAGAGTGTCATGGCCGCCCCTGTGAATAGGGGACAGCTGGAAATTTCGGACTATGTGGCAGCGTGTGGTCGGCCGGCTGTAGGTTTGGACTGTTCCGAAGGTTTTGGATTTGAACAGACGATGGTGACTTTGTCCCGCGCACAGCCTCCCGCGACCCAGGCAATATTCCAGCAACGGTCGGTTGCTCTGGCTGTTTCCTCCTTCCTAGACCCCGTGTGCTTGGTGTGGAACACATGTCCTGGGGCAGTACCGGGAAAGATGATCCTCCATGATGATGACTGTGTTGGTATCCAGCGACGTCCAAATTACATGTGTGTGTCGCTTTTTGGTCTCTTTTGGACGCTTCTCTTCCTCGTAACATCGGACATGGCAATGGGTCGACGGGTATGCATTGGTGGATTCGCAAAGAGAGGCCAGGGATAAGGTTGATCCTTCAGAGGTTGTCCTTTCATAGGCGGGCGGGCATGGGAGTTGCGTGCTCTCACGGCATAACTAATAGTGTATTAGGTGAATAATGCTCCCCATTTCTCTCTGACATGTTCGTTTTTTGTTGTTTACTGCTTACCTTGGGGAGGAATATATTGTGCGGGAGGGAGAAGCCGGGGGCATGTTTGTAGGCCCTCCTCCAGTTTCTTAATAATCTCCTTATTTAGTGGATTCTTTGTCTTTCTCTTTCCCTCTCCTTTTGGGCAGTTCCTGGGCGACAGGCACGCTGTTAGTGGGGTAGGCCGTAGCCATTACAGTGGTGTGGGGTGGCGGGTGTGGGGGGGGGTTTGTTATTTTAGTTTGTTTTGTTCTATGGTCCCTTTCTTCTTTTTCCGTCTGTCTTCGGGAGGCTTCTTTATTTCTTTCAGTAGGGTTGGCTGTCTTTCTTTCCCTTTCTCCTTTTATTATAAGGCTTCTGCACTCAACTATGCCTTTAGGCCACTGGAGGGCGGGTTTTCGGGATGGTGCTCTGCTATATCGCTTGCTGTCGTATTGTTTTTGCTCTGGGTCCGTCTTGGCGACTGTATTGTTTTGACAACTGTATGGTTCATCAACTGACTCTGTTTGCTCCGCGGGGTACGTCCCCCCCTTACCTCATCTTATTTTATTATGTGGTGTGACGCCATTGCTCCTGCAGCCGTTCCTACTCTACGTAACCTTTAAAAAACGAAAACCTCATATATCCTTATGCCTTGCAGTGCGCACTCACTCATGTCGTATCTATGATATTGCTTTCTTCAGTCGTGTTCTTGTTTCTACATCCTGATTAATTTGTTACGCTTGCGGCCGGCCCCTGTGGTTGTAGGCATGCGCATGTAATATTTTGCAATTTTCAATAAAGATTTAAAAACAAAAAAAACAATCACCATCATGAATATACAGCCAAACCGGTTTCGGAATTCCTATCCCTTCTTCAATGGCATCTGTAAGCAATGATGATGCGAAGTGCACTAAATTTAAAGAGCCTGCCTCCGTGGGCGTGGGCGCAAAGAGCGGCCTTCTGGGTCTTGTGGTGCACAAACCAGTAGTCTCAAGTGAGTTCATCATTAAAAAACAGTCGATGAAAACAAAAATTAAAACCCAAGTGGGCTGGTGAAGAGTTACACTGAAATGTCCTTTTGTCGTAACTCTGTTGCTCCTGGACAGCCGGTCTCCCGTAGCAAGATAGCACCATTGGGCGCCATCACGGGTCCGCTAACAAGCGGCAGGCTTTGCTTCCGCGGCTGGGCTTTAGCCGCTAACATTCCAACCAAAAGTTTAGCCCCGAAAGAAGAAAGCTACAAGATCAGTGTTTTTTGCATCCATTTCATTTTCGGAGCAGCAGCAATCAGGAGATGCAGGTAAACAATCACCATCATGAATATACAGCCAAACCGGTTTCGGGATTCCTATCCCTTCTTCAATGGCATCTGTTAGCAATGATGATGTGAAGTGCACTAAATTTAAAGAGCCTGCCTCCGTGGGCGTGGTCGCAAAGAGCGGCCTTCTGGGTCTTGTGGTGCACAAACCAGTAGTCTCAAGTGAGTTCATCATTAAAAAACAGTCTTATATACACATATTTATATCCACACATAAGGTTGCCCTTGCAAGATGGCGCAATACACTGTAAGGTTATTAACTGTATTTAATTGGAGACGAACAGCGCTCTTGGCCCCCATCTTCCATCACAATCCAAGGCCAAACGCGTGTCAGACAGCACTCTGTCCTTAATCATTGGCATGATGCAAAACAACCGCAGTGTTTAATGGGTCACCAATTTGAAATTAACACAAGTCCCGCCCTAGTGGGCGCTTGCCTCATTGCTTGCTGGTACTCGCAGTCGCATCACGATACAACCCCAGTGGGTACTGCAGTCTTTTGCTTGTTAAAAACAGTCTCTTACCCAAGTGGGTTGATTTCAGGCAGGAGACAAGTGAGTTGCTCATTAATATGTCTTCCAACCTTGTGCCTTCCGTTCTCTCGGCGTCCTGCTTTTCGGGTCGCCGCAGATCCGCTAGATGAGCAGAGGAGCATCTTCGTGGCCGAAATTTTTATGACGGCCTGAATAACGCGGTCTGAACCACAAATGCATCTTTACAATGCATTCCTTTACCACGCAAGTCGTTACAGCGACTTGCCCCAGGGAAAGCGCTGAAGTTGGAATAGTATTATTTACTATCCTAACTACAGTATGTGCAACTGTAGGGAAAGTGTTGAACTTAAAGTCCAACATCAGTCCAACAATGCTTTCCTTAAGGCAAGTCGTAACTCGTGGTTAAGGAAAGCATTGTAAAGACGCATTTATGGTTCGAACCATATTGTTTAGGCACAACGTGGTTCGAACCATGTGGTAAATTCTGTTTCCCATATATTTCTATTATACCAGGTTAGTAGAAGAGGATATTACTCCATCTTCTCCTTTTCTAATATATAGTGATCATTATAGTCATTCACCCTTACTCTGGGTGATAGTAAAGTCTATTTTGGCAAGTCCACTGTGTGGTTCAGGAGAAGATGTTAGTCGTGGGAGAAATAAATTAGGGTCTTTTCAGTATATACTTCTGGTCCTGTATGGCTCTTTCCTTTGTACCTTCCAGGCCATGCAGTTTCCTCCCACAAATTCTCCCACACCCTTTTCAGGACACTTGCCTACAGGAGGGAAAGAAGGACATTTACAGGATACACCTCCGGTTTCCTATGGTTCCCAGTGTCTCCCTTCTGCCTTATACAGGGAACATGGCCCAGCACCTCCCCAAGAGGCCCTGTCCCTACAAATGTGAATATATATAAACTTTGGTAGGTTAATGGCATTGTTCAGAGTGCCCAGCGTATTAGCTTATTCCCTTAGGGTTGGATCACATGCCTGACATCTTTTTAATGGAGTTCCCACTTCTAGCCAGAGCTCTCGTGTTTATAGAGTTGATGGGGGTTAAACCTCCAGCTGGCAAAGGCTGTTACTGCATTCAGATAAGGCAATAGGAGCCTGATGTACAAAACACTGGCTTTAAATTAATGCTTACCGATTGAGAGCTATATTTTTGCAACCCGTGTGGAATTTTGCAAACCAATCTATGTGCTAATAGGTTGGTTCGCAAATTTCTCACACAGAGTGGGTCGCAATCCAACCTATCTCATGAATATTAATGAGGAAGGTTTAACATTTTGTTAACTCTGACTAGATACCAGCAAATGGATGTTGGCCCACTGGGGTCAGCAAACCACCATGTCTGTGATCACATGAAAATAAAGTGAACTTTTGTTTGAAATGCAGGCTATTTTCTTTTAAGGAAACGTGTCCGTATTTAAAAAGAAAACCTTTCTTTCAATTTTTTTTGTTTAATTTACAAAGGGGAAGGGTTCCCATATGGACTCCTTCTTTTCTGTGAATAGCTTAACACCCCAAATCAGGAGTTGGTACATTTTCAATGTTTTGTGACCAGATTTCGGTGGCAAACATTAATGCATCTTCTAAAGGATCACTATTTGGAAAGGACGCCTACAAAATACCCATTGCAAAAAATTCCTTGTGGAGTTGCAAACTGTTTTAGAAACTGGTAATGATTTAGCAACTGTTAAAATGGGGTGTGTACATGTTGATTAAATGTTTTTACGGTTGAAGTAAAAATTGCTGTTCGATACCGTAAAAAGATTTTGTACATCTGGCCTAGGTTCTCAGACTAGGATGCTCAGGAAAGAGGCAGCTCCATGCCCTACTGATCCGTGCAGTCATCTCGCCTGAGGGGACCAACCTAAAAAATGTGATAGTCCCTGAAAGGCTTGGAAAACTCCCTGTAATGTGGTTGTGGGGCAGCAGCATATTTAAACTGTTTGGATATCTGTGCCCAAGATGCTAGTCAGTAAGTGCCTTGACTGTGAAGAGACACCTAATAAGGTAGCAGAAGCCACCACAAGAGTCTCAGCCTGCCATTCTGTGACAAAGGGATTAAAGGAAGGCAGCCTTTGCTTCACGAGTCTCAAGTTGTCTGTGGAACTGAAGTTCATTCTGTTTGGTGGTGACATTGTAGACCTTGTATGCTGTTGAAATGCTGTAGCACATCCTCCCCAGACCCCGTTACCTGTTTCAGTGCCTCCTGTCTCCCATCCTTACTGATGACATTATTCAGCTGCAGAATAATGGGGGGTGAAGGGGGGATGCATCTTCAACAAATTTCTGATGTTGCTGAGAGATAGTGGCAGACTAGAATGCCTAAACCTATTGGAACACTACCGGGAGACTCACCTATGAAACTTATTGATGGTCCGGGAAGGTGAAAATCACTGGTTCCATATGAACAGTGCAGTGGCATGACGCCCTCTGTGAGATCTGACCTGGCTCTCCAGATATCACTTCCCGAAAAGCGCATACATGGCAACTCGCACGAGGCAGTGCTCGGAATCTGGGACCAGGTAGCTATCAAAAGCGGTATCAGTACCTTTTGCTCCAGTAACACACCCATAGCCCAAAACCCAGATTTCACCCCGCAGCTTCCAGCACCTAATTTGCTGAGTGGCATAAAGGAGAATGTAGGACAGTAGGTGACCTATTCCAGGAAGGGAACATCTAATTTGTGAAGCAATGCAACAAATAATTCAAAATTGTGGAAACCTTGCATCTCTCTAATACTGCAAATTATGAAACGGGGCACTACACCCCACGAATGTTCTCGCAGGCACACAACCCCTCACACAATTTGAAAAGCTCATTGGTTCCTTCAGGCATATGAAAGGCCTCATTTCTAAAACCTATAGCACTATACAGAATTCAAAACCACAAATACAACACCCTTACCAAACACGTTGGGGAACAAATCTTACAACGCCTATTCCCCGAAAACTATGGGAGGTGATCTGGTGCGATATCCCTAAGATATATAGGAGAATCCCTCACAGTAAATCTGTCTTCAAGATAATGTACCAAGGGTTTCTCACCCCAGAATTTTCCAATCAACTTCCACAGCATGTTGGCGCTGCCAGCAGAGGACCGGGGACTTACTACATATATGATAGTCCAATGTAGTTGTTCAGATCTTGTGGAAAGTGATTATGGGACACATCAAATGGACAATAGTGTACCCAATCTGGGCTGATCCCTTTATTTGAATTAAAAGAAATAATACAAATACATCAAGCTAACTTTTAAAATTAAAACAAAAGATAAGACAACAACTTTGAAAAATCAACCTGACCTTTGGAGGGTCAGATTTACTATTTCGACTCAACCTGAGCAAAAGTAGAGAAAGTGTTGGACTTTCAGGGGGTCAAAATTAATATTGCTATCCAACCTGAGCAACAGTAGAGAAAATGTTGGACTTTAGAGCTAACAGCTTTAGTATTCCCACTCCAACCTGTGCAAATGCAGGGAAAGTGTTGGGCTTTTGAGGTGTCAGATTTACGTAGATGTCGTCCGATCCCATAGACTCAACATAATCTCCTACACCGACAGCACTCAACTTATTCTCTCCCTAACTGAGGACCCCTCCAATGCTTAAAACCAACTTTTGCTATGCCGTGACCAACAAAGCCAAATGGACGAGGGACAGCTGCCTGAAACTCAACTACGACCATCAGAAGTATTAATCTTCAGGAAGAACACCTCCGCAAAGGACCACATCTGGTGGCCAGCGGAACTCAGGCCAACACCTACACCAACAGACCATGCACTCAACCCCGGCATCATGCTTTGACAGCCAACTGGCCATGAAACAACAAGTTAACTCAGTTGCCTCTTCCTGCTTCCACACCCTTCACATGCGCCGCAGAATCTTCAGATGGATCACAATCAACTCAAGAAAGATAGTCATGCAGGCCCTCTTCACCAGCCTCTACTATGGCAACCTCTCTAGGCCAGAATCCCCACCCAGCTCCCAAAAGACTCTAGACCAGAGGTCTTCAAACTTTTTGATGCCGAGACCCCCTTGTAAAACCTTTTTAGGCGTAAGGACCCCCTTCCGACAAAAGTTTCTAGAAACTGGTACTCCTCATCATCAACTTTTGACAACCATAAATGCGCCTGTTAGACCTCATCACAACCATCTATCATTCATCCACCCACACTTTCACACATCCATCCATCCACCCTTTCATCCTTCCATCCATACATCCTTAACCCATCCACCCTTCCATCCATCCACCCGTCATTCATCCACCCACCTTTTCACACATCCATCATTCATCCATGCAACCTTGTATCCATTCATACATCCATCCACCCTTTCATCCTCCCATCCATACATCCATCCTTCATCCATCCACCCTTTCATACATCCATCCTTCATCCATCCACCCTTTCATCCTCCCATCCATACATCCATCCTTCATCCATCCACCCTTTCATCCATATATCCATCCACCCACCCTTTCATCCATCCATCCACCCATCATTCATCCCCCCACCTTTTCACACATCCATCCATGCATCATTCATCCATGCAACCTTTTATCCATCTATACATCCATCCACCCTTTCATCCATCCATCCACCCATCATTCGTCCCCCCACCTTTTCACACATCCATCCATGCATCATTTATCCATGCAACCTTTTATCCATCCATACATCCATCCACCCTTTCATCCATCCATCCTTCATCCGTCCACCCTGTCATCCTTCCATCCATACATCCATCATTCATCCATCCACCCTTTCATCCATCCATTCACCCATCATTCATCCACCCATCTTTTTACACATCCATCCATCCATCATTCATCCATCCACCCGTACATCCATCCATCCTTCATCCGTCCACCCTTTCATCCTTCCATCCATACATCTATCCTTCACCAATCTATCCTTCATCCATCCACCCTTTCATCCTTCCATCCATGCATCCATCATTCATCCATCCACCCTTCCATTCATCCATCCACTCATCATTCATCCACCCACCTTTTCTCACATCCATCCATCCTTCAGCCTTACATCCATCCATCCACCCACCCATCATTCATCCACCCACCTTTTCGGTGCCTCTCTCATTGGGGGGGGGGGGGAGTGGGGGGGATCAGTATCTTTCTGCGTCTTCTTCCTTCTTCTTTCCCGCTCATGGGAGGGCATCTTTGTGCCTCCCTGCTGGGGGCGGGGGACGTGTCACAGGACCCACAGCTCCAGGCGCGCAACATCCATTGAACTCAAAGGGCTACACTACAGCCTGCTCCCCCAGCCCCCTTCAGCCCCCCCCCCCAGCTCGTGTATGTGAGCCTGGCTGAAACAGCTTCAGGGACACACACACAGCCACACCCGAGTACTTGACAGGTCTTTAAAAGACCTTTTACTTGTTAATGAGGCGTTGATGTTTTTCACACCTTGGTGTGAATTAGGCCTCCGCCATGAGCACCCTCGATCAGCCCAATGCCAGGAACTGCACTCTGCAGAATCTGCGACCCCCTTCCCAGGACTCCACAACCCCCCTGGGGGTTGCGCCCCACAGATTGAAGACCAATGCTCTAGACCATACAGAACACCTCAGCCAGAGTCACCTTGGACCTCCTCAGACAGACCCATATCAACCCCATCTCAGAAACCTCCACTGGCTACTCATCCAGAAGAGATACCAGTTCAAGATTCTCACACACGCATACAAGACCCTACACAACCAAGGACCGTCCTATATCAATCATTGACTGATCTTCCACCTACCCTCTTGCCCTCGCACCCCCCGCATCCTTCTCAGCCGCAGTGGGGGCCGCCCCTTCTCTTACATCACTGCCAAGATCTGGAACACTCTGCCCCTCCACCTAAGTACAGCACCCTCCCTGGCAGACTTCAGAAAGAAACTCAAGACTTGGCTTTTTGACGGAGACACGCCACCCTAGGCGCTCAGATACCGCCAGGGGTGACAGTGTTGCGCTTTATAAATGTTGAGTGATTGATTGATTGACAATTCCCACTATAATCTGAGCAACAATAAAGAGATTGTTGAACTTTGGAGGGATTATATTTACAATCCCCACTCTAACATATACAGTAGGTAAAGTGCTGAATATGGAGTGGAGAGAACTACTATTCCCACTCCAACATAAGCAACAGTAGGGAAAATATTGAATATTAGAAAGTGTATATGTCATTATCCCTGACCTAAATTTATACAAAATATATATACAATAAAAAACCTAAACTATATTTTCTCTAAAAAAGTGAAACAAATAACATTGTATAATTTCTATAAATTAATAAAAACTAAAAATATGAAATTAAAATATTAAATTAGACGAAAAATAATAGTTAATATTAGATTAATTAAAATATTTAAGAAATATTTTACAAATATGCCACACCCTAAAAGTCCAACAAATTAAATATTCTATAAAATAGCAAGACACATTATTTAAAAATCTATACAATCAATTATTAAACAAGATCTTAAACATAATATAATTAGTATGCATATAATTTAAAAAACGAGTATATAATTGACATACTCGTCCAATTAAACCATTAACAAGTAAAGAATTTATTATCGATATTTAAAATACTAATCTGGGCTGCAGGGCCAAAATGCTAGAGACTCTCTCTGATGACATACTGTGCGTCTTATTATGCTTCGCCCCCAAAGTACATGTGTATTTGGTTAATATTTACTCTAGACCAGCGGACATTGGTCATGAATCTCCTGTTGTGGAGCAATTAACTACCTTTTTGTCCACATTACCAGAGAGTGCTTTTAAGGTGCTAGGGGCAATTTGAATTGTCACTTCGAGCCCCTTGACGCCAACCATGGCGATACTGTACATGATGAGGACAGGTTGTGGGCCATCTCATTGTTGTCCATACCACCAATTAAGAAATGGTCCCCCTGGTCCTTCAAATTAATGCTTTTACTCTGAACTACTCTTTACGGGCCTGCGACGGGTGCACTAAGTCAGACAGCCCGGGGACCTATACATTTAATCAGGCTGGGTGCTCATCTGTAATTGATCACATCCTTGAAGACGTAAGGTTGTGGCCCTTAGTATTGGATCTGGAAGTTTTGCCCTGACATGGTAGCGATCACAATGCTTTGTTCCTTGATCTAGCTTTACCCACTAGAAGTACAACGGCAACACAAACTGGCCAGTTGGATGGCAGGCTGAAGTTGACTTCCTGCAAATGAAGAATACAATGGACTGCACTGGAGTAGTCCCCAGACTCAATTGCCCCTCTGTTTATGGTGGTGGGTACTTCCCTAATAGACTTGAGTAAAGCCATTACACTTGAGTCTGCCATCCTGTAAGGGTGGCCGAGATTCATGCACTTCTAGTTGGCAAACTAATGGCTATATTTATATAGAAGCACATTCTAGGGGCTTAAGGAACAATATACCTTCATGGTACCACATCAATGCTATAGAAATTCCCCCTCTGTGCTCATATTTTAGAAATCCCATTGTTCATGACGAGCTCAGCTCGTCATGAGCACACAAGCAGTGTACTGCATGACAAGCTGAGCTCGTCATGAGCATGGAAGGGGTTAATAAACAGTGTAGGGTTGCCAATTTATACCTAGCAGAGGCACTAAAAACTATAGATAGCAATTCAATTCGAACTGCACAAGTTGTTTATAAAAATGTCATTAGCTCTGCAAAGAGAGTGGGAACTAGCAAAATGGGACTCCCTTCTTAGTGCCATTAAGTGTAAGGCCTCCAAGACATTCTGGAGCATAGTTACGCATGGGAACTGTAAGGGTAGAGCTAGCATAGAGCACAATATTTCAGCTGATGTGTGGAATGAGCACTACCGGTCCCTGTATGGTGGCCTGGAGGGACAAGGTGAACACGTGGCTGGTATTATTGATAAGGGTCTGCCAACAGGGAGTCGTTCCCCCATGGTAATCTGGACAACCCTGTGATAACCCAGGTGGACGTGCTTAGGGCCATTAGTCGGATCGCCCCTTGTAAGGCAGCTGGCATTGATAAAATTCCAGGATACCTTTATCTTTCTGAACCTGAAGTCTGGGGCCCATACTTGTGGGTGATCTTTAAGGCTATCATGGAGGGGATGCCCATCCCATACTCCTAGGCAGGGGCGGAAATCATCCCTATCTATAAGAAAGGTTCCACATTGTTGCTGGGTAACTACAGACCTATTAGTCTGATAGCTACAATGCAAAAAGTATTTTCCTGAGTGATCCTAGGAAGACTACAGGACTGAATGGAGGAAAATAAGGTTCTCAGCCCCTTTCAAGCAGGTTTCAGGCAGCGTAGAGCTACGGAAGGCCACATTTTCATATTCCAACTCTTATATTGGAAAACTGTTATCTTTAAGGGTGGTGGCCTCTATTTGATTTTTGTAGATCTAAAGTCAAATTTCAACTTGGTGCTGAGGCATCTACTTTGGTGCGTTCTGATCATCATGGGGGTCCCCTGTTACCTGTGCCATATAATTAAGAGACTTCATGATTAGAGCTTCGCACAGGTCAATTGTGGTAAATTGGGGGAACTTTCTGAAACCTAGATTGTCAGCAGGGGAGTCCGACAAGGATGTGTGCTGGCCCAGACACTATTTAGTTTGGATATTAATGGCCTCACTGAATGCCACTAATGATGATGCAAGTTGAAGAAGTTGAAGTTGAAAATATTTGTAAAGGGCACTGTGACCAAGCGGCTTCCTGGCGCTGGATGATTGACGGTGGCAGATGGAAAGAGCACCAGGGGATTACTGAGTAGAGAAGGCATGAGCAAACAGGTGGGTTTTGAACGCCTTACGGAAGTGTAGATCGACAGTGATGGACCTAATGGTGAATGGGAGACTGTTCCAGAAGCGGGGGGAAAGAGTGGAGAACCTAGTGCCGCCTGCCCTGGACTTGCGGAAACGGGGAACACTGAGAAGTGCCTGGCTGGAGGAACGGAGATTGCGGCAGGGGAGATAATGAGTGATCATAGAATTAATGAAAATAGGAGCCGTGCGGGCGCGGGCCATGAAGACTATACATCCCATCTTGAAGAGGGTTCTCTGCAGGATGGGAAGCCAATGGAGGGACTTAAGTAGGGGGGTGATGTGGTGGAACTTAGGAAGCCGGTAGATAAGACGAGCAGCCTGATTCTGGATGGTCTGGAGGCGCCGCAGCTCGTAGGCGGGAATGCCCACGTACAAGCAATTCCCGTAGTCCAATCGTGAGAGAATCATAGCCAAAACAATTATTTTAAGGGCATCAAGGGAAAAAAAGCGAGAAATCTTGTGGATAATCCTGAGGGACAAAAAGCAGGATGAAACAACAGAGCTAACCTGAGGGTGCATGGAGAGGTCCTGGCTGATTTTGATTCCCAGGGTTCTAACTGAAGCAGAAGGAACCGGGGGAGGACCAAAGATGGAAGGCCAAAAGGCAGAAGTCCAAGGGCTGGTAGGACCACCGGTCAGGACCAACTCTGTTTTGTCCGGGTTAAGCTTGAGGTGGTTTTGATTCATCCAATCAGAAATAAAAATGAGTGTGGTTTGAAATTTAAGAAGGGAATCAGGAGAAGGGGAGAGATCAAAAACGAGCTGAAGGTCATCAGCGTAATTGTACACGGAGACCTCCATATTGAGCAAAGAAATAATAAGGGGATAGATATAAAGATTGAAAAGAAGAGGGGAGAGGGAAGAACCTTGGGGAACCCCACAAGGCACCAAACGGAGGGGGGCAGAGAAGCTGGAGAGACGAACAGCCTGCGTCTGGCCTTGGAGGAATGACGCGAGCCAGGAAAGAGCGGTGCCCTGGATGCCCGCTGCCCTGACACAGTCGAGAAGGATGGAATGGTTGACCGTGTCAAAAGCAGCGGACAGATCAAGAAGCACCAAGGCTTGAGGAGAGTTGGAGTCCGCCGTGCTCTTCAGCTCGTCCAGAACGGAGAGGACCACAGATTCGGTCGAGTAGACCGGGCGAAAGCCCGCTTGATGAGAGGCCAAAAGATGGTTGTCCTCAATATAGGCCGATAGGCAGGAGGTAATATGGCTCTCCAGGATCTTGCCTAAGTAAGGGAGCAGGGAAATGGGCCTAAAATTAGCAGGGAGAGTAGGGTCAGAGCCAGGTTTTTTTAAGATAGGAATGACTACGGCCGATTTAAAGGGGGACGGAACCATGCCCTGAGAGATGGATGCATTAAGGAGGAATAGGGGGGGGTCGGGGCAGCCAGAAAAAAGCTCACTTAAGATGCGAGCTGGTCCACAGTCAGTCGGGGAGCCTGACTTGACCTTCCTAAGCAGGGCAAGAAAGGATTCCTTCGAGATAGGTGAAAAGTGATTAAGAGAGGAGGACAGAGGGGGGAGGGAAGGGGGGGAGAGGAGAAGATGGCAGGGAGATGTTCCATTTGATGTTAGCAATCTTCTCAAGGAAGAAATAGTTCAAGGAAAGGCAGAGGGCTTGGGAGGGGACAGGGTTGGGATTAACTCTGTCGGATGCGGCCAGATTGTGAACGATGGAGAAAATCTCCTTGGATTTGTTGGCCGCTAATAAGATTTTACCAGAGAAGTATTCCAATTTAGCTGAGAGAATAGCTCTCTTATAGTTGTTTAGGAGAGACCTATATCGATCCCTCAGAAGGGGGCAATAATTGCACCTAGGCTTGCCTCTACCAAGGTGCCCGCGTTGATATCGGCTGATGATAACGTCCTTTTTTCAAAAACCCCAATGGATATCCAGAGGGCACAGGATAAATGTAAGGTGGGCTCTCCAGGGTGTACATGGGGTCCTTCGCTTGTAAAATACTTGGGCCCCTGTTTATAGGATGAAATTACCCATAACAAGGAATATATAGACTGAAGAAACAAGGTTCTTAAACTATTTGTGTGGGCAGAAAGATGTAGAACATGTTGCAACCACATACAGTTGTTATATAGGAAAATAAACAATATTGACAGCGGCTGATATTCATTTTTGTAATCATTTTATTATGTATCAAAAATATTTTTAAATTTGGATAAAAAAGTTTTTTATGTTTTTTTGTGTCAATGTTAAAAAGGTTTGTTGGTTGTCATACATGTCAGCGAATATATGAAAAATGTGTTCATGGATGATACATTCATACAAAAAAACACTAGTTATTTATAAATTCTTCTGAACAAAGTTAGCACATCGATTAAGACTGCATGATCATTGATTGTTGATAATACACAGTACAAGTATCGAAGTGATGTGAAGAGACTGGCAGTTTGTTGACAAACTACACGCATTTCCGAAAAGCCTACGTCAGGACTCCATCACAGTTTACACCATAGAATGTTGAATAAACTGGGTATGGCAGGATACAACAAGGTTGGCTGAATCAATATCCAAAAGTGCAAACCAAACCTTGAATAATAATATGCTACAACTCAGGCTTGGTGACTTCAGTGTCTGGGATCAATAGGCTGCCTGACTGCAAGGTGGGTAGACTCTTTACAATCGAAAAATGGAAAGCAGCTGTTCCCTGTGCGATTTTATATTTGGTGTGCCTGGGGATCTGCGGGACTCCTCCGGTACTCCGCTATTGGTTGTTTTGGTCTCCCACCGACAATCGTGGTCCTATATGTTTACCAGTAGGAGGCCACTGTGGCCAGCTGACTCTCTCGTCATCAGGCGGCAGGGTTTTTTTTTTAAAACCTTTTTATTAAAGTTTTTTTTAATGCAGATAGAGTATATGAGCATAAACAAAAACATTTGCAGTTTTTCATCAATCAGTTACATTAAATTGCCAACAAGGTGAACAAGTAGGTATAATAAGTGTTAAGGCGCATTTATTGTCTTCCATACATGGCTTGCGTGTGGCTGGGTGCACTTGCTCCGTAGTGATGCGCTTGGGTGTTAGGATCTTGTCAGAGTAACTCCGCTGCTAGGGGGGTAACTAGGGGTGGTGGAATCAGGGAAGGGGTGCAGGGCAGTACCAACAAGTGTTCTTCCGTGGTCTGTGGTTCACCAGTGGTCGCTTCCTCAACGCGACGTGTGTGGGCTACGTACGGGTGAAGGGGGGTTGGTTCCTCCCAGGTATTTGTGCATTGGATGTGGGGGGTTAGGGGGTGTTGCAACGTCTGAGTGGCTGACGGGGTTACTGTGGGTGTCTTGCGCGTCTGCTTGAACTCGTGTAGGAGGGCTGCCCATTTCATGGAAATAGGGTTGCGGCGTATACCCTTTCCCTCTTCTAGCCTGATCGCTTTTTCTTCTGCTGCTCCCCATTTAATGATCGCCCCTCCATGCTTCTATCGGGGGACCTGTGGGAGAACGCCAGTGCATTGTGATGCTGCGTTTCGCTAGAAGTATAGCTAACACTGAGAATCGTGTTTCTATTTTTTGCTTTTGTTGGCGTTTAAATATTCCCAGGGCACATGCCTCCAATGTTTTGAGGTTTGTCAGGCCAGTGATTGTTTGTAAAGTAATGTGTATTTCGGACTAGTAGGGCGGGCTGTAATTCGGGGCATGTCCAAAGCATATGCATAAATGTAGCGCTGGGCTGGCGGCAGCGGGGGCATTCGAATTGCTCTGTAGGATTAAAGCGTTGAAGCCGCGCTGTGGTAAAATACGCACGGTGTAGTTTGTTGAATTGAATATTCTTGAAGCACTGGTTGCGCAATACTTTCTTATGGTGCTCTAGGGCTGTGAGCCATTCCTTGTTGTGAAGTGCTCGGCCAAATTCTTCTTCCCATTTCTCTCTAAGTCACGTTAGCGGCGAGGCCATAAGAGTTATGATGGATTTGTAAATCCATGTAATCAGGGGTGGCGTCCTGTGCCCATGTTTAGTATCGCATGTAGAGTGGGGTGTGTCTGTGGCTCGCCATCCGTCCGATTCCATGTTTTCCTACAGTAGGTAATGAGCTGCCTATGTCGGAGAAATTGCCCGGGGGGCGGGGGGGGGGGGCACTTCCTTCTGTAAGACTCTCAAAGGTGTCCAGTTGGCCCTCCGTAAATAGTGACTCCAATTCTGTGAGTGCATATTCTGTCCAGACCTGCATGTCTCTGGAGGTGTAATGGTCGCGCCCTTTGGGGAGTCCTGCTAGTGGCAATAGTGGAGAGTACAGTGGCAAAAAGCGGGTGAGTCAGTTGAGTCTGAGCAAAAAAGACCTCGCTACTTTCACCAGGATGGGATGGATTGGATTTGGTTTAGTGCCCAGGAGTAAAAGTCTATGCACTGCAGGGATCGTCACGGGTCCCGCCTGCGTGTCCGTCTCTTCGATTTGGTGCCCCGCTGTCCAATGCGATAGCCATTGTACTTGTACTGCGAGGAAATAGGCCTCAACGGATGGGGCTCCCAGACCGCCCTGGTCGCGTGGAAGTTGTAGAGTCGCCAGGGCGACCCTACGGCGTCCCCTCCCTCAAATCTGTGATACCAGCAGGGAGTTTAACTCCAGTACAAAGGACTGCAGGGGGATCAACGGGACGTTCGCAAAGTAATAGAGGAGGCGAGGTTCCAACATTATCCTTTCCAGGGCTTCTTTCCCAGTGGGGGTTAGGGGTACGGTGCACCAGAAGTCAAGCTGGGTTTTAATACTTCATAGGGCTCTGTAGTGGTTGCCCTCCAGGAGATCACTTGGAGTTTGATACAGCCTGATGCCTAGGTATCTCAGGACGTCCCCATTCGATGCCAGCCTGACCGTCCCCGCTCGTATTTCCTGGTGCGGAGCATCTGGGTGGAGGGGGTAGATAGTTTACTTTCCCCAGTTTATGTTCATTCCCGCTGCCTTTCCGAACTCGCCCAGCGTGGCCCAGAGCGGTGCATTGTTACATCCCTGATATAGATAAGGAGGTCATCCGTGTATAGTGATACTCTGTGAGTGGGTCCTTGCAGCGATGTCCCCCAATGTTCCCCTCCCTCTCGCAGTCTGATCGCCAGTGGCTCCATCGCAAGAGCGAATAGGAGAGGGGACAATGGACATCTCTGACGCGTTTCGCGGGTCACTTGGAAAGAGGGCAACATGTATCAGCCTATGCGAACGTATGTCGTGAGGTCTGTGTACAGTAGTTTGATACGTACCATTAGGTTGGGGCCAACTCCCACCCGCCGCAGGACCGCAAATAGGTATTGCCATGCTAGGGTGTTGAAGGCCTTATCGGGGTCCAGCACGAGGCATGTGTCACATGGGAAACGGTCCCGCACCCCGTCCTGGACGTGGAAGAGCCTACATATGTTCTGGGAAGTATTCCTCCCAGGCACAAATCTGCACTGGTCAGGGTACACTAGGTTGGGAAGCACCTCCGTGAGTCTGTCTGCCAGGATCTTGCCTAATATTTTACAGTCCACTGTGAGCAGAGTGATTGACCTGTATGATGATCTATATAGGGGGTCCCTGTTTGGTTTGGGGAACATCACCAGTATGGACACGCGCATGGATTTGGGGAGTGTTCCGGTTTCAAGAGCTGCCTTGTAGACTATGTCTAATCTTGGGGCGAATTGGGAGGAAAAACTGCTATAGTATTCTATTGGAAAGCTAGGAGGCAGATCGCAGTTTTAATTTCCACAGGTCTGATCCGTTCATCTAGAGCTGTCCCGTCCGCTGCTGCTAGCTGTGTCATGATAATCGATTGCACGATTTTGTCTATGTGCTCCCCTCTATCTGACTGTGGCTCTCTGTATAGTTCCTCATAGAACTCGTGTAAAGATTGTGTGATCTCTGATCGTGTGTAAGTGACTGCGCCTGCTGAGTTCATGATGCTGGTAATAGGTTGCTCATCTATATTGTGCCTTATTAGCCAGGCTAATATGGTCCCGCTCAATTCCCTTCTCGGCGGGCTCTGGTGGCGTAGGCGCGGAAATTGTCTGCGTAGGTCTGCGCAGGCCTCTGCATACTAGGTTTTGGCCTCTGCTAATTGTGCGGGAGGGTTCGCGTTTATTTCTGCTTCTTTGGATATTTGTGCAAGGAGCAGCTCTGTCATTTGAATTGTCTGTTCCAGTGTTTTCCGCACACCAGTAATTTGCCTAATGCAGGCTCCCCTCATGACTACCTTGAAGGCATCCCACTCTAATGCTCTAGAGGTTGTCATGTTCGCGTTGTCAGCAAAGTAGTGTTGTATGTTTTCCCTTTGCTCTTGTTGGAAAACTGGGCCCCCAAGGCAGTCGCGAGGTAGTTGCCACTTGGGGAGTGGTGATACCAAAGGGGATGATGGACGGAGCGTTTGAGCAAATCAAACACTCACCCCCAGTCAACTGATCTGGGTTTAATCCATCACCATTCTTTAGCTCACTCCACCACCCCAGTTCAGACATGGCCATATGCAAATCAGTCTGACCCTGTGCCTCATGAGAACAGTCCAGCCCGAACTGCCAAGCCATGTCTTCCCTGGACCGTAAACAAGCATCCTGGGATCGGTTTTGGGTTCATAACCCTCATTAGCCAGGCTATCTTGAATCCAGTGGCAAAGTGAGCAAGGGACCCATGTCTGGGAATACCCTGCCAACTTAGGGCGAACAAAGCAATACTAAAGGGGATGGGTCCCTTGCTCACCCCTCCCATATAGCTGGCAAAGCCCTCAGCTATATGGGAGGGGTCACTAAAAACCCTCCCATCCGGACCCGGTATACCCGGGAGAACTTGTGGACGTAGGACCCCTTAACACAGTCTATGCAGTACTGGACCCACTGGTAGATTCTGCTACAGCCTCCTCCAATTTCAGAGTTTTTTGTTTGAAATCTGCTTTTATTATTAGAAGATGTACGTACAACTTTGCTTTAGCCTTTGTTTTTTTTTCCACTAAATATATATGTGTGCTATAATAATCACGCCCTGGCTCTTAAAAATCCCTGACATACACGATAGCTTGCTTGGACACACCGAATACTACTTTGCCAATAATGTGGGATCCGTGACTTCGGCCATAACAATATGTGAGGCATACAAAGCAGTAATCAAGGGTAAAGCGCTAGCTCTCAAGAACGGTTACATCCACAAACAAAGTGAACACTTGTTACAAGTGGAAACAGACCTACTTAACCTGGAATCCCTCCACAACACGAACCCCACAGATGAGATAACGGCCCGCCTTCGAGCGAAACAAATAGAATATAGGGCACTGGCTCTTGAAAAGGCGCAAGCCAAGCTCTTGAAAACCCGTCACCGTGTTTACGAGCTGGGAGACGGAGCAGGTACGATGCTTGCATGGCTCGAAAAACGTGAGCAGGGTTCCCGTTGGATCTCGGAATTGACCCTTCCGGATCAATCTACTGTCACAGATCCGGGCGATATAGCGGAGGCCTTTGCCACCCACCTGGAAGGGGTCTATACCGCCAGAGACGACTACAACACGGAAGAATCCAAACTGCTCTTAGCTGAAATGAGCCTCCCTGTTCTCTCGGAGCCCGAGATGCAGGAGCTCGAGGCAGACCTCACAACGGAGGAAGTTGGAAACGCCTTATTCGCTATTCAATCAGGCAAGGCAATGGGCCCCAACGGCGTCCCTATTGAGTTCCTAAAGGGCATGGCGGGTGAGATCCTTCCATACCTTAAAGCGACACTTGCCTTTGATTCTATCGAATGGTCTTATCTCTTCGAAGTACTCCTTTGCTTTGGCTTTGGCCCCAAATTTATACAATGGGTTCGACTACTCTACACTGATCTCTGGGGGCAGGTTTATGTCAACGGACATACGTCCAGGCGCTTTCCCTTACACAGAGGTACAAGACAAGGATGCCCGCTGTCCCCCCCTGTTATTCACCCTCACTCTCAAACCTCTAGCCCACTGGATTAGAACCGACAATTCCATCCGAGGCCTCCGATGGAATGCTGACGCGGTCGACAAGATTTCACTGTACGCAGATGACATCCTAGTATATATCTCCTCCCCCAGGTCCTCCCTTAACAGCCTGCTACATGTGGTCACTAACTTTGGCAAATACTCAGGCTTCTCCATTAATTGGTCTAAATCGGTCCTATATGTTCTCCATGGTCCACCCCCACCTCTCCCGCGAGGCTACTCCGTCGAAATCGCCCAAGACGGTTTTAAATATTTGGGAATCTTTGTCACTCCGGACCCCCAACTGTTCCACGACCGCAACCGTAAAGGCCCCCTCCAGAGACTCCATGCCGACGTCTCACATTGGAGAACGCTCCCCCTCTCTCTCCCAGGCAGAGCTGCCCTGTTTAAAATGCTTGCGCTCCCTCGGTTCCTTTATGCCCTACAAAACTGCCCGTTCCCCATAGCTGACTCTTATTTCAACCTAATCGAAGGAGACCTACGCCTCCTTCTATGGGATGGCGGCTCTCCTCGCATTGCTCTCATCTCTCTCACGCAAAGGTGGTATGATGGAGGTATCGCCCTCCCCAACATCCGTCTCTACTATTGGGCAACCCAATTGGTCGCCACCAACTCGTGGATCTATGGCACACCCACGAACCCTGCCTTTCACTTGGAGAAATACCAGACAGGCCGTGGCGGCTACCTCGAAGCTCTTTACGGCAAACACTCCCGTACTCGATATATTGGCCCAATGTACCACACATTATCAATATGGCACCGCGCGAACAAACGACTCGGGTGAGCCAGCACCCTCACACTGTCCACCCCACTCTGGACCTCGTACAGGCTAGGCACCCTCTGTCATTACAGAGGCTTTGATAAATGGGACACATTAGGCATATCCACTATTGGCGACTTGCTCCACAAGGGCAAACTACTGACATTTAAAGAACTGCAAAACACATACGACCTGGCACAGTCCGAGACTTTCCGATACCTCCAAATTAAACATGCCATACTCACCAACGTCCCAGACCTCGCCTCTCTTCCACAATCCTCGCCCCTCGAGGACAGACTCTTATCAGAACTCCTTCAGGCCAAGGCGATATCCTACACCTACCGTAAAATGTGCAACAATATGCCAAACACTTTTCACCTCCTGCGAGATAAGTGGCAGACCGACGTCGGCACCCTAGATGATGTGGAATGGCAGTCAGCATTGATGTCCCCGCGCGAATCAGCCATCAATCACAGGTTCAGGTTAATACAGTTGAAAATATTGCACAGGACATACATGTCGGGTCCCCTTCTAGCCAGAATAGGCCGACGCCCATCTGACCTCTGCCTCCAACACTGTGGCTTAACAGGTACCTTCTACCATATCCTGTGGGAATGCCCAGCGGTCTAAGACCTTTGGAACCGCGCCGTCCAGAAAATGATTGACGCCCTAGGGAAACCGGTCCCTCTGACCCCCAAATGTGCGCTCCTTAATATATGGGACCCTACAGACTTAACTGCAATAGAACAGCGATGGACGGCCCTAAGCTTCCTCCTATTGAAGCGTGAAATAGCCATGCAATGGGGTTCACCACACAAACCGCTCCTGATTAGATGGGTGGCTGCAATGGACATGTGCATGCTGTCTGAAAAATCGGTTTACAAAACTAGGGGATGCCCCGGAGTCTGGGATAAGAAATGGGGTCGATGGAATGCCTATAGGGGCGAATTGTGTACTTCCCCATCAGCGGATATGGCTATGACCAGGCCTACCATCCCTCAGTGATTGTGCTTGTGATTGCTGCTGTGCTGTACGTGCTCTATAGAGAGAATACCGACTGCATTTGTTTAGATAAATATTTCCTCTGCTTCGAACAATAACGTTTGTTTTAAAAAAGAAAATACCATAGACCTATGGATTATCCGGAACACGACTTTGACTACTCTGTGCACACCTTGCTACCACGCCGCCGGACCTCCGGGATGTCGGCTGAATGGCTGTGTTACTCTGGCAATGATACTTGGTAACTGTACGTACCGCAGCCGGCCCTCAGGTTTGTAGGCTCTATGCTGTGTCAATTCATGATTGTGCAATAAAGGTCTTTGAAAAAAAAAATATATATATATGTGTGTGTGTGTATATACAGATGTCAAGCCTCTCCCAGAATAGAGTTAGGACAGACTAACAACACATGTAAGAAATCTTGCTGTCCTCCGTTACATAAATCACAAGTTTCTGTGGAACTTTCGAATTTGTCCCATTTAGAAGTCTGGGTCTTTAAGGGAAGAATCCCTAGGCTCATTAAAATTATGGTACGCCGGACCCTGTGACCCAATGAAATGTATGTATCGTTGCAAAGATTTATATTGTTGACTGTCTAAAATATGTGCAAAGGCAGAGGTGTGGCGCCGCGGCCAGGGCGACTGACTCCGGAATCTGGGGATCACGGTTCGATCCCCAGCACCGGCGGCAGATTAGCCTCAGCACCATGTGACTCTGGGCAATAGCTTGCTTAATCTGCCTGACGGCCCCCAGCGCCAAGAGACCCTTACGGGTGAATGTGCGCTTTACAAATGTGGATTTACTTACTTTACTTACAAAATGCTTTAGTCGAGAGCAATGGTCTTGATCGGATTCATAGCTTATTCTTGGAGCCAAGTTCTTTAAATAAAGAATCAAATGAGAAGTCATAGTTTTCAAAAGTGCAATCGTGCAGCCAGACTGGGTTAGTGCAATACTTAAGTTAAGTGTGTGTGTATATATATAAAAGCTGTAGAACATTATCTAAACAAACGCCCTATGAATTTTTCCAACCACAACAAAATGATCATGACTATGTTAAGATAATGTTTGGAGCAAAACTTTTTTGTATTTAACAATCAGGTGTTCCAACAGACAAGGGGTGTTGCCATGGGGGCCTGCTTCTCCCCCAGCTTTGAATGTTTACACATGGGGCTGTTGGAGGAGCGTGTCCTCGTGGATCAACACGGGACCTTTGTAGAAGAGTTGAACAACAACACCTTCAATTTACATTTTACATCTGAAATCAATAGGGAATCAGTTTGCTTTTTGGATGTTGAGGTATTTGTTGATAACAGCAGTCTGGCAACTAGATTGCATAGGAAAGCAACCGCGGGGAACACGGTGCTACACGCGGCCAGTCAACATCCGCACCATCTCATTCGCAGCATCCCCTATGGGGAGATGCTGCGATTGAGACGGATCTGCAGCTCAGAATCAGACTGTGCCAGAGCCCAAGAGGCAAGTAAGAGACGTTTTTTGGAAAGGGGTACGCAGAGGAGACAATTGACAAAGCCATTGCCCGTACTAGATCAATTACGAGACAACAGGCTTTAATCCCCAAGACCAACAATGATCAAATCGAGGTTGACACAACAAAAATCCAATCAAGAGTCATTATAACGCACAATAAACAGCATTCTGAGATCAGGAAAATCTTTAACAAAAATTGGAATTTGGTGAGGGGGGACCCTGTAATAGGCGGCTTGGTGGCTAATAAACCCGAACTGACATTCAGAAGATCCCCTTCGATGGCCAATGCCTTGGTCAGTAACAGTCTTGACTCTATGACTTCAGATACTTGGATGGCATTAGGCAAACGCTTTAAGAAATGTTTGTCATGCAAGGCCTGTCGTTTTGGCAGTAACAAAACTCACTATTTAAGTCCGTTCAAGAGTAAACCAATACCCATCAACAAAAGATTGACGTGCACAATGGAGTATGTGGTCTATGTGCTGCAGTGTCCATGTGGGCTAAGATATGTGGGCAGCACCCATTTGCCTGCCCACAAACGGATTCTGCAGCACATTAGAGCCATCTCAGGAAAAGATCAGGCTTATCCTGTAGCTCGTCACTTCGAGTTGAAACACGATAGTGACCCTAGATATCTCCAATATTTTTTGATAGATACCATCCTACCTTTGAAACGTGGAGGAGACAGGGAAGCTAAATTGCGTCTCCTGGAGACACGTTATATATTGGAGTTAGATCGCAAGAGCCCAGGGGCTTAAACGCCAGTGAAGACTTATACACCTGTCTTTAAATAGAATTGGTCTTTTCTGAAAATATGTTATCTTTGAGGAGTTGCGATGTAGCCATTGAAACATGTCTGGTTAGCAGGTTAGAAAACGACCACATAAATAACTAGGATAATGTCACAATCTGTGTATCTCCTAGAAATTTCATAACAATAATGTATGGTCAATCACAGATTTATTTGTTTTTAGTATTGTAGGAATATATGATTTTTATGCACTTGCACTAGTTAAATTAATGTATGCCATCTACAGCACCCAGTGAGGGCTTTATATGAGATTTTAAGAAAACAATAAGGATTTATCAGGTGTTGCTCATAGTTTGAAAATGCTCACATGAGCTCAATTATTTTTGGAGATAAAACTACTTATTTGTGTGGCATTTTAAACAATTAGCTGGTAAATAGCGTTAAACAGGGAATTTACGGACCAGCCAACTGAATTAATTTGGACAAACATCAATTGATTTATTGGTATATTTATTTATTATCTTGTAAATAGGCATGTATATATTGTATATATATGTACGTAATATATATTTTTTTACAGATAGAATATTTATATGTATATTTATAGATATATTTAGATATTAAGTCACATATTGTATTACGATTTCCTTACTCTCCATTTTGAATGTATAATGAGCAGCCTGTTCGCGCACTTTTTTGCACTATAAATGCCCTCCTCAATGTCTATGTGATCAAGCCTATTGGTGGAGGCGAAACGCGCCATGGCGGATTGCTGGCTGATTATTTTGCACAAATAAAGCACTAAGAAATGCACCAGTACCTGGGTCCTCTCTTCGTTGTTTTTTCCGTGAAGGAAAGAGTTGAATGGCGAGTTCGGCTATATATATATATATATATATATGAAACAATCCCTGCTGCCTCTCGCCCGGAGCCCAGTGCTGGAGACCGCTGCGCAGGAAGAAGAGAGGAGACCTCAGGTGCAGTGAGCAATGTTTCTTTATTGTACCCTCGAGGAAGCGGCACACAGCATGACGTTTCGGCCTACACAGAGGCCTTGATCACATGACGCACGCTGGGAAAAAGGCAATTTTTAAAGTGCTAGTGCTAAGTGGGAATACAATCCGATTGGTAGGTTTTTGGTCACGTGTTGCACTTATCATAGACACGGACAACAGACTGTAAGTTACAGACATCACGGGATAGTCCCTGAATTAGCGCCATGTTATAACTGTCCATACTATAACATTAAAGTGCAAATGCAATTACATCAATGTGTAAACAAACAAAAGATCACTGGATAAATCCAAATGTCAAAACCGATATTGTTGTGCAAAGTGCAATGTGCGTCATGAGGATCAATCTCAATATATACACTATATACAATATACATCATGTACAAAAGTCATGTATAACACCCAATTTATGAGCTAATATATACAAAATATATAAATAAATTCATAAAATGTATCATAAATATATATATATATATATATATATATATAAATATATATATGTATATATATCAACGCTCCACTTTCTTTCACAACGGCAAAAGAATTGACGGCACTCCACAACTCGAACTTTACAAGACAATATGTTTATTCTCAGGAAAACAGGACGCGTTTCGGCATCACGCCTTTGTCTACTGTGACTCACGCCGAATTCGTTAACACTTTAAATAAAGTTATATCATGACACCATTCTCTTGTTCAATCGACACAAAAGATGGACTCTGTAATCTATAAACACAAGCATATACATATAGCAGCCATCTTATAGTGGGTTGCGAAATTCTATGAATCAGATGGCATTCCTTGCTAAACAAACATAATTGTAATATATATATATATATATATATATATATATATATTCAACTCCTTACTTGCGTAAATTACGGCCAGCACTCTTGTTAGGTTAAACCCTCCTTTGGCTTTATTGCGATAAGTTTATGTCAGCAAACGCGTTTCGGCTTCAGCCTTCGTCAAAGTCAATGGCCACCGTAACTGAGGCAGCATTTAACACATGTCAATTTCATGATACAATATATCGGGTGCCATCTTGTAACATGTCTCAATTCATGCAATTTCAATCTATTTTAACTTTATAGACATGTTTGCGACAATTAACCCCTTCCACGCTAATGACAAAGCCAGCTCGTCATGGGCGTTACCTGCGCTGCGCGCATGACAAGCTGGCTTTGTCATGTAAAGTGTGATTTATGAGTATTCCGCGCACAGCGGGAAAACCCGCTAGCGCTGTAGTGGTTAAAACTTTAAACCCATCTCAGTTAGTCAATCAAATTAATTATACTCATAATTTCATACTTTTCATAATTTAAGCAATCGTATTGTTTCAACCAAGCAAATGAACGCATTGTTTCATGCTTTTAGTGTGTCAGCCTGCACTTTCATTTAGAGGTGCACACGATGTTTAGATACTCATTTTTGCCCTGGATGGGCTTAATTCCTTTCCAATATCTAGCCTTGAATAGGCTGTTCAATAGCTTAGGAATAACATTATGTTGTGTGCGCCATCTTTGAACATGTCCTAATCAATGTTCCCTCTAATTTTGTTCCTCTATGTTCGGAAGAGTAAGGTCTCTGTGCACTGCAACCAAGGCTAAGTGCGCCAGAAACCAGACCACGTGTATGCGCTGCAATTAACATGCATACCCCAGTCCTGCCAAGTAGTATGTATTAGGCGTGGTCCACAACACTGCACTAAAATGCATTAATCACTAATTTTAGCACCTTGACAATGCCTGTGTAATAGGAGTCAGTGACCGCGAGTGTTGGAGCTGAATTTACAGAAGTGCAGCAAGTGTTGGCCATGTGGTGCTATAGGCAGGACACTGGAGAATTGAACAAGGTGCTTCCTGCTTGCGTCATTGTTCAAGTAAGCATTTTATGTACTGTCCAATTACGCAGCTCTGATGTCGTGAGGCTGAGCGTGGGAAGCACTGAACTGCGCATGTCTGCCTTGGAGAGGGTTCCTGGTAAATGCTGCACGCACTCACAGGTAAAAGCATGTGATTTGCACACAAGCCCTCGGTAGCCCTGTCTGGCATCAGTCGCTGACAGGTGTGCGTTGGTGCATAAACCCCGAGAATCCCAGGTCCAACTTAAGAAGAGGGGAGGGCACGGCTCCCGCCCACAGGCCATGCACCGGTAGCAGCTCAGGTGTGAACAGGTAACCTCGGAAAGCAGGCTTCTACCTGTGAGTGGCCAATGTAAGGGCTTCTGCGTACACTGGAATGATGAGGGAAGTGCAGGTTTGTAAAGAAAGGTTCTACTTTAAATACAACAATATGTGCATGCGCAGGAATGCTGAGGGGGTCTGCAGATTTGTAAAGCGTCGTACTATAAATATAACAATAAGTGCATGCACAAGAGAGACCATGGAGCTGAACGTCGGGTTTCGTCTATGCACAGTGAATTAATGCCATAGCAGACCATGGAAGGGGATACATGGCAGAACTGAAGAATTTCATGTGCGCAGCTGATTTGTTCCTTTGTGTCTTCTTTATGCTGAAGGCCCAGAGCTGCCCTGCTCAGCGATGCTGCATGGGACTTCTCACTTGTAGTGCGGGGGTCCCCCGTTGCCAGCGATTGACAATCCACCTATCTACTCAAATTCTCCCATTGTAGGTCTGGTGTTAGCCAAGACCTTTTGATTTTATTAAAATATGTATCACATGCTTACATATAGGGGTTTTCAGCCACCTCTCAATCCATTGGTGTGTTGTTGTCATCAACATTTTTCTTTTGCCCACTACAGCATACAACATTCGGTCAGTCACTGGTTGACATTACTTTGAGTAACTGCATTTTGCTCTTTCACAAGGAGCACATCCACACACAAGTGAGTTCCCTTCAGTGCCAGTGTTCTTACTTTATGATTACTTTAGTGTTGCCTTTGTGTTTGGAGCCTCGTTTGATAGCATGACGCCTTTGATGCACATTCCATCTTTATTAGATCCCATCTCCGGCAATTGCTGTTTGAAATTCCTTAAGGAGTGTTTTGCTTTTCTGGTTGTTGCTAGTTTACAGCCTACCAGATCAAATTGTGTCTATTTGAAACTGTTCTGTCTTAAGTTATCCTCTTTTTCCTTTTTCCCTCGTTCTTTTCTTCTCTGTCTCTTTACTTTTTTCTTTTTGTCGCCAACTTTCATTATTTTTTCCCTTTCCTTCTCTTTACTTCTCTCTTACATTGTTTCTTTACTTTCTTTCCCTGTGTCTTATATCCTTCTCTTTCCTCCTTCCTCCTCTTACATTTTTTCATTTTTCTTTCTATCTCTCATTCCTTTTCTTTCCTTTTCCCTTTCCTTCTTTCTCGTGTCCTACTTTCTCGCTTTCCTTTTTTCGCTTTGCTTTTTTCACACTTTGTCTTTCTCTCTTGCTGTCTTTCTGAAAAGTCAGAGTCTTGCAGCAAATGCCAGACTAATTGTCTTTTTTAGGTCTGCATTAGCCATAAAACTGATCCAGCGGCTTACCAGCAACAGGTACTCTAATACCATATACTCACCTGGGCCCATAAAGACACATACACATTACCTGGTAATAAACTGCTGGGGTCAATTATTTATGATTCTTTATCATTCAAGATTAGTCACTTCTTATTCTGCATTGGCCAAGTCCTTTTGATTCTACAAAAATTATGTTTATAATATAGTTACTTTTAGTGGTTTTAGCCAGACTATATCCATTAGTCCGTTACTTTGATATTCACATTTTTCTTCCACCTGCACCTCCAGCATGTATTAAGGGGCAATGTATCAGCCCTCTTCAGCCATTGGTTGAATTCACTATGAGTTGTGGCATGCTGTCCTTTCACAAGGAACATATCAACACACATAGTAGTTCCCCTCAGTGCAGTGAGTACTATGCAAATGTGTAGTTTTTTTTAGACCCAAAAACATTTTTTGCCTGAAGATTGAGGCAGGCTTGGCATATTTTACAAACAACAAAGCTTTTCAAAAACCGTGACAAAACCAGAATTGCCAGAAGGCTGGCTGCCAATGCCAGACCTAATGGCTTTGCCAATGCTTGTTTATAAACTGTCCTCCCAGGACAGCTATAGCCCTCAGTCATTCATTCGCTTGAAAGACACTCGCCAAGACTTCAATCCTGCCACCAGTATCGGTGGAAAGAGAAAAGGTGTGTTTATCCTGCTTAAGTCCTTGCAACCGATTGAGTGTCACTGCAGCATACTTTTTAAAACCACAATATTAGCCAGTCATAAATTTGTAAAGAATCGAGTGCCAGGGCCCAAGAGATTTCACAGGACACCAGTTCTGCTTGCACCACCCAGAGCCACAGACAGTTCTGTTAAATGCCAGTGTCATCGATACCTACTACCATCACACACCAATCATTTCGACGATTCAATCTTATCCAATGAAAATGCAAGGTCGCTGAGGCCGTGAGAATGGTCTGGACGCTCTGATATCTATCTTTTCTTTTTTTTCATATGTACATTGATTCATTACATACTGTTGCGGATGTGCTCTGTTACAAAAATAGACAGAGAGCTCCATTATATGCTGGCCTGCCAAAAATAAGTGCAGATGCTGAGCACTGGCAAACAATCGCACAAATTAAGCACTGATATTATTAGCCCCTCACCCCTGTCCTTGTTATATACGAAGAGCTCAACCTGTCCTGAGCACTTCTAATCTTATCAAGAAGCTACAGACCCGGGAAATGCAAACGTTTCATTTGTTAGAAGGAGTTCAGTCCTGAAAGTGGCGGCACTGTCAGGCGGGCACATCTGGTGGAATGATTTGTAGAAAACAGTAAATGCGCTTGAAACTTTTAACCAAACTTGTTACCTCCAATTTTAGCCTGATCTCACCCCATAACTGCCCTTCTCCAGAAATGAGACTAAAGATCTGGACAGCTCATCCAATACATATCAGACTGCCACTTTAACCTCTCAGCACTCTCACAGATCTCACCTCACGTAAAATGCCCCATGGCCTGGGTACATACAGCGTTAAACTGCCCTGAGTGCTGCAGAATTGTCCTGTACACTCCTAAACCTGACTGCAATGTTAACTGTTGTATGCCATATGTGCGATGTGCGACATCGCACCTTGTAAAGCGCTCTGAAGTCCAGAGTTTGAAACTCTGCATTTCTTTTTTTCAATAGCGCACGGATGTGGGGTTGATTGTGGGCCATTGAGATTGTTTTCATGTTGATTGCAGCCCCCCTCCGTGTGCGCTGCAATTAACCTGAATTCCATTTCATAGGCACACATTCAACCTCGCAGCTGTGCACTATTACGAAAAGGAATGCAGAGTCTAAAACACGACATGTGCTTTCAGATTCTGAAAGCACACATCGTGTTTTAGACTCTGCATTCCTTTTCGTAATAGTGCGGGGCTGATTGTGGGCCTTTGTAAAAGTATTCATATTAATTGCAGGGCATGACGGCACTGCGATTAACACAAATACTTTCACAAAGGCCCACAATCTCCCCCGCAGACTCGCACTATTAAGAAAATAAATGAACAAGTGCCAGAGCCACTTGCTGTTGAACGCGAGCTCTAGCAGGAAGTGGTGTGTGCGCGCTAATTATGAGACACTACGCGCTCGGGAAGACTTCAGTGCGCGGATGCACAAGCGCGCACGTTAGAGGGAACAGTAGTCCTAATTCATGCACATGTTTCCGACAATTAAAACTATAAACAGATCGCAGTTTGTCATCCAAGTAAATTATACTTCAATTTCATACTTTTTATAATTTAAGCATATCACATTATTTCATTTATACCCTGGGTAGGATTAGTTCCCTGACAATATCTAGCCTTAAATAGGCTGTTCAATAGCTTGGTATTAACTATATTTCCACAATTAGGATCTTAACTGCAAAACTAGCGCTGATCGGCGCCTCTTTCTATATAGTCCTCATCCAATCCTCCGACCGATGAAGGCTACTTATGTTTCTTTTACTCTATTTTCTAGATCATAAGTGGACTGCTAGCTCTTCCCCACTATTTAAACCTCCTGGGGACTTTATCTGTAAGTCTATAATAAAACACGATTCTAGTCTTCTTAGCCACCTCTCTCTGTTGCCCCCTCCTATATTTCTCGGGACAAGATCTAAACAGAAATACTGTAAAAGTGACCTATTGCTCTCATGATGACTAGCGAAGTGGCGTGCAACTGGATAATTAGTGTCTATACCCGGTATAGCTCTTTGATGTTCCAGAATCCTCACTGGATTTATGGTGCTGCCCACGTATCGAAGATCGCATGGACAGACCAAGCAATAAACTGCATATGGGGTGCTACATGTCATGAACTTCGTGATGTATCTCTCTTTACCGGTATTACATATTTTATATGTAGTGACCCTTTTGCTTGTGGCACAAGCCCTACATTTTCCACCTGGAAAAGAGCCATGTAGGCTCTGTAGGCCCGATTCTGCTCTGCTGACTTCTAGGTGCCTTTCCACCAATTGATCCTTGATGGACCTCGCTCTTCTGAACGTCATACTAAATTCCGTAGGTAAATCTTTCCCTAAGATAGTATCGGATTTCAGGATCCTCCAATTCCTACGTAAAATGGTTCTGATCTTATGAGCAGCATTAGAATAACTAGTAATCATTCTAAACTTGTTATCTGTGCCTACTCCTGTCCTCTGTGTACTGTCCTGTTGTAATAGTTCCATCCTCTCCTTCCTTTCTACCTTCTCTTCTGCTTTTCTCAGGGATTGTTCTGAGTATCCTCTAGCTCTAAAGCGTTGGAGACTCTCTTTAGCTGCTTGGCTGAAAGTCTTCCTCTCGTGAGCTGTTCCTTTTGATTCACAGTAATTCCCATAGGGGATGCTGCTAATCAAATTAGTGGGGTGGCTGCTCTTCCCATGTAGCACTGAATTTCCTGCTGTTTTCTTTCTGTAGAGGGTTGTGTGTATTACATTGGATTCTACATATACCCTCAAATCTAGGAAATTGACCTGTGTTGTACTCAATTCCCCCGTGAATTGTAGGTTCAGCTCATTGCTGTTGAGGGAGAAGATATATTTATTGGCTGATTCCCTAGACCCTCTCCATATGATGAAGAGGTCACCAATCCTCCAGCGTCTCGGCCCATGCCACCTGCTTATCCCGCCAGCTCACGAAAAATGTGCGTAACTGGGGGCGAAGCAGGTGCCCATCGCGTTCCCTGTGTCATCCTTGAATGAGTTTGTCTTGTTAAAGTGCACAATAATATTCAAAATTAGCCGTCTTGTGAGGTGCAGGTATTGCTATTGACAAAGGGGACGAACACCCGAAACGTATTTGGTAAAAAAGACTTGATGCAGTTTTTCTTGCTTTTTCTCTATATGTAGCTTTTCATCAAATAAATTACAAATGAATTACTGACCATACCGGCTCTTCTACTTGGGGGCCACTCTTGTGTTGGATTGATGCAGGAGAGTCCCTCCGTGTGTGTGATGGCCTCTGTTGGTGTCAACCGGCGTCATGTTGTTACAGGAGGCAGTTTCAAAACGGGATGATCAGCACAATAAATGCAACTCTTCAAAAGCGGAAATCAAAGCATCAACCCACTGGGGTTTACACTTTGAACATTATTGTGCACTTTAACAAGACGGACTCACTCGTGTATGATACATGCAGCACTACAAGGACCAGAGGGCTATGCAAGTGGCCCCGCCCACTGGGGCAGGTCCCCATGGGTAAAACCAGGGCGCAAGCCATCTTGTGAGGTGCAGGTATTGCAATTGACAAAGGGGACGAACACCCGAAACGCGTTTGGCAAAAATGACGATGCAATGTTTCTTGCCTTTTATCTGTAGGCAGCTGTTCGTCAAATAAATTACTGATGGATTACTGACCTGTGGGCTCTTCTACTTGGGGGCTACTCTTGTGTTGTATATATATATGATCATGTGATCAAGGCTCCGCTGAGCCGAAACGTCGGTGACTCTTTCTGCCGAATAAAACTTTATACACCTCGAGGAAAACAAGAACCTACTAAATGGACAATACAGTACTCACCACTCATGGGACTTCAAAGACCAGCATGCCGCTGGTAGTTATGATGTTGCCACACCCACTTAGGGCGTTGTTCATTGAATAAAAACGTGCAATGAATGGAGTGGTGAGATCTTCTCTTCTCTTTTCCTATGCAGAGTACTGATGAAGAGGCGTTCCCGCCTTGAAATGCGTCGACATGGAAATACTATGAAGGAGGATGTAATCGCGTGTGACAGAAAGGCATGCAAACCGGAGGTGGGGAGAGTGCTGTGTGCCTTCTTGGACAGGAGGGGTTCATTGGTGGAACATATATATATATATATATATATATATATATATATATATATATACACACACATATATATTTCTTGCCCCATCCAGATCACTCAATCCACATATCAGACAATGATAAAGGATATGTTTGCTTGTTTATTTAATGCAACCAGCTCAGAGTCGACTTTAACAGTCATACATAGAGATTGCCCACACAATACGGGCCATACGCATGCATCTAGTCAACCTCATGATCGCTAAGCGCCGAAAATCAGTTCAACATAAGAATGCATGTGTGAGTAATTCTGTAATGGGTTACCATCTGTAAATACTTGTTTTTTTAAAGTATGAAACGTTACTTGTGTGTCTTAAGTGTAGTGCTGTCACTTTTATTTTATTTCATTTTCATGTCATTCTCCTTTCCCCACCTCTTGCTTTTTTCAGGTCTCTCAATGATATAAGGTGAAACCTAATCTTGTATGCCAGAGCAGTATTGGTAACTCGATCAGTCTGTAAAAAGAACCTGCCTTGCAGCAGTGTGAGACAATTCGAAATTTTTCTGCTCGGTCCTGACGAATTGCCGATAGACCCCTTAGGGGCTGGATGAGGCAAGAAACATGGTGAGCAAGTTTTATAGCACACGTGCTCTATTGACCAATATTTCCGATATGAGCGACACTGTTATTACCTAGGTTACCAAGCTGTATTAGTAAAGTTTAGTAAACAGAGCTTCTCTAAACCTATTTTAAATCACCTTCACCACTTCACTACACTACTTACCACAGCCCACACACCTTCACTCACTCTACGGCTTTATCGAAAAAGAACTCCGCCACAGAGCACCTTCCCGGGTGCCCTTGGGGCATTCAGCACCGCTCGACGAGGAGCATGCCTGAATGATGAAGCATGACACCTTTCAGGGTGTGTGAGGGCACTTCCTTCAATTCGAGCTATTCCACAGACCTGACCACCACTGCTTCTCTTAGGAACTGCACAACCTTATATTTAAACTATCGTTATTAGGGAGTACTTGTGCTGGACCTATTCAAAAGTTTCTGGTTTCTCTCGTCTCGAGGAGCTAGCTGTACTAATAAACACACATTCTCAGAGGACATTGTGAGTTATGGCATGTGTTATGTGCGTTCATAACCATAATTGATGAATTTTAGTATTTTTATGTCTCTGACCCTTAGCCATAACCTTGTTTTTTTAACTGAGGCTTTTTTAAGTGACTTTAGTTTGAATCTTTAAGATATACTTCATTTTCCCTCTGTGCATCGCCTTTGGCCATGACAATGAGAGTTGTGCAGCAGGTCCCGGATTTTTGCCAGGCGCTTTGCCCAACCGTTTTGCCCAACCGCTTACCTGCCCAACCCGCATGGGTTTTGGATGTGCACAGCAGGGGTTGGGCCCAGACCATTTCCAACCATGCCACAGGCACCCAAGAACCACTGCCCATGTCCAAAGGCTTTGCACAGCAGTGGTTTAACATGCGGCCTGGCCTGCACCAAGCCCTGCGCCCAACCTGCTGTGAGCACCCAAACCCCCTGCATGAAGCTTTGACCCTGTGTTCAACCTGCAGTGGGTATAGTGCCACAGGAGTTAGTCATAGGGCAAGGCCTGCATCCACGCCCTGCACTCTACTTCCTGCCTTCCAACCCAAGCAAGACACCCTTTTGAATATTTGGTTTTGCTTGTGCTGTGTTTACACTGCCTGAAATTCATGAGCAGAGAGCAACTTGCAGGTCATTCACAATAAGGCAGTCGAATACATTACTTAAAATGGCCATTGGTGGTCTTGTGCCCTATTTTAGATGTTTTTTCTCTGTATTTGTTTTATTTTACTGCACATATGGATGTACATAAGCATTGCCCTATGGATTGTAATCTTTGGGGTGGCCCCGTGGCAGTGATTTTTTGTCACAAGACAAATCTCGGAGGTCAGAGCTGATTCGTGAATTTCAAATTAGTGGAAAATAAATGTCAGCTCTAATCCAGCCAATTGCATTTTGTAAACAAATCTAAATGTGATTGGCAGGATTTGCCAGTCATGACTCGACAGTTTAACCTGTAGAGCTATACAAACGGGTTAACCTTTGAAAGCTTGTTCAGGAAAACCTAGTTTTGGCTTTCACTGCCTGCACAGTATAAGGGTCAATTCCTGTACACTCCTGAGGAGTCTTGCAGCCCCAGACAGCCGACACCCAATAGCAGTATCAATTAAATAGCAAATTAAGTTAGAATTGTGAACCAGTCCCTCAAACATCGGAGTAGGGGGCAAGGTGAAGCAATTCCACATTTCCTACTTCCATGTTAGTCTCACTGCTCCAGTCCCAGATTTTTGTATTGAACTTTTTTTGTGAAAGCAAATGTTTATTGATTCAAGACGTAGGGCCTGATTTAGTTCTTGGCAGATGGAATTTATATCCCGCCGGACGGTAAAGCGTTCACCGTTGTGACGGAGAAACCCATCTGCCAATATCTAAACCAGGCCCATAGTTTCCAGTAACATCTACATCCCATAGGCTTGTTCAGCTTTAGTAGCATTGTGTCTCAACAATTATCCCCCTTTAACAATCCCTTTCTGCCCACTTACGCAGCTCAGCAGTATAAGAATGTTGGTGTGTTGGTGGAAGACCAGAGTCCCTTTTCTTCCCATCATGCTTCAGTCTAGATTATTGGTCAATAGTTTACTTCCAAGGCCCTCACTCTTTGTGGTCTATTAATGGTTGCCAAATTTGTTTGAAATGTTTCTATTTAATTCTTGCATTATCTTTTCCATGGCCAGTGTCATCTATAGTGCTTGGAATACCTTCTAAGCAGTATCAGACTACAGGAGGTAGCCCATAAACCCTGTAGAGGCTAGGGCGAACATCTGTAAAATACAACAATGTCTCTAAGGGTGTGTAACCTCTGGAATACCCGGGATCGGGGAAAGACAAGGCAAGGCAAGAGAATCAGACCCCAACCAGTTGTATCTGACCAATTGTATTTATTGGATCAAAGTAAAGGAAGGTCTGGATAAACGTAAGGAACCAATAAGTAAACCATTAGATATGTTCAAAAGACAAAGAATCATCAATGAAATAAACATAAGGGAAAGTCAACGATACCCATTAGCAGCACAGTTCCTTATGCCTGTATGAGGCTCTCACCGTCCTCCGCATAAATACCGGTTCCGGTATTCGCCAACGGAGGGCACTGTGCTAAGAAACGCCCAAAAATGCCGTTCGTATGCTGCTAATGCAGTTCCCACCAAGAATGAAGGGAGCAGCCGCTCGACCTCCTCCGCTTTATGTGCACAGCCCCGTGCACCGTAGCAATGCCTTTTTGATGAAGCACAATGTAATGCAGAGACGTGGCAAACACCTCCGTGGCGTGCGTCTCTGCTAGAGTATTTCACAATGTACACACTCACGGGTAGTGAGGGCGGGGGCAGAGAGCAGCCGCTCGATCTTGCCTCCGAACTCCTCGGTTCCTGTTCGGTGGCATGAAAGATGTCGACCTCACACACCACACAGGCCCTGTAGGATCATTACATCCAGTCGTTGCTACCTTCTTTTAGTTAAGCTAGTGCCACCCTAGGAATATGATTAATAGAAAGGGTTGCCATAGACCTATTTTTAAAAACCTTACTGCACACTCACCGCACTACCCTGCCAACACACATGCACACACCATACGGCTTCATCTACAAAAGATCTCCACTAAAGAGCCCCTACGAGGGAGCCCAGCGGGCATTGCAGCGCCAGCCCAACGAGGAGCAGGCCCAATGATGAAGCATGACATCCTCCGGGGTGTGTGAGAGCACCCCTTAAAAGACCGGAACTCTCCCTCACGTTTAGGAACTGCATACCATTTTTTTAAATATATTACTTAGGAGTACGTGTGCAGGACCTGTTTAAAAAGCTCCTGCTTCCTCTTGTTTAAAGAGAATAAAATGGTATTGCCATGCCATTTTATTTATATGTGTGTGCCTGCTGTTCTTTCAGCAGGCAGGGCAATGCTCCTCCATTCTTTAGGAGGAGCCGCCCCTCATTCAAACTTCTCCCTAAGTATGATGGTGCGCATAGATCGTGAGTCTACCAAGAGTTGTAACTGTTGGTTATTGACTACAAAATCGGCTCTCAGTTGAATCTTCCTCCCTTCATCCTCCATTCCACCCTCTCCATACCCTACACTCAGGATTCTATCAACCATTGCAGCCCTGTGAGAAACATCTTCAGAGACCACAGCCACTTTATTTTTTACACTAACTTTGTACATCCTTGCGAAATGGTCCATCCGACCACACCTCCGGCATTCCTTGTTGGCAGAAAAACAGTATTTTGAGTCTTACTTATGATACAAACTCCTACCCCTGTTACAACTTTTGCTAGTTTGTTTCACAGGCACAACATTCTTGAATAATCCATTAGTAGATTTCAACACTGCACATATCTGTGTTCCAGGTCTAGTGACAACCTCAACCTCAGAAACTTCAGGACCATGTCTGTCTTTCTTTTCCATCTTCTTCATGCACAAAGCAGAATGTTCGACTACTTTAACAATCTCTATTGCATTCTTCAAGGAAGAGTTCTTCGCTGCCCACAACCTTTCTTGTCTTTTCTTTATTTTTACACTGTACTATTAATTGATCAGAAACAAGCTCATCTATCTTGACCCCAAATTAACATTTAGTAGATAATTCCCTTATTCCTGCTACAAATTCATCAATATATTCTTCCGCATTCTGTGGCTGGGTATAAAACTTGTACCTTAATATTTATTTATTTTTTATTTTATTTTGACAGTTTTGTATAGCGCGAACAAGACCCTTGCGGGTATCAGAGCGCTTTCCAAGGCACAAAAAGGCGATATGATAAATGCATACGAATATAGTGACTTAGCAAATACATATCAGGTAAAAGTTAGCGACTAAACACATAACAACAAGTATACATCTCAAAAGTTCAGGTGAATCTTGCTAAGAGGATCGCTTTCACTTCTTTTTTGAAGAATGCAGCGGACGGAATCAGTCTAGTTTCAGCTGGTAAGGCGTTCCAAATCCTGGGGGCAATTCCTGAGAAGGTACGGTTGTAGGTTTTTTTCTTGGAGAAACGTTGTGGTTTAAGTAGAAGGTTCCCAGAACTCCTAGTTGTTCTGCTACCACCCGATAGTACTAGTTTCTCCGCTAGGTATCTTGGTGTTTTTTGGTGCAATGCTTTATGGGTCATACAGGCGATTTTCAGGTGGATTCTGGCCTCAAAAGGTAACCAGTTGAGGGCACGAAGGTCGGGAGGGATATGGCAATTTCTTCTGGAGTCTGTGATGAGTCTAGCGGCTGTATTGATTGAGGCTCTTAGAGGAGCGATTGTGGATCTGTGTAGGCCGCAGAGAGCGACACTTCCATAATCCACTCTGAGAATTACTAGCGCTTGGACTGCCTGTTTAAAGTCCTTCGCGGGTATGAATGGTTTCAGTTTTCTCAAGGTGTTCATCTGAAAATTGGCTCCTTTAGTTGCAGCGCTGATGTGTTTCTGCATGTTTAGATTATTGTCCAGAGTTATTCCTAAGGATTTTGCAGAGTCAATAATGCGGGGTTGGCCATCTAGTGCAATTAGGTGCTGCATCCAATCGCGGATCGTGTCTGTTTGTTTGGGGGGAGTGATGAGGAGGAATTCTGTCTTTAGTGTGTTAAGTTTTAGATGGTTGTTTGCCAGCCAAATCTGTGTTTTTTGGAGTGTGAGTTAAGGGATTTGATGTCTTCAGTAGTGTCGACCTTAATATAGAGCTGTGTGTCGTCAGCGTACATGTGATATTGGATGTTTGAGGAGTTGAGGAGCTCAGTGAGTGGTTCCATAAACAAATTAAAGAGTGTAGGGGAGAAGGAGGATCCCTGGGGTACTCCCAAAGAGATTGGGGTGGGGTTAGATAAGGATTGGTTGATCTTGAAACTCTGCGTTCTGTCTTGACGGAAGGAAGCGAACCAGTTACACACTGTTCCAGATAAGCCCATTCTATTTTTTAGGAGCTCTAGGAGGTTGCTGTGTTTGACTGTATCGAAGGCTGAGGATAAGTCAAGTAGGATTAGCAAACAGGCTTTGTTTTGGTCCAGTATTTGTAGGGCGTCATCGATGATGTGGGTCATAGCTGATTCAGTGTTATGCCCAGATTGAAAGCCTGATTGGAATTGATCTAGCAGATTGAAGTGGTCGATATGGTTACTGAGCTGTATGTGAATGCATTTTTCGAGCAATTTCTCTGGCAATTCTATTTTCCAATCTACGTCTGGCTTCTTTGAAAATATCCCAAATGAATTGTCCATCTGGTTCTAATGCAACTAGCTGATACCTAAAAATGTGTTGACCCTCTTTACCCAAAGCACTTAACAATAGAACTTTTTTCTGAACAGGACGAAACTCCTGACCATCTAGAGCCTCCAAGTAATTGTCAAACAGGATGACCCAATCCTCCCATTGACTGTGGGGGGGAGGGGGGGCATATCTGTGACAAAAAAACATGGCGGAGTAATCAAAGATAATTTTGCAGACTCCATATCGAAAATTCAATGAAACACAAACTTCAGCATTATTAGGTTCAACGCAGATTAGATGTGTGCATCACCGGTCTACCTTACACCACAATGATGAAGGTGGAATCTCCTCTACAACTAATAATAATGTGCACATCAAAGTATGTATTTTCGAGGTGAGTGTATCACCATTTAGACATGCAGGTCCTAAAACCACACACTTCAATTCAGTGTGTGAAATGATGATAGAAAACGTCCTAATCCAAAATGGCTGCTTTCACATTGGCACGCACTCAGGGACATACAAATTTGCATCCAACCTCAGTCAACTAGTACAAGGTGTGCATAAACCATTGATACACACAGCTCTCCAACCACTCACTACCTCTATGCGGGCTTTACAGAACAACCAAATCCAAGGTGACCACGAAGAGCATATGTGCTTGCATCTTGTGCTAAGACACACATCTCAGTGTTGCCTAGGAGACTAACTGATTGCCTCACTCAATGTCTTGTGCAGCGTTCCATCTATGGATGCTTGTGCTCTCGCCCCTCGTGCACAAGGGATTTTTATGGTCTCGCTCTCTGCTCTTGGACCTTCCAGACCAGGTATTTTCACTCTCCATAAGCAACACAATATCCCCTTCAAAAATGATCCCCCCTACAGGACAGGGACTCGCCTCCTATGACTCAGATGAATCCATTGCTTCACCTCCACCAACAGCTTCTCACCACAAATGGGTTACGCAGTCGCAACCAACACTTGACACTGTAGCTCCATCAAAGAGGTACGTTTATTAAAGCTATAACAAAAAGTAGCAGCCTCCTTGCTAGACAGGATCCACCTGCCAAGCTTAAAATACTGCCACACAAACAGCTTACTTGGAACACAAGGATGGTTCCAAGCGTACACAACAATGTACCAGCCACATTACATTATAGCAATACATAAGCACCAATGTTATGTTTAGTTCATCCCTTTCTCACCACTCCTTACCTCTTTGCTGTCCTGTCTCCCTTTTTCCTGACAGCAACTTAACTCCTTTTTTCTGTTCTGCGGATGCGGTAGGAAGCCTGAATGACACGTGCACAGACTGGAGACACCTAGGGTAAGCAGCTTCTAAAAGCACCTTGTGGAAAAATTTCTGCTTTCCAGATCAGTACAGACTGAAGGAAGGAGAGCCTCATTACTACACCAGTGTTAGTAGGATTCTGACATTTACGCAGTATCTCTGGTATTTGGTTTTTAAACCCTTCCTTACCGAATACATTTCTGATAAAGTTACAAATTCCTTGCAGAGTTCAGTCCATGACAACCTGGTCTAAAAATATGTAGAACTTGATAGCAGGTGGGCACTCCTGGCTTCATTTAATCCTCTGACTTTGATTTATTGTTCTCACTTAAGTCCTACATAGTATCCAGCTTAAACCTTTCTTGCTCAGCACTTGCCCCCAGTCTATCTCTGGCCTGTTTGCATCTTTTAATGTATATTTTTTTATCTGCAGCACTTATGCTCAGGTTGTGCTCCTGTGTGCATAAATGCCTATGTGATTGAAGAAGAGCCAAGCTTATGTATGTGCATGTATTAAGTAAAAATTGTAGAGTGTGATGCCCCCCTCAAAATGTGTTTCATTTTTGGATCCAAGTAATCACAAATATTTATTGAAATGAAATGAAATGAAAAATTGCACTTGTATAGCGCATAACTACCCGGAGGCCTCGCAGCGCTTCTTATCCTCAAAATTATTTTAATTACTCTTTTTTTAACTCATTCTCTTGAAAAACATGATCCCCAATAGATGTTGATATTCACAAATTGTTTTATTCTATTGATACAGCATCTCCAATTCAACAAAATCAGCCAACACGTGATTCACCCCTTCAATGACTGGCTCAACTTGGGCTTTTTCAAGGCTTTCATTTCAAATTAAACAAATCCTTACACAGTGGTTCCTTTACATATGATATGAGTATGTAATCACCATTAGTGAACCCTACAATGGCCACATAACCCAAGTACATACCACCCCTCCATGTATTCTCCTACGCAACCATGTGTTCTGATATCTAGCAGTGATTTTAAAGACTTAGGACCTGACCACAGGTTTGGCGGACAGGGTTACTCTGTCACAAACGTGACGGATATCCCGTCCGCCATATTGCAATTCCATTATATCTATGGAACTTGTAATACACCAGATGAGATATCCGTCACATTTGTGATGGAGTATCCAGTCTGCCAAACCCGTAGTCAGGCCCTTTGTCATTATTAAAACCGAAAAATAAATTGCCATTATATTTCCTGTGGTACTATATCCATTAGTTCACTGGCATGCGCTGAAGATACATATTTGTTCATTATCATACATTCCTATTATTTGAAGGCGATTATGATTATTTTTTTATCTGTATTTATCTCCCATTATCATGCATTCCTGTTCCTATTGTTAAAAAGTATTATTCAATAGTCTTTGATATGTATTTACCCCCGTTGATTGTATGAGTGTAAATACTCTCCTTGTAAGCAAATAAATGACCTGTGATATAAACAGTATATTATTATGGTCTTATTCTTTCATATGAATGAATGTTATTTTAGCATCCATTTGTAGCATCTTTTAGCAGTTTTGTTTAATTTTGTGTCATTTTTTTAACCATCAATTATGCATTCAATTTGTTTACAGGCGTAAGTTCTCCAAAGTCCGTACTGTTGTGCCTCACATTGCAGACTGATGTAGCCCAGCTAAAATTAAACTTAAATGCCCATGTTAACTTAAGCGACATATTCGCCAGACAAATTTATGCGAAATATTTTTATTGTTGGTTACCTGACTAATCCTAGTGATTTCTTCCAATCAGTCTCTGCGGTCCGTGATAGCTACGAGTCCCGTTGTTGGTTGGCTCACCGCCATTTTAACTCCATAGAAAGATGTGGGTCTGTCCTGCATTTTGTTTATATAATTTTGGCAATTATGTCCGCCATACTATAATGGTGACTATATTGTGGTGATAACCTTTCTTATAAAAGTTTTGGGACACATTCATTATTTACTGTTTAATGTCCAAGATGAGGTATAGTGTTTAACTTCTCCACTCACTTAAGCCATCTTTGATAGATATTTATCTTACCTCATGAAGGACAGCAGTCAGTTCTACATATTGATTACCATTGTTACAATGTTAATCAATACCGTTTTGGCACTATTGACCGCCATCTTATAATGGTTATTACTCCGTAGTGTGAATCTTTTTCATTAAAGTATTGGGACACATTCATTATTTACTATTAAGTGTCTGAGATTAAATGTAGTGTTAACTTCTCTACTCACTAAATGGCATCTCCAATGGGTATTAATATTACTTTATAATGGACAGCAGTCTGTTCTGCATCTTGATTACCATTGTTGCAGTGGTATCTGCTAATTTTAAATATTTGGAGTAGTCACCATCGGACGATAAATCATCAGTACATTTTTATGTCCTTTCTGAATAATGGCCATATTCACATAGTCATGTAATTTTCAGTTATATTGGTCACCCGTATTACATTTCCTTCAATAACAAACATTAGAATCGTATTTATTCCTTACTAGATCCTGATTATTCGTATGTGGGAGGAGTTAATATCCTATGGAGACATTATTCATTTCCATCGTTGAATACCTTAGACCTATTGTATAGACTTTTAGTTTTTAAACCTTCTTAACAGCCAGTTATTAATTCCGGGTTTAATTATAGAGTAGGTGTACCAAGAGTTTCTCGCCCCTATACTAGCAACATAGTCGTATTAATGTAAACCATACAGTGACATTATATCCCAGCATTAATAAAATCACAACATAGTTCTCAGGTCCAGAGAAGACTTGCTTTTCCAAACTGCTTTTAAATCCATTCCAGGTTCCCAACCAAGTCCTCGTTGGCATATAAGTTTTCGTTATTGTTACAGGTATGAAAATTGTGCATCAGTTAACTTGTACTATCCCCACATTCATATTGATTTACATCTTACAGTGATTTAATATCCCAACATCAATATAATTACAACACAGGTCTCAGGTCCTTAGAAGACCCAGACTCAAATAAATAAGTGACAATGCATTAAATATCTTTGTTTACAGAGCTTTCAAGAAAGCCAATAGTAGAGTTGCAAACTTTTGTTTAATCCGTGCTTAACTGTGTCAAACTTCAAAATAGGTTTAATTTCTTTTTTCTGGAGATATATTCAGTTCTAAGTTTACACCTCTTGGTTGTTGTTTCAATGTCTGTAATCATTAACATTTGACATAAAATCACCAAGGGAAAAAGTGTCCCCTTCAAACAGTAAACTTGGGGTGAATTTTTTCGAGGAAGTCCAAAGACATCCCTTAGGAAGCCTAAATGCACAAGATACAAGAACAAGACCACCAAATACCAAAAAAGACACATCATCAATAGCATGAGTCCAGGAAAAAAGAAATGGTAAAGGACAAGACAACAGTAAGCAAATAGTGGTAAACGTATCTACCGAGGACCTGATTGAGGCACAAATGGAAGTCCCAAATAAAGAGCTATCATTCTGTACAACAGCCAGATGGGATATAGTACAAACTAAAATTGATCTATATAAATGTATTTGGAGATTGAAACTACAATCTTCCTTTGCAGAGAAACAATTTCCATCACAAATGGTCGCAACACAAGTCAAGACCAATGATCTTACAGTACAGGACCTAAGAACTATACATGTATTGGCTAATCACTCTGAGTCAAATAATACTAGCCCTAGCAGTACAATTTCTGACACAGCATGGGACCTTGGGATTGACATTTCACATACTAAAGCAAGCAATTTGTCATCTTAATCAACCTTTACACCAACTCTACCTCTACGTAATTCAATAGAGCTTTTTCAAACAGCAGTCTTACCGGATATGGATAAAGAATATCATAAGCATGGCTTTAAGTCCAGTATCTCCCCTCAAAAATCAATAAAAAACAGAAACAAGCCACGGAAAAACTTCGGAATAATCAGTATCTATAATTAAAGAAGCTGACAAGGGAGGGAACATTGTGATGATGGACAAAACAGATTATCTTAAGGAAATGTATCAACAACTTGTGGATACTACATGCTATGCCTGCCTAAATGAGAATCTAACCAAAGACATTCAAAAACGATTATCAGAATGTCTGGATAAATGGTACGCCAATAGTCTCATCTCACGGGAAGAAAAACAATATCTAAATATCAAAATCCAGTTATGGCTACAATGTATGTATTACCAATAATGAATAAACATGACCCCCCCGCCCTCCCCAGGGTAGATCCATTATTGCTGGAATGTATCCAATTTGCTCCAGACTAGGAGAATTTATTGATGGGGAATTGCAACCATTTATGAAGGACTTATCATCCTATATCCAGGACACAAAGGATATCCTGGAAAAAATAATAACGTTGATTGGCATACAGACTATGTACTAGATACTGATGACATCATCAGCCTGTACACATCTATTAAACATCTAGATGGACTGGAAGCAGTGAACATGGTATTATCAACAAGATCAGTACATCTATTGGAAAGAAAAATTATTATTATTGAAATGTTGGAATCCTATCTTACCAATAACTTCTTTCTGTTTAAAAGGAACATATATCCAAAACGAAAAGGAGCTGCAATGGGGGCCTGATTTACTCCCCTGTATGCCTATATGGGTTCACCAATGGACCTACAAACATATATTGATAAATTCTGAGAAAATAAATGCGGAATCACAGTAACATCATGAATTTTGAAACAGGGAATAGAGTTTTGGGACTTAACATTATATATATATATATATATATATATATATATATATATATATATATATATATATATATATATATATATATATATATATATATCGATATATAGATAGATATATAGATATATATATATATTTTAAAACAAACAGATTTTATTGAAGGTTTTGTCAACAGTACATCTCCTATCCATTTGCATCATCAGTGGCTATGCAGCCGTATTACAATTCAAAAATCCCTCATACAAACTATTACAAACAGATGCTATATTTACTAACTCTTCCCCCCATCATGAGTCGATTCCACTATGCAAGGGAGGAATATTGAGGACTCGCAACTTGTTGGGTGTTTGTTCACTATCCATCAAGGCTTCATAGGCTGCAGGGGTGATGCACTGACAATTTGGGGTAACTAGTGTATGGAATGTATCATAGTAGGGGAGAGGTGTTGGCCTAACAGCTAGGGCGGTTGACCTCGAATCTGGGGAACCAGGTTCGAGTCTTGGCAATGACGCTGAACATCCTGTGATTCTGGGCAAATCACTTAATCTCCCAGTGCCTTACAAAAATGAATGTGTCCTCGTGTAACACAACTGGTGCTATGTAAAGCGCTCTGATACCCAATACTGGGTCAAGTTCACGCTATATAAAACTCCGTAAAAAATAATAAAATAAAACAGTTCCTCAGTGCAGAGAGGGAATCGGGCAGGTGGCCCCTTGGGTGTCAGTACATATAAAGGCAGTTCTGGTTCTTCCAGAGTCTACTTGCACCTCCCAGGCCTATGTCACCTTGATGGAACATGCTACCAACCTGGCTCCTCCCTCATACCCAGCCCACTTCTAAAGCTTCTTTCGCCATATTGCAATTCGGGGTCCCCTAGGAGCTTTCTGATTCCTCATGATTTCCCATTTTGCCAGGATGAATGCTGGATGTTGGAACCTGCTTGTAACCTTTGTTTTGGAGGTGTAGGGGAACAAATGTAATATGCAATGTCCTAGCATACAGGGGACCTCCCTGGAAACAACATCCCTTACTACTGTTGTTACTTTGTCCCAATAAGTCACTAGTTGAGGGCAGTCCCATAACATGTGTTTAAGTTCCGCTCCTATTTCCCCGCATCTCGGGCATGTCGCTCATGTCGTGTGAAAGTATTTTTTAATATGGCCTGGGGTCAGATACGTGTGTGAAGGGTTTAATAGATTGTTTTTTATTAACTTTATTTATTATACTGCATGATACAACAAGCAGCAAGCTAAGGAGCCTTCACTGCACATCAAAGATAGGACAGATAAGATGCAGCAGTATTTTACCCTCCCCAACCCAACTTTAAATAAATAGACACAAGTGGCAGCATACACAATGCAAGATGTTACTTTTGCAACATAAATAGTAGCTCGTGGAATGTCTAGATTTTGTAGAGGCCAAACCTTCCATATAAACAGATTTTACTACAAGTGATTAGGTCATATCCGGGTGTTCGAGCAGGTATGTGGTCAGTGGAGCCCAGAAGTTCCTGGGTCTAGAGGACATTGGCAATTCCTCAGCATATATCTTCATTTGGTCTATGCAATATACTAGGTCTCTGAACCACTTCGTCAGGTGGGCGCTGCTCTGCCACCCCAATGCATTGCAACAGCAAACAAAGTAGAAATAGTGACAAAGCGCCTATTGCAAGGCTTAATCTTCTGCAGTAGCCCTAGGAGGCATAGTTCTGGTGTACATGCAATTTTTTCCAGAGTCATATCAGAGAGTAGTTTCACAACCTGCGGCCAAAAGCTTTGTATGAGAATACAGCCCCATGCCATATGCATGAAATTGGCCCCATCCTCCCTCAATCCAAATTTCAGCAATTCTGCAGGGGTGTAATACATCTGATGTAGATACTTAAAATGTATAATGTGAAGATTGCGGTTAGAAGTCAGGCGCCCAGTCAGCTTACAGCAAGATTCCCAGTTTTCCCAGGACATGGGGGGGATAGAGTTCCTTATTCCATTTTTCGAGCACAGAGGAGCTAGACCTATCATTTTCGCTTTGGGATGCATTATACAATCTGGTAACTAATCCTTTACTGTTCCCCCCCAATACAACCACCTGTAACGCTTTCAACACGTAAGCTCCTGTGGAAACTCAGGGTACAGAGCTTGTACTGCCACATGCAGCCTAGTATACGTGAAACCATGCATTGCTTTATACACTTGACCAGCCATAAAATCATTCAGGGATATAAAAGGCTAATTTAAATACATGTCCCCAAGTTTTATGACACCTGCAGCCTGCAGGACACCCAGGGCCCCTCGCTCCTGCACCACAGACATGCCCGGGTGTGCTGCAATCGTCATGTCCAGCGCATTTAGATATTCCCTCCCCGCACGAGCTGCCAGAGCCTTCCAAAGCTAGAACAGTACATCTGACCGGGTTCAGCTCCTTTCTGGTGCCGCCCTCGCCCCTGTGTAGGACCATAGTCGCTAGCAGGACTGGAAAGGCAATGTCAGCCTCCACCACCAAATGCGGCAGGTATCGCTGTGGATCGTGCCAATAATGCGTGAATTGCGCCTGCGCACACAGGTGGTATAGACGCAAATCCAGTGCTTCGAACCCCGCTCGAACAGCAGTGTCAGTGTATTCCAGCTGCACCTAGGCTGCTTGCCAGCCCATATCAATGCCAGTAGGCTAAACCGCAGGGTGTTATAAAGGGATGCATTCAGTACTATTGGAATATTTTCAAAGAGATAGAGGAGCTTGGGAAGAATAGGCATCTTCACAACGGCAATTCTATCTGCCAACGATAATGGCAGGCGAGTCAAACGTGAGACCTGGTCCGCAATCTTGGTAATGACACATCCGTAGTTCATCCTGAGCACCATGTCAGGGTTCCTGTGCACCCAAATCCCCAGGTATTTCACCGGAGAAGCCGACCAGGAGAGTGGGTACACCAGTGCCGTCTCCTGGGTGCAGTCTGTCAGAGGGAAAACAGTGGACTTTACCCAGTTTATACCCAACCCAGAGTGTCTCTCAAACAGAACATACTCACGGAGCAGGGGCGCCGGTTGCGTGGCCGGTTCACAGACATATAGCATAATGTCGTCAGCGTAAAGCGAAATAGCCAGGGGGCGCTGACGGAACCCCAATGCAGCCTCAGCATGCTTTTGTCGGATCTTCACGCTAGTGGCTCAAGCGCCAATGAAAAAAGCATTGGGGAAAGGGCGCATCCCTCCCTGGTGCCCCTGCATATTGGGAATGCATCTGATGCCCATCCATGAACTCGCAGCCTGGTGACCGGGCCTGTATACAATAGTCAGACCCATTTTAGAAAAAACAACGGTATTCCCATTCTTCGCAGAACAACAAACATGTATCCCCATTGTACCGAGTCGAATGCTTTCACCGCATCCAAACGCACCGCAGCCACCGGGGGCTCGGGGTCCAAGTGATGCATTACAGCAAATATAGTTTGTAAGTTATGTACGGTCGATCGTTTGGTGGCGAATCCCGACTGGTCAGGAAGTATTAAGTTTGGGATCAGAGGCTGCAGCCTGTTAGCGATTATTTCAGCCAATATTTTTGTGTCAATGTTTATTAGGGGCAGAGGCCTGTATGACTCGCACTTATTTGTAACTTTGTCCGGCTTTAGCAGTGTAACAATCAAAGCTTCACTGAGGGCGGGGGGTAGTGTACCAAATTCATAGGCCTCAGCAAATACCTCAAGCAGGCGTGGGCCAGAACCTCAACATATGCCTTATGAAATTCACTGGGCAGCTCATCTAGGCCCGACTCCTTGCCGGTCAGGAGGGCCATTAAAGCTTCTTTTACATCCTCCACATCAAAGGGCTGTGTCAGGTATTCACGCTGCCCATCAGACAATCGCCCCAATGCAATGTCATTCAGATAACTGGAGATTTCATCCTCGCTAGCTGCGTGCCTAGTCCCATATAGCTTAGTGTAAAAGTCGACAAACACTTTACTAATCTCCGGAGTGGAGTGGCGGGCAATAGAATCTTTGTCCAGCATTTCCATGATATGGTCCTGTCCTTTAGGAAGTGCCAGTTTATGCCCCAAAGATCTACTAGGTCTACCACCCTCTCCATAGTAGCGCACCTTATACCTCCTAGACCTGTGCAGCACCTCCTAGTCAGCTGGCTGATTGTGTTCAGGTACCAATTCCCTAATTTGCGCCAGAGTAGCGGGCGCAGGACTTAGCTCATACCCACGTTCCAGCTCACTAATCTTAGCAGCTAGGCTATTTATTCTGTTCCGGAGATCCTTCAAAACACCACCCTGCACCCCAATGCATTCCCCTCTAATTGTAGTGAAGGGTATAATAGTTAATCAACTTAAATCGTGCATTTCTGGAAATTTTAGGCACTCTTTCCTGTATATTGGTCCAGTCTTTTTCTGGTATAGCGATCCCAAATTTCTCCCCGCACCGTGTCAAGTTTTCGAAGTGTCTTCCTGTATTGCCCTATATAGACATGTGACTGCCTTGACAGTGCCAGACACTCGTGTCATGTATTGACAGGTTTTGAGGTGTTGTGGCTCAGTCATACCTGTTTTCCAGTGAGTGTAGAAAGCCCTCCTCACTTTCCTGTGTAGGAGGAAATGGCCCTGCGGGAGGTCAACTTCTGATTGGAACTCTTCAAAGGAGTGAAGCTTGCCAGTACGGAACAGGTCCCACAACGCTGTGCACATGCTGTCACCCACTCATTGATGCATTCCCAGTTAGTTTTACTCCACGTATGTCGAACTCTTGGGACCCCGGTTATTGGAGATGTATAACCATGCAAAGCAGATTGGGAAACTACTGGGGTCCACAAGGGAGGTAATGATTATCCCGCTGTTGAAACCAGGGAAACTGCCATCTGATAAAACAGCGTACAAGCCACTTTGTATGCTCAATTTGGATTATAAAATCCTGAGCTAGATACTAGTCACTCTTTTTTTTGTTTTTTTTAAAGTCCTCATTTCACCACTAATGAGTGCAAATTATCTCCCAAAGCCCATTCTTGACCTGGGCGCCCCGGGCCGGAGTTCTTGCTCTCGCCTGGGGCCAGCCCGGCCTGCCTTTTTATACCAAGGCATGGTGTAATCATTGGACCTTTTTTTTGCTTTAACCCAGCCTCATTGCTGTTCCCCATTCCATAAAAGGTTCCCACACCGTGATATTTACATCGTGAGATAATACTGATTCTAATCGTGTGATTCTCAATGTTGCTCGAAGCCAATTTTTATACAATGGGGGGCTCGCATCCTTCCAGATCTTACAGATTTCTCTTAGAGAAATTAAAATAAAACAGAAAAATAAAGCAACTTGTGTCTCCCTTAATCCACCAATAAGGTCTGCATCCAGGCCAAACACAACTCTAGCTATGTTCGGGCCTAATTTTGTTTTAAAAATAGTCTCCATAGCCCGCTCCACTCTACCCCAGAAGGGACCCAATACCGGACAGTCATAAAAGATATGGATATCTTCAGCCTCGGAGAGTCCACATCTTGGACAAAGAGGAGACGGGTTTACAAACTTCGCTAATTTTTTGGGTGTATAATAAAGCCTATTTATAGTGTATAAGTGATTTTTTTTAAGGGAAGCAGACCTGACATATTTATAAAGTACTTGGAGGGAGGTGTCATATAAAGTAGCTGAGAGTGCCTCAAGCCTAGAAGAACTCCAAACACGGTATAGTGGGGAGGACTGTAGTTCCTCGACCTCCAGCATTTTCCTATACCAGAGTCCAACTTCCTTCTTCCTAGGCCCTGGAGGTAGGAGAGCACACTCAATTACCCAGTTACCGCCGATGATCTCTTTCTCGGCGGAAAACCAGGAACAGAGTTGGATGTATTTGAATCTGGAGAAGAAGTCCCCAATCTTAGATCTCAGGACCCCGCACGGGAGGACCCCTTCTGATGTTACTAGGTCCGACCAAATTCTTATTCCTGCTCTCCTGATGGGAAGGGACAAACTGTCCCTAATGCATGGGGGCAGACCCGGAGAGTCCCAGATTGGGGCACAATCAGAATAATATTTTATGCCCCACCTTCCTTTGACTCTGTTCCATACAGAGAGAACTAGTTTTAACACCTTAAGACGTACCTTTTTGTAGAATTTTACTGCTCCAAATTTATACAAAAACCCAGACCCGCCTCCCTCTTGATCTACCATTATGTTCAAAATCCTCCCCCAGTTAGAATCATCAGGGCTTGAAAGAAGACATCGGATATTTTTCAGCTGGAAGGATAGAGCATACCAGTTTACATCTGGAAGAGCAAGCCCCCCTTTTAACAGTCTTCTTTTCAACTTTTTCCAAGATAGCCTAGAATTTTTATTGGCCCAAATGAAGCTGCCGATTTTTCCCTGGATATTCGCCAAGATTTTATCTGGAAAGATCAGAGGTATTGAATTAAACAAGTAGGTTAACTTAGGCAGAATTATCATCTTGACTAAGTTAACTCAGCCGTAAATTGTAAGGGGGAGGTTCTGCCATCTAGAGAAAAGCTGATTAATATCCTTGCCTACCTTCTTTATGTTGGTTTGGACTATGTTGTTAAGATCGGATGTTATAATTATGCCCAAATATCTAAACTGGCTACTGCGAGGACCTTCCCAATTGTCTACCCCCAGCACATGATTTCAGTTTTCAAGTTGTTAATTTGGTATCCCGAGTAAAGGCCAAAATCGGCCATTATCTCCTCCACTCTGGGGAACACCTCAGCAGGGTTGCTGGTATAAACCAGAAGATCATCAGCATATAGAGCCAGTTTACAGCTATAATCCCTGACTCTAAAAGATGTAATTGACTCATCGATCCTCAACGCCTGTGCGAGAGGGGTGAGATGGGACACCCCTGCCTGGTACCCCTCTTTATACTAAAGCTTGGTGTCAAAAGGCCGTTCAATAATATTGCAGCAGAGGCGCCCTCATAACACCCTCTCAAAGTTTGAATGAAGGTCTCACCAAAGCCCATAACATTGAGTACAATCCACAAGAATCCCCAGTTGACACGGTCGAAGGCCTTCGCCGCGTCATATGCGGCTACTGCCAAGGGCTCCGACCTAGGTCTATGCTGCCAATCAGCTGCAGGGTCAGCTCATGGATGTACCTTCCAGGTACAAAACCTTTCTGGTCTGGGTTAATAAGTTGTGGGGCCAGTTTAGCCGATCTCCCTGCCAAAACACTGCTAAAGATTTTATAATCAGCGTATAGCAGGGAGATGGGCCTTTATGAGTCTGCTGTGAGGGGATCCTTCCCTGGCTTTAGGATGAGTACAATAATGGACTCCTTCCACGATGCTGGTGCCCTACCCTTCGAACTATAAACATAGTTGAATAACTCACATAGCCTTGGCACCAGACTATCTTGGAAAACTTTATACACTTCGTCGGGAAGGGCATCCGGCCCCGCTGCTTTGTTATTTTTTAATTTTTTAATATGGTCCCTGACCTCTTCCTCAGTAAAGGGGCTGTTGAGGATGATTCGACCTTCATCGGTCATGCTAGGCAGGGCCTTACTCTCCAGCCACCGTGCGGTGTTCTCGTGGGTTGGAGACGGTTCTTCCTCGTAAAGTTTAAAGAATATAGAGAGCAAATGCTCTTCCATATCCTTCTGTTGGCAAGATATATTCCCCTGGTCATCAAGCATTAGCCTATCTATATTGTTCCGCACCCGGTCCGCTCTGATCTTACTTGCCAGGACTGCTCTCTCACCGTACTCATAATTATCCATGGCATGAACATCCCATTGGGCCTTTATTTTTAAATCTAGGAGCCCTCTGTACTCTGATCTGAGGAGTTCCAACTCCTCTAACACCCGTGATAAATTTTGTTGGTGGGCTCCCAATCGCGCGTTCTCTAGCGAGGCTATTTTATTCTGCAGAATCTTAAATTTCCTCGCCTCCTCCCTATTTTTCGAACAGATCAGACTATGAAAAAGACCTCTAGTGTGAGCTTTCCAGGCGTCCCAAACGTATTCGGGGAGAGTAGAACCAATATTATCGGAAAAATAATTGGCTATAGATGTTCTAACGGTGGTGACTATATCTTGATTGTTCAGTGCCGACCTTTTTAGGGTCCACCTGAGTGATGTTGTAGCTGTGGCCCTACTAGTCAAAACTGAAAACATAATTGGTGCATGGTCAGATATAATGGTAGGTAATATTCTTATGTCCTCCAGGACCTCTAAACATGACCTATCCACCAAGCTATAGTCCAATCTTGACGCGTGGCCATGTTTTTTACTAAAATATGTGAAACCAGGTACAGACCCTCCCTTAACCTTCCAGGCATCTATTAAACCAAGCTCATGCATCATGTTGACCATAGCACGTCGAGATCACGGTGCTGCCGCATGTTGAGAATAATTTGAGCGATCCTGCCGAGGGTCAAGCAGGACGTTAAAGCCCCCCCCTATAATAATAGGTGAACTAACCTCCACCAGGTTGGACTGTACTTTAAGTAGGTGGGTGGGGTCGTCTATATTCGGCCCATAATAAGAGATCATAGTCTGCAAATTTCCGCCAAAATCTAACTGCGCCATGACCCACCTTCCTGATTGGTCAGTTGATGTTGACCTGATGGAGCCTCCTGCCCCTGTCTTTATCAAAATTGCAACCCCCTTACTTACGACCGACTGCCCGGAACAACAAAAAGCCCCTATCCATCTAAGTTTACCAAAAATCTCATTGCCCTTACTGAGACTTAGATGGGTTTCTTGGAGAAGAACTATTTTGGCCGGGGATTGTTCTATATACTTCAGGACCAACCTTCGTCTTCTGGGACAGCGGAGCCGTTGACATTCCAGGAGATATAAGAAACCTTGTTACTAGTCATTGAATAGTCTCCTTACCCTACGCCCAGAACCCCATATAGTCAATAGGGACCTCCTACAAGCTAGAGTGGAATGAGAACTTAATTTTCGTTTCTTTTTTTCTCCCACGGACCCCCCCTCATGCCCCCCCTACCCCCCACCTATTTCCCCTGTGACCCCTGAACCCTCTTCCTTCCCTGGAGAACCCTCCCTTTCTTCCTGAGCATATGCTCTTAGACAGTAGCCCCCCCCTAGTGTATGGTTCAAATACAATACATGTGAATTCAACTGAGATTTTCAAAGCATTGGTGGTATATATTCTAAAATGTATGTAGTGTATGTGAAGTGTGGGCTAAAAGAAAAAAAAAAAAAAAAAATATATATATATATATATATATATATATATATATATATATGGATGTATGACGTTACAACGCATACTTTTACATCGCATGCCTTTACAACGCGGTTTTTACATCGCATACCATTACAACGCATAGTGCTTTTAGGCGCTGGATAGTGATTTATTTAATTTACTATTCCAACTCCAGTCCCCGTGGATAGTAGGGAAGGTGTTGGATAGTATATTAAATACATTCCCTATCCTAGAGCGCCCCCCAGCGCTATGCGTTGTAATGGTTTGCGTTGTAAAAGTTGCATCGTAATGGTAGTGCGTTGTAAAAGTTTCGTTGTAAAGGCTGTTTCCCATATATATACCTATGCATTCTGTTACAGGACCTGCAGTTCTCTAAAGAAAAATGCAAAGATACTCTTCAGCTACACCCCAGATCCTCCTAACAGCCAACTGCCTGCCTGGATATTCTACTTCCCCCCTTCACTACCTGCCCTTATTTTTCAATCAGGATATCTGCGTCCTCCACCTGACGTATAATGTGCATATGGTTGCTCCACATAACACGGAGCGGAGCGGGAAACTTCAGCTGGGCGCGAGCCCCCAAAGAGTTAAATGTTGCCACTCTCTTGCCCAACTCCCACTGTTTTGTGGCTGTTATATGTGAAACATCCGAGCAAATCATAAAAGTGAACGAGCTGGAGATGGAAGATGATTTTATGTGGCCTGTTTTAAGGGCCAGAGATAGAATCCTTTCTTTGGTGGCATAGGTAAGGAAGTTCACCAAAATTTTTCTAGGGCGCTCTTTTCCTAGGTTCCGCCTATATGGGTCACGGTGAACCCTCTGGATATCGACTAATAAGTCTAAGTCCACATTGGGGGAGTTTTTTAGCACTGTTGTTTTTAGAAGCGCCACTAAGAATGCCTTGATATCACTGCCTTCGAGGTCTTCAGGGACATTCAAAAATTTTTAATTGTTCTTTCTTGAATGGTTTTCAAGCCTCTCGATGTCATCCCGCATCTCCCGGTTCTGCTGGGCGAGTTTATCCATTGCAGATGTACAGGCGCCTAAAGCCTCCTTGATTTTTGGCAGCTCCACTTCTAATGCATCTGTCCTTGATGCAACCTCCTCCACTTTGCGGGCGAGTGCCTCACAGGAAGCCTGAATGGCATTCTGATTTGCTTCAGAAATAGTCAACCGTTTTCCGATATCCTCCTTTAGTCCTAATAATATATCAGCCAACGTTCCAGGAGCTGACATTGCAGCTGGCATTGTAGAGATATTATCCGTAGGTATAACTGTAGAGATATTATCTGTAGGTATGACTGTGGATGCAGGTAGATCTTCCTCTCCTGATTTACCGCCCCCAGCTTTCAGGCTGTCCTGCTCTGCCTCATCATCCTGCACAATGTCTTGAATGGCCAAAGCGGAGAAACTGTTCGACAGTTCTACTGTTGGGTGAACTATATCCTGTATAGGGGATGAAGTAAGATGAGGTGATGGACCGGTTGAGCTGGATGGGCTGAGTATAGGAAGCAAGAGTGCGCCAGTTATTAGGCCCCTTGCCGAGGTCACTTCCACTATATTGCTTGACTAAAATGCTGGACTAATTCTTTAGCTGTTGGTATCCCTTTTAATGGGACGAAGTGGGCCATATTGGTAAAAGCATCTACACAAACAAAGATAGCGTCATATCCCTGACTAGAGGGTAGTTCTACAATCAAGTCCACTGTTACTGTGTGCCATGGACCCGGAGGTGGGGGCAATGGCTGCAAGAGTCCTTTTGGGGCCATTCTTTCTGACTTTCCTCTAGCACAAGTCTCACAAGTGGGCGACATACTGCTGAATCTCCTGAGTCATATTGGGCCACCAAAAACTCAGTTTCACCAACTCTTCTGTCTTCTGAATTCCCTTGTGTCCTGCCAACAGATGATCGTGACACTCATTCAAGGCCTTCTTTTGAAGTTCTACAGTCGGCAAATACAATGCCCCGTTATGGTAGGGCAGATTGTCGCGAAGTTCTCGACAAGGATCCTGTTGCACCCAAGTCTGGAGTTCCTCCTCCTTCATTGTCGGCTGTTGTGGCCCAATAACACCCCCATGAAGCACTGATCCAATAATTCGTTCCTCAGCTATGATGTTTTGATCTTGAATTATTTCTTGAATGTCTTCATTGCCAAGCCTAGATAAAGCATCCGCTTTACCCTTCTGCGCTCCAGGCCGATACATAATCACGAAATCGTAGTCTGCAAAATATAGGGACCAACGCAACTGTCTGGCAGTGAGAGTTCGTGCTGACTTCAGAAACTTCAAATTTCGATGATCTGTGTAGACCGTCACAGTATGCTGAGCTCCTAACAGATAATGACGCCACTCTTTAAAAGCATCCTTGATGGCTAACAGTTCTTTCTCTGTGATGGTGTAATTCACCTCCGCAGGTGTTAGCTTGCAAGAGCGAAAAGCCACAGGATGCAATTGGCCTGTAGTTGTGTGTTGTTGAAAAAGCACTCCTCCCAATGCCAAATTGGAGGCGTCTGTTTCTACATAAAATGGTTCTGTAGGATCAGGATGAAGTAGTATTGGAGCTGTGGTGAAATCACTCTTTAAATCTGCAAAAGCCTTTTCTGCTTCTTCTGTCCAAAAAAACGTAACTCCTTTCTTTAGAAGTTTAGTCAAAGGAACCACCTTCTTGGAAAAATCTTGGATGAATCTCCGATAGAAGTTGGCAAACCCTATGAAGCTTTGCACCTCCTTCACTGACTTCGGAGAATCCCACTCCATTACTGCCTGAACCTTCCTCTCATCCATTGTTATTCCCTTGGGAGACAGCACGAAACCCAGGAACTCCACAGTATCCACATGAAAGGCACATTTCTCCAATTTTACAAATAAATTATTCTCTCTTAATTGCTGTAAAACTCCTTTCACATGTCCCACGTGCTCTTCCTCAGAACTGGAGTAGATGAGAAGTCATCTATGTATACAATGACGCTTCGATCTAGATATTCCTTCAGCACATCATTAATAAAGTACTGAAAAGAAGCGGAGCATTGCACAAACCATAGGGCATTACCTGGTATTCATACAAGCCGTGTTTGGTTCGAAAAGCGGTCTTCCACTCATCTCCCTTTCGTACCCTAACCAAATGGTAAGCTCCCCGCAAATCTAGCTTAGTATAGATCTGCGCCTGCTTAACTTGATCCAGCAATACTAAGATCAAGGGTAAGGGGTACCGGTTCTTAATGGTGATGCGATTGATTGCTCTGTAATCGATGCACATGCAAAGACTGCCATCCTTTTTCAGAATGAAAAATAGAGGTGACGATACAGGTGACTGGGAAGGGCGAATGAAGCCATTTTCCAGGTACTTCTGCAAATACTCTTTCAAGTGGTGATCTTCTTTCTCAGTGAGTGCATATATTCGACTACACGGTAGATTAGATCCAGGCTCCAAGTCAATTCTACAGTCAAACTATCGATGTGGAGGTAATTTCTCCACCTCGACTTCACTAAAAACCTCTGAAAATTCCTTGTAGATTTTAGGCAATTCCTGTGTTTGGATCACACAAATGGTTCTTTCAACTTGACACAACAGTTTTGCAGGAGTTTCCTCCACTTCCTTCTCTGTATCCTCAAAACAATGTTCCTTACAGTACTGTGAATCCAAGGTAATGGTTCTGGCACTCCAGTTTATTGTCGGATTGTGCTCCGTGAGCCATGGCAATCCCAGAGTTAACTGAAATTGCGGCGCATCTATGAGATTGAAATTTAGTTGCTCACTATGTCTTTCTGCTGTTGTTATCTTGACCAATTCTGTGTGACTGTCTATGGGCCCCGAAGAGAGATTAGTACCATCCACCGCTCTTACTGGCTCACTTTTGTCTTTCAAAATTGCTCTTAAACCCACTCGTCTGGCAAACTTTTGATCACAAAAACTACCAGTAGCTCCTGAGTCCACCATAACCGTAACTTGGCTCAAGATAATTTCTCGAAATTGCAGGGTTACAAGGAGCACCATATGAGGCGATGCTGACTGTAATGTGTTTGCCAATGAATGAGGCCTGGGAGTTGTTTCCTCCTCTGCAACCACCAGCCCAACTCCAATTACTGGTGGTGCTGCGCGTTTTCCACTGGTTTCTGTTTGGGTTTTTTCGGACAATCTCGCACGAAATGCCCTCCAGCTCTGCAATATAAGCACTGCTTATTTATTCGCCTTCGATCCTTCTCTTCTTTAGATAAGGGTCCACGAATTGCTCCAATCTGCATTGGTTCACTACCTTGCGAAGCCTCGTTTCCTCTTGAATTTTCCGTTCGAACTCGATCAAATCTGGGAGTCGCCATCTTGTAGTCTCGTCGCCTCTCACCGCGACGCTCACTCTGCCGGAAATCAATTTCTAATACCAAATCAATTAGGGCTGAAATTTCGGTGGGCCTATTTGGTACTTGGGCCAAGGCATCCTTCAATTCATCTCACAAACCGCGATAAAATACTGCCGCTCTCTTATTCTCAGGCCAGTTTGTTTCCACCACCAATTTATTGTACTGTGCCAAATATTCAATTAAATCTCGATTTCCCTGTCTGATTTCTAATAGCTCATTATCTGTAGCTTGTGCTGCCTTGCGTCTGTCAAAAATGTGTAGAAATTCCTTTTTAAATTCCTCAATGTCGTACAACACTGGATCATTTCTTGACACCAAAGGCATTGACCATGCAGCTGCGTCACCACTGAGATACGACAGTATGAACGCCACTCTCGACTGCGCATCAGGAAATAACGCGGGTTGGCACATAAAGTGTAAGGTGCATTGAGTCAGAAATACCTGAGCCTTCTGGGGATCCCCATTGAATCTCTCGGGCGCTGCCAAAGGAATGACTGGGGACAAGGAGTGTATGACCTGTGTCGTAGACTTGGGCGTAGGAGAGGTAGTGGCATCTTCTCCATAATTTCCCTGTTCTGTTGACATCTTAAAGCTAATTCCTGACGCTAGGGTGTTAACCTTTAAATTTAAATCTGAGGTCTCTCTTTTTGAGGTGAGTAATTCTTGTTTAAGATCTCGATTTTCCTCCCGCACTGCCACTAATTCCTTTTGTAAGCCTTCTAAAATTTCACCTAACCTTTTTAAATCTAAACCTTCTGCCATTCTGCTCAGGCGCAATATATACTTGGGCACTTCACTCTGTCAGAGAAGCTTCACAATTCCAGTCTTCTTGCGCAGGAGCAGAATGTTGCCTATTTACCCAATTCCCTGCGACTATCCCCCCAGCCCACGCTATTCACTAAGCGCGTGGCCAAGTGGACGGCCACGGGGAAAGGGGAATTGGACAGAGAAGAGACTGCGCCCGTCTTCTTCGGCTACTTGGAACCCCTCGGTGTCTTCTTTCTTCCAACCCTTGGGTCTTCTTCTGATTCGTCTCAGAGTAGCTGCAATTAAATGGGTTATTACAATTTACACTAAGATCCCTCCTTATCTCTTTCTATAACTTTCCTCACTTCACTGTAACCTACCCGATTCTGCGAGCGCCTGTGCTCCTCTTCTTTTTTTTTAATTTATTTTTATTGCAGAATTAGAGACAAGACCTCAAAAGGGGCCAACCAGTACACTTACAGTATCACAAAAAATGAAAGTGACGTATGTATCGTACACAGCCATTCAGCCCACATCCCGGAGGCTGGGCGGCGCGCCAGAACTTCCGTCCTTCAAGAGGGTGCCCCAGTGTACTCCCTTTCCGGGTGTTCGGTCAGCTTTTCCATTCAGTATCTGCTTTTACTCCCCTAAAATCCCCCCTCCATGCATCATCCAGCAGATACCTCTGCTCCTCTTCTATTGCTTCAGCTATTCTTTTCTTTTATTTTTTAAAGGCAACTTCTTTTCTGTAAAGAATATATTATACTCGGTTATTTTACCTTCTTATCTTCTATCTCTACTAATGTTTTTAATCTTCTCTTTTCAGTGACCTCTCACCTGCCTGTTTTAGTGAAGCTTCGTTTTGCTGGGGGTTCTGTTTATTTTCTGGTAAGTATATCTTTTCTTGAATGTCCGTTATGTGCTGTGTAATCTCTTTCCTCACTCTAGTCTTTGCTTCCTTTTCTTCCTCTTAGAAATGGTTCGCAATTTTACAGGACTGAACTAAACTACCCGACTCCTGGCCAGTGTAGTTTTGCCTCAGGTAAGTCTATTCTTTTACCTCATTGAAAACTAATGACTGTTCTAGTATTTGCTCGCTCTAACATTTACTAAACTTTCTCACTGGAGACTTTTCCAAAATTTCTAATATCGTGACACTTACTATCTGTTCCAAAACTATGATTCAACCTCCCACCATTTACTCCTCATTGTAGGAATGTCTTCTCGCTGTCTCCGCTTGTCGTTTTTTCCTCGAACTCCTGAACTCTGAAATTCCGACTAATTAAACTTGCTAGTTTGCGACCCCACCCCCAATTGTAGTTTAATTTCGGAAATGGGCTCTTCACAAATTCTGCTCTCTCCCTCGCCTGAACGCTACACTCTCCGATGAGACTCCTGCTTCCTGCTCCGCTGACGATATCGGTGAAGTGTGCACTTCACAGCGCGTCTCTCCGGTACATTCTGGAATCTCTGGAATGCCTAGAATGCTGACCTGGCGTTCTTCTTGGGCCAGCGTGGTGGCCATATTGGACTTGACCCTGGCCTGTTCTTCTCTGGTGGATTGCACTTGGGGACAAAAACGGACTTGGAAACGTCGCCGCTGTGCCTGACTAGCCTGGTTCCTGACATCTGGGCCCTCCAGATCCCGTAATCAGCCTCCTGGGAGCCCGCCGCCAAAACCTTGTAGCTCCAAGCTCCCTGCACCACGCCGGCACTGCAGGTTCACCATCGTAACCACCTGGGACCATCCGCTCTGCTCCGCTCTGCTCCACTGTGCTCCACAGAAACACTGACATTCCACGGGGAGGGGGTCGATAGTCGCGAACAAGCTTCTCCCTCGAGACACACTTCACCGCACAAATCCGCCACTGTCTATCCGTGATCCGTAGCCCGTATTTTGCGGACAGGATCAAGGAAAAAAAACGCTAATTCACCACTGAAAAAAAAACGTATTGTGCACTAGCTCTTCGCGGACGCCATACGCTGAGGGAGGAGCTCTGTCACAGCCGTTAGCTTCCGGCCATCATGTTCTCCGATTTTCACGATACTAATCACTCTTTCACTCTTCTCCTGCCACATATGATGGATCTCATACACCAAGACCAAACAGGGTTTATACCGTCCCGGAATACCCTGATGAATGTTCAGAGACTATTGCGCCTACTTGAAGCAGACTCCTACTGTAAGGAGGCAGCTGTCATCTTTGCAGTAGACATAGAGAAGGCCTTCGATAGCCTTGAATGGCCATACCTGTTTCGGGTGATGAGAAGATTTGGACTGGGGTCTGAATTTGTGGCATGGGCCGCCTTACTTTACAACGAATCTCAACCAGAGTTAGGACGGGTAAGCTCATATTGGACTGCTACAGGGTGGAATGAGGCACACGGCAGGGATGCCCATTGTCACCCCTGCTGTTTGCCTTGGCCGTGGAGCTCTTGGCAGCTAGGGCAAGGAAAGGCTGCTCCTACCATGGGCTAGAGACAGCGGGCCAAACACACCACATAGCACTGTACGCTGATGACTATTATTCCTTAGCAACGCAGGGGAGGATCTACAGGGAGCCAGGGAACTGCTAGTGGCACTGGAAGGAGTGGCAGGTTTTAGATTGAATTGGACGAAGTCCTGCCTCTTCCCAGCCACGGAGGGTAGAGAATGACCACTAGCAGTGAAGGGAATCCTGTGGGACAATCGATGTCTGCCGTACCTGGGAGTCCAGATATATCATGACCAGGCAGACCTGCTGCAGGGAAACATGGGGAGGGCAGTAAGGGGAGTGAAAGCATGTTTTGACCTTGCCAAGACTATTATACTATTTTGGGGTACTCCCGGTTTGGATCCTGGCGGGATGTTTCGGCAGCTCCAGGCATTGGTGGCTGCATTTTTATGGGGAACGGGGAGATGCAGAGTAGCACTCACAACACTAATGAGACCAAAAGCAGCGGGAGGATTGGCGGTGCCAGACTTTGAATATTATTATATAGCAGCCCATCACCACCACATACCTTCCCTCTGGATCCACAAGATCCCCTTTATGTTGGAAAGGAACCCCAAAACAAATCCAGATTAATGTACTCCTGCCATAGGCCAAGTAGGCCTAATCCCTCCATTGGTTGCGTAGTGCTGCCCCCTCCTTCACTGTAAGATGAGTTTCTTGTAACAGTGCAATGTGTATCCCTCCCATGTTCAAATAGGAAAATACTTTGTATCGTTTTGTCTTTGTGTGCATTTCCCCTAATGTTCTAAGACAATAGTTTATAAATTGTGGGTGTAGTCATAGTGCATAATCACAATCTCCCAATGTTAGCCACTCGCCAACTGCAGTCCAATGACAGTACAACTGTAGTCTATTGCAATCTAAGGAGAAACAACAAGTAGGTTTGGACTCATGCAAGCCCATTCTAACAACTTGAAACATTCATCCCAACTCCCACTCCCCAGGACAAGCAGGCAACTACCTCTCATCCAAATAATCAACAATCACTTACAGGAGGTCTAACTGGTAACTCTAAAGTAGGAGTGTGTGTTTATCGTGTGTCCCGCTTGGGTCTGCCCCTTCCAGCATTCACCACAGGTGAAACGTTCAGGGATACACTAACTACTCTTAACACGAATGCATCTCTCAGCTCAAATATACTTGCATGCAGATATTGCTGTTCCACCATGCCAACAGGATAAAGGGTTCACATAATCTTATCTGATGTCCCAGGTGTTATCACCGCCAGTTCAGTGTCCGATTCTCTGGATGAGCTACGTCTACGATCTGAGTCCGGACTCTGTGTCCCTTCATTTTTTTTTTACCCCGGGACTCAGACCTTGCTCTGCTGCAACTCCTTGAGGCCACTACTCCCATTACCCTTTGGCGTTCGTGTTGTGTTCTGCCTGGGATGGGACCGCTGTACTAGGTTTGTTGAATCACCGTTGTGATCTGGTTCTGCGAGGATGGTCCCTCCGCGTTCGCTGGCTTGGCTCTTGTTGCAGTTGCCGGTCCAATCCTCCTCCAACTGTATCCCATCCAGTGTCAATATTCGTAGCTGGGCTGGGAATAACATTGCATAAGTTACGTTCATCTGCCTGAATCTTGCTTTGTCCTCCTGAAACGCAGAGCACTGTCTCTGTACTCCCAGGGAAAAGTCGAAAAGTCTGGAAAGATCCAAACCATGCTATTCTCCACAGAAAGGCTGCCTTTCGTTCCGCCCTGGTTCAGTATATAGTCTTGGTCCTTAACATATAGGAGTCTGGCCACTACTAAACACGGTGGACCCCCTGGGAGTGGAGGGCACGGCGATACCCTGTGCGCCCTCTCCAGGGCAAAGAAGTGGGAGAGGCCCTCTGTCGCAACCTCTTCATGGAGCCATCTCTACAAGTAGTCCACCATATTTTTTCCTTCAACGCAATCCGGCAGACCCACCACTCTAATGTTGTTGCGATGCAATCTAGTTTCCACGTCCGCCACACAGACTTGCAGTGTGTGAATCTTTGCCTCCATCACAGCCATGTGCTCAGTCACGTTAGCCAGCATTAAGGGCACCTCCGTCAGGGTTTTCTCCGCCATGGAGACATGCTCTGCCAATCAGCGATGATCATCTCTCAGTATGCCCATGTCAGCTACTAGAGTGTCTTTCTTGGCTTCCAGCACTTCCTGAGAGGATGCCTGGGACCTTCTATTCAGTATCTCAGGGGTTAGTAAATCCAGTGGCCCTTTGCACCCAGCCCTAGCGGAGGGGGAAGCCCAGGAGACAACCGCCAGCAATGGCCCCATAGAAATTGCGCTGGGGTCCGTACATATCACAGGCCAGGTGTCCCTAGTGCTCCGCTTTGAAGAGCTGGTAATTCCCCAACCTCCAGAATAGCCCCGCTGGCTGCACCGCGCATGCAGCAGCGGCCCAGTTCTACAGCCTCAGAGCCCTGTGCAGTCTGTCTGGCTCTGTCCACCTCAGCTTGCACAGGCCCACCACCGTTCCTCAATGCTCCTGCTGGAAAGAGCAGAGGAGTATCAAGTGGGGGCAGTTAGACAATAAGTAGCGGTGGGTACTGCGCAATGGTCAGCAACAAGGAGTAGCCGTAGCACGGGTCACTGCATAGGTCTCTGGTCATGCCTCTGCAGATCACTTACCTGCTGCGGTATCACCATAGCTTGCAGGGCCCAGTCTCAGCCAACACAGCTCCATGGCTTGTTTGGCTCTGCGGGCCGTGTTTTCTCTTCCTTATTGCCAACCCCGGTGGATGAGCCACGTGGACAGCTCCCCAGTAGAATGTAACTGTGTTTCTGAGAAGTTATTCTACTACAACTGTAAAGTGCACTATAAAGTTAAAATGCCTCACGCACCAGCAGAGACAAAAAAAGACTGGTACACCTCATAGAAATAGGATCTAGTGGTTGAACCCAGGTTATATGCTATGCCGAAGTAGCAGACTGCGTGGTCCCACCTGCTCTGGGGTAATTTAGCAACCTTCCATTATTTTGCTCTCGGAATCCTCTTTATATACTTCTGCGTTACTCGTTTGTCTTTGGGGTTCTCATGACATTTGGCAACCGGTCCGGCTTAAATATAATGACACAAACAACAGACATGCAAAAACGCTGTTATGTATGCAATGGCATATTAAAATCAGGCCTATTGTCTTTGCCAATGCTTGTTTTTTGTCGTATTGGTTGTATGTGTAGTATTGTGCGCGTGTCTTGTCTCGTGTGTGTGTTAGCGCGTGTGGGTGTGTGCGCGTGTGGAATGTATGGAATGTGAGGAGTAGGGAATGTAGCGAGGACAGAAGCGGGCTGAAGGAGAAGGGTGGAGGTTGCTGTAGTGTTTGGTGTCGCTGTTTACTCTGTACCTGTGGAATAAACATCTTCTGTTGGTGGATCTTCTTGGTTTTCCAAGATAGATTTAACAAGTGCGTATCATCAAATTGTTTTAGATGATGACTCGACACATTGCACTGCTTTCATTACCACTGAGGGAATGTTTAGATATAAACGCATGCCATTTGGCCTTGCAAGCGCGTCTGCAGTATTTCAAAGAGAGATGTGCAGGATCTTACAAGGTATTAAGAATGCTAAAGTATTTCAGGACGATATTTTAATATATGGAAGTGACAAAGAATGTCATGATGAAAGTTTATATGCTGTTCTAGATGCACTGAGGAATAGTGGATTGACCATCAAAAATGAGAAATGTGTGTTTGGGAAATCTGAAGTGGAGTATTTAGGACACATTATATCCAAAGATGGTATTCGACCTAAAATTAGTCATGTTGATGCTATTCTAGCTGTTCCTGAAACTGCAAATAAGGAACAATTGATGTCGTTCCAAGGGTTAACAGAATTTTATTCACGTTTTATTGAAAACTATGCCTCGAAAGTTGAACCATTGAGATTATTGTTAAAGAGGGGTGTAGTGTTTACATGGGGCGAGCATCAAAAAATGTGTTTTGAAAAATTGAAGAAAGAGATAGTTACAACACCATGTTTAAAACCATTTTTGCCAAATGCTGAATGTATATTATCTGTGGATGCGTCTGGTCATGGTATTGGTGCTGTATTTTCTCAACGTGTTAAATCAGAAAAGTGGGTAGTAGCGTATGCTTCTCGCACGCTAACGAAATCAGAACGCAATTATTCCGTAATAGAGAAAGAATTATTGGCTGCTTCATGGGCTGCTGAGAGATTCAGGATGTATGTGTGGGGGAGGAAATTCAGAATTCTTACCGATCATAAACCATTGGTTAACATTTTGAGACCTGAAGGTGGAAAGAATTTGACTCCCAGATTAGCTCGTTTGGCTTCAAAACTACAAATGTTTAGTTTTGATATTGAATACATTCCCGGTAAAGACAACGTAGTTGCTGATGGTCTTTCAAGACTGCCAAATATGGATTCGACAGGAAGTGAAACTAATAGTGATGGTGAAATAGCTTTCACCATCAAGGATGTGTTTTTGATAAATGAAAAGGATGTTGATAGTATTGTTTCTGAGGCATCTTGGATGCGCGAGATGGACAAGGATGTTGTTTTGAAGGAGGTTAAACAGTTCATAGTTGATGGGTGGCCAAGAGAGTCCAGCTTACGTGGTGAGGGTGCTGCATTTTCGAAGATTAGAGAGGAGTTGTGTATTGTTAATGATATTGTTCTAAGAGGTGACAGAATTGTGCCTCCAGTCGGTTTAAGAGAGGGCATTGTTGGAAAGAGTCACATGGGGCACGGCGGTATGTCCAGCACTAAGAGAAGGGTTAAGGAGTGGTTTTGGTGGCCAGGGGTCGATTCTATGGTGGATAGATTAGTAAGGAATTGCAAGGTTTGTGGTGCTAGTGATAAGGTAGCAAAGCCATTGAATGTACCTTTAACTATGGTGGAATTACCCGAGTATCCATGGCAAAAAGTAGCGATTGATTTCATGGGTCCATTCTCAGCTATATCTGCAAAGGATTGTTACGCTATTGTGTTGGTCGATTATTATTCGAAATGGCCCGAGGTGAGAATGGTAAGTGGGATGACTACGGAGGTGGTCATTGAGTTTTTAGAAGATGTATTTTCAAGAGAAGGTGTTCCAGAAATTTTGGTTTCGGATAATGGACCTCAATTTGTGTCACAGAAGATGGAAGAGTTTTTGGTGATAATGGGTATCAAGCATATCAAGTCATCACTATATCATCCCGAAGGTAACGGTCAAGTTGAGCGCTTCAACAGGGTGGTTAAGGACGTGATTGAATTGGCATTGAGCGCAGGCTTACCCTGGAGGAAAGCGCTACTAGAAAAGTTAACTGCATATCGTGTTACTCCGCATTCTGCCACAGGGAAGACGCCTTTTGAGGTTTTGAGAGGTAGGAAACCATTTACTGGGTTGGTTCCTTGGTGGTTGAGAAAAAGAAATGGGAGAATGTGGTGCAGTAACAATGACATTGATAAAGAAATTAGATCTGAAGTCAGGAATTATCAGGATCGTAGCCAGAAGTATCATGGAGGTAAATGTAATTGGCCTTCGGTGAAAATAGGTCAAATGGTTCGGGTAAAGAATCCTAGGATTGTGTTGAAGGGTGAAAATGTATGGTCCAAACCTTTGAGAGTAATGAAAGTGTTTAGTGGTGCGGTAGAATTGGAAGATGGTAAGAGGTGGAATTTTCGACAATTGAGTTTTTGTAATGAGATGGATGGTGCGGTAGGTTCATATTCTGGCTCATGTTCTGGTGGAGTTGATGAGGGGACGTGCAGTGGGTATATGTTAGGTGATGATTTTGGACTAAAGAAGGGTGTGACGTCAACTAGTGACACGGTTGGTTGTGATGCTAGGCGTGATACAGGAAGTGATGTTAGAGACATTGTTGATGATGTTTCATCTCGTTCTGATATTGGTGTAGAAGGTAGTAACTTACGCCGTGGCAATAGAACAAGGAAGTTACCTGCCCGGTTTTCTGATTTTAAGTTAGGGTAGTTTTTGTGGTGGCGTCTTAAGTTGTTGAGGAGGAGGGTGTGTGGTATTGGTTGTATGTGTAGTATTGTGCGCGTGTCTTGTCTCGTGTGTGTGTGTTAGCGCGTGTGTGTGTGCGCGTGTGGAATGTATGGAATGTGAGGAGTAGGGAATGTAGCGAGGACAGAAGCGGGCTGAATGAGAAGGGTGGAGGTTGCTGTAGTGTTTGGTGTCGCTGTTTACTCTGTACCTGTGGAATAAAGAAGGAGTGCAGAACTTGAACCTGCCTACGAGTCTCTCTTTCAACATTTTTCATGTTCTTTGAAGGACGCCACTAAAATTGTTATAATAGTTAAATATTTGTATAGTTATGTTAAAAAATCTACCAGAAAAATACTTATAAGAGCTCCCAGATGTTTGTATTTATATTTATTTTTTTGCTTTGTCCCTTTCGAAATATCGCTTACTCCAAGGCAGTAGGCAAAAACAAACCAACCCTTCGTTTTTAACACAAATTCTACAGCTTGCGTACGTAAGTCAACACACCCACTGACTGGACGGAGTTAAAAGTCATCAAAGAGCGACCGGAACCATGAACTCGAGGAACCACCGGCGCTTTCCGTAACCACGCCGCAGCGGTGACTAGGCACTGGCCTGACGTCATCATTGATTGCCGGTGCCTCACCACGCCCTGCAGCGGACGCCTCCGCCGCTTCCTAGTGGGGAGGGTAATATAGTCCCCAAAGTTTTGCCTCTGTATCTGAGGAGGGGAGGCAGGCCTTATCCTCTAGTCACGGTATTCTGTCAGCGACTACAGCGCAGTGCCAGCTGTTTTGTCTCGTTTCCTTTGGGAGACCGTGGACTGAGGGGAAGCCACTGCGTCCTCCTCCGCCGTCTGCAGTTGTGGTGCTGAGGCCGGGGAGCCACCATTTTGGATGTCAGGCTGCGGCCGAGCTCCAGGGAAGTGAAAACCGAGGCGCTGTTACCAGCAGCACCAGGGGGCCGGTGAGTGCATGAGGGGCGGGGACAGTGAGTGGTGAGATAGGACCTGACCTCTCCCAGAGGTCAGCAGCTGCGGAAGAGGGGTTCATGGGGTGACCGGACTGAATGTGACCGATGAGTAGTTGACCTGAGATCTGTCAAACTCCCTCTCCAAAACTCCGCAAGGGTCATGGTCTCAGTACCGTCTATCTCACCCGTTGGCAGCCACTAGACGGCCGTGCAATGAAAACCCTTCTTTCTTTTAAGCCTGTCACGTTTCTGTACTCACTCTTGGGATCACTGATTTCCCCTTACACAGAGTTAGGGTTATCATTTTCCACTATATAGGCATTTGGGTTATCGTGCCTCCCCAATTTTACACACCAGCATTACCATGCCACGCTCCTTACGGGCATTAACATTATTGTCACTGTTCATATACACATTCATATTATTGTCACTGTTGATATACATTACTACTCGCACCACATGCGTGCCTTGATGATTACAACTCAGCGGCATGAGGATATGTGAGTAGTTGCTGGATTATAGGCAAAGGACAGTGAAAGGGAAGATTATCACACTTTAACTTTTAGCAAATTGTGCAATCCTTTTCAAATCAATGAATTTCCTGATGATTCATTTATATTGTTTTCGAAAAATGTAGGTTATACACCATCCTCAGTACGGTATGGAAACGGATGTATACAGCTCATCAGTTGGACACGCACACATGTACATTTTTGTGCCAATTGCATTATTCTGCACCGAATATACCCACAAAAATGATCATGCTCCTCCCGCGGAACGTCACAGTATGATAATGGTATCTCCTGTGTAAACAACGGGAAGGCTTAGTATATTAAGTGCATGCTGCGGACCAGAGTGCCGCTGAATTGGATATTCGTTAAATCGGTTATTTACAGCATTGTACAATTTGAATGTAGTAGCAAGTGCAGTGTTTACAAAGGTAACAATCCTTTCTTGCCCTCAAATGTATCTCTATCTATTACGAGTAACTATTAGGAAAAGATAAGCTTGAATGTCCTCTTAGTTTATACAATACTATTTTTTTCCTGTTATATTTACTATGCTTATACCACCCCCTACTGTATCTACTAGGATTATCAAGCTACCTCAAACTACCATACAGGGTTATTCTTCAATACATGCCCATTTAAACAGATTTTTTCCCATTCTCACTTGAATTGTTAAATGGATGCACGTCTACCAAAATGACAACTTCATTTGTGTGGCTTTGTATGAAAACCTAATCTACGGATTGAATGACCAAATATCGAAGTCTGAGGAGATTAGGAGATAATATACTATATCCATTTTGCGTTAATTTATTCCTTCACAAATGTCTTCAGAATCCCGGACCCAAGCCAGTTATTGGTTAAAGCTCAACTGTGTGGAGCCCCTGTCTTTGACTGCATGTTTTTTTGCTCGTGAACTAAATTTCATATATTATTGTAACCAAAGACCCCTGGACAGAGTGGTAAAACAGTAAATAATTTAACCACATGCCAATCCCCTTAGGGTCCTAAGGTTACCTGTGGTGAGCCCGTTATGATTCAGCACTTTAGAATAATTTTTGTGGTCTGACTTGATTCCTTTAGACGTGCCGCAATGAAAAATCATAATGTTTAGCAGAAAAACTTTGTAAAATTAATAATTGCACTTAAATCAGTGGTATCATTTTTTGGTTATCCTTTCTTTGATTTTAGACCACCTTGCTTTTTCAGAAATTTACCGTCGATTCTAATGTCTGTGTTTTTTTGTTTGTTTTGTTTTAGTACAGGTGTTTGTGATCTCTGTATTTTTAATGATTGCACCAAGCACTTTGAAACCGCATTTTAGTATAACCTCTGGTCAAATTAGTGTTTTTACAATGTATCACTCGGCAATGAAATACTACTATGGTCAGGCTCTAGTCACTATTATAACAATAACAATTGCCCTAGAACCACAGCTAAGAGCTAATTCGTCACAAGATCTGGAATCTGGTACGCGTGCACTCAGTGGTGTTTTGTCTGATTTAGTGTTTGATGCAAACCCCCCACAAAGCGTCTTGATACCTGAGTGATGTCCTCTTATAATGATTTCTTTCCTGTTATAGATGTCTTAATTTTTAAAGAATTGCCTGTGATATACATGTGACATTGCTTTTCCTGCATTTGATTATATTCTTTTTACATTACGCAACTTTAATGGACTTGATTGTTTAAATAAAGTATATTTTGCAGCACAGACCCTATCATTGAGTGTTATCCAATGCAGTACAGCATACATTTCCACCAAAACGCCGCTGCGACCTAATAAGAGGGCAATTGCTATTTTATTTATGTTTAATGATTTTCCTCAAATCTGATACATTTTCACTGGTGTATATACCACTTTATGCCGTGATTACATGAAGAGGAGTGCAAATCTTTTGAGACGTGGATTGTAGTATGTTCACTCTTTATGTGAATTTACCTCACTTGGACTTCATTTCAAGGATAATAGAAGGTTGTGAGGGAATTTATTTTCGCCGTATTGGGCTTGAAACATTATGGTGAATTATTGGTATATGTTATTGTGCCACCCTCTTCTGTGTTATATTCATGTTCCTTATTATAACTTTCATTTATGTTTGTGGACCTGCTGGTTTATTACTGATGGATGTAAGATGCTTACCTACAGTAAATAATTGATCGTTTTTAAAATGTTAAAAAGTTTATCATCTCCCTACATATACCCAGTAGTGTGTATCATGTCCCATTTTACATACACAAGTGCACAGAACTGTAGGAGTATCGTGCCCACAGCCTATCCAGTGGCATTATTGTGCAGGCCACACGTTTTATCATGCTCCACCAGATCCACACTACCTACCACATCAATTCATCATACTACCACAGAATCACTGGATTTATTTCTCATGCTCACTGCTTTATCTTGCCTTCCTCCACATACCCTAAAGGTTGTGTCTTCCTTTGCATGCCCACGCTGTATAGCGGGCCTTTACCTGCATAGCCACTGGGGTAACTGTGCCTACCTCCTGTATATCTGCCTTGCAGATCTGCTTGGTTTAGTGAGCCCTGTTATTCTGCCTTCTGCTGAGTTTTTCCCACAAAATGTGCTCCACTAATGCTGCACTCTAATTTTTAGGTCGAGCCTAGCGCAGCGCGCATGCGCTGCTCTATGGGAGGCTTCTAGTGAGCACTCCAAACTTCTCTGTGTGGGTGTGACTCCCCCCACACATTTGATGGGCCTTTGCGTGTGGCTTTCAATAATGAAAGCACGTAAATGGCCAAAGGTGTGTGCATGTCCCACCTCTTCTTCAAATGTTCACTCCCACGGCGTTTGGGTCTCGGGAGCAAGCCATGGATCGCAGGGTGCAGCTGCATTCCTCGTCCTGTCGTGGATCAAGTTACTAAATAAATTCAGCGCGGTCGCTTTAACTTTCGCGGCCGCGTTTGTTTTTTTTCTTCTCTGCTCATGTGTTGGAATGGTGTGTGTGTGTGCTTTTGGAGTGAAATGCGCTTGAGGCTCAGCTGACAGAAGGTAGCGTGTTATGAGTCTGTAAACAAACTTTGTTGGATGCCGCCCTGCTTTGATCTACATGCCTGCTTTCATTTTCACCCTTGCAGGTTTTATTATTTTAATTTGGAGGCCGCGTGCCTTTTAACTACAATCCCACTTGTTGCAGCTATTTCTAGCTCTCTTCTCTTCCCCCCCCCCCTTACGATGGCGAATCTCGTGAGGAGCAGATCTTTGTTTGAGATCAGTATATATTACAAGGCAGTAATGGACCATCTCTTTCAACTAGCTTTCCACGGCATTTATGTGCTCGTTGCCAAACACAGTGGCATATGGTACTGTGCCAAAAATGAATAACCTTGATAGGTGTTTTCCATCACTAAATACAAGCCAAAGTCCCCGCATTCTTGCATTTCCTGTGTGTTGAATCGCATCAAAGCAAACATGTTATTGCTTGCGTTTGGGCTTCATGTTTTGAATTTAATCGCACAGTTTAAAGTTTTGACAGATGAATTAGAATTTAGGTCTGGTGGCTTCACCATAGATTACGTAAATGCTTTCACTCACGTTTCAATTAGGTGAGGTGTTACACTACTCCATTGCTTTGGGCAGAGGAATATTATGTCCCCACGAATGGTGCATAGTGTCAACTATGTCAAACATGTAGGATTCTAGGAACTATGAATATTTATTAATTTAATGTACTTTAAAATATGTTTTTTCTTCATCATGTGCAAATCGTGGGCAACCTTCTTGTGTTTGTCATATTGAGATGTCGCTGTCCTGTTTCTGTCCTCCTACAAAGGCGTGCCTGTGCGGTTGGTGTGCGGCCACGTAAGAACTGGAGGTAAAGCAAAATGAATGGAGGAGTTCAGTTTTGGCTATTTATAATCTTGTAGATTGTCGACTTGCCATTCGTACACTAGTAATGCCCCTGGTTCAACAGCATGTTAATGAACACGCATCACCCCAACTTCTTTTCTTGGTTTTTGTGGTGTCTGGTAGGGAGGGATAACTTTTCTTGCACATGCAGGCTTTTTTGGGGACGTGAGTTCTTTCAGTCGTTTAACAGATTGCATTTTTTGTGTGTCTTTTTTTAGGTCTGTCGTTAGCCAGGGCCTTTTTAATTTAACCTGTTTTATTTGTATAAATACCTACTTATGGTACCTACTTGTGTGCTGCATGGCTAACCACTTATATGGTCCCAAAGGCGAGACCTATTGGCTATGCCAGTGCTTGTTTTGTTTTACTCTTCCTATTACTCCTCGATCATGTTAGTACTAAGTCGCTCTCCTCTGCCTTCCAGACTTATGCCAGCATGTTCTTCAGTCTCGAAATTATTGTGCTCACTAGATCCATACTAGAGATGTTATTCTGAGAAGCTTATTTTATGCAAAGAAGGCTCCAGAATACTGTTGTCACTAAAAGGTAGTCTGATACTCTTGCAATCGCAACTCTCCTTTTACATTTCATAATTGCTTGAAGATGAGTGATGACGAGGAGCTACTAAATCACATGGACAACGCAGCTTGCTTTGTGAGCACCTTGAACATAAATGGCGAACATAGTAGCATCTATGACGGTGCCATGGAAGGTTGTCACAGTGGTAGTTTGGTAAATTGTTGATGCATGGCAATCAGGTTTGGATAAATACAGTAGCTAAAGAATACGAGGCTGTGCCTATTTATTTTACGTTACATGTCTCGGATTACACTGGAATGCAGCAGTTATCTACAGTTGTGAAGGAGAAGGTCCTTGGCCTGTGTATTCCTTTGAACATGAAGATGAACAGCTTGCACTGCGCCCAGTGTTTTTCATTGTTAAGAAATAAGTTGCAAATTGAATCTTTGACGTCGAGTACTAACTTTTTAAATCTTGTTCTTTTTTCCCACTCCTAGTTTTTCTGTGCAAAAATATAATAAATCACTAGCAATGCACAACTTTGTGGTAAGGGAGTGGTCCTAACATCACATCTGCACAGACTTATCTAAACTAGGAACCACTAATCACTTGAAGCATAATTCAGTCTGGGGGAAACCCTTCAGAATAAAACTGTTCTTCTGTGTTTTAAAAAAAATGTAGTAGCATTTTAGTATGTTCTTTTATTGTAATATTCAGTGCAATACTAACCTAATCGCTTGCCAGATTTGCAAGTTAAGAATGAAACTGGTCTGACGGTACTATATGGAAGTTTGAGGCACTAAAATGCTGATTTGAGGTTTTATTTCATTGGATTTATTAGTTAAAAGGCAGATCGTGTTGAGGTTGGTGAGGTAACTGAAATGTGAGTAACAGTTAATTTTCCTTGTTTCTGGCTAATAATGCCGTAATTGTCCACCAGTGTGTGCTGTTTTTTACATTTTCTATTAGAGTACAGATTATTATTAAATTCTCAAACATGGGACATAGGCTCATCACCCATAATGTTCTATTGATAGAGGATTACTTTAGTGTACTATGGGACCGGCTAGTGTGGGTGGGATCTGAGTGGCATTTTAAGAGGGCAATGCTTTTGGCAGTTTATAAGAGCACTCTAAGATGACCAGAAACTCACAGGTGCATAGATACTGCAGGTGTGTAAGTTTATTTATTATTCATAGGTTTTATATAGCGCTAGCTAGATCCGAGGGTATCGAAGCGCTTTACATATAATGCAATATTGTTTGATTTAAGTACATACATATATACAGACAAATAAAATTGTTAGGCAGTCAAGGTAGTTGCAATATGCAGACATCAGAACAACATACGTTAATGGAGTAAATGACATAGTAGACAGCTTGGACAACCAATTGGTCTCCTCTACAGGTCTAATCAGTTTGGGTGTGAGTTTTGGGAAAACAGCTCGGTTTGTGTGCGAGTTGAAGTATTTGTTAAGCAGTAAGTATTTAAGGTCCTGTTTGAAGCAGGAAAAGGAGGGGTTGCAGCGGAGGTCTCTAGAGTGAGTATCATATCCTAGGAGCATTTCGAGAGAATGAGCGTGTCTGGGAGCATTTCTGTTTTTAGTTTGGGAGGTATGAGAAGAAGTGAGTTAAAGCTTCTCAGAGTCCTGGCTCGTCCTCCTTGTGAAAGTTTGGTATCTAGATAGTTGGGGGTATGTGTATGAAGGGCTTTGTAGGTGAAGCATGTTGTTTGGAGGGCAAGGTGATTTTTCAGGGTTCCTGTAAAGATGGCGCTGCCATGATCCAGTTTTGAGAGGACTAGAGATTGCACTACCATAAAATCATCACGGGGAATGAACAGTTTCATTTTCATGAAATGTTTTGGGATATAAAGTGCTCCTTTGGCTGAGTTGTTGTTGTGGTCCTTCATTGACATTTTTTTGTCCAGGGGGATGCCCAAGGACTTTACGGAGTTGGATAGTGTGAAAGAACAATTTAGGGCATCCAAATTCTTGAGCTAATCTTGAATTGGTTAAGGGTTGTTTTTAGGGGAGAAAAGTACTAGTTCAGTTTTGTTGGTGTTCAGCTTGAAGTGGTTGGTGTTAAGCCAAGTTTGTATCTTAATTAGTGTGGCGTTGAGGTGTAGGATGTCACTGGGTGATCCTATTTTGTAGTAGAGTTGGGTGTCATCAGCATATAGGTGATATTTGACCCCTGCTTGTTTCTGGATAACAGTAAAAGGCTTCAGGAAGAGATTGAAAAGGGATGGGGAGAGAATTCAGCCTTGGGGAACACCATGTGGATCTAGTGTAGGTTTCGAGAGACAGTTGTTGATTTTTAATTGTTGCGAGCGATGTTGCAAGTAAGATGTGAACCATCTTAGGACAGTACCCTTGTTATTAGTGGGGTTTGCGAGTGCCTCGAGTAATGCTGGGCGATTTGTAAGATCTCAAAAGCCGCAGGCAAGTCAAGTAGGATTAGTAGGAGGGCTGCACCTTCATCTAAGGATCTGTGAATGTCATCCAAGATATTGAGCATGGCAGTTTCTGTGCTACAGCTTTTCCCGAATCCTGATAGGAAAGTGTCATGGAGGTTGAATTCGTCTATATGTTGGTTGAGCTGTAGTAGGACACACTTCATTGTTTTTACTAGGAATGGGAGGTAGGTGATAGATCTGAGGTTATTGATTCCATTGGTTTCCGCCCCTGGTTTTTTGAGCTTGGGTGGGATTTGGCCTAGTTGGAGGGAGTTGAGAGATGTGTTGATGATTTTGGTTCAGAACAGGATGGTGATATGGTTGAGGTTTTGAACTACTCTGAATGGGAGTGGATCAGTAGTGTGGCCTTCAAGTTCGCAATTATATCGAAGACTTCTCTTCCTGCCATAGGTTTGAAGTCAGACCAATTGGCATCGTTTTTCAGTTGAAGGAGATCATAGTTGACATCAGATTTCTTGGGCCATTAGTTGAGGGTGGGGTGGGGGCTACCATGGTAGGATGTGAGTTAGTGGGGGAAGTTTGTAGGGATGTCAGATTTGTGACTTGAATGAGGGATTGCTCAATTTTTGAGACTCTATAAATGAAGAAGTTAGCAATTTCTCACCGCGTTAATTCGTGGCTATGTGTGGGGAGGTAAGGTTAGTTTGTCGTTTAATTATGTTGAAGAACTCACTGGGTCTGTTTTTAGAGCTGTTAAGTTGGTTATGAAAAAGTTACTTTTTCTCTAAAGATGTTTTGTATAGGAAAGCCGTGCACTTCTTAGGAGTGAGAGTTAAACTGCAGAAGGGTTCTGTCTCCATATCCTTTCCGACTCTTAGTTGTTTCTCCTAGTTGTTAAGAGCTGAATTGAACTAGGATTTCGATTGGATTTTTCTTGATTTTTTTAGTTTAAGCGGTGCCACTTGGTCAAGAACATCACTCATCATTGTATTATAGTAGGCAGTGAAGTCATCAACTGTGTGAGTGAGGTAAACTGTAGTTGGGCACAGACCCGGAATTCAAATATTGGGATTTGTTTAATGTTCCTAGCCCAGTGCATAGGTTTGGTGGATGGGGCTGGGTGGGATCTAACGTGGGTCTTGATATTAAACAGTATGAGTTGATCTGACCAGTCGATGGGGTGTGAGTCAACCATGTGCCTAAGTCACTTTTATTCTCTTTGGTAGTTTTCGAATGTGTCCCTTTTAATCATACTCTGTTTGTTAACCACCATCTGACTATTAAGCACACCTGTGTTTATTGTTTTTGGACAGACTCATTTAAACATTTCTGTTAGATTCGTGATCCAAGGAGTAAAATCTAAAGCAGCAGACTACATTTGTAGGTTAGAATGACTTGAGTGAGGTTTGTGTTTTCATGGAATGTGAAACCGGTTTGTATGTTATGTCCTTGAAAATACTTTATTTAGACAATCAAGTCCATTAAGGTGCCAACAACAGAAAATAGTTAAAATAAATTTGGACAAATAATGTCTCATTTTCTATTACGGTTAGTTCATATATGTAGGGAGCTGGCTCTGTGTATGCTATACAAAAATAAGGTATAGTGTGCACAGAGTCCAGTGGAACCCCAAAGGCAGAAGTAAAAGTAAATAGCACCTTGCTCTCTCTTTGTGGTAGTGTGGGCGAGCAGTAAGGCTTTATCAGAGGGTAGTGTTAAGCATTTGTTGTACTCACTCGGGCAGCAAGTGATGTCACACACTCAAAGACTGAACTCGGACCAATTTCGTTAGTATAAAAAATATTATTTAGTTATATTTATTTTCTAGCACCAAGCAAGCCTGGTACAGGTAAGTGTAAATGGTACTTTTCAAGGCAGGTTGAACAATACAAGCAAGCTGAATGAAAATGTTGCTACAGGTTTGTAAATACTTTCAATCCAGTGGAAATTACTATTGCATTACTTTTGATTATTTTACAGATTAATCTATGGATTACTTTTTCTACTCCGTGTGATATGCCTAGATATCTCATTGGGACATTTCCTAGAGAAAAGGTAAGTAAAGCAGTTTTTAGTCATTTGCAGTTTTTCAAGTTCTCATACAAAACCAACTCCACACTTTAAAACAATTTTCAAGGAAAAACTGTCACTGTATTCCTAAGTTGAAAATGTGGTTATTGGTTAACAGGTAAGTACTTGGTTGTATGAGTTGGTATTCTGGGGTTAGAACCAGGGTTCCCCCCCAGGGTCAAGGATGCACTCTTGAAACACCCTCAGCGGCTCTAGGGCGAACGGATGCAGACTACTGAGGCCCAATGTTATCCAATCGGGTATAGGGGGCCTCTGGTTGGTGGCTGCTCATGAGCAGGCCACAATGTTGTGGGAGCAAAGCTCTTGGTGTTGGGCTCAGGGCAAAGGGGGCTCCGAGTTAGCACCCAAAGTTCACCCGCAGGGACGGCAGGGTGCTGTTTTGGTGTCGGGTGCCCTGATGTTTTCAATGGGGATTCTTCGTTTGCAACTAAGACTGCAGGCTCAGAGACGAAGATCTTCTGGAGGTGACCACTGGCTGGAGAGGTAAGTTGGGATGCTGGGACACTGTCGGTTGGGCCGCCCAAGGCCCTGGGGCATCGATGTAGGGATGTCTTAAGGTGTCAGGTTTTCTTAGCAGCTCCGGTCGTGGCTGGAGGGATCCTCCAGAAAGAGGCTGCAGGCTTTGCTTAGAGATTCAAGGCAGGTCCGAGATAACCAAATCTCAGGTCCGGATCGCCGGGGAGACCACCTTGTGGTGTTGAGCCACTCGGGCCGTAGGCGTCTGGTGCAGAGTGGTGCAGACTTATGGTTTTAGCTGGAGTCTGAGTCTGTTGGTGAGCAATCCGGTGCTCACAGGAGACAAAGTCTTTGGTTTGGAAGGCAGAGCAGGTCTTTCGGGTTCTTGAGGTTGCTGGCTACAGGACACACCAGGGTTTCGCTGGAGCAGGCTCAAGGTGCGGACAGGCCGGTAAGGCTGAGGACAAGTCAATGGGTGTCCTCTTCTTAGTTCTAGCATGGCTTCCTCTGTCCTCCTTCTTCTTTTCTTCTCGTCGGTTCTTTTCTGAGGAGGCAAGGTTCAGGGTTGACCCTAAATACCAAATTTATGGGCGTTATAAGTAAGTAAAGTTTGGTACCAATGGGTCCCTTCCTTGGGGTGGGTACACCCTCCCCAGCCTCTCTCTGGTTGGCTCGGTCCCCCCTATCTGCAAGATGGCGGGGACTGAGAGTTGTGCTTCACCTTGCCTCCCCACCTGATGGGTGGGATTGGCAAAGGTGGGCACACCTCCCTTCCTCACTTGGTTTTCCCGCCGATTCTCCCACCCAGAGTGGGGTTCAGAACTGGTGGTAGCCAGTTGGTGGAAGCAGCAAAGTGCTGTGGCAGCTCACAAAGATGGCAATCCTTTAAAGCTTCCCCTTTGTGGACCCTGCCCAACCTGGGGGAGGAGGCTTGGCACCTCGTCCCAGGATGTGTATTGTTTCAGACCCCCGAGAGCAGCAGGCTCTTGACCCTTGGGTCCAGAAACATGTCTGGTGGTGGCAGCTGACAAGCAGCCACTCAGCCTGGACACTAGTGTTGGGTAGTTTTTCAGGGGGCATCTCGAAGATGTCCTCAGAGTGCATTTTTCATTAAATCCCACACTGGCATCAGTGTGGGTTTACAGTGCTGAGAAGTTTGATACCAAACTTCCCAGTTTTCAGTAAAGCCATTATGATGCTGTGGAGTTCGTAATGACAAACTCCCAAGAATATATACTCTTTATGGCATTACTGCACTTACAATGTCTAAGAATTGTCTGTAGGGGTACAGGGCTCATGCACCTCTACCCTCACCACTGGTATAGTGCACCCAGCTAGAGGGGTAGCTGACCTATGCCAGGGCAGTAGTTTGTAGGCATGCACAGAGGGATGTGTGCCATGTCGACTCTTCACTTTGTTGCACCAGAACATGCAGTCTGTTAAGCGTGTGTGTGTGTGTAAGTGTGTAAAGGTACGGGGCCTCTAAGGGTGGCATAATTATTGCTGCAGCCCTTAGAGGCCTTCCCTAGCCACAGTGCCCTTGGTACCTGTGGTACCAATTACAAGGGACTGACCTGTGGCCAAAGAGTGCCAACTGGGTTTTGTTTTTAATGCAGTTTAGGGAAAGAACATTGGCCCTGGGTACCTGTTTGGCAGGAACCCAGGGCACACTCAGTCAAAGTATATCAACAATTTAGCAAAAAGTGGAGGTAACCATGCAAAAAGAGTGCACTTTCTTACAATAAAGAGATAAAAACGAATAAAACTCACAATGTCCTATTTTAAAGTGGATCTATCTAGCAGCGTGGACATCTGACAGTGAGTTTGCATTGAATGCTGAGATCAAGTTGGGCCTCGTTGTGGATGTACATGTCAGATGCCGTTAACTATAACCTGAGGCTTGAGTATCTCGACGTGAGCTAATCTGCGAAATTCTTTTGACGGTGCAGCAGTTTTTGACTTAAAACTTCAGAGGCTAAAATTGATTGCATTTCATTACTGTTGATGCATTTACAGGATAAAAGCAAATTAATTTGAACCAAAACGTTATTAATAAATTGCAGAATTATAAGGTGCTGTGCGCTAAAAAGTGTTAAAATGATAGATATTCAATAAAGATACACTGAGGATTATACCACAAACGGACGCTAAACTGTGAGTTCCTAAATCAGCAGGCTAGGTGAAGCTCATCAAGGGCAATCAAGAACCAATAATAAGCTCAGATTAACCCATATAGGAGTGACGTCCTTCAGTTAGAAGTCTGCCCATTTTGTTTCCACATTAGCCAAAGTTTTACATGTGGTTTCTGTACAAGAGCAAAAAGAATAAGCTAAACAACTAACATTAAACAGCAGTCACGGGACCACTGCACTCCCATCACGTTAGATGCTGACCTACTCAGAGGATATAAGGATAAAAACATACAATAATCATTCTTGCACCTTGTGTCCCTATAGATGGCAAGATTGTTTTGTCGCTTTAGATATGATTAATAGTTTTTAATAATTCCCAAGTGAGTTCCAGATAGAGGCAACGTATTGTTCATGCAAGAGCCTTTGTTGCTGTGGCTAGTAGAGCTCTGAGGAGGTTGAGACGGTGGCTAAGATCCTTAATGTTTCATCCACCCTACCATCGAAATTTAGAAGGCTTGCTATTACTTGCGGATGAGCTTCATTCAAAAGGAATTCAGTGGCTGCCTGTATTGTCCATGTCCCTTGTTTAATCAGTAGATGCCGAAGGAACCTTCTGCGTTCATCAATTAGAACTGGGCATATGCAAATCAAGCGTGGTAGTGTCTTCTGGAACAAGCCACACAAACGACACTTGTTGATGGCGGGTTGACACAGGCAGGGGTGCAGGAGGTCTAGTTATAATACACCGAAAATAATTCAGTAATGTATTTTTGGGCCCTTCTTTAAGCATAGCTTTTAATGACAAGATCAGCATGCTTTTTCTCATGAAGGTTTTATAATCCATTACAAAAGCCCCTATATGAATCTCTTTGTTTAGAGCGGCTTTGAACTGCTCGTGAAGCAGATTTTGATTCCACAGAGTTGCTGAGCCTTTTAGCACTAAGGCTTTTGTTAAGGAATTTGACAATTTGGGACGACAAGCTCTTTGATATAGCTTCCAACCAGGTGAAATTCTTCAGAGAACTCTTTTACCAGCTCGTGCCGAGTGCATCTACTTGAAGAGGCTGGTTTTCAGTGCAAGGTGTTGGACGATCATCTTGAATTTCATCCTGTCTGGGTTGGTGAGCTTTTGTGTGCAAGCTTAAACAGTGATCTGAAAACTGCGCTCTCAACATTGTTCAAAACCCAGTTTCCTTTTAAAAGGCTTCTGAGCCGTATGCCAGTGTCGGGAAAAGTTAAGCATTCACTATCTTGAACAATTGTTTGAGAGTAGGCTGTTTTTATATTCTCTTTTAAAATGTTTTTTTTTTTAAAGTCTACATTCGCCCTTAAATTGAGCTCCCCATCGCCTGCCAGAGATATTGATTTATGCCGAGGATCAAAAGTCCCATAAGCTTCTTCCTCAGTTCTCTGCCCTGGCCAACCAGCTGAACTGCAGATCACACACGAGAAGTAGAAGACCAAGAAGAAGAGGCATAGTCATTGGACCTGTCCCTACACCTGACCGCTTCCTCTCACTTAAGATCTAACCAATTTAGAGCAGGAGACCAAATATCATTTCTTTTTCTCACCAGTGCTCTATCCAAACTGATAGTATATTTAATGAATTTTACCCAGTCTAATTCAGTTGATGGTAAGTTACAGAGCCATTATTTGCAGATTTCCCTAGGAGTATCTAAAAAAATAACAGCTTTTTTACATCTTTGGACATATAATCATGCTGTGCTGGCACCCCAAAAATACGAGTGGCAGGCTTACCTAAAGTGCTGTACCAAGTATAGTTGAAATGCATCCACTCGCATTGCCCCAGAATTTTTGAATCGCAGGACACTCCAAAAACATGTGAATATCAACTGCTTTTTCTTGGCTGCATTTTACACACCTGGGCCTACTTCCCTTTCTCAGCTTCGAGCAGCTAAGGGCTGTCCAGTAAACTCTATGTAGACAAAGGATGTGGTTTCTCCTTAAATTGGCGGGATGCACAGTGGAATAGTGTTAAAAGATACTTGCCATAAATCCTCTGGCTGCGTCCCCGGCAAGCTCTTTTCCTACCGGTCCCCTTAGTCATCATCCGTTAATTCCACCAGTAGCCAGTACCATCTGGCCACCTCCTTCTTCCTTGGCATATCATGAATCAAACTGAATTCTAATTCGTTTAATGTGCTTGTGTCCAACCCTAGATGTTTGAAACTAACTTTTGATTTGTAGATATTTAAACCTCGAAATTTTGTTGTTAGAAGCCTCTGCCAGTTTGTCCCAAGAGAACACGTCTCCTTCATCCACCAGGTGATCCTATCTCACTTTCCCTGCCTCCCTTAAAGGGCCAGCAAGGATATCCTTGGTCCATTTGGGGGAGCCAGGGGCATCCCAAATTGTTGCCAACCCGCTGTATAATAGGTGAGTTTGTCTCCTTTCTGATCCTAAACCATAATGCAACCATGCTCTGTAAGACCTTAAGACGCACCTTTTTTTTTTTAAAGAACTTTGGCTCTCCAAACTTGTGCATATATCCTTGCTCTCCTCCTCCGTCATACAGCATAGACCTAAACATTTTGCCAATATCAGAGCTATCAGGTTTACTTAACAACCTCTTCCCTTTCTTCAGAGAAAAGCCCAGACATAGTAACACAAGTCCAGCATGCATAGACCCCCTTTGTCTTTCTTCCTTTATTTTTCCAGGCAATCCGGTGGCTTTTTGAAGCCTGAATGAAGCCTCTAACCATAGCCTGTATTTTTGCTAGCCACTCAACATTGAAAGTCACTGGGATCGCCTGGAATAGGAAAGTTAGCTTAAGGCGAATTGACATTTATACCAAATTTTACTTTCCCTAGAATAGATAGTGGTAGATGAGACCAACTTAGCATCAGGTTAGAGGCTTCCTTAATTACCTTTGAGAGACTTACCTCCGGAAGGTTCTTTATATCCGGAGTGATCTTTTTACCTAAGTATCTCATCTCTTTTTTGCCAGGGCCTAGGTTCATCTCCCAATTCCAAACCATGATATCTGTTTTGGCCCTATTTACTGAGTACCTGCAATAAGACCAAATTGTAGGGTTGTCATTTAATAGCTGAACCATCATCTGCAGGTCTTGTAGTGTAGTTCCTAATAGGCTCTGCACATTGGAATAACATAAACGATAGTTTAGACGGAGGACTTAGGTCGACTAGGTCTCTATTGAATATGTTAGACTTAATTATGTATGCCAGCTAGCTCGGAGGTCACTAGAAGCTTTCTCGAATTCACAAGAAGGGATTAGTTTCTGACAACTGCATAAACATGACAACTTTGCTCCCCTAGAACAAGGAGTATATCTCCAGAGTCGCGGAAACAATAGATGGCTATTTCACTCGTGCATGCTTAGTTTCACCAGAAGTGCAGAGAAATAGAGAGACGGGCGTTTTCAATAAAAGTGGTTATTTATTGAGCAGTCTTCTTTCTCATGCAAGAGAAGTGAATTACTATAATTGCAATACTTGTCCTAAAGTAAAGTGCGTACAGTAAAAGGAGTATTATGAAATAATACTGTAAAAGCATTTATATGGTTTCTAAGCCATAAGACACTTAAAATGGATAAAATACATACAATGATAAAAGTTGACTAAACATACTCAACTGGTGCTTCTAAGATACGCCTACCCCGGTGTACCTAACCTAAGCCTAGTACATGGGACGGTGTAAAGTGAGTTGTAGTTTGAGTTAAGATAGTTTTTGCCAAGAATCTGAATCAAGAATTCTCTAAGGGTCTAATCAGCTCCGTACCTTGGTTATAGAATGAAGGAAGGAGGTCTTGTATCTCTCTCTCTCTCTCTCTCTCAGGACTCGATCTCCCAGCAACCCGCAAGGTTGACAGGGAAACACTGGAGATGGATTTCTCGGCAGGAGAAAAGACATCTCTGTGCGTCAACGGGAGGGTCGGCTTCCTTCGTCACTCGCTTCAGCAGGGCGTCGGGCAAGTAGATAGCCGGTCTGCTCCAAACCACCGTGTGTTTTGCTAGGGCAGATGCTGGTATATTTATACCTGGAAGGTGCAGAGTTTGACGTAAGGTTGGACATAAAACGTCTCTAAGAACTCTTGGTTCTTTCAGGACTCCAGGAGTTCTAGGCCAAATCAATACAGAAGCAGGGGGAATTCCCGGGCTGCTGGAGGCTTGGTTTGTTTAAGAACGCGTTGTGCTTTCTAGGAGTCAATGGGAGTAGCCTTGTCGTATTTGGACTGCATTGGCTATGACTTAATATGGGTATGATTCTTATGCCTATATAAGGATATGATTTGATATAACCACATAAGGGCATAAATCGGGAATATTAAATAGAGTCCTAGATTCGTCTACAACACCCACTCCACGTATAATGTCCATCATTACTAAATACTAAGCAATTCTAAACATTTCTATGCATGTGTTTTCCAGCCCACCCCAAAATACATAAAAGGCATTTGAAATGGTATAAACACGATAAATGAGTATTATACTGTACGTTTTCAAGCAGTGGTATCATTCAGATAATGCATACTTTGTACATTGGAATCTTGACTGAATGAATCACGAAATTTACATTTATGAAATGGCTCTTAATACAGAAGAGAAGGTCGAGACCATTTCATCACATATTTATACAAGACTGTACATGTGCTAGAGCAGTGGTTCCCAAACTTTTGACTCCTGAGGACCCCCATTGAGTCACCACTGGAAGCCGGGGACCCCCAAGCAATTTGTATGAGTTACATTTCAAACAAAACAGTAATTAAAAAAAAATACACACGTGTGCACACAAAACAAGTACTAAGGATTTTGGGGCCAGATGTACGACCATTTCATTTAGCGCCTCGCAAATGGCGACACATTGTGAGTGGCAAATTGCGAGTCGCTAAATGAAATGTACAACAGTGTGTTTAACACTGTTTGGGATTCCCAATGGGATCGCAAATTGCGAGGTTCATTACTATTAATGAGCCTCTCGCAATTTGCAAGCCCCTGGGAATGCCAGCCCTCCCAGCGATGGTGACCTGCTGGGCTCTGCAGGCCACCATGTCTCGGACTGCTTTTAAATAAAGCAGTTTAAAAAAAATGCAGCCTGTTTACCATGCATTTAAAAAAAGAAGAAAATGAAACGTTTTCGTTTCATTTTCTAAGGGCAGGCAGAGGTCCCTGGGACCACTGCCTGACCTTAAAAAATAATTTTGCATGCATTTGCAAAGGGGAAGTGGTCCCCTGGGAACGCCTTCCCATTTGCGAATGCATTACCATCTACTTGAAGTAGGTGGTAATTGTGACTGTTTTACGACCGCAAAACATTTGTACATGGTTTTGAGACTCGCTATTTGGAAGGGAATGCCCCTTCCAAATTGCAAGTTGCAAAACCTATTTAGAGAGTCGCAAACAAATTGTGACTCGCTAAATAGGCTATGTACATGGCCCAATAAGTTTTTGCATGCGCAAACGGGTTCGCGAACCCGTTCGCGCATATAAAAACAGATCGTACATCTGGCCCTTACTATTTTATATTGAAGTAATAGCCCCTCTGTCACATGTATTTCATTTGTTTTGTAGCATCTCTCATACCATTGTAGGATGTCAGAGCACTTTACATCACACACATATAGAGACATTGAATAATACATGTAAATCAGTGTGTATATAAAATGTTTAAAGAGTGCTTGGTCTGGAAAAGCACAAACTCGGGATTCTGAGCATAACAGTGGCTAGCTTTGACTTGCATTAAAAATGCATTTCCACCCTAATATATCTTTTTAGCAGCATCAGGATAATGAATAACTGGGACAAAATATAAGTTACTAACTGGTACCATGCAGTTTGCAAGCAGCTCTGATGATAGTTTAAAGGTCTCTCTGCTAGATTACGATTGTCACTTATGAAGTGCACAGTAATAAAGGAATCTCTGTGACAAAAGCAGTAACCACAAACCTAGGCGCATAAAATGCTGCTTTTTAAGATGCATGATACACGTTCTTTGCAGTAGGCACATTAACCCTCTGTACTACATTAGTTAAATCAAAGCTGCCACTGAACAAACCTCTCCTCGCTCTCCAGCAGGTACATTAATCACTGGCATTCTCTTGACACTTTTATTGTTGCTGGAAAGCTGCTAATTATACAAGAAATGTTTCTGTGCTTTTAAAACTGTTGCCTACGGACCCCCTGGGAATGTGTCACGGACCCCTGGGGGTCCGCGGACCACAGTTTGGGAAACACTGTGCTAGAGGCTAAGTCAAAATATTGTCTCTAGAGTTTCTAAAAATAGAAATCTTGTTCTCTAAGAATAGTTCTACTTTAAGCAGAGTATCATGTGCCAAAAAGGTAAATATTTTGGGAACGTGGAAAAATATATTTTCGCTTTCAGGAAAAAAAAATAGTTCCAGAGTTTTTAGAAGTTCTGTTTATCAAAACTGAAGGCCGAATTCAGAGTTCAGGGAATGCTGTGTGCTCGTGTTTTTAAAAGTTATTCTCGTTGTTAGGAGAGAAAATTAACTCAGATAGGCTGGCAAAGAATTTGTCTACAACAGTAGGTGAAAGTTGGACTAAGTCAGAAAAAGTATAAATAGTGCATATGTGGGAAGCATTGCCGTCATCGGTGTCTAGATCAGCAATGGTCGCAGAAGGTTGTACCTGTGTGCCGCTTTCATCTCGTACCTCACCGCCACCTAATCGTAATGGTGAGGTCTCAACGAATGCCGTCATCACAATAGGTAGCCGCTGGGGACAACACGTTGCATGAGCTGTTACCGAACCAAGCAAAGTATCGATATCCATAGGTACTGCTGATGGGAGTGTGAGACAGACGTCTAACACGCATTCTTCTCCGCAGAGCAGGCATTGTAGAACAGGTAGGATGCAATCTTGCCAGATTGGTCTGAATGAAAGAAACCAGGTAGTAGTCAGATCTCTTAGCCGAGCCAAGCAGAGGACTTTAGTAATCCGGTCTCGGTATCGCACTGCTAGGATCGTCTCTTCCATTGTAGCCTGAGTTATGTCTGTGACTTGACTTGCCATATCGGAGCAGAAGGAACAAAATAAGATTCCTGCTACGAGTCCCAAGATGAGAGGCAGCCCGCCAAACACAGAGTGCACGAAATTCGGGAAGATGCTCAGGACTGCTTCAAAGGGTGCTAACAGTCCCGAAATTTTTTTCTTAAATACATGTGCGATGCCACTGGTATCTGACATGTTTAAGATTTGACTTAACATTTTTACGAAATGCATGGGGCAATTTGTCGATAATAATGCATGTATCTCTGCTGCTGTCCTTGTGACTTGCAGATCATACATTTCTCTGGACGAGGTTAAAGGCACAGTTGTTTGTAAAAGAATGGACTTCATTCTGCTTAAAGTATCAATTCGAATAGAAGAGATATTCAATGAAGGCCATATTGCTGCCTCCTTGTCTGGTTTGCTGTGTGGATACAATACTTGCATACAGCAAGTGACCCTGGATGTAACACTCACGAGATAGGCCGTTCCTGGCACCAGGCCGTTCCTGGCACCATGCCACAACAGCTGCGGTCACTTTTTATAACGTAACTGCTGTTGGAAAGTTGTCTGAAAAAAGGCTCTATCTGTGTAGCAGGGGTGCCGTGCATGTGGCATGAAAGGTTATTTGATGAACCTTCGCAGGCTCAATGCAAGTTAATGCCTTGACACAGAAGTCTACCGCTTAGTGAATTTTTACAGTCGTTTCCACTAAGAAATACCTCTTTCTTCCCCTCACTATAACATCTATGTGTGTAAGGTAAATTCCAGGTTGACTTTATGTAACCTTTACCCAACCTTTCATACAGGCCTGCTGGTATATGCTTTTGGCAATATTGAAACTGAAAAGTCGTTATCGGAATTGTATTGGTGCCATGTATTATCCATTCAATGACAGGCTTTTCGGAGACTGTTAATGGTAATCTTTCTAGTTTTTCAATGCTCAGCACCGTACAGTCTGCCCCTTTTTGTGCCAAGAGATTTGTTTATCTGTAAGGTTAAAGATAGAAAATAATGACGTTGTGTTGATTAGACGCCATGGCGCGTAGCCTGAACGGAGATTTTGTAACGTCCAGCCGAACTGTACAATAGAACGTAATTGGGACTAGCCATGTTGTAACATTAGCATATCCTGTTCTATTATATCAATAGCAGATGATACAATGCTGTCCAGTGAATACATTCTGGTGGACAGAGTCGTTAACCCATTGTCCACTACAGACAGTGTTTTTTCCAAATGAATACGATCAATTTCTCGTATTTTTTCAGCAGTTTCAATTTGCGTTATTTTCCAAGCTTCATTGTAAGCCGCATATATACCGGCGTATATGAAACGTTTTTGACGCTGTTTGTGAGGTCCCAATAAGAAATCTCGCAAGTCAGCACCTTCTTTAAGTAAAGTCAAGTGTTGCCTAATTTCAGGAAGTGTGGATTTTGGTAGCCATTCGAGGCATAGTTTTCCTACACTGTATGTTGTTATTATCCCTGGATGTTGTCTCTGGGAATATCTTGGGTCTGGCCTGTTCTGTTTGAACCCCTGTGTTTTGTTCAGGAATCTATCTTGACAGTTATTAGTGACTGTGGGCCAGATCAACCCTTTTCTCCAACCAGGATTAGTTCTGTTTTGTTGTAAAATATGGGATACGTCTATCTCCACATCTGTAGTGCTATTACTATCGGGTATGGACTTTGGTATAGACGGTTTGTTTAAGTCCTTTATCTTGGCTAGGCAAAGACAGGTTGTTTGTTGAATGGTGTCATTCAAGAACATAATTTGTTCTGGGATCATGCAGGCTCTGAATAATGATTCTAAACCTTGTACCTGCCAGTGTTTTGTACCCTAGACAGTTTTTGTCTCAATGTTGTTTTTCCAAAATTCAAAACCAAATGTAGACAATTTTTCATAAAATTTTGCAGAATAAATCAATTTAGTATTGGTCAACATGTTTTTCACTCCTGTCTTATTCATAATTTTAAAATAAAACGTTTCTGGATCAGTGTTATTAAACCCTGGAAAGTACGGGAATTTTTCATAAAATGTTTTCGAGCTGCCTTTTGGCGGTGTTGGACAATGTTCCCATTGATTATAAGTAAAAACATTTCTAGGATTAGCAGATTTATGCAAATCGTGATGCCCATAATGATTAAAGCAATACATTTCTTCATAAACTGATGAACCTTCTAAATAATCATGTTCTGTAAATTTTGCTGACAGTTCTAAATCTGACATCATATTATTAATATTTTCAAAGTCCCAATCATCAGAGAAAGTACTAGGTGATACAAAGTCACTTAAAGAAATCTTGAACTGATGTGGATATTTCAAGAGTTCAACCGGGCCATAGATGTCGTAATCAGTAGCGTCCCATGCTACACCACCAGATATTGGAATGGCTGTGATGATCACCGATGATAGTTCTCTTTTTTTTAATGTGAGAAGATCTGTGAGGCTTTAGAACCAAGTTGATGTTCTGACTTGCTGTGTCCATTGTACTTTATTTTCCATCAATCATTCTTCCCAAGCTTAAAACTAAAATGAGACCGAGCAGGAGGAAAAGTACACCTAACACAATCCAATCCATGGTTCGATCAGATATGTTTCTCTAAGTTGATGAAAGAGTTCTGTAATTTTGTCTTTGAAAGTTTTGTTTGCTGGCTTGTCTTCATTTTCACTAGGATCATCAGAAAAGTAATCGAAATTGATAAAGTATCCAGATGCAGTTCTGTCAATTGTTGGAATAGCTGCCGGATTTTCATTAATCTTTGGATCTTTCTTTTTCATTCTAGTATAGTCTGAGGCTACATCATTGTAGATTGGTGTTTCTTGACGAACTGTTGCAATTTGGGTTTCAAGAGGCACAAGTTCCATTGCTTTGTTGCATAGTCCTTTTTTTATTCACTGCAGGTTTATCAAATGTGATTAGTCTTTCAGTTTGAACCTCTTGGATTGTAGCAAGGTTTGGTCTTCTGCTACTTCTTGGGAGTCCACTGGGCCTACTACTTATTATTGGCCACATGATTGTGATTTTACCAGGTCGATTGATACAACTCTGTTCTCCTTTTTACCAGCAAGGGGCGTTGGTACTACTGATCTTGTTCCGCTGATTGCTAAGACAGGTTCTGCTTTTCTGTAAGAAGGCCCAAATTCCTTCTTCACCGCGATCTTTTCTCTGACCAGATCCCCAATCTTTGGAATCCAGACAAGTCTTGCTGGGACAGGGAGGTTTTCTTCAGTGGCCGTTTGCTTTAGCTTTGTGTTACTTGGACTTCTTCTTGTTTCGTTTAAGTCCTATAAAACAGCCAAACGATCTTTGATATCAAAAAGTTTTTTGTTCCACCACTGAAGTCTGACTATCGAGATCTTCTATTATCATTCTTGTACCAAACAAAAGTTCATACGGAGTGATTCCACCGAGAGAATGTCTTGTCAGATTATTAAGACTACGTTGGACTCTTATTAGAGGTTTGACCCACCCATCACCCGAACCGAATACCCTCGCTGTTATAGATTGCTTTATGTCATGTTTTTTTCTCTCCACTACCGCATTTCCCTCAGGAAGGGATGGACTAGAGTACCGCAATACAATGCCCAAGCTGGCCATGGCCTCCTTGTAAGCTCAAGAGCTAAACGCAGGACCCTGGTCAGAATGTAGCATGCCAATTGCGTATGTGCCGATAAAGACTCGCAAATCTTTTATAACAGTTCTGGCGACAGCCCAGCGCTGGGGCCACATCCAAATGAATCTCGTACAGGAATCCACTGCGACCATGATATATTTATAGTTGCCATCCCTTTGTGAGGGACCACAGTGGTCCAGGTAAACACATGCTAATGGTTAATCTGAGATTAGAAGGGGCGTCGGTGCAGGTCGTTTCACTGATGATACCTTCATTTTTTGGCATATTTCCCATTCTAAAACATAGTTTCTAGTCTGTTTTCTCATGCATGGCCACCAATATCTCTGTTTTAATAACGATACTGGGGCGGAAACACCAGCATGTGCAGAGGCGAGCCCTTCATGTGCCGCTAAAATTAGTCCTAACCTATGTTCCATGTTTGGAATTGCCCTATCCCCCACTCCAGGGATTCGAGCTAAAGGAACGGAGTTCGCATCAGTTTTGCATGAGTACTTTACTGGAAAGCCTTTCGGGAGTGTCTTACCACTGTTTTTTACTGAAGCACCGACAGCTTGCATCATCTCGCTGTCTATTTTTGTTTTTGACCGGGTAATGGCAGCTACGGAAGCCGTTTGCACAGCTGCCTTCGCGGCCCCATCAGCCAATGAATTCCCTGCAACGTGAACGCCATCACGTTGATGACTCAGTGTATGGATCACGTGAGTCTTTTGTAGTTCTTTCTGTAAAAGAACTACTTGTTCCCAAAGCATTTTATGCTTGATTGTGCCACCGTTTGCATCTTTGAAACCGTTTTGAACCCAGTTCTGCAAGTATTCATTGTAAGACTGGACGCAGTAATACGAATCGCACACTATTAGTGTGGGGAATTCGCGATCGGTATTTTCGAGCGCCATCTTAAAAGCCTGTAGTTCAGCTCGCTGAGCTGTACAGTCTCCGAGTGATTGAGTTTTAGTGACCAATGGTCTAAATTTTCCTTCGTGCCAACGACCTTTAACAATCGCGCACGCAGCACTATATGCTTGTTTACCCCCAACTGCAGGTTGTGCTGAACCGTCTGTATATATTATACAGCCGTAATGTTCCAGAGGCAGGATCTCAGTTGGCAGAGGACATTCATATTCATATTGGAGAAATTCTTGCGTTTTTAAGTTAGGATCAAATTCGTATACTAAGTCTGATGCAGCAACAGAATTAACCCATTGTATCCATCTCGGATGCAAAGCTTTAGCATTTGGAATGCTTGCTCTTGTTACTGCCTCTAGGGCAGGTACCAGTGTAACTATTATTATACGTTTACCTTGTGCGAGGGCTCTTTCTTTTGCTACAGCAGTTTGAACCGCAGTCAATTTTTTCAGTAGAACTGAATTTCATTTCAGCTTGTGTGTACAAGTGTGATTTATAAGCTATTGGTACCGTTTCTCCCTCATTAGAGGTCAGGTACGTTAATCCGCATCTTCCTGGGATGACTCTGATTACAAGGTTGCGTTCGTTTGCGCGTGTTTGCAGTTTTGTTTTAGTTAACATGTCTGTTTGTATTGATCGTAAAATTTCTGTGTGTTTCTGTGTCCAATTAATTGGTTTGAAATCGGGTTTTATTAATTCGTAGAGAGGTTTAACCCTCTCTGCGTAGTTTAGAATGTAAGTTCTTCAGAAATTCAGGAAACCTAAAATTGATTGTAAGTTTTTCAGCGTTTTTGGAGCTTGGAGTACTGCACACTTCTCTTCTCTACGAAGTTGTCTGCTAGGCTTTTGCCTTCACTTGAATTTGTACCCTTCAGATGCGAACCCAAGTATAATGGTGTTCACTCTTTTCAAGTGTGTCTCCAGGTCATAGTCTGTGAGATAGATGTCATCGACATAAGATAATGCCTCATCATCATACATTTGTAGTAACTCTGTTACCCTGGCTGAAAATAATCCTGGGCTGTTCTTGAATCCCTGGGGGAGATGACAAAATTGCCCATGGGCCCCCATACTGGAGAAAGCGGTCAAATACCTGCTTTCTGGTGCAATGTTTTGACAGAAGAAACCATTCGAGATATCTAATGTCGTTTTATATTTTTTGCGCACGATGTTATTCATTAGTGCTGCACTGTGTGAGTTTTGTACTGCAAATGTTTTGCAACAAGAGTTTAGGTGTCTGTAGTCCAAAACTAGACAATATGAATCGACTGGTTTGGAGAAATGAAACAAAGGATTGTTCATTTGTGAGGTGCATGTTTCAATCGCCCCCTGGTATTCAAGTTGATCTAAGATCTCCCTGACTTGTTTTTTAGCTTCTTGCTTAACAGAATATTGCCTCTGTGCAGTAGGTTGATTTTTTTTAACTGAAGTTTATGGTGAGGAGAATCCTCCTCCCATCCTACATGATTTTTAGGTCTCGCCTGTCGATGCGCATGCGCATCGAGCAAGCGAGACTATGGGGGCTTATCCACTCTTTATCCACTGCAAGGAATCGTGGCGATTCCTTGCAGTGCCCGTGACTTTTAAGCTCAATGCGCATGCGCATTGAGCTTAAAAGCGCGTGCACGTCCGTCTTGTTTTACCCGCTCCGCCCCCTCCCCGCCGTGTCGCATTTCTCCTCCCCCCTCCCCTCTCTTCCCTCCGTTCATCACACGCGCAGCAGGAAACAACAGTTTAACAACGACAGACCCAACCGTGGCGCGAGCACACACATACAGAACACTTTCAAGATGATTTAGTCTCCCGGATGAGTACCTAGCTGGCACGGTGCCTCCGCCTCCTAAGTGTAAGACAGTAATGCAAAAGGGAGGCTTGTCAAAACGCCACTGCCTAAAAAGACAACCTTAGAGACAAAAGCACTAAACGAATGCCGATCGCCCCGCGAGCCCGGCACACATCCATTGCTCTCCGTCTGCTGCCGGATCAATACTGCGACCTCATTTAAAAATAAACAGGGACGCTGCAAGTAGGTCGAGTTTACTTTTGATATAGGATTCACTGCGGGGAACAGGGAGCTCTGCTTGACCTCCTGCCTCGCGCATGCCACCCGGCAATATTTCTTCGCTATTCTCAGAAGGAAGCTTCATCTAAAGTGTGCTACCGGGCTGACTCTATTTATTGGTGTACAGGGGAAGCCTCGCTTTAATTACGATATATGCATGCCGGTGCATACTCGAGCTCTCGCAGCTGAGCATGATTAATGCTCCGACGCCTTGCGTCTTTTGTTCTTTCTCTCTTCCTTCATCCGTGCGCTCTTGCAGGTTGCACAGCTCTGTCCTCGTGAAGTTCCCAAACTCGCTAACCTCTGCGTACAGCATCCGCTACTTACAAGTATGTAGTGATGATGACAAGAGCAACTAATATACAAAGATGTTTATTTGCTATCTAAGCTGTGAAATTGTTTTTATTCAAACATACGTGTTTCAAGTTCAAAGCAATCACGAGTCCCCGAACGTTCTGATTTTCGTTGGCTCAAAGTGCCATGTGCTTCAATTTAAGAGAGAAACTGAACCTCCTGTGAGCCATTGTTACAAAATGGCGCATTATTTAATACTCATAGGATGGGGTAGAACAGCTGCACGGAAGAACAGAGAAAGATGGATTCCCATTGCGCTTATTAATGTGAAAAGCCTCTAATTCATTGACAATACAAACATTTATGTGTGCCATTGAGTTAAGCTATGTTATATTACTGTGTCCTAGGAATCAACTTCCTCTTAAGATAACCTAACACCACTATTTAGGTGCACGATACTCACTGACAAGAAAGAATGCATAAGACATCAGTGGGTTTTTCAGATCATTCAATAAACACATAGGGCATATGAATGGCTTCCGGAAATACACAAGGTACTAAACAATATGATATGGGTCCGTCCCTCACCTTCAACACCTCACCCTCACTCACCCTCACCCACCCTCACTCACCCTCAACGCCTCACCCTCACTCACCCTCAACACCTCACACTCACTCACCCTCACCCTCTCTCACCCTCTACCCTCACTCACCCTCAATACCTCACCCACCCTCACCCTTACTCACCCTCACTCACCCTTACTCACCCTCACTCACCCTTACTCACCCTCACTCACCCTTACTCACCCTCACTCACCCTCACTCACCCTCACCCTCACTCACCCTCACCCTCACTCACCCTCACCCTCCCTCACTCACCCTCACCCACCCTCACCCTCACTCACCCTCAACTCCTCACCCTCACACAGTGCAATAGGTCTCGGAGCATTTGAGTTAGAGCTTTTAGAAATGTTTATGGCTTTTTTTTTTTTATTCTTTAGCATTGGCTACAGGAAACAAAAATGCTAAAGATTTACAAAAAAACCCATAAACAATTCTAAAAGCACTAACTCTAATGCTGCGAGACCTATTGCATTTCCAATGCTTGTTATATAATGCAGGGGCTTGGGCCACTGCCCATTTTCTAGCATATGTGTATTTTTTATGAATTGGAATGTGATTTGAGAAGGCAGGCATAATCATTTCTTCGCCATGTGGGCACTCCCTAACAAACTACGGTGGCCAGTCTTTCTCAGCTAGAAGGATATCATAGCCTTTAGATAGATTCTCCCAAAAGAGACCTCTTATTTTCCTAGTTTTGTCCCCTTTTATACGTAATGTTATTTCATATAATTTATGGGGCACACTAACTCTGGTGACTGCAGTTTCCACCTGAATGTATTCATTCGTGTCCACTGTCTCCAGAAGATTAATCAGGATCTTGCGAGCTATGGTCACTTTTGCTGCGCTGTCTAGCATCGTTTGGGTCCATTCTCCGTTCTTGAGTTGCGTCCTCAGAATCCTCGGCATGTTTTATTTTAATACTAGCTACCTTCTTTTTGGGAAATTGTAATTTTTTACTTTGATGAGCAGGTTCCTTGTCTTTGGACTTGACGCGCTCTTCTTTATGTTCTGACCGTCCTCTTCTTTCCGATTTCTGTGAGGAAGTCTGAAAAGATCGAGAGGGACGTGTATCATTATCTTGATATCTGTCAGGTTTTCTCAAATTGTCCCTATTTCTAAGGTTGTATCTTTTTTCAGAGGGCTCCCTTTGTGGAGACCTGCCCCCCGTTCTGGAGATCTATCTCTCCGTTGAGGAGGCTTTCCTCTGGATTGAAACTGTTTCTCTCTGGGGGTAGTTTGTTTATTACCCTCATACTTCTTTTTTGCAGTATTGAGATTATTCTTAATAAAGGTTTTTTCAGGATTTTCAGTTAGTTGTGGTTTTAGTGGTTTCCCACCCAAACTATCTCTACCTAGTTCTTCATAGGATTTTTCAATTATTCTGGCGAGTTCAAAAGGTTGTTCTGCTATATCTGTTTCTTTCAATTTTTTAGCGGATCGCCACAGATGCTGCTTCTCCTTTTATGTTGGCTAGTAGTATAGCCGAGACTTGCTTAAAGTCTTTCAGTAACTTCATACCTAGATTTAAGGCAGGCTCTGGACCGTATTCATTTTGAATCTGTTGAGTTGCTATTCTAGCTCTTTCCCTTTCGTCGCCACTTTCCGTCATTTTTGCTGACAGAAAGTTTTGCAGAGCAGGTTTCAAGGAAACCAAGATTAGGTGCACAATATTTTGGAACACTGTATCCTTCAACGTTGACTAAACCAAAAACTAATACATAGGATTTTCCTCCTACTAAGTTTTGGCAGATATTAACCTTTCACCCACTCCAGACGTCTATTGGAGTTTTTACGGGAAAAAGGGTCTGTGTGAAAAGCACGACTGAGTTACTCTAGTATCTAGCGTTAAATTATCGCCTTACCAAATGTTGGGTGCCATGTAGTGTAGTTCCTATATTCCCAATAGGCTCTGCACATTGGAATAATTGATAGTTTAGACGTAGAACTTAGGTCTACTAGGTCTTTATTGAATATGTTAGACTTAATTATGGATGCCAGCAAGCTCAGAGGTCACTAGAAGCTTTATTGAATTCACAAGAAGGGATTCGTTTCTGACAACCACATAAACATGACAACTTTGCTCCCCTAGAACAAGGAGTATATCTCCACAGTCGCGGAAATAATAGATGGCTATTTCACTCAGTCAATCGTGCATGCTTAGTTTCACCAGAAGTGCAGAGAAATAGAGACTGGCGTTTTCAATAAAAGTGGTTATTTATTGAGCAGTCTTCTTTCTCATGCAAGAGAAGTGAATTGCTATAATTGCAATACTTGTCATAAAGTAAAGTGCGTACAGTAAAAGGAGTATTATGAAATAATACTGTAAAAGCATTTATATGGTTTCTAAGCCATAAGACACTTAAAATGGATAAAATACATACAATGATAAAAGTTGACTAAACGTACTCAACTGCTGCTTCTAAGATACGCCTACCCCGGTGTACCTAACCTAAGCCTAGTACATGGGACGGAGTAAAATGAGTTGTAGTTTGAGTTAAGATAGTTTTTGCCAAGAATCTGAATCAAGAATTCTCTAAGGGTCTAATCAGCTCCGTACCTTGGTTATAAAATGAAGGAGGTCTTGTATCTCTCTCTCAGGACTCGATCTCCCAGCAACCCGCAAGGGTGACAGGGAAAGACTGGAGCTGGATTTCGCGGCAGGAGAAAAGACATCGTCTCTCTCAGTGCGTCAATGGGAGTGTCGGCTTCCTTCGGCACTCGCTTCAGCAGGGCGTCGGGCAAGTAGATAGCCGGTCTGCTCCAAACCACCGTGTGTTTTGCTAGGGCAGATGCTGGTATATTTATACCTGGAAGGTGCCGAGTTTGACGTAAGGTTGGACATAAGACGTCACTAAGAACTCGCAGTTCTTTCAGGACTCCAGGAGTTCTAGGACAAATCAGTACAGACGCAGGGGGAATTCCCGGGCTGCTGGAGGCTTGGTTTGTTTAAGAACGCGTTGTGCTTTCTAGGAGTCTATGGGAGTAGCCTTGCCATATTTGGACTGCATTGGCTATGACTTAATATGGGTATGATTCTTATGCCTATATAAGGATATGATTTGATATAACCACATAAGGACATAAATAGGGAATAATAAATAGAGTCCTAGATTAGTCTACAACAGTCTGAGGTGTATATACCTTCAAATCAGCCACCTATAAAGCCAGCTTTTTCTCGAAACCCTCATATCTAAAAGGTAGGATTTGATTCTTTCCTGGTCTTTGTTGCCATCGGTTCAATGTATAAATTAAAGAGCAGAGGAGATAATGGCAACCCTGTTTTGTCCCCCTTGATATACTAAAGGGCGTGGATAGATTTCCATCCACCCACACTATAGCCCGCGGTTCTCAGTATATCATGACCAGGGTCCTACAGAAGTTTCACCTAGGTTGTACAGCTTTAGCATTGCCTGCAGATAGGCCCAGTTTACCCAGTCGAGAGCCTTGTTCATGTCTAGTGTAATAACCACTAGAGGGACTTCATAGGTGGTGGCTTTATCAACTGCCCCAATCAAATTGTATATTAATTCATGTATGTTATCATGCTTCTCAGTCGCTCCTCAGGCGAAAAGCCGGGAGCTAGGACTTTAGGCTGCTGTAATTTTAAAATGTGTACTGTTTATTTTGCCGTTTTGAACCTGTTACTTTTAGAAAAACATCAGTCGCTCCTGAGGCGGAAGCCGGGAGCTAGGATCTAACGCTGTTGTCATTTTAAAGAGCTCATTGCTTTACTTGCCGCTTACTGAACGGGTGGTATTTTTAAAATATAAACCCCTACCTGACACTAGGAAGCTCTTGCCTGCTCCGCCGATTAGGTGCGGAATTTACATCCCGTGCAGAGTGGCCGCCGGTAAACTTCACGCCCACCTCCGAGACGGGTCAATGGGGGCGCGGCTTAGCCCGACGACGCCACCTGAGGCTGCTTAAAGGAATATGGGTTTGCTACCGCGCATCGCCCGCGAGCAGCGGGCGCGCCATGGGCGAGCCGGAGGTGCACCAGAGGTAAGCCCGTCTGTGCCCGTCCGGGCCAGTCCGAGCTCAGAGGCCACAACCCTTGGCCAGTTGCCCTCTAAGCCTTCTCCCAGGATAGTCCTCTCTACTATAGAGCTGTGTAGTATTCGGAAAAAGGCAATGGAAGATGGTGGCGTCATGCTCAGTTACCCTCATCGCTTCCCTTCCCAACTTGAAGGTCCGGTGGCTTGTAAACACTGCTTGTTTCAAGGCAATATGCAGTTTAGTTGTGTGGTTCCAACCTGCCAGTTAAAGATCACTCCTGTGGGTGATCGCACTTTCATCCTGTGTAACGTGCGCTTGTTGGCCAAACACTCCTGTGAGATATGGGACATGATCAACTCATATTCACCAGAAATCTGCTTTCTGAAGGAAACGTGGCTGAACACCACCAATTTCCCGCTGATTAATATAGCTATCCCAGAGAACTATAAAATCATCCATCTGGATAGGGCGGGGAAAATGGGTGGAGGGGTGGCGATTGTATTTAAGAGTCCTATAAAAATTGCTTGGGTCAAAACGCAAATTGACGATAGCATGGAAGTAGGAATCTTTAAAGCTAATTTCTCACCGTCGGAGAGCTTGACTGGAGCACTTGTTTACCGCCCCCAGGTCCTAAGACGGACTTTGCGGACAAACTTGTCGACTTGATAGCCACATTTGCTCTCGCGGTGAATACATTTTTACTCTTGGGTGATTTCAACGTCCATGGAGAACTACTCACATCCCCGGAAGTTAGTACGCTTCTTATGGACCTGGAACAGCTGGGGCTCTCGCAGAGAGTCCTAGGATCCACCCACAAGGGGGGGTCACACCCTGGATTTAGTTTTCACGAATATAGACTTTCAGTTTTGATCCTCCGGCGCCCCTCACTTGGACGGATCATGCGATGATAAAGTTCACGTCGGCCCCTAGCAGGACTACTCCCGTAGACCAGCTTACAGGGAGGGGGCAACAACTTTTCCGCCAATGGAATAAGCTGTCCTTCCAGACTTTCGACGCCGTATTCCAAGCATTGCCCCCGCTGGCGGACCAAGATTTATCAAGAGCCCTGAAGGGCTTCGGAGAGGGCCTGGAACATGTTCTGGACACAATCATACCTGTAAACAGACAGTCCAGACCCACACGAAGCCGGCGCACAGCCCAATGGTACTCGATCGAACTTAAACAGGAAAAATCCTCCTGTAAAAAGTTGGAAAGAACCTGGCGATTGAATAAGTCTCCACAGGCGAAGGCGTTATTTAAATCTGCTCATGCGGTATATCATCTCAATCTAAAGGCAGCCAGATGTCAGTTTATTGTGAGTCAAATCGAAAGGGCAGAAAACTCCTCTAAAGCCCTATTCGACATTGTAAAGGACTTCACCGATCCGGCTGCATGTAAACCTCCATCCACTGAATCGCAAGAGTTATGTAACTCATTTGCTGATTTTTTTTCAACAAAAAATCGATAACATTTATGCCGATTTTCCCACTCGGGAACAGGCTCTCCCACCACCTGATTGTAGCTTGGGAAGCCACATCAAGCAGACTGACTGCTCTCTGGAATTTTTTACGCCGATTTCCCTTCTGGAGACACAAAAAGCTTTGGAGGTTGCGAAATCTGGCTCCCCGGCAGACCTCTGCCCCCCCATCCCCGAGACCATGGCACTTCTCTCCTACACTCTGGCCCCATCGATTCAAAGGATTTTTAATCTTTCGATCTCAGAAGGTATGGTTCCACTACCGTGGAAGGAAGCTTTTGTTCGCCCTATACTTAAGAAGCCCACTGCCAACCCTCAGGAGTTGGGCAACTATCGCCCTATCTCCCTGCTCCCTTTATTGGGAAAAATGTTGGAGAGCCTTATAAACCAACAGCTAAACAGGTACCTAGAAACAAATAACATCTTGGACCAGTCACAATCGGGGTTCCGGAGGGGCTTTAGTACCGAAACGGCCGTAACTGACTCCCTTAGGATGACCATAGATGCAGGTGGCTCTGCAGTTCTGGTTTTGCTTGACCTCTCCGCGGTTTTTGATACCATCTCTCATGCTAAGCTCGCGGAGAGGTTGAGAGCTGCAGGGATACAGGGCTTAGCCCTTAAGTGGCTGCAGAGCTTCCTGCGGGACAGATATCAAACGGTCCTTATGGGCCCCTATCAGTCCAAAAAAACTCCGCTGGACAAGGGTGTTCCCCAGGGCTCCTGCCTTAGCCCCACGCTTTTTAATATCTATGTGGCGCCATTGGCTAAGGTGGTGCAAGCCCTGGGGTTTGAAACGATATCTTACGCCGACGACACCCAATTGGTGTTCAACTGTGGTCCAGATGTGGAGGCGGATAGACTCCGTTTCCGCTCGGGTATGCTGGCCATCGCAAGTTGGATGGCCAAAAATTGCCTCCAACTGAACCCGAGCAAGATGGAAGTCATGCTGTTGGGTAAGGCTGATGAGTCCTGGTCCTTGGACTGGTGGCCGGTGCAACTTGGTTCGTCTCCTATGCCATCACAGAGTGTGAACAATCTGGGTATTAATCTGGACCGCTCCCTCTCAATGCGAGATCATATTTCCTCGCTAGCCAGGGTGTGTTACTATAGGTTAAGACTGCTACGTAAGATTCTCCCGTTTATCCCCCTGACACTTCGCAAAACGCTATCCCAGGCTACAATTATAAGCCGGCTGGACTATGGCAATGCTCTGCTTGCCGAGGTCGGTATAATTCACATGATGAAATTGCAGATTATTCAGAATACGGCCGCTAGGTTGGTCTTGAATAAACCAGAGGGTACCCCTTCACTGCCACTGCTGAAATCTTTGCACTGGCTTCCAGTTAAACAAAGGTCTTTTTTCAAAGTCTGCTGCCTGACCTTCTCTGCTCTCCAGGGTATGGGACCAGTATATCTCCAACAGAAACTGAAACGGATGGCGTGTTTAGGCATACCGGAGGGCTGAATAGGAGGAAAAGCCGGGTGCCGTATGATTGGCATCTTGTTTGCTGAAAGCATGGGGACACTGGAAAATCTCATAGGCCCTCCCAAGCCCAGCAAAAGGTCTCGACCATGTTGATTTCAGTGCGTGGGAGTTTTACCGGGGCGACAGGGCGGTGGTGAGGGGCCATGGAAAGGAAAGATCCGTTTTAACCGCAACGTGTGGCTGGAAAGGAGTGTGGTGAAGCCAAAAATGCAGAAAGCTTTCCTGGGAGCGTAGAGTTTGAAGTTAGGGGCGCTGAGGCCGCCACACGACATTGGAAGAGTTAAAATGTCATACGAGATCCTAGGCTACTTGCCTGCCCAGATTAGGGAGATGATCAGTCAGCGGACCCTGCGGAAAAAATGGACAGTTAGGGGAACGGGTACATTTAAGAAAAAATATAAAAATTTCGGGAGGACTACCATCTTGGCGATCGCTATACGACCGGCTAGCGACAGTGGGCTCCATAAGGGAATCTTGGATTCGAGCCAGTCCACCGCACGACCGCAGTTAGCCCTCCAGAGTTCATCCAAGTCCCTACTCAGCCATATGTCCAGAGTGGGGCCACTCGCCCACACGAAGCGGGAAACCCGGTGTGAAGGGAATGATGGCATTAGTGAGGGGGAAGAGGACTGATTTGTTCCAGTTCACTTGTATGCCTGAATATCCTCCGACCCATATGATCTCGCGCACCAGCGGACTAAGATTTTCTTGGGGGTTGCGAACATAGAGTAAGATCGTCCGCGTACATGGATACCAAGAGGGCTTGTGACGCAAATCAAATGCCCCTCTGAGTATGGTGTTGGTGAAGTCTGGCCGCCAGTGGTTCCATCGCGATGGCAAATAGCATAGGCGAGAGCAAGCACCTCTGATGGGTGCCACACCCTATAGAAATGGGGTCAGATATTGGGCCATTAATGCATAGGCTGGCAGTGGGAAGAGTGTATAGGAGCAGGATTTTGCATATAAAGATAGGACTGAAACCAAGAAGAGGAAAAAAAAAAGGAAGGGCCATTCCAGAGTATCAAAGACCTTTGTGGCGTTGAGCAGGGCGGCCACTGCAGGGAGCGCTGGGTTGATTTGGTGGAGGACCGAGAAAATGGTCTGGAGGTTGTGGAAGCTCGCGTGGCCAGGGATAAAGCCAGACTGGTCCAGAAAGGCAATATGTGGCATGAGAAGCAGTAGGCGCGAAGCAAGCAATTTGGCGAAGATTTTGTCATCTGTATTAATGAGGGACAGAGGGCGATAAGAATCTCGCAGTTCGGGAGGCTTGTCGGGTTTGAGAAGAAGAGTTAGCATAGCCTCGCGGAGCGAGGGAGGGAATTGGCCGCTCTCAAATGATTCATTATACAAGGCGGCCAGATGCGATACCAGAAGCGGAGCGAACGCCTTGTAGAAAGAAACAGGCAAGACGTCCAGGCCAAGGGCTTTGTCGCCCGGCATACCATAGATGGCGGCAAATATTTTCTCTTTGGAAAATGGCTCGTCAAGGAATTCCTGATGATCTTTTTCAAGCCATAGGAGCTGGAGAGTGTCAAAATACTGGTCAAAGACATCACATGGGGGGGGGGGGAGGAACCTGCAGCGTACAATTGCTTATAGAAATCCATGAATCGCGCCTTGTTTTCTTTAGGGGAAGTGGTGCGATCCAGGCCGCCATCCTGGAGTGCAGTGATGTAAGATGCGGCACGTGGGGGGCGGAGAAGGCTAGCTAAGGTTTTACCTGGCCGATTGCCCTTGCCAAAGCGGCACGCTCTGGCCTCCCTGCCTAGAAATTAGAGCGCTCTGCTGGCCTCCTCGACGAATTCAGTGTGTTTCTCGCAGAGACGAGCAAGTAGATCAGGTCCGGGGTTAAGAGCATGGGAGGCGTCCAGAGCTTTGGTTTCAGATTCAAGTTTGTCGAGAGTGCTGCGGATGGAGCTTAGGACCCCAGATTGTTTAGAGATACATTCGCTGCGAATGACAACTTTTTTTTTTTTTTTTTTTTTAAGATCTTTTTATTGATTTTTAGCAAATAAACATAATAAAACCAGTCAGTAACACAAAGGCCAGTACATTTCCGCATTCATCATCCATGTGTGTGCTTTACATATACAGAATATGAAAGAATAAATAAAAGGTGGTCAGTCAAGGTTAACAGAACTATATTAAGTACGGGCATGCTTGACAAGCAAATAGATACCTCAGCACTTATGACATTTCATTCATTTCATTTTTCTGCAGAAACACAGTTAGGTACCTCCAGAAGTCCTTTGGGCGCGATCTGGCGGGCAGTTCTTCTTCAGAAGCCAGTAATCTGTCCCTGCAACAGGCCATGTCTTGTAGCTATTGTTTAATACTGGGAACTCTCGTGCCTCCCCAACATTGTGATATTTGTCGTTTGGCTATTAGAAGCGCTATTGCACAAAACTTGCGCTTCTCGGCCTTCACCATTGACAGAAGTCCTAGCAGGCATACTTTTATAGAACAGTCGATCTCCACTCCCACCATCTCCTTAATCATGACAGTTATTTTCCCCCAGTAAGAGTTTATTTGTCCGCAGCTCCAAGCTAGATGAATAAAGTCAGCCTCCCTCATCCCGCACCTTTTGCAGTTTGCGTCCTCACGTAACCCGTATTTATGTAGTCGCACCGGAGTATGATATGTTTGGTGGAAGTATATGAAATGAATGATACGTAAGCTTCCATTTGGTGTGAGTAGCCTAACTAATGTACAAGCTCTGTACCATTCCTGTTCGGTTAGTGGGCCTGGGAGTACCTCATTCCACCTAGTCATCGCTTTAGTGGTGGTGTGTGGGATTTCGGCTTGGGCAACTGTGTATAGTCGCGATACTAAGTGCGTGGTATTTAAAGATGTCAGTATGAGTTGTAGCGTGTCTAATCGGGCTGGTTCTGCTGGGAAATCTGGAAATAAGTCTTGAATAGCCCTTTGTAGCCTGTAATATGTGAATCTAAATAACATGGTCTGATTCTTTATATATGATAGATCCTCTTGTTTGCAAAACCTCCCATCATGATATAAATCACCGAAGGTATCAATCCCTGCCTGTTTCAGAAGTTCCAAGCCTACGTCCTCCCTAGTTACAGATCGGGCTGGATGGTGATGTAAGGGCAGTGCCGGGGCATAGAGTGGTAACTTATGAGCTAGTTGCCCCAGTTTCCTCCAAGCGTGTGTCGTAGCGTCCATTGTGTTTATATCTGCAGAGTGCAGGGGGGGTGGCCTTTTGTGTGTGATCACAGCCGTCAGTGGTATTGGCCAGGCGTCCCCTTCTTACACTGCGGTGTGCGTTAAGTAAGGGACCGTGTGATACCAGTGTGCAGCATACTGCACCTGCGCACATAAGTAATATAGGAAGAAATCCGGGACACAGAAACCCCCCTTCTTGTAGGGTAGTGTCAGTGTTCTGAGTTCTATCCGTGCTGTTTACCCGCCCAAATTAGTTTCAAGATTAAAGACGTGATGTTTGTAAAAACTGCTCTTGGTGGTGGAATGGGGATGTTGTTAAATAGGTAGAGGAATTTGGGGAGGATGTTCATTTTCACAATGGCAATGCGGTCTGCCAAAGAGAGCGGTAGCTGTATCCACCTGTTTACCTTTTCCTCGAGCGTAGCAATCACTGTACCATAATTGGTACGTATGACTTCCTCAGGGTTCCTGCTATACCATACCCCCAGATATCTAATTGAGTCAGTTTGCCAATCCAAAGGGAATTCCTTTGTGTGTGGTGTAGTGGTGTCTGTTAGTGGGATGATTGAGGATTTATTCCAGTTAATCTGCAGGCCTGAGTGTCGCCCAAACTTTATGTATTCCCTTAATAACGGGTCAAGATTTTGTTCCGGGTCACGGACATATAAAAGCATGTCGTCTGCATATAATGATATGTGTAGTGGCCGTCCTGGGAAATGTAATGCAGAGTGATTGTGCGTTTGTCTAATAATGCAGGCTAATGGTTCCAGGGCTAGTGCACAGAGCAGGGGCGACAAAGGGCACCCCTGTCTTGTACCCCGTGCAATAGGGAAGGAGTCCGAAATATAACCGTTCACACGTACCCTGGCTACTGGGTTCGTGTACAGCAGTGCTACCCACTGTATGAACATCTGGGGGAATCCCATCCGTTGCAGGATCGTGAGAAGATAAGGCCATTCTATCGAATCGAACGCCTTGGCAGCATCCAACATGACCGCCACGGTCTTAATGTTGGGTGTTAAATAGTGAGGAAGAGCAAAGAGTGTTCTGGTATTGTGAGATGTGGATCTCGAAGGTATAAAACCTGCTTGATCCGGAAGGATCAGATTTGTCATCAATGCTTTTAATCGGACCGCTAGGAGTTTGGCTAGTATTTTAGAGTCGACGTTAATTAGTGATAGCGGTCTGTATGACTCGCACAGTTCAGGATCTTTGTTTGGTTTCAAGAGGGCAATTATCACTGCCTCTCGAAGCGTCGGAGGTAGCATTGCCTGATCAAAGGCGTTGCCATACATCGCAACCAAATGGGGGGCTAAAAGTTTGACGTACGTTTTATAGAATTCACAAGTGAACCCATCAGGGCCCGGTGCCTTCCCATTAGGTAGCGTTTGAATGATCTCCGTTACTTCCTCCACCGTTACTGGCAGCGACAGGTATTCTCGATGACGATCTGAGAGCCATGCAATGGCCACGTCTTTCAGGTAGCTAAATTTTTCCTCTGGGGGTGCTCTCTGCTTGGATTCGTACAATTCACTATAGGTGTGCACGAAGCTTTGCAGTATGCCTTCTGTGTGAAAGACAGATCTCCTCCCTCGTCTCGTAATTGTGTAATAGTGTGGGGGCCTTTCCCTTCGCAAATTTTTGTTGCCAGAACTTTACCTGGTCGGCCTCCTTCCCCAAATTGCCTGGCTGCTGGTTGTTTGTATATGTATTTGAGTTCATCTGCTATGTGCGTTTGATGTTCTGTGTGGATCTGCCTCATTTCTCCCAGTAGGGCCGTGTTTTGCGTGCGCTCAAACTCATTTTCTAATTCTTTCAGGCTGTTTTCGCATCTAGTTATCTGCCCTCTAATATCTTTCAAAATCCCCACTGTAGTACTCATGCACACCCCCCTTACTGTTAGTTTAAAAGCCTCCCATAATGTGCCCGGGTCGTCGACTACCGTTAGTAACATTAGTCTGAAAGTACTCTTTTATGGCCGTGGCGATAGTGTCTGCGTATAACTGGTCCGTGAGCGCTTTGGCATTAAATCGCCAACTAAACGGAGGGGGGGGTATAATGTGGTATTTGGAGCGTTAATAGGGCCGGATTATGATCTGATATAGTTCTAGGCAGTGTTTTCAGTGCCCCTGTCCACAATAAGATGTTGTCCGACCCCAGCCAATAATCTATCCGCGACCAACTACTGTGCACCATATTAACGTGCGTCGCCCCTGATACATCCGGATATCTGGTTCTCCAGAGATCTTTAAGTGACAGTTCCTCCATTATGTTCCACACTTTCACTCTGGCTTTCCTATGTGGTTCCGTAGATGCTGTAGAACGGTCCAAAGTATCATTTAATGCCACATTGAAATCCCCGCCCCATATGATGTTGGTGTCTGTGAATTCGTGCATATGATCCCAGATTTCCATAAAAAATTCAGGGGAGTCTACATTGGGACCATATATATTGGCTAGTGTCACCCGTTGTCCACGTAGTATCCCTGACACAATGACATATCTACCATAAGGATCTAGGATTGTTTTATTAATCTTCAAATTTACGCCTTTCCTGATTAACGTCATTACCCCTCTTGAATATGAAGAATAGTTAGCAGCATGTGTGGATTCTGCCCATCTCGACCCAATTTTCGTGCGTGTAGACGGCGCTAAGTGAGTCTCCTGCAACAATGCTATATCAATGTCACATCTATCGAGACACGCAAATATTTGTCTTATTTTCTTTGGATCCATGAATCCCCGCACGTTCCACGTGAGGAGGTTCAGACTTCTTTTACCTAAAGCGCCCTTTCCCTTGCATCATCATGCACTTGATAGCATCGCCCTGGTAAACATGTGATGTCAATATCTACTTCTGTACCTCTAATTTCCGCCCCTTGTATCAACCTGGTCACAACATAAGTATCAGCAATGCCCTGGCCTATTTGCAATAACAAAACCCCAACTCACCCCAATCCCACCCACTTCAGCACCCCAACCCTGCCGAAGCCATGTCCCCCCCATCGAACAACATCAGATAACATAACTGTGTGGGGATTACCCATTTAGAGGTCCACTGGGGGTGTACTACTCCACCCAACTAAATGGATGGGGGCAGACTTGATGGGATCTGAACAGATGCTGCGGTGTAAGAAAAAAAACATCTAGATGCACCATCTCGGCACCGGCACAACCATGCTCCAGCATATAACCCTAGTAACTATAATCCGTATTTTTGTCAACATAGCCTCACCTATTGTTTTTAACCTTGCAAAAAGTAGATGTGTGCGTTATCGAGTATCTCGTGGACATCAGATGGTAAGGCATGTGTTACTCGGTATGGATAGCAATTATGCAATTAAACATTTCACCATATCAATACATCTTCCCGCATTTTAGCCCACCAGTACCATACCCACACAGAACAACCCGGACATCATCAATGTTATATCATACGATACTCCCAATGCAAAGAGGTAGTGGATACACTTAGGTTACCAGCAGTCGAACGGGTCCGGGCTATTAAGACCTGCTAGTGTTACTAGATAACCCACCCAGGAATAGGTTTGTAACAGTCGATTAACGAATATGTAGTAGTAAATAGCTTTATTTTGATATGATTCATATCATAAAAAGCAATACATGTACATTAAAAAACAGTAAAATCCAGTGCATAAGTAAAAACATACGATTTAAACAGCAATTTTACATAAGAAATTACGTAAAAGCAATCTAAAATACATCTCAAGCAAGGTACGAAAGTCTATTAGATCCAATACGCCATGCCCAGCCTAAAAATTTAGCCAGTCCACTAGCAAACAGGGGCCGAGGGTCCGTTTTTAGGGCTCGGCCTCTGCCCACGAAAGTGGGAGGAGTTTCGAGCTCCTAATGTTAAAGAGAAAAAAAAGTATCTCCTAGGGCTTTGGCGAGACACATTCCACACATTCCTTAGTGTGTTATGTCATCTGGCCAGTGATTCGTCTTCGCTGTGGTGTCTTTTTAATAGCCTTGAAGTGATAGGCTAAATGTCGTTTTCGTCGGGCATGTGTAGCATTTTTCGTGCGTGTGCGAGCAAAGAAGTACATTAATTATAATTAGGAGCTGTCAGGGTGCCTCCGTAAGTGAATCCAGATGGCCGGGCGCGTTCACCATTCAGCAGCGCTCAGCGCGCAGCTGCTGCATGCCAGGCCGGGAAAGGGCTTCATTAGTTCAAGAACAAGAGTCTGACGTTCTGTCATGGGATGTTCTTTTAATCTCAGTTTCATTTTTTTTCTGGAATGGTCCGTGGCCGGTGTGAATGGAATTGTTCTCTCGAGTTTATTATGTTTTTCTTTGCAGCAGCTTTTGTTTTCGGAGCTGAGGTAATGAATTGCAAGCTGGCAGGCAGCGCCTTTTAGAACTGTTTGCTTTCTGGGCAGAGTCCTGCAGCGGTGTTGAACTTCAGCATAGTCTGACAGCCTGCTGTATTGTTTGTATTTTCCCATACTGCCTGCGTGAACTTTTTTCCACACACGAATTTCCAACAGTTTTGTTCTCTCTGAATAATGCGCCTTGTTACTTCCTTCAGACAGCAAGCAGAGTTTTAAAGGAATGATTCAAGGAGCCCTTCAGTTGTTGACACAACGAAAGGTGAGGTAACTGTTTGCTTGCAGTTACGGACCTTCGTTTGGTGTTTTTATTGGTATTGTTTTTCCTAATGGGATTGGTGTTTGCGAGAAAATTGACTGCCCACAGCAGCGCTTGTAAGACGCGCCTGGCAAAGCGTGTCACGAGGGCTGCGTGGGGCTGATACAGATGCTCGCGCCCTATCAACATTGGGGACTGTATATTGACCGTCGTGCTGAAAGGCGGAGCAGCAGAAGTAGGTTTCCGTTCTAGACTTAAATTCTATTCTTCCGAGCTCTGGGAGAAACCCCGAATGGAATCTAGGTATCCTGCTAGTTGCAGCGTTTGCGCGATGGCAAAAGAGGAAGTGTGCTAAGTTTTTTTTATTTTTTTATTTTTTATAAAGTAAAGAACATTGGTAGGAAAGTTTGTAGAACTCCCCAAGTCTAGCAACTCGGAACACATACTTTGATTATGTCGTTTTTAGAACAGTCTGCCAAAGAATTCATTTCACAACTTGTAATAATGTCATGCCTTTTATTAGGCATCACCTAACTCGTGTTTTAGTCATCACAGGAAAATTGTATTATTTTGTTAGTGGGTCCAAAAAAACAACCACGCGCCTTCTACACACAAACTCATTGCACGAGTCTTCTTGAATAGATGCAAATGTTTTTCCCAAACGTTCTCAGAAGAATTTCTGTGACGTCTAACTGTCTGATGTTGCTTCCTTCCTTCCTTTATTCATTGCATTTTAATGTTTTCTTATGAGCTATGTACAGACCAGAGCCGTGCAGTGGAAAGTTCGTTGTGTGGACTTCTGTTGACATTTAATACTAACAACCAACCCTCCAGACCCTCTTTTTTTCCATGCCTTTCCATTCTGTTGATGTTTTTCTAGTTTTTTTATCCGATCCAGCGACTATCGTTAAAAAAAATGTTAACAGTTTTTTAAAGTTTGTTCATAACTTTTTGTCAAGACACAGTTGAGTGCATAGTAACTTAATTAAGGCTATTGAATTACTATTTCTTTCAGTACTGCTTCACATTCTATTTTTTTTAATGCAGCATTGGTTTTCGAGAACAATTATTGTTTTTGTGACATTCGATTACACCCAAGAGCTTTTCCTACACAATACGGAACTTCCACCCGCCTTTCACAATTCCAATCCCAAACACAAGTGCACAAGTTCTTGCTGCTGAATTTTGAAAAGGCACGTGAAGTGGGAATCAGAGTGCAGAATCAGAGTGCAGTTTGAGAGTGCATAATGCAGTTTGAGAGTGCAGTTTGAGAGTTGAGAGTGCAGATTGAGAGTGCAGAGTGCAGATTGAGAGTTGAGAGTGCACGTTGAGAGTGCACATTGAGAGTTGAGAGTGCACATTGAGAGTTGAGAGTGCACATTGAGAGTTGAGAGTGCAGTTTGAGAGTTGAGAGTGCAGTTTGAGAGTTGAGAGTGCAGTTTGAGAGTTGAGAGTGCAGTTACAGAGTGCAGCATGAGAGTTGTGAGTGCAGTTACAGAGTGCAGTTTGAGAGTGCAGAGTGCAGCATGCGAGTTGTGAGTGCACTTTGAGAGTGCACTTTGAGAGTGCACTTTGAGAGTGCAGAGTGCAGGTTGAGAGTGCAGGTTGAGAGTGCAGGTTGAGAGTGCAGTTTGAGAGTGCAGGTTGAGAGTGCAGATTGAGAGTGCAGATTGAGAGTGCAGATTGAGAGTGCAGAGTGCAGTTTGACAGCGAGTGCAGAGTGACAGCGAGTGCAGAGTGACAGCGAGTGCAGAGTGACAGCGAGTGCAGAGTGACAGCGAGTGCAGAGTGACAGCGAGTGCAGAGTGACAGCGAGTGCAGAGTGACAGCGAGTGCAGAGTGACAGCGAGTGCAGAGTGACAGCGAGTGCAGAGTGACAGCGAGTGCACTTTGAGAGTGCACTTTGAGAGTGCACTTTGAGAGTGCACTTTGAGAGTGCACTTTGAGAGTGCAGCATGAGAGTGCACTTTGAGAGTGCACTTTGAGAGTGCAGCATGAGAGTGCAGAGTGCAGTTACAGAGTGCAGAGTGCAGTTACAGAGTGCAGAGTGCAGTTACAGAGTGCAGAGTGCAGTTACAGAGTGCAGAGTGCAGTTACAGAGTGCAGAGTGCAGTTACAGAGTGCAGAGTGCAGTTACAGAGTGCAGAGTGCAGTTACAGAGTGCAGAGTGCAGAGTGCAGTTACAGAGTGCAGAGTGCAGTTACAGAGTGCAGAGTGCAGCATGAGAGTTGTGAGTGCACTTTGAGAGTGCAGAGTGCAGAGTGCACTTTGAGAGTGCAGAGTGCAGTTTGAGAGTGCAGAGTGCAGAGTGCACTTTGAGAGTGCAGAGTGCACTTTGAGAGTGCAGAGTGCAGAGTGCACTTTGAGAGTGCAGAGTGCACTTTGAGAGTGCAGTTACAGAGTGCAGCATGAGAGTTGTGAGTGCAGTTACAGAGTGCAGCATGAGAGTTGTGAGTGCAGTTACAGAGTGCAGCATGAGAGTTGTGAGTGCAGTTACAGAGTGCAGTTTGAGAGTGCAGAGTGCAGCATGAGAGTTGTGAGTGCACTTTGAGAGTGCAGAGTGCAGAGTGCAGATTGAGAGTGCACTTTGAGAGTTGAGAGTGCACATTGAGAGTGCACTTTGAGAGTGCAGAGTGCAGATTGAGAGTGCAGATTGAGAGTGCAGATTGAGAGTGCAGGGTGACAGCGAGTGCAGGGTGACAGCGTGCACATTGTGTGAGTGTGCGGGTGAGCAGTGTGTGAATGTGTAGGGGCAGTGTGTGTGTGTGCAGAAAACACCACACACACATAACGCACACACATAACGCACACACAAACCACACACCCCAGTCTCTCAACACCACACACTTGTCACCACTCAACACAACACACTCACCACCACACTCACTCCCCAGGCTCACCCCCACAGACTCACCACCACACACTCACCAGCACACAGAAAACAACACACACAACAACACACCCCCAGCCGTCAATGAATGCTTTCACCATGCACAAACACCAACAACCATCATCCATCTGTGCACGCTTTTACCAAGCACACACCCACCAGCCGTCAGTGCACCCTTCCACCAGGCACACACACCTCCAGCCGGCAGTGCACTTTTCCACCAAGCAATCGCAGTATGGTACACTTTACTTTTAAACATATTCATATAAAGCACAGCATGCCACCATTGGTAAAATTACAATTCAACCAACATACTTCCACTACACACCACATGCACACACTCCATAACACATGGCAAAAAGACATTGGCATTTACAATGCCATTAGCTCAAACTCAAATAAATCCGAGCCCGATTGCATTTCTAATGCTTGTTAGAATTCTTAAGGCCTCCTTGTGGGATCTAGTCCCAAGTTCTCTACAGAGAGGCTTCAGCCATCTGCGGCGAGGGACTGCATAGGCCCGGCATTCGAATAATAAGTGCGGGACTGACTCCAATCTGTCCAAACAGCAAGGGCAGAAAGGGGTTGTCTGCGCCGGGACCTTCCAGCTGCAGTCAATTGTCCCACTGGAAGTAGGCCTACCCTAAATTTGAAAGATAGGGCCCTGTCCCAGGTTGCTAGAATAGTATCCAGGTACGGCTCGCAGAAGTGTACCTCCTTAACCAAAAGAAATTCCACCGTTGACCTGCACAAATTGGCATTACTATTCCCGCCGTCGATCACCCAGCTCCAGAATAGTTTCTTCAGAGTTGACTTAGGCGGGGCAGATCTAGTAGTTAACGAATATGGCAATATCCCTTGGAAAGTGTGGTAGCACCAAAGTAGGTCATCGCCATTGCATAGATGCCCTGCAAGTACCCTTGCATATTACGTGACAGTCCTATCTGTTATGCGTCAATATGCAGGCAGAAATCATGCAACCCGACGTCCGATCGTGTGCACCAACTATATCCTGAGTAACAGTGACATTGTTCCATTATGCATATTTATCCGCATTTATCAAACCTGTAATGTCCAATTAACCACTTGTATCTCGAACATTCACCATTAGTCTGAGTCGTGCTGTTGTTCTGGCCTGTTCGCTTTCTTGCCTTTGCTCGTTATCTTTTTGAGGAGGTCCTGGGCTGCTTTGGAACTGCTGAGAATGACCGTCTTCTCTTCCCAGGTGATCTTTAGGCGTGCCGGGTATAGCACGGCGTAGTTGATTTGTAGCTCCCGAAATTTCGCCTTGACTGCAGCAAACTCCCTGCGTGCCTGTTGTACAGCCACGGTGAAATCGGGAAAGAATTCCAGTTTGTTCCCTTGATGTAGTATCTGTCCCTTTTCACGTGCCAGACGTAGAATGGTGTCACGGTCTCTGTAATTCAATACTCGGGCTACTATGGGTCGTGGTGTGCCTCCTACTGGTGGCTTTGGTGCAAGAGAACGATGAGCTCTTTCAATCACGAAAATGGGCGATAAGGCACTTTCTCCAAAGATATCTTTACATAGTTGCTTGACATAGGACTCCATACGGCCAGTATTTGTTGTTTACGGCAGGCCCGCTATCCTTACGTTGTTCCGGCGGGACCGCACTTCCAATTCCTCCGCCTTTGCGCTGATAACCTCGAGCACCTTCTCCATGCCTTTACACTTTCCTGCCGTGTCACGAGATTCATCCTCGACCGTTGAGATGCGTTGCTCCGCTGTGTCCAGTCTTTTTCCCTGTTTATCCATTTTCGCTGTCATACTGTCCATTCTCCCCGTCGGATGGTCTAGTTTACCATTTATGTCCTGTAAGTTAGTTTGTATGGCTCTCAGAATGGCCTCCATGCTACTCCCCTCCGCTGCGTCCGATGCCGAGTCGTCTTCTATTTGTCCAGTTTGGCCTTTAGGCGCTTTGTGTAGTTCGAAGGTGAGCTTCGGTTGTTGCCTATCCGGTTTGCCCACTTTTCCCTCTTTAGCTGCTGAGGCACGGTCACTTCCAGAACAGGACAGATTCCACTTGCACGTGATCACACTGGCAGAGGGATGTACAGATTACCACCGTTTAACTCGTGCTTCGTAATGTAATGATGGCGTTTCGGTTGGTGGGTGGTTGCTGGAGCAGTCGTAACGCGGACCATGAGTGGGGGGTGGACTTCAACCACCCTTCCCGCGTGCACAACTGCACTATGCCTTACTGGGGAGAGAGGCTCCGGATTAGTAGACAGGTCTTGCTTATGTATGCGTAGTATCCTTGGCATCCCACTCTTTGTGCTTATATAGTTCACGTTTTTGGCCTTTGCCCACGCGATAGTAGAACTACTGCCTCTCAACCTCTAATCCCCGCTTGGTCACGTTGTGCTTCTCTTTTACGCTTTTGTGCCCGCTCAGGGATCCGTGATTAAGTGTGGTCCCCCCTCTCTGCTCAACCGATTTTCACTGCCTACATCATATCCGCCAGTATCCCAGCCGTGCCGCAATGTTCAACATATGTCCTTGCCCTGAGATCCGTGCTTGCATTCACAGCGCAGACAGTGCCCAGCGTTCAACCAGTTCTTTATCCGTCCTCACCATGGCACAGCTTCCAACCGCCATTTTACCTAGTTATGCCTACAGCAGATCAGGAGCAGCAACATTCGTGAATACATATGGTGACCCACACTTCCACTCTCAACCGTCGCTGCTGCCCTGTGTAATTTAGTCCTTGCAAGAGCCTCAGCAGCTGTCTGCATTTCAATACGTGTGTTTTGGCAGTACAAGAGCGCTATTTCGTGGGTGCCGCCATTTTGCGATGCGAGGTTGCACTTCACCAGCCAGTGATCCATCGTATGTATTATAATTTGTGCCACTTACTTAAGCCCTCTGATGTATTATCGTCACCGACCTTGTGTCGCAGCGCCGTGTTGGATCCTAGGTCAGGCGCCGGATTCGCCTTCAATGTGCCCCGCATTTCGAATCGAGCATCATTCCGACGGATGCCGCCATCTTGCCGTCCGGTTCCCAGTGTTGCTCCTCAATTTTCACCTGCGCCTGGCACTAATAGGGCTGCATTTTGTCTCCCGATGGTGCACGGTCGTTTCCCATCACAGAATTTGTGCTTGCTCTGGAAATCAGCATCCGTTAAATATATTTAGACACGCATAGACCGTGTCTGCCCGGCGGAGCTGTCGTTCAGGCAGCCATCCCGCTGTGCGCCCCCTAGCGCCTCCTCCGAATGACAACCTTAAATCCCTCCCACAGGGTGGAGGAGGGAGTCCACAGTACCCTCATTAAGCTCAAAATAGTTAGCAATCGCGGTCGGAATCTCGTTGCAGAAAACAGTAGCCCGTTGGAGGGAAGACGCCAGGAGAAAGTACGCCGAGGGGATAGCGGTATACAGAGCCCAAGATGAACAGGTGCATGATCTGGGAGGGTGCGTGCCATGTGATCGTTAGAGGTGAGCCAGGGGAGTATATCTGGGGAGGTAATACTGAAATCCAGACTGGACCAGCAGCCTCGGGTGCCAGTAACGCAATTACTCTTGCGGGTGTCGAGGCGCGTGTGTCGCGAAGCATTATACAGGGAATTGTCAGCAATAATGGAGCTTAGAAGTGTCGAAGCGCGGAGGTACGGGGGAGCGATCCAACTCCATGGGTAGTGTAACATTAAAATCTCCGGAAAATCGAGGGGCCTAAATAGGGTCGTGGGATATGAGACGGGCAGGATCTGAGTCCTGAGAGTTTGCTGGGGTGGAACGATGAGTGCGATCAAGTTTCTTGGCAAAGACCAGTGCGTCCTTTGGATCCGGAAAGATCAGTGTCTTGGAGACTTACCCGACTTGTAAGTTGGCCGGATAAGCAAAAGAGCACAGGATCTCATGTTTTTGTAGAATACGCTTTGCAGGCAGGAACTCACGGCGGGCAACCTGCACCGTCATAGTGTAGTCCGGGTTGAGTGACAGTGAGTTACCTTGGTGACGGATTTCCACTTTTTCCCTCGCCGCTCGGAGGATAGTGTCGCGGAAATTCATGGTTTTTGCAATGATTGGGCGAGTAGGCAATCCGGGGGCCGGGCGAGGACTGAGGGAGCGGTGTGCCCTTTTCACAATAAATACCGGGGAGAGCACATCACCAAACAGTTCATGCACCGGTTGCTCCCCAACTTACATCCACGATATGTTGGTGGACTCCGGCACTCCTGTGATGCGTGGATTACTCCTTCGGGAGCGTGTCTCCAAATCCTCGTTCTTAGAGCGGATTAGTTCCAGGATTTTATCCATTTGGAGGAGTTTCTGACCGTACCGTCTTGAGTGGCGGCGTCCTCCGCGTCTGAGACCCTCGACTCAACATGAGCAAGCGGTTGTCGTGGGAGTCAACCAGAGTCTTGACCACGCCGAGGCGAGAAGACAGCTGTTCCAGCTGAGTGGCACTGCCGGAGACTGCAAATTTGACCTCCAGCATGATGGATTTGAGTTCATCTTTCCGAGCTGCGGCCATCTCAGCGGGGGATGTGGAGTCGCCCCCCCCCCTCCCATCGACGTTTGCGCCCTCCTGGCGCGGCTGTCTGCACTGGTCAAATGTGAGCCGAGGTTGTTTGGGGTCGGCTTTGCCCATGTTGTTCACCAGAAAGGGATAGCGCTCCGAAAGTACTCAACTGGGTGGCAGGGTGGTAGTGGTGACCAATTTAGGAGCGGCCAGGTAGATGGACGAAAGAGCGGAGGGCAGCTCCCTGCGAGGGTACCAGGAGCCTGGGGAGAGTGCCCGGAGTCGCGTCGGCCGCCCACACTTCCTGAAGAGCGCCAGTAGGGGTCCCTGAGCCAGGGAGGAGAGACCGCCAAGGAGAGTGTGCCTCCAGGCCAACAGAGCAGGCTGAAAGGGTGGGCTTGCAGTGGGATCTCGCACCCCCGCCCGTGGTGGTTGTAAGGGGGAGTGCAGGCGATAGGGCGAACACAGCTGGGATGCACGGGGGCGCACAGGGCACCCCCACGGGGCCAGAACCACCAAGCTGAGAGAGGGAGCGATGCCGGCAGTAAGGAGCAGGGGCCCCGTGATGTGCGTGTGTGCACGCGCGCTCCTCCAGCCGTGACGGGCCCCAGAATACCCGCACTCACCCAAAGCTGTTATATCAGGCCTCCGCATTCATAAAGAGGAAGGTGGAGGTCCAGCAGAGAGGGCACGAAGTCTCCGATTTCAGCAGCCTCGACAAGCCGGCAGCAGGGTCTATCAGCCAGCAGGCAAGCCCAGGGGGAAGGCTGTCGCAGGCCTTTGAGTCTCCGGAAGGCCGCACTTCGCTGCAGGCAGGCCCCCAGCCACATGGGGCGTTGGAAAGTATGAGGCTGGCTCGGCGGTCACAGGCAATCACTCCGGGCGGTATGAGCCACAGCGCGAGGGGGGAGCACACAGCGGGGAGCCGTGGGGAGCGCGCCGCCTCCGTCACCAGGCCTGATAGTGGGAAGGCCTAGTCGGTGGGTGCCGGGAGTGTGGTGCCCACGCGGTGTGACACATGCCCTCCCAATCCCGCTGTAGAATTCCCCTGCAGCCGCGGTACTCACCAACACCCACGTCGTAAGTGCAGGTACTCCGTGCAGGACGTAGGAATGGATTGCCAGAAGGTCGATGACAGGCCACCCAGGCCGGGACCGCAAGGTGGGGAGCCCTGGCCCGGGACACATGCGGCATCGGAGCTCGTCACAGTGGGGCGTAGAGCAGTCGGAGTCCGATCGAACTGCGCCTCAGGGTCCGTTGAGTAACAGGAGCAGGGAGCCAGGGCACGATGCGTGTCTCATCTGCAGGATTTTCTGCGGATAATTGGCTTTGCCGGCAGAGCCCACTCAAGGTCCGGCCATCTGGCAGCTGGCCAAGCCACGCCCGACCTCCTCCAATAGTTTGCATATTCCTGATGGCTGTTTTATATTCTTGAATATGGCTTGAAAGGCAAATTGTAAAGAGGCAGATTTTGGTTTTAATAAGTTGTGATGTGTATTTGGCCTTCTTTGTAATCCAGCTTGCACCCCAGATATTTAGATTTGTTTGATGGAAACCATTTGAACTGCAATGATTGTGTAAAACGTTAATCAATCTTTGTAGCCCCATCTCTGTTTGACTTAAAAGAACTACATAGTTTGCATAGAGAAGTGAAGCTATAGGTTGATTTGCCATTTTTGGCGCATGGCTGAGCTCAATGCGGTTATTGCGTTACACATAAACCAGTTAAAGAGACGGAGCTAATTCACACCCTTATTTGACGCCTTGTTCAATTGTTATCTTTTCAGAGACTACAGTATTATTTCCCAATTTTACTTTCGCCCACGTGTCGGAGTAAAGGAGCTGGATGCCACGGAGTAGTGCTTCTGGAATTTGCTAGGCTTTAAGCTTAAGCCAAAACAGCTAGAGATTTGACATAGTCAAAAGCCTTACTATAATCTACAAAACAGTGAAGTAGCTAATTTTTCCTTATCTTTTTTTGTGGCAAGCATCCTTGGGGCCACAAGATCATCAGTAGTGCCTGGAAAAGATCTAAAGCCGGTTTCGCTAAGAAATATCAGGTTCTTTGAATTTGCCTACGCTTCTAAGTCCTCCAGTAGAAGTAAGGCATAATATTTGGCCTCAACATCCAAGAGGGCTATAAAGCGATAGCTATCGGGAACACCACTAGGCCCTTTTTAGGTCTCGCTAGACGTAAGCAAAATCGAAGCTTTTGCTGTCTATGCGAGACAACTTATGTAGTTACTTTTCGGGGAATGAGGACAGCAAAGTGCCACGCGCATTTGCAGGCCGAGATTCGACCTCGTGAGTGCGCACGTCGTCACTCACGCATGCGCACAAAGAAAGCCATACACACACTGCATATACACACACGCACCCCCCCTTAAACATACACATGCGCACACAGACAGACAGACGCATGCACAAACACACTCAAACAGAGACACACACACACGCGTACACCCCACCCCCACCCCCACTCACCCCTCCTCTCACTCAACACACTCACCTGTTCTGGCGGTGCTCGGCGGCGGATCTGCATCTCGGGCGGCGGTAGCGCTTTGCGGGGGTCTCTCACCACATGAGAGCCCCGCCTTCCCCATGCGCCCGCCCGCCACCCGGTCCCCCATCTCGGGACCGGGACTCAATGCGGATCCTTCGTGGCTCCTCGGGCAGCTCTCTCTGTCTCTCGCCGCGATGGGGCGGGACTTCCGGTTGGGGCCGCGCTGGGATTGGCCGGCTTCCCAACCGCTTCCGGGTCGTCGCGGGCAGCCCGGCGGAGATTTGTTTTTTATATGTTCCTATTATTATCAGCATGCATGATTGCTAGTGCAGCTGTGGAACACATCGCAATGCATTTCAGTTGTGTACTGATAATTGCGAGTTACTGCAGACCAGGTTTACACTCAGTGAACAGGATTCCGTGGCAGGACATTTAAACAGGATGGCCTGTGCCGCGTTATAGGGCGCTACTAGAAGTGCTGGTCAAGACTCGAGGCATGCTGTGGCCTCCCAAGCTACAAGCTCTGAAGTCAGTGCTGTGTTCCAGAGCACTGTCTCGCCTGTTTCTCAGAGAGGATCTTGCTTTCATACAGCCACATCAAAGAGCTTAGATTTCGGGAGAGAAGTCACCCTTTACGCCCCAAACAGTCCGATGCGCGCAGAGACTAGGTCCCTCAGTCCTTACTGAAACTTCATGAGCATGAAGTGCAGTGACCAAGGGAGACTTTGCTGTATGTTGGGAGGGCCGTTTATCTTTTTCCCAGGGAGCATGAGCTCTACAAGCTGCTGTTTTGGGTTATACCAATGTACCCTCACAGGAACAAGGCTAGATGCGGCGTAACCAGAGCCGCCAACTTTGGAATTTGGGGAACCGGGTCTCAGCTGAACTTGAACACCCTGTGAATTTGGGCAAATCACTTAATCTCCCTGTGCCAGCAAAACAGAAATGTGTCCTTGTGTAAGGTAATTGGTGCTCACGTACAGCCCTCTAATATCTTTATTATCAGCATATCAACGCATTGTCATACACAATGCCAATAACTCAAACTTTAATGCTGCGAGACCTATTGCATTGTAAATGCTTGTTGTAAATGAGATGCAGAATTGAACCTTCCCAAGACAAAGGGGTGGATTAAGTGATCCTACAAATTTAAAAATGTTTTTACAGGGAGGTAGACCAAAACTTGGAATGCTGTCTATATATCGATGTAGGGATACCGGTTGAACCGGTAGCTCCAATGGCTGACTTTCTGAATTGGTTTTACTATTATGTGGTCATGAAAGTTATTGCATATTGAAGGATTTGCGCTTCTGTTGCCTCCTTGCACAAGTTTTTGCTTGCTATAACGAAGTTGTTGATTAGGACATTTTGCTGAAACATTACACAAAAAGCTGATATGTTTGTTATGTGTAATCTGAAGTTCGAGTGTGCTCCTAACAAATGTTTTCTAAGTCAGTACAGTTGAATCCTGGCACTGTTCCTGGGATGAATAGTGAACAAATTAAAAGGCTCATGCTTTCTCAGGCACATTGCATTTACCTGCAAATATTGTACTGAGCATTGACTAAGAAAGTGGCATTTTCCAGTTTGGTCCAGTGGATGGGGGGGAGATCCAGAGATGGATGTGTTTTTCAGTGGGTGGATGGAGAAGAAATTCTGCTGTTGGTAATGGCTCCAGGTGAAAACGTACACTTAACCACTTCGGCGCTCATGACGAGCTCAGCTCGTCATGAGTTACTGCGCTCGCACGCTGATGACGAGCTGAGCTAGTCATGTAACGCGACTTTTGAAAAAACGCAGCGTGCAGCGGGAAAACCGCTAGCGCACATCCGGTTAAAAAAATGTTAAATGCAATGGCACTTCGAAAATATACACACACTCAGCCGCGATATAGACCACTAGTACATTTTGACCTGTTAAAATTCTTGAATCCGGCCGGTGACATTCCATCTTCCTGTGTGAGACTTTGATAAACTTCGTAAACTTCTGTCTTACAGTATGTTGGGGAATGGGTGTTGGTAAATTTCAACTTCTTATGCTAGGGACTTATCTACCTACAACAGAGGCACTGAAATTAAATATGGTTCCTATCATTCTGTTAATAAGAAATTGGTAACCCACACACTTTTCAGCTCTCCTGGCTCAGTATTATTGGGAAGCAGTGGACCTAGTAATCTTCCACCTGAGATCCTCCTCCGATTACATTTTGTTTGCTTATGTTGCTTATGCGCCTTGTGTGTTAAAAATATCCAATTCACCACATTTGTTTCAGGCATATTCTTGCACAAGCCGTACCATAAATGCTGCTTGTCATCTGGCACTTATCAGTATATAACAGTGTAATGCAGAAGAACGTTTTTAAATGCTCTTTCTTTTGTCGTGTTGGTATATCTTGTTAATAATACTACGCAACACCAGTTATCACTGCTTTGTGGTAGTGACTTTTGAGCGTGATCTGAAAAAGCGAGCTGCTCTGATCTCGAAGTAGCTAAAGAATGAGATGTAAAATGGTAAATCACTTAAGGAGTGTTATCCTTTGAATCGGTATGTCTGAAACTAATAAGCATATTATTTTTTAACTACAGTACTTTCTACACTTCTGTTGCTGGGAAATTTGTATGACATGATTATTTTTATAAGCAGATTTTAATTAAAATATACTTTCTAGTCATTTTATCCTTTCATGCTTGCTAGTGTAGACAGTTAGGGTTGGTAATTTAAATGGTTTACCAATACTGTTCTGGTCGAAGGGAAAGCAATTTATTGCGTTACTGCTATTTGAACCTCTTCTATCATTTAGTGTATTATTTTGAGGTTAATTAAGTATCTAACATCGTCTAGAGTGTTTGAAAACAAACTTGAAATAAAGGCCTCCATTATGAGCGGAAGACTTTTTTTTTCTTTTTTCTTAAAAGGTATTGGAGAATTTTCTGTTTTTGTAAGTTTATTCATTAGAATATTTTGTTTTCATATTAAAAATGTAACATTGGTTTGATAGGCTTCGGATGTTTAATGGTCAAAAGAAAGGACCTTTAAAATAATAGCATGTCCACCTCTGTTCAGGTGCCGTAGAAGTAGTCGGTCCTTTGGAGGGATTCCCTCGAGACTCCTATATATATCTATCAAATGTCTCAGACTTCGAATTTGGCTAATGTTTCTGGGACCACCACACTTGTTTCTTCCTAATGACATGCTCCCGATGGCTGACCTATGCTTGCTATTTGATCAATAAGATGTTGCCATGCTTTGATGCATGAGAGAAACAGAGTCAATCAAGAAGGTATACCTTCCCTGAACCAAAGTGCCTGCCATTACCCTAGTTTATGGAACATGTTTTTTTTATAGGCTCAAATTCTCATCTTGTGATTGTAATTACCTAGTTTGCACCTGGAAATGTTTTCCCCCCTTTTCAAGATAATCTTAGAAGAATAATAGTTGTATAACTTTGCTAGAATCACAATAGTTTTACCCTTGAGCCTTCCCTGAATTGATGGATTCAGGGGTAGCGGTTCCTGATTGTAGGTTGTGTATTCTCCTGCAAACCAAGTTTTGATTAAATCATGATAATGATAATTCTATGCTTGTGGCAGTCAGTCGTTTCTTAAGGGTTTTGGTCTTTAATCATGTTACTTTTTTCTCTATAATCTGGTGCAATTCTGATATTTTGCATCTAGGTCCAGGGACTTGGTATACCACTACTTAGTATACCTTCCACTATATGCATCCTGGTTTCTGGGAATCTTGTTCTGCTTACCCAGCTTTGTACCCCTTCTTGAGTTTTTCTCTCAGTTCCACCTAAGTTAATGCCTGTGTAAGGAGAAGGCATTTGTTCTTTCGTGGGTGGCGGTCTCCTAGGTGTAAACAAGCCCAATGATCCTTTCTATGTCTTAGAAGCGTTTCTTAACCTACAGCATAATTCTTGATATTTGGCAGTGCAAATAGGCAGGAGGATAGCTTTTCTAAATAATTTTTTTCACATGGAGTTTTTAAGCATATAAATTTGGATCTCTGCAGTTTGGCACCTAGCTTTCTGAGCAGGAGTTCTAAAATCAATGAGTCGCTTTGAGTAAAAATGTTCTTGTGGGTCCTTCGCGCTAGAGGATTTGATGGATCAATTGAAGATTTTCCTCCTCCTCCTTTTGTCTTTTGTGTTTATTTTGCTACTGATGCAACTGATTTCCATTGGTTAAAAGCTCTCACTTTTTCAACTCCACCATGGCAGCCAGGAAGAAAAAAAAATCTGGATTTCAGTGAGGTGCTAAATATATAGGATACAGTGTACTAAACCCAAGAAGACTTTTGTTTTTTTTGGCCCTGGCTCTTCCCTCTTAATCCGTATCCATTGAATGCTCTTCAAGGAACATATAGCTTTGCTTTGACATTCTTGTTCCTAATTTAAGTTTTTTTAATGAAAGATTTTTGTTTCTTAAATTGTCATTTGCTTCTTTTGTATTTCTGAATTATTGAGCAAGGCATGAATCTTAACTTTGCTATTTACACCCTATTGTAATGTATTGTAGTGAAAGCAGACCTCTGCGTGCACACATTGCTATGTTAGTATAAGCTTATTAGAAGTTTAAACGCCGTTTTGTCCTTTTGCCGCTTTTGCACACAACACTGCAGGTAGCTGTTGTAAGTTTGACTGCGTGAATATTTTCACATTAGAATGGCTTGTTTTTGACATCTCTGAACTTGCACCGTGACCTTAGTATGAACTGTGAGTGCTAAAGCCTCCAAGGTTATCATAACAAATGTTAGCTGTTATTCTGGCTGATCGGCTCACGCTTAGACACAACATACACGCAGCTGCAGTTAACTGAAATTCTGGCGCCTTTAATATGGCACTGCATACATGATTTTGAACACTTGGAAGAATTCCGTTTCCGATAGAGAGACCGAGAGCTTTTGCAGATCCTGATGTGATTCACTCCTGCTGATCTTAGAGGTATAGGGTCCCCCACACAAGCCTAGGAGACAGTCTATATTTTATAAAACATAGTTCCTAGCTAGGGAGGGTGGCATACAAGGAACTATAGGGCCTGTTTCCACACTCATTCTAATATGATTTCTCTTTTTGTGTTTAATGGAATTGTAACAATGCTGCTTGTATTATTATTAATCGTATGCCTGCTTATGCTCTCAAAAATACTGCATCTTAAAACACGTCGTTAAAATAAACATTTTAATCTTTACCGTGTCTCTTTCTTACCAATGTTGTGGACTGGTATGAGAATAACAAACGAAAGTGTTGTTGATTCCCTGCATTCCTGAGAGTAACTGAAGTCGAATGTTCTGGGTTGTCTAATCATTGGTTACTTTGCTATAGGACGAAGAGCTAATGTGCCACTGATGGTAGTCAGTTTGGGGTTCTAGGTACTGAGGTGATGTTTTGGGTCCACCACCAATCACTGAAGTCCTGGGTCTCTGTGCACAGTTCTGTGTATGAGCAGAATCCCTGCAACATGGCGCACCTAACGTAGTGGTCTTATTTTGAGACTCTTAAGTAGTGCTTATATCAGTCCACGACACCCTCACTATTGTTTCCGGTTGACAGTGGTGACAGAATAACCTTCCTACAGTTATATAGGTTTTTTCAAGCTTGATAATTTAAAAAGGTTCGTACTTTGAGTTACTACCCATTTAGTGCTACACTACATTTTCTTTGTACTTCTTCTCTGCTGTGTCCTGGCTGACGTTGAGATTCCCCAACATAGTAGGATAGCCGTCCGCAATCATTTGCAGACGTATGGCGTCACTGCAGATGGCATGGCAGTAGTTTTTGTGGTGAGTGCTGAAGCAGCATACCCGTTTGAGCTTTTCTACTCATGGGTTACCTTTCCTGCAGTAAATGCGGCTTCTGGTCTGTTTCACGTTTATACTCCCACAGCGTGCCTATTAACTACACCCCATATAGGACGCTGGAGATTCCTATTTCAATTTGGCAGCATCGAGTTTAGTTTAATGGCTCCCTCCCCCAATCAGTAACGGCGGTTCAGTTGGGCCCTTTGTCTATTCCCAGGGCCACGTGGCCGGTTACACATTGCATCCGCGTTACCTTACAGTCATTATTGATGAGTGACGTGTACTCTATGCCTCTTTGGTTGGGGTGCACCGGGCTCGAGTTCAATACGTAACCCGCAACGTCCAGGTAGGGCCACCTGGTGCTGCGGCGCAACCAGCTGGACAAGCCGGGATGAAGATTAATCCCGTCATGGTTAATTCGGTTATGGGCAAGCGGCCCCAAGATAAGGATGATATGCCTTTTTGGCTTGCTGAGAAATTTGACCAGCTGGAAGCAGTGAAACCTTGGGTAGGATTTTAGCGACAGACTATACTAAGTGCTTCGGCACTCCATCCATGACTGTCCTTCCCTCCGTCATTAAGCGTGTACAGGACGAACACGATGCGGAGGCGGCTGTTAAGTTGGGAATGAGACTCGTGGGAGTGTTTGATGTGGTTTCTGATCTCGTCCTTGCAAATGTCCAGGGGGGTGCGGTAAACTTCTGGGTAACTAATGCTCTGCGCGATGATGCCGATAAGCCCCGACCGTTACCGAAAATCATTGCAGCGGCTTATAAGACCATTGGCCGCAAAAGTTTGGGTGTTGAGACTTTTGCTAAAGCAGCACAGAAGCAAGCTCAGGAGCAGAAGTCTAATAAAGACGAACTCTCCGATTTTCCAAAGCAGAATTGGAATAAGAATAAGAAACGGGGGGAAAAAGCTACCGAAACAGGGGTCCCGTCCTTCACCAATACCTGTGTCTACTGAGCCCACTTATGATTTGCGTGACCGCTCTACTATTAAGTCACCTGATCGTTTTCAGGTTCCTGATCAACGTTCTCCTCGCTCTTTGCAGTGAACATCGGTCTCACCAACCGGTGGAGGAGACGGCGGCAAAGGTTGGGGTGCCCAACAAGGCCCTGAGCAGCCCCCCAAGACTGAAGGTAAAGGCAAGAAAGATGACTTTCAACATCTTCGTCCCCAGTTTCAGAAGAAGAAAGTCGCTGCTTTAACAGCGAGATATGCCACGGATAGTGAGAACACAGCTTCGGAACCTGACGTGGGCGCTGACGCTGTTAGACAGTGCGGCGGAAATTACAGCAGTGCGGGAAGCATTGCGTCCATTTCTGATGGTGACAGCAACAGACACGTTCGTTGCTGTTGAGACCGCTGACACTAGAGTGGCTCCCCCTGAAAGACTATATGAGCTAGTCCTTTTAATTGAAGGTGATGTACAACGTACTATTAAAAAGGGTATTTTGGGAAAATCTTTGACATTTTGTTAGCAGAAGTAGATTGGCCCCTGCCTTTTGTTCTGGCCACTCCGCAAGGGGAGGAGGTAATCCTCCCTGCTTTCGCACACACAGTGGCGAAGGAGCAGGCCCTGCATTTTGCAGAAGAGTGGGCTAAGGTGCTTGCACCGGCAGTGTACCGTACTTCATGTGGATGGGACAAATTTTCTCCCAGGCATGAGATTCCATTGCGGTCTATGACGCAGCCTCCACCCCGGTACCCAATGCAGCGTGAAGCGAAAGCTCCTGTGGCAGAAATCCTTGACCAATTGGAATATCAAGGTGTCATTGAAACGTGTGTGTCTCCAATGAATAACCCTCTTTTTACTGGGACCAAGCCTGATGGCTCGTGCTGTTTGGTATTGGATTATCTGCACTTAAAGTCTCATTGTCGGACCTGCGCGGTACAGAATATTCACAGTTCAGCCCTTGTGGATCGTCTCTGCGTAAAAGGTTTAAGACCACACTTGACATATCCAATGGCTTTTTTAGCCATAATCTCTCCTCTATTAGTAGTCAATGGACAGCATTTACCTGTGGCAGTAAACAAAAACAGTTCCGAAGATTAGCTATGGGCTACAAGAACAGTCCTGGCGCCTTTGCCGCCCGCATAGTCTCTCTTTTGGAGAGGCTCAACCCTGATGCTTGCTCGTATGTGGATGACATTTATCTCAGACGACGAATTATGGCCACAACTGTGTTGCGTTGACCACATTATTTGTATGTTTGCGGACTTCGGATACAAATTCAACTTTGCAAAGTCACACATTGCAGAGTACACAGTGTTGTTCTTGGGCTATGAGCTCAACAATGAAGGTCGAGGTTTAGCTTCTCTCTTCCTGGAGAAATGCGCACTCTTGCAACTCTGACAAAACGACAGTCCTTGCTGGGTTTTTTGAATTTCGGGCGTACTTACATTCCCGATTTATGCCCAGTGTATCAAGCCGCTTTATGCCTTGATACAACCTACTTTCTCCAAATCTTGCTGGCTGCCTGAACATTCTGCAATTTTGCAATCTGATCTTCTTGAATCTAGATTCTTACTGACTCGTGACAACCACACCAACCTGGTAATTAGAATTGTGCCTGGGGCGGTGGGTTTCACGTACCTGACTTTTGATGAGGGTGACACCATCCCTATCGCTTACAAGTCGCACTAGTACACTTCGACTGAAATGTGGTTTTTCTCTTTGGAAAAAGTCTGGACTGCGGTGCATATGGCGATTCTGAAAGAACGTGCACTTCGCAGGGAAACGCATGTTGGTTGTTACACCTTATCCTGCATTGGAGGCAGTGACGAAGGCCAGTGTACCAAATTCGAAAGCTTTACATCCCCAGTGGATACAATGGGCAACATCTTTGACGTCTCCTGATGTCACCTTCATTTTTGATTCCTCTTGGCAGACTCGAGTACTTGCAATATGAATTTGTTCATCCTGCTCTTCTGACCATGCGCCTGCTGGAGGATTTCCATTGTATCATTTACACAGACTGTTCGGCGCAACCGGGGACTGGGTCTAAACATGCTTATTCTGCGGCCTGCGCGAAAGTGGTTGGTACAATGGTGAATGGAGAGTTCAAGTCCGATGTTGTGCGTACACCGACATTAGGGGACTGTACTGCCCAATTGGCAGAGCTCCTTGCTCTGGTACTTTCACTGGAGTACGCTGATCCTAGTGTGACTACTCTTATTGTGAGTGACTCTTATTACTGTGTACAGTCTTACAACGACAACTTATTCTTTTGGACTCAGAATGACTATCGTGATTACAAAGGTAGCCAGATTAAACACAAAATGTTATGGGTCCGAGTGGCGGAGCTTAAAGAACGGCTGCTACTTGTGTTTGTGATTCATACTCTTGGTCACCAACCTGTGGGGGTACACGCTGTTGGTAACGGTCTTGCTGATGTAGCAGCGAAGACAGCAGTTGCGACATACTTGGTAGCAGCAGTTACACGTTCCAAAAGTAAGATTGATGATGACATCTTGGCAGCTATTGCCGCAACAGAGAAGGGAGGTAATTACCCTAAAGGTTTCCCTTCTAAGTACTCTTATCATTTAAATCCTGATAAAGTTCCCTATGTGAGAATTAACAACGTTGGTGACAGGTTGATTCCCAACGCGGACCGCAGACCGTCTTTGATAACAGCGACCCACGAGGGTATGGCCTTGGCTCATGCCGGCGTGTCAGCTACTGTATCACTCCTACAACAGCGTTACTGGTGGCGCAGATTGTACAAACAAACGCGTGATTATGTCCTTCATTGCGACATTTGCCAGCTGATTAAACCTTCTAGTGCAGCGCGCCCGCCCCAGACACAGTTGTATATATCTAATAAACCACTTGGGTGTGTTTATTTAGATCACTGCTGTACTTTCTCCTCAGATACTGCGTATAAGTACACCTTAGTTGCAGTAGAGTCATGCACGTGCATTGTTTGGGTGTGGCCACAAAGGAGTGCTGATGCCCGCACTGTGATCAGGGATTTACGTGTCTTTGTGGGAATTTTTGCATGTGGTACCTTTCATTCGGACCAGGGTCCAGTGTTCGCCTCTAAGGCGTACATGGATGACATGGCTTCATTGGGGGCCCAAGTCCAATTTTCGTCTTCATAGGCCTGAAGGCAATATTGTTGTGGAGCGAAAGAACCGTGACTTAAAGCAATCTTTGACCGCTAAGGTTTTAGGTACAGGCGGAACTGGCTAGCCCACCTCTATAGCGTGCAACGTGCACTTAATAATCTCCCTAGAAGGTCTCTGGGTGGGCGGACCACATACGAAATGCTCTTTGGCATCAAAATGTTTGTACCGGACCTTGAGGGTCTAGACATGGCGGCGTCTGCCACGTCCTTTGACGTAGATGAACATTCTGATGTTTTGCAGAATCTACAAAAGACCAGAGACAGTCTTGTGAAGGAACATTTGCCCCCCAAATCTGATGCTGCTGTTCAGATTCCGGTAGTTGGCTGGCTACCCCGAGTTGGTGATCTGGTCCGTGAGAAGGTGGAGAACAAGGAGTTCGGCCCCTCATATTGTGCACCAGTTCCTGTACTTGGCGTGCAGGGCACACGAACAGTCGTTTTACCTCCACTACCTGGTCGCAAGAAAACAGGTACATCTCCATTGACAATGTCAAATTACAGCGAGTGGCCGATTCTTCTTAGTATGACACCTGCGGTCTCTTGTCCAGCGATGCTGAGAAATTCAGTTTTGGCTCCGGCAAGTAACACCGGTCCTGACGTTGCCATCAAGATGCCTACAGTCGCAAATCCTTTGAGTTCACCCGCTGGTGACCCCCTTGATGATGCTGAGCGTACTTATCCCACAGATTTGTCGATGCCTGATTTGCAAACAAGTGCAGTTAACCAGTCACGCTTTTCATTTGTCACGGACTCTACCACATCAAAATCTCCCTCAAAGATTTCTATTTTTGCTGTTTGTTTTAAAAAACGTTTTTTGATGCCACCTTGGACTTACATTTGGTTGGTGCTTTTCTCAATTTTTTTTGTTCATGTCCATTGTATTTGTGGTGTATTGTTGTCCGCTTTGTGAACGGTCATTATGTTAAAGAAGGATCTGTAATTGGACTTATTGATGGAACTTTGGCACCACACTCCTCATCGCACAGAATGAAAAGGGACCAGACTTTCGTGAACATCACTGCCTGGCCTGTCTTGGATGGGATTGTATGGGATGCTGTGAAATTTCAAATCCACGGCCCCATATAGGTTATAAATGTTCCCAATGTACTACTTGTTTCAATGGGGGATGTGGTGAAGCGGAGAATGCACTCTGATGATTGGGATGTCCAAGTCGTGGAGGCTCTGTTTTCTGAATTGAAATATTATGCTGCTTTTGATGCTGAAGATTTGTATTTAGACTCCGCAAATTATGCTGACTTATTTTGCTACCAACACTATGGCAATCACTTTCTGCATAAAGTGAACACATTTAGGAATGTGGTTAATTACACGCAATGGGAACATTGCCCTGCTCCCGTAGAAGGCAGCTCGAAAACTCTGTTACAGAAGTTGACTTATTTTACTGATTTTAATCAGTCCAATCCTGAGGCATTTTATTTTAGGATGGCTGCTGGGTCCTCTTCCAAGGTTAGACTTACTCACACTGAATTATTATATTCTAAGCCCTTTATTGACCGATTGGCTATTGGGGGCTATGAGCTGTGGAGGGAATCTATTGATCTTGAATCTGTTTGGGGTTCTAAAAGTTGGCAAGTGCAAGGCTTTGCATCGTGCATGTCTCATCCCGAACCATATGTTGTTTCTGAATCCGACTATTTCACAAACCACCTGCCTTGGATTGGCTACGTCTAAAACATAAAATGCTCCTTCTCTTCCTGATTTGGGAGAATACCCCACCTGGTACAGTCACACCAGTAAGTCCCTTGGTGATTTACAGTCTCTGTTATTAAATTCACCCGTTAGTGTTTCCAGTTTGGATCCCCGCGGTTGGTTATTATGGCGAAGGGGTTCGGATTCATGCCGGCATCGTTTTCTGGGTTTGGCCCGAGGTACACAAAGGTTGGGGTGGATCCATGTTTTGAAAGTGGCCATTCGGTCGCTGACTATTCAGTAGGCGAGCTGTGTCGGAACTGGCTTGGGCATTCCACTGTAGCGTCGGTTAGGCTTAGTTTGTCTAAATTGACTGACAATGTTGTTTTGGGTGACTTTGTGGAAGGTTCTGCCACAGGCAGATCCAGAAGATGGATTTACGCTGTTTGCAGCGAGGTTTGGAAACTGTTCCAGGTTGAGGGCTGCTTCTGGGTTGAGGGCTGCTTCTGGGTTGAGGGCTGCTTCTGGGTTGAGGGCTGTTGATCAGGCTGATTTAGAGAGCGTGCTTGCAGTTGTGGATAGTAGCATTAACACACTTTCTCCCCGAGTTTGCTCTTTAGATGGTATTGTTTCCTCTGTTGATGTCGTGCAGGGCGATGTGTCTGTTTTGTACCATTGTCAAAATCAATTGCGTTCAATCATGCAATTTGCTGGGACATTACAAACGTTCAAGGCTGGTAAGGTATCTTGGGACTACATGAACACTTCTCCAATTTTACCCTTTAATCTGACTGTAAGGCAACAGTTTATGTCCATGAGAGATGCTACATGTTTGCTTTTGCATATTGAGGAGTTTGGGCCGTTGCGATTTTCTGTGGCTGAAACTGATTCGGCTGTTTGGCTTATTCATGGGTTGATAACATTACCCTTTCCATTGTTTAAATTTGAAGCATGTGTGAAACACTATGCCAAAGGCAGATGTGAACCTTTGGGTGGCGCTTGGCTCCATGAAGTTTCGTCCCTACCATTTACCTATAGGCGCCTGAGGGAAGGTAGAGAAGTTTGTTTGAAAGGTGATGATTGCGCCTTGACAGCTGGTCACTCATTGGTTTGCCGGAATATCCAATTACACGGCTCTTGTAATTCAGACGCACTGAATTTAGCGTGCAGTTTAAAAGGTACACCAGCCCCAGCTATAACACAGACTTTCACGTTGTTAGCAAACTGTAGTTATTTACTGTTAAATAATGAAGATTGCTGTGGTGTGCTAGCAGGGATTCCGTACATAGTGACTGTCTCCCAACATGTTGTCTGTTGTAGAAATGTGCTGTTCCCTCCTCCATGGGAGCATGGGAAGCTCAATGTATCCATCTGGCCTTCCATTCTGGCCTTGAGGGCGCACTTTTGTTTAGTAAGTTCTGGCCTTGTGGCCTCCTTCCAAACTATATTTGGTGTGATACTGGCATTTTTTCATTCTGTTTTTTCCAGCCTCTTCGGCGGTTTGCCATTAACTCTCGCCTTGGCTGCCCGTGTACTGCTGTTAATTTGCTTGCTCAAAAATGGTTGCACATTCTGTGCCACATGACAACCTGCCCCGGCTGGTCCAGCTTCATAACCCGGATGCTTCAGTGCTATGGATCGCTGCCTCTGGCTACGTTGGGTGTGGCGTATGGATTGTCTTTCCGGTTTGCGTACTTTACAAGCGTGCAGCCTGTCTTCCATTGCCTGAACTGCAGTTTTGAATGGGCTCTGGATTTGTGTGTCTGCAATACGGTGTCTCCTAACCCGGATTATGATCTACTAATGAGTCCTTTAGTTGCTCATGAACTAGACTGTTCTGGTGGAGGGATTATGGCTTGCGCATGGAGTCCTAGGTAATTGGAATATATGGACTGCAGCCCATGACTTTCTGGCACGCAGTTATCTCGAAGAACACCCGAGTTGTCCTCTGATGGTGCTAAAGGCTCCAGCTGTTGAAGAACAAGTGTGTTCTTTTCCATTAATGAATTGGATGGCTGAAATGTTCACTGACGATAACGAGGCGGTTGCAACATACTGTGCCTATACGCTGTTGGATTGAAGTGACAATTGTTTTCTACTTCATAAACACGTACTGGACTCATGATTATTTTTCTCTTCATTTTTTCTTTCTACGCATTACATGGGTTGGACACTATATACCCCTGTTGGGTTTTGAATTTCTTTGGGTGGTTACTAATTCGGAATTTTACTCCCAATCATCCAGTTTGGCAACATTTTGAACTTGGTTCTGTCTCATTCGAACTTAAACTCTGCATTCTAAAATTGCCCCCCCCCTTCTTGTGCGTTCTCCGATCAAGAGAGGGTGTAGTGATGGCAGACCTCTGCTTGCGCACATTGCTTTGTTAGCATAAGCTTATTAGAAGTTTAAACACCATTTTGCCCTTTTGCCGCTTTTGCACACAACACTGCAGGTAGCTGTTGTTGTAAGTTTGACTGCGTGAATATCTTCACATGAGAAGGACTTGTTTTCGACATCTCTGGACTTGCACCGCGACCTTAGTCTGCACAGTGAGTGCTAAAGCCTGCCAAGGTTATCATAACAATTGTTAGCTGTTATTCTGGCTGATCGGCTCACGCTTAGACACAACATACAAGCAGCTGCAGTTAACTGAAATTCTGGCACCTTTAATATGGCACTGCATATGTGATTTTGAACACTTGGAAGAATTCAGTTTCCAGAGAGACAGAGAGCTTTTTGCAGATCCTGATGTGATTCACTCCTACTGATCTTAGAGGTATGGGGTCCCCCACACAAGCCTAAGAGACCTTCTATACTTTATAAAACATAGTTCCTAGCTAGGGAGGGTGGCATACAAGGAACTATAGGACCTGTTTCCACCATCATTCTAATATGATTTCGCTTTTTGTGTTTTATGGAATTGTAACAATGCTGCTTGTATTATTTTTATTCATATGCCTGCTTATGCTTGCAAAAATACTGCATCTTGGAGCACGTCGTTAAAATAAACATTTTAAACTCTACTGTGTCTCTTTCTTACCCATGTTGTGGACTGGTTTGAGAATAACAAACAAGAGTGTTCTTGATTCCCACCATTCCTGATAGTAACCTAAGTCGCATGTTCTGGGTTGTCTAATCATTGTTTACTTTGCTATAGGATGAAGAGCTAATGTGACACTGATGCTAGTCGGTTTGGGGTTCTAGGTACTGGGGTTGAGTTTTTTGGTTCACTGAGGTCCTGGGTCTCTGTGCACAGTTCTGTGCATAAGCAGAATCCCTGCAACAGTATCATGTACAAAAATGCAACTAAACAAAAATGTGTTGACTTGCATTAGTTATATGAATGCCCGGATGTCTGTAGATGCAGGCAAAAAAGGAGGCGAGTAAGGGAAAGGCAGTGGAGAGCGGAAAAACACTTTTTGAATACCCAGCTAATACACTGATCGACCAACATGCTTTCAACAGTGATTCTGTGTTTCAGCAAATTGTAGTAACCTGTCAACTTGAATCAGAAAATGTTGAGTGCGTTCTGTTTTGAGTGAGACTTCTTGACCAGTTGATCAGATAGCCAGACATCGTGTATTTTGCAGGCAATGATTTTAGGTTGAAGCTATTTCAGTCCAATTAGATAAGCGCCTAATCAGAAACCATGTAAATGATGTAGTTCCTGATTTCAATGCACAACAATTCATACTGCTTTTGAAAAAAGGAAATACCTTGCAGTATGCACATTATATGCCAGCAGGCGAGGGAGTGGCATATAGCACCCATCTGGTTGCCAAGATTTGAAACCGTTAAACTTAATTTACCTGTAAAGGTTTTAACTATAATATTTACTGACTTTTCTTTGGCCTGGCTTCAGCCTATGCAAATTGCGTATTGAGTAAACTAATCAATTTGATATATATATATATATATATATATATATATATATATATATATATATATATATATATATATATATTTAAAATACTCCTAGTCAGCATAGACTGCTTATCTATCTATCCTCTGTGCACTACTAATAAGGTCTGTGATTTCAACATCTCATATTATGCACAGTTTAGTACGCATTTCTATATTGTCAAGGAAGGTTCATAGCAGCAAACTCCATTTTATATGTTCTTTTGTCAGCGCAGCCCACGTTAATGAGTATGTTGACACAGTGTGGGAGCTGAAAATAATTCATAGTAAAATGGATGATGGGAAATCTAGAACAGATAGTTGCTCCTCTAGAACGACAACCATTTCACTCCGTTTATTTGAGTCTGTCAGAACCTGGCTAGGCTTCCCCCATAATTTAATATTTTCAAAGGGAGATTCTGACTATTAGCAAAACATTAATGCTACTTTTAACTGTGTTCCATCTTAAATAACTTTAGGGTGCAAATGGTTTTAAAACCATTCATTGTAGTCAGCAGTTGTAAATATAGGGTGCCGTAGTACAAATTAAAAATGGATATCTCGCTAATATAATGTTTTACAGGTTTAAGATCCCAAATAACACTTTCTTTAGAAGACCCATGTCATAGGATCTTCTTAAGGGTATCAAAATGGCAAACCTTAATGAACTGCAGCACTAAACTTAGATTCACACTCTGCCTACTGTCAGCAATTTCACAATTGTTTACTGTATTGAGATGTCATTTGTTCGAGTCTGTTTTGTTTATTGGTCATTGTTGACGCTTCAACAAACAAATCAGTTTTTGAAATGACAGTTTTGTTTTTAACCTCATTTATTTATGCCATGTAATTTAGCGGCAGAATGGTTCACTTCTGTTTTTTTTCCTAAAGAATGCAGATATAATTAGGAACCGTCCACATCCAAGTAAAAATCTCCATATGAGGGTCATGGGAGTTAAACATTAGGGCATTTGGGGGTGCCGACGAAAGAGTTCAGTCTAACCATCAGTGTTGGAAAAAAACCTGTATAGTAACTTAGTGATGTGACAACTGTTTAAAGCTAGCTCTACACTGCGCTGGCTTGTGTGCTGGTGGCGCCTGATGCGACAATCTTTTTTTGGTGCCCCACCCCCCATCCCCATGACTATCTCCAAGGATTAATTCACTAACACCAAGCAAAAGTGTGCCTCCTCTCTGCATAGCCCCTCTCTTACATACATTCCGTTTGTTTTAAAGCACTGGTAAAGGCTGGCTTTACTAATTCATTCCGCTATCAACATAAAATACAGATCTGTTCTGCCCGAAAGTGGGATTCACAAGGAACTCTCTAGGAGGTGCTTTTAAAGTGAAGTTATTGCGAAACCCAGATCTCCACCGCCCTTCAGGTCCGCGCCTAGTGCGGTCGCACCACCCTAAAGCCATCCCTACACTTTTGTTTAGTAGCAGGGGGTCCAGATTGATATACAAGACTTCAAAATGGTAATCTAGTGAACCATCTATATGTTGTACGCATCTGACTGAATTCTGAAATGTTGTATTGTTAATCAGTTTGTTTGGAGTTGATCAAAAACCCAATTAATCTTTACAACAATCCAGATGACTGCATTAAAAGAATACCTTTACTGTGTCAAGTACTTCAAGGAGTCTAAGTCCATAGAAATGGAAAATCTTTACTCTACACTTCATAGATATGTCCTAAATCGGCACTTAATAATCATCGACCTATTAAGGTGGACTGAAGGCAACATTAATTACCACTGCCCAAACAACAATCTTTCCACTTAGATACTTCTCTCTACTGACCCCATAAGTCAAGGATAGGCAAATGGCCAAATTGCCTATAAAACGCCCTGTCTCTCTCATATATTTTATAGTACATTTCTTCGCCCTGTCTTTCTACATTATGACATGGTTGTTCACTGAAATACTCATTTTTCACAAAAGTCCTTTTAATTTCTTTTTAAAGTTGGCGAGTTTGTAGTTCTGAATGTACAATATGAACATTTTCTTATTTATTTTTTTATCAATATCAAGCTTACTTTGTCACCCATTACAAGTAAAACCATACAATACTGCAGCTAGTGTATGCCTGACTATTAATGTTACATTTCTTCCTGTTTTATGTACCAAGAAACTGAATGGAACAATTTGAGCATATGTATCAAGTGAATAATACATGCTGAATTCCATTCGAATCGGTTCTATGGGTGCAGAGTTACCTTTTTAAAGTCCAAAGCATGGTGTGATATGTGACCCTTTAAGCATTTTTTTCTCCCTGTAGAGAAGCTGTGCTACAGCCCTGAACCTGATGCCAAATGCTGCTTTGGTGTTGCATGCTCTAGCCTATGCAAAGACCACCTTTTTGCAGATCCAATTTAGACTAGGATTTCATGTAGGTATCAGTTACTCGACAGACTCCAGAGTAATTTAGGCTTCCAGAAAGTATCTGGTAAATACCAGCCACAGGATTAGAAACTCTTCCAAAGCATTTTAGTCTTATGTATGCACAGGTGGTTCTTGAGCATAAGCAGACACCATGCTCAGAGTTCTTTTTAGCCATTGGATGGCACATTGTAAAAAGAAAAAACCTACGTCTTTTGCACTATACAAAGAAATGATTTTCCTTCAGATCAGCACAGGATTTTTCTTGCTAATTGACCATGTGTATAATCAATCAAATGGTATTTGTAATGTGTGGCTTATCACCCATTCGGGTATCCAGACGGTGAGTGCTATCGTACTTCCGAAGGGGTTGGGGGGTGGTGGGGATCAGTTAAACAGCCAGGGCTTGAGTTCCTTCCTGAACTACTGAATAGAGGTTGAGGAGCAGGTGGAGGTTGTTCCAGGACTTTGTGAGGTTGGAGAAGGAGCATCCTCCACTGTTGCTTCAATAGATACCGGTGGGATGGATGGATGGATAAAGGGAGGGCAGGAGGGAGGGAGAGACGCGGAGGTAGAGTGCAGGAGTCTGGAAGTTTATGCGATGGTTGATGTACGCTTGTCTCTGCTTGTGGATGGCTTTGTAGGTGAGGATCAGCATCTTGAATTGACTTATTCTGAATGGGGACCTGTTGGAGTTTCTTGAGGTTGGGAAGATGATGTGGGTCTGTCTGGTGAGTTTGAGGGTGTCTGGCCACTGAGTTCTGTATGGTCTGCAGTCTTTTCAGGAGTGCATGGTGATCCCTACATATAGTGTTTCCTTAGTCCAGCCGGCTTGTGATTAGGGCTTGTGTGACCGTTTGTCTGGTGTTGATGAGGAACCATTTGAAGAACTTACGGCGCATGCAAGAGTGAGTAAACGGGCAAAAGAGACTGTGTTGAACTGGTTCTTCATGGTGAGCTGGTAGGCAGGTGAGCTTGTAGGCAGTCATAAACCTCTGGAAGTTGGCCCTTGAGTTGTAGGTGTCTTCTGATTGTGAGCGGATGAGCTCGGTGTCGTCTGCGTAGGAGATGTTTAGTTCATGGGTTTTGATGATGTTGGCCAATAGGGTTATGTAGGTGTTGAACAGCTGCAATACCTCTCTAGTTGATTGTCCAATTTAGAGCAAAGAGATCGATCCAGAATGGACCCCAAAGGTTATGTAGTTCCTGAAATATTGTTGGCTGGAGCTTACAGGCACTGGTGTCTTACAGATTGTGGGAATGTAAACCTGTCACTTCGGGGACTTCCGGAAGATGTTCTGCTGCCAAAGAAATCCGGTTGGTCAGGCAATACTTACTGAGGTCACTGTAAATGACCCTGTCATCAATTCTAAGCAATTTATATGCAGAACTTGTTCTAAGGAGGACCATTTTCTTCCTGTGGAAAATTACCGGCAGCACACACCACCCAAACTGCTGGGGCCTGATTATGTGATCATATCTGGTTGGGAGATGAAAATGGCACGGCCATTCCACGCGTCCATATTGGAAATCCACCACTGGATCTCTAGTTTTTCTCCCTCTGAAAGAGTTACAAACTGAGAGTACTTGAGACCCTTGCACAGATAAGAGATCTTGAGGCATTGTAGAGTGCGATAATGCAATGGGTCCAGAAAATAGCCTGTATTGATGATGAGAGAAGGTCTTCTATCCTGGCTAGATGTTGTAAGACAATTGTGGGTTTGGCTAAAGTGCATTTGAGCTCCTGTTTGATCATGGAAAGTTCGTGAGAGGGAAGACTCAGCCTGCCCCCAATTCTGATCCCCTCCGAGTTCTGAACACTTACCTTGTGGGGCGTTATAGGAACCATTGCCTCTTCCTCTGGTGCCTCTCCGATGTGGATACGTTCTTGTTGGATAGAAGGTCTTGCCACTTGTCTGGAGGAATCTGCACCTTTGTAGCAGGCTTGGTGGTATGTAAAGCCGGTCAAGCACCCCCTGCCGTGACTGGCTCTGGCAAAAACAAGGGACATAAAAATGCCTTTAATGAAGGATTGGGTCCTCTCGAGGTAAGTGAACATGTTAACAAATTTTCCTAACTCCTTCACAAAGGGGTCTCCAAAAAGATTGCTCTCTGCAATAGGCCCTGCCTCTAAAGTGGAGAGTTCTCCTAGTTTTGGGTCTATCTTTTTTAGGACGTGACCTGTTACGTTCCGTGGAAATTGCACAGTTCGCGTTTCCTAAGAAAATAGGTCATTGGCGGTAGGGGAGGAGGATGATTGGAGTTAATAAAAGCTTTCTTTGGGCATGCAATAGCATCTACATCCAGTCCCTTTTCCTCTGCGCATTTGTGTGTGGACTCTGGGGCTGCTGTGATAGGCTGCCATGGACATTAAGGAGCCTGGGGCCCTTTACGTTTCCCTCTCGGTTCAATGGGTCTTTGGCGCTGGGCTTGGAGCTGTTCTGTTTTCCTCCTCAAGGGCACAACCACTTGCGACACCACCTTAAATATTGAAACATCCATTACCTGGCAAAAGTGGTCATCAATAGAGCGGTAAGTAATCTCCTCCTCTTCCAAATAATCTTCAGATTCCTCCATTGGTGAGGTATGTGCACAATAAGGAGGATTGGGAATAGCAAAATAGCGGAGTCCCCTGTCTACTATATATCCCAGTAAGGGTTAAGCTGAAAAGACCCCACAGGGCCTGGAACTAGTCCTACCTTAATGATACTGAAGGTACTGACTTAATGCCTGGGCAAGTCCTTTTTAGGGCTCGGCCTACGTCACCACGAAGTGGGGCGGAGCTCCGAGCTCCTATTGTAAAAAAAAAAAAAAAGTGTCTTTAGGGGTCTGGGCAGCAACATTCCTTAGTGCGCAAGCTTTTTTTATGGCATCTGCTTAGTGATTCGTGTTCGCTGTGCTGTCTTTTTAGTAGCCTTGACGCCATAGGCTATATTTAATTTCCGTCCGCCATTGTTGGCATTTTCATCGCATTTTCTGTGTGGTTACGCGCACGGCAGACTATTAATCTTAATTAGGAGCTGTCAGAGTGCCCGTGTAATGCAATCCAGATCGTGGAAGCGCGTTCACATGTACCTTTCGCGCACGGCAGTCCATTAATTTTAATTAGGAGCTGTCTGGGTGCTCCTCGAAATGCAATCCAGATGGTGGGAGCGCGTTCACCATTCAGCATTGCATTGCATGTATTATGAGGGCAGGAGGCCTTTTGTTTCTGTCAACATACTTTCTTCTCTGCATTTAAGTTACTAATTTCACATTGTTTGAAAAGTACACTTTTGTTGTCTTATGACTTATCTAAACTGTTAAAGAAACATTACATCGCCTATCCTGCCGTTAACATAAACTTGATAGCTGGCTTGAAACTTATGCATGTCTTTCACTATTTTACGAAATCATACCAATTTGAATTTCAGGCTCACATTCAGCACTGAGCCTACACTTTTCTTTAAAGTAAGGGCCCTCTTGTAGTTCGCATTAGAATGCCAAAGAAGTATGGTTGTGCGGCTGCAGCTGAAAAATGTAAACACAGGGACCTAATCCATCCCTGTCACCCCTTTTTCCATTTTACAACTGCAGACCATTATAGAGTCTAGCAATGAGAATGCGCCCCTCTTCTTCCATCTTATGCAAAGAAGTACGGTTGTGCGCCTGCAGCTGAGAAACTAAACACTGGGACCTAATCTATAAATTGTGTTTTGCAGCGTGAATCTTTCTGGATTCACTATGCTGTGCATTATTCCCGGTCTTGTGGTTGGGTCCGGATTCGTAGTCTTTTCTTTGTTTTTTTTTTTTTTTTTTCTCTTTGCCCAGGTGGGCGTCGGCGTCACACCCCCTTTGGGTGTATTTCCGGTGACGTCGGCATGCTTCCTGCGGAAGCTCCCACTCTTGGGCGCCATCTTCAGATTCTTTTTTTCCGCGGTCGGGTCTGGATCGTTCCCGTTTGGGCTCCAGACATTTTTGGAGAAAGAAGAAAGAAAATACAGAAAAGACGAGGAGAAGTCATCTGAAGACTCCAGGGGACTTCACCGACGAAAGACAAGCAAAGATAAGGCGTTTTCCATCCAGATCTTCGACGACCGTCGACGAACACGCGACCAGAGAGGCCCTGGACGCTCGAGGATGGACAACACGCCGTTCAAGTTCTGCCGTAACTGCCACCACAAGTACGCGCAGAAGGACCAGCACCCGGTATGCAACCTTTGCCTACCGGTGGACCACGAAAGCGGAGACTGCAACGCCTGTTCCGCCTTCACCCCGAAGACCCTTCGTGTGAGAGAGAGGCAGAGGGTAGCACACGCCGCCCTGCAGGGGAAGGCCCCGACCCCGTCGCTCTACGAGCTGGGGATGTCCTCCGAGGAAGAAGACAACGCTGCCGCCGAAGACGACAGCTACACGGTCGTAGAGACCGATTACACGAAGACTTCTGACAAGGTAGGAGACTCTTCGGCCCCCAAGAACCCGAGAGACTCTGAGTCTCGAAAAATCGAGGGCAAGACCCCGAAAGCGCCGACGCCAAAAAAGGCGGCGTCCGCGACTACTCCCAGGCCCAGCGGATCCTCAGAGAAGGAGTCCCCGGCGCCGAGAGCTGCTGATCAGCAGAAGACGTCGAAAATCGTCCCCGAAAAGGATCGATCGACGAGGGAGAAAGACCCGAAACTGTCGACGACGACCAGAGACCCGATATCCGGTTCGACGTCGAAAACTTCGACTCCGAGAGGCACGGCGACGAGCCATCCGTCGAAGAGAGCGGCGGAACCATCCGACGCGGAACACGCGGCCGAGATGGAAAAGAAAAGAAGGCGCCTCGAGGCAGAAATGGAGAACTTCATGCAGCGGAAAAAAGATTTCGACGCAAGGATGAAGGCCTTCACGATCCCTCACAAGACCAAGCCACCAGTGCTGGAGGCGGTCGAGGAGGAAGAAGAAGAGGTCGCCGAAGTCACCGAGCAAGACCAGGACGTCGAGGTGTTCGACGACCAGGAGGAGTACGAGAATCCCCACGAGAGCTACAGCTATGGGGAGGAAGATGAGGGCAGGACAGACACAGAGTCGGCGCCCTATGACCTTCAGGAGGTAGATTACATCGATGTCGACACCGACAGCCCGGAGGAGGTGGTCGACACCTACCCCTCGAGGCCCTCGCCGCCGGACGACATCGGGGCCTACAACGCGGTGATACAATCTGCCGCAGCAGCTTTCAAGCTCAAGCTCGACGAAGAGAAGCAGAAAGCAGACTTCCTTCTGGAAACATTGCTCCCAACACAAACGAGGAGCCAGTTCCTCCCGATGCTCGAGAGCGTCTTGGCTCAGGGGAAGGAAGCTTTCAGGGAGCCCGCAACATACAAGGCAGTAACTCCCAGAACTGAGAAGAAGTACAAGCATGCCGCAAAGGACCCGGCCTACATTCAGGGCACGGTCTCCGCAGACTCCATTATCACGGCCACAGCAAGGAGGAGGGCTAACGTACCCACTACCTCGGGCCCGCCACCGGATAAAGAGAGCAAAAGGATGGATCTGGTGGGCAGAAGGATCGAACGGAATGCCGCGACCCACTGGCGCATGGCTAATTCCAACGCCCTGGTAAACAGACACATGTACCAAATCATGGAGGGACTGGGGCAGTTGGTGAAGGACTTGCCCCAGGATGCCAAGCAGAAAGCCGAAAAGCTAATTGAAGAGGGGAAGAATGCTGCAAATTCTTGCCTTAAGACGGCCCTGGATGGGGCAGACACCGCCAGCAGGCTCATGATGATGGGCGTCACGGAAAGGAGACACGCCTGGCTCAGGATATCCGGTTTCAAACCGGAGGTGCAACACAGCATCCTGAACACACCATTCAACGGCAGTACGCTTTTCGGACAAACAGTTGATGAGCAACTCAGCCAACTTAAGAAGGATAACGAAACAGCAAGATCCATGGGAGCATTGCAGTTCAGAGGGAACAAGAGGGGCACCCCGTCACGGAGGCCCGGCGGAAGAGGCGGAAACCAGCCAGGTACATCACACCAGGCTTTCCAGCAAACGCACCAGGCAGACTCGCAGGGTCAGCAGGGCCATCAGAAACAGCCCTGGCAGTACCAACAAAGAGGCCAGTCCTTTCGAGGGAGAAATGGACGGGGACAAAATAGAAGAGGGGGCCAGCAGCCCACCTCCAAGTGACTTCAAAAAAATCCGTGTGCCCACCCACAAAAAAGATCCCAGGGGGCAGCACGTACAGATGGGTCAAGACAAACTAGACACCTACGACCACAGGACACCAGTGGGAGGAAGATTAAGATTCCACCTCCAGGAGTGGAGAGGAATCACATCAGACAAATGGATCCTCAACATTATCCAATTCGGATACTGCATAGAGTTGGAGGCGAGGCCAACAAGCAGAAAACCAAGAAGAAAGCCGCTAGCAAGCAAGCAGCTGCAGTGCCTTCAGGAAGAAGCAAAAGAACTCCTGCAGAAGCAGGCCATAGAAAGGGTACCCTTCAAGGAAAGAAACACAGGAGTATACTCAACATACTTCCTGGTACCAAAAGTAGACGAGACAATGAGGCCCATTCTCGATTTACGGTTCGTGAACAAATTCATAAGAACGCAAAAATTCAAAATGACCTCCCTGCAAGAGGTGCTCCCACAGTTGCAGACCGGGGACTTCATGGTCACTATAGACCTCAAAGACGCATACCTGCACATCCCAATGAACAGGAAGCACAAGCACATGCTCAGGTTCACCGTCGGAGAAAGCCACTACCAGTTCACGACACTGGCCTTCGGTCTAAAATCGGCACCAAGAGTTTTCACAAAGTGCCTCGCAGCAGTCGCAGCGCACCTAAGAAGGCAGGGAATACATGTATACCCTTACCTGGACGACTGGCTGGTGAAAGCAAACTCATACCAGAAATGCAAGCTGCACGCACATACAGTGACCAGCACGCTCATAAACCTGGGGTTCTCCATCCATTGGATGAAATCATCAATGGAGCCGGAACAAGTGAAGATCTTCCTGGGAGCACAGATCAACACCTTACAGGGCAAGGTGTTCCCCAGCGAGAAGAGGGCGAGGGCGCTGGTGAAGGAAACTCGCCTCTACCGGAAGGGACAAGCTCGGACAGTGAGGACGGCGAGCAAGATCATGGGGATGATGGCATCATGCATCCACCTGGTACCGAATGTACGACTCCACATGAGACCCATTCAAGAATGGCTACAGGAGCAATGGTCACAAGCTACAGGCAGTTGGGAGGATCTAGTGGTTGTAACGCACGCAGTGCAGAAGGAGATGACATGGTGGACCATGGAGAACATAGCAAGGGGAAAGCCTCTAACGCCCCCAACGCCAACAGTGACCATCACCACAGACGCATCCCTGAAGGGATGGGGCGCTCACATGGAGGAGCTCAAGGTGAGGGGACTGTGGACACCGACGGATGCCACAAAGCACATCAATTACTTAGAATTGAAGACAATCTTCCTTGCACTGAAGGCCTTTCAAACAAGACTGTACAAGCACAAGGTATTGATACAAACAGACAACACCACTGCGATGTTCTACATCAACAAGCAGGGGGGCACACAGTCCGCACCGCTTTCAACGCTGGCGCAGGAGATATGGAGATGGGCCATCCCTCTCAAGATAGACCTGCTAGCCATACACCTACCAGGGAAGGACAACATACAAGCCGATTGGCTCAGCAGGCAGACATCGGCATCCCACGAGTGGGAGCTCAATGCTCAGGAGACAAGATACCTGTTCGACAGGTGGGGGACACCATCGGTGGACCTGTTTGCCACACGCCAGAATGCAAAATGCCAAAACTTCGCATCCAGGCAGCCCGAGGAGGGGACACTGGGGAATGCCCTATGGATAGATTGGTCAAGGACATTTGCCTACGCCTTTCCCCCGATACCACTGATGCACAGAGTACTGAGCAAGTGCAGAGCGAGCAACATGACACTGATACTGGTCGCACCGCAGTGGGCGAGGCAGACCTGGTACTCGCAGATCATGGAGATGACACAGTGTGCACCCCACAGATTCAGCAGGAGGAAAGATCTACTGTCCATGCAGAACGGAGAGGTACTGCATCCAGAGCCAGAGAGCATGAGCCTAGTAGCGTGGCTCCTGAGGACATAGAGTTCGCACATTTGAGACTACCAGAAAGCACCCTGAGGGTACTTCGGGAGGCACGAAGGCCCAGCACTCGAAAGTGCTACGTTGCGAAATGGAAAAGATTCACAATATGGTGCAGACAGGAAAGACTCCACAATAAGATGAAGAGGGACTCCACAGTGCTAAGGTACCTGACGCACTTACTGGAGAAGAACCTTAGCTCATCCTCGTTAAGAGTTCACTTGGCAGCGATAGTAGCCTACACAAGGGGAGAAACGTGCAGGAGCTTCTTCACATCACAGGTGGTGAAGAGATTCCTAGAAGGAGCGAAAAGGATCGCACCACCCAAGCGGGTGCCGCCACCTGCATGGAACTTGAACACAGTCCTAACGGAACTCATGAAAGAGCCCTTTGAACCACTTCACAAGGCCTCCCTAAAGATGCTAACTATGAAAACAGCCTTCCTGGTTGCGATAACGTCCTTACGCAGAGTAAGCGAGCTTCAAGCGCTGACGCTACAAGAACCATACATACAAATACACAACGATAGAGTTGTGATGAGGACTGACCCACACTTCATGCCGAAGGTGGTATCCAATTTTCACATGAACCAGTCTATACAGATACCGAGTTTTTTCCAAAAACCCACAACCAGCGCAGAGAGAGCTCTGCACACCCTGGACGCCAGAAGGGCAGTCATGCACTACATTGAAAGGACAAAGGGGCACAGGAAAACGAAACAGTTTTTTGTGTCCTTCGCAAACAGCTTCATGGGCAAAGCAGTAACCAAAAGGACCATTGCACGATGGATCGCACAAACAATCCAACTCTGCCACAAACGGGCAGGACAGGAACTGGCTGAGGGGACACGTGCCCACTCCACCAGGAAGAAGGGCGCTACAATAGCCTTCCTGGCTAACACACCCATAGAGGACATATGCCTGGCGGCAACATGGGCTTCGGTGCACACGTTCACGAAGCACTACTGTGTGGACATACAAATGAACAAGGAAGCTCAAGTGGGACAGAAGGTGCTACAGCACATATTCAACACCCAACGCTCATCTTCCACCCAGCCGCCACAGAGATGAGAAACCGCTACAAAATCTATGCACAGCATAGTGAATCCAGAAAGATTCACGCTGCAAAACGAATAGTTTTCTTACCTGTCGGTGTAGTTTTGCAGCTTGAAGATCTTTCTGGATTCACTAGCGAACCCACCCGCCTCCGCCAGAAAGATGAGGCTGGAGAGAGAAGAGGTGGTTAACTAAAGAATAGACTTTGAAAATACAAAGCGGTAAATACAAACTAAGAAGAACATTGCCATTACTTCGGAAACGAAAGAAACACGGAAAAAAAGAACCCGAAGATGGCGCCCAAGAGTGGGAGCTTCCGCAGGAAGCATGCCGACGTCACCGGAAATACACCCAAAGGGGGTGTGACGCCGACGCCCACCTGGGCAAAGAGAAAAAAAAAAAAAAAAACAAAGAAAAGACTACGAATCCGGACCCAACCACAAGACCGGGAATAATGCACAGCATAGTGAATCCAGAAAGATCTTCAAGCTGCAAAACTACACCGACAGGTAAGAAAACTATTCGTTCATTGCCAAAAAAGTTTTTGTCGCATTGTCAGGGGTAGTAAGCTCTAGATAAATGCAATTACAATACATGTCGGCCCTAAAAGGAATGTAGATGTTAATCATAGGGCATATTAACAGTGAATGTAGTATAGCTGCAAAATTAATGGTAAATATGAGTTAATATAAAGTCATAGTAAATGCAGACTAAGTGATTATATGGTAAAAGTAACTACAGTTTGAGCTTCAGTGAAGAATCAGTATAAGTACATAGTGTCAGACATGGCTATATGCAAAAAAACTGCACCCTGTCACACCATACACATGCATACACCACACACATACACCACACACAAATACCACACACACACACACACCACACACACACACCCCACTCTCTCACCACCACACTCTCTCACCACCACACTCTCATCACCAGTCACGACAACACACTCACCCCCACAGACTCACCCCCACAGACTCACCCCCACAGACTCACCCCCACAGACTCACCGACTCACCCCCACACACAGAAATAGTGCATGGGGAGTGCAGAGTGCATGGGGAGTGCAGAGTGCATGGGGAGTGCAGAGTGCATGGGGAGTGCAGAGTGCATGGGGAGTGCAGAGTGCTGAGTGCAGAGTAGTGAGTGCAGAGTGCAGAAAGTGAGTAGGACATCACAGGCAGCAACTGTGCAAGCTTCTTACACTCACAAGGAGAGCACAGGCAGCAAAGGTGCAAGCTTCTCACACTGACAAGAATGACATCACAAGCAGCAGTGGTGCAATCTTCCCTCACACACTCACAGCAGGTACTGTGCCAAGGCAGCGGCAGCAACAGAGCAAGAGTCCCTTACAAAGAACAGGCACAGCACAGAGATGCACAATGCAATCTTCTCATACTCACAGGCAGCAGCGGTGCAAGCTTCTCACACTCCCAAGAAGGACATCACAGGCAGCACCTGTGCAATCTTCTTACACTCACAAGAAGGACATCACAGGCAGCAGCAGAGCAAGCTTCTTACACTCACAAGGAGACGACAGGCAGCAGAGGTGCAAGCTTCTCACACTCGCAAAAACGACATCCCAAGCAGCAGTGGTGCAAGCTTCCCTTACACTCACAAGGAGACCACAGGCAGTAACGGTGCAATATTCTCACACTCACAAGGAGATCACTGGCAGTACACACCACATGAACACACTCCATAACACATAGCAACAATTCATTGGCATTTACAATGCCATTAGCTCAAACTCAAATAAATCCGAGCCCGATTGCATTTCTAATGCTTGTTTAAATTGTGCTGAGTCTTACCCGTGAAAATGGGTGGCCGGCTCCAGACAGTGGCTCTCAATACATTTTGGGGTCAAACGCACAATAATACTACTCGTGATGGTGCTCATGGCCGGACACGCTTCACCAACCCTCAGAACTGTCTGAATGACTCATCGGCAGGGCACAGGGGGTGGGGTAGAGACATGCTGATTGTGTAATTTCAGAAGCGCAGTTTCCCTGGCAGTTGGAAGACTATGCCAAGAGGCTGTCTATTACACAAGCTGCTGCGAAGGAGCGGGAGCGCTCCAGCGGCGTCGCTGTAAGGAAAAAGCTGCAAATTAAGCACACGACAGTTGCTCAAGTCTGCTGCACATGAATAAAAGCACACAAGTAACTTGTATAGCCGTAATTATAGTCTAGCAACCATATCAACACACAAGGAAAAAAACCCTTATCTCAAGCTTCTGGACCAACGAACAAAGAGGAAGCTAGAGAGTCCTCTGGGGAAGTTGAAAGGAAGGACTTAGCGTGATTGGTGGATATGTTGATTTTTCAGTTTCCCTAGGACTCGTGGGAAATGTAGTTTGGTTCTGTTGACAAGCTTCTAATGCAGGGGTCTACAACCAGTAGCTTTTAAGCTCCTGCAGCTCTCCAGCTACCTCTGAGTAGCTCACCTATAAGCAACACTAATAATATTAGTTGTTCTCAATGCATTTCATTGAACAGAAGTAGCTCTCATTACAGAAAAGGTTGGAGACCCCTGTTCTAATGGCTTCTGGATGTAATAAAGTGAAGAAAGCTGAAGCCTGATCCTTATCTCTGGTCCTGACATAGAATCTGGTTACACAGTGGTGCTAATTCTCACTCCTTCTTAACTCCGCTGTTTATCTATTTTATAATAGTCCATATCACTTGTCCATTTATGATCCTCGATTACCCACTTGTGTTTTGCACAATGTTTTGGAGCTACTGTTAGTGTGTTCTTCCACTACAATGCGTGGCAGAAGTATTGAACGATTTGGATGCCCATTGACACACAGCTCCACCACCCTAACTTGAGTGCCCATCTTTGGTCATTGTTGTCCCTGTGGTGTGCATCCCAGGTAGCCCTTTTCATCTGAATGTGAGGAATAATCCTTGTCATACCTCTTGTCCCAATAGCATCTTCATAAACATATTTGTTGAGCATGTAAGCATTTCCAGTAGTTATTTATTTAATGCTGCTTTTAAGCACAGGAATTAAAATGGCTACCTTTATAGGCTTCTGGATCTCTGCAAAGATTGGTGATTGCAATTAATGTTGGATCCATTACTGACGCTAGTCATCTGGGACATGCATTTAGGACAGTACTATATGAGCTGCTTCCTTCTATTGGACAATCGCTTTATTAGACTAGTGCTTTCTGTTCTCAGTTTATACCAGCTTGCCCTGCTGGGTATAATGTCTTACAAGACTTTTGAATACGTATTTGAGGGCATTGAATTGCAAATTCAACCCATGCAGTATTTCTAACCTACATGTACTTGTGTTTCTTACAGAGGTTCTATTCACTTTGAGTTAGGTATTTCTAACGTAGACCTAGCGTTATTACTCACTTTAAGAAAAATTAACTTCCTATAATACCGATTTAAAGCTGAACTTTTCTCCCACTAGTATGATTTATTAAGCAATAGATTTTGGAATAGACTACCACTAAATCTGGGTAGTGTTCATTTACAAAATGCAAACCATTTTGTAGGAAAGCATACAATACAAATGGTGGTTGAGAACAGGATGAAGAAGTGGATAGAGTAACAGCAGAAACCATGATACCATTTTGATTGCACTAATCCGGGTTTGAATGATAAGGCACACATAATTGCATGTTTTAAAAGTGTTATAGATATATACTTGAAATTAAATGATTTCCGTTTTAAAAAGCAGGACTATACTATAAGCATTATTGAATAATTCTTACTAAATGGTATTTGGAAGTTAAGATTCTGCCTTATTTTCATTCAAAATTGTGTAACACCACAAATTGATAATATTCAGAACTAGGCCCTGTTAAAGATAGGTAGAAGTCCAAAACCAAGATGAGTTAACCATAGAGGTATGATCTAGAAAAGGCTGTTCATTTGGTGTAGATTAACGTAGCCATGCTATTAAAGGGCCAACAATGGGACCAGGTTAGAATTGGTTAACCTTTTGCCTGATTGACTCTTGCCGTGGGCTGCATCTTAACACGCCGGATTTCACCTCTCCCACCTGTCAGCTCCTCGCCGGACCCGCTTCGCGGGTCCCGCTTCGTGAGGCGGGAGAGGCGCTTTGAGTCTGGTGGGGCTGCGCTGCTGGGCGCTGCTGGGCGATTGCTTGAGGGAAGCACAGGGCTGCGAGCGGACCCGCAGGGACTCAAACTTCCAGGAGTCCCTGCGTGAGGTCAACCCACAACACCTGGGTCGCTCTCCCTGCCTGCCCCGCCCCCCCGTCCCACCTCTCCCTCATTACTTTGCCTTAGTACCGCAGCGCGGGAGCGCGCCGGGAGAAGCCCTGGACAAGGGCGGGATCGTCTAAGGCCGTCCAAGGACGATCAAGGACGGGTCGGGCCCACTCTCTTTCATTGGTGATTTAAGGACCTTCTTTCATTGACTGGTATTAAGACTTTGTTTGTTTAACTTTTAACTCTTGTCTGTTTTAGATATATTAAATTCACATGATGTCCTTGCGTTCAGGGAAGGGCAGGCAGGTAACTGTAAAGACAAACAATGGAAAATCCACTGGAACTTTAGACGATTTCATAACCCGGGCAACGGGGATTTTAGAAAAAGAAATTGCCTTCACGGAAAAACGTTTGTCTTTAGACTTGATAACAGGGAAACGTTCCTCTCTGGGACGTATCGGTTCAATAATGACCCCCAATAAGACAATACTCACCCCTGACAAGAGCCCAGATATTAATCTGGAAGCTAGCCCAAATCTTGTCGTAATTTCGGACTCCCAGCCAACTATGGCTGAAGACTTAGGGGGCTCCCAACATCAAACACCTATACTCACTCCTATACCTATATCATCAGGTATCACGGGGGATAGTACCCAAGACTGTATTCCGAGCAATAATGGCTCTATCCCTACACAAGCTCGAGCCTTAGACCGTGAGCATGAACCTAAGCAATTTAACAAACGGAAAAGAGGAGGGAATCACGGAAAGGGAAGTAGAGCCAAGTTAGCTAAAACAGTTGCACCTAGATTCTCGGTAACTGTGTTTAAGCAAAAGGGAACTCATGTAGCTGAGGCGGGTCAGAAAATCTTGAATGAATGAATGAATGAAAAGGAATTTATAATGCGCAAAAAACAATAACCCGCAGGTATCAAGGCGCCTAATAATACAATCAAAATTTAAAACCAACGTCCTTACATATAGGCTTGTTGAAAGAGGCGAGTTTTTAGGGCCATGCGGAATTTCTGTAAGGATGGAAGAGAACGCAGGTCAAAAGGGAGATCGTTCCACCATTTGGGGGCCAGAGTGGAGAAAGCCCTGCCACCCCATTTGGCTCTTCGTACACGAGGGGTTTTGAGAAGCAGTTTCCCAGAGGAACGCAAACTCCTACCGGGGGCATAGTGGGAGATGATAGACCCAATACCAGTGTCGCTGTTTTTAGTAATGGCTCTATAGGTCATACAAAGGACCTTAAACCGGATTCGGGATTCTACCGGTAGCCAGTGCAGTAGTTTCCTAGCTGCAGTGGCTGAGGAGCGTTTGGGGATATCCAAAACAAATCTGGCTATAGCGTTTTGGACCACCTGTAAGCGCTGTAGGTGACTCCTGTTTAGCCCAGCATACAGCGCATTACAGTAGTCCAAACGAGAGCCAATTAGTGCAACAGCTATTTGTTTTCTAGCCTGCAAGGAAAGATATTTCCTGATCCTTCGCAGGGTATGGATCAAACCCCAGCAAGTGGACACAGTTCTGTTCACCTGACCACCCAGATCAAGGGCTGGATCTAACAGCACCCCGAGATTCTTAGCAGATATTGTGGGGGCGGGACATATTCCCAATGAGTCAGGCCACCAGTTGGCTGACCAGATGTTTTCTTTCCCCCCAAACACCAACACCTCAGTCTTCTCCCCATTCAATTTGAGAGAGTTCTGAATCATCCAGTGACCAACCGCCTCCATACAAGATCTAAACTTGGAGGCGGTGATCACATCCGAATGGGGGAGAGAGACGAGTATTTGGGTGTCGTCTGCATAAGAGACTACCTCCATCCCGAATGATCTTATTAGCCTGGCCAGTGGGGTTACATAGATGTTGAAAAGGGTCGGACTAAGCGCCGACCCTTGAGGAACCCCACCTAGCACTGGTCGGGATGGAGATAGAAACTCTCCCAGCTTGACTCTTTGTTCTCTCCCAATAAGGAAGGAGGTCAGCAGATCCAAGGCTGCATCCTTCTCCTTTAACACCAATAATAATGACGATCTATTGGGGAAAATTGAGAAAGTGGTGCTGAATCTTTTGTTGCCCCTCCTACAGAGAACCCAAATTGTCAACTCAAAGTTAGATCAATTAGAACACCTTATCTCACTCAATACTCACTCTCTTGAATCACTGGTAAATAAGAGTAATTCACTTGAGACGGGTGGCACCAACAACAACAACAAAAATAAAAATAACACCACCAACAGTACCTCAAATAAGGGGGGAGAGAAGACAAATATAAGCAAAGCACCCCCTACACCCGCAACCTTTGACCCTAAGGTAGCACCCGTCCCTTTAGCACGGTCTAAACCTATACCATTACCACGTACTAAACCCGCAGCAGTGGTCACCGTGGGGTCCAAAAGTCAAAACGTGGCCGGCATAGCGTTAACATCTGAAGCAACTAGATCCAAGCAGGGAGCTACCTCTGGCCTTAAACCAAAACTAACATAATCACAGGGAACTGTAGCCGATAGTGACAGAATACATAAAAAGAAACTACCATCTGTAAATTTGCCCCCTGACTCCGTCCCTTTTATGGTAATCCTTACAGGAGTCCCCCCAGTTTTGCCTAATAAAATGGAATCAAATCAGGAGCTAAAAATTAAAGTAACATTTTGGCTCAATAAAAATAGGCCACTTCCTCCTGATTCTAAAACAAATATACTTAGTGTGCGCAGAGTCCCCTGGGTGGGCCCAAGTGAGAAGGATTTAGAGGGAGACTGTATCCTGATTAATTTCAGGGACACTTGGGTAAAAGATATGATCTGTAGTAAACCAAGGTTTGCTAGAGCTGGAGATATTCAATGTTTAGGTTTGGAGTATTTTTATCCAAACCTGAACTTTGTTCCTCCGACTTTGTACCACAAGAACACCGGCCAGAGCTTTTACAGCGATACTTACCCTGGGTGGACTCGGAGAAATATGGCCGTATGGCCGATTCAAAACAACTGGGGAACATGGCACCAGGGTGATGGCTTTACCAGCAAACAAACATGTAACAATAATAACTTTCTGCAACCATTGTATAATGACCCAAGACCAAGATCTCAGGGAGATGACTATTTAGGGTGGTTGCCAAGCCACATCCCCCTAAGAAATCGTTTTGATCCACTTGTGGGTATGGAGGAGTTGGACTGACCATTACAAAACCTTTCTGGCAATGTTTTGCTGTTGGGAGAGCCTAGTCAGTGGGAGAAGGGGGAAAGTTGTAACGATAACTTGATGGAGGATGTTTCCGTATGTGAGGTCTCTATTACTAACATTCAAGAACTAGAGGTTGGCTGTATCAAAGAAAGTGAAACAAATTTAATTACCCTAAGGCAAGACTTGGCAGTAACACCAGAAATAGTTAGAGACAAGCAATGTGAATCAAGGTTGTGTCTAATTTCATGGAATATCGCTGGGCTTGCTACTAGATTGGAGGATGAGGCCTGGTTTAGACTATGTGGGAGATTGTGACATTCTGTGTCTTCAGGAGACATGGAGCCGAACTCCTCAGAATGTTGATGGTTTCCAATCATTTAATGTCCTAGCGGTGCCCTCACAAGCAGGTAGGGCAAAAGGTGGAATAATGACAGCAATATCACTAAAATTATGTAAACCTGTAATATCTAAGTTAGCGGACACTCCATGGTTTCAATTGCTAATGTTGGACAACTTGTTTCCTGAACCACTGTTATTGATTAACTGGTATTACAATATCTTTTATGATAATGAGACAACTGTAATATCGAAACTGGAGGAGGCTATAGCCAGGGCGCGAAATGAACAACCCCTACTTTTTATCATCTGGGTGGGAGATTTCAATTGCTCATTGTGCAGCCATAGGGACTCAAATGTATGTGGCTTGAAAGATACATATGATCATCCTCTAATACACTTTAAACACACACCCCAGGGGGATGCCTTAAATAATATTATTATCCTAAATGATTTATGTATAGTGGAGCCCTGGGTTGGTCCAAATTCGGCCCCAATACCAACCTTTCAGGGAAGTAGAGGCAAAATTAGTTTTATTGATTTTGTAATTGTGTCTAGTGGGTACTTCCATTATGTTGATAAGTTGGAGGTAATTGCAAATGCTGCTAGCGATCATAACCCCCTAATGTTATCCCTGCTTTGTCCTGTTAAACCCAAACATCCTGTCTCGGAGCAATCTATAAAGTATAACAGGAATCAAGGCATTACTCTCAAATGGGGTAAAATAGATGCTCCTGGTCTTGAGGCGGAGATCCTAAATGGACATACAGCAGAATATGAGGCATGTCTTTCACCTACAGCCAACCCTGAAAAGGTCATAGGGAACTTTGAATCTTTGTGGGTATGTAGCTGAGCGTCTCAAAAAACCAATTGGGAAAAACAAACCGATGGGCCCCAGATGGTTTGATTCAGTGTGCTCTGCATCACATAGATCCCTGAAAAAAGCATTAAATCAAAAGCCAAGGGATAAAGAGCTGGTTAGAACGTCCAGATTGGCCTACAAAGAGGCCATTAGAACAAGGAAGCAGGATTTAAAAAACCTAGCCTGGGAGGATCTAGAAAAGGCCTCGGAATTAAAAGATACCAGGCTTTTCTGGGAAGTTATTAACCGTCCCCTTTTTTCAAGTACAGGCAAGGATAACATCTTAATGCAGATTACAGGTGAAACGTGGGAATCTCATTTTGGGAACATTTTTAATCCCAACGGAATCCAAATCCAGGAACCGTCAGAAGACGCCAGGGAGCTGGCGGACTTACAAACATCGTTGTCCCTGTGCTCCTCGTTTACCTTACAAGAGGTGGAGGATGCCTTGAGGAAAGGCATATTACTAAAAGCCCCCGGTCCTGACTCCGTACCCCTGGATTTCTTCAGGCATAATGTCAAGGTTTGGGCCCCTTTACTGTTAAACGTGTTTAGGGCAGTTGTTATTGGCCGCATTCCCGCATCTTGGAAGGAGGCAGTGGTGGTGCCGATTTTTAAGAAGGGCGATAGATCTGACCCCCGATGCTATCAACCAATTTCACTAATTGATGCATCTTGTAAACTATTGGGCAGGGTTATTTTAGCCAGATTGGAAACATGGGCAGACTCGGTTGGCCTTATTGTGAACTCCCAATACGGTTTTAGAAAAGGTAAAGGGACGGTCGAACAATGCCTGAACTTGGCTTTAATCATAGGAAAGTACACGAAGGCAAGGAATTCCTCCATCCACCTTGCCTTCATGGACCTCTCGAGTGCATTCAACACTGTGTGTCGGAGCAAGCTCTGGCAAATGATGGGGGACATGGGCTTTGAGGAACCCTTGGTCACTTTGCTTCGCAGACTGCATGAATCAACAACTGTAGCCATAAGGTTTGGGCCAGGGGGGGGAAAAACTAAATCTATTCTCTCAACTGAGGGTGTATGACAAGGATGCATATTAGCCCCTTTTTAGGTCTCGCCCTGGAATAGCATCCGAAGGATGCGTCAGTCCAGGGTCGGAGACTATAGCGAGCTGACACGGGGGAATGAGGGACAAAAAACTGTCACGCGCTTCTCCCCGGCTGGATTCAGCTGCTTGCACGCGCACCAACATTCACGCATGCGCACATCACAGGCACACGCATACACAGCACTCACGCATGCGCACATACACACGCGCTGCTTACTTTCACTTTGCAACTCCCCCCCACCAGTCATCGGATTTTTTTACACACGCACGCATGCATGCATGCATGCATACATACACACACACAGACACACGCGCAGGCACACACGCACACACAGGCACACAGACAGACACACACGCGCGCGCGCGCACATGTCCCCTCCCCCCCTCACACCCCACTCACCGAGTTCTTTTAGTGTGTCCCTCTCTCCTTCCCTCTCTCCTTCGGCAGGCAGCGGGTCATCCTAGTAGCAGGCGGGGCTCTCCACGAGGCAAATCTTCCGGCAATCTTCCGGCTGACGGGCACAGGAGCGCGGGGTAGGCTCCCGTCTGCTTCCTGTCTTTTTGCGGCCCCGCCCCCGTCCCAACACAGGTTGCCTGGCTTCCTGTTCGAGCCGGGCTACGGGAACATTCACCCGCGGCACGGCTCTGACGCCTGACGTCATGAACCAAAGACTAGAATGCCGGGCCCAGTCAGGTTGTGCTTGCACTTTGCAGCACATCCTGCTGCTGGAGCGCGGAGTTTGAGGAAGGTGCCGCCCCTCACTGCTGGCCGTTTTGCTGGTGGCGCCGCAAATTGAATCATGGCGCCGTTCACAATACTGCTGCAGGCACCTCGCACTGACCCGGGCTATCGCCTTGCCTGTTGCTCAGTTGTTAATTTACTCCCCGCCGAATTATTGCAGCCGCCCTTACTATTTCAAAATTATAAACTAAATACGCCCTCATTCAGACAAGCTACTGGAGCGTCGAGGACCTGGTATCGCTGACCCTGAAGCTGCGTGCAGTTTTACTTCACCTCTCAAACTACGTGAGTACTTAATTTACATTTTTCAGTGTTCCCCAACGTTCTGTGCCACCCGGGTTTTTCACGAGACAAATAGTGCGAAGGAGGTTTCAGGCAGGGCAGGGCCTTATTCAGTCCACTATTCAGCCAGGGTTCCACACATACTGGAAAGTTAGTCCCAGGGCGTGCTTTCTTTTGCAGTGTTTTTTATATGGCGCGAAGGTGACCCGATGGTATAATTGAAGGGTTATTCTAGCGCCACAGTTTCATTACAAGGTCAAGTTCATTAGCTGTTTGGCACGTGGAAATTAAATTATTTTCCCAGAATCACAATATTTTGGGCCGGTTAGTCGAGTTTGGAACCTGGCTCCCAGTGCCAAAGTCAGCAGCCACTGATCATTTTTCCATGACCAGCACCACCATGTTCTGCATCGTGTATGCAGAAAAAAACAACAGATTTGTTTTGCCTTCTTACGTAATGCCATACCAAATTGTAGCAGGCTAGCAGCTGATGCCCCACACCACTCCTGCTAGGCTTCAGTGACGATGGAGCTACTCCACAATTCACAATCATGATCGAACACACCGATGTACGGTACCCAACCTCTGAATGAGGAGGGGCGGGACTGGGGGGTGCTGAGAGGTAAGACAGATTTTGTAGCCATCAGTTTTTGGTGAATGTTCCATTACCTGCCATCTCTACATGACGGTTTTCTGCTGTTTGCAGTCTTCCTCTAAATTGCATCATAGGCAAGCAATCACCAGTCAGTGCAATGGAGCTCAAATGCCACTTCAGATTATAAGGGCACTATGTTAGTGCCGTTCCATTTCTGGTACTTTGCAGCAGTTAAGGTATTAAAGTTTCTCGTTGCTCAGACGGGTGTACTTTCTGATATTTATATGTTTTATCTTATCTTCATTGCTTGATTTGGCTCGCAAGAAAGTGTCACTCAAAGTCTTTCAAATGGCACTCATAATTACACTGAAATTATGAAAATGTCACACACAGCACTCTGAAACCTTGGCAGCTATGCGGCAGCCTCTGTGACAGTGTGACCTGCTTCACTAATCACTAGCTGCGGTAACTGCAGGCTGCTGCTGCATGCAGTGCACACAAACGCGGACTTAGTTTTGGCAATTTAAAGTCCCGTGTTAGCACTGTGCGGCTGTGCCTGCAGTGATAAATTATGTGGCAAGCGATGAATTATGTGGCAAGTGATACATTATGTGGCAAGTGATAAATTATTTTGCTAGTGATAAATTATGTGGCAAGTGATAAATTATGTGTCATGAATTATGTGGCAAGTGATACATTATGTGGCAAGCGATGAATTATGTGGCAAGTGATACATTATGTGGCAAGCGATGAATTATGTGGCAAGTGATACATTATGTGGCAAGCGATGAATTATGTGGCAAGTGATACATTATGTGGCAAGCGATGAATTATGTGGCAGTGATACATTATGTGGCAAGCGATGAATTATGTGGCAAGTGATACATTATGTGGCAAGCGATGAATTATGTGGCAGTGATACATTATGTGGCAAGCGATGAATTATGTGGCAAGTGATACATTATGTGGCAAGTGATAAATTATGTGTCATGAATTATGTGGCAAGTGATAAATTATGTGGCAAGCGATGAATTATGTGGCAAGTGATACATTATTTGGCAAGTGATGAATTATGTGGAGGGGAGGGGCTATAATCATGCAGAAGACGCCATTTTGCTGCTGCATAAGTTATAGGTGGGCTGCATCATTATATGTCAATATGCAACATATTTTATATGTCCTTTTTATAAAAACAAAATGTAACTACTGCAAAAAAAATTCTTTTATGCAAACAAATTTAAATACTGCATAAATAATTTTAACAACAAATACTTTATATGTAGCTTTTTATGTACATAAGAAAACTATAGCATAAAGCAAAAAACATTGCCATTTACAATAATAATAGCTCAAACTTAAATAATGCGAGACCTATTGCATTGCAAATGCTTGTTTGTTCCTTGTGTACACAAATGGTCTGGAAAAGTATCTGTTGGACCATTGTTATGACTTCCCAAAGGTTAACGGCAGGAGCATACCAATGCTTTCGTATGCCGACGATACGGTACTTATGACACTCACAGCAAATAGCATGCAGATCTGTCTTGATGCTTTTAACACCTTCATGTTGGACCTAGACCTAAAGGTAAATCTCACTAAATCCTTTGCTATGGTCTGTGGCCCAAAGGGGACTAAAACCAGAAAGTTTGTGGTAAATAACTTTACCATTGAAAAGGTTGAAAATTTTAACTATCTGGGAAACCTCTTTAATAATAAATTGAGTTGGGCTCCGTTAATGAAGATTCGAGTTCAGAGCGCCAGCCGCTCTATAGAAGGTCTGTTTCGCTTCTGTGGCAAACTAGGTCAAAAACCTATTATACATTTAAAAACCCTGTATAAATCAAAATGTTTGTCAGTGGCTACCTATGGGGCGGGGGTTTGGGGGATTGAAAGCCCTGCCACGATTCAAGTCATGGAGAATACATTTATAAAGCGTGTATTGGCAATTCCATCAGGTTCATCAAACAAATTCGCTCATGATGAAATAGGTCTGAGCTATGTAAGTGATACCATTCGTCTTTCACCCTTACTATTATGGGGCAAAATATGGTTAACTGAGGATCTTCAGCTCTCTAGAGACATTCTCCAGGACTGTCTAAAACTGGAAAATGGGAAACAGATTCCCTGGTTATCATATGTTAACCAAATGCTCCATAAAATAGGTCTGGGCGACATCTTTGATAACCCTGAAAATATACATGGAGACATTAAAACCGTTATTAAATCAAGCTATTGGAAATCCTCACATGTGCATCCCTTAGCCAGGCCACCTGGCCCTATGGTTAATTTACAGCATCAATTCTATCAAACCTTTACAACCCATGTACAATGGCGATTCTATCTGACAAGGTTCAGGCTAAATATCCTGCATTTTCTTTTTGCGTTTCCCAAACAAGGGGGTTGGTGTGAGAGGCTGCTCCCTTGTCCATGTAATAACAAAATTAATCAAAGTACCATGCATGTTGTTCTTTTTTGCCCCTTATACAAGGACCCAAGAATTAGGTTTATTAAGCCTATTTTGAAGGGGAAACAACCGTGTAACTACAATGAAGGCTATGACTATCTGTTATCTTTGTCATCCTCTGGAGTATGTTGTGCAATGTTAAACTTCATACGAGTGTCTCTTCTGATCAGAAAACGGTACGGTTAATTTGGCCTTAAGAATCTTGGTCCTTGCTTTTTGTTCATGTAGAATGCTGTATTGTGACCTTTTTCTCTTGTTATCCCTGATTGACATTTTAGTGTGAACAATTTATGTATTAATATGTATTGTTCGAAAGAATATATTAATTAATGTCCTTTTACCAGTTCAATGTTAAGCTTAAGTTTGTCTTTCCTTTTAACAATATCTCTCAAATCATGTTTTGTAAAATGTTTTACTTTTATGATTCTTTTTTGAATCGAATAAAGTTTTTGAATCGAATCGGTTAAATCAGACCAATAACCTACTGAATAATGGAACTAATAAGTGAATGGTTGCATGTCATTTTATCGAACAGTATGGACTATCACAATGATACTGATACAAAGGATAGTTAAGGCGAGCAGTGCAACTTATAGGGACTAGATAACTCGGCACAAACACGGTAATGCAATGACAGCTATGTTCTAAATACTTAAATAGCTGCTAATGAGGGAACCGTAGCTCTAGTCCAAGTGAACCCATATTGTACAAGACTTTAAAATCAAAGCAAACATAAGCTTTGTAAGAAATGTGCAATGTATTTAACGTCACAAGCTACAATTTTAAGATTGCGGTGGGGGGGGGGGTGCTTATGAGCTACGTACCATTATTATTTAGATTCCGTTAACACCTTTGTTGAATATCTACGATAAGATGATTGTACGAATGTATTTTCACTATTATGACTTATTATGCTATTAATATAGATGCAAACAATTGATGCGATCCTCATTCCAAGCACCAGTGATTAATATCTCTGCTGTCCAACTTACTCGTTAAAGCATTGTCAGCAGGATCATGAATATTGACTAAATGAGCCAACAATGGGATTAATATTCCATTTATTTCAGCAGATTTACAGGATTGATGTAAAAAGACAACATGCAAGCATACCTGTATTTGTAAGCATATTGTTACTGTAGTCAAATACTCACGTTATGTTTTTTGTGTGTTTTTTACAAATGTTTTTAGAAAATGTCTAGAGAACTCACGAGGCCCTGAGGAAGCAATCCAGTTGTGAAATACGTGTTGGCACAATCATTATATAAAGCATATGGATTGAATTTGAAATGCAGTGCCCTCAAATCCTTATTTGAAAGTCTTGTACTATCCGCTGTCCTGTCCTATCATCTCGGGCTGTTTGGACCTCTGGATCATAACGTGACGTAAGTCTTGTAGATACCCTTCTTTTACACTTTTGCCACCTTTTACCTTTTATGTTATAACATTTCTCATATATTTGTCTCATGTTGATCTATCCATCGGACAGTTAAGATTCTTCTTATTCCACAACCTTATCCGAGCGCATGTGTTTAGCTATCTCATCACAATATTTTGGGACGAAGCTCTGCCCCAAATCCAATAGCACAGCGTAATGCTGCTTGCACAATTTTTTCTAAAAGTACTCAAATGTATTCAAAGTTCTCATGATTTTCATCCTATTTTTTTCACTTGAATTCCTCCTTTGTTTTTTTTTTTGCTCACGTAGGGTAACATGCCAATTTTCAAGGGTTTCTCATGTTCGAGATTGTCCATCCGCACCTTTTTACAAGAAAATGTACACAGACGCCGAAAGGATGTGAGGAGGAAGGAAATGTTATTGCGTGCAGGTAGTGACCCCTGACGAAGGGCTTGAAATGCCCGAAATGCATTGGGTTTAATAAAATACTGTTGGATGAATTGCTGCATTTGTGCGTGTTCTTGTAAAAAGGTCCGGATGGACAATCTCGAACATGATAAACCCTTGAAAATTGGCATGTTACCCTACGTGTGGAACAAAAAGAGGGATTAAAGTGAAAAAATAGAATGAAAATGAAGAGAACTTTGAATACATTTGAGTACTTTTACAAAAAATTGCGCAAGCAGCATTACGCTGTGCCATTGGTTCTGGGGAGGAGCGTCGCCCCAAAATATTGTGATGTAGTATCCATGTGCCACCTGGGTAAGGCACCACGAACCTGTGAGCATGCATCGTTGAACGAATGGTGTGGAAAAATATGATGAACTATGACTAAAGAGGGTGTGAATTCCCTATCATTTAAAATTTAGCTATCGTGCCATTCTTTTCAGCCATAACTCTTAATGGTTTTCCTTTTTTTCTTCTTAGTTTTCTCTTTGTAACTTTAGTAAGGTACTTCATCTCCTTTTTTGACCAAATTATCTCTAACTCCACTACTCTTGCTGTTCTCCCCTTCAGGTGGCCATCCCTGCAGTTAGTAGTTTTTTACTAACAAGAGGGAAAAGATTTGTACGTGCTTCAGCACTCCCAGTCATGTCAGGCTGCCATCCAACTGGTTGTTGGATGAGAGATGGACCGTCCGCTGAGTCCATTACAGAAATAAGAGACAACAGTGCACATTTGATATTCATGGAGTGTAAGGGCCAATATAAAAAAACAGCATAAACCAAAGCCCCTTAGTTTTCAATGGGTTGCGATGCTGCTCAGTATTGAGATATAATAGAACTTCACAGAATGATCCCACCCCACTCAATAGATGGGTTAACATTAAAATTCAGTTGTAGAATTGAGCAGATGACAATTTTTCACAGTGGTATGTGTTTAATGTTCTACCTGTAGTATATCCACTTGGTTTGTTTTCTTTATAACTGCAGTCATATTTTCAAGTAAGTCCAACTTCTATACTTTCCTTTGCCACGTATGTTAGCTTTCTTTTTTTTTTTGCGAATGTGAGTTTATTAGTATATCTGTTAGACCAAATGCATCATGTTGTCTCGCATCGTTTGTCTTAGGGTATGAATTCACATATTTTTTAAACTCTGGAGATTCATTCTGACCTTTAAGATATTCTTGCTGTTCACTGAATCTGCCTGGTTGCCATCCGTTATAGCAACCATTCTGTGATATAGTATTTTTTCAAACAGTTTATGCTTGAGAGCTGTTTATTAATAACCTAATACCATGAGTGGCAACTGAAGGGGTACTCAACTTCTCTTTAAGGTTAGAAGTAATTGTTCTGCCTTCCTCCAATGTTATAACCTGGGAATGCAGTAATTCATTTTCACTACTGTTATTTCCCTCCTTGTACCAGTGGACTTGTTATGTTTGTTTTTATTAAATATTTGATTAAGTGGTCCATGATTATGGCTTTAATTAGTGGGTGCTACCCGTTTGTTAACTACATAGTCACTCTTCTTGGGTGATACATTGTTCTCTTGCATCATATCCTTTCGCCATACTTGTACTAAAATCCCAGTTCCTGGCAATTTCACCCCCACAGCACCAGAGCGTGCACAATAGCTTTGTCGTCATATTTGTGTTCCCCCAACTCATGTTTTTCTAACCCCTTAAGTGCTGAAGCTACAATTTAGAGTAAATTGGGATTTCTTTGGGTGTAGTTTTGACATGCGAGCTGGCGGAGATGAGGTAAACACCCCTTTATGCCACCTCCTGGGACCATAAAAGCTGTTTGGTGCACATTGGTGGAACCCTTTACCAAGCTCGACCAGCGCTCCACAATATTCCTTTACTGACTTTTTTCTTGGTGGGCTTTTTCCACTTCTAGGTGGTAAACCGCTGACTCAGCACACCAATCTGCCCATCCTGGGAGCAGAAAAGGAAGGTTGGAAAGCCACCAGACAATCGGGGGAAAAAATGTGAGAAATAGAATGGCGTGTGACAGTTGCTTATTCTGACACCGACTGCAGCACTCACCTCTGGGCACCAGACATCTCTGACCCCTTAGAGGAAAAATTGGAGGATTCTTATCCTATCCTTCTGCCCATGGGGTTGAAAGCCCGCTAGATATCAGAAATTGGTGTCCACGTGCAGGGATGTGGAATTTTATAAAATATCTATTTTTCCAGGGTGCACCGTGGTTTTGAAATTAATTTGTTCCTTTTAGCTCCATGTAGTGAGGTGACCAGTTGTGGCAGCTAACTCATTATCAACAAAAAAACAAATTCCCTTTTCTACATTATAAGAAAAATCTACTCGTTCTAGACTACTGAAATCTGGGCAGATCATGTGTTAAATGTACCATTGTATGCGATCATCCGAACAGCATTGAAATATTAAATACAGAATATCTCCTTTAAAATAGGAGACAGATTATCCACACTTATGGTTTCTGCGCAATTTTAAACAAAACTACAATGTTTTTTTAAAAAAAGTATATCCAACTATGTAATGTTATTGTAAACAATTTTTTTATAAAAAAAATCTTTTTTTAAATCTTCGTGATGTGTTTTCACAAAACATTTGACAATCTCATAGAGACATAAATTACATTAATACATGCGTATTATCTCTGAGCCGTAACTCTTCACTATACATATTCAAAGGACAAATTAAAAAAACATTTAAAGTTCACGAACCAATTTTTTAAATATTTCAAAGAAAACTGACGATGCAGCGTTTCGGTGACACTTCACCATCAGGACAAACAGATTTTTCGGATTTTAGCTGAATAAATCCCTCCATCAACCTCCCACCCCCCTCGCTCACTCCTCAATACCCCACATCCTCCCCCACAACAGCCAGCCTTCACATCACCCCCTTTTTCCGCTCCCCCACTAGCACGGATGCGCTTCCCAACACCTACCCTCGCGCTAACGCCCCCAACGCCCCCAACACCCTCATCAGTCCCGACTCTCCACCCGGACTGCCCCCGGTCAACGCACCCATCATCACCTTGGACACTATTATGTCTACCCTCCTCCAATTGAAAGAAGAAGTACACTCCATTAAAGAGTTGCTCTTCACACACCCCAGACACCCCCACATCAACACCCCTACCACACCTAACACCACCACTTCCCCCTCACCTCCTACCCGCCCTACCACACAACACTCCACACACTGGACCTCTATCCCCCCTCGCAATACCAACAATCGCAGTAACAATTGCAATCTCGTCACTACCAAGCGCAGTACTCCCCCTTCTCCTCCTAACAACACTTCCTCCTCTCCCCCTACTCGCCTTAACACACATCTCCCCCCACATTGGACTTCTACCCCCTCTTGCAATACCACCAATCGCCCCAGACGCACCTCCAACCCGATCTCTGACCATGACGTACACACCCTTCTCCACTCTTACGACCCGGCTCCCCAAAAGCCACTAGCTACCAACAACATGTCCATCCCAACGATTATATCCAACCCCCTTAGGCAACAAAAGGATAACAACAGAGGCGCTGTCCCCAACAACCTCACTAATGTACCCCTCATTACGGAATCGTCCTCCACCCTATGCACCCCTAGCCTTAAATGCATACTTCTCAACTGCAGATCGGCCCTAAGACATTCCACGGAGGTCGCCGACCTCATCACGTCCCGGGAACTGGACCTAGCCATTCTGACTGAAACGTGGCTGTCTGATTCCTCCACACCTATACTGGATATCCTAGTCCCGCCCAACTACTGTATCATTAGACTTGACAGGGCCATAAAGACAGGCGGTGGAATTGCCTGCATCTACAGAAGCAACCTCTCAGTCTCCAAAGTGGCCGTCCCCTCTCTTACTTCCTGTGAATACCTTTGCCTCGATATCATCAGCGAAAGCAAACCGGTATGTCCACTCCACATTATATACCACCCACCTGGGGACAATCTGTCCTTCGTCCAACAACTCATGGATACAATATCAGCCAACTCAGGACGGCAGCACACCCAAATTTTCCTTAGCGACTACAATCTCCACTGGAATGACAGCAGTGACGCAGTGGTAAACAGCCTCAAAAGCTTTCTCAACGCACTTGATCTCAACCAAATATGCAATAACCCGACCCATAAGAGAGGTTCAACCCTTGACCTTATCATCTCCAAAGAGGGCGCTATTCAACTGGAATCAATCCAACCTTGTGACTGGTCAGATCACTACATTGTCTCCTTCCTCATCAAGGAAAAAATCAGACTTAACTCAGTTCAACCCCCTAAGCACAAAGTGTGGAAAAGAGACTTGAAGAAACTCAATCCAAACTCCCTACCGCCTAACAGCTGCAATCGCCTACTTCCCCCTCCCGGCGTATCAGACGTTCAACTTCTGACTGACTACTATCTCAATACTATGTCCACAATAATCAATGAGGCGGCGCCCATGCAACTGAAAAGAGTCTCGTCCAAGAAGACTTCCAACCCATGGTATGACGGTAGCCTCAATGAGGATAGACGAGCCATGCGAATGGCAGAGCGCACCTGGAGATCAGCCCCTTCTGCAGTGCACCTAAAATGTCTAAAGATACAGAGAAACGCCTACTTCAGGAAAATAAAGCGCTCAAAAAGAAACTTCTTCAGCCTCCAACTCGCCCAAGCTAAAAACCGTCCAAAAAAACTGTTTGAGTTAGTCAGAACACAATCCAAAGAGCAACCCCAGACACCCAGCCCTATGGGCGATACTCCCTCCTGCGAAGACTTCTCTGCCTTCTTTATCCAAAAAACTGAGAGAATAAGAAGCGATCTCCTCAATGACGCTATCCTGTACTCCAACCCCCGACACACAGCAGTGCCTCAACCAAAGAACAATGCTACTTGGTCAGCCTTTGACACCTACTCCAAAGAAGAAATTGGCAGACTGCTCAACACCTTGAAACCTTCCAATCACCTCTCCGACCCCCTTCCTGCTAACGCTGTAAAGGATTTTTCTCCTTGGCTTCTCCCACTCTGGTCAAAGATTATCAATAGCTCTCTTCAACAAGGATCCATCCCCAACGCCCTCAAAGTAGGGCAAGTCACTCCGCTACTGAAAAAACCAACAGCAGACCCCACTGATCTAAACAATTACCGCCCTATTACAAACATTCCCACTCTCGCTAAACTGCTGGAAAAATGCGTACAACAACAACTGACTAAACACATAGATAAGTTTGATCTCCTAAACGCTCATCAGTCAGGCTTCCGAGCTGGGCACAGCACCGAAACTGCCATGACTCACATAGTGGACGATGCCCTCCAAATCCTAGACCAAAACGACACCTGCCTCCTCATCCTTCTGGATCTCTCCGCAGCATTCGATACAGTTAAACATGAGAACTTACTCGAACTGTTAAACACAAGAATGGGCATATCTGGGACTGTTCTAAAGTGGTTCACCTCATTCCTACACAACCGGACACAAAGATTCAAAAGCAACAACCTGCTGTCCTCTTCGGTACCTGTATCGCTAGGCGTCCCCCAAGGATCCTCCCTCTCCCCAACACTGTTCAACCTAGTTATGGAACCTCTCACTACGTTGCTACAGGCATCTAATGTGCACTTTCACATGTATGCCGACGACACCCAACTTTATCTCAAAATACAATCTCCCAAGGACATCATGCTTCTGAACACCACAATCAGAAACACCCAATCCTGGCTTTCTGAGAATCACCTCAAACTCAATGCTCTGAAGACCGAGTTCCTCCTGATCTCACCTCCCGCTAAAATATCCACGGCTCAAACATGGCTTAAGCATTTAACGGCTCTAAATGTACAGCCCATCGTAGTTGACTCCGCAAAATCTTTAGGCATAACACTGGACACCAATCTCAACATGCAGCAGCACATCAGCAAGGCAACCAAAGGAGCGAACTTTCAAATCAATACCCTGAGGAAACTCAAACCCTTCCTTCCTGCCAAAGACTTCCAAACTGCAGTACAATCTATAGTCATCCCGCACATAGATTACGGTAGCACCGCCCTCTGCGGGCTCCCCCTAACTACAACGGCACCCCTAAGAGCATCCCTTAACGCCGCAGCGAGACTCGTCACTGGCTCAAAAAAACACTCGCACATCTCCCCGGACTTTAAATCACTGAAATGGCTACCTTTTGAAGCCAGAATACAACTGAAAATCGCTTGCATGACACACAAGGCTGTGCACCGGAATTCACCCGCCTATCTCACTCAAAAGCTGACAATTTCGGGTGGCTCCCGAACTACTAGAGGCACAAACAATCTTTTGCTGAAACCTCGAAGATTTCGGAAGGAAAAAACTTATAAACGCTCCTTTTCAGGAATGGCACCCAGGATCTGGAACTCACTCCCTCCGGAAACAAGGCTCATCTCCTCCGAAACAATCTTTAAGAGGGAAGTTAAAGCGATCCTCATGGCAAAATACACATGATCTATTGCTCCGTATCACTCATGAATCTGCCTTGCAAGTCCTTCCCGACCCTGGTCTACTGTGCCACCCGTGTTTTCGAATTACTTAACTGTATACGTTCACTCTTTGTATTTTGTTATAATGTTTGATGCACCTGGTTGATTATGTATATTGTTATATTGTTATATTATTGACGCACCTGGTTGACTTTGCACACTTTACCCTCTCCATCTCAACGTTCCTTACTACTCTCGCACCTGTGGGACTATACACCCTGCTCACACCTACCTCAACCTAACTGTATACTCTCACTCTTTGTATTTTGTTATAATGTTTGATGCACCTGGTTGATTATGTATATTGTTATATTGTTATATTATTGACGCACCTGGTTGACTTTGCACACTTTACCCTCTCCATCTCAACGTTCCTTACTACTCTCGCACCTGTGGGACTATACACCCTGCTCACACCTACCTCAACTGTACCCTCCTTTAAACTCTAAATATTCTAAACACGTTTAAGAAGGTATATGCTCCTTATTATTGCACTTTATACTATTGACGCAATTGTCTGCCTATACACTGTGTACCGACACTACCTCACCTGTTACCTACCTCATGTCCTTTATCCCACCTATGTAACTAGCACCTTGTACCTAACTACCTCATATATTACTCTGTATATACGCTTCATTACTTTGTATTTTTTACCCCCATGCCCTTGTAAAGCGCTCTGATATCTGCAAAGATCTTGTTCGCGCTATATAAAACTTTCAAAATAAATAAATAAATAAATAAATAAAAACATTCAAATAAGACCCTAAATACATAGTCGATATTTATAACATACATTTCGCAGCATATATCCCATAAACAATCCAGAAAACCTAGCTACTGATATCGTTATTCTAGTAGCGGCATAAAGTTTATATCCCTACAATGTGCATATACCACGGAATCCTTTTCAATATAGCTAACTATGGTCTAAGGGTAAAAAGAACAAATGAACATACCTAATAGTATAAATGAAGACACCAAGTCTGGTTGTCTCCTGCTATCCATCGCCGAAACCTCGCAAAAGGGGACCAGAGACTTTTCTTAAACTGGATTCTGTCAGGAGGAAATAGTACTTCTATTACATCACTCTTCAAACTAAAATACCAAAAATATACCATATAGACTTTTAGAAGAACACACCTCTATCGCATGTCTTTTAATTTAATTGGGCCAAATCCAGGCAATTAAAAGACAGGTGAATGTTTGATTTGTTCAGCATTCCATCCATAATTTTTTGCTGCACCACTTTTTTGCCCTAAGTGTGATGGGTATGCCCAGCCATGGGTCTCTTGCTCGCTGTGCCACTGGATTCAAGCTAGCCTGTCTGATGAGGGGTGATACCCCAAAACAGGTCCCAGAATGCTTGTTTCCAGTCAGGGAGCACCCGGCTTGGCAGTTTGGGCTGGACTGTTCCCATGAGTAGCAGAGTCAAGACTAATTTGCATTTGGCTGGGTCCAAACTGGGGTGGCGTAGTGAGCAAAAGAACAATGATTAGCCCAGATCTCTTGACTGGGGTTTAATGTTTTGATATATTCAGCATTCCGTCCATCATTTGTTGCTGCTCAACCTCTGAAGATGTGGTTTGATACACCAATTGCATGTATATAACATGTAATTGAAATGTTTTTTTTTTGTGAATGTTTGCTTAGTCAGAATATTCCGGAATGTGTTGGAGGGTAAAGTTTGTAGGTAAAATAATGTAAACACGCGACATTACGTTTCTCCCCTCCGGCAACGCAACAGTTGCATCGCATACTGGGAAGGGAGGAGGAAGGCGATCACGAAAGTGAAAGCGATCGGGAAAACAAAGCCGCGAGTGGTGCGTGCGTCTTTCCTGCCATATGCATTCAATTATCGCGCCTGTGTCTGGCCACGATAATTGAAAGCATATGTCAGGAAATGCGGGTAATATAGGCCAGGGGCGGAACTATGCGCCTGTCTCTGGCCTATTTGTGTCTATTTTACAGAACAGCAAGCAGTGAAAGGCCAATAGCAGGCCGCAAATGGAAAATCACACCCACAATCGTGTGGAATTTCCAAGTCCGTTTTTAAACCCCTACAAAGGGCTCTTCGCGAGCCCTTAAAAAGTGGGAGGGAGGCAATATGGGGCCAGAGTGGATCTGAAACAAAGTGGGTGCAGCAGATGTAAAATCAGTCCATAGTGTCATGGCAAATGCGCTGCGGGGTAACCAGGAGTCGTCGCTGATGGGGTCGGCTCAGGGGAGTCCAGTGCTATCTCGAGGAGGTAAGTGTAAAGCGGTTGCCATATGCCTTTTGGATGGGCTGTAGCGTGGAGTAAACTGCGCTAGTGAGCTCGCAATATGTCATGCTTCTCAACCAGACCTGAACTGTGGGGCGAGTACAGCTGCTCCAACAAAGCACGATCTCTCTCTTCACCCGTAAAAAGGCTATAGCAGTGAAACTGCGAAAGGACGTGGGGACGATTGGGGGAAAAAATGTCCAATAGAGCGAAAAGTGGGCGTCCGTGTTGTGCAAATTATCTTAGAAATGGCACCAAACACTTCCGTCCAGTAACTTGTTTTAGCTGGGCAAGTCTATCTTAGGTGTGGGAAATCAGCATCATGAGTGCTGCATTTGGGTCAAAAGGACTACCACGATGGTTCAAGTCTGGCTAGGCATGCCGGAGTGGTGTAGGACCTATGGAGAAAGCGGAAATGGAGTAGTTTGTGACGATGGTTGGGGAGACCAATTTGGTCTGCATGCAGCTGTAAGCCCAGTCCTTGTCAGATGCGGGGGACTGGTCTGTGTGCGACTGTAAGCCCACTCATTGTCAGATAGGGGGATGCCTAGATCCTCCTCCTAGCATTTAAGTATTACACTGTCATGAGTTTGTTTTAATGCCATACACAGTTTATATATTTTGGATATCGAGTGCGATCCATATGGGTCTTTGAGGAGAGTAAGAAGGGGGGGGGGGGGGGGGAAGTCCTCCGGGACCATGTTGTAGGAGGGGAGACAGGAACATAGTGTGTTGCGCAATCTGTTGAAGACAAATCGGTCCATGAAGGAGCTAGCTGGATTAGAGCTGTCTAAAACGTGCAGTCGGGGAATAGGTCTCCAAATGTATGTAGGTTGTGAGACAGTAACGTGTGTTGTACCAAGCCTTCGCTGGTTAACCAAAGCCAGGGGTTAGGCGCACGAGGAGGTCAGGGGAATACAACGCAGCAAATCCCAAGGCGCAGCTGAGTTTTCCCCATGCCCAATAAATGGTGGAGAGTGTTTGTATGTGGTTAATGGGGAGCTCAGAGGTGCGGGGCTACAAGGTCCTGCTCTGGCCCAGAATAAGGTAGTCTAGTATCTGGATGGAACCAATGGTAAACAAATTAGGCATGTGCGAAAAAGAAATATATGCAGAAATCGGGGACTGCAAAGCCATCCCGCTCGTACAGGAGGGTAAGGATATCCCATGCCACTTGGGGCCTACGGTTCGCTCAGATCAGTTTCAGGAGAAGGCTTCGTAGCATCTGGAAAAGAAGGTCATCGGAGGGATGGGGATGTTGGTGAACAAGTATGAGAAACTCGGTAGGACCGACATCTTAATTAATTCAATGCGGCCTGCCATAGACAACTGTAGTCGCGTCCAGCGATCTATCCGTGTTGATAGCCACTCCTCTGAAAGGGCTATAAATTAAGCAAATAACTTGCTCCTTCTCACGGTGAAGGGTTTTGCCCAAATATTTTGTCATGTCAGCAGACCATTTAAACGGGTACTCTCATAAGGGAGGGGTGGTAGCGTCGGGTAGGGGGAATAATTCTGACTGCCCAATTGATGGTCAGGCTGGAGATTGCACCTAACCAGAGAATTTCATGGACCACGGTGTCAAATTTTGAGAAGGATATTGGATGAACAGTAGTGTCATCCGCATACATGGAGATGAATAGGGAGCCGGTTTGGGATTGTAGATCACGGTGCATATGGCGCTCCTGAAGATGGCGGATCAGGGGGTGCATGGCAATGACGAATAGAAGAGGCGGGAGCGGGCAATCCTGCCTGGTGTCATGGGAAATGCCGAGGGGTTGCGAGAGGGACCCGTTAAGATGGGCCAGTGTTGTGGGTTCTGCATATAGCAGGAAGATAAGAGCAGCAATCCACAAGTGTCACCAAGTTTCAATAAAGTTGTATGCAGGAAAGCCCATTCTAATGAGTTCTACAACTTCTCTGCATCCAGAAGCGCGACCACCGCTGGGATTTCAGGAGAGACACTGTAACACAGCAAAAACTGTACGGAGATTATGTGACGTAGACCTATGGGGTATGAAGGCGGATTGCACTAAGGATAGTATCTGCTCTAGCAGTAGTGACCGCCTATTAGCTGGTGCCTTGGCAAGGATCTTCTTTTCAAAGTTAAGTAGCGAGAGTGGTCTGTAGAATAAACAGCATGTGGGGACTTTTTCCTGTTTGAGTAGTAAAGAAATTGGCGGTTCTCGCATCGAGGGGGGGGGGGGGGTTGGGAGTGGAGGGGTAATAGTCCCCTATCTAGGGCTTCCAAATAAACCCCCAATAAATGAGGGATTAAAAAGGAATTATAAGCCTTACAGAAGGAGACAGGGAGGCTGCCGAGTCCCGGGGCCTTTGATCCATCGAGGGAGTCGATTGCCCAAGTAATCTCTCCCGCTGTATATGGCTCACTCTGGGATTGGCTCGCAGTAAGCCAGACCATGTCTATCTCTTCCAGATAGGTCTGATGATCCAGGTTTCTGATGGGAGGTGTATAACGCACTATAGTAGGTAACCATTTCCCGTATGATGTCTTCATTATGGAAAATGCGAGAATCATCTTGCCGAGCGAGCTCTGCTCGATAGGCTCCCCCCCCGGGGGAGGGGCAGAGTAGATGAACCAGTGTTCTACTCTGATGCTCGCCATTCCCGTAGCACCACGCTGTTGAGTACTTACGAAGATAACACACTTACCTTTCAGCGAAGTCGTGGAATTCTTCCTGAAGGATAAAATGCTTGTGTAAAGACGCTGATGTTGGATGGGGAGTAACCCTATCCTTAAGAGAAGCGAGTGTGGTCTCTATTCTCGCTAGTTTGGTACGAATATCACGAAGCACACCAGAGTGCTTTGAAATGCAGACCCCATGAATGGACTCTTTAAAGTCAGCCCAGAGAGTGGCATTATGTGGGACTTAACCAGTATTGGTTTCAAAGTGACCCGTAATGGCGGTTTGGAGCTCAGAGCAGAAGACGACATCCAGTAGTGCCAAGGAGGGAAAGGACCAGGAACGTTCCCATCCCACGCCATACAACAGGGTGAGCTGTAGGCAAACTGGAGCGTGGTCCAAGAGAGTTTGTGCTAAGTTCTCTATGACCCGGACCCAAGGCATGCAGTTGGCCGAAAGTAGCCAATAGTCTAGCTGCATCCATATGGAGCGGAAAAGCAGGGTTGTAGGATGGGTAACAATGGCGCCAAACTTCTCTCGGATTATCGGGTTATGGGTCTCTATCCTGTCTCGTAACTGTGAGGCTTACACCTGGAGCTCATGCTGGAGGAGTCCATAGAGGGGCCCAGCAATATATTCAAATTGTCCCCCCATGACGATTGCATCAGTATCATATCTGTCTAGCAGATTGAGAATGCTCTCATAGAAAAGAGGGTCGTCTGTGTTGGGGGCGTACAAGTTGAGAAACCTAAGCTGTCGCCCCAAAGTGTCCCCAGCACCAAAAGGTACCGGCCTTGACTGTCCGCTATGGTGGCATGGTGTTGGAAGGGGAGCGTTTTATGTAGAAGTATGCATACTTTTCTCGAGAAGGAGCTATAACTAGCGAAACAAGCATTGGCATAGCCAATAGGTCTCGCCTTTGGGACCTTATAAGTGTTTAGCCATGCAACAGTTGATGTTGTTGCACAAAGGATATTGTGCTGCATAACTTAATACTTATAAGGTCCCAAAGGCGAGACCTATTGACTATGCCAATGCCTGTTTAACAGTGGTAGTGGTACATAAAATATTGCGTTGTTATTATCAAAGTAAAATACAATCTTGCTGAGAAGATATGAAAACAGAAGTAAAATTAAGGTCACAAAGTTGCAAACAAATGACCAAAGAGAAAAGAGGCAACCAAAGAAATATGCACACCTCATGCAGAAGATTTGATGAAAAAATAGGGGGTTATAGGGCAATCTAGTAAGGTAGCTGTTTTTGTCACATTTCTGGACGTCTTTACTTCAGCCTACTGAAATTTTAGAAGTTCAGGCATCATCTAGATCTTCCAAAGTCCAGTTCACCACATCCACAGAGGAACCTTTCATTGCTCAGTGATGTAAGTCTTTACAGATTCAATCACAGTGTCAAACCCCTGCGGGGCCAGCTTAACCTTTGATCTTTCCAAGATCGATAAGGGGCCTATCTACGACTTGGATAATAGTGAACTTGCTATTTACTGCGCTACGGAACGTGCAGTGTGAGTAAATTATTATCATAGTGCAAAATGAAGTCACGGTCCGTCTATAAAGTAGGGCATGAAATGACAGAATGTGCAATTAAATCAAAAATGGTTGATACAGTGCGTCCTTTACTTAGTCACTGCATTTGAGGTCTGGTTCAGCGCAGGAGGATACTCCACTCCACTTTTTCGTGGTTGTCAGCAGCGTTGTCTCCCGCAGGCTTAAGTCTTGCAACCGAGTAGGTATTCCAGTTATGCCATAGAAGTCAGCAGACGTGAATAAGGTGTGGGGCCCTCCCACCTTCACGTTACTGCCAAGAACTTGATCCAGGCATATTTTCAAGACTAAATAGCCTTGGAAAGAAGGCGGAAATTGTCTAGCAAGAGGCAAAAAAAGGAACTGTTACAAATCCTAAAACTGATTACTTGCATCCTAATCCCCAAAATGTAAAAGTTTAAAAGCAGACGCTAGCAGAGTCTGAGCAGAGTGTGCGAGTGTGAGCAGGTCTGGCGGTAAGAAGTGAGCTACGTGCATTCAGCGACAGCTCTCAGACTCCGTGAATGGCAACAGGAGGAGAGAGGGGAGCGCGGGGCAGCGCAAGCCCGGGGAGGACTAAAGCCGAGCGCATTGAAGCAAGGCAAGAGGTGAGCTGCGTGCATTCAGCAGCAGCTCTCAGACTCCGTGAATGGCGAGAGGAGGAAGGAGGGGTGCGCAGGGCAGCGCGGGCCCGGCTAGGACTAGAGCTGGTCCGGCGAGGACTAGAGCCTAGCGCAGTGAAGCAAGGAGCGGCTTGTGCTGGCATCCACCTTGCAGAGGCAAGCAGCGCCGCGCACGCTAATTGAAAACAGAAGGCCCGCGTGCCGCTGCTCAATCCCGCAAGGTGGATGCTAACACAAGCACGAGTGCTTGAAAAGAGCAGCAGGACAGCCCGAGGGCCGCTCCTTGCTTCACTGCGCTCAGCTGACCAATTTCTAAAGGTCATCTCCTAGGGCAGCGCATGCGCGCTGCCTAGGCGAGACCAGTGTGAGCCTCAGGGTGAAGTAAAAACAAGAAAAATCTGTAGGCGCAAGTGTCTCTTGCAGGAATGTGTTTTTTAGCGTTGTGTGAGATCAGAAAGTACTAGTTTCACTTTTCGTGAGTTGAGTCCATGGACATTCCATGTGGGGAGGAGATAAACGCAGTGCGTACTGCCTCCCATTTACATGGTGTGTGAATATGCCTCATGAATGTGCTAATACAAGCCGACAAGTTGTGTCCAGTCCTCTGCGTAGGGAGAGAAGAACAGGGGTAGAAAACGGTTATACAACTTAGAGAAGGCAAACAAAGAACCCATGTAACCCACCCTCACCTGGTGCATGACACCCAGAACACCCTTCCTATCCAACAATACCCCAACAACAAGAAGTATTGAAATCCTCCTGGAGGAGTGAGCAACGCTGCAGATCCAGGTCTAAAGAAGTAGTTTGTAAGTCATATAGTGTAGAGCAGCGGCACATTTGGGAGCAGGGGTAGAGACAGTGAGTGATAAGCTGATACTGTGGCACAATTCACATAAAGTCAACTTAAGAGCATTGCGCCCACCATGGGCTGGCTAGCTCGTCCCGATCAGTTCAGTGCTGATGGCGAGCCAGGCGGGGAGGACCCGTCCATCCCACCCTGCCCGCAGCTGAGTGGAACTGTCCACTCCCAAGCATTTGCAATACTTCATGTGTCGGCTGGAGAGACAAAGCGTGGTTTTCCCTCCGCTGCCACCCGTAGCCTAGCCGGGTACATCATGCCATACTTCAGGCCATGTTTTCCGAGCAATGCTTTATTCTGAGAATTTGCGTCTCGTCTCTTGTACTGCCAGGGTGAAGTTGGGATATGATGAGACAGAGGTCCCTGTGCATTGCAAGGAGGTGCGTTCCTGAGCCAGTCTGAAGGCCATGTCGTGATCCCTGTAATTAAGGAGCTAAGCCACAATGTGGTGGGGAGGTGGGGGCCCCCAGCAGAGATCGCAGGCCCAGAGATCTGTGAGCCCACTCCACTATGACGGCAGAGGAGAAGTGCTCAGCACCAAACCGTTCAGTCAACAGAGTTTCGACAGTGCTCCGGGCGGCCTGTGTTGGTCGACACTGCTAGACCCACTATACGGATATTGTTCCGACATGATCTGGCCTCAAGGTCCTCATTATTTTTTTTAAATATTTTTTTCTACCCTATTTGCGCGCATCAGCCTGAGCTGCCCTCTAAGAGTAGCAAGGTGCCGTCTCGTGTGCCGAGTAGAGTAGCCCTGATCCTGCATTTCTGCTGTCTTCAAGTGTCCCACAAGCTTATCGTCCAGTGCACGTGCCTCGCGCGCCCTTGCAATCGAGAGGGATGTGATGTGGCCCCGTATGGTAGCCTTGAAGGCATCCCAGACCACCGGAAAGGGTGTTTCAGGGAGATCATTATTCTCAAAGTAAGAGACAGTGGCCCCCCTAATGTCCTCCACATCCGCCGCGTCCCGAAGGATACTCGGCGGGAGGCACCATCTCCGTTCCCGGGCAGGACATGCAGCCGGGTCCTGCAGCAGTAACTCAACGTGGGCGTGATCAGAGAGAGAGAGAGAGAGAGAGATGTCAGACATGTCGACCTCCAGAGTGTCGCGGAGGAGATCACTAGTAGCAAATAAATAATCTATACGAGAGTAGGATCTATGGACATGCGAGTAGTAAGAGTACCCTTTCTTGTCCGGGGAAAAGTACCGCCAGGTGTCTAACAGCCCAAAGTCCGTCAACTGCTTGCGCAGAGTCGCCGACATTGCCCCTGTACCACTGGAGGAGTTCTCACTCCGGTCCATCTTAGGATTCCATACTAAGTTGAAGTCTCCGCCCAAAATGAGTGACGAGCCGTCCTGCGGTACCTGCCCCCCTAGGAGGTCTCGAATGTAACGGTCCTGCACCTGATTAGGGGCATATATATTGCACAACGTGATGTGACGACGCCCAACCTCTACCTCCACACAAAGAAATCCTCCGTCACCACCCCGGTAGGGTCTGCCGCCCCCCTGCCTGATGCCAGTCCTACACAGTATTGCCACTCCCGCTGTCTTGGTGTCAGCTGCAGCCCAAAACTGAAGCGGGTATTTAGGGTGTGCCATGCGCGCAGTGTCGGCCTGCATGAGGTGCATTTCTTAGAGAAATATGATGTCAGGGCGCTGCCGTAGGAGATATTGCCAAACCTGCTTATGCTTATTAGGTGAGTTAAGACCCTTCACGTTCAGCGTCAGGACCTTCAAGGGGCTAGGAGTATTTACTGTCATCTCTGAGCTCTGCCAGGATGGCCTGTATGCCCTCCAGGGGAGGTGTGCGCGGCTGGAGCAATCCGTACCATCTTCAGCGTCTGAGGTGAGGTCTGGTCGGCGCGACATTTTGGGCGGTCAGACGTGAGCTGGCGTTGTTTTGGGTCCCTGTGCCCCATGATTATAAAAGGATGGGCCAGTGGGGGCCCGATCGGCCACCATCCACTAGTAAGAGGAACAGTGGGCGACAGCTGCCACTCAGCGAGTGTCCACGTGGTCGATCTCTCCTCTTTAGAAGGGGGTGCCAAAGGAGTAGTGCTTGGCGACAGGGAATGAGGGGGGGGGGGGGGTGTCCAGCCAATACCCCAGCAGAGGCAGCGGCCAAGAGTGCGACCCACTGTTTGGCCCCGCAATCCGCCACTCAGCAAGGTGGAAGGGAGTAGCTGTCGATTCACCGATCCAAATAGTGTAGTGTCTTGCCAGCAGCCGGTCCGCGCTGCTCAGTAATGGGGCGGTAATTAGAGTGGACTGGGCAGGCTCTGACGTGGGCCATACAGAGCTGGAGGTGGTAGTCATCAGGTAGACCCAACCGACTTCGCAGCATGGCCTGCATCGTCGTTCCTCCCACCACCGGCAGGGCAGAGGGGATCCGACCTAAGAAAGTCAGGGGTGGGGGGGCGTGGCCAACAGCATGGCCGGCTAAGACGTGCTCCTTCGTAGCTCCGGACGAGCTGCACTGAATCCGGCTTTATACTGATGCCCCAAAACCCCGTTTCGACATTAAAAGAACACTCGCTTCCGTTCGTCAGCCAGGACGGAAGTACAACTGGCAGAGAGATTATCATCTCATTTCATTTTGCCAGACGCCCTGAAGAAGTCTTTGGGGACATCCCCAGATGAAACACGTGCTGGCTGGGTAACCATTCTGGATTAAAAAGAAGAGAAAATACATCTCATGACTATTCATCTTCATTTCAGTGTATTTATTTTATTTATTTATTTATTTGAAAGTTTTATAGAGCGCGAACAAGACCTTTGCGAGTATCAGAGAGCTTTACAGTACATGTGTATAGACATATCAAACAATAAAATGAAGCAGGACCATAAGAATAACATCAGAAAGCTTAATAAAACAAAAGGATAAATCAAACATCAAGGATAAACAGGACCATAATGAATAGCAACAAAGAAAATCACAGATAGGACAAATCAGATAAGGTGCAGAACCGGACCGGTCGGTCTGAAGGGTGATGGTAATACATTGATGATGGGGGTTGAAAAATATTAAAACTGAGGTGGAGCTATTGTGTACGAAACTAAATTGTCTCCACGCATTTCACGTAGTATTTTTTTAAAGCAGCGAGCATAAAGTTAAATTTGATTATTTTGAAAAGTGTATAGTGAATAGAAGCGCTCTGTTCTATGGTCAGTGAGACAGATTTTTCTTATTGGTGATTCACCATGCAAGTTAGACATAACCTATATTTTGGAATTTTGGTATTTTACCTTAATACACGATGTTGTTTTGTATTTTCACCCTCAGAGGATGCCAGCTCCGATCAGATTACGGGAGCTGATCCGGACCATCAGGACAGCTCGGACGCAAGCAGAGGAGCGGGAAATGATCCAGAAGGAATGTGCAGCCATCAGATCTTCCTTCCGCGAGGAGGACAACACATACCGCTGCAGGAATGTTGCAAAACTGTTGTATATGCATATGCTTGGCTATCCAGCACACTTTGGACAGGTTAGTTGATGTACAATGTGATCGTTTTGGCACAGGTGAGCTAAATGCAGAAGTAGGTAGACCTATACCTGCAATTATAGATTATTTTAGTGATATGCAGGATATCCAGAAGTCTTGACCTTTTTCGGTAAAATAGAAAACTGCATGGTTGCACAATGTTTTGAGGCATAGGTCAGCTTATCGAAAGGCTATTGTTTAAACTGGCTTGTGCATGGTGCCTAACCTCGGCTGTCTGTATGATCAGTTGTGTTAAAAGCACTTCAAGCCAGAAGAGGGGGATATCATTTTCATATCTCACTTCCAAACTGTGGAATGCCCACCCTCTTGGTTTACAAAAGGCTCCCTCTGAATCAATTTTCAAAAAGAATTTAGACTTTTCTTTTTAATACTTTTTTTGTTGATCATACCTTCCTTCTAGTGCCTGTAGGATACTTTTTCACTTAGTGCCTGTGCACTTCTTTTGAAGCAGTAGTGCACTTCACAATGGTTTATTATAATTTGCTATGGCTGCCAGACTGCGCTTCCTTGTTTTCAGAAAAACATTGAGTAGTTTGAATATTCGTGGCTAGATAAATTGGTGTAGATTTGCTACTTTGAGGTGTCGGTGAGTATATTTGCATGATGTCCACACAGAGCATGTTGGTTATAGAACAGCCAAAGATGAGTGAAAATTTGTGGGGCATGGTTCTTCCTACGATGAGTGTAGGGGAGTGCCCCTTTTTGACATGGTCACTCACACTTTTTGCCTGGTAAATGATTTGACTGAAAGTGCACTAGGTCCATTTTAACCAGGTCCCCAGTGCCAGAGCTCTTTCCCAAAACTGAACAATTGTTCCCCCTAAGTGGCAAAACCTTTAGCATCTGCTGTAAGTTCCTAGTAAATGGTACCCTGGTACCTAGGGACCTACGGTACTAAAGAGAGCGTCTAAGGGCCGCAGCACAAATTGTGCCGCAGTAACGGACACCTCACCAAGCCCTTGCAAGATTGACATTGCAGGCTGTGTGTCTTGGTGCAGACAAAATTGAAAATACGACATGTCACAGATACCTGTATGAAAACTGTGACGAATGTTAACGCGGAAAATGAACATAATGTAAAAGGAGGAAAATTCAGAGATAAGTGATAAAGGATTAAATATGGACTCAAATGCAAATTAAAAATAAGCTGTGCCACAGGTTGGGGCCTTAAGGTGTCCCATCAAGATGTTGTACAGATCACTGTATGCCATAACACCTGCCACTGCCTGTAATATTTGTTACAAACACAACAGTGATGGACAGAATGTGGATCAATGTCACACATTCACCCCAGTCCAAAGATCTGGGCCCAAATCCATCGTTTTTCCACTCCACACCACCCTGGGTTAGACAATGGCGATATGCAAATCAGCGCTGACCCTGTGCCCCATGGGAACAGTCCAGTCCGAACTACAAAAGCCATGTCCTTCCCAGAACGGAAACAAGCATCCGAGGACCGGCCCGGTTTCGAGGTAACACCTCTCATCAGCCCGGCTAGCTTGATTCCAGTGGTGTGGAGTGCCTGGGACTCACGTCTGAGCATCCCCAGTACACTTAGAGCGGTAATTGCAAACACAACAGTGATGGACAGAATGTGGATCAATGTCACACATTCACCCCAGTCCAAAGATCTGGGCCCAAATCCATCGTTTTTCCACTCCACACCACCCTGGGTTAGACAATGGCGATATGCAAATCAGCGCTGACCCTGTGCCCCATGGGAACAGTCCAGTCCTGTAGGAGAGTAGGGTCTGCAATCCTATGATCACCCAGATTTTTGCTTTTTGCTGCACTGGTTTACGACTTTCCCTGGCTGTGGGCCTGCTAATCAGACCCACAGCCTAGCTGTTCTCTCTATCCAAATTGTACTCAGGTACTGAATTGGCACTGGGCCCTCTCCAAGTCCCTGTACCCAGGGCTGAGGTGTACCCAGAAGTCTCCCAGGGGCTGAAGCATGTATTATGCCACCCCTGGGCTGACTAACTAAACTGACACAACTGGCTGCACGACAGCTGGGGCAAGGTGGTGTACTCACCCTTTGCTTTAGATATAGTATACCTATATCTAACCCTAAAATGGACACACAGATCTCCTATCAGTCACTCCTATGGCAGGCCTTAACAATCCTGAAGGCAGAGTGCTTGGAATCGTGTGAGATGGTGCTCTGGCATGAGCTGAGCCTGTCTGCGGCTTTCGGGATCCATCCCTTAGCCGTTTCCATGATATCGCATACCATGTACTCTTAAGTGCATTATAATCCTCGCGGTTATATGCCAACTCTGGTATCGCTTTATCAAAACATGTCGAGTAAGGTGTCATACGAATTGGAATACTAACCCCTCGCCAATTCTGGCGACGGGGTTAGCATTCCACCCTTCTAGAGGGACACGACATGCATGTAACCTATAACCCGGTTAAAAGTCAGACAGAGCCTTAGCATCCACAAAATGGATGCTGCCACCGAGACACAAGTCTGCCCTCCTGCTGCTGGGAGTCCTCCCAGAGCAGGAGATAAGGACAAAGGGTTTCCTGCCAGGGGCGGTGCCAGCACCGTCCCAGACAGGGTTTTGTGTATTGTAGGTAGGCAGGGCTTTAGAGGAAGGTGACTGCACGTGGCACCCCGGTGCTCACTTTGCATAGGCTGGCTGGAACCAGTTCCAGGGTCACTCCAGACCCTGTGCTGGGGAAAAGCCCGCCAAGGAAGTGGGTGTAACCACCCCCCTCCTAGTCCCACCCATAGGGCAGGACTTAGTCGCGTGCCAGCCCCCTTTTACAGGATAAAGGTAGGAACTGGCCCCCTTCCAAATCAGATCATCTTTGAATCCTGAAACTACTTTCCACGAAAGGAACTCAAGACTTCTTCCTAAGATTTCTCCCTTGTGACTAAGGAGTAGTCACCCTGCATCCGCAGGCACCATCTTAAGAACACTGCGGTCTGCTGCAAGTCTCTCCTCCGGATCAAGACTGCCCAGCTCGACGAGAACCGGCTTCCCTGGCACCTCTGACCTCTACCTGCATCATCAGTCACGCTGAGATTCGTGGGTGTGACGAGACCTCGAGGGACCGGCCATCTTCAAGACTGCACGACTTCTTTCCCGCAAGCCCGCTGAGTAATTTCCTGGTGAGTGCTTTGGGGTCCGAGAAGCCCCGACCCTGAGCAGCTCCAGCACCGAAGAGCAGCCCCCCAGCATCTCCACGATCTGCGTGGGGCCCTTCTGCTTTTTGCTGCTCACCGCGTTGTTTGGCTACTAGCCCGCTGGCTTGTGGCCTTCTGAACGACACCCGACAACATTTCTGCTGCTGGTCTGGTTGCTCCAGGCTGGCCCGTGCTCCCTTCCAAAAGAGGAGCACCCCGGACCCTCCTGGTCCACTCAAGACGCCATTTTGAGTCCACCGCGTGGGCTTGAATTAGCCAAGGCTTGTTGCCCAATCCTGGGTAACTTCGACGCCGACAGCTTCATCCATCGTGGGACAGCTCGCCTCTCCATCCTGGTCGCCGACAACGCCTCCTGGTCCGTGAGATCTGCAGAGCCAGCGTCGCCCACTCACCTAGTCGAGGTGACTTCGCCCGGTGCCATCCTGGTGCCCACTTAATCACTGGCTAGTGATTCAAGAACTTGGTCCCCTCTGCTTTCAGGTTTCTTCTTCCTTGATCCAGGCTTGGATCCATCGAACTTTTCTTCACTGGTCGCCTGCCAGCAACTTCCTTCTTCCAGGCTCCTGGTCCGGCAACGAGATCCCCGACGTCTTTTCAGACCTATGCAGCTGCAGCCCCTGGGCTAGGTAACTTCGGCACTTCGGTGTCCCAGCATAGCCTCACTATCCTAGGGTCAGGATCCACTGTCGTTTTCTTCCTACCAGGTCGGGTTCGCCCGTGAACACTAACTTTGCCTTTACTAGCTCCCATAGACTTTGTCCCGCATCCCGCGTGAGAGTGCACACTCTGCACCCGAGTCCCCTAGGCCTCCTAGAAGTAATCTAACGATTCTATAGTCAAGTCCTAGCGAGTCCAAAGCCTATTAGTACTGTACTTACCTGCTAGTAATTTCGCATTCCACTTTTAAAGTATATGGTTTTTCGTGCCCCTCGGGCATTTGTGTATAACGTGCTAACTTAAGTATTTTCGTAAGAGTTTTGTTGTGTGCCTAGCACCCTGTCCTCATAAAGAGTACAGGGTTGTTGTGATTCTAATAAATACACTGTTTATTTTCATAACACTTGTGTGGTGTCCTTTCACTGGGTGTTCAAGGGGTAATGTGATGGTAAAACAGCTGGCTTAACACGCCCTCTAGAGTCTTAGCCTTAGACTGCTCGTATCCATGCTACTAGGATAGCTGGTCTATAAGGTTGACTTACAACCAATCATCAATAAGGGTTGTTTGGACTGATATATAGTGATCACTAGAATAGTGAACACTGCACATCAGGCCAACTTCTCACATTGGTGGCAGCGGTTGGGATTTGAGCTTGCTGTTGTTTTACCACACATGCCCTAAGAATATCTTGTGAAAGATCACATAAGTACTAAAAGTACATATAACTTAGCTTAGAATACTCTGAGTTCTACTGAACCAGCTGTTGTAGCTCCTAGGGCCTAGCACACCCTAAACTACAACTCTAGCAAGGGATCAGTAGGCAAACATATAGTGTAGGTAAGTGCACCACTTACACCTCACTAGAAAAGCATGTCTACCCAGGGAGATTCTACTGAGACTCCCCTGGTCAGTATTGACCCTCCACAGGTCACTTCAAGATATGCAGCTCTCAGTTTCCAGGAGATGAGACAAATCTGTGTCTCCAGAAAACTGAAGCAGGGGTCTAACCCCACCATTCCCTTTTTAATGGGTCTCTTAGAGACTTATGATGCGAGAAAGCTTTCTCAGCTAGATGGGAATATGCCAGCCTTAGAGGGTACCTCTGGGGATCCAGACCTCCCCAACATTGCCAATGCAGTCGAGGAGGAGGAGGATCAGGAGGAACTCTCTGGGGATGAGGTAGACAAAGGTCTTGAGGTAGTCAGAAGGCTAACCAGGACCAACTTAGACTTACTTGGGCTAGGATCTGGGGGACCCCCAGTACTAACCCGAAGTGGGCCTAACCTTGGAGTTAGGAGAGATAGATCTCTTTCTAGGGACTCCAATAGATCTCTGCACTCTAATGCCTCTTCTCAGGGGAGAAGGAATCCTCCACAGAGGAGATTTACTTCCCCTCAGAGAAGGGAGCATGAAGCTAGGATGAGACAAGCTGAACTGAGGATTGAAAGGGAAGAAATTGCCCTGGCCAAAGAAAAGCTTGCCCTGGCAAGAGAGCAGCAGATGAGTGGGTTAGCTCCCACTGGTGGCAGCAATCTCCCAAGAGATAGAGAGAAGGGTTTAGATACTAAACACCTGACTAAAATAGTGCCCCCCTTTAAGCAAGGGGATGATATCCAGAAATGGATGGCTGCTCTGGAGAGGGCCTGCACTGTGCAGTGCATTCCCCAGAGTCAGTGGGCAGCTATACTGTGGCTCTCCTTTGATGGTAAAGGTAGAGATAAGCTCCTCACTACAAGAGTAGAGGATGCTAACAATTACCAGGTCCTGAAGAATACACTGGTTGATGGGTTTGGTTTAACCACTGAGCAGTACAGGTTGCTGTTCAGAGACACCCAGAAAACTCAGTCTCAGGACTGGTCTGACTTTGTGGATTGTGCCACTAAGGCTTTGGAGGGCTGGTTGCTGGGTAGCAAGGTTACAGATTACACAGGATTATATAATCTAATGATGAGAGAACAAATTTTAAACAATTGTCAGAACCAGTTGTTGCACCAGCACCTTGTTGATTCAGATCTGACCTCTCCCCGAGAATTGGGAAAGAAGGCAGACAAATGGGTCAGGACAAGGATCAAGCAGAACCAGAACCAGAACCAGGGTGGTCAGAAGAAAGCAGACCAGAAGGGTAATGTTAAGAATGAGCAAAATGACCAGAAGTCTTCACCAGGTCCCCAACAAACCAAAGAGGGTGGGGGTCAGGCTTCCCAGAAGAAGAAGACTCAAGAAGGCCAGTCAAAAAGGTGGTGCCAGTACTGTAAAAGTAAATCTCACTGGTTTAGTGAGTGCACCAAAAGAGGAGGACAAACTCCTGCCACTACAGCCCCTAAGGCAACTGCACCCCCTAGTACAGTCAGTAGTGGTAGTGTACCTCCCAAGGCATTAGTTGGGTTAACCTTGGGTACTGAGGGGTCTGACAACCTAGTTGGCACACTCACTCAGGCTGTCCTTGTCTGTACAGGGGATGTGGATATGTCCCCTGAAATAAGTCCCAATACTTTGGGCAAATACAGGCAGGCACCTTTGATAAATGGCAAAATGGCTCAGGCCTATAGGGACACTTGTGCCAGTGTCACCATGGTGACACCTAACTTTGTGGACCCTGGACAGATCATGCCAGGTACTGATTTCCTGGTGACCAATGCCAGCAATGTCACTACTAGTCATAGTGTGGCAATTGTGGCTTTCTCCTGGGGTGGAGTGAAGGGACAAAAGAAAGTTGTAGTCAGTTCAGACCTCCCAGTTGATTGTTTGTTGGGCAATGATTTGGAGTCATCACAGTGGTCAGAAGTGGAGCAGAGGACTCACATGGAAATGTTATTTTATTTTATTTATTTTAGCGATTTCTAAAGCGCCTGGTGACCCAAGGGCATCCCCGCGCTATGTAACTTGAATCCCATTGAGAGGGTAGGTAGCCGAGGGGTATTATTTGGGGAACAGATGGGTCTTTAGTTTTTTTCGGAACGCAAGGAAGTTGGATTTCAGTCTGAGGGCGCGAGGGAGAGCGTTCCAGCCCTTGGCCGCCTGAACTGAGAATTGACGACCTCCTGTTCGGGCTTTTTTGAATCTGGGGATGCAGACAAGATTCTCATTTTGAGATCGTAGCGATCTGGTTGCTGTATAAGGAGTGATCATTTCACTAAGGATCGCAGGGCCAGATCCGTTGTAGAGCTTGTGTGTAATACACATTGCTTTAAAGTGCACCCTTTGGCGCACAGGCAGCCAATGCAGGGCTTTAAGGGCTGGCTTGGCGGATAACCTGGAGGGGGTGTTGGTAATCATGCGTGCTGCCGCATTCTGTGTCCGCTGGAGTTTCGTGAAGGTAGCCTCTGGGGCTCCCAAATAGACCAGATTACTGTAGTCCAGACGGGACAACACTAGGCCCTGGATAAGGAGCTTTCTGGACATGGGTGGGAGTAAGGGCAGAATTTTACGGGTTTTACGCATTAGCCCAAAGCATGTGCCCGAAGTTTTGGTTGCCTGGGTCTTCATTGTAAGATGTGGCTCTAGCCATACCCCGAGTGTCTTGATTTCCGATTTTGGGGGGGGGATTTCACCGAATACTTCGGGCCATATCGTGGGAGGGATGGTTGTCCATTGTTTGCCGAGTAACATTACCTCTGTCTTAGTCCCGTTCAGTTTCAATGATGATTCGTTCATCCAGTTGTGGATGTTTATGAGGCAGTTGGTAAGATTTTCAGGATGGTCAATCAGCTGGGACAGGGAGATGACTAGTTGGGTGTCGTCAGCGTAACTCACCATTTTGATGTTAAAAGGTGTTACCACGTCCTCGAGGGGGGCCATATAAACGTTAAAAAGCGTCGGGCTTAGGGAGGAGCCCTGGGGGACGCCGCTAGTGAGTGGGAGGGTGGATGAGTGGTGGCTGTCATCCCATACTTGAAAGGTGCGTCCTGTAAGATAGGATTCGATCCATTTGATAGCTGTCCCAGTAAGTCCTGCATTTGTCAATCTACTCAGAAGGACACGGTGGTTGACCGTGTCGAAGGCTGCACTTAGATCCAGGAGGATCACTGCCACTGATCCTCCTGAATCTAGTAAGCCCCTTGCCTCTTCGATCACTGCAAGGAGTGCGGTGTCAGTTCCATGTCCTGGACGAAAACCGGTTTGGGATTGTCGAAGCAGTTTATTTGTTTCGAGGAACTGGGATAATTGGATGTTTACCAATTTCTCGGTGACTTTGCCAATGCCTGGGAGTAGGGATATTGGCCTATAGTTGGACAGGTCTGATGGATCTAGCTGGGGTTTTTTTAAGAGTGCTTTAACCACAGCACTCTTCCAGCTGTCGGGGACGGTTCCATGGGAGAAGGAACAGTTGATAAGGTCCGTAATGGTGGGGACGATTACTGAGGCTACGGTCTTGAGGAACCTGATAGGGGCTGGGTCTAAAGGGGAACCACTTTTCATTTTAACTAAGGTTCGCTCAACCTCTGCGTGGGTGACAGGTCGGAAAGTCTGAAGCGTAGAATGACAGATGCTTTTAGTCGGTTCGGGGGAAGTGCTACTTTCCGTGAGGTTGGGGGAGCAGGGGGGAGGAAGGGAAGCCAGGATCCGGGTGATTTTCTCGTTGAAAAAGTTGGCTAGTTCGTTGCTTCTGTCAACTTTAGGGGTGATGGAGGAGGAGGTGGAGGGGACTTTGGTCAGCTCTTTGACGATCAGAAAAGATTCTCGGGCTGAATTGGATGCTTCTTGTATACGTGTGTTGTAGTAGGAAGCTTTGGCTGATTTGATAGCCTCTTTGTAAATTTTGACCGCAGACTGGTAAGCTTCTTTGTTGGCATGTTGCCAAGTCTTTCTCCAGAGTCGTTCGGCCTTTTTGCAATTTTTGCGCAGTGTTCTCAACTCTGCGGAGTACCATGGTGCTGAGCCATGTTTGCCGTTTTTATTCTCTCTATTTCTGAGTGGAAGTATAAGGTCTAGGGAGACGGTAATCCAGTCTCTGAATCTTTTGTCAGCCGTATTTGGGTCTTCGGCCTGGGCAGGGATGTTTTTTTCCAGGGTCTGAGCCCAATCGTCCGTGGAGAGTCTGGGCCAGGTCCTATCCTTACTGAAGGTAGGGGGAGTACGGTTTGTCGTGAAGGTTCCCGGTAATTGAAAAGTGACCAAGAAGTGGTCTGTCCAGGGGAGGGGAAAGGCCTCCTTGGCAAGCATTGAGGACGAGTTGGTAAATACGGGGTCTAAAAGGTGGCCCTTGGTGTGGGTGGCTCCGGAGTTTAAAAGATGGATATCGAGAGCCGCTAGATCTTGAATCAGATCATGGGCTACCGGGTTGGCCGGGTCTTCTAGGTGGATGTTCAAGTCTCCAACTATCATGTAGTTTGATAGGGAGTGGGCTTGCGTTGTGACTAAGTCCAGTAGCGAACAGGTGAAGGGACCCGGGATACCGGGAGGGCGGTAAATGAGGAGTCCTGAAAGGGAGGTGGTTGCGCTAAGTGTGACAGAGAAGTGCAGACTTTCTGCGTCGGTAATCTGTGCGTCGTGGGTTTTGCAGTGGAGGTGTTCTCGATGAATGATGGCTAACCCGCCTCCTCTGCCTAGAGGACGGGGTAAGGATTGAATACAGTAGCCCTGTGGGGTTGCTAGGACCATGTCAGATTGAGAATGAGGGCCGAGCCATGTTTCCGTGAGGAAGAGTATATCAATTCCATGGTCTTCTATGATGTCGGCAATCTGAGTCGCATGTTTGGGTAGTGAACGGCAATTCAAAGAGGCAAAGTTAAGGGTGGCAAGTTTGCTGGGTTTAGAGGGTAGCGTGAGCTGCACTGGTTTACATGAGGGGCAGCAGGTGAAAGGTCCCTTGAGATTATAGATGTAATCACAGGAGGGTGGGGGAGGTCTGAGGCTGAGTCTGAGGTTAGGCTTGCCAGCACATGTGCTTGCTGTGACTAGGTCACAGGCCAGAAAATGCCCCACTGAACAGGTGCTGGATCCTGAAATGATGGACCAGACACCTTCCAAGAAGAAGAGCAGTAAGGGTAAGGCTTTGCCTTCCCCCTTGCCCCAGGTTGAGGATCAAGTCTCTGAGGAGGCTGATCTGGAAGAGCTGAGGGAAACTGAGCCTAAAGAGCTTGAACTTGATCAAGTTGAGTTTCTGGGCTCAGGGGGACCCTCCAGAGCAGACCTGGGGAAGGAACAGTTGAGCTGCCCTTCCCTTGAACCCCTCAGACAGCAGGCTGCTGCTGAGGCTGCAGGGAATGCCACCGGTGCCCACAGGGTATACTGGGAAGATGGACTCCTGTACTCTGAGTCAAGAGACCCCAAGCCTGGTGCAACCAGGAGGCTGGTCATCCCCTTGTCTCTGAGAGGTTTCCTTCTCACCTTGGCCCATGAGATTCCCCTTGCAGGTCACTTAGGTCAGACAAAGACTTGGGACAGGCTTGTCTCACACTTTCACTGGCCCCATATGAATGAGAATACCAAGGAGTTTTGTCGCTCCTGTGTCACTTGCCAAGCCAGTGGTAAGTCAGGTGGCACAACAAAGGCCCCCCTCATACCACTACCTGTGGTGGGGGTTCCCTTTGAAAGAGTGGGGATTGATATTGTTGGTCCAATGGAACCCCAGACAGCATCAGGGCACAAGTTTATACTGGTGGTAGTGGATCATGCCACCAGGTATCCTGAAGCTATTCCCCTTAGGACCACTACAGCACCTGTAGTGGCAAGAGCCCTAGTTGGAGTGTTCTCCAGAGTGGGTTTTCCAAAGGAGGTCGTTTCTGACAGAGGTACAAACTTCATGTCAGGATATCTGACTGCCATGTGGAAAGAGTGTGGTGTGAACTACAAGTTCACCACACCCTATCATCCACAATGCAATGGGCTTGTTGAGAGATTCAACAGGACCCTCAAAGGGATGATTCATGGACTACCTGAAACTCTTAGGAGAAGATGGGATGTCCTGATCCCCTGCCTCTTGTTTGCTTACAGAGAGGTCCCACAGAAGGGGGTTGGCTACAGCCCTTTTGAGCTTCTGTATGGGCATCCTGTAAGAGGACCCCTGTGTTTGGTGAAGGAAGGATGGGAGAGACCTCTCAAAAAGCCTGCAACCAACATAGTGGACTATGTACTTGGTCTCCGCTCCAGGATGGCTGAGTATATGGAAAAGGCATCCAAAAAGCTTGAGGCCAGCCAAGAACTTCAAAAAGCTTGGCATGACCAAAAGGCTGTTCTGACTGTGTACCAGCCAGGACAGAAGGTGTGGGTGCTGGAGCCAGTGGCCCCAGCAGCTCTGAAAGACAAATGGTCTGGGCCCCACACCATCATTGAGCAAAAGGGAGAGGTTACCTACTTGGTGGACCTTGGAACTCCCAGGAGCCCTCTCAGAGTGCTCCATGTTAACAGGCTCAAGGCATATGTTGACAGGAAGGACATGAGCTTGCTCATGGCCACAGATGAGGGACAGGAGGAAGAGAGCGACCCTCTCCCAGATCTGCTCACTCAGAATCCTGATGATGGATCAGTGGATGGTGTTGTCTTTTGTGGCAGCCTCACTGAACATCAGCAACAGGATTGCAGGCAAGTTCTGCAATCCTACAGACATATGTTCTCTCTGACACCCAGCCAAACTGATTGGTGTACCCATGATGTTGACACTGGAGACAGTCTGCCTGTCAAGAGTAAAATCTACAGACAGCCTGATCATGTTAGAGACTGCATCAAAACTGAAGTGCAGAAAATGTTGGAGCTGGGAGTCATTGAGCCCTCAGATAGCCCTTGGGCTAGCCCAGTAGTTCTAGTGCCAAAACCTCACACCCAGGGTGGTAAGAAAGAGATGAGGTTTTGCGTAGACTACAGAGGCCTCAATGCAGTCACTAAGACTGATGCCCACCCAATACCAAGAGCAGATGAACTTATAGATAAATTGGCTTCTGCCAACTTCTTAAGTACATTTGATTTGACAGCTGGGTATTGGCAAATCAGGTTAGCTGAGGAGGCCAAACCGAAGACAGCATTTTCTACCCCTGGAGGGCATTATCAATTTGTGGTAATGCCCTTTGGACTGAAAAATGCACCTGCCACCTTCCAAAGGTTGGTGAATCAAGTCCTCACTGGGCTGGATGACTTCTGTGCAGCTTATCTTGACGATATTGCTGTCTTTAGCTCCACCTGGGAGGATCACCTGGTCCACCTGAGGAAAGTGTTAGAGGCCCTGCAAAAGGCAGGCCTCACTATCAAGGCCACAAAGTGCCAGATAGGGCAGACACAGGTTGTGTACCTGGGCCACCTTGTGGGTGGAGGCCAGGTTCAGCCACTGGAGAGTAAGATACAGGCCATCAAGGACTGGACTCCTCCAATCACCCAGACTCAGGTTCGAGCTTTCTTGGGCCTGACTGGGTACTATAGGAAGTTTGTCAGAAATTATGGGTCCATAGTGACCCCTCTTAATGACCTGACAAGCAAAAAGATGCCAAAGAAAGTTCAGTGGACAGCAAGCTGTCAGAAAGCATTCAATGACCTAAAGCAGGCCATGTGCACAGCACCTATCCTAAAGAGTCCAGATTACTCCAAGCCATTCATTGTCCAAACAGATGCTTCTGAGTTGGGTGTGGGGGCTGTTCTGTCTCAACTGAATTTTGATGGTAATGATCAGCCTATTGCTTTCATTAGTAGGAGGTTGACACCCAGAGAGAAAAATTGGTCAGCTATTGAGAGGGAGGCCTTTGCTGTGGTCTGGGCCCTGAAGAAGCTGAGGGCCTACTTGTTTGGCACTCACTTCACCATTCAGACAGACCATAAGCCCCTCTTGTGGCTAAATCAGATGAAGGGTGAAAACCCCAAACTGCTTAGGTGGTCCATTTCCCTACAGGGGATGGATTTTACAGTGGAGCATAGACCTGGTACTGATCACAGCAATGCTGATGGGCTCTCCAGGTATTTCCACTTAGAGCAAGAAGACTCACCTGGTCAAGGTTAGTTTATTGTCCCAAAGTTTGGGGGGGGGTCATGTAGGAGAGTAGGGTCTGCAATCCTATGATCACCCAGATTTTTGCTTTTTGCTGCACTGGTTTACGACTTTCCCTGGCTGTGGGCCTGCTAATCAGACCCACAGCCTAGCTGTTCTCTCTATCCAAATTGTACTCAGGTACTGAATTGGCACTGGGCCCTCTCCAAGTCCCTGTACCCAGGGCTGAGGTGTACCCAGAAGTCTCCCAGGGGCTGAAGCATGTATTATGCCACCCCTGGGCTGACTAAACTGACACAACTGGCTGCACGACAGCTGGGGCAAGGTGGTGTACTCACCCTTTGCTTTAGATATAGTATACCTATATCTAACCCTAAAATGGACACACAGATCTCCTATCAGTCACTCCTATGGCAGGCCTTAACAATCCTGAAGGCAGAGTGCTTGGAATCGTGTGAGATGGTGCTCTGGCATGAGCTGAGCCTGTCTGCGGCTTTCGGGATCCATCCCTTAGCCGTTTCCATGATATCGCATACCATGTACTCTTAAGTGCATTATAATCCTCGCGGTTATATGCCAACTCTGGTATCGCTTTATCAAAACATGTCGAGTAAGGTGTCATACGAATTGGAATACTAACCCCTCGCCAATTCTGGCGACGGGGTTAGCATTCCACCCTTCTAGAGGGACACGACATGCATGTAACCTATAACCCGGTTAAAAGTCAGACAGAGCCTTAGCATCCACAAAATGGATGCTGCCACCGAGACACAAGTCTGCCCTCCTGCTGCTGGGAGTCCTCCCAGAGCAGGAGATAAGGACAAAGGGTTTCCTGCCAGGGGCGGTGCCAGCACCGTCCCAGACAGGGTTTTGTGTATTGTAGGTAGGCAGGGCTTTAGAGGAAGGTGACTGCACGTGGCACCCCGGTGCTCACTTTGCATAGGCTGGCTGGAACCAGTTCCAGGGTCACTCCAGACCCTGTGCTGGGGAAAAGCCCGCCAAGGAAGTGGGTGTAACCACCCCCCTCCTAGTCCCACCCATAGGGCAGGACTTAGTCGCGTGCCAGCCCCCTTTTACAGGATAAAGGTAGGAACTGGCCCCCTTCCAAATCAGATCATCTTTGAATCCTGAAACTACTTTCCACGAAAGGAACTCAAGACTTCTTCCTAAGATTTCTCCCTTGTGACTAAGGAGTAGTCACCCTGCATCCGCAGGCACCATCTTAAGAACACTGCGGTCTGCTGCAAGTCTCTCCTCCGGATCAAGACTGCCCAGCTCGACGAGAACCGGCTTCCCTGGCACCTCTGACCTCTACCTGCATCATCAGTCACGCTGAGATTCGTGGGTGTGACGAGACCTCGAGGGACCGGCCATCTTCAAGACTGCACGACTTCTTTCCCGCAAGCCCGCCGAGTAATTTCCTGGTGAGTGCTTTGGGGTCCGAGAAGCCCCGACCCTGAGCAGCTCCAGCACCGAAGAGCAGCCCCCCAGCATCTCCACGATCTGCGTGGGGCCCTTCTGCTTTTTGCTGCTCACCGCGTTGTTTGGCTACTGCCCGCTGGCTTGTGGCCTTCTGAACGACGCCCGACGACATTTCTGCTGCTGGTCTGGTTGCTCCAGGCTGGCCCGTGCTCCCTTCCAAAAGAGGAGCACCCCGGACCCTCCTGGTCCACTCAAGACGCCATTTTGAGTCCACCGCGTGGGCTTGAATTAGCCAAGGCTTGTTGCCCAATCCTGGGTAACTTCGACGCCGACAGCTTCATCCATCGTGGGACAGCTCGCCTCTCCATCCTGGTCGCCGACAACGCCTCCTGGTCCGTGAGATCTGCAGAGCCAGCGTCGCCCACTCACCTAGTCGAGGTGACTTCGCCCGGTGCCATCCTGGTGCCCACTTAATCACTGGCTAGTGATTCAAGAACTTGGTCCCCTCTGCTTTCAGGTTTCTTCTTCCTTGATCCAGGCTTGGATCCATCGAACTTTTCTTCACTGGTCGCCTGCCAGCAACTTCCTTCTTCCAGGCTCCTGGTCCGGCAACGAGATCCCCGACGTCTTTTCAGACCTATGCAGCTGCAGCCCCTGGGCTAGGTAACTTCGGCACTTCGGTGTCCCAGCATAGCCTCACTATCCTAGGGTCAGGATCCACTGTCGTTTTCTTCCTACCAGGTCGGGTTTGCCCGTGAACACTAACTTTGCCTTTACTAGCTCCCATAGACTTTGTCCCGCATCCCGCGTGAGAGTGCACACTCTGCACCCGAGTCCCCTAGGCCTCCTAGAAGTAATCTAACGATTCTATAGTCAAGTCCTAGCGAGTCCAAAGCCTATTAGTACTGTACTTACCTGCTAGTAATTTCGCATTCCACTTTTAAAGTATATGGTTTTTCGTGCCCCTCGGGCATTTGTGTATAACGTGCTAACTTAAGTATTTTCGTAAGAGTTTTGTTGTGTGCCTAGCACCCTGTCCTCATAAAGAGTACAGGGTTGTTGTGATTCTAATAAATACACTGTTTATTTTCATAACACTTGTGTGGTGTCCTTTCACTGGGTGTTCAAGGGGTAATGTGATGGTAAAACAGCTGGCTTAACACGCCCTCTAGAGTCTTAGCCTTAGACTGCTCGTATCCATGCTACTAGGATAGCTGGTCTATAAGGTTGACTTACAACCAATCATCAATAAGGGTTGTTTGGACTGATATATAGTGATCACTAGAATAGTGAACACTGCACATCAGGCCAACTTCTCACAAGTCCGAACTACAAAAGCCATGTCCTTCCCAGAACGGAAACAAGCATCCGAGGACCGGCCCGGTTTCGAGGTAACACCTCATCAGCCCGGCTAGCTTGATTCCAGTGGTGTGGAGTGCCTGGGACTCACGTCTGAGCATCCCCAGTACACTTAGAGCGGTAATTGCAAACACAACAGTGATGGACAGAATGTGGATCAATGTCACACATTCACCCCAGTCCAAAGATCTGGGCCCAAATCCATCGTTTTTCCACTCCACACCACCCTGGGTTAGACAATGGCGATATGCAAATCAGCGCTGACCCTGTGCCCCATGGGAACAGTCCAGTCCGAACTACAAAAGCCATGTCCTTCCCAGAACGGAAACAAGCATCCGAGGACCGGCCCGGTTTCGAGGTAACACCTCATCGGCCCGGCTAGCTTGATTCCAGTGGTGTGGAGTGCCTGGGACTCACGTCTGAGCATCCCCAGTACACTTAGAGCGGTAATTGCAAACACAACAGTGATGGACAGAATGTGGATCAATGTCACACATTCACCCCAGTCCAAAGATCTGGGCCCAAATCCATCGTTTTTCCACTCCACACCACCCTGGGTTAGACAATGGCGATATGCAAATCAGCGCTGACCCTGTGCCCCATGGGAACAGTCCAGTCCGAACTACAAAAGCCATGTCCTTCCCAGAACGGAAACAAGCATCCGAGGACCGGCCCGGTTTCGAGGTAACACCTCTCATCAGCCCGGCTAGCTTGATTCCAGTGGTGTGGAGTGCCTGGGACTCACGTCTGAGCATCCCCAGTACACTTAGAGCGGTAATTGCAAACACAACAGTGATGGACAGAATGTGGATCAATGTCACACATTCACCCCAGTCCAAAGATCTGGGCCCAAATCCATCGTTTTTCCACTCCACACCACCCTGGGTTAGACAATGTCGATATGCAAATCAGCGCTGACCCTGTGCCCCATGGGAACAGTCCAGTCCGAACTACAAAAGCCATGTCCTTCCCAGAACGGAAACAAGCATCCGAGGACCGGCCTGGTTTCGAGGTAACACCTCTCATCAGCCCGGCTAGCTTGATTCCAGTGGTGTGGAGTGCCTGGGACTCACGTCTGAGCATCCCCAGTACACTTAGAGCGGTAATTGCAAACACAACAGTGATGGACAGAATGTGGATCAATGTCACACATTCACCCCAGTCCAAAGATCTGGGCCCAAATCCATCGTTTTTCCACTCCACACCACCCTGGGTTAGACAATGGCGATATGCAAATCAGCGCTGACCCTGTGCCCCATGGGTCCAGTCCGAACTACAAAAGCCATGTAATATTTGTTAGTCACCCCTACGGCTGGCCTAACAGCCCTAAGGTAGGGCACTGAATATTACATGTTCCAGATATGCCCCTGTGCGGGTTAGTTCGATTACTGCCAGTACAAGTGACCAGGAAAGCCAATTTAAAACATATGCTGGGCACTGGTGAAAACGAGTTCCCCAGCAAGATGATGGCTTCACTGAAAATAGGGCTGTCTGGTATCGAACATCTATTATTGGTAAACCCACACTGATGCCAGTGTTAGATTTACCAATATGTGCACCCAGAGGGCACCTTAAAGGTGCTCCCTGAAAATCTACCAGCCTCTGGTGTACTTGCTGACTGGTTTCTGTCAGCGTGCCACTGAGACGCAGTTCCGACTTAAAGGGTGATGGCATTTGCTCTTAAGAGACCCAAACAAAATCCTGTCCGATAAGAGGGTGCAACATCCTCTCCCACAGGATGACCTGCTGATTAGCCTCCTTCGGGGCCGGCGAGCCTCAAAGTTGTCACCTTTGGAATGTGATTCTGGTTCCCCTCAAAGGAGAGGAAGCCACCTTCCCTGTCCAGAGCCCAGCTTGGCACCTGGACATGTTTGGAAAATTAGCTAGTCAGGTAGGTGTGCCTCCTACAGGCTAGTGCCACCCCTAAGGTGGGCTACTGTGAGGTGGGAAAGATTTTAAGAAGTAGCTATCTTTGTGATGGCGTACTTCGAATTTCTGGGACCGTTATGCCCACTTCCCACAGGGGTCATTAGCCCATTGGCTACTACCCTACACCCCCCCTAATGCCACTAAATTCAGTATTTAGGGGAGTTCCTGGCACTAGGAAAGCAGATCCTGATGACCTGTGATAAAGGACATGAAGAGCCGCAGAAGACTGAAGAGAACACATTACTTGGCCCAGCCCTGTTGTCCTGCCTGCCTTTCTCGGGCAAACCTGTGCTATAGAGAACTTGTCCTCCAGCTGTGTCTGTCTCTCCAAAACCTGGGAGGACTGCCTGTCTTCGATAAAGATCAAGACCCCCTGAAGAACCGCGTCCTATAAATTGGTGTGGATATCCTTCTTGAGTCATTGGGTCATTTATTAATCATTGTGTGTATTTTGCAAATGTCTTGCACTCCTCTGTGTTAAGTCTAAAGCTGCTCAATCTCACTAACCTCAATAGAGCACTTTGGGATTGCTTAGCAAGAGACCTGTCCACTCCGAAAAGAACCCCTGGACTCTTTACCCTGTTTATAAACTTATTGATATATCCCTGTAGGAAGCTGGATTTATGTTGCAGTAACCCCACCACTTTTTTGCCAGAATACTGATGCACTTTGACTTGATGTGCCCTGGGTCCCTGCCAATCCGATTCCCCGGGCCTGTGTTCTTTCCCAAAACTGTACCTTGTACCACCAATTGGCACCTCTCTGGCCACATGTCAGTCCCTTGTAAGGGGTACCATGGGTACTGAATCAAATCAAATCAGCTTTATTTGATTTTAAGTCCTAGAATCATAAAAGCACAATAATAAAAAACAATTTAAAAAGAATACATTTTTCCCGCTTCAAAGGTAGTTTAAAATACAAAAGAAGCCATTCATATAAACATTTAAACCAAAATTAGAGGGATAAATAAATAATCCCTGTGCGGATTCAATCTTTCTATAAATACTACAATTCACATAACATTAAACAAATCAAGACTACATCAAAGCACAAAGACTGACAAGGTGTATAGACAAAAGGTTTTTATCAAAAAATAATTGAATCAATATATACAGTAAAACAAAGGTCTGATGGTCTATAAATGATAAAGATATATAACACAACAGAACCTAAGAACACCTATCCAATACAGTACAATAAATGATACAAAAGGAAGAGGTGAAGGTCGACGTTTCGGTCTCTTTAAAAAATGCTTTCTGAGACCATCTTCAGGACTGGAGTCAATAAAAACTGTATAATGACCAACCGTAACCTTAATTTAGGTCAGGGACAGTGAAGTTAATTCAAGAAGACGAGCATCAAAGCGATTATGGATCTCAAAGTCTTAAGTAGACTGACGGGGCTGAGCAGACTAGGATGTCCTGCATTTATATGTTTCTTTATCCAAAACAAAGTTAGGATCAATTATGCACGTACTACGATGAATTAATCTTCCTGTAGCACGTGTCAGATCTAGCACAGTGTGATTTTGGGCTAGAGAAACACCCGTCTCGAAGTGAGCGCAGGTCTCCGTTTTAATGCGTGCCTTAACGTTTCTCAGTTCCAGAGTCAGATTCACTTCAAACTTGATAGTGATCGGGACACGTTTTTTGATTAACGCGGATCCAAACCAAACGTCTTCTATGGGTCAGCGAAGTAGACCGTAGTACGTGCATAATTGATCCTAACTTTGTTTTGGATAAAGAAACATATAAATGCAGGACATCCTAGTCTGCTCAGCCCCGTCAGTCTACTTAAGACTTTGAGATCCATAATCGCTTTGATGCTCGTCTTCTTGAATTAACTTCACTGTCCCTGACCTAAATTAAGGTTACGGTTGGTCATTATACAGTTTTTATTGACTCCAGTCCTGAAGATGGTCTCAGAAAGCATTTTTTAAAGAGACCGAAACGTCGACCTTCACCTCTTCCTTTTGTATCATTTATTGTACTGTATTGGATAGGTGTTCTTAGGTTCTGTTGTGTTATATATCTTTATCATTTATAGACCATCAGACCTTTGTTTTACTGTATATATTGATTCAATTATTTTTTGATAAAAACCTTTTGTCTATACACCTTGTCAGTCTTTGTGCTTTGATGTAGTCTTGATTTGTTTAATGTTATGTGAATTGTAGTATTTATAGAAAGATTGAATCCGCACAGGGATTATTTATTTATCCCTCTAATTTTGGTTTAAATGACTTAAGTTGATGTAAACAAATTCCCTTGAAGGCACTCTTACCCTTCTATCATTATCTCCCAAGCCCTCAAGGGTATTCTGGGTCGCTCACTGTGTGTATTCCTATTCATATTAACAAGCAGTAATACTTTATTTTAAAAGATTATCCATTAACAAAAATAAAAATACGCAATCACCAAAACTTTATAATAGTATCGCATGATGTTACGAAACCTTATAACTAGTTTTAAAAAAAGCCGACACAGCCAGGATTGTATATTCATTGTCCAGCATTTGCAGTCTTAAAAAAGCTATTTCATATTGCTTCAAATTCCAGCTTTATTGTATGGGCAGCAAAAACTTTTTCTTGGGAACAACATAATATTTACAAAATAAAGTGCAGTGCATCGTAGTTAATCTAGAAGTTTCATCGCATGGGCATAATGGGTGGAGTATTGTCCAGTCATTAATATCAGGAAATGTAACCATCCTGTAAAAGGAGCCATAGCGAAAACGGGACAAAAGCATGCGTGTGAAGCCACTCTCTACACATATTAAGTAGGGTTGTAAACCTGTACAAGTGGACATCAGCTGATTTACCCTGACCGATTTTTTTCTCTTTCTCGGTGAGCCACTGCTTATTTTCCAAGTAGTTCATACAGTGTGTCTTGAGGGATTTTCTAGGAACACTTTCCAGGCTACTAGGATGAGGAAAGTATTCTGGGTAACCAATCTCACTTGACAGATTTTTTTATATAGTGAAAAATGCACTCAGAGGGCATCTTTGAGATGCCCTCTGAAGAACGACCAGCCTCGGGTGGGTTCCCTGACTGGTACAGACCAGCCTGCCACCACGAGAAATGTTTCTGGACCCCTGGGGTGGGAGCCTTCGCTCCCTGAGCCCAGAAACAAAGCCTTTCCTCGGTGGAGTTGTTCCCACCTCCCTCAGGCCAGGAAAAGCCGTCTGTGGCAGGGGAGCTTCAAAGGCCTTGCAGCCTTTGTAATGCGACCCAGAGCCTCTCCTGCTATCAGGAGCAGGCCCTCTTCCTGTCTCTCTTTCTTTTCGGCGGGAAGACAGACGGGAAAGATTAGCCAGACCAAAAGGTGGGCCCACTTCTGCCAACCCCAACCCTCAGGTGGGGGGAGGTAAGGTGAAGCCCACTCTTCAGTTCCCGCCATCTTGCTGTTGGCAGGCATTCCCCAATGGGGATTAGGGATTAGGGATTATGCTCATTTTCCCACGTGGGGTGAGCACACCAAGGGCTACTGACCTCAAGACCCTAAAACGCCCCCTAAAGACAGTATTTAGGGGGCCGCCCTGAACCAAGAAGACAGATTCCCACAGCCTACGCAGGACGAAAGAAGACACCCAGTAGAGGAGAATGCAGAGAACAACTGACTTGGCCCCAGCCCTACTGGCCCGTCTGCAGTTTTCAGAGATCCTGCCCCAAAAGTTGCCTTGTCCTGCAGCCAGCGACCTCTATAACTCCTGAGAGGACTGACTGCTTTCAACAAAGACCAGATCTCCTGTGAATAACAGCTCTGTTAAAAAGAATCTCCAAAGCAAAACACTGAGCCTGCTGAGGACAAAGAAACCGACACCTGTTGCCGAAGGCCCGAGTTCGGGTGGCACACCGGTTTCAATGAGGTCCCCCAGCACTCCTGAGTCCGAGTTCACTGTGGGTTGACCCCTCCAGGACTCCCCGATGTCACCTGCAGCCTCTGCAGGGAGATCCCTCAACCCTCCCTCCTCCCCCCCCAACCGCGAGTAGCCCTGTAAGGTGAAATCTGACCTCAAAAGTCACCCCTGCATTCAGCTGCCCTGGACAGAAGAACCATAGGTGCACCTACATTCCCGAGCCCTCCAACTTACTTGCCCAGCTGTTGGTTCCTCCCTGAGGTCTACCTGGACCGAGCCTGCAGCTAAAAACCTAAAACGAAAATCCCCATTGAAAAGAGAGCACCCAACGCCAAAACTGCACCTTGTACCCGGGCGCCGCTGCGGGTGCTAAACTGGATCCCCCTTTGTTCTGAGCCCAGGATCTTTGCTCCCATAACCCAGTGGCTCGTAAGCAGCCACCAACCAGAGTGAGTAAAGCTATTTGATTGGCTGTCATACGACCAGGAAGTTATGAAAGACGAAAGTTTAACTGATAACTGTGGTCTGGCTAAGTTTAAGGACATACCATGTAATTAAAGAAAGGTGGTGTCTTTAGTTCAGCATTTCTGGTCAGCAATGGAGAGCAGCGGACTTCTGCACCAGATTCTCAGCCTTAGCCTCGTCCCAGCGTTGGAAATGCTACCATCTGTCTCAACTCTGCTTCACTCTGCTCGTTCCCTGGTGAGACTTTGTTGCCTACAGCATTAGCAAACATTGGAGAATAGTTAGCCGGCTCGATATCAGGAAGTATGTGCAGATAAAATAAATGACTTGTTCTTTCTAGTGGCTCGTGTGCCTCTCAACCTGCTAAATACCTGCCCCCCCCCGCCCTCTGTTGCTCCCCTGTGGGCTTCTGTCTCTCGTATGCTTTTCTTATCGTGCTCCGCTTTACTCTTTTCCATAGAGGTGATGCTTTTATTACCCACTCTCCCCATTGCTTCACCAGACGTCGACTCTACCCGGAAAGAGTTTGTAGTATCATCCGTTTCCGATACATAGAGTGCATCTAAAGCAGCATCGATTTATTTCTCCCCACCCCGCGTACTGTAGTTCAGCACAATGCGTCTCGCATTAGCAAGAGTATAACCTATTGGCATTGTAAATGACAATGCCTTAGACTTAGGTTCTAAAAACCAAAACATAAATTTACAATGCCAATAGCTCAAACTCATGTAAATACGAGACCTATTGCAGTGCAAATGCTTGTTAGAGCTTTGTTCAGAGGCAGATTTAAAAAAGCAAACCAACAACATGATGTACGGTCAGCCTACGACCAGCCATAAAGCTTACTAATAAAACTGTCACAGAAAAAACGGACAACTGTAAACAGCACTGCGTTAAATAAGAACTCCACATACTGTATCTAACAGTAATACAACTATTGAAATAGAACGATCCGGAAAGAAACTTTCCATACATACCACACAATGAACTTTCTGCTACAGAAATATCACTGACTTGACACCGATATCTAGGCCGAGGATCAACTGCACCTAGTGTGCACAGTCATAGCAATCACCAAAGATGTCCACTAGAAAGGAAAAACAAAAAAATAAATCCCACTCAAGACATATTAGATATCTTGCAAAAATCCACACTTGAATTTGAAAAGCAATAAAACATAATTATACTGAAATTATTACACAATTTAAAAAGTCTAGAGGTTAATGATGCAAATTTTAAATAACTTTACAAAAAAAGTTTACCAAACACATGCAACTATACAAACTGTAGTTCTACCAAAGCCAAAACCGCAAGCAGGATGCACCACAAAGATATGCAAAAGCTTTGCACTACAATAAAAAGAAAAATACAGGGGTGTGGAAATTTTTCAAAAATCTACTTGGCCAGGGGACAAAATGTTACATAAATCTACTTCTCCTGGGAAGGTAACTGCCTGCCCCGCCTACTCCATAAATTACTAAGGTAGGTCTGCACAGAGAGAACCTGCACTGCAATCAGTGCAACATACTGAGCAATATATATTTCAAATGCAAATCCAATTATGCAGTGCATGGTCGTGCACTCTCAAATGCAACTGTTGCACTGAGTGGTTGTACAGCATGCGTGCAGATGTGTCAGTGTGCACTGCAACCAATTTGCTACTAGTGCGCATGTAACACATTTTCACAAGTTGAGAAAAAGTGCAGACTGGTAATGGACTACATTTCTTGAAGTGTTTTTGGCACAGACCTGACTGTCGAAATATGAAGCTGTAGGACAGAAGGGTGTTCTTCATCATAGGGCCAACTCATAGCTGTCCATCTTCAAAAATACTCCGATGTGATGTTCTGATAAACTTGTGGATGGGAATAACTACCCTTCTTGGCAGAGCTTATGAATGGTTCGTGGGGCAGCAAAATCACCTAGCAGATGTGCTGTGGCTCACTGAGGCAGTATCTACAAGTACAAATACGCAACCGGCAGTAATGGGCAGTTAGATCAATCCCTCCTTTTACACTTCTATGTGGTGTTTATATTATTGTGCACTCACTGCTACATCTCCACATTCTCCCACACAAAAAGCAGATGCAGCACAGGCACTAGCAGTACAGGGTTCTCTCATGCATATAGTAGGCAGCAGCAGAGTAAGCTACCCTAACATGAAGAGGTGCAGCTTAGCAACTTATGTTCAAGTTTGTCTCCCTCAGATATGTAGGACATGTAGCAGCTGTGAAATCTTCACACGCCCAAAGCTGGAAAGCAAGCACTAGTCTCACAGCAAAGGGAAGAAGTGTTACGTTGAAAAGACAGTAAATCTAGAAGTGGAGAGCAGAGCATAATTGAGATGGGGGGCTAGTGAGTAACTGCAACTACTCAGCATTTCATGTCACACCTGGCAATGACACCTAGGCTCAGTCCCAGTAGAGTTGGAAACACTGTTCTGGCCTCTTGGATAGTCCAATGCTATCTGGCGAATGAAGTTTGTTTATTCTGTTGCGGATTTAGAAATCCAATAACAGTTGAGCAAACACCCAAAAGCACCACAAATTGTATTTTCTCTAGTGACATATCAGGTGTGGTAGATTAGTGGACTAATGCATCGATTGTAGGGCCCTGGGTTTGACCTCATTGTCACAGGTTCACATCCCACAGGGTTCACTTAGCCTTTCATCCTTCTGAGGTCGATATAATTAGGACCATTGAGTTGGGTAACAATAAACATCTATTATTCAGCACAAAATTACCCCTCTGGGTAAATGTGTGTTTTACAAATGCAAGTTATATTATCAAGCCAGGGCACAGGCCTAAACACCGAGGCACTTTCCATGCACCTCTTGCAATGATGGTGGTAGAGTCTGAGTTCAAGATGCAGGATTCTTTCCTTTCACCTTAAAAAAAGGGAAAGCTTCAGAGTCTGCTTCGTCTGTGAAAGGAAAGCACCGTGCTTGTCATGTGAGCGTTTATTTTTTGCTGATTGTTTATATAGCGCGATCACAACTCAAAGGTATTGGATCGCTTCTCATGAGCACCGGTTACAATACACAAGATCATGTTAAAATTTTTTTTTTTAGGCCAGAACAGATTAAGTGACATGCCCAGAATCACAGCATGTTTTAGCAATGCTGAGACTCAGACCTGGTCCCCAAGGTTCAAAGTCGGCAGCTCTGGCTGTAACAGGGGAGTCAGGAGGGGGGTGGGTATGTGTGTGGTCTTTGTGTGAAGGGCATAGGGATGGTGGTTGGTAAAATGATGGGGCAGCCCCACTCTCTCTTCGTAATAGGGGACTCTTTCCTCCCTTCACCCACTCTGGAGTCTGTGACAGGAGGCCCTGGCCCTACCTCTTCTCCTGCCCTGCTCTCCAAACCTCATGGCAGCAAGTCCTGAAGGCTGTATTCAGAGGGCAGTGAGAGTGCAGGGGTGGTAGCAGGAACAGCTTGCGAGGCTGGAAAAGGTGCTGACTGCTCAGTGGTTGAATTGCATTAAACAATGTATAGGAACTGTGATGCTGCATGAAACGGGGGAAGCCGGGTTAGTGAGTCTGGGGACGGGGTCAAAGCAGTGGCTAAAAACCCCAAAATATTTTCTAACTTTTTATGGTCTTTCACCTTCAGGTAAACTACATGTATAATAATGGACAGCTTTAATTGAAGTGAAAGTTATGTTAATCAGTGGAACACTATGAAACCTTTATTAGTTCATGCACTGACCAACCGATGAACATTTAGCACAGCAGGCAGGAATCTCTCTCACAGACCATCCTAGGCACAGGCACCCACATGAGCAGACTGCACATGCATCCCTGTGCACAGGTGGCTGTGCAAGTTTCGCTGTAGGCTTCTGATGCTAGCCACAGGCATCCATCCTGCAGGCCACTGAACTCCACCAGAGACAACATCAAACTGTCAAAAGAGCCGGGCAAACCTTTGAGTGGCTATGGTTGAGGTGGAGGCTGTGAGATGCAAATGGGTCTCTGCTGAAGGTGGGTCTGGCCACCGGAAGTGGAAGGGGCAATGAAACGGCTCTGTATCCACAGGGGCCTGTCCTGGAGGCTTTGATGCCACCTAGTGGTGACACTGAACCAGTGACAATGAGGGGTTATGACCCTGATATCCCCTGAAAAACATTTTTTAGTCCGAATAAAAAATAATGCGGATGGGAGAGTTCAGGCATCGAGTGGGGTTTTGGGCTTGGCATGAGCTTCAGGGGTGGCAATAGGGGGGAGGACAACAGTCTAAACATTCTTCATGTACTTCTAACCTACCCAAGCATTGATGGCTCTTTGTCTAAATAGAGCTCGAGAAAATCTGATCACATCACAGGCTACTGTGATGCTTACTGATTACAGCCTCCATTCCCGATAGGATAGCCAATGAGGTCGAAGGTCTGCTGCAGTGATCAGTTTGTAACATACGTGCCATAGATTGTTACAAGTATGGTAGTTTGGTGGGCTTTTGAGCCTGCTACGACATATAATGTAGAGACACCTGCATTTCCCCAGCTCCGATCCTAGTGAGTTAGATCAGCAGGCTGAGTCTTTTCTTCTGTGATCTGTTTACAATGTGCCTTTCTCAGGCTCCAAAGCTAGTATGCTAGTTTGAAGGGTTGATTAACCTGTTGGAGAGGGGTAAAGGGAAAAGGGGAGGTGGAGAGGAGAGGGCAAGGGGGAGAAAATGGAACAATAGACTGCATGTGAGCCTGTATTAGTGCAAGGAAGCGTGGAGTCGTTGGTATCTTTACTGCATGTTTAGTAGTTGATACAGTCTAACTCCCTGGAGCAACGGGGGGGATTACAGAGAACATTTTTATAACAGCAGGAACACCCTAACTTGAGGTGCTTTAGCAGGATCCGATTGGTGTGCATGGAGTATGTGAAGTGTGCGAGGACTAGTAGTGAGGAATTACTAGGTAGTGCACTTGTGCAGTTCGTTTTGATATTTTTCACTTTTTTTATGACCCACAGTCTGAGCAACAGGGAGAGAGAGAATCATTTTAGAGCAGAATTACACCTGGTAAAACCAGAATATAACCAAGGGGTACAGGTTCCAAGACTGAAGGGAGTACATTTAACTATGATGAAGTAACGGAGTTCAGCTGCTGCAAGTTGTCTTGTGACTCACATGCAGGATATTCTGTGCCAGGTGAGTGTTGGGGGAATTGCCCAATTTTCAATGCTATAAAAATTAATTTTACCAGTTCCGTTGTAGCTTGTTAAAACAGCCAATTATCACAAAAGACGTTAGAGCACTAGTTGGAAATCCTTTTCTTTGTGGTCTCCTGGAAGAAAGCAGACAATGGGGTCCTCCGAACACGCAACATGTAATGTGCAAAATGGGGAGGGTGCCAGGCGTCCTCTTGATTGGACTGATGTGGTTTGATCCATACAAGTCAACCAGTTAAACTGCAAGTAATGAGCTGTGAGAATCATCTTAGGAGGGGGCTTTGAGGCGGAAGAGACGGGGCTGAGGCGCTTGCAGAACGTGGCTGCATGCGCACTCACGATCCTCACGAGCCAAGCAGTCCTTTCAAAATGTGCTTACACAGGCGCATGGTCCCAAAAAATAGCAGGAAAGAGAGCATGAAATGTTGGTGTGTGAGAGAAAAATAAGGCGAGGGAGAGAGAATGAGACGGGTAGTGTTAACTCTGTCACATTGTGTGCGAAGTGAGCCGCGCACTCTATTAGCCCACCAATGAATGAGTGTCTGAGCTATGTGACTGATTCGGGACACTGGAATTTCAACATCTCTTTGCCTTTATATATATATTATATAACAGCATACAGAGGCTCACTGTCACAAGGTCAATTCTCATACCGGCAAAAAGTAGATTGCTTCGATGAAGGCACTGTGCCGGTTAACGGTTTGTAACTTCTGTCCCTAAAGGAAATAAATACAAATTGCCTATCCGCCCCAACAGTTTTAAAATCCACCAGCTGTCACAGACAATACGAGGTAAAACAAACATATTGCTCTAATGCTAACGTGTGGTGAGGCTGAGATACTGAGTGCGGGAATTTTAAATGTTTACGACCCAGTACAATTCTTTAATGGCAAATTTAATATAATATGCATAGTTGCATAGCTGAGCTCCACTTAAAGAATAGTTCGCTCCAAACCCCAAGTTAGCACGCTCTGTTTTCTCTAGTGGAATCTGAACTGGGCACTAGCGTAATGCCGCGTTATTTTGACTTCTATCAGCTGAGCTCTCCGCAGGATGTTTGCATTTCTTTTTCCCTTTGCGAGCCAAGAGGATAAAGTGAACTGTATTCCTACGACCCAGATGCCGCAAGTTCATTTTGCATTAGCCTGGTAACATTAATGCTACACTTTCTTCTCACCTCGTTCTACAGGTCGCGCCCCAGCATGAGCTATTTGTGCTACCCTCATGTGTTAAAATGGAAACAGCTTCCTCGTGGTTCTCTGCACGTCCAACCCATTGATTATAAGAAAGCGAGACACCATATTGCTGAGACTGCCGATTGTTGAGACTGAAGCTTCAGACCTCCAGGCAATCACTGGCTACAGCCAGTCATGGGCTGCTAGCCAATCAGAGGCCTTAAAAGCATATTCGGCCTTTCTGATTGGTTGTGAGTCCCAAAGTGCGCAAAGCCTGTATTTTATGTACGCGATTTAATGTCTACTTGTCCATCGGACAAAAAAAAAAATATATACATGCCAAGAGTAACCATCCGGCACACTTAATCCGCAGCATTCCCTACGGGGAAATGCTGCGCATTCGACGTATTTGTAGCACGGAAGATCAGTGCACATTGGTGCAACAACAAAGTAAGGCCGTTTTTTAGCCAGGGGTTACTCTCTGAGTCTAATAGATTTAGCCATCAGCAAAGTTAATGCCATGTCAAGAGAGAAAGCTTTGCAACCCAGGAAAACATCCAATATGGAAATTGACAACGCTAACCAACCGGTGAGACTGGTAGTAACCTTCAATCGCCAGTTTTAGGCTCTTAGGAAGATTGTCACTAAAAACTGGAATCTGATTAGTTCCGATCCAGTGATTGGTCATCTCATGCCAGGAAGACCTGACATTTCCTGTAGAAAATCCTATTCACTGGGTGACGCGTTGGTCAAATCCAGTCCTGAGGTGGTTACTTCGATACCATGGTATAAAGCCATCAATGGTTTAAAAAAATGTTCGGTTTGCAAAGCCTGCAAACATGGTGTCAGTGTGACTAAATACTTAACACCGTTTTCAGATGTCCCACGTTTGATTACTAAACAATTGACATGTAAGACCGAGTTCACAGTGTATGTGCTGGAGTGTCCCTGTGCCCTGCGATATGTCGGTAGCACGAAGTTGCAGGTGCACAAGAGGATACTCCAGCACATTAGGGCCATCAACACTGATGATTCCACCTATCCGGTGGCTCGGCATTTCAAGGAACATCACAACAAACAAAGTCACCTACTGAAATACTTTGCTATTGACTCAGTCCCACCCCTACGTAGAGGTGGAAACCGTGAAGCTATTTTGAGAGCCCTCGAAACACAGTACATCCTGGATCTCGATACCAAGGCTCCTTGTGGCCTTAACACTAGTGTGGATTTTTATACCCACTTGTAAGTGTCAGGTAGTTTCAATCAGTTTTTCCTTTTTTACATCTATAATAACAGCTAAATTCTTGGGATTACAAGCACCACCAGAAATTGGGGATGGCTTGTTTTTCAAAATGTAACTGAAACAGAACTGTTTATGCGGGTTTCCCCCACTTGAAAATGAATTTTGAATCACTAATCCAATACACTCCCATTATCCATCCAGGGAGGGATTTTTTTTAATCTTTAGCCATTATTATTTGTCAACACTGCTCATGACACCATTTACTTTATTTTTGGTGCTTGCGGTTGATCCATTTACACTTGTGTAAATTTTGATTAGTATTCAGCACTGTATGCCACAGATGATCAGGTCGACAAAATTATTTGACATGACATGCTATACCAACCCACTTGGGTAATATCAATGCTTCAATCATCACAACATGGGTGTGAAAATTAATTAATGGTGAGAAAAATTGGGATAATTGAACATTGTGACAATTCCCCAAATAGACTTTAGATTATTATATTTTAGAGAGGGAAACACCTATTAATCTTGATTTCTCTCTTTTTCGTTTTCTCCCTAATTTTGCACATTCTTATACATACTCATTCGATGTGATGCGATATTGTTTGTAGATGTTGTCTGGAATTTTTTCATTTCAAATATCCGGTCTACTTGTTGCACACATGTGATCTATTGTGGGGGTTTTACAAAACGAGCATTTTTTTAAAATGGTAAAAACATTAGTGATAAAATTAGTTGCAAGAATTGCTCATGTTTTCTATGTCTACTACCAGGAATCTGTGATGAACCAATCATTTGTTTCCGCAAGCATGCACTAGCACTTTAAAAATGGGTTGCCCCATCCCTAGCGTCATGTGACCAATGCCTCTAGGTAGGCCGAAACGTTATGCGGGTGGCGATGCATTTTATTTGAATAAACACATCTTTTTTCACCTGATGGCTGGGTCGGCTTTCGTTTCTGCTGGATCGGTGGTGCCATGAGTTACTGGGGAGTGCCGGTTCGTGTGTGTGTGTGTGTGTGTGTGTGTGTGTGTGTGTATATATATATATATATATATATATATATGTATATGTATATATATATATATATATATATATATATATATATATATATATATATATATATATATATATATATATATATATATATATATATATATATATATATATATATATATATAACCATAGGTTTCACACCAGTTATAGTTAGGTGGAAATTTTAGTTGGACTCACTATAACTTGCACGTGCAATGCACTGCTGATGACGTCACATGTCACTGACCATGTCATGAGTGATGTAATATCACTCATGACATCGCTCATGACAACATCCTTGTGACAAAGTGGCAGACCGCCTATCAGCATAAAATAACCTTTGACACACACATTCAAAAATAGAAACTAACATTTTCTTAAAAAAGGAGAAACCAATTACAACAACTTATTAGGTAATTCCAACATCTACATACACATCCACTCATTCACCAACAGTTCTATATAGTCACTCAGGCATGTACTTACTCATCATATGTACTCCTACACCTATACATCCTGTTACACACTAATACTCATCCATATAGTTACTCACACACAAATTCACACATGCAAATAAACTATCAAAAAACCATTTACTTGATTATACTGCTATATACACACCACTACACATACTTCTACAGAAATGGAAACATATTTACTCTCTTAAACAATCAATTATAAAAACACATACTCACTAACCCACCCATACACACAATCATCCACCCATACAGTCTTGCAGCTTAGGAGTGGACAGCTCAAACGCTACCAAACCGCATCATCACATTGCCCATGAGGAAGGAGCGCACAGCTCAGAAACGCGTCGGGCACACAAGAAAAATGACGGTTGTTTGTTCATCACCGTAATGAAAATAAAAGAGGGACATGCACCCAACTGCTGTCGAGTGATCTCCTATTGCAGAGCCTTTGTATGAAAAAATTACTTACACGACAGCTTCGTCATGGGGAGGGCACCACCTTCGGAAAGGAGAAGGGAGTCGCTGGAGGAAGGGGCTGTCTGAATCGGGACTTCCCAAGGCGGAAAACGGCACAGCAGATTCAGACACAAACGGAGGTGAGAAGACTAACCGGGGCACACTCAAAGTGCTTTATACATCACAGGGATTCCGGATTTTTCCACTGTGATCTTGGACAATTAAATGTGAGTGCGGGACCCACTGAGGGTGTAACAATGAATGAGCAAAAACTACATGTCCCAGCATTCAATGAGGCTACTAAGCCTAAACACCTGACGCTGTATCTACAAAAGGCAGCTTAGGAGTGGACAGCTCAAACGCTACCAAACCGCATCATCACATTGCCCATGAGGAAGGAGCGCACAGCTCAGAAACGCGTCGGTCACACAAGAAAAATGATGGTTGTTTGTTCATCACCGTAATGAAAATAAAAGAGGAACATGCACCCAACTGCTGTCGAGTGATCTCCTATTGCAGAGCCTTTGTATAAAAAAAATAATATATATATATATATATATATATATATATACTGAAAAAACCATAGGTTTCACACCAGTTATAGTTAGGTGGAAATTTTACTCGCATAAAACCATTGAAATTCCCACGTTATAGTTAGTTGGACTCACTATAACTTGCACGTGCACAACTTGACAAAGCCCCAAGGCGAAACGCGTCGTTGCTGTTGGTTCTCTCATTAAATCTTTGTGGAACCTCCCCTGTGTGTGCTACTTTCCTTGAGGATTGATTTTCCTGGAATTTTGGAGCGTATATATATATATATATATAATTTCTATGGCAAAATGAAACCCCTCATTTTGTCCTTTTCAAATTAAATGTAAGTGTGACAACTTTATTCCAATCAAGATGACTTCAGGTGTGCCATACTTTTGTCATAAGTAAGACTGTTAGCGTTCTATTTGTTCTTTAGAACACTCTGGGACATTCTGTCATTGGGCTATAGCTGGGCTACATCTGGCTGATATTTGGGCTACATTTGGGCTCGTTTGTCTCTGGAGGCCATCTTGGGAGACTGCATATCAGAATTTTTTAAATGAAATATAAGAGGATTTGAGAAGTCACTCAAAATGTGCCCTAATTTTTCTTTCTTCAGCACTAATCATAATTTCTATGGCAAAATGAACCCCCTCATTTTGTTCCTTTGCAAATGAAATGTTTTAAGTGTTAACACTTTATTCCAATCAAGATGTCTTCAGGTGTGCCATACTTTTGTCATAAGTAAGACTGTTAGCGCTCTAGTTGTTCTGTAGAACACTCTGGGACATTCTGCCATTGGGCTATAGTTCGGCTACATCTGGCTGATATTTGGGCTACATTTGGGCTCGTTTGTCTCTGGAGGCCATCTTGGGAGACTGCATATCAGAATTTTTTAAATGAAATATAAGAGGATTTGAGAAGTCACTCAAAATGTGCCCTAATTTTTCTTTCTTCAGCACTAATCATAATTTCTATGGCAAAATGAACCCCCTCATTTTGTTCCTTTGCAAATGAAATGTTTTAAGTGTTAACACTTTATTCCAATCAAGATGTCTTCAGGTGTGCCATACTTTTGTCATAAGTAAGACTGTTAGCGCTCTAGTTGTTCTGTAGAACACTCTGGGACATTCTGCCATTGGGCTATAGTTCGGCTACATCTGGCTGATATTTGGGCTACATTTGTTGTTTTTTTTGTCTCTGGTGGCCATCTTTGGGCTACATTGGGCTACATTTGGACTCTAACATATATATTTAGCCCAATATATATTTTTTCGAAGTTAATTTTTGTAAAAACCACTAGAGCATATATCTTGAGACATAGCAAAGGCACATCGGGGTACCAGTCCCTACAATTTTGCCAAGTTTGGTGGAAATCCATTCAGCCGTTCGGGCTAAAAGTGAGTCCAACCGCCCTATGGAAATAACATGGGGAAAACACGTTTTGGGACCCCCCTTTTATCTCGACCCCCGCTTGACGGATCCCCCCGAAACTTTCCGGGAAGGAGCGGAGCGCAGCGAGGCAAAGTTAAGGAAAATTACAGGCAGATTCCTCATTCGGCGCCAAAGTTATTCCCAATAGAATGTTGCGGATTTCCTATGGAAAACGATCCTAACTATAACTACCTACTGGCGACCGCCAGTAGGAGATATGTATGTATATATATATATATATATATATATATATATATATATATATATATATATATATATATACACATACTCCAAAGCAAACAGGAGTGCATTCGAGATGAGGCCACACGAGTTTTCATAAGGTTCACTTTCTTTATTAAATGCTTGCAAGTAGGCACCTCTTCAAGAAAGAAGACATCATAGAAATCCTTCGCCAGACGCGTTTCAGGGTTTAACCTTTCTTCAGTGGCGTGATAACGATCTGAGCGCTGCAGTGCACATTCAATTTACACACCTGCCACAGTGGGCGTGGTTAGATAGCCTTCTGGGTGTTGTAGTGCTTTCAATAATCCCTAGTGGGTGCGCTGTCATCGTTAATAAAATCATAATGTTGATGTGAAAAGTCTTGGAGGGAACCTGCCCCGCTTTGTAACAGTCAATAGGAACCAGAGCGGACATCAACCTGCACTGGCATCCGCTTCAAATCGTCCCGATTCTGACGCACCCAATGGCGCAGCCACAGGTCCGCCAACCTTATGAAAACTCATGTAGCCTCATCTCGAATGGACTCCTGTTTGCGTTGGGGAGATATATATATATATATATATATATATATATATATATATATATATATATATACGCTCCAAAATTCCAGGAAAATCAATCCTCAAGGAAAGTAGCACACACAGGGGAGGTTCCACAAAGATTTAATGAGAGAACCAACAGCAACGACGCGTTTCGCCTTGGGGCTTTGTCAAGTTGTGCACAACTTGACAAAGCCCCAAGGCGAAACGCGTCGTTGCTGTTGGTTCTCTCATTAAATCTTTGTGGAACCTCCCCTGTGTGTGCTACTTTCCTTGAGGATTGATTTTCCTGGAATTTTGGAGCGTATTTAAACACGGGCACACCCCCGTTTTTGTGTGCACCCACTCGTGAGTGCAACTAGTTGGTGTTTTGAAGTTTTTTTATATATATATATATATATATATATATATATATATAATTTCTATGGCAATATATATATATGTTCACTGAAAAAACCATAGGTTTCACACCAGTTATAGTTAGGAATTATAATTTAAAAAACCTATTAAATTCACTGAAAAAACCATAGGTTTCACACCAGTTATAGTTAGGTGGAAATTTTACTTGCATAAAACCATTGAAATTCCCACTTTATAGTTAGTTGGACTCACTATAACTTGCGCGTGCAATGCACTGCTGATGACGTCACATATTACATCACTCATGACATGGTCAGTGACATCACTCATGACATCACTGATGACATCTCAAATGACATCACTGATGACATCATCCAGTGAATGTGTATCTTTCTGAAAAATAAATATTTTTTATATATGTATATCTAAAGGTTGATGGAAGAATAAATGGGTAAATAAATGTCTAAATGGATTTTTTTTGTGTAAAATTGATTGGTTAACTGACTTATTAAATGTATCTTAGTGAATACATATATTAGCGAGTAATGTTTAAATATTTAAACATCTGTATCTGTGTCTCACTTTGTGTATAAGTGGCTGCATGGGTTGGTGAGTAGCTACATGAGTGTGTATATGGGTTATTAGTTGTTTTTTAGAGTATCAGTGTCATATATATATATATTCTCCAACGCAAACAGGAGTCCATTCGAGATGAGGCCACACAAGTTTTCATAAGGTTGTTGGACCTGTGGCTGCGCCATTGATGTGATCAAGACCGGGGAGACCCGGTTGAAATGCGTAATTTTGGGGAAAATGGAGCAATATACGCACTTGATGAAAATCGTAACCTGAGTGGTGGTCCGTTCCTGTGAGCATCGCTTATAAAGTGTTGCAGCATTTTGGTGTGGACAGGACTTGGTGGTATATATATATATATATGTGTGCATGTATATTTGAACATGCATCTGGTATTGCCAATTGGAAGCCCTGTTCATGCATTTGCAAAAATGAATTTTTCTATTCTTTTACAGTTGGAATGCCTCAAGCTTATTGCCTCACAGAAGTTCACAGATAAACGAATTGGGTACCTGGGTGCAATGCTTCTTCTGGATGAGAGGCAAGATGTCCATCTGCTCATGACCAATTGCATTAAGAAGTAAGTATTGTGTTATTGGCAAAAGGTTGCAGTACAGGGCTCTTGAGCAGCATCTTTTGCAGCTCATTGCTTTAGCAGTGCTGCTTTGGTGGAATTAAGTGTGCGGGTGAGCCCTTTGGAAGCTGTGGAATGGCGCTGTCCATCATAACTTTGGGGAGAGCTATGAGGCATACAAAGTGAGTATCATAAAAAAATAGTGTGTTTGTAGAGTACCAGTTACCAGATTTAGATTCTGTTTGTCCACTTCAGCTTTTCTATGCAGCAAAGAGGCACTATGGCCAAGTGGATTGTAGGGTCATCTGTAATTGGGTTGCTTGAAAGGATCTATGTTTGTGGCTTATTTGAGAAGTATTGTGGTGGCCTGCATGATAAATAGATGTGTGAATTTATATTCTGGCATGTAGCCAGAGTCGCAAGAGATAGCTTTAAGCCTCAGGCCTGTGCTTTTTTAGGGGCTAGCTCTCCTGGTGCCTAATTCATGTACTAATTATTGTTCTTTGTATTTATTTTAACGCAAGACTGCCTGTTTATTATGATGGGGCAGCTAAACAATTTCCTACCACTAGATTGTGCCAGATGCTGTAGCTGCCTTTTTATAAAAAATATTTCCTAGCAATAAAGTAGTTATGAGAACTCATCCAAAATGTTAAGGTAAAGTAGTTTGATATTCACTTTAAACTAACCATTAAGTTAATGACGTTTTTTAAGAACCCTTCTACTCCAGCAGGAAGATCTCTCCAGATTTTACTACTGGGCATGTTATGCAGAGTTTTAAAATTCTACCTTTTAAAATTCTACCTGAACAAATCTAAAGCCATACGCACGTCCAAGCAATTGTTTGTGAATCATGGCCCGATACTTACTGGTTTAGCTTCATCTTAACATGGACTGGGCCACACCAGTTGTTTTGAGCTAAGCCCTGCAAAAACTTTGGACTGGCCAGTTTGTAGCTGATTTTAGTTATGGATTGTAGCGAAAGGGAGTGTGATAGAATTATTTGTACTTATTTGGCAACATCCTCTTTGGTTGGAGCAGTGGAATTTGAAAGTGTGGTTTATTTGAGAGGTGTTTTGGTGTAATGCTTGATGACCTTGATGGACTCTACTTGTGTTGCTCCCCCAGTTCTTCCCCCTGACCCTTTTCATCTGGGTTGGTGTTAAGCGCCAAGATACTCCCTGGAGTGGTAGCTGCGCTATAAAAATGCACTTTACATTACATTACATTACATTGCTGCGATCCTTTTGCATTTCTTAGGCATGTTATGAAGTAAAGAACTCTGAGATAATTTTGCATGTGGTCGTTTTTAAGTCTGCATTGATCACATATCTGTTGCCTGAACAATTGAGCGAAAGTTTTTTGCTTCCGCTGAATATCAATCTTCTGGCCCAGAGGGGAGATACACACAGAGCCATTATTTTGAAGAATATTGATCTCTTGCGTCGTAATGGATATGCTTTAAGATTGTCCGTGGTGGATTGGTCCAATTATTGTTTGAAAATTATTCGAGAGAAAATGGAGGCTTTTGAACAATGCCTTGACGAAAAAAAGGCAGCAGAGGAGCTCATCCAAGCGTTCGACCTTATAAAAAAGGGCATCGGCGAAGGGCTGATTGTCACACAGAGCAACACTAGGACATCCAACCCTGGTTCGTATGATGCAACATGTACTAAAACACACAGAATGCTAAAACTTGCCCTAGCTAGAAAGCCACGACAGGCCTGGAGGTACGGTAATGTAGCGCCGCATATAATACGGCCATCAAGCAACGGACATAATTCTTAAAGGAGGATACTTGGAACAGCCTGTCCAAGAACAACACAATGTTCTGGCGTATTATTAATTCTCCATCTTAAAACCCTGCGGATTGCGCACGAGCTGAGCTAGCCATTACTGAGGCGACTTGGTTAGCTCATTTCTCAGACCTTAATTCCCCCACGAAAGACACTTCGATCCTACAGATCCCTGCACCTTCCTTTAGTGTGTCCCCCTCAACCTTACTTCCTATTCAAAGGAACTATCCGGTCTTCACTCTGGATGAAGTAGTAGCAGCACTGAAGCTTAGCAAATGCTGCAAAGACCGGGCCCGGATGGGATCCCTATTGACTTGTTTAAGTCAACATTGACCTGTGGGGCCCCATTATTACTCTGCTCTTCAGAGATTCCCGGGAGAAGGGTTTCTTGCACACTTGGCCCGAGTCCTTTACTGCCCCTATATACAACAAGCATTTGCAATGCAATAGGTCTCGCATTTTTACTTGACTTTGCGCTATTGACATTGCAAAAAACGATGCCTTTTAATGTTTTCGTTTTTAAAACCTAAATAAAAGGCATTGTCATTTACAATACCAATAGCTTAAACTCCCGTAAATGTGAGACCTATTGCATTGCAAATGCTTGTTCATAATTATTGGCTTCTCATTGAGCTAACAATTTGTTGTGTACCTCCTTTCTCACAGTATGCTTTTCATGGTAGCTTAACAATAATATAAAGTGTGTTTAGACGGGAAGGTGAGATATAACTGTTGATGAGCAGAACATTAACAGGATGTAAACCAACACTTGAAGTACAAAAATACATAGCTCTTAATGTTACTGCGGTGCTGCATGGCGCCGAGATCGACAAGCGTGCAGCATTTGGGCTGTGGTTGTGGATTTTTCCACCTCCGCCCAGATATCACGCGCCTCCTGCTGCTCTCAGCTGTATCTTCTGCGGCCACGTGCTGCACTTTGTGGCTTCATCAGAGGAGTTCAGCTGAAAAGGGGCGGCCTCTGCTGCCTGTATATATCTCTCTGTCAGATCTACGAGTCTCATCAGGGTCCGGAGTCATCACCGACTTCACAGCCCCCCTGGAGGGAGCGGTGAGAGTGGAAACGGAGGGTGGTCCATGGCGATGGAAGGTGAGACCGGGGGATGGAAAGAGGCTTGTTCTGGTTGAACAGTGAAGGCCCACCCCGGGGGTAGAGCGAAAAAGGCTGGTACCGTTATTGGAAAAGCACAAAAATAGAGGAGTGGGATGGGAATGAAATGCTGTGAAAGAGAGGTGTGTACGAGCACTGCAGGGGAGCTAAAGGGGAGGCATATTCTAGGGGAGGATGGGATGTTTAAAGTACTCTCTATGGCCCGGTGTGAACCCCGGCATCTTGACAGACCGGTGTCCGCCCCTCTTTCCGGGACACCAGTCCTGCGGTCTGCTGATGGGAAGGGACCCACTCCTCTCTACACCCACGTCACACCCTGGCCCCAACTCTGCTCCGTTCACAAGCAGGTACCCAAAGGTTTCCAACCCTGATAAACTGGTTTCTTGTATGCCAATGCCATACGAATGGCAGATTGCAAGCGATATGAGTGCCAGTTATTAGTAGCACTACGCATGTGGGTTGGAGGTCAGTGCAGAGTAGTAGGTTTTCCAGGTAATAGCGGTTTCAGCAAAATCGAGTTTTTTGTTGTTGTTTTTTTAAAGACAGCCTTCAAACCTGTACAATTAAAACCTTGAATACAAAGTGTGCCAGCCCTCCCTCCCCCGACCTCTTATAAGACCCTTTTTGGCCTCACCTCCTGACGCCATTGGTAATAAGCTGGGTGGAGTGGGCGCTCTCAACCTACCGTGGCCGTTTAGTGGGGAGGGGGGAAATACAATCAAGTCCAGTAGGGGAGCACCACTGTGATGCAGTTTCATTCTATGTCGACTAGCAGGTGATGTGGCCAACTGCAGAGGGCGAAAGAGTGCATATTGGCGCTATGTGAAATGATAATGCTTAAAAGAAGCGTCCCTGTCAAGATCACCTTGTATTTTCATCCTGACCAGGCAGTCTATGTGCGGACATAGAGGAGGAGTACCACCTGAGGAAACGTAGCAAGCAGCTGTGCTCTGTCCTCCGGTTAGCGTTGGAGCGTGTGCCCAATGGAATCCTGTTGTTTTTGAAAGGGGGGGTGAAATTATTACTTCTATCAATCTCTCTCTCTCTCTCTCTCTCGCTGGTTAATTATCCATGGTACAGGAGACGTGTTCTGGTGGCTTGGTGTCTGGGATTGAAAACAGGATACCTGGTTTGAAATGCCAACTCCCCACTTTAGTTAGAACAAGACTGAGAGCAAGTAGCAGCCGTGGCAGAAGTGTCATGTGACACGGCATGGCCTGATGGAGTGAGAGGGGAGAAGTGCAGGCCTAGGGAGCTTGGGAGCAAGCAGCAGGTGCGGCAGAAGTGTCATGTAACACGGCATGGCCTGATGGAGTGAGAGGGGAGGAGTGCAGTCCTAGGGAGCTCGGGAGCGAGCAGCCGCCGGCTGGCAGTCTGTGCGCCCCTGCTCAAGGAATGTGAGGTATGCAGCAGGCACCTGGCCGTGCTGGTGCTCGCTCCCGAGCTCCCTAGGCCAGGGGAGAGAAAAGGCGGGCATGCACCCGCCTTTGGCCAATTTCTTGCTGTCTTTATTGGAAAGACTCACGAAGAGGGCAATAGAGTGTGATTAAAAAAAAAAAGCACACGCGTGTGGTGCGAGTTGGAAGTCCTTACTAGAAGCCTCCCAAAGCAGCGCATGCTCTCTGGCTTAGGCGAGACCTGAAAATGGCGATCGCAACAGTCCAACACAATATAGACCAATTTCCCTTCTAGATTCCTTAGTGAAGGTGGCTGAGCGCATTTTTCTGGATCGATTGCAGGATTGGGCACATCTTACCATATCCTCTCCGACCTGCAGTATGGCTTTAGATCTGGGGTGGGAACCATCGAGCAGGCTATTAACCTGGATTTTTTAATTGGTAAATACACGCATATTAAGGAAGAGAATCTGTTTTAAGTTTTTGTGGACTTGTCTTCTGCTTTTGATTCCGTTGTCCACGGGAAATTATGGTTCATTATGACTAGTTTGGGAGTTGATTGTGCTGTCGTAAACTTCAGCAGTGGCAGAGTAGGCGGCGGCATTAATGGTAACTGTACCAAGCCTTTTAACATGTAATCTTTATCTTAACAGTGTAGGGGATACTCTGGTGAGCAAGTGCATTGACTTACCCCAAATAGACCCTCATCCAATTCCGGCACTTTTTTATGCTGACGACGCCGTCTTAATGGCTCATACCCCCCTTGGACTGCAGCGTTTAGTTGATAAATTCGTTATTTTTATGCAGGATTATGGACTGAAAATTAACATTGGTAAAACCTTCACCATGAATATTGGGAGTATGGCCTCTCGATGCCGAGACATTTTCATTGAGGGTGAAAAAACTGAGTACACAACTACTTTCTCCTACTTTGGGATAGTGTGAGAAAGTGCCATCTTTCTTGCCTTGGTATGCCCCCACTTTTTTCAGGTCTCGGCTAGCCGCGCGAAGCGCGTCTCCGCCGAGCCCCTATTGTCGGCATGTGAGCTTCCCAGGAGACAATCCTGGCCGCGCGCATCGCCTCGGAGGCGATTTGAAAGTGGCACGCGCCGACTGGCACGCGCCGCGCTCGGCCTGGCTGTCTCCTGGGAAGCGCACACTCCCCCCTCCCCCCGCTGTACAGAGACACACACACAGGAGTGAACATACACGCACACACGCGCGCACACACACTCACACACACGAGCGCCCCCCAAGGCCCACTTACCGCTAATCCAGTGTGTTCTGTCGCCTCCGCGGGGCTCTCCGGCATGGGAGCCCCGCATCACGCACTGCTCTTGACCAGGAACTCCGTGGGCGCGGGCTTCGCGCACAAGACGGAAGTCCCGCCCCCACGCTAAGTTTAGTTTTGAATGCGCGCGCAGATATTGCAGTCATCTCGCCTGATCCCCAACAGAAACCGACAGCGCAGGGGTTAATCGCAAGTTCTAAACACCATTTAATTAAGAAAAATCTGACATGGAAAACAGGGTTATGTTGCACTGGGAAAACGGAATCACAAATACAAAATTGAACCTCAGTATTGCAAAATAAATGCTTGTTTACAAATGTCGCCAGGAGAGGGTCCGAGATGTGCGTAGCCTGCTTCATGTTCGCAAGTATTTTGCAGATTTCTTCACGGACATGGTTGAATTAATTATTTTTCAGTTGCAGGGAGTTGAGGTAAGAGAACTATGTTGATGATGGGGAGAGCTGTGTTGATGAAGGAGGGAGGTAGGCTAAATGTGGCAGAGAGGTTTCGGGAGGGCCTTTCCGCAGAGGACATCCTTGGTGCCGTCTTATAAATGCTTGTTTACAAATGTCGCCAGGAGAGGGTCCGAGATGTGCGTAGTCTGCTTCATGTTCGCAAGTATTTTGCAGATTTCTTCACGGACATGGTTGAATTAATTATTTTTCAGTTGCAGGGAGTTGAGGTAAGAGAACTATGTTGATGATGGGGAGAGCTGTGTTGATGAAGGAGGGAGGTAGGCTAAATGTGGCAGAGAGGTTTCGGGAGGGCCTTTCCGCAGAGGACATCCTTGGTGCCGCCTTTCAGGGTGGGAGGCTCAACATTTTTTTGCAAGTGGAGTGAGTGCAGAGTAGTGAGTGCAGAGTAGTGAGTGCAGAGTGGTGAGTGCAGAGTGGTGAGTGCAGAGTGGTGAGTGCAGAGTGGTGAGTGCAGAGTGGTGAGTGCAGAGTGGTGAGTGCAGAGTGGTGAGTGCAGAGTGGTGAGTGCAGAGTGGTGAGTGCAGAGTGGTGAGTGCAGAGTGGTGAGTGCAGAGTGGTGAGTGCAGAGTGGTGAGTGCAGAGTGGTGAGTGCAGAGTGGTGAGTGCAGAGTGGTGAGTGCAGAGTGGTGAGTGCAGAGTGGTGAGTGCAGAGTGGTGAGTGCAGAGTGGTGAGTGCAGAGTGGTGGGTGCAGAGTGGTGGGTGCAGAGTGGTGGGTGCAGGGTGCAGGGTAGTGAGTAGTGGGTGCAGAGTAGTGAGTAGTGGGTGCAGAGTAGTGAGCTGCCTCAAGTGAAGTACTCTGGTACCCAAGGATGACTAGCAAACAATATTATTCACAACGTTGCTTACTATTCAGCAACATTTGACAGTTTCCAAATCCTCTTTATACAACAATTCAGAGTTTGATAACAAATTAATGTAACACATTGTAATATACAATGCCAATAGCTCAAACTTTAATGCTGCGAGACCTATTGCATTGTAAATGCTTGTTCTGAACTGCTGATGTGCTTTGACTGAGTGTGCCCTGGGTTCCTGCCAACCAGGTACCCAGGGCCTGTGTTCCTTCCCTAAAACTGTGCTGAAACTAAAAACCCAATTGGCATCTCTGGCCACCTATCAGCCCCTAGTAAATGGTACCCTAGGTACCCAGGGCATGGTGACCAGAGAAGACCCCTGAGGGCTGCAGCACTTGTTGTGCCACCCTCAGAGGCCCTGTACCCTGGCACCCACACACTGCCTTGGCAGGCTGAGTGCCTAAGTACAGAACTAAACCAAGAGTCGACATGGCACACATCCCTGTGTGCCATGCCCACAGAACCCACTGCCCCTGAATACTTCAGTCACCCCTCTAGCTGGGTGCCCTATGCCAGAGGTGTGGGCACAGGTGCATGAGCCCCGTGCCCCTACAGTACCCAGGGCCATTCCTGGGCACTGTAAGTGCAGTGATGCTATTACGAGTATATGGTGCTGGGAGGTTGTCATTACGAACTCCACAGCACCATAATGGCTACACTGAAGACTGACAAGTTTGGTACCAAACTTCCCAGCACATTAAACCCGCACTGATGCCATGGTGGGATTTAATGTAGAATGCTCCAGAGGGCCTCTTAGACATGCCCTCTGAAACGCTAACCTACAATCCACGTCTGGGCCGAGTGGCTGCAGAGGCTGCCACACAGCAGACATGTTCCTGGACCCCTGGGTGGAGAGCCCCCCGCTCTCCTGGGCCTGCAACAATGCACATCCTGCACAAGGTGCTAGGTCTCCTCCCCCAGGATGGGCAGGGGGAAGCTTCAAAGGCATGCCGCCTCTGTGAGTTTCTCCAGACCATTTGCTGTACCCAGCAACTGGCCCCCACCAGTTCTGACCCCCACTCTGGTGGGAAGACTGGTGGGGAAAAAACTATGTCAGGAAGGGGGGTGGGCCAGCCTGTGCCAACCCACCCCTCAGGTGGGGGAGACGAGGCTTGTAGATGGGGAGCCCTGTCCAATCCCAGCTAGGGTCCTGCCCCCCTCCCACAGGAGAGGAGCAGGCTAGCGGGTGTACTCACCCCAGGACAGGGACCCATTGGTCCCTGTCCTTGCCCTACCTGTAAATTTAGTATTTAGGGGCTCCCTGAATCTTCTTTTCTCAGATCCCGATACGAAAAGAAGAAAGAAGATCAAGAAGAAGAAGACCCGCCGTGCAGCTGCTAACAGGACGACAACAACTGACTTGGGCCCCAGCCCTACTGGCCTGTTGATCCTGGAACCTGCTCCTGCCTAATCCCAGCGACTCCCGCGGACAGCAACCTTGGGACACCCAGAGGACCTGCCTGCCTTGACCCTCTTAAAGACTGGGACTCCCATCAGCAGAGGCTCTGCTGCAACAACCCACCTGGTGCCAGCCAGGAAGGTCCGGACCAGCCCACTCTGCACCCGCCGAGCCCGGGCCGGGCCCAACTGAACCAAGACCACGAGGACGTCCCCCCGGCGACTGGGACCCGAAGTCCAGTGCCCAAAGACCTTCCTCGACGAGCCAGCTGATGCCTGCAGACTCCGAACCAGGGCCCATCCCAACTGCGACCAGCCGAGGGTAAGCTTTTCCGACACCAAAAGACCCTCCTGCACCCGGCGCCCTACAGCCCCCTGTGCCTCCCTTTGGGGTACCTACCTGTGCTCCAAGATCCCAACTTACCTCTCGAAGTGTTGGTCGACCCTGGAGAGTCTCCGTCCCCGAGCCTGCAGCCTTTGTTCCTTTTTAGGTCGAGGTAATATCCGGTCTGCCGAAGGCAGAACCGGAAGTCCGAGATTTTATGTTTCTTAGAGTGGACTATTTGTCCCGCCTCTGTTTTTGGCTCACTCCCATTGGCTGGCTTCCTAAACGGAGGCCAGCCATTGGAGGAGAGAGCCGTCCCTCCAAAGAAGCTCCGTCTTTTTCGGATTTGGGGGCGCCCCCGAATCCGAAAAATTTCAGAAGCTTGAGTCCACCATTGTGTTTCCTTTTTAATATTTTTATTTTTTACCATTTTGTTTCCTTCGCAGTGAAGGTGAGCTGTTCCTCGCTGTCCTCTTGCCTTTCTTCCCCCTGATTGCACTCGTGTTTTTCTTGTCTTGCCTTCTGGCCCGCTGTCCGTGTATGTTTCCCGCCCCCCTCCCGCTGTCCGTGTATGTTTCCCGCCCCCCTCCCGCTGTCCGTGTCTTTTTCCCGCCCCCTCCCGCTGATGAGGTCGCCAGGGCTGAGAGCCCGGGTTGCTGGGAAGCGAGACGGGCGGTGGGGAGCCGTGAACTGTCCGTGTATGTTTCCCGCCCTGGTTCGGCGCTAGGTGCCTGCTCCCAATGTCTCTTACTATGCAACTGCATGCCACGACCCGGAAGTACAGTGGGCCAGGCAGGAATCGGACGGGAGGTCTCCCCGTGCTCCTGCTCGGCAAGGAGAAGAAGCCCGTCCCCAGCTGCTGCCGACCGGAGAAGCCCAGCAGCCCTGCCCGCGGCAGAGAGGAGCCGCCGCCTCCCCAAACAACCCTGAGTTGTAGTTTGCCAGAGGGTGGTTGAAGGCCGGGCTCCACGGCCATGTACAATGCATCTCCCAGGCCACGCACCCGTGGCTGACAGCGCCGCCGTGACCCCTGCTGCTGCGGGCCCTTCACCCCTGGCAAGAGCACCCGGGCCCCGCCACGGGGACGGGATCCGTGGGCCTCTCACCTCCCTAAGCACGGGATCCGCTGCCCCGCCGCTGGGACGGGATCTGTCCCGCTGCCAGGGCCCCGCAACAATCAGGTGAAGGCGCGCAGCCCCCTAGGTACGGGCAGCTTCCTCTTCTTCACTGCAGTCTGTGCCCGTCCCCCTCTTCCTTGTGTGCTAATGTGCACCACACTCTTGTGTCTTTCAGCCGTCCGTGTCGGAGGAGTGACCATGGCTCACCAGGTGCCCGCCGTCTCGTTTGTCTCCCAGACCACCTTCTACCCCAGCGCCCCGCCGTAGATCCCCACTACCGTCCTCAGCGTCTCCCACCCCTCCATCCTGCCCATGCCGATCCCCCTGCTCAAGACACTGCCTGCTGCCCAGAAGGTGCTGCCGATGGCCCCGCCGGCTGCCAGTAAGGTAGGTGAGGCTGTCACGCCCGTGTGTGCTGGGTGACATGTCTGTGTGTGAGAACTGCACTGAGTACATCACCGGGCTGCCCCATACCCTCCTGGTGGATGGAGCCGTTTCCAGAAACCTGTAACGATGGGTGGGCGGTGGGCCCGCCCCAAAGACCTTAGGTTGAGCCAGTGAGGAGTAAGTACTGAACATATCGACGAGAAACAGCTACGAACTCTACTGCATCGGATGCAAACTGTTGATCGGACACTGCTCCATGGCCGCCTAGGCTCATTGGTGAGAGCTCGACATAGGCAAACGACTTCCAGCGGGGCTTCATGTTTCATAACGGGACCTCGAGCCCTACCACGCCGCAACGGGGGCACAGGAGCCTCTAACACCGCCTCAAAACCCCGGAGCTCCGCCAGGAGCACCTCAGGCTCCGGGGTATCAATTCTTTTTAAAAACGGGGCCTAGAGCCCAAGAGCACCACCACGGAGACCCCACAACCGCTGTACATGCCACGGAGCCCGCATGGCGCCCAGCGGGGCTCCGGGGCTTTGTATTTAAAACGGGACCTCGAGCCCTACTACTTCGCAACGGGTGCGCAGGAGCCCTCAACACCCCAGAGCTCTGCATGGAGCACCACGGGGCTCCGGGGGTTTCATTTTATCTATTATATTTTTTAAACAGGGCTCCGGGCCCGAAATGGAACCCAAGGGTCCCGGAGCCACCACCATAACCGCCGCACATGCCCCTGAGCCCGTCATGGAGCCACTCACAATAGACCCCCAAACAATAGCGGGAGCATAGGCTGCCCCCCGTGTGTCCCGAAAAGACCACCGAGCCCCCAGAATGAGCCGGCTGTCGGCAGGCCACTGTCCCTGGCCGCACGGCCGTACTCAAGTGCAGGGCTCTCAATCCGGCCGAACTTCAAAGGTCCCGGGCCTCATCACTCCCAGGTAACCTTTAAGATATTTTTCTCAGAATAAGCCTATGCAAACTCGTTTTTAGGAAGTCGTCTGCAAGTTATTTTAATGGGGCCAAAGTACTTTGTGAACTGCATGTTTGCATGCTCCTATATGTTAGTTTGGGTGTCGATTTGTGCGTGTTTATGTGCATCGGTTCAGGCTGTGAAGCTGTTAGTCAGTACACCTAGAAGTGTGTTTGTGAGGCTGTCATTTTCTTTGTTTATAAGTCTGTATGTCCATGCTCGTCAGTCTGTGTGTAAATATCGGCCCATCAGACAGTGTTTCTAAGTGCTTGTGTGTCTATGGGTCTGTGTTTTAAGACTTTGCACGTTTCTCTGTGGGTGAAGAGGGTCTTTTGCTAATGGGCTTGAGTGCACTTGTGCGCTTATACGTTTGTTAATTTAATGTGTCTCTTGTGGGCACTCTCTGCGTTTGTATAATCGTGATAGTCAATCTCTACATGTTTTTCTGTCTACCCGCCAGTTGGTGAGTGTGTGTGACTGTGTGTAACTATGTACTATGTAACTAAGGAGGAAGTCCTTATAGCCCTTTGCTCAATTAAGAGTGGCTCCCATCGGGATGTTGCCCCTATGAGAATTCTCAAACAGGTTGCCCCCTCCATTGCGGAGCCCATTACTGAAGTCATCAACGCCTCTTTAGGCACTGGCATTGTTCCACCTAATTGGAAGAGCGCAATAGTGAAAGCCCTCCTGAAAAAACCCTCTCTGGACCCTCTAGACCTGGCCAATTACAGGCCTATTTCGCTCCTCCCAGGGCTGAGTAAAATCTCAGAAAAATTGGTTAACTCTCGGTTGTCCAACTTTGTGGAGTCCAATGGCATGCTTAAAAGCTCCCAAACAGGTTTTCGCCCGGGCCAAGGCGCTGACACCACCTTGTTGGCAGTCATGGAGGAGGCACGCTGCATTCTAGACTCGGGGGGGGGGGGGGGGGGGGGGGGGATCAGTGTCAGTGATCCTCCTGGACCTGAGTGCAGCGTTCGACACTGTGAACCACCAAGTGTTACTCCAGAGACTATCGGACGCCGGAGTGAGAGGGACAGCGCTAAAATGGCTTAGGTCATTCCTTAGTGAAAGATCTTTCCGGGTATGGGAAGGGGGCGCACGATCGGTATCCACTTACCTCCATTGTGGCGTGCCTCAGGGCTCCTCCCTGAGTCCCACACTATTCAACGTGTATATGGCCCCCTTGGAGGATGTGGTGGCTCCATTTAACATCAAGATCGTGAGCTACGCCGACGACACCCAACTGGTGTTCGCCCTCTCCCAATCCTCGGAGAACTCCCAGATACTCCATGCCTGCCTCTCTCAGGTCCATTCCTGGATGGGGGATTCAGCACTCAAACTGAATGGGTCCAAGACGGAGATTATGGTGATGGGACCTAAAAATCCTTCCCTTTCCTGTTTAGCCTGGCCCAGCTGCCTAGGGCCTCTTCCTGAACCCAATGATGAGATCAAGAGCCTGGGCATCTGGATGGAACGAGATCTTTCCCTCATGACCCAGGCAGCCAAACTAGCGGGTGTCTGTTTTGGTCTCCTCAGATCAGTACGTAAGATATTGCCTCTCATCCCTTTTCTATCGAGAAAGCTCCTGATTCAGGGTCTGATTATGTCCAGGTTGGACTTCAGCAATGCGATCTACCTTGGGGCTCCTGAGAGCACTCTGAACAGACTCCAACAAGTGCAAAACGCGGCAGCACGAACGCTCTATAACATCCCCATGTCTCGCTCTGCTAAACCAGCACTGAGGGCACTACACTGGCTGCCAATACGGGAAAGAGTGAAATTCAAAGCCCTATGCCTTGCACACAAAATCTTGCAAGGCAAAGGCCCCCCCATCCTTCAGAAGATGGTGATCCCGTACAAAGCGAGCAGACCCTTACGTTCAGACCAGCAACACCTGACTGTCGTCCCTAGGGTAAATAAGGCTCGATCAGGAGGAAGGAGATTTTCAGTCAACGTTTCCACCCTTTGGAATTCCCTCCCCCTAGGTTTACGCGCGGAACCATGTCTCCTGCGCTTCCGAAAACAACTTAAAACTCTCCTCTTCTGTTAATCCTTCTCCCTTTCTGGTATTTCTGATACTGGCTGCTGGCAAAAGCGCAGGGATGCTCTAGGGTAACCGGGCGCTATACAAAACCGATTTAATAATAATAATAATAATAACACTTCTGTTTGTGCATCTGTCTCTGTTTTTCAGTCCACGTGTTAGTCCGTCTATTGGTGTGTTCCTGTGGTAGTTTGCTTGCCTGATATGTATACTTGTATTTATCAGTGTCTGTTTCTCAGTCTGCGTGTTGTCTTTTTTGTTGGTATGGCTGTGTGTTTGCCTGAGTGTGTGTGTGTGTATGCTTGTGTTTGCCAGTCTCTGTATCTGTTTGGCAGTTTGTATGTTGTCTGTTTGTTAATCTGGCAGTGTGTATGCATGGTTGTGTTTGTCAGTCTGTGTTTGCCAGTTTGTGTGTAGCCTGACTGTTTGTGTGCTCACGTTTACTAGGCTGTATTAGTCAGTCTATCTGTTGCCTGTTTGTTGGTTCGGCTCTGTTTGCCTGAGGGTATGTATGCTCGTGTTCATCAGTCTGGGCTTGTCAATATGTGTTGCATTAGTGTATGTATGCTTGTGATTACTAGTTTTTGCTTGTTAGTCTACATGGTGCCTGTTAGTTGGTGTGGCTGTGTGTTTACCTGACTGTATATATGCTTGAGTTTCTCAGTCTGTGTGCTGCCTGCATGTATGTATGCTCGCAATTACCAGGCTATGTTTTTCAGTCTATGTGGGTGGCTCTATGTGTGGGTGGCTCTATGTGTGGGTGGCTCTATGTGTGGGTGGCTCTATGTGTGGGTGGCTCTATGTGTGGGTGGCTCTATGTGTGGGTGGCTCTATGTGTGGGTGGCTCTATATGTGTGGGTGGCTCTATATGTGTGGGTGGCTCTATATGTGTGGGTGGCGCTCTATGTGTGGGTGGCGCTCTATGTGTGGGTGGCGCTCTATGTGTGGGTGGCGCTCTATGTGTGGGTGGCGCTCTATGTGTGGGTGGCGCTCTATGTGTGGGTGGCGCTCTATGTGTGGCGCTCTATGTGTGGGTGGCGCTCTATGTGTGGGTGGCGCTCTATGTGTGGGTGGCGCTCTATGTGTGGGTGGCGCTCTATGTGTGGGTGGCGCTCTATGTGTGGGTGGCGCTCTATGTGTGGGTGGCGCTCTATGTGTGGGTGGCGCTCTATGTGTGGGTGGCGCTCTATGTGTGGGTGGCGCTCTATGTGTGGGTGGCGCTCTATGTGTGGGTGGCGCTCTATGTGTGGGTGGCGCTCTATGTGTGGGTGGCGCTCTGTGTGGGTGGCGCTCTATGTGTGGGTGGCTCTCTATATGTGGGTGGCTCTCTATATGTGGGTGGCTCTCTGTGTGGGTGTAAATGCAATAGGCCATGCATATCCGAGCGATTAAGCTATTGGCATTGTAAATGACAATGCCTTTTATTTATCGATTAAGCAATTGGCAATGTAAATGACAATGCCATTTATTTATGATTTAAAAATAAAAAAAAATGTCATGAGCAATGCCAATAGCTCTACCTTCAATAATGCCGAGACCATTGCATTGTAAATGCTTGTTGACCTTTCCCATCGGATAACATTGAGAGCCCGACGGCTCAAAAGCACCCTGCACCCAGCCGCCAGAGTGCCGCTGGCTGTGTCACCTTTGTCCTATCCTACTTCCCCCCCCCCCTTGCCCTGAGCAAGCGACAAGAAGCCCAGCTCCCACAGCCGCGTGGCCTGTTAGCCAGCAGCCACTAACTGAAGGCCCCCTTTCCCTCATTGGAGATCATTGGGCCTAACTACCTCTGCACCCGGCCGGCCCTGTGCTGCTGGGGCGGAACCAACTAAACTTACCTGACCTTGGGGGACCCCTGAGTCTATACCCAGAACCATAACTTCACCAACCAAGTACTCACCTGGAAACTGGTAACTCACTTACCTGCCATTGGATAACATTGACCAATTTTGAAGTGTAAAGTTTTGAAAACTGAAAATATTCATATAAAATCTTCCGAATTCCGAAGTACTCACCTGTGATCAGGGGAGAAGCCAGTACTGTACCTTTCAGCCCAGTACTGAACCGCAAAAGTAATCTTTACCGGGTTTACTAGTAATCTGTATTTTCTCCATAGGAACACATTGTCTGCTTTTCTATGAAATTTTTTCTAAGTGTCTACTTTTGAAAACTTGAAATATTCTTTAAAAATCCTACAAAATAGTGAAATGCAATTACCTACCTGTTTTAAGTTAAGACCCCAGTGCTGGCCCTAGGAGACCAGTGCTGGATTACAAAAGTAGCGCGATCGTACTTTACCTGCAACCTGAATTTTCTCCCATTGAATAACATTGTCAGATTTACTTTGAAAAGTTTCTAAGTGTGAACTTTTAAAACAGCTTTATTTTCATGAAAATTCCCTACAGTAACTAAAACGTTTTTGCTAATCTGGTTTCAGCTTAGACCCCAGGACTGAATCTAGGATTTAGACCTGGAACTACTAAAGTAATCTACACTGTAATTAACTGTACTTTTCTGATAATAATCCATTGAGCTCAATGCTAAAGTGTGTCTAGACTTGTGTTGCCTTCAGCAACCCCTGTACCTATTGTGTTTACATACCTTATTGCTTCCTTGCAAAGTAATTACATGAAAGCCTTCATACCTAGCAAAGTATATTTTTATGCCTGTTGGTTCTAAAAATAAAACAACTATATCTTTGGATATAACGACCATTGGCCTGGAGTTCAGTCTTTGAGTGCGTGAAACCTTTTGCTGACTGAGTGTGTACAACAAATGCTTTGCACTGCCCTTTGATACTGCCTTACTTCTCGACCAAGCTACCACTTTGGAGAGTAAGGTCAGTCCTGACTTTAACCTCTGTTATACCTTTGGGGTTTGTGGACTCTATACACACTGTACTTCCTTATTGTCCAGTATATATAGAGCCACTTTCTTACAAGTGGTCACTAGCGGAGGAAACTCCTACCGTATCCACCACTGCCTGCTGATTGGTCTCTATGTATTGTGCTAAAAAAACTGAAAAATAAAGGTTTTTCCATAAAGGTGAGGAATCTGCAATTCGAACTATCCCTCAGCAGTGATACTGAGAATATGGCTTGGAGGCCGCATGCAGCCATCTGGCCCCCTTGTGAACAGCAGCACTGGGCTGCTGTTCCCTTGACAGAGCAGGAACATTCAGAAAGCTGTGAAACAAATGGGCATACTTTATTTACACGTTAACTAAAGTAATGGTAAAGAAGAAAAGCCATAGACAACTTGTCTTTAGGAACACCTTTAGTTTTAAAGACCTCTTACTCTAAACATGTAGAAACATGATAAACTTTCTCCTTCAAAAAAGTGTATTTTATTAACATGCATGAGCATTTTACCTTAGTAGATCAGATTGTATAACTGCGTTAAGAGGCATTTATTAGCAGTGATAGTTTTCAAACATGCTCTTGGAAACATTCATACTGCTCCCATTCTGAAAACAGTGCCATTAGTGAACCAAGAGGCAAGTCATTTGTTAAGTGCATCTTGTTTGTAGCCTTGGCTGTTATATAATTGGAACATTATAGTTTATTAAATAAAACACAAGAGAAGGTTTTGTACCACACACATCCTGAACTAGTATATTTTATGGGGCTCTCGTATATGGTAATGAAGAAATGGGAGGCAAAGTGAAATTAATTAACTGAAAAAACATTTGCTGCTACGGAACTCGGTCACTGCACCATCTAAAGTAATCACCCCTTCAGAGCTGAGTGAAAATTACTTACCTCAAATGACCAGCTGCCAGATGGTCATTCACTATACATTTTAAAACCCAAAAGATGAGGGGCAATTGTAAAATACAATGTGTCCACAAAACCTTTTTTTGCTTAACTATGCAATAAGTCAGTTAATTCCGGAATTTTTTTTCTTTTTTCTCAGCAACAGACACACGCAGCCAACACATTTTTCTCCACACATGAGCTTCTTACGGTCTGCAAACATGTCAATAAAAGAAATTCATACATTGGTTACTATAACACGCATGAAGAAACGGTGAGACAATACTTAGAGACATTGTATAAACACATAACGTCTTTAGAACCGAACCCAAAGAAACAGTACATATCAATGAAATAACGAAAATAATTGGTCTGGTGATCGTAAATATAATCACCATGTTTGTTTCCGCATTAAAAAACATATTGTTAGACAACAAATGAAACAATAGAGGAGGCAAAAAATCAACAATAAACATTTTAAGTGCCTAGATTCACACAATTTCATCAAGTGGGGAAGCCAGAACTGATACCAGGTTTTCTGGTTTTATATTTTGCAATACTGCCACCAGATGAGTATCTCTTTTCTGCTTTACATTAGATGTTACTGGTTTGACTTGAATTCTTGGTGCATGAAATTAGAGCGCTGGTGGCAGACATAAGTCATGTGAAGGCTCAGTTTGTTGTCCACAACATACATCCTCTTCACCCCCCCATCCCCATGCCTACCTTTCATCACCCCAACCCTTGCACTGCTGGCATCAGTGGGGCCCTCGGGCATGCCACAGACAGTAGCTTGTGGCCCATGGGGAAAAGTTTGTGAATACCCATGCATCGGAAAAACCGGTTACTTACCTTTGGTAATGCTCTTTCTAGTGGAGACTCTATTTAATCACAGATTCCTCACTGCTGTCCATACTCTCCTTTCTGTTGAATGGAATCCTTAACATCTTGAGATCCAAAGTTCGAGATTGGCATGTTGTCATTGTTAATTTGCTTGAAGTATTCCTTGTCTGCGGGCATGAAAGAGAAAACCTTCGTAAACTGACAGTGTACAGTGGTGGCGCTTGCATGCAGTTCTGCTCAGTCACTTCTGTGGCAGTAAATGTTTACCATCAAGTCTATGTGCAACCTAGTGGCGTGCAGGAGCATTGCTGGAAAATGTCTCCGAATACAGTTTGTCGCCTGGAAATACTCTAAAAGTGACCACTCTGTAGAGTATTCACCTGGAAGTGGGTACCTGACAGTAGGTAATTTGTTCTTTTAGAAGGCAGCCTTTTGTTGGTTGCCATCAACATGCTCTGATCTGAGCTGCAATCACTCTGCACCAAATCCAACTGTGCTTTCATAGAAACTCATAGAATATTTTCTGCCTCCCTTACCAACCATGAGATCCACTTGTTTAGTGTGCAAAAGTTAAAAGTTGATAATAGTAAATTAGTTTGATTCCAGTAAAACTATGCAAGGAGTGCCACTGCTAGGTAGGTTTGCAAGGTGTCTATTCTTATGGATTACTTCCTTCAAAGCATACATTGCCACCTCCTTCAAGTTGAGATAGGTTTGCTCATGTTCCTAGTGCATGTACCCATTGAACTGATCCACCTGGCAGAGTATGCGTTAATCTGTGGCCTCTCTGCTCTTTATTCCCTGCTTAAATTGCAGTAGAGTACATAACATAATGGAAGTCTACAGGTGAATGAGCAAGGGTATGGGACTAAATAGTAAAGAGGGACCCACAACAGCTTAAATAATGTTGTTCTTCCATTGATTTGGTCCAAGTGTTACCTGTTCATACAATAATTGAAGATCAGCAGGAATTCAAATAGGGGTAGAAGGTTGATTCAATGTGTCTTTTACTTCGTTCCATTTATGTATCCGCTGAGTTATTTGATTAATTTGGTGATCTAAAATATTAAAATTCCGAATGTTATTAGATCCAGGATAAAATCTTCAGATCGGTTTCATAGTTCTTCACCTGCCTTTGTTGCATGACTCTCTGGCCAAAGGATAACTCTTTTGAGAGTGTGTAATATGATGCTTTGTTTTTTCCTGATGCCTTAGATATTAGATGTGAACCCCCTACCAGTAAAAAGAATACTATAGATAAATGTTACAATTTTCTTTGTTTCCTTTGGTAGGTGATGAGCGTTAGTGAAGGGTCTTCAATTATTTTCTCTGAATCTTAAAACCACCATCCTAAGTCTAATGGTCTCTTCTTTTTTATAGATCATTTTAGTAACTTCAGTACCCAAGGAGGTTGGTGAGGTTCAGGCCACATATCCTTGTCTTTATATTGTGTTTCATTTGGACAATATTGTCTATTGAACCACCATCTTATTTCATACTTGTACTTGTAATTTTCTTTTTCTATTTTTACTAACTTCGCTATGAAGGTTTACCAGATGTGTTGCTCCATTATTATGAGATGAATGACCTCACTCAAAGGAGCATAATTTTTTCATCTGTGAAAAATGTCTAGAGGTGTGCTAGTTTGCTTATTCTTGATTTTGCGAAAAAATATGACCAAGGCTACTCACTCACTGGCTTCAGGAGTTTTCTACTTTAACTAGTGAAGCTGTATCAAAAGACTTTGGGTTGGCTGTAAAATACTGGTCACATTTTGCGACCAGTATTTGTGTGACTGATGTAGCATTTTGCGAACCGACCTATGTACTTATAAATCATTTCACAAAATAATGATTCCTAGTGCTTCACAATTCAACCTACCTGATGAATATTATTGAGGTAGGTAGCAATTTGTGACTCCCTACGAATCATAGCCATCACAAGGATGGTAGCTTTCTGAGGTCAGCAGGACCACAGTGCATCCCGTTTTCTTTAAAGGAAAACAACAAGAGGCATAAAATATAAACATTTTACTAACATTTATTAGGAGTAGGCAGTAGTCCAAGGGACCCCCACCTACTACCGACTCTTAACCCCTTCACAGCTGGGCAAATTTCCCTGCTGTGCTTGGGGGCGCGCACAGCACCCCTGTGCTCATGACGAGGTCAGCTCGTCATGAGCCACGGTAGTCGTGTGCTCATGACGAGTTGAGCTCGTCATGACCACACCCGTTTCTTTAGAACGCTCGCACAGCAGGGGAATTTGCCTAGCATGCGAGCGTTCTAACGGTCATGACGAGCTCAGCTCGTCATGAGCACACGAGCACCGTGGCTCATGATGAGCTGAGCTCGTCATGAGACTCAAAGGTGTTAAAAAAAATAAAATATTTTTTAACCTCTTCCCCTTTGTTGAATGCTTCACTACTATCTTTCAGTAGTGGGTAAAGACTGAATTTCAGTCTCACAATAGTAATACATACCAATCTGATTCAGTATTTGGAAGAGATGCCCTAAAGATGCCCCTTCCAAATACCAAATCTGTATTTTGCCGTAAACTCAAATTGTGATTCTGCAACGTGTTACAGAATTGTAATTTGGGTGTCATACATAATAAAAATGTTTTTGCTGTGCCAGACGGCCCGATTTTATGAATCTGCCCGTTTGCGAATGCTGAACGGGTTCATACATTTGGTCCTTCATCTTCGAGGCCAAATGGCTTCTGTTGCATTGTCCAGAAACAATCTATGGATCATGCTTTGTAAAGCTGATACTAAGGCATCTGTTTATCTTGATGGAGCAATATTGGTAATGAGATCCCAGGGCTTATGCTAGATTTGAGTGGGTAGTCTTTCAGAATTCTTGGCTTTCTCAGCCATTCCTTGAAGCAAAACTTTTGGCTTGTGATTGATTTAGGAGGTGGGTCCGGCAGAGATGATGAATGTATATTTAAATATTGAGAAGTAACGGAAAATGTTTAATTGATATTGGCCAAGAGATGGAAACAGACGTAAATGGTTGCTCAAGTATTCCGGGAAAGGACATGGTGGAGGGCTAGGGGAGTTACTGCTATCCAACCCTAGCAAAAATGAAATCTAGATATGTTAGTATGTATTTATGTTACCGTAGCTCTATATTAGACTGCAGTTTAATCCTGTAGGTGTAAATATTTGACCAGTCTTTTGGACATTACTAGTTACTGCTACTGGTGTGCCTCGGTGTAGAGGAAATGCAAAACATACATATCTAGCAATAATGCTATTCCTGAAATTCCAAGTTGCCTAAATTGTGTAAAGTGTAAAAGGGTTTCGTTTTAGGATGCATTTCAGCATACTTGAGAAAGAACGGGGAGGTGAAAGGTTTCTCCTGTATGTAAGTATGTTGTGAGATATATTATTGAATAGTGGACTTAAAGCTGTGTACCCATTTTGTCATTCATTAAGCCAACATCTATCCATCGTTCATGGTACAGTTGTTCTTATCTAAGATTGTGTTGTTTTCTTTGCAGTGACCTTAACCACAGCACGCAGTATGTGCAGGGGCTTGCACTTTGCACCTTAGGTTGTATGGGCTCTTCTGAGATGTGCAGAGACCTTGCAGGAGAAGTAGAAAAGCTGCTCAAAACGTCAAATTCTTATTTAAGAAAAAAGGTAATGTTTGCCCACTTCTTAGCACATTAAAATGACCTGCAGGACCTGACTCAGTGATTTATATTCTATGACACAGTACAATTAGGCTGTCCTGTTTTCAGTTGCTATTTTTGGTAAATTCTGGTGGTTTTTTTTCAGCGTTTTCAATATCTTAACAGTCGTTATCAGTGGTTACACATTTTCACGCCACTAAAAACAACAGAAAAAGTGTTTTTCTGGTGTTTATGGAACATTCTGCTTTTATCATTGCTTGCTTTCTGCACTGAAAGAACATTGTATATAGACAGTGTACCTATAGTGTATATGAGGTCCAAAGAGATTTTCGCAATGGACTAAAAAGTCAATAGCATCCCTCATTGACTCTGAAGATTGTAAAGATGCTTTCAGCAAGTGGCAAGGATCTACTACAGGGAATCACTTCAGCTCGGGTATCAATTTTGACAGGTCATCACACGCATTTTTTTATATACGTAGCTGAATCACTACAAATACAAACAATATCACTCCAATCTTTGTTGAACTTGGAAAGAACCTTTTTTGCAGAGCATAATAAGTGACAATGCGTTCCATGTTTTCCAAAAGTCTGGTGTCACGTTTTCACCACTATCCCAGATGCTTGGTGATATATATACTTGTCACTATTCCTTGCATTTAATGTTTAAAGCCGGAGGTGTTGTCAATTCACTTACCATCAATACTGACCCACTAGAAACTATGGTCTGATGTATTAAGGGTTTTTACCCATTCTCTGTGGGTAAATGTGATGTCACATATTAGGAAAGATTTTTATGAAACTAGCCATTTTACCTATCAGTGAAAGAATCAAATGCAGCCAAAATATCAAATGTGAGTTTGATATGTCCTGATTGTCTACAGTTTATAAAATAATTAAACTAAACCTAAAATGTGAAACTAAACCCTGCATCTTTAGACCAAAGGCCATAAAACTGAAAAAAGTAAAAGGAAGAAGAAACAATATTTTAGTGGCATCCCTAAAAAACAAAACTAAAGCAGAATAATGGTAGCCAGTCTTTCTTACTGCTAGCTTGTGTAACAAAGTTACATTTTATTGACCCCTTCAGTAAGAACAAAATTACTCTTTCAATTTCTTTTTCCTTTCTTTGAAGGGCATTTAGTTTGTGGTTGTGCAGGTGTTTTTTCAGTGTTTATATGTTTTCACCGGTGAGGGCTATTTTTCTTTCAGTGGGGTTTTATCAGTTATTATAGGTTTAAACCTAAAACCCCACAGCGTAAGTATAATGTTTAGGTCTTCTGCAACATTTTGCAAAGTACATTTAATGTTGAATGCTGCAACAAACTGTACTTGAAGATGGTATTAGAAACTGCATGAGAGTATATCCTGTAAGAAAATGAAATGCAATGAATGAAAGGAATTACTTTGCAAAGATGTAAAATGTTAACGGTAGGTTGTGAGTGTTGTATATAAGAAAATGAATCTATTACCGATTATGTGGTCCATCAGAGAAGCAGATGATTAAAATAGTCTTAGAGATTACGTGAGTTTTGATTATGGCCTAAAGGCTGCAGGAATATTTACTGAATCCTTTTTTGTAGTTTGGGGATTGTTGTAGTGCAGGAATGTGATTAAGTGGCCCCCAGCTACCCGATATCGGATTGTTAACGCGCGTCTCATGTTGGAACAGGTTCTGTCCAGTGAGAAGTTAGTGAAAACTGCTTTTAACAATTCAAACTTAATGTAAGGGCCCTGGGAAGCTCATTGTTGGTTTGCTTAATGTGAAATGTATGATGACATTGTGGAATGGACTAGAATACCTTATGACAGTGAACTGTGAACTCACTTTGTTTTTAGTGAGTTAGGGGTTAGCTGGGTAGTATAATGGCGCAAGCAAAAGTCATATGGCTCAGATCTGACTGTGGAAAGTAGGAATACCAGTGTGTACTTGTGAATGGTACATAACATTGAAGCCTGCGGGCTCCATTCTGGAAGCACAGGATATTGGGAGGCGAGGAGAGGTGAAGTTTCCATCCCCCCAGACAGGAGATGTGTATAGTTGTCATTCCTGAGGGTTCGGTGGGAGCACACAATGAAGGAAGGGGAGCAGAGCATCCTTTGTGCACATTAAGGTATCTTTGATTCCAGGAAGAGTTACTGGTCAGTGGGGCCTGAGTTCGTTGTCCGGGAGGTGGGAGGGATTGATAAGGTTGATACTGAGAACCATGGATTCTTGATAAAAAAGGAAGCTTAGGCCCATGAACCTTTATTTCAGTGGAGGCTGACAGCCAGGTGTGATCCTCTGTTCTCCAGTATTAGGGTGTCTTTCATAGATTCACATGCCTGAATCATTCCCCGTCGTCGGAGTGGGAGTCCCACGGTATATAAAAAAGCAATAATATGCTATAATAACATTGGAAAAAACAGTAATTCCCAACCAGGAAGTAAAGTAGCCCAAGCTACAGTAGAAAAAACTTCCACACTCATGACTATCCTAGTCATTTTGTATAGTCCAAACTACAGCCAATCAGGCGACAGCACCCACCAGAATGTTCTCCCCAGAGGCTCAGGCTCTCAGATTTTCTACCGCACGTCGTGTGAAGGGAGTCTCCCTGAGCTCTGCTCAGTTTTCTTCAATTTTGTTACCTTTCTTCAATTTTGTCTTCATAATATCAGTTTGTAATGTCTTCTTACATGAAGTCTACCTTCAGACGTCACTTGTGGAAAGCTGAGACCTTTTCCTGTGAACCCTCATGAGGAGTATATGGACCAGCACTTTGCCTGTCTCTGACATGGTAGGAGGAGAAGGGGTTGTTCTTGTGCTTTACTATACCCCCCTTCTGATGTGGGAGGATTTTTTTGTTTGTCCTGCACATTAAGGATTTAAGTGATGCTTCTCCTCTACTTCACCAGCTGAAGTAACATCACAATAAAGGGGTCTCTGGCCTTCTTTGAGTCTGTGCCTCCCACATCTACGCCCACGAGATTTACTCTCAGGCGTCTAGACTCACTCTGCTCACTTTTCTACGTGAAAATGTGCCAGCTTGTCGACGTTACGGTCGATGTACTCTCTGAGGACAATCTCTGCCGTCACTGGTGCTCTGCAACAACAGCGCCTCCAGGCTTTCGTCGACGACAGTGAGGACAGTGCCCTCTTGTCGACTGCAGGCTCGTCGACTACTGGGAGTTTTGTCGATGGTAAATGTCTTTGACAGTTGGTCTCGTCGACGGTAGGCTCGTCGACAGTAGGCTCGTCGACAATAGGCTCGTCGACGATGGGCTCGTCGACGATGGGCTCGTCGAAGATAGGCTCGTCGAAGATAGGCTCGTCGACGGTAGGCTCGTCGACGGTAGGCTCGTCGACGGTAGGCTCGTCGACGGTAGGCTCGTCGACGGTAGGCCTCGTCGACGGTAGGCCTCGTCGACGGTAGAGCTCGTCGACGGTAGAGCTCCGTCGACGGTAGAGCTCCGTAGACTGTGAGCTCCGTAGACGGTGAGCTCCGTAGACGGTGAGCTCCGTAGACGGTGAGCTCCGTAGACGGTGAGCTCCGTCAACATTCAGCTTCGACTCCAGTTGACTTTGATAACGGATGACCCTGTCAACTGTTGAATTCGTCGACGGTTGAGCCTGTTGACAGTTGGTTTCACACACTATTGACTTTTATGCTCAGTGCCTTTGTAGACGATTTATTTCGTCGACGGCAGCTTTCCGCTACATCCACGTGATGGCCTTTTACTTCCACCATTATTCTTCTTGGACAGCACATAGCCGTAGGAGCATGTTTTTTCTTCAGATCAGAATTAGGTATTTCTGACCGCAAGACTACCACGGCCTGTACCACGGCAGGATTACGTCTTCTCTTACAACTGGACTTCTTTTGCATTCACCTTCAGTGAATATTGGAGGTTTTCCCCTCCTTATGAAGAGAGCGGCGAATCGGTTTTTCCCCTTTCCCCTCGTCCTGGGGAAACCACCCAAACAAGTTTGTTCACTTCCTATCATAGACTTTTTTTAGAAAGAAGGTGTTAAACTCATGCAGGGGCCAAACTCTGTGCCGGCGTTTTTTCCATGCCTTGACAAGACGTGTGAAGCTCCCCACTATTCACCTGCTTTTCTAATCTCTCAGCCTACCCTGACTCAGTCATTACTCAGGAGGCACAGCGATTATCTTGCAAGCCAGTGGGCAGGTATTCTGCCAGATGTGCTCTGACATGTTGGCGCTGGTAGAACTTATTCCAGAATCCTCCAAGCCTCACACTTTGAAGATCCTGCAAGAAGGAAGGAGAGAGAGAAGTGCATCAGAAATAATACACTGTGCAGCGGACATTGCATGTACAGGTTTTCGACAGCTCGCAAGAGGGGCAGTCTGGCGAAGACATTTTTGCTTCAATGCTACGTCTTTCGCAAGGAGGTTCAGACTTCAATACTTCACTGGCCTTTTGGATTGAGGATCCCTTCTGGCCAGCACACAGATACTGCCCGCACCCTCTGGATATAGAATCGCAGCCTTTTCGTGGTGCCGAGGACGTAGATCCACGTCCTTTTTTTCAAGGGAGTTCCATCCAGTATTGGCTCCTACAATCAGAACCCACTGCGTTACTCAAATCAACTGCGTTGATGTCCTCCCCAGACTGGGGTTTAATACTTAGCTTCAAACAGTGGATAATACGTCTTGGGGAGGTCGCTGATGGCGGGGGGCATGGGAGCCCGGGAGTGTTTTTTTTTTTTTTGTTCTCCTCCGCTTTTCTTTTCCTTCCTTTAGGGCGAGTTTCGGGGCGACAGGCACGCTGTTAGTGGGGTATGCCGTAGCCATTACAGGGGTGCAGGGTGGGGGGATACGGGGGCGGTTTTGTTATTTTAGTTTGTTTTGTTCTATGGTCCCTTTCTTTTCCTTTCTTTCTTTTCAGGGTGGTTGGCTGTTTATCATTCAGTTACTTCTTACTCTATTGGGCGTCTATACTAGCTTTTACTTTACTGTCTCCTAAGAGTGGGTTTTCTGGATGGTACTCACACTAGATCGCTCGCTAATCGATTATCCTTTACTCCTTGTCTGCCTCTGCTAGGCGTTGCGTTATTACGGCTATATTATTCGTTACCTTCTATTGACTGCAGTGCGAGGTACACCCCCCCCCCCCCCCATCTCTAATTGCTCCTTCTTATATGGTGTGATGCCTCTTATAGTAATGCCACTACTGCTTCTTCAAAAAAGAAAAAACGGAACCTCTGTATTATCCTGTTTATTGATATCGCATTCTACCATACGCTGTAACTTCCATCACAGTTGGTGCCAGGGCTGTTGACTGATAAGTAAATTTCCTATTGATTTGCGAGTTTACGGCCGGCCCCTGTGGTTGTAGGCCTGTGCTTGTAATGCTTTTGCATGCTTCAATAAAGGTTTAAAAAAAAAATATATATCTTTTAGTTATATTATTTCCTAGAACCAAGCAAGCCTGTCACAGGTATGTGATTTATACTTTGTAGTAATAATACAGTTTGAATTGCAGGTGTATATATACTTGAGTTTGATTACAGTAGAATTGCTGGCAATGTACTGTGAAATATTGTACATATACTTTGGATTGAGTTTTCAATAGGATGTCAAGTAAATTACTTTACTGATTACTTTTCTTACACAGGGTAGTATACCTGAATACTACACTGGGATATTTCCTGTAAACAGGTAAATAAAAACTTTTTGGTTATTTGGTTACAGTTTTAGAGACTTTTATAGACTTCCCATCTCCACACGTAGAAACTTTTTCATAGAAACAGTCAGTTATCCTATGGGAGAAAATAGTGTAATCGGTTCAGAGTTAAGTACTTTGTTGTGGGAGTTGGGTTTCTGGGGTTAGAGTCCGGGGTCCCCCAGAGTCGAAGATGCACTCTCAAAGCTCCCTCAGCGGCACTAGGGCAGCTGGGTGCAGAGTGCTGAAGCCCAATGTTATCCAATGGGTGTTAGGGAGCCTCCTGTTGGTGGCTGCTCATGAGCAAGCCACAAGGTTGTGGGAGGAAAGCTCCTGGACTTTAGCTCAGGGCAAATGGGGGTTCAAGTTGGCACCAAAAGGTTACACCCTCAGCGGCACTAGGGTGGCCGGATGCAGGGTGCTGGTTTGTCATCCACTGCCTTATTACTCTCATTGGGGATTCTCAGGCTTGCAAACACGATGCAGGCTCGGGGACAAAGGACTTCTGGGTGCAACCACCACTTGGAGAGGTAAGTTGGAATTCTGGGCGTTGGCTAGACACCGTAGGTTTGGCCACCAAAGGCCGTCGGGGGGTCGGGTGGAGGGGTAACTTTTAGGGTCGATCTTCTTAGCAGCTCCTGGTCTCGTTTGGGGGGACCCTCTGGATTGAGGCTGCATGCGTCGGCAGAAGGCTTGAGGCAGGTCGGAGATCGCTGGGTCCCTGGTCAGGATCACTGGGAAGACCTCCTCGTGGTGTTGGGCTACTCGAATTGTGGCCGTGGGCGTCTGGTGCAGATTAGCGGGTTTTGCCGGAGCTGGAGTCTGTTGGTGAACAAATTCGGTGTTCATGGGAGACGAAGTCTTTTCCTTGGAAGGCAGGGCAGGTCTTCGGGGTTCTTGAGGTTGCTGGCTGCAGTACACACCGGAGTTGCGCTTCTGCAGGTTCGAGGTGGGAACAGGCCGGTAGGGCTGGGGCCAAGTCAGTAGGCCTCGTCCTCTTCTTAGCTTTGGCATGGCTGTTCAGTCCTTCTTCTTTTCTTCTTGGTCGTTGCTTGTCTGAGGAAGCAAGGTTCAGGGGTGCCCCTAAATACTAGATTTAGTTGGGACATATTTTTTGGGACGGCACTCACACGGTGAACTTTGGACTGAAAGTGGGTATATCACAGCCCTTTGCTGCCTCGAAATTTAATGAACATTTTATGGTCTTATTTTGGTCCATGAGATGTTAAAATGAACCTTTAAACCCAATAACAAGTTCGTACGTACCGAATTGAAGAATTGAAATAAAGACACTACTATTTGGTCACCTCTTTTAGAGGCAACATTGGACTACTTTCGATAAATACAAGCCGTCCGAGTCGCAACGGCCATTATACCTTACAATGGATTAACAAATATTCGACCCACTGAATTTGTATGGTGTGGTTCCTGCTACGGATGACATTTCCGCAGTGACTTAATAGGACTTGGTCAACCTTACAGGAAGACCCTGTGTGTTCACGACATTCGAACAAAATTTACTGGATTGTTTTTTTAAGCCTTGAAAAAGTTACTAAGTAACGAAACACGTGTCGACTGCCGATCCATCGCTCAACAGGAGGTTTACTGTATTACACCATCCATCTCTGTAATACTGTGTCATTGCAATTCATGTTTTTTTAACAAAATTGAATGAAATGTATTGAAAATATTGATGAGTTTTTGTAAACTATATACATTAAATGGAACTGCAAATTGTTTGTTTCTCCTTTAAATTGGGTATCATAGAATAGGATAGTTCTCCACGAATAAATCATTGAACAGGTCAGAGTGCCAAGGTTATCTTTATATATGATATGTACACTGGGTTCAGTTGGACCACAGTAAGTTGACACCTGAGGTAGTGAGGTGTTCTGTTCTTAACCTTTAGGGGCACCAGCACTATATGCTTGTTTCCAATCCACACAAAGATTGATGTGCTACCATTGAAACCACCGCTACTGCTGTTTGTTTTAAGAGGTTGGTACAAATTGATCCCTTCCTTGGGGTTGGTACACCCCCTATTATGCCACCCTCCAGTGGGATGGCTTGGTCCCCCCATCTGCAAGTTCTGAGCCCCTGCCCCCATTTAATGAAGCACTCACAGATGTGCTGTCTGGTACCTAGGCCAAACTGCACTCTGGTCACCACTGCATTGCCAGATCGTTGGATGCTATTGTCCTGCTCCAGACGACCCAGCATTCTTTACTACCCTACTTTGGAAAGCCTTGTGATAAAGCCCTCGGCAGGCAGAGTTAGTCCAAACTCTTTTGCCAATGCAAGGGAATTGAAGATGATCGAGACCTCTGGCAGGACAGTTTTCTCCTTTACAAGTTAGGCTGTTTGTTCTGTGAACATCAGCTTCCAATGCCTTGTGGGACTTCATGTTTGCCCATGGTCCCGGAATAAGCCCTTACCGACTGTTTTGAGATAAAGCAGGCTCTCCCCTGGAGCAGGGGAAGGGTTTAGGGGAATGGTAGGTGGTAGGAAATGTATGACTTTGCAGATTCCATAACTTTCCATGACAGTAATGTGAGGAAATGTGTTTTTTTTGTCTAAGTTTGAGGTTTGCAAGGGCATTGGTATAAGAAAACCTTTTGAGAGCCACGCAAGTCACCCTACCTTGAATTCCCCTGGGTGTCTAGTTTTTTTAAATGTAAAGTTTTGCTGGGTTTCCCTAGATGTCTCCTGAGCTAGGCCTCAAAATCCACAGCTAACCACATTGCAAAAACCGGGTCAATTTTCAGTTGTCCATGTTGTGTTTTGAAGCCTTTCCTGTTGTGGGCACTAGCCCTACCCACACAAGTGAGGTACCATTTTTATCGGGACACTTGGAGGAATATTTGGTGGTAGGAAATGTGCAGCTCCACACAAATTTCAGCAGGTTTGAAAGGGTTACTGGGTAGGACAACCTGGTGGGAACCACACAAGTCTCCCCTTTCTGGATTCCCCTGCGTGTCTAGTTATCAAAAATGTACAGGTTTTTCTGGTTGCCAACTGAGGTAGCCACATTGTCAAAAAAAAAAAGGGTCAGTTTTTCAGTGGGAAAATGAGTTGTGTGTGTAGGTTCTGCTTCTTATAGTTAAGCCCACTTTTTGCTGATGTTTCACTGTTTTCGACTTAGTCTGGCTGGGATCCTGCTATTTGGGACCACATCCTAGCTGCTTTCTCCTCTAAATTGATTGCATGTACTTAAAGTACACAAGATTGGGTTCTGGGGTACCCTTATAAGTCCCTAGTATGTGGCAGATTATATATCCAGGGCATAGGTACCCCAGAGGCCTTCCAGGGGCTGCAGCATGTATTATGCCACCCCTGAGAGGCCACTCAAATTGACACCACAGGTCTTCTACTACAACCTGTGTAAGGTGGTGCATGCACCCCTTACTTGATATAGATAGGTTCACTATTTCTACCTTATCACTACACATATAAACCTATCGGTCAGCTCAGTGGCCGGCCTTATCAATCCTGAAGGCAGGGTGCTGGGTTTTATGAGAGAAGGTGCCCATGCTTGAGCAGAGCCCCTCTACAGCCTTCGGAATCTATTCTCCGGGGTTGTTCTGTGATACAGCCATACCATATACTCTTAACTGTATTATAACTTCGCGGTAAATGCTAACTTTAAAACGGCTGCACAGAAACCGGTTGTGTTTGTTGTCAAACACCTTGGAATCATACCTCCACACCAGTAACTGGTGTGGCAGGTATGATTCGTCCCTCCTAGAGAGAGAAATATGACTAGACCATTACACCCGGTACCAGCTTTACAGAACTCTGGCATCACAAGATGGATGCTGCCAGTCACAGACACACGTCTGCCCTCCTGCTGCTGGACGAAACTCCAGCAGGAGAGGCTGGACAATAGGTTTCCTGTCACAGGGAGGTGTAACCACCTCCCAGACAGGCTTTAATGTATTGGGGCTGGGAGGGTGCACTCTGAGTGCTTTAATGTCTGCACTGTGGGCACATTTGGTGTCCCTATGCATAGTCCAGCTCAAACCGGTTGCAGGAGCCATTTGCTCCTGCTCTGGCACGAAACAGGCCAAAGGACATGGGTGTAGCCACCCCTATGTCCTGACCCTCCCATAGGTGGGTCGCCAGAGTTTGTCCCACCCCTTCCTCTGGTATAAAGTGGGAACCCCTGGCTACAGGACTTTAGATTTACCTGGACGAAACTCTGCTACAGAAACCAAGTACTTCAATGATCTACACTGCGTCAGATGACTGAAGAATCTCCCTTGGAGTAAAGGAGTTACTCCCCTGCTAAGCAGGCACCAAAGACACATCTGACCTGTTTGCAACTCTGAAGCTCCTGAGGACTCCGAAGACTTTTGCAACACAGGAGGTGGGTTTCCAAGCGTCCCTGAGGTAGACTAGTGTGCTCAGCAAAACTGAGACCAGTATCCCTCGTGGGGACCGTGCAACCCGAACCCTTGGGCACCGTGTAACCCGAACCCCTGGGCACCGTGTCCATTTGCAGAAGCATGTGCTTTCCGGCAACGCCTGAAGCTGTGCTTTGGGCTACTTGTAGTCCAGACCCTGAGCAGTGATTCCACCGAAGATTACCGGCCTACACTCCACGAGTCTGTTGGCCTGTGGGTCCCGGTGAAGGCAACTTTAACTTTCAGTGGGCTTTCCTGGTTTCTCCAGATGTGCCCTGACTCTCCATCGCTTGGGGAGTCACCAGGACCTTGCTGGTCCTCACCGAAGCATCTTTTCTCCGACCGCGTGGGTTACAGTTGTCAAGGCTTGTTGGTGTTCAATCCAGACACTGACCCCCCAGCACTCGACATCCTTCGTGGGACAGCTTGCCTGCGGACTTTGGTCTTCCTCAACGTCTCCTGGTCCCCGTGGCTGCAGAGTCCATCTTCACCTCTTCTCATCTGAAGCACCCGACATCGGTGGGCATTCGTCTACCGAGCCCCTGGTCACTGGTAAGTGACCCAGACTCTGTCCCCTCTGCTTTCAGGTTCTTCTCATCTCCGATCCAGGCTTGGATCCAACCGGACACTTTTCCTCTTCATGGCAGCAGCACTTTTCAGCATCTTGCCATTGAAAACAACGAAGATTCCCAACACCATTTGACACCTATGCACCTGGCTTCCCTGGGTTAGGTAACACGAGTACTCCGGTGCTCACATGCGTGCGGGCCTTAGAACCTTCTAAGTTTGAAAAGGTTTGCTCAAAGTCCTTTCCGAAGTGTCCTTAAACTTTAAAATACCAACTGCAACTTTCCCATAGAGTTGTACGGAGCTCGCAGCTGTGTTATCACACTGCGCGCGTCCCCCGTGGGTCCCCTGTGTCACTACCTTGGGTAGTTCTTTGGGGTCTCAGTGATTCTACGTGCTCTAGGCACTGTCTAGTCAAGTCGTGGTTGTTATACCACTTTCTTAGTATATGGTGTTGTCTCCCCCTGGAGTCCACTATGTATTGTGCTATTTACTGTCGTTCTAGTGATTTTAATATTGTGTACTTTGTGCTCTAATCTCCTGAAGAGATTAGTAGAGAGTGTTTAGTAATAAATACATATTTTTTATAAAAACACCTGTGTGGTTCCCCTTTCATTTGGTCATTCAGGAGGTTATAGACTGGTAAAACAAACTGCTTTACATTCCTTCAAGACTTGACCTGAAGGCTGCTCTCCATAGCTACCACTAGGATAGCTTTCATAAAAGGTTGTCTTTAACCTAATCATCAATAAGGGTTGTTTGGACTGGTACAAGGTGCCCAGTATAACTAGTGGTCAGCATATACCTGGCCAACTTCTCACAGTGTCTGTTTAGTTTTGGGGTCTTTCCTACTGCAGTCACTTGGCCTAATCACACAAGGGAAGTACCATTTTTATCAGGAGATGTGGGGCAATGATATGTGGTAGGGAATTAGTGGTTCCCTGCAGATTCCAGAACTTTCCATTACAGAAAAGGGGAGTCAACTGAATATTTGCTGAGGCTTTTCCACTGTTTACCTTGATACTGATTGTACGTCTCAAAAGGAAGAAAGACCATTCACTGTGATTGTTAGTGCTCCAACCTGATTGTGAGACTGTACTGGGACACAGATCTGCATCAGTAGTCCATAAAGGCCCACTGTGGCGTAGTTCCATCGCTATGCAAACCATTGAGATTGTGACGCAGGCACTGCATCACAATCCCAGCTCTCTCTGTGTGACTCTGTTCTCGAGTCTTGGAGTTTGGATACCTTGGCACAGTTGTTTTATCAAATCTAAAATAAGGAGATCTTGGATGAGAGAACAGGTACCTCTCTGGCTTAGATTAAGGCATTTTATTAGGTAGGTGGTTTGATAATTATACACTAGTGTATTACAGTGTATGTGTCTTAGTGCTTTGTACTGCTTATAGTGTTACCAGATCTCTCACTCTGATGGCAGGGGATGATTCAAACATGTCTAACTATGAAAGATAGCAAAGCTGAACATCCATAATTTTCCGTAAAGTTATGCGTTTTAAGGGCTGTCTGTCACCAATTCGTCTTTGGGGCTGATGTTATTTTGCAGTTGAACTACTAAAATAGTGGGAAATTATTTTATGTGAGAAAATTGATCGCCTGATAAGGGATTCAATGTGTGCAGCGGAAATGGAGAATGTCTTTCTATACCGCCAGTAAAAAGGATTGTACAATGGTGATTTGGGATTGGCCATTGACGGGCAGTGCTAATTTGTTTTTCTCTTCTAGGCTGCTCTTTGTGCGGTGCATGTTATCAGGAAAGTACCGGAGCTTATGGAAATGTTCCTGCCAGCCACAAAAAATCTCTTGAATGAGAAAAATCACGGTAGGTAAAGGGAAGTCATTTGTTGTTTTCTTTCAGAGGAGTACAGGGTCATTACCTCTACAGTGGTATAGAGAAAGGACGTTATGTTACCACAGAAGTTTTGATATGTGATATTAAATATGTGAAATAATGTGTTGTCTCCTAAAAAATAAAATGCTCAGTCTGTGCCACAGTGTTTTATTATTATTCTTTTTAAATAGGTCGGAAAGTCAATAATGGAGGATCTCAGTCATGAGATCTGTTGCCCCTGAGAAGATAAACAAACCAAGGAATGGTGCATTTAGGCATCAACATTAGATGGACACATTTGATACTGTTCCATTAATGAATCCAGTAGGTCCACTTTGCTAATATGTTCTGTAGTAACAGTTCGGTTTTCCACTCTCTGGATGGAGTGAAAATCAATCGCACTATCCTCTGAGCAGTTTCAACTTTATTTGTATGTAATGTAGTGTGTATGTGTCTTTAGCTTCTTGCAATCATTTTATTTCTGTCTTTATTCTGAAGATATTTTTTCCTAATGGTGCAAGGTTATGTTTTTCTCATGATAATTTTCCTCACTGTCCTCACAAATACAGGGTGCTGTTTTATACAGGATTTCCTCATGGAGACAGTTTCGGGGAGGGGGTGTGTGTGTGAGGTTAACAATCTTTTGGTTCCTGAAAGGGGAAATGTGCAACCATTGCTGGTATTGAATTGTTGCATATGCTCCTTACCTCACTTCCTCCTATTCCTCTTCTGCAGGGTTCTTGGATGTTACCACAATTCTCCTAGTGGACTGTTCCTTCCCCATTCATTTCATTATTATCCCTCTCCATGAATTATGATATTATCTTCTGGGTGTCCTTCCCATCTCTCTCCATGAGGGTGTCTTGGACTTTTACTCCGTTGTGGCTGTAACTGCCATTGTCCTGTTGAGGATGCCACAACATCAAGATGGCACCCACGTCTGGTATTTAAGAAAACTATAGTAAAAGCACAAGAGGTCTGCTTTAATGAAGTAGTTTTAGAAGAAACCTTGATTTCACTCTGAGAAGCCAACCCCAAGGGGCCTCTAGGGCATAAACAATTCGACTTCTGAAAGCAGATAACAGATTTGAACTGCATCCAGAAGGGTTTGGGTGCCTTCATTGGATTGGCCCTCAAAACACGTTCACTGGAAGAGCCCTCAGACCACCAGATATGCATTTCCAGGTTTGGTCTCCAAACCAAGAAGGATGCTCATTCTTTGCAGATTTGTTTTTGTAAACACCGTCTGGGACCCATAGTGCACTGTGTGTTTGTTTTTTGTTGGGTAGGAGGACTGGAGGAATGCCATGTGTACTAGTGAACTGATATTGTACATGTAGGCCCAACACCATAACAAAACCCAATTAACTTGACAATTCACTGCTACTGCCTTATAAATCTTAGGTTGCAATTAATTAATAGAGGAAAACAGCTGGCCTGATATCTTACCGCAACACTTTACCACACTATACTTAGTTGTCATAAGATAACATTGTTTATCATATGTAGGCTGAAAAGATAGCATGTTGTAAACCATAAACTCTGATCCGCTGAGTGTAATCTGATTCTTACTTTTAATGTTGAGGGAGAAGAAGGCCACCTTACCCAGTGAAGTCTTCACTTTTGTGTCATATCTCTTCCCCACACTCCATTGTAATAAATATCTTGTTGCACTCTTCAAATCTGGGTACATACTAAACACGCTAGAATTATATTGTTTTCGTGATACATTTTTTTTTTTCAGTTGATAAAATATTGAGAGAACAATTCAAGTTTCTTTGATAATACCCTAAAGAAACTTTGCTCTTCAATACAGTAAAGAACAGCTGAAGGGAGTTATGCCAAATTTGTCCAAAAGTTTGACTTGCACTTAGAAAGGTTGATTTTTGTAATCTGGTGTAAAATCCATCCAGGGCAACCCTCAGAAAAGGGTCCCCCAGCGAGCAGGCTGGGAGTGAGAGGGGTGGATTGTCACAAGCCATGCGGCCAAAGCCCTGCTGCACACCGCTGAAGGGGTGTGCAGTGAGTTGGGTGGCCGCATTCAGGGGTTGAGCACAGGTCCTGACTGAAGACCGCTCTGGGGAAAAAAACGCCCACCGTGCTGCCCGAAAGCCATGCCCAGTGGGGGCATTGGCTGCAGGTTGCCCAAGCGCATATGCTTCAATGGGAACAAGACCAAATCTTCACTGAAAAAAAACAAGGTTAAATAAAGAGATGAATGAATGAATAAATAAAGCATTTTAAGCGCGTAGCTACCAGAAGGAATCCCAGCTCTAATAGCAGTACACTCAAAGAACTCCGAGCGACATTAGGGAAAAAGTAAAGTTTTAAGCAGTTTACTGAAGGTGAGGTGGTTTGCCTTGAGATGGACATGGAGGGGGAGAGAATACCAAAGATTATGGTTGGGTATAATAAATCCTTAGCTTATGTTAGAAAAAAACAGAAATTCAATGATAAAAATTAACATTAAAGTGACACTCTAGTTAGGTGTTGAAAAGAAGTGAGGGAAAGGGTGTGGTGCCTGAGACAAAACAGCCGCCTTTGGGGAACCAGGTTCAAATCTCGGCATCTGCTCAGCATTCAGTGATTCTGGGCAAATTACCTTATCGCCCCATGCCTAAGAAAATTGTGACCTTGTGTCATGTAAATGGTGCTCAAGTAAAGTGTTCCAATACCTTCAAATGGAGTTTGCACTATATTCATAAGATATTGTTTAGTCAACCAACTGTAACTTGCATGTCATGCACTGCTTATGGCCTCTGATATTACAGCACTCATGACAAGTTAAATTACATCATCTCACGACTGTGACGGTGTGCTATAGACTTAGAGGACCTAACTGGTAATTCAACAAGATGCACTCCAGTACAATTTTCCAGCCACACCTTGCACACAACTTCCCCACGGGTCCCCAACCCCCTCCTGTTCACAGCAATGTGCAGCGGTGGGTTGGCTCAACAGCCTATGGCATGCACAATGGTAGCTGGCTTCAGGATCTGGTCTATAACCAGACCCTCTTCACTTTTTAAACTTTTATTTTTTTTACTTTTTTGTGTACTGTGGTACTACAGGGGAGGCCTTGCTGGATACTGCAGTACCGGGCGGTGGTACCAGCAACCCAACTTTAAAAAAAGTTGCCTCAAGGAAGGTTCTTTTGGGAACCACACCCCACATGACTGCAAGGGAAAAAGTCCACCCAGGCGGATCAGGCAATGTCCCATAAAGAGTCCAATACTTTTAATACACAACATGGAACTCACCAAGGGGCGGCAGAAAGGTCACATGGTACAATAAATTTCAGATATGAATGCACAAAATCTTTATTTTCTTTTTGTCATCTTTTGTTTGCACACATTTTATCCAAGATATTTCGTAACATAGTACATTAATTGATTAATTCATAAAATATACATCAATAAATACACAATACGAACACCCCACTTCTCCTCTCAGCATACACACACATTCTTCTCTTTCAGTCACACACAAACATTCACTGATATACCAAACACTATATACACATTCCTCAACGTAATCCCCAGAGTGACAACAAGAATAGGATCCTGCGGAATCTTCGTAGCAAACTGCCAGAGAGTCCAGGTTGATAAAACCGGATCCAAGAAACACGTAATGCCAACGCGCGTTTCGGTGCAGGGCCCAGGTCTACGGGCGCACCTTCATCAGGGCTCTGACGCCGAGGAAGTGGGGAGGACACAACACATTAGAAATAACCCGTGGCCAATCTGTTATAAACAAAAAATTAAATTTAGAATCAGCAACCTCATAAACTATTTAATAATTATCCGAAATTATGCTTCATATATATATAAGATCCCATATAGAGCCTCGTACTTTTCATAAGGTCCACAGATTCAGGTGACATTTGCGTAAATTTCATTCAATTAAATATACATATACAGTTCTGTAGTAGGGGATCTCTGTGTATAGTCATAATCTAGTGAATAGTCCCGCCCATGTGCGTGGACCCCGGAGCAATCAAAAATAATCTCTTACAGTGTCAAAAAATGCAAAAAAATGCATAGACACTTAAGAGAGAATTTAAAGACAGATAATGCAGCCAAAAGGCTACACTGTCCAGTACTTCAACTAGAAATTTCCACCATAAAATCCACAAAACAGCAAAGCCTGTACAGATTTCCCTTGCTTAACAGCAAAATCCCTCAGGAATGATAGAGAGAAGAACCTGGACAGACAAGCCCCATAGGCTGCCATTATGTGGCTTAATTAGGATACTGTGCCTTTAAGAGAACCTTCTAGAACCTTCTCTCAGTATCCCAGAATGCATAGCAGGTCCAACTTAGCCTCAGTTCTTTTTTCCGGCTCCTGCAAGCAGGACCCTGGAGCATTGAGCTCTCCCTTTCAAGGGTTTTTGTTAGTGTTTTACACTGCTTTCGATTTTTGGTACTTTTAAAGTACTCTGGTGACTTTCTTTCTGTGTTTCTGCACTCTTTTTTGTCCAATAATGCCTGCATTATTCGACAAGTGCCCTGAGTGCTCAAGAAAGAAGGCCAAGACAGACTCCCATGAGGTCTGTATTCTCTGCCTTCCCTCTTCCCACATCCCTGAGGAGTGTAGGATCTGCAGAAGCTTCTCTGGAAGGACCCTGAAGGAGAGGAAGAAGATCAGGCTTCAGGGGCTTGAGGAGAGGAAGCTGAAGGCACGAGGTGGGTCAGGAGGGGCTCCTTCTACCCATGCTGAGGCCTCTGGGGGGCTCCCCAGGGGCAGGAAGACCAGCCCGCGCCCAAGGTCTCCGTCTGGGTCAGTTGCGCTGACCACGACGTCGAGGGGACGGTCAACGGCCAGTTCCAGGTCTCCCCAGGGCTCTGGGTCGAGAAAACGTCGCCCGTCGACGTCGAGGAACGTGTTCCGGCCGCCGTCGAAGCCGGTGTCGATATCCTCGTCGTCGCTGTCGGCGTCGAGTGATCGACATCGTAGGGCCCGGCGTCGGCGCTCGCCGTCGAGGCGACACCGCCGTTCGCCGTCGAGGACATCGTCGTCGAGGGGATCCTCGTCGTCAAGGTCGCCGTCGAGACGAAAGGCATCTCCGGCGCCGAAGAGGTCGACGTCGAAGCATTCCAAAAGGCCGACGTCGAGACGGTCGAGAAGATCGACGTCGAAAAGGTCGGAGAGGTCGACGTCGAGGAGATCCAAAGGGTCGCCGTCGAAGCGATCCAGGAAGTCGACGTCGAGACCGGCGAAGAGGTCGAGGTCGCCGTCGAGGCACCATCGCCCGTCGTCGAGGTTTCGTGGCTCGTCGATCTGGTCGGGGTCGACGTCGAGACGAAGACACGGTTCGACGTCGAGGAGTGTGATTCGGTCGACGCCGAAGGGCCGTTCGACGTCGAGGGGACATCGGTCGTCGTCTGGACACCGGTCTTCGGCGTCTGTAGGTCCTAAGGACAGGCCCAGGACTGTGGGGGGCTCCCCACTCTCTGGTAGAGGTGATGGCTCGCCGGGACCGGCGCATTCCGGGGTGGATACTCCGATGAAGCCGTCTACGCCTCCTCCGCGGCCTGCTGTGCCGAAGGGTCCTCCTCCGAAGGCCCCTACCCCGCCTCCGAAGCCGGCTCCGCGGGACCCGCGTCCGGTTGCTCCTCCACCCCCGATCCCACCGAGGGAGGTGTCGATGCCTAAGTTCCCGACGCCTCCGAAGAAGACTCCTAAGAAGCCTGGAGCTCCTGACCCTGGGAGGCCGAAGGAGCGTCCGAGGCCCAAGAGGTCGAGGTCTCGCTCGGGGAGACGGGACAGATCGAGGAGTGGCCGCGGATCTTCATCACGATCCAGGCATCATCACAAGAGACGTCGGTCCAGGTCACGTTCTCCTTCTGGGACCCGTTCCTACTCGCCCACGCTGTCCGATTCGCCGGAGACTAGGGTGTCTCCGATAGACGATATTAGCACATTTCAGGAGGTTCTCCTGCGTGGTGCGGCGAAGTTGGGCATTGAGGTTGAAGCGCCTACGGCTTCTACCTCGGTAATCTTTGAGACTTTACACAAGAGGCACTTGTCTCGCCCCCTGTTACCTCTGGTGCCGGGGCTCCTTGAGCCCGCCGAACAGCTATTCCTGACGCCGGCGACGGTGAGATCTGTCCCTTCCAGGATACTGAAAAAGTACAGGGCTCCGGACTCAGACCCAGCCTTCTTGAGGAAAGACCCGGTACCGGATTCAGTCATCGTGACTGCTGCTCGGAAGCTTCATTCCACCTCCCCTGCGTCCACGGTGCCTCCGGACAAGGAGAGCCGGTGGATCGATTCTGCTGGTCGCAAGGCGTGTGGGACATCCGCCTCGTCCATGAAGGCAGCCAGTGACTCGGCTTTGCTGGGACGTTACGACCGGTCCCTTTGGGACTCGATGGAGCAGTTCGCAGACCTCGTCCCTCGAGACCGCAAGGAGGACTTTGTGGAGATCGTCAAGGAGGGGATGTTGGTCTCTAATCAGGCCATCGGCGCTGCAGCAGACATATCGTTGCTGTCCGCGCACGGATATTGCCACGGGATTCACCAGAGACGCCATGCTTGGCTCAGGTTGACATCGTTGAAACCGGAGGCACAGCAACGCGTGGCGAATCTCCCGTTTTCCGGAGATACCCTCTTCGGGAAGCACGCGGATGATGAGATGGCCAGGATGAAGGCCGAAGCGGAGACCCTGACGGCAGTGGGCCTGGAAAAGCCCAAGGAAAAGAAACCCTTCCGACAGTACCAGCGTCGGTTTGGGGCGCAGGGTCGTGGAAGGGGGCAGTCTGCTGGTCAACATCAACAGCGGCAGCAGCAGCAGCAGTACAGGCAGCCCTTCCAGAAGCGACAGGGTGGTAGAGGTCGTCAACAGTCCTCTACCGCGACCAAGGGCCCGGCCGGGTCCCGTCCCTGAGCTGTTACTTCCCCCTCGTCCGTTACCCGCTCCGGTGGGGGGAAGCGTTCAATTTTTTCTGGCAGAGTGGAGAAAAATTACTCAGGACAAGTGGGTGCTGAATATTGTTTGCAATGGATACAGTCTACGTTTCACCAGCCCTCCTCCATCGATTCCTCCCGTCAGCTCGCAGTATCAACTGCGCGAGCTTCAGACGGAGGCGGACGTTCTGCTAAGGAAAAGGGCGATCGAAGACGTACCTCTGTCTCAAAGAGGAAGAGGTCTGTACTCTCGGTTCTTTCTTGTCCGCAAGAAGGACAAAAACGAGTTCAGGCCCATTCTGGATTTGCGGCAGGCAAACAAGTGGATTCGCAGAGAAAAGTTTCGCATGCTGTCGTTGCATCAGATCTACCCTCAGCTGCAACGGGGAGACTGGATGTGTGCCATAGATCTACAGGACGCATACTTCCACGTGCCCATTGCATGCAAACACAGAAAATTTCTGCGCTTTCAAGTCGGCACCAATCACTATCAGTACACGGTGCTACCCTTCGGACTGAAGTCTGCACCCAGGACATTCTCAAAATGTATGGCAGTGGTAGCGGCACACCTGAGGAAGAACAAGGTGTTTGTCTACCCGTACCTGGACGATTGGTTGATCAAAGCCTCCTCCTTCTCGGAAGCTCGAGCACACTTCCAGAAGACGTGCGTTCTCTTGAACAGGCTGGGGTTGCACATCAACATGTCCAAGTCGGTCCCGATTCCGGTGCAGTGCATCCAGTACTTGGGGGCCTCCATCAATACGCTGTCAGCAAGCGTGTCTCCTTCGGAAGAGCGACGTTTATCACTCGTTCGGAAGGCTCAGGCTCTCATGGAAACTCCGTCTACGACGGTGAGGACCGTGTCTTCTCTACTGGGATCGATGGCCTCTTGCATTTTTCTCACTCCTCACGCACGGCTACAGATGCGTCCTCTGCAGGAGTGCTTGGAGGATCAGTGGGACCAGAGGAGAGGTTCTTGGGACGACAGGATACGACTGTCTCTACATGCTCTTCAGTCTCTGAAGTGGTGGTGCTCGAAGGAGAATCTCCTCAGAGGCGTTCCCTTCCACAAGGACATTCCCACACAGACCATCGTGACGGATGCGTCTCTCCAAGGTTGGGGGGCGCATTCCGGAGATCTGCAAATTCAAGGGACGTGGTCCCCGACGGAGTCCACGTACCACATCAATTTCCTGGAACTGAGAGCTGTTCACTTGGCACTGAAGGCCTTTCATCCGTCCTTTCAGACCAACTCTCTGCTTGTTCAGACGGACAACACGACTACGATGTATTACCTCAACAAGCAGGGGGGCTCGAGATCGCGCACTCTGTCGCAGGAGGCGCAGGCGATCTGGCACTGGCTTCTGGCTCGAGGACTGTCGATAACGGCCACCCATCTGCCAGGTGTGCAGAATGTTCAGGCAGACGAACTGAGCAGAATCGTGCAGGAAAACCACGAATGGGTCATAAACGACAAAGTACTAGGAGAAGTCTTCGCAAGGTGGGGAACTCCAGACGTAGATCTGTTTGCCACCGCCGAAAACAGCAAATGCCGAGGCTTCGCCTCCAGGTACTACCAGCCAGGGACGCTGGGGAACGCGTTATGGATCAACTGGTCGAACAGCTTTCTGTACGCTTTTCCACCAATTCCCCTGATTCCGGCGGTTCTCATCAAGCTGTCCCAGTCCAGGGCGAGAATGATTCTGATTGCCCCGGAATGGCCCAGACAGTGGTGGTTCACGGACCTGCTTCACCGTTCTCTCCTTCCTCACATGAAGCTGCCGTGCAGGCCGGACCTTCTCACGAAGTTCGGGGGGCGGATGGTGCACCCCAACCTCTCGTCTTTGAGTTTGGCGGCATGGCTCCTGAAATAGTGCAATATGGCCATCTGAATCTCCCAGAGGATTGTATGGGCATACTGAAGGAGGCTAAGCGACCTTCCACTAGGACTTCCTATGCTTACAAGTGGAAGAGGTTTTGCATCTGGTGCAAGTCTAAGAACTATGACCCTACGTCATGCAAGGAAGATGTCATCCTTCCATATCTGCTTCATCTGGCGCAGTCGGGCCTTAATGTCCATTCCATTAAGGTTCATCTGGCTGCTTTGACTGCCTACAGGAAAGGCCCTTCACAGACTTCCTTTTTCCAGATCCCTGTGATCAAAGATTTTTTGGAAGGCTTGAAGAAAGTGTTCCCTCCTGTCAGGCTTCCTTCGCCTTCATGGGACTTGAATGTGGTGCTGTCCAGATTGATGAAGGAGCCTTTTGAACCCATTCATAAGGCTTCGTTGCAGCACCTGTCCTGGAAGGCGGCGTTCCTAGTGGCCATTACATCGGCCCGCAGGGTGAGTGAGATTCAGGCATTGTGTTGCCAGGAACCTTATACTGTGTTTCATAATGCTAAAGTTGTTATGCGTACTCACCCTAAGTTTCTTCCCAAGGTTGTTTCTGATTTTCATATCAATCAGACTATCACTTTGCCTACGTTCTTTCAGAATCCTTCGTCTCCGGCGGAAAGGTCTTTACATTCCCTGGATGTGCGGAGGGTGCTGAAGTTTTATCTTGATAAGACTAAAGATGTTCGTAGGTCAGACCAATTGTTCATCAATTATGGTTCAGTCAGGACGGGTCTTGCTACCTCTAAACAGTCCATCTCTAGGTGGATTGTGTCCTGCATTCAGTTGTGTTACTGCAAAGCTAATAAGACCTTAGGGGGCAAACCTAAGGCTCATTCCACCAGGGGCAAGGCTGCTACGACAGCTATGCTCCGTAATGTTCCCATTGCAGAGATCTGCAAGGCGGCCACTTGGAAGTCGGTCCATACCTTTGCTAAGCATTACTGCCTGGATTCTGATGCCAGGACAGACGCTCAGGTTGGGCAGGCTTCGCTGCGGAATCTGTTCGCACAGTAGTGGCGTTATTTTACTCTCCACCGCCGCTTGGTGTGGGGATGGGCTTGCCATTCTATTCACTAGATTATGACTATACACAGAGATCCCCTACTACAGAAGGAGTAGTTTCTGTCCTGTAACTCCAGTTCTGTAGTAGGGGTATCTCTGTTATAGTCATAAGCGCCCTCCCGCCTCCCCGGTGGAGTGTTGTTCATGATCATAATGCTACAGGTCTGGCGTTTCCTACGCCCTCGAAAAGAACTGAGGCTAAGTTGGACCTGCTATGCATTCTGGGATACTGAGAGAAGGTTCTAGAAGGTTCTCTTAAAGGCACAGTATCCTAATTAAGCCACATAATGGCAGCCTATGGGGCTTGTCTGTCCAGGTTCTTCTCTCTATCATTCCTGAGGGATTTTGCTGTTAAGCAAGGGAAATCTGTACAGGCTTTGCTGTTTTGTGGATTTTATGGTGGAAATTTCTAGTTGAAGTACTGGACAGTGTAGCCTTTTGGCTGCATTATCTGTCTTTAAATTCTCTCTTAAGTGTCTATGCATTTTTTTGCATTTTTTGACACTGTAAGAGATTATTTTTGATTGCTCCGGGGTCCACGCACATGGGCGGGACTATTCACTAGATTATGACTATAACAGAGATACCCCTACTACAGAACTGGAGTTACAGGACAGAAACTACTCCTTCCACATTATATGAACTCCTATATATAACATTTTGTTCTGAGGCTTCGCCCCATAGTTGGTGAGCTCCAATGTTGCTGCAAGAGATACTTGAATAATGAACTGAAAAACGTGCAATCAATACACTAATGGGAATCCCTGGAAACATGAAATATCAGACATCTCATACATCACAAATCTTACTAGCACCATACTACTCATAAATATTCGAATGGTCAAAAGGCAACATTCTAGTGAAAAGGGGGGAAATTTAACTCAAACTTTCAGTGTAGTCATTTTACCTCTGCCACTAGTTCCCAGGTCAAGATATCGCCGCTGTATTATCGACTGTCGATATCACAGGCCCAATAAAGATGGCGTGGGAAACGTACTGATCCGGTTGGAACCTGGTTGGGATTTAGCAAGAATGGAAACGTTTCCACAGAATTCGATAGATAGAAGGATATACAACTTCACCAAGGGGCCACCTGCAGACCGTCTTTCTCAAAGGACGTACCCACTGTGGAAGTTTCTTTCAACGTGCGTATTTCAAAGATCTCGCATGGAAATCAGCTTCATATTTCAGGCGGCATCGTATATGGTTGCCTAAACAAAATGTGCACTCGTAAGTCATACCTCTTGGTACACAGTTCGCCAGGTTAAAAAAATCATTAAACGTGATGGAGAATCAACGTGCTAGACTTTAACGGGTTACGAAGTAGCCTAATTCTTCATTTTATTTAAAAAAAGAAGAAAGAAAAACAACCACAGTAAGACCAGTCGGAATAGTGTGACAGGCAGCTGTTTAGTTAGGCTAAATAAGTCGAATAGAACATACCATACGATTACCGGCACGGAGAATGCTCACAATTTCAGGCAGTCGATTAAGGAGAGTTAGCTGAGTTTCCGCATATAGCTCTAAATCCCACGTGTTCTGCAAAATGATAAAAGGAACACGAAAAAAAATGAAGACAGTGGAACTAGATACGGTCTCCACCGATAAATTACGGACACAGGTCATTGAATTAAACAACATCCGCCACCGGGTGACCGGAGGGTCGGAGATATAAGGACTATATCCGCGAAGGGGAACCCCCCTAACAGCATACTGCCTTTAAGAGGCCGTTTTTACTACAGTTACAAAAAAGGGGGGTGCTCCGCCAACAATTAACGCACCCTTCTTACCTAGAGTCTGAAAGTGGAGGTATAACTCTCCTCTCGGGACCGGGTCCTCGCGGGTTTCAAGCGACCTCAGCTCGCGTCTTCCCGCCGTTTAAAAAGGTTGCGGACCCGCCCCTAGTCTTTGATTTGAAACACCTGGCCTGCCCCTCTCAGGTTCCTCAGGGTCATGGGCAAAACCCGGCACAGATCAAACTAACAATCGGGCCACGGACAAACAACAACAGTCGATCCGTAAATAGTGGCAACCCTGCAGGTAAACAAACAGAAGTTGCAAACTGTTGCCTCGATTGCATAGGGTCCGATAATCTACACCAGTTAAAACTAGGTCATTAAAGGGGGCCCACATGGCCCTGTCAGGCTTCCCAGAGTTCTGTAATGGTGGACGCAGCATTTCTTGAATGTTGCTGCCATCCAAACAGAACATTTTGGTTCCTCTGTACCTGTACTGCGGTATTTAAATGACCAACAGGAGCAGAAGCCCCATCAGCCATTCAAAATGACCCTTTTCCCCCCCTCTGGTACACAGAAGTAACATGGTACCAACAGGCCAGATATCTCTAACTTTTCTGAGGGTTGCCCTGAATGGATTTACACCCGATTACAAAAATCAACCTTTCTATATCAACCACTGCAGGTCATCTTGCTCCAGCAACCCCTACTAAGACTTACACTTACGCCACAAAAATGCCTCCTGCATATGAGGACATCCACATATTCTTGCAGGTTTTCAAGTGCACTTTCTGGCAACAAGATTGACATCAATACCTTTCGTGGTTTGCTGGGGAAGTGTGAAGCAAAACTGTCCATCTCTATACCCATGCCTCTGCCATAAACATTGTCGTATTTGAGTTGTTTCAGATACACACTTCCTCCTGACCCATGGTTCATTTTACCGGATTCCACCAGTGTAAGAAATTTGATTATTATTTGGGGTGGGACACTGCCCACTTGAGTGGATAATCACAACCCCTGTCAAAGGTTAACCTTCCAAGTCACTAAATTACCCTCGGCTCAACCCCCTTGTAGCTATAGCACAGAGCAGACCAGCTTAATGTAGGGCAATGTGTCAAGTATTTGTGCAGTACCAAAACAGTAAAAGTAAAAATGCAAAACAATATAAATCCCAAACTGAATTAGAACAAGCATTCAGTAGAATGCTACATTCCGAGGGGCAGACTGAGGTGGTGCTGAGCGACACTGAGATGGTGCTGTGCTAGTGCTGCTGCTGTGGTGGGGCTGCGCTGGTGGTGGCGCACTGATGCGGAGGTGGTGCTTTGCTAATGCTCAGATGGCGCTGTGGTGGTGTTGAGTGATGCTGAGGCGATGCTGGTGCTGAGTAATGCTGTGGTGCCACTGAGTGATGCTCTGATGGTGCTGCGCTGATTCTGAGTTGGTGCTGCTGCATTGATGTGGAGGTACTAGTGAGTGATGCTGTGCTGGTGCTCTGATGCTACTGAGAGATGCTCAGTTGATGCTATGCTGGTGCTTCTGAAGGAAAGTGGTGCTGAGTGAAGTTGACTGGTGCTGGAATGGGGCTGCGCTGATGCTGAGGTGGTGCTGCGGTGGTGTTGCACTTATGCACTTCATATGTTTTCTAATTTCTCAGATCAGTTGTTGTTAACGTGGACCCTAGGGGTATGCAGAGCCTACTTAGAAGGTCCGCAACTGTTTAGTAATTAAATAATATCAACTGATTAATAAAGTGTATATAAATAAAGAAGCAAAATAGAACATTTTAAAATGTTCTGTAATGTGAAGGAATTTGAAATTAGAGGCTACAATTCAAGCTTGTAACTTTAGATTGATTCATGGGAGCAGTGCGGGTGCATCAAACACAATATAGTGTGCACAATGAGCTATAGATTTCTGGAAAGTAGACATAATTCTGAATTCAGCAAGGGGGGCATTTGTGTAGATCCCTCAAGGTTTCCCTATAAAACTGTTGAAATAAAAACATGGTCTTGTTCCGATGGCTGATTTAAAAAAGCAACATACAATTATGCCCATGACAAAAAGGGGCACCTTCCTACAAGTGGTCACCCCCACTTTTTGCCACTTGTACTGAAATTTTTCGGCTGATGTACACTGTCCCTGCTAACCAGGCCCTAGTGCTTTTTCCCTGAATACCTAGGGCATGGGTACCAATGAGTGTCCTTAAGGGCTGCAGCATGTATTCTGCCACCCTAAGGGATCCCCATACAAATTACATGCAGTCTGTCATTGCAGACTGCATGTCTTGGTGCAAACCATAAGTGAAAACACAACATGGCACACTCACTGTAGTCCATGCCAACGTCATTGCAGGTAATATGTGTAAGTCACCCCTACAGCAAGCCTTTTAGCCCTAAGACAGGGTTCATTATATTACATGTGAGGGCCTATCTGCATGAGCAGATATGCCCCTGTAGTGTCTAGTCCGATTACTAGATGTTACAAGTGAACAGGGAAACCATGCTAATTTTATGTACTGGGCACTGGTCATTAATAGTTCTCCAGCTGCATTATGGCTTTACTGAAACCTATAGTGTGTGGTATTGATCCTCTCTTCTTTATAAATGGGTACTGTTGGCAGTCCAAGATTTATTATGACATGCACCTAGAGGTCACCTTAGAGGTGGCCCCTGAAAAACCTCCCACTATCTAGTGTGCTGGCTGACTGGTATGTACCTTTCTTGCCCCAGAGACCCTCCAGAATCAAACCCCCCTTTGGGTTCCGATGAACTTTTACCCTAGTCCCCACTTGCAGCATTTATTCTGTTACATGTTTTCTGCATAGACTTCTGTAGGAAAGTGCCTATTTTGATCTGGTCAGCCCCCCCACTTTTTGCCTGGTATTCCATGCACTTTTGACTAGAAGTGCACTGGGTTCCTGCTAACCAGGTTCCCTAAAAACTGTGCAATTGTATTACAATTGGCAATACTTTTAGCACCCTTTGTAAGTCCCTAGGAATGGAAGAGTAAGAAACAGAGTAGGAGGAACAGACAAGAAGAAGAAGAAAATTAAGTTGGGAGAGAGGAGTGCTGGATTTGCCACGTGACTAGGAGAGGCTCAGCACCGGAACATATAGCACAAAGGCAACGCAAACATGCCAAACTGGAGACACGGGGTACATCCTAGAAGTCCAGGCCTCAACATAAAAGTCTGAGCCAGCGGATGCAAAGCACAGTCCCACAGTCCAACCAGGTCACTGCCAAGATAGGACATGCCCTCCTGTGAAGGAAAAGGACGACAAATTAAGCCATTCAAGTTCCTAGGAAGTTCCACTATTACAAGCCAGCTGCACAGGGAACGAACAAGTGGACTTTAACTTTATTTTTTTTGTAAACAAAATTTTTACTGTCCTAGTTGCAGATTCAGCACAGGGCCCTGACTCCCAGGGGAGCCTGTCACAATAAACATCACAACAACATTTGCATTTGACTTTTCCACTATATAAACAAATACTACAAAGAAAACATAAATCACCCCCCAACCCACCCAACAGTACCCCCATCCCCCCCAACTCCCCCCAACTCCCCCAGCGTCTCCAGGCCCACCAAACTGGGGGAGAGGGCGTGGCGAAACTGAAGGTAGCGAAAAAATTGGGTGTTGGGCATATCAAATTCATCTAGGAGTTCTTGGAAAGATTTCAGAGTGGTGTCCTGCATCACATCCCCTGAGGTCGAGATACCCACCCTGTCCCACCCCGCAAAACCTTGTAGGGAGATTAGAGCTGGGAAACGGCCATTGTGCCATAAAGGCGTCTCCGCTGTCAGGACATTCCACCACCCCACGCGACGCAGGGCCTGCTTCCAGATGAGAAAAAACGCCCGAGTAGCTGTGGGCAGTGCATTACGCAGGGGCGCAGAGTAAAGGATAGTATGATGCGTATTGGAGCCCATCAAGAAGCGCTCCATGGCATAAGCCGGATCCCCACGATCACCATACCACCATTCATTCAGCACCAATAAATGAGGCCTGATAGTAGAGAACATCCGACGTGGCCAGTCCTCCACTGTAAGTGGAGAGGAAACACGTGCGCAGCGCCACTCTAACCGCACCCCCCTCCCACAAGAACTGTCCCAAGTGAGAATTGACCTGACAAAACCAGCTCGGAGGAATCGGATAGGGGTGGTTCTGGAGTTGGTAAAGCAAGCGCGGGAGCGCCACCATCTTAACAAGCATTTGCAATGCAATAGGTCTCGCATTTTTGGAGTTGGAGCTATTGACATTGTAAATGGCAATATTTTTCAGGTATGTTTTTTAAGTGCAGTGATAATTTAAAGAAACTAGGCTATTGCTGGTGTTTGTAGACTGGAATACTAAAGTATTGCTGCCCTGAAATCTGTGCTCAGAAGGGATACCTATTAAAAACAAGCGAGGATCAGCAACACTCTCTATTTTTAATGTAGCACGCACTTTAGCTGCAGTAAAAAAGCATGGAAAGCAATGCCAGGGGCATAAACTTAGAACCGCTGCTTTCTCCTGGACTGTGGCCATTGGGGTATCCAGCAGTGAGCTCTGCATAGGTTGCACAAGTGTCTCTCCTCCGCCTTAGGAGCACCCCTTCAGAGTGTGCAGGTTACATTGGAATAGAGCAGCAGAAGTGGATGATTTTACTACTCCCAACACTTCAGTTCTCGGCTGGAGGAGGCGTTGCCGTCTGATGTCATCTTGGCAGTTTATGACTATGCGGTGTGCTTATTAGAGCAGTGACTCAGCTCTGGTTTAAACTGGTATCTATTAATAAATAAAACAGGCTGGGGGAAGGTGGGGTGGCGAGAGACCCGTGTTTTCCAATAAAAAAGTTACATTTATTAAAAATAATTCAAACAAAATACTACGTGCACAGAAAAGGGAGAGGAGGAATGACGTAGGAGGTCGGCAATACAGCTCACAGGGGCGGGGAGAGGGGTGGGGGGGCTGGAGCAAAGTCAACACGGACAATCTGTGAGGCTGAGAGCAGAGTTTAGAATGCAAGTGGGGGGAAAGCCATAACACCTCAAGGCGGCATCGGAAGGCTCGTTGTTAGGGGGAAGGTGGGGCAGTCCAAGTCCCGTGTATTTCAAAGAAAAAAAGTATTATCTCCGGCTGCCACCCTGCACAGACAGCGAGCGCCTCCCGCCTGAGGTAGAGGATGCAGGGGACTCTGGCACTTCCGCTGCTGGCTGGACGCAAGCACACATGCGCACTTCAGAACTAGAGATGGTGTAAAAAAAAAAAAAAAAACAACAAGGCGCACAATGCCCTGTGACCGCAGCTCTGTAGTAATGCTGACCAGCATTTTACAGCCATCGCGCGAGATGTTTTATGTGCGCGGAGGGAAGACGGATGGGGGTGGGAGAGCCTGGGGCGTGAATGCGAGCGAGGAGGGAAGCCGGATGGGGGTGGGAGAGCCTGGGGCGTGAATGCGAGCGAGGAGGGAAGCCGGATGAGGGTGGGAGAGCCTGGGGCGTGAATGCGAGCGAGGAGGGAAGCCGGATGGGGGTGGGAGAGCCTGGGGCGTGAATACGAGCGAGGAGGGAAGCCGGATGGGGGTGGGAGAGCCTGGGGCGTGAATGCGAGCGTGGAGGGAAGCCGGATGGGGGTGGGAGAGCCTGGGGCGTGAATGCGAGCGAGGGGAGGCAGGCAGATTAGGGAGAGGCGCGTGCTTGTGTGGTCACGTGACCCGCTTTTGTGGCCACGTGACCTCACATGCACTGTGAAGAAACCGCAGTGGTTTCACTAGACGATCGCGCACTTGAATTCTCGATCCCTCAATGCGCTTGCGCGCATTATAGGTCACGAGACCTAAAAATGGCCGATCTGCCATAAATGGTTAGCGGCATACGCGCCCAGGTCTTGATGTCTGCTCGTACCCGATCCCACACTGGCACCAAGTTCCGTTCCCAAGACCCAGCCGGGTCATCTGACAGGAAGACCCCCAAATATTGGAGCCCTCCAACCGGTACCTGAAGCGAAGTGGCCCAGCTACTGACCACCGGCGTCTGCTCGCCCAAGACCCACAGGGTAGACTTGCGGGGATTCATATATAAGCCAGAGTTCTCACCAAAGATCTGCAGAATTTCTAGAAGACGCGGCCCTGATCTACAGAGATCTGTAAGGAAGAAGAGGACGTCATCCGCGTAGAGCGCTATTCTATCAGACGGACCCCCCACCCAGTCAAATCCACTCAGCTGAGCATCTATCCGCACCCATGCAGCGAGGGGCTCCATGGCCAGGGCAAACAGGTAGGGCGACAACGGACACTGCTGTCGGGTGCCGTGCCGAATGTGGAATGTGGAGGACACCGCTCCCGCTAACCGAACCGAAGCTGTCAGGTCAGTATACAAGAGACGTACATAAGAGAGGAAGCGAGGGCCAAAGTTGCGGGATCAATGAATATCCAACTCAGGGAATCAAATGCTTTGTCCATATCGGCTAAGAGAAGCCCCGCCTGCTGCCCCGTGGCCCTAATCGCCTCCATCGCCACGTGGGCCCGTCTAATGTTGTGTCTGGTCGCCCTTTGGGGCATAAAGCCCACCTGATCGGGATGCACCAGGTCCAATATGTGCGGAAGGAGCCTGTTGGCCAAAGCCTTGGCCAGCACTCTGGCCTCCACATTCAGAAGCGAGATGGGGCGATAGGAGGAGTGCTGCTCTGGAGGCCGTCCCGGCTTATGGAAGACCACCACCACCACCTCCTCGTGCCTCCAGTCTGGGGGAAGCCTACTCTGATCCCTAGCCTCCTCCAGGGCCGCCCGATAGTGAGGAGCCAGTGAGTATTATATTGCTTAAAAATATTCACTGGGGAAGCCATTTGGACCGGGGGCTTCCCCGAGTTCAGCTCTCCCAGTGCAGTGCCCAGTTCCTCAGCTGACAGGGGAAGATCCAACTTGTCGCGCACTTCATCCGTCACCGCCTTGGAAGGCAGATCCGCCAGGAACTTATCAATCTGAGCAGGCCTGAGACACTCCCGCGGGGCATAGAGCTCCGCATAATACCGTGCGAAGCTGTCGGCCAGACTACCTGGGTCCGTCAATGGTTCCCCTGCATCATTCAGTAGCCCTGGTAACTGCTTCGCATGGAAGGCCCCTTGACAGAGCCTATGCAACATTTTGCTGGACTTGTCTTCCCACTGGCAGATCCTAATACTCGTGGCAAGCCACATCTGACGAGCATCGTCCATAAGTAACGCAGCATAAGACTGTTGCGCCAGCAGGAGTTGACTCACAGCACCAGCCTCACCCGTCTGTCTACTACCACTCTCCAAGGCCCCCACCTCAGCCTGTGCACGCACCAATGCCTCTCGTTTGCGCTTCCGCGCCTCCACACACCAGGCGATATCCACTCCCCTCACCGTAGGCTTCAGAGCTTCCCATAACGTAGTGGCCCCCTCAACAGAGCCCACGTTAGATATAAGGTAGCCGGACAGCGCCTCCCGCACATGTCGCCTATAGTCCTCCTGATGCAGATGCCACACCGACATGCGCCACCGAAACGGCTGTCTCCCCCAACCCAGCTGCAGCTCCACAGACACCGGGGAATGATCCGAGAGACCCCGGGGATGGATCGTCGCCGACTCCAGGCAGCCCACCCTTGCCCTGGGAATGAAGATGTAGTCAAGTCTCGAAGGACCCATGCACCGCCGAAACGTATGTATATTCGCGCGCAGCGCCGTGAGTATGCCTCCATGAATCAATCCAGTCCATACTGGCCACCAAACCCAGCACCTCGCCCCCTGCCAGAACCTGTCCCTAGCAGCATCCATCACATCATTCCAGTCACCACCAATCGCCATCAGCACATCCGGGATATCAGCCCAAACAGTATATAGCTTCTCTATGAGAGACCATTGCAAAGGCGGCGGGGCATATATACTACCCAAGACTATGGGAGTGCCTCCCACTACCCCCTGCACCACTACACATCTCCCCTGTGTGTCCTGCCAAAGCTTTGTGTGGGTGTAAGGACCCCTACGATGAACCAGGATAGCAACGCCCCTGGACCCCCGTTCAAACCCAGCATGGTAAACCTGTTGGTAGCCAAATCTCCGCAGGCACAGTACCTTAGTGCCCAACAGGTGTGTTTCCTGGAGCAGAAGGATGTCGGCCCCTAGACGATTTTATCCAAAACCCCCCTAACGTTCCAACTAAGGACACGCAGGGTGCCCGGGGCCCCCCTGGGCGTATCAACACAAGGCATCCTCTGGGAGTCGCTTCAAGGAATACATGAACATGTGGACAAAGGAACAGAACATAAATTGAGCTTCTGGGCCCCCCCAAGCTGTGCGACCCCCCCCTTCCCAACCAGACCCCCCCCAACTAGAACCTCCCCACCCCCATACCTCAAAACTGTTGAAGTATCTGTCGCGGCTAGGCGGGTACCCCAGTTCCAACGCTGGTCCCGAGGTCCCCCACACCAATGGATCCCCTCCCAACAACCCATACCTCCTAGACCTACCCCCTCCCACCACCAGACCCTAAGAAAGGAGGGGAAAGAGCGGCCCACATCAGAAACCCTTCCCCACAGCCAACAACTCCGAGCCAAACCATGTCAAAAGAATGGCCTAAGCAGAGCAGCACAGAGCATATATAGCCAGCCAAGCCCAGAGTCACTGCTCAATGTTCTGATGCCGGGGGCTCCGAATCAGCTGCTCCTCCTGGGCCCGAGCGCTGCCGTGATCTGGACCGCCAGTTCCCTTCTCTGCGGGAGCTCCGAGCAGTCCCAGATGGAGCTCCCCTAGCTGATGAGTCTGTATGCAGTCCAGGCGGTGTGTGTGGTCGCACTCGCACAGTTTCGTCAGTCCTCTGAAAAACCTCCTCCGGTGTATCAAAGAAATGTGTGCGCGATTGGAACACCACTCTCAATCGGGCCGGGAAGAGGAGAGCATAGGGGAGCTTAAGTTCACGAAGACAGGCCTTAGCTGCCTGGAAGGACTGACGCCGCTGCTGAACTAGACGTTTATAGTCCGGGAAGACCATAATGGGAGTGTTCTCAAATAAGATCGGTTCCTGAAGCCTAGCCTGCTTCAAAATGACATCTCGGTCATGGTAGTTCAGCAGCTTCGCAATGACCGGTCGTGGGCGGGACCCCTCCGGTGGTTTCTGGATGAGAGCCCGGTTAGCCTGCTCCACAACAAAACAACGTGACCGAGCATCCGGGGGAAGCCAGCTCTCCAGCCTGCGGGTCAAGAAGGCTTCCATGTCACCCCTCTCGCAGCCCTCCGGAAAGCCAACAAAGCGCAGATTATTGCGCCGCGCGCGCCCCCCCTTCTGCATCCTCAACCCGCAAGGGCAGCCCCTTCTGGACCCCCTCCATTTTGGCCACCTGCCATTTCAGGGCAGCGACGTCGTCCTCAACTCCTGAGATTCTCCCCTCCACCTCCGTGATGCGGGAAACAGCATTGCGCAGGTCCTGCCGCAGCCCCCACTGCTCCAATCTCCGCCTGAAGCGTGTCCCAGGACTGCGTGATCGCCGCCATTAGGGCCGCATTGTCTGGTGCGGGCTCCTGCCGTCCCTCAGGTGCCCCAGCCCCCCCACCAGGCTCAGTCTATTTGTCTATGGGCCCATGGAGCGCCGCGCCACCCTTCCCTCTCGTCATGGTCGCCGGTCTCAGGCCGGCCACTCCACTAGGCACTGTCCCAGCCGACACTCACGTGGAGAGGGGGCACCCACTCGACCGCTACCACCACCACCAGTGTCTACGCGGCAGGTGCAACCGAATGTCGAGCCAAACCGGGGAGGGCCCACCTCAGCCAGGCACCAACGCACCCCCCGCCTGGGAATGAAAGGCTATCCAGGGACGGCCCCAGGTACCGTCCGGAGAGTCAATGTGCCCCGGCCGGCTGTCCCACGATGCTCCTGGCTTCACTGCAAATCCACCAAAAGGCCACCCGGGATCCGCCACATACCGTGTCCGTGGTCTCCTCAAGGTGGCAGCACTCCCAGCGCGACCGCCGCGGGGGTGAGGATTAGGGTAGGCCGCTCAAACACACCACTTCACCCGGTGCACCGGTGCCACCATTCACCAGCTGTCCCCAGGGACTCGTCACTCCCCGTGTCCGTGGTCTCCGCAAGGCGGCGGCGCCCCCAGTGCGACCGCCGCATGGGCCGACAATCTGGGCAAGCTGCTCCGCCACACCGCCTCACCAGGCTCACAGGTGCCGCATCTTCCGACTCCCGGGCCTCCACCGGCCCGATCCCCACACTGCCCACTCCCGACAGGATCAAGGGAGCCGGGGGGCCCCCGACAGCCACCGCTATTGAAGCGGGGGCCTCTGCTCACTGGGCCTCGGCCGCCAGCCACTGCTCTCTAGGCCCAGTCGCCACCGCCGTCCGTGGGGCCTCCACACCCCTCCGGCAGCCCACTCCTCGACGGGGCAGCCTCTCCGCTCACCGTCACTGTAGGAAGGTAGATCCCTGACTATGGTTAACCCCAACTTTTTGCCTGGTCTTTTGCTGGTTTTCTGACTTAATTGACCTGGGGCCCTGCTATTCAGGACCCCAGGCCTACTGCTCTCTCTGTAAAATGGATTCCATGTACCTTAGGTACATATCTAATTGGATACTGAGTCACCTTATCAGTCCCTGTACAGTGTACCTTAGGTACCCAGGGCATAGGTGTACCCAGGGCCTACGAGGGGCTGCAGCATGTATTATGCCACCCCTGGCTGGCCATCCAAATCTGACACAACTGGCTGCTTGACAGCTCGGGCAAAGTGGTGAAATCACCCTTTGCTTTAGATATAGTATTCCTATATCTAACCCTAAAATGGACACATATATTCCTATCAGCCACTCCTATGGCAGTGTAGTGTAGCTCCTATTTTCCCAATAGGCTCTGCGCATTGGAATAGTACCTACAGCAGTAAAGGCCTAGGCCAGACGTTAACTAGGTCTACTACTGTCGATACTAGACTTAATTTTTGGGTTTGCCAGCTAAGCTCAGAGTTCGCTAGAAACTTTCTCGAATGTTCAAGGAAGGAATTAACTCCCCTGATTAGACAAGAAGGGATTTAGTTTCTGACAACCATAGAACATGACAACTTTGCTCTCCCCTAATCAAGAGTCAATCTCGAGAGTCGTGTGAGCACAAGGCAATTATTTTACTCAGTCAGTACGTGCATTCTTAGTCTCATCAGAATGTAGAGAAAAGGAAGAGACGGGCGTGTTCAATAAAAAGGTGTTATTTATTGATCAGTCTCTTTTCTCCTACATGAGAAATGGATCGATATTATTGCAATACTTATAGTTAAGTAAAGTGCATACATTAAAAGCAATAGTATAAAATAATACTGTAAAAACATTGATATGGTTTCTGAGCCATATGATGTTTAAAATGATTAAAATATATTTACATACACATATACATTTGACTAAACGTACTCAACTGGTGTTTCTAAATACGCCTACCCCGTGTACCTGACCTAAGTCTAATGCGTGGTCGGGAATAGAAAGTTACAGTTTAAGTTAAGTTTGTTTTTGCCAAGTGAATAACTAAAGAATTCTCTGTGAGGGGTTATTCAGTTCTGTACCTGGAAGTTAGGATGAATGAGGAATGGTATCTCTTTCTCTGCTCTCGATATTCCAGGCTGCCTGCGAGGGCTACCCGGAAGCGCCGGTGCTGGGTCTCTCGGCTTGAGATAGCAGCGCGTCTCTCAGCGCGTCAGGAAGGCGGGGCTGCTGCCAGCGGGGTCTGCTTCTGCTCTCGGCTTCGGCAAGTATGGCTGCTCCGTCTTGTCACCACGCGTGTGTTTGCATAGGGCAAGGTCGGCAATATTTATACCTTAAAGGTGCCGAGATTGACGTAAGGATGGACATAGATACGTCAATAAAGATGTCATACGACTTGCTCGTTAGCACATTCTTTACTAAAGTTCTCTGTGAAATCAAAACAATGGCCGCACGGATTATCCAGGTTGTCATAGGTTTGATTTGTTATGAGAACGTCGTATGCCTTATCAGGGGCTGGAGGAATGTCGCTTGTCTAATTAGATCTCAAGCGTTATGACCTAATCAGATAACACGTTCCTGTGCCGTAGTGTGACTGCGTCAGATAACGGTATCTGCATCATGGGGGTTTTCTTGCCTCATGGGCTGACTGTTAGTTAACTTGATAGTTAGTTTAACCAGAATAGGGCCAGGAATAGGGGGACTGATTCAGAACCTATAGAAATACACGACACCCACTCCACGCTAACTATGGTCATATCTACTAATCTATGCATAGTATAACATAGTACAACATACTATAGAGTATAGTGTATACCTTACCACCCCAAAATACATAAATGCATTTCGAAATTTTCAAATATACTGAAAAATTGCAGTCATATATATTGTATGCACTTAAGCTATGGTTTAAATGCAAAAGTAAACACGCATTTGTATGCATTATTGCTTATTGGTATATGAGAAATACACATGAAATGGCTCTTAATATGGCTATACAGAAAGGAAGTTCGAGACCATTTCATCACATAATAAAATATTTGTGAACATCCCAGCGAGCAGCTAAAGTCTATAAAGTATCTAAAAATAGAAATTTTTGTTCTCTAGGAATAGTTTCTTACTTTAAGCAGAAGATCAGTGTCCCGGGGAAAAAATATGTAGAAAAATATTTTAAGGGGCTTGCTGAAAAATATTGCTGTCCGTGAGCTGGAGTGAAATTGTTCATGTGACTTTATTTTTAAAGTTGAAGGCCGAATTCAGGGAACGCCGTGTGCGAGCTTGCTCAAAAGTCTCTATTTCTGTTCTGGAGAGAACATCATATCATTCAGGCTTTCGAAAAAACTGTCAACAGCTTCATGGGAAAGTTCCACTAAGTCGGAAATAGGGGTAACCATGCATTCGTGCGCATGATTGTCTCCATTGACATTCTGATTCGCATTGCTGACAGAAGGTCGTACCTGTTCGATGCTGCTTTCATCTTGAACTTCACTACTCTTCAATCGCAGTGGTGAAGATTCCAGGAATGCCGTCATCAGGATTGGCAGCCTTTGAGGGCAGCACAAAGCGTGAACCTTGGTAGGAACCAACAGTGTATCTGCATCCACTGGCGCATCCGATTGTAGCGTCAGACAGGTGTCTAACACGCATTCTTCTCCGCATAGCAGACACCTTAGTACAGGTAAAACACACCTTTGCCACATTGGTCGAAATGATAGAAACCAAGTCATGTTTAGGTCTCTAAGCCGGGAGAGTCCCAGGATTTTTGATATCCGGTCCCGGTATCCAATGGCTAGGATCGTATCTTCCATTGTCGCGAGAGTTTGATCTGTGACATGGGTTGCCATAACGAAAAATAAGGACTAGGAATAGGATTCCTGCAATTAGTCCCAAGATCAGGGGAAGTCCGCCAAAAATCGAATGGACGAAATCTGGAAAAATACCCAGTGTGGCTTTGAATGGTGTTAATGCCATCGAAAATACTGTCTTAAATACCTTTGAGACCCCAGTGGTATCAGAAATATTTAAGATTTCGCTTAGGATTTCCGCGAAATGTACGGGGGAATTAGTTGATAATAATGTATGTATCGCTGCAGTCGTCCTTGCGACTTGTAGATCATATGTTTCTTTTGATGACGTGAGCCTTGTAGGCGTCTGAAGAAGCACTGTTTTCATTCTGCTTAAAGTATCTATTCGAATAGAAGTAATTTTCAAACTGGGCCATGCCCTTGCCTCCCTGTCTGGAAAGGAGCTGGGGAATAAAGAACGTCCACAGCACTTGACCTTCGCCGTCGTAGTGACTAGATAAGGAGTCCCGGGCATAAGACTGCAACATCCGCGGTCTACAATAAGAATGTAACTCCCATTATAGAGTCTTTGAAAGAATGGTTCTATTTCAGTTGCAGGTGCGCCTTGCTGGTGACATGAAAGGTTGTATGAATTCCCTTCACAGGCTCCATGTAAACTAATTCCGTTACACAGAAGCGTGCCGCTTAGTGACATAGCACAATTGTTGCCACTAAGAAACACTTTCTGTCCTTTATTACTGACACATGCATGTGAATAGGGCAGGTTCCAAGTTGTTTTAAGGTACCCCTTTCCCAATTTCTCGTACATGCCAGCCTGTATATATTTTTGGCAGTATTGAAACCTGAAGGTTGAGATTGGAATATTTATGATTCCGTGGATTATCCATTCACTGACAGGTCGTTCTGACATTGTCATTGGTAATCTTTCTAGTTTTTCAATGCTCAAGATTGTATAATCAGCACCCTTTTGCGCCATACCGATTTGTCTATCAGTAAGGTGAAAGATTTGGAATAGTGACGTTGTGTTGATTAAACGCCAAGGCACATAGCCTGAACGCAGATTTTGTAACGTCCAGCCAAGCTGTACAATAGAACGCAATTGTGACTGACCATGTTGTAATAACAGTAAGTCTTGCGATAATATATCGATTGCTGAAGACACAATGCTGTCCAATGAAAAAATTCTGGAGGACAGTCATTAACCCATTGTCCACTACAGAAAGTGATTTTTCCAAATTGATACGGTCAATTTCCCGTATTCTTTCTGCTGTCTCAATTTGAGTAACCTTCCAGGCCTCATTGTATGCTGCATATACAGAGGCTGCTATGAAACGCTTTTGACGCTGTTTGCGTGGTCCCAGTATGAAATCACGCAAGTCAGCACCATCAGTAAGTAAAGTTAGGTGTTGCTTAATTTCAGGCAGTGTGGAAGTCTGTAGCCATTGAAGGCATAATTTGCCCACACTGTAGGTTGTTATTATCCCTGGGTGATGTCTTTGGGGATATCTAGGGTCTGGCCTGGTCATTTTGAAACCCTGTGTTTTATTCAGGAATCTATCTTGACAGTAATTTGTATCTGTGGGCCAGATCAACCATTGTTTCCAATCAGGATGTGTTCTGTTTTGGTTTATTATATGGTTTACGTCTATTTCTTCATCTGTATCAGAGCTATTGCTAAATATTGTTGGCTTTGGAATAGACGGTTTAATTAAATCTTTGATTTTGGCTAAGCCAAGACAGGTAGTTTGTTGAACAGTGTCATTTAAAAATATCATTTGTTCTGGGATCATGCAGGCTCTAAACAAAGCTTCTATACCCTGTACTTGCCATTCTTTTGTACCCCAAACACTTTTCAAATCAACATTTTTGTCCCAATAATCAAATCCAAAAGTATTCATTTTTTCAAAGAATGAATCTGAATATATCAATTTTGTGTTGGTTATCATGGTTTTCATCCCTGTCTTGTTTGACAATTTAAAATAAAATGTTTCAGCATTACTTGTGTTAAAACCTGAAAAATATGAATATTTGTCATACACGGTTCTTGAGCTCCCTTTTGGAGGTGTAGCACAATGTTCCCATTGATTGTAATTTAAAACATTTCTAGGTTGTGCAGATTTATGCAAAAAATGGTTACCATAATGGTTATAGCAATACATACTATCATAATTTGTAGAACCTTGCAAATAATCATGTTTTGTAAATTTAGCAGACATTACTAAGTCAGACATCATGTTGTTAATACTTTCGAAGTCCCAATCATCAGCAAATGAGTTTGGTTTTGCAAAGTCACTCAAGGAGATCTTGATTTGGTGTGGGTATTTCAGGATCTCGACCGGACCATAAATTTCATAGTCAGTGTTGTCCCAGGCTACCCCACCAGGTATAGGGTTGGCTGAAGAAAGTTCTGAAGAAAGTTCTCTTTTCTCGACGTGTGAAGATGTGTGTGGTTTGAGGACCAAGTTGATGTTCTGACTTGCTGTGTCCATTTTAGCATATTTTCCCTCAATGAAGCGTCCCAAAGTAAATACCATGATGAGCCAAAGTATGAGGATAAATGCACCAAAACCCACCCAAAATTCAATCCATGGAGAAACCAGATATGTTTCTTTCAGTTGTTTCAAAAGTTCCTTCGCTTTGTCTTTAAAGGATTTTGATGATGGCTGTGTCTTTGATTCACTGAAGCCGTCAGAGGAATCATCGAAGTTGATGAAGTAACCGGATGCAGTTCTGTCAATTGTTCCAATTGGTTCAGGATTTCTGTTTTTTGCATTTTCACTTGGTACTTCATTATATATTGGTGTGTCTCTGCTAAATGTTTTTATTTGGGTTTTCAGAGGTCTTAGTTCTATTGCATTGTTGCATAGTCCATGTTGTTCTTCTGTAGGCGTTTCGAATGTGATGAGCCTCTTTGTTAGGACCTCTGTACTGGTAGCAAACCTTGGTGTTCTGCTACTTATTGGGAGTCCACTTGGCCTACTGTTTGTTATCGGCCACATGTTGTGGTTTTACCAGGTCGATGGATACAACTCGGTTCTCCTTTTTTAGGTCTCGCCCTGGAATTCGCATCCGAAGGATGCGTCCAGGGCTGGAGACTTATAGCGAGCTGACACGGGGGAATGACGGACAAAAAACTGTCACGCGCTTCTCCCCGGCTGAATTCAGCTGCTTGCACGCGCACGTCGGCTCCGTCCACATTCACAAGAATTCCCGCGCCGTGCACATCCCCACACATACACACATGCATGCATGCGCATACACACACAGAGACACTCGCTCGCACACACTCTCTCCCTCCCCCCGCAGTCATCACACACGCATACACACACGCACGCATACACACAGACTCCAAGACACATACACACACGCACGCTCACACACATACAGAGCCCCCCGCCGCCCCACGCACACACACATGCCCCCCGCCCTCGCAGCTCAGCAAAGGCCCCCACTCACCGGTACTCGTCTCCAGGCGAGGGCTCGTTGCAGGTGGCGGCGGTCTCATCCTTCTGTGCGTGCGAGGCTCTCACCTCACTGGAGCCCGCCCGGGCTTCCGGTGTGTCTTCACGTCCCGCCCCCGGCCTGCCTGACTTCCGCCCGGGATTGTAAACCTTGTTATTTATTGCAGCTGATATTTTTTTGAAATGCGGTTATTATAATGTTAATAAATACTCGTGCCCCCTGCTCTGCCACCGTTCAATCCATTTGTAGGGAATGTTGCATAGCGCCGACTACATCGAGTGGACGCCGGAGCGCTTTATATCGCAGAAGCAGAATGTGGCGTACGGTCTGAAAGGTCATCATATATACCACTTACCGCCGAGAATGAGCTGAGAACAGAGAAGCAATGACTCTATATACACATATCTGCATGTTTACATTGGATATTTTTTTAAGACGCGAAGAGAAATGCTTATGTAGAATGTTCTAGGGGTGAATTCCTCAAGCGGGCTCGTTCAAGGAGTGAAATGGAGGTATTGGCTAATTAGAGTTGAAATAGTTCTCATTGCGGAGAGCCATAGTCGCGTCCGCTCAGTGCCGCGATATTGTGTACTTTACTTGGAGGGGTTTCAATATTTCTACACTTGTAGCCTCCCTTGGGACACTGGGTCAGTGACCGGCAGCCTGTGTGGGCAGCGCCAGGTGATGGGTCAAGGGATGGCAGCAGGGCACTTTGCCAGAATTGTCCATTGCTGGTGGCCGGTTTTGCGTTTCGAGATTTCATAATAACGTAAATACGCAGCATTTTAAATGCAACTCTTGTAGAGTACATAAGGTAATAATGGTGGGCGTGTGGGTCCCCCTTTGAGTCCAGCTTGGTCTGTGGGCCCCCTATTTGACTCCAACTGATCTGTAAGCTTCCTTGCTCACAGCTGGCCTATAGCCCCCCTTTCCGCCCAGCTGGTATCTGCCCCCCCCCTTTGAGCATAGCTGTTCGGTGCCCCCTCCCCCCTTTTGAGCCCAGCTGGTCTGTGAGTCTCTTGCTTACAGCTGGTCTGTGGTCCCCACACCCCTCTTGATACCAGCTGGTCTGGGTTCCTTACTATGCGTCACATGAGGGGGGCTGTGAACCACCCTTCCCTCTGGAGGGGGTTTCTGTGCCACCTTTGTATCGACGATGGGCTGTGTGTCCCGTGGTGGCCTTACTACTTTCGTAGCGGCTGTGGGCCACCCTAGCGTCCAGCTTTGCCATGGATGACAAATTTTTGGAAAGCGCGTCATTATGCGACGGGCACATAACGGCCACGCGCTCTGAAAAGCAGTGTGTGCCCCCCCCCCTTCCGAGAGCCGCCCAGAACACCAAACCCATAAAATGTGGTCTAAAACTGCATTAATGATCCGTAAATAATTAGTTAAAACTAAACAAAGCACCCTCACACACCCTCTCACCCCCACACACCCTCTCATCCCCACACACCCTCTCATCCCCACACACCCTCTCACCCCCACACATCCTCTCACCCCCACACACCCTGACAGCCTCACACCCCCTCTCACCCTCACACCCCCTCTCACCCTCTCTCACCCTCACACCCCCTCTCACCCTCTCTCACCCTCACACCCCCTCTCACCCTCACACCCCCTCTCACCCTCACACCCCCTCTCACCCTCACACCCCCTCTCACCCTCACACCCCCTCTCACCCTCACACCCCCTCTCACCCTCACACCCCCTCTCACCCTCACACCCCCTCTCACCCTCACACCCTCTCTCACACCCCCTCTCACACCCCCTCTCACACCCCCTCTCACCCCTCTCACCCTCACACCCCCTCTCACCCTCACACCCCCTCTCACCCTCACACCCCCTCTCACCCTCACACCCCCTCTCACCCTCACCACCCCCTTTCACCCTCACAACCCTCACCCTCCAACACCCACACCCCCTTACAACCCCACACACCCTTACACCCTCACCCTCTCCCCCCCTCGCCCCCCTCACCCTCTCCCCCTCACCCTCTCCCCCCTCACCCTCACACCCCCACACGCCCCCTCACCTGTCACCCTCACACCTGTCACCCTCACACCTGTCACCCTCACACCTGTCACCCTCACACCTGTCACGCTCACCACACCACAGCATCAATCTATGCAACCAATCAACAACACCTGGTTCAAATATGTTCTCTCAAAGTTTCAATCTTTATTACAAATGTTACAAAAAAATGTTAATATTTCACTTCTGTTCTTGGATTTTCGTCACAATAAAATACACTGAACATAATCTTCACAAAAGTTATTTACAAAACTTTAAGCTATTGCCATTATAAATTACAATAACTTTTATTTAAGTATTAAATATTTAAAAAAATTAAACCATTGTCATTTGTAATATCAATACATGTAAGTCACGTAAATACAACACATATTGCATTACAAATGCTATAGGTGTCACATTGGCGAAAGTTATAACTATTGGCATTGTAAATGACAAAGCTATTAATTTCGCTATTTTCAAAAATCAAAACATAAATAAAAAATGTGTCATATACAATACCAATAGCTCAAACTTTCCTAATGCGAGACCTATTGCATTGCAAATATCCGAAGGATGCGTCCAGGGCTGGAGACTTATAGCGAGCTGACACGGGGGAATGACGGACAAAAAACTGTCACGCGCTTCTCCCCGGCTGGATTCAGCTGCTTGCACGCGCACGTCGGCTCCGTCCACATTCACAAGAATTCCCGCGCCGTGCACATCCCCACACATACACACATGCCTGCATGCGCATACACACACAGAGACACTCGCTCGCACACACTCTCTCCCTCCCCCCGCAGTCATCACACACACGCATACACACACGCACGCATACACACAGACTCCAAGACACATACACACACGCACGCTCACACACATACAGAGCCCCCCGCCGCCCCACGCACACACACATGCCCCCCGCCCTCGCAGCTCAGTAAAGGCCCCCACTCACCGGTACTTGTCTTCAGGCGAGGGCTCGTTGCAGGCGGCGGCGGTCTCTTCCTTCTGTGCGTGCGAGGCTCTCTCACCTCACGGGAGCCCGCCCGGGCTTCCGGTGTGTCTTCACGTCCCGCCCCCGGCCTGCCTGACTTCCGCCCGGGATTGAAAACCTTGTTCTCATATTAATAATCACTCGCGCTTCATTCGCGGGTGAGTCTTAATGTGTGTTGTTGAAGTGTGTAACCTCATTCTCTTGTATGTACAGCGCACAGACACCCTCTCTTGGTGTTGAAATTCACCAACCACGAGAAACGGACACAGGAAATATAATTCACCGCAGGCTGGAATACTTCAAAATGTATTTATTTTCATTCCATCAGCGCAACATGCAGGACGGGATGACGCGTTTCGGCCAGCAGGGTGGCCTTGCTCACATAATTGCGTTGTTGGCTAAACCTGATTAAATACACCCGAGTGCCTATCACGTGATAGTGCAAGAACTACAAATTAAGTAAACCGTGAAAACATACTACTGGCATACATCCCTCAAAATTGTACGTCTAGTATTAAAATCCGTCACAAATTTAATCTTGTTGCATAGTGGGTAACTAAACAGCATTTAAAAAAATAATTACAACAAAATGTAAGTTATTTACAATGATTTGCAATCGAGGCACACAACTCAGTGCTGATGAGCAACAGTTAGGCGCTTGAGCCCCATTTCCGACTGTCGCCCATTACCAAAGCTCTTGTTCACTATAAAAAATATAGGCGTGTGTGAACAGCACAGTGTAAATAGTGCAGTGACGGGTATACATATCCAAAGTGAAGCAAAACAAAGCAAAGGCTGAAGAATATTGCACACTGCTGACAGCGTCAGTTGATAATAATACTTTTATGGAACACATATCATGTACGCTCAAATATTTATGGGTAAAATATTTTGCACTGTTTGCACAATATATTTGTGATGTTTACACTTACCTATTTGAAATTAAAATGTACAAATGGACATTTAGTCAATTACCATTAAAAAGTTTTACTTTTTTGCTAAGATATTCTTGTAATCTTTTATGCAAACAAATTTAAATACTGCATAAATAATTTTAACAACAAATACTTTATATGTAGCTTTTTATGTACATAAGAAAACTATAGCATAAAGCAAAAAACATTGCCATTTACAATAATAATAGCTCAAACTTAAATAATGCGAGACCTATTGCATTGCAAATGCTTGTTCCAGCAAGTGGCGGTAGTGCAACTGATCTTGTCCCGTTGACAGACAAGACAGGAACTGCTTTTCTGTAAGAAGGCCCAAATTCCTTCTTTACCGCGATCTTTTCCCTGACTAGATCCCCGACTTTTGGAATCCAGACAGGTGTTGCTGGGACAGGTGGTGATTCTTCAGTGGTTGTTGGCTGTTGTTTCAACTGTATGTTGCTCAGGTCTTTTCTTGTTTTGTTTAAGTCCTGCAAAATAGCCAAACGGTCTTTGACATCAAAGGTTTTTTCTATTACCACTGAAGTCTGACTATCAAGGTCAGAGATCAACATCCTAGTTCCGAATAATAATTCGTACGGACTGAATCCCTTCAGAGAATTTCTTGGCAAGTTAGTTAGACTACGTTGGACACTTATTAGATGTTTGACCCACCCAGCTCCCGAACCTAATATCCTTTCTATTATAGATTGCTTTCTGCCTTGGTTTTTTCTTTACACCATCCCGTACCCTCAGGAAGGAAGTGAGAAGATTCCCGCTGGACTGTGCTCATTTGGCCATGTTTCCCCCCCAGGCTGGATTGCCTGAGTGAAAACAATGGTCGAACGTAGCATGCTCTTAGCGTATATGCCATTTAGACTCGCAAATCTTGTATAATAGTCCGGACGTCAGCCGAGTGCTGGTGATCTACATTATAAGTGGAAACTAGCCTGTATATGTTAATCGCAAGCCATTCTTTTTGCTGGTAATATTATCTGCCTTGATACGACGAGGTATTAAACTGCTTCTCTCCCCACTGCGATCTCTGTTGCAGTTTGGGCAGTTTTTTACAAACATGGTGTAGTGCAGGCTCATGCCTGGCCACCAGTACCGTGATTGTAATTCTTCCAGAGAATCTTTTAATTTAAGGTGTCTGAGACCCTCGCCCATGTGTGCGTCTGCGATTAACAAGTTTCTCCTGTCCATGTTTGGAATCACTCTATCCCCCACTCCAGGGATTCGAGCAAAAGGGACGGAGTTTGCATCGATTATGTATGTATAATTGAGTGGATAGTTGATCGGTAGTGCTGAGCAGTCGCCGTTTGATGACGTTTTCACCGCCAGCAATGTTTCACCGTCAATGTATTTTAATGTACGCTTTTTTCGAACTACGGGAGCCGGTTTAGTGGCTGCCGCTGTGGCTGCTTCAGCCAATGAATTCCCCACAACGTGAACGCCATCACGTTGATGACTCAGTGAGTGAGTCACGTGAGTCTTTGGTAGTTCTTTTTTCAAAAGAGCTACTTGTTCCCAGAGCAGTTTCTGCTTTATTGGTGCATCTGTGTCATCTTTGTAACCGTTCTGAATCCATGTCTGCAAATCCTTGTTATATGCTTTGACGCAGTAATATGAATCTGACACTATAAGTGTCGGGAATTCGCGATCCGCATTATCTAGCGCCATTTTCAAAGCTATTATTTCAGTTTGTAGTTCTGAATTAGTTTCTACTGAGTGTGATTTTGTTAAGAGAGGTCTTAGTTTACCTCCGCGCCACACTTCTTTTGTAATCTCACATGTGGGGTTGTATGCTTGTTCTCCCCAAACGGAGGGTTGAGCATGTCCGTCTGTATAGATTACACAGGCGTAATGTCGTAGAGGAAGAATGTCGGTTGGCAGAGGATACGTCTTTTCATATTTTAGATTTTTTAATTCTTCTAGTTCTGGATCAAAGTAGTAGTATACTTTGTCCGTTGTCATTGAATTCACCCATTGTATCCATTCCGGATTCAATGTTGTTGTTGGTAAATTACAAGGTGTTGTTAGTGCCTCAAAGGCTGATTCTGCTGTTCTGACTGTGATATGTCTGCCGTCAGCTATCTTTTTTTCTCTAGCTATTGCGGTTTGAACTGCACGAATGATTTTTTCTGTATTACTGAATTTCTGTTCAGCTTCTGTATACAAGTGTGATTTAAATGCAATTGGTACCTTTTCTCCCTCATTAGAGGTCAGGTATGTGAATCCGCATCTCCCTGGGATGACTCGGATCACAAGGTTGCGTGTGTTATCACGTGTTTCTAATTTTGTTTTAATTAGCATGTCTGTTTGTAAGGATCTCAAAATTTCTGTGTGTGTTTGAGTCCAATTGGATTTTTTAAAGTCTGGTTTAATTAGATCATAAAGGGGTTTGACCCTTTCTGCGTAATTTGCAATGTATGTTCTTCCGAAATTTAGGAAACCTAGAATTGACTGTAGGTTTTTTAGTGTTTTAGGAGCTTGGATTACGGCACATTTCTCTAGGAAATTGTCTGCCAGGCTTTTACCTTCACTTGATAACTCATATCCTAAGAATAGGACTGTCAGATGGGCAATTCTGGACTTTTTGAAGTTGAATTTGTAACCCTCTGCAGCGAACCCAAGTATTATGGTGTTCACCCTTTTCAAGTGAGTCTCCAAGTCATCATCTGTTAAGTAAATGTCATCGACATAAGATAATGCTTCATCATCATATAGTTGTAGTAATTCTGTTACTCTCGCTGAGAATACCCCCGGGCTGTTCTTGTACCCCTGGGCTAACCGACAGAATTGCTTTTGAGTGCCATTTACTGAGAATGCAGTTAAATATCTGCTCTCTGGTGCTATGTTTTGACAAAAGAATCCATTGGAGATGTCCAAGGTTGTTTTGTATTTTTTGCGCACTATGTTATTCATTAGTGCAGCACTGTGTGAGTTTTGCACTGCAAAGGTTTTGCAACATGTGTTAAGGTGTCGGTAATCCAAAACTAGACGATATGAATTGTCTGGTTTGGAGACCGGAAACAAAGGATTGTTCATTTGTGAGGTGCAAGTTTCAATCACCCCCTGGTATTCTAGCTGATCTAGTATTTCATTTACTTGTTTTTTAGCTTCTTGCTTAATTGGGTACTGCCTTTGTGCAGTAGGTTGTGATTTTAACTGGATTTTGTGAGGAGGGGAGTCCTCATCCCATCCTACATGATTTTTATATAAAGCAGGTGCTAAGGCCACTGCCCACTTTCTAGCAAGTGTGTATTTTTTTATGAATCGGTATTTGATTCGAGAAGGCAGGCATAATTACTTCTTCGCCATGAGGGCACTCCCTGACAAACTCTGGTGGCCAGTCTTTTCAGCTAGAAGGATATCATAGCCCTTGGAGAGATTATCCCAAAATAGTCCCCTTATTTTCCTAGTCTTATCTCCCTCTATACGTAATGTTATCTCGTATATCTTGTGGGGCTTGCTAACTCTGGTGTCTGCAGTTTCCACTTGAAGGTATTCATTCGTGTCCACTGTCTCCAGATGATTCATAAGGACTTTGCGAGCTATGCTCACCTCTGCTGCGCTGTCTAGCATTGTCTGAGCCCATTCTCCGTTTTTCAGTTGTGTCCTCAGTATTCTCGGCATTTTTAACTACCTTGATACTGGCTACCTTCTTTTTTTGGAAATTGTAATTTCTTTTTTAGTTGAGCAGGTTCCTTGTCTTTGGACTTGGCGTGCTCTTCTGATCGTCCTCTTCTTTCCGATTTCTGCGAGGAATTCTGAAAAGATTGAGAGGGACGTGTATCAATGTCTTGATATCTATCAGGTTTTTTAATATTATCCCTATTTCTAAGGTTATATCTATTTCCAGAGGGGTCACTCTGCGGTGACCTTTGTCTTTGGTTTGGAGATTTCTCTCTTCGCCTAGGAGATCTTCCTCGGGACTGGAATTTCTTTTCTTTAGGATTGGATTGTTTGTTTCCATCCCAGTTCTTTTTTGGTGAATTATTATTATTAAAAAATATTTTTTCTGGACTTGTAGTCAGTTGCGGTTTTACTGGTATTCCACCTAGACTATCTCTGCCTAGTTCCTCATAGGATTTTTCTATGATTCTGGCGATTTCAGCTGGTTGGTCTGCTATATCTGTCTCTTTTAACCTCTGGCGGATCGCCACGTTTGCTGCTTCACCTTTTATGTTGGCTAATAATATAGCCGAGACCTGCTTGAAGTCTTTCAGTAATTTCATACCAAGAGTTAAAGCAGGTTCTGGACCGTATTCATCTTGAATTTGTTTTAGCACATCTGGTATTACCGAAATGGATGGAACACCGTGCGTTTTTGTGTAGATGGAAGCAAAGACTGTACCCCAAGTGTCACAGTCCTCAATGTGTGGTGCGATTCCCATTGGGAGACATATAGTCAGAATCCTGTGTTTTTCTAATGGGGTGGTGTCAGGAAACACCGCCTCTATTTGGGTAATTTTCTGTGCCAACCAGAATGGTATCTGTTCCCGTTTAGCTGGAACTTTACCTAGGCAGGATTGGATGTTCTGTGGTGTAATTTTGTTTGTGTTCCCCTGGTGAGGGGTCAGCTGTGGAAGTTTAATCGCTGGCTGAATTGTTGAAGTCCGCATTACATACTGAACTAATTGTCTATGAATTTTTAGTAGTTGTTTTAGCTGTATTAACAGCTCTGCTGCAGGCATTCTTTCGATGTCTGGATGTGGTGTGTATCCGGCTAAGACCGGCCACGTTGCTCCTGGTCTTCCTAAAGGACCGAGCCTGGTAATGTGATTGTTATGTTTTAGGGCGCCATCAAATAAGAGCAAATGCTCTTGTAATTTGAGTGGTACTTCCACCTCCTCAAAAGGAGTGTACGTTTCAGGAGGTTCCTCTACTTTGTAATAGTGGAAGTACTTTGTTACAGCATTTGCTGCTGGAAAATGTATCCATGAATAGTATACCTCTGTCTGCCGATATTCGTGTGCCTCGATTACGAATATGACTGTGCCACCTCTAGGTGTCAGTCCATTTTCTATAAGTTTTAAGGTTATAGATCTCCTTTTAATGACCGGAATGAGTATTATATCCGCGTCTGCTGCTTGCATGGTAGCATCAGCATCTGCGAGTTCAGTTGCTAATCTAACTGCCTCTCTTACATCCTCATTGTCAGACATTTTACTGACAGGATGGTATTATGTTTATTTGCAGATCAGGTTTCTTTATGGAACAAAGATTAGATGCACAATATTTTGGAACTGTTTTATCCTTCAACGTTGACTTGACCAAGAACCTTACATAGGAGTTCCCTCCTGCGAGGTTTTGGAGGATATTACCTTTCACCCACTCCAGACGTCTTTGGAGTATTTGGGAAAAGGGGTCTGAGTGAGAAAGCACGACTGAGTTACTCTAAATGTCTTACGTTAGTTTTATCGCCCTTTCCAAACGCGTTGGGCGCCATGTAGTGTAGCTCCTATTTTCCCAATAGGCTCTGCGCATTGGAATAGTACCTACAGCAGTAAAGGCCTAGGCCAGACGTTAACTAGGTCTACTACTGTCGATACTAGACTTAATTTTTGGGTTTGCCAGCTAAGCTCAGAGTTCGCTAGAAACTTTCTCGAATGTTCAAGGAAGGAATTAACTCCCCTGATTAGACAAGAAGGGATTTAGTTTCTGACAACCATAGAACATGACAACTTTGCTCTCCCCTAATCAAGAGTCAATCTCGAGAGTCGTGTGAGCACAAGGCAATTATTTTACTCAGTCAGTACGTGCATTCTTAGTCTCATCAGAATGTAGAGAAAAGGAAGAGACGGGCGTGTTCAATAAAAAGGTGTTATTTATTGATCAGTCTCTTTTCTCCTACATGAGAAATGGATCGATATTATTGCAATACTTATAGTTAAGTAAAGTGCATACATTAAAAGCAATAGTATAAAATAATACTGTAAAAACATTGATATGGTTTCTGAGCCATATGATGTTTAAAATGATTAAAATAAATTTACATACACATATACATTTGACTAAACGTACTCAACTGGTGTTTCTAAATACGCCTACCCCGTGTACCTGACCTAAGTCTAATGCGTGGTCGGGAATAGAAAGTTACAGTTTAAGTTAAGTTTGTTTTTGCCAAGTGAATAACTAAAGAATTCTCTGTGAGGGGTTATTCAGTTCTGTACCTGGAAGTTAGGATGAATGAGGAATGGTATCTCTTTCTCTGCTCTCGATATTCCAGGCTGCCTGCGAGGGCTACCCGGAAGCGCCGGTGCTGGGTCTCTCGGCTTGAGATAGCAGCGCGTCTCTCAGCGCGTCAGGAAGGCGGGGCTGCTGCCAGCGGGGTCTGCTTCTGCTCTCGGCTTCGGCAAGTATGGCTGCTCCGTCTTGTCACCACGCGTGTGTTTGCATAGGGCAAGGTCGGCAATATTTATACCTTAAAGGTGCCGAGATTGACGTAAGGATGGACATAGATACGTCAATAAAGATGTCATACGACTTGCTCGTTAGCACATTCTTTACTAAAGTTCTTTGTGAAATCAAAACAATGGCCGCACGGATTATCCAGGTTGTCATAGGTTTGATTTGTTATGAGAACGTCGTATGCCTTATCAGGGGCTGGAGGAATGTCGCTTGTCTAATTAGATCTCAAGCGTTATGACCTAATCAGATAACACGTTCCTGTGCCGTAGTGTGACTGCGTCAGATAACGGTATCTGCATCATGGGGGTTTTCTTGCCTCATGGGCTGACTGTTAGTTAACTTGATAGTTAGTTTAACCAGAATAGGGTCAGGAATAGGGGGACTGATTCAGAACCTATAGAAATACACGACAGCAGGCCTTAACAATCCTGAAGGCAGAGTGCTTGGAATAATGTGAAATGGTGCTCTGGCATGAGCTGAGCCCGTTTGCAGCTTGCGGAACCAAGTCCTAATAGCTGTTCCATGATAACGCGTACCATATACTCTTAAGTGCATTATAATCCTCGCCGTTATATGCCAACTCTGGTATCGCTTTATCAAAACATGTCGAGTAAGGTGTCATACGAATTGGAATACTAACCCCTCGCCAATTCTGGCGACGGGGTTAGCATTCCACCCTTCTAGAGGGACACGACATGTTGGTGACCTGTAACCCCGGTTAAAGTCAGACATAGCCTCAGCTCCACAAGATGGATGCTGCCACCGAGACACAAGTCTGCCCTCCTGCTGCTGGGAGTCCTCCCAGCGCGGGAGGCAAGGACAAAGGGTTTCCTGCCAGGGGCGGTGCCAGCACCGTCCCAGACAGGATTTTGTGTATTCTAGGTAGGCAGGGCTTTAGAGGAAGGTGACTGCAAGTGGCACCCCGGTGCTCACTGTGCATATGCCGGCTAGAACCAGTTCCAGGGGCACACCAGCCCCTGAGCTGGGGAAAGCCCGGCATGGGAGAGGGGTGTAACCACCCCCCTTCCTAGTCCCACCCATAGGGCAGGACTTAGTCGCGTGCCAGCCCCCTTTTGCAGGATAAAGGTAGGAGCAGGCCCCCTTCCAAATGAGATCATCTTTGAATCCTGAAACTACTTTCTACGAAAGGAACTCTCGACTTCTTCTCAAGATTTCTCCCTTGTGACTAAGGAGTAGTCACCCTGCAGCAGCAGGCACCATCCAATCATCGCGGTCTGCTGTAAGTCTCTCCTCCGGATCAAGACTGCCCAGCTCGACGAGAACCGGCTTCCCTGGCACCTCTGACCTCAACCTACATCTTCAGCCCAGCTGAGACCCGTGGGTGCGACGAGACCTCGAGGGACCGGCCATCATCAAGACTGCACGACGCTTGTCCAGCACGACCACCGAGTGACCCTCGACTGAGTGCTTTGGGGTAAGAGAAGCCCCGACCCTGAGCAGCTCCAGCACCGAAGTTCAGCACCCCTGCATCCACAAGATCTGCGTGGGGCCCTTCTGCTCTTTGCTGCTCACCGCGTTGTCCAGGTCGCTTGCCCGTTGGCTAGTGGCCCTTTTACGACGCTTCACGACGACAAACACCGCTGGTCTGGTTGCTCTAGACTAGCCCTTGCTCCCCTCCAGCAGAGGAGCACCCTGGACCCTCCTGGTCCACTCAAGACGCCATTTTAAGTCCACCGCGTGGGCTTGCATTTGCCAAGACTTGTTGCCCCAATCCTGGGTCCAGCGACGTCGACAGCAGACACCTTCGTGGGACAGCTCGCACCTCCATCCTGGTCGCCGACAACGCCTCCTGGTCCGAGAGACTGCAGAGCCCAGCAGCGCCCACTCACCAGGTCGAGGTGACTTCGTCCGGTGCCATCCTGGTGCCCACCTAAATCACTGGCTAGTGATTCAGAACTTGGTCCCCTCTGCTTACAGGTCTTCTTCTTCCCTGATCCAGGCTTGGATCACCACGAACTTCTTCACTGGCTGCCTGCCAGCAACTTCTTTCTTCAGGCTCCTGGTTCGTCAACGAGGGTTTCCGACGCAACTTGAACCCTATGCAGCCGCAGCCCCTGGGCTAGGTAAACCGAGTACTCCGGTGCTCCAGCATAGTCCAACACTCTAAGTGTTTGGATCCACTCTTGTTTTCGACCCACCTAGTCGGGTTCGCCTGAGAACAGTAACTTTGTCTTTGCTAGCCTCCATAGACTTTTTCCCGCCTGACGCGTGAGAGTTCCCACTCTGCACACGACGTCCACAGGCCTCCTGCTTCTAATCTAAGGGTTTAGCATTGTAGGCCTAGCGTTTCTAAAGCCTATGAGAATAGTACTTACCTGCTAGTAATTTCGCATTCCACTTCTTGTGTATATGGTTTTTCGTGCCCCTCGGGCATTTGTGTAAATTGTGCGGCTTTAAGTATTTTCGTAAGAGTTTTGTTGTGTGCTTAGCTCCCTGTCTCATAAAGAGCCAGGGTAGTCTTGTTAGAAATAAACATACATTTATTTTCATAACAACTTGTGTGGTGTCCTTTCACTTGGTGTTCAAGGGGTATATGTGATGGTAAAACAGCTGGCTTAACACGCCCTCTAGAGTCTTAGCCTTAGACTGCTCGTATCCATGCTACTAGGATAGCTGGTCTATAAGGTTGACTTACAACCAATCATCAATAAGGGTTGTTTGGACTGATACATAGTGATCACTAGAATAGTGAACACTGCATATCAGGCCAACTTCTCACAGTCACCGCCAGTCAGCAGCGGCAGAGCCGAGGCCTCTCCTCTCCGCCCGCAGCCAGGATAAGTCGGGCCCCGAAGGCGCCCCGAGGCCAGGTCCTCCCTCTCACCAGGCCGGGCAGCCGCAATACTCCAGGCCCCGGCATCACCAGCCTTGTCTAGGCCCCTCCGCACCCGGGTCGCCAGGCTCCAGGAATCAAGTACGGGGCACCGATAAACACCACCGCAGCCCCGGGCCGGAAAACAGCAAGAGTCAGGCAACACTACAAGCCCCAAATGGCTGTGGGGACCAGGATAATCGGCGGACCGGGCGGAGCTCGTCTAGACGTCCGCCATGCTGGCTCTCCAAGCCATGCCCCCCCGTGGACTTTAATTTTAATCGAGTACAGTAAATACATTTTACAGAAACCTATTGAGAACTTCAGCTTGGTATTGTTTCTCGACAGACCACCCATGAAGACCCAAAAGACAGCAGTGTGGTGGAGCAGCGTGTTCAAATTCTATCGGTATAAGGCTGACTTGCTTTGCAGTCCAACACTGGAAAGAAAAATTATTTTGGTTTCTTCAGAACTATTGTTATTTACTTTGTTCAATTTCAGTTAAGATATCAAGAGCCAGACTTCGTAGGTATTCTTTGTTCTTCTTGTGGCAACGATAAGGTTGTATTTGTTTTTTTAACAAAAATCTTTGACGCGCTTGGGACACATCATACATATATTTCATTAAAAGTATTTCATATAGTATTTTAGTTCAAACATAGCACAATACAAAAAAAGAAAATGACAAGTAAAAACCAATTGTTCCTGAGCCCCCTCATTTTTTCCCAAAGTCCAAATATGTACCTAAAATCAGGGCTTCCTTAAACCCCAAATAAAAAGTTTACCTTCCCAAAAGTGCAAGAGCGGTTAGGTATGTATAATCTGTTCTTTAGCAAAATCCTATTATCTTGCAGTACTTTAATTACATCCATTCACTTTCAGTAATTACTTAGTAGAAAAGCTTTATTCGATTTTAGAACCTATATAAAATCATAAAAGCAACAGTCATTATATACAGGTTATATACAGGTTCATATGCATCATAAATGCACAATAAAAATAGTATTAAACAATGTATATGTAATTACTTATAAAGTGACATGTGCGGTAGAAGTGCTTCTTACCCTGACATCAACCAAGATCTAAAAGTGCCTGTACCTGCTATTGCTGGAGTACAAAGATGACCCTGCCTTCCTATATAATTTTTCCTTTTGCAGAATTGCCCCATTTGTTTAGGTCTCGCTCCTGCGTTGCAGTGCGCATCACTGCTCGCGCAGCAAGAGACCTCATGTAGGGGGTTTGAAAACAGAGCTAGGAATCGCACACGCGTGTATGTGTGTGCCTTTCCTTGTGAGCCACGCTATTGGCTTTTGCTTGCGTCTTTTTAACAAAGACCGCATACAGTTGGCCAAAGGCGGGCGCATTGCTCCACCTATGGCCTATTGGTGTCTGTTACGCGCACTGCTGCCATGTGTTTTCAATTATCGTGCCCAGACACAGGCGCGTTAATCAAAACCACATGTCTCGCTGTGGCACGCCCGCGCACCTCTCACGGGCTTCTTCTTTTTTGGATCTATTTCACAGGGAAGCAACTAAATGAAAGAAGGAAAGGGGTGGGCTGCTCGCGCTCACCACTCGTTTCCTTCGGATGTTGCTAGTTGCCTCTGACGTTCTGTCTCCCCTCTCTTCCACCCATCTCTCCCTGCACCACCCTCATTCTTTCTATCCACGCACGTTTCTCTCTGCCTCTCCTGTCGCATCCCTCCCTGCGCCCTCCTTACGCACTCTCCCCGCACACCTTTCTCCACGCGTCCAACCTGTCCAATTTTTCTCCCTCTCTATCTCCTCTTTTCATCTCTCTTCTGTCCTTGCATTTATCTCTCCTCCAATCCTTTTTAATCCATAAATCTTTCTCTGCCTTTACCTGTTTCTCCTCACCTCCTCTTCAAGGCTTCTCCTCCGTGTTCCCTCTGTTCAGACCCCCACACCCCCAAGCTGTACTTCCTCCCCTGAGGCCCTCAGAGACCCAGCGTCCGAGGCTCATAATTAAAGGAGATTAGTGCGAATGGGCGGGCGGGAAGTACTGGGTCCAGCGTCCTGTGATTACTGGAGGGTCCTGGCTGCTCTCTGTGGACAAACGCCACTTTCCGCGAGTTGACCAATTGGTGCCGTGCCACAGCCTGTCACCCTTCTTTGCGCAGGCTGATCAGGGACCAGACTGGGCTCCTATCACTGCCTGTTTTGTGAGCCTTCAGTACAAACTGAGCCCCCTGTCGTCAAATAGCATCTGGCCGCTATAATACCAGTAATGATCAGTTGCAGTCTGACTTGAAGGGAAATTGGATGATTTCTTGACAGACCGGTGCCTCTACTTGTGCGCTCCTGACACGTGACTCGCTCGTTCGCTTCACGCGGGGCATAGAACACCAGGGAGAGAGAGGTCTCCCTTCAGGCTGTGGTGTAGAGAAGGTGCCATGGGCCCTAATGCAAGCAAGAAAATGGACCCTTCACACCCAGGTGAGTGAACTGAGGTACACCCATGATTGAGGTGCAGAGGGCCCCAAAGATCTCTGGCTCCGGTGCTAGTGCACCTGCTGCCCCTTGTTTGAAGAGTCTTGGTTCAAATGCAAAGGATAACCAAGCTTTCAGGTCCAAACTGTGTAATGACCGCTCTTGGTTTGAGGGATTTGTAATTTCAAAGTATTAAAATGTTAAGTCAAATCGCATGTTTTCGTCTTTTATTCAGTTGCTTTCTGTATCCGTTATCAAGATGTCTTTTTGGAAGTAATACTGTGAAGCATTTCCTCCGGTCTGGGCACAACTAGTTGAAGCTGGTATTGCAATCATCAGAGGCACCAGTGGTAATGGTTTAATCCGATTCACATAATTTGTTGGTAATTGATCTGCATGCAAGTCAAGGGCGTACTGCAAAATGATGTCTAAAATCCCATGTATTGCTGCTGTTCCCCAAAGTATTTTGAGTGCTTTGAGTAACAGTCTGGTGAGCTGGAGAGGTTGCTGAAGGTTTTGTCGAGTCACACTTTAATATCAAGAGCATCTTATTATGGACGTTTGCATACTAAAAAACAAAAACAAATTTGAAAGTTGGAATAATAACCACTCCCAGTAGAAAAACAGGAAGTTAAGCCATTTCCAAACGTTTCTGAAGTGTCTCTCACATAAACAATAGAGTTTTTTGTGAAAGGAGGTTCTCTTGCCCAACACTTCTATTGGAGTAATTGTGAACAGAGCTTATGTTTGCGCACAAAAAGTGCAGGTGATGGGCGTGCATTTAAGGGCATTGTCTGCAGTGTTGATCAACCCATTGGCAAGGGAGGTGGTTCCATGAGCACTTCAACAAAGAGGGAAGATAAAGATGGTGGGTGAGGAGATTCTTGTAATCTCAGACCAGCATGCAATGAGATGGGTCCAACAAAGTCAGTGACCTGTTCATCATGGGAAGTAGGGGCACCTCCATGCCATGCTTTAAAGAGTGAAAAATATTTTTCACTGCAAAAACACGTTTTCCTCAGGAGAAATCTGTGGAATCTTCATGTTATATTGAGTGATAGGGTGGAATAGTTGGAGCGGGTATTGCATAATTCCACTGGACTGTTGCCATAGAGGCTCTTAAGATTGTCATGATATTAGTTGCTGCATGAAAGACGTGTTTATTTGATTTATGTATTCACTGATGCAGAGATCTCGGACTTTGGCTTGTCCCTAGCACTTCTTTTCCTTGGCCCACAGGCACTCAACTAGTTCTGATGGGTGGGAGACAAGTGCTATTCTAAAAAGGGAAGCACTGTGAGAGATACATTTTGTACATTTGAGCCTATGTGGGTCAAAGTGTACTTTCAATGCTCTCTTGAAGTTAACTTTGAGTTGATGAAGCATATTGGTCCACTTTCTTTCTAATCGTAAGATAAAAACAAGCATTAGAAATGCAATCGGGCTCGGATTTATTTGAGTTTGAGCTAATGGCATTGTAAATGCCAATGTATTGTTGCTATGTGTTATGGAGTGTGTTCATGTGGTGTGTACTGCCAGTGATCTCCTTGTGAGTGTGAGAATATTGCACCGTTACTGCCTGTGATGTCCTTCTTGTGAGTGTGAGGAGCTTGCACCTCTGCTGCCTGTGGTCTCCTTGTGAGTGCAAGAAGATTGCACTGCTGCTGCCTGTGATGTCGTTCTTGTGAGTGTGAGAAGCTTGCACCACTGCTGCTTGTGATGTCCTTGTGAGTGGGAGAAGCTTGCACCTCAGCTGCCTGTGGTCTCCTTGTGAGTGTAAGAAGCTTGCACAGCTGCTGCCTGTGATGTCCTTCGTGCGAGTGTGAGAAGCTTGCACCGCTGCTGCCTGTGAGTATGAGAAGATTGCATTGAGCATCTCTGTGCTGTGCCTGTTCTTTGTAAGGGACTCTTGCTCTGTTGCTGCTGCTGCCTTGGCACAGTACCTGCTGTGAGTGTGTAAGGGAAGCTTGCACCACTGCTGCTTGTGATGTCGTTCTTGCGAGTGTGAGAAGCTTGCACCTCTGCTGCCTGTGGTCTCCTTGTGAGTGTAAGAAGCTTGCACTGCTGCTGCCTGTGATGTCGTTCTTGTGAGTGTGAGAAGCTTGCACCGCTGCTGCTTGTGATGTCCTTCTTGTGAGTGGGAGAAGCTTGCACCTCAGCTGCCTGTGGTCTCCTTGTGAGTGTAAGAAGCTTGCACAGCTGCTGCCTGTGATGTCCTTCTTGTGAGTGTGAGAAACTTGCACCGCTTGCACTGCTGCTGCCTGTGATGTCGTTCTTCTGAGTGTGAGAAGCTTGCACCGCTGCTGCTTGTGATGTCCTTCTTGTGAGTGGGAGAAGCTTGCACCTCAGCTGCCTGTGGTCTCCTTGTGAGTGTAAGAAGCTTGCACAGCTGCTGCCTGTGATGTCCTTCTTGTGAGTGTGAGAAACTTTCACCGCTGCTGCCTGTGAGTATGAGAAGATTGCATTGTGCATCTCTGTGCTGTTCCTGTTCTTTGTAAGGGACTCTTGCTCTGTTGCTGCTGCTGCCTTGGCACAGTACCTGCTGTCAGTGTGTAAGGGAAGCTTGCACCACTGCTGCTTGTGATGTATTTCTTGCGAGTGTGAGAAGCTTGTACCTCTGCTGCTTGTGGTCTCCTTGTGAGTGTAAGAAGCTTGCACTGCTGCTGCCTGTGATGTCGTTCTTGTGAGTGTGAGAAGCTTGCACCGCTACTGCTTGTGATGTCCTTCTTGTGAGTGGGAGAAGCTTGCACCTCAGCTGCCTGTGGTCTCCTTGTGAGTGTAAGATGCTTGCACAGCTGCTGCCTGTGATGTACTACTCACTACTCTACTCACTACTCTGCACTCACTACTCACTACTCTGCACTCACTACTCACTACTCTACTCACTACTCTAGTCACTACTCTGCACTCACTACTCTGCACTCACTACTCTACTCACTACTCTACTCACTACTCTACTCACTACTCTACTGACTACTCTACTCACTAGTCTACTCACTACTCACTACTCTGCACTCACTACTCTCCACTCACTACTCTACTCACTACTCACTACTCTACTCACTACTTTCTACTCACTACTCTACTCACTACTCATTACTCTGCACTCACTACTTTACTCACTACTCTACTCTACTCTACTCACTACTCTACTCTACTCACTACTCTACTCACTACTAACTACTCAACTCACTACTCTACTCACTACTCTGCACTCACTACTCACTACTCACCTCACTACACTACTCACTACTCTCTTCTCACTACTCACTACTCTGCACTCACTACTTTACTCACTACTCTACTCACCTCACTACTCTACTCACTACTCACTACTCTGCACTCACTACTCACCTCACTACTCTATTCACTACTCACTACTCTACTCACTACTCACTACTCTACTCACTACTCTACTCACTACTCTACTCACTACTCTACTCACTACTCTACTCACTACTCTACTCACTACTCTACTCACTACTCTACTCACTACTCTACTCACTACTCTACTCACTACTCTACTCACTACTCTACTCACTACTCTGCACTCACAACTCACTACTCTAGTCACTACTCTGCACTCACTACTCACTACTCTACTCACTTCTCACTACCCTACTCACTACTCTGCACTCACTACTCACTACTCTACTCACTACTCTCTACTCTACTACTCTACTCACTACTCTACTCACTACTCACTACTCTACACACTACTCTGCACTCACATCTCTGCACTCACATCTCTGCACTCACATCTCTGCACTCACTACTCACTACTCTACTCACTACTCTACTCACTACTCTACTCACTACTCTACTCACTACTCTACTCACTACTCTACTCACTACTCTACTCACTACTCTGCACTCACTACTTTGCACTCACTACTCTGCACTCACTACTCACTACTCTGCACTCACTACTCACTACTCTGCACTCACTACTAACTACTCTACTCACTACTCACTACTCTACTCACTACTCTACTCACTACTCTACTACTCTACTCACTACTCTACTCTCTACTCAATACTCTACTACTCTACTCACGACTCTACTCACTACTCACTACTCTACACACTACTCTGCACTCACATCTCTGCACTCACATCTCTGCACTCACTACTCTACTCACTACTCTACTCACTACTCTACTCACTACTCTACTCACTACTCTGCACTCACATCTCTGCACTCACTACTTTGCACTCACTACTCTGCACTCACTACTCACTACTCTGCACTCACTACTCACTACTCTGCACTCACTACTCACTACTCTGCACTCACTACTAACTACTCTACTCACTACTCACTACTCTACTACTCTACTCACTACTCTACTCACTACTCTACTCCCTACTCACTACTCTGCACTCACATCTCTGCACTCACTAATTAAAACTTAAACGGGCAGAGCTTCAGCGAATGACTTCTCCTCGTGGAGAACTAGGACACCCCTGTCTTTGTGAATGTGCTCTGGATTTGTGCACCGTTTTCCACGTTTCCTGCACGTTAAGTGTGACTTAGGCAAATACACTTGTGTGTGAAACAGGGCTAGACGACATGAAATTGGGGGGGGGGGGGATAGGTGTAGCCACCCACTTCAACATTCCTGAAAAGAGAACGCTATTCATCATAAGACAAGAGTGCTCCAGGCAGGACGCGTGATTGACTGCCGAGTCAATGACATCATTTAAAATGTTACAGTGCTGGCCAACTGTACCATATTTCTTTTCTCACCTGTCTTACGAGTCCCTTCTAACAAGGAGGCTGGCGCGTGACTAGTCCTCTGACAAGAAGTGTTGGGATAATTTATTCTATTATTACTGCTCTCAGCTGAAAGCAATTAATTATCTCCAACAGGACTCGGGAGTGAAAATTCAGCCACAGAAAGTGATGAAAACCGCACACCCTGCTTTAAAATAATAGGTGCTTAATGGCTTTTTGTTTGCCGGCTCATCTGTGGCGGCTAATAAACAACTCAAGGGTAGTTATGAGCTTTGAATTGTGAGTTTGTGTCTCCCTCTGCTCTGATCATTCGAGCATCCATTATCTGCTGGAAAGGGATGTAAAAGATTTGTATGTTCAGCCTCTCCTGCACTGCATCACAAAACCGGATAATACAACGTTTGCATAATCGCGCAGCCGATTACCAAGTACACGTCCGTCACTTGAGGACTCCGCGCTCTTTTTATTCTGACTGATAGCACCCCTGATCCACGGGGAAGGGATGGCGTTATGCCTTCTGCAGGAAAAACACGGGGCCCTGGAGCACTAAGGTCGTTGCACAAAATCCCCCGACCCATTCCTCCACAGATTCTTCAGCTTCCGTTGAAAAAGCAAGGACACGTGTGCCCGATGTCTAAATCAGGCGGGGAGACGGGGGGTGAGCCAGAGAGCGGCAGAGCAGCTCCCCGGGCCGGCAGGAAGGAGCCGCACACGGCGTCTATGCCTGTGTGCACGTGAGGAGGACGCGCGCCAGACAAACACACTGCTAGATGGTGAACGCGTGCACACCATCTGGAATGCATTACACGGCCACCCTGACAGCTCCTAATTATAATTAATGTACTTCTTTGCGCGAGCACGAACGAAATATGCCCAAAATGGCGGAACAAAACTACATTTACCCTATCACTTCAAGCCTATTAAAACGACAACACAACGAAGACGAATCACTGGCCAGATGACAGAACACGCTAAGGAATGTGTGGAATTTGTCTCGGCCAAAGCCCTAGGAGATACTTCTTTTTTTTCTTCTTTAACATTAGTTCTCAAACTCCTCCCACTTTCAGTGGGGAGGAGTCCGAGCCCTAAAAAGATATATAGATGAAGAAAATATAAAAGTTGCTGTGTATTTGTCTATGGTCCGGGGTTGCTGAATTGAACCATATAACACCTACCCTCAAGAAGCATTTTGGCATAACTTGTTGTGACCTCAGTAGCACCTGTGTATTTTCAACCTTATAGGCACCCCATATGTGCATTGCTTCCCCACACTTTTGAAGTGGTCTGTGCTAATATTAACCGATTGTGCAAGACAGCATCCATTAGGAAAACCCACATATATATATGGTCTTGTCCGATTTTGGACATCAAGTAGTAGGTTCTTGTCAGCCTTTCAAGATCAGTTTGTCTTTTTGATAAAGGCAACTAAATATTTTTCCGCTTTGTTCGTGAGAATCTCCAAATTTTTCACTACCTCTATTAGACTGGAAGAAAAATTTAACAGGGTAGCACTAATATATTTTGCTTAATGTGCTGGAAAAAGTATAGTTTGTGTGGGTTCAAACAAGATCAAGAGGAATATATGTTTATACAACACAACTTCAAATTTTTGAGAAAAAAGCTCTGGCACAAGGGTAGTGAGGCGATTAAAATATAACCAAGCTGAGAATCCACAGGGCATTGGATGGCCCCAATAGGACTTTGAATTCTGACAGTGAATGCAAAGGACTGTGGTTGTGTCATTGAAGCATAAGAAGTCCTAAATAAATGATTTCTAAAGCACTGCAACACCCCAGGTAGCTTCAGAATGGTGCGTGTACATACCCTGGCAAGATAATAGTAACAGATGATTGGGAGAAACACACTGGCCCCAAAGGAAGCAGTTCAATATTACCACTTTTCCCTGCCACTCCTCGGGTGCTTTCATTGTAGGAAATCAAGCAGTCTTTGATTAAATTTACCCATTTGCACACTTCCAACAATGTTTTTTGCAAGCAGAGGTTGACCCTGGTAACAGCAGCAGCTAGTTCAAAAGTATGTATGTGAACGAGCTGCGCTCAACAATGCGTTTTGATGAAAGACAATGAGGAGGGCTAGCATTGGCTTCAGAGTTTGCAAAAGGAATTCAGCCAAGTGTGTGTCCAAAATGAGGAGATGCCATATCCACCGAACATACATTTTTTGTGTAAGTGTAGACGGTGATAGCTGTGTACAAAGGGCATCCAGCTGCTGAGGGGCCCAGGACATAATGCAGACAGAGGATCAGCCCACCAGGACCAGAGGGCAAGCAGATGTGATTGACTGCGGATAGGGACAACAATGAGCTAACACCAAGAGGCAAACAGCCAAGTGGTTACCAACAAAGAGTGATAGTAAACTACTGTCTTTGCCTAGAGTGATGCTTCTCACAGCAGGCAGGTCTTGGGGCTGGCTCAATGGAGTGGTGGTCATAATATGAGCATAATTAAGTCTGAGATTTCTGTACCTGGCTATCATTAATCTTTGTAAAGTAGTAATTGGAGAAAGACAAAGGCAGGTCTGGCCTAAAAAACACCCTCACTTTGTGCAACAGAAACTACAATCCCACCCTTAAAACCCTACCATATACCAAATGACAGTGTGCATGAAGAGCTGATCAACAGCCACTGACTAACAAGGCTCATGGAATTGCTAATAGTTGCCCAGTCTACATCTTCCTCACTTCAATGTATTGGTCTCCAGCCACACAAGCATGGCAATATACTTACACTCACTTTTACACTATCCTCACTTCCATCTTGGCCAGGCCACAACCTAAGGCATCCATAATGACACCCACTTCTCTTTTGTAATTAACACTTGGAAGCCAACTTGAAGGATGAACATCAGAAAAGACATCACTTCGAGCATTTGAAGATTGTTTTTTTTTGTTGCATTATTTACCTCGTATACTCTCTCATAATGCCATTATAATGAGGTCACAGCTGCCTTTGAGTGCAACCTAAACCACTCGATATTTCCCAATGCATGCATCCAGCCCTTACTTTGAGCTTTCTCCTCTCGAGCAGATCAGCTGTTCTTGATAAAACTGTGGTTTAAGAGGTAGGTTTTCATGGCTATCCTGTTTAGTGGTGCTCAACAAAAGTACCTAATATAGCACCTTCTTTGCATGAAAATAATGTTTATCTACAGTTGGATATCATCAGATTCTTGCATGCAACTTCAAAAAAAAGTCTCCTTGTTGTGACCATGAAAATCGACCTAGATTTATAACCTCAAATTGTTGCTCTCTTGATTTTCCTATCCTCTGGATGGCGCCTCTATCTGCAGTCTTCTATAAGTTGCATGTAACTTCATGCCCATTGTTGCATTTCTGCAAATTGGCAACATCTCATTTTAAAGATCTCCTTTACACATCATACCCCTGCATTTTAACAATCCCTTGTAGCTAATCTACTAATGCTAACAATCATCTGCATGAATTTACATACCTACTAAAGATCATGCCCAATTCATTATTGTAATGCGCCATGTAGAAACTGGAGTAAATGCCTGTAATTTCCTTGAGAGCACAAGCGTCATCTAAATAATCAACAACAACCACAGGAAACAAAACACTAACTTTGGGTTCCGGAGCACAATGCTGCCCAGAATAAACCTTTTTAATGCCTCGTCAAGGATATACATGTAATTCGAATCTATAACCCCCTGCCCACACTAACTATATTGCCAGAACACTCAGATGTAGAGTGGTTGAATGCAATTCATACAGGCTCCGTAATAATTCCCTTATACTGCTTGACACTCAAATACAACAAAACTACTACAGTGCATGTCAATCACACAGTACTGTACTAGTCCACTGCAATTAAACCACTCGCCTCTAGCATAGCAAAAATGGAATAACTGAAGAGATTCTCCACATCCTGCTGGCCAATGGAGGACCATAATTTAGTCCCAACAGGCTCTATTCTACAATTGATATTAACAAAGTCCACCAGATCATATCTCTCCACCATAACTACCCCAAGCCTATGCCTGCTCAGGACCCTAAACGTTAAAACAAAATCTCACAGTGGGCACCCCAGTGTGCTTACTTGGTAAGTTAATACCATAAGATGTGGGCCTCTTTTTCACACTTCTTCATTCAAAGCCTCCCATCACGATAAACACACCTTTGGGTCATCATGCATAACGTGGAAACATTTTGCATACAGGATCAAAACAAAGACCCTTCTAAATATACATGGCAAGCTACCCCGTAGTTAAGTGCTTCAGCACCCCACAAGTGTTATATGATTGCGGTGAGACAATACGCTGCAAAATTCAAACAACAAATTACCTACCCTTCAATACTCATGCTGCTGTGCTCAGCTTAAGAGCAGTACTCCCTCTAAAAGCAGGCAGATGTGAGTGAATTAAAGAATGTTCAGTGACAAGAAAATAAGCATGACCATGACCTACAACTTCTGGAGCAAATATCCAAATTAAATTAACATTTGTAAATGTCAGGCTAAATAGGAGACAACAGGGGACTTTGAAGGCAAAATGTGGACAACATGTTTGTGTATTTAGTGTGTCAAGAAAGGACTTCAGTTGAGAAATAGATGTTTTGAGATTATATGAAAGGGTTTATATGACGATCAAGCCAAGACTAACTCCGGAAAAGTACATTTTCACACAAGATGTCTGTTGCATATTCTACTATGACAAAAGATCATATAAAGGAAGTCACATACACAGCTCCTTTTATGGGCAGAAGACAGAATAGTGAATTCCGACCCACGTCTTATTCATCAGAATTACAACAAGCATGCAATAGGTCTCACATTTGCAAAACTTTCAGCTACTGGCATTGTAAATGACAAAGCTTTTATCTTGGTGTTGATTTTAAAAACAGATAAATAAAAGGCATTGTCATTTAGAATACCAATAGCTTAAAATTTCGCAAATACGAGCCCTATTGCATTGCAAATGCTTGTTTCTCAAGAACACTGTTTGGTTAACTTAAGTGTGATATAAATATTCTTTCATGCTAACCTTCTGCATCTTGCTGCGCCATTCCCCCGGAGTAGGTAAACTGATGATTTCCAATGATGTGTGATAATGGGTCGATCAACCATTGCAGAGATGTAAAAAGATTGTGCGTTCCTTTTCCCAAACTGTTACGTAATGCCCAAGCCTAGCAAGGCAATAGAGGTTGAGGGCTTAATTGTTTACGTTACTTTTAGTGAGATCTGCCCAAAGACCTGTACCTAGTATTCACTGACCGCCCTGCATGACCAAAATATATGCTCCCAGTCTCGTCACTTGATGCATCTAGGTCATTTTTTTGTTAATTGTTATGAACATTTTCTTAAGCCTGGCTGGGGTATAATTAAGCATCCAGCCATTAAAGAACACCATTCAGTGGAATTTAGTCTTTCTGAGCTTTGAAAACCCATAATCATAGTATTTTAGCTCAATCCCTGTGCTTTGCTGCCATTTCATTCTTGTGTCCTCCGTTATTTGAGTTATCCTGGTGAAGTTCTCTGTATCAATACCTTTAAAGAATCATTTGCTTTAACAGTCTTCAACAATTTTGGGGCTAACCCTGATGTACAATATATTTCTGATATGCAAAGACTAAGAACAGAGACAATTTGCCTATAGGAAACACCATACTGGGGATTGCCTTTACTTAACCTTACATTTAATTATATTTGCATCTAAAAAAAAAGCCCCACCTTTATTTATATGAATATTCTTCCTTATCTTAATGACTTCAGATTAGTGGATAAATGCTTACATAATTCCAGGGGTTTCTCAGTATAGATGCTCGGTATTTTGTATTTCTGGTAAAAATATAGTCTATTATTATTATTATTATTTAGCGATTTATAAAGCGCCTGGTGACCCGGAGGCATCCCCGCGCTAATGATACATGTGAAGGACAGAGGGGAAAGGGAGCTTATTTGGGGAAAAGCAGAGTTTTTAATTTTTTACGGAAGAGGAGGTGGCAGGGTTCCAGTCGCAGGCAGCGGGGGAGTGAGTTCCATCCTGCGGAAGCTTTTACTGCGAACCGTCTACCGCCGGTGCGCGCCTAAATCTCGGAACGATGGCCAAACGTTTGTTGTCCGAGCGTAGAAGTCTAGGGGCCTTGTAAGGGGTGACCATGTCTCTCAGGATAGAGGGGCCAAGCCCATTGAGGAGTTTATGGGCAGTACACATCGCTTTGAATTCTACCCTCTGACGCACTGGAAGCCAGTGTAGGGCCTTGAGCGCTGGTCTGGCCGAGGTTCTTGAAGGAAGGCCCATAAGGAGCCGGGCTGCTGCGTTTTGAGTTCGCTGGAGTTTGGCCAGGGTGGATTCAGGGGCTCCCAGGTAGACAGCGTTGCTATAGTCTAGCCGAGCGAGGATCAAACCTTGAATCAAGAGTTTCCTAGATAGGGGCGGAAGTATTAGGAGGATTTTGCGGATGGAACGCATGAGTCCGAAGCAGGTGCCTGCTGTTTTGGCTGCCTGGGTCTTCATGGACAGCTCTGGCTCAAGCCAGATTCCCAAGGTCTTGATTTCTGGTTTCGGGGTGGGCACCTCACCGAAAACGTCTGGCCAGACCGATGGGGGGATGGTGGTCCATTTCTTGCCCATGAGCATAACTTCGGTTTTCGATCCGTTGAGCTTCAGAGATGACTCGCACATCCAGTGGTGGATTTCCTGGAGGCAGTTCAACAGATTGTCCGGGTGATTGTCAAGATGAGAAAGTGAGACGACCAGTTGCGTGTCGTCCGCATAGCTCACTATCTTGATTCCGAAGGGGGAGACGACATCCTCGAGGGGGGCCATGTAGGCGTTAAACAGAGTAGGGCTTAATGACGACCCCTGGGGGACTCCACTAGTGAGGGGGAGAGGGGCTGATCGGGAATTACCGTCCCAAACCTGGAAGGAGCGACCTGATAGAAAAGATTCTATCCACGCAAGTTCCGTGTCCGCGAGTCCCGCCATGGCCAGCCGGTGGAGTAGGACACGGTGATTCACCGTGTCAAAGGCTGCACTGAGGTCCAGGAGGATCACTGCCACTGATCCTCCTGAATCCAAAATGCATCTAGCCTCCTCGATGACAGCGAGGAGGGCGGTGTCTGTACCGTGGCCTGGGCGGAACCCAGTTTGGGACCGACGTAGAAGATTATTTGACTCAAAGAACTGGGACAGTTGAGCGTTTACCAGTTTCTCGGCTATTTTGCTGATACTAGGAAGGAGCGAAATTGGCCGATAGTTGGACAGGTCGGAAGAGTCCAGTTGGGGCTTTTTGAGAAGAGCCTTAACTACAGCGCTCTTCCAGCTCGGTGGGACAGAGCCCTGGGATAGCGAGATGTTAATCAGTTCCGTGATGGTGGGCAGGATGGTGGGGACAACTACTTTCAGGAATCTGATAGGTTCGGGGTCAAGAGGAGAGCCGCTTTTCAGTTTGGCCAGGGCTGATCCTACTATGTCCAGTGAGACTGCCCTAAAGGTGGTCAATTGTGGGTGCAAAATGTTTCCTGTCTGGTTGGTAAGTGCCTCAAAGTCCTTGGGGTTAGGCAGACTGGGAGGCGGGAGGGAGACTAGGATACGGGCGATTTTGGAGTCGAAGTAGGTTGCCAGTTCATCGCTTCTATCTGGCGAAGATGGATTGGAAGAAGGAGGCGCAGGTATATTCAGAAGTTCTTTAGCGATGAGGTAGGATTCTCTCGCCGAGTTGGTGGAATTACTTATTCTGGTGTCGTAGTATGCGGCTTTAGTGAGCTTCAAGGTGGCTTTATAAGATCTCACCGAGCTACGGTATGCGTCCTTGCTAGTATGGAGCCAGTCCTTTCTCCATAGTCGCTCCGCTTTTTTACACTCTTTGCGGAGAGTTCTTAGTTCCGGACTATACCAAGGGGCTGATCTGGTTTTCCCGTTTTTGTCCTCACGTGTTTTTATGGGGAGGATGGAGTCGAGGGAGGTGGAGATCCACTCCCTGAACTTTCTGTTCGCGGTGTCTGGGTCATCCGAGGGGCTAGGGGTTGTATGGTCCAGGGCTTTGGCCCAATCCTCAGCCGAGAGTCTGGACCATGCTCTGTCCGTAGTATAGGTGGCAGGTTTATGCGGTTTCCTGAAATCCCCTGGTAGATGGAAGGGGACCAGAAAATGGTCCGTCCATGGGAGGGGGAGGGACTCTTTGGTTTGTAGGTTATGGAGGTTGGTGAACACAGGGTCTAATAAATGGCCCTTAATGTGTGTGGCTCTGGAGTTGGTAAGTAAAAGGCCATAGGCCGCCAAGTCGGCGATCAAATCTGTTGCCCCAGTGTCAAGGGGGTCATCGAAATGGATGTTAAGGTCTCCTAGTATAGTGAAATTGGAGGTGGAATGGGCCAGAGATGCTATTGATTCTAGGAGGGCGCTAGAAAACGGGCCATAATGGCCAGGGGAGCGGTATACTAGGAGGCCTTGACAGTGTGCTAGTCGGTGCTAGCTGGATGGTGAAATGGAGGCTTTCCGAGTCCAAGATGTGAGCATCGAGGATTCTACAGGAAAAATGATTCCGGTAGAGGATGGCCAGTCCACCTCCTCTGCCAGATGGACGTGGTTGGGACTGGATATTAAAGTCCGGGGGAAGGGCTAAGACTACATCCGAATCCGAGTGGTCGTGATCCACGTTTCCGTAAGGAATAGAATGTCTAGTTTGTGGTCTTCTATAAGGTGATTAATGAGCAGAGTGTGCATGGAGAGTGACCTGCAGTTCAGTGAGGCAAGTTTAAGACTCGGGTGAAAGACGCGTGGAATGGGTAGTTGCAGCTGGGCTGGGTGGCAGATTGTGCAGCCAGTAAATTGACCATCTAAGTCGTGAGCATAATTGCAGGTGCTGTCAATGGTGGGTCTGAGACTGAGAAGGTCTCGACGCGAGTATATTACCCTAGTGGGAGCTGGGTCCGGCAGGGATTCTGGCCCTGAGCCCGTCCGAGCGCGGACGGGCGCAGACGGGCTTGCCTTAGGCGCGCAAACGGCGCTCCCGCTGTGCTCGTCCGCTGCGCTTCCGGTGGCAGCACATGATGTAGGGGGTAGGAGGGCGTGGCCTACAGGGGGCGTGGCCTCCGTCCTCGCCGAGTTGGCGTTTTTGCAGGAAATTGTTGGTCCACGAGTGAGCGCTAGATCCGCTCCTCGCTGTGCTGTTGGTGGAGGTGGGTGCCCTGGTGCTTTGCTAGCGCCTGGTGAGTTTTTAAAAGCAACAAGTAAACAAGTGACAATTTAACAAAATGAGCAGTTTTAAAAACTCCCGGCTTCCGCCTCAGGAGTGCGCGTGTATCTGACCTAGGCGCTTGTAATCAGCGCTTAAGTACTGCGACAGGGGGGCGTGGCCTACAGGGGGCGTGGCCTCAGTCCTCGCCGAGTTGGCGTTTTTGCAGGAAATAGTTGGTCCACGAGTGAGCGCTAGATCCGCTCCTCGCTGTGCTGTTGGTGGAGGTGGGTGCCCTGGTGCTTTGCTAGCGCGTGGTGAGTTTTTAAAAGCAACAAGTAAACAAGTGACAATTTAACAAAATGAGCAGTTTTAAAAACTCCCGGCTTCCGCCTCAGGAGTGCGCGTGTATCTGACCTAGGCGCTTGTAATCAGCGCTTAAGTACTGCGACAGGGGGGCGTGGCCTACAGGGGGCGTGGCCTCAGTCCTCGCCGAGTTGGCGTTTTTGCAGGAAATTGTTGGTCCACGAGTGAGCGCTAGATCCGCTCCTCGCTGTGCTGTTGGTGGAGGTGGGTGCCCTGGTGCTTTGCTAGCGCGTGGTGAGTTTTTAAAAGCAACAAGTAAACAAGTGACAATTTAACAAAATGAGCAGTTTTAAAAACTCCCGGCTTCCGCCTCAGGAGTGCGCGTGTATCTGACCTAGGCGCTTGTAATCAGCGCTTAAGTACTGCGACAGGGGGGCGTGGCCTACAGGGGGCGTGGCCTCAGTCCTCGCCGAGTTGGCGTTTTTGCAGGAAATTGTTGGTCCACGAGTGAGCGCTAGATCCGCTCCTCGCTGTGCTGTTGGTGGAGGTGGGTGCCCTGGTGCTTTGCTAGCGCGTGGTGAGTTTTTAAAAGCAACAAGTAAACAAGTGACAATTTAACAAAATGAGCAGTTTTAAAAACTCCCGGCTTCCGCCTCAGGAGTGCGCGAGTCTATCATCCCAGATGGGCTCCAGGTCTTGTATCTCACTAGTTTGGGTACTTTAGGTAACATGTAAATGCAAATTGTAAATTGATACTTGTATAGCGCACTACTCACCCGCAAGGGTCTCAAGGCGCTTGTATGAATACTGCTGTGGAACCCATCCTGGCTTTCCCTGTGAGGTGTCCACTCCTGGGCTCCCCCAAGGTGGAGGCCAGGCATCCTTAGCGTTGTGGGGGCCGTTGTGGAGATTAAGCAAGCTATTGCCCAGAGTTGCAGAGTGGGACTCCATGATTGGAATAGGCACCGAGGCGAGAATTATCAGGTCCGTGGAATTTTTGAGCTCAAGACCCGCCGGGGCGGGGAATTGAACCCTGGTCCCGGGCTAGACCTCTGCATCAGGGTCTGCCGCTCTAACCATTGAGCCACACTTCTCACATATATAAGATAATAAAATTCTCAAATGGGGGATTTGCATTGAAAATCAATGGCTCTGTAATGCAAAAGACGCTAAATAATATGACCTAAAATATGGAAATGCTAGCCTGCCTTTTGATTTCAGCATTTGTAAAATCTTTAGGCTAGCTTTAGGGGATGTATATCTCCATGTAAATTACGTCCGGCACCCTCCAATTTGTTAAATAAGTCAGCATCTACTTTACAAGAGAGATTATGAAGGGAACAAAAGGTAGATAGGGGGAAAGATAACTTTATGGCAGATTTCTTTGCGCGTTTTAACTCTTTATTAGAGGCCCCTTTAATAAAGCTGTTTTATTCGATTTTAAGTGATGGACTTATCCCGCCCTCTTGTAAAAAAATGAATTTAAAGAAAGGAGCATTAATACATTTTCTTAAAAAGGAAAAGTTTATTTCGAACCTTCATTGCATCAACCTATAACGCTTCTTAACACTTCTGTAAAAATCTGATAGTCTGTTATCTAAACGAATTAGTGCAGTTATGAATAATTTGATCCATCTTGACAAATGGTTTTATGAAAGTGGGAGGGTGAGGGGGGGGGGGGGAAGTCTGAGAATGCATAGATATTATCTGGCTAATTAATCAATCTTGTTACAACCGATAATATTCTTGCGTCCATTGTGTTGCTAGACGCTGAGAGATTTATGTTTAAGGTATTTCGAAGATTCAACTTTTCACCACTCCTCACAAGGGGTGTTAGTCTATATGAACACGCATCGGCCCAAGTCATATTAAACAATGTGCGAGTACTATATTCCCAAACAGAGGCTCGGTCCTAAGCTGTGCACTCTCACCCATGTTATTTGCCTTATTTATTGAGCCCCTAACACAATATATCTGCTCTTGGAGGGGAATTTGCCACTTCTGGCCTGCACAGCTAAAATAATTTTATATGCAGGTGATGTAGCTCTGTATTTATTTCCTGATAGAGAAAATATCGAGATTTCCCTAGAAGCGATTGGGAGACATACTAAGCAAGGAAGATATAAAATTGATTAAACTAAAACAGAATTGCTTTTATTTCAACACTAAACCAGGAGTCTTGGCCCCAAAATAAGGCTTATTATAATCTACGTCCTATAAGATATTTAGGGGTATTTTACTCTTACTCTTCGTTTTCGACACCTATTGTTTGAACTTTGCCCCATTGCAATCCAAAATTAATTCTCTTCTCATAGTTTGGAAATTCCCCACCCCCTCTCTGATGATAGGCCGAATATCTTTAATGAAAATTTCAGATAAAGGTAACTGTTACTTTCCTATAGGCTCTGACTTCTTGAATAGGCACAGGAGTTCAGAAAGGGGTAGAGAAGGAGATGCGTGTAGCAATTTGTTGTCCGAGTTAAAACTGGTATGTAACAAGAACAAACTTCTAAACCATCCATCCTATACGTTGTCTTTTTTATTTATTTTTTATTTGAGAAGTTTTATATAGCGTTGACCTGACCAGAGGGTATCGGAGCGCTTTACATCTGTTGCAATGCAGAAAATAACATAATACAGTAATGCGGAAAATCTAATATTAAAAATATCGGTCAATGGCGGACAGTTCAAGTTCGGAGCCTTGCTGATGCAGCGTCGAAGTGGTGTGAGGTGTCCGCATCAGCGCTCTGACTGCTCCTATCAGTTCACTAGGGAACGGTCGAGGAACAGGATTTTGAGCTGACTTTTGAATTTTAAAAAAGAGGGAATAGTTCTGATGTGGGGAGAATAGATTTCCAGATTTTGGGCGCGTTCCCCACGAAGGACCTGTCCGCGGTTTTTTGTTTTCCTGATTTCAGCGGGATGAGTAGTAGGGTGTTACAGCTTCTGAGGTTCCTGGTCTGACCGGCTTTTTTGAGTTTGACAGCCAGATATTTGGGTTTGCTGGTGTGCAGGGCTTTGTGTGTGAGGCAAGCTGTTCTGAAGTTTCCCGCATTTCGATTGGGAGCCACTTGAGTTCTGAGTGCAGGTGAAATGTGATCAAATTTCTTCTTGATTCCGGTGACCATTCTGGCTGCCTCGTTGAGAGTTGTTTTAAGAGGAGCAAGATGTGATTTAGCCATGCCTGAGAGGACTGCATTTCCGCAGTCTAATCTTGACAGCACCAATGATTGGGTGGCTAGTTTGAGATCTTTGGGCGGGATGAAAGATTTTATTTTGTTCAGTAGCTTCAGGTTAAGGAAGGCGCTCTTAGCTGAGTTCTTAATCTGTTTGGTCATGTCCAGTTTCGGGTCTAGCGTGATACCATGTGATTTAACAGTCGGCCAGGGTGAGGTTCCCATTGGGCGCATCAATAGCTTTTAGCCATTCGACCATTTAGGGGTTCTCATCTTGGTTCGATATGAGGAGTAATTCGGTTTTGTCCGGATTCAGTTTGAAGTGGTTACTTTACAGCCAGTGTGTCATTGAGTCTTTGAATGTCTTTGACGGAGGAGGTTTCCAAGTAAATCTGAATAGCGTCAGCATATAGGTGGAAGGGAATCTTAGCTTTTTTGAGTAGGGTGGTGAGGGGTTACATGTAAATGTTGAAAAGTTGGGCAGAGAGCACTGACCCTTGAGGAACTCCTCTACTCACTCGGTGAAGGTCAGATTCAAAGTTTTTGATTTTGATTCTCTGGGTGCGGTTGTGTAGGAGGAGAACCATTTGATAACCACCTCATCAAGTCCGGCCCTTTCTTGGAGAACCTTAATGAGAAGTATGTCATCTACCGTGTTGAATGCTACCGATAGGTCTGGGAGAATCAGGAGACCGCATTGGTCTGAGTCAAGTGACTTGTGTATGTCATCGATTATGTTGAGGATCGCGGTTTCAGTGCTGCAGCCTTTCCTGAAACGAGACTGATGGGAGTCAAGGAGGTTGATACTGTCCATGTGTTGGGTTAATTGTTGAAGTACACATCTTTCTAGGATTTTGGATAGAAGAGGGAGGTTAGAGACAGGTCTAAAGTTATTAAAATCCTTTATATCCAGGCTGGGTTTTTTCAGCAGTGGGGTGACTTGTCCCACTTTGACTCCGCTTTTAGGGAGCTGTTTATGATCTTGCACCAGAGTGGGGCCAAGGAGAGTTTCGGCTTTTTGGTCGGCTATGTGGGTCTAGGACGTGAGATGAGGGCTTGAAGGTGGAGATCAGTTTGACTATCCGCTTCCTGAATGGGATCGAAGAGTAGCCAGGGTTTGGTGTGGGGTATGGGAGCGATATCATATGCCCCAGACGGGCTGCTATTCGTAGGGGGGGGGGGGGGGCGCTATTGATGTCCAGTGAGAGCTCGATCCTGGAGATCTTGTCATTGAAGAAGTTGGCGAACTTGTGGCATTGTTCTTTGGATGCCTACATTGAGGACGTAGCGGGTTTGTTGTCTGACGATGTTAAAGAGCTCCTTGGTCTGTTTTTTGCGCTATCCAGTGCGGAGAAAAACGTGGATTTTTTGTTCTACATGTGACTGTTGTACTTCTTCCAGACTGTTCTCAGTTGTTCGCAGTGGATAGTAGTAGGATTGTTCCGCCAGCATCTTTCTGTGGCACTTAATAGTCTTCTTTTGGCGTTGATGTCGGACTCGAACCATGATCTGTACGGAGTACCTCAGCTTTTTTCTTTCCTTTCAGGGGTGCTAGTTGATCAAGCATGACCACCATATTTGAGTTGTAGAGTGAGGTGAGATCAGTTGTGGAGAGGTGATCATTGCCGCTGGGGAGGAGCGAACGTAACCTTTTTTCCAGGACACCAAGGGGAATCTGGGTGAGAGTTCTAGACCATTTGGGTGGGTCTTGTACGGGTGGCAGGGATAGCACATTTTTTTGGTTGATGTGAAATAAGATAATGGGGTGATCGGACTAGTCCCCGGGGAGTATGTAATCGATCGTAATTGCGTTTCGTTGAGCGATTATCGCATCCAAGATTGCTCCTTTATTGTAAGTTTCCTCTGAGCAGTGTTGGAATAGATTATTGTCACAGACAATATTGTTAAGAGTTTGAATTAGCGGGTTGCTCGCTTCGTTCCAGTGTAGGTTAAGGTCACCAAGGATTAGGCTGTTGGCGACTCCGAGTGAGCAATGGGCAATCAGGTCAGAGAAGTGTTCCCCGAATGTGGGGGTGTTGCCTGGTGGGTGATAAAGAAGGTGACAGAGTATTGTACTATTGTCCTTAGTCTTGATGTTGGTGGTAAGACATTCAAGGGAGCTGTACTTGTAAGTGTCCATTTCAACAATGGGGATGTTGTCCTTGTGAATGATAGCTACACCTCCACCTTGTTGATCTTTTCTGTTTTTGTTGATAATAGTAAAACCTGGGGGCACCAGCATATCCAAGCATGGTGGGGAGATCTCATTTAGCCAAGTCTCTGTGATGAACGCAATGTCTATGTCATGCGAGACGATGGCTTCTGATAGTTCCGTTGCATGCTTAGAGGCTGATCTGCAGTTAATGAGCATGCAGGTAATGGAAAGCCTTCTTTTGCTGTGATTACTTCCAGGTGGGATCCTAGGTATGGTCTTGTGGGTTTAGTGGGGGGTAGTCTCTTCTGAAGCCTGTGATCACTTGGATTTAGGGGAAGCTTTGGGAGGAGAATTGTACAATGAGGCTAGATCAGCTGCTTCTTCTGCGGACATTGCAGCTTTGGTTCTTGTAGGTCTCTGTGTCTGGATCTCTGCATCAGTTCTTAAGAGTCTCTGTACCCGGGACACAGGGGTTTTGGGTCTTATGGGACTCTGTGTCAGGATCTCTGTCAATTCTAGTGGGTCTTTGTATCCGGGTTGCGTGGGTGGTTAAGGACCTGATAGGACGCTTTAGATGGTTGGAGTTGGTAAGAGTGGGAGCCCTGGGCAGGGATTGCTGGGGCTTTCGGGCCTTGTCGAAGTTGGTTATGATTTTGTTTAGGCCCAGGAATATTATTTCTAACTCACTTTCTAATAGGGCAAGACGCTGGGCCAGGTTTTCATTGGCGTGGTGAGGAAGTCTTGGCTAGGGCCGTCTTGTGGGGTGGAGTGCATGACTGTTATGGTGTCTATTGCTGTTTGTGTAGACCACGCTGCCTCTGTTTGGGACCCTCGGTATGGGGTGCATCGGGTCGTGAATTCATCCTCATGATTTCTGCGGGAGTGATAGAGAAGTCAGTGGACCGTGCCGGCAATGTTATGATGATGTAGGTGAGTCTGGGGGCGGGGGACGGTTGGGTTTGACGTTGATTGGGGAGTTGGAGATCGCAATTCGTGGGGGCGAAGGAGTGGGTGGGGACTCAAGAGGGGAGGCTGGAGGTTCTCGCAAGGGGTGTGGGAATGGATGCTTGCTTCCCCTGGTGGAACAAGTTGTCTGGGGAAGGTCGAAGCGTGTGTAAGTGGGCGGTTCGGAGTTCAAGGAAGAGCGAGTCGAAGGCCTCTAGGTTCTCATTGTTTGCCTGTATCAAAACTGTGCCATTCGAGTAGATGGTCACTGATGTGTTCCCACTCCTTGTCGAGTGGTTAGGGAGAGAGGTCGTCAGTTTACAGCTATGTGTGGTAGTCGTCGTTTTGGAGATGTGAAGATGCATTCTGAATGTAGTGTTCCTGTTATCAGGTCTATCCGTGTGGAAGATGAGATCCATCTTTATCTGCCCTTTGGAGGCGCAGTGATGTGTCCGCGAATAGTGTTTCTGGATTCTGTCTAATCAGTCTGTTTGAAGTTTCTTTTCGCTTTCAGGATGAGGTTGGGGGGAAGCTAATTGCGAAGGTGTTCATGCTCTGAGGTTTCAAGTGGGTCGAAATGGTGTGGTTGATGGAAATTGGTGTGCCCGGTGACATTGTTGCGTTTATTTGAAGGGTAGGGGCGTGCTTCTGATAGGGTGGGGATCTACATTGGTCAGGGACTGTCATCTAGGAGAAGCTGGTCACGACGTGAGGCTGAAAGGCGAGTGAGGGCCCTCACTAATATGGGAGCAGTGAGGCTAGATTGGGAGAACAACATCAGTGTAAGGATGGTGAAAATAGGGGTCTGTGATTTCTTGTTGCCCTGTTCTGAGGTAGAAGGATGACAGTGTGCTAGTGTGAGATGTGGGGGACACTCATCCACTGCAGATTGAGTGTATAGTGTGGGGGCCCTTTCTCTGGCTGTCCGGTTCGGATAGAGAGCGGGCTTGCAAAGTTGCGAGGTGCTGGGCGCTTCAGCGGGGGTGTAGGTGATTTGCCGCCTTAAGTTGGGATAGGGACGTAGGTCTTACCTGACCTGCTGTACGGCCCTTTAGCTTCCTCTCACTCCCAGGGTTTCCAGTCTCCGTAGAAGTTTGGGCAATTGATCAGGTTGTTTATTTTTCTCCAAAATGACTGTACGGATTAGGTGCAGGATGACGGGGAACAGCGTCGTTCCTCACGCTGACTACAATTGTTTATCAGTGGGGGCTGTTCTTCTGTGACAGCCATTTTGGGGTCAGGCGTGGTTTGGTATGTAACAGCGCCTCATCTCACGCTGACTAGGAATGCTGATCAGTGATTACTGTACTCACGGAGCCGCAATTTTGGGATCAGGCATCCAAGTCAATTATCCGCGGGACTGTGTCTCCTTAAATGAGAGTTGCTGAATTGGGCACTCGCTTTGACTCTATTGTTTACAGATTGCAGGGGCATATCGGGTCTCCAGGTCTCATTTGCACCATTACTTGCACTAGATGAATTTGTTGGAAAAGCTGAGGGCGGCCATCTTGAGATCAGGCGCAATGTTGTGGTGTTAGTACTGAAAGACCGATCTAAGCACTGATGGAACAAATTGCCCAGCGGGTCTAGTGCATGGGGTGTGAATGGCCTGAAACCAGGCCCGCTTCCTTTTGGTGGACCGGGGGTCACCAGCGCCGCTAATGCAGTCCGTGAGTTATCCTTTTGGCAGCCATCAATGGGTCAGGCAAGTCTGGCTGTTTCGAGGAGGAGGGACTTATTCTTCTCTAAAGTCCAATGGCTGTTGTATTTATTGACAATTGTTATTCAATTCAATTAGCGTCCTTGGGCGCATGAGTTTCGTGTGTTTGGTCCTCATCATTAGCTGTATAAAATTCTCCATTGTGCCGGGTGTGTTCTAGATTCGGCCATCTTGGGGGCAGGCAGCTTCGATTTTGTCTTGAGCTCCGTGCCGGTCTGAGGAAGGTTTAGTCTCCGTCTTAGGCCTGTTCGAGGGACGAGGGAGCCGCACTTCGCTATGTTGAGTGTTCCGGTGTGCAGCGGGACTTCAAATCCGTGCAGGGGGAGACGAGAATTGACCAAGGGCGGCCATCATGGGGTCAGTCCGTCATATTAGCGCTCGCTGTTTCAAGCAGAACTGGCTGAGAGTTTGTTCCGGATTTATTCAATCCCTTATGTGGACCCCAGTCGGAATTCGGGACTTCTGCGGGTCGAACGCGGGGCCAGGGATCACTTGGTGGGTTCCGTAGCCGTGGACACCTCAGCATGACCGCTTGCTGTCCTGGAGGTACCGGGCGAGGGACAATTTCCAGGTGCTTCAGCTCGCTGCCATTTCGGATTATCCTCGGTTTGGTTCCGGTGAGTCCCTGATTATTTTCGGGGAGTAGATGTGGGAGGCGGTCAGGTAGGATTTTCACTGTTAGTGATCCCAAACCCTAGAGACAGATTTCAGAGCTCCTTCCCCTAGGCCATCTTCCACAAGCTGTAGGAGCATGCAGGTACCCAGTAATACTGAAGATGCACTCAAGAGCTAGGAGCAGTTTCCAGAGTGGTAAACAGCAGAGCTTGAGTTTCTTTCAGTTATGAAAGATCAGCCGTGTGCTCACTCACGCAGCGCTGATGCAGGTTGTGATAGCCATGGTGCTATCACACTTAGACTACGCCACCTCAATCTACCTAGGCATGCCACTTTTCCTAACCAAGTGGGATCAGATGGTTCAGAACCAAGCAGCGAGACTGATCCACCAGCAACCCAGATGGCAATCTGCCAGACCTCTTTTAAAATACCTACACTGGCTCCCTATTCCCCAACGCATGGCCTTTAAGACGGGATGCCTAATTTTTAAGTCTCTACACGGTCGGAGCCCCAAATTCATTAACTGTTTCTTATCTAGGTACACTCTCTCGCGGAACCTGCGCGCAGTACACATCCAGCTACTGACCACCCCTACCTTCATGCTAAAACAACAGGGAGGATGTAGGTTTGCATCCCTGGTCCCAAGACTCTGGAATTCCTTCCCTCGGGAGATTCGGTCATGTACTGATATTTTGAGTTTCAGGAAAATGCCTAAGACATGGCTGTTTGTGCAGGCTCACGAATAACTCCATCCACTGGTTCTGGCTATTTCTATAGTTGGCGCCATGAAACCTCTCGGTGTATGTGCGCTGTATTTAATTTTTTTTTATAACATAACATTGAGCAGTGCAGCTTTGTGAAGTGGAGTGAACAGTAGCCATATTAGGTTGCCACAATCCGGTGTATAATATAGGGGCAACATTTTCTTTTGGGAAATACAAAACGTACAAGAGCCATGCCTACAGCTTGTTGCAGTCACTGAAATCCTCTAGGAGAAGCATGTCACCTCATGAAACACCTTTGGAGGGAACAGCCCTTAAGACTGCAGGCCCTCTACCAGGAGTAATGCCATGAGTCCACGTTCTCATAGGAGAGCAAAGGTAACTTGTGTAGCTGTGTTATTAGGTGCATGGAAGAAAAAAATCCTAAAGCATACTAATTATGTGGAAACAAAAGCAGAGTGCAAAGCTTTTGTGGGGCATGAGAACGCTGAGCAGTTAGGCTTAGTGTTCCCGCTACTTTATAGTCCATCAACAACAATTCCTATTTATAATATATATATTCACTGAAGAAACCAAAGGTTACAGGGATGTTCTAGTTAGGTGTAGATTTCACTCATACAAAACCATAGAAATTCAGCAGTTCTAGTTACCTGAGCTACCTATAATTTAACACCCGGTTTATGACCTCACATATTACATCAGTCCTGATCTGGTCAGTGACATCATTGATGACATCATCCCAGTGAGTGCTTTTCTTAAATGTTTGAGACTTAAATGTGTATACTAAGCTAAATTACTATTCTTTCTGTACTACTAATGGCTGTGTAAGTGGCTGTTTGGGTGACTGGTTGTATGGGTAACTGAGTGGATGTGTAAGTGGCTGTACTGGTGTGTATGTGAGTGGCTGTATGGGTGTGTATATGAGTGGCTGTATGGGTGTGTATGTGAGTGGCTGTATGGGTGTGTATGTGAGTGGCTGTATGGGTGTGTATGTGAGTGGCTGTACTGGTGTGTATGTGAGTGGCTGTACTGGTGTGTATGTGAGTGGCTGTACTGGTGTGTATGTGAGTGGCTGTACTGGTGTGTATGTGAGTGGCTGTACTGGTGTGTATGTGAGTGGCTGTCCGGGTGTGTATGTGAGTGGCTGTCCGGGTGTGTATGTGAGTGGCTGTCCGGGTGTGTATGTGAGTGACTGTCCGGGTGTGTATGTGAGTGGCTGTCCGGTGTGTGAGTGGCTGTCCGGGTGTGTGAGTGGCTGTCCGGGTGTGTGAGTGGCTGTCCGGGTGTGTGAGTGGCTGTCCGGGTGTGTGAGTGGCTGTCCGGGTGTGTGAGTGGCTGTCCGGGTGTGTGAGTGGCTGTCCGGGTGTGTGAGTGGCTGTCCGGGTGTGTGAGTGGCTGTCCGGGTGTGTGAGTGGCTGTCCGGGTGTGTGAGTGGCTGTCCGGGTGTGTGAGTGGCTGTCCGGGTGTGTGAGTGGCTGTCCGGGTGTGTGAGTGGCTGTCCGGGTGTGTGAGTGGCTGTCCGGGTGTGTGAGTGGCTGTCCGGGTGTGTGAGTGGCTGTCCGGGTGTGTGAGTGGCTGTCCGGGTGTGTGAGTGGCTGTCCGGGTGTGTGAGTGGCTGTCCGGGTGTGTGAGTGGCGGTCCGGGTGTGTGAGTGGCGGTCCGGGTGTGTGAGTGGCTGTCTGTGTGTGTGAGTGGCTGTCTGTGTGTGTGAGTGGCTCTCCGGGAGTGTGAGTGGCTGTGGCGGGTGTGTGAGTGGCTGTGGCGGGTGTGTGAGTGGCTGTGGCGGGTGTGTGAGTGGCTGTGGCGGGTGTGTGAGTGGCTGTGGCGGGTGTGTGAGTGGCTGTGGCGGGTGTGTGAGTGGCTGTGCGGGTGTGTGAGTGGCTGTGCGGGTGTGTGAGTGGCTGTGCGGGGTTGTGTGTGGCTGTGCGGGTGTGTGTGGCTGGGTGTGTGTGAGTAGCTGTATGGGGTGTGTGTGGCTATATATGGGTGTGTGTGTGTGTGTGTGTGTGTGGTCATCTGAGTGCTTGTAGGAATCAGTGATGGGTATGTAAGTGGGTGTGTGAGTAGTTGTATGGGTGTGTCAATAGGTCTGAGATGCGTCTGGGTCTGGAACAAAGGCTTTATTTGACACGGGACCTGTAGCCAAATAAAGCGAGTGTCAGACGGTTCTTTTAAACGCCCCCATTTGGTTTTTAATTGCGGCTTCACATTGTCTGACCATATTCGGGGGGGATCTGCTTCTGGCGGGGAATAAAGAGGACCGGGAGCCTGTATGACATCTCCTCCTCCACTCTTTTCCTTCCTTTAGGTTTTAGTTGTTGGGCGACAGGCACGCTGCTAATGGGGTTAGGCAGTAGCCATTGCAGGGGTGCAGGGTGGGGGGGAATGGGAGGGTTTTTTTATTTTTCCTTATTTAGTTCTATGGCCTTTTTTTCTCTCCCTCCCCTTTTACGAGAGGCGATTTGTCCATTCTGACTCTATTTTCATATGCCTGGGTGTCTACTCCGGTCCTATTTATCCTGTATGCATGGGTGGACGGGTCTTGCTAGTACAGGTTCAACGGGATTGTTGATTATATTGATTTCTGTTCTAAGTCTACCTATTCATGTTGACGCCTCACGCTCCTTGTATTCTCTATGTCACATTGGCCTATTCTCCTGCGCACCGTTGCAATGTATCGTATTGTATGACACCCGATATATGTACCATTTCCTCTTGTTTATCCTCTTTAAATAAAACGATACATTAAAAAAAAATAGGTCTGAGATGCTGTGTGGTTGAATGACTGAGTGATTGTACGATTAAGTGAGTAGCTATATGGGTGATTGTATTGCTGTGCAAGTTGTATGAGTAAGTGTTTGTATGAGTAGTTGTATGAGTGAGTGGTTGTGTGAGTGGCTGTATGAAGGAGTTGGTATGTGAGTGGTTGCATGGATGAGTGAGTGGGAGTATGACAACTTGGATGGACAACTTGGATAGTTATGTAAATGGTTCTGTGGGTCTGAGTGTATGAGAGACGGGGTGTGAGTTGGTGTATGAGTGGTTCTGTGGGTGATGTCATCATTGATGACATGGACTGTCATCAGTGATGTAATTTGTGAGGTCATAAGCAGTGCATTGTGGGAGGCAAAAGTTATAGTTAGTGCAGCTAACTATAACTGCTAAATTTCTATGGTTTTGTATGGGTTGCGCTCCAGTCCTTCAACCCCCCCCGCCCTCTTAGACTACTAAAGGGGCGGATATCTGTAGATCAGGCAAAACCTTATTTGATAATTGTTTCTCCCCTGAGGCGGAAGCCGGGGGGTTTCTCCTGTTATTCTTCTTTTTAAAAAAAAAAACGCTTTTGCTACGTAATTGTCCGTGCATAGGACAAAGTCTTTTTATGCTCGCTTTTATTATTAGGAGTAAAAACAATTGCTAAATCGCTCACCTATTGCGAGAACTACTTCGCTTGAGGCGCGATTCCTGTGTTCACTTGGTCACAGCGCTGCCCTTTGCAGGCGCGGTCACGTGACCTGACCCACCTCACCCGCCATCTTGAGGAGGTAAGGGTTGCGCTCCAGTCCTTCAACCCACCCGCCCTTCACGCCCCTTTCTATGTATAAAATGGGAGGATCATCCCGTCCGCGCAGCGGGCGGGCGCAGCGGGCGCGCCGGAGGCGCGCCAGAGGCAAGCCCGTCTGCGCCCGTCCGCGCTGAGACCGGGCCCAGGCCCACGACCCCTGCTCAAACTACGTCAAACAATAAAATGATGTACACTAGCCAAGATCTATTGGCATTGCGGCCAGCGCCCAACATTCAGTGTATAAACGTAACGCCATCAGAGATACACAGCCAACGTGTCTCTAACTGCCCCCACTGTAAGCACCCAATACCGTTACGAATATCCAACGTAGACACTGTTCTGTTAAAAAATGGTAAAAACACTACTACCACCTTCGCCCTTATCAATGCGCGCTCACTCGGAAAGCACAGGCAGGAGATCTACGATCTCATAACTGATTTTACACTAGATGTGTTGTTTGTCACTGAGACATGGACCGATGATACATCCCAACCAGACCTAGCGATAGCAGTACCAGAGGGATACAAAGTCTATTGCCAGAACAGGCCCAGACAAAGAGGAGGTGGGCTAGCTATAATAGCGAGGAACTTATATCCTGTCAGAACGACCCCCATTCCATCAACATCTTGCGAAGCTATGCAATTTGCCATTAAGTTATCCCCTTTGTTTACTTTTAAAGGAATACTGATATACCGCCCCCCGGGATCTAAAACAGCATTCCTAACCAACATAAATACTATCATGGAATCTGTAGCCAAGGAAAGTGCTTTTACGGTTCTGGGTGACCTTAACTTTCATTTGGATCAATCCCATCTAACCGACACGATCACTCTTACTTCTGATCTCGAAATGCTAGGGCTAAAACAGCGGGTTATGTCCCCCACCCACTTAGCTGGCCACATTTTGGATCCTATCTTTTCCAATCTAGAGGGCCTACAAATAACTAATATATTACCCATGCCTTGGACTGATCATCATGCAATCTTTGCTACCTTAACCATCAAAACCAATTGCGATATCAAACCCACTCCCACCCCTAAACAGCTTTTTAAAGATTGGAAAAATATCAACCAGGCTGATCTAAGGCTAATATTGGATGACACCCGACCCATGTTGTCTACTGAGCCCAATTTAGCACTGCAGCAATTTCACAACTGGCTAAGTCAAGCCACGAATCAGTCAGCCCCTACTAAAGAAATATCAAGAAATAGATCCAAACCCACTGCCCCCTGGTACAATGAAAAACTAAGGGCTCAAAAGCAAATCAACCGACATAAAGAAAGATCATGGAGAAAAACCTACGATACAGCTAGCAAAGCAATCTACAAGGAATCTCTGACACTTTACAAAGCGATGATTACCAAAGCCAAAAAAGATTACTATACTGATCAGATCCAAAAAGCCAAAAATTCTAGTAGACAACTGTACCAAATCACCAAATCTCTATCAGGTAATGCACCGGATCTCACTCCCCCCCCCCCCCCCCCCCCCATCGCAACGTCTATGTGACTCCTTAGCCTAATTTTTCTTTTCTAAAGTTGATGACATCTATCAGGCTTTTTCTGCAAATTCACTTTCCAGGATAGATAACCTTTCTACTCCCTCCCCAGTCAACATGTTATCAAGCTTCCAATCGGTCACAACAGACCAAATAACAACCATACTGTCCTCTATTAAATCAGGATCAGCCCTGGACCCCTGCCCTCTCTCAGTACTCCGACCGGTAATGGATTCTATTATACCATTACTCACTCAGGTCTGCAACTCCATTTTACTTTCAGACACTTACCCAGACTCTTTAAAAAACACCCTACTTAAACCCCTGTTAAAAAAAACCTCCCTGGATAAAAATGAGCTAAAAAACTACCGACCCATTGCAAGTCTTCCATTCGTGGCAAAGGTGATCGAAAAAGCCATGAACACTCAGATTTCTGAATTCATTGAAAAATACCATCTTCTGGACGACACGCAATTTGGGTTTCGGAAATATCACGGGACAGAGACAGCCTTGATTAAGGCGGCCGATGATATTAGGGTGATTAGGGACCAGGGGGGAACAGCCATCCTGGTAATGCTGGATCTATCAGCAGCCTTCGACACGGTCGACCACACCATCTTGGTTGACCGTGTCGAGGGATTCGGCATCTGCGATACTGCCAAAGACCTAATTGCTTCCTTCCTAGCCAAAAGAACGCAGGCAGTGGTTCTAGGACCCTATCAATCGGCCCAACTCATCTCCTTGTGGAGTACCTCAAGGCTCATCCCTGAGTCCGACACTTTTCAACATTTATGTGTCGGACCTTGCTAACACTATCAAAGCACATGGGATGAGCCTAACCTCCTACGCCGATGATACCCAACTGGTTTTGGCTATCAAAGGGGACGGAGAATTAGTGGCGGAGAAATTTAAGAGAGGACTCATAGACATAGGAGAATGGATGGCCACCAACTGTCTTAAATTAAACTCAGAAAAAACTGAGGTGCTCATTTTTGGACCCCTTCACCCAGCCTGGCCATCAAGCTGGTGGCCAGATACCTTTGGCACCCCTCCTATCCCCACTGTCAAAGTTAGGAACCTCGGAATCATCTTCGATGAAGGTCTAAATTTCACACATCACGCCAATAAAACAGTTTCCGCAGCACACCTAAAACTGAAGATAAGAAAAATACGCCCCTTCCTTCCGGAATCAGCCATCAAGACATTGGTTACCTCTCTTGTCCTTTCTGCTCTGGATTACTGCAATGGTCTCTTCCTCAATGCTCAATCCAGAGTAGTATCCAAACTACAGACAATCCAGAACGCAGCAGCACGCCTGCTTTCTGGTAAAACAAAATACGAATCTATATCCAAAAGTATAAAGGAGTACCACTGGCTCACCATTCGAAATGGAATTCATTTCAAGTCCCTCTGTATCGTATTCAAGGCACTCAACAACCAAGGTCCACACTTTCTGAAAGAACAGCTACAACGGTACAGACCAAGCAGAGTTTTACGCTCAACTACTCACAGTCTACTGGTCGTCCCTCGCACTAAAACAGTATCCTGGGGCGACCGTCGCTTTTTGGTCGCTGCCCCAAAGCTCTGGAACACACTACCTCTAAACATCAGGGAAAGCTCCTCCCTCTTTCAATTCCGCAAGCTTCTAAAAACGTGGCTTTTTAACCAATAACGGCCCCTTTATCATGACAATTATCATTTATAAATGGTTTTATTAGCGCCAAGACGCCTGAGGGTAAATGCCGCGCTTTACAAATACCAAAAATAAATAAATAAATAAATAAATAAATATGATTGAAATCTGAGCCCAACTATAACGTCCCTGTAACCTTTGTTTTTTTTCAGTGAATTTGTAAGGTTTTTTAAATTATTTTTCCCAACTATAACGTCCCGGTAACCTTTAGTATGGTTTGTGATTTTCAAAGGTTTTTTTGTTTAAAAACATATTTTATGATGTCAAAAGTTGTATCCGCTGCAGTGTTCCTTAAACCAGGAACCAACCACCATTACACGCATTGCAAGCCATTGTGTTTGACTATTAGATTACATAGTTTTTCGTGTGGATCAAAGAAACTGTATAACATGAACACTGTAAAAAGCCTCCTCCCAATGGCACCCGCACACAACTACATTGCAGTTATCCCCACGTATCCCTTCTTCAATGACATTGTCCCTCATTACATGTCCAGTCTCCTGTCCCAATGACTACATATCAAGGCAGATATAGATGCATCCAGGTATTGGATGTAGTTCCAGGCCCCGGTAATCTGCCCATCGCTTTCAGAGTTTGGGATGTTTTTGCGGACAACCCCTAGCTTTAAATATCGGAATCTCCAACCCCATGTTAAAGTCCAATCCAGTCATCCATGCCGAAAGAGAAGGTAGGTGCTTTCCACAACCGTGCTATGTCTCTCTTGGCTAATGCCAATCCTAATAACAGTAAATGTCTCTGATATATATTACTGCCTATATCCTTCAAAATGTGTAAAATCGTCCGTTTTGGTGAGAAGGGGAGTTTCCACCCCAATACCTCCGCCACACAGGCTAACACCCCTCTCCAGAATTTTGCAAGTGCTGTGCAGTGCCAGATGGTATGCATGAGTGACCCTTCTTCACGTCCACATCTCAAACACAGCAGAGACGCCACCAAACCAGCCCTCCACAATCTATGCCTTGTTTAATAGAGCCGATGAATGTATTTGAATTGAAAGAGGCGTAGTCCCACAGAGATCGCCGCTGCCCTAGAAGCTAGCGCATGCATCCAGTCATCCCCGTCCAATTGGCCCACATCCCCCTCCCAGGTCTCCCTGAGTTTATCTAGTGTTGTGGAGCTATGTGTCACTAGGGATTGATAGATCTTCAAAATCTTATGGTCCTGTGGGTCCTCCATGAAAACTTTGGCTTCAACCGGACTGACCTCAGGGAGTGCCTCTAAACTCAGAATATTCGGTGAGATAGCATGTCGAAGCTGGATGTACTTATAGAATTGAGTTTTGGGCATGTGGTATTCTCGTTGGAGCTCTTGGAAGGACTTAAGGACAACACCACGCATTACATCTCCTAGTGTGGAGATCCCATTGTTATCCCAGCCTTTAAAGCTGGCGGGTGCCGCCAGCTGTGGTAGCTGACCATTGTTCCAATCAATCAATCAATCAGAATACTTGTAAAGCGCGCTACTTACCCGTAAGGGTCTCAAGGCGCTGGGGATGGGGGGGGCGGGGAAGAGTCTGCTGTTCAGGTAGGCTGGTTCGGCGTTGTGGAGTGCTTTGTGTGCGTGTGTGAGGAGCTTGAAGGTGATCCTCTTGTCGACGGGGAGCCAGTGTAGGTTTCTCAGGTGGGGGGTGATGTGGTTGCGGCGGGGGACGTTGACGATCAGTCGGGCGGAGGTGTTTTGGATGCGTTGTAGTCGGTGTAGATGTTTGGCTGGGATTCCTGCGTACAGTGCGTTACTGTAGTCCAGTCTGCTGCTGACGAGGGCATGTGTAACCGTTCTTGTTTCGGTCGAGATCCACTTGTAGATCCTGCGGAGCATGCAGAGGGTGTTGTAGCAGGGGGAGGAAAAAAAGTGGAGACAACAAGGACCCCCTGGGTAGTATATAGACTCCTAGGGCAGGGTAGCAACTGGTGTGAGGAAAATCCCAGGACGTCTAAATATATAGTGTGAACAATCAGGAGGAATCAGTGGTCAGGAAGGAATGATCGAACAATTAACAATGTTTATACAAAGTAAATATTTTTAATGATTGTTTGTTTAAAAAAACCATACAGAGTATGACCGAAAGGTCAAACTATATGATAAAGATAAAAATTGCTTCAATTACATACAGTTCTAATAGTCATATAACATAAAATTCATAATCAATACAGTGAAATTTATACACAAAAATACACATAATAAATCAAATTAAAACATAAAAACTCGACGCGCGTTTCGGCAGTGAACCGCCTTCTTCAGGAGACATAGAATAAATCAACATTGGACGCTCTATCCATGCAGTAACTAAGATGGAAGGTAGAATCTTCTGTAGTTATGATGGTAATAGTGAAGATTCAAAGTGGAGATAGTCCTGGGGATATCCAAGGAGGCTGGTGGTATATATAGCGCCGATATAAACCGTTCTGAAAACGATAGTCGCACTGTAGCTTTAGATATCGCGTGATGTAGAGAATGGTAGTTCCGATGAGTATTGCCCGATAATGGTTAACTCAAAAGAAGGGTAAAAAAAGTGTCTTAAATTAATAAATAATAAACGGACAGCAGAATGGTGCTGCTCCGACGCTTGTGTTGTGGGGATCCAACCTCCACATACAGAGAAAGATGAGACGTCTCTAACGATAGTAGACGGTGCACAGACAGCAAGGTAGTGCTGCTCCGACGTTCTGTGGGGACCCGGCCTCCACCCAAAATGATCATCGGAGCGTCGGAGCAGCACTACCTTGCTGTCTGTGCACCGTCTACTATCGTTAGAGACGTCTCATCTTTCTCTGTATGTGGAGGTTGGATCCCCACAACACAAGCGTCGGAGCAGCACCATTCTGCTGTCCGTTTATTATTTATTAATTTAAGACACTTTTTTTACCCTTCTTTTGAGTTAACCATTATCGGGCAATACTCATCGGAACTACCATTCTCTACATCACGCGATATCTAAAGCTACAGTGCGACTATCGTTTTCAGAACGGTTTATATCGGCGCTATATATACCACCAGCCTCCTTGGATATCCCCAGGACTATCTCCACTTTGAATCTTCACTATTACCATCATAACTACAGAAGATTCTACCTTCCATCTTAGTTACTGCATGGATAGAGCGTCCAATGTTGATTTATTCTATGTCTCCTGAAGAAGGCGGTTCACTGCCGAAACGCGCGTCGAGTTTTTATGTTTTAATTTGATTTATTATGTGTATTTTTGTGTATAAATTTCACTGTATTGATTATGAATTTTATGTTATATGACTATTAGAACTGTATGTAATTGAAGCAATTTTTATCTTTATCATATAGTTTGACCTTTCGGTCATACTCTGTATGGTTTTTTTAAACAAACAATCATTAAAAATATTTACTTTGTATAAACATTGTTAATTGTTCGATCATTCCTTCCTGACCACTGATTCCTCCTGATTGTTCACACTATATATTTAGACGTCCTGGGATTTTCCTCACACCAGTAGCAGGGGGAGGAGACGGCGTTGACCTGTTTAGACATGGAGAGGGACGATGAAGCCTAGGTTGCGTGCATGGTCGGTGTTTGTTGGTGCTGTTCTCATTGTGGTCGGCCACCAGGAGTCGTCCCAGGCTGAGGGGGTGGGTCCAAGGATGAGGACCTCCGTCTTGTCCGAGTTCAGCTTCAGCTGGCTGCTCCTCTTCCAGTCGGCGACGGACTTCATCTTGTCGCAGAGGTTGGTTTTGGCGGTGAGTGGGTCCTTGGTGAGGGAGAGGATGAGTTGGGTGTCGGCGTAGGAGATGATGTTGGAGTGATGTGGCTCACTGGTTAGAGGTGTCAGACCCGGAAGCAGAGAACGGCCCGGGCCCAGGCTTCAATTCCCGACGCGGCAGGGTCGTGGACCAGGGTCAGCGGACTCGATAATTCTCGCCTCGGTGCCTACTCTAACCAGGGATCACACTCGGCAACTCTGGGCATTAGCTTGCCTCATCTCTACAATGACCCCCCACATTCGCCGGGGATGCCTGGTTTCACCTTGGAGATACCCAGTAGGGACCATCTCACTGGGATAGCCACGACGGGTTCCCCAGCGGTCTACAGCGCCACGACGCCTCAGGGCAGCAGTGCGCTTTACAAGACACATACATTTACATTTACATGTTGAGGTTGTGATGGCGGGCCACTTGTGCGAGGGGGGCCATGTAGATGTCCACAGGGGGGGTGTCTGTAGTAAGCTTGTTCTACCATCCCATCTTACGAAGGGATTGTTTCCAAACTTGAAAAACCACCTGAGTGGCAGATGGTAGGGAATTGTGCAGCGGTGTAGAATACAGAATAGTATGTATTGTGGATTCACCCATGAGTCTCCGTTCCAATGCGTATGCTGGGTCCTCTCGACCCCCATACCACCACTCATTTAGCTGTGAAGCCATATAATATGAATGGATATCTGAAGTGGCTAGCCCCTGCAGTAAGTAGATTGAAAGCAGATCCGTAGCACCACAACCCCCACCCCCCCCCCCACCCCTCCCACCTGCCCATAGGAGTTTTCCCAGCGCCATATACCTGGCACAACTCACCGCCATAACCCGCCACTTGCGCATCTAGGCGTACCCATGCCGCCAGTGGCTCCATTGCTTGTGCAAAAAGTAACGGTGACAGGGGACACCCCTGACGAGTGCCCCTGCCTACAGGGGATGTAGAGGATACGGAGCGCGCCACCCGCACATTGCAGTAAGGTCTTTGTATAGCAGTTTGAGGTAGGCCAAGAATCGAGGACATATGTTGAGACGATCTAGGAGCACAAAGAGATATACCCATCTGAGGGGATCAAATGCCCTATCCATATCTGACAATAGCAAGGCTGCCAGCTCTCCCTTTCCCCGGATGGCATCTATTGCTATATGTGCCCGCCGAATATTGTGGCGCATGGCCCGCTGGGGCGTAAAGAATTTCGAAGGTATTTAAAAATAATTTTATTTCCTAACTGTAACCTTTAAGAGTGTGTGTGGCTGTATAGGTCGGTGAGTGGGTCTGTAAGTGGCTGTATGGGTGTGAGAGTGGGTGCGTGAGTAAGTGTCTGAATAGGTTTGGGAGTGAGTCTGAGTGGGTGTGTCAGTAGCTGTGTGAGTGACAGGGTTACAACGGAGCCACATCTGCCCCTTTATCCAACAAGAGTCCACAGTTTCACACAAAGTATCAAGTGGAGTGCTTTCTTCTGGTTAATTAGTAACTGCTACCTCGTTGAGTAAATGTCCAGTGCGTATTGTACACTACAGTTGCATAATAGAGCACGAGGAGGTGTCTCCAGTGACCTTGTGTGCATTTCGAATGCGATTGTTCCTTCTGCGTCTTTATCCAGAAATCCTGTCCGGAAGCACTGGGTTAATTTGATGGAGGATGGAGAATATGGTTCGGAGATTGTGAGAAGTCGCTCGGTCGGGAAGAAAACAGTCTTCTTCCCCTCGGAAGCTGGTGACTAAAATATACGCCTTTACACTTGCTGATTCCACTGAATGGGCGCGCATGGCGTGTGGTGAGGACCTGGGTGCGGAGATATCTCAGGCTGACTGGCTCTACTGTTGCAATCAGATTAGGCGTCTGTCCCCGAATTACCATTTGCGCCTTATTCATTTTAAATACTTACATAGGCTATACCGGACCCCGTCCAGCTACACAAGATGGGACTTATTCCCACTGATAGATGTTTGCGCTGCTCCGCCCCTGCGGCTGATTTTTTTCTCCTTGCATGGCTGTGCCCTCCGGTCTCCGCTTATTGGCGTGAGGCATGCGCCCCTAGTTCTGAGATCACCTTGATCCAGCCCGATCCCCACTTTGCCTCTTAGGCTTTATTAAAAATTGTCCAGATGCCTCCCGCCGCCTGATTTCCATGCACCTTGCCCTCACGCGGCGTCGGGTTTCCATGTGTTTGGGCCGCAAGCCCGCACCCAAGGCCACTCAATGGCTTAAGAATGCATCGCGCTGCCAGACCCTCCTGTCCGAATTCTGTGTCCTTATGCCAGCTAGATCCCGTCCTCTTTACATTTGGGGCCCACTCGTATCCTACCTCCTAAGTCCTAATTCCCAGCGCTCGGCGACCTCTCCCGTGCTCCCCACCGGTGCTGCGGCTTCCGGTGAAGGTCAGTGAGTAGCTTGCCCCCCTGATCGCACTCCCCCCAGCTTGTTCTATCCCTCTCCCTTTATCTGGTGCCTCTCATCGTGACTCGCCCCACTGTCCTGGTGCTCTTATGTTATTTCCTTTTCTGTATTGATCTTCAGCGGTATATGTTCAAGAAGACCCTCGCTGTAATAGATTGTATTTTTATATACACAGTGCTTTGATATGGTGCAATTCTGTACTTTTACAATGCAATTTGGTCCATCAAGGTTTTTGAAAATCAAAAATATATATATATATATCTGACTAACGTTTTGCTCAAAGAATAGGCACTGCCAAAGAGCCACAATGCGACCACAGCTTAGTTGGCCTTTTAAACAAAACAAAAAGAAGCACAACACTAGACAAGGTATTTTGAGGCATATAGAGTTGTAGGGTTACATTCCTTGCTGTTTACTGGTTGGCCTACAGCGTCCCGACAGGGCTGAATAGCTTATAGCTAGGGTGCTAATTTAGATCACTGGTGCCTCTGTCTCTCACTTCTGTCCCATTGGACTGAACTGCAAAACACTGCATCATTGTAATAAAAAAACTGAAATGGTCTGTAGCTTCTGGAGACAGCTCAATCACATGACTTTTAGATAACCTTGGGTATTTATATTCTAGAAAATCTAGTGTTTAGTTTGTAAATCCAAAACGTTTATTTGAATCCAAACAAACACTTGCTTATTTTCAATTTGTATCCTATTTTAATTGTTGTTGCTACTTGTAAAAGTCTGACTTTCTTTGACGCTGAAGCACAAAGTTTGAGTTCCTGGTCATTGCTGTGTGTGAAATATGTATGCATGCCTTCTGCTCGATTAAGCCTTAACGCCATTAATCCAGAATAGTCAAGTGCATGAATAAAGTCATTTAGTTATGTAACTGAAGTGCAGAAGTATTGGTACCCTGGGGCACTCTGTGGCGAATAACAGTACTTACAGAGGTACGGTCCAGTGTCTTCTGAATGACCATGACCCCCCAAAAAACTCATTTGGGATGCAGGATATTAAACGCATAAAATAAAGAAAGCATGCACATTCTTTCACTTTTGTTGAGAGCTCTGTAGAAGAATAGTCCTGTTGATTGTTTATAGGAATAATATTATTCTCAGATGGTTGAACTCGCATGAGAAGTTTCATTGACTTTCACATTTTTTTGTTGATCTTGAAGGTGTTCTTCACACGTCTGTCGTATTGCTCACAGAGATGTGCGAGAGAAGCCCTGACATGCTTGCACATTTTAGAAAGGTAAGGAATGTGTCCAACCATGGAACTCCTCTTATGCATTACTGTTAATTTGTGCTGAGTTCTGGGTGCTTGTCTCTGTAGTTAAAAAATATTCGAGAAACTAGGACATATTTTTATGCTGCAGCAATTAGATTTGTGGGATTTGACCAACCCGTAACCTTTATAGAGATGAATATTTAAGCTAAATATGTGTTCTTGGTTTACTTTCTGCCGAGTTCCCAGAGCTGCGTCCATGAAGCATTTCATGTTAAGGACACTGTTAGAAAAAGATAGTTCCTGCTTCAGGCTGTTATAATTGTAGTTCTGGTGTGGGAGTTGCTTATCTTCATTGATGGCAGTGCTTTTATTGGGTATAGTATTTTTAGGTTGAAGCCTATCAGATGGTGCAACTGTCTGTTTTTTTTTAAAGACATCTTGGAGGTGTTGAAAAGCTCACCTGGGAATGCATTCCGCCCGTGCTTACCATTGGCTTCGCGGTTTGTAAATCATGGTTATTTTCTGGCTTTGATTTTGGCTATTAGAGCATTTAATAATTATTATATACCAAATGAGATTTGATAGGGTAATGGCCGGTTTTGTACTTTGGAAAATTCTTGAGTGTTTTAAAATTTTAATTATGGATGAAATGAACTATCTTATTGCCTAAATAGAAAATTAATATTGAAAATAGGCTTTTATCTTGTACTTTTAGGATCATTTTGTATCTGATCGAATAAAGGATTTGACTATGACTATGATTTAGGCTCTCCAGGGTGAGTTTGTCCCTCCCAGAGAGGAAGACTTTTCACACCAACTCACTTTTTTTTCTTCCATGAGTGCTCCTTTCTGTAAACAGGCCTGTAAATCTTCTTTTCTCATTTGCTGTGCATTTAAAGACCGAGGTCAAATGTCGGGCTCCGTCTTCCGAGGGAGCTTGATGTTTACTTTTCTTGGACTTCAAAGTCAAAGTAGTTGGGTGACAATCTTGCTGGGTACTGGGAGTGGGAAAGGTTTTTTTTTCTAGCACACATTTAAATTAACGGCAAGTATTTCAGAATGTATCAGAATTATGAACACACATATGAAGCAAATTGTTTGTAAATTCGGTAGTGTTTGAAAACAGATACTTTAATATGAGCAAAACAAATCCATTTCCACACATCATTTGTAAGCTGTATAGTTTTATTAGTCAAACTGTATGTCTGTGTAAATGAAATGGTCATTTCAATTGAAAATGTGTTGTGAGTAATGGCTGTGTACTACCACACCATGCTTACTTCAATGAAGTCAGCAGCACTCCATGCCACTGCACGCTATACTTTACACCACTTTGTCACTTCACTGCACTCTATGCCACTGAACTCTACGCCACTCCATGCCACTCCAGGGTAGGCAACTCCAACGTAATCTATACAGCTCCACTTTACGCCACTCTGCGCCACTGCACTCTATGCCACTGCATCTACACCACTTTCATCTAAGCCATTATACTCTAGGTCACTGCACTCTACCCTGTTCAACTCTACCCAGCGCTACTGCACTTTGCACTCTGCCTCACTCTACAAATATCTACTCTGCGCTCTCCGCCACTGTACTCTGCATCACTCCACCACTCAGCGCCACTCTATGCCACTGCGCTCTGCGCCACTCTACGCCACTGCCCTCTGTGCCACTCTATGCCACTGCGCTCTGCGCCACTGCCCTCTGCCACTCTACACCCCTGCCCACTGTGCCACTACACCCCTGCCCTCTGTGCCACTCTACGCCCCTGCCCTCTGCGCCACTCTACGCCCCTGCGCTCTGCGCCACTCTACGCCACTGCGCTCTGCGCCACTCTACGCCACTGCGCTCTGCGCCACTCTACGCCACTGCCCTCTGCGCCACTCTACGCCACTGCCCTCTGCGCCACTCTACGCCACTGCCCTCTGCGCCACTCTACGCCACTGCCCTCTGTGCCACTCTACGCCCCTGCCCTCTGTGCCACTGCCCTCTGTGCCACTCTACGCCCCTGCCCTCTGTGCCACTGCCCTCTGTGCCACTCTTCGCCCCTGCCCTCTGTGCCACTCTACGCCCCTGCCCTCTGTGCCACTTTACGACCCTGCCCTCTGTGCCACTCTACGACCCTGCCCTCTGTGCCACTCTACGCCCCTGCCCTCTGTGCCACTCTACGCCCCTGCCCTCTGCGCCACTCTACGCCCCTGCGCTCTGCGCCACTCTACGCCCCTGCGCTCTGCGCCACTCTACGCCACTGCGCTCTGCGCCACTCTACGCCACTGCGCTCTGCGCCACTCTACGCCACTGCGCTCTGCGCCACTCTACGCCACTGCGCTCTGCGCCACTCTACGCCACTGCGCTCTGCGCCACTCTACGCCACTGCGCTCTGCGCCACTCTACGCCACTGCGCTCTGCGCCACTCTACGCCACTGCGCTCTGCGCCACTCTACGCCTCTGCTCTCTGCGCCACTCTACGCCACTCTACGCCTCTGCGCCACTCTACGCCTCTGCGCCACTCTACGCCTCTGCGCCACTCTACGCCTCTGCGCCACTCTACGCCTCTGCGCCACTCTACGCCTCTGCGCCACTCTACGCCTCTGCGCCACTCTACGCCACCGCGCTCTGCGCCACTCTACGCCACTGCGCTCTGCGCCACTCTACGCCACTGCGCTCTGCGCCACTCTACGCCACTGCGCTCTGCGCCACTCTACGCCACTGCGCTCTGCGCCACTCTACGCCACCGCGCTCTGCGCCACTCTACGCCACCGCGCTCTGCGCCACTCTACGCCACCGCGCTCTGCGCCACTCTACGCCACCGCGCTCTGCGCCACTCTACGCCACCGCGCTCTGCGCCACTCTACGCCACCGCGCTCTGCGCCACTCTACGCCACCGCGCTCTGCGCCACTCTACGCCACTCTGCGCCACTCTACGCCTCTGCGCCACTCTACGCCACTCTACTCCACTGCGCCACTCTACTCCACTGCGCCACTCTACGCCACTCTACTCCACTGCGCCACTCTACGCCACTCTACTCCACTGCGCCACTCTACTGCACTTTGCGCCACTCTACTCTACTCTGCGCCACTCTACTCTACTGCGCCACTCTACTGCAGTCTACGCCACTCTACTGCAGTCTGCGCCACTCTACTCTACTACAGTCTGCGCCACTCTACTCTACACCACTGCACTCTGCGCCCCTGCACTCTGTCCCTATGCTCTGCCACACTCTAACAATGCACTCTATGCTACTGAACTCTGCCACTCTACTCTGCACTACTGCATTCTATGCCAATGCACTCTGCAGCACTCCACTCTACACCAGTCTATACCACTGTACTCTACCCACTGTAAACCACTGAACTCTGACACTCTTTTCTGCCACACTGCACTCTGAGTCATTGATCTCAGCGCCACTCTAATCTGCACTACTGCGTTCAATGTCAATGCACTCTGCAGCACTCCACTCTACGCCACAGCAATCTATGGTCCTCTATTCTATTCTGTGCCGCTCCACGCTGTGCCACTCCACGCTGTGCAGCTGCATTCTACTAAGCAACATTCTAATCTACTACACTGAATTGTACGCTGCTGCACTCTACGCCACTATACTCTACGCCACTATACTCTGCATCACTTTGCACCAGTGCACTCTACACCAGTCCACTCTATTCCCTTGTGTGCCACTCTGTGTGTGACTACTCTATGCTACTCCAACGCACAACACTCTATGCCGGTCCACTCTACTCCCACTCTTGTCTACAAAACTAACTTGTAATCATGCTGAACAGCACCCACGCTATTGCACAACATGGCTAAAACAAATTGGTATAGCCAGTAACTCTTGCATAGGCGATACCTATTGGCTTTGTACATTTTTGTTTTCTTAGTGTTTATCTTCATTAAGGTGCACACCTGTGTTTACAGTGTCTCAAAGTTGAAGTATCTTACTCCGCCGACAGGCCGTCCACACTTTTTGTATTCAGTTACCCCTAGCGCTGCTGCTGCTAACCCCTGTTTGTCTGTGTTCATGCATTAAAAAAGCCAAGATTATTTTTTTTAATGCTGTTGAGATTGCTTCTAGTATAGCAGCTGCTTAACCGCATGCGTGCGGTCGATATTCTGCTGCTGCGCTGGGATTTACAAAAACCCATTATTCATGACGAGCTGGGCTCGTCATGAGCGTGCGAGGAGGCTACCTCATATATATATATATATATATATATATATATATGTGTGTGGATTGTACCGCATAAATAATGCAAAAAAAGAAAGCAGAGAACTCTGGGTAGTTACCAAGTTTAGGTGGACAACAACTCCTAAATTGAGCACCCTACAACACCAGGGACATTCTGAATATGCTCTACTCAAATGCCTGTTTTTCTAGCAAAGGTTTTCAGCATATAATTAAAACTGTGCTATCCACACCATGCTATAAAGGGGCAACGTCGTTTGCCATTTCTACAGCAAAGTCTTTAAGCATAGTATTAGCACAGTGCTATCCATGCCGAGCTGTAAAATTATAAAAGCCTTTGACCGCTCCAGGCACAGTATTACATAGTTAGATTGGTAAAATACCATTTGTCCCTTTCTAGCTTGGCATGGATGTCACTGTGCTAATCCGATGCTTAAAAACTTAGCTAGAAAACTGACATTTGAGGTGAGCATATTCAGAGTGTCGCTGGTGTTTTAGGGTGTTCTGTGCCGGAGCTTTTCTCCACCTAAACTGCCCAGAGTTCTCGGTTTCCATTTTTTGCTTAGATGTCACGGGATATCTTCACTGTATAAGTATGGTTCCTTTCTATTAAAAATAAAAAAAAATCATTTGCTTATAACCGTGGACCCCGTGGAGGCACCAAAACTGGCAGTCCCTTAGCATAGTCTGTTAAGTTCTAGCATGCCAATTTCTATGCAGTTCCCTGCAGAAGGAAAAGAGTTAAAAAGGGGCAGCGAGGTTTAGGGGTGAAGAAAGAAGTATGTTCCCATTTGAGCTCATATTGGAAATGTTCTAATTTTAACAGATTTGCGCCAGTAAAGGTTCGTTTATGGCACGTTAGGAGGCCCATGAAATTTCCCTTTATAATTCTTCCCTTTAGCACTGGCCTGACTGTATCTCCACTAGCCTGCCTCATGGTACAGAGTTAAAACGAAATTCCATGCCAGTTAAAACGCTTTTTTTCTTGTCTTTCACTTGCTCTGAGACATCACAGAAAAGACTGTTAGTGAGGATACCAAACTCATTTGAGGAGGCCAGATCAAGTGATCTATTTGGAAGGAGAGATTAACACATGCAGGGTGTCTAAACTATGTAAGCTTTTGCTGTGAAGGAGGCCAGTCACTGGTGACACACTCAATGAGGTAGTGGAGATGCATTGACTAAGTCATATTGGAACTCTACATCAAAATGTAGCACATGCACCTTTACTATGTTTCCTGCTTCACTTTGAGTGCTTGTGAAGTAACTGGCAAGGCAGGTTTTTTTTTTTGTAAATTCTTTTTATTGTTTTTCAACATAGTACAACACAACTAAGAAAGTCATTCATGCACATGGATATGGAACTTCAATTCAGCATAGCATCGTACATATCAACGAGCAATGTAGGTACATTGTATAGCAGAAGCATTCTTGTCAGTACATAATCATCTGGCGGGCGAGCACAATGCAAAGCAATACAGGGTGTCAACAAATATATCGCAATGAATATGTAGTGTAGGTGGCACATTGGAACTGCGTAAGACTGGAGGGCCCGACAGGTGCCACCAAGGGGCAGTGTCAGTGAGCAATATGTAACTATGATGTGGAGATTTAGGTGTGATATAAAGGAAGGCATAGGGTCAATGTGCCGGGCTAAAGGGAGAGCGGTGGCACATGTAGCGGCAGATGTTACCTCCTATCCCTGAATGCCAGCAGTATCAACCGCAGGAGTGGTCTCTGGAGTATCCGCATCGTTCGTCTGCGCAAGCATATAGTTAACCAAGGGTCCCCAGATGTCCTTAGGTTGGGACGATATCGGTAACAGTTCAGTGTAAGTGACGTGCTGTTCCTGACAGTATGTCAAGTCCACTAACCAGTCCTTGAATTTAGGCGCCCTGCCCCGACCCCAGCGACACGCCACTCGTTGTTTTGCCAGGAGCAATGCGGTATCTATGAATTTCTTACAGGATTTAGGAACGTTTGGCGTGTGACCGAGGAGCATAGTTAATGGATATACAGGTATTTTTTCACTAGTCATTGTCGCAAGGGCATCGTGAACCTGCTGCCAGTAGAGACGAACAGGAGGGCACTCCCAAGCAAGGTGCAGGAAGCCCGCATGCTCCGCATGGCATCTCTCACACCTGTCGTTGTCTGCCAGTCGGAACCTAAGCTTTTTTACCGGGGTATAGTACAATCGCTGCAGGAATTTGTAGTGTATTATTTTGAGTCTACTGCTGGCTGATATTCGGGCTGTGAGGGCGCAGCAATATTGCCATTGTTAGTCAGTAAGGGAGGTTGCCAGATCGACTTCCCACTGTGATCGGGCTCCGGCTTGCGTTACCGAAACGTTAGCCCTGAGCTGACGATATAGACCAGAGACTAGATGTGCGCCATCTTGTGAACATAGCAGGTAATGAAGTGGAGGCAGGATTTCAGGTTCGCAGGGGAACTCAGGCAGGATGTCCTTCATCCCTTGGCGCAGTCGTAGGTAATAAAACACATCTAGCGGAGTACGGGCGTGAACAGCAAAGAACGACTCAGCAGTCTTGAACTGACCATCTGCGAATAGATCGCCCCAAGTGGTGACATGTACGCGTGCACATAGCAGCCGGAAACCTCGCTCCTGTAGGAGCGCTAGTTTAGGGTGATAAGTCAGTGGTAGTTTAGGTGAGTATGGCAGACTGCAAGACAACTTCTTGGTTATGCGGCGCCATGTGTCTAGTGTGCAGGAGACAAAGGTACTAGATGTCATTATTAATGATTCCGGACAATGAAGCAGACCATCAAGCGGGAGAGGGTGCACTATCCAGTCCTCCACAGCCAGTTGAGGCATGTAGGGGGTAGGAACAAACCAGTGATAAGCGTAATGCGCCTGTGCGCATAGATAGTAGGCCTCAAGGTCCGGGACGTCGAAGCCGCCTTTGTCGTATGGCTGTATGAGCGTTGACCATTTCAACCATGCGCCCCTACCCCCCAGAACAGCCTGCATAGCTCCGACTTCAGGGTTTTAAAGAAGAAGGCTCCTGGGTAGTAAGGGATATTGAGGAAGAGGTATAGGAAACGGGGCAGCACAACCATTTTAATAAGGGACGCTCTGCCAGCCATGGATAGTGGCAGGGTAATCCAGCGGTCCACTGAGGCCGTAAGTTTCGTGATTGCCACCCCATAGTTGGAGCGCAGCGTTTCATCTCTGTCGCGGGAGATCTGTATGCCCAGGTACCGGAGCTCTGACCGAGTAACTGGCAAGGCAGTTAAGTGCCTTATGAAACTCATTCTGGCCTTTCATGAGTTTAATACTCACTGATTAACTTTAGCTGCTGCTCGGGGAGGAGGAAGTGCAAGCACTCATTGCAAAGGTGCCATCAAATTTGTAACCCCTCACCATTCGGGCCAAGGAGTGCACTTTACTGGCTCATTCCGAAAAAGGATCGTACATTGCGGTCTTTCTTCATGGCGATGCACTATGTGCGACTGATATGCCCACACGTGGGTCACTTGAACCAAGCTACACTCCACTGAAGAAGCCCACATAGGCTGAAACTGATCTTGGGATGCTTGTTTCAGAGAGGAACTTGCTTGGCAGTTTGGGCTGGACTGGTTGTTTTAGAGCAGGACCAAACTGATTTCCACATTGCTGGGCCTCCTCTACGGTAGCAGCATCGGCAAAAAAGATGGACTAGGATTACAGCCCCAAGTAATTACCAGTGGCTGAGATTAATGGTAGCATTTCATTCATCACTTTTTTGTTTTCTTTCATCCTTAATCTCAGGCCGTTAAATCCCTACAGCCTGCCTAAGCATTTGAAAATGACATATTTGTAGGAAATCATCCCTCTGCTATTACATGATTACACTTGGCCTCCAAGAATCCTGCCTCCACATACCCATTTATTTGGTACATCACCACTGCTTCCGATTCTTGGTAACTGGGCAATACTACTAGTTCAAGGTTCATCCCTTCAGAGGCACAACACCCTGAAATTTATTTATAACATGTCTACAGTGGTTGCTGCACAATTTTTGCTTAAGTGCCATTCACGTGTTTTAATATCTCGAGGTTTGGATGATTGACGCAGTTGACAGCAATGCCTACTGCACACTCTTGCATGAGTGTTAATCTTACACAGGTTAGGGTTAGCAGTAGATGCCAAAAGTCCCATCTCAAACCACAGCAAGGTCAGCCATTTCTAGGAGCAATATTAATATGTGTTCTAGGCGCAAAGCCTCCCAAACCAAGAAAGAGTGATTACATTTCAAAGGCTTCTGCTTCTTTCTTTTTACATAATGTGCCTATTAACTACCATAATGAAACTGTTGGGGATGATGGCCTCCAGCATGGCCATAGTACAGTACGGACGTATGTGTCTTCTTTAGCCCAAAAGGTAGTCACCTATCTCGTGATACTTAGAAGACTCTTCCAGGACAACAAGGTGCAATCATCCGGACCCAACACTAGGCGGCGATCTATGCACAGATATGAATATCAGCAGCCCTACATGCCAAGAACAGATGCATACTGGTAAGTAGCATATTCCTTTGCAAACCTGCAAAGCCGGGTGCATTGACAAGTACACTAACTGGAGCTTGTGAGAAGTTGGCCTGATATGCAGTGCTCACTATTCTAGTGATCACTATGTATCTTTCCAAACAACCCTTATTGATGATTGGTTGTAAGTCAACCTGATAGACCAGCTATCCTAGTAGCATGGACAAGAGCAGTCTTTAGGCTAAACTCTAGAGGGCGTGTTAAGCCAGCTGTTTTACCATCACATTTACCCCTTGAACACCAAGTGAAAGGACACCACACAAGTTGTTATGAAAATAAAGTATATTTATTTATAACACAACAACCCTGGACTCTTTATGAGGACAGGGTGCTAAGCACACTACAAAACTCTTAAAGAAATACTGAAAGTCGCACAATTTACACAAATGTCCGAGGGGCACGAAAAACCATATACTACAAAAGTGGAATGCGAAATACCAGCAGGTAAGTAACTAATCTCAGAGGCTTTGGGATCGCTAGGACTGTACTACTGAACCTTTAGATTACTAGCAGGAGGCCTAGGGGGATCGGGTGCAGAGTGTGCACTCTCACGCGGGATGCGGAACAAAGTCTATGGGTGCTAGATTTCGTAAAGTTAGTGTTATCGGACGAATCCGACTAGATAGAGCTGAAACGAAAAAGGATCTGGACACTTAGATAGTTAAGCTATGCTGGAGCACCGAAATGCTCAGGTTACCTAGCCCAGGGGCTGCGGCTGCATAGGTCTGAAAAGACGTCGGGAATCCTCGTTGCAGTCTATGGAGCCTGAAAGAAGAAGTTGCTGGCAGGCGACCAGTGAAGAGATTCGGAGGGATCCAAGCCTGGATCGGTGAAGGAGACCTGTAAGCAGAGGGGACCAAGTTCTGAATCACTAGCCAGTGATTAGGTGGGCACCAGGATGGCACCGGGCGAAGTCACCTCGACCAGGTGAGTGGGCGACGTTGGGCTCTGCAGTCTCACGGACCAGGAGGCGTTGTCGGCGACCAGGATGGAGGTGCGAGCTGTCCCACGGAGGTATCTGCTGTCGACGTCGCTGGACCCAGGATTGGGGCAACAACTCTTGGCAAATGCAAGCCCACGCGGTGGACTCAAAATGGCGTCTGGAGTGGACCAGGAGGGTCCGGGGTGCTCCTCTGTTGGAGGGGAGCAAGGGCCAGTCTGGAGCAACCAGACCAGCGGTGTTGTCGTCGTGGTGCGTCGTCAAGAGGGCCACAAGCCAGCAGGCAAGTAGCCGGACAACGCAGTGAGCAGCAAAGAGCAGAAGGGCCCCACGCAGATTTCGTGGATGCTGGGGGCTGGACTTCGGTGCTGGAGCTGCTCAGGGGTTAGGGCTTCTCAAAACCCAAAGCACTCACTCGAGGATCCCTCGGTGGTCGTGCTGGGCAAGCTTCGTGCAGTCTTGAAGATGGCCGGTCCCTCGAGGTCTCGTCACACCCACGAATCTCAGCTGGGCTGATGATGCAGGTAGAGGTCAGAGGTGCCAGGGAAGCCGGTTCTCGTGGAGCTGGGCAGTCTTGATCCGGAGGAGAGACTTACAGCAAACCGCGATGCTTGGTTGGTGCCTGCGGGTGCAGGGTGACTACTCCTTAGTCACAAGGGAGAAATCTTAGGAAGAAGTCTTGAGTTCCTTTCGTGGAAAGTAGTTTCAGGATTCAAAGATGATCTAGTTTGGAAGGGGGCCTGCTCCTACCTTTATCCTGACAAAAGGGGCTGGCACGTGACTAAGTCCTGCCCTATGGGTGGGACTAGGAGGGGGGTGGTTACACCCCTCTCCTTTGTCCGGTCTCTCCCCAGCTCAGGGGCTGGTGTGCCCCCAGAACTGGTTTGAGCCGGCCTATGCACAGTGAGCACCGGGGTGCCACTTGCAGTCACCTTCCTCTAAAGCCCTGCCTACCTGGGATACACAAAATCCTGTCTGGGATGGTGCTGGCACCGCCCCTGACAGGAAACCCTTTGTCCAGGCCTCCGTTGCTGGAAGGACTCCCAGCAGCAGGAGGGCAGACTTATGTCTCGGTGGCAGCATCCATTTTGTGGAGCTGAGGCTTGAGTTAACTTTAACCGGGGTTCACAGTTACATACATGTCGTGTCCCTCTAGAAGGGTGGAATGCTAACCCCGTCGCCAGAATTGGCGAGGGGTTAGTATTCCAATTCGTATGACACCTTACTCGACATGTTTTGATAATGTTATACCAAAGTTAGCATTTGTCCGCGAGGTACATAATGCACTTAAGAGTATATGGTATAGCGTTATCATGGAACAGCTATTAGGACTTGGTTCCGCAAGCTGCAAACGGGCTCAGCTCATGCCAGAGCACCATTTCACATTATTCCAAGCACTCTGCCTTCAGGATTGATAAGGCCTGCCATAGGAGTGACTGATAGGAATATATGTGTCCATTTTAGGGTTAGATATAGGAATACTATATCTAAAGCAAAGGGTGATTACACCACCTTGCCCCAGCTGTCAAGCAACCAGTTGTGTCAGTTTTGGATGGCCAGCCAGGGGTGGCATAATACATGCTTCAGCCCCTGGTAGGCCCTGGGTACACCTATGCCCTGGATACCTAAGGTATACTGTACAGGGACTGATAAGGTGACTCAGTGTCCAATCAGATATGTACCTAGGGTACATGGAATCCATTTTAACAGAGAGAGCAGGGGGCCTGGGGTCCTGAATAGCAGGGCCCCAGGTCAACTAAGTCAGAAAACCAGCAAAACACCAGGCAAAAAGTTGGGGGCAACCATAGTCGGGGATCTACCTTCCTACAGAGCTAAATCCCCCAACTACTTCTACCACAAACGAGAGCTCCTCACAGTTTATCTGTAAGCCACTCAAAGTGTAAAATACTCAAGCTTCTCCTCCAGGTACCCACACCCACAGTATACGGAAAACACTCTAGATGAGCTGATCGGGGGTCGTATTACAATGGTTCTCTTCATTCCTCCAAAACAGATCGTTAAGATTCAAAATTAATCCATCTCTCTCCAAGTCCCACGCAATCCCTTTTGGCGTTCCTCAAGGATCTTCCCTCTCACCCATTCTCTCTAACCTATTCCTGGAACTACTGGCAAACCTACTAAAAACCTCTAATATCCACTACCCTATGTAAGCGGATGACACTCGTCTGTATCTCAAAATCACCGCCCAATGGGACATCATATCTCTCAACTCCATCCTACAAAACACGCACCTCTGGCTTACGGGTAACCATCTCAAACCCAATACTGCCAAAACTGAATTTCTTCTCATCTCTCCGCCTAATAACCACAAGATTCATCTGAGGATGAGACATTTTACAGCCCTCAAATGCTCGCCCTACATCATAGACTCTGCCAGATCTTTAGGTATTACATTAGACATACACCTAAATATGCAGGATCACATTAGTGCAGCCACCAAAGGAGTGAACTACCAACTGAGCATTATGCAGAAACTTAAACCCTATCTACCACACGAAGACCTAAAACAAGACGTCCAAGCTCTAGTATTGCCCAGACTGGATTATGGTAGTTCCACACTATCTGGCCTACCTAGTTGCAAAGTGGCCCTTCTAAGAGCCTCCCTCGATGCAGCAGCAAGACTTGTCCTCGGAACAAAAAGAAAAGCGCACATCTCAACAGCCCTAAAAGCCTTAAACTGGCTACCATACAAAGCAAGAAACAGAAAATTGCTTGCATAAGGCAGTATGCTTTAATACCCCCAGTTACCTGGCCCAAAAGCTAGAAAAATCAGGGGTCAGCCGATCCTCACAAAGTGCGCTCACCTTGCTCCTGAAACCCCAACAAACCCACAAAAAGAAAACTGGTGCCAGAGCATTCTCTGCTATCGCACCCAAGATATGCAACTCCTTACCACCGGACCTACGTCTAATTTCCTTTGACGCCTCCTTCAAAAAAGAAGTCAAATCTGATCTACTGACTGTTTACCCTAAGTCAATACATTGGTGACATTGAAAAGGTACAGATATCAAACTCTTATGTTGACAATCCTTCCTAATACTGACTTCAACCCAATCCAATCCCTGTTATCCTATTTTACTGTATGACCTGTTTGGCTCTCACACGTACGTTTTCCTGTCTACCAGACCAATTGTTACTCGTCTTCTCGTCATGTAAAGAGCTCTGATGCCCTCGAGGGTCACGTTCGCCCTATACAAAACTTTATAAATAAATAAAATAAATTTGCTTGTGCCTTTCTCCACTACCTCTGCTTCCATACACTGTAGGTATCTCAGACAAACGTCTGACACTCATTCTGTTGGCACCATATGGGCACAATATCATGGTTCTCAGTGCTTCTACAAATGTCAGGCAGGGCTAGACACGCACACACCTGCTTAGCGCCAGGATACCTTCGCGGATGAAATTGCGCTTTACAAATATATACATTATCTACCCAAGAAGCTTCCTGTTAAGGCTGATCCACTTAACACAACATCAGGGACAGCTGAGATATAAACCTCAAGAAATTGAAGCTTGCGGTTTGGCACCTAAGGTCTTAGTGTTTGGGCATCTCAAATAGCCTGAAGAGTTTGCTGATATGCAAGAGGCACACAATCCTACTACACATATATGTTATGCAGCAAAGTGGAAACTTTGGCTATCCTGTCTAGACAAGGATATAGTCTCTTAAGGCTTTGGTGCAAGGCTTCTTCATATGTTATCTGATGTACCTTCAGAATGAGGGTTAGCATTCACTTCAATCGGGTTATATTTGGCAGCAGCAGCTGCTTTTATACAAAATAGGTAACACATTTACTACTTAAGAATTCCACTCATCCAAGCATTCGTGGAGGGCCTAAAGAGTAATCCCTGCAACAACAAAAAAATCCTATAAATAATAAGGAATCAGCACCCATCCAAGAAGTGTTTTCTTAGTGATTTCAAATGTCCACAATACATATGAGTACACGGTCTTGTGACAAATAAGTCCAGACTTTGATAAGATTTTCTTTACAAAATTCTTTATTGTGGTGATGCAAGACAGGAAAAAATCCAAGAACACATGTGGATTTCCTTCTTAGCCGACGCGTTTCGTCTCAAACATTGAGACTTCTTCAGGGCTCAAATATTGAGTAATAGTCAACAGTCAGTACATCTCGGTAAGGTTTCTTGAATGCAGCAAAATAAACTAATTTCTCTTTATCTTGATGAAATCAGTTCACAGAAATGTAACTCGTGCAGGTTCAGGAGTCACTGTCTATAGCCTGCTTGGGCTTGTGCTGCTGTTCTTGCCGTACTCAATCTTGTTATGCAGGAAGAGGCATGGTAGCCAGCAAAAGTAACACATCACAGGTAGGGCAGCATCTCAATGATTGATATGGCAAGAACAGCAGCACAAGCCCAAGCAGGCTATCTTGCATCACCACAATAAAGAATTTTGAAAAGAAAGTCTTACCAAAGTCCAGACTTATTTGTCACAAGACCGTGTACTCTTATATGTATTGTGGACATTTGAAATCACTAAGAAAACACTTCTTGGATGGGTACTGATTCCTTTTTATTTATTGCATTTTTTCGGGTTTTGCCCTTGAAGGAACAGACAGGGTTGTGTTCTTTGGAATCACAAGCACCATCCCCACTACTCTCAAGCCACAGGTGAAAGCAGGTGCATTATCTCTTTGCCCCAACCCGTGCCTTTTTGTATAATTAACAAAAAAATCCTCTAGTCCCCACATGGAACCTTAATGTAGATTCACAAGGCCAAAATGGGCTTTTTTGAGCCACTTCATTCCTGTGCAATGCAATAATTTTCATCATGAACAGCGGAAAAATCTTTTATTAATTCACCTGGAATGGCGTTGTAAGTTTTCCCGTAAGGAAAACCAACTTTTCGTCTTTGTTGAACCTCACTTGGTAAAACCCCATTTTAGTGTGATTTAGCAAGATCGATAGTTACATGTATACAAGTCTGTTAGGCAATGGCACAGGGCCGGCTTTAGCACTGGTGGCGCCTTGTGCAACAATGTTTGTTGGCATTCCCTCCCAATGACAACCTCCGCCACGGATTTCCTCACTACCACCATTTGACAGTGCCCCCCAAGTCTCCATAACCACTGTCTCTTAGATACATTTAGTTTTATAGCGCCACTCATACCAGTTTAAGATGTCAGAACACTTTATATCACACACGCATTGCACAGAGACAATCAGTCATTGGTGTGTAAATCAGAGTATATGAAATGTTACATAAGACAGAGGCCTACAATGAGTAGTAGTCACATTTCATCCATACTGGTAGGCAGTATCGTTTGAGTCCTCGGACTGGAAAAGCACAAATTCAGAATTTAAAATGTCAAACCATTGTTAGGGGTTTTCTGTAAAAATAAGAATTGATTTCCACCCAAATGTATCCCTTTTGCAATATTAGAACAACGAAAGACCTGGCAAAAAATATATAGCTCTAATATTTTCCTTGCAGTTTGCATGCAGCTCTTTGGCAGTTAATAGCTCACTGCTCTATTTAAAGAATTTTAACTTATAAACTGCAAGTAACAAAAGGATCTCTGACAAAAGCGGTAACCCATTTATATTATATGCACTTTGTAATGTGATTGGGACATGTTCTTTGCAGCAGGCATATTAACCCTCTGCGCTACGATGTGCCAAAACTTTCACTAGACAAGGCTCCTGGTCTCTCTCCAGGAAGAACATTAATCACCAGAGTTGTCATTTTTATTGATGCCTGAAAATTGCTGGGATAATGCACGTGGCAACAGGTGCTTTTAAAACGATGAACATGGCACCACCATTCCAAATCAGCACCCAGTGCGGTGGCATCGATCGCACTGCCCTAGAGCCGGCCCTGAAAAGGCACAATAACTGTTGTATTCCATGGCAAGAGAACTAACCGAACAAGCATTTGCAATGGAATAGGTCTCGAATTATTAAAGTTTGAGCTACTGGCATTGCTAATAATAATGCAACACCAATAGCTCAAACATTCAATACTGCGAGACCTATTGCATTGCAAATGCTTGTTATCCTTTTAGTTATAGATGAGGTCCACTGCTTTTTAGAAAATTACCCAGTGATCACTGTTTTGTGTGTGTGAAGTTGATTATTTTTTGTTTTTCTTTTTAAATTATATCCTATATAGCGTTACTGTATAACTTGTGTACACTTGTATTTGTGTGAAAGGCAGCTGTGCTCTGCATGTGGGTAAAAAACACTGCAAATAAAATGAGAAGTTCTCCTAAGACGGATAAGTGGTGAGCGACCCTATGAGCAAACAAAAGTACGTCAACAGAAAGCTATGGTTAGACACACACCCTGTCCGTGCAAGCTGCTGGGGAGTCCCTCCTTTACCATGGGTCAGCCGCCCTCGGCTTGATTCTCCGGTCCCCTCCACTATCCGAGGAAAGTGAAGGTTTCTGGGAAGTCGAATGCGAATGGCATTTATGGCCGTGAAATGAGCACTGCGTCCTAGAGACATTGGATGGCCTTTGTTTATAAGCGGTCTAATCTGGCTGCAGCAACAGCGATACTCATTTGGGTCCCTGGTCTAAGTTCAGGTCAGTCACTCAAATGAGGGGAGCGGGACAATTGCTCCTAGGGGATAAGACAGAGGCCCTCTTGGACAATTAGTGTATACCCGAGTGTACATGCGTACATAGCGCTACTTCTGTGTTAGGTTAGCTGTGGTCGCAGCCCTGCTTCCCACTTTGGGGAATGCGGGGTGTGAGAAAGTGGCTCTATATATATTGGACCAACATAAGGTACAGTGTGTATAGAGTCCACCAACCCCAGAGGTATAACAGAGGTTAAAGTCAGGACTGACCTTACTCTCAAAGGTGGTAGCTTGGTCGAGCCGTAAGGCAGTACCAGAGGACAGTTTAAAGCATTTGTTGTGCACACTGTCCGCAAAAGGTTTCACACACTCAAGGACTTGAACTCCAGGCCAATTATTTTTATATCAAAAGATATAATTGTTTTATTGTTAAAACCAACAGGTATCAAAATATACTTTCTCGGTGATGAGTAATCTCAGGCAGAAAGGCAGTGACTTTGTAAACACAATAGGTACAGGGGTTGCAATAGGCAACACAATCCTACACACAATTTAGCATTGAGCTCAATGGGTCTTTCTACACACTTACAGTTGATTACTTTGTAGATTACTTTTGTAAGTCCAAGACTGGATCCTAGATTCAGTCCTGGGGTCTAAGCTGGAAACAGTTTAGTAAAAACGTTTTGGTTATTGTAATGATTTTTAAGGAATAAAAAAGTAGTTCAAAATTTCACACTTAGAAACTCTTCATTGAAAATCTGGCAATGTTATCCAATGGGAGAAAATTCAGGTTACAGGTAAAGTATGTTCTCGTTACTTTTGTAATCCACTACTGGGCTCCTAGGTCCAGCACTGGGATCTCTACTTAAGACAGGTAAGTAATTATGTTTCAGTAGTTAGTATGATTTTTAACGAATATTTAAAGTTTTCAAAAGTAGACACTTAAAAGAAATTTCATGGAAAAGCAGACAATGGATTCCTATGGAGAAAATTCAGGTTACTAGTAAACCCGGTTCGGATTACTTTAGTGGTTCAGTACTGGGCTACAAGGTGAAGTACTAGCTTCTCTCCTGATCCCAGGTGAGTACTTCGGAATTCGGCTGATTTTATAGGAATATTTTAAGTTTTCAAAACTTCACACTTTGAAGACTTCTTGAGTCAAACCAGTCAATGTAATCCAATGGCAGGTACGTGAGTTACCGGTTTCCAGGTGAGTACTCGACTGGCGAAGTTAAGGTTCTGGGCATGGACTCAAGGGTCCCCCAGGGTCAGGAAGGTACAGTTGGTTCACCCTCAGCGGCACAGGGGCGGCCGGGTGCAGAGGTAGTTAGGTCCAATGTTAACCAATGAGGGGCCTTCAGTTGGAGACTGCTGGCTAGCAGGCTACGTGGCTGTGGGAGCTGAGCTTCTGGTCATTTGCTCAGGGCAAATGGGGAAGTAGGATAGGGCAAAGGTTGCACTGCCAGAGGCACTCGGACGGCTGGGTGCTTTTGAGCCATCTGGCGCTCAATGTTAGTCAATGGGAAAGGTAAAAAGGGAACAAAGGCTGCAGACTCGGGGACGGTGATTCTTCAGGTGCGACCACCACTTCGAAAGGTAAGTTGGGACCCTGGAGAAGAGGTAGGTACCCCAAAGGGAGGCACAGGAAGCCGCAGGGCGCGGGTGCAGGGGTGTCTTTGGGTGTCGGGAAATCTTACCCTCAGCTGGTCGCGGTTGAAGGAGTCCCTGGTTCTGAGGCTGCAGGCGTAGTCTGGTTCGTCGAGGAGGGTATTTGGGCACTGGACTTCGGGTCCCAGTCGCTGGGGGGACGTCCTCGTGGTCTTGGATCACTCGGGCACGGGCCGGGCTCGGCGGGTGCAGAGTGGGCTGGCACCAGGGGTTGGTTGTTGAAACAGAGCCTCTGCTTATGGGAATCCCAGTCTTTAAGAGGGTCAAAGCAGGCAGGTCCTCCGGGTGTCCCATGGTTGCTGTCCGCGGGAGTCACCGGGATTAAGCAGGAGCAGGTTCCAAGATCAACAGGCTGGCAGGGCTGGGGCCAAGTCAGTTGGTGTCGTCCTGTGGTGAGCGGCTGCACGGCGGGTCTTCCTCTTCTTGATCTTCTTTTTTCTTTTTCTTATCGGGATCTGAGGAAAGAAGGTTCAGGGTGCCCCTAAATACTAAGTTTAGGGGCGTTGCAGGTAGGACAAGGGCAGGGACCAATAGGTTCCCGTCCTGGGGTGGGTTCACCCCCTAGCGTTCTCCTCTCCTGTGGGAGGGGGGCAGGAGCCTAGCTGTGATTGGGCAGGGCTCCCCATCTTCAAGATGGCCGGAGCCCGGGGTCGTGCTTCACCTCACCTCTCCCACCTGAGGGGTGAGCTGGCACAGGCTGGCACACCCCCCTTCCTGACGTAGGGTTTCCCGCCAGTCTCCCTGCCAGAGTGGGGGTTTAGAACTGGTGGGGGGCAGTTGCTGAGTACAGCAAGTGGCCTGGAGAAGCTCACAAAGGCGGCATGCCTTTGAAGCTTTTCCCTGCCCATCCTGGGGGAGGAGACCTAGCACCTCGCCCAGGATGTGCATTGTTGCAGGCCCAGGAGAGGGGCTCTCCACCCAGGGGTCCAGAAACATGTCTGCTGTGTGGCAGACTGGGCAGTCACTCAGTCCAGACGTTGATTGTAGGTTAGGTTTCAGGGGGCACCTCTAAGATACCCTCTGGGGAGCATTGTGCATTAAATCCCACACTGGCATCAGTGTGGGTTTAATGCGCTGAGAAGTTTGATAACAAACTTGTCAGTCTTCAGGGTAGCCATTATGGTGCTGTGGAGTTCGTAATGACGACCTCCCAGCACCATATACTCTTAATGGCATCACTTCACTTACAGTGCCCTGGATACTGTAGGGGGCACAGGGCTCGTGCACCTGTGCCCACACCACTGGCGAAGGGGACCCAGCTAGAGGGGTGACAGATGTATGCCAGGGCAGTGGGTTTGTGGGCATGGCACACAGGGATGTGTGCCATGTCAACTCTTTGTTTAGTTCTGTACTTAGACACTCGGCCTGCAAAGGCAGTGTGTGGGTGTCAGGGTACAGGGCCCCTAAGGGTGGCACAATAAGTGCTGCAGCCTTTAGGGTTCTTCTCTGGCCACCATGCCCTGGGTACCTAGGGTACCATTTACTAGGGGCTGACAGGTGGCCAGAGATGCCAATTGGGTTTTAGTTTCAACATAGTTTTAGGGAAGGAACACAGGCCCTGGGTACCTGGTTGGCGGGAGCCCAGGGCACACTCAGTCAAAGCAAATCAGCAGTTCAGAAAAAAGTGGGGACATACCAATGCAAGAAAGATGGCACTTTCCCACACGGGGTGGATTCATTCCTCCGTGACACTGCGGAGCCGGGTGCGGGGTTCAGAGGGAGCAGTCAGCATTTGGCACTGGGCAGACCATTCGCGTTGCTGTTTGTTTGACACACTCCCAAATACATGAAAAGGGGGCTGCAAAAGCGAGGGTTTCAGTGCGATGGGCGAATTAATAGAACTGAGTCACCCAGAATGTGCAGTGCAAACAAGTCAAAACGGTTCGGGAGTAGTATTATAACATTAATCTAGCACCCACTTCTGTCGGACTGCACCTCGAAGCACTTTTAAAACATGTGCTGCTTTGTCAGCTGGCTTGCTAGCTTAAACAGGAAACATGCAAATAGGGTGTGTGGGCGAGAGTGTTAAATCTAAGCAGCGAGAGCAATGTGTAGTCGTATGGGTGAGGAAGATGAAGAGCAGAATGGTTTGTCTCCCAATCTGTACCAGCCAATCAAAATGCAGGTCACTATACGCATCCTTTAGATTGCCCATGTCTGCGCCTCTTTGGCCTGTAAGGGTTGGAATTGACAAAATATAACTAGGCCAGGGGACTGGCAATGAGAGTGCCAGAGTAGTTCCATGAGAGTACAGAAATATTATCGCCTTGGAAGACTCCCAATTTGCTTTCAAGAATGGCACATTTTGTGGATGGCTCCCACTGCAGTGTGTATAAATACCTCCATCTCAAGAATAATTCTTATTTGACGGTATTAAACTCGCCCATCGCAAGGAAGCAACCTCAGTTTGTTTACAAGCGGATCAGCGCACCTTGATCACAACAATATTGCAGCATGGTGCACGGCAATTGGATACACCCTGACACAAGTAAGCACAAAACATCTTCATATTGTAGCTTTCTTCTCTAAGCCCCATTTCCTGCAGTTCCAACAGTTAACCGCTTGCAAGCTTAAAGTACCACGACGCCTGGAAAATGTGGCACATTCCATTAAAAGCTGCACTTGCCATAAAAGAATGCAGTATTCTTCCTTAAAAATTAGTCTGTTCTTTTAGAGGGGTGCAGTCTTCTTAAACCATTCTAGCCTTCTCTTCAACAGTACTGCACTCTCCTATAAACAGCACAGCACTGTTTTTTAAAGCTGCTTTCCTTTTAAAAAACTGCTATACCGTATAATACTTCAAATGGCGGGTTCTGGGAGAGGATATAGCTCACCTTACAAGCGCTCTTCGTCTTCACAAGCCAGGCCATGTGACCGTAAAAAGTCTGAAGATTACTTCATAGACCTCGGAGGCACTAACTCGGTGCACCTGCTCTTTCCTCTGCGCGGCTCTGGCACTAGCCCCAAAGAGAGCCGTCCGACCACTCGGTCCCTCCCCGGCACTTCCTCCTGTGCCGCGGCCCCTGACGCACAACACGCGGCGGCAAGACAACGAACGGCCTTGCACCTCCAACGGCGAGCTCGGCCTGCAAGCCCCAGCATCACCGTCCGTCAGGGCTCATCACCCGGGGCGCCGTGGTGGTTTGGTCACCAGCGGCCAGGTGCGAGCCCGTCACCACTGCAGCAGGTGCAGCTGCACCGGGCACATGGGTATGAGGGAACCGCTTCAACATAAACCCCAACATGTGAAATAGGGGGGCATTTTCTCTTCTTACCTTAGGGCACGCACTTGTCTCCTTCCTGTCGCACTGACTTTGGAAGCAGAGAGGTCGAGCTGCTTTCGTGTGTGAACGGCTCCTCCAGCCCAGAGGGCCCCCTTTTCATTGTGGTACTTGCGGTTCTGTTTTCCCCCCCTTATAAACGCAAGATTGACTACAAGCTCCACAAAGCAAAGGTAACAAGCTGTCGCTTACTAATGCGAGGAGTGCCTACCTCGGTGTGCCCCCTCCCCCGCGGCAGAGATCGACATTGCCGCCATCTACAGTTATAGAAACTAACAAAAGAAAGTGAAAGAGCGCCATGCGCTCGTTTTAGGCACGCCATGAGCGTGTACATCGGTGTGGCCTGCGGCTCATGCCCAGTGGCGGCGCCTGTGGACTTCGCAGTACTTGCAGAGTGTTGCGCGGCTCGTGCGGCCCAGGGTGGGGTCCACCAAAGCGACAAAAAACAAGAGCCGGTAAGTGGGGTGAGGCAGCATGCACATATAAAGCGCGCCTCGCTTGGAGCTTGCGTGCGCATAAAAAACAAGCTGTAAATCTTGCACAACAAAGAAAGGAGGTCATTAACGCTATAGCAAGTGCCAGACACCAGCTGTACATCCTCTACGAGTTAATTAACGGCGACGGCTCGCAGTGGATGCGAGCGTCCACATTTAAGTCTGCCATGGCGCCAGCTGTACATCTTCAACAATGAAAGTTAATTAACGGTGACGGCTCGCAGAGCATGCTAGCGCCGTTCACATTCCCAGTCCGGCATGCGCGTGCACTCTCTTGTCTCTTTTCCGAGGCAAGTCAGTAGCATTAGATCTCGCTGGCTACAGCGCCTCGCGCTGCGGTCGCCAGGCGAAACCTAAAAAGAACTACAGTCTTTTTTTCGGTTGCATAACTAGCATACACTTAAAGCTGCTACTTTAGGCAATACCACAAACTTTCGCTAAACATTTTTTATTTTATATTTGTATTGAGCAGAAATCGATATAAAATAGCAGGGACCAATAGAAAAATGCATTTGTATATACATAATCCCATTCATGAAATAGCAGTTTTCACATGCACTACAATCTTAAATTCCGAAGTCTATTTTGTGAGAAAAAAAGCATATCTAAGTGCAACAGTTCCTAGACGACCCTACTGAAGCTGAGATATCAAATCGCATTTTACAAAGGATTAGGGCCTTCTGTACAAAGTGCATTCCATGCGAACAAAGTGCACTCCATGCGTAAAAAGTGCAGTGTACAAAGTGCAAAAAAATATAACCAGCCATTAACATTTACTCTTTCTACCATTACTACCCAACCTAGAACTTGTAGACAGAGGAAATGAAGCGAACTTCGAGAATAGAGCTCCAAGTATCCTTCAATACGTTCAAAATAGTTCTAGATAGCAACAAACCTCTTCAAATCCCCCACTCGCTTTGCATACGCCTCTTCAAATTTCATGTTAAGAATAATCTTTTTTTTTCAGCCCTGAATAGTTGGTATCAGGTTGGCTGTCCAATTCTGAAGGATAAAGGAGCAATCAGTTGTAACTTTGGGTTTTGCAGCCCAAATAAAGGCTGGAGAACCCAACTAGCCTATAAAGAGAACATAAACACAGTTATGTGCACCATAGGGGGGTGACAACGCCCGTATGAGCAAATCACAGTAGGGGTAATAAATTGAAAATTAGTACAAGTCATTGAACAATGGAGCAGTAAAGCGAAACATAACATGGTATGATTCATTTCATATGTAGAAGAATTGGCATTAACCTGCAAATATACAAAACGTTTTACTAACAGTGTAGATGCTCCCCAGTGATAAACAATTGTACCCTTGCTCTTCAGTGTTTACTGTTCCTCCCTTTTAGGTACAGTTGTCTGTTCTCACCTTAATTCCTACAACTATGCAGATAACACAGTGTACATCCTTAAACATTAGAGAAGTCCAGATGTGTCCTGATCTGCTGGTTTTTCAGCTTAAGGATAATAGACACGTGGATGCTACAGAATCACTTTAACCTCAGTTCTTAGAAAAACAAGTTTCTCACTTGTGGAGCATGGAGGAACTAAAGTGCTGCAACCTTCTGGCTGAAGGAAATATGACTTTATCCAATCACCTCCACTTAAATAAGTAATGTAGACGTGATCATGGACTTCAACTTTCATATCCAACCACAAGAGAAACAAGATGTGAAATAAATTTGCCCAATGAGAATCCCTCCGTTTTTTTCCCGTTCATGGGGATCTCACATAGGGCTCTAGCTTCTGGAGCTCTAGTTTTGTTAACTCTTGTATGCTGATGGACTCTACATTGAGACAATTGATCAATAAACGAACTAATTAAGAATGCAGCAGCTAGTTGGGTGCTGAACCTGAGTAGTTGTGGCTACATCACCCATGGACCACGGGCCTTCTTGCGCTAGCACACTAGGCTAGATGAATCAGGTTCAAAGTTTTATACACTGCACAACGTGCAATCCACTGAACAGGACCCATCATCCTCCTTTAACCTAAACTGCTGCCAAAAGGGAAGCCCCCCAAATCCGGGCTACTTTAGGCTCTAGGCCATCCTTTCTTTGTAGAAAAAACTAGGGAAGATCATTCTGGGCATAGATTTGCGAGTTCTGGAGCACACTTCCCAAAAAAATAAGGGTAATCTGCAACTACTATGACATTGGAAATGCTGTCAAGATTGGGTTGTTGCTGGAAACACGATAACGACAAAACTGTTCACACAAGAACTGCTGGTCTGTATATGCAAGCTCCAGTCTTTCATGCCTTCCATATCTTTGCCCTCAACACATAATGCTTTCTCATGATCCCTGTACACAGATGCCTGACACACCATGACTACACCATCCCTTTTTTCTTTTTTGCGTGTTTATATACCTTGATATTTTCTCAAAGGTATTGAAATGCTTTCCATGAGCACCATTTACTTTATGTAAGGATACATTCATTTTTTTTAGGCAGAGGGAGATTAAGTGACTTGCTCAGAATCACAAATGTTGATGCAATGTGGAGACTCTAGCCTGGTTTCCCAGCTTCAAAGTCTGCAGCTCTGGTCATTACACCACATCCTCATTTGAACTTAAAGTGGCCAACCCTTTATGGCTTCATGGCTTTAGAACAACCAATTCCCTTTTAACCATACTTCAAGGGGCAAAGGTGCAGATGTAAATCTAGGCACTTAAGGATCTCATCTGTGGAGTGAAGAGCCATGTAAATAGACTAAGAAGCATCCCATTGAGCACCCAGGATATGCTTTAGCCATTGCAAGAGGTACGTAAGTGCTGCTCAAACACCAGTACAATACAATTATTTTTCTCTTCAAAGTAAAGCATCAAATGGATAGTGATGATGTGATTATTTACTCTTTCGGTCTAGATCTGTGTTTCTGATTCCATTCTCTATCTAGAGTAAGATTATCCTCTCTATCCTTGGAGTTAAGTATGTAAAAGAGGGGGATTTGGTTAACCAATTGAATTGGTCCAGAGTGATGACCCACAGCATAAGTGATCTGCAGAACATGCACTCTATACAACCAGAATCCATTTATCGACTAAGCACCCAAACACAAGCCTCACACTGTTTCAGTGTGATTATATGTAATACAACAATTGAGGAGCAGTTATTCCCTATGTTGGTGTGATTGGTATACTTCATTTGGTACTAGTTCTTGACATCTGTGTCCTTTTGAGAAATCAGTATCTTTTGCATTATAGCCGGTCTATTTTTGTGGGGTTATAATATAATCCAGGTGAAGTTTGAACTCTGCATGTTGTGTATAATTGATCCAAGCATGGAAGTAGAATCTTTGTGTTCGAGGCATGTGTGCTGTAGATACACATGCCCTGCATACTCCTGCCATCTAGTGTTTGTTCCGGATGTTTGCAAGCTTTTTCTCTCAAAGAAGTCTTTCCCAGTCACAAGGTAATGGGATTACTCCTATCGGTGATAGTGCACATGGGCAACAACTCCATTATTGGATTTTCTTTCTGCCGTTTGGTTCAGACGTGGTTTGTGGTGCTCCATTCTAAACAGTTCTTCGGGATCCCCTCTGTGCGCAACCCACTGTACCCTTGTCGGTATTGTTTTCAAACACGATTCGCCATTCTCCGTGTGTCGAGACATATGAAAACTCTGTCTTCGGTAGAGAAGACATCGTGGGCCTAGCCACGTCAGTCGACTTCCACTCCGTTCCCTATTATCAAGTCTTCTGCCGAAGGAACAGACTCCGTTTCAATTCTGTCCTCAGTGCCACTCCAAATACCCTCGCATTGACCTGCATAAAGTCTGCAACTTGTGCCTTTCACTGGAGCACAAGGAAGAACGTTGCGAGGCTTGTCGATCGTTCCGATCGAACAAGACTTTGCAAGATCGTCTGACTCGACGAAGGGACATACAGAGGATATCTTGGGGAATATATATAGAGCACGAAGAAATGGTGGTGATGGTCGCAGAAGAGAAGGAGGCCTTCTCTATCCAAGAATCTGATTCGGAATTGGAAATCGAGCTAAAGTCCGAAAACGTTCTAGCGGGACAGGGTGCTGTGAGTAACAAAGACCCTTTACCCCTCAAACTTCCATCAAACAAAAAGCTTCTGGGCTACCACTGCCTTCTAGCCATGGTCTGCACTGAGACACTGCTTCCAACGGTCCGCCCTTGGGCTCGGCACTGAAACACAGTCAAGCCTTCCAGCTCCGATCCAAGTCGAGAAAAACTGCCTTTGGATCCGAAACCTTCAGCTCTGAAGGATAAAATGGACAAGTCCAGCTTGGCACCGAAAACATAGGATGCTCATCAAAAGCCTCCGGAATCAATCCTGGAGATTATGCAGGAACAGCTGGGTCCTAATCAGAAGATCTACATTAATCTAGACACTGGACACATACTAGCTAAACATGTCACTTCCTCCAAATGGAGCATTCCTTCAGAGGATCTAAGTTACAAAATTCCTCTGAAGAAGAAAAAGGACATGGCTACAAGTCCTACCCACCCTGTTCTTCGACCCCCTCTTCACCACCACCAGGCCTAAACCCTAAGACATTACACCACAGGGTTCTATGCGCATACAGCCTGATATTGATTATACGGGTGGTGATAGTCCACCACCAATGGATCCATGGAATGATTATAACATTGATCCTCCAATGGAAAATTATCCTGACCTATACCCTACAAAGCCATCGCCTCCTGATGACAAAACAGAATACCAAGAGTTAATTTCCAGAGCAGCATCATACCATTGGGTCATACTACATAAGGAATCTTTAGAGGAGGATTTTTTATTTGAAACTACTGGAACACCGCTTAGAACGTCTACCCATGTTAAAAGGCATAATACAACATGCTGATGATATTTTTAAAGACCCTGTAGAGGCTCGTATTTTAACACCCAGGGTTGACAAGTAATAGAAACCTCCTCCAACTGCTCCAGTTTTTATTAGAAGACATTAAAATCCTTAGTTGTGTCCAATGCTTGGAAAAGAGCAAATTCCCAAACTTCAGCAGATGCACCTCCTCCAGACAAAGAGTCTAATTTAATAAATGCATCAGGGAAACTGTTGGCTGCACCATCCGCTGTTATATGATATGACAGGGCCCACTTGAATGAAATGGAGCAGTTACTCCATAATCTCATAGAAGAACACAGGAAAAAATACCAGAATTAGTGCAGGAGGGGCAATGAAGTTATTCTATCAGATTGGCACTAGATGCGGCTGAGACTGCAGTAAAGGGTATTCACGCCAGCATTCTTCTTAAAAGGCATCATAGCTGAGAATCTCCGGGTTTAAACTGACAACATTGACAAACCAAATCTTTTTGGACCTCAAGTAGATGAGTCACTTGAAAAAATGAAGAAGACACAGAATTGGTGAAATCGATGGGAGCCCTTTTGTCACCATCCAATAGAGGCTCCTTTCGCTGCTCATTTAATAGAGGAGGATCCAAAGTTAATTCCTCTCATCTCAATGTGTCCTCATTCAGGTCAAGCACACAACCCTCGCCATCAAGAGGTTTCTATAGAGGCGGGTACAGAGTAAAGAATTTTAAAGGCACAGGTAAAGGCACACCAACATGTACCTCTCCATCTCCCAGCAAGCAGTGACTTGTCTACAATTCCCCCCAAATATTTTACACCTGTCTGGGGAAGATTGCAACAATTCTTTCCCGTTTGGCAATCGGTAACATCAGACAAATAGGTATTAGACATTATCCAACATGCTTAATGCCTGGAGCTTACCAGCAATCCTCCCAATATTCCACCTCGCATTAACAAACTCTCGCTACAACACCAAAAGCTCCTCAAACAAGAAGTACAAGCTCTTCTAACAAAAGAGCTACAGAACCAGCTCCATTAGAACACCAAGGATCAGTAGCTTACTCTCTTTACTTCCTAATCCACGGGTCTCTATGACCAATCTTGAACTTCAGAACGTTAAACCTATACTTTCTGTCAGAACACTTCAATATGGTTACCCTTCAACAAGTGCTTCCACTTATACAACAAGGTGACTTTATGTCCACACTAGACACATACTTCCATATTTCTGTACACCCAGCACATCGCAAATATCTCAGATTTGTGATAGCAGGAAATCACTTTCTATTCAAAGTACTCCCATTCGTAGTGACTACTGCACCCAGAGTATTCACAAGTTGTCTAGCAGTAGTAGCCGCTCATCTAAGAAGACAAAAAAATCATGTCTTCCATATCTGGACAAATCAAAACTTTCAACGTTTCAAAACTGCCAATACCGAACAGTCAAAACTTTCATGGAGCTATTAGGGATGATGGCATCATGCATTGCAATAGTGCCTCAGGCAACATTACACATCCATCCTCTGCAGGAATGCTTAGCACGTCAGTGGAAATAATCACAGGGTCAATTAACAGATCTAATGTTGATAGACAGCCACACTCCTAGCTCTCAGAAGGGCGGCCCTGCATCGACCTGATTCCACAAGTCGAACTAATAGCAGATGCATCTCTAACAGGCTGGGGTGCCCATCTCCAGCATCTTACAATTCAGTGTTTGAGACACCAGATACAAGAGTCTCCACATCAATCACTTGGAGCCTCTAGCTGTTTATCTAGCACTAAAAGCTTTTCAGCCTCACTTAATTGGGAAAGTTGTCCTAGCTGAACGGACAATATGACAGCTATGTAATATTTAAAACAACGGGGGGGATACACACTCTACAGTTGTCACGCCCATCTCAGACCATTGTGCGTTGGGCAATAGATCACAAAATTCATCTTTTGGCAGAACACCTTCCAGGCATGCACAACCAATTTGCCGACCTCCTCAGCAGGATGCAGCAACCAGTGCACGAAGGGGAACTTCATCCCCAGGTACACTTTCCATACTTCCAAATGGGGGTTTCTGCAAATAGACCTCTTTGCCACAGCAGAGAACTCAAAATGCTCAAACTTCGCCTCCAGATTCCCACACCATCTATTCAAAGGCAATGCCCTATGGATGAACTGGTCAGGGATATTTGCTTACATTTTTCTGCCTCTCCATCTCGCTGTCCTTCCATTTCTGGTTCGGAAACTCAGGCAGACCTCACTCACACCGATTCTAGTGGTGTCCACATGGGCTTGTCAAACATGGTTCACCACACTACTAGAACTGTCAGTAGTTCCACACTAAAAACTGCACCTCACTTCTAACCTTTACATACAGAACCATGAAAAAATCAGATATTCATACCCCAAGGAGCTCAACCTAGCAATCCTGCTCCTGAAGTCCTAGAGTTCGGATACCTAAACCTACCACCAGATTGTATGACCATTCTTTAAAAAAAAAAAAAATTTTTTTTTTTATTGATGACCACGTTACACATACAGTCATTTCATTAACATTATCAGTGAGGAATATGTCTGCATCATTACACCTGGTCACAAACCATCGCGCGTACATATGCTTCAACAAGTTGTTTAATCGAACTTTACTCAGGCTACAAAGGGCCCCGATCCTGTTCCAACAGTGGTGGCTTGCAAATTCCTCCCCTAGAATCGTTCCATTTTCCCCACATCGGAGTCCACTTCTTGGGGCACCCCTTGATTCGTATATTGTTCCCTCCATCAACATGCACCAGTCCATGTCCCTATACCATACTGAAAATGTTGGTGTCTCTTGGGCCCCCCACATTTTGGCAATATTCCGTTTCGCAATCACATTACCCAACGTTACCCAAATCCTCCCTTTTCTGTTTAGATCTGTGGGTCCGCATATGTTAAATCACACAACTTTATAGTCGATTCTGTTTTGACTTCTGTTACTTCCTCCATACACTGTCAATCTCAGCCAATATTTCTGAATATGTACACATTCCCAGATCGTATGCACAAAGGTGCCCTCCTGCCCACACCGCTTCACACATCCCGAGTCGGTCCTATAGCCCATCTTTACTAGTGCTGGGCCAGTAAGATGCATTCTGTGGAGGATTTTCAGTTGCACCAATCTGAGTCTGGAGGAGATGGTAGTCTCCCTGGGGGAGACCAAGGCCTCCAGCCATTCGTCGTCCTCAATGTCAGCCACATCATGTTTCCATCGAGTCCGGAGCCAGATCAAGGGGTCCGACATAATATTAATTAGTTTCTTTTTACGTCATGGAAATGGATTTCTGAGGCATGTATTTGTCCAGTGGAGAGGATTCTGGAAGGGATTACCCTTAGGGGACTCTCACTCGCAATGCATTCTGTATCTACATATGACCATTCTTAAAGATGCAAGAAAGTTTACCACTAGAGCATACTATGCAGCAAAGTGGAAAAGGTTTGTTATATATTGTAATAACACAATTGATCCGCTAGATGCATCTATACAAAATATTATTTGTTATCTTTTCCATCTACAGCAAGTTGGATTAGCCTGCCCATCTTTTCGACACCTCGCGGCAGTAGCTGCATATCTGCAAAACGGACAACATTTATCATTATTCAAAGTTCCAGTAATTAAATCTTTTATGAAACGCCTTAAAAACAAATACCACCCAGGGTTACCACCTGCACCTGTCTTGAACCTTAACATTGTTCTCACAAGGCTTGTGGGTCTACCTTTTGAGCCATTACACAATTGTTCATTACAATTTCATTCATGCAAGGTTACCTTTCTAATTGATATCACATAATAAAGACAGGTTGGTGAGAAACAGGCATTTACCTTGGAAGAACCTTTCCTTCAACGTCATAAAGATAGTGGTTCTTTGTTCGAACCCAAAATTCCTTCCAAAAGTAGTTTCTGCTTTTCATATTAACCAATCCGTTGTTACCCGTGTTCTTCCCTCAGCCTGATTCAGTAGCAGAAAGACCTCTCTACACACACTTGATGTCAAAAAAGCACCATTATACTATATTGATAGAACAAAAGATTTTCGCAAAAAAACAACTTTTTGTTGCATTTGCTCCACCTCAAAAAGGAAATCCTAGCTCTAGTATTTCTAGATGGATTGTTAAATGTATTCAAACTTACTTTGTTAAAGCTAAAAGAACTTTAACTATACCTCCTAGAGCAGGTTCTACTCGCAAAATATGAGCATCTGTGTCCTTTTTTGGTAACATTTCCTTAGCTGATATATGTAAGGCAGCTACGTGGTTTACACCATGCACATTTACCGCACATTATTGTGTGGATGTATTAGCAGGTCAACAAGCTAATGTAGGACAAGCAGTACTAAAATCACTTTTTCAAAGCACTGCAACACCCTCTGGTTTGCCATCATGTTCGGAAAATACTGCTTTACAATCTATGCAAAGCATGTGGATCAACCTGTGCATGACATTTCTTCAGTCTGAAGTTAGTAAATGCGTTTGAAAAGTGACATGTATTTTTTGGCTACGTGTTAAGTGGGTTTAATTCTTTGGAATAAAAAAAGTAATTCATGTATTCTGCAGAAATGTCCTTGAAGAGTAACACCACTGGTGGTCAATAACACATTGTTGGGCTTTAAATGGAAATATATACTGCAAAAAGGACTTTATCACTTGTCCCTCTATAAGAGTCATCCATGTTTTCATGTACTCTAAACCAGAAAAAAATCCATGCAGGGATACTCGATAATTCTGTGTCCAATTCCAAGAGGAGTTGGTAAATGGGAGGCAACAGATAAAGGATGCTATCTCTATTCTCATATTTTCCCACAGAAAATTGCATTCATGTTAAGTTGAGCGCTTTAAGGCTCTGCTCATGCGCAAGACTTGTAGAGGAAGTATTCACGGTACTATCCATGTGTAGCTATTTTTTTTGCTAGTGCAGGATTTTCCTCAAAGGGCATGTAAAGCATGTTGAACATATTTGTGCCATAAGATATCACCTCTGCAGATATTGCCAGTTGCAATTCAGAATCCTGGTTTGTAAGGCAAGAAGTATAAAAGAATAGAAAGTTTGATTTGCGGAATTCATGTCTGTCTTAAAGCCATGGCTCATAACTGCTTTGGACAATGAATTCTACACGTTTGATGAGGCCTTTGGGAAGGAGTTTGAAACATATTCCGACACTGGGCAACCTTTTTAAAGGGCATGGAAATACATAACCCATTGTTTGCTACCGAGACTCCTTGGCCTGCCATCAAGGATGTGTTTAAAATAAGAACTCCCCTGATTCACTGCCTATTCGCAATGACAATGTTTTAGTCCCGCTAGATGTATATACTTTGCTGTTGGAATGCCTACATGTAAACCCTTGTGCCATGAACTAGAGACTTAAATATGGTACAAAAGAGACTAATATTTCGTTATCTCCTCAAGAACTGGCATCATGAGCGTACAGTATCAGAACTGTGAATACCTTCTAAAGAACCTGTATCGCCTGGGGAATAGTTGAACATATGTGAAATATACAGAAGTTGATTTCCGAAATCTGTTTTGTATGTTATTCAGCAACTTAAACTTAGCCTATTTTATCGAGTATATCAAATATCCAGCTCCGAATTCTCAACATAAGTTATTTTTTTTTTTTAATTGATGTTACTCTTGAAAATATACTTGTGTGATAGCAATTAGCTAAAGGCTTTCAAATGTGATTGTAAAGGGTGGAAAAGCTGAGAACAACATACGCTAAAGCAGGCAAGAATGGGGCAGACAAACTGTGAAATCCAATGCCCTCTGGCAGTTCTTGCCATGCATCCATCTGGCTAATTCAGTTCATGTTTAGGGTTTTCCTTTTGAAAAGTTTCATGAAAACCCTCACCACATATTTAGTAATGTCTGTGTTTGTAGCACTTGGGAGATCCACATTAGATCTTTGTATGATTTGATTTCTGATTATTTTTCATTGACTTCAGGAGGTGTTTCCTTATTCATTTCCTTTAATTGGGTCAGATCATGAGCAGTTGTGACAATAATTCTAAGTTTTCTAACCTCCATTATTGGAATCTGGGAAAAAGATTCCTAATGTGGACTATCACAGTGGAGTTTTTTCTACATGTATAATATGTACCCCATATGCAGAAATAATGGATGAAGAGGTATAGAAATGTTTTCTGTTTGTTGCAACCAATTTTCATACTCTGAGGTTGTCTTTTTTCCCCTTTTTGTAGCAGATCTCTAGCTTTTCTTAATGACTGGTAGTTCGATTGATAATCATATTCAGTCATTTCTAATGTCAGTGCCTTTACCATGTTTTTTAGTTAGTGTGCTCCTGAAAGCGACTTGTCTATCTTTAGGATTCTTAATTCTGGTGAGCAGATTAAGAGAAGATCTGAGTTTAGTTGCACTATATGCTGCCATTATGCCCTGTCACTTGCTGAGTTGCATACATGAAATCTCTTGAATCCATTGTTTATCTGTACAGCTGACAGTTCACTCACAAAATGTTTTTGCCGTTGAGTGGGAGTACAACATTTTCTAAAGCAATCCCTATCTTTTGACTGGGCGGGAAAAGGCAACAGCACTTAGTTTTACTCTTCCTTTCACAATAGAAGAATCAAATGGTTTGGCACACAATGTAGTGCATTGCACCACCTTTGTACTCTACAATTAGCTTGAAGTTGAAAGGATCTGGTTTAGTACAAAACAAAGTAGGCTTTAGGACGTTTTTGTACTTTTCAAGATTAGATACAGATGTATTACCTGGTGGTTCATGACCAAAATACTTTTATTCGTTTATTTTTTAATGGAGACTTCCTCCAAAAGTAGTTCTAATTGTAGGGTCAGTTGAGCGTAGTCCTGCCCTCAACTTCTGTACCTGAAACCAGAGGTCATAAAAGTCACCTCAACCTCACTGCCCAAAGTGCTTTGACTGAGTAGCTGGCTCCTGATTATTAAATGGGTATTCCTGCTTTTTGCATCACGGTACTTATATTGACCTTCTTCCTCTGCAGAACTTAAACCAACATTTGTTAAATTGTACCACAGCTTCAATTGTATTTGGGTTATGGATGCATTGACTTGCCTGATGCTTACTCTGCAACCTTCTGATATGACATTGATCTTTTGGTCTCTAATGCTTGCTTCATCTGTTTTGTTCTTTCTTTCTGTCTGGAATCCTGCTGATTGTTAGAATGAAAAGGTAAGAGTTTTGCTCCACCTCTTGCCAGCTCCCTTTCACTCTTGCTTTCTTTTGATTCCATCACCCCCAGCAAACTCTTCTCCTTTTTTTCCCTTCTGCCACACCCCTTATTTTTTAGTCTGCATTTGTTGCATGTGGTTAGCATACTGTTCTGCACTTTCCTTACAATTGCACCCTTTTCTTTTAGATTTGTTGGGACAGTGCAACTGCCTGGCTAAATGTGTATTACTATCCCTAAGGCGTAAATCTTCCCACCAGAAATAAGTGCCATTGAATGTTAAAGTAATATAGTGTACTGCCTCAGTCATTTTGCCCAATTTCACCGTTTTATGCACCCTTCTACTATTCTGTTGACCTGTAGCACCTAATATTTCATGATAGTTCCTGTTTCTCACTGTGCCTGTGTCCCTTTCTAATGTGTAATCTAGATGCATGCTTACCCTGGGAGTTTTCTCTGCACTTTATCTTTGTATAAACTATAGCTTGCATTTCTGTATGAAGCTTCCTTAATTCCGATGAACCCTAATTCTTCTTAATATAATTTTGATTTAGCGATTGTGCTATAACACAGACTAGATTCTCTCATCCTTTAGAGTTTAAGCCATGTTTAATTTTCAGATATTGCCTTCATCAGACTTCCACTTTACCCTTCCATGAATATTTGTCAGCCGTCCATCAGTAAGCAGTTAACATACATCAGCTTCCACCTACTCACACCCCTCCGTATCCAAAGGTCGTAATTCGCGTTTTACTTAATCTTAATAAAGCAATTCTTGCCAAATTGTTCAAACAAGTTTACATTCTTCCTTTAACTGTAATTATCTAAGTAACAAAGACCTGCGTTTGTGACTTTCACATGGAAGGTGATCACCTTGTATCTTGCTACTTTCTGAAAGCAACCTGTTCTACCGGACGAACTTGCCACCAGAAGCAACCTAAAGCATCACCACAATTTGATGCTACTTTCGACCAGATGCGAATTACGAAATCACTGTGCACTCTGATGGACATAACCATTCTTTTTTATCACTTGAACTTAAAGCTCGAAAGTTTGGTGGAGTCCCATAAATAGATGACCTTATAAACTTTAATGTACCTTGCAATTCTCATCTGCAGGACAAGATTAAGAAAAGTATGGCGTAAATAAAAACTTGTGGCAAATTTCATATAGATCTGCCCCCACTGCTAGTCACCCATGAACCGTGTCGAACACTTCTCCACTCAGTGAGTAATGTCACAATTCGAACTAAACTGTACCCAGCTGATGAGTCCATAAAGAGGGCGAAGCCAGTCCTAGGTTGCTTGTGTTTTGGTTCAGAGAGGACCTGGCTTAGCAGTTCAGGCTGGACTGTTCAGATTGGAGCAGGTTCAAGACTGATTTTATATATCTGGGTCCCAACTGAGGTGATATGGCGTGCAAAATAACAATGGATTGGGGTGCGGCCCCCAGTAATTACCAGTGGTTGAGATTCATTCAAGCATTCCATAATCTCTTTTTTTGTATACTATAATCAATTAGTGCTAGGGCACAACATTAGGTAAGATTATTACAGAGGCCAAATTCAGCCTTGGAAGCAATATACATATTGTACGATCATGTCTAGTCAATCTTTCCAGTTCTGATAGGTTCTTCTGTCTGCAGATTCCTCACCTTGTGAATTTCCCCAGGTGCCAGACTGAATCTGTAAACTTTGATAGTGCATCTGTAGGTGGCGTCATTAGTCTCCATGTCTGATCTCACTCTCGATGTGATGTCGGGCCCCTATAGTACTACCACCTCTGCATGCTGATGTTTTTTCTTTTGTTCCAGTGCCTTCCGACTGGGATCCTGGCCTAGCAGTCCTGTCTCTTGACAGAACTTTTCCTCAGGTAATTTTATTTCCCTACAGGGTGAAGGTATGGGCCCTAAAACTGCAGATTGAGGAAACTCAAAAAACGAAAGAAGTGAAAACATGGTTATCCATCGTCCCACTGCTCCCATCGCTCAGAGTTGTGTGACTGCCTGGTTACTTCTAGGCCTCAGAGCCACGCATGTAGCAAACTGCAAAAGCTCAACCTTGTGCTTTCTCATCGGACCGCCACATCAGACTAGATACCTCATCTAAAAGAGGCCATAGCAATCCTCTTCAGTACTCCTCTTTAGTACTCTTTAGTATACCTCTGGTCCTCCTTTTTGCCCCAAGGATGCGTGGTAGCTAGCCTCGCAGGATCATCGGCGTCTTCTTTCCCAACACCAACTGTGCACTGTCTCTTTAATCTGAGGTCAGTTCTCGCGCCTAGACCGATGCCACAGACTAGACTATCGAAACTGGGACCCACAGTTAACACAGATCTGAAAGAGATGGAATTGATCGGAAACTTGACCTTCAGGATGCCCACCATATATTTTTTCTCCTCGGATGAGCATCAGCAGTTTTATGAGCAGGATGTTGAGCGCGAGACGTTTTATGATGAGGGCAATGTGTTTGAGGACCCACAAGATGCTATTGGATTTGATACCTCCCTTCCCCCGACATAGGCTTAAACTCACCTAACCCTATGGCTACTCAAGAATCCACATCCTCTGCAACAGTCATTAGAAGGATGGCCGAAAATCTCGACCTTAACCTACTCATGCAAGCAGTAAGGAGGACTTAAGTGTTCCAAGAAGTTCTTAAACTAGCAGCTACCATTCTGGAACCTCTGCTTTGTTTCAATGAGACCGTGGAAAATGTGCTGATCCGCACCTGGGTGAAACCAGGATCTTGCCCACCAATCAGCATACAAGTGCCAAGACGCAAGCCTCTTCCTGGGGATCCAGACTTCCTCACTCAATAGCCCACCTGGAGAGCTGGGTGGTTCATCCATCATCCAGCCGCCAGTAACCAACTCTTTCCCCATAACTCCACCCAACAGGGAAGCAAAACGCATGGGGAATTTTGTGAATTTTTTTTCCCCCAGTGCCAGTCTTGCCCTGCAGTCTGTCAACCTCCTGGTAGGATATTAGCACACCTTGTGAAACATAACAGTGATATTTTGCCAACGTGGTGTTTAAGCACCATGACTGGATTTGCTCTCTGATCTTTTCTTCAGACGTTCAGCAGTCCCTTATGGACATGCAGTTCAATGGCTCAAAACTTTTTGGGGCAAAGAGCAAAGCCACTATTCGCTTTCTGGCCCTGGCTCAGCCAACTTGGCAGCTCCCCAAACAACACCCCTATTGAGGATTCAACAGGGGCTCTATGCAGAGGCAGCAGCATTATGGGCCTCAGTAAGAGGAGGGCTCCCAGCCCTTTCGAGGGCGAGGTTAGGGAACGAGTCAACAACATTTAAGCCCACAGTGGAACTTTCTATCAAGACCACAGCCCCTCCGCTGCTGCAAACCTAATTTCACTTACCCTCGGTGGCACGCGATTACCCGATAGGAGGTTGAATCACCTTTCACCTCCCAGATGTAGGATCATCACGTCCGACCAGGGGGTGCTGAAAGTCATAGAGCTTGGCTACTCCCTACCCTTTTTGTCTTATCCACTGGATATGCCATGCACACCGCCACACCTCCTGGAGAGTCATTGTGCATACTTTGTGAAGTCATTCTAGCTATGTTGCTGTTATTCCCATTATTTTCAGACGTGGAAAAAGTACGGAGGTCTTGTTTATCCTAGGTCTCTTCCCTCTGATCCTCTTCGTCCAGAAGGAAATGCTCACCCTAGCCCAAGTTCTGTCTGTCCTCGACCCAGGTGGTGGGGTTGGATTTTCAGGATGCCCATTTTCACATCCCCGTCCTGCAATCCCCGAGGTATTGCCTGTAGTTTCAGGTAGGCCAGGAGCTCTTTGAGTTCACCATGCTCCCCTTTGGCCTTACCAGTGCACCTTGGGTGTTGATAAAGGTGGTGGTGGTGGTTGCAGCACATCTATGGAATATCAGTCTTCCCATACCAAGACGACTGACTACACAAGGCATACTTGTCTTAAACAGTCCTACACCACCTCCAGATGACAGGCGTGTCTTCAGCATATTGATAACAAAACCCAACAATGTTAAAAGGTTGGCAGCCCCCCTTCATTGGAGCCCTCATGGATACAATGCTTTTCTAGCTATCCCTTTGCTTCAAGTCCAGGATATTCAGACTATGATCCTTTGTTTCAACCCTTGACCTGGGTCTCAGTGAGAGGAGAGTGCCTCTGAGGCTTCTTGGCCTCCTGCATCCTGCTTATGGACTACACCAGGTGACACATGAAGGCTCTGCAGTGGGATCTGAAGTCTCAGTGGGCTCAACACTAAGGCAACCTTTCGGACTATATACAGCTGTTAAAGGAGCCTGCAAGAGAGCAGCAGTGGTGGCTGCTCAACAGGAGTTGGATCAGCGGAAGACCCCTCTCTCTACCCCACCCAGAGATGACAGTTGTGCTGGATGCATCGTTGTTGGATTGGGCAGGCCATCTGGGAGAGGTGGGGATCAGAGGGCACTGGTCTCCAGCGTAGGCGTGACTACATCAACTGGTGTAGAGTTGTGAGCAATTCACTTTACACTTAAGACTTTCCCCCCGACTCTCAAAGGGGAATGGATACATGTGCTTGCAGACCACATGGCCGCCTTGTGGTAATGCAACAAACACTGGGCGGACTGGGTTCTGTGCCAGGAGGCACGATGCCTCGAAGTGGGAGAATGCTCAGGGCATCTCCCTGATTGCCCAATTACCTGGCAGAATCTTTAAACACTTGGGCAGCTTAATTCAGCCACCGGTGTGTAGTGGATTACAAATGGCAGTTACCCTCTGCCACCTCCCAAGTCTATCTTCCAGCCATGGGGAGAACCCTGGCTCGATCCGTTTGCCAGCGTGTCCATGATGCTGTCCACCTGCATTGGGGATTAGGACTCCTGCACTCTTTCCACTCTCTTGCTCAGAGTGCTGAAAAAAATCATGAAGGACCAAGGCCCAAGTTATCCTAGTGGCTTCGGCCTGGGCAGGTAGAGAGTGGTACCAGAACTTCTGGCCATGAGCATTTTGCCATCCAATCTGGCTGCCCTATGGGAGAATCTTCTGTTGCAGCAGTGCAGCTGGGTCCTGCACCAGAGCCTGCCACACCTCCACCTCCATGCATGGAGATGGAGCGGCAACAGTTGATGAATTTTGATCTCCCTTCTGGAGTGGTTGGTGTCATCATGACCGCTAGATGTTTATATCCACCAAATGTTTTAACACAGGAAGCTGGGAAAAGTTTGTTGCCTGGTGTTCCAACCCTGGAATGCAAAAACATTTATCATTTTGCTATTTTGTCTGTCCTTAGTCTAACAAAACCTTGATGTGATACTTTTTAGGCTGTCTTACAGTCCTTTTAGCCTTTAATGTGTTTGCCAGATCAGCCATCACTTTTAAAATCATGTGTTGTGATACATTTCTGAAAAGTGCTGGACCACATGTTCCCGCCTACACCTTTTGTGAAACTGCAGTGGGACCTTAATTTGATTCTCACTTATCACACGTTCACTCCCTTTGAAACAATGCATAGCTGTACTCTACACTGGTCTTCCTTATTTCCATTACCGTGGCAAGGCACGTGAGTGGGGATATGACCCAGAGTCCATTTAAACATTTTTCTGCAAGTCCTACCTGGAAACAACAAATTTGTATCACAAGATGCCAGGTTACAATGGAAACGATAGTTTGGTTTTCTGGACATTCTTCAGCTACATTTCTAGTGCCAAGGAATCATTTGAGATCCACTCTAACCCCTTCTAAACTCAATCCCACTTGTATTATCTAAAATTTGTGGACAGAATTGATATTTTATGTCAGTCTTCTGGGAAGTGTAGGCATGCCTCAGTACAAAACCTGCCTGGTAGTGACGTCTTTCAACACTGACACCTCTGAATACTGCTTAAGTAGCTTCCTATTTGAAATTGCTGTGTCAGGGCAGCAACAAATATCGTTGTCCAATTTCTCAGGATAGCAAGGAATCACTCTCAGACCAACCTTTTCCTCCACTTAAGCATCAGGGAGCATTTCAGTTCAACTCTTTCCATAAGGAGAGTGGATTAACCTCTTGACTTAGCTCTTTTAGCCACGTTGCTCATTATGCGAAAGCCTTATGCGAGACCTCCTTTCCCCTAGTGTAGCTATGAAAATATAAGTGGCACCCCTTGAAACAAAGTTATCAAATGTTGTTTTAAAACCTTTATCACATAACTAACATCGTAACATATGGCAGCACAGCATATGATAAGACATACCAAATAAGACAGTTCACACAGTTTATCCTGAGGACAGATTCATGCAAATCTTCATCCAAACGCAGGTGGGTCAGTGAGATACTAAGCTGGTGTGGTGGTAAGACTAGTGTGAGCCATTGTTCCTTTGGCTTGCCTCCCTGCTAGTTAGATGCTGTCTGAGGGGATTCCATATGTCACAGGGTCGAGACTTCATTGACTGGAGTTCTCCATAGATATCCATCTGGATGTGACTGGTTACTAGGTCAAGCTATTAAATGTTAACCATTTCTGAAGTGTAGAGAGAGATTTAACTTTCCCTATTGATGAGATTGGGAACTCTAGGACCGGGGTGGGAAGAGTTTATTCAAGGTGTTGTACTCCAGGATAAAGCTTTAACACTTTCTTTGTTTTCCGCAGCTTGTCCCTCAGTTGGTTCGCATCCTAAAAAATCTTATCATGTCGGGTTATTCTCCAGAGCATGACGTATCAGGAATAAGCGACCCATTTCTCCAGGTGAGTTCTGGCTTGACTTGTTGCAGTCAGTGATGTTCATGGGATGGTGACCTTTAGTAGGAGGAGGGTAGGGGTACGGGGAGGGAAGGGAGGTGGGTTATGGTAATTGCCCTAGTAGGCCTGAATCCAAAATGGGGTAAAATTGATTGACTGTATGGATAGCGGGGGAAAAAAAGTCACTTACATTGGAGTGGGCACCAGGTAAATGAGTTTCAGATTAGTGGCCAGAGGAATAGGATGAACATTAGTGGTAAGAGAGTCTACTTATTTCCTCCAGAAATGTTATTAGATAAAGTAAGTTGTACTGTTTGACATCAACCATAGGAGAGGGGCCAGTATATCCCCCTGATGTTGAGTGATCCCACAATGCCCCAGTACATGACCACCATCTTTAGATTTCTTCCTGCTGGTGGGTCTGGAAGCAAACAGAGGAGATATAAATATTTTGTGACTTCAGCAACTGATTAATGGTAAAAAATTCTTTAGGATTACCAGAACTGATGTAAGGACACTCGAACATAGACAGCAATTCCTATAGTGACAAAGAATGGTTTTGCTGCAAGTGTTAAAAGATAGATGTTTCTCGAAGTTTTGAACTATAGGAGTGGCAGGTCGGAGAATTACTTATTTTCAGTTAAATTAGGTTCGAGGCATGTGGGCTGCTGAATTCATATCTGTGCATAGATCGCCGCCTAGTGTTGGGTCCGGATGATTGCACATTGTTGTCCTGGAAGAGTCTTCGCAGTATCACGAGATAGGTGGCTCCTCCCTCGGACCACAGTGCGCATGGGCATCCTCTCCATCCTTAGATTGTTTTTTTCCGCCATTGGGTTCGGATATATTTTCCTTTACCCGAAGTTCGGAATAGGAACTACACTTTCTAGAGGCCAAAAGGCCTTCGGTATCGTCAGTATTGTCTTGAATAGGTGCCGACAGCTTATTTACAAACTTTATTCAACTTGGGACGTCGAATCGGGCCGCGGGCCTTCTCGGCGCCACGCGACCAGTCGTCGATGGAACGGAGCCCATTTAAAAGATGCCCTCTTTGTAACTCTAAATACCCACATATCGATAAACACCCTGTATGTAACCGGTGTTTATCTCCAGAACATAATGAATCCGACTGCCTAGCCTGTGCCCAATTTCGTTCCAAAAAAACACTTCGGACTCGACGGGCCGCTAGACTAACCATGCAGAGACAGGTGCCAGAGCCAGAAAATATCTTGTCGAAGCCGGAAAATATGAACAACAGTCGGATCAAGGTTCGGAGCATGACTCAGACTACTACATCGACGAGGAAGAAGACATCGTCGAGGTAGGGGACGACAAACAAGGGATTGGAGCCATAGAGGACGACTCCAGTGATGAAACGGGCCAACCGTGAGTACGGCGCCCCATACCTATACCTCCATGGTTCCACAGGCTCAGGTCGAGGCATCACCACAAGGCCTTAGCCAAGATCTCGAAAGACATTCTATAGCTCCGCAATACAGCTCGGCTAAGAATATTACAAAAGATCAAAGTACTCCAAAATTGGTAATATCGAAACCAAAAGTGGTACAACAAAAACGAAACCGAAACTGACCGACTACACGGTCTTCGGACCACACTACGTGGATCCATCGGAGTCGAGACCGAAGAAACTCATCGACAATACCGTCTTCGGGCCAAACTATGTCGATCCATCGGAGTCGACTACAAGGGTCGTCGAGCCGAAAACCAGCGCCCCTATATCTACTCCGAGAAAAAAGGTTGTCGAACCGAAAACATCGGCGTCGACAGCCACCATCACAAAAAAGGGACTCGATCCGAAGAAGGTCGTCGAACCAAAACAAAAAGGCGACAAACCAATGGCTCTGCAAAACAAAACAGTCGAGCCAAAGAAAATCGACCCGAAAAAGGCCATTGAACCGAAACAAAAGGGCGTCGATCTGAAACCACAGGTTCCAAAATTCGACACAAGGACACAAAGCCATAATCGAAACGAAAAAAACTGTCCAAACGGAAAAAACTTTGGCTCCGAAGAAACAGGCACTACCGAAACAAACTGTAGTACCACAGAAGGACATCGGACCGATTAAGTTTGGCCTTCCTCGAAAACGAAGGCGGTCGACCCAAAAAGCGGCAATGAACCGAAGCAAACCAAACAAAAGACATTGGCAAAAACACCCAAAACTGCTGATCAGGAAGTCTTTCATCCAGACCCTGAATCAGTTGAGCAGTCAAAACTTTACATTGACCCTAACTCTGGGAAACTCACTCTCTACAAAAGGAAGATAAGACCAGAGACTGAGAAAGAAACTTGTACTATACCACTCAAAAAGAAAAGGGACTGTTATACTTCACCTATTCTATTTGAGCCTATTCAGCCAACTAGGCCTAACCCATACTCATATACACCCACACACTCAGATGAAGAGGTGGATGAGGATTATGATCAGGAATAAAACTACCCAGTAGACACTGACCAAGACAGTAACACTCAACCATGGGTTGACCCAGTACATCCCGGTGACTCTCAACCCATTCCTGATACATCTGCATACTCTGCTAGGCCTTCTCTTACAGAGGACACAACTGCTTTTAATTCACTAATCGAAAGGGCAGCCCACAATCACAATGTGGACATGCATGCAGACCCTGTGGAGGAAGATTCCCTTTTTGACACTTTTGCCACATCAGAAAGATCTGTTAAGACACTACCAATGTTAAAAGGGGTACTTAAACATGCAGGAGACATATTTAAAGATACCACTAGGGCAAGGGTCATTAACCCAAGAATAGAGAGGAAATACAGGCCAGCGCCATTAGACCCTACATATATTAAGGGACAACTGCCTTTGGATTCTTTGGTGGTAGCAAATGCACGTAAACGTGCAAACTCTCAAACAACTGGAAAAGCTCCACCGCCTGACAAAGAAGCAAAGATCTTCGAGGCATCAGGGAAAAGGGTAGCCGCACAGGCAGCTAACATATGGAGAATATCTAACACGCAAGCCCTGTTAGCTAGGTATGACAGGGCACACTATGACACCTTAGAAACACTTCTCCAGCATTTACCTGACCCTTACAAGCAACAAGCTGAACAACTAGTACAGGAGGGAAAGCTAATCACTAACGCCTCCATTAAATGTGCCTTAGATGTAGCAGACACTGCTGCCAGGTCTATTAACACCAGTGTTATGATCAGGAGACATGCGTGGCTACGTATCTCTGGTTTCAAAAATGAAGTCCAGTCCACTTTGTTAAACCAGCCAGTCAATCCTGACTACTTATTTGGTCCAGGGGTAGATACAATCCTGGACAAAATGAAAAAAGACTCTGAGACAGCTAAGTCTATGGGAGCCCTACAGTCACAACAAGATAGAGGCTCCTTTCGTCGCTCAAATTACAGGGGTGCTGCAAGAGGCAACTCCTCACAGCAGACCACAAACTACAAGAGAAACACACAAACCACCTACAATAAAAACAATAGAGGTGGATACCGCGGCAATAACAACAAAGGCAGAGGACGAGGGAATAACACCACCAGATCCTCTACCAACACAAAACAGTGACTCCTTAGCGCTACCCCCAGACCACATAACACCGGTCGGGGGACGATTACAGCAATTCCTACCAGTCTGGCAAAACATCACTGCAGACAAATGGGTAAGGCAAATTATCCAGAATGGCTATTGCCTAGAGCTAACCTCCACACCACCCAACATACCTCCAAAACACCGTCCTATGTCTGTCGAACACCTCAACTTATTGCAGCAAGAAGTCATCAGCATGCTGCAAAAAGGGGCCATAGAACTAGTACCATTAGAACATCAGGTACAGGAGTATATTAACTATACTTCCTCATCCCCAAGAAGGACGGGTCGCTCAGACCAATATTGGACCTCAGGCCCCTAAATCATTACATCTTATCAGAGCATTTTCATATGCTCACTCTACAACAAGTGTTACCACTGTTGCAGCAAGGAGACTTCCTCGCAACCTTGGACCTCAAAGACGCATATTTCCATATCCTGATGCATCCTGCTCACAGGAAGTATCTCAGGTTCACGTTACTAAATCAACATTACCAATTCAAAGTCCTTCCATTTGGTGTAACAACAGCTCCAAGAGTGTTCCCAAAATGCCTAGCGACAGTGGCTGCACATTTAAGGAGACAACATATTCATGTCTATCCGTACCTGGACGACTGGCTAATACAAGCAAAGTCAGCCCAGCAGTGTGCCAGCACATGTCAAAAACAATTCACCTACTGCACAGCCTAGGCTTCACGTTGAACTACCAGAAATCTCACCTTCAGCCATCCCATATACAGCAGTACCTGGGAGCAACAATAAATACTCTAATAGCAAAAGCATACCCAAACGCTGCAAGAATAAACCGTATGCAGCTACTAATCCAAAGGTTCAAGCCCCAACACTCGCTCTCTGCCCGAGTGTTTATGCAACTCATAGGCATGATGGCTTCGTGCATCTTCATAGTCCCTCATGCCAGACTACACATGCGTCCGCTACAGGAGTGCTTAGCACGGCAGTGGAACCAGGCTCAAGGACAATTGAAAGACCTAGTGTTGGTCACCAGTCGTGCATACAACTCTCTGCATTGGTGGAATCCACAAAACCTTTGCAAGGGACGACTGTTCCAAGAGCCTGTACCACAAATAGTGTTGACAACGGACGCATCCCTGATAGGATGGGGAGCCCATGTCCTTCAGTACACAGTGCAGGGCCTATGGACAGCACAACAAAAGAAAATGCACATCAACTTGCTAGAAATGATGGCAATTTTTCTGGCAATGAAAGCATTCAAAGTACATTTATGCAACAAAGCGGTGTTGATCCGGAAGGACAACATGACAGCAATGTACTACATACAGAAACAGGGAGGAACACACTCTCCACAGCTATCACATCTAGCACAAAGCATGTGGAAGTGGGCCATCCAAAGAAACATTTTTCTCATGGCAGGACACCTCCCAGGCAAAGACAACCAAGTAGCGGATCTGCTCAGCAGACACAGCCAACAGCTGCACGAGTGGGAGATTCATCCCACAGTGCTCCAACCATGCTTCCAACAGTGGGGACAACCAGAGATAGACCTGTTCGCCACAAAAGAAAACGCAAAATGCCAGTACTTTGCCGCCAGGTTTCCACATCCGCAGTCGCAGGGCAATGCGATATGGATGAACTGGTCAGGCAGATTTGCGTACGCTTTTCCCCCAGCACCGTTAATACCGCTAGTAGCACGCAAACTACGCCAGCATTCACTGACACTAATCCTGGTTGCTCCAACATGGGCGAGGAAACCATGGTACGCAACGTTCCTAGAACTTTCTGTGGTGCCTCATCAAAAACTGCAGCTAACACCCACTCTACTCACTCAGAGCCATGGAGACATACAGCACCCAGATCCGCAACAACTGAACCTTGCAATCTGGCTCCTGAAATCTTACAGTTTGGGTACCTAAATTTACCTCCTGACTGTATGAACATTATCAAGGAGGCAAGAAAACCTACAACCAGAGCTTGTTACGCTGCAAAGTGGAAGCGTTTTGTCATTTACTGCAATAACAATGACATAAACCCACTAGATGCTTCAACGCAAAATATAATTTGCTATCTTTTGCACCTACATCGTTGCAATCTAGCATATTCGCCTATAAGAATACACTTAGCTGCCATTGCGGCTTATCTTCAGAACAGACAGCATCTTTCGCTATTCAGAGTACCTGCGATTAAGGCATTCATGGAAGGACTCAAAAGAATAATCCCCCCAAAACACCCACCTTTACCTGTCTGGAACCTAAACATTGTTTTAACCAGACTAATGGGACCACCATTTGAACCATTGCATTCGTGTGAATTACAATTTTTAACATGGAAAGTGGCTTTTCTAGTAGCAATTACTTCACTTAGAAGAGTTAGCGAGCTACCAGCCCTAACTATTCAAGAGCCATTCATCGAAATACATGCAAATCGTGTAGTTCTTAGAACAAACCCTAAATTCATGCCAAAAGTGGTATCCCATTTTCATATCCATCAAACAATAGAACTGCCAGTGTTCTTTCCAAATCCAGTCAGTACCTGAAAGGACTCTACACACCCTAGATGTCAAGAGAGCACTTCTATACTACATTGATAGAACTAAAGAATTTCGAAAGACTAAACAATTGTTTGTTGCCTTCTCACCACAACACAAAGGCAACCCCATTTCAAAATCTGGGTTAGCCAGATGGAAAGATAAGTGCATCCAAATATGTTATCTAAAAGCAAAACGCACTTTAACAGTTCCCCCAAGAGCGCATTCTACACACAAACTAGGGGCATCCATGGCTGTCCTAGGAAACATTCCCATAGAGGAAATATGTAGAGCAGCCACATGGTCAACCATACATACTTTCACAAAACACTATTGTGTAGATGTGCATTCCAAACAGCAAGCAGCTGTTGGTCAGGCTGTTCTAAAAACTCTTTTTCAGACTGCTGCAGCTGGCACAGGTAGCCACCGCTAAGGGGGAGACTGCTATACATTCTATGCACAGATATGAATTCAGCAGCCCACATGCCTCAAACGGAATATGCTACTTACCAGTATGCATCTGTTCTTGGCATGTAGGGCTGCTGATATTCATATTGCCCACCCTCCTCCCCGGTGCCTGTCGCAGCTATAGCATTCATTATTACTTTCTTACTTTCTTGCATGGACATCTATTACTGTAACATACTCCATCTCTGCCACAATGGCGAAAAACAATCTGAGGATGGAGAGGATGCCCATGCGCACTGTGGTCCGAGGGAGGAGCCACCTATCTCGTGATACTTCGAAGACTCTTCCAGGACAACAATGTGCAATCATCCGGACCCAACACTAGGCGGCGATCTATGCACAGATATGAATATCAGCAGCCCTACATGCCAAGAACAGATGCATACTGGTAAGTAGCATATTCCTTCTGTTTTCCAGATGCGTTTCCAGTGTTATCCAGTATTGGGGTATCTTTCATAGATTCACATGCCTGAATCATTCCCCGTCGTCGAGGCGGGAGTCCCACGGTAAATTATATATATAATAGCAGTGCCTAAAAACCATTAGTAGTAGGCTAGAAAAGGATATAGGCCCAACTAGGCCCAAAACTTAGCAGCCTATCTACCTCATTATGTAAAAAGAACTGAAAATGTAGCCTCAGCCAATCGGCTAACCTCACCCTCTAGAACCTTCCCAGCCCAGGCAGTTCTCCTCAGATTTTCACCGCACTTCGTGTGTAAGGGAGTCTCCCTGAGTGTCTACTCAGTTTTCTTCAAATTTCTTCTATTTTCTTCAAGATGTCTAAAAAGAAGGCTCTTTTCAAGGCTTGTGGTTCCTGCTTCAAGAAGAGGGTACATGTGGACGACCAGCACTCTGATTGTATTTATTGTTTGCACCCATCACATGTCGTGAAGGATTGCAGGATATGTCGAACCTTCCCTCCTAAGACCATCAGGGATAGAGAGGCAAGAGTTCTTTTGTGGCTGAAGTCGTCTGCCACAGATGACGAGGACAGAGCCTCTACCTCAAGTAAGAGAGCCAGTTCCAAAGAGAGGTGTTCTCCTGAGAGACTGAAGAAACCTAAACTCTCTCACAAAACCTCTGATTCCATAAAGAGTGCTGCGTCAACAGAGTCATCAACTGTGAGTACAGTCCGCACTAAAGCTGTCTCTTTGGTGTCCTCTCTCACTGTCACCACCTATTCTACGTCCTCTACTTCTTCAAGTACGGTTACCACCTCAGCAATTACTTCTCCTGTGATGTCCGTCATGATTTCTTCATCTGATAAAAAATCATCGAGGAAAAGCCCGTCGTCGACGGGTCTTCCGTCGACTACCAAATCACCATCTACGAAGCATTCGTCATCGCTTCCGTCGACGGCCTCGTCGACGGCTCCCCAGTCGACGAAGGTTTCCACTATTCCGTCGACAAAGATGCCGTCGACGAAGATGCCGTCGACGAAGATGCCGTCGACGAAGATGCCGTCGACGAAGATGCCGTCGACGAAGATGCCGTCGACGAAGATGCCGTCGACGAAGATGCCGTCGACGAAGATGCCGTCGACGAAGATGCCGTCGACGAAGATGCCGTCGACGAAGATGCCGTCGACGAAGACCCCGTCGACGAAGACCCCGTCGACGAAGACCCCGTCGACGAAGACCCCGTCGACGAAGACCCCGTCGACGAAGACCCCGTCGACGAAGACCCCGTCGACGACGAGCCCGCCGACGACGGCTTCAGCTCCATTGACGACAAGCTCGACGACGAAGAGTCCATCGACGGATCCGTCTACGAGGACGACTTCAAAGAAGGCCTCGTCGACGATTACAACAGCAATGACGATGCCGTCGACGACAATACCGACGACGCACGCATCTGTTTCTCTTCTACCGTCGACAGCAGCACTGGTTTCTTTGAATGTGCCGTCTACGCATTTATTGCCCACATCTCCGGTAAGGGTACAGTACACCCATTTCCAGATGAAGTCATTTCAGAGACAGTTACTCTCATTTGTCTCCCCTCTTGCCTTCGCATATTTTGGAAAACTACGTGGAGGAAGACTCTGATGATGAAGGGGATGATGAAGAGCCTTTTGGAGTGGCCCATCACCCTTCCCAGTTGCACATAAAATATCAAGAGGATGAATATGAGGATGATGTTCATTACTATCAGGAGAATTTAGCTACTCCTTATCATCATGAGCCACAACACGCAGAAGACACGGCCCATCTTCCGTCTTCTCTGATTCAAGATTTGCAGGCCATGCTGACTGATTATTGCCAGAGGTTTCCGCCAACTCTGCCTAATACGAATCCTGTGCCAGTAGAAATGCCGAGGAATTCCCCCCCACATCCTTCACACTCTCCAAGGCAGGAGGTTGACCCCGGGACTGGGGGTGATGATGTTGATGTCTCCTCTCCAGATGAGGATGAAAGAGGATGGTGAAATTCCGGATTCCACGCCTACAGAACCATGGAATGATTACGTCATTCCTATGCCCTCTCCTAATTTACCACAACCTTCAGATTCTCCGCCAGAAGACATAGGAGGTTTTCATAACATCATGCACCGGGCAGCTGCGAGATTTCAAATTACAGTTTCGGTTGAGCAGACTGACTGTTTGCTTCATGATTTTAAAGAAGGGTATAGAAGGGTATCCAGATCTATCCCTATCATTGAATATATTTGGAAAGAAGGGATTAATATAATGAAGACGCCAGCTTCCATCCCGGCGGTTCTTCCAAGAGTGGACAAGAAGTATCGAGCACCACCGGATACTCCTTCATGTTTGATTGGTCATCCACGACCTGACTCAGTGGTTTTACAGGCGGCTCAACAAAGATCCAAGAATCCGGCGGCACCAATTTCAACACCTCCTGACAAGGAGGGCAGGAGATTGGATGCGATTGGGAAAAAGTTCTCAGCTAATGCCGCTGCTACTGTTAAGATTGCTAATTCTTTGGCAATTTTAGCACGTTATGACAGACAAATGTGGTCAGATCTGTCGGAATTCGTCAACCTTATTCCCGAGGACAGTGTTCAAGAAGTCCGGAAGATTGTCATGGAAGGCGAGCGGGCGGCTTCAGAGATTATCGATTGTGCCCTAGATATCTCTAATACAGCCTTTAGACAGTTGGCCGGAGCGGCAGTTCTCAGACGGCAAGGATGGCTCAAGGCGACTTCTTTCAGACCTGAAGTCCAGACCAAAATACTTGACATGGCCTATGATGGAGAGTTATTGTTTGGCAAGCACATAGATGAAGCATTGTTTGCGATCAAAACGGATACTGATACGGCCAAATCGCTTGGTACACTACAGTATAAGCGAGGTTTTTTCAGAGGAGCAAGGGGCCGTGGTTTTTCTTCCAGAGGACATTATCAGAATCAGCAAAACCGCCAGTATCAAACTCAGAATAAGCCGTACTACCAACAGTCCTATCGGCAGTCATCATCAGCGGGTTTCTCTCGTCAAGGAGGGAAACGACGTTCTAACTACCAGGGACGCGATTCAAATAAGCGCCAGTGAGTTTTGCCGGACACCATCCTTCCTTCCTTCCCTCCCTGTGGGCGCCAAGATCTCCGTCTTTTATCAACAGTGGCGGAAGATAACTTCAGATCAGTGGGTTCTGGACATAGTCAAACACGGACACACTCTGGAGTTCTTGCAGAAACCTCCAACATCACCGCCCAGGGGTCCCCCCCCCCCTCGTCTTCATTTGTTATACATGGAAGCCATGAAGATGCTGCACAAGAATGCGATAGAAAGAATTCCAACATCCCAGAAAAATCAGGGGTTTTATTCTCGCTTCTTCCTTGTGGAAAAGGTTTCAGGAGAGTGGCGTCCAATTTTGGATCTACGAAACTTAGACAAATATCTGAAAAAGCAGAGTTTCCGCATGGTGACGCTCACGGATGTCCTCAATTGCCTCATGGAAGGCGATTTCATGGCTTCCCTGGATATGGAAGACGCTTACTTCCACATTCCCATTCACCCAAACCACCGCAAGTATCTGAGATTCACAGTGGCTGGTGTCCATTTTCAATTCAAGGTGCTCCCTTTCGGCCTGAAATCTGCACCGAGAATCTTTACCAAGACTCTAGCTCCGGTTGCAGCTGCGTTGAGGTCACAGGGAATACAAGTGTTCCCGTACCTCGACGATTGGTTAATAAAGAGTCCAACAAAAAGTTCAACGAGGCAATCGGTCAAAAGTGCCCTATCAATGTTCTCAAATCTGGGCCTGACCCTCAACGTCAAAAAATCTCAACTGCAAACCAAACAAATTCTGACTTTTCTGGGAGCAGTATTGAACACTTTTCAGTGCAAGGCCTTCTTGACCCAAATTCGTCAGGACAGGATCACAAAGCTGGCAAGTCAAATATGGACAAGAAAGTCTCTTTCGGTCCGACAGTTTGTTTCCCTGCTAGGGATGTGTTCCTCTGCACTCCATCTAGTCCCACTGGCTCGACTCAGAATGAGGCCTCTCCAGGAGGAATTGCATCGGCAGTGGCGGCAGATAGACGGATCATTCGAAGACCACATCAAGGTCACGCCCAAGATGAAACAGGCTCTTCTATGGTGGGCGTCAAAGAACAATTTGTCTCCGGGGCTCACATTTCTTCAGACCCTACCGGAATTTACTCTGACGACAGATGCCTCCATGGAGGGTTGGGGAGGCCATCTCCAAGACCTTAGAGTTCAGGGACGGTGGTCTCATCAGTACAAGCACAAACACATCAACTGCCTCGAGTTGAGGGCCATTTTTCTGTCCTTGCGAGCCTTCCTGCCAAGAATTGCAGGCTCTGCAGTGCTGGTTCCCACGGACAACACCACCAGTATGTTTTACGTAAACAAACAAGGGGGCACAAGATCTCTAGCCCTGTCACTGCAAGCGCAGGAAATGTGGGAATGGTTAATCCATCACAAAATTTCCCTCAGAGCGGAGCATGTACAGGGAATTCAGAACTCTCTGGCCGACGATCTCAGCAGGTCGTTCACAGGATGTCACGAGTGGGAACTCGAACAACGCCAAGTAGACACAATTTTCCGGCTCTGGGGCACACCAACGCTGGACCTGTTTGCCACGCAACAGAACAGCAAATGCATATATTTTGCCAGCAGGTTCCACCAGCAAGGATCGAGAGGAAATGCCCTGTTGATGAGGTGGACCGGAATTTTTGCGTATGCCTTCCCACCGATTCCTCTCATCCCAAAGGTTCTACAGAAAATGAAGAGAGAGCGTTGCTCTCTAATCCTAATTGCTCCTCGCTGGCCGAGACAGTATTGGTTCCAAGAGCTTCTAATACTCTCCCATCAACCTCCACTGCGCCTCAAGCGGACATTTTCAATGCTGACACGGGAGGAAGGACAAATACTGCATCCAGATCCTCAGTCGCTGCACTTGCACGCCTGGCTCCTGACTTCCTAGAGTTTAAGGACTTTGAGATTTCTCCAGACTGTAGAGCTGTTCTATCTCAGGCTCGTGCCCAATCTACCATCAGAACCTATCGCTTCAAATGGAAGAGATTCTGTTTGTGGTGCGGAGAACATGATGTCCATCCACTACAGGCTCCTCCGGAGAAGATTCTACCTTATCTGCTGTCTCTAGCTAGATCAGGTCTCGCTTTTTCTTCCATTAAAGTTCACCTTGCTGCCATATCAAGATTCAGAAAGAGTTACAGCAAACCATCTTTGTGCTCTTCCTCTTTAATTAAACAGTTCCTTAAAGGATTATTTCGAGTTTTCCCTCCAGTGCGGCCTCCTCCTCCTGAGTGGGATCTCAATATTGTGTTATCTCAATTGCTAAAAAGACCCTTTGAACCAATTCATAAATCAGAACTTAAATTCTTGACTTGAAAAGTGGCTATTTTGTTGGCCCTCACTTCAGCCCGGAGAGTAAGTGAGATACAGGCGTTCACTATATCGGAACCTTTCCTACATTTTTCCAAAGATTGTGTGACACTTAGAACTCATCCTAAGTTTATTCCAAAAGTTCCGACTCAGTTTCACATCAATCAACCGGTGAAACTCAAAACTTTCTTTCCAGACCCCAAGACTCCAGCCGAAAGGATGCTGCATTCCTTGGATGTCCAAAGATGCCTCAAATTCTATTTACAAAAGACAAAAGATTTGCGCAAATCTAACCAACTGTTTGTGGCTTATGGCCAAGCTACCCGTGGTCAGGCTGTGACGAAGGCAACTATAGCCAGATGGCTTTCCTCTGTCATTGTCTTCTGTCATGAGAAAGCGAACAAACCCCTGACAAGAAGGGTTAAGGCGCATTCCACTAGGATGATGTCAGCGTCTACAGCCCTATTTGCACGAGTGACCCTGGAAAACATTTGCCGTGCTGCTACATGGAAAAGTGTGCATAGTTTTACCAAGCACTATTGCCTGCAGTCGGTGGTAAATGAAGATACGTCAGTGGGAGAAGCAGTGTTGCAGCATCTTCTTCACTGAGGTTAGACTTTAATGGTGTCTTTTTCTTGTTTTCTATTGTTACATTTGTTCTAAAATACTGTTTTTAATACACTGTATATTATATGAAGGTATTGTCATGATTATGCATATGTACTGAAATATGTTCTTGCTCTAGTACCTTCCAGGTTGTGTGGGGATATATGGTTTTGGATTGTCTCCCACCTTCCTCTACCGACAGATATGGTTATTACTGCTTGCTATTCTGATTCAGGCATGTGAATCTATGAAAGATACCCCAATACTGGATAAGAAAACAAGTTACTTACCTGTAACTACAGTTATCCAGTATTGGTATCTTTCATAGATTCACATGCACCCACCCTCCTCCCCGGCAGGGCAGTTCTTTACTATGGATACTACTTCTCACTTGTGCTGGGAAAATCTGAGGAGAACTGCCTGGGCTGGGAAGGTTCTAGAGGGTGAGGTTAGCTGATTGGCTGAGGCTACATTTTCAGTTCTTTTTACATAATGAGGTAGATAGGCTGCTAAGTTTTGGGCCTAGTTGGGCCTATATCCTTTTCTAGCCTACTACTAATGGTTTTTAGGCACTGCTATTATATATATAATTTACCGTGGGACTCAATCAATCAATCAATCAAGTCATTTATATAGCGCACTACTCACCCGTAGGGTCTCAAGGCGCTGGGTGGGAGGGGGGTGCCGTTACTGCTCGAACAGCCAGGTCTTGAGCTTCTTCCTGAAGGAGAGGTGGTCTTGGGTCAGGCGCAGGTCGGTCGGGAGTGAGTTCCAGGTTTTGGCGGCCAGGTAGGAGAAGGACCTTCCTCCTGTTGTCGCTCTTCGGATGCGGGGGACGGCGGCGAGGGCGTGGTTGGTTGATCTGAGGAGGCGCTTGGGAGTGTAGAAGTTGATCCGGTTGTTGAGGTAGCTGGGGCCTTGGTCGTGTAGGGCTTTGTGCGCGTGGGTGAGGAGACGGAAGGTGATTCTCTTGTTGATCGGGAGCCAGTGTAGATCTCTCAGGTGTCCGGAGATGTGGCTGCGTCGGGGAATGTCGAGGATGAGTCTGGCCGAGGCGTTCTGGATCCGCTGCAGTCTCTTCTGGAGCTTGGCGGTGGTTCCGGCGTAGAGGGCTTTGCCGTAGTCCAGTCGGCTGGTGACGAGGGCCTGGGTGACCGTCTGCCTCGTCTCGGTGGGGATCCACCGGAAGATCTTACGTAGCATGCGCAGGATGTTGAAGCAGGACGAGGAGACGGCGTTTACTTGTCTGGTCATGGAGAGGGAGGAGTCCAGGATGAAGCCCAGGTTGCGTGCATGGTCTGTCGGTTTGGGTGCGGTGCCCAGGGCGGGGGGCCACCAGGAGTCGTCCCAGGCGGAGGGCGAGGAGCCCAGGATGAGGACCTCCGTCTTGTAAGAGTTCAGTTTCAGGCGGCTGGTCGTCATCCATTCGGCTACATCTCTCATCCCTTCGTGCAGGTTGGCTCTGGCGGTGGCGGGGTCGTTGGTCAGGGAGAGGATCAGCTGGGTGTCGTCGGCGTAGGAGATGATGTTCAGGTTGTGCTGGCGTGCGATGGCCGCGAGGGGGCTCATGTAGACGTTGAAGAGGGTGGGGCTCAGTGAGGATCCTTGAGGGACGCCGCAGATGACTTTGGTGGCCTCTGACTTGTACGGTGGTAGGCGGACTCTCTGTGTTCTTCCGTCGAGGAAAGAGGTGATCCATTCCAGTGCCTTGTCCTGGATTCCGATGTTGCCGAGGCGCTGTACTAGGGTGCGGTGGCAGACAGTGTCGAAGGCCGCGGAGAGGTCCAGGAGGATGAGGGCCGCTGTTTCTCCGTTGTCCATCAGAGTTCGAATGTCGTCGGTGGCAGCGATGAGGGCGGTCTCGGTGCTGTGGTTCGCTCGGAAGCCCGACTGTGAGGGGTCGAGGGATCCATTCGTCTCGAGGAAGGCGGCCAGCTGTTTGTTGACGGTCTTCTCGATGACTTTGGCCGGGAACGGGAGGAGCGAGATGGGACGGTAGTTCTTGAGGTCGGTGGGGTCTGCTGTGGGTTTCTTGAGAAGAGCGCTGAGTTCGGCGTGCTTCCAGCTCTCAGGGAAGGTGGCGGTGTCGAAGGAGGTGTTGATGATGTCCCGCAGGTGGGGTGCGATGACAGCGTCGGCCTTGTTGAAGACGTGGTGAGGGCAGGGGTCAGTCGGAGATCCGGAGTGGATGGAGTTCATTGTGCGGATGGTGTCTTCGGCGCTGATCGGACTCCAGGCGCGGAGGGTGGTGGTGGGTGGCGTTGTTGCGGTTGTGGCTTGCGTTGGTTGGTTGCTGAAGCTGTTGTGTATGTCCGTGATCTTGTTGTGGAAGTAGGACGCGAGGGAGTTGCAGAGGTCTTGCGTCGGGGTGATGTCATTGTTTCCGGCGTTGGGGTTGGAGAGCTCTTTCACGATGTTGAAGAGTTCCTTGCAGTTGTGTGCGTTGTTGTCCAGTCGGTCCTTGTATGTATTTTTCTTGGTGGCGCGGATCAGTTGGTGGTGTTTCCGGGTGGCGAGTTTGAGGGTGGTCATGTTGTCCGTAGTTGGTTCCCTTCTCCAGACTTTCTCGAGGGCTCGACAGTTCTTCTTGGAGCTCTTGAGTTCGTCGGTGAACCATGGTGTTTTTCTGCTGCAGGGTCTGCTGGGTGGGGTTCGCAGAGGGGCGAGTTCGTCCGCGCAGTTGTTGATCCACTTCGTGAGGTTGTCGGCCGCTTGGCTGGGGTTCGCTGAGCTGGCGGGAGGGTGCTGGCTCAGGGAAGCGGTGAGTTGGTCGGCTGTGATCTTGTTCCAGCTTCTTCGGGCAACCTGTTGCTGGTGGTGGTGGATCGTCGTTCTACTGAAGGTGAAGTGGACGCAGCTGTGGTCCGTCCAGTGGAGTCCTGTTGCGTGGCTGAAGGTGACGTCTTTGCTGGATGAGAAGACGGCGTCGAGTGTGTGTCCGGCGAGGTGGGTGGGGGTGGACACCAGCTGCTTGAGTCCGAGGTTGGCGAGGTTGTCGAGCAGGCTGATGGTGTTGCGGTCGCTGTTGTTCTCCAGGTGGAAGTTGAGGTCCCCCAGGAGGATGTAGTCGGCGGAGGGGAGGGCATGCGGGCTGACGAAGTCGGTGATGTCCTCGCTGAATCGTGTGCGTGGTCCCGGGGGTCGGTAGATGAGGGTGCCTCTGAGGGTGGTCTTCGGGTTGGTGTGGATCTGGAAGTGCAGGTGTTCAGCGGTGGTTAGGGTGTCGTCGGTGTTGGTTGTGATGCGGATGGTGTCTCTGTGGATGATGGCGATGCCTCCTCCCGTCTGGTTGGCGGTGCGGTCCCTCCGGATGATCTTGTAGCCCTCTGGGATGGCGATGGCGATGTCTGGGGCTGAGGAGGCGTTCATCCAGGTCTCGGTGAGGAAGGCAACGTCAGGGGCGGTGGTGTCGAGGAGGTTCCAGAGTTTTACGGCGTGTCTGTGGACGGAGCGGGTGTTGAGCAGGATGCACTTGAGGTGGTTGCTGCTGGTGTTCGGCTTGGTGGGTGCAGGGAAGGTCCGGATGCAGGTGAACTTGCAGGCGTGGCAGCTGAAGGGTCCGTGGGTGTGCTTCGGGGCGGCTCGGTGACATCCTGGGATGCGGCCGGTGTTGAGTGCGATGAGAGCGGCGGCGCTGTAGGTTCGTCGGGTCGGCTTCCGTCGGTGGGGGCCAGGGGTCCTGGCCCTGGGCGCGGTCCAGGCGCAGACGGGCTTACCTTTGGCGCGCCTTCGGCGCACAATCGGCGCGCCCGCTGCGCGTCAACGCTGCGCGTTCGCACGGTCGCCATTTAAGGCGAAGTGCGCGGGTGGGCGGGGCAGCTGGGAGGCGGGAGCGGGGAGGGAACAGAAGGAAAAGGGGCGGGGTCGGCGGTGGTGGCGGGAAGCGGGGGGCGGCGAGGGAGGCGGGAAACAGGACGGAGGACGTCCAGAAACTTAAGAACAAGCACAAATTGGAGGCAAAAAACGCTAAGACACGGGCAGAGACTAAGAAGCAGAAACGAGCACAAATTACAGGCAAAAAACGCTAACAACACGGGCAGAGACTAAGAAGCAGAAACAAGCACAAATTATAGGCAAAAAACGCTAAGACACGGGAAGAGACTCAGAAAACAGAAACAAGCACAAATTACAGGCAAAAAAACGCTAACAACACGGGCAGAGACTAAGAAGACCAGAACGAGCGCAAATGAATGGCAAACAGCAGGGTCAGCCGGCAGCGAGGCAGAGGGCACAGCAGGGGGCACACGCAGCAGCTGGTGGCCGTGCGGCGCGGGGGTGTCCCACAAGTGGGTCACCCCCGCGCCTCGACGACGGGGAATGATTCAGGCATGTGAATCTATGAAAGATACCAATACTGGATAACTGTAGTTACAGGTAAGTAACTTGTTTTCTTATTGATTACAGAGTTAACGTTGTTAAATGTGTGCTCCAACTGTCATAAAATACTTGCAGTTAGTGATGAACACAAAGTATGAAGTTTATACCTAGTTTGTGATCTTGCGGTAGTTTGGTGCTTCTTATTCAGAAATACAGCCTAAATCATTGAAAACAAGTGGGCAAACAACGCCATGCCATTTTGACTTCAGTCTGAATCGCCTGTAGAAATAGTTCTTAACCTTTTGTGTTTTGGTTACCCCCGCTTAATCATTACTGAAATCTGGGGACACCCACTAAATCATTGGAATTCGGGGAAACCCCCATTGAGTCATTACTGGAAGCCGGGGACCTCCGCTTAAACAATTTCAATGATTTGAACCTCAAAACACTACACCTAAAAACAAACAAGCATTCATCAAACAAATACACAAATAATTAAATATTTTTTTTAATCTGCAAATATATGAACAAATCAAGTATTATTTTAGTTGGAAGGTTGGTCTTTTTTTTATTCAACTTTGCCCACCCTATGTTCTGTTTAATGCCTTTGTGCAGCTCTGATGTATCCATCTGAGGACACCAACTTAATTTTTAGTCTCCAAATTCAAATTCCTTATTTACAGAACTTTTTAAAATGATCAATCGTACATTTTGCTTCTCTATTTATACACACTTTATCTGTTAATATTTCATTTTATAGGCGGCATAGACCCCCATGGGTCGCTGAACCAGAAATTAAGAGCCGCTGCCCTATGAAAGGCATGGGGTTTACCTCTAGGATTAGTCACTCATTGAAGTGGACAAGAAGTAAAAGGTGTATATTTGCAGATCAGCTGTTGAAGAGACTTGTCTGTTATTGGTCTGTCCGAAGAACATTTTATTTGACACCTTAAAGGTCTAATTGCTGATATTCTCGGACCAACCTTTGCAGCTGAGAAAGGTAGACAGAAAGGCGATAGTGTCTCAGGTTTCATCATTGTAAATATCAGTGCAGAGAAGTAAAGAAAAGGTTAGACAAACCTAGAATAAAAAAATGCCTTTCTTATGGACAGAAATATGCGGGCATGACACGATAGGCAGTCTTTACTTTACTTTGAAAGACTGATAAGGAGCAAGGAACCCCAAACACACAGCTCCTGTAACAATGTTGAAATTATTCCCAGGACTTTGTCTTTGAAAAGCAAAAGAAACGCCTCAAAGTAGAAATAATAAATCTGAGTGAACAAGCAATAATAGAAGCATTATGTTCTAGTAATACCTTTTTGGCATTATAGTAGCACCAATAATGTTTACAAAATGTCTGTTGTCTTGGCAGCACATTCAAAGTCACAAGCTATACATCTGCATCCATCCATTTTAGACCAGCTGCCAAAAGGATATTATTTGTTCGAGGTATGTGAGCTGTAGATAACATGCTTTGCATACTCCTGCCATCTAGTGTTGGGTCTGGATGTTTGCAAGTTGTTTTTCTTCGAAGAAATCTTTCCAGTCACGAGGTAAGGTGATTCCTCCTTTTAATGAAAGTGCGCATGGACATCAACTCCATGTTTATATAGGTTTTTTTCCGCCATCGGGTACGGACGTGAATTGCTGTGCTCCGTTCAAAACACTTCTTTGGGTTCCCCTCAGCGCGCAATCCACTACACCTGCGTCGGTATTGTTTCGTTCCTGTATCCTACTTCTCCGCATATTGTATCGGTCGAAGAAAATATCAATTTAGATCGGAAAACTCATGGAAGGCTGTAGAGCGTAACCGCGTTGGTCCACCTCGCTGTCGATGGAACAGACTCCATTCAAATTATGCCCTTGTGCCACACAAAATATCCGCTCACCGACTTGCACAAAGTGTGCAACTTGTGCTTATCTCCAGAGCACAACAAACAAGACTGCGACGAGTGCAGATCCTTCCAATCCAAGAAAACCCTCTGCGATCGTCTGGCTCGACGTCGGGAAATGCAAAGCCAGAACTTTGAATACAGCAGAACATCTTCAGTGAAGGATCCGAACAAGAAGAATTTGATACACAAGGGGCCCAAGAGCAACAGGAAGAGCAGACCTATAGATTCCTGAATCGGACTTCGAGATGGAAGAGGACATACCGCAGGGTCAAGATCCCGTGAGTACCGAACATCACTTGCCCCGAAATCAAACTCCAGTGAAGGAAAAGGCTTTGGTTCCACCTCTGTGCCAAGGTCTGCACCGAGTCGATGTTTCTGATTCCCCGTCTCCCCGCTCAGCACCGAAACTCATTGTCAGGCCTTCCGGCTCTGGATTGAGTCGGCCTAAGTCCGGCAACTGGCCAAAACCTTGGAGCTCACAGCGGAAGACTGCGTCAGAGCCGAAACCCTCTGTGCCGCAACCGAAAAATGCTCCTTTGAAGCCGCAGGCTCCGATTCTCGACTTATGACACCCCCCCCCCCAATTGGATGCTAAACAAAACTAACTTTACATCGACCCTGAAACAGGACATCTTATTTCCGAGCTGCCTCACAAAAGCAAACTTTAGTCAGAGGATATACAATATAGGATTCCTTTAAAGAGGGAAAATGTTGGTACTAACCCTTCTCCTCCGCCTCTTCCACCACGTTCCCCTACACCTTCACCACCTTCTCCAGTATTGGAACATTTACTTATCACACAATACAATTCTCCACCATCACAGCATGCCGTCGATGATGATGGTGATGATTAAGATATTCAATTACCTCTAGATCCTTGGAAAGACTACACTATTGATCCACCTACAGACAATGACCCAGACCTTTACCCTGCAAAGACTTCCCTTCCTGACGACAATGTTGGATATTTGGAGTTGCTTGGTAGAGCTGCACAATGTCACTGGGTACAACTACACAAAGAATCACTAGAAGAAGATTTCTTGTTCAAAACTATCGTAGTACACAAAGATCTAGTCAGACTCTCCCTATGCTCAAATGCATGATGGAAACTGTTATAAAACAGGGGTTGACCCAATGTAGTCAAAGGACCTGGGTATTTAGCAGTACAGACAACAAATGGTCCTAGACATAATTTTAATAATGAGAATAATCATAGCATTCGGTCAATTTAAATGACTCAAAACCCAGATTGAATCTGTTATCTCAATAGCATAGAGGATATTAGCCCACAGCCTCAAAGAAATCTAATTACAGTAAGTGCCAAAGAACCAATGAAACCAAAAAGGTCCTCTTGGGACGATTAATTTAATATACCATATAGCAATGTTTGAAAATCAATCTAACTATGTACATATATTTACACAAATCATAACGCAAATTACAATTTTATAAAAAGAGGAGACGTGCACAGAGAAAGATAAAGTGAGTGCTCAAGTGAATGATCAAGAGGATCAGAAAATAGTGTAGATGATTTATATACAAAGAACTAATGAGCCTGTCCTAGGTAATGCTTGTAAAAAATACTTCTTTTTTACTAGCTAAATGCTATATACAATTCCTTGGTCCTTCAATTGCACCATTGGCAATGGGGTGGCCAGGAAGAGAGAGGGGGGGACAATGGACAGGGATTAGTAGGTACAGGCTCCCAAGGGGGAATGTCGTCGACGTTTCGACCCAACCATGAAGTGGGTGGTTCAAGTCCTCAACAACGGGTCTTCATCAGGACGGAGTGGGAAAGGGGAATGTCTCTCAGAGTGCACGTCAAATAGAATTCATTGGGCACCTGTAATGATAAATAAATAGCGGGGCTAAGTATCACTATAACTTATCAGAAAGGGTCAACTAATGGCCTGTGTAAAAAAGCACTCACCCTTCAGTGGTGCCTTGGCAAGACAAGGTGCGTCGATTGATCCGCACCCACAATGTTAAAATATCCAAAGTTATACTGCAAGAACAAAAAAGAAAGGAGGTAGCCATTAGTGCTACAACACTATTCTCTCTTTGTAATAACTCCACAACAGTGAGAGATTAGACAAAGTCCATTTAGTAATTGTAATAACTCCATAACAGTGAGAGATAAGGCAAAATCCATTTAGTAATTGCCAATTGTCTGATAAATCAATATCTCAGTCAGTACGTGAGAAACAAACTTATTTGTATATATATCCAAGTACTCATCTGGGAGGTCTATACTCTATACATAAATTCTTTAAAAACTGTTCTCACAATGTTCTCGCAGTGATCACTTACCCAGTACGTGTGTACACTGCTGTTATTCAAAAAAATCTTTTTCAAGCCAAACTGACACTGAATGTCGAGGCGTTAGTTCGCTGGTTTGGTTAAATTTCGGGCAAAACAGACACACAGTGCTGTAGAAGAAATGAGACAAAATACGTCTACATTAGGGCGATGCCAGCAAGACCCAAAGCTAGCTGACTGAGATATTGATTTATCAGACAATTGGCAATTACTAAATGGATTTTGCCTTATCTCTCACTGTTGTGGAGTTATTACAAAGAGAGAATAGTGTTGTAGCACTAATGGCTACCTCCTTTCTTTTTTGTTCTTGCAGTATAACTTTGGATATTTTAACATTGTGGGTGCGGATCAATCGACGCACCTTGTCTTGCCAAGGCACCACTGAAGGGTGAGTGCTTTTTTACACAGGCCATTAGTTGACCCTTTCTGATAAGTTATAGTGATACTTAGCCCCGCTATTTATTTATCATTACAGGTGCCCAATGAATTCTATTTGACGTGCACTCTGAGAGACATTCCCCTTTCCCACTCCGTCCTGATGAAGACCCGTTGTTGACGACTTGAACCACCCACTTCATGGTTGGGTCGAAACGTCGACGACATTCCCCCTTGGGAGCCTGTACCTACTAATCCCTGTCCATTGTCCCCCCCTCTCTCTTCCTGGCCACCCCATTGCCAATGGTGCAATTGAAGGACCAAGGAATTGTATATAGCATTTAGCTAGTAAAAAAGAAGTATTTTTTACAAGCATTACCTAGGACAGGCTCATTAGTTCTTTGTATATAAATCATCTACACTATTTTCTGATCCTCTTGATCATTCACTTGAGCACTCACTTTATCTTTCTCTGTGCACGTCTCCTCTTTTTATAAAATTGTAATTTGCGTTATGATTTGTGTAAATATATGTACATAGTTAGATTGATTTTCAAACATTGCTATATGGTATATTAAATTAATCGTCCCAAGAGGACCTTTTTGGTTTCATTGGTTCTTTGGCACTTACTGTAATTAGATTTCTTTGAGGCTGTGGGCTAATATCCTCTATGCTATTGAGATAACAGATTCAATCTGGGTTTTGAGTCATTTAAATTGACCGAATGCTATGATTATTCTCATTATTAAAATTATGTCTAGGACCATTTGTTGTCTGTACTGCAAATGCATGATGGGACATGTCGATGACCCCTTCAAAGACCGTGTTTGTGCTTGCATTCTGACTCCCAGAATAGATAAAAGGTATAAGCCTCCTCCCTCTGATCCAGTCTTTATTAAGGCGCAGATGCTCCTGGACTCGCTTGTTGTCTCTAATGCCCGTAAACGGGCTAATTCACAGACCTCGAGGGATGCCCCTCCCTCCGGACAAAGAGTCAAAATTAATCGCTGCCTCTGGCAAACTAATAGCTGCCCAGTTGGCTAACCATTGGTGCATTGCCAACTCCCAGGCCCTCTTAGCCAGGCAATCTAGAGCACACTGGGACGAAATGGAGCAATTGCTACAATATCTCCCAGATAAGCTCAAAGCTAAAGCACACGATTTGGTGCAAGAAGGAAAGCTCATCTCCAATTCTTCTATTAGATGTGCCTTAGATGCTGCCGACACTGCAGCTAGAGATTAAAACTGGTGTGTTACTCAGGAGACACTCCTGGTTAAGGATTTCCAGTTTCAAACCTGAAGTCCAGCAATTCATCTTAAACACCCCGTTCATTTAAGAGCATCTTTTCGGGCCTGAAGTTTATCAGGCATTAGACAAAAAAGGAAAAAAGACACTGAAGTATCTAAGTCTATGGAAACTCTACTGTCTCCTTCTAACCGGGGCTCCTTTCGTCGCTCCTTTTATCGTGGGGGTCTAAGACCACATCCTCAGGCACCAATGTTTCCTCCTATAAAGGCAACAATCAACCTTCCTCCACAAGAGGTTTCTTTAGAGGAGGATATAGAAGAAACCACAGCAAGGGTAGAGGAAAAGGCTCCACACCCCGTAACTCCCCTTCCTCTAACAAGCAGTGACTTACCTACCCTTTCCCCCGATCATCTACCACCTTTCGGGGGACGTCTTCTACAATTCCTCCCCATTTGGCAATCTAGAACAAAAGACAATTGGGTGTTAGTAATTATCCAACATTGTTTTTGCCTGGAACTTACCACCAAACCTCCAAACATTCCACCTCGTTCTCACAAACTGTCACCAGAACATTTGCACCTCCTCAAACAGGAAGCCCAGTCTCTCTTGCTAAAAGGAGCCGTAGAGCTGGTACCATTACAGTATCAAGGGATAGGCGTTTACTCCCTGTATTTCCTAATTCTCGGAAAGGATGGCTCGTTAAGACCTATTTTGGACCTCAGAGAACTGAACCTCTACATACTGTCAGAACATTTTCACATGGTGACACTTCAACAATTGCTCCCACTTTTACGGCAGGGCGACTTTGTCTACTCTAGACTTAAAGGACGCATATTTTCACATTCCAATTCACCCTGTTCATCTCAAATATCTGAGATTTGTGATAGCGGGTCAGCATTCCCAATTCAAAGTACTACCGTTTGGTGTCACCACTGCTCCCAGAGTGTTTACCAAATGCTTGGTTGTAGTCGCACCTCATCTGAGAAGACCGCATATCCAAGTCTTCCCCTGTCTGGACGACTGGCTCATCAAAGCCAGCACTTACCAGAAGTGTCTCCAGCACACTCAAGCCACAATTCACTTGCTGCACCAACTATGGTTTACAGTACGCTGAAGTTCCATCTGCAGCCTTCAAACACAGACTTATTTGGGATCCACCATAGACACTCAAAAAACTCTAGCCTCTCCCAATGCAGCCAGAATTCACAGTATTCCATCTCTTCTCACTCCGTTTTAGCCCAACCACTCATTATCAGCTAGAGTCTTCATGCAACTGCTGGGAATGCTGGCGTCTTGCATCATAATCATACCTCATGCAAAACTTCACATGCGTCCCCTTCAAGAATGCTTAGCAAGTCAGTGGAACCAGTCTCAGGGTCGATTAACCGATCTAATGTTGGTAGACGCCCACACCCATCGCTCTCTGTAGTGGTGGAACCCACAAAATGTATTCAAAGGACGGCCCTTCATCGTGCTAACAGCAGACACATCGCTCACTGGTTGGGGGGCTCACTTACAGGATTACACAATCCAAGAATTGTGGAGCCTAAAGCAAAACAAAATCTTCATATAAATCACCCAGAGCTACAAGCAGTGTTTCTAGCTCTCAAAGCCTTTCAAACTCATTTCGTAGGCAAAGCTGTCCTAGTCAGCAAGGGACAACATGACGGCTATGTACTATATACAAAAACAGGGGTGGACACACACTCTCCATCTGTCACATCTAGCACAAATCATTTGGAAATGGGCTATACACCACAATAGTCATCTCCGGGCAGAGCACCTTCCAGGAGTTAACAATCAGATTGCAGACCTTCTCAGCAGACAGAAGCAGCAAGTCCACGAGTGGAAACTTCATCCTCAGGTTCTCCTCCCCCACTTTCAGGAATAAGGATATCCTCAGTTAGACCTGTTCGCCACAGCAGAAAACACAAAATGCCCAAGCTTCACCTCTGGGTTCCCACACCCGCTCTCCAAAGGCAATGCCCTATTTATGAACTGGTCAGGGATATTTGCCTATGCTTTTTCGCCTCTCCCACTGGTAGTTCGGAAGCTCAGGCAAACATCCCTCACACTAGTTGCTCAAACGGACATTTCAACCCTGGCTCACCACCCTGTTAAAGTTGTCACTAGTTCCACACCAAAAGTTGCATCTCACCTCCAGTCTCCTCACTCAGAGCCATGGAGAAATCAGGCATCCAAATCCCAAAGAACTCAACCTGGTGATCTGGCTCCTGAAGTCCGAGTTTTGGTTATTTACACTTACCACCAGACTGTATGAATATCTTTAAAGAGGCTAGAAAGCCTACAATTAGGGCATGTTCTGCAGCAAAATGGAATCGATTTGTTATCTATTGTAACAATAACAATATCAGTTCTCTTGATGCTTCTGTACAAAACATTATCTATCTGATACCTGTTACACTTAAAGCAATCTGGGCTTGTCTACACATCTATTTGCTTACATCTAGCAGCAGTAGCTGCATACTTACAAAACAGACAACACTTATCTCTGTTACGAGTACCAGTGGTTAACGCCTTTCTAGAAGGTTTGAAAAGAGGGATACCCCCAAGAGTCCCACCTGCGCCAGTGAGGAACCTAACATAGTACTTGCAAGGCTAATGAGTCCACCATTTGAACCAATGCAGAGGTGCCAATTATAATTTCTCTTCATGGAAGGTTGCTTTCTTCATCGCAATAACTTCATTAGGGAGAGTTGGTGAACTCCAGAGAATTAACTATACAAGAGGCCTTCTTTCAGCCTCATAGAGACAAAGTGGTTCTTCGCACTAATCCTAAATTTCTCCCTAATGTAGTTTCTGCTTTTTAAATCAATCAATCATTTGTTACCGCTGTTCTTTCCTCAACCTGATTCTGTAGCAGAACGAGCTCTACACACCCTTGATTTTAGAAGAGCTCTACTATATTACATTGAAAGAACAAAATAATTTTGCAAAACAAAGCAACGTGTTGTTGCTGTTTAGCCATCACACAAAGGCAATCCCATATCTAAATCAGGCACTGCAAGATGGATCGTAAAATGTATCCAGACATGTTATCAGAAAGCAAAAAGAATGTTGCTAATACCCCCGAAAGCGCATTCTACTTGCAAAATAGGGGCTATGGCGGTCTTAGGGAATATTCTCCTAGCTGACATCTTAAAGCAGGAACATGGTCTACACAGAACATAATCTCTCCACAGATGGGGAAACGAAAAAATGCTCAAGCGACTCCAGTATCATCATCTGACTGGGAAAGTATATTCTAAGGCTTTATAAATCTAATCATCAGTATTCCATCTTCCCCAGACTGGATCAAGCACTGAAGAACCAATCTGAACAGGAACCAATGAAAATTTCTGCCGCCCAAATCTCTACTCTGATATCCTCGCTGACGATTGGGGTAAATTATTTGCCCCACTCTTCCAACATTGCCTGAAAAGTGGTAAAATACCAGAATCTTGGCGGGGGCGTGTGGTGGTTCCTCTCTTAAAAAAGGCGCAAGAACGAATCCTGCAAACTATAGACATATAGCTCTCCTCGATGCCACTGGTAAGATCTTCGCTGCTTGCGTTTTGGAACACTTAAAAAGACTGGGCTTTTTCGAGAAAAGTGATCCCTATGTATTAGGCTGGGTTTCTCCCAAAGCATTCTACATTGAACAATATTGCAGTGTTCCAAACAGTGCTTGATAAGTTTGTTACGGTAAATGCTCAAATTATATATTGTGCTTTTATAGATTTTTCGATGCTTTCGATAGTGTAGATAAACTGACTCTATGGAGAAAAGTGGCGAATATGGAGATCCCTAAAGAGCTCTTAACAATAATAATCTCCCTTCACACATGAACATGGTGCAGAGTTCAAATGGGCTGAGAAAAAGGTCTAACCAATCCTAGCCCTTTGTGGAACGGGCTGAAACGAGGATGCTTACTAGCTCCCCTATTATTCTCCATCTATATTAGCGATCTATCAGTGCGTCTTTCTCTAATTAAAAATGACCTTCCTAAATTAGCACAAGTTGACATACTCTGTTTAATGTATGCAGACGATATCGTTATACTTGACCATACCCAGATAGGCTTGCAAAGAACCCTGAATGAATGAAATCATTAGGCAATTGAAATTTTTTTGGTGCCAAATATTGCCAAAACTAAAGCACTCCCTTTCAGTGGCAGAAGGAAGGCTTTATCTTATACATGGTCGTTGGGAGGCGAACCGATCGAGACAGTAAAAGAGTAGGTTTATCTGGGCCGTATTTTTACTTCTAATTTACAAGATATAGCCCACCTCCAACACTTAGGTCTGAAGGCAGAATCCCATGTTGGGGCACTACAGAGACTGTATATCTCTACGGGAAATAGACATTCAGGGACGGACTTCGGGCGGTGGCCAGTTGGATGACGTCCAACTGTCTCCAACTGAATGCCAAAAAAACAGAGGTGATGGTCTTCGGCATGCGGACGGATCTCTGGGGAGATACCTGGTGGCCCTCTGAGTTGGGTCCCACCCCCACTCCAGTCTCGGAGATTAAAAATCTGGGGGTGTGGTTGGACCCCTCACTCAATTTTGTTGGCCATACCAAAAGGACAGCGGCCTCCTGCTTTGGCATTCTGCGTAACCTGAGACCTGCACTCAAATATTTTGATGCCGCAACCCACCAACTTGTGGTTCAGGCGACGGTACTGGCTCGGCTAGATTATGCCAGCTCCCTTTTTATAGGGTTAAATCAGGCCGAGCTGACTCGTCTCCAGCGAGTGCAAAATGCAGCAGCCAGAGCAGTTGTAGGCCTTCCTAGGTTCTGCTCGGTCTCTCGCACCCTGTGTGCTCTCCACTGGCTGCCTGTCAGGCAGCGGATTCACTTCAAGGTGCTTTGTTTGGCTTTTAAGATCTTAAAAGGCCCTTCTGCTCCAATACTGCATAATCTTTTGCGCCCCTATATCCCTGGCCGTTCCCTCCGCTCCTCGGATCACGAACTGGCAGCAGCTCCACGCTTTAAACGTAGTCGAGCTGGGGGACGTTCCTTCAAGGTGCGGGCAGCAGCTCTGTGGAACGCATTGCCTCGCGAAATTCGGACCCTTGCCGAACTGCTTCCCTTTCGTAGGGCTGTCAAGACTCTCTGTTCTCTGGTTATGTTGTGTGGCTACCTTGTCGGGCGCCGGGACGCTCCTTCGCTGGAGCAGCTGCGCGCATTACAAATGCCATTAACATAACATAACATTTAACAGGTTTATGGTATGAAAATGCCTCCAATTCTATCATATGCCATGGAATTCACACAAATTAAAACATGGCAATCTCTAAAAGTAAAGGAAGGAACCATACTCCGAAATTTGTTGCATTCGGTACCAGTCCAAGCACTACATCTCGAGCTATCGGTAACGGGAATTTCTGCTAGAGTAATTGTAAATATCAGGTGGGCGTACAACTTATTACATGCAGTGCCAGATACCTTAAGGCATCTGTTAAAACGGGAGACTTTTAGAGAGGAAGCGTCTGGGTATACTTTTATATTCAAATCTATTTTATTTTAAACACAGCGATAAGCCTACAACCTCGTATCGAGGCCGGCCGCGTGAAAGGCAGTCCTTTGAGTGTGGCGCCAGAGCGGCCGGGAGAACAAACATTAACACAGCGCCTTGCCTACAACCCTCCCTGGAGGGCCGGCCGCACGGCTAGCAGATGCAGTGTCGAAGCGTTTGCGGCAGGCAGGAGGTTATCCGCTTTGGAAAGTAGGATATGTAAAGGGCAGATGGCCCGTCTGTCTCTAACCGCCCAACGGGGCGTAACCGTCTCTAAGAGAAACAAGTGCCATAGTGGCAAGTAGGAAGAAAGAGAGTAGGAAAGACAGAGAATCCTAAATGGGGACAGAGAGGAGGGGGGGGGAGCAAAATGTCAGGCATAGACGGTATGGTGGAGGGCAGCTGGTGCGGGGGCGCGCGTGACTGTGGTCACAGTGGCGTTGCGTTTGGAGGTCAAGGGTGCAGCCTGGCCGGGTCACTAGGGACAAGCGCGTCTTCGAAGAGGTGCAGAGTGTGGAGCCTAGTGGGCATGTATCGCGCATATTCTATAGAGCAGAGGTGTCGCACTAAAGGTTCCCATACCGCCTTAAAGCGCGTAGCCTGCGCCTGCAGCCGCGCTGTTAGGAGCTCCATCGCAAGGACCTGCCAAAGGCGCACAAACCATGAAGCTATAGGTGTCGCCTCCATCCGCTTCCAGTACAATGCAATGAGCTGCTTGGCGGCACCCAGCATTTGGAGCGTGAGGATCCAATCGCCGCGGGTAAGCGCCTTGAGCGCGGCAGGGCGTATGCCAAGCAGGATCGTGGTCACCTCTTCGGGCAGAGGGAACCCCAGCACCCCCTTGATGTGGCTAAGCACCTCCTTCCAGAAAACAGCAAGGGTCGGACACGTCCACCAAATATGCACAAAGTCACCAGTCGCAGATTTACACCTCCAGCACATCGGGGAAGCATTGGGGAACATCTGACTAAGGCGGAGGGGGGTGTAGTACCATTGTGTGAGTAGCTTGTAGGCATTTTCCCTCTGTGGAATGCTGCGATACACCTTGGGTATATCCCGCCATAATCTGCTCCACTGGGAGGGGCCAATGTCTGTGCCCGATGTCAAATGCCATTTCCTCTGATAGGGATGCACTGGATCCAATGGAGGGTGCTGCAGTATGCTATAGATTTGGGAGATCAGCCTCTTCAGGCCCCCGAGTGAGCGCGCCAGCTTCTCAAAGGGCGTGTATGCCCGAGTAGCTGCTTGGTACATTTCCTCGCTGGTAGTCCAGTGGTGGAGCTGTAGATGTTGAAGGCTAGCCTGTGGTGGCACTCGGAATTCCTCCCTGCAGTCTTTCCAAGGTTTAGGCATGCCCTCAAGGAACAGATCCCCAGCTACTCTACAGTCCCCTTGAGTCCATTTATCAAACGCCCGAGTCTGGTGGGCCGGGGGGAACTGCGGGTTCCCAGCTATCGGGGTGTGCGGGGACGGAAACGAAGTCAAACCTCTCGACACCGCTATACTATCCCAGATATCTAGCACAGTTTTCGTGGGAATTGCAAGGTACGCACTTCTGGATCGTGCCGCCCGCGGAAGCCAGGGCAGGTCCCATATGGTACGGCCCGTGACCGCTCGGTCCATATGAAACCAGTGTTTATCACTTTCGCGTGCCCCCCATTCCACCACGAAGCGGAGATGTGCCGCCCAGTAGTAATGCACCAAGTTGGGGCACGCCAGGCCCCCTCTGTCTCTCGGCTCCATGAGAACCTTTTGCGAGAACCGGGGGTGCTTCCCTCCCCAGATAAAGGATGTGATCTCGCGTTGGAGGCTCCGAATACAGTGCAGAGGAATAGGGGTGGGCAGGCATTGGAACACATAAAGGATGCGAGGGAGGATCGACATCTTGACTGCGTTGAGGCACCCTAGCCAGGATATCATCAGAGGTTTCCACTTCCGAAGATCCTCCAGCACTGCTTTGCGGCATTCCGTCCAGTTCACCGAAGACCAGGAGTCCAAGTGTGGAGTAAGGGCGAGGCCCAGATACCTAATGTGGCTCTCCGCCCATTGATAGGGCACAGCCTCTTTTAGGTAGAGGACATCCTCAGCAGCCATAGTGAGGTTGAGCGCCCAAGATTTAGTATGATTTATTTTGAGGCCCGACGCCCGTTCGTAGAGGCAGAGGACGTCGTGAACTGCCGGCAGAGATGTCCGAGGGTGTGTGAGAGTGAGGATCAGGTCGTCCGCGAAGAGCGCCACCTTGTTGACCCTCCCCCCGAGGGCTATGCCGTGGATTCTGGGATCCCGTCTGATCAGTGCCGCTAGGGGTTCTACTGCCAGGGCAAACAGGAGTGGCGAGAGCGGACACCCCTGCCTCGTGCCTCGGTGGATCGCCAGAGATGGTGTTAGCTGGCCATTTACCCTGATCCTGGCTTGTGGTCCCAGATATGGGGCCATGGCGCGCGCTATCATTTTGGGGCCAAGGCCCATCTTCCGGAGGACCTCCTGTAAGAACGACCAGTCCACCCGGTCGAAAGCCTTCTCTGCATCGAGCGAGAGAAGGCACGCGGGGATATCCCAGTGTCGCGCCTTGCCCACCAGGTGGGTCAGCCTGCGCACGTTATCGGCCCCCTGTCGGTCTCGGATGAACCCCACTTGGTCCGGGTTCACCAACCCCGGCATGTAAGGGTCTAGTCGTTTGGCCAGGATCTTGGTGTAAATCTTCAGGTCGGTGTTCAAGAGGGCGATAGGCCGATAGGAGGCACATAGTGCAGGGTCTTTCCCTGGCTTTGGTATTAGTGCGATCTCCGCCATTCCCATGTCGGAGGACGGTCCCACCTCGTCTGAGAAGGAGCTGTATAGTCTCAGCAGCTGAGGGCGAAGCTGGGCTTGGAAGACTCGGTAGAAGGATAACGGCAAGCCGTCAGGTCCCGGGGTTTTCCCCACGGGAAGGTCTTTGAGAGCCAGAGAAATCTCGTCTTCTAGTATGGGCTCTTCCAGCTCCGCCGAGGTAGGTTCCTCCGCGTACAGGGAGGTGTAGTAGGCCACAAAGGCGTCCTGTTTGGCTCGCTCAGTGATAGCACATGTGCCATCATGATGCCGTATAGTAGCGATATGAGCTCTGGCTGCCCGTGCCCTCAGCCGTCCCGCCAGCAGTCGCCCCACTTTATCCCCCCCTTCGTAGTATTTTTGCTTCAACGCAAGAAGGGAATGCTCGGCCTTATTAGTGCGTATGAGGCGAAGCTGTCCCCTGAGATTGGCCAGCTTCCTCCTGGATGCCAGCGAGGGTCGCTCTCTGTCCTGAGCTTCCGCCTGCTTGATCTCGCTTGCCAACTCAGCCTCCAGTTTGTATGCCGCTCTTCTCCTCGCGATCGCCAGGGAGGTGATGTGCCCCCGTATGGTGGCCTTAAAGGCATCCCACACCACCTGAAATGGTGTCTCCGGAATGTCATTGAGGGCGAAGTACGAGTCTATGGCTTCCCGAATGCTGTCTACGTCTTCCGGGTCCCGAAGGATACTCGGCGGAAGAGTCCAGCGTCGTTCTCGAGGGGCGCACGCCATCGGGTCCTGCAGCTGCAGTTCCACATGTGCGTGATCCGATATCGAGATATCGGAGACGGTGACCTTCAGTATGTCTCGCGCCAGGTCAAGAGATGTGAATATGTAGTCAATGCGCGAGTACGTTCGGTGGGAATGCGAGTAGAAAGTATAGTACCTGGTTCCAGGGTTGTGGTATCTCCACGCATCCACCAGCCCTAAGTCCGTAATCTGGTCTTTCAGTGCAGCCGACATTGCACCCGCACCGCTAAAGGCTGTGTCCCCACGATCTACCTCAGGGTCCCACACTAAATTGAAGTCCCCGCCTAAGATTGTGCGCGGCGCGTCAGACTGAAACTGTTCCCGTAGAAGTGTCTGAAGAAACTTATCTTGCGACTGGTTAGGTGCATATACATTGCCAAGGGTGTACTGCGTTCCTCCCATCCGTACCGTGGCCCGGAGGAAGCGTCCGTCCCCACTCTTGTAGGGCTTTGTGGGTCCCCGTCTAATGCCAGCTCTGCATAAAATAGCCACCCCCGCCGTTTTAGTGTCAGCTGATGCCCAAAACTGTGTGGGGTACCTGGGGTGTGTCATGCGTCCAGTGTCTCCCCTCAGGAGGTGTGTCTCCTGAAGAAAGACAATGTCAGGGGAGTGCTGTAGGAGGTAGCGCCACACCTGGTTCCGCTTGTTGGGGGAGTTAAGTCCTTTGACATTAAGGGTCAAGAGTTTGAGAGGTGTGGGGATAGTCATCGCCATGGTACGAAGGGGAAAAAGGCCGCCACAACACTCAGCATCCCCCACCCCATCAGACAAGGGGGGTGCGCCTCCCCCGCCCACCGCAAACGCGCTAGCACCCCCAGCAGCCCCCAAGTCGTCACAACACGCAACTGGAGAGAAAGCCAGAGGAAGGGAAAGGTCGAGCAAGAAGTAGGAAGAATAGAGCAGGCAAGAAAGAGAAGAACACAGAAGAGGAATAGAACCACAACAGGCCAACGTGGTCGTATTACAATGTCCCAGGTTCCGGGCATCCTCTACCCGAGGGTTTGGATGTACTCAGGAATGTCACTTCCTAAGGGACAAAGTGGGGGGTGTTCTTGTCCGAGAAATCAGTCTCAGGCTCCTCGAGGTCCGTCAACCCCGCTGCTCGGGGTTGTTTCGGGGGTAAATAGCGTGGAGGCAGTGCAGGGGGGGTCTTACCATGGTAGGCGGTTCAGCAGTGCTAGGCCCCAACCCGCAAGACACCCCACTCGGGGCACTCGGTTGCCAATAGCGAGCTTCAGTGTCGCCCACCGGAGAACAGCTGTGTGCCACCGCCATCTAGGATAGTCACTGTCCCATCGAAGTCCCTGTGCGGCCTTCCTCCGTGCCTTGGCAGTTCACCTCAGAGGTATAAAGCAATGATGAGGGCGGGAGCAGTCACGGAGTGCGGGGCTCCAAGGGTTGGTCCTCACCGTCGCGTTCAAGGGAGCGGATGTGCTCAATGATGTCCTGTTTTGCCTGAGTCATGGAGCCTGCGTCCATCGGGGGGGATCGGCGGCGTCGAGGCACCGTGGTCCACTCTGGCCGGGCCGGGGGCCTCTCCGGGCGGTTGTTGTGAGCGGGACTACGTTCCGGGGATTCCGAGAGCTTAAGCAGCTGCGCGGCCTCGTTGTAGGGGCGGAGAGCTTTGCGTTTACCTTCCCAGCGAAAGATGAGAGCGAAGGGATGTCCCCACTGATAGGGGATCTCGAGGGCCCTCAGCTTCTCCGTCACCGGGCGAAAGACCTTCCGTCTGTGTAACGTGTTAGGGGCCAAGTCCTGGAATATTTGAATCTTGTGGGCGCCATATCGTAGGTCTTGCTTGTCTCTTGCCGCTTTCAATATGGCCTCCTTTTCTGTGAAATAGTGTACTCGGGTGATGTCTGGGAGGAGGCCCATCTTGCCTCCCGCTCCGAAGATTCGGTGAGCCCGGTCCAAAAGCGGCAGGGGGGCCTCCTTGTCGCCCCTCACCTCGTGCAGGAGCCGCGCCACGTAGGCCATAGTGTCCGTCCCTTCTTCTCCGAGTGGCACACCTCGGATGCGGAGGTTGTTGCGGCGTCCCCTATTTTCGAGGTCCTCCTGTTTGATCTGGAGTTCGATATTCTGCTCCTCCAAGGTTGCCACCCTCTGCCACAGTTGTTCTAAGTCTTCGGTGCGTGTGTCCATCAGTTTCTCGAGACCGTCGACTCTGTCCCCCAGTTCTGTCACATCCGTACGCAGTTCTTTGACGCATGACTGCACCTCCGACCGTAAGGACCCAATTTCAGACTTCAGGTCCGCCATGAAAGAGGACATGAAGGCCTGTGTCACCGGCAGGGATTCAGCGGTCGTTGGTGGCACTTCTTCGGCCGATGCCGTTGCTCCTGCTTTTCCCCACATGGCGACCACCGAGGTGCCCTTTGAAGCCGTCGTCTGATCCGTCCTGCCTCCTCTCCCGCGAGTCATGATCCGTCGTGAGCGTGGCACCCAGCCACCCAACGCGTCGCTCGTTGTCTTTAGCCCGGCACCCCCCTGGTGCTGTAGAAGCGTGGCTGAGGGGCAGGACCCCACCAATCCACCTCTCTCGTGACAAGCGCCTTCTTCCACGCCGTTCTCTGTCTCCCAGCTGATGGGACACGGAAGCCCCCCCTTTCAGGGAGTCGCAGGGTAATCTCAGTGGCAGCAGTCGATGGACTGGGGGGCAGGTCTCCTTTCGGACTCAGAACGCAGTGTCTCTCGCCCTCCTCGCCAGCAACTGTGCCCCCCAGAGGCTGCCGCCGTGCGTTTCACTTCCCACCTCCGTCGCCCTCCCTCGCTGGGTCTCCGGTCCCACTGAAAGAAGTGGGGTCACTCACGGTTGCAGGGGGTCTCTCGATCCTGCCTCAGGTCGGGCCTACAGGCCGCAGGGGTTATGACCTCCAATAGATGGCGCAGGCCGGTCGGGCAGCCACTCGTGGAGCCCCCACCAGCAGGGGGGGGGGCGCAGGCCACACGCTCACTCAGCACCGGCCAGCGAGCAAGCAGAAAGGGCCCAAACCGCCTCTATGGCCAGCCAGGCAGCAGCAGGCGCTCGGGGGGTAGATCAGGTGCCAGGGGGTCGGGGGTCAAGGTCCACTCCAATGCTCCTGCAGGGTCGCCGCCGGGTGCTCTCCGATAGTCCCCACAGCCCGCCGGGGTGAGCGCCCCAGACCCTGGCGCCAGTGAGGAAGGGCAATATGGCAGGTGAGTCTCCGCCCAGGAGGACAAGATGGCGGGCCGCTCTTCTAGCGCGCCAACCCCCAGTGTAGCAGCGCAGGGCGCCTCCACGGCTTTAAGCGGCGGGGCAGCAAGGGTCCTCCGGGCACAGTTCAGCAGGAAAGCCCCCCAGCGACTCCACAGACGCTCCCTCGGAGAGGCAGCTGGGCTCCAGGACCCTCTAGAAGATGGAGGGGTACTCACTGTTTGTAGGGGGCACTCGTCCCTGCCCCAGGCCTCAGAGAAGTCGCCAGCAGCAGGGCAGGCCACACGCTCTCACAGCGCCAGTCCAGTGAGCGTCTCCACGACCAGCGCCCGAGGGACGGCTCGAGTGCTGGGGGGGTCGGGGTCCAGGGCCTGCACCGAAGATCCCGCAGGGTCGCCTCCGCCGGGCACACGCCGGTGTCTCCCGGCCCGGAGTACAAGATGGCGGGCGACTCCCCCAGCGCGACAATTTGCAGCGCCGCAGATCAAGGCCCCACCCCGGCACCTGGCAGCGAGGATCAGCAGTTACAAGGGTCCGCCGGGTGTGTAGTTCCAGGGTAGCCTCCCCGGTGTCAGGATTTCCACAGTCGCGCAGCCGGGTTCCGGTGCACCTCCAATGCGGCCCCGCCGCCGCTGCAGAGCCGGGATCTCTCGCAGGGTCAGCCGCCGGGATGAGATCACCTCCCCGTCCGGCGGTCGCTCTATCGACGGCAGTGCCGCCTCCGCCGCTTGCAGGGCCCGCGATCAGCAACCCCAGCCGGAGTCCGCCTCAGTGCGGCCGGAGCTGTCGCCAAGGTTCCCCTCCCTCAAGGAAGCGAGGCCGGGACGCGGCGAGAAGATGGCCGCGGTGCTCCGTCAGCCGGGTCGTAAAGCCGGCAGTCACCCCCTGCAGCAGCCTTCGCCTGGAAGCGGCCACGAAACGAGCCTCTACTCGCTCAGGAGCCTCGCGGGAGATCGGGGACACCAAAGGGCCCCCCGAAGAACACTGTTAAATGCTTATTACAGCAGCGGGGCGACGGAGCTCGCCTGAGATGCGACCGTTCACATCGCCGCCGAAGCCACGCCCCCCTGGGTATACTTTTAATAGGAGTCTGGAAAAAGCCTGTGACGTTTCTCAATGCACTGTCACATTTTTACAGGAGTGATCTCCATCACACTTGAAATTGTTTTTAAAACATTTGGCCCCTAGAATCAGTTATGAATTGGATAAAGAGCATTACATTCAATTGAAGCATTATGAAGTGTTTGCAGAACACATAGAATTTAAAACCTATGCTCCTTATTTATGTTTTCAACTAGAAAGCGGGGTAAGGCGCTGTATCCTACTCTTACATTTGGCTATACTCCCTCTAGCAACATTCTTAGCTAGCTGGGAAGGTACAAATAACATATGTGAATTATGTAAAGGTGGCCGACAAGATTTGATTCGTGTTTTACTAATCTGTCCTAATGCGAGTATAGTAGCGGCACAACAACAATATATAATTCCAGTTCAATTAAAGTATAATGCACTTTTGGCCCCAGATTTAATTATGTTGTGTAACTCTCCACTCAATGAATTTGTATGCCATAACCTGTATAAGTTTTAAAAACGTTTTCTGAAGATGTTTTAAAGTTAATCAGAAGTTTGTATCTTATCTTTTTAGAATGTTGTATGATAAGGAGATACAACATTGTTACTTCTCCATTTTATAGTGTTTTAATGCAACATGGTTTATTGGTAGGCGATAGATCATTGTTACTGCTTCATTTTATAGTGTGTTTTAAAAGCAAAAGTTTTATAATCTAATCATTTTAAATTCAATAATAACAATCTTATTTCTGTATGTGTTGTTCTCAGTTGAGGTCTGAATCATATTCAAAATGTACTGACTTTACTGGTCTACACTGCACACATTCACCAAACACTATTGTGTAGATGTGTTAGCGAGGCAACAAGCTAATGTAGGACAAGCAGTACTTAAAACACTGTTTCAGACAATTACAGGTTATCCACTGCTTTAGGAGTATACTGCTGTATAGTCTATGCAAAGCATGTGATCTGCAGCTCACATGCCCTGAACAAAAAATATTACTTACCCAGTAAGCATCTGTTCTTGGCATGTAGAGCTGTAGATTTACATCCACCCACCACCTCCCCGGTCTCCTGTAGTTGTTGCAGTTTCTCATTTTACATGCATATGCATGGACATCTCTATTCTACACTTACTAACTCCATTCTCACCCTTTGCGGGAACACTGTGTAACAATGGAGTTGATGCCCATGCACACTATCACCGAAAGGAGTAGTCCCCTTACCTCATGACTGGAAAGACTTCTTTGAAGAAAAACAACTTGCAAACATCCGGACCCACACTAGAGGGCAGGAGTATGTAAAGCATGTGAATCAACAGCTCTACAGGCCAAGAACAGATGCTTACTGGGTAAGTAACATTATCCTTATGGGACCAAACCAGCATAAACAAGATCTTACTTAGGGTTTGCAGTACAACTGAAAAATACTGGTATGGCAACACTGTCAGGAAAGAGAATACTGTCATTTCAAGATTAGAGTCCCCTTCACCAGACATCACTAACTCCAACAGAGAGGAATGAGATGAAGTTGGTGGGAAAGATGTTTTGATGCTTCCACCTAATATCTTACTCTAGTCCCACAGTAGGACAGTGCAGGATTAGGAGGTACTAGTGGGTTGTCAGTCACAAGTCAAAGAAAGATTTAATGTGGTGTACAAAGGCCAATATGGGGAGTGAAGAATTTTAAAATAGGCAGTCTCCACTATTGCAAGCATTTCAGTCAGATGCCTCTCACCTGGTTAGGGGGAGGGGCAGACCTAATTGCTCTTTCAAAAAAGTGGAGAAGCATAGCAGCTATCTAGAACTAAGATTATGTACTTTGCATTTAAAGTTTTGTAGAGTCAAATACAGTTCTCAGTGGGCAAATACAGAAGAAATGCAACCACAATATTTATTTGAACTAACCAGTAGGAACAAAATATTACCCATTATCAGCGGGAATATCTCGCAAATGAGGCCTCCGGTTGAACAAATGCCAGCAGACTCTCTCCTCTCACTGACTGTTCTCCTGGACCTTGTTCCAGGGCTTGTACTAATATTGGTCCAGATTTTCACTCTGACCCCAGGACCCATCTCGGTTCTTGCATGCTGGAAGAGATGCTTACACCATTGATGCTGAAAGGAGACCCAATTGCCAAGCTAATGTCAGAACCCAAGCAGACTGTGGCCCATACATCCAGCGATTGGATAGCCATTTAGCCTCTACCTCGACACCAGTACTATCAGATGTTCTCTTCTGCTCCGAATCTGATGCATTCCAGAGCATATGTAATGTTGCTTACAATACTGACGACAATGAAGCAGACAATATACTTCCCTCTCATTACCCTGATGAAGGACTACATTTACACTTGCAAAATACTAGTATGTTTGATTTTTCAACAGAGCTAGAACTCACCACCTGGTCAGCCAATGGAAGCAAGTGCCTTTTTCACTGTAGTAGTCTGCAGAGGCGAAGTGTTAGATTTGCAGTTGGCTGCTCTTGATACTAAAGCCAATTTGACTGCAATTCTTCAACCAGGTCCAACTTCATCTGAGCCAATATTAACCATTTAACTCTCTTATGGGCACTCTGATGACCACTTTGCTTAACTCGGTCTCCACTTCTACTGTCAGCCAACCTGTGGCCAGACTACACAGACCAGGCCCAGGAGGCCCTGATTTTTTTATGAGACACCCAATACTTGAACGCCTTGTGGTGCGGGTGTTTACAGTTAAAGTAAATCCAAATGCTATTCCTTTGAACCTTTTGGTTATGGAATTAACACATGTTGACGCTGTTGGCAAGAAAATGTTTTCATCTGCTAGACTAGCTTTATGATCTTTAACTACTGTGTCTCTTCTGGTCAGATACATCCATAGCTTCTGGAACATGCCAGCAAGTTCTTACCAGCCATGCTGGAGGACCTCTGCTTCATTGGTCCAAATGGTCCAAGAAGGAACAGATACTACAAAGTATGTGCAGCATGCAGCCCTGGGCACCACTCACTACATAAGCCATGCTATTGACTCCAGTGTTGTGCTCAGAAGGTATACCCGGATGTAATCAAACAGGTCTAAGCACCCCTTATGGACAGTATGCCCTTCAATGGATGTAGACTACTTAATAATAATACTGACATTTGTAGAGCGCGAACACCTACCTCCAGCCGAGGTGTCCCGGCGCTAAAGACAATAGATGACACACAGCCAAGCCGCAGATCGCAAGTACCCTGGGAGCAATTAGACTGGACTGAAAAGTCTTGTTTTTACAGCTTTCCCAAATAGTGGTTCTGACTTAAATCAGACGCATGCGTTCAGGCAGGTAGTTCCATAACTTGGACGGGCCCCACTGTAAAAGATTGTAGAAAAGGCTGACCCAGTGCTTGCGCACTTCAAAGGTAGTTGAGCCACAGCATGTTCTTTGGAGTATTTGTCCACAGACAATTCACCAGAAACCAAGAAAGTTTAGGGGTTATTCCAAAGGCCTTGGTAACCGACAGCATAAACCTTGTCAGCCAGTATACCATCAAACTTGGCAACTGGGACCATTCACATGCAGGGACAGCAGTCCTTTCTCTCTTCCTACCCTGCCACAGCTGTTCCTAAGCAATTTTGACTTGCCATCTTAAGCTGGCAACCAGCTGGTTGGGGTGGGCGGGGATATATAGTTCTTCCCTGTCTGAGACTAGAACTGGGAATTCATCATGTCAGACTGATAGATTTTGCAAATTGTTCAAAGGGGCTACGTCCTGCCTTTCAGTTTGTCCCCCATCTCCTATACTTCTTTCACCAGACTATTTTCAGGGGATCACGCTACTATATAGGATAGCGACTTCTAGCCGCAGATTCCTTACATTAGAACATTGGTTCTTAACCTGTGGTTTGGGGACCTCTGGGAATCTACCTCTGCTTAGAACATAAAATATGTGATTAATTCAGTGAGTATAAATAAAGAAGCAAAATTAAAAACCGTTTTAAAACAGTCTGTAATTGTGAAGCAATTTGAAATTGTAGGCTAAAAGTTGGCATCCTCAGATTTGTGTGAGCAGTGCAAGTGTATTAAATATGGAAGAGTGGCCTCAATTGAATTTAGAAAAGCTGCAACATGTGCATTTAAAATAGTTATTATTTCTTTTTAGAATTGCTTGTGAATTAAATATTCCATCATTTTGGTATTCGTTTGAATGCGTGATTATTCATTTTTTGTGTATTGTTTAGCGGTTTAAATCATAAAAAATGTTTAGGCAAGGGTCCCCCTCTTCCAGTGAAGACTCAATGTGGTCCCCCGATTCCAATAATGATTCAGTGGAGGTCCCTGGTTTTCAATGATGATTATGTGGGGGTCCACAGAAGTCAAAAGGTTAAGAACCTCTGCTTTAGAATATTCCCCAGGTATCTGATTGGATCCGGACTTTTTTGAGCAGTACGCCTGCGTGCCGGTAGGTGGCGTAGTTCGGCTCAGTGAAGACGGCACTGCCGCGCATTGACATCAGTTCTTTCCTTTCCGTTCTAGATAGCCCTGATCCATCAAGAGCTACCCTCAGTTGTTTTTTGATTGCCATTTTCACGACTTTTGTCAAACTCTTTTTTGAGAGATTTTCTCTTATATGGTGACAGGATGTCTCCAAAGAAACTGGCTGGTTTCAAACCATGTGGTGCCTGTTTCTTTGACAGACCCACACTTGGTTTGTCTTTAGTGCTTGGAGATGGACCATGACTCCAAGAACTGTGTGGAATGTGGTGCCATGCCCATGAAGGCGCTGAGGGAGCATTTCCTCAAGCTCCTCCCTGACTGATGTCTGACTAACTGCGTGACACTTGAGATCCCAATCGTGTTGAAGGCCTGGAGACAGTTCGTGGAGCCACACATGGTGGTTGTCGTCTCGTTCGAAGTTCTCGGATAAGTGCATGAGACAACTGCACGCCACCACTTTCCTTACTCCCGCCCAGGAAAGCTTGATGGTCCAAGCCTCCACCTCTAGAGTCAACCTTGGCACATTCCCTGATAATCTACTCGATAGGGAATCCAAGAGGCTGGATACCTTTGGCAAGAGGATGCTCTTTTCTTCCAGTGTTGCACTGCGGCCGGTGAACCCCGGGTTTCTTTTGAGCCGAAATTCCCATACGATCGGGGATTCAGTTGTGCAACTGCTGCCTATTGTCTAGGTGGAGGCCCGAGCCATACTCTCCCAAGCTAGTGCTGACAGCAAAGTTCGCCAAATGATGTTGACCGGACACGACTGACTCCTTGAATAGAGTGATTTTATTGTCGCTGGGCCTTTGGCTCCAAGCCTGGCTGAGAACCACTGGCTTTTCAGGGATGCCCAAGCCTCCCTTTTGGACATGCTCTTTGATGGCTTTCGTCATCTTGGAAAGAAGGCGGACTCCATACTGGAACACTTTAACACCTTGCGCGCTAGAGGTTTTCCCGCTGTGCGCTGACTTTTGCGGAACTCCGCGTTACATGACGAGCTGAGCTCGTCATGAGCATCGATGGGGTTAAGGACATCAGAGCTACTGCTAGGTCCTTGGGCTTCTCCATGGCCCCTCTTAATCCCCAGTACGCATTCCGCAGCCATGGAAGGGATTTCCAGCTGCATCTATATCCTCTCAGCCACCACACTTCCCAGCCTATTGTGGCCGAGGACGTGGGCCCCATAGAACACGTGGGACAGATAGCCAGAGGTGGTGCCACCATCCCCCGACAGTCGCGGCCTCCAAACCTCTTCAGTTTGCCAACTGGCCATCATTAGCAACCTGTGTGGAGAAGGATACAACATCACCTGCATCACTGGGTTTTACAAATTGTCCTAATTGGTTATTTATCCCCTTTGTGACTACCCCTTCACCCATGCCACCCACATACGACTGGCTGACGGGGGACCACCTCTCCTTTCTTCATCAGGAATTGCTGGCTCTCTTTGCTAAGAGAGCAATCGGGAGGGTGCAGGCATCAGAAGTAGGTTGTGGTTGCTATTCCTGCTATTTTCTGTTCCCCAAAAAGAACAGAGTTCTTAGTCTTGTCCTAGACCTGTGCCATGCTCGCCCAAGTCCTGTCTACCCTAAAACCGGGAGACTGGATGGTAGATGGTAGTGTTGGACTTGCAGGATGCATATTTTCACATGCCCATTTTGCCTGCCCACAGACATTACAAGTGTTTTACAGTGGACCAAGAGCACCTTTAGTTTTCCATGCTCCCCTTCGGCCTTACTAGTGCCCCTCGGGTGGTCACCAAGGGGAAGGCAGTAGTTACAGCTCACCTGCTGAGGTCAGGGGCTCCAGTCTTTCCCTATCTCGACAATTGACTGTGGAGGGCGGCTTGCGACAGGCAGTCGCCTCCCACTTCCGGACAACGGCGATCCTCCTGCACTCACTGGGGTTCACTGTCAATGTGCCAAAGTCACACCTGGCTCCCTCTCAGACACTTCCTTTCATCTGAGCGGTTATGGGCACATTGTGCCCGTTGGCATATATGCAGTAATAAATGAAGCCCCAGTGGGCACAGCATCAGGGGAATCTCTCCGACATGGTCCAGATCTCAGGCGGAACTGCAAAAGATCTGTAGTGGTGGTTGATGAACTGCGATTGTGTCAGTGGCTGGCCTCTTTACCTTCCTCATCTAGAGCGGACTGTAGTGACTGATGGATTACTCTTGGGGTGCTATATGGCAGAGGTGGAGATGAGAGAACCTATTGGAGCTTTGGGCAATGCGTTTGGCACTGAATGCTTTTCTTCCTTTGATCAATGGAAGGCTGATGTAGGTGTTCACGGACAACATTACCGCCATGTGGTACTGCAGCAAACAGGATGGGATGGGATTGGGAACCCTATATCAAGAGGTTCTGGATCTCTAGACATAGCTGGAATGCCAGGTTATTTTCCTGATGGTTCAACACCTGGCGGGCTCTCTGATTGCCAGGGCAGATGAAAGAAGAGTAAGATGCCTTGAGGCTCATGAATGGCCTCTCCATTTAGAGGTGATGCAAGGGCTTTTTCAGGAGTTGGGAGAGCCTTGGTTAGATCTGTTCGCCACCGCTGAAAATGCACAATGTCAGCAGTTTGTGCTGAAGTTTCCAAGCCGGCTCTCGCTCATCATCTCAAGTGGGCCTCCGGTCTCCTGTACGCCTTTCCACCAATTCTACTCCTGCACAGAGTTCTCAAGAAAATCTGGCACAACCAGGCCCAAGTTATTTTTACGGCTCTGGATTGGGTATGGATAGTCTGGTATTCCGAGCGGTTGAGCGTCAGTCCCCCGATCAGGTTGCCTCTACGAGAGGATCTTCTGTCTCCGCAAGAGGGAGGTTCCTGCACCGAAACCTGCACACCCTTAACCATCATGCTTGGAGATTGAGCGACGACAGTGACCGCTTTTGACCTTCCTCCCCAAGTCTGTGATGTTAGTCTGGCAGCGAGGCGAACCCCCCCGCCAAGTTTGTATATGCCTCCTGCTGGTACATATTTGTGTCATGGTGTTCTTCTAGAAACATCAAACCTCTTTCTGAGGTTTTTCTGTTTGTTCTGTCTCTGTCACAGTCACATCAGGGCTCTGCTATGGGCGTGGTTAGAAGTTACTTATCTGCCATTTCGGTTTCTGTGCCGTTGCCGGACCAACAGCCTTTGTTCAAGTCACCTGTTATGCTTAGATTCCTCAAAGGCTTGCAAGCCATGCCCCAGTGGGATTTAAACCTAATTATGAATTCCTTAATGTGTGCACCCTTTGAGCCCCTGCACAATTGCTTTTTTAGGTTATTGACCATCAAGACTGCTTTTCTGGTGGCCATAACATCGGCCAGGAGGGTAAGCAAATTGCAGGCACGCTCAGCACACTCTCCCTACATAACCTTTTATATGGACAGGCTGGTTCTCTGGACATGTGCCTCCTTCCTTCTGAAGGTTATGACTTCATTCCATGTAGGCCAGAATTTCACCTTTCCTACCTTCTTTACTCCAACTCACCCCACCGAAGAGGAGTAGAGACTCCAACGTCAGGACCCCAAAAAGTATTGTCATTCTACCTTTATCACATAAGAGTTCCGGGTGGACGATCAACTCTTTGTGGGGTATGTAGGGACCAAGAAAGGGAAGCTTGTGCAGAAACCGACATCTCAAGACTGATAGTACTTTGCATCGAGGCCTGCTATGCATTAACCAAGAAGCAACCCCCTGGGGGCTTGCATGCTCATTCCGTCAGAGCCAAGGCTATGACAAATGCGTTAGCCTGCGGAGTCCCTGTCCTGAACATCGCTCCGGCAGCAACATGGGCATCTCAGCACACGTTTACTAAGAACTAATGCCTGCTCCTTCGTGATGGGCACTTGACCTGTTCGGTCCTGCAGGACTCACCTCCGGGGGGTATTGCTTTGCTATCTATTCTAAGGTAAGGAATCTGATGCAATAAGTCTCTATTAGATGAACAAGTTACTTTACATTTTTTTTCTTAGAGTTTTATATAGCACAAACTAGACCTGAAACATTGGGTATCTGAGCGCTTTACATGAGCACCAGTTTCGTTACACAATATAGCTGCAGATTCCTTACCGGGCCTCCTATCCTCCCCTCTCTGCGAACTGATAGCAGTGTAATGGTCACCCTTCTCAGGGCCTTAGAATTTCACACTAGTCACCTGTCTTCATCCTGAAGAGACGCGTCCTGGCATGGAAAGTCATTAAAGTAACTGATGTTAGTGCGCTGGGGTGGCACCTATGCAGGTACCGCTGACACTGAGCAAAACATCACCTACCGGCGTGCAGGGGCACAGCTTGAAAACGTCCAGATCCAGTTTGACGTCTGGGGAATATTCTATGGTAAGGAATCAGCAGCTAGGTAGTCACTACCAAATAAGGCTTTACCGAAGGTAAATAACTTGTTTTTTGATGCTTGAGTCCCCTGCTGGCCAAAGGCACCATGGACTAGGTGCCGGAATTGGAAAGTGCCATTCACGCTACTTCATTGTGCCTAAGGGGGACGAAGGACTCTGGCCTGTACCGAACCTCTGGCCATTGGAAGACTTTTTGAAGGAGAACTTCAAAATGTTCACTCTGGTCCGATCTTTTCATCTCTGGATCCAGGAAACTGGTGGGTGTCCCTGGTCTTGCAGAACATGTGTTTTCTTAAATGTCTTGCAGTCCCAAAGAGGCTCCCTGAGGTTTACGGTGGGGTTGGAACATTTTCGATTTGACATTCGGCCTTACCATAGTTGTTCACAAAAGTGATGGTTGCTGTTGATGTGAGGTCTTGGAAACCTGTGTCCCAGCACCTGCAGGCTGCATGAGGAGGACTCACCACAGTGAGTCAATGACAACATTTGGCCTCCTTGGGGTTTCAGTGAAGAAGCTTAAGTCCCACGGAGCCTACGTTCGAGTATTCCCTTTACAGGGGCTATCCTGGACACAGTGACATTCAAGGTCTTTGCACTGCCACCATCTGTCCATGATATTCAGGATATGATCCTGACCTTTTGGGCTCAGTCCTGGGTCCTGGTGAGGATGGTTCTGAGGCTTTTTTGGCTCCTGGCCTTGTGCATCCTCCTTATCTCATTTGCCATATGGCACATGCAGACCATTCAGTGGAACTGTAGGTTTCAGTTTTCCCCTCTGGCTGTATCCAGTTCTCACAAGAGATGGCTCGGAACATCTAATGATTGTTCGTTTAGGGCCAACCTGACAATAGGCAGGCCACTCACCCTCTCCCAATTTCTTGTTGTAAAGGATCCATCGTAACTTAGTTAGGGGGGGGGGGGGGTGATGGGCTTCTGGGAGAGGTGGAGATAGGGGGTCTAGGATCTCCAGCAGAGAGCCAGCTCCCTGTAAACCTCTTGGAGCTTTGGGTGGTCTGCTTGACCCTCAAAGCTTACCTACAGACCCTCATGGGAATGCTGGTAGAGTTACTTCAAGGCAACACAACTGCCATGTGATACTGTAACCAGCAGGGCAGGTGGGCTTTAGCTTCCGGATTTTATGCCAGGAGGATGTATGTCTCCGAAGGTGTCTGGACCAGGTGAAGATCTTCTTTGTAGCTACCACCTAGCTGGGTCTCTGAATGCCAGAGCAGATGTCGGCTGTATAATCTGAATTGTGTCTCCACCCCAAGATGGAGAAGAGCATCTTTGATCAGTAGTTAAACTCGTTTGCCACTATCAAAAATACATGTTCAAAGTGTTTGCCTGCTGAAGTGTCTTCCAAAAAGGTCATTAGGATATTCATTGTGTCTGCAGTGGGTCACCGGGCTCCTTTATGCTGTCTCACCACTACCTCTCCCACCTATTTCTGAGGAAAGTCAGCCCAAACCGGACACAAGTCATTTTAATGGCCCCAGACTGGGCCAGCAGTGTGTGGTACTCAGAGCTCCAGAGTCTGAGCCTTTACTATCCTGTCTAGCAACGCTTCTAGTTGTAGATTACATACCTTTAAGTTTCCCACGGTGTCAGCCTGGATCCGTAAGATTTTTTGGAAGCAGTACGCCTGTGCGCTGGTAGGTTATGTTGGTTGGCTCCGCGTGGCAGCATCTGCGCCGGAAATGATGTCCACGTCCCCTATAGAGGCGCCACCCTGGTGCACAGACATCAGTTCTTTACTTTATGCCCCAGCCAGCGCTGAACCGAGAGAAGAGCTACCGCTCCCACAGTTTTGACATGAGTTTTGTGACATTTTGTTGATCTTTTAAATTTATTTTTAACCTCCTGCTGTGTCGAGGATGTCATCGAGGAAGACTGATTTTAAACTCTGTGGCTCCTTTCACCGATACATTTCGTTTACTAACCCGCACCGTGTGTGTTTGTGGTGTCAGGAGTGCGACCACGACTCCAAAGTCTTGCTCAGACTACTAGGCCATTGCGCCGAAGGCTTTGAGGGAGTGGCCGCTGTTGCTAGCGGCCCGGCATGGACTCCATGGACATAATGGTCCCGCTTGAGAGGAAGGTCTTGGGACCGTTCCAGTAGTCCAAAGTCCTCTTCATCACACTCTAAATTGTCGGGGCACTCGGGTAAGCGGCACAAAAAACCCACAAGAAATTGAAGCACTTCTCGTTGGCTGATGCATCAAATGAGAGCATTGGCTTCAGAGCCTGGGTTCTTTGAAACCTGCGCGTGGGCCGGCTCAGAGCCTCCCCAGTTTACTGGGAGCCGGAGTGACCCCATCTCAAATTAAGGAGTTCTATGAGACCAAGCGCCTCAACTTTGTGCGACCCGACCCCTCCAGCGCGCCTTCGGACTCCATGGGGTCAGAGGGGGTCCCATCTGGTTCCGTTCCGGTGGCCCTGATGGGCACCCGTGGATCCGGGCTAATGCTGGTCGTGCCACTACGACCTTCCCCAGTGCCGATGTTCTCGGTGCCAGTCCCATTGTGATCCTCAATGACCGGGAACTGCAGCGACTGCAGATTCCGACAGGACCCCGTGTCCTAGGTTGGAGACTGAGCCCTATTCTGGAGGGCTAGGCCTCTGGGAGGGGTTTCTGGACCCTTTAGAATACCAGTATGATCAGGATATGGACTGATGTGAGCAACTGGGTGATTCTAGCTGACTGGCTACGTCCCCGGATACCGGCATGCTTTCTCCCCCTACCGTGGCCAAGGATTAGGGAGCTACATACGCAGTGGTGGTGAGGAGGGCAGCTGAGGTCCTCGACTTTCTGTTGTCCTTGGTGCCAGTCAAGTCCAGCATCCTGAAGGAGGCGCTGCAACCGGGAGTCTCTGCCTCTGGACCCCTACTCCCATTCAATGAAGCGCTCACTGACGTCCTTCTGGGGACCTGGTCTAAACCAAGCACAGGGGCTCCTGTGAATAGGACTATTGTCCACCGCCCTGCTCCAGGGATCCAAATTTCCTCACCCAACACCCTACCCTAGAGAGCTTGGTGGTCCGAGCCGCCACTTCCCATGGCGCGTTCCCTGCCGCTCCCCTGGACAGGGAATCCAAGAGGCTGGACAGCTTGGGAAAGAAAATGTTTTCTTCCACCAGTCTTGCATTACGGTCAGTGAACATTGCAAGCTTATTGGACCGCTATTCCCACATGCTGTGGGAAACCGTTGCGCAAGTGCTGCCACAGGCCCCGGAGGAGAACCGGGCCATTCTCTTTCAAGCAGTTACAGACTGGAGAGATGCAGCGAAGTTCACTATACACTGTTGCTTGAATATGACGGACCGACTTGACAGTGGCCCTCAAACGCCCCACCTGACTGAGAACATCTGGCTTTTCAGGGGATGTCCAGGCTTCTCTCATGGACGTGCCCTTCAATGGCACCTGTCTCTTCAGCGACAAGGCAGATGTAGTGCTGGAGCGCTTTAAGGACTCACGGGCCACAGCCAAGTCCTTGGGCCTCTCAGCTGCCCCAAGTTCCCAGTCTGCCTTTTGCTCCTTTTGTGTCCATCGGAGGGATTTTCAACCGTGCCAATCCTAACCCAGCAACCTAGCCACGCAAGCTTAACAGCCTCTGCATGGACAAGGGCATGGTTGATTCTGGCCTCATCGGTTAGCTAGCCAGCGGTCTGGTCCATCTGGTCCAGCCACCTCACTCCCAGCAATTGTGTCTCTTTTACCTCACCCCCAGCAGATGCACCCTCCAAACCTTCCTAATTTTGCCCTTTTAGATCATGCACATGCAGTTGGTGGCAGGATCTGCTATCACCTCCACCACTGGCAGTCCATAAAATCAGACAGGTGGGTTCTGCGTATTGTCTGAAGGAGCTACTCCCTCCCCTTCGAGACTACTCCTCCATCCATGCCTCCATCTTGCGACTGGCTGACTTAGGATCATTTGCCCCTGCTCCGCGAGGAAGTCATGGCACTCTTGGTCATGGGAGCCATAGAGAGGCTGCCCATGCCAAAAGTAGGTTATGGTTGCTATTCTGGATTCTTTTTGGTCCCCATAGAAGGACAAAGGTCTTTGTCCTGTTCTTTGATCGCTGAACCCTCAACTACTTCCTGAAGGAGAAGTTCAAGATGCTCACATTGGCGCAGGTCTTGACTGCCCTGGACCCAGGAGACTGGATGGTAGCGTTAGACTTACAGGATGCCTATTTTCGCATTGCCATCCTGCCTGTTTATCGGCGCTACCTGCGGTTTACAGTAGGCCACAAGCATTTTCAGTTCCCCAGGCTCCTTTTTGGTCTTTCCAGCGCCCCTTGGTGTTCACCAAGGTGATGGCGATAATCGTAGTTCATCTATGCAGGCTAGGGGTGCTAGTCTTCTCCTATACCAATGACTGGCTGCTGAAGGCGTGCTCGTCCCAGGCTGTCATCTCCCAACTCCAGGCTATGGCGAACCTCCTGCATTCGCCAGGTTCACCATACACTTGCTGAAGTCACATTTGACTCCCTCTCACACTCCCTTTTATCAGAGCTGTTCTGGACACATTGCAGTTTCAGGCTTATCTTCGCGAGCGGTGAGTCCAGGATATTCAGGCTATGATACAGATGTTTCAGCCTGTGCCCTGGGTTACAGTGAGACTGACTCAGAGGTTGCAACAGTGACTGGGCATGGAGAGTTTGGTATCCCCAACTTCTGAACATGAATGTCGATCCTCTGATTAGGCTGCCCCTTCGGGAAGATATTCTGTTGCAGCTACAGGGGAGGGTGCCCGTCACCCGAACCGGTCAACTCTCCACCTTCTTGCATGGAGATGGAGCAGCGGCAGTTGATAGATGTCGACCTTCCTCTTGAAGTTTGCAATGGCACCAGGCGTCCCTCACCCAAGACGTTACACGTCTGCCGTTGGAAGTGATTTGTATCATACTGTACAGAAACCTCTATTGACCCACTTTCTGCTTCCCTTTCAGATATTTTGCTTTTTATTCTTACCCTTGCCCAGCAGGGCTCTGCTTTGGGCACTCTGCAGGTTATCTTTCCACTCTTTCTGCCTTCTTGCGGCTGCCTGACCAACCATCTTTATTTAAATCCCCTTTTTTAAATAGATTTTTGATGGGCCTTGTACATATGCTCCCCCCTTCTGCTTTTATTCTGCCTTAATGAGACCTTAATGTGGTCCTCACATTCCTGATGTTGGCCCCTTTTGAGCCTCTTCACAGTGTCACCTCAGGCTGCTCTTCATTAAAACAGCTTTTCTTGTGGCAATTACATCTGCCCGAAGGGTGAGTGAGCTGCAGGCTTTATCTTTACAGCCTCCATTCTTCCCCGTCTATCCGGACAAAGTGGTGCTTTGTACTAGGGCCTCTTTCCTGCTGAAAGTGGCGACACCATTTCATGTGGCCAATCAGTCCACCTTCTACTCTGCTCCACATCCTTCTTAGAAAGAGGAGCGACTCCGCCGTCTAGACCCAAAAAGAGCGGTGTTGTTTCCGCACGAGAGACCAACTCTTCGTGGGGGTATGTTGTTCGAAAGAAAGGGCAGTGTAGGATGTTGGCTCTCTATATGGTATGCCACTAGGTGGTAATACTATGAACAGAGTCCAGAGAGTCCCCTAAAGTGTACAGGGCTCAATGCAAACCTAAAGATGCTCTATTAGTGGTAGTGTGGTCGAGCAGTCTTAGGCCTGGCACAGAGGAGTGTAAGACATTTATTGCACACACATGACCAATAACTGACACCCAACTTAACAAGCATTTACAACTTAATAAAATTTCACTTCGTGCCAGCAGGATCAACATAAACAGCAAATTCTCTTCTTTTCTTGATAAAACTGATACCTCGTCTTGATGACTGACTCCAAAAATAACAAGATCCATACTTACTATAAGTGGTCTTCGCAGTACTGCTTCTAAGATTTTACTCACTTCCTCCCAGAAGCCATCAAGTTGGGGACACTGCCAGAACATGTGCACATCGTCAGCCCTTGGTAAACCACACTTGGGACAGGATTTCGTATTAGTGCCACTGAATTTGGAAAGACGCTTCGGTGTCCAGTAGGCTCTGTGGGAGGTAAAGAGGTGATTTCTCCTTAGGGTAGCAGATTTCACAATGGACCAACATTTGCTCATGGATACTTGCCACAGGTTTTGGAGGTCCAACGATGGAAGATCCTTCCCCCAGGTATTTTCCGGGATCCGCAGGTCCTCCTCCCTGGCTTCGATCATTGCCCAGTACCATAGTTTAATTTCTTTTCTCATTTCGGAAGTTGTTATCATCGATGCCTCTAAGGTGTTATTTCCGCTGCACTTCTCATTCAGCGTTCTTGCCCAACCAGAGAGTTGATAATACTTGAATTTCGAGAGGGATGCATTTGTACTTGCACAGAGAGTCTCCCAGTCTATTAGAGTGTTCTTAGCTACTAATTGGCAACATACCTGAAAACCCGATGTTTTGAGCGGTTTCGCCAAACTGTCTTTAAGGCACTCCGGAGTTCCTGGGGAGTCCCATATGGGCGCGAACTCACTATAATACGGGATATTGAGGGTACTCCTGATCTGATACCACAGTCTGGTTGCTGATTTTAACAACTTCAGTTTTATTTTTTTTTAAAGTACTTTGGGTGACCAAATTTGTACAGGGAGTGACCAGTATTAATGGTCATTGCTTTGAGATGTTCCGGATACAGATCTTGATTGCCTAATAGAACCCTGATATACTTAAATTGAAAAGCTCTGAAATATTAAGTGGATAAGAACAGTTCCCCCCACACATTTAGAATGGGTGGCCTCCGTGAACAGAGTAAATAAGTGGGATAGGAAAGGGAAACCTAGCAGGAAATACAACTATTGGGAGATTTGGGAAGATTCACAATTTGTTAACTAATTGGGAGACTGACAACACTGAATTGCTAAGCCCTATACATTTCCAATGATTATGCAATGGCAATACTTCCAACAGGCATGATGCTTGTATGAGTGGTCAGGGTGGCCAGCTCCCCTACTTCGCAGAAAAAGTATTGAAAGTGTCATGGACGTAAGGGGGACCCGTCTCTGTAAAGAAACATTGCGAGTTCCCCCGATTCCAGATGTTGTGATGGACTAGAAAGTAGAGATGTGGGTCCCCGATAACTCCAAATACACTCGATTGCAGAATGAGAAAAAAAACCAAAAAAAAAACCAAGCATTTACAATGCACGAGGTCTCGCAACTGTGAGTTTTAAAGCTATTGATATTGTAAATGGCAATGCCTTTTGAAAAATTAACAGGTATTTTAATTTATAATAGTAATTTTCGACCAGTACCATAACTACCACTATTATTATTACTATCACCACAGAGTAGTAATAGTACTAATTGTAGTGATGGTTATGGTACTTGTGGCGGTTGTAGCTGTGGTGGTGGTGGTGGTACTGGTGGTCTACGTGGATTGTATTTCATTACTCATGCTACTGCTGGAATATTTTTTAACAAAAACTAACAAACATCATCATTTGCAACGCCAATAGTTCAAACATTTCGTGATGCCAGCCCTATTGCATTGCAAATGCTTGTTTTATGTTGCAGGCATGAGGTGCATAATCTACTTCCCAAAATACAATCTTAGATTTGTAGACCCTCGTAACAGTCCTATGGTAGGAGGCAGTTGTTCAGCCAGTGTAAGGCTAATAGCTCACACAAATTAGCATTTTGATACCTGAGGTTTTAAATTACAATAAACGTAGTAGACCTCAGGCAGGAGACTTGAGTTACCAGTAACTGTGGAAAGAGCAATAACTTTAGAAACTGGTGCTTTATTTCACCTTTTCCGTGGTGTTATTGCGTTCAAATGTGCACAATGGGGCTTATTTGCAAGTCCCTTGCACCGCCGGTGCTTCACTTTTTGTGTGGGAAAAAGTGACGCAACGTCGTTGCAAGGGGCTTGTAAATAAGCCCCAATATCCTGTTTCTCTGGCTCTAAAGCAGGTTTGCTGTCCTGGTTCTCTGCTCTACAACGGCTCTGTTGACCTAGGTTCTCTGGCTCTAAAGCAGCTCTGCTGACCTTGTTCTGTGGCTCTACAGCAGCTCTGCTCACCTGGGTCTCGGGTTCTAAAGTAGCTGTGGTGTCCTGGTTCTCTGGCTCTAAAGCAGCCCTGTTGACCTGGTTCTCTCCCTCTAAAGCAGCTCTGCTGACCTGGTTTCTCTGGCTCTACAGCAGCTCTGCTGACTTGGTTCTCTGGCTCTAGAGCAGCTCTGCTTACCTGGTTCTTAGGCTCTAGAGCAGCTCTGCTGACCTAGCTCTCTGGCTTTGAAGCGGCTCTGCTGACCTGGTTCTCTGGCTCTAGAGCAGCTCTGCTGACCTGGTTCTCTTGCTCTATAGCAGCTCTGCTGACCTGGTTCTCTGGCTCTACAGCGGCTCTGCTGACCTGGTTCTTTGGCTCTAGAGCAGCTCTGCTGACCTACTTCTTCTCACTCTAGAGCAGCTCTGCTGACCTAGTGCTCTGAAAGAAGGGTGGGGTTTGTAATCAAATAAGACTGCATTGAGAGAGCCCCCTTTTTTTCTAAATGCTGGACGATGCCCCCGGTAATTCTGGTGGGTGTAAACAATGTGTTTTTGAAAGTGCATAGGAGATCTTTGTGAGGAAATAGAGGTTAGGCAGAGCACGTGCATATGTTTTAGCAGAGAGCGTGCATATGTTTTGTCCTTCGTGCGGAGAGAGGGAGCAGAGCGTGTCCATATGTTTTGTCCTGCATGCGGAGAGAGGAAGCAACCTAGCAGCCATATGCGTGCACATCTTGTGTAAGCCGTACGCGCACATCTGCTGTGTCATCAGCTAAGCTGTTAGACAGACGTACGCATGCACATGTCCTGTCCCCCTTCGCCCACCAAACCGACAACAATAGGTCTCGCGAAGGCGAGCAGCGCACGCACGGTCGCTAGACGAGACCTAAAAAAGGAGAACCACACCATTTGTAGGAAAAGAAACTTTGTTTGTACCGCAATAAGGTAAGTATGTTTTTAAATAAAAATACTTTTCACTTTCAAAAGTCTACAGTGCAATTTCTGAACAATTCAATGTTATCCTGTGGAGGAAAACAATGTGGTTATGCAGGTAAGTATACAACTTAAAATACCAGTCTTCGGGACGAAAGGTCAGCAAGAGGCATGGATCAGATGAGTACCAAAACTACACCACCAGCGGCACAGGGGCGGCCGGGGGCAGAGGTCAAAATCTGAGTTCCGGCCCAATGCATTTCAATGGAGACTGGGAATGCTCAAAGTAACTGGTTGCAGGTAGGTAAATCAGTTGCAGGGGCCAAGCTTTGGGAGTTAGATCAAACATGGGGGCACAAGGTGGCACCACACATACACCCCCAGCTGCACAAGGGCAGCCGGTTGCAGGTTGCAATCTCATCATTGTGCGCCCAGTGCTTTTCAATGGTGACTGTGCTTTGAACAAACAGGCTGCAAACATCTCACCGGAGGTTGCAGAAGGGAGACCAACAACAGCAGAAGTAATTAGAGATGTAGTGGTCGTGGGGGCATGGTCAATTGAACTCACTAAAGTCCAGGGACTTTTGGTGCAGGAGTGCCTTTAGAAATCGGAGTCTTCTTACCGAAGCCGGTCGCGGTCAGGGGGAGCCTTTGGATTCAGGCTCCTGGCTTCGACGTGGAGTCTAGTAGTGTTCAGCCTATGTTGGACTTGGTCAGGATTGCTGGGGAGCCTGTTCTGGGTTGGTGATCCACCTGGATATGGGCCAGGACCGTCTGGTGCAGAGTGGGCAGAACTCGCTGATCCTGAGGGCAGTGGTGTCTTTTGTGTTGGTTTCTTAGGGAAAGAACCGCTGTCCTCAGGAGTTCTGGTCTTTTTCAAAGTTCAGACAGTATTCCTATGGTTTCTGGAAGTCGCTGGTTGCAGGACATGCGTCGTGTTCTCGCAGCATCTTGGTAGTTGGAGACAGGCCGGTAGGGCTGGGGCCAAGTCAGTAGTAGTCTTCAGGATTAGCGGCATGGTGTAGTCTTCGTCCTTCTTAGGGCTCAGGTAACTAGTTTCGAGGTCTTAGGGAGCCTCCTAAAAACTAGATTTAGGGGGTGCTTTAAGGGAGTAACCATAGAGTCACTGGACCCCTCACCTGGGTTGACTACACCCTCTATTATGTTACCCTCCTGTGGGAGGGGGTATAGTCCTATCTCAGATTGGCAGAGTCCTCGCTTCTTCAAGATGGAAAGGGACTGAAAAGTATGCTTAACTTCACCTTCTCCACCTGACAGCGCTACGAGGTGTATGTAGGTGACTCGGACACCACTTTGGATGCAGACTACGCCACGCAGAGCCAACCGATGCCGCTTACAAGCGCTCAGGGGTACTGCTCACGAAAAAATCTTCTGGATCCAGTCTGATGCCTCGGGAAATTCATAGATAAGGAATCTGTAGCTAGATATTGTCCCTACCAAATAAGACTTTACCGAAGATAAGTAACTTGTTTGACAAGCAATGTGTACATAAAATGGCTGTTGTAAAGAAAGTCTCCCAGCAATGTGGAATAGAAATTGAACAATGATTAATGGGAAGTGTTAGGAAAAACAATAGCAGGAGTCTTTTAAAGAGATGCATATCATTATGAATCAAAGTAGTGTAAAATTTTACTAATTTTCAGTGATCTGTTTACTGTTTCAGGTTCGAATACTTCGGTTACTGCGAATTCTTGGTCGGAATGATGACGATTCTAGTGAGGCAATGAATGATATCCTGGCACAGGTATGGTCTAGGTCCTGGAGATTGTTTCCTAAGGGTGCTGGGTTTAATTAAAGATGTGAGCCTATCATTAGCTTGACAGTCAGAAAGCGGTAATGTAAGTGAATAGTAATAGGATTGAGCTTCCTTTTTTTTTGTGATTTTGTTTTTGACCATTTCAAAATTGAATCATTTTAGAAAAGCACATTTTTGGAAATATTATGTTCGAGGCGTATGAGCTGCAGATTCTACACTCTCATTAAATCGCCACCTGGTGTTTGGCTCGGATGATTGCATGTTGTTGTCGTCTTGGAAGAAGTCTTTGTAGTCACGAGATAGGTGACTCCTCCCTTGCACAATAGTGCGCATGGGCATCAGCTCCATCCTTAGATTGTTTTTTTCTGCCACTGGGTTCGGATGCAACTTTTCCGCTCCGGTTCGAAATCTACTTTCCAAGGACTTTGACGCCTAAAACTTTCTAAAAACAACTTCAACATCAATGTTCACAGACTCCATTTCATCAGTTTGATTCCTGTCGACGCGGGCCGTTGGACCTACCCACGTGTTGAGGCTACAACTCATGGAAAGGACACCATTCAAAAAATGACCCGTGTGTGGAGCAAAATTTCCACGCAGCGACCGTCACGAGGTGTGTAACCTGTGTTTATCACCTGAACACGACAAGTCGAACTGCACAGCTTGTGCGTCCTTTCGATCCAAGAAGACCATTCGAGAACGTGACATACAGAGATCAGCTCCGGAACCGGTGGATATCTTCGACGAAGTTCCATGTGTCCCCGAGGAAGGTTCCGATCTCCAAATCGTATCTGAGGCAGACGACTCCGATGACTCCATACCATCAGGTCAACGCGTGAGTACGACTGTCCCTACCCCAGCTCCAACACCTAAACCAAAAGCTAAGGTCAAAACTCCGCCTTCAGGGCCCAGTTGAGACCGGGACATTGCTTCCAAAGCCCTGCCCTACGGCAAAGGACTATACAACAACTCCTAAGGCGAAAGACAAGCAGAAACCAGGCCCGGAGCCGAAGAAATCTGCGTCGAAATCGATTTCTCAAGAAGAGCTTTTTCGACCTGATCTTTTGCAAAAAAGGATATACATAGATCCAAAAACAGGACATGTTTCCACTATGCCACATAGAAAGAGGAAGATAGATACAGCACCTTAAACTCCAGTGCCTGTCAAGAAGGACTCTGCCTCATCACCTATGCACCCTTCTTCTCCTGTAGCTCCTCTTTCACCTTCTATTCCTTTTAACACTTCACCTCAAAGTTCACCTGCTCATTCACCACAAAATTCTCCACCTCAATCTTCACCTCCACAGAATGAAGATGAGTATAACATAGGGGATGGGGGAGACCCAGATGAGCCCTTTCCATAACCTAGTGATGTACCAGACTGGGAATATCCAAACCCGCAAGATGTACCTGATATCCCTGACCCACATACATATCCATCCAAACCATCTCCTCCTGAAGATAATATTGGGTTTGGACATCTACTTAATAGGGCTGCCATCTATCATAATGTAACAATGCACTCCGATAAGGCCGAGGAAGATTTTTTGTTAGACACTTTTGAACACTCACAAAAATCTGTTCAAATATTACCCATGATTAAAGGGGTCATTAAGCATGCCCCAGAAGTGTTTAAAGATCCTGTACGAGCTAGGATCATAAACCCAAGAATAGAAAAAAGTACAGGTCTGCTCCTGGGGATCCTGCTTACATTAAAGGACAGCTACCCTTAGATTCCCTAGTCGTTTCAAACTATAGCAAAAGAGCAAATTCACAGACATCAGGTGAGGCACCACCTCCTGATAAGGAATCACAAATAGATGCTTCAGGCAAAAGGATAGCTGCACAAGCTAGCAATACATGGCGTATAGCTAACACACAAGCCCTCCTCGCAAGATACGACAAGTCTCATTATGACCAGTTAGAAACCCTTTTACAACATCTACCTGACCAATATAAGGCACAGGCAAATGACATTATACAAGAGGGTAAGCTTATTTCAAATGCCTCAATCAAGTGCGCTCGTGATGTAGCAGACACTGCATCTAGAGCAATAAACACTAGTGTCCTCTTTAGAAGCCATGCGTGGCTATGCATTTTAGTGTTTAAGCAAGAGGCGCAAACAACCATCTTAACCATCTTAAATCAACCATTCAACCAACAACAATTGTTTGGTCCAGAGGTAGACGTAGCACTTGAGAAAATGAAAAAAGACACTGATACTGCAAAATCTATGATAGCTCTGCAATCCACTCAACCAAGAGGCTCCTTTCGTTGCTCCTTTTACAGAGGAGGCTCCAAACAAACTGGCGCAGACAATTCAACTTCTTTTAAAAACAATACGCAAACATCCTCCAATAGAGGATATTTTAGAAGAGGCTACAGAGGTAATAACAATAAGGGAATAGGTCGAGGTAATAACAACAATCGAGCCTCTTCCACCCCTAAACAGTGACTTCCTTCAGCTCCCCCCAACAGCATACCACTCCTGTAGGGGGGAGATTAACACAGTTCCTACCTGTCTGCAATTCCATCACAACAGACAAGTGGGTAAAACAGATTATCCAGTATGGTTACTGCATAGAGCTTACTGCTACCTCTCCAAATATACCACCCAGACAGCGTCCAATGTCCACAGAACATCTAACGCTGCTCCAACAAGAGGTTCGCTCATTGCTGCAAAAAGATGCAATAGAGTTAGTTCCATTGCAACATCAAGGAACAGGGGTATACTCACTCTACTTCCGAATACCCAAAAAAAGATGGGACACTAAGGGTAATTTTAGACTTAAGGCCTCTCAATCTGTATATACACTCAGATCATTTTCACATGAAAACTTTACAACAAGTGTTCCCATTGTTGCGACAAGGCGATTTCCTCACTACACTAGACCTCAAAGACGTCTACTTTTACATTCCCATACATCCTTCTCACAGGAAGTATCTCAGGTTTGTGCTAGAAGGACAACACTATCAATTCAAAGTCCTTCCATTCGGGGTCACAACCGCACCACGAGTGTTCACAAAGTGCCTAGCAGTAGTAGCAGCACATCTCAGAAGACAACATATCCATGTCTCCCCGTACTTAGAGGATTGGCTCATAAAAGCCAAGTCATTTAACCAGTTTGTTCAACACGCATCTCAAACAATTCAGACACTGCACAACTTGGGGTTTACAATAAACCACACCAAGTCACATCTACAGCCCTCTCATGTACATCAATACCTAGGGGCTACCATAAACACCAATACAGCTCTAGCTTATCCCAGTACAGCCAGGATACAGAGCATTCAAGCCTTAGTTTCAAGGTATCAAAACTAACACTCTCTCCCAGCCAGAGTGTTCATGCAATTAATAGGCATGATGGCATCTTGCATTTTTATTGTACCATATGCAAGACTGTATAGGCGCCCATTGCAGGAATGTATAGCACATCAGTGGAATCAGGCACAAGGACAACTAACAGACCTGGTGTTGGTGGACAGCCGCACACATCGCTCTCTGCAGTGGTGGAACACCATAAACTTGTCCAAAGGGCGGCCGTTCCTCGGACGCATCCCTGACAGGATGGGGAGCACATCTGCTACACCACACAATTTAGGGAAGATAGACCGCTCAACAAAAGGTGCTTCACATCAATCAACTAGAGTTGCTGGCAATTTTCCTAGCACTTAAGTCCTTCCAAGTGCACATACGGAACAAAGCTGTCTTAATCCTGACGGACAACATGACAGCCATGTACTACATACAAAAACAAGGAGGCACACATTCCCTGCAGCTGTCCCAGTTCGCACAAAACATCTGGAGATGGGCCATTCCACAAAAGATATATCTGCTTGCAGAACACCTTCCAGCGGGTTCACAATCAGATAGCGGATCTGTTAAGTCGACAGACACAACAGATTCACGAATGGGGACTACATCTGCAAGTTCTTCAACCATACTTTCACAAGTCGGGTCATCCAAACATAGACCTGTTTGCCTCACACGAAAACGCAAAATGACCCAACCTTCGCCGCCAGGTTTCCACACTCTCTGTCCAAGGGCAATGCGATATGGATGAACTGGTCAGGCAGATCTGCGTACGCTTTTCCGCCAATCCCACTAATACCACTAGTAGTACGCAAGCTCAGGCAACAGTCTCTCAAACTGATCCTCCATGGCACGCCAACCGTGGTTCACCACACTGCTGGAACTTTCTCTAGTTCCACAATAAAAACTGTCTCTGACACCATCCATGCTTACGCAGTACCATGGAGACATCAGGCATCCAGATCCAGGTCAACTGAATCTGGCGATCTGGCTCCTGAAGTCTTAGTTTGCTTACCTTAACCTGCCACCAGACTGTATGAATATCATTAAAGAAGCCGGAAGACCTACTACTAGAGCTTGCTATGCTGCTAAATGGAATTGATTTGCCATGTACTGCACTAATAATCAAATTGATCCTTTAGATGCTTCCATCCAAAATATTATCTGTTACCTTCTCCATTTACAGAGATGTAATCTGGCATATTCATCTATACGTTTACATCTTGCAGCCATTGCGGCATATCTACAAAACAGACAACATATGTTGTTGTTTAGAGTACCATTAATAAAAGCTTTTATGGAAGGTTTAAAATGAATTATTCCTCCCAGGTTACCACACTCTCCAGTGTGGAACCTAAACATTGTTCTTACCAGGCTCATGGGGCCCCCTTTTGAACCTTTACATAAATGTAAACTGCAATTTCTCACATGGAAAACCACTTTCCTCATTGCTATTACCTCTCTTAGGAGAGTTAGTTAGATTCAAGCTTTCACTATACAAGAACCATTCTTACAATTACACCGTGTGGTAAGTTGGCCTGATGTGCAGTGCTCACTATTCTAGTGATCACTATATATCAGTCCAAACAACCCTTATTGATGATTGGTTGTAAGTCAACCTTATAGACCAGCTATCCTAGTAGCATGGATACGAGCAGTCTAAGGCTAAGACTCTAGAGGGCGTGTTAAGCCAGCTGTTTTACCATCACATTACCCCTTGAACACCCAGTGAAAGGACACCACACAAGTGTTATGAAAATAAACAATGTATTTATTAGAATCACAACAACCCTGTACTCTTTATGAGGACAGGGTGCTAAGCACACAACAAAACTCTTACGAAAATACTTACGTTAGCACGGTATACACAAATGCCCGAGGGGCACGAAAAACCATATACTTTAAAAGTGGAATGCGAATTACTAGCAGGTAAGTAACGATTCTCAGAGGCTTTGGGATCGCTAGGACTGGACTACTGAACCTTTAGATTACTAGCAGGAGGCCTAGGGAACTCGGGTGCAGAGTGTGCACTCTCACGCGGGATGCGGGACAAAGTCTATGGAAGCTAGAATTCACAAAGTTAGTGTTCACGGGCGAACCCGACCTGGTAGGGAGAAAACGACAGTGGATCCTGACCCTTGAATAGTGAGGCTATGCTGGGACACCGAAGTGCCGAAGTTACCTAGCCCAGGGGCTGCAGCTGCATAGGTCTGAAAAGACGTCGGGAATCCTCGTGCCGGACCAGGAGCCTGGAAGAAGGAAGTTGCTGGCAGGCGACCAGTGAAGGAAAGTTCGATGGATCCAAGCCTGGATCAAGGAAGAAGGAAACCTGAAAGCAGAGGGGACCAAGTTCTTGAATCACTAGCCAGTGATTAAGTGGGCACCAGGATGGCACCGGGCGAAGTCACCGCAGTCAGGTGAGTGGGCGCTGCTGGGCTCTGCAGTCTCTCGGACCAGGAGGCGTTGTCGGCGACCAGGATGGAGGTGCGAGCTGTCCCACGAAGGTTCTTGCTGTCGACGTCGCTGGACCCAGGATTGGGCAACAAGTCTTGGGAAATGCACGGCCCACGCGGTGGACCTAAAATGGCGTCTTAGCCGGACCAGGAGGGTCCAGGGTACTTCTCCGATGGAGGGAAGCAAGGGCCAGTCTGGAGCAACCAGACCAGCAACAGTGTTGTCGTCGGGCGTCGTTCGGAAGGCCACAAGCCAGCGGGCTAGTAGCCAAAGGCAACCCCATTTCTAAATCAGGAATTGCAAGGTGGAATGCTAAATGTATACAAATATGCTATCACACATTCCTCATTCCTCACACATTAACAGTTTCGCCTAGAGCGCGCTCCACACGCAAACTAGGAGCCTCCATGGCTTTCTTAGCGGACATTCCCCTAGAAGACATCTGCCAGGCAGCAGCATGGTCTACAACACACACCTTCACTAAACACTATTGTGTTGATGTGCAAGCTAAGCAGCAAGCTGCAGTAGGCCAAGCTGTCTTCAAAACTCTCTTTCAAACTACTGCAACCGATACAGGTGACCACCGCTAAGGGGAGATACTGCTGCACAATTGATGCAAAGTGCAGGATCTGCAGCTCATATGCCTATAACGGAAAATGCTACTTACCAGTATCCATCTGTTCTTGGCATGTAGAGCTGCAGATTTCTACACGCCCTCCCGCCTCCCCGAGACCTGTATCTGTTACAGTTTTTATCTTAATTGGATATACACGCATGGACATCCCTTCTTTATTTCTACTAACTCCATTATTTCCCATCATGACGAAAAACAATCTAAGGATGGAGCCGATGCATATGCGCATTATTGTCCAAGGGAGGAGTCACCTATCTCGTGACTACAAAGGCTTCTACTAAGACAACAACATGCAATCATCCGAGCCCAACACCAGGTGGGGATCTAATGCAAAGTGTAGAAATCTGCAGCTCTACATGCCAAGAACAGATACATACTGGTAAGTAGGATTTTCCTTTTGTAGCCCTGTGTTTGGCGACATTGAACAGATCTAGTTAATTTTTTTCTTTAAAAAAAAAAAAAAAAAAAAAGGCAATGCTACTTTGAAAATAATAGTTTAATAGGTTAAACTTTCACAAATAATTTTACAAATATTATTAAAGGGAAAAGAAAAGCAAACTAGTGCAATGTGACTAAACAGGTTATTGCCTGCCCATGTTGGAAAACTGACACTGTTCCTCTAAGGAAGTACAATACATCAGTATCTTAGTATGCCGTTTCATAGGCAATTTCTTATTTTTATCCGAATCCTGTGAACAGGATCCTGAAGCACTGAGTTAAGACTTTCAGACTTTAAATTACATCTTTTGGGTTCCGGCTTAACTGAGACTCCACCTGTGGAAGAGGTGTGGCGCCGCGGCCAGGGCGACTGACACTGGAATCTGGGGACCACGGTTCAATCCCCGGCTCCGGCGGCAGGTTAGCCCAGCACCATGTGACTCTGGGCAATAGCTTGCTTAATCTTCCCGACGGCCCCCAGCGCCTAGAGACCCTTACGGGCGATTGTGCGCTTTACAAATGTGGACTTTACTTTACCTACTTGAGAAATCGTTTGCATTACTGCTGCCCAGTAGGGCCCTATCTGTGGACACTGACATATAGTGTGGTAGAACGTTCCCTCCTCCCCGCATCCCCTTAGGCAAAGCAGATCTATGGTACCCCCTATTCCGTGTAAGGTTACTCTGGTATAATACATGCAATGTAATATCTTTAGTTGTACCAGTCTCATTTGGGAGGGCATTGACACTTAACGCCAGTCTTTGTCGTCTAGTTCCCCCAGTTCATTAGACCATTTTATGCGTAGGGATTGCATCGGATCAGGTAGATTGTTTGCAAGCTTGCGATAAGTGAGAGAGGTAGCCTTCTTATCCATGTATTCAGTCAGCAACCTATCCTCCAAGGGGGAGGCCTCTGGAAATGTGTTGTCAAGTGGTATTACTGCCATGAGTTCATGTCTGATCTGCATGTATCTAAATATTTCAGAGGACGCTAACCCATAAATCCTCCACCGTAGAGATGCAGATAGAATCCTACTTATGGAAACCCTTACTATTCTGAAGTCTACCCAATCTCTGTGCTTCCCAGAGTGGTATTAGCTGAGTTACAACTCCGTTCCAGCCTAGTTTTCTGAGTGCAGTGTACCAAACCTGGACTGTATGTGCCGTGGGACCGAGTAATGGGGTACTTTGCTTTGTAGTGTGTAACGCTCTCATGATGCCCCATTCTCCCAACCTATATCTGTCTGCTTTATACGCAGGGTCTGTTTGCGGGGCATGTATCGGTTGATTAAGTACTTTCAACTGTGATGCCCAATAATAATATAGTTGTATGTTCGGGAGCGCTATGCCCCCATCATACCAGACTCGGATCAATTTGTCCTTGACGATGCGTGCTGGTTTGTTCCGCCAGAGTAAACTAGAGACTTCCGCCGCTAAGTCACTTGGTGGCACTGGAAATGGTGTATTCTACAGGGCGCAGAGGAATCGTGGAAGCGCCATCATCTTAAAAAGTGCTGCTTTCCCAAGCAATGTTAATTGGTAGGGATTGTCAGTGTATCGTATCACGTTTGACACGTTCCAAGGGTGGCACAAATATTTTTTTAATAAAGTCTTCCGACCTTGGCGTGACATGGATGCCCAAATACTTAAAACTCCCTTCTGTTGTCTGCAAATTACACCCTTTGGTAGTTGATGTGGGGGGCCATGAAGTACATATATAATCGATTTGGACGAGTTGATGGTGTAGCCGGAGACCTGACCATATTAGTCACAGATATTTAACAGCACAAGGATGGAGCGTCTGGGAGATGCCAAAAATAACACATCATCGGCATACAGGTAGTTGCGATCCTCCCAACCAGCTGCCCAATGGAGCCCTCGGAACGTCTGCTCCCATCTAATCCACGCAGCCAGTGGCTCCAAGACGAGGGCGAACAGCAATGGCGAGAGGGGACATCCTGACGTGTTCCACGCCGCAGCGGGAAATCCTCAGATATGTGGCTGTTTGTTGTTACGTGAGCCAAAGGTTTGGAGTACAGCAAGTGCACTCAGGCACAAAATCTGGGGCCGAAACCAAATGTTTCAGGACCGCGAAGAAAAAGGGCCACTCCACCATATCAAATGACATTCGGGCGTCTAAGGGGAGAATAACGGCCGATTCTTGGATGAAGGGTATTTGCGCCATTACCCCATGTAAGCGTCTCAGATTGAGGGCTGTATTTCTACAAGACATAAAGCCCGATTGGTCCGGGTGTACTAGTTTCAGTCTTTTTTAAATGACTGTTCCTAAAGCGATCCCTAAATGCTTTGCCACTGTGAGTATGGATAGGCAAGGACAGAGCGGAGGGGGATTGCGATTATTTTCAAGGCAGTGAAACAGCTCTCTTCTAGTTCGAAATGACCAACAAATGTATGATATCAAGCAGCATGATCTATCATCAACCAGGTCTTGCCTCTAACTTTGTTTCACGTTTAACTTACGTGGTGTCTCCCTTGGTTCTGTGGTATTCTAACTTCACAATTGTGGGAGACCTCCATTTCCATTTTGATGTCTCCTGTTCAGCAACAGCATCGGTGATTGCAGTTTTGGAGAGGATGCAGCTGGTCCAGTGTGCAATTTCCCCCCACACATAGATTGGAGCTTATTCTTGATCCTGTCGTTTCTAACCTGGCCTGGTTAACTGACCACCCTGTCCCTCTCATTAGGTCTGATCATATTGCCATTCCTTTCTCAGTGTCTTATGATAACGTGTCCACCAGTTTTGGCTCCGCTTCAGCGGCACAGGTGAGGAGGTAGGCTACAGATACTATCCCTAAATTCTGTGATGCTCTGGGCACTAGTAGGCCCACTTTGGACAGTCATACAAACAGAGCAGACACACAAGTGAACAATTGGATGAATGGAGCTCTAGATGAAACCGCCCCATTAGAGAATCGGATCTTCCCTAGATTAATGCGATCAGCCATTGGTTCTGTGAGGATTTGCTGGTTCTAAAAAAAGTGTAAGCATCTTGAGTGCAGGTGGCATAGAGAGCATGATCCTGTCTGTAAGAGGGACAACATGGCTGCACATAAAATGTATCCCTGTCCTATCAAGAAAGCGCGCCACAATTTTTACACAAAATTCAATCAGCCCTAGGCTTGTCCCGTGAAATCTTTGCTATAGTGATGTCACTGTAATCTCTATCTTGAGTGTCAATTGCTCTCGCTAAATAGGGGTGCAATTTTCTGACCCAATTCTTAATGGAAAAAGGGGCCAAAATATATGACTCTTTTCCTAAGAAAGTTAGAGATGCCAGCGGCCCAGAGGATAGCTCTGAGCTATTGAACTTAAGGCCTATTTAGCTGCCCCTGCTTTTTGTTTCAGTGAAATCAGGATCACCGTTGGACCCGGCCTCTCCATCCAGTCTGGAAAGAGGGGTATAAGTAATTCTACCTGTAGTGGGTTAGCGCTGCGTTTGATACTGTGTACCATAACTCGCTGCTTAAGAGACTCTGGAGCTGTGGAGTGGACCATAAAGCTTTGAGCTGGGCTGCCTCCTTTTTGCAGGGGTGCACTTTTCAGCTAGTATAAAAGCTGTACTAGTCAAGTGTTTCCAGTGAACCAAGGAGTCCGCAGGGCTAGTCATTGAGCCCTACATTGTTAAATGTGTACTGCTTGCGGTGACCATAGAATGCTATGGGTTTACCATCCTCAAAAATGCAGATGACATGCAGCTTATCATGCTGTCCCAAAACCCTTCTTACATGGCTTAGTCCTTGTGTTTCTGCCTTTCAGAAGTTGTGAGATGGATGGTCTGGAACTGCCTTAAGCTCAGTGCTGGAAAGACTAAGGTGCTGACTCTGGGCATGCAACCCAACATCTGGTCTATGTCTTGTTGGGCAGCGTAGTTGGGTCTGCTACCCTCACCTAAAGCTAAGGTTAAGAACCTGGGAATCTGGATGGTCAGTAAGCTGTCTTATGACAGCCAAATAATTGCAGTGGTGTGGAAATGTTTTGGAATTCTTATGATTCTCTGCCTCATGCCTGGACCAGCCAGAAAAACAGTGGTCCAGGCTCTGATTGTGTCCAGGATTGATTACTTTACGTGCTGTACTTGGTAATCTTCTTTTGAACCTTCCTAGGCCTGCGTGGATGGGGATGCACTCGAGTAGCTGCATTGGTCCTCTAATAAAGCTTGTGCTATTGTCATAAGGCACGTACAAAAATGGATTTCAGTATCTTCAATCGCTGATCAGACTTTAAATAACAGCTGGAAACCTAAGACCGGCTGGGAAAAGGCTGATAGCTGTTCTAACATTAAAAGATCACGCTCAGGTGAGCGCTCTTTCGGCTACCTGCTACCAAAACTGTGAAAAACTCTACCTCTGACAATTCGTAGGACACAGTCACAGTGTTTTTTTAGGAAACCACTCAAAACTTGTTTTTTTTAAGGGTGTCAGCTAGGGGAGCCTAATTACTAAATACTGATCTACAGACACCTGTACCTAGTGCTGGGACACTTCATTGAGGTAGCTCTGTGCTTTATATAATGCGTTCTTATCATCATCATCCTAGGGTTCGAATAACACAAAGTAGGGCATCTCAAAATAGACCTTTGTGCGGAAACTTTGTTGATAACTTTCTCCATAGCTCAGTGCTTCGATTAATAGAATTGAATGAAACATGTCACTTATGTTAGATATTTTCATGCAAAAATATTTTTTTCTCAACTGCAGAAGAAAGGCTTAGACACCCGAAGTGCGGGTGGGCACAATATGAAGGAACTTGATAGTATGATATTAAATTGAAGCATATTAATCTGATAGATCCATTGTCAGAGAAGAAAACGTAATCTGTAATTTTAGTTTTCACATGTGGTATCTTTTAAGGTGACAGAAATTCATAAGAGCCAAAAGACACACAACCTTGTTGACTCAAATCTGTTAGCTGAAGCTATTCAAAATAAATGCCAATGATGAAAGTGTTGAGATGTATATTAGCCTGGAAGGAATCTGACCATCTGCCCCCACCCCTTGAAAGTGGCTTATTGACCGTAAAATGCCAGAGCTTACCTTTGGTAGTAAACTAAAGGTCAAAGATTTGTAACCAATAAAAATAGACATGCTACAAGGAACTGGTAGAGCTTGGATCTGTGATTCCTTTGGAACTCCTAATTAGCTGAAGGGATATTGCTGTAGCACAGAAGCTATAATGTGTTTACTTCATTTTCATGGTTAGAGGTTGTGGTATTTATACTTACTCCAGTATTGGAACTTTCATAGATTCACATGCCTGAATCATTCCCCGTCGTCGAGACGGGAGTCTCCGGTATATAAAAAAGCAGTGCTTAGTAGTAAAGCAAACTGAAAAGAGGCCTAGGCCCATTTCCCTTTTGCAACCCATAGCCTTTATGTTAAAAAGGCCCAAACTTTTCCCTGAACCAATCAGAGCTCCTCACCCTCTAGAACCCTCCTGAGAGAACCTTATGCCCCTCACAATTTTCTACCGCACGTTGTGCTAGGGAGTCTCCTTTGAGCTCTGCTTAAAATCTTTACTTTTACAGTAATTTGACTTCGATTTGAGGTTTTTCATCTACAATGTCTGAGAAGGAGAAGAAAGGATTATTTAGAGCTTGTTCCACCTGCTCTAAAAAGAGGCTTTATACAGATGACCCTCACAAGGACTGCATCTACTGCCTCTATCCAGACCATTAGGCAGCAGATTGTAAGGTATGTCGTACCTTTTCTAATAAAACCTTGGGAGATCGTGAGGGAAGGCTGCTGATCTGGCTTCAGATGGTTAAAGACAGGAAGGAGATCCTCTCAAGTTAGAGTGAAGGGGAATCTGTGGCGTCTAAGATCTCAGAAGAGAAGTAGATCTCCTCAGACACATTCCTCAGGAGAAAGACCTGAGACGGCCCCAAAAAAGACCACTCCAGCGTCTTCAGGGCGCAGTCCCTCAAAATCCCCTTCAGTTACAGCTTAGGGGAAGAAGGGTTCTGCTGGAGAGGTGAAATCAGTGAAATCCGCCTCGGATCCACCACATTCACCTCAGAAAATCAAGATTACCATCAAACGGTCTTCGTCTACGCCTTCTGAGGAGAAAGGTAATGTTTCAAAAAGGATCATCGACGTCGACAAAAACACCTCCGTCGTCGACGAAGTAAGAGTGTTAAAGCTGGTGAGAAAACCGTGTCGACGATTTCACCGTCGACGGCGACATCGTCGACTGTTATACCGTCAACGAGAGCGTCGACGACCGTGTCGACGGCAGCGCCGACGACGGCAGCATCGACAAGGACAGTGTCGACGACGGCAGTGTCGACGGCAGCGTCGTCGAGGACATCGTCGACGGTGACTACGACCCGTCGACGACGATGACCTGGTCGACGGCGATGGGAGAAAAAACACCAGAAAAAAGGTTGGTACCTTGGAAAAAACCTATAACTCCAGAGGTTACATCTCCGAGCAAGGTTTCTCCATTGCTCCCATCTCACCTGCTGGAAGAGGAAGATTCGGAAGAGGAAAATGACGAGTATGGAATTGCGAGTAGTCCTTCGCAATTGCAGGTCAAGTACCAGGAGAAGGATTCTGAGGAAGAATATGGGGATTATCAGGAACAACCCTAGGAACAACACCAGTATCGCCAACAACAACGCGAGGAGATGACAAGTGTGCCATCCTCTTTGTTGAGGGACCTCCAGGGCATGTTAGAGGATTATAGGAGGAGATACCCAGCGACTGCAGTCGCTCAACAGGCCCCAGAGGTTATTCCACGTCCATGGTCGGTGCCAGGGACACTGGTTCGTAGGAGAGGGATTTTGCCGGAGCCTACTGCTAGGTCCCCACCGCCGACGTCAAATCACGATTCCTCGGATGACGATCATGAGGATGGGGAAATTGCGGACACAAGTGCAGAATGGCATGACTGTATCACCCCCTCGCCTTCAACTCCTACGCCGAGACCAGTAGATTCTCCATCGGAGGACATTGGTGGATTTCATAATTTGATGGAAAGAGCCACTAAGAGATTTGCACTGACCATGACAGAAGAGAAGACGGAATGTTTTTTATATGACTTCAAGGACTCGTGTCGGAAATCTGTACGATCCCTTCCTATAGTGTCTCATATTTGGAAGGAAGGATTAAAGGTCATGCAGACGCCAGCTACGGTAACGCCGGTTCTGGCCAGATTAGATAAAAAGTATAAGGCACCTCTGAATGCTCCAGCTTGCCTTTTGGGTCATCCCAAACCAGATTCTGTTATTACTCAGGCGGCACAACAGAAATCCAGGAACCCATCTGCTCCGATTGCAACTCCTCCGGACAAGGAGGGGAGAAGGTTGGATAATGCGGTAAAAAGATTTTCCTTGATGTTGGCTCTGCTAGTGAGAGCAGCTAATGCCCTCGCTGTTCTGGGAAGGTATGACAGGCAGATGTGGTGTGACCTTTCTCCATATATTAACCAGGTGCCGGAACCAGAGAAGCAGGAGGCAAAGAAGATTCTCATGGAAGGAGAGAAGCCTTCGGCCGAAGTCATAGACTGCGCTATGGATATAGCGACCACGGCGTTTAGATCCTTGGGAGGAGCGGCGGTCCTGCGCAGGCAAGGATGGCTTCGAGCAACAGCGTTCAGACCGGAGGTGCAAAGGAAGATTTTAGACCTCCCTTTCAATGGAGAAGAGTTATTTGGGAAGCATATTGATGATACTCTGCAGAGTATCAAGAAGGATACGGATACGGCAAAGGCTCTGGGGACACTGCAGTACAGAAAAGCCCCTTTTCGTGGCTCCAGGGGTAAAGGGCAGTCCTCGTATAGAGGAGGATACCAACAGGGGAGATATTCTTCTTATCCATCCTCATCGCAGCCTTACCGTCAACAGTACAGCCAGCGTCAATCAGGAGGATATACAAAATCAACTCCAAGAGGACGAGGTGGCCGGGGAAAGGACAACACCCGTCGACAATGACAACCTCCATCTTCTGGCTCTGTCAGATGCTCCCCTGGGTGGAAAGATTGCTCACTATCTTCACAATTGGCGGAAAATAACAACGGACCAATGGGTCCTCAAAATAATTCAATTTGGTCATACCCTAGAATTTCTTCAAATGCCCCCTTGTACGCCACCAATGCACCAGAGAGCCAACCATCTGCATCAACTCCGGCAGGAGATTCGGACAATGCTCCGAAAGGGAGCAATAGAACCAGTACCGAAAGCCCAGGAAAACAAGGGGTTTTACTCCCGTTTTTTTTTTGTCAAGAAAAACAAGCTCCAGTGGCGCCCCATTCTGGATCTCCGATCCTTAAACACCTATCTCAAGAAACAATCTTTCAGGATGGTGTCTCTGCAGGACATCCTTCCGTTATTAAACCCAGGAGATCATATGACCACATTGGACCATCAAGACACGTATTTCCACGTGCCGATCCATCCTGCACACAGACAGTACCTTCGGTTCTTAGTAGCCGGAAGACATTACCAATTCAGGGTACTGCCATTCGGCTTGAAGTCGGTGCCGAGAGTTTTCACGAAATGCCTGGCGCCAGTGGCGGCTGTGTTGAGGAAGCAAAAACATCAAATATTTCCTTACCTCAACGACTGGTTAGTCAAGGCACCATCAAAGGTACAGGCCAGAGCGTCAACACAGGCCTGCATAGACTTGTTCGCCAATCTAGGATTGACTCTCCACGAGGGAAAGTCAACCCTCCACCCAGCAAAAGTGATCACATTTCTGGGGGCAATATTGGACAAGGAATGCAACAAAGCGTTTCCCTCCGAAGAAAGGCAATTGAGGATTGTGTCCCTCTTCCAAGACTTTGTAAAAAGAAAGTCTCTTTCAGTCCGCAGGTACAAATCCTTGCTGGGCACGAGGTCATCTTGTATTCCCCTGGTACCTTGCTGCAGGCTAAGGATGAGACCATGGCATGAGCAGATCGATCTCCAATGGCGTCAAGCGGAGGGATCCTTCGAAGACACAATATGGGTGACACCAGTGATGGTACAGGCAGCAAAGTGGTGGACACAAAAAGGAAATGTGTCTCAAGGACTGACGTTTCTGGCAAGAGCGGCTCCGTTAGTGGTAACGACGGATGCGTCCTTAAAGGATGGGGAGCTTTCCTTCAGGACCTTCAAGTCAGCGGTCGTTGGAAGGTGCAGGAGCAGCAATTTCACATAAATCTGCTGGAGCTCAGAGCGATCCGCTTGGCATTACTGGCTTTTCTACCAAGGATAAGAGGTTCGCCGGTGTTGGTAAGAACAGACAACACTACGGCGATGCATTATGTGAACAAGCAAAGGGGAACGAGATCTCTCTCCCTGTCTCAAGAAGCCCAGGAGATATGGGAATGGGCTCTTCAGCAAGGCATATCATTGGCAGCAGAACACCTCCCGGGGATCAAAACGTCAAGGCGGATACTCTCAGCAGGCTCAAATCGTCCTGCCACGAATGGGAGCTGGACCAGGGGACCCTGGACAGCGTCTTTCGAAGATGGGGAACACCGATAGTGGACCTCTTCGCGACAAGGGAAAACAGAAAATGCCAGTACTTCGCAAGCTGGCTTCCCCAGAAGGGATCTTGGGGGAATGCGTTTTCCATGGCATGGTCCGGCATCTTTGCCTACGGTTTTCCTCCAATTCCTCTTCTTCCCCGCGTACTGGTGAAGATCAAGAAAGAGCCGTGCAGACTGATCCTGGTAGCCCCGTGGTGGCCCAGACAACACTGGTTCAGGGAACTGCTGCTGCTGCTGTCGGAGGACTGTCCAATTCGGTTGCGTCCGATTCCATCGATTCTGACAATGTCCAAGGGGCAGGTGCTCCATCCGGACCCGAAATCCTTGCGATTAGCAGCCTTTCTCCTGAACACTGAGTTTAGCCATCTCAACATCTCACACGAATGTAGAGAGATCCTGTCCAAGGCCAAAGCGGAGAGTACCAACAAAACCTACAAGATGAAATGGAAGAGGTTTTGTCTGTGGTGTAAGAGGCATAACGTTCACAGTCTTACTGCTGCACCTCATCAAATTATACCTTACATTCTGCTATTGGCAAAGTCAGGATTAGCGCACGCTTCCACCAAGGTGCATTTGGCTGCGTTATCCCGCTACAGGAGGTCATCGTCAGGCCCATCCTTATGGTCATCAAGGATTATCAAGCAATATATGAAGGGGATATTCAGGGTCTTTCCTCCAGTAAAGCCTCCACCACCACTATGAAATCTGAATATTGTACTCTCTCAATTGATGAAGCCACCGTTTGAACCAATACATAGGGCAGACCTGAAGTTCTTGTCCTGGAAGGTGGCTCTTCTCATTGCATTGACTTCAGCGAGAAGAGTAGGTGAACTACAAGCGCTCACTATTCAGGAGCCTTTCTTACAGTTTCAGGAGGATAGAATGATTCTCAGGACAAACCCGAAGTTCATTCCGAAGGTGGCAACTGATTTTCATTTGAACGAACCGTTGGTGTTGAAACGTTTCTTTCCTCATCCGTCAACAGCAGCGGAACGAGTATTGCATTCACTTGACGTTCAGAGATGTATGAAATTTTACTTGAAAGAGACTAAGGCGTTTCGCAAGTCTTCTCAGTTATTCGTCGCTTTCAGCGCACCCAGCAAAGGTTTCCCGCTGTCAAAGAGGGGAATTGCCAGATGGATTTCCAGTGTGATTGTCTACTATCATCAAGCTGATGGAAAGCCTTTGAATGCACGAGTTTGCGCCCATTCCACGAGGGCAGTGGCCACATCCACTGCATTGTTTGGAGGAGTGCCAATCCAGGATATCTGCAGAGCAGCGACCTGGGCATCTACGCACACCTTCACCAGGCACTACTGCTTGGAGTCAGCCGCAGAATCGGATGCGCGGTGGGAGAGGCGGTACTGCGGAATATCATCCAGTAACGGTGAGCCTTTTCTACATCCCTCCATCCGTAATTTCTCTTGTTTGCAAAGTCACATTTTCTATGCGTATATACATATATGAGGTTATGCTTCATTTTCAAATTGTATTGCATGATTATGAAATGTATCTGAGAAATGTGCTTTGTTTTTTCACTGCTCGCTATTCTGATTCAGGCATGTGAATCTATGAAAGTTCCAATATTGGAGTAAGAAAACCAGTTACTTACCTGTAACTTTAGTTCTCCAGTATTGGAAGCTTTCATAGATTCACATGCACCCACCCTCCTCCCCTGAGAGGCTCACCTCGGATTTAGCACAAAGAGTGTGGTTTTATGCACAAATGTGCGAAAAATCTGAGGGGCAGAAGGTTCCTCAGGAGGGTTCAAGAGGGTGAGGAGCTCTGATTGGTTCAGGGAAAAGTTTGGGCCTTTTTTACATAACAAAGGCTATGGGTTGCAAAAGGGAAATGGGCCTAGGCCTCTTTTCAGTTTGCTTTACTACTAAGTACTGCTTTTTTATATACCGTAGACTCCCGTCTCGACGACGGGGAATGATTCAGGCATGTGAATCTATGAAAGCTTCCAATACTGGAGAACTAAAGTTACAGGTAAGTAACTTGTTTTTTTTTTGTACAAAATAATTGTTCATGTTGACAGCTTTGAGGGTTAGGAATAAATAATCTGCTACCCCTTCCCTGGAGTCTTTCCTAAAGCAGGCATTTCGGACTGCTTTAGAGAGAAGGTGGCTTCCATGTGTCAGAGAATTGTATTGTCTGAAAGGAATGAAAGAAGAATCCCCTTCTTGTCAAATGCAAGTCTCTGTGTGACACTACTATGAGCTCTATCACTGTGGTCCAAACTTTCACCTAAGCAAGTCTTGTAGCAATTAATATAATCGCAGTAGATGAGAATATTATTCAACGCTCAAGTGACAGTGACTCTTTTCCATCATACGGTCTGCTTAATGACCACACACTATCAGACGGCAAAGTCCTCAAACTTTTCACCATATGGCTAAAAAAGCAAACTTTCAGCATTATATGCTACCCTTACATACCTTTGTGAAATCACTTATGATATGCTCCAATGTCTATATGGACCATACCTAGCTGGTAATTGCACTCTTTGGTGCCTTCAACTTGTATTCATATCCTGCCAAACTTTGGAAAGGAGGTGAGTGAAGCTGATGTGGTTGGTACAGATTGCAAACTAAATTGATCTGTTTCTTGTAGGTTCAATATGGTAATTAGTGGAGATCATAGAACTTAGAAACTGGGTGGAACTTTAATAAGCATTTCCTATAAAATAAAATCTCTTGGGGCAATATAACAATTGCCTATCCTTGAAGGATCTCCGCTTACTCACAACAACCGTTTTTTATATCCTTCAGCTGAACTGAAACCCTTCCTGTTTGAAAACAGCAATGCTACTGTTGCTCTGGTCATAGTGGGCTCTTCTTTGGGCTAAATTCTGTGCCTCATTTAACTGAGGAATATAAGAGTGATGGATGGAATGCTTGAATTAATTTCAGCCACTGGTAATTACTTGCCCGCACCCCAGTCTTTAATTTGTTTTTGCCCACCATGCCACCTCAGATTAGACCCAAGCAAATGCAAATCAGGCTTCGTCCTGCTCCAATACGAACAGTCCAGTCTAGACTGCTAATTTCAGTCCTTACGTTGGACTGTTCCTATTGGAGCAGGACCAAGAATGATTTGCATGTGGTTGGGTCTAAAATGAGATGGCATGGTAGGCAAAGAAACCAATGGACTGGGATGCAGCCGTAGTAATTAATTATCAGTGTCTGATAGAAATTAAAGCATTTCATCCGTAACAAAAAAAACCCAAAAAACAAATCTTTGTCCATCATTCTATTTCTGCGCAGGGTGAGAGGTTCACCATATGTCGGAAAGGGCTTAAGGTTGTGATACTTGTCTTTAATGATAGAGGGGTGTTTCCCTGATACCCGGAAAGGGATATGTCAGATTAAGTGCTATGTTTAGGTAACCTAAAATGATCAAATCTTCACTTGTGACATTGGCTATTGTTTCTTTTGTTGTCGTTGGGGCATAGAATGAAAATATTGTGTAAGTCTGACTGTAGCGGGTTCCCCGTAGGCATATTACCCTTCCATCATTGTCTCCGAGTAGAATCCAGCCTGAAGGGGAATCCGACTTGAAACAGAATTGCAACACTCCTGATCTTATATTGTGCTGTCAAATGGGATAGCACCTATATTTCAGCCTATGTGTATCTAGGGATACTAAATGTATCTCCCACAGTATATCCTGTTCTCTATTCACAGCGCAATCATTCACCCACCCTCTTAGCTCATCCTTGACCTACAAAGCCTACTTGAGTGGCATGACATTAGCCCTGCAGTGTTCTGAATAATATCAAATCTAAAAAAATTGAAAAACTGCAGAAGTATCTATCAGACCCCATAAAGGTTAACATTTTATCTATTTATGGCAGACAAGTAACGTTGTGTTCTTTTGAATCTCCTCATGATAGTCCCATTGTGTTAGTGTCTTAAAGAATAGGTGGGTAGACTACCTTTTACATGCTTGTAGAAAGGTTAGATTGAAACTGATTGAGATCAGGTGCTCTCTGTGTCAGTCCAAATGCCCACACAAAGTAAGCTCTAGGCCATCTTCGGCACCAGCCATGGAGGTGTGAACCTCCCTTGGAAAGGCTAGAATCGTGCAGCTGCCAATTGAGCAGTTATGTGACCTCAGGGTCTAGTTCGGTTTCCAGTCTTCACTCATGCTGTTCTTTGCTCTGCTGGATGTTTGCCATTGCCATTCCGCTCCTTAATTCTTCGTCGATTCTTCTGGCTTGTCTTTCTCTTATTCCAGATTTTAGTAGCTTGATCACTTCTCTGGAGAGCAGTCGATCATTGACTTAGAAAGCAGTCCAAAGCAAAATGTCCATGTTTACTTGATCTATTTGGCCCTCAGATACTATTTTTGCCACCTTAAGGAGTGTTTGCTTGGCTAGGGTCAATCTGATAATTCCTGAAACAAAGATTGTGGCTCCCCTCCCCTGAATGATGATGGTTCCACTTTATGCACTGCTTTCTAAATCTCTTCCTTGAGTTTCAAGATGTAAATGCTAGTAAAGACAGCTGAAGTCAGATTATACTTAATTTGGTAGTTTTTGTGAGCTCTGAGGGCTTGATCTAGTTCAATAGTGGTGTCTTCCTGGTGTTATAAGAGGAAGCGGAACCGTTTCAGCAGAAATTATTCTCGTTCGGAGTCTAGGACAGATTCTGGAGCTCTTCTACTTTATAAGTTGTTCTGCCTGATCTCTTCTCCCTATCACCACTCTTGTCCTGCAGGGATGGGTGTTGTTTTTTATTAAGTTAAACTACCATAATGTCATGTTTCTTTATCATGGGTGTTCTCCTCGGTCACCACCTTCAGTACTTCTACTCTGCTGTCCTCCTTTTAAGACAAGTGATCCACCCCTTAATGAGTTTGCAAAGTCCTGTCTTAAGGACCCCATTTATTTCCCGAATTCTTCAATCAAGAGGTGAATGTCGCCTTTAGTGTATGTAATCCCTATTCTTCCTCTAGAACTAGATCAGATGAGGTCGCCAGTCAGTGATTGTGTGGAGGGCTTTTTGTATTGATATGAAGGTTTAGGAGTGTTCAGCATGGTTTGTGCTGGGGCCTTTGGGTGTTCTGCCTTTTAGCGATGCCGTAGTAAGGTAGTGGAGAGTATCTAGTTGCTACGGGTAATTGTGTAGATATTCAGAGGAGCCTCTATGGGGCAGTTTCTGTCTGGGTCTCAGATTCATGACATTTGGCTTCCGTATAGCTTTCCACAGTGCATTTTCGTTAGTGGCTCTTAAGACTCATCTCGGGGCTAGCTTATTACTTGTTGCTGTCTCATAGATCCACCCCATTCTTGGCTTCTGGTTGGTGCTTCATGTATGCAGTGAGTCCTTGTCCTAAAATGTTGGCTTGCGGAAATAGCTTTATTTCTGATTCTTTCCTCTGTCCCCTGGAACCTTCTCTCTTTAAAAGGGAGAGGGGTGGAACTGCCTCTGCGCCACTTCACTCTTCCTTTTATTTTATTGTTCTGCGGGTTGTTCCCCCTCTGCTTTCATTGCAAGGTCTTGATTTGTCCATTTGCCCCTGCTTTGAGGTTGTGCATGGTCCAGGATAAGTAGAGCGTTGTCTATGTTTCGAATTGGGTCACCAATCCCATCTTAGTTTCTGCTGAAGTACGGTGGGGAGTCATCTTTGATTCCTCTCCGGCAGTGAAGGGGGCCTAGCAACACAGCCATATTTCCTGGTCTTTGAGCTCTACTCTTGCAACATCTTCAGTTTTGGGAGGTGCTGCACCACAGCGCTACCTCTGGCTGCTGCTTTGAGCCACTCTGCTTTACTGAACCAGTCGGTGTGACAATTGCGTGTGGAAATTCTCCTGGCATCAGGTGCTTGCTGAGGACAAGTCTGCATGTGTCCTCACTGTAGCCTCTCCCCTACCTCATTCTTTTCTTAAGGTACACCTTTTATGCTTCTAAACAGCACACAATCGTGCTTTCATGTATTGAAATAGGAAGGTCACTAGAGGGAGTGGATTATGCTGCATGTAATATTACTGTGGAAACACAGCCTGAAGGGAAATAGCCTGCATTTTGTTAGTAAAACACTTAGTTAAACTATCCTTAGAAAGGTGTCTTTTCTAAGCACTTGAAATCAAGTACTCGATCTAGAATGGAAAGCTGAGTCTCCCTTACCAAAATTCCAGCTCATGACCTCCAAAACACCACATTCGCCAATGGTAAACATTCAGTTCTCTGAGCTTTTTTTCTTGCATCTAAATCAAGCAGAATAAATGTGATAAATGCCAATGCTTAAGGGCTGTGGCTACAGGCAAGTAGTATTTTATCAGCCTTAAATGGGATTCCCAATTCTCCCCATTATTTACTTGTGCTAAATTAAGTCCAAAAAGTGCTTTGGCTGTTGGCGTCCAATGTCTGTCCTTTGTTTTTTTTAAGGAAGTAATATAATGCAAATGTATTATGTACAGCTATCTATATTCATATTGCTGTGAATGGACAATCATCCGTTATTGACAACTGTTACATTTTCACCGTTACTGCTGGTTCAGTCTAATTACTGTCAAACTGTGAGTAAATTGGGCAGTGAAGAAAACAGTTGTCAGAATCTTTCATTTAATTTCTCTGCTCTCTCCAGTAGTCTAGTCTAATCACATCTCATCTCATCTCTTTCAGGTCGCAACAAATACAGAAACAAGTAAAAATGTGGGAAATGCTATTCTGTATGAGACAGTTCTTACCATCATGGACATAAAATCTGAGAGTGGTTTACGAGTAGGTGGTATTTTATTGCTCCACTTTTGGTCACATTTGTTCTTAGTTAACATATTAGAAATCTGTGTTCCATTATGCTTCGTGTTTGACCTAATTCAGTTTTACTCACCCACCCACATTTCCTCTTTATGCATGGATTTACACCTTCCCTCATACCCCCTTCTCTGTTGATTTATGCGTCCTCCCATCTTATGTTTCACTTCTTATGTATGATGTATTTATTCAGTGTACGTTGGAATTAAATTGAAATAATGCAAAGATATGCATATCCTCCGGTCGGAAAATGCACCTTGATTGCTGACCAAATGTACTCTTTCCCACAGGTGTTGGCTATAAACATTCTGGGCCGTTTCTTGCTGAACAATGATAAAAATATCAGGTAACTAAAACATTGGTTTATCTGTTTATTTGTGTGTGGAGGTCTTTGTGCAGTGAATAGTTGAGTAATATGTTGTGGGCTATTGTTTTGAACACGCCTGCACGTTTCTTTTTGTGTTGTAATTTAATCCTAGGGAGACTATCCATTATGACAGTTGAAGTTTAAGTGAATTTAGGATGGTCTCCTAATTCTTCTCTTGTAACAGACTACAGTCTACCAGTAGTTCCAATGAAAGTAGTTATGTTTCTCTATTTGTTTTTTTGATCCTGAAAAGTAGTACAAAAATAAGTTCAGATGTCTATACCATTCAGATTGAATTGTTGGTATGTTGCCAATTGGTGCATCCCTCTTTACTTAAAGAGAAAAAACCTGTCTTTTTAATAGACCTAAAATTGTAGCACCCTGGCTGCTTAAGAAGTATAAATCACTATAACGGCCCAATTGTCTTGCAAAACAGAGCCTTAGCTGGACTCCGTGATGTCAGCTGTGAGAAAGAAGCATAGTTTTTCACTATAGACTTATGTTCCACCCCTCCCTCTACCCTGATATTGAAATCCTGCTTTTTGGAGGTGGGGCAGGAGGCCTTATTGGTCTCTAAAGTCATTAATGGTTCCATTGATTCAGCGAAATTGGCCATATCTTAATACTACAGTGGCATCTCTGAGACGTTTCCTGTGTCTGTGCTTAGGTTCTTTATGTTCTGGATACACTGTTGAAGATTACGGGATTCTCCCGTTTGGAGCCCATACAGATGAAGTGGAGACTAGGAAGTGAAAAGAGATTTTACATATCTCAATCCGAGCGAGAGGACAGTCTTTTTCCATCTGCGGCACAAGCTTAAATCCCCTCAATGGTCATTCCAGCATTACCCATTATTGCCCCATCTACATGTATCCCCTTCCTGTATATTTTTCAAACCAACCAATCCATAACAGTCTTAGGTGAACAGTTTAATAATAATCCACTAGATCAGGGTCAGCTGGTGATTCCCACTCGACCCACCCCCCAACATAGCTCCCTTAAAGTCAAAAGCTTTGTTGAAACTTTGGCCCTATTACCCACCCTTATAAATATGATTAATTACTTTGTAGGTGCAATTTTTCTTTTCCTGGAATCGTCACTGGGAATGCCTGGAAAAGGTTAAACTGACATGGTAATACATTCACCTTGATGGTATTGATATGATCTTCCGATTAGACACTCCACTTATAATAAGAAGGTCCCCAGGATGTGCATTGGAATCTACCATAGTTTCAGGTCCCCGATAGGAAAAAACGTAATATATTAATAAGTGGATGTTGGCAATAGCATCTTGGAATAAGTGAAATAACGATATTGAGTGCAGCCATTTAAGTTCTGCATGAATAAAGGAATATGTGATTGATAGTGAGAAGATTTTCTTTTGACTGTTCAGATTGACCTGTTAAAGCGATGTTCTAAGATTACAAGACACATGTTGGCATGGGTTCTTATCATTGGCTTAAAGATTGAAAGAAAATGAACAGTACATTTGGCAGTAATTTCTATTTTTCACTTGCAACGCTGGTCTTTATCTAGAGCAAAGACCTTGTACACTATATCTCTGTGTCTACCAGTCATGTGTTCCCCAACTGGATTCTAAGTCTCTTGTTCACCCTAGCGCATCATAAGTGTTCTTTGAGGAATGATCTGTATAAGGAGCCCATACTAAATTTAGATTGCTCCAAAACTCAGTCTCCCATTGAGTCTTTAGCCACATCTTGTAAGAGTGCTATCCGAAAGGTGTCTTTTGTAGATTTCAGCTTGCAGGTATTGTGTATTGTCATCTTCCCCAGATTGTCTACTAAGTCAAAAGATAAGAGTCTATTCTGTGTCTCCTGAATCTCCCCACTATTACCATCCAGAAAGGCCTAACAAATATTGCCAGGCGTCAGTTTTTGGAGCTGTTGAGGCCTACAGTTGTGTTTATTCCTAATTGGTCTTTACTAAGCAAAGTTTGTCTCTTATGAAAATATAATTTAGTTTTGCATTGTAGGATCCTCGCAGATAGTCATAAACCTAGAATAGTTCCGCCTAGGCATAGGGACCCCGTAACACTAGTTTTATGTATGAAAGTCAGTCTGTAGTTGTAGGTAGACACTCCATTGTTAGTCTGGTGGCCTCTCCTCCAGTATATAGACAGCACCGATTTACTAGCATTGTTTCTAAGCGTGAAAAACCCCATTTTAAAAGGCCGTACGACCACATTGCAGAATTTAGCTGAAGGTGTGTGTTACAGTATCCAAATAACCTTTTGCCTTCTCTCTGGTAGGGGGAAAAGTGCAGGGAAAGGGTGCCTGTCATGCCACAGAGTAAACAAGCAGCTTCCCTGTTTCAGCATACACTGTACCAGCAGTTTGCCTGTCTTGTGCTTAGAGGATTTTTTTTCCTTAGATTTTACTAATGCATTGACGTTTTTCTATCTTTATTCAATGTCTTCAAATACCATCTGCCTTTTTCCCATTTTTTAACATTGAAAGAAATTTTCACTGAAAAAGTGCGTTCTCTCTTTTCAAAATGCCTTTCATGTGGAAGACAAAACAGCTGCATCAGGTCCTTACGCAGTCTGTGTGGTGTGCCTTCAACCAATGCATTCAATAGAAGAGAGGAAATCTGGCTTAGAGGGAAACTAGAAGATCTCGAGGCAGAAGAAGAGAGCCAGAAACCAAAACGGAGAAACAAAGAGGGCTCCTTTTTCTGACACTACACTCATGAAAGACTCCGATGGAGGGAGATCAAAAGAGAGTATGGGAGGGAAACATAGTTTCCTTCATTCTAAACTTGCTTGCCACGCACAGGAGCAGCAGTCCACGTCGAGATCAACATGCTCCCCATCGAGAAGTTCAACGAAGACTTGTTTCTTGATGTAATGCATTTCTGTGAAATTGTCTGTTTGGACTAACATTCGGCTAATATTCATTGGTGTCAGGAATGCTCAGAGGACTAGGGGGACTGCTTTCATTTCTAGGAAATTTATATGGTAGAGAAGTTATTTTTCTGACCACAGTACTTGAATGGTTTGATCTGGAAAAGGAGTTTGGTTTGGTGAGTCTTGATGGAAGGGAACTCCTTTTAGGAGATTCAGTCGGCAACACCACCATTCTAGTGATTATTTTGACTATATAGAAATACTTAATATATTCTCCCAGTAGTCTTCCCATTGAGACCATTGATCCTCTAGGCACTGTTAAGGTGGTCTCGTGTGGAGTTGACTGGAGCAGAAACCGGGGAACAATAGCGGGAGCCCTTTTGGGGAACCACCGATAACAACAAATGTCTGGGCACTTAATAAGGCAAAATCATGCCCTGCCACCCCATTAATTAATGGGTTGAGGGAGCCAGTAGGAGAAAAAATAATCTCACGAAGCAGCATGGACGGGGCGACAACTAAAACATTAGCGCCGAATATGGAGAAAGCTGCAGTTAGTAACAGCCAGCCACTCTGCTCAATTATACCATCGCCATCATTATTAATAGAGAACTCCACAGTGACAGAGGACACCCTGGACCAACAATCAGGGTACTCTGGCGTTACAACAGCAATCGTGTTTCACCCAGAGTATATATCAAAGGGACGGGCTGATACACTAAACAGGGGTAATATCTTGCGTTTACTGAGGTCTATTAACACGCTAAAAAATATCAAAACCACCGACCTGGAGTCAGTCGAGTTTATAGACTCAGCCGATTGCCCAGGCTTAGAGCTAACGAAAACAGTATGGGCCACACCAGACCTGGCCGAGAGAGTCCTAAAAAAACAGAAAAGGTTCAACGAATGGGGCATTAAACTTCAGCTAATAGCAAAACCAAGGTATCCTGACCCACTACTGGCCGAGTCAAAGCGCCAAGATGAAAAACGCGGCCATGAACAACTGAGCCCGCGATTACTCTCGGTACTGAGAGGGGCTCGTAGTAACAGTATAGAGTATAGGGGTAACGGAGAATATAACGTACCTAGGGCACACGTGGAGATAAGTAGATCCATGCTGGAGTGGAGCAGGGTAACGAGGACAATTAAAATCAAAACTGGAAGACCGTGACCTTTTAAGCATAACATACCACCAAAAAAAAACTTTTTGAAAATCTGTTCGTGGAACATCAACGGGCTGGGAGATAAGATCTTGGACCCTGAACTGCTAATTTATCTGCAGAAATTTGATATAATCTCACTCCAGGAAACATGGAGCGTACTACCAACAGCACTGCATGGCTTCAACATGCTCTACCTACCTGCAATCAGAAGCACTAAATTTGGCCACAACAAAGGAGGATTAGTCACATATACCTCCATAAGCAGCATATAAGCAATAGAACTGTTACCATATAATTTAGCACCACCAAATGAAATGCAAGTATGCCGAATCACCCTGCAGGGGAAGATAAACAAGGAATACTTAATACTGGTAAACCTCTATCTACACCCACGCGATAAAAATAAAGGGAGTCAACAACTAAAGGAGGAGCTGATGAAAATAATAACAGATGAGAAAACAAACAACTGGATAATTACAGGAGATTTCAACCTAAACATGCTGAGGAGACAAACTGATGACATCAACACAGAGGAGGACCCATTTGCATGGGAGGAGACGCCCCAAGACATTAATACAGACGGAAGACTCACAAACACCTCAAAAAGTCTGTCATTCTTAGAGCAGCTGGGCGCACGAGCATTAAACGGTAGATACCCTGGAGATCGCCCGCAAACAGCTACATTTAATAATGCAGCAACGAGGTCAACAATCGACTACACCTTCTGCTCTCGCTGCATGTTCACAAAAGTAAAAAACTACTGTATCGGGAGCGAAGAATGCAGCGACCACTTACCCCAGGAAATCACGGAAGACGAGCCATCATTACACAAACTGCCCCAAGTAAATATAATCTGCTCAGAATACACAAACAACGAGAGAAGAGTAAAATGTAGTACCAACGACCCTGAGGGACTACTAGCTCGAGCAAAACAACTCTGGGAAGAAGGGAAATCAGTTACCCCCGATATAATCGGAGGCTGGGAAGCATTTACAAAAGCCTTACGCAAAAGGTATGGAGATACAAAGATCCGCTCTGGAAACGGGAGAACAACGTCCCAGAAAAATCCACACCCTGGCTCTAATCCACGGAACAGAGCCAAATTAAAAAAGCTAAAAACTCGGATAAATCTCACATTGCGGAGGCTGAAGAAAGATCCCTCGGCCTTACACGAGTTGAGGTCGCTAAAAGCCACTCGTAAAAAACTGATTTGGCAAAATAAAAAGGAAATTGAAGAATCCCTGTGGGCCAGACTCCTGTATGATGTCAAGAACAATAATAGTGCACAATTTTGGAAGAAGATAAATGCCCTATCAAATCCGCTAGGCCAGTGCATCAGCTCCAATGTTACAGAAGAAGCATGGATAATCCACCTCGAATCCCATTTTAACAAAGATCAGACCCTCCAAATCGATGCAAATATCCATGAGTCTAACATGGAACTCCGACCGCTCCATGAAAATCTCAATGCATGTCTTGGACAGAACTCCACAATCACAAACATCCAAGTTCAGAAAAGAATCTTGAAAGGCAGACGAGAAGGAGCTCCTGGCCCCAATGGGATTCCGCCCATATTATTCAAACAAGACCCCGCATATTGGGCTACAGTTCTAAAACCAATATTTGAAAGAATCCTGCAGACGTCAACATTACCATCATCATGGAGAGGCTCAATAATCTCTCCCATATACAAAAAAGGCAACAGGAACGATCCCAAGAGCTATCGGCTGGTAGCTCTTTTGGATAACGAGGCCAAATATTATGCCGGGGTACTTCTTCAAGAATTAACATGGGCCATGGAAATCAAAGCAATACCCTACAATCAAACCGGCTCTGTAGGGACATGGGCACTGCCACTAACATCTCTGCCCTCTCACTAATGATAGACGCAGCACTTACAACTAAACAGCCTCTGTACATCTGCTTTATCGACTACAGTTCAGCATTTGACCATATAAACCGAAATATTCTGTGGCAAAAATTAAAAACATTAGGTATTCCATCATTGCTACTAAGACAGCTAATCCTTCTGCACAGTAACACCTGGATACAAGTAAAGTTGGGGGCAGGTGACCATCTATCGAAAAAGATGAACACAACCTCAGGACTAAAACAAGGGTGTGTATTAGCCCCCACACTATTCAATCTATTTATGGCTGAACTCTCAGTTCATCTCAATGGAAGCAATGCGCATGCACCAAAGTTAGGTGGTCACCAGCTATCTAATCTCCTATATGCAGACGATTTAGTACTTATCAGTCGGACACCCATAGGATTGCAAAGTCTGCTGGACATCACTTCTCAATACTCAGATACTAACAAACTAAGCATTAACCAAGACAAAACAAAAGTTATGTGTATAAATTACCGGAAAACAAAAACAAAACACAACTGGCACTTGGCAAAATGCAAGCTTGAAGTCGTACAAGACTACAAATATCTGGGGTTTATGATCGATAGTAAAGGCAATTACAAAGTACAATTTGAGGCAATAAAAAAAGAGGGGGCTTATGACAGCAGTAGCACTAAGAAACCTGAAGAACATAACCGCGGGCCCGAGCTTCCTCCCTCTGACCAAGGTGATACAGGCCAAACTCATACCATCCATCACCTATGGAAGTGAAGCCATGAGAGGGAGGGATGCGGAAACATTAAATGGTACCATCGCCAGAGCGCTAAGAATTATATACGGGCTGCCACGATACACATCTCCAGCGCAAATGAGGCTGGAATTTGGTATACAAAAACAGGAGCTGGACTGGAAAGGGGCCTTTGTTAAAACCTGGTTTAAGATCAAAAAAGGCAACCAGAATCTTTAAATTTCTATCTGTGGAGAGAACTAGAAACGAAAGTAACTTGCCCAGCCAGACTGTTCTTGGAAACTGCACTGGACCAGTTGGGCTTACGGCAACTCTGGGCAACGCCTGTGACCATGGCAAGCTACAAGAAAATCGTAAATAACACTGTTAAAAAAGAGTCCATCTTACAGGACAAAGCGGCCTTGACTGAACGTTCGCATGGCTGGCTCACTATACAATCTTATAGTAAAGCGACTCCTCAAGCTTACCTCCTCTCTAATTTTTCCAGAACCACCAAAGAGAAGTTTCTGAAATTTCGGTTAGGTCTGCTGCCGACAGCATACCACCTGCCCCCTTGGCTGCGCCCTCCAAAGCCAGCAGTTTGCCGTCTTTGTGGGGAAGGAGAGGAGGACATAGTCCACATTATAACCATTTGCCGTGAGCTGATGCAGGAGCGCCGGCAACTACTCAGACCAATTTTCAACAAAAACCAAATACGGTCTTGCAGACAAGCGGTGCTTGCAAGCTTCTCTGGCCAAGATACTCAACTAAGCTGCTGTCTGGTAAAGTTTTTAATCGCAGCTGACCTACATTTTAAAAAAAAGTGCACACAATGGCAACAGTGTTTTAAGCATACAATATCAAGTTTTTTTCTCCACACCCAAGCCTCAAAGGAAACTATCGAAAGGCCAACTATATGACATACTTTGCATAAACCAACGGAAGCCGAGGCAGCATTATGCACTTTAAATTGGCGCATCTCGGTCTGTCATCATTCTGAAGCTAAGACTTTAATAATGGGGGTACTTTTATCTCACGGACTGCTACTAATATTTGCTGGCCGAAGTGAAGGAACAAGATTATGGATTATCGAGGCCGGGGGTGTGGACTTTCTTCCCAATCTTAACGCATGTTTCTGTTTAACTATGGCTATCCGCTTTTTTTATAAAGAAAATTCGAGGTTTTATTGTTTATAATTGTGGGTCAATCGTTGTAATGGTTTTAATTAACTGCACAATAAACTTATTACTTACTTACTCGTGTGGAGTTGCGCATTGGGGATTAGGTAAATGAGAGAGGTCTTGGACACCAACAAGGAGGAGATCTGACGAGCTGTGTTAAAGGGTTTGAGGAGTGAAAGGTGGCACTTCTCCCCTTTTAGTGTTTAGAGTTGCTCCTTAATAATTTGGAATTTGTACTGGTGATGATGTTGAAACTTTTTCTACATTGATAGTCAGTGTAACAGTTTGGCTGTTGTGTTGAAGTCCATTTGTGTGTGATGATTGTGTCTGGTCACCATGTACTCCAAATGAGAGAAACAGATTATTTTAGGGCGGAGATGTGGGCTATTACCGCAGTTCACTTGGAGAACGCCCTCTGAGCGGGGTTCATTCCAAATTGTAGGACTTTGCATTGCAAATGGGTCTTGCAGACTACAAATCTGAGAAACTTTATTTTATTGCTCCTGGAATGTGGAAATAAACAGCCTGCAAATCTACGAAACACATCCACTCTCCTTTCATGAGCTACGTATAGATTTGATGCAAGGTCCGCATTCTGAATCTCTCCCTTTTGACCCATTTGTTTGTTTGTCCTAGGTCACAAGTAGGTGTGAATTCTTCCTTTGTTCCCCTTCTTGGGGAACAAAAATATCTGGACTAAATGCCTGTTCCTCTTTGAGGGGGATGAATGGTTTCTGTTGTATTATTTTAGAAGAGGATTGTACTTTAGATTAAAAAGGTGTAGTTGCAATTTTGGTGCTTGTTTTGGAGGGATTGATGGAGGTGGAGCTTTGATTTGAAGAGCATAGCCAGACCTGACAATTTGTAGGACCCATGTATTTGTCTGTTGTTGGTTTCCACTCTGTCAGATGGTCTCGTTCACTGTTTTGACATAGGCGTGATTTTGATTGTGATCTCGGATGTTCATGATTTTGTTTACCTCTTACTCTACTATTTTTTCGAGAGTTTTGCCTGTTGTTGACCGTGAGATTGAGAGTAAGAGGACCCTTTACGGAGTAGAACCCTATGTCCTGGTTAGTCCTCGACAACCTCCCACAATCCCCTCTCCTCACCCTACATAAAGCGGCACGGCCCGAACTCCTTCTAGATCATCCTCCCCACTAATCTCTCACCCAAAGCGAAAAAAAAACTCAAACACAAATTGATCAGGCAATTCCCTGAATCCCTTTTCGCTGACATATATCACTGTTCCGCCAAAGCGCAAGTAAAAATGGACCTTATCTTCCACACAGAAATGCCCGGCAATTGGAACTCCACCCTGAGATCACAACTACACATCACCAAAACTACCAAGACTCGCCATAGCTGCAAGCTATCATTCTCTACCCACAACCGCCTGCCCCACCTTGGGAACACCTCTGTGACCATCTACTCCAACGGCACAGTCCTGATCCAAGCCAACCATGCCAACCTTGAGGCATTTGATCTCCTCTTCCCTTCCCTACTGACTAACAGCACCCATGCACAGCTTCCCCTTCCAACGCTGCCCCCACCCACCCAGGAATCCAGTCCCCCCAACTGAACATCCTCCCCATCCCACCCCCTGCCATCACAAGCACCTACGCTTCAACTATAACCCTCTCCAATCCCTCCACCTCCCAAGTATATGACACCTACTCCTGCACTAGTCCATCCTCTGAAACAACCCCCTGTGCAGATCCACCCCCAAACACCACCAGGCGACCTCAATACTCACCCCATATCTCCCAATCACTAGCCTACACCCACCTGCAATAAAACACTATCACAACACGTCCCCCCTCATCCCACGCCTTTTCCCATAACCCTAACCGACAACACTACTACCAACAAAAGACAACACTCCCAATTCCTCTCCATGCCCAGGAGACTCTACCCAGAACCAACCCACCTCCCCTCAAGAAGAGATGGGCTGCGTCTCTCCCGTATTGACAGTCAAGTCGCTATTATAATTCAGGGCCTGAATCTCATCCTAACCAACCTCGCGACACTCCTTAGTCCCCCCCCTTAAACTCACTGTACTACCATCTCGCCCCCCTCCCCACCCACCCCAGCCTTCCCAAAGACCCGCTCCCCAACCAGTCCTCCTGCCCTCTCCCGATTCCCTGCCCAGAGACCGAATAGAACTACAGAAGCCATGTCCTCTGAGGAAGCGATCGAGCTGGCCTCATCATACACCCTCCCCTCCACTCACACCCTGCAATCCACGATTCAGGTGATCACCGGATTGAGAGGTGAGCTTTCATTCCCGAAACCCCCCCAGGCCCCCAGCTTCCTTCATCAACATCCCGACTGCTTCCCTAACAACGGAACCTAAAAAAGAGAACCCCCGCACTAACTGCATGCTCATAAACTGCAGATCTGCCTCGAAACATGCCACTGAGCTAGCAGAATCCATCCTTAACCACGACATAGATATAGGCTTCATCACTGAGGCCTGGCTCAATGACTCCTCTCCTCCTATCATGGACATGCTCGTACCCCCTGGTTTCTGTATCATCAACAAAGATAGAAAAGACCAAAAAGGCGAAGGCCTGGCAATCATTCACAACACACCCTGTCAGTGTGCGAAGTTGATACCTTCAACTACAACTCCTTTGAATGCCTAACCGCCAACATCAAAACCTCTAACAACAATCTATTACACTGCCATCTATTGTACCACCTCCCCAGGCAACACCACCTCGTTCGCAGAACACTTATCGGACCTGATCGGCCACTGCTCTCTCCGAGACAGCAACAACCTAATTCTGGGAGACTTCAACCTCCACTGGAATGATAAAAACAGCGCTCCAGTACAAACCCTACACGAGCTATTACACTCTAACAACCTAATCCAGCACTGCTCAAAAGAAACTCATAATAAAGGGTCAATCCTAGATGCCATCCTCTCCCAACCTGACACAATCACCATAGAACACATCCTTCTGGTCGACTGGTCAAATCACCACCTAATCCTATTCCACATCTCACAACCGATCATGTGTCAACCTCCCATCAAAGATCCCACGACATGGTCTAGAAACCTATCGCAGATCAACACAGCTGACTTAGAAGAAAAAATGAACTCCCTCCTGCCCATCTCCCCGGATGGCCTCTCAACTACAGAACTCACATCCCACTACAACATAACCATGTCCTCCATCTTGGACCATCTAGCTCCAATGAAACTGAAAAAACCCCGGAACATCCCCTCCAGATCCTGGTTCAACAAGGACATCAAAGATGTAAGGAGACATCTTAGAGCCACTGAACGTCTCTAGAGAAAGAACCCCTCCTCCAGCCTCTGCGAAGAACTTAAAACGGCAAGAAGACAGTACAAAAAACATATCAATAATGAAAAAAACTACTTTTTCTCCAAAGCTCTGGACAAGGCTAAAAACAGGCCAAGAGAGCTCTTTAACATCATAAAAAAACAAATATCCCACTACCCACGTCCAGGCCTCCAAAGACTCATGTGACAGCTTTGCCAACTTATTTAGTGAAAACATCACCAAGATCGAACACTCTCTTGACATCAACCTCCATCCTGCAGGCAAAAACTGGTCCCCAGCAATCAAAACCATCTTGATCGAACGACCCAAAAGTACCTGGAGTTACTTCGACCCTATACCGGAAGTCGGGATTCTTAATTTAATCTCCTCCTCCAAGCCCTCATCCCACACCCTCGATCCTTTACCCTCGCATATGGCCAAAAAACTGAAACTCTCCCTAGCACCACTCTGGTGTGAAATCATAAACCGCTCCCTAAAAACAGGCACCATACCAGACTGCCTCGAAGTTGGCCAAGTCACACCTCTTCTAAAGAAACCAGGCCTAGACACTAATGACTCGAACAACTTCAGACCTGTCTCCAATCTTCCCTTCCTAGCCAAAATCCTCGAAAAATGCGTTCATCCGACAACTGAACTAACATATCGACAATATTAATCTGCTAGACAAACGCCAATCGGGCTTTAGAAAAGGCTGCAGCACCGGAACTGCAATCCTTAAGATCGTGGATGACATCCTCAACTCCCTTGACTCTGACCATTGCTGCCTCCTCATCCTCCTAGATCTATCAGCAGCCTTTGACACGGTGGACCACAGTCTTCTCAAGGCTCTCAAGGACCGCGTAGGTGCAGATGAGGTGGTCCTTCAATGGTTCTCCTCCTTATTTCAAAACCGCTCCCAAAGGGTAAAAATCAAATCCTTTTCATCTGACCTACCCATTAACAGAGGTGTCCCTCAATTATCCATTCTCTCCCCATCAATTGTTCAACATTTATATGGAAACCCTCACCACCATTCTAAAAAAGGCCAACATCCCCTTCCATCTATATGCAGATGACACTCCGATCTACTTGGAAACCTCCTCCTTCAATGACATTCTAAGACTCAACAATACTCTCAGAGAGGTTCAAAAATGGTTATCAGCAAACCACCTTAAACTCAATCAGGGGAAAACCGAATTCCTCCATCTCCAACAAGGAAGAAAATCCGCAAATCATTGAATGGCTGAAAGCAATCGATGCTCTCAACGGTAACCTCACCTTGGCAAGCTCTATAAAATCACTTGGAATCACCCTTGATCACAAGCTAACCATGACCAACCACATCAAGAACTCCGCAAAAAGTGCCTTCCTCAACCTGAAGCTTCTCAACAAAATAAAACCCCACATTCCACCCTTGGACCTCAAACAAGCCGCCCAAACACTTGTGTTGTCCAGGCTCTACTACGGAAACGCAGTCCTCTCTGGGACAGCTCTCTCCCACCTAGCGCCACTTAAAACAACCCTCAATGCAGCTGCCAGAATGGTCACCGGAGTAAAGAAATACGACCACATTTCTCCCGCTCTCTGAGAACTAAAATGGCTCCCAGTGGAATTGCGCGCCAGCTTCAGAACTGCATGCCTCACGCACAAAGCCCTGCACACAGGGAAACCAGAATACTTAGCCTCTAAACTTAAGAAAGCCTGCCAGTCTAGAAGTCTCAGGAGTTCCAACTCCCTCTTACTCATCCCCCTGAAAACACGCAAACAAAAATCCGCAGCCCGCTCCTTTGCAGGAAACACACCCAAAATCTGGAACTCCATCCCTGTGCCCATCAGAACTACCCCTCCTTTGCAAAATTCAAAAGCCTCCTAAAAGTCCTCTACCTCAACCGTGCCTTCCCGAACTGAAATCCGTGACTCTCAAGCCTCCAGCCATCAGTCATCTGGAAATGCGCATCCACCGCCTACCTCACCCCCCTCTCCCCAACCCGTTCGCCTTGCTCCATTGCCGCTCAGAGAAATCTCTCGGCCTTAATCTTTGTCCATGTATCGAGATTACCTCTAACCCTCTCTACCTCAACGGCGCACCTTGGACCCCTAGACCTCTCTACCTCAATGGTGCACCTCGGACGCTCATCACAATTGTAATCTTTTGAACACTTATGAACACGTATATGATTATGATTTCTTTCCCTCCTGTTGTAAAGCGCTCCGATACCCCCGGGTCTGGTCAGCACTATAGAAAACTTCTTAAATAAAAAAAAATAGTAATAAAACATGTGAAAACCAGACAGAACAGTAAATTCATGATCTTTAACAGTGCTTCTGGTTTTAAAGTTGTTCGCCTGAGCCAAGAGGTTTGATGAAGCGATGTTCCTTGGCAGTATGGAGTCGCTGCTAAGTCTGCTGAATTTGTTTCTGCAATGTTAGACTGGTTGGAAACTGTCCCTCCTGGATGATTTCCAAGAAGTCCTGATTCCTCCCCTCAGCAAGAAGACACTTCCATAACATTTTCATGTCTGCCTAGCCGTGCCAAGGCACTTGATGATTTAAAATCCACAGCTGTATATGTGGATGGTAATGCACTGTGATGTAGTATTCTTTAAAGAGGTGACTCTTGGGCTCTTTCCTAAATTGTTGCATCATTTGGACATTCCTGATGGATACAGTGCTGTTGTTCCAGATCCTGGGTGCATAGATGGATGAGGCCTGCATAGATGGAAAAGGCCTGCTGTCTTGTTTTTTCTTTGTTACACTTCTTGGTCTGCAGTCTGCTGGTGTTCTTCCTGCGGGTGTGCTGATATCCACTAGAGATGTTGGGCTTGGCTAAAAGATAAGTGGGGGTGCTGGTTGTGATAACTTTGTAAATGATGCAGCTTGTTTTGATGGTAGGGTGGCTAGGGGAGCAAATCGAGTTGCATCAGGCTGGGGGATGTGATCATATTTCTTCAGGCCGCCACTGATGAGACATGCTGCAGCTGATAGGACGCATCTAAGGAGTGTCAGTATGTATTCTGGGTGGGCATGGAGTAGGGCATTACCACTATCTAGGTGCAAGAGTACGAGGGCTTGAACAGCAGCCCCGAACCCTGTTTCTGGAAGAACCGTTTTGAATTTCTTTATAAGAGATAGCTGGTAGTAGACTGTTTTTTTTTTTACACTGTGTTCCTTGGGGGTGAGGTTGATGTCCAGGGTTAATCCAAGTGATATGGCATTTGATGGAAGTTGGTGTTTAAAGCTGTCAAGTTTCATATGATTGAGTCAGGCTTATTTATTTATTTATTTATTTTATAGTATTTGTAAGGCGCGCAGCTACCCACAAAGGGTTTCCCGGCGCCGGAGAGAGGATCACGAGCCAGCTGACCAGAGAAGGGAGTCCAGGGTACCTATAGGAAAAACTGTTGTTTCCTATAGGTCAAACAACCAGGTCTTTACGTTTTTCCTAAAGATCCTGTAGTTTTCCTCTTTGCGTATTTGAATGGGCAGAGTGTTCCACAGGGTTGGGCCCAAATAAGCAAATGATCTCCCACCCATTTTGGCCCGTTTGTACCTGGGAACCGCAAACTTTGCTAATGTGGCTGAGCGAAGGTTGCGATTGGGGACATGGAGTTTGGCAAGATCTAGGAGATACTTAGGTGCAGTTCCGGCTTTAATTTTAAACAAGTAGCTCAGCGTTTTAAAACGAATCCTGTTTTCGACTCTGAGCCAGTGTAGGTCCCTGAGATGTTTTGTGATCCTGGCATGTTTGGGTATTCTACAAAGCATCCTGGCTGCGGCATTTTGCACCAGTTGTAAGCGTCTAACTACTGCTTTGTTTGCGCCCAGGTACAAGATGTTACCGTAGTCAAGCCGGGAAGTTACTAAGGCATTGACTACGGTCTTCTGGGTGGGGAGTGGCAGCATCCAAAGGATTTTACGGAGCCATCTAAGAATCGTAAAACATATGCCTGCTACTTTGTTAGCTTGCTGTTGCATTGAAAGGTTGTCATCGATGATGACCCCAAGATTTCTAACCTGAGTGGCTGGAGGCGGTAACTTGCCTAATGCGGTCGGCCAATGGGGATCACTCCATAGGTCCTTATTATTTCCAAGGAGGAGGACCTCTGTTTTGTCCCCATTTAATTTAAGTTGATTGGCCGACATCCAGCGAAATATCTCATGGAGGCCTATTTTGAGTACAGAAGGAGCCGACGTGTCGGACTTAGAAAGAGAGAACACAATCTGGGAATCGTCGGCATATGTCATCAAAATAAGACCAGAATTCTCAGCAAGGTTGGCTAGGGGACGGAGGTACAAATTAAACAATAAGGGACTCAGGATGGATCCCTGTGGTACGCCGTGGGGAGAACAGAAGACATTGGAGCTGGCCTCAGCGGAGATGATCTGGAAGGTGCGTTGGGATAGGTTGTTCTGTATATTGTTTATTGTTCCTGGCAAATAGCAGGAACTCTTTCTTAGTTGGGTTGAGCTTTATGACGTGCAAGTAGTGTTTAAGACATTTGATGTTGAAGCAGAGGAGACTTTCAAGTATTGTTGGCATATTGGTAAATATTGATGCTGTTTTCTGTGGTAGAGCAAAACCAAAGGGGATGATGGATGAAGTGTTGAACATTGCAAGCACTCACCCCCAGTCAACTGATCTGGGTTTAATCCATCATCCTTTAGCCCACTCCGCCACCCCAGTTCAGACATAACCATATGCAAATCAGTCTGACCCTGTGCCTCATGGGAACAGTCCAGCCCGAACTGCCAAGCCATGTCTTCCCTGGACTGGAAATAAGCATCCTGGGACCGGCTTCTGGCTAATCAGCCGTCATCTGCCTGGCTAGCTTGAATCCAGTGGCAAAGTGAGTAAGGGACCCATGTCTAGGCTTTCCCTGCCAACTTAGGGCGAACAAAGCAAAACCAAAGGGGATGATGGACAGAGTGTTGAACATTGCAAGCACTCACCCCCAGTCAACTGATCTGGGTTTAATCCATCATCATTCTTTAGCTCACTCCGCCACCCCAGTTCAGACATGGCCATATGCAAATCAGTCTGACCATGTGCCTCATAGGGTAGAGTACCAAGCAGCTCCATTGGTTGACAATGACAGTATACACTATGGAGCCTTGGGGGACTACACAGGTGATGCAAATCTTTTTTTACTTTGAGGTTCCAATTTGAAAAAACTGCAGTTGGTTGGAAGGGTTAGGAAGCAGAACCAGCCACTGACATTGCAGGTGAATTCCTTTTAAGACTCCATGGTGCTTATGAGGTTAGGATGGTAAACTTTAGCTACAGCAGCTGACAAGTACAGCAGTATTAGGAGAAAGGGTGTCCTCATCTGTGGTCAAGAGGGCATCATCTACGATCTGTAAGGTTGCGGTTTCCATGCTGCAGCGTGACCTGAAGCCAGATTGGTAGTTATGCAAAAGATGGTTAGCATTGATGTGGTCTTGAAGATGGACTAAAACCTTATTGTGTGCAGTATCCTCTTACTAGTAGAAAGAGTTTGCTATCCCGACGCACAGGACCATCTTCTCCCCCCATCCTCCACTGATCCACCCTCATATTCACCATTTCCTTGCCTTCCTCCGGAGTCATCACTGTTGTTTCTTTGCCTTGACATTGCAACTTTCCAGCCATTGGCAACAGTCAGCAAAAATGTCGTCCCCACCCCCGCAATCCCCTCAGTTATTAAGCAGCATTTTATATTTATTTTTAGTAGTAGTAGTAGTAATATAAATCTTTATTTGGCTAAGAAAATAACCATAACAGATACATAGTAACAGTTAAAAACCATAACTCCGTGACTGTACTTGGCGGATTCTTGAGTGGATGTGGGGACCAGCATTGGTGGAGCGCGGGCCCTAGATCGGGGCTGCCTTTCTTCCGGTTGATCAGTGCCCAACCGGCTGCGCGTGCAGTGGGAGTTTCCCGTGATTCGAGTCTGTGGAGCGCTTGTGACAAGTGGCCATGGCGAGAGATAAGGGCAGCAGCTGCACCACCAAGCATGGGCCTATTGAAAATTTCACCGGCTCGGGAGCGGCAGCGGGCGCAGCTGGGGGCCAGCAGGAGGCTGGGCCGAAAACGAGGCTTTGATGGCGGCGATCACCCAGTCGAGGGTTATGCTGGATGCCAAAATTGGTGCGGTGGGCTCAGACGTCATGCTGTTGCGACAGGATATGCGGTAGCCCGCATCACCGAGGCAGAGACCCGCATCTCAGGAGTGGAGGACGATGTTACAGCACTGAAACAGAAGGTGGCGAATATAGAAAATATTCAGAAGGCCTTGTACTTTGAGTTGAGGATGAGGAGGGGCGAGCCAAGCGGAACAACCTACGCTTTGTTGGCTTTCTGGAGGGCTGCAAGAATGGCAATATGGAGCGCTTCCTCACACAATGGCTGGAAAGCTGGCTCCCCCCCGACGCCATGTCCCGGTGCTTCGTTGTGGAGCGGGCCCATAGAGCGCTCATTCAGAAGCCCCCGGTGGGAGCCCGCCCAAGGTCAGTGATTGCAAAACCTTTGAACTACCACGACGCTATATTGCAGCAGGCCCGGGCCAAGGAGCCACTGCTGTATGACAATAGTCGCATCCTGATTTTCCCGGATTACACACGGCTAGTACAGCAGCAACGTCAGTCGTTCATGGCAGCCAAAGCCCGCCTGAGAGACCTCAAGCTGCCATATGGCCTGCTATTCCCGGCACGCCTGCGAGTGGTGTTCGAACCGCGCACCCACTTCTTCAATACTCCGGAGGAGGTCTTTAAATGGACGGATGAAACTGTACGAGTGCGGGTGCATGCTCTGCCAGGGCTGGAGTCGGACTCCTCTCAGAGTGACGCGCCATCGAAGGGTTCCCGTGGGCAGCATCGGAGGGGGAACAGACAATCTAGAACCTGCCGGCGCTCCGTGTCTTGCGGAACTTCTTCCCGGGGGGCCCTGCTCCTGGTCAACAGACAATGGATCCTTGACTCCTGCGGTCAGAATGGTGCCAAGGACTTTCTTTGCTTGAGCTGAGCGGATGCTCGACCTTTGTGGTGGAGGCAGTTGTTATGTGGGTTGTTTTCCCTCCAGTTTGACACCTGTGGGGGTGGGCCCGAAGGGTGATGGGCTGTCAGTTTGGGATACATTGGCTGGGGCGGCCCTCGGCCCCCCGTTGGGAGCGGACGGCCAACCCCACCGCAACAGGTACTTCAACGTTCTTGAGGTATTGGGTGGGGGGTTTGTTGGGAGGGAGACGGGACTGTTTTAGTTCCCAGGTTACATATTTATTGTTTTTTTTTTTTTTTTAGATTGCGCGTCAATTCTGATTTATGGTAGAACACACACACACATGGTAGCGCACACACCGGACTTAATTGTACAAGCCTATTTGGATGTCAAGTACGATGACTGAGAAGCCGGTGACCCCTGGTGCCCTACGTATCATTAGTTGGAATGTTCGCGGGGCCATGGACAAGATAAAACGGGGGAGGGGCATACTTCAATATGCCAAACGAGCGGGGGCCGATGTGCTACTGTTGCAGGAAACATACTTAATGGGTACAAAGGTCCTGTGTCTGCAGAGATACGGATACCAGTATGTCTTCCACTCAGGCTTCGCGCGGGGTTCGAGGGGGGTTGCGATATTGATTCACCGCAGGGTCCCCTATATTGATTCACCGCAGGGTCCCCTATATCCATGAGAAACACTGGTCGGGGGGGCGCCACTTATTGAGCCCCCAGCTATTGCAGAAAGCTTCGCCGCATATTCCGAAGACCTGTACACCCCAATGGAGTGCCTCACTGCCGAGACTATAGCTAAATTTATAGACGACCTTCCACCTAAAGCTCTATCAGATGAGGTGAGGGATCGCTTGGACAGGCCATTGACGGATGAGTAATTGGGTACGGCCCTGGGTGAGCTGAATCCTGGGAAAGCCCCGGGACCGAATGGATTTCCCAGTGAGTTTTTAAAAAAGTTTTTTGTGCAGCTTGTCCCACACTTCCCCCCCCGGTGGGAACGGGGCTCGCTTCCCCATGACTGGAGACACGCGGAGGTGGTGGTGTTCCTCAAACCTGGCAGGCTCCCGGAGCAACACACATCATACCGTCCCATCTCACTCTTCAATGTGGAGGCGAAGGTCCTGGCCAAGGCGCTGGCTAACCGTCTTCTCCCACACATCCCCACACTGGTACATCCGGACGAGGCTAGGTATAGGCCCAAAAGGTCGTCCCACCACAACATCAGGCGTGCGCACGTGGCAGTGACGGCAAGCGAACAGTTGGGGGAGCCAGCGGCGCTCTTCTTGGCCGACATGGACAGGGCTTATGATTCCCTAAGCTGGATGGATCTGGTTGCTCTCCTGCGGAGACTGAATCTCGGCCTGAGATTTCTGGCTTATCTAACGCTACTGTACACTGACCTGACGGCGTCGGTGCGGGCGGGAGGAGCGATTTCTCGTTCTTTCTCTATTCAGAGGAGTACGCGACAGGGCTGCCCCCTCTCTCCATATCTCTTTGTGCTCCCAATGGAGCCGCTGGCGGCTTGGGTGCGCATAGATGCCCAGCTTAGGGGACTCGAGTGGGCTCTGGGGCTCTTGGACAGAATAGCTTTATACACGGACAACGTCCTGTTCTTTCTCACTGCTCTAGACAGGTCGGGCCGCGTCTGCTGCGTATATTACAGATATTTGGGGAAACCTCTGGTCTGTACATGAACCCACGCAAATCTGCGCTATGGGTCCTGGGGGATCGACAGAGGCTAGGCGCATGGGCTGCTTCGGTTCAGTTGGCGGTGGGGGGGCTGAAATATTTGGGGGTCTTCCTATCTGATGTGCCGGCGGTGTCTTGGGAACGGAATTTGATCCCGGTGTGGGATCGTACTCTGGAGGATCTGAAGGTCTGGTCTCGTATGCCCCTGTCCATATACGGTAGGTGGCCATTTTTAAGATGGTGGCGCTTCCCTGCCTCCTCTATCAACTACAGAACCATCCATATCAAATCGCGCCTTGGTGGTTCCGGCAAGTAAACGCAGCGCTGGGACAGTTTTTGTGGGAGGGGGGCAGCGTGAGGGTGGCACTGTGCACGTTTCCTATCTACATACTCCGGAGGCCTAGCTACATCGGATGTCCTCTCCTACTATCAAGCCTCACACCCACTGGTCCTCAATGAGTGGTGGTATGGGTATGCAGGTGAGCGGCAGCTTATGGGATGCCATTCCCTACATACACTACTGTACTCCGCACCGCTTCGGAGGCCTCTGCCGTCGGCCACACAGGTGGTATTCTCTGTCTGGAGACAGGCACTACGTAGGATGCAGTGGTGGAATACCTTAACCTGTGAGACCCCCCCCCCCCCTTTGGGGCAATGGACGCCTGCCTCAGTTGGCAGCACTGCAGGGTTTCTGGTGATGGGACGCAATTGGCGTTTCGGTCCTGGGGGATGTTGTGAAGGATTTAACCCTCAAATTATTTCAAGACCTGCAGGAAGAATGATATGCCGCAAGCCCAATTCTACTGCTATTTACAATTTCGGCACACCATCGCCCCCAGCCTAGAGGGCCTGGAGTTGCTCCTAGACTTTAGTCCTATCGAGGCGAAGATTTTTATGGGAGAGAACTTCCAGACCGCAAGATCTCCCACATTTACCAAACGTTGGTCATACACTGCTCCCCTGACCTGCAGAGGCCCCAGCATGCATGGGAGGTGGATGTGGGTGAGCTGGAGGAGGAGTACTGGGCTGAGGCTCAAGCGAGCCCTCGAGGGGCGGCAATAGCAACCCACTTGTGGTTAGTGCAGTTTAGATATTTACACAGAGTGTACTTTACCAGGAAGCACCTGTGGAAGGCAGGATTGATACCGTCGCCTGAGTGCCTCCGCTGCCAATGGGAGGAGGGTACGCTCCTACATACAGTCTGGGGCTGTCTCTCACTACAAAGATTATGGAGGGGGGTATATTCTAGCTTATCGGAGGTATTGCCCTGGGAACTCTCCTGTACGCCGCGTCTGGCCCTACTACACGTCCTGGAGGGAGTTGTGGGTAATCGCTACAAGCGACATATCCTGCTGTTAGGCCTTCTACTAGTGAAAAGACATTGCTAAGGCCTGGAAGGCACCCAGGGCTCCGTCTGTGGCCGCATGGAAAAATGGTCTGGATTTCTATATGGGGTTAGAACAACCTATGTTCGAGGCATATGAGCTGCAGATTGTACATTTAGCAATAGATCGCCACCTGGTGTTGGGCTCGGATGATTGCAGGTTGTTGTCTTCTTGGAAGAAGTCTTTGTAGTCACGAGATAGGTGACTCCTCCCTTGGACAATACTGCGCATGGTCATCGACTCCATCCTCAGATTGTTTTTTTCCGCCACTGGGTTCGGATGAAAGTTTTCCGCTCCGGCTAGAAAAGACTTTTTCGGCATTTTCGAAGCGTTAAACTTTAGACAAACAACTTTTGACATCAAAGACACTTTTCGACATCACCAGCTACATCCCGGTGCATCGACGCGGGCCTTTGGGCCCATCGGCGCCGTACGGTCTACGCCTCATGGAAAGAACTCCATTCAAGAGATGCCCGGTATGTCGAGCAAAATTCCCTCATAGCGACCATCACGAGGTTTGCAACCTCTGTCTCTCGCCAGAACACGACGAGTCGACCTGCACAGCCTGTGCCTCCTTCCGATCGAAAAAGACCATTCGGGATCGAAGGGCCCGTCGACACGAGATGAGGAGATCAGCACCAGCACCGGAAGCCATCTTTGAAAAGGAGACCGTCGAACAGGACGTCTCGGAGGACGAGAACCCAATCGAAGATCTCTCCGAGGACGAGGCTTCACTCGTCGCCGAGGAAGATTCGCCTGATCTCCAGATCATATCGGGAGCAGAGGACTCGGACGACTCGATTCCATCTCGACAACCCGGGAGTACCTCTGCCCCTACACCACACACTGCCCAAACCAAAGGCAACGGTCAGCACTCCGCTCATGGGGCCCAGTCAAGACCGAAATCTACCCTCAAACGCCCCGCCTTCCGGCTCGGCTCCGAGGAAAAAGACTACGCCTTCCGGTGCCTCAGCACCGAAAAAACAACATATGCCAATTCCACCTCCTCCATTGGCACCGAAAAACCCTTCGACACCGAAGGACTCTTCGGCACCGAAGCTAACACACCCTTCGGTGCCCAAAGACTCTTCGGCACCCAAACCTAAGCAGGCATCGGTACCGAAACCAAAAACAGTAACGGAACCGAAAGCTTCGACTCCGAAACCATCCGGCTCCAAAAACAAAGACGGGAAGATAGACCCCGGCGCAACAGGACGAACAACCTGTCTCCACGCCGAAATCTTCGATAACTGTACCAAAGACCACAAGGCCTGATACACACAAGCCTAAGGAATCTTCGGAACCGAAGAAATTGCCACAGGACTCAAAAACTCCTCCTAAGGCAAAAAACGCTAAAGAACCACTATCGACACCGATAAAATCGGAGCCGAAGAGGACTATACAAGAGGAAGAACTATTTAGACCAGATCCAATGCAAAAAAAGGTCTATATCAATCCAAAAACTGGACATGTGGAAGCAATTACACACAAGAAAAGGCTAGCAGATACACCACTTCCAACTGTGGTTCCTGCCTAAAAGGATTGTACAACATCTCCAATGCACCCTTCCTCTCCTTCACCTTCTTCCTCTCCTATCACTCCATATATTGAGCCTATAACTTCTCCTGCTCAATCTCCTGCATCATCACACCACACTGACGATGAGTATGATTTAGGTGGGGAGGATGATGTACCAGATACACACATGAGGATGAAGAGGTCAACCCAGATTATACCAAGGAGGATGATGCATATAATTTCCAACCAAATAATGCACCACACATACCTGATCCTCAGTATTACCCAACAAAACCTTCCCCTCCAGAGGATAGCATTGGGTTTAATCATTTACTGTACAGAGCTGCACTTTACCATGGAGTTCCAATGCACTCTGATGCCATTGAGGAGGATTTCCTATTAGATACTTTTGAGCAATCACAGAGATCTACTCAAATACTACCTATGATCAAGGGGGTCATTAAACATGCACCAGACATTTTTAAAGACCCAGTAAGGTGTAGGGTACTAAACCCAAGAAAAGAAAAAAAGTATAGGCCAGCACCATCAGATCCTACCTACATTAAGGGGCACCTACCATTGGACACTTTAGTGGTGTCAAATGCACGCAAAAGAGCCAATTTCCAAACTTCTGGGGACCCCCCCCCCCCGACAAAGAATCAAAGATCATTGATGCGTCAGGGAAACGGATTGCTGCACAAGCAACAAGCATTTGGCGTATAGCAAACACACAGGCCTTACTCTCACGCTACGATAGGGCTCACTACGACCAACTAGAAAAGTTAATGGAACATCTGCCAAATCAATACAAAGATCACGCAGCAGAGCTCTTACAGGAAGGCAAACTGATATCAAATGCCTCCATTAAATGCGCACTAGACGTAGCTGACACAGCATCTAGGGCAGTTAACACCAGTGTTATCCTCCGGCGTCATGCATGGCTACGCATTTCCGGTTTCAAACCAGAGGTGCAAACTACCATCCTCAACCAGCCCTTCAATCAGAACCAATTGTTCGGGCCAGAGGTGGATACTACGCTAGAAAAGATGAAAAAGGACACGGACACTGCTAAGTCTATGGGTGCATTTCAATGTACCCAGACTAGAGGTTCTTTTTCGCCGCTCCTCTTATAGAGGAGGCTCCAAGCAGACCGGTGCAGATAACACGTCATCTTTTAAAACACAAACACAAACCCCCTCTAATAAAAGTTACTATAGAGGAGGGTACAGAGGCAACAACAATAAGGGAAGAGGTAGAGGTAACAACAACAACCGCTCCTCTTCCACTCCCAAACAGTGACTTCCCTCTGCCTCCCCTACAACATTCCACACCAGTAGGGGGCAGAGTATCACAGTTCCTACCTGTCTGGGATTCCATCATAACAGACAGGTGGGTAAGACAAATTATCCAACATGGCTACTGCCTAGAACTCGCAGCAACCCCCCCAAACATACCACCCAGGTAGCGTCCAACGTCCACAGAACACATAACCCTGCTTCAACAGGAGGCTCTAGCACTTCTACAAAAAGATGCTATTCAAGAGGTCCCCTTACAGGAACAAGGAACAGGAGTCTACTCCCTGTATTTCCTAATACCCAAAAAGGACGGGACATTAAGACCGATCCTCGACCTCAGGCCCCTAAACCACTACATTCAATCAGATCATTTTCACATGATCACTTTACAACAAGCACTCCCATTACTACAACAGGGAGACTTTCTGACAACACTAGACCTAAAGGACACCTATTTTCATATTCCTATACATCCTGCGCACAGGAAGTATCTAAGATTTGTCATACAAGGACAACACCATCAGTTCAAAGTCCTTCCATTCGGGGTCACAACAGCACCACGAGTGTTTACAAAGTGCTTAGCAGTAGTAGCAGCACATCTCAGGAGACAACAGATACATGTCTTCCCTTACCTGGACGACTGGCTCATAAAAGCAAGATCGTTCAACCAAGTGTGTACAACACACCAAACAAACAATTCAAACGTTACACGACTTAGGGTTTACGATAAACGACACCAAGTCGCACCTAGAGCCTTCGCACGTTCACCAATATCTAGGAGCTACTATAGACACATCATTAGCTCTAGCCTATCCCAGTCAAGCCAGGATTCAAAGCATTCAGAGCTTGGTCTCTCTTTTTCAATGCCAACACACTCTTCAGGCCAGAGTGTTCATGAAACTAATAGGCATGATGGCATCTTGCATCTTCATAGTTCCTCATGCAAGACTGCAAATGCGCCCACTACAAGAATGTCTAGCACAACAGTGGAATCAGGCTCAAGGTCAGCTCACAGACCTGGTGTTGGTAGACAGCCGTACATATCGCTCTCTGCAGTGGTGGAACACCAAAAACTTGACAAAGGGACGGCCGTTCCTAGAACCTGTTCCACAAATAGTGCTGACAACAGATGCATCCCTCACAGGATGGGGAGCCCATCTCCTGCACTATACCACTCAAGGCCGATGGAACAGCCAACAAAAACTGCTCCACATCAATCATTTGGAGCTGCTAGCGATTTACCTAGCACTCAAAACTTTTCAACTACAAGTACAAAACAAAGCTGTTCTAATCCGGACGGACAATATGACAGCTATGTATTACATACAAAAACAGGGGGGGGGGACACTCTCTGCAACTGTCCCAGCTTGCACAGAACATTTGGAGATGGGCCATCCCTCAAAACATACACCTGACTGTAGAACACCTTCCAGGAATTCACAATCAGATAGCAGATCTGTTGAGTCGTCAATCACAACAGATTCACGAATGGGAGTTGCACCCACAAGTTCTACAACCATTCTTTCAAATGTGGGGGCACCCACACATAGATCTGTTTGCCACCCACGAAAACACAAAATGCCCAACCTTCGCCGCCAGGTTCCCACACCCGCGATCGAAGGGGAATGCAATATGGATGAATTGGTCAGGCAGATTTGCGTACGCTTTTCCGCCTCTCCCACTCATTCCACTAGTAGTACGCAAGCTCCGACAACAGTCCCTCAAACTGATACTAGTGGCCCCCACATGGGCACGCCAGCCGTGGTTCACCACACTACTAGATCTCTCACTGGTTCCACCCCAGAAATTAGGGCTCACGCCATCCCTGTTAACACAGAACCATGGAGAAATAAGGCACCCAGAACCAAGCCAGCTGAATTTGGCGATCTGGCTCCTGAGGTCTTAGAATTTGGCTACTTAAATTTACCACCAGAATGTATGAACATAATTAAAGAAGCTAGAAGACCCACCACTAGAACATGTTATGCTGCTAAGTGGAAAAGATTTGCAATATACTGTAACAACAATGATATTAACCCATTGGATGTTTCCATCCAAAATATTATTTACCTTCTACACCTACAAAGGTCCAACTTGGCTTATTCTTCCATACGACTGCACCTAGCAGCAATTGCAGCCTATTTACAAAATAGACAGCACCTATCTCTCTTTAGAATACCTGCGATAAAAGCATTTATGGAAGGATTAAAACGAATAATCCCTCCTAGGTTACCACCTGCACCTGAGCCTTTACACAAGTGTGAATTGCAATTCCTAACATGGAAAACTGCCTTCCTTGTTGCCATCACCTCTCTCAGAAGAGTTAGTGAAATACAAGCATTAACAATAGAAGAACCATTTTTTCAGATACACCCTAACAAAGTGGTTCTTAGACCTAATACAAAATTCCTGCCAAAGGTGATTACTCCTTTTCACCTTCACCAATCAGTAGAGTTACCAGTGTTTTTCCAAAAACCAGACTCTGTTGCAGAAAGGGCTCTACACACCCTAGATGTTAGAAGATCTCTTTTATACTACACAGACAGGACTACATCCTTCAGAAAGACAAACCAACTATTTGTATCCTTCTGTTCCCCACACAAAGGCAATCCCATATCTAAAGGAGGAATTGCCAGATGGATTGTGAAGTGTATTCAAATATGCTATCAAAAGGCAAAACGTACACTAACAGTTCTCCTAGAGCGCACTCTACTCGCAAACTAGGAGCCTCTATGGCTTTCTTAGGAAACATACCACTAGAGGACATATGTAAGGCAGCAACTTGGTCTACCATACACACCTTCACTAAACACTATTGTGTTGACGTGCAAGCCAAGCAGCAAGCTGCAGTAGGCCAAGCTGTCCTTAAAACACTATTTCAGTATGCTGCAACGGATACAAGCGACCACCGCTAGGGGAGACACTGCTGCACAAATGTTGCTAAATGTACAATCTGCAGCTCATATGCCTCGAACGGAATATGCTACTTACCAGTATGCATCTGTTCTTGGCATGTAGAGCTGCAGAGTTGTACATGCCCTCCCGCCTCCCCGGGACTTGTATCCGTTCCAGTACTCATCTTATTTAGATGCACACGCATGGACATCCTTTCTTTTTACTTCTACTAACTCCATCATTTCCCATCATGGCGAAAAACAATCTGAGGATGGAGTCGATGACCATGCGCAGTATTGTCCAAGGGAGGAGTCACCTATCTCGTGACTACAAAGACTTCTTCCAAGAAGACAACAACAACCTGCAATCATCCGAGCCCAACACCAGGTGGCGATCTATTGCTAAATATACAACTCTGCAGCTCTACATGCCAAGAACAGATGCATACTGGTAAGTAGCATATTCCTTTTCTTGCCAGGGGATGCCCATGCAAGCATTTCAAAATATGGCATGGGTGGGCAGATTACCAGGGGCTAGACCTGGACCCGCCACGGGAGGTGGAGGCACGCTACGGACTGATACGTATACAGCCCTCATGTTTGAATAGCGGTGGGGCGGGACGACCCAGAGGGACTGCGATTCCCGAGTGTGCAATTGCAAAATGGATGGTGTTATGGGACAAGGGCGCAATCTGGGCGGAGTGGGTGAGGGGGGTGTGTGGGGGGGGGGTTTGCTATTATGTGATTTGTTTTATGGTTCACATAAGTCAGTCAAATGTGTATTTGATTCGTGCCGTAACCTCTGGGCACAGAGCCCTGCAATCTATGTGACGCTTACCAATCAAATTTGTTAAAAAAAAACATAACTCTAAAAACAAAAGGAAAAAACCTAAAATAGTTTAAGAAAAAATATAAAATCATATATAAAACAGATGACTTCGGTGTGCACATAATATAGGGTCCGACCCACATTTGGACCATTATGTTTTCAACATAAAGGGACCTCAGGAAAATCAAATCAAATGTTACAAGGCACGTCAACTGGGTCCACCATGCTCTAAACGTAAAGCAATCAATATCTCATGCCCACAGTAAAATTAATTCCATGCCTCCCGAAGCTTAATTGCACAACTCAATAAGTTGCCTACACCCACGCATGGACATCCTTGAGCAGCCGAAGGTGTAACCTAGCTAGCCTAGGTATTAGAAATCACTTTCTGAGCCAGATAAAGTATGGATAGAACAATATAAAGCGAACAGTAGTTTGGGCTGATGAACTATCACACTCACAAGGACCCAGGGTACCCTGAGCAAACCAACCCTTGTGAAAAATGAACAGTTGTACAGAGAGATTTAGCCTAAACCTAGTCAATAACTGACGGTGATAAACATTAGTCACCCATTTCATATATGGATCAGTTGAGGGTAGTGTTTTTACTAAACCGTAAGCTTAAGTGTCAGGTTTCTGTAGTTCATTACTTTCCCTTGGTTCCAGCGGCACAGATGGTAAAATTTTGTTAGACCCACTTGTAATCTGCTTTGGTGATCTTTTTAGGGCAAAGATAGAAGTCCAGTGACCCAGGCTGGTAAATTCCGATTTTAAGTAACCAGGCCAGGGAATCACTCTTACATTATCCATGGTAAGACTGTCCTTAATGATTACTGCTTAGGGTCGGCTCGCTTTTGTGCTACACCAAAAGCCACTGTAGCAAAGGTTTTAATGCAGTGATGTCTGAGATGTATTTGAGACCCAGTTCCTTCTGAATGGTAAAAATTTGAAGTGCTTTGTGGGGCCGCCAGTAAACATCTGGCGAACCTGTTCTCCTCAACTATTGGAAGTTTGCTGTTTATATGGTATTACCACTAGATGGATATCCTGTGCACATAGTCCATGGGTTCCCCAAAAGTGTACAAGGCTCAATGTAAAATCCAATGTGCTTTATAAATGGTAGTGTGGGCGAGCAGCCTTAGGCCTAACACAGAGGAGTGTGAGACATTTATTGCACAACAGTGATCAAGTAATGGACACACGACTCAAATAGTAGATCCACACAATCTTTAGAAAAGTATATTCTGTATTTTATTGTAAGACCAAGGTCTACGCAATACGGTAAGTTGGTTTATAAATAAAAATACTTTTCCCTTTGAAAAATCAACACTTCGAATATGGGGAAAACAATATCATGCGTAAACCGCTAGGTAAAGCACTCACAATTCCATCCTTCGCGATCAAAAGTCAGCAAGGGGAAAGGGTCAGATGAGTATCAAAACTGCGGCACTGGGGCAGCCGGGTGCAGAGGTCAAAATCGGAGTTCGGCCCATTGCTTTTCAAAGGAGACTGGGGTGCCTGAAACCACAGAGCACCCTGCTTAGTAGCTCGTGTGCCGGGGCCAAGCTTTAGGGGGTAGTACAAGCACAGGGGGGCACAAAGCAGCACCAAACATACACCACCAGCAGAACAGAGGCGGCAGGGTGCAATACACAAGTGCCCAGTGCTTTTCAATGGGGATTCTTCTTTTGGTAATTAGGCTGCAGGCATGTCACCGGAGGTTGTAGGAGGGAGACTAACGGCAGCAGAGGTAAGTAGAGCTGTAGCGGGTCGTAGGGGCTCCATTGTCTCAGCTCACCATGGTCTAGGGGCTTCGGGTGCAGGGGTGCCTTTCGAGAGCCTCTTTATTCCCACTGCAGGCGCAGTCGTTGAGATCAGGAGAGGTCAAACAACGCTGGACACTAGTTCAGGATAGCTGGGGAGACTTCACTACACAGGTGAGCCAATCTGTCTCGGGCCGTGGGCATCGGGTGCAGAGTGGGCAGGGATCGCAGTTCCAGCTGGATCCGCAGCCCTTGTAGTCAGTTTCTTCTGGACCGGTCCGCTGTCCGTGGGGGATTAGAGTCTTTTTCGAAGGCAGCATTCATCCCAGGGTTTTCACAGGTCGCTGGTTGCAAGACAGGTCTCAGGTTCACAGAAGCTGGAGACCGGCAGCAGGGCTGGGCCAAGGCAGTGGTTGTCTTCAGTTTTCTCTGCAGGGATGTCTTCTTGCTTAGTAGGTGGTCGCAGATCTAATTTCTAGGTCCAGGGCAGCCACCTAAATACTAAATGTAGGAGGTGTTTTAGGGGAGTGGTAGGTAGGGCCAATGGCCACCTTACCTGGGGTGACTACACCCTCTATTATGCCACCCTCCTGTGGTAGGGGGCCTAGACCATGCCCTGATTGGAGTGGTCTCCCCATCTTCAAGATGGCGGAACTGAAAGATGTGCTTCACCTCACCACCCCCACCTTAGGGGGGGGAGCTGGCAGAGGTGGGCACACCTCCTATTCTTCTGAGTTTTCCAGGTGTTTTTCTCGCTCAAAGTGGGGGATGTAAACCAGGGGCTGCCACCATCTGCTGCTAGCAGCATAGGATGGGGGTTGCATTACAAAGGTGACAGGCCTTTGAAGCTTCCCTCTTCGAGCACTGGCTCATCCTGGGGGAGGAGGTGTGGCACCTCTGCCCAGGTGGTGTATATCTGGTCCCAGAGAGCAGCGGCTCTCTACCCAGCGGTCCAGAAACTTGTCTGGTAGAGGCTGGCTACATACTACCGGTCAGAGGCCAGGGTTGGTAGTTTTTCACGGGGCACCTCTGAGTACATGATACAATATTTTATTTTTATTTATTTATAAAGTTTTATATAGCGCAAACTTGATCCCGAAGGATAGCAGAGCGCTTTACAATTTGAGGCAAAGGTAACAAATCAGAACATTAGTGTAGGTAATCTAAACAAAAACAGTCTAAAAAACTAGAACATTCTACTTCATTTTTAATACATATCTTAATAATTTCAGAAGTTTTAAATTAATTCTACAACTGATAATTCTGACATATTCGCTGTAAAACTCATTTTTAAGTAACACAGCAGAAACACCCAATATAGAGGAAGGCTTAAATATTGTATTCTATATATGCACCAAATGAATAAGAAGTGCCCCACAATAGTTGTGGTCCTCGGACCCACGAAAACTTCTAGCCTTTGCGTTTGTTTTAAAATAATTATCCTATATTGGATGGCACCAGGACAGTGGGTGCATTAACAGTGTGCACACATTACTGGTGGGTGATTTCCACCTTATGTATAGTACTTGGGGATAGCAGGTTAGGTGCTGGTCTATTGCAGGGTTCCCTGTCAACATCTGTTCCATTAACATTTGGAACTACTACAAAGAATTCGAAAATTCTCTCTCAACGTTGCAGGAGTTTTTGTCCAGTAATTGACAATACCAAAGTAAACCCCGAGTGCCATCAACTGAACCTTTGTTTTGTTTGATAAGTTGGTATTTGAAGTTGTAGGTAGTAGACTGGTGCTTGTTTCGTAGTGCTATAGAGAAGCCCCACCGGTTGCATCAGAAAGGCACGTCGGCGTGAAAAAGAGCAACACAGCAACCGCTCTTCCCATCAGTGTTGATCCTATTAGCAGGTCAGGTAAGGAAAATCACTTTCTCATGGCATCTGCTCCAAGATTCCCTGTGTTTTTAGTAATTCTTCCATCTCTCCGTTTCCAGACTGTTTGAGGAACATTTTTTATCCTTTATTCAAGAGTGAGGATAGAGCAGCCAGCTCAGCCTTGAGTGCACAGATTCCATGGTTGTCAGCCATAGTGATACTCAGAATGAAGTTATTTTCTTGAATAATTTCATAATTTCACTAATGGTGTTTATTGCATTCTATAGTGTTTCATATTTTGTAGGTTTGTAGTCTTCACTATTGGCATTTTTATCAAAACGTTGGTTGTTTTTTGTAGCTAAAATCCGACATATGGAATGTTATTTCCAAAGAGCTGGAGATTTTTAAAATAAAATGCTGGAGTATATGAAAACGTGTCAGTAAAGGAGTGTGCAATGAAACTAGATCAAAAATACCAGAGCAAACTGGGCGTGGCCTAGAGGTCAAGATGGTAGATGTGCCCTTGTCAGACTGGTCTCCTAGTCCCTTTCAATACTTCATTTATTCTGCTCCATCAGAAACTGAACCCAACTAAGAAGACTTGGCGCCTGCCTGTCGCACAATGGCAGCTCATGCTCCTTGAAAAAAGCTTAAGTGGTCTGCGTGTCAGGGGTGTATTTTGTATTTGTATTTGTATGGGATATTTCTAAAGCGCTAACTGTCGCTCCGGAAGGAGCATCCTGGCGCTGCACAAGTGTACAAACCAAATAACAAGGTCTAAATGGCGGCCATAACATAGCCATCTGGCAGACCAAAAATCCACGTTTTTAAATGCTTCCTGAAAGCAGTTTCCTGTACCTGATGTCTAAGGCTGAGGGGCATAGCGTTCCAGGCCTTAGAGGCCAGGACTGTAAGGGTCTTACCTCCTTTGGTTTTTAGCTTAAATCTGGGAATATTGATTAGATTACCACCGGACGACCTCAAACTTCTCAGGGGGTCAGAGCGGATGAAACGTTTCGTAAGGTAACTTGGGCCTGTCTTATTGAGGGATCTAAAAGCAATTAGCAAGATCTTAAACAAAATCCTTTTATGTAGGGGTAACCAGTGAAGGGTCTGGAGAGCAGCAGAGGCGGAAGATCTTCTAGACGATTTAAAAACCAATCTTGCTGCAGCATGTTGGACTCACTCCTGAGGCCGACGCTGCCTCCCTGTCCTGATGGGGAGGGGAGAAGTTGGACACAGAGTAGTGCCGCCCTGGCGACGATGAATGGTGGTGACCAGGGCAGTCAGAACATGGAGGCTAGAGAGGGAAATGGACTCCCCGGGCTTGGAGCCAGAGTCAGGATGCCACAAGTGCCGACTGCTGCATTGGGGTAACATCAGAGGGCGATTCAAGGCGGATGAGACCAAAAGAGAGTTGAGACAACTGTCCTCTGCCTGCCAGGGCCAATGCCTCCTACCAGTGAAAATCATAGGAGGCATTTTTTCTCTTAAATCAGGAGCGCTGGTTGCCAAGTGGAGAACCCAATGGGGCAGTGAGGAGGACCACTGAAATTGATTTGATCCTTGAGGTTGGGCACAATCGGGAATCACCCCTATTTGGACTCCTCTGTAATAAAGTAACCTACTCCCCTACACACCTCAGGCATCTGTCAGGTGAAACTTGACCCATTTTGTGGATTGAACATAGGCCCACTCTGATTACCACCTTCTGCGGGTGCATGAGGCCAGCCTCCAAGTCCTCATCTTTCAAAGGATCCATTCCCCTTCATATGAGCTTCTAGTGCGACAGGTGATGACCCTTTGATGTACTCTGACAAATCAGCAATGCACTATATATATATGGGGTGAAGGGCACATACGCACTGCCGTCAGTGACACAGACAACACTGGGAATTTTGAATCTGAATAAATCTCCTCCACAGGGAAGGTTACAAAGTAGTCACCTCTATGGGTAAGTAAAATACTGGGAGATGTACCCAGGCTAAAAGGTTTTTGCAGATGAATGAAAGAGTTAGACTTTTAGACCATTAGAATAATTTCTAGGCATACCCTGCAGCTGATTGGATGATATATGCATTTCCAAAATAGGTGACATATGTAAGTAAGAAGCACCGCAGACATCTGAACAGATGCAGATGTAACTGAAATAAGCCCTCACTTTTTGCCCCATAGATTTACCCAACAAACCAGTAGCTGTCCCTCTGGGGTTCAGAGTACTGTTCAAGAAATTGAGTAAGGGGGTATTGTACGCTCTACATAAGACCTAATAAACAAAAAGCCAGACTGCCTAGAGTACACGTCAAGCCCATAGGAAGTGGGGTTATGGTGGGGGCTGTTATGGTTCCCTTAATAGATGTGGACCCTAGCGGCTTCACCCACAGGAGGTTGTGATCAGAATGGGCCTTCATCTATTTAGCTATCTAATTCACTAATGGGGGCCACTTTTATTTTGGTGCCCGGGATTATTTCCTTTACCAGTACTACCATGTCCACAATGGGATGGGTGCTAGTCTGGAGGGGTGTGTGTGATTGTGGCAACTTTTGCCAGTCTCTATGTGATGTCATAGAAAACAGTCAGGGTTCTCGATCAATTTTACAAACTGTTAATCGTGAGTATCTAATGCATATACAATAACACTTCAAAAATCAGCCACAAGTTATTATAGATTTTGAGGAGACTACTTGAATTGACCACATCAAAATCAATGTCCATTTCTGGCACCAATGGCAAATACATTTTTCCACCAAAATATTTTCAGTACTTCTTGTCAAGTAGGAAGTAATTCATTCAAAGGTTATTTTCTAATTTCTCTAATTCAGAGCAGTATGATAGCTCTGATCCTGTAGTCACTATATAAAATCAAACACTTACAGACTTTAAGAGGATTGTGAAAATCCTCCTAAAATGCATCTTTTCAAGAATGAGACACTTCGCACATAATTTCAGATTATACCACGATACATCGCCATGGGATTAAAATGGATCAAATTCATAATCTTCTGAAGTAACACTAATCTAGTTTAATCCATCAGGCCCCTTACTGCTATGAATAAATCGAAAGAGGGAGTTCTTAAAAGTGATCACCCACTTGTAATGTCAGAATGTTGGTCTCCAGGGCTACCTTCCCCCCGATACTGACTGGCATCAGTGGGAATTTAATTAAATGAGTAGTTTGGTACCAAACACTGCTGTATATATTGAAGCTAGCCTGGTGCTGTGAACTAGAGTTGTTGTGTTTCCAGCCCATGTACACTCTATGGCTTCCTTGACACTTAAAATATAAAGAAATTGGCCCTAATATTGTGGGGCACATCCACTCATGCAGATATCCCCTTACTTATGGTATAGGGCACCCTGCCTTAGGGCTGTGATGCCTGCTAAGGGGGTGACTAACCTATGCCTTCTGCACCTAGGCAGGCTGCCATGTTGACTTTGTTGTTTTCTCCCTCCAGGGGCATGCCGGCTGCAAGGACAGTGGCATGGTCACAGTGAGGGGGGTCCCAGGAGACCCTCTTCAGCTCCCAGTCACGAGGTACCCAGGGTACCATTTACTAGGGATTTATATGGGGTTAGAAGTACAATTAGGGATTTGTTTAAAGGGAAGGAGCACTGGCACAGGATGCCTGGTTGGCAGGGACCCTGTACACTACAATTGGAACCACATAAAACCAGGCAAAAAGTGGGGCTAACCATGCAAAAAGAGGCACTTTCTCACATGAACCTAGATAATACTACAGTACTTAAACCCCCAGATATCACTACTGTAGGTTGTGGTGGACATGCATTTATTACTATAAACTTGAAGAAGGAGCTTCATTGGTTTTCTGTCCAACTTTGTGCTAAACTCCCTAACAGCCTGTAGGAAGCTGGGTATCTGGTGCAGTAAACCCACCCTCCCCCACACACTTTTTGCCAGATTTATAATTCCCAAAAACGTACCTTTGTACCCCCAATTGGCCACATGCAAGTCCCTTGCAAAAAGTACCATGGGTACTAAGGACACTGTGCCCAGGGAAGGCCTCTAAGGGCTGCAACACTTATTGTGCCACCTTTAGAGGTCCTGAACCTTAATACACACACACACTACCATTGCAGGCTCTGTGTTTTGGGGCAGAGAAAAGTGAAGAGTTGCCATGGCAACCCACTGCCTATGGCATAGGCAAGACACCCCTCTAGCTAGGTGCACTATACCACTGGTGAAAGTACAGTTGCATGAGCACTGTACCTCTACAGTGTCTAAGTCCATTCTTAGACAGTGCAGTAAAGCCGTGAAGAGTATATGGTCTTGGGGTTTGTCATTACGAACTCCACACCATCATAATGACTTTACTGAATTCTGGGAAGTTTGGTAGCAATTTTCTCAGCATAATAAACCCACACTGATGTCTGCATAATAGACCCACACGGATGCCAGTGTGGGATTTATTACACCATGCACTAAGAGGGCATCTTAGAGATGCTCCCTGAAAAACGAACCGCCTCTGGTGGTACCCTGACTGGTAAACACCAGCCTGCCACCACAAGACATGTTTCTAGACCACTGGGGTGGGAACCTTCGCTCCCTAAGCCAAGAAACAAAGCCTTTCCTAGGTGGAGGTGTTAACACGTCCCCCAGGTCAGGAAGAACCATCTGTGGCAGGGGATCTTTAAAGGCTTTACCACCTGTGTAACGCGACCCCCAACCTCTCCTGTTATCAGTAGCAGGCCCCCTTCCTGTCTCCCCTCCTTATTGGCAGGAAGAATGGTGAGCAAAATTAGAACAGCCAAGAAGCTGTGCCCACCTCTGCCAACCCCACCCCTCAGGTGGGGGAGGCGAGGTGAAGCCCTCCCTTCAGTGCCCGCCATCATGCAGATGGCAGGCACTCTCCAATCATGATTAGTGATTGTGCCCACTCCCCCATGTGGGGTGAGCACACCAAGGGTGTAGTCATCCTAAGTTCAGTAGCCCATTGGCTACTGACCTCGAGACCCCTAAAGCACCCCCTAAATACAGTATTTAGCGAGGATCCCGAAACCACAAAGACCGATTCCCGCAACCTACGAAGGAGGATGAAAGAAGAGGCCCAGTAGAGGAGACTACAGAGAAGAACTGACTTGACCCCAGCTTTACCAGTCTGTCTGCAGTTTCCAGAGATCCTGTGCCAAAAGTTGCCTTGTCCTGCAGCCAAAGACCTCCAGAACACCTGGGAGGACTGACTGCCTTTAACAAAGACCGAATCTCCTGTGGACAGAAGCTCTGTTCAAAAGAATCACCAAAGAAAGACTATGAGCCTGCTGAGGACAAAGAAACCTGACGCCTGGAACCACCACTGCATCCAATGCCTACAGCCCGAGTCAGAGTGGCCCACCGGTCCCAGCGAGGTCTCCAGCACTCCAGAGTCCGAGTCCACCGTGGATTATCCCCTCCAGGACTCCCAGACATCGCCTGCAGCCTCTGCACGGAGCATCCCCCCCCCCCCCCCCCCCCCATCACGAGTGACCCGGCAAGGTGAAATCTGACCTCAAAAGACGCCCCTGCATCCGACATATGAAGCCATAATTCAAAACGGTCAACTCCCATTGAAAACAGGGCATCAACGCCAAAACACCCTGCACCCGGCCACCCCTGTGCTGCTTTGGGTGCACTTTCTTGAACCCCATTTTGTCCTAAGCTTAAGTCCAGGAGCTTTGATCCCTCAACCTTGTGGCCTTCTAGTCAGCAGCCACCAACCGGATGTCCCTTATCCCCCTTTGGATAACATTGGGCCACAGCACTCTGCACCCGGCTGCCCTAGTGCAGCTGATGGTGCTTTGGAGTGCATCCTTGACCCTGGGGGAACCCTTGTTCTAACACCAGAAAAAAAACACTCCCAAAACCAAATACTTACCTGTAAAAACATATCTTCATTTCCTCACATAGGATTGCATTGGCTGCTTTTCTGTGAAAAATGTTTTAAGCGTGGAGTTGGAAAATTGTATGAATCCTTAAGAAACTGTATATTTACAAAAACTGATTTACTCACCTTTTATCTAGGAAATGTCCCAGGGTGATATCTAGGCATATGACAGTAAGTAACAAAAAGTAACTTTAAAAGTAAGGTGCAAAATAACTTTCAAAGTAATCTCAATAGTAACTGAAAAGTAATTCCAACTGTTTTATGAACAAGTGACTTAGCTGTAACCAATCCAATTGCATTCAACTGCTTTCAAACTATTACACCTACCCGTACCAGGCCTGGCTTGGTCTAGAAACAAAAATACAACTAAATAAGATTTTATATATACAAAATCAAATTGGTCATAGTTCAAGTTTTGAGTGTGTGACATCATTTCTTGCCTGAGTGTGTACAATAAATGCTTAACACTACCCTCTGATAAAGCCTTAGTTGCTCACCCACACTACCACACATGGAGAGTAAGGTATTATCTACTTTTACCTCTCCCTACCTTTGGGGTTCCACTGGACCTTACTTTGGCATAGTATATACAGAGCTAGCTTCCTACACTTGGATGTAGTCTGGTGCAGGCATTGGTGGTGCACACTTCGTGTTCGTACAGTCGGTGCCACAGCCAATGGGCACAAGCTCTTGACACTGGATGCAGAATAGCATGGCAGACATCCACTGAGGCAATAGTTGTGAGTTTCAGGCTGATGGAGGTCCTCTCCTACAGCAGTGTTGTCTGGAGTCCTAGCGTGTTGAGAGCAGCTGCAGAACAGGTCCCTTTGGTCCAATTCCAGTGGTGATGGACGACATGATTGGGGTTGATGTTTTGTGTAGTTTGTCACATAAACCACTGAGGAAGAACAGGAGACCTCCACATAGCTTTCGGGTCAGTGTTGATTTCACTACTATTAGCAAGTCAATTTCAAGAATACAGCTGGGATTCTCCTCATGTACAGTCTCTCCTCCTACTTAGGCCAGGCACACACTTTCCCTCTCTGAGCAAGGCAGGCTTCTAGGCACTAGGCATACCTACCGCTCTTCAGCAAGTTGCATTGACATCAGATGATGTCTTCTTGTCTCAGGGAGACTTGACTTTCAGACAAAACCAAGTCCTGAATCACAGTAATTCTTGTAGTTCTCTGCCGAGCATTTTCTTCCTTTGTCGAGAAGGACTTCGAACTCTAGCAAAGAAAGTTTTGGGTCCTACTTTTATACTGATTTTCCAGATGAGGTGTTCATTCTCTGTTTAAAGTCTTGTAGCTCGTTTTAGGGGTTCCTTTTCAAATTTCATCTTCTGACTGCAGTGTAGACACCGTCTTTGTGAAAGGTAATGGCTTTCACAGCATGTAGTGAAGATTGTGACTCAAAGAAGGGGTCCCCAAAACATGACCACAATGAATTGTGAAGCCTCTGCACTTAGCTCTCATCACCCTTACTGAGATAACCCTTGGGAAGAGACAAAAGTGGCAGGCCCTTCCTAGAAACATATTTTCCTATAACAGAATATGCACACTTCTCTCCATTCCCATGTCATTAGCTAAATTGCAGTTCTCAGGAAAGACTAATCATCAATCCCATGTTAAAAGTCCACATAGAATTTCCAGATAACTGCAAATGCCTTCTGCACAATGTGAGAAGTTAGCCTGGCATATGATGTCCACTATCAAGTATCAAGTTTATTTTATTTGTTTTGGTACTCTACTGAGGACCACAAATTTTATGCGATAAAATTAAATTACAAATACTTTTAGAATTTCATGTTAATACAAAGCTAAAAAAGGTTTTAAAAATTTATAAAAGTTAAAACCGACTAATTCATTGGGGGAAGATTTACATACTGAGATCAAGTCCTTTACAGTAGTGATACGGCAGTTAACGTATATAGGATTCAGATGTTTTTGTCCTCGCTGCAACTAGTTTTGGATTTGGGCATATAAATAAAAGATGTTCTATGTCCTGCTCCCCTCCGTAGCAGAGGTTACATAATGAAGAACCATTTAAGTTCCATCTTAATGTTAGAGTTAGTGTTGGTAGAACTCCAAGCCGTAACAGGGTGATTGTTCTCCTAGCGCCATGCGAAAGATTAAAGTCTATGTATTGTTGCACTTGCTTAAATGCAATTGTTTCCGCAAAGTTTTTATACAAAGATAATTTGGCGCAATGTGAGAAATCCAGATCGTAACTAAGTCTGGGGGTTAGACATTTTAAAAAGAGTTTCAGTTGTGATGGAGTCCACGCAAGCAACAGGTTAGCGTTGATCTCAGCTAGTTTAAATGCAGTGAACATGTTGCTGGAGAATACTTGTTTCGAAGCATCACAATTGAAAGTTTCGGTTTTGAGTAGTGAACGGAGGGTTCCATCCTTTGCATGCAGCAAATTATATGCCCACCTGATAACATTTGCAATGGCTCTTGAAAATGAACTGGTGATTGAAAATTCTAGGCGGGGTGCTTGCACCGGAATGGATTGAGATACCTTCAGCATTTTCCTCAATATCTTCCCTTCTTTTTGATCCATGAATGACCACTGTTTTATTGGAGTGTTTTCCAGAGCAAATGATAAAACTGGAGGTATCTTTGTACTGTATACTTTGAGAAGGGATGAGAAATGTCTATTACCTGAAGCCGTGTATAGTCTTTGAAGAGCTCCAGCATGCACCTCAGATTTCTTTGTCAGGTTGTTAACGTGAATTGTTTTTTAATGTCTTAGTAAAAATCCTGCCCAGGTAGGTATATTTGTCTGTCTCTTCTATTGTTCCGGCGCCGAGTCTCCAACGGAATTTGGTACTTCTTTTTCTTCCTGAGAAGGAAACTACTTTTGTCATTGTGAGATTTGGAATTAAAAAGTTTTCCTCGGTGTATTTATTCAAAGTGCCTAAAAGTCTTTGTAGACCAAAGGGCGTAAGATCTAACACTACAATATCGTCTGCATATAAGAGGACGTGAACGTTTTGAGCAGCGATCTTTGGTGGCAGACTAAGCACTTGTTGCAGATGCTGAGGCAAGTCACTAAGATATAGTGAGAATAACAAGGGGGCTAGAAGACATCCTTGCTTAAGTCCATTTCCTGTTGGAATTGTATTGGTCAGGCCCTTATCGCATCCCATTTGCTCTTTGCACCACGTGTGCGAATGTAGTGAGATTATGATTTGTAATAATTGTTCAGGTATTCTCAGCTTCCTCAGTTTTTTCCAGAGAGTTGGTCTGTCTACTCGATCAAATGCGGTAGAAAAATCGATGAAAGCTGCGTATACCGGTTGAGATTTACCTACTACATATTTGTCGAGGATTGTTTGTAATATCGCGATGTTATCAATAACCGAGTGCTTTGGCCTGAAACCGGCCTGATATAAGGGAATTAGATCCTGTGAAAATGCCCAATTTTTGAGTTGGTCCAACACTTCAGCGGCGAATATTTTCCCCGTGGCATCTTGTAATGCTATTTGGCGATAGTTGCCAGCCTGATGTCTTGATCCTTTTTTAAAGATCGGTATTATAATACTCCCCTCCAGGATTTTGGCACTATTCCTGTTTTAAAGATGTAATTAAAGAGGGGAGAAAGCAACTTACTCCAACCCTTAGGGTCTGTCTGTAAGACCTTGATTGGTATTTGGTCTGGGCCGGAGGCTCCTGTAGATCTCGCCTTTCTAATATGCATTTCTATTGAGAACGGAGAGGCGTATCCGATCGGGGCGTTATTTCCTTCACCATTGTTCCCTGTGAGGTCGGCCGCTTCCTTATTCCAGTTTTCTTTGTACAAAGCTGTCAAACAGATTTCCCAGTCTTGGGGTGGGACTGGGATGGAATGCAGGGCCTTTTTTGTCCCAGTTTCCTTTGCGATTAATTACCAATATGATCGTTGGTCGTGCTTTTTTGCCGCAATTTGTAAATCGATCCAATTTTTGTCCTGCGTTATTCTTTTTAGTCGACACCTTTCCCGCTTGAGTTTTAGGTCTCGCCTGTCGATGCGCATGCGCATCGAGCAAGCGAGACTATAGGGGCTCATCGACTCTTTATCTAACTTGCAAGGAATCGTGGCGATTCCTTGCAGTGCCCGTGACTTTTAAGCTCAATGCGCATGTGCATTGAGCTTAAAAGCGCGTGCACAGCCGCCCGCATTCCTCCGACACCTTTGAAGTGAAGCTTAGCTTCACTTCAAAGGCCCGGCTTCTTCACACCCACATGCCGCTCTGCCCCGCTCCGCCCCCTCCCCTGAGTCATCCTGCCTGCCCAGACTTCTCCTCCCCCCTACTTACATCCCGCTTTCACTTGTTTTTTTGACTCGACGTTCCCCCCGCCCCCTCCCGCCACGCAATGCCGAGAGCTTGTTGACAATGAAAACAGTTTTAGTGATAGTCCCGTGGCATTGTCGTGTGTAATCTGACACTGAACTTTACCGGACCAGAAAGTATGCTTGTCTTTCATTGCAGCTTTGCTTTTTCTGACTGCCTCGGCAAGCTCCCATCCTATCGTGGCTCCTATCTTTCTAACATGATTTGGCCATGCCAATCTGCCTCATTTGTTTGTAATAGGAAGGAGGGGTTTGGTGTATATACTGTGATATATAACGAAGGCATTTCTATTCCCGGACGTACTTTTTTTTCTACTCCCCCCTAATTATTCACGGCCGCGTTGCCCAGAGCTGCCACTTCTCTTTTTTTGTGCACACCTTTTTTCTTTTTTTTTTTCTTCTTTTTGCTTGCATTTTTTATCACCTCTCTCTTTCCACTCACCATCTACCTCCCTCCGCGATCTTTCTCGCTCTCTCCCTCCCTGTCTCACCCCCTCTCTTCTTCTCCACCGAGTCCTCCCCTGCCCCCCCTGCCCTCCCCACTGCCTCTTTTCACGCCGCTCTCTCTTCTCTTTCTCCCCTCCGTTATGTCACAGGTTGTTACCCGCGGAGTGAGACCGGCCGGGTGAGACCCGGTTGAATCAGCGTCTCTCGCCTGTCAGCCTCTCACCCCATCCCTCCCACCCCTCCGGTCCCTTCCCAGCTTCTCCCCGTCTCTCCCTTTCATCGTCCCCGCAGCATCTTCCCCATGGACCCCACACTTCCGGTCCGATTCCGCTCCACATCTACCTTTCCTCCCCTTCCTGCCCCCCTATTCCCTTTCAGTATTTCTCTTTTCATCCCCTCTCTTGCGTTCCCTTGTGCCGCCCTTCCACCCCCTCTCTCTCTCCCCACCTCTCCAATTATGCTTCTGCCACTGTTCTCCCTTCCTGTCTCGTCTTCTCTCCCTTCGCTTCTTCCCAGTCTTTCCCACCCTCTTTCCCTCCAGCTCCCATTTTACCATTATCTTTCTTCCTATCTTCCCCTCTCGCTCTCTTTCACTGCCCTTCCACTCTCTCTCATTTTCCTCTCTTACCATCTCTCTCTTCTCCGTTCCCGTGGACTCTTTATTTTTCCCCCCTCTTTATTCACTTTCCTTTTCCCATCCACCCCTGCTCTCTGCCACTCCTCTCTCCCATGCCACCAGCCTTGTGGAGTGCTGGTACGCTCCCATTCAATGTAATATTACACCTCTACTGAGAAATTAAGGTACTCTCCCTCATGAGTTCTAGAGTCGCAGGCACTGAGTACCGGACAGTACCTGTCCACTCATGTCACTATGCTCAACCGGAAGCTATATGGAAATGCACGTGCGTGTGTTCTTTCACATATGAAGAAGAGCTTTGGTGACTGTAGCGCCTCGCCTTCTTCTCGGTATCAACTTTAAAATGGGTGCAATATTGTGATTTCGCCTCTCTCTCTCCCCACCTCTCCACTGACGCTGCTTCTGCCACTGTTCTCCCTCCCTGTCTCGTCTTCTCTCCCTTCGCTTCTTCCCAGTCTTTCCCGCCCTCTTTCCCTCCAGCTCCAATTTTACCATTATCTTTCTTCCTATCTTCCCCTCTCGCTCTCTTTCACTGCCCTTCCACTCTCTCTCATTTTCCTCTCTTACCATCTCTCTCTTCTCCGTTCCCGTGCACTCTTTATTTTTCCCCCTCTTTATTCACTTTCCTTTTCCCATCCAGCCCTGCATTCTGCCACTCCTCTCTCCCATGCCACCAGCCATGTTGAGTGCTGGTAAGCTTCCATTCAAAGTATTATTACACCTCTACTGAGAAATTAAGGTACTCTCCCTTATGAGTTCTAGAGTCGCAGGCACTGAGTACCGGACAGTACCTGTCCACTCATGTCACTATGCTCAACCGGAAGCTATATGGAAATGCACGTGCGTGTGTTCTTTCACATATGAAGCAGAGCTTTGGTGACTGTAGCGCCTCGCCTTCTTCTCGGTATCAACTTTAAAATGGGTGCAATATTGTGATTTCGTTATTTTGTGTTTAATGGCTGAAACAGAAATGTCGAAAACGGCAATGGATTAATGTGTACTACAGCGCACTTCGCCAACATAGTGGCATATATATTTTTTCGGTTTACACATTGTCATGTCCGTTGACAAGAATTTGACCGAAATTACAAAAACATACAGAGGGATTTGCATGCAGACCGCTTTCAAATTAACTCTTTCAACAGAGTGTTTATGATTTTCTACACATTTTTTTTAGCGTGAACTTGACCCGAATGCACTGGAGCAGTGTACAGGAGCACCAGTTACATTACACAAGGGCACACATTCATGTGTTTTTTTTGTTAAGTATCGAGACTTTAAGTGATTTGCCCAGAATCACAGGATGTTGAGCTGCGGAGAATCGAGCCTATCTCACCACTTCTAAAATCAGCACCGCTGGCCGTAAGCCCACATTTTCTGGCCATTTTCTACAAACTTTTTTTTGGGCCAGTGCACTATATCGAAATATTCCATTTCAGCAGACTTTGCACTTATCCTCCCATAGTAATCAAAAACGTAAATAAGTGTGATTAAAAACTCACTTCTACACTTTATATCAATGGTTTCCAGCCACCATAAATGATTGTCAATAAATGGCCGACATTGAGAATACAAAGATATTGTGTCTGGTGAACAAAGGGACTTTTTTGCCCCGTTTTTTCTAGGTGCCCTCACTCTATCTATCTATCTATCTATCTATCTATCTATCTATCTATCTCCCTCACTCTATCTCTCTATCGCCCTCACTCTATCTATCTATCGCCCTCACTCACCCTCACTCACCCTCACTCACCCTCACTCACCCTCACTCACCCTCACTCACCCTCACTCACCCTCACTCACCCTCACTCACCCTCACTCACCCTCACTCACCCTCACTCACCCTCACTCTCACTCACTCTCACTCACTCTCACTCACTCTCACTCACTCACTCTCACTCACTCTCACTCACTCTCACTCACCCTCAACCCCTCACCCTCACTCACCCTCAACCCCTCACTCACCCACCCTCAACCCCTCACTCACCCACCCTCAACCCCTCACTCACCCTCACTCACCCTCACTCACCCTCAACCCCTCACCCTCACACAGTGCAATAGGTCTCGGAGCATTTGAGTTAGAGCTTTTAGAAATGTTTATGGCTTTTTTTTTTAAATTCTTTAGCATTGGCTACAGGAAACAAAAATGCTAAAGATTTACAAAAAAACCCATAAACAATTCTAAAAGCACTAACTCTAATGCTGCGAGACCTATTGCATTTCCAATGCTTGTTTCAGTTTATTGATTTCTGTCTGCCTTGGGATCGAGCGGTCCACATATTGGGCTCTAATAAGTTTATTTAGTTTTTTTGCAGTTGCAGAATTCAAGATTTTATTTCTGTTTTTATTTTTTACTGGTGCAACTTGTTGCAATTTATTTTGTAAGAATTGCTTTAGATTTTCGATAAGGGTTTCAAAGTTCGTAATTAGGTCAGCTGAGTATTCCGTGGAAAGAAGTCGGTTTGTGTCAGTTAGGTTTGCTATTTTGTCTAACATAGTTGAGTTCCAGTAGATCCGTCTTTGATTTATTTTTGTCTCTACTGTACTATGTTTATACATGATTTGACTAGGTGAGCAGGTACTTATTTTCCATTGGGAGTGTAATAGCAGGATTGCATGGTCACTCTCTTCAGAGAAGTAGGTACGAAGGTGTGAAGCGGTCTGAAACAACTCCATGCTACTGATCATGTAATCTAGGATTGAAAGGGTACCATTTCCCCGTCTTGTGTGGGATGCAGGGATGTCTCCTTCCACATTCCCATTCAGTATAATTCCATTTAGTGTTGGGAGGGACGCTAGTAGCATTTTCCCCCTTTTATCGGACCTACTTTTGATCGGGAATGTCGGCACCGGTATTTCTAGGGTTTCATCTTTATACCAGTTCGCCCAGTTGGAAATTTCGGTGTTTGATATTTTGCCGTTGAGGTCACCCATGATAAGGTATGGCGGGTAAGATTGAGCTTCGATTATTTGCTGGATGGCATCAAGGGTTTCCTCAAGTTGGATATCGTTCTTTGATCCGGGGGGGACATATACATTAAAAAGTAGTAGACCTTTTTCGGAATCTAAGCAATGACTCTCCGTCCTGATCTTTATACATTGGAATTGCTTAGATTTGGAGTCAAGAATCTCTTGGGCCCAGAGATACTCATCCCTTAGTAGGATAGCTATCCCTCCCATTGCATGTCCCCGTTTGACTTCCTGCGCAGGGGTGTCGTAGACAAAGTAACCATCCTGGTTGAAAGTTTTTATTGACCAGGTTTCCTGTAATGCCAGTATGTCCGGTCAATTTTTTATGACTTCCGTCATTTTATCTGTGGTTTTCCCTGCCATATTCCAGGATATTATCGAAAGGCCGTTGCTAAACAGATTGGATCGAATACTTCGCACTTTTCCCTCCGTTCAATGATTCAGTAATCCATGACCATGACTGGAGTATTTTTGCTGCTTCCTTTGCTTCCGCGTCTTGGCTCCAAACTTCTCTTTCTCCATTCTTTACTGTAATCCTTAGATTTTGATTTGGATTTGAGTTAGTTATTGAATCATCAGTACTATTGGTAATTTTAGTGTGAGTATGGGAGTTTTCCCATAAGGCTCCTTTAATCCATTTTTTCGGATTGTTAAGTGTAGTTTCCTGTGTTGGAATCAGATCATAGCCGAATTTGTGTAAGGTTTCCTGTTCTCTTAGGTTAATCCTTGGTATCACCGGTGACCAAAATACTACCACTGCGGTTTTGGTGTTTTCTTTATCTGGGAATATTACCAGGTCTATTTCTTTACTTGTTAGAGTATGTAACGGAGTAATACGTTGGAATAAGTTAACTATTCTGCCACGATTTAATGGGACACTATCAGTGGGAAAAAGCTCAGTTATTTGTAAATATTTTGTTAGTGATTCTTCCCCAGATGGGGCTTTTTTGTCATAATCTTCTGGCCCTTTAAAGAGCTTCCTTATCCCTGGGGTTGTTTGATTGGGGTAAAATGTTTCGGCTCTTGGATTTAAGATGGTATTTTGTTGAGAGATTTTTTTGTCTTCGTTTGCAGCCGCATTTCGATTTATTCCCTTGATGGGAGTCAGTGTTTTCGAGCTTTCTTCATGCTCATGCTGGGATATTGGAAGGATTAGTGCTTTTTGAAATTTAAGCCTACGCGCTTTCTTCTTTTTGATTCTTCTTTGCGGTTTTCCTCTTTTTTTTTCCCAGCTCCTTCTTGATTCTTCTTATTTATTTGTGTGTCCCTCGCTTGATTTCCGTCGAGAGTGGTTATAGCCTTCTTTTCTTGATTAGTCGCCGAGTTCGGTATTATTGAATTATTTTTAGTGTTTACAAAAATGGGATATTGCTTTTGAACGCTAATTGTATCTTCACTAAAAAGTTTCTTTAGGGAATATATGATTGGCTCCTGATGGTTATTCTGACATCCCTTATTTGATGTTCCTTTCGTTTGTGTACCAATGTCACTTTTTCCTTGGTTTTGTAGCATATTATTGATGTTGCTATTACTTGTAGTCTGTTGAATAGTTACTGGGGTTTCTTGTTTTTTTGTGGACTCGGTATAGTCTTTTTTTCTTTTTTCTTCTTCTAGGAATTTTAAGATTCCTATTTTGACATCAAGGGTTTGGTCTGAGTTCTCCAGAATGTGGCCTAAGAATGAAAGAACAGACTCTAAAATTTCTTGTAGGATGAGAAGTGACTTAGACACTGGTGTGTTGTGATTAGTTAAACTGGGAGATTTGAACAAGTGAAGGTCTGGTGAATAATCGAGATAATCGGGGATTTTTGTAGTGTACTGGTAAGTATCTGCTCAGACCTTATTTGCGATTCGAGCTTCTTATCATCCTCCTTGTCAATTACTTCTAGACGTGAGTTGTTACTGTCAGTACTGCATCGGATATTAAGTGGACTAGAAGTAATTAGGCCGAATAAGTCAGACTCCATGGAGGATTCCTCAATAATTGGAGGAATGATTTTTTGTTCAGGATCAAATTCTGGGTTTGTTAGTTTTTGATCAACTGTTTGGTCCTGTGAGTCTCTCGATATATTTTCTCCACCTTCCTTCATCTCAGGTTTGATTCCTTCGTTTTGCAGTTGACTTTGTTTGGTCGTTGGCGGTAAATGTGGAAAAATAGTTGGTTATTGCTGGGGTCCTTGTTATCCGTCCGCTTTTCACCGCTTTATTGGTGGACTTCTTTATTGCCTCTTCTGTTCCCATTCGCTTCATAAAAATGGTTCGCGACCTCAGTTTTTTAAGAGCCATTTCCTTGTCTTTGGGTGACAAATATTCCACCTACCCGAGAGGGGTATTTGTTTTGGACTGCCCCACGTGTTACCTAACGAGTATGTGGGCAGTGGGGAGACACCAAAAATCCCTCTAAGCGCAGGACAAGTGGTTGAGTGGGCACTCTTCAGGGCACCCTTGAGGGGGGACACCCGGGCGGGGAATGGCAGCGCTGACCGCTCAAATCACCACCCCCCCCCTTCCCCAGGCGCTCCTTTTACCGTCCCTCTGTCAGAGGCCACTGCTCAAGCCGACCGTCACCTTCCTCGGTGTCCACCAGATCCCGGGGCTTCTCCCCGACGCCTTGAGCCGCTTCAGTGTTGGTTCGCCGCTGGCGCTTCAGAGCGCCGTCAAGGGTTCTCTCCTCCCTCTGATCCGCTTCATCCCCGATCCCCTCCGCTCCGCAGGTCACTGGCGGACCTGTAACTGCACAGGTCGTGTTCTTCTTTGGGGCAGCTGCTTCAGTGTTGGTGCGCCGCTGGCGCTTCAGAGTGCCGTCAAGGGTTCTCTCCTCCCTCTCTGATCCGCTTGATCCCCGATCCCCTCCGCTCCGCAGGTCACTGGCGGACCTGTAACTGCACAGGTCGTGTTCTTCTTTGGGGCAGCCGCCGCCGCCCCGCGCCTCACTCCGCCGAGACCTGGACGCTTGGTCCCACCCCCAGGCTCTGTCAGCAAGCCGCGGGCTGTCACCCGCGCCTGCGCGGCCGGCCGCTCTTATGGTCGCGCCGCGGGCACTAGTTGGTTTGGTAAACAGGCGGGGTTACGTCCAGACGCGGAGCCGCCTGCAGGCTCCCCGCTCTGTTCCTCAAGCTCTTCCCGCTCCGTGCATCCGAGACCAAACCTCTAGGTCCCGGTCTCCGCAATCGCCACTGGAGCTGCTGGTGCGAGCAGGCACCGCCACTGGGATGCCAGCTGGTCGCGTTGCGGTGGCCCAGGGGGCCGGCTGGCGGGCTGACGGGCTGGCGGGCGAGAGTTCTTTCAGTTGGGATGCTAGAACAAGCCCCCTGCTCCGCTTCAGCTCCTGCTTCGCCCTGCTCCGCTCGCTTCGGTCAGCTCCGGTCAGTCTGATCCGTGTCTCCGTCTCTCTGGTTCCGAGCTCTGGCGCCCTCTAGCCACTCTAGTCCACTAGTTCTAGTGGGCACCTTGCACCAGTCTAATCGACCCTTATGGATGGTGGTTGTAAAGTCAACCTTATAGAAAGCTGTCCTAGTGGTAGCATGGACCAGCAGTCATCAGGCTAAGACTTCAGAGAGCAAGTTGTTTTACCAATTATAATCCCTTGAGTACCAAATGAAAGGACACCACACAAGGTATATATCAAATATATATGTATTTATTGTGAACACAACCCCTCTGCACTCTTTGAGGTCAGAGGTAAAAGTACAATACAAGTTACTCACTTAGCATACAATAAGTTGCACAGTATACGTTACGCCCTAGGGACCTCACAAACAATATACTAAAATAGTGGTATAAGAACCAAGAGAGAATTAGAAAGCAGGCCTGGGGCCTGTGGAATCGCTGAGGCTACTCTAAACAACCAAAGGTTAGGAAGTAGGAGGCCCACGGGAGATTGACTTTCTATGGGAAACGAAGAAGTTACAAATTTACAATTTAAGGACACTTCCGGATGGACTACGATGGAACCCTTTTAAACTAGGACACTTTGAGAGTCAAGACCCACGGGAGCACCGGAGTACTTGTGTTACCTCACCCAGGGAAGCCGGGTGCATAGTTGTCTTTTCGTGTCTGGTTTTGTCGTCGTTTTCAATGGAGAGCTGCAAAGAAGTGCTGCAGGCGACCAGAGGAAACGTGTCCGGGTGGATCCAAGGGTGGATCGAAGATCTGTAGAACCTGAAAGCAGAAGGGACAGAGTCTGGGTCACTTACCAGTGACCAGGGTGGCGATAGAAAGATGCCACCAGATGTCGGGTGATTTCAGGTGAAGATGTGAAGTTTGTCTCTTCAGCCACGAGGACCAGAAGCTGGATTCGAGCTGTCCCACGAAGGAGCTATTTGACTGCGGTGTCGGTATTCGGACTGGACCCAACAAGCCTTGGCAAACGCAACCCTCGCAGAATGTCGAGATTGGCTTCGGTGCAGACCAGCAAGGTCTGAGGAACTTCTTTGTAGGGAAGTTGGAGCAAGCCTGGAGCAACCAGGAAAGCAAGCTCGATTCAAAAGAAAGCCTTCGGGGGGCTCACTAGCCAACGGACTAGGAACCGTGAAGATGCGTCGAGCTGAAATGCAAAAGCGGGGCCCATGGGTCACTCGTGGAGTGGAGGCCTCCGAGCTTTGGTGCAAATGCTGCTCGGGTCTGGGGCTTCAAGCACCCCTATGCACGACTTCGAGTTACCTTGTGAAGCGAGTGCAGCTTGCAAAATGCAGGATGTCCAGGAGTTCCGTTCTCGCGTCTCTGGTGTCCGCCACGGGTCTCAGCTTTGCTGTGAGCGAAGGTCGGGGTCAGAGATGTCTGGAAGTCCGTGTCATGTGTCAGATTCTTCAGGATCTGGCAGGATCCTCGAAAATGCAGACCGGCAAAGTTGCTGTTGGTGCCTGTTTGAACAGGGTGGTCACTCCTTGACCACAAGGGAGATGTCTTCCATCTTCCAGTTGAAATGGAATGTCGAAGGTCCAGGATTTATGTTCCAAAGTTTCATCCAGGGTAATCTAAAGTCCTAGTGACTGGGTTCCTATACTTATACTAAGTTTAGGGGCTGGACTACCCTTAAGGTCCCTCCTATGGGTGGACCTGGGAAGGGGGTGGTTACACCCCTTTCCCTTTGTCCAGTTTCGCGCTGGGGCAGAGTGCCCCAGCAACCGGTTTGAACTTGGAAATGCATGCCAGGCAGTGTCAGGAAAGCATTCACTGAATGCAGCCCTCCCTGCCCCAATACACAAAAGCCTGTCTGGTGAGGTGCCAGTACCTCCTTGGACAGGAAACCTATTGTCCAGGCCTCCCCTGCCGGAGTTTCGTCCAGCAACAGGAGGTCAGACTCGTGTCTGTGGCAGAAGCATCCATTTTGTGATGCTGAGGCTCTGTTTAACTTTAACCGGGTAAACCAGTAACTACATGTCTTCTCCCTCTAGAAGGGTGGAATGCTACCTCCACCGCCAGGACTGGCGGGTGGGGTAGTATTCCAAAGTGTTTTACACCTTACACGACATACCAAAGTTAGCTTTACCGCGAGGATTCTAATTAGAGCTCCCGGTTTTATGGTATTTATTTTTTTAGCATTTCCGTCTGTATTTATCCATATTTATTTTGTTTTCATTTTATCTGTATATATCTGTATTTATTTTTGTCGCAAGCAAAAACAGGTGTTTCAGCTAGTATTTTTCCACATTTATTTAAATAGACTGCACCCGGTTGTTATAGGTTTAGCTATATGTATATAGGTGCCAAATTAAGTAAACACAATACAGTCAGCTGAAAACTTTGCCACGGAAATTACTTGCAGAATTAGTGAGCTGCTGCTGTTACAATATTGAAAACACTGTCATTAGCCATGATTATTAAATGTAAGCACATTTAAAATTTAGACAAGTGCACCTGTGCACTTTCAGTGACTTGAAATTAGCCCCCGCCCCCTGAAATCTGGCTTTAGTTGCGCCTCTGCCAACTACAGTGGCCTGCAGAGGACATCACATGACTGCAGTTTCGCCTCTGAATTTCTTTGCTACTTGCACACGAGCGTAGAAAGCACCTCTGGGGCACGGAGCACTCACACAACATGTGTTCCCATTTTGGCCCGGATTAGATGTGCTGAAAGGCGCTTTCAATTCATCGCCTTCACATTTGACACCGTTGGTTGTCTGCATTCAGAAAATAAAGGCTGAACATTCACAAAGCGAGGGGGCTGTCACTAGTTCATGGGCCCCTTGAGCCAAGCAGAGGGGGCCCCTAATATCAGCAGCTTCGACCTCTGCACCCATGAACCCAAGAGGGCACATTAAGGTACCTTTAATGGCATTTAAACTGTGAATTAGGAGAGAACATGTAATTGTGTGCACCACTGCTCACTACAGGCATCAGTGAAAGTGTGCAATGCTGGGAGCAAACACGCGTGCCTGTCAGCACTGCACTTCCAGAGCAATGCTGCTGTAAGGCACTACGAGGCAGCTGCCCGAGGAGTTCCTAGGTGGGTAGCAGCAGATTGACCCTGGAGCCACCAGCCACGAACGTAGGGCACTCAGGCTTTGCCTTCAGGTGTGCAAATGAATGCCCTGGTGAAATAGGCGTTCCTCTTCAAGGCTGCTGGGCACAGACCTGGGCACCTCATTTTTGGGTGAGTGGCTGCAAAAGGTGCACCTGTCCGTGGGGGGCATATTTGAGTACTCTCAATAAAATACACGGCAGCAACGCTGTGTGTGCAAGATCAGGTGTGAATCACTCGCTCTTGCAGTCCGCACACACCTGGCTGCCTCTCTTTTGGGTGAAGTGCTTGAGACTGGCGTGCAACGCCCATTGTGCTCAAAGGGCTTCAGCCCCCCCCCAGCCCCCTTTGTGTGTCAGCCCGGGCTGAGACAGCTTCCAGGGACACTCAAACATGAGCTTATCTCAGCCGCACCGAGTACTTCGAAGGTCTTTAAAAGACCATTCAAGTGTTAACTAAGCCCCTGCCAGAGATTAATGGCCCAGCAGGTGTTAATGTGGGCAGGCATACCCCGCAGTCAGGAAGAGGGGCATGTCTGCTAACCCTGGGCTCAGTGCTGGAGCACGGATTGCCGAACAATTCTTGGAATCTGATTTGGTTGTATTTTTCCGCTTTAATTTTATAAATACAGACGTAAGAAAAATATTTTTCCGTCTGTATTTATATGTAAAAATCCATTTAAACGGAAAACCGGGAGCCTTAATTACAATGCACTTAAGAGTATATGGTATGGCTATATCAAAGAACAGCTATAAGGAGATGGTTCCGAAAGCTGCAGAGGGGCTCAGCTCATGCTAGGGCACCCTCTCACATAAAACCAAGCACTCTGCCTCCAGATTGTTAAGGCCTGCCATAGGAGTGACTTATAGGTGTATATCAATCAATCAATTAGAGTATTTGTAAAGCGCGCTACTTACCCATGAGGGTCTCAAGGCGCTAAGGGGAGGGAGGGTGATGCTACTGCTCAAAGAGCCAGGTCTTGAGGAGTCTTCTGAAGGCGAGAAGGTCCTGGTTCTCCCGTATGTGGGTAAGGAGGGTGTTCCAGGTCCTGGCGGCGAGGTAGGAGAAGGATCTGCCGCCGTAGGTCGTGCGTTGGGTGCGGAGGACAGTGGCGTGGGCGAGGCTGGCTGAGCGGAGCTGGCGGGTGGGGGTGTGGAAGCTGAGTCTGCTGTTCAGGTAGGCTGGTCCGGCGTTGTGGAGTGCCTCGTGTGCGCGGGTGAGGAGCTTGAAGGTGATCCTCTTGTCGACTGGGGGCCAGTGTAGGTTTCTCAGGTGGGGGGTGATGTGGCTGCGGCGGGGGACGTTGTCGATCAGTCGGGCGGAGGCGTTTTGGATGCATTGTAGTCGACGTAGGTGTTTGGCTGGGATTCCTGCGTAGAGTGCGTTGCAGTAGTCCAGTCTGCTGCTGACGAGGGCATGTGTCACTGTTCTTCTTGTTTCGGTCGGGATACACTTCTAGAGCATGCGTAGGGTGTTGTAGCAGGAGGAGGAGACGGCTTTGACCTGTTTAGACATGGAGAGGGAGGAGTCGAGGATGAATCCTAGGTTGCGTGCATGGTCGGTGGGTGTTTGTGCTGTTGCCATTGTGGTTGGCCACCAGGAGTCGTCCCAGGCTGAGGGGGTGGGTCCGAGGATGAGGACCTCCGTCTTGTCCGAGTTCAGCTTCAGACGGCTGCTCCTCATCCAGTCGGCGACAGCCTTCATTCCCTTGTGGAGGTTGGTTTTGGCGGTGTGTGGGTCCTTGGTGTGGGAGAGGATGAGCTGGGTGTCGTCGGCGTAGGAGATGATGTTGAGGTCGTGATGGCGGGCTACTTGTGCGAGGGGGGCCATGTAGACACTGAACAGCGTCGGGCTGAGGGATGAGCCCTGGGGGACGCCGCAGATGATGTCGGTGGCTTCGGATCGGAAGAGGAAGGACGTGGTCCAGTCAAGGGCCTTCTCTTGGATTCCGGCTTCTAGGAGGCGTGTCTTTAGAGTGCGATGGCATACCGTGTCGAAGGCGGGGACAGGTCCTGGAGGATGAGGGCTGATGTTTTGCCGTTGTCTAGTTGGCGCCTGATGTCGTCTGTGGCGGCGATGGCAGCTGTCTCGGTGCTGTGGTTGCGTCTGAGTCCGGACTGGGACGGGTCTAGGAGGATGTTGTCTTCCAGGTGGCGGGCCATTTGTGTGTTCGCGATTTTCTCGATGACCTTTGCCGGGAGCAGGGAGTTGGGCTGGAAATTCTTGAGGTCTTTGGGGTCCGCCTTGGGCTTCTTGAGGAGGGCGTTGATCTCGGCGTGCTTCCAGCTTTCCGGGAATGTCACTGTTTCGAAGGAGATGTTGATGACATTACGTGGTTGAGGTGCGATGGCTGCGTCTGCTTTGTTGAATACGTGGTGTGGGCACGGGTCTGACGGAGATCCTAAGTGGATGGAGTTCATGACCTTGCTTATCTCGTCGTCGTTGACATTGGACCAGGATGTCAGGCGGTTGGCGCTGGTGGTGTTCCCCGGGGAGGTGGCGCCGGTGTAGCCGGGGTGGTTGTGGTGTTGAAGCTGTCGTGGATGTCAGCGATCTTGAGGTGGAAGAAGATGGCTAGTGAGTCGCACAGTTCTTGTGAGGGTGGGATGTCATTGGTGTTGGCCCTGGGGTTGGAGAGTTCCTTTACAATGCTGAAGAGCTCTTTGCTGTCGTGTGCATTGTTGTCCAGGCGGTTTTTGAAGGCGGATCTCTTGGCTAGTCTGATGAGGTGGTGATATCTGCGTGTGGTGTCCTTGTGGGCTGTGTGGTTGTCCGGTGTGCGTTCGTGGAACCATGTTTTCTCCAGGTTCCGGAATGCACGTTTGGAGGTTTGGAGCTTGTCGGTGAACCAGGTGGCTCCCTTGCTGGCGTGGTTGTTGGGGGGGTTTCTTCAGCAGGGTGAGGGTGTTGTCGCAGTCGTCGATCGATTGTCTGAGGTTGCGGGCTGCGGCGTCTGGGTTGGTGGGGTCGGTGGGTGGGTTCTGGGCGAGGGTGGTGACCAGCTGGTCGTAGGTGACTTTGCCCCAGCAGCGGCGAGGTAGCTGTTGGGTGCAGTGGTGTGTGGTTGTTTTTTTGAAGGTGAAATGAATGCAGCGGTGGTCGGTCCAGGTGAGTTCGGTGGTGTGGTTGAAGGTGACGTGGGAGCCTGTGGAGAAGTGCGGTGACTATTTGTCTGAGGCCGAGGTTGGCGAGGTTGTCTATCAGGGTGGTGGAGTTGGCGTCGTTGTTGTTTTCGAGGTGGAAGTTCAGGTCCCCGAGGAGGATGTTGTCCGTGGAGGCAAGTGCGTGGGTGCTGGCTAGGTCGGCGATGGAGTCGCTGAACTGAGCCGGGGGTCCGGGGGGCTGTAGATGAGTGTTCCTCTGAAGGTAGTTTTGGGGTTGGTGTGGATCTGGAAGTACATATGTTTGGCAGTGTTGAGGGTGTCGTCTGCATGGGTGGCGACCTTGAGGGTGGACTTGTGGACGATGGCTATTCTGCCTCCGACTCCGTTGGCGCGATCCCTGCGGGTGATCTTAAAGTCGTGTGGGATGGCTATGGCGATGTCGGGCGCTGAGGAGTCGTTCCACCAGGGCTCGGTCAGGAAGACCACGTCTGGGGCGGAGTTGTCGATCAGATCCCAGATCTCGACTTCGTGTTTGCGTGCGGAGCGGGTGTTGAGTATGCAGCGGAGGTGGTTGGGTTCAGTCCTTGGAGGTTTGGTGGTTCTGTCGCAGGTGAAGATGCATGTGCGGCAGGAGAAGGGTCCGTTTCGGGGCTTCCTGGAAGCAGGTGTGGTTTCAGCCGGTGTTGAGTGCGTGGAGGGTGCTGGTGTCGTAGTGGAATCTGTTGGCGTGGCGGTTGCCGGGTCCAGGCGTTCTGGCGCTGGGCGTGGCGGACGGGCACAGACGCGCTTGCCTTTGGCGCACCAGCGGCGCGGCTGCCACTTAAGGCGGGGAGGGAGGGAGGAGCTGGGATGCGGGATTAGGGCGGCGAGTGGACGGCGGGGGGGCGTGCCGCAGGGCAGCAGCGGCGGGAAGGAGCGAGGGGTGCCGAAGGAAAAGAAGGGGGGAGGGGGGAAATGCGGCGAGAACGGGGGGAAAGGAAAAAGGAGAGCAGAGAGAGAAGAGTACAGTACTTACATTAACACAATCACAAAATACAAGCAAAAAGCGGCACAAAAGCGGAGACACTTATCCCACTGGGGCAGCAGCAAGATTGAACTGACGGCGGAGCGGCAGCACAGGGGGGGGGGGAAGAGGCACAGGCACACAGGTGGAGCTGTGCGGCTGGAGGGGAGCGACCTGGCTTGCAGGCAGGGTCAGGGTTCGCTCTCACTGCCCCGCAGCGGCCACCATTTAACGCGGGGAGAGAGGGAGGAGCAGCTGGGAGGCGGGAGTGGGACGGCGAGTGGGCGGGGCCGCAGGGAACAGCGGCGGGAAGGAGCGAGGGGTGTATCTTGCTAGTCTCATCAGCCATCCACCCACAATAGCACATCCTACTATCATTTAGACACACACAGTGCCTGCACCTCTCCACACACACACACACACTCCCCAGGCACACAGAATGTCAGTGCAAGAGTATAGATGACACATATAATCAAAACTTTTCATGAAATGGCCTGTATATGTGTCTATATGTATATATAGATATATGTATACTATATCTAAGTAAGGGGTGATTACACCACCTTACCCAGGCTGTGTGAACAGACCTGTGGTGTCAGTTTGGAAGGCAAACCAGGGGTGGCACAATACATGCTGCAGCCCCTGGTAGGCCTAGTGTGCACCTATGCCCTGGGTACCTATGGTACACTATGCAGGGGCTCACAAGTGTGACCCAGTAACCAATCTGGTATGTACCTAAAGTACATGGTATCAATTTAGAGCGAGAACAGCTGGGCTCTGGGTCTGATTAGCAGGTCCACAGCCACACTAAAGTCGAAAAACCAGAGAATCACAGCAAAAAGTGGGGGTAACCATAGGAAGCAGACCCTACTCTGCTACACACAATAAATAAAAGTGCTTTACCATACAAATACAAAAGAATTGTATCTTATTGTTCAAATGTGATACATGCTCCTGACCAGAGAGAAATTCATAATATAAATAAATGAAAAGGTTTTAGGGTGAATGCATCCTTACCTGAAACATAGAATTTCAAAAGTCATGCCTGTCCTCCATCCTTGCACACTTCAGGCTCCTTTTCCCAGCTTCAGGAACACAGGCAGTACATGCCCACTCTCTAGAAAGCTGTTTTCCAACCTCCATCCTGTGTCATTTAAAATCATTTGCGATCCATAATGTATCTTGCTGGTCTCATCAGCTATGCACTCACAATAACACATCCTACTATCATTTAGACACACACACAGTGCCCGCACCTTGCAGCACGCACACACTCCACAGGCACTCACTTGGCAGGCACACAGAATGTCAGTGCAGGAGTATAGATGACACATATAATCAAAACTTTTCAAGAAATGTCCTATAGGCCCTGCACTCTGTCTGAACCAGATAGGTTTGTTCAGTACTATCATCTAAAAACAATAGGCAGCCACCAAAGATTTGTCAACCACCCAGGGAGTTGACAGTAGTCCCATGTAGAACTACAGGTTACAATTGGTGTGCCCCTCCAGGTCACAGAACTAGTATTTAATCGTAGAGTCATGGTGGTTAGCCCTAGGTCTGGGCAAGCGCACTAGATTAGTGTGCCATCTGGGCCAAAGAAAAGTCTAGACAACAGTTTCACATGCAGTCTGGTCACTTAGGGCAGGTGTACATGTCCGTTTTCCATGCATGGGGACATATTTGTCCCAGCAATGATGCATTCAAGAGTGTTATTCGTGCACCACTTTGGGGTGAGGGTCACATGCAACATGGGAAAAGACCCATTATTTCCCAGGGAAGCATTGTTTTGCTGAAGTTTGCAAAGCTGCAGTGTGTTCATTCAAAAACACCTTCAGAAAACACTAATGGGTCACCGTTCAAGCCATTAAAGAGGCACAAGTACGTCTGAAACTGTTAAAAACTTTATTCACTACTTTCTTTATGTCACTGCCTTAACGAGGGGTATTGCTGCTTTACATTTAATGCACAGCATGTAACCTACAACACATCTGAAAACAGTAAACATTACTTACCATTAGCACTCTTCAGCTTGAAGTGCCTTAGGTTCACATGTGAACTGCTGACATCCTCCTCTCTCTAGAAAGTTGTAGTGCTCGCTTGCATAAAATTAAAACATTAAGATTTGTTTGCACTGGTCCACAGACACCTCGGTTCCAATGGTGCAAGCAACAACAACAAAATGTATCATCAAGATGAAATCTGTGTTCTGGTTCTTTGTGGGTTACGTGGATCATGCCCTCATTCATTCTACACACGCACAGAACTGAAGGAAAGACTTAAAAACGATTTACAGTATTCTGAACCCAGCACTGGTAGAGTGCACAGCATGTGAACCTACAGCACCACAAGAATCAAACTGAGTGAGACAAGGAAGTAATATTTCCCTCATAGACCAAATGGGATGTCAGAAGAAGGGTTCTATTGAGAGCCCATGCAGGCATGAAGCTTTCTCCCTGCAGCCCATTAATCCTTCAAAGATACCCTCCAGTATAAATTGCTCTTCTATCTGCATTACCAGCTGGGAGTCTTACTGACAGCATAAAACTGTGGTAAACAGAAAATTACTGAGACATTGAACAGTGGAACACTGTTTTTCTGTGCGGCAGCAGCTAGACTGTGAATGTTTTCTGCTAGGACAGGTGCTGCCAGCCTGCAGTCTGGGTCTTGACTGTATGACTTGGTGGTCCAAAGGCCAAGTTTGAAGATTTATAGTCTCTCTAGACGATACATCTTTAAAAAACATTTTTTTTTAAGACGACTGAAAACTGAAAGATGGGAGGGCTTCTCTGAATGGATCATGACAGACTTGTTGGGTTATCCAATGTTTTCACACCAGTTTATTGAATATGCCCACACGTCGATAGGGCCTCCACCCAATCCAGGTGCCCTCTTCAGTCTCGAATAGTAGACTATCGCACTTCAAAAATGAAAACACAATTCTGAGAACATCTTATTAGTTGAAAGAAATAACTTCTGAAAGTTCAATGCTGCTCTTTTACCTGGACATTAGAGTGGTAGCCTGGCTGTCTGGTTTGGTCCTTAGTCTAGGAAAATCTGTACAAACAACTGGGAAAGCACAAAGGCAAAATGCCAGAGTGAAGAGAATATAAGAGTCTGGGCCTCAGAAAGGTCTCAGGGTCAGCCGAGACAGATGGAAGGCCAGTTGTGGGAAAAGGAAGAGACAGAACATTGCAAGAGGGCCAGTAGTGAGCGCTCTCTTGCTGGAAACCAGTTTTTATTTTCATTAATAATTTGTTCAAAAGAATTTGGGAGTTTTTTAAGGCACTTGAAGGCAACCCTTGAGTAATGACTGATTATCTGTAGTAAGGCTTTTTATTGCAAATGTTTGTTTTGACTCTTACAACTGTGACTGTTAACATGGACTATAGACTGTTACATGGAGTGGCCAAGATTCTCTTGCAAGTATTTCCTTGTGTTCTTCTTATTGATCGTCTGTAGAGTTAGTCTTAAGTTTTTATGGGGAGGAATTGTGAAAAAACAGCCCTGAATTAAAGTATGTTGTTTCCTCGTAGGTATGTGGCCTTAACATCCTTACTTAAGACTGTGCAGACAGACCACAATGCAGTCCAGAGGCATCGTAGTACTATCGTGGACTGCCTGAAAGACCTGGATGTCTCCATAAAAAGGTATATTTTTTAATCCCTTAACTTGTATATAAATCTATAATCCAAATACAGATTTCTCTTTATTGGCATGAAAATGTGTGTGCTGTAGAAGATGTACTACTGCTGCATGGAGAGTGTACTGTACAAGTCAGTAAAGAGGCAGGGAGACTACCTGACCTGTTGTGATGAAACCTATATGGGAACTGTCCACAATCAGTGGTTTTCTTGTAATGTTGGATGATGAAGATTTTGAGTGATCCATCGGCTGAGTACTTTACAATGCTGATACTCAAACTACTGACAACATGCATATTGGTAATGCAATCTGATAGCTGGTAGTGTAAGCTTGATCCTGTTTGAAAGCAAGAGGTAATTATAGCTAGTTATTCATATGAATTCTGTTATAGTCGCAACGATAATGAGAATCTATTGACTGTTCTGTTCCAGGATAAACATGTAGGCACCAATTACTGTTCACTATACTGAATCTTGAGAGCACTATTTATATTAGTGTTATAGTGAGAATGATAGCTGCATTCTCAACATAAAAGAACACAAGCCTATGTGTTATGCAGTTCTCCAGTATTGTATCTTTTATAGATTCACATGCTTGAATCTTCCCCCTCGTCATGGTGGGAGTCCCACGGTAACAGTAAAATAGCTGTATTTAAATTTAACATTCAAATGCCATAAGGAATCACTAGTTTTTAACAACCTATTACCATTGTTTTAAAACATCCAAACTCCAGCCAATCACAGCGTAGACCATAGTCTTCTTCCCCTGCAGGGCCACCTTACCTCAGATTTCTTATAGCACGTCGTGTGTTAGGGAGTCTCCCTGAGCTCTGCTCAGTCAGTGTTTCTACTGTTGCCCTTTTGATCTTCCATCTAGCAGTTCATTTCAAATCTTCTTGTGAGTTACAGTGCAGGACTGTGAGTACCTTTTTTTCCGTCATTATGTGGGAGTCTAAAAAAGGATTATTTAGGCCCTGTAAGACTTGTGGAAAGTCTAGACTATATTCTGAGGACCGACATAAGGAGTGCCTTTATTGCCTGTATCCAGACCACAAGCCCAGAGAATGCAAGTACTGTAGTACTTTCTCAACAAAAACTCTCGAAGACCGTAAGGGTAGGCTGCTTCTCGGGTCGCAAAGGAAAAAAGCGGCAAAAGGCTATAACTCTGAGACTGAGGACAAGCCCCATACCTCCTCCAGAAAAAGAAAGGAAAAAGGGTCTTCATCTTCGTTTAAAGACCCTAAAAAATCCAGGTGTCAGAGCAAAGAGGGTTGAGGAAACAAATGGCTAAAAAAAGACCAGCCAGGTCCCTCTTCTCACCAGAGGGCTGGTTCTGCTCCACCGTCAACACCTCATACTCCTTCCAGGGAATCCTCAGTTGAGAAAACCCGCTCGTTGATGGCTCCGTCAGCGAAGAAATCAGTCTAAAGCCACTGTCTCCACTGGATCTGGCGCTCCGTCTACTGTTTCGGCAGCGACTGCAACTAAGCCAACAGTCAAGGATGGCAGCTTCGTCGACCGCAGTGGTGGTGTCGCTGTCGTTGGCTGCAGTTAGACTGTCTCTGTTGACGAGGGTTTCACCATCAACGGTCCACCAGGTTCGATCCCCGACAACTCTTCAACCGTCAAACGGTTATACTGTCGGTGAGGAGAGAGGACAGCCTGCTTTTAAAGCAGATTCCTCTTCTTCTGTAGGAATTTTCAAAGATATCTCTGTTACTTCCTACTTGTTACCTGGATTTCCAGGAATTTGAAGATGCTACTTCTTATGGCCCTGCATACACAGCTCCTCACAGCTCAGAATTGAGTGCCACAACTTGGAGGAAGAAGAGGCAATCGATGATCCATTTTATTATTTGGAGGGGGACTATTCTTTCTCTGATGCAGGGCGTCCCAGTGCTCAACGCTTGGATGCATTACAGGAGCACTACCCTTACGAGGAACAGGAGGATCAAGCTCAGGAACCTTCCATTAATATTCCTGTTTCATTGGTCAGTGACCTTAGGTTGATGCTCAATGATTACTACAAAAGGTTTCCTGAGGCAAACTCTTTTCCGAAGCCACCTCCTTGCTCAAGAAGTTCCCATGGCCTTTCCTGTGTTGCTGGCTGTGCCTCCGTTGCCAAAAAGGAAGACCGTCCCGCCACCTGTAGAAATTCCTTCACAAATACAAGATGATGATGACCAGCAACTACAGGATGGGGACTTACGGTTGATCCTGGATATCCAGGATGAGTGTAACGACTATGTGGCTCCTACTCCGCCTCTAGTCATCTCCCCACCTGTGGATAACAGCGGGTTCCACGATCTGCTGGAACGCCCTTCTAGGCGCTTTGACCTCCCTATGCCTGCCAAGCAGATGGAGTGTTTCTTACACGATTTTAAACCTACAATTACCATTGTAGACTACAAATGACAAGAGGGTCTAAAGTTGATGAAGACGCCAGCTTCTATTCCTGCGGTGGTACCGAAATTAGACCAAAAATACAGAGCGCCCGAAGTCTCTCCCGCATGCCTAATTGGTCACCCATGGCCTAATTCTGTTATTAGGCAGGCTGCTCAGAGAAGATCTAAAAATGCTTCTTCTCCATGTACAGCTCCACCTGACAAGGAAGGGCGCAGACTAGAGCACATCGGCAAAAGATTTTCCACTTTGGCTGCCACTGCCATCAGGGCCTACCAACACTATGTCCGCACATCTGGCGGTCATACCTCAGGAGGTATGACTGCCAGATGCGGGCCGGCATCTCTGCCTTGCTGGAGTTTCTTCCTGAGGGAAAGAAGGAGGAGGCTAAAGAGGTGCAATCGGAAGAAGGAGACAGAGCCTCTTCCGAGATGATTAATGTGGCTCTGGCTAGTTCATCGATTGCCTGCAGACAGATGGCAGAAGCAGCGGTGTTGAGATAGCAGGGTTGGCTAAAAGCTACAACGGTCCGCTCTGAGGTTCAGGCCAGGGTATTGGATATACAGTTTGGCAAATTTCTCTTTAGCAAGTATGTAGATGAAGTGCTGCAGTTGATCAAATCAGATATGGCTAAATCGTTGACTAATCTGCAGCAGAAAAAGTTTGCCTCCTTCCGGGGAAGAAGGAAGAGAGAGGTCAATATCTCTCTCGACCTCAGCTACAGCAAACTTTTCATCCCTATTATCAGCAGGGGTTTCGTTATTATTTCACTTCACAGCCCTTTAGACACACCTCAACACAAGTCTGTCCCAGAGCAACGGAGCGTCAGCGCCCACCATCAAGGGAAAGGGGTCACGACACCAACAAAAGACAATGAGGATCCACTTGCCCCTGTTACATAGTGCCTCTTCAGTTCGGTCCCGCTTGCTCCAAATTCTTCAATCAACGAAAGCTCATATCTTCCGACAAATGGGTGTTAGACGTATTCCACCAGGGTCACACCCTGGAAGTTTTTCAGCAGCCACCAAATTTTCCTCTGCGAAGATCTTCCCATCCTCATCTGCAAGTTGTCAAAAAGGAAATCCGATTGCTCCTCTTCAAGCAGGCATTTGAAGAGTTGCAGCCGATCAGAGCAATGTGGATTTATATTCTCACTACTTCTTCATAATAAAGAAAAAGACGGGAAAATGAAGGCAGATAATGGACCTCGGTTTGTTGAACAAGTTCATCAAATCTCAACCCTTCAGGATGTTGTCGCTCCAAGAGATCTTGCTTCTCATGGATGCAGGAGATTGTGTCCTCCCTGGATCTTCTGGGCCTATATTTTCATGGACACATACATGTAAAACATTGTCGTTTTCTCAGGTGCGAGGGGGCATGGTGCCGTTATCAAGTCAAAGTGTTACCCTTAGTGTTAAAGTCTGCTCCAAGAGTCTTCACCAAATGCTTGGCCCCAGTGGTGGCTTTTGTGTGGTGAGCCAGTCACCAAGTATTCCCTTACCTGGCCGACTGGTTGGTCAAGGATCCATCATTCCAGGCTGCCAGAAGATCTACAGACTCCTTTGTTCGGCTCTTTCGCTTCCTGGGTCTCAGAATCAACTGGGAGAAGTCCTTTCTGGCTCCTTTCGGGTCCATAGTATTCCTTGGAGCAACTCTGGATATCTAGGTTTCAAAAGCCTTCCCTACAAAAGAAAGGATCTTGCGCCTCCAGAAACGGAACAATGCCTGTCCGCAAAAAAGAGTTTTTCAATAAGGACATACAAATCAATGCTAGGGATGTTGTTGTCCTGCATCCAGCTGATTCCGCACTGTCGCCTAAGAATGTGGCCTCTTCAGGAGCAGCTCGATGGACTTAATCAGGCGGCTCATTTGAAGTCATAATTTCAGTCACACTTGTATTGACTTCAGCAATGTCCTGGTGGGCGGTCACAGGCAACCTTTCCCAGGGTCTTTCCATTCTCACAACACAACCAAAGTTGGTAATGATGGATGCTTCCATGAACGGGTGGGGTGTTCACCTGCAGGAATTGTAAATTCACGGGAGGTGGTTAGCCCAGGAAGTACAGTGCCACATAAATCTCTTGAAACTGAAAGCAGTTTTTCTCAGCCTCCAAGCATTCCTGCCAAGGATCAAAAAATCATCAATCCTAATTGGCATGGACAGCACCACTACCATGTTCTATCTGCTGAAACAAGTCGGGACAAGATCTTAAGCCCTCTCAATCCTGGCTCAGCAGATTTGGGAATGGCTTATAGCCCACGAGATATCAATACAAGTTCAACATGTGCCAGGAGTCCAAACGATTGGGCCAATTTTCTTAGCAGGGACACCAAGCAGTGTCACGAGTGGGAGCTAAAAGAGGTTCAACAGAAAAGGGTTTTTCAGAGTTGGGGGTTCTCTTCCAGGGGATACTCATCAATAGTCATAAGCACTGAATAGTCCCACCCACGTTCGGAACCCCGGAGCAATAGCCAATAATATGCATATATCTACATATATATATATATATATATATATATATATATCATATGCATATACATATATATCATATGCATATACATATGCAGCCTGAAATACACAATACTAGGCTCAAAAACTGCCATTATTGCATGTAAAACTTTTACATTTGCTAAATAAAGACATATACATTACATTATATGATAACACTGCCCTGGGTTTCTTTGAAACACACAACCTTTATTTTCAAAGGTAAACACAGGCAGGATCATAGAGGCAGATTTAGCCTAGATAGGCTGCATAGTAACAACTGAAAAATTTGGCGCCGTGCCTTTAAGACCTCCATGAGCCTCCAGACTCCCATCATGCACCACAGGTGACAGTTAGGTAAGTTCTTTTTTCCGGCTCCTTCTGTGAGTGTCCTGGAGCACTGAGCTCACCAGTTTGTGATATTTTATCACTTTCATCTGGTTTTTCTCTAATTTTTTCGTCTTTACTCGACGTCTTTATTCATTGTTTGACTAACTCAACAATTCTTTTTCTGGTTTTTGACTTTTTTTCCAGTCATAATGCCGTCCTTATTTGTGAAGTGTCCGGCCTGTGGTAAAAAAATGTCCAAGACAGGCCCTCATTTGGTCTGTGTAGCTTGTTTACCATCGTCTCACAAGCCAGATCTTTGCTACCACTGCAGCAAGTTGTCTAACCGAACTCTCAGGGAGAGAGAGAAGAGCAGGCTACAGTCCCTGTATGACAGAGGAGGACCTGTGAGTGGAAGAGATGTTCATTCCAAGAAGCCTCCTTCTCAGCATAAAGAGCGCAAGGACAAAGGGGAGAAGAGAAAACATTGGTCTCCTGCTACTTCGAGGGACCGATCTTCTTCTAAGGTACCTCTGTGCTCAAAATCGGCATCTAAATCACCGTCGCGGCATCCGTCGGCGTCGAGACATCCTTCGCCGCCGAAGAAGATCACGCCGTCGAAGCAAGGTGAGAAGAGACATGCGCGTAGGCGGACCAGATCCGGCTCGCCTACGGGTGCAAGAGAGCGGGACTCGACGTCGTCTCATCGACGTCGACGGTCGCCACCGAGAGGCTCGGAACATAAGTCAAGGTCGCCGTCGAGAGGTGCCATGACGTCGACGTCGAACCGGCCAGATGAGGTTTTGACGTCGAAGAGCCCAAGCCATTTGGCGTCGAGGCACACGACGCCGAGAAGGCCATCGCCGTCGAGACGCACGGCGTCGCCGCCTAAGAGACCATCGTTGTCGAGGAAGTAGATGCCGAGGAAGTCGCCTCCGAAGAGGTTGTCACCTAGGAGGTCGCCGTCGAGGAGGAGATAGTCGTCGAGGAGGCCGTCGTCGGCGTCTCCTGCAGCTAAGAAGCCTAGGACGGTGTCTAAAGACCGGTCCAAGGTTCCTACTGTGTCCTCTGGAAGTTCCTCTTCCTCCCCTGGACTGCAGATTGTGCAAATCTCTCCAGAGCCCTCGAGAGCACCTTCACCTATTCAGCCAGCGACTAATATCTCGCCACGATGGCTGGGGTAGATTAGAGACTGGAAGATAAGGAGAATTAATCTTCCTAGGTCTCATTCAAGGTCACCTGTGTCTGCAAGACCTGCTTCAAGATCGCCCCCATCATCTTCTGTGCCGCCGGATCAAGACAGTAAAGCTATGGACTCAGTAGCGAAGAGAATGTGTGCCACCTCTGCTTCCTACATGAGTCGCCAGCGCTTCCGCTTTACTGGGTTGCTATGACCGCGCACTATGGGATTCCATGTCTCGTTTTGCAGAAAAACTTCCCAAAGAAGACTAACACGATTTTCTGGAAATTCTTCACGAAGGTGGGCTAGTGGCTAACCAGGTGATTAGCGCAGCTGCTGATGCTTCCGATCTGTCTGCGCATGGTTACGCTCATGGTCTCTGCGCCTGGCGCTCAGCTTGGTTAAGACTCATGGGTCTTACGCCTGAAGCACAACACCGGATACTTAATCTGCCGTTTAATGGAAAATCGCTCTTTGGATCTCATGCGGACGATGAGATGTCGCGAATAAAGACGGAGCTCGATACAGTGAGGGCTGTTGGTCTCGAAAAAAGGAAGGACTTTAAGAAAAAATACCGTCCTTAAGACCGGAGACGGAACCAGCAGAGGATTCAAACCCCTCAATGGTCATCACAACAAAATCAGGGAAGATCTCAGTTCTCCCAGCGTCGCCCTGGTAGAGGAAGAGGTGGCATTTCCAGGCAGTCTGCACCTGGAAGCAACAAAAGCAGTGAGTTTTTGCTTCCCCTGAGCCTGTTACCCACTCCGGTGGGGGGAAGTGTTTGTTTTTGCCTGGAAGAGTGGAAAAACATCACAATAGACAAATGGGTTCTGAATATTGTAAAGAATGGATATTCCATCAGATTCAAGTCCCCTCCACCTTCCATTCCTCCTCAAAAGACTGTGACCCATCGACTTCATCTTTTGAGACAAGAGGTGTCTACCTTAATCCTAAAGAATGCCATCGAGGAGGTCCCAAAGGCACAGCGTCGACAAGGCATTTACTCCAGTTATTTTCTAGTTCCAAAAAAGGTCCAAACAAGGAGTTCAGGCCCATACTAGATCTCAGGCGTCTCAACCAATTCATTTGACGAGAAAAGTTCAGAATGCTGGCATTACATCAAATAATTCCACTTCTGCATCAAGAGGACTGGATGTGCTCCATAGATCTTCAGGATGCTTATTTTCACATCCCCATCGCCCCAAGGCATCGGAAGTTTCTAAGGTTTTGTATTCAAACCAGTCATTTCCAATTCACGGTGTTGCCCTTCGAGCTAAAGTCAGCTCCTCGCACCTTTTCAAAGTGCATGGCAGTAGTAGCGGCTTTCCTGAGGAAGAGGCACATTTTCGTCTATCCCTACCTAGACGATTGGCTGCTAAAGAGTGCGTCTCCGAGCTTGCTTCAGCAACATCTCACGTTCTGCATACATCAGCTGCGGAGACTGGGCTTACACGTCATCTTCAAAAAGTCTATCCTCAATCCCACGTAGAGGATACACTACCTGGGCTCACTTCCGGATTCAAAGGACGCAAAAGCGTATCCTTGACTATCCTCCATTCTCCTCAAGTGTCAAACTCTTCTGAAGTCTCCTCGACCCACGGCCAGGCAGATCTCATCTCTTCTAGGGTCCATGGCCTCGTGTATTTTCCTTGTTCCAAACGCCAGACTGCACATGAGACCTCTGCAGCAGTCTCTGGAGGACCAGTGGTCTCAGTTCTCAAATCGTTGGGAGGACAAACTGTCACTACCCTTGTCAGTACAGCTCTCCATTCGATGGTGGATGCAGCGGAGTCATCTGGTAGTGGGAATGCCTTTCCAAGAGGACATGCCCAGACAATCACTAGTGACGGATGCATCCCTTCAGGGATTGGGCGCTCATCTGGGATCGCTTCAAGCTCAAGGAGTGTGGTCCGAGAGAGAAAGACTGTATCATATAAACATGTTAGAACTCAGAGCTGTCCACCTAGCTCTCAAGGCTTTCTTTCCCGCAATCAAGACATCCTCCCTGCTTGTTCAAACGGACAACACAACAACGATGTACTATCTGAACAAGCAGGGCGGAACGAGATCCAGACCTCTGTCGCTCGAAGCACAAGCAATCTGGAAGTGGCTTCTGGCTCGGGGTATGAAAATATCGGCGGTCCATCTGCCGGGTGTTCTCAACATCCAAGCAGACGACCTAAGCAGACACTTCGCAGAAGCACACGACCGGGTCTTAAAAGAAGAAGTGATAAGAGATGTCTTCAAGGCCTGGGGAACACCAGAAATTGATCTCTTTGCGGACGCCGAAAACGCAAAATGGCGCGTCTTCGCATCCAGATACCCACAACGAGGGTCCAAGGGGAATGCTCTATGGATGGACTGGTCAGAGACATTACTCTACGCTTTTCCACCGATTCCACTCATTCCCTTGGTGATCAAGAAACTGTACAAGTCCAAGACAGATATGATTCTGGTGGCTCCGGATTGGCCTCGCCAATGGTGGTACCCGGATCTCCTGTATCTGTCCAAAGTACCGCACAGGAGGCTTCCTTGCTGTCCGGATCTGCTGACCAGAGAGAACGGCAGGGTGTTCCATCCCAACCTGCCTTCCCTGAAGCTGGCAGTGTGGCTCCTGAGTTTGTCCAATATGGACATTTAGGCCTCTCGCAGGACTGTATGCACATTTTGAGAGAGGCAAGGAGAGCTTCTACAAGAAAGTCATATGCTTTCAAGTGGAAGCGTTTTTTCATGTGGTGTGCTGCTGAAGGTCATGAACCTATTCGAGGTCAAGAACAGGTAGTGTTACCATACTTACTTTCTTTGGCCAAAGCAGGTTTACAGTATTCTTCTATAAAGGTCCATCTGGCAGCAATAACAGCATATCGAAAGTCCCCAACTCAGGTTTCGTTCTTTCAAATGCCAGTTGTGAAGGATTTTCTGGAGGGTCTCAAGAAAGTGTATCCTCCAGTGAGGGCTCCCTCTCCTCCTTGGGAGCTTAATGTGGTTTTGTCCAAATTGATGGGTCCTCCATTCGAACCTATTCATAAGGCGTCCCTTCAACATCTGTCATGGAAGGTTGCCTTCCTAGTAGCGATCACCTCTGCACGCAGGGTGAGCGAGATACAGGCTTTTTGTTCTAAAGAACCTTATCTCGTTTTCCATGCGAATAGAGTGGTGCTTCGGACGCATCCGAGATTCCTTCCTAAGGTAGTCTCGGACTTTCATATTAACCAGTCAGTTACACTGCCTACGTTTTTTGTTAATCCGAACACTCCAGCTGAGAAAGCTTTACATTCTTTGGACTTAAAAAGAGTTTTGAAATTTTATCTTGATAAAACCAAGAGTGTTCGAAAGTCTGATCAATTGTTTGTGAACTACAGCCCTCTGAATACAGGCTTGCCTGCATCTAAGAGGTCCATTTCTAGATGGCTTGTGTCATGTATTATGTTATCTTATCAGTTGGCACGGAAACGGCTCCCTGGCAAGCCAAGAGCGCATTCCACTAGAGGAAAAGCTGCTACGATAGCAATGCTTAAAAATGTTCCTATTCATGAAATATGTAAGGCAGCTACGTGGCGTTCGGTTCATACCTTTGCACGCCATTACTGCCTTGATTCTGATACTCGGGCGGATGCTCAAGTTGGTCAAGCATCCCTGAGGAATTTGTTTGGGTAATATATATTAGTGTACTGCTTAGAGAGACTGGTATTCGCCCGCAGGGTATGGGATGGGCTTGCTACTCTATTCAGTGCTTAGGACTATTGATGAGTATCCCCTGGAAGAGAAGGATACGTTACTTACCTGTAATCCTAGTTCTCTTCCAGGGGTATACTCATCAAAGTCATAAGCAACCCACCCTCCTCCCCGGGCGAATATCAGGACTGTCTATTTTACATGTTACCCATGCTGTTATCACACTGTTATACGCCGTCCAAAAGAACTGACCTAACTGTCACCTGTGGTGCATGATGGGAGCCTGGAGGCTCATGGAGATCTTAAAGGCACGGCGCCAAATTTTTCAGTTGTTACTATACAGCCTATCTAGGCTAAATCTGCCTCTATGATCCTGCCTGTTTTTACCTTTGAAAATAAAGGTTGTGTGTTTCAAAGAAACCCAGGGCAGTGTTTCTTCTTTACATTATCATATAATGTAATGTATATGTCTTTATTCAGCAAACGTAAAAGTTTTACATGCAATAATGGCAGTTTTTGAGCCTAGTATGGTGTATTTCAGGCTGCATATGTATATGCATATGCTCTCTCTATATATATATATATATATATATATATATATATATATATATATATATATATATATATGTGTATATATATATGTGTATATATATATATGTAGATATACGCATATTATTGGCTATTGCTCCGGGGTCCCGCACGTGGGCGGGACTATTCAGTGCTTATGACTTTGATGAGTATACCCCTGGAAGAGAACTAGGATTACAGGTAAGTAACTTATCCTTTCCAACCCTAGTTCGGTTCGCAATGAAAAATGGCAGTTCTATGCCAGCACATTTCCTTAGCCAGTCTCTCTAGGAAACTCTTTCCACTTCTCTTGGGAGGGAATGTTCGCTTGTGCATTCTCTCAATTTACTCTCGTTCCGATGGTTCTTCAGAAGATCAAACACGAGCCTTGCTGCATCATCCTATTTGTCCCGGCGCAACAGTACTGGTTCACAGAGCTGTATCGCCTATCAGGGTCTTCACCAATCCTGTTCCAGCCAAGAGAGAATCTTCTCTTCATGAATCTTCTCTCCAATCACACATTGCACTTGTTGACTTGGGTCCTCATCCCATAGAAATCAGAGAGCTGGCGATTTCTGATGAATGCCAAGGAATACTGCAGAAAGGCTGTTATCCTTCTAGGATCAAATGCCTCTCGGACATTGTTCCCTATCTCTTGTCTCTCGCCAAAGCTGGTCTGGTGCATACATCCATCAAGGTGTACTTGGCAGCAATATCCAGATACAGAAAACGCTCTGGTTGCTTGTCTTTGTGGTCTAACAGACTGGTGAAGTAGTTCATGAAGGGCCTTTTCAGAGCTTATCCTCCTGTAAGACCTCCTCCAATGCTATGCAATCAAACATTGTTCCATCACAGCTTATGAAGCCACTCTTTGAACCAATTCACAGGTGCGTTTTGAAGTACCTTTCCGGGAAGGTGGATTTCCTGTTGGCCTTCACGCCAACTAGGCATCAACTAGGCGCATTAGTGAAATTCAGGCCTTTACAACACGGAACCTTATCTGCAGTTTCGTTAGAAAAGAGTAATTCTTCATACCAATCCTTCATTTATTCCTAAAGTAACTTTACATTTTATCCTAACGAGCCAGTGGTTATGCCCTCCTTTTTTTCAACTCCGTCTTCGCCAGCTGCAAGAGCACTCCCTTCACTGGACATTAAACAATGTTTAAAGTTCTATTTGCGAAGAACTCAGTCTTTCCGAAAGTCTACTCAGTTGCTCATCGCCTTTTCTGCCCCCAGGAAGGGTCAGGCTTTGGCATGGGCATCAATTGCTCGCTCAGTCTCATAGACTATTCTCTTCTGTCATGCGAGGGCCGGCCGCCCTCTGGTTTACAAAGTAGCAGCTCATTCAACACGCAAGGTGGCAGCTGCCTATGCCCTATTTGCCAGTATCCTTGCCTGATATCTGGTGTGCGGCGACATGGACGAACATCCATACCTTCACGAAGCATTACTGTCTAGATGCTTGGCAGAAGACTGATGTATCAGTTGGACAAGCTGCTCTGCGATGTCTTTTCGCATAAGGTATGTTCTTCGTGTTTGTTCTTCAGGGGCTATTGTTTTATGATCAGTCATTAATGTATTAATGTTTAGAATATTTCCTAATTTAAGTATATGTATCTATATATCCATCTATCTATACATCTATCTATATATATATATATATATATATATATATATATATATATATATATATATATATATATATATCTGAGCTCATGATTTATGTTTGTTATGATTTTGTATATTTTCTTAGTGGCATGGTGGAATGGTTCAACTCACTCGCCTACACTGACCATTTGATAACTGCTTGCTATTCTGATTCAAGCAAGTGAATCTATAAAAGAATCTATAAAAGATACTATACTGGAGAAAAAACAAGCTACTTACCTGTACACTGTGGTTCTCCAGTGTTGATATCTTTTATACATTCACATGCGTCCCTCCCTCCTCCCCTTTCAGGTTCACCTTCCATACCTCTTTCCCTCTATTGTTCTCGTGCTCGAAATCTGAGGAATGGTGGCCTTGCAGGTGAAGGAGACCCAATGGTCTACGCTCTGAGTGGCATCAAGCATGTGAATCTATAAAAGATATCAATACCGGAGAACAACAGTGTACAGGTAAGTAGCTTGTTTTTTATTCTTTTCAAAGCAATCAAGGTATTTACTGGTAATCTATGTTGAGAAAGCTATTCCCCAACAGTTATTGTTATGTCACTCTGCCCGCTGCCCTTTACATCCTCTGCTCTATTGTTGAACTTACCCGTTGTTTGAAAGGTTTCTCCATAATGCTATTTGTTTTCCTGCTGCAGCAAAAGCTCTTGGGTGTTTTGCTTTTTTTCAAAAGCTCTGACTGCAGATGCTTTTTTTAATTTTCTGGTGGTAATCTGTTTCTCAGTCATGACTAGTTTTATTAACCGCAATAATGTTGATTCTGGAAGAACTTTCAACAAATTAAAATAAGTCTCAACAGTCAACAAATAAGGTCTACTAGGAGCCAACATTTGTTTACACATTAAAGAACATACAGGGGCAGTGTGTAAGTGTTCTCATGTATGTGTGTATGTGTTTCCGTGTGTGCGCATGCGTAAATGTATATGTGCATATGTGTGTATTTTCAATACATTTTCTTGGCCAGTGTGGTTAAGGTGTGTGAATTCTCTAAGGCATCGTTTGGGCCCCTTCATCAGCTTGAAGTGGGCCCTCTTGCCATTTATTTTCAAACCAGATGTATTAAGTACATGGCACAGTGGTAAGTATTCCATTATTTTTAGCCTCCATATAAAGTCACCCTTTAAGTCAAGTGTATGAAGTAATTTTAGGTAAATTAGTATTTGTAGCATGTGTGGCTATAGATGCGAACATGCTATGCATACTCATGCCAAGTAGTGTTCGGCTTGGAAATTTGCTATTTGTTTTTTTGAAGTCTTTCGAATCATGGGATGTATTGCAACCCATTCCTTAGTAAGCAATGCGTGTGGGCACCAACTCCCTGTTAGATTGTTTTTCATACAGAATAGTACTTTCTCCTGTATAGTTAACATCACAGATTGTTGATGCCTAAAAGCACCATACACGTTTCAGAGGGTGATCAAAAGTACTGTTGAACAGTGTGCACTCAGATGCAAGCATAACCTTTAAGGCCTCCCCTACAGACAGCTTTTACCTGTGTGTTGTCCAAAGATCTCTGGTGGAAAACACCAAAATCCTACAATGGCTTTGTGCCAGCCCATTGCTTTCTTGGCACCCTCATTTGTTTTTCTTTGTCTTCCTTTTTTCTGCTTGCGTTTGTCCCTCTCATGGAGTTTATCTTCTTTAATATACTTTTGATTGGATGACTTGTATGCTTTCTCTGCTTGCGTTCACAAAAGTACTTTTTTCTTTTTTTTCAAGCACTCCATGTGCATGTTTTCTTGCTCTGTCCTCTTCCCAGTCACATTCTCCAAATGCCAACACCAGGTGGCATTTGTTTATTTTCCATGGTTAAAATAAATTAGGCATTGACAAGTCTTTTCCTTTAGATTTTGATATATCTTTTTAAATTTTGTTTACTTTCTTGTGTGAAAAGTGTCTAACATTTCTCTCTCACTCTGCGGGTGTTGGCTCCTTGCTTTCCAACATTTTAGTTTTATGCCCTTCCCTTCTGTCTAATTAGTTTCAGGATCACGAGCAGTATACTGTTGAAAACAGTGAACGGAATTACGTCAAGGCCAAGTTACTTTGTTCTGTCTGCTTGTCGTGTTTATTTTTTTAAGGTCTCAAGTGTCATGAGCAAACAGTTGAATGTATAGCATTTGAATGGTAGCTTCACAAAGCATGTATCTGGTTTTAGCAGTGACACTGCTCATTTTCGTGATAGTGGGTGTTTTAGTTGACTTGCTGGATATCCTAGACATTTAAACCCCATATCTTACAAAGCTGAAGTTAGCAGATTTGTTACAAGGTGCTTGGGGCTTACCCTGCCAGGAGAGAGAGAGAGAGCGAGAGAGAGAGATATCACAATGCACTGGTCACTTTAAGAAAATCAAGTGGCAAAAAGTGAAAAAAATTGTATTTAAATAACTGATCTGGCTAACCGCGTGTCATGTGATCAAGTCCCCTGTTAGGGACGAAACGCGTCATGGCTACTGCAGTGTGGTGGGAACAGTAATAAAAGAACATCGAAACGTAATTTGGTGGTCCATGCTCTTTCTTTCGCGCGAAAAATCTAAAAGAGGAGGAGTATTCTTGTGTGTGTGTATATGTGTGTGTATATATATATATACACATACACACACACATACATACCCACACACAAGCTTCAGGTGCACCATAAACTAATCACTCCAGGGCGGGTGCTTTCATGCGGCGATGCGTTCCACTTCAATACAAGCTCCAAATTCACCAGTTACGGAGAAAATAAGCACTCTCGGGTGGCGTTCTCAAAGGATCTTTATTCCATGAACAAACTCGTTTCGGCGGTCTGCCGTCTTTGGTGTTGCCGACACACTGCAGGCAGACATCTTTTAATCAATTACATCTCAGGTAAAAATCGATAAAGGACGCAGTGGACCTCCCAGATAGCTTTCTAAATAACACGCCATCTTTAAACATGTTATTTCAATATGTTAAATTCCGATGCATACCACAATAGAAGTTTTCTGCATTGCGTGATTAGTTCATTCACATTAAAAATTACATGAAATGTTTCAAATACACGCAATCGAATTATTAGTGTAAAAATAACAATTTTCGGCATTTCTAAAATTTAGCTCAGTTTTTCACATTGTACTCAAGGTAATTATTAGCGCTCCGATCAAACATGCCGCTAAAACATATAATGGGTATTGTTTAGCATACTCAAGATCATCTGGGTGTGAATTGGCAAGGGTCCACCGCAAACACCAAATAAACACGCATTGGACCACAAAACATTCTAAATTGAGCACCATTTTGTAACATGTTGATAGAGCGGTAATTTCTTTTGGTAATTTCTCAATGCAAAACCTTCATGCTACCTCTAATTTACCGCTGAAAAGGTGTTGGGCCCTTGACACCATGTATTACCTTCAGGAGATTTAAATAAACCTGAACAGTCATTTTAAAGGGTTTTATTTTCTAGTCAAAAGTTAATTTTTCTCTGACCCTTTATTCATTAGTAAAATATCAATCAGGTTACAGAATTTGGAAAACAGGAAAAATAGCATTAATACTGAACACATTACAGTCTGCATATAAGCATTACATGTAGGAAAGAAAATTTGGCGTAAAATATCAGTCAAAAACTCTTAAAGAGTTTGTAAGAAAAAATAGTCTTGCAAGGCTAATCAATAATTAAATAGTTGGCAAAAATCTCCCATTAAGAGAAATAAATGCATAAGTCAAATAAATCTTTTCAGACCTAATTAATTAGTCAAAGCATAAACTTAAAGTTTAGCATCTAATTCTATCTTAAGCAGCTGCACTCTCTGTGCTGTCTGTGTCTAAAGAGCAAGCAAGGAGGGAGACAGCCCCTCCTTCACCAGACCTCAAAGGAATGTGGCCTGCCGTGCCAAAATATGACGTGCAAGGACTTTGGGAAAAAATCACCAGGGAACCCCCCACCTGACTCTCCTTGGACGCCCAAGGCTGCACCCGTGACAATCTCGTACCTAACCCATAGAATGTCTTTCTAATCTGTTCCTTCTCTCAAGAGCTCACACGCCCCCCTGAAGCCTAGTAGCCAACCACGCCTCCAAAGAGGTCATTATTTATACTCTAATTTTTGGCAGACTACACAAAAATGTTGCATCTTCAGAAAAACTCGTATGTGATTGGTCAGCCATGATGGCATGAGGTCTCACTATCCTGACTCATTCTAAAATCCAGACTATACCAGTTTTAACAAAAGAAGCATACATGAGTAAATACATTTTATAAGTTTGCAACATTTCCTAGGAAAAATGTTTCATTCTAATTCTCTTTCTTCCTTCCACAGCGCAGTCTAGTAGGATACTTTATCTAACTGGTACATTGGCACAATCACAAGAATGTTTCAAAGTACAAAGAGGCCTTGACTTCTTCGTGGTTTGAGTTAAACAGATCTGCGCATGCACTCTTCTCTCCAATGCAAGTCACAGCCTTGCTGGATTATTTGTAGGCCCAAAAACAAAACCAACACAAAAGAGAATATTTAATGTCATGTAAATCAGCCCATTATGTTTCCCAACTCCATACTAATACCCCTTATAAATGTTTACCTATCCAAGCTATTAGTTTCAAGCAGCTTTTCTATTATTTATGACAACATGCAAAATAAATGTGCAATGTGCAACATAGCATTATTATGCATTTAGTGTAAATTTTAAAAGCGCATACAGTTAATACAGCGCACACAGTTAATACAGCACACATAGCAACATGCTTTAGTGTTTTAGATGCAAAAAAGCATTTAGCCCCATGTGTAGTGTTTGGTGCATTTGTTGATTCACACACATTATAAAAAGAGGTGTTATTAACTGAAAATGTTTATCAAAATATGCAACAAGCCAAAGTCTCTTACGACAGGAACAGTGAATTTAGATTACAAGGGATGAGCTGGGAGAAACACATTCTATTAATCTTCAAAGCTAAAAAGACCACTTTTCTCTACACTGCAAAAACACATGTTAATTCAGCACAAGCATTTCAGACTGACTAGGCCTTACTTTCATATTTTTCATGGGCCATGTGTTTTAACTTGCACCAAAATGTGCGTGGCAATTTAAATGCAGTCTGTCTGAAGCACAAAAATAAACAATGCCTGACTCCAGGTGAAATCTGCTCCATCAATGTAATGTGAATACATTGCTATATTTCTTAATCCTGACGCTTGTGTTTTGCTCAATCTATATATATTCAATAGAGCACTCAATATTTTCACCCTAGAGAAATTCATGAAACCCAAACAATTTACATGATAAAACTGCTCTTGTGAAAATAAAATTCATGCTCAGTATTCCCAAATTTATCGCCATTTTACACTTCTTTACCGTCCTTTGTGTTTAAAATATCAAGCCGTGAATCGGCAAAGGTCCCCTGCGTAAATTATACCCTTAATGTACCAATTCATTGACATGTCACAGGTAATATTTGACAACATACATTCCTAGACTATACGTTTGTTTTAACGTTGCCAGATATTGCTGTATTCAATCATAGTACTTAAGCATGGAGTCTTTCCCGTTACTTGATCCTCTGATATAAACCGGAGAATGCTAGTGTTACATAATGTAACTCGATCTGTAACTCACTGCATTAATCTGACATTTTGAAAGATTGTATCAAATAAAAGTATCGAATACTTCGAACTTGTGGCCATAGGTCAGCAGAACGTTAGTCTAACTATATACCTATATTAAAAATTCACAGAAGCATTTAAGAAAACAAACCGATATTCTATACATATCTGAAATCTCATATTCAGAAATCACATTTTGCATTTCACAAACCCAAATGTGATTCCAGTTCTTCACTACTGTTTAACCCTTTGGGAAATTTTGTCTGTAGATACTGTATATCTTGATTCCACCTACGCAGTTTTTTAAACTTGTCTCCCCCTCTTATATGATCTTTAACTTGGTCTATGTCAAAAACTGAAAAACACTTCTATTACTTGTGTTTCTCAGCATAATGGCTCGCCACTGGGTACGATGCATCGTTCTTAGCTATCACCCTAAGATGTTCAAAGATTCAGACTTTCAAGGGATGAATAGTACTGCCGATGTAGCGTAAGCCATATGGACAGACTAGACAGCAGTGGTGGCTGGTGACATTTGAAAGTGGTGAGCCGTAAATGTTCATGGTGAGTGCCCAGCGGCGAGCAAGCATAGCGAAAGTGTCTGACAGTCATAAGGAGGGTTCTCCAGTATTAGGGGTGTCTTTCATAGATTCACATGCCTGAATCATTCCCCGTCGTCTGAGTAGGAGTCTCACGGTATATAAAAAGCAATAAAATGCCATAAAATATATAGCAAATATCAGAAATACCAAACCAGGAAGTAAGTAGCCCCAGCTACAGCAGAAAAAACTTCCATACTCGTGACTATCCAAGTCATTGTGTTAGTCCAAACTGCAGCCAATCAGGCGACAGCACCCACCAGAATGTTCTCCCCAGAGGCTCAGGCTCTCAGATTTTCTACCGCATGTTGTGTGAAGGGAGTCTCCCTGAGCTCTGCTCAGTTTTTTCTTCTATATCATTGATTTCTTCAACTTTCACAGATGTCTTCATCTAAATCCCTGTTTAGGGCCTGTGATTCTTGTGGGAAGCCAAGACTTTTCAAGGAGGACCCCCACAAGAAATGTTTGTATTGTCTTTATCCTGATCATGAGGTGAAGGAGTGCAAGATCTGCCGGACTTTCCCCTCCAAGACCATCAAGGATAGAGAAGGGCGACTTCTATTGTGGCTCAATAGACTCAAGAACAAGGATGACCCTGTCTCTGAGGTAGGAAGTTGTGGCTCCGGCTCTTCATTTCTTTCAACTAAGAGGAAGGCTGAAACTGATGTTTCATCTCTGAGGGCGAAGGTGGTTAAGAAGTCTAAATCTTCTCAGGATGCTCCTGGGCCTAGTTCTTCAAGTAAAGTTATCCCACTTTCCAAAGGGGATTCTACGCCCTCTAAGAAGTCTGGGACTAAGACAGTGCCCAAGAAATCTTCTAAATCTGCGCCTCCTCAGTTGCCATCATTGACAATTTCAACGTCAAGGAAGGACTGTTTCTTCTCATGTGGCCACTTCTACCACCTGCACTATGACCTTCTCCTCACCTAAGCCTACCCTTGTCATGTCTTCAGCTTCTTCGCCTACACTGGTTCATGTCCAAATTAGGCCTATCTCGTCGTCGACAGTTGCCCCGACAACGACGGCCAAGGTACCGTCGACGATTTTGTCATCTTCATCTATAATGTCGAAGATCGGATCCCCGTCGACGATGAAATTGGTACCGTCGACGAGAACATCGACGTCGACGGCCCTCCCGTCGACGGTAAAATCCTCGTCGACGACGTTTCCGTCGACGACCTCGACGACGCCCCCGTCGACGACGACGGCGAAGCCACCTTCGACGACGAAGCCACCGTCGACGACTTCGACGACGAAGCCACCGTCGACGACTTCGACGACGAAGCCACCGTCGACGACTTCGACGACGAAGCCACCGTCGACGACCTCGACGACGAAACCACCGTCGACGACCTCGTCGACGAAGAGATCCTCGTCGACGACGAAACACTCGTCGACGAAGCTACCGTCTACGAACCCGTCGACGACCCCGTCGACGACCCTGTCGACGGCCCCGTCGACGACAATACCGTCGACGAGACACCAATGTCAACAGTATGCAGACGTCCCGTTGACGCCGCCTCTTTCAAGCTGCACTACTTTGCAGGTTTGGTCTGCGCAGACAGCAGGGATTCCATTGCCATCTCCTGCGACTACAGCTACTTTGTTAAAAAAGAGAGCTACTGCGGAATCTATTTCTACTACCCTTGTGGTGCCTGACAAGCTCTTGGATTCCGATGAGGAAGGATCCTATGAAGACGAAAATTTTGGGGCAGCTAGAAGTCCATCTGAACTCCATATTAAAGTTCAGGAAGAGGTTGAGGATAACATGGAGGACGTTCAGCCTGCTCCGCGTGCTGACAGACCTGAAACTGATATGCAATTGCCTGAAGATTTGTTCCGCAATTTGCAGTACATGCTCAGTGACTATTACAGACGTTTCCCACCTTCTGAGTCTGGTGACTCAGTGATGTCTACACCTTTGCCGCAGGGAAGGCCTCCCCTCTCTCCGCGGCACGACCAAAGGCTACTAATGCGTTGGAGGACAGTCGCTCAACGTTGCCTACGTCACCAGTTCCATCTCCTCAGCCAAGGGACGAGGAGCTCTCGGAACAGGAAGATCAGGAGGAAGGTGAGCTGAATGAAGTCTCTGAATCGTCGGAGTATGAGGATTACAATGCAAACACACCCTCTCCGGCGGAGCCTACTACTTCTGAGTCACCACCCGTGGACGTTGCCTCATTCCACAAGATCATGGATAGAGCAACTAGGAGGTTTCTGATAACCATGGAGGCAAAACAAGAAGACTGCTTTTTGTATGATTTCAAATCTACCCCACATAAGCAGAGTTGGACCATTCCAATTATAGATTTCATCTGGAAGGAGGGTCTTAAGATCATGGCCAAGCCGAATTCCTTACCAGCAGTGCTCCCTAGAGTAGATAAAAAATATAGGGCGCCTACTTCTTCTCCAGCATGCCTTGTCGGACAAGCTAAAGCCGATTCTGTGGTGGCACAGGCAGCGCAGAAGAGATCTTCCAATCCTACGTCTCATGTCTCTGTTCCTCCAGACAAGGATGGGAGACGTCTTGATTCCATTGGCAAGAAGGTTTCTACCATTGCAGCCACGACCATCCGGGCCGCAAACTCCATCACCATTTTAGGGAGATACGATAGACAGATGTGGTCGGACATCTCACCGTACATGGACAAGCTTCCCGAACCTGATCGCACTGAGGCCAAGAAAATCCTTCTGGAAGGCGAGTGTCTCTCCTCGGAGATGATTGACGCTGCTGTGGACGTTGCTGCCACTGGCTTTCGTCAGCTCGCGGGTGCAGCTGTTCTTAGACGACAAGGATGGTTACGAGCAACCTCCTTTAGGCAGGAGGTTCAAAACAGAATCATAGACATGCCTTTTGATGGGGAGTCACTATTCGGCAAACATGTTGATGAGGCTCTGGAGGCCATAAAGAAAGACACTGAAACAGCACGTTCACTGGGTACCCTTCAATACCGGAAATCTTCCTTTCGTGGTACAAGAGGAAGGGGGAATTTCAATAATAGAGGAGGATACGCCCAACAACGCTCTTATTCCTCCACACAGGGAAACCAAAGATTTCAGCCTTACCGGCAACAAACCTATGGGCAAAAGAGAGGACATTACTCTCAACCTCGAGGAAAATCTAATTATCGAGGAAGAGACAACAAGAAATGAGGCACGCATCCTGCCACCACTTTGTGCCAACCCGAACCAAATTGGAGGACAAATATCCCAACACTACTTAAATTGGTCAAAAATTACTACAGACAAATGGGTCCTGGATGTAGTAGCCAGAGGACACATATTAGAATTCGTGAAAATTCCCCCAAATTGCCCCCCAAAAGGACCCGATCCAGCGCACCTCAAGGAGCTATTCATCCAGATCAACTCCATGATCCGGAAGGGGGCGATCGAAAGAGTGCCTCATCATCAGCGAGGAAGAGGCTTCTACTCAAGGTTTTTCCTTGTTCGCAAGAAGTCAGGAGAGTGGCGCCCCATCCTCGACCTGCGAGCCTTGAACAAGTTCCTGAAGAAGCTCACATTCAGGATGCTAACACTTCAGGAAATCCTCCAATTTCTTTCGGCGGGAGAGTTTTTGGCAACACTCGACCTTCAAGATGCATACTTCCACGTACCGATTTTCCCACGGCATCGGAAGTTTCTCAGGTTCAGAGTGGCTGGCAGGGACTTCAAGTTCAAGGTCCTCCCATTTGGCCTGCGTTCAGCCCCCAGAGTGTTTACGAAGATGCTGGCCCCAGTAGCGGCCCATCTTCGGTTGCAATCGATTCAAATATATCCATACCTGGACGACTGCCTTATCAAGGCCAGTTCTTTCGACACGGCCCAAGATCACGTTCAAAGAACTTTGTCACTGATGCAGGACCTAGGTTTCTCAATAAACTTCGAGAAGTCTCGTCTCACACCTACAACAAGAAAGGACTTCTTAGGTGCGACACTAGACACCAACCTTGCCCAAGTATTCATTTCAGAAGACAGACAGGTCAAGATTCAACGACTCGCGACGACATTGTCACTAAAAAAGTGCGTTTCAGTACGCATATTCAAGTCATTCCTCGGAATGCTTTCTTCCTGCATTCTGCTCACTCCCAACTGCCGTCTTCGGATGAGACCCTTACAGGAGGAACTCAGTCGCCAATGGATCCAAGTCACAGGATCTTTCGAGGATATCCTCCACATTACACCTCGCATGCGACGAGCGATCGCATGGTGGACCCACCGATCCAACTTACAAGTGGGATGCTCCTTCCTAGCGGAAGTTCCCAGGTTCATAGTGACGACCGATGCATCAATGACAGGCTGGGGTGCACACCTCCAAGGCATGACGGTCAACGGGAAGTGGAACCAGGTCCAAATAAAATGGCACATCAACCGGCTCGAGTTACACGCCATATTTTTAGCCCTGAAGTCCTTTCAAGCGACTCTGCAAGGTGCCACAGTCTTGATACGGACAGACAACACCACCTGCATGTATTATCTAAACAAACAGGGCGGGACCAGATCAGTCCGATTGTCTCAACAAGCACAAGAAATATGGAGTTGGGCCTTGACTCACAATATCCATCTGTCAGCGGTCCACGTTCCGGGGATTGCGAATGTATTGGCGGACTCTCTCAGCAGGTCCGGGGGCTGCACTCACGAGTGGGAACTTCATCTCCCATCTCTACATCGCATCTTTCAGATGTGGGGGCATCCGGACTTGTACTTGTTTGCAACCTTCCAGAACCGGAAATGCCCATTCTTTGCAAGCTGGGTTCCCCACAAGGACTCGTGTGGGGATGCCCTTTCGCTGAACTGGAATCAAATATTCGCGTACGCCTTTCCACCGATACCTCTGATCCCGAAAGTCATCAGGAAAATGAAGAAGCAGCCATGCCGGTTGATCCTGATTGCTCCTCGATGGCCCAGACAATACTGGTTCACCGAACTACTCCTCCTCTCGGAATGCAACCCTATACCACTACCACGCATTCCGCAGCTTCTATCCACCCAGCAAGGCAGGGTATACCATCCGGACCCGAACTCGCTGAAATTGTCAGCTTGGCTCCTCAACACATGGAATTTGCACACCTAAACATTCCACAAGATTGTCAGGAGGTGCTGGCAAAAGCCAGGGCTCCATCCACGATCAAAACATACAAACTCAAGTGGAAACGGTTCTGTGCGTGGTGCCAAGCTAATGACTTACATCCCATTCAAGCAACACCAGAACAAATTCTTCCTTTCTTTTTGCATCTAGCCAGATTGGGTTTGGCGCACTCTACTCTTAAGGTCTTCCTAGCAGCCATCTCTAGGTTTCGCCAAGATGGATCAAACTCCCTGTTCTCTGTACGGATCATCCAACAATTTTTCAAGGGCTTATTTCGCATGTTTCCGCCGGTCCGGAAACCTCCTCCGGCATGGCATCTGAACATCGTCCTATCTCAGCTCATGCGACACCCCTTTGAACCGATTCATAAGGTGGACCTGAAATTTCTGACATGGAAAGTATCGTTGCTCCTGGCTTTGACAGGGTCAGCGATATTCAGGCGTTTACATCTAAGGCACCTTTCCTTCAATTCACCGCGGACTCAGTGGTATTGCGCACTAATCCCACGTACATGCCTAAAGTGCCGCTGGACTCGTCTAAATGAGCCTGTTGTCCTTAAAACATTCTTTCCTAACCCACAGTCTACGGCTGAGAAAGCACTGCATTCTTTAGACATTAGAAGATGCCTTCGATTCTATCTCTTCAGAACTTCGGCCATCCGCAAGACAGACCAACTGTTCGTGGCTTATGGCCGGCAACGCCGGGGTTGTGCTGTTTCAAAACAGACAATTGCTAGATGGGTCTCCTCTACGATTGGACTTTGTCATCAACAGGCTGGTAGACCCCTACAAGCATTGCCAAGAGCACATTCAACTAGGGCAGTTAGCTCTTCCACTGCCCTTTTTGCTGGTGTGCCACTTCGACAAATCTGCAGAGCTGCCACGTGGTCTAGCAGGCACACCTTTACTAGACACTACTGTCTGGACTCGGCAGATGATGCAGATGCTTCGGTTGGAAGAGCAGTGCTTCGCAGTCTTTTCAAATAAGGTGAGCCTCTGTTTCCACCTCCTCATTTATGCTCTTTAGACGTTTGCTCAGAACATGTTGATTACTGTTATGCATGTCTCCTATATATATATATAGATAGATATATCTAATTATATGCATACATGATATTCTGACGTCTACGAGCGTTATAATGTGAGTACTGCTTACTATTCTGATTCAGGCATGTGAATCTATGAAAGACACCCCTTATACTGGAGAAGAACAATAGTTACTTACCTGTAAACAGGTGGTTCTCCAGTATTGGTGTCTTTCATAGATTCACATGCAACCCGCCCGCCTTCCCCCAGAGACTCTCTCGAATAGCATGGGACTTCACTCCTGTGCGAGAAAATCTGAGAGCCTGAGCCTCTGGGGAGAACATTCTGGTGGGTGCTGTCGCCTGATTGGCTGCAGTTTGGACTAACACATAATGACTTGGATAGTCACGAGTATGGAAGTTTTTTCTGCTGTAGCTGGGGCTACTTACTTCCTGGTTTGGTATTTCTGATATTTGCTATATATTTTATGGCATTTTATTGCTTTTTATATACCGTGAGACTCCTACTCCGACGACGGGGAATGATTCAGGCATGTGAATCTATGAAAGACACCAATACTGGAGAACCACCTGTTTACAGGTAAGTAACTATTGTTCTTCTCCCCTAAAGAAAATGTTTGAAAATAGTGGGCAAATGATGCATTTTCAAGCAAATTTGAGAAAGCAAGAAGTTTAATGAACCAATTGTTAAAGAGAGGAACATAAACTACTGTTCTGTGATCAGCATATTACACGTGCTTTGCAGCAGGCATATTAACCCTCTGTGCTACCTTAGATGGGTCAAAACTGCCACTAGACAAAACTTCGATCTCTTTCTAGGAGGTACATTAATCAGAGTTATCTTGGCACTTTTATTGTTGCCTGAAAACTGTTGAATATACAAGGAACTCTGCAGTGCTTTTAAAAATGCTGCACTACTACAAAACCGGCTCACGCCCTTCCAGCCTTCAAAGGGAAAGTCCTGAGGCCCAGAATGGTCAGTGTGGCCTTCATGCCATCCCCCTCAATCTGTTACCAGGCCCTGTGTTTTTATTATTTATGTCCCGACAAAGGGCTTGTATTTTATGTCTTACATTTGGAAGACCCTGCTTTCATCAAACCAGTTAATATAGGCTGCAAGCCATTTGTCAAGCCATAAACAAACAAAGCACACAGGGTGGGCTGTAAACTATGTTGAACTAGATGAGCAGGGAGGAAAAAGTCACAGAGTCCATTGTGAAATCTACATTTGTTCAATACACGTAAGGTGTCAGGCCAGCGAGGCTCTTTGAAAACAATAACATGCTCTTTCCTTTGAAAACGGCTGAAGGGCATTGTGCAGCGGCCTGGATTTGAATGAATGCCCAGGTGAAGCATGGAGCCACCAGCAGCCGAACAGCAGAGAGCAGAATCAATCTACGGTCTTAGTGAACCTTTAAAACATTTAGAGATGACGTGAGAAAATAAAACACACACATTCTGTCAGGCTGCCTGCCTGGAAAAATAAATTACCTTGCGCTAAGCACATTGAGATATGTGATTGAGCTCAGAGACAAGAAATGTGACTGCTCGAGCATGAGACAGGCTGAGATCACCAAGGCATGTGATCGCCCCTGTGTGAAACTCGGAGCAAAAGTTACGTGACTGACACTCAGCTCGAGTGTGAAAGACTGAGTTCAGCAACAAGCGGCTCTGCGGGACAATTCCTGGCTGAGACTAAGCTCTGCAGCACCAGTAAATATGGCTTCTCTAATGTCAGACTGGCTCAGCAGCAAGAGCAGTGACTGCTCCTATAATTTTTGACCTTCAGCCGATGGACACAGAGATCACCTGTCAATTTGAATCTATCGCCTTCCTATAACATAAGTCTGCATTGACTTATTTCAGACAGTTTTCGAGACGAATTGGTTTGTGTCCGAATTTGTCTACCGACCCCAGTGGAAAACAGGAATGACTTCTCAATGTTATTACTCAGCATGGATTTAGCCAGTAGTCTATTGGTATACTTTAGGTTTTTTGAGATGCACGGTATGCATGCTAAATATAACTGCATGGAATTTTCATGTTTCCACTTACCATGGCTCACGGCTTCCTTTCACACGTTTCCAGCCGCGGCCGGCATGCTCACTGGAGGGTATGGGAGGGGCGCGGGTGTTCGTGGGTGGGTTGGGGGAATAATAATAAGAAAGAGAAAAACCTACCTTACCGCCGGCGCTGCCTCTGCTCTTGGCTGGTGCATTCGGGTCTCGGTCCCGCCGCATGTTCCCGCTGCTTTCCTGCAGGTCAGGAACAGGAAGCAGCCAGCAGAAAGCCTCCTTCCCCGGCTCTAAGCCAATCACAACACTGCAATGGCAGCATTATGATTGGCGAGGGCAGCGCCCCAGCCAGGCCGTTTTCTCTATGTAGGCTGACTGCAGCAGCCTACATAGAGAAAAAGGGGGAGTGTGCATGACTTCTTTGTTCGGCCCTAGGGCCGTCCAAACAGTCTGTACCCATAACAGTGGGTAAGCTATGCCACCCCTCCCCTCCCACCCCCCCTGCCCATGACCCGGACTGCCCACCGCCCTCCCACAATCAGGCACAGAGGTGCCCCTGCTTTCTCGCAGTGCGAGAAGCAGATAACATAAAATGGTGGTTTTACCATTTTATGTTTATCTGCTTCTCGCAGTGCGAGAAAGCAGGGGGCCACGCCCCCTCGCCCCTATGGTGGAGCCGCCACTGCTAGACAGTAAACCACATAGGGGGTGCTGCATGTTAGAAATTTTGTTATGGGTCGATTCAAATTGATGTCAGGGATATTATATGACATAACTCTCTTGCTGTTGCTGCAGGCTTTATTCCTACCGCACTGAAAAAATCCGCGCATTTCCTTCGAAGTTACCATCTCTTGTGGTTGCTTCTCTAAGTGGCTCCGAACAAGAGTGTCTTTCAGAGACCTAGCCTTCTTAAAGGTCACTAGTGGGAGTGCGGGTACATCATCACTTATGACACTATCGGTTTTGAGGATGTGCCAATTCTTTTTCATTGTGCGTTTTATGAAATGAGCCTCGCCTGAGTAGGTAGTGATCATTCTAAACTTTCCTTCATTTGCACTCCTAGATCCTGTCTTTTTATTTTTGTCAACTTTTAACAGTTGTTGTCTAGGGATCTTTCTAACTTTTTCAAGTTTATTTTCCGAAAGTGCCCGATCATAACCTCAAACCTCGCTAAACTGTCTTTCGCTTTAGCTTCAAAATCGCATGTTCTAGAGCGGTTTCTGTTTACCCTTAGCAACTCTCCGTTAGGTATACTTTGTTTCAGTTTTGAGGGATGGTTGCTGGTTGCAAATAGGGTTGAGTTACCTGCTGTTATCTTGCGGTACAATGCCGTATTGAGTTGACCTTCGGACACGAACACGTTCTGGTCGAGGTAGTCCACTGCCACTGGACTTACTGTTCCCGAAAAGTGCAAATTGACATTGTTCTTATATAGCTGATCAATATAACCTCGTGCTGATTCAAGAGTGCCCTCCCACACGATAAAAAGGTCATCTATATATCGATGCCAAGCAACTGCACGACCTTTACTTTGCCCTTTTTCATAGGTTCTGGACACCTGCTCCTCCTACTAGCCTACGAACAAGTTCGCATAGCTGGGGGCGAAGCAGGTGCCCATCGCCGTGCCAGAGATCTTTTTAAAAAACAATTCTCCAAATACAAAGAGGTTATTTGTAAGGCAAAATGTTGTAAACTCAATCAGCATAGCATTATGGTCAGCGTACCGCAATTGTCTCTTAGTTAAATAGAACTGTACAGCTTTGAGTCCATCGTCATGATTAATGCACGTATACAAACTGGTGATGTCCAGCACCATCAGTTGATAAGACGGATCCCAGGTTATGTTGTCAATTTTATTCAAAAAGTCTTTGGTATCCCTGACATATGAATCAAGTTCCATTACAAAAGGAAATGGTCAATAAACATAGATAAATGTTCCGTCAGGCTCCCCTGTGATGATACAATCAGCCTACCTGGTGGATGTAGGCTGTCTTTAAGGAGCAACTGAATGATAAAAAGTGGCTGTTACTGGATTGCTGTTACGTAAAAACAAATGTTCCTCCGTCCCCAGCATTGACTTATACCATTTCCTTATTACATTTTCATATCCAAACACACTTTGATGGTACTCCTTTTGTGTGGTCGGCACATAGTATTGACTGTCTGACAATCGTCTTAGGGCTTCTTCGCAGTATTTTGTTCTTGTTTGTAACACCACATTTCCGCCTTTGTCGGAAGGCTTAATCACAATCGACATATCCTGAAGAAGACCATTCAATGCTAGTTTTTCTTCCTGAGTCAGATTGTCCTTCCTATGGCTTTTTCATCTTTTTTTACGTCTGAACTTAAGTAGTTCACTGACCATAGCTTCAGAGAAGACATCTATTGCGTCAAAGGGCATCTGCGGTATACCTGAGATGTAATTGATTAAAAGATGGTTGCCTGCGGTGTGTCGGCAACACCGAAGAAGGCAGACCGCCGAAACGCATTTGTTCATGGAATAAAGGTCCTTTGAGAACGCCACCCGTGAGTGCTTTTTTTCTCCTTAACTGGTGATTTTGGAATATATATATATATATATATATATATATATATATTTACTTCTGCTGTTCTTCTCTCGCCCGTGGCAGTTAGAGCGTTGTGCCGAGGAAGCCCACTGGACATCAACTAATCATCCGAACCAAGTAGGCGCTCACTCATGGGTACGTTTCTCCAGCAGAGAATTTATTTACCAGTAAAGCGTTTTGGAGACCATCCTTTCCCAGTGTGAGCAAGGAGACGGTCTCCCAAACGCGTTACTGGTAAATAAAATCTCTGCTGGAGAAACGTTCCCCTGAGTGAGCGTCTACTTATATAGCAGTTTAACGATGTTTGACAGAAAAAAAATTCTTCTCAGTTTAAGTAACAAGAAAACGCAAACTAGATAGACCATCGACTACAGTCATGTGTAAAAAGGAACTCTTTTTTATTACAGGTAATATTGCCTACTTTCAAAGGGGTTCTCGCAGTATTTTAATGTGGGGCTATTTCGAATTTTTCAAGCCATGTGTTTATTTTCATCAACGTTCACGAGGATTCAAGTTGCATAAGAGAAGATTGAGCCTTTTGTCCGCAAGAAAACCAGGATTTTGTTCTTCAATCTTCTATAAAGCAGAGTCACATTTAGTTGACCTTTCCTCTGCCAAATAGAATCATTTTCTCTTCCTAATTTCCTTTGGAAATGGTTAGGCTTGCTATTTTGTTCTATTGTGTGTGAATATTAATGAAGATCAAATGATGGAGAAATAAGTTAATTACTAATATCACTGGTTCTCAACTATGGGTACCTCCTTAAAATTTCATAAATTCCTATCCTAGATAGTTTTTTTTTTCTTTTTGAAATCCTTTATTAACCAAAGTTGCATAGCAAGGTTACACATCTATAGCGATTCAGAGCACCATGATTATGCATACAAATGTAGTCAACAGTACACACCAGAATGACGGCAAGAATATTGAAGTACGTTTCAACCGCCATTTGTCCGGTTAGCTCGTCCATAAAAACACTACTGGACAGTTTAAGAACTCCCCCCCCGCTCCCCCAACCTCCACCCCCTCCCCCAACTCACCCCCGCACCGCCCCCCCCCCTTGCTGCCGGGTCCAGGAAAAGGGAAACAAAAAAAAAAAAGGGGGGGGGGAAACCCTGCACGGGTCAATGCCACCTTGTCTCTATGTTGGGTCCTCGCGCGCCACACCTCCCTGAGTTTGGGCCTCCCCCTGGACCAAGTTCGTGGGGTCTATACTGTGTTGTGTTAAAGGGGCATCTAGTCCCACCAGTTCCTGAAACATTACCCCCCAAGCCTGTAGGACCTCGGGTAGCTTTCCATCTCTCCTCGTATGCCTCATGTGTGCCTCTTCCGCCAATGCCCATTCCCTTAGATCCGCCCTCCATTTCTGCAACCCCGGACCCTGCGGGGACAACCAGTGGATGGCAACACGACGCCGAGCTGTAATCAGGCCCAGTATGAGGAACTGTCTGCTCACTTTCCATTTAGGGTCCCTGGGAATCAAGCCTAGGATGCAAGGACGCAGGTCCAGATCAATTACCCACCCCGATACCTTCGCCAAGACCTCCAGAACCGATTGCCTGTAGGATTGAAGGGTAGAGCATGCCCACATCATATGGACAAAGTCCGCCATGGGACTGCGGCATCTCGGGCACCGGGGATCCCTGGTATTATCAATAACCTGGAGTCGTTTGGGGGAGAGGTAGGTCATTAAAGCGGTTGCTTACCGACACCTTCCGCACACTCTCGTGTATCTTTTCCCATTCCCGGGGGGTGATAGCCTGCAGACACGCCTGCTGCCATCTGTCTTCTATCACCAACGGCCGTAACCGTTTATCCTCTCGCAAAGCCCTGTAGAGGTGAGTCACAAACTTTCGCTCCCCCGCCATTGCTAGCATAGTGACTAAGGTATGGGTAGGCGCCGGGGCCTCCGGGAACGTTGGCGATAACTGCTGTGCAGTCGCCGCTAGCTTACGGTATTGCAGGAATTGCCCCGGACCAAGCTCGAAGGCAGTGACCGCCTCTTGATAGGTGATGAATTTATCATTTGGGTATAGATCGGCTAACATCAGGCAACCGCCCTCCACCCATTTCTCTATGGACATGACCCGCGCAATCCGGGCGAAGGGCGGCATCAGCCACATATCCATGTCGGGGGCGAACGGCGTGCTGCTGATGTGGCGTCGCAGTACACGGCCCCAGATTGTGGCCCCTAACCGTACTATCGGGGGAATGTGGTCTTTTCGTCCCCCCTCCTGCCAGAGCAGCGCTCCCAGTTGTCCACTCCCATATGTCCCTGCCAGCAAGGACCGCTCCCAGGAGGGTTCCGTATCCAACCATGCAATGGCATGCTGTAGATGGGAGGCGAAGTAATAGAGCTCTAGATCAGGGACTTCCAGTCCACCGGCGCCCCACCTACGTTCCAGGACCTCCAGACTTACTCTACATCTCTTCCCATTCCACAACAAGAGGACTAGGAGGGAATCCAGTTCCCGAAAAATCCGGTGCGGTATCTCATAAAAGGACCCCTGCATCGTGTAGAGGCAGCGCGGGAGGACCACCATCTTGATCAGAGCAATCTTTCCCATCAGGGAGATCGGAAGTGTGTTCCAGAAGGCTATACTTCCCTTCAAACCCCGGATTATCCGTCCCCTGTTGTGGTGGAAGAAATCGGTCGGATTTCGACTAATCCAAATCCCCACATAGCGAAGTGTGTCCTCCACCCACGGGAGCCCCATCTCCGGGCGTTGGACCCCCTCCCAGTCAGATTGTTCTCCGAGCGCATACAGCTGGGACTTCGCCTTATTCACTGTGAGGCCAGAAGCAACTGCAAAATGTGTGAGCTCTGTCATCAAAATGGGCAGCGAGTTTGCCGGCTGACTCAGATAGACCAAGGCGTCATCCGCGTATAGAGACACCACATGCTCCACGTCCCCTACTCTGACACCCTGGCCCCGTAGCACCATGCGGAGATGACATGCCAATGGCTCCATCGCCAGGGCGAAGAGCAGGGGGGAGAGGGGGCATCCCTGACGTGTGCCCCTCAATATGGGTATCTCATCCGAGACCCAGCGACCCGTACGGACCCTGGCCACCGGACTGGTATACAATAACTTAACCCAGTTTACAAATCCCTCCCCCAGGCCCATTTTCAAAAGCACCTTCCAGAGGTAGGCCCATCAAATCGAGTCGAACGCTTGTTCGATGTCCAAAAAGACCAGCGTACTCTGTTTAGCATGTCCCGCTACAGTTCGCATGACGTGGTCCTGGCGACGAATATTCCGTAAGGTATTCCGACCCGGGATGAACCCCGACTGGTCATCGTGGACCAGGCGTCTAAGGTGGGGGAGGAGTCTGGAGGCCAGCACCTGGCTGATGATCTTCAAGTCCACATTCAACATAGATATGGGCCGATAAGATCCGGGGAGGAGAGGGTCCTTGCCCGGTTTGGGAAGCATTACTACCGTTGCCGCCCTCATGGAGTTCGGGAGCGAGCCCCGGTCATAGGCCTCCATGGCCACCTCTCGAAGTCTTGGGACCACGACCCCCGTGAACGCCTTATAGAATTCGGCCGCTAAGCCGTCCATCCCCGGGGATTTTGCCGTCTGCAGATGGGCTATCGCAGCACGCAATTCCTCCTGGCGGAGGGGCCCCCCCAGGTCCTCCTGGCTATCCGCCTCGATCTCGGGTAGTTGTATTCCCTCGAGGTACACCTCTATATCCTCCGCGCTCGCCAAAGGCTGGGACTCTGAATATATTTTACATAAATGCGATCGAAAGACCTCGGTGATCGCCTGCTGGGTGTATACCATCCTGCCCAACCCATTCTGGAGTGCCAAAATCGGGTGAGTTTGGGTTTCCGCCTTTACCAGACGCGCTAATAGTCTGCCTGCTTTGTCACCCTCCATGTACCATCTCCGCCTGCTGGCCGTCCTATTAAATTTGCCAAGCGAAGCCCAGGTTTCTCCCAACTGCTACCTTGTGGCCGTGCACTCAGGCCGCTGCTCCTTGTCTGCGGGGAAGTCCCTTTCCATCCTTGCCAGGCTGTCCTCGTGCTGTCGGAGTTCACGTTCCAGCACCCGCTTTACCCCTACCTCCGTGGACATACACATCCCCCGGAGGACCACCTTCATGGCGTCCCATTCACTCGCCCTCGTATTAGCTGACCCCCAGTTCACTTCTAAATAAGTCTCGAGTCCTTGCAAGATAGCCTCTTTAGAAGTGGGATCCCCGAACGCCTCCGTGTTAAGTCTCCAGAGTGGGATCTTAGGCCGGGGACCACCCACCAAATATGTGAGCAGGAGCGGGGAATGATCAGACGGGTAGCGTGCCAAATAATGGATCTCTTCCACCCTGTCTATTACCCTGCCCTGAGGAAAGAAGTAATCCAGTCTACTGTGCGTGTTGGCAGCAGGCGTGTAGCACGAATACACCCGTTGAGCTGGGTTGCGGTGTCTCCACACATCCGTCAAGTCATAACTTTGGAGCATCTGGGCCATTGACTCCTTCATTTTAGGTTTGGCGTCTTTGAGGGGCATCTATCTATTGGCTCCCATCAAGTGATTTGTTCCATAGCTAGATCATGCCATAGTCCTATTAAATCCCTGCGCAATAGGGGGTGGCTCTCTTCCTCAAGAAAAGAGCAATGATCTGTTTTGCTGCTCTTGCCACATGCCTTATAAGAGTCTTATAGGATGTCATTCTCTATAGGTTGTAGGGTCTGATTTCGAGCAGTATTTGTTGTGGGCCAGGAAATATTTGTGACACAGGATCTCCCTTTCAAAAAGTCTGTCTCACCGCAAATGCTCACTAGATGTGAAGGAGTGTTTCTTGTACCACTTGTACATTTGCTTAATATGCTGCCTCTCTATGTGAAATACTGCAATAAGACTTTAGGGTATCAATCCAGTGCTTTTCGCATTGCTTATTAGTAATCTCCTTCCCTAATAGGCTATTACTGTTTCCCATTGTTGTTTAACAGTATCTTTGCCTGCCCTTTTGCTATTGTGGGATGTTGGTATGTGCGAGATATTAGCCCATTGCTGCATGACAAATTTCATTTAATGTTTTTCATAAAGCTTGGAAAATCTGTAAATAGATGGCAAATTGGGCAGGTAAAGAGTCCAATGTCTTAGTCTGTAATATTGCATTTAAATTAATTCAAGGATACCAAATTCTTGTTTGTATTGTTAAAAAGATTTTATTCCACCCTAAGCTGAATAGGTCATATAGTGTTTGGCATTTCCTGCCTGCCCTTTTAGAGATGTAGACCCCCCCTTCCAACCTCCAAATGCCGATGAGAAATGAGGATTGAAGATAAGTTGAGTGTTAGCTGATGGATATGTGGTTAAACCTCCCCCTTATTGCCACCTGGTTACAGAACTCAGAACTCATGGATAGTGTTTAGTGCAGTTGCCAGCATTCCCTGTTCTCCATTCTGTATCACGTAGGATTGTCCAAGTTGCCTTCCACCACATTTTTAGGTGGTTTGTGATATTCAGCCCCAAGTGTCGTATTGCTGAATTTATCCACTGAAAGGGAACCACCTAATGTACTTTTGGTACATCTGGCTGTGAAACTGAAATGTAAAGTATTACTGATTTTGCTTTGTTTACATGGGGTCCTGAGACTTCCTCAAATAGGTCCAATGTTTTCACTGTTTCTGGTCAGGATCTTTGGAGGTCTGTTATAAGGAGGAAGACATTATTCACAAACGGTCATATTTTGTGTTCCTGGTCCCTGCAGAAAGTACCCATGATCCCATTGCTCACTCTGATGTTAATGATGAGCGGTTCGGCCACTAGTGCAAATAGTACCTTGGAATGTTGGCATCCTTGCCACATGCCTCTGATTAGGTTAAAGCTGTGAGGAACTCTGGCCATTAACTGGTACGAAGGGCTTTGGGTTTTTCTAACTTGCCAAAATCCAGTCTTGTTAGCCATTTTTATTTCTTCAAGAGTCACCCCAAAGTATTTCCAACTACCTTGCTAAATGCTTTTTTGGCATCTAATGATAGATGGATCACTTGGATGATCCTATTCATAGAATTTCCTTTGCAGTGAGATAGTTATTGGATATTCTCGCTTTGTTGTCTTTGTTGTCTTTTTTAATGAAGTCTACCTGGTCAGGCTGGATAATCTGGGGCAACAGTCTTGAGGTGTATTCTAGAACTTTAGAGCGTTTTTGCATCTGTATTTAACAGAGTAGTGAGTCTGTCAGATGTGCAGTCAAGGTTTGTTTCTCATTACAATACTTGCCTCACACATAGAGGGTGAGACCTGTAGCTCTTGTAAATGTGTACTGAATCGAGCAGTTAGTTTTACACCTTCCTTGGAGACAAAAGGTTTGATAAAATTTCAAATGGAAGCCATCAGAGCCTGGGTTTGGTGGACCTCCGAGAGCTCAATGAGGCTTTCTAGTGCCCCTTTGTTCCTGCATGAGTTTGAGCCAATGATTGTTTTCTAGTAATTCTCCATCTTATCCTCATTCTTGTTCCCTACTGTCAAAATGTTGATAATCTCTGAAGGCTTCTAGTTTGTCCCTCTCCTTAATGGCCCAGTTGATATCCTCCTTATTCACATTCAGTATATTTGTGTCTGTTCTTCATGGATGTATTATCCTGGCCAGAAGTGTGCCTACTGTGTCTCCCTCATCGTACGAGTGCTGGCATAGTTTTAATAGTGCAGTTTCTACACTGTTTGCCCTAATTGCCGTTGGTGTTTCCTACAGTGCTTCTGCTTGTCTAGATGTTCTATGGCATTAATCTGTTAGCCTGTGCTCAAGGTACCCTCTCTCGCTCTCTCACTCTCTCACTCTCTCGCTCTCTCGCTCTCTCTCGTGACAAGGGAAAACTACGGTCCTTTGTTTATTTCAAAATATTCTTGAATCACTGATGTTAGTATTGCTCTGTGAATTGGATCTGCCATAGTGTCTTCTTTCATCATACAAGCCTTTGTCCGCTAATCCGATATGAATTCTAGATGTGCGTGATAAGGTATAGAAATGATCAACTTAGTTACTTTGTTTAAACAACGAAGAAATGAGGATGTGGTCTGTTCTTGAGTATGTAACGCTGTTGGAGGTAAAATGAAAAATGGTTTTGATCGGGTTGGAAGTACCATCATGCTTCAATTCGCTCATGCTCTAGGATTTCCCTTTTCAGTGCTGTGGACATTCGGCCTCTTCCTAAATATGAACTTATTTAAATCCATGTTGAAATTCCAGGCTATGGTTAGTGCTGTCCAACTACTCGGTAACTCTTCGTATTCAAAAATTGGTCTCAATGTTTGTTGCAGGAAGGGTTTTTTGAGCAGTGTCATAGGAGCATATAAATTGATCCTGTTTGAGAAGATGCATTTCCTAAAGGAAACCTCATCTGGGTAATGTCTGGCAATGTAGCTCCATATCTGACCATTAACAATAAGAGACTTTAGTTTGAAATCACTCCATCCGCCATTCCCCCGCCCCCCCCCCCCACCCCCCCACCCCTTGGAGGTTTAATTTTGTTTAAAACACATTTAATTGAATTTTTCATGTTTGAATAGGTACGTTCTATGAAATGATCTATGCCAAAGTACACACAAGCCAATTAACAAAATTGTTACTGGCCCGATCAGGGGGACTACTTATCGGAGGTCGCCCTAGTGTATTTGGAACGATACATGCAAGACTTTTTGTCGGTCCCCATTACTCCGGATAGTATTGTTGAGGCCATTGATGATCTGCGGGGGTCTTCGGTGCTGGGTCTGGACGGGTTTTCGGCCCACTTCTACAAAGCGTATAAGGATATTCTGGTTCCGAGGTTGGTGGAGGTATATGCGGAGGTGCTTGAGGTTGGTATCCTTCCCCCTACGTTCAGAGAGGCTGTGATTATTCTTTTGCCTAAACCGGGGAAAGATCCTAAATTGTGTGGCTCTTATCGGCCATTGTCGTCGTTGAACCTAGACTATACAATTCTGGCCAAGGTTATTGCAATTCGGCTGTCTCTATTGATGGAGTCTATCATATCGCCGCCGCAGTCTGGATTTGTTCCGCACAGATCCACTTCCCTTGAGTTGAGGACTCTGTACACTGTGTTGCACAGGATCGACCCTTCCACGCCTGCCGCTGCCATATTTTTGGATGCGGAGAAGGCATTCGACTCCCTTGAATGGCCCTTTTTCCTTTGTCATGCGTCGTATGGGTATGCCTGAGTGCTTTGTTTCCACAGTTGCTCTGCTGTATACCAGTCCGACGGCTAGGCTGCGACTTAACAGCACTTTCTCGGATTCTTTTCTTTTAATCTGAGGTACGAGACAGGGGTGCCCTCTGTCCCTGCTCCTTTTTAGGTCTCTGCTAGAAACGCGCTGAAAGCGCGTTCTCGCCAGAGAACTATAGTCTGCATCTCAGAACGACGAAGGGAGACAAGACGTGGTCGCGCGCAGCGTTTCCACATAGGATAACGTTGTGCGCGCGGCCAGGTCTTGTCTCCACAGCATGGCATGGCAGCCCGGATCGCGTCGCGCGCCTCTCTGGAATGCAGGGGGAGTCTGCAGAGGGGCGCGCGTCGCTGATAACAGCACTCTTATTTTTTTAATTATTGTGGCCAGACACGGGCCGCGATAACTGAAAGCATATGTGCACGTGCACCACGTCTTTATTAACTTTTGCACCCTGCCATCCCCCAGAGCCCACACCAAAGTAAAATTTCCCCGAGACAATGGCCACCGACGTTCTATGCATCCAGGCCCAACCACTGACCCATCGTCTCGGCAACGTGGAACTCCCTCTCCTGCACTCCGCTGGAGGCCCCCCATGACGAACAGCCCAGCAATCCACAATCCAACTCCCCCACCACGCCTCTAGTGCTCACTCACCATCTAGTGCCATCCACACAACATGCCGTGCTCTATAAGCAATCAGCCCTCTCTAACTGTTCACTTTGCATAGACGGCCGTCCTGCACCCTATCACTCCCATCCCCTCCCGAGCACCCACCTCCCTCCAAACAGCGCCCCCAACCCCCGTAGACCGATGCGCACCTCGCAACACCCCTCCAGCAAACCGGACCCCCTCCGCGTCCCGCACGCCCACCCGAATGCCCACTGAACCACCTGGCCCGCCTCCCCCACCAAAAAACCCGCCAGACATCGACCCCGCCTCTTGCCCCCGACAAACTACGCACAAACCCGTCCACTGGCAAACACCAAGGCGGCCCAGTCAAACGGGCTTTGCAGGCTGAGCGCCTCAACCATGATCCAACATTTCAATGTATTTTCGCAACGACAACAGAGATATGGGCCACCAATCAAAACCCTTCCCCAAACCGACCACCGGGATCAGTCCTCGCCAAAACATCCCCCGTCCCGAGCAAAGACCGCACACATCAGAGGAGGCATGCATCCAGCCATCAACCTCCCCGCCGAAAAGCGCACCCGAGAATAAGGCATAGCCAATAGCACTACTCCGGACCTTCCGCGACCCACATCCCCGACACCATGGACGATGTGCCATACCCCAGCTCCACTCGCGCGCGTCAGTGTGTGTGTGTGTGTGTGTGTGTGTGGGGGGGGGGGTGGTACCAGTTGCGAAAACTACAACCAGCCTATGTGCGAGTCACCACCCAGCAACACAACCAAGGCCGTATTCAAAAGCAACATCTTCACACCCCCAAAGTGCACTGCATCGACCCTGGGGGATGTTGCTAGCCACCAAACGTTCATTACGACAATTACACTTGGAATGCGCCTGTGTCTACTGAATCCCAGGGGGCAAAATCTGCACAAAGGAATCGTGTTTTCATCGCATCCTTCGTCCGTGCCACCTTTATTATAAACAATGTGACGGAGATGGCGTGCAGTGACAGCATAACACTTGAGCGGGTGGGGCGATGTCGTTTGGAGGCATAAACCATTTCTTCTAACCCGCCCTTATTAGGAGATAGTGCCTGATCTTGTACTCCTTCACCCTCCAAAACCTTTCTCCCACGGAATACTACGATCTCACCCTCCCTATTATCTTTCGCCTTCGTTTATTTCTAGGGCATCAACTTCCACAACTGCTCGATCTCTGCTCCCTTGTTGACTAACAAGGTCTAGACGTATATAAGGAGGTCCATATAAGACGCGCAATGCCCCTTGACACCACTTGCCTTTGTCTTCTGCCATCCATATTTGCTCCACTCACCACCTTACTGGCCGCGCACCCTCATTGCGCAGCCTCCCCCTCCCCCCCCCCCCCCCCTCGTTCCTCAGACCGTCGCCGAGCTGGACCCATGCTCATCCCTAGCGGGCGACCCCCACCACCCTTCTCCGCTCTCCCAGCCCCTGCACCCTCCCCCCTGCTGTCCCGTGCCCTTTCCCCGCCCGTTCTCACCTATAACCACTACCATGTAGCTCCCCCCCAGTCCACCCCTACCCCCCCCACCTCACCTCGCACTCTGTCGACGCCGCACCTCTTCTCCTGCCAATATTCCCCCCCTCGCGCCAGCATCGGACTGGCCTTCGTAGTGTGTTGGGTATACCAGCGTGGGGCACTATACACTTCTTGAGAACTGTGTTCTGCTGTACAGCGCATAGACGCACGTAGTGCCCCACCACAGGTACCAACAACCAGGAAAACAAGCATTTGCAATGCAATAGGTGTCGCATTATTAAAGTTTGAGGTATTGGCATTGCTAAATAATGCAACACCAATAGCTTTTGTTGCAGTTGGTGTTGCAATATTTAGCAATGCCAATAGCTCAAACTTAATTAACCCGAGACCTATTGCATTGCGAATGCTTGTTATTTTAGCCATGGACCCCTTGCTGCGTCAGTTCCAGGAGAAGCACTTACACCGGGGCCTTCAAATCCGTACGTATCCTCTTCTTATTTCTTTGTATGCAGATGACACTGTCCTTTACGTTAGGATGCCCCATGTCAATTTAGAACCCCTGCTGCTAGAAATCATTCGGTTCGGTAGATTTTCTGGACTCCGTATTAATTGGCACAAAACTGTTATTTTCCCTCTTACTTCTTGCACCACCGCCTGGCCTTGCGAATTCCCCTTGGAATGGTGCAGCAACTCGGTTAGGTACCTCGGGATTCATGTCCACCTTGACACGACCGCAATGATTAGACTTAACTACGGTAGAACGATTAGTTCCTTGGAATCTCAGATCGTGAAATCGTTACGTCTTCCGTTGTCCATGGCAGGCAGGATTGCTATTATTAAGATGGTCGTCCTACCCCGGTTTCTCTTCTCTTTTTAACAATATCCCCATCCCGCTTACGAAGATTTTTTTCCTGCAACTGCGTACGTTATTGATACGGTTGGTGTGGGGGGACAAGATGCCTCGTGTGTGCTGGAAGACTCTTACCTTGCCATATGACAGGGGTGGGTTCGGGGTGCCGGATTTTTATTTGTACTATCTTATTGAGCAGTGCTGCTACGCGTATGCCTGGTTCCACCCGGATGCCCGCGTCCCATATTTAAAACCAGAAGCAGATTTGGTTCTTCCTCGTCAGCTCATTCATATTCTGCCCACAGGATTCCCCCGGGACCCACGAGATGTTCAAACAGTCTCGACCACGTGTTGGGCCTGGGACAGGCTACGTAGGCTGCTGGGATTTGAGTCATTATATTCCCCTGAATTGCCTCTTCCTAATCCTTCTTTGCTTCCGATTACTGGGGAGACCCTGGTCCAGCGTACTTTTGAGAAGTTTCAAGTCCGCTCATTTGGCGATCTATTCCCGGAGGGTCATGCTTTTTCGATCTCGGAGGAGGACCGCTTTAGTGAGGACACTTTTATGGACACGTTCGTCCTGACTCGTGTTCGCTCCGCTCTACGCTCCGTTTTTCCTCCTCTCCTGAGCCGGCCCCTCCATTGACTTTGTTGATACAGAGCCCGGCGGGTGCGCATTTGATATCCAGATTATATAAGCAGTGTTGTGCGATTCGACCTGTGTCTGATGCTAGGGTGCGGGCTGCCTGGGAGATGGATTTGGATAAGACTATTACTGATGATCAGTGGGAACAGTGTTGTAGAGCCACCGGGGAGATATCTTTGAATAGCAGACACAAATTAATCCATTTTAAGTTTCTCCGTAGAATGTACGACACTCCCATAGAATAGACCACACAAGGCCACATCATTGTTTAAAGTGTATGTCTCCCTTTGCAGATTTCGCTCACCTCGCCTGGACATGTCCTAAAATACATCAGTATTAGACGCTTGTTCACACTACACTGGGGGACATACTATCCATGCAGCTTCTTCCCACCCCCGAGATAGCCTTGCTGGGATATGTGTCCAACTTTCCTCGGAAGTGTCGTAAGCTGGCGGCCTTGGGGTTTTTGCTGGCCAAACGTGAGATTGCGCTATTGTGGGGCAGCAGCAGAGTCCCCACTCGTCAGGCCTGGCTTAGGAGCTTGGAGTTTTGCAATGTCCACGGTGAAGAACTTTACACCTTACTCCTCTGCACTTCACGACCTGTGGACATATGGGGCCCTTACAGAGAATACGTGGCCCGACACAAGGCGGCACAGACCTCACAGATAGCGGCTGGTATAGTCCCAGAGGAAGTGGGCTAGATGCATTTTGCCAGATGTGACTGATGGGAGCTGTTGGACGAGGGGCTTCGGCACTTTTACCTCCCGACTGCTTGGCTTAGTCCTCCTCCCGGAGTCATTGGTGTCCTCTTTTATTCTGAACTACAGTGCTGAATGGTTTTCTGTATAACGTGTGTTTTATATTGGATTGTACCTCGCTTCTTGCCTACGTCGCCGTGTGTCAGTACACTGCATGATTTATAATGGTTGTTACCTGTCGCTACTGTTATTATAAATTGCATTGCATCATTACTGCTATTTGTCTGTGTAAAAACTAGAAATGAAGTTTATAAAAAAAAAAATATAATTGTTACTGCATGTGATACAAGTATAGTAGCTCAGCTGCATATAGAATTCCCATCCCCCTATCCATAACCTAAGAATTGTGTACAAAGCAATGATCTGGTGCACATTTCGGCAGCATCTTGTATCCTAAAACAGTTCTACCCTCCTAGAACTTCCCCCCACCCATCCCTCCCACCAGGCGTGTCACATACAATCAGTGTTTGATCTACAGACTGGGGTACTGCACATTAGCTTCGCAAATGGAACTAAGGTAGTGCTTTGGGATCCAACCCTTAATGAGGGTGGGGGCTGCTTTATTTATTTATTTATTTTTGGCATTTGTACAGCGCTCTGTTACCCGTAGGTGTCCTGGCACTAAGTGTTACTCCTGAGATAGAGGCAGGTTAGGGAATCAGATGGTAAACAACCATGTCTTTAATGCTTTTCTAAAGGCCATGAGGTCCGTCAGTTTTCTGAGGGCGTGGGGCAAGGTATTCCAAGCTTTGGCTGCGCCCAGCACAAAGCTTCTGCCTCCCCACCGAGCCCTCTTAAAACGAGGCATCACGATCAACCCCATGTCAGCTGATCTAAGATTTCTCGTCGGACGGTACCAATGAAAGTGCTGCCGAAAGAATAAAGGTTCCTTGCCTTGTAAGGACCGCAATACTAGGCATAGGGCTTTAAAAAGAATAGCATTGGAAGCCAGTGCAACTTGACCAGCTCCTGAGACACGGAAACAAATTTAGGGATCCCCAAAATGAGCCTTGCAGCCGCATTTTGAAGTACCTGCAATTTGTTAAGTACCTCCTGTTGGGCACCAAGAAATAAACCATTGCAATAATCCAACTTTGCCATGACCAGCGTTGTGACCACTGTTTTCCTGTCGCGGTCAGGGATGAATGGAAGGATCTTGCGAATGGATTTAAGGAGGTAAGCCACCGAAGAAGATAGGGCACTGACCTGGGGACGGAAGGTAAGTTGATCATCGATCAACACCCCCAGATTTTTCACCTTCGCTACTGGGCTGGGGGCATTGCCCATCTGGTCTGGCCACCAGCTTGGGCTCCAGAAGTTGTTGTTTGAACCAAACACTATAACTTCGGTTTTAGCCGAGTTCAATTTAAGGCAGTTAACTGCCATCCAGTTCCCAACTGCCAGCATACACTCCTGGAAATTCCTAGCTACTTCTTCTTCCCTCCCTGGTAATACCGACACCACAATCTGGGTGTTGTCTGCATAAGATGTGAGATCAAACCCTTGTGCCCGGATTACTGGCGCCAATGAGCTAACGTAAACGTTGAACAACGTAGGGCTCAAGGACGATCCCTGAGGAACTCCGCAGGGCAGGATGAAGGGTTTTGACTCATAATCTCCCAAGGCCACCTTCTGGACTCTGCCGGACAGGAAGGCTTTAAGTGTGTCAAGCGCTTTCCCTTGAACTCCGCGGGTCTTCAAACGGTCAAGTAGAATCCCATGGTGGACCGTATCGAAGGCCGCGGAGAGGTCCAGCAGCACCAGGGCTGCCCTCCCTCCCGCATCGGTCACCGCTCTGATCTCCTCAGTTGTTTTAATGAGGGCGGATTCCGTGCTATGGTAAGGTCTAAAACCATGTTGAGAGGGGTCCAAGGATTGAGTGGCAGCCAGGAAGGAGCTTAATTGGGCGTTGAACGCCTTTTCTATTAATTTAGCTGGTAATGGGAGCCTTGCAATAGGGCGATAGCTATTTGGGTCCCTAATATCCAGGTTAGGTTTCTTTAGAAGAGGCAAAATTGATGCCTGTTTCCAACAAGCTGGAAAACCTCCTGTCCCAAGCATTATGTTGAAAACGGACACCAGCGATGAAACTATCAGATCTGGGGCCATTTTCATCACTGCCACCAGACAGGGGTCTGACGGAGCACCTGATTTTGCTGCTAGCAATAGCCGCCTAATTTCTTCACCATTTACTGGTGAAAAGCTATCAAGATTATGTCCTAAGGATGACTGCATAACAATTTCTGAGGAGGCCGCCTGGCTATTCAACCTCTCCTGACTAGAGAAGGCTTTGAAAATCGTCTCCACCTTACTTTGAAAGAATCTGGCAAGATCTTCACATAATTCAGAACTTGCGGGAATGGCCGCGGGAGCCGGGTCAGCCAAGGCTGCCACCGTCGTAAACAGTTCCTTCGCCGAGTTCTTAGCCCAGTTTATGCGGTTGGTATAGAATTCTTGTTTTGCCTTCCCCACCGTTTTTTTTATAAGTTAGGAGACTTTGTTTCAGACGGCTTCTATCACTTTCCCTATATTCCTTCCGCCAGACCCTTTCCAATTTTTTACATTCCAACTTGTGATTTCTTAGTTCCTCCGAGAACCACGGCGCTGAAGGCCGTGCTCTGGCAAGGAGGCGTAGTTTGGGTGGGGCAAGGAAATCGCACGCTTTATCAATCCAACTAGTGTGGGCAAGCGACGCCGCTTCCACCTCTAATGGAAGGGGCTCCTTTGAGGAGAGCAAATAATCTTCCAACGCGCTACCCTCAATTTTATTCCAGGCCCTGCATACCCTGGCTGTTTTAGGTGGGCACCCCCCACCTTGGGATTTAGGCACGAAGATGGCAAATAGCAGCGCCCTGTAATCAGACCAGGTGAGTGGTAAAGATTTAGTAAAGCCCAGAGTGGGGTGGTTCGAGAAAATCCCATCTAGGGTATGGCCGGCGTTATGCGTGGGACCACTAACCAGTTGTTTAAGCTCAGCCCCCTCCATCAGGTCAATAAGTGCGTAGGTGTCTGCATCCATGGGGTTTTCTAGATGGAAGTTAAAATCTCCCAAGACCGTAAAGTCCTTGGAGCATAGTCCCTCCTCCAGAATACTTCCCACAGAGCTCAGGAAGATGGTTTTAGACCCAGGGGGTCTATAAACTAAACATCCGTTAAATGACTGATGGTTGCCTAAGGTAAAGTTAAAAGCTACCGCTTCACAGCCGTCCACAGTTAACGGGTGAAAGAGAGCATTAAGAGAGTCATGATAGATCACTGCCAAACCTCCACCTTTCCTCAATGGCCGGTCCCTCATAAAAGTAAGGTAACCAGGGGGAGTGGCTTTAACTAAGTCCGGGCAGGAAGCAGCATCCGTCCACGATTCAGTCCCAAAAGCGATTTTAATATTTTCTTCCTGTATTAACAGCGCACACTCCAGGCTGTGCTTTACCAACGATCTAGCATTCACCAGGAGGCAATCAAAGGTACATTCCACCGCTTTATACTTTCCTCGATCTACTCTGGATAAGGCTTTAATGGGGGACATTAATACCGCAGGGATCGCTCTCGTGCAGCCTAAGCAGGCCTGTGGACTTGATGGTTGGTCCTTATTCATATTTAGGACAACACAGCTAGGTTTTCTCACAGGTCCCATCAAGTCTTGCAATGTTTCTGGGCTATATGTCACCCTCTGTGGATCTCCCCTCGTGCAACCGGCAGCGTGCGTGGCCCTAGGCCCGGGCCAGGCTCGGTCGGGCGCAGACGGGCTTACCTTTGGCGTGCGTCCGCTGCGCGGTCGCGTCATCGCGACCTTTATGCACCAGGGGAACAGGGTAGGAGAAAGACTAGACTGCTCGACCTTGGCCCACCACAAGATAGCGGCCGTCCGGCGAGCGTCCGGTCGCAGTTCCCCTCCCTGTCTCCACCCTTGTGCTAAGCTAGGGGCTAGAAGCTCGCAAATCAGCCTGCCCCTCCTGCCAGGAAATCGGTATTTACAAGGGGGTAAGTTGATAAAAACTGCACTTTTTAAAAACGGGGTAAAATTATACGAATATCTCCGTTATTTAGGAGCTGTGCACCGGACCTAATATTGCACAATAACACCTGATAAAACTAACAAACAGATTAAAATTGACAGATACCTCCCTAGCTCCCGGCTCACGCCTCAGGAGCAATACAGGTCGCGCGGTCGCGTCATCGCGACCTTTATGCACCAGGGGAACAGGGTAGGAGAAAGACTAGACTGCTCGACCTTGGCCCACCACAAGATGGCGGCCGTCCGGCGAGCGTCTGGTCGCAGTTCCCCTCCCTGTCTCTACCCTTGTGCTAAGCTAGGGGCTAGAAGCTCACAAATCAGCCTGCCCCTCCTGTATTTACAAGGGGGTAAGTTGATGGTCTGGTTCCGCCTTTTCATACAGTGCACAGTGGCAAGCTATCTAATCTATTTCACCAGGAGCTTCAGCCGTGGGATCCTCGTCGCTATAATTGTCCGGGATCTTCAGTAGCACCACCGTTTCCCATGCCCTCGCTGCCTCTAATGCCCTCTCACTTCTCGTTCATTTTGCTAACTGCAGACAAACTATTCCTTCACACTCCGCCCATTTAATTAGTTCCGTTTTCCATCTTTTTACATTTGGGCCCTTCTTTGCGTTCAAATGCATAGATATATCTCGTTTAGCTAATAATAGACCCATATCTAGGAATTTGCTTGTTACCTTATTTTTGGCTGTGTGGGGGAACCAATGTAAGAGACGGGACCCCATAGCTGGCTCCTGTTCCCTGTCTGTGATCTGTCAATAATGCGACCACTTCGACCCAATAGCTATCCAGTTGCGGGCAATCCCAAAACATATGCTGAAATTCTGTCTCCTCCCTATTACAGCGTGGGCATGCTGCTGTATGGGTGTCAAAATATTTGTTCATCTTCGCCGGGGTGAGATATGCTCTATGTAAAACATAAAAGTGCACCAGTTGGAATCGGGCATTCCTGGAACTCTTCCACGCCAGTTCCACAAGATCAGCCCAGGTCTTTTCCGGAACCCCCAGATCTTCTCCCCATTTTAGCCGCAGCACAGTCCAGGGTACTAGCATTTCCTGTGTCATGAGCTTATATAGACACGTGACCGCCTTAAAGGTGCCTGCCGCCCTGACTAGATATTGACACCCCATCCATGTCTGCGGTTTGAGGCCCTCCCTCCAATGTTTCCGGATAGCCGGGGTAAGCGCAGAGTGTATTAAAACAGCAAATCCCCGACCCTTTGGAAGTTTCATACTGCTGTTTACCAGCCCCTTGGCTCTATTTTCATACTGTATTCCTTGCATAAGATTTCCCCCTCCGCTCCCCTGCAAACTTACTTTCACCAGTAACTGGCCAATTAGACCTGACTGAAAATCCCTACCAATCTTCGCAGAGTCATTGGAAGGTTTGTCCTCTGGGCATTGACTTGTCTTTTGTAGTGGGGCAAATAGAGAGTGGGTGAATTGTGAGGTCCCTTCATAATGCCTTTCATCCCTTGTAGATGTTAAGGTATGAGACCCTTCTGACCCAGTCTAATTTACCTTGCCCAACCTCTTTTGCACTGTCAGCGCGACAATGATGTTTCCTTTTTCCCTTGATTACCTCATTACGTATTTCTTTCTCCTTGATGACATGCATTCTAGTTAGATTGTCTAGAGGGGTTTCTTTGTGGTTCTTTATTGTGAAGAATATGTCCAGTCGTTGATTTGAGAGACTTCTGGGAGGACTCTGATTTTGTGCAGTTGGCCCTGTACAAAGTCCTGCAAGTCCTCTCCCTCTGCCCCCTCAAGGTCTGCTCCAAAATTGTGCACTCTCTGCTGTCCACTCTGCCACAAATTTCAGCAATCGCTGTTCGCATTTCTTGAATACATGCCATCAGATTTTGTTTTAATGATCTTACTTCGCAAGCATCTCTTGATGGCAGTGTTAAAGGCAAACCTGGGTGATATTGGTGGCAACCCTTTCATTGTTGTCCACAGGTTAGCCTTTTCTTCTCTTCCTCACTCTGCACCTTCACTTTTTGTAGTGGTGAGCGACTGGATGTTTTCCAGGTCATGCTTTTTTTTGGGGCCTGCCCCTTACCGTATTTGTCCGCCTTGCTCCTGCCTAGGTGGGGTGTCAGTGTATGACCTTTCAATGTTCGGGCTGCCTGGTTCTGCTCTTGGAGGCGATCCTGGGCCTTCTCCCTCCAAGGTTTACAGATTTTGGTCTGTGTAACGTGTAATGGGGGTTCGTTGATATTGTCCTATGGTGCTGCTTACAAGCTCTTTGCCCATCTAATGCAGGCAGTTTGTGCAAGGCACAGCTTCAGTGATTTACTCCGGTTCCCGGCCTGATTCAGGCCCCTAACTGTTTACTGTCCCTGTCTCCTCCTCAGTCGACGCAAGTTTTACAAGTAACATTTAGTAACCAATCGAGTCTCTTGTCTAGAACTCAGTAAAGATAGCCTCTTTTGCCACCCTCCTGCAGATCAACAGGTTCCATCACTCACCTCTTTCTGAGTCCAGCCCTCTCTCCTTCGAAGCTCATTCTCACCCGGAAGACTTACTTGCATATTGCCTGCTCTGGCTTTCAACTTTTCCCAGGGTGGTGGAGTAAACTGGGATAGAATGTCTCTGACCCCCTTCAAAGGACCCAGCTCTGGGCCTCACAGTGTCTCTTATGGCGACTGCCTGACACAGAACTGCAGCTTCAGCTGTCTAGTTTGTGCACTACACTGCTTCTGGAAGCTTTTTGACTCACCTGGCCAGTATTGACTCCTTCTCCCACTATTCTATGGAGATAGATATGCCAGGGGCTGTGTAGCTGTAGGGCGGAAAGGGTCTACTCTGCTAGCTACCCCACATTTACCTCAGCCACACCCTATGCAGATGCGCCATAGGTGACTTCCTGCCTTGTCCCAGGCCTGCTCCTCATGCTGAAGGTCTAGTCTCAGCTGCCCCCACAATGGCGGTATGGCGCTCTGACTTCTGCTCTGGATGCCAGGGATCTCCAGATACTGATGTTGAGGGAAAGGTGAGAATGCTTTAATTTGTATATATGATGTGATTATGCAAAAAGACAAAAACCAATAGAAAGAAAATTATTCCTCTGCAGTCATAATTTAGTCACATGTTTGAGGTTAGGGAATGCTTGCATCCAAAGATGTCTTTTACCTTTCACAATGGCAATTGCTTTACTTTTTGTTTGTTTTGGGAGTTGAGGGGGGGGGCAGGAAGCCCCTTTGGTTATTTTTATGCTCAACTATTCATTGTGGAGGCTGACTGACTATGGCACAGAGCTGTGCTGTGTTTTGCCTGTGCCACTCAATTATGTTGTATATTTGGTACTAAATTAGTGACTTACTCTGCTGCTGTGAACAGTGGGAAGTGGCCAATCTGGTTGGTGCCGAGCAAGCTCTGCTTTAAGTAATAGGCATCAGCAATATCTTCTGTTCAGTTTCAATAGGCATGTTAGTGATGCTATGAATGCTAGGGAATGATGTTTATTTTCTTTTATTACAGGCGTGCAATGGAGTTGAGTTTTGCTCTAGTAAATGGAAATAATATTCGTGGAATGATGAAGGAGCTGCTATACTTTCTGGATTCTTGTGAGCCAGAATTCAAATCCGATTGTGCATCTGGGATTTTCCTAGCAGCAGAAAAGTAAGAACTGTATACCATATTTGCAAATCTTTTTGTGTCCCCCTAGCACTGGACCATACACATTCACCCTCACAGAAGATAGCAGTTCTTAAAACCAAAAGTCACAAACAAAATGTAGTCTTTCTTGATACTATGACCATGAAGGAACAAATCTTGCTTGCTGTTGTTCCATCATCTCTGCCTAGGATTTTTCAACATTTTCGTATTAGTTAACATTTGTTTTCTTCCTTTTAGATACGCTCCTTCCAAACGATGGCACATAGACACTATTATGAGAGTTTTAACAACGGTAAGTTATTTGCTCCTCCTATTAAGTTCAGACTTATATTTTTATGTAATACTGGGAATATATGCAGTACAAGTATAAACTGTCATCAGCCCATACCTAAATAGACACGCATTGACATAGCCAATAGGTCTTGCCTTTGGGACCTTATTAGTATTTAGCCATGCAGCTCGTTATCCTGGGTGAAACAAGGTGGAACGAAAATCAAGATGCGGAGACACTGTGTCACAGAGACAGTGGTATGGAAGGAGCCTGCAAAATCAAGACAGTAGAGGGTCAGAAACAGGTAGCAGGAAAGAGGTCAACCAAACCACGATGTTAAAGAGAAAAAATATGCTCTGAGCCAAAGTGGGACAGACAATCAGAGTTAGAGGGTGCCATAGAGATAAAGGCACAGGCAGGTAGGGGCCAGGAGAAAAACAGGGGCTTAGATAGTCAGAGTGACAGGACTGGGATAACAGAGAAGAAAAGACCCAGAGAGAGAAACTGGCAAAAAGATGGCAGAGTGACATAGATATATAATGAAAGACAGACATACAGGCAGAGGGATGGGCACAGACAGACATGGGAGGAGGAAAAGTGAGGGTCAGACTCACAGCCCCATTTGTTCGCTCGTTCAGGGACTTTTACTGTAAGGAGATAATTCCATTTAAAGCATCTACTAAGAGCAGAGGGTGAGGAGAGGTTAACGTAATGTATTTCCCTTTACCGGCGGCTAAAGGCCCTCCTAGAGCAGCACATGCACGCTGCCTAGGCAAGACCCAAAAAAATTTGACTACGAAGAATAGACAACATTTTTCCATGCTCAGAGGTTTCGCCCTAAGAGCTTCCTTCAAGAAGAGGCAACATTTACAACTTAGGGTAAACAGGTATAAAACGTTTTCCCCTAAATAATTAACAAATGCCTCAAACGCTCATATTCCCGGTATGTTAAAGATAATAAGCAGATTGGTGTGTGTGTGTATTTTGTCAACCGACTAGCGACTGCCATGTTTTTTTTGTGTTTTGTTTTAGTTCTAAATAGTTCAACTGCTGTTGTTGCGACAGCCGCCACACCAAGGTGGCGGCTAATCTGTTCACCATCTAGCTCTGCGGTACATACGGAAGTAAAGCGGATGGGGGCGTGGCAGCCTTAGGGAATGAGTGGATGCAGACATCCATATTGGATCTGCAGTATTTCGTAGCTTGGTCATGTTCGCAGCAATCTTAAAAACGTTAGATGGCTAGTCATGCTACACCGTTTAAAAAAAAAAAAAAAGCATGGGGGGGCCTCTTACCCAAGCCGCATCTCCCCAGTGGGATGGCTTTCAGTTGAATGGGAGACGGTCGCTCGAAACCAGCAGCATGGTTTGAGACAATAGGAGTGAGCTAAAATCCACATTCTTCCCTGAGACCAGTACATCCCCGGTGTGCTGCCGTGCACCGAGCTTGTGTGCCGCCTTGTTCCAAGGCTCAGCCATCTTGGAGTTGGGAAAGCGTTATTGCTCTGTTGCTCACGCACACTCTCGTTGTCATATTTAAATACCGATTACCTGATTTCTCCCAGATAATCCAACGTTAATTTGAAAATTGTAATGTATTGTACACCAAGATGGCGGACTGAGGACGCCGCGGAGCTGCAGCTAGTTGGAGGCTCCTTTCCTACCCTTCCCTTTTTAATCAAACTATGGTGATCTCAAAGTAAAGAGACTGTTTTTTTCTCCTGGAGAGTGGATTTACTAGAGACTTGGCGTGTTTCCACTAAAGAAAGTAATTTACCTGTAGGTGCGCTGGTCTTACCGGCTTTGTTCTATCAGCCATCGGCCATCAACCGGCTACCACCCGGTTATCAGTCCTGCGTCACCAGCGAGCGGCAGCGGCGGATGCTGTGGCTGTTGCGAACCCCTCGTCTGATCGCCTTGCACGCTATCCCGCGGTTGGTCCGCGGGTCGGTGCTCGGCTGGTCGGGTCTCTCGCCGCGGCTGGGGCTGCCTTGCTCAATGGCCGCAGCGTCGACGCTAAGAGTCTTTCCCGTGGAGGGTCCAGAGCGGCTGCTTCTGGCCAAAATGGCTCCAAAGATTGTTCCCAGAGTGACCCGTGCTACCAAGAACGACGTAACAGAAGCAGTGGTGTCGGAGACCGCTGACGCTAGGGGGAATGCAGTCGCTACACCGCCCTCGTTGCCGGGAAGGGCTCCCCTGCTGCCATCGGGTAAGCAAATGCTTCGGCCACCTGTGTTGGTATTGTCCGATATCCCTGCTACTATCGGAGCGAGCCAGTTGGCTCCTTTAAAAATGGCAAAGAGCTTGTAGAGACTGCTACAGGTGCAAGTTTAGTCGGCGGCGGAGATAAGTGTTGCCGCACTCGCAGATGTAATTGATTTTTCGCCGGCGGCGGACACTCTTGATTCAATGCCGGGCCCTAACAACAGTTCTAAGATCCCCCAGCTAACAGGGCAAAACCCGGGTGAGACTGGGATCGAGATTGAGGGGACCCCAGGGAAGAATGATTGCGCCGAGTCTGAGGAGGGGCCGGGATTGAAACTATCTCTTCAGTAGTTATTTGTGCCCTTACCCTGGCTCCAGATGACTCAGCCGCGCGTGACCCTCCTATATCGAGCATACTTCATAAAGCACTAGTCTTAATCCCTGAGGGATCTGAACCATCTACTGAACGCTCACAGTCGGTTGGGGTGGAGATGGCAGTTGAAGACGGCTCCAATGAGGAGTATGAGGAGCTAGCCGAGCCAGGCGAGGAGGAACTTATCGGCGTTCAGCAAGGTACGGCCAAATTCTTGGCTTATAGAAGAGATAAGTCAAAATTAAAACTAAAATCTAAGAGTAAGAGAGAGAAAACTCCATGCTCCCCGAACACCCCGGCTCTGATCACTGCCCCTCCTCTTAGGAAGATCCTCCTCATGGAAAAAAGCCCTCTTAGGAAATGGATACAGGCAAAGGGACTTGTTAAGAAGATGACGGTTCGACTCTCTGGTACCAGTCCTACTGATTTAGATCCCTCTCGAGACTGTTCTGTCTCTCTGGAAGGCTCCTCTTCTATTGATATTACACCACCCTTGCCTTCCATAAATACCATCTCTCCAGCGTTGCCCCCTGTCTTTGCATATGTACCCGTCCATTCTGCTCCGACCCCCCCCCCCACCCCTTCTGAGGCAGTATCTTCAACTAAGCGTATGCCAGATCACATCGACCGTGCTGCTCGCTCTACACCAATAATCCCTCAAGCTGGGACAGCTCCTGGGACATCCAATTTTCCATATTTAGCCATTGCTCCAGCTGTCAGGGGTGAACCAGAGACCGCCAGCTCTCCCCTTGATATCATTCTTCAAACCCTAACAAGACATCGCCAGGAGGCGCAAGAACACTTTCTGCAGCTGCGGGATGATAACAGCAAGTTACAGAATTACCTGCAAGAGTTGACTTTCAAGCTGGGGGGGTCTCTCAGGAAATGGAGGAGTTACAACAAAGGGTAGTCGATATAAAAGAGGGGTCAGCCTGTACTAAATCTGTTGTGAGCCAGCATGACTCCAAGAATATGTCCCTACAACTGAAAGTCGAAGATTTAGAAAATCGTCAAAGACGATTAAATCGGAGACTTTTTGGTATTCCTGAAGGGGCTGAGGGGGCGGATTCGCGGACTTATGTGGTTAACCTATTTCAGAAGGCCTTCCCAGATCTTACCGATTGGGATTGGGATTCCCAATTACAGAGAGGACATCGGCTTCCACTAGTTCAGAGGAACAAGGACAGCAAATTTCCTCGTCCTTTTCTTATTTATTTTGGGAATTTTTTTATTGAGACAGGCCGTCTCATTTAAAGCTAGACCTAATTCCCCTGTCATTTTCAAAAATCTGTCCTTTTTTGTTCGCTCAGACCTGAGTAAGGCCACCATGGATAGATGCTGGAAACTTCGCAAACTCATCGATCCCTTCAAATCTATTGGGGGGCAAGTATTCCTAAAGGAGCCTGCCCGCCTTAAGGTTATAAAGGGTGGTCACACTTACTTTTTTACTGATGAAAGGGAAGTCAAGATAGCACTCCCCAAACTTAAGTAAGAGAGAAATCAAGTTGAGACCTTTAATTCAGTCTTTAACCGTAAAACATAATTTTTCTCTCTTCTTACTTATGATATTTTCTTCTTTTTTTCTCTCCTAATATCTTTCGGGTTTTCCTTCTTGTTGCTTTTTCTTCTTGATCTCTTTATCTTAGGGGTGGGGTAGCGGTTTGAGACTTACGCTGCACCTCATTGTAGCTGCCAATACAGCGGCAGCAGAACATAGAGAGTTGTTCCCTCCCGAGGGGGGTGAGGGAACGGAGGGGGGGTCCTCTGGGGGGGATGGTTCTTTTGGGGGGGGGGAAAGCAACGAGAGCAGATTTGGTCGAATTATTTGAATGATGATGTTTGTTTTTTCCTAGCAGAATAAGATCTACATCTTATTTTTAATGTTACAGCTAAAATGTCTAGCTTGGAATGTTGTGGGTCTTAATAGTAAAATTAAAAGACAATTGGTTCAAGAAGAACTAAGATTGTACGACCCACATTTCGTTGTTCGCTCTGAGACCCACATTGCCTATAAAGACAGAAAATTGCTGGGACAACTCGGCTATGAGGTTATTATTAGCTCGGCATTGAATGCTTCTATACGAGGGGTTGCCATTCTTAAAGATAGATGATTTAGAGTAGAAATCTGCAAAACTGCTTGTGATAAAAGCGGTCGCTGGGCCATTGCCCAGCTGTCTATTGAAAAATATAAAGTTGTTTTTTGTGTGGTTTATGGTCCAAACTCTGATGACCCCTCTGTTTTTGATCAATTAAATATGGAACTTTTGGAGTGGGAAGGGGATCATCTCATCATGGGAGATTTTAATTGCATAATGGACTATCAGCGAGACACTACCAGGCATGGTGCTTTCCAACGTATGCGCAGGTCACACGCTGCCATCTTAGAATTAGGTCGTCTCCACAGTATCAAGGATATCTGGCGTAGCATTTATCCTAATTCTGCCGGCTTTACTTATTATTCAGCACCCCATAAACTTTGCTCTCGTATCGACATGGCCTGGGCAACTGACAATGGTATAAAAGCTAGCTCCATTGAGGTATGCCCGCGGGTCACTTCAGACCATAACCCTATCTTGCTTTCATTTAACTGTGCATCAGCTCGTTCAGGTCCTAGGATGTTTTCTTTTCCCAGGCATTTATTTTCAAATACAGGGTATATCTCTCAGCTTAAGTTACATCTTGCAGAGTTTATTGACATTAACCTTAATTCTGCTTCATGCACTATAGTTTGGGATGCCTGTAAAGCTAGCATTCGGGGGTTCAAACAACAATTTCTTTTCAGGCAGAATTCGGAGCGCCGTAAAACAAATACTGACTTCCACCATTCTCTTACAAGAGCTTTTATTGGCTGATGCTTTACGTTCAAATACTCCTAATGTGGTAGAATTGGGGTTAAAATTAGGACACTTAAAAGCTACTTTAAAAACAATACTTAGGGAGAAAAGCAGCGTCAAACTACAAAAATATCAAATCTCTCATGAGAGTGGAGATGAAATGGGAAAAATTTTGGCTCATAAAGTTGCGGATGATAGAGCTAATACGCTGATCAAAAGCTTAAATGGCCCCAATAATATAATTTCTGACCAACCGGCACAGATATTAGAACAATTTGTAAAGTACTATCGAACACTATATATGCCTAAAAATTATCCTACTTTGGCTAACATTCAGGATTATTTGGTTCATAACAATATAGAAACAAGCATTTACAATGCAACGGTTTCGCCTTTGGAAAAGTTTGAGCTATTGACATTGTAAATCCCAAAATGTGTTTTTATGTGTTGGTTAAGAAAACAGATAAATAAATGGCATTGTCATTTACATTGCCAATAGCTCTAACTTTTCCAAAGGCGAAACCGTTGGATTGTAAATGCTATTAATTTACTTTCACAACACCCCCTCTGTATGGATGTCGTGGTTTTTACAACCATATGGGTAGCTCCAATGTATGAGTCGAAGACATCTTGAAAGTGCACTGAATCACAATTTAACAACCCCCCCCCCCTACAGTTTTCACTGAACCTACCGTGGTAATTGAATAGATAGGGTTGAGGATGGTTAGAAGAAGCACGTTGTTGACACCTCTTGTATCATCACTGGGATCTCCGGGGCGGGAAATGTTCTGGCTTGTCGAATAATTTACAAAGGCTGGATGCCCTGCGATATAGATCTGGTTGTCTGCAGCATAGTTCACGGCATTGCATGCAGCAATGACATCTTCGAACTCCACCAGGGCCTGTCTTTTCTTCGGCATCACTACCACATAACTGGAAATAAAAAAAAGTCACCGCACTTAAGTTGAACTCAAAGTAAAAATGTAATACATAACTTGTGCATCACGTATTCATAATAAGGGCATACGTGCTGTGCTAGCAGACAGGATAGAAGGGGGGCGGGGTGTCAAAGATTTTTGGTAAATATAAAGGGATTTATTTTAGGACGCTCCCGCGTTAAATTGCCAATGGGGAACATACATTGTGTAATTGTATTCCCATATACCGGTTTCAAAAACGTTGGTATGGGCTCACGGATGTGGCCTAAGAGCGGTGGGGTTCGTTCAAACTGAGCACAGTTCTTATCTGCGCCCAAGGACAGAGGCTGACAAAGCGCACCTAAACTAGGACCAAAAATCTCCAAAAGCGACGATAGACCATTATATCAAATTTAATAATGCCATACCTGATGGGACCAAACTCCTGCAACGCTTCCACCAAGTCTGCTTCAACCACACCATCCATCAGGCCGCGGACATGTACGACGGGGGAAGCCGCAGTCTTGTGTGGGTCTTCATAGTTACCTTCCTGAATAGAACAAACACGAAATTGTTTTAGCATATCCAGAAGCTTCTAAAACACCTTCCGGGAGGTAACACGTCTGCCCCCCAAAGACGACGAAGAGATTCACAAAGACGTGCTGGCGTGGTGACCCTGGCAGACCTCGTGGTAGCGGGGTGCTTCCGGTTCGTGCTCCGACGTGTCTACATACCTATCTCCCTATTAACCGGCATTTTTGTACTAAACCGAAACATTTCACCACTTAACGGTTACGGCCTTCACGGATACATCAAGGAAGAAAACAAATGCTACGACGAAATAATTCCTTCCGTATTTCATGTTCCTTGAGTGCTCCCGATAATGAGCCGCGACACACAACTCTCTCATACAAACATCACCGGCTCCCTTTCATTGTTTAGCGAACTCTTCGCTGCTTAGCTTCTGCTTCTTGCCCGGCATCTCGCTGTTTCCCGCCAGGGCCGCCCCGCTCTCGGACATGTTCCGCTTCATAGGAAATAAGACAAGAACAAGCACCTACGAGGACACAGGGGTCGGGAGACGACACGGAGGGCGGGAGATGACACGGAGGGCGGGAGACGACACGGAGGGCGGGAGATGACACGGAGGGCGGGAGGGGGCGGGAGACGACACGGAGGGCGGGAGGGGGGCGGGAGACGACACGGAGGGCGGGAGGGGGGGCGGGAGACGACACGGAGGGCGGGAGGGGGGCGGGAGACGACACGGAGGGCGGGAGGGGGGCGGGAGACGACACGGAGGGCGGGAGGGGGGCGGGAGACGACACGGAGGGCGGGAGGGGACACGGAGGGCGGGAGGGGACACGGACTGCAGGAAACGTGCACAGGACAGCGAGGGTGGGGCGGGGAGGCACACGGAGGGGGCGGGAATGGACAGCGCATCTCCGCCCAGGGAAAAAATCTCGGGAACGCCCCCGAATCTGGTCCGGCCTTGACGGACAGATCCGGCACTCAATGGCTAGCCTCCATTTATGGAGCTAGCCAATGAGAGCCGGGGGACGTTCCCGAAGTGCTTAGTGTAGACATAGGATTTCACCTGCGCTGAAAGTCTGCGCAGAGCGCAGCCTTTCGGCAGGCGAAACCCAAAACAGGAGATATTAGGGTTGGATCAATTGTCTGAAAATATTAGTTTATTAGAGATTCGGCAAGCTATTCTTTCCTTATCATCGGGAAAAGCTGCCGGGGATGACTCTTTGCCTGTAGAGGTTTATAAAATTTGTATCCATGAGCTATTACCACTGCTTCATCAGGTTATTAGATCTATAGGTAACAATGGGAAAGCCCCGAGCTCCTGAAATACCGCTAAAATGTTTTTTTTCCTAAAAAAGGGTAAGCCGGCTGACGAATGTGGGTCATACCGACCCATTTCGTTAATTAATACAGATGCTAAAGTATTTGCCAAAGTTTTGGCCACTTGATTGGCTCAGTTTATACCTAAAATAGTCAACCCACAACAACACGGGTTTGTTATTGATAGGGATACCACCACCCATATTAATATGGCTATAACTGCCTTCGACATAGCGGAGACAGATCACACCCCACTCGGTATGGTTTTATTAGATGCTGAGAAAGCTTTCGACCGAGTGGGGTGGGACTATCTCTGGTCTGTGTTGGCGGCTTATGGCTTCAAAGGCCAATTTGTAAACTGAATCCGAGCTCTATGATAATCCTACTGCGAGAGTCAGCTATGCGTGTACGATGTCGGATACTTTTTTCATATTAAGGGGCACCCGTCAAGGATGTCCCTTGTCACCCATGTTATTCACTCTCTCGATGGAACCTTTCCTTTATGCTTTGCAGTCACAAATACGAATCATCCCTTTTCGATCTGGCCCTCATTTTTTGAAAATAGCGGCTTACGCCGATGACATTGCCATTTTCTCAACGGATGTTGTAGAGGCTATGCAAGGGATAACCGCTGAGGCCTGTAGATTCGGAGATGTTTCCTGATATAAATTAAACATAAACAAAACCCAAATAATTGCTAATCATAAACCAATAACCGTTATATCAGGGCTGTGTGAGACCGCTACCTATTTGGGGGTTAAAATCTCTGCTAAAATCAGTGAGATAATCACAATTAACTACGATGCGTTGGCCAAAGCGACTGCTCTATCCTTAAACAAATGGCACAAACTTCTTTTAAATATGATTGGAAGGATCAATCTGATCAAAATGAAAATACTCCCCAAATTTCTTTATTTATTCCGGTCCATTCCTTTATCACTTAGGAATTCTTTTTTCAAAAAATTGGACGGGATATTTAGCAGTTTCATTTGGGGATATCGTAAAGCCCGTAGGTCTATGGCACTACTTAAAACTTCTTTGGACAATGGTGGGCTAAATTTTCCGGATTTTAAATTATATTTTTAGGCATCTTTTCTAAGTCGTCTTCAGTGTTTACTTAATACAGATACTCAATTTTATTATTACATGTTTATGTTAAATTTGACTCTAATCTGTTTTTGTTAAGAGTTAATGACCCCAACTACTTCAAGAGGGTGAAATTTAGGACCGCCAGAGATATTGTAAAGATCTGGTTCAACATTTTAGCTTTTTGCAAAACCTTTTTTCATCCTAAACTTTTGTTATGGGGCAATGCGGGACTTTCGGGGATATTTAGTGATGGTATGGTAAATACATGGTCTGCAATAGGTATTAAAACACTGGGGGATTTATATGGCACTCATGGTTTTATGGATTTTGAGACACTAAAAAGATTATATCAAGTTACTGAAGCAATGAGATTCAAATATATTCAAATATGAGTTTTTTAATCCACAAGATGAAAACTGCGTGAAATCTCGGACTCTGACATCTGGGATTGTTTTTATTTATTCAAAAATGAATCTCTAATTAGTATTGGCTATAAGTGTCTAAGTGCTTATAAAATTAGCGACTGTTCTAAATTAGCCGAGAAATGGAGCATCAAGCTGGGGCTTAATATAACCTCAAATAAGATGCTTCTTCTTTCCGCAATATTAACAATTCGGTTTATTCTTCAAGTTTAAGACCACTTGTATGTTATACCATACACCGGAGAGGATATCCAAATGGTCTACAAATATCTTGTATAGCGACCGAACTAAATGTCCCAAATGCGATCTTATTGCGGCTGATTTGGAGCATATGCTGTTTTCTTGTCCAGCTCTGTCTGAGTTCTGGTCAGCCCTGGACAAGATATTGAAATTAAAATTAACTCACCCTTCCTTTCTTACTGCAGCTACTGTTTTATTATATATACTTACTGTTGCTATTTCGCAGCAGGCTTTAATAACTATTTTACTGACTTGCACTAAATTAGTTATTGCTCGTGCCTGGATCTCCCCGAAACCCCCATATATTATGGAATGGTGGTCACTGGTCAACGAAATCTATTCCATGGAGCTTGCTAAGCTAAGAGGGACCCATTCATTATTGAAACAGGAAAAAATCTGGGGTACTTTTATGTAAATACTGCAACGTTCTATCTGTTTTATTCATTCTTTTTATTGTATGATTCTTTTAATTTTGAACTGTAATGTAATTGCTTTAAATTTTCATTCTGCTATATTGTACTTCTCATGCATTCAGTAATGCTTGTTGTGTTAAAATGTATTCCTCTTCTCTTTCGAGTTGTCAATAAAAAATTATTTAAAAAAAGAAAATTGTAATGTATTGTAATTGCAATTATCATTAGGAAGTTCAGAGAGAGGAGATAATGGACAGTACAGTAGAAACGCCCCACGAGTGGTGCGTGCGCGGCCAAGTGGCTGCAAAAGTGAAAGCAAACAAGCAGCAGTTGTTTTGAAGCACTCATGCTTGTGCTTGCCTCCGTTATGTTATGTTAAATTTTATTTCTATAGCGCACGGCTACTCAATAAGAGTGTCCCGGCGCTTTATTTAGGCAGCTCAGTGAAAAAAACGCAACACCATAAAAACAAACATAAACAGGAGACAAAAAGACACACTAAAGGTTAAAAAGCCAGGTCTTAAGGCCCTTCCTGAACAAGAGCAGATTAGATGTACGTCGCAAGGCCAGAGGTAAGGTGTTCCAAAGCTGAGGGGCCCTCAAACTAAAGGAGCGCCCCCCGATACGGGCCTTCGTCACTCGGGGAACCACGGCCAGAAACAAAGATTCCGACCGCAGAGATCGAACCGGGCGATAAAAGACAAGCCTGCGCTGCAAGTACTTTGCTCCAAAGCCAAAAGTGCTTTGTGAGCCAGGGTCAATGCTTTGAACATAATCCGCTTCCGGATGGGCAGCCAGTGAAGCGACTGCACCAAACCGGACGCTCTAGCTCGCCTATGAAGGCCAAAAATAGCGCGAGCCGCAGAGTTCTGCACAACCTGCAGCCGCTGCACAACATAGTCCGGGAGACCTGAATAGAGGACGTTGGAATAGTCCAATCTGGAGCCAATTAAGGCTTGCACAGTGATCTTTCTATGCACTTCTGTGAGCAGAGGCAAGAACTTCCGGAGCATCTTAAGAATGCCAAAGCAAGTGCCCGTCAGACCAAGGATATGGGATCTCAGCGTCAGATTATCAATCTTGACTCCCAGATTTTTTGCCACCAGGGAAGCCTGAGCAGGGGGCACATATCCACTGGCCACCAAGCCCGCCAATCAGGGTCTAGGGAACAACCAAAGAACAGCACCTCCGATTTGTTAGAATTAGCTTTGAGGCTGTTCTGCTGAAACCAGTTGAAGACCATCCCTAAACAGCCCCGAATGCTCTCTCCATCAAAAACCTGATCTTTCCTACACGTGAAAAGCAGCTGGGTATCATCAGCGTAGGAAACGATCTGGGCCCCGAAGGACTCCACCAGTGCCGCCAGAGGGGTCATAAAGATGTTAAAAAGAGTCGGGCTCAACACAGAGCCCTGCGGAACTCCGACTCCCAATGGCGGCGTCTCAGCGGAGCTCGGGGAGGCCCAGACCGTTTGTCGGCGACCCTCAAGAAAAGATGTAAACCAGTTGAACACCGTCCCCCTCAGACCGATGTCATAAAGTCTGGCGAGGAGCGCCTCATAGGGGACGGTGTCAAAGGCCGCCGACAGATCAAGCATGACAAGCATGGCCTTGCCTCCTGAATCCAGTGTCTCCCTGATGGCCTCTGACACCTCCAAGAGTGCCGTCTCCATACTTAAATTAGGGCGGAAACCGGATTGCGTGGGGTGTAGCAGGTCGTTGGCTTCTAAGAAGCTCGAGAGTGCGCCGTGCACATGCTTCTCCGTGATTTTAGCCAGCGCCGGGAGGAGGGAAATAGGCCTGTAATTGGCCAAAACCTCCGGGTCTAGACCAGGCTTTTTGAGGAGGGGGATCACCATTGCCCTTTTCCAGGACTGCGGGACCCTCCCCTCCCTCAAAGAAAGGTTCAGGAGAGGGTTGACCAATGGGTTGACCACAGCCGCCATCTTGGCCAGAAATTTGTCCGGACAGGGGTCTAATGGCGACCCCGATTTAAGATTGGCCAAAAGTGCCAGAGAAGCATCGGTGGAGATGGGAGGAAACTCCGCCAGAACAGCATCACAAGTGGTCGAAGGAGCTGGTCCAACCGCCGTGTTAGAAAGCACTTCGGCAGACTTCTCTGCGAAGGAGTCCTGGATCGATTTAATCTTGTCCGTAAAAAACTTGGCAAGATCACAGACCCACGACTCGGATGGCGCACTTTGAGGCAAATTAGATCTAGGGGCCGTAAACTCCCTCACCACAGTAAAAATCTCTTTGCATGAATTGGAAGCTGCCTCTATCCTCCTAGCAAGATAGTCCTTTTTCTCACGAAAGATGTCGCGGTGATAGGCTTTGACCGCCGTCCTGTAAGCAAGTCTGGCCTCCGGGTCATATTGAAGGCGCCACGCCCTCTCAGCCACCTTGCACTGGCGGCGAGTGGCACACAGTGCCTCAGTGAACCACGGTGCAGAAACCCGCTTTACCGTGGCCCGGGGAGCCATTGCAGGTGCAAGGTCATTCAGCCTATCCATCAGCCACACCTGCATGGACTCTACGTCCTGCTCTAAGTCGCCTGAAAAGGGGCACGGATGGTCCATGGCGGCCTGAGCTAACAGCTCAGGAGTCACCCGGTGAAATGCCCTCGAGGCAGATCCATACTGTCTAGGGGCGCTACTGGGTAAATTCTCCCTGCCCAGTACAGAGAACCTGGCCAGCCTATGGTCGGTCCAGAGCACAGGGAGAAGCTCAATATCCACTAAAGAAACCGAGTAAAAAACCTGATCCAAGGTATGTCCCTTGTCGTGTGTGGGGCCAGCAAGAAAAGGGACGAGGCCAAGTGGGGCCGTAATATCGAACAATTTGTTCGCCTCTGAATCCTCACCCACATCCATGTGAAAGTTAAAATCTCCCGCCAGCAGACAGTGCTGAGCACTCAGAGCCAATCCAGAAATAGCTGCCTGAAGGTCATCAAAAAAAGAACCCACTGGTCCAGGGGGTCTGTGTGAGAAGTTGGCCTGATATATGATGTTCACTAGTTCTAGTGATCACCTTGTATCAGTCCAAACAACACTTATGGTGATTGGTTGTAAAGTCAACCGTATAGACCAGCTATCCTAGTAGCGTGGACAAAAGCAGTATTTTAGGCTAATCTCTTTTGGCCTGTGAAGCCAGCTGTTTTACCACAATATAACCCCTTGAATACCAGATGAAAGGACACCACACAGGTTGTTATGAAAATAAACAATCTATTTATTAATAACAACACCTCTGAACTCTTTGAGGTCAGAGGGCTAAGCACATGACAATACTAACAAGCATTTACAATGCAATGGTCTCGGCAATATTATAGGTAGAGCTATTAGAATTGCTCATTATTTTGTTATCTTTTTTGTATCCCTAAATAAATGGCATTGTCATTTGTATTGGCATTAGCTTTTTTTTCCGCATATGTGATACCTATTGCATTAGAGAGCGAGTGAGGTATTGAAATAGAGAGAGAGTGAGGTAGTGAGAGAGAGTGAGGTAGTGAGATAGAGAGTGAGGTAGTAAAGAGTGAGGTAGTAAAGAGTGAGGTAGTAAAGAGTGAGGTAGTGAGGGAGAGGGATGTTGTGAGGTAGTGAGATAGAGAAAGAGGTAGTGAAAGAGAGAGTGAAAGTGAGTTAGTGAGATAGAAAGAGTGAGGTAGTGAGATAGAGAGTGATTGAGGTAGTGAGTTAGAGAAAGAGAGTGAAGTTGTGAGCTAGAGAGTGAGGTAGTGAGAGAGTGAGGTAGTGATGTTTTGAGAGAGAGAAGTTGTGAGGTAGTGAGATAGAGTGGAGTAGTGAGGTAGAGAGGAGTAGTGAGGTAGAGAGTTATGTAGTGAGAGATAGGTAGATAGAGACTGAGGTAGTGAGAGACAGAGAAAGTGAGGTAGTGAAAGAGAGTGAAAGTGACTTAGTGAGATAGAAATAGAGAGAGTGAGGTAGTGAGAGAGAGAGTGAGGTAGTGAGAGAGAGAGTGAGGTAGTAAAAGAGTGAGTTAGTGATGGAGAGTGATTTTTAGTGTTAGTGAGATAGAAACAATGAGTGATGTTGTGACGTAGTGAGATAGAGAAGGATTGAGGTAGTTTAAGAGAGAGTGAAAGTGACTTAGTGAGCTAGAAAGAGAGAGAGTGAGTTAGTGAGATACAGAGTGACGTAGTGAGTTGGAGAGAGAGAGAGAGTGAACTTGTGAGCTAGTGAGATAGAGAGTGAGTCAGCGAGAGAGTGTTGTAGTTATTTTTTGAGTGAGTGACTTGTGTTATAGTTAGGTAGTGAGTGTGATATCGAAATAGAGTGATGTTATGGAGAGAGTTAGTGAGAGAGAGTGAGATAGTGTTATAGATTTAACTTGAGTAGTGGTGTAGTTATTTTTGTTTTGTGGGAGAGTGAAGTAGATATAGAGTGAGGTAGTGAGAGAGTGAGGTAGTGAAAGAATGAGGTAGTGAGGGTGAGAGTTGTGCTGTATTGAGATAGAAACGGAGCGATGTTGTGAAGTAGTGAGCTAGAGTGAGGTAGTGTATGAGAGAGTAAAAGTGAGTTAGTGTATTTGAGAGAGAGAGAGTGCAGCAGTGCGATAGAGAGAGAGTGAAGTTGTTGGGTAGTGAGAGAGTGATGTAGTGAACTTTAGAGAGTGTGTTGTGATATAGTGAGAGAGAGATAGTGAGATAGAAATAGAGTGAGGTAGTATATAGAGAGAGTGTGAGGTAGTGAGATAGAGAGAGTGAAGCAGTGAGTTAGAGAGAGAGAGTGAAGTTGTGAGGTAGTGAGAGAGTGTTGTGATTTTTTGAGAGAGTGTGTCGTGATATAGTGAGGCAGTGAGAATGAGATAGTGAGATAGTAATAGATAGTTAGGTAGTGATGTAGAGAGAGTGAGGTAGTGAGATAGAGAGAGTTAAGTTGTGAAGTAGTGTGTTAGAGAGATAGTTCCTGTGGTAGTGATATTGTGATGCTGTGAGAAAGAGAGAGTTGAGTAGTGAGGTAGAGAGAGAGTGAATGAGAGATAGTGTAGTAGTGTGAAAGATAGTGAGGTAGTGAGAGAGAGAGTGAGTTAGTGAAAGAGAGAGTGAGGTAGTGATAGAGAGAGTGAGGTAGTGAGAGAGAGAGTTCGAAGGGACGGTATAGTGGAGCTGAGGAGAGAGTGAAGGGATGGTGCAGTGAGAGGCTGAGGAGAGTGCATCAGTGAAGGGACGGTACCATAAGAGGCTGAGGAGAAAGTGCAGCAGTGAGTGATGGTGCAGTGGAGGAGTGAGGGCTGCAGCCTGGATGGGGGGCGGGGCTGAGCAGAGAGTGCAGCAATGAAGGGACGATGCAATGGGGGGCTGAGCAGAGAGTGCGTCAGTGAATGGATGGTGCAGGGAGAGGCTGAGGAGAGTGCAGCAGTGAAGGGACGATGCAATGGGGGGCTGAGCAGAGAGTGCATCAGTGAAGGGACGGTGCAAGGAGAGGCTGAGGAGAGTGCAGCAGTGAAGGGACAGTGCAGGGACAGTGCAGGGAGAGGCTGAGGAGAGAGGGCATCAGTGAAGGGACAGTGCAGGGAGAGGCTGAGCAGAGAGTGCAGCAGTGAAGGGACGGTGCAGGGAGAAGCTGAGGAGAGTGCAGCAGTAAAAGGACGGTGCAGTGGGGGGGCTGAGCAGAGAGTGCAGCAGTAAAAGGACGGTGCAGTGGGGAGCTGAGCATAGAGTGCAGCAGTGAAGGGACGGTGCAGTGGGACTGAGGAGAGAGTGTAGCAGTGAAGGGATAATGCAGTGAGAGGCTGAGGAGAGTGCAGCAGTGAAGGGACGGTGCAGTGGGGAGGAGTGAATGCAGCAGTGAAGTGACGGTGCAGTGAGAGGCTGAGGAGAGTGCATCAGTGAAGGGCCGGTGCAGGGAGAGGCTGAGGAGAGAGTGCATCAGTGGAGGGATGGTGCAGGGAGAGGCTGAGGAGAGAGTGCAGCAGTGAAGGGATGGTGCAGTGAGAGACTGAGGAGAGTGCACCAGTGAAGGGACGGTGCAGGGAGAGGCTGAGGAGAGTGCAGCAGTGAAGGGACGATGCAATGGGAGGCTGAGCAGAGAGTGCATCAGTGAATGGACGGTGCAGGGAGAGGCTGAGCAGAGAGTGCAGCAGTGAAGGGACGGTGCAGGGAGTGACTGTGGAGAGAGTGCATCAGTGAAGGGACGGTGCAGGGAGAGGCTGAGGAGAGAGTGCAGCAGTGAAGGGACGGTGGAGGGAGAGGCTGAGGAGAGAGTGCAGCAGTTAAGGGATGGTGCAGTGAGAGGCTGAGGAGAGTGCAGCAGGTAAGGGACAGTACCGTGAGAGGCTGAGAGAGAGTGCAGCAGTGAGTGATGCTGCAGTGGAGGAGTGAGGGCTGCAGCCTGGATTGGGGGGCTGAGCAGAGAGTAAAGCGATGGCGCAGGGAGAGGCTGAGGAGAGAGTGCTGCAGTGAAGCGATGGTGCAGTGAGAGGCTGAGGAAAGTGCAGCAGTGAAGGGACGATGCAATGGGGGGCTGAACAGAGAGTGAATCAGTGAAGGGACGGTGCAGGGAGAGGCTGAGGAGAGTGCAGCAGTGAAGGGACGATGCAATGGGGAGCTGAGCAGAGAGTGCATCAGTGAAGGGACGGTGCAGGGAGAGGCTGAGGAGAGTGCATCAGTGAAGGGACAGTGCAGGGAGAGGCTGAGGAGAGTGCATCAGTGAAGGGACGGTGCAGGGAGAGGCTGAGGAGAGTGTATCAGTGAAAGGATGGTGCAGGGAGAGGCTGAGGTGAGACTGCAGCAGTGAAAGGATGGTGCAGTGAGAGACTGAGGAGAGTGCAACAGGGAAGAGACGGTATAGTGGAGCTGAGGAGAGAGTGAAGGGATGGTGCAGTAAGAGGCTGAGGAGAGTGCATCAGTGAAGCGATGGTACCGTGAGAGGCTGAGGAGAGAGTGCAGCAGTGAGTGATGGTGCAGTGGAGGAGTGAGGGCTGCAGCCTGGATGAAGGGGCTGAGCAGAGAGTGCAGCAGTGAAGCGATGGCGCAGGGAGAGGCTGAGGAGAGAGTGCAGCAGTAAAAGGACAGTGCAGTGTAAAAATAAAAATATGCCTTACCTCTAACATTAACTAAAATCAACATACATACCTGTCTGAACAACTCCGTGCACATCGCTGAAGGGAATCGCCACGGGCCATGTTGAACCTAGAAAAGAGAGAATAAACATAAGATTAGCAAAAAAAAACAAAATGGCTTACCTCTGAACGAAAACAGAGACAGAGAGTGAGGTAGTGAAAGAGAGTGAAAGTGACTTAGTGAGATAGAAATAGAGAGAGTGAGGTAGTGAGAGAGAGAGTGAGGTAGATAGAGTGAGACAGAGAGAGTGAGGTAGTGAAAGAGTGAGTTAGTGATGGAGAGTGATTTTTGGTGGTAGTGAGATAGAAACAATGAGTGATGTTGTGACATAGTGAGATAGAGAAGGACTGAGGTAGTGTAAGAGAGAGTGAAAGTGACTTAGTGAGATAGAAAGAGAGAGAGTGAGTTAGTGAGATAGAGAGTGACGTAGTGAGTTGGAGAGAGAGAGTGAACTTGTGAGCTAGTGAGATAGCGAGTGAGTCAGCGAGAGAGTGTTGTAGTTATTTTTTGAGTGAGTGACTGGTGTTATAGTTAGGTAGTGAGAGTGATATGGAAATAGATAGAGTGATGTTATGGAGAGAGTTAGTGAGAGAGAGAGTGAGATAGTGTTATAGATATAATTTGAGTAGTGATGTAGTTATTTTTTTTTGTGGGAGAGTGAAGTAAATATAGAGTGAGGTAGTGAGAGAGAGTGAGGTAGTGAAAGAATGAGGTAGTGAGGGTGAGAGTTGTTGTGCTGTATTGAGATAGAAACAGAGATGTTGTGAAGTAGTGATCTAGAGAGAGAGTGAGGTAGTGTATGAGAGAGTGAAAGTGAGTTAGTGTATTTGAGAGAGAGAGAGAGAGAGTGCGGTAGTGAGATAGAGAGAGCGTGAAGTAGTGAGTTAGAGAGAGAGTGAAGTTGTGTGGTAGTGAGAGAGTGATGTAGTGAACTTTAGAGAGAGCGTCGTGATATAGTGAGAGAGAGATAGTGAGATAGAAATAGAGTGAGGTAGTATATAGAGAGAGTGTGAGGTAGTGAGATAGAGAGAGAGTGAAGCAGTGAGTTAGAGAGAGAGAGAGAGAGAGAGAGAGAGAGAGAAGTTGTGAGGTAGTGAGAGAGTGTTGTAGTGAATTTTTGAGAGTGTCATGATATAGTGAGGCAGTGAGATAGTGAGATAGTAATAGATAGAGTGAGGTAGTGATGTACAGAGGGTTAGGTAGTGAGATAAAGAGAGTGAAGTTGTGAAGTAGTGTGTTAGAGAGATAGTTACTGTGGTAGTGATATTGTGATGCTGTGAGAAAGAGCGAGTTTAGTAGTGAGGTAGAGATTGAGGTAGAGAGAGAGTGAATGAGAGATAGTGTAGTAGTGTGAGAGATAGTGAGGTAGTGAGAGAGATAGTGAGGTAGTGAAATTGAGAGTGGGGTAGTGAGAGTGAGGTAGTGAGAGAGAGAGTTTGAAGGGACGGTATAGTGGAGCTGAGGAGAGAGTGAAGGGACAGTACCGTAAGAGGCTGAGGAGAGAGTGCAGCAGTGAGTGATGGTGCAGTGGAGGAGTGAGGGCTGCAGCCTGGTTGGGGGGCGGGGCTGAGCAGAGAGTGCGTCAGTGGAGGGATGGTGCAGGGAGAGGCTGAGGAGAGTGCAGCAGTGAAGGGACGATGCAATGGGGGGCAGAGCAGAGGGTGCAGCAATAAAGGGACGGTGCAGGGAGAGGCTGAGGAGAGAGTGCATCAGTGAAGGGCCGGTGCAGGGAGAGGCTGAGGAGAGAGTGTAGCAGTGAAAGGATGATGCAGTGAGAGACTGAGGAGAGTGCAACAGTGAAGAGACGGTGCAGGGAGAGGCTGAAGAGAGTGCAACAGTGAAGAGACGGTATAGTGGAGCTGAGGAGAGAGTGAAGGGATGGTGCAGTGAGAGACTGAGGAGAGTGCACCAGTGAAGGGACGGTGAAGGGAGAGGCTGAGGAGAGTGCAGCAGTGAAGGGACGATGCAATGGGGGGGCTGAGCAGAGTGCATGAGAGAAGGGACAGTGCAGCGAGAGGCTGAGGAGAGTGCAGCAGTGAAGGGACGATGCAATGGGAGGCTGAGCAGAGAGTGCATCAGTGAATGGACGGTGCAGGGAGAGGCTGAGCAGAGAGTGCAGCAGTGAAGGGAGGGTGCAGAGTGCAACAGTGAAGGGACGGTATAGTGGAGCTGAGGAGAGAGTGAAGGGATGGTGCATCAGTGAGAGGCTGAGGAGGGTGCATCAGTGAAGGGACGGTACCGTAAGAGGCTTAGGAGAGAGTGCTGCAATGAGTGATGGTGCAGTGGAGGAGTGAGGGCTGCAGCCTGGATGGGGGGGCTGAGCAGAGAGTGCAGCAATGAAGGGACGATGTAATGGGGGGCTGATCAGAGAGTGTGTCAGTGAAGGGATGGTGCAGGGAGAGGCTGAGGAGAGTGCAGCAGTGAAGGGACGATGCAATGGGGGCTGAGCAGAGAGTGCAGCAGTGAAGGGACAGTGCAGGGACAGGCTGAGGAGAGTGCAGCATTAAAAGGACCGTGCAGTGGGGGGCTGAGCAGAGAGTGCAGCAGTGAAGGGACTGTACAGTGGGACTGAGGAGAGAGCGTAGCAGTAAAGGGATAATGCAGTGAGAGGCTGAGGAGAGTGCACCAGTGAAGGGACGGTGCAGAGAGAGGCTGAGGAGAGTGCAGCAGTGAAGGGACGATGCAATGGGGGGCTGAGCAGAGAGTGCATGAGTGAAGGGACGGTGCAGGGAGAGGCTGAAGGGAGTGCAGCAGTGAAGGGACGATGCAATGGGAGGCTGAGCAGAGAGTGCATCAGTGAATGGACGGTGCAGGGAGAGGCTGAGGAGAGTGCAGCATTAAAAGGACGGTGCAGTGGGGGGCTGAGAAGAGAGTGCAGCAGTGAAGGGACTGTACAGTGGGACTGAGGAGAGAGCGTAGCAGTGAAGGGATAATGCAGTGAGAGGCTGAGGAGAGTGCACCAGTGAAGGGACGGTGCAATGGGGGGCTGAGCAGAGAGTGCATGAGTGAAGGGACGGTGCAGGGAGAGGCTGAAGGGAGTGCAGCAGTGAAGGGACGATGCAATGGAAGGCTGAGGAGAGAGTGCAGCAGTGAGTGATGGTGCAGTGGAGGAGTGAGGGCTGCAGCCTGGTTGGGGGGCGGGGCTGAGCAGAGAGTGCAGCAATGAAGGGACAATGCAATGGGGGGCTGAGCAGAGAGTGCGTCAGTGGAGGGATGGTGCAGGGAGAGGCTGAGGAGAGTGCAGCAGTGAAGGGACGATGCAATGGGGGGCAGAGCAGAGGGTGCAGCAATAAAGGGACGGTGCAGGGAGAGGCTAAGGAGAGAGTGCAGCAGTGAAGGGACGGTGCAAGGAGAGGCTAAGGAGAGAGTGCAGCAATAAAGGGACGGTGCAAGGAGAGGCTAAGGAGAGAGTGCAGCAGTAAAGGGGCGGTGCAGGGAGAGGCTGAGCAGAGAGTGCATCAGTGAAGGGCCGGTGCAGGGAGAGGCTGAGGAGAGAGTGCATCAGTAAAGGGATGGTGCAGGGAGAGGCTGAGCAGAGAGTGCATCAGTAAAGGGATGGTGCAGGGAGAGGCTGAGGAGAGTGCACCAGTGAAGGGACGGTGCAGGGAGAGGCTGAAGAGAGTGCAGCAGTGAAGGGACGATGCAATTGGAGGCTGAGCAGAGAGTGCATCAGTGAATGGACGGTGCAGGGAGAGGCTGTAGAGAGAGTGCATCTGTGAAGGGACGGTGCAGGGAGAGGCTGTGGAGAGAGTGCATCAGTGAAGGGACGGTGGAGGGAGAGGCTGAGGAGAGAGTGCAGCAGTGAAGGGATGGTGCAGTGAGAGGCTGAGGAGAGTGCAGCAGTGAAGGGACAGTACCGTGAGAGGCTGAGGGAGAGTGCAGCAGTGAGTGATGGTGCAGTGGAGGAGTGAGGGCTGCAGCCTGGATGGGGGGCTGAGCAGAGAGTAAAGCGATGGCGCAGGGAGAGGCTGAGGAGAGAGTGCATCAGTAAAGGGATGGTGCAGGGAGAGGCTGAGCAGAGAGTGCATCAGTAAAGGGATGGTGCAGGGAGAGGCTGAGGAGAGAGTGCAGCAGTGAAGGGATGGTGCAGTGAGAGACTGAGGAGAGTGCAGCAGTGAAGGGACGATGCAATGGGGAGCTGAGCAGAAAGTGCATCAGTGAAGGGACGGTGCAGGGAGAGGCTGAGGAGAGTGCATCATTGAAGGGACAGTGCAGGGAGACGCTGAGGAGAGTGCATCAGTGAAGGGACAGTGCAGGGAGAGGCTGAGGTGAGAGTGCAGCGGTGAAAGGATGGTGCAGTGAGAGACTGAGGAGTGTGCAACAGGGAAGAGACGGTATAGTGGAGCTGAGGAGAGAGTGAAGGGATGGTGCAGTAAGAGGCTGAGGAAAGTGCATCAGTGAAGCGATGGTACCGCGAGAGGCTGAGGAGAGAGTGCAGCAGTGAGTGATGGTGCAGTGGAGGAGTGAGGGCTGCAGCCTGGATGGGGGGGGGGGCTGAGCAGGGAGTGCAGCAGTGAAGCGATGGCGCAGGGAGAGGCTGAGGAGAGAGTGCAGCAGTAAAAGGACAGTGCAGTGTAAAAATAAAAATATGCCTTACCTCTAACATAAACTAAATTCAACATACATACCTGTCTGAACAACTCCGTGCACAGCGGTGCACATCGCTGAAGGGAATCGCCACGGGCCATGTTGAACCTAGAAAAGAGAGAATAAACATAAGATTAGCAAAAAAAAACAAAATGGCTTACCTCTGAACGAAAACGGAGACAGAGAGTGAGGTAGTGAAAGAGAGTGAAAGTGACTTAATGAGATAGAAATAGAGAGAGTGAGGTAGTGAGAGAGAGAGTGAGGTAGATAGAGTGAGACAGAGAGAGTGAGGTAGTGAAAGAGTGAGTTAGTGATGGAGAGTGATTTTTGGTGGTAGTGAGATAGAAACAATGAGTGATGTTGTGACATAGTGAGATAGAGAAGGACTGAGGTAGTGTAAGAGAGAGTGAAAGTGACTTAGTGAGATAGAAAGAGAGAGAGTGAGTTAGTGAGATAGAGAGTGACGTAGTGAGTTGGAGAGAGAGAGTGAACTTGTGAGCTAGTGAGATAGCGAGTGAGTCAGCGAGAGAGTGTTGTAGTTATTTTTTGAGTGAGTGACTTGTGTTATAGTTAGGTAGTTGGAGTGATATGGAAACAGATAGAGTGATGTTATGGAGAGAGTTAGTGAGAGAGAGAGAGTGAGATAGTGTTATAGATATAATTTGAGTAGTGATGTAGTTATTTTTTTTGTGGGAGAGTGAAGTAAATATAGAGTGAGGTAGTGAGAGAGAGTGAGGTAGTGAAAGAATGAGGTAGTGAGGGTGAGAGTTGTTGTGCTGTATTGAGATAGAAACAGAGATGTTGTGAAGTAGTGATCTAGAGAGAGAGTGAGGTAGTGTATGAGAGAGTGAAAGTGAGTTAGTGTATTTGAGAGAGAGAGAGAGAGTGCGGTAGTGAGATAGAGAGAGAGTGAAGTAGTGCGTTGGAGAGAGAGAGTGAAGTTGTGTGGTAGTGAGAGTGATGTAGTGAACTTTAGAGAGAGTGTTGTGATATAGTGAGAGAGAGATAGTGAGATAGAAATAGAGTGAGGTAGTATATAGAGAGAGTGTGAGGTAGTGAGATAGAGAGAGAGTGAAGCAGTGAGTTAGAGAGAGAGAGAGAAAGAAGTTGTGAGGTAGTGAGAGAGTGTTGTAGTGAATTTTTGAGAGTCATGATATAGTGAGGCAGTGAGATAGTAATAGATAGAGTGAGGTAGTGATGTAGAGAGGGTGAGGTAGTGAGATAGAGAGAGTGAAGTTGTGAAGTAGTGTGTTAGAGAGATAGTTACTGTGGTAGTGATATTGTGATGCTGTGAGAAAGAGCGAGTTGAGTAGTGAGGTAGAGATTGAGGTAGAGAGAGAGTGAATGAGAGATAGTGTAGTAGTGTGAGAGATAGTGTAGTAGTGTGAGAGATAGTGAGGTAGTGAGAGAGATAGTGAGTTAGTGAAAGAGAGAGTGGGGTAGTGAGAGTGAGGTAGTGAGAGAGAGAGTTTGAAGGGACGGTATAGTGGAGCTGAGGAGAGAGTGAAGGGACGGTACCGTAAGAGGCTGAGGAGAGAGTGCAGCAGTGAGTGATGGTGCAGTGGAGGAGTGAGGGCTGCAGCCTGGATGGGGGGCGGGGCTGAGCAGAGAGTGCAGCAATGAAGGGACAATGCAATGGGGGGCTGAGCAGAGAGTGCGTCAGTGGATGGATGGTGCAGGGAGAGGCTGAGGAGCGTGCAGCAGTGAAGGGACGATGCAATGGGGGGCAGAGCAGAGAGTGTATCAGTGAAGGGACGGTGCAAGGAGAGGCTGAGGGGAGTGCAGCAGTGAAGGGACGGTGCAAGGAGAGGCTAAGGAGAGAGTGCAGCAATAAAGGGACGGTGCAGGGAGAGGCTGAGGAGAGAGTGCATCAGTGAAGGGCCGGTGCAGGGAGAGGCTGAGGAGAGAGTGCATCAGTGAAGGGACAGTGCAAGGAGAGGCTGAGGAGAGTGCAGCAGTGAAGGGACAGTGCAGGGACAGGCTGAGGAGAGTGCAGCATTAAAAGGACGGTGCAGTGGGGGGCTGAGCAGAGAGTGCAGCAGTGAAGGGACTGTACAGTGGGACTGAGGAGAGAGCGTAGCAGTGAAGGGATAATGCAGTGAGAGGCTGAGGAGAGTGCACCAGTGAAGGGACGGTGCAGAGAGAGGCTGAGGAGAGTGCAGCAGTGAAGGGACGATGCAATGGGGGGCTGAGCAGAGAGTGCATGAGTGAAGGGACGGTGCAGGGAGAGGCTGAAGGGAGTGCAGCAGTGAAGGGACGATGCAATGGGAGGCTGAGCAGAGAGTGCATCAGTGAATGGACGGTGCAGGGAGAGGCTGAGGAGAGTGCAGCATTAAAAGGACGGTGCAGTGGGGGGCTGAGAAGAGAGTGCAGCAGTGAAGGGACTGTACAGTGGGACTGAGGAGAGAGCGTAGCAGTGAAGGGATAATGCAGTGAGAGGCTGAGGAGAGTGCACCAGTGAAGGGACGGTGCAATGGGGGGCTGAGCAGAGAGTGCATGAGTGAAGGGACGGTGCAGGGAGAGGCTGAAGGGAGTGCAGCAGTGAAGGGACGATGCAATGGAAGGCTGAGGAGAGAGTGCAGCAGTGAGTGATGGTGCAGTGGAGGAGTGAGGGCTGCAGCCTGGTTGGGGGGCGAAGCTGAGCAGAGAGTGCAGCAATGAAGGGACAATGCAATGGGGGGCTGAGCAGAGAGTGCGTCAGTGGAGGGATGGTGCAGGGAGAGGCTGAGGAGAGTGCAGCAGTGAAGGGACGATGCAATGGGGGGCAGAGCAGAGGGTGCAGCAATAAAGGGACGGTGCAGGGAGAGGCTAAGGAGAGAGTGCAGCAGTGAAGGGACGGTGCAAGGAGAGGCTAAGGAGAGAGTGCAGCAATAAAGGGACGGTGCAAGGAGAGGCTAAGGAGAGAGTGCAGCAGTAAAGGGGCGGTGCAGGGAGAGGCTGAGCAGAGAGTGCATCAGTGAAGGGCCGGTGCAGGGAGAGGCTGAGGAGAGAGTGCATCAGTAAAGGGATGGTGCAGGGAGAGGCTGAGCAGAGAGTGCATCAGTAAAGGGATGGTGCAGGGAGAGGCTGAGGAGAGAGTGCAGCAGTGAAGGGATGGTGCAGTGAGAGACTGAGGAGAGTGCACCAGTGAAGGGACGGTGCAGGGAGAGGCTGAAGAGAGTGCAGCAGTGAAGGGACGATGCAATTGGAGGCTGAGCAGAGAGTGCATCAGTGAATGGACGGTGCAGGGAGAGGCTGTAGAGAGAGTGCATCTGTGAAGGGACGGTGCAGGGAGAGGCTGTGGAGAGAGTGCATCAGTGAAGGGACGGTGGAGGGAGAGGCTGAGGAGAGAGTGCAGCAGTGAAGGGATGGTGCAGTGAGAGGCTGAGGAGAGTGCAGCAGTGAAGGGACAGTACCGTGAGAGGCTGAGGGAGAGTGCAGCAGTGAGTGATGGTGCAGTGGAGGAGTGAGGGCTGCAGCCTGGATGGGGGGCTGAGCAGAGAGTAAAGCGATGGCGCAGGGAGAGGCTGAGGAGAGAGTGCATCAGTAAAGGGATGGTGCAGGGAGAGGCTGAGCAGAGAGTGCATCAGTAAAGGGATGGTGCAGGGAGAGGCTGAGGAGAGAGTGCAGCAGTGAAGGGATGGTGCAGTGAGAGACTGAGGAGAGTGCAGCAGTGAAGGGACGATGCAATGGGGAGCTGAGCAGAAAGTGCATCAGTGAAGGGACGGTGCAGGGAGAGGCTGAGGAGAGTGCATCATTGAAGGGACAGTGCAGGGAGACGCTGAGGAGAGTGCATCAGTGAAGGGACAGTGCAGGGAGAGGCTGAGGTGAGAGTGCAGCGGTGAAAGGATGGTGCAGTGAGAGACTGAGGAGTGTGCAACAGGGAAGAGACGGTATAGTGGAGCTGAGGAGAGAGTGAAGGGATGGTGCAGTAAGAGGCTGAGGAAAGTGCATCAGTGAAGCGATGGTACCGTGAGAGGCTGAGGAGAGAGTGCAGCAGTGAGTGATGGTGCAGTGGAGGAGTGAGGGCTGCAGCCTGGATGGGGGGGGGGGCTGAGCAGGGAGTGCAGCAGTGAAGCGATGGCGCAGGGAGAGGCTGAGGAGAGAGTGCAGCAGTAAAAGGACAGTGCAGTGTAAAAATAAAAATATGCCTTACCTCTAACATAAACTAAATTCAACATACATACCTGTCTGAACAACTCCGTGCACAGCGGTGCACATCGCTGAAGGGAATCGCCACGGGCCATGTTGAACCTAGAAAAGAGAGAATAAACATAAGATTAGCAAAAAAAAAAAAAATGGCTTACCTCTGAACGAAAACGGAGACAGAGAGTGAGGTAGTGAAAGAGAGTGAAAGTGACTTAATGAGATAGAAATAGAGAGAGTGAGGTAGTGAGAGAGAGAGTGAGGTAGATAGAGTGAGACAGAGAGAGTGAGGTAGTGAAAGAGTGAGTTAGTGATGGAGAGTGATTTTTGGTGGTAGTGAGATAGAAACAATGAGTGATGTTGTGACATAGTGAGATAGAGAAGGACTGAGGTAGTGTAAGAGAGAGTGAACGTGACTTAGTGAGATAGAGAGAGAGTGAGTTAGTGAGATAGAGAGTGACGTAGTGAGTTGGAGAGAGAGAGTGAACTTGTGAGCTAGTGAGATAGCGAGTGAGTCAGCGAGAGAGTGTTGTAGTTATTTTTTGAGTGAGTGACTTGTGTTATAGTTAGGTAGTTGGAGTGATATGGAAACAGATAGAGTGATGTTATGGAGAGAGTTAGTGAGAGAGAGAGTGAGATAGTGTTATAGATATAATTTGAGTAGTGATGTAGTTATTTTTTTTGTGGGAGAGTGAAGTAAATATAGAGTGAGGTAGTGAGAGAGAGTGAGGTAGTGAAAGAATGAGGTAGTGAGGGTGAGAGTTGTTGTGCTGTATTGAGATAGAAACAGAGATGTTGTGAAGTAGTGATCTAGAGAGAGAGTGAGGTAGTGTATGAGAGAGTGAAAGTGAGTTAGTGTATTTGAGAGAGAGAGAGAGAGAGTGCGGTAGTGAGATAGAGAGAGAGTGAAGTAGTGCGTTAGAGAGAGAGTGAAGTTGTGTGGTAGTGAGAGAGTGATGTAGTGAACTTTAGAGAGAGTGTTGTGATATAGTGAGAGAGAGATAGTGAGAGAGAGAGAGAGTGAGGTAGTATATAGAGAGAGTGTGAGGTAGTGAGATAGAGAGAGAGTGAAGCAGTGAGTTAGAGAGAGAGAGAGAAAGAAGTTGTGAGGTAGTGAGAGAGTGTTGTAGTGAATTTTTGAGAGTCATGATATAGTGAGGCAGTGAGATAGTAATAGATAGAGTGAGGTAGTGATGTAGAGAGGGTGAGGTAGTGAGATAGAGAGAGTGAAGTTGTGAAGTAGTGTGTTAGAGAGATAGTTACTGTGGTAGTGATATTGTGATGCTGTGAGAAAGAGCGAGTTGAGTAGTGAGGTAGAGATTGAGGTAGAGAGAGAGTGAATGAGAGATAGTGTAGTAGTGTGAGAGATAGTGTAGTAGTGTGAGAGATAGTGAGGTAGTGAGAGAGATAGTGAGTTAGTGAAAGAGAGAGTGGGGTAGTGAGAGTGAGGTAGTGAGAGAGAGAGTTTGAAGGGACGGTATAGTGGAGCTGAGGAGAGAGTGAAGGGACGGTACCGTAAGAGGCTGAGGAGAGAGTGCAGCAGTGAGTGATGGTGCAGTGGAGGAGTGAGGGCTGCAGCCTGGATGGGGGGCGGGGCTGAGCAGAGAGTGCAGCAATGAAGGGACAATGCAATGGGGGGCTGAGCAGAGAGTGCGTCAGTGGATGGATGGTGCAGGGAGAGGCTGAGGAGCGTGCAGCAGTGAAGGGACGATGCAATGGGGGGCAGAGCAGAGAGTGTATCAGTGAAGGGACGGTGCAAGGAGAGGCTGAGGGGAGTGCAGCAGTGAAGGGACGGTGCAAGGAGAGGCTAAGGAGAGAGTGCAGCAATAAAGGGACGGTGCAGGGAGAGGCTGAGGAGAGAGTGCATCAGTGAAGGGCCGGTGCAGGGAGAGGCTGAGGAGAGAGTGCATCAGTGAAGGGACAGTGCAAGGAGAGGCTGAGGAGAGTGCAGCAGTGAAGGGACAGTGCAGGGACAGGCTGAGGAGAGTGCAGCATTAAAAGGACGGTGCAGTGGGGGGCTGAGCAGAGAGTGCAGCAGTGAAGGGACTGTACAGTGGGACTGAGGAGAGAGCGTAGCAGTGAAGGGATAATGCAGTGAGAGGCTGAGGAGAGTGCACCAGTGAAGGGACGGTGCAGAGAGAGGCTGAGGAGAGTGCAGCAGTGAAGGGACGATGCAATGGGGGGCTGAGCAGAGAGTGCATGAGTGAAGGGACGGTGCAGGGAGAGGCTGAAGGGAGTGCAGCAGTGAAGGGACGATGCAATGGGAGGCTGAGCAGAGAGTGCATCAGTGAATGGACGGTGCAGGGAGAGGCTGAGGAGAGTGCAGCATTAAAAGGACGGTGCAGTGGGGGGCTGAGAAGAGAGTGCAGCAGTGAAGGGACTGTACAGTGGGACTGAGGAGAGAGCGTAGCAGTGAAGGGATAATGCAGTGAGAGGCTGAGGAGAGTGCACCAGTGAAGGGACGGTGCAATGGGGGGCTGAGCAGAGAGTGCATGAGTGAAGGGACGGTGCAGGGAGAGGCTGAAGGGAGTGCAGCAGTGAAGGGACGATGCAATGGAAGGCTGAGGAGAGAGTGCAGCAGTGAGTGATGGTGCAGTGGAGGAGTGAGGGCTGCAGCCTGGTTGGGGGGCGAAGCTGAGCAGAGAGTGCAGCAATGAAGGGACAATGCAATGGGGGGCTGAGCAGAGAGTGCGTCAGTGGAGGGATGGTGCAGGGAGAGGCTGAGGAGAGTGCAGCAGTGAAGGGACGATGCAATGGGGGGCAGAGCAGAGGGTGCAGCAATAAAGGGACGGTGCAGGGAGAGGCTAAGGAGAGAGTGCAGCAGTGAAGGGACGGTGCAAGGAGAGGCTAAGGAGAGAGTGCAGCAATAAAGGGACGGTGCAAGGAGAGGCTAAGGAGAGAGTGCAGCAGTAAAGGGGCGGTGCAGGGAGAGGCTGAGCAGAGAGTGCATCAGTGAAGGGCCGGTGCAGGGAGAGGCTGAGGAGAGAGTGCATCAGTAAAGGGATGGTGCAGGGAGAGGCTGAGCAGAGAGTGCATCAGTAAAGGGATGGTGCAGGGAGAGGCTGAGGAGAGAGTGCAGCAGTGAAGGGATGGTGCAGTGAGAGACTGAGGAGAGTGCACCAGTGAAGGGACGGTGCAGGGAGAGGCTGAAGAGAGTGCAGCAGTGAAGGGACGATGCAATTGGAGGCTGAGCAGAGAGTGCATCAGTGAATGGACGGTGCAGGGAGAGGCTGTAGAGAGAGTGCATCTGTGAAGGGACGGTGCAGGGAGAGGCTGTGGAGAGAGTGCATCAGTGAAGGGACGGTGGAGGGAGAGGCTGAGGAGAGAGTGCAGCAGTGAAGGGATGGTGCAGTGAGAGGCTGAGGAGAGTGCAGCAGTGAAGGGACAGTACCGTGAGAGGCTGAGGGAGAGTGCAGCAGTGAGTGATGGTGCAGTGGAGGAGTGAGGGCTGCAGCCTGGATGGGGGGCTGAGCAGAGAGTAAAGCGATGGCGCAGGGAGAGGCTGAGGAGAGAGTGCATCAGTAAAGGGATGGTGCAGGGAGAGGCTGAGCAGAGAGTGCATCAGTAAAGGGATGGTGCAGGGAGAGGCTGAGGAGAGAGTGCAGCAGTGAAGGGATGGTGCAGTGAGAGACTGAGGAGAGTGCAGCAGTGAAGGGACGATGCAATGGGGAGCTGAGCAGAAAGTGCATCAGTGAAGGGACGGTGCAGGGAGAGGCTGAGGAGAGTGCATCATTGAAGGGACAGTGCAGGGAGACGCTGAGGAGAGTGCATCAGTGAAGGGACAGTGCAGGGAGAGGCTGAGGTGAGAGTGCAGCGGTGAAAGGATGGTGCAGTGAGAGACTGAGGAGTGTGCAACAGGGAAGAGACGGTATAGTGGAGCTGAGGAGAGAGTGAAGGGATGGTGCAGTAAGAGGCTGAGGAAAGTGCATCAGTGAAGCGATGGTACCGTGAGAGGCTGAGGAGAGAGTGCAGCAGTGAGTGATGGTGCAGTGGAGGAGTGAGGGCTGCAGCCTGGATGGGGGGGGGGGCTGAGCAGGGAGTGCAGCAGTGAAGCGATGGCGCAGGGAGAGGCTGAGGAGAGAGTGCAGCAGTAAAAGGACAGTGCAGTGTAAAAATAAAAATATGCCTTACCTCTAACATAAACTAAATTCAACATACATACCTGTCTGAACAACTCCGTGCACAGCGGTGCACATCGCTGAAGGGAATCGCCACGGGCCATGTTGAACCTAGAAAAGAGAGAATAAACATAAGATTAGCAAAAAAAAAAAAAATGGCTTACCTCTGAACGAAAACGGAGACAGAGAGTGAGGTAGTGAAAGAGAGTGAAAGTGACTTAATGAGATAGAAATAGAGAGAGTGAGGTAGTGAGAGAGAGAGTGAGGTAGATAGAGTGAGACAGAGAGAGTGAGGTAGTGAAAGAGTGAGTTAGTGATGGAGAGTGATTTTTGGTGGTAGTGAGATAGAAACAATGAGTGATGTTGTGACATAGTGAGATAGAGAAGGACTGAGGTAGTGTAAGAGAGAGTGAAAGTGACTTAGTGAGATAGAAAGAGAGAGAGTGAGTTAGTGAGATAGAGAGTGACGTAGTGAGTTGGAGAGAGAGAGTGAACTTGTGAGCTAGTGAGATAGCGAGTGAGTCAGCGAGAGAGTGTTGTAGTTATTTTTTGAGTGAGTGACTTGTGTTATAGTTAGGTAGTTGGAGTGATATGGAAACAGATAGAGTGATGTTATGGAGAGAGTTAGTGAGAGAGAGAGTGAGATAGTGTTATAGATATAATTTGAGTAGTGATGTAGTTATTTTTTTTGTGGGAGAGTGAAGTAAATATAGAGTGAGGTAGTGAGAGAGAGTGAGGTAGTGAAAGAATGAGGTAGTGAGGGTGAGAGTTGTTGTGCTGTATTGAGATAGAAACAGAGATGTTGTGAAGTAGTGATCTAGAGAGAGAGTGAGGTAGTGTATGAGAGAGTGAAAGTGAGTTAGTGTATTTGAGAGAGAGAGAGAGAGTGCGGTAGTGAGATAGAGAGAGAGTGAAGTAGTGCGTTAGAGAGAGAGTGAAGTTGTGTGGTAGTGAGAGAGTGATGTAGTGAACTTTAGAGAGAGTGTTGTGATATAGTGAGAGAGAGATAGTGAGAGAGAGAGAGAGTGAGGTAGTATGTAGAGAGAGTGTGAGGTAGTGAGATAGAGAGAGAGTGAAGCAGTGAGTTAGAGAGAGAGAGAGAAAGAAGTTGTGAGGTAGTGAGAGAGTGTTGTAGTGAATTTTTGAGAGTCATGATATAGTGAGGCAGTGAGATAGTAATAGATAGAGTGAGGTAGTGATGTAGAGAGGGTGAGGTAGTGAGATAGAGAGAGTGAAGTTGTGAAGTAGTGTGTTAGAGAGATAGTTACTGTGGTAGTGATATTGTGATGCTGTGAGAAAGAGCGAGTTGAGTAGTGAGGTAGAGATTGAGGTAGAGATTGAGGTAGAGAGAGAGTGAATGAGAGATAGTGTAGTAGTGTGAGAGATAGTGTAGTAGTGTGAGAGATAGTGTAGTAGTGTGAGAGATAGTGAGGTAGTGAGAGAGATAGTGAGTTAGTGAAAGAGAGAGTGGGGTAGTGAGAGTGAGGTAGTGAGAGAGAGAGTTTGAAGGGACGGTATAGTGGAGCTGAGGAGAGAGTGAAGGGACGGTACCGTAAGAGGCTGAGGAGAGAGTGCAGCAGTGAGTGATGGTGCAGTGGAGGAGTGAGGGCTGCAGCCTGGATGGGGGGCGGGGCTGAGCAGAGAGTGCAGCAATGAAGGGACGATGCAATGGGGGGCTGAGCAGAGAGTGCGTCAGTGGATGGATGGTGCACGGAGAGGCTGAGGAGCGTGCAGCAGTGAAGGGACGATGCAATGGGGGGCAGAGCAGAGAGTGTATCAGTGAAGGGACGGTGCAAGGAGAGGCTGAGGGGAGTGCAGCAGTGAAGGGACGGTGCAAGGAGAGGCTAAGGAGAGAGTGCAGCAATAAAGGGACGGTGCAGGGAGAGGCTGAGGAGAGAGTGCATCAGTGAAGGGCCGGTGCAGGGAGAGGCTGAGGAGAGAGTGCATCAGTGAAGGGATGGTGCAGGGAGAGGCTGAGGAGAGAGTGTAGCAGTGAAAGGATGGTGCAGTGAGAGACTGAGGAGAGTGCAACAGTGAAGAGACGGTGCAGGGAGAGGCTGAAGAGAGTGCAACAGTGAAGAGACGGTATAGTGGAGCTGAGGAGAGAGTGAAGGGATGGTGCAGTGAGAGACTGAGGAGAGTGCACCAGTGAAGGGACGGTGAAGGGAGAGGCTGAGGAGAGTGCAGCAGTGAAGGGACGATGCAATGGGGGGGCTGAGCAGAGTGCATGAGAGAAGGGACATTGCAGGGAGAGGCTGAGGAGAGTGGAGCAGTGAAGGGACGATGCAATGGGAGGCTGAGCAGAGAGTGCATCAGTGAATGGACGGTGCAGGGAGAGGCTGAGCAGAGAGTGCAGCAGTGAAGGGAGGGTGCAGAGTGCAACAGTGAAGGGACGGTATAGTGGAGCTGAGGAGAGAGTGAAGGGATGGTGCATCAGTGAGAGGCTGAGGAGAGTGCATCAGTGAAGGGACGGTACCGTAAGAGGCTGAGGAGAGAGTGCTGCAGTGAGTGATGGTGCAGTGGAAGAGTGAGGGCTGCAGCCTGGATGGGGGGGCTGAGCAGAGAGTGCAGCAATGAAGGGACGATGTAATGGGGGGCTGATCAGAGAGTGCGTCAGTGAAGGGATGGTGCAGGGAGAGGTTGAGGAGAGTGCAGCAGTGAAGGGACGATGCAATGGGGGCTGAGCAGAGAGTGCATCAGTGAAGGGACGGTGCAAGGAGAGGCTGAGGAGAGCGCAGCAGTGAAGTGACAGTGCAGGGACAGTGCAGGGAGAGGCTGAGGAGAGAATGCATCAGTGAAGGGACAGTGCAGGGAGAGGCTGAGCAGAGAGTGTAGCAGTGAAGGGACGGTGCAGGGAGAGGCTGAGGAGAGTGCAGCATTAAAAGGACGGTGCAGTGGGGGGCTGAGCAGAGAGTGCAGCAGTGAAGGGGCTGTACAGTGGGACTGAGGAGAGAGCGTAGCAGCGAAGGGATAATACAGTGAGAGGCTGAGGAGAGTGCACCAGTGAAGGGACGGTGCAGGGAGAGGCTGAGGAGAGTGCAGCAGTGAAGGGACGATGCAATGGGGGGCTGAGCAGAGAGTGCATGAGTGAAGGGACGGTGCAGGGAGAGGCTGAAGGGAGTGCAGCAGTGAAGGGACGATGCAATGGGAGGCTGAGGAGAGAGTGCAGCAGTGAAGGGACGGTGCAAGGAGAGGCTAAGGAGAGAGTGCAGCAGTAAAGGGATGGTGCAGGGAGAGGCTGAGCAGAGAGTGCATCAGTGAAGGGCCGGTGCAGGGAGAGGCTGAGGAGAGAGTGCATCAGTAAAGGGATGGTGCAGGGAGAGGCTGAGCAGAGAGTGCATCAGTAAAAGGATGGTGCAGGGAGAGGCTGAGGAGAGAGTGCAGCAGTGAAGGGATGGTGCAGGGAGAGACTGAGGAGAGTGCACCAGTGAAGGGACAGTGCAGGGAGAGGCTGAAGAGAGTGCAGCAGTGAAGGGACGATGCAATGGGAGGCTGAGCAGAGAGTGCATCAGTGAATGGACGGTGCAGGGAGAGGCTGTAGAGAGAGTGCATCTGTGAAGGGACGGTGCAGGGAGAGGCTGTGGAGAGAGTGCATCAGTGAAGGGACGGTGCAGGGAGAGGCTGAGGAGAGTGCAGCAGTGAAGGGATGGTGCAGTGAGAGGCTGAGGAAAGCGCAGCAGTGAAGGGACGATGCAATGGGGGGCTGAACAGAGTGCATCAGTGATGGGACGGTGCAGGGAGAGGCTGAGGAGAGTGCAGCAGTTAAGGCGACGATGCAATTGGGGGCTGAGCATAGAGTGCCTCAGTGAAGGGACGGTGCAGGGAGAGGCTGAGGAGGGTGCATCAGTGAAGGGACAGTGGAGGGAGAGGCTGAGGAGAGAGTGCATCAGTGAAAGGATGGTGCAGGGAGAGGCTGAGGAGAGAGTGCAGCAGTGAAAGAATGGTGCAGTGAGAGACTGAGGAGAGTGCAACAGTGAAGAGACGGTATAGTGGAGCTGAGGAGAGAGTGAAGGGATGGTGCAGTAAGAGGCTGAGGAGAGAGTGCAGCAGTGTGTGATAGAAATAAACATAAGATTAGCAAAATAAACAAAATGCCTTACCTTAACTGAAAAACAGCAGCATACATACCTGTCTGAACCACTTCATGCACAGCAGTGCACACAGCTGCACGGAGATGACACGGGCCATATTGGACCTGAAAAACAAAGAAATAAATATAAGATTGGCAAAATAAACCAAATGCCTTACCTTAACTGAAAAACAGCAGCATACATACCTGTCTGAACCACTTCGTGCACAGCAGTACACACAGCTGCACGGAGACGCCACGGGCCATATTGGACCTGAAAAACAAAGAAATAAACATAAGATTAGCAAAATAAACAAAATGCCTTGCCTCCAACAGCAAAACAGCAGCATACATACCTGTCTGAACCACTTCGTGCACAGCAGTGCACACAGCTGCACGGAGACGACACGGGCCATGTTGTATCTAGAAAAGAGAGAAAAAAACCTAAGATTAGCAAAATCAAAAAGATAGATTACCTCGAACATCAAAAGAGCAGAATATCGGAACCAGTTCGTGCACAACGGTGCACACAGCTGCACGGAGACGCCACAGGCCATATTGGACCTGAAAAACAAAGAAATAAACATAAGATTAGCAAAATAAACCAAATGCCTTACCTTAACTGAAAAACAGCAGCATACATACCTGTCTGAACCACTTCGTGCACAGCAGTGCACACAGCTGCACGGAGACGCCACGGGCCATATTGGACCTGAAACACAAAGAAATGAACATAAGATTAGCAAAATAAACAAAATGTCTTACCTCTAACAGCAAAATAGCAGCATACATACCTGTCTGAACCACTACAAATAATGCTGGCAAAACGCAAGTCTGCACCTTAAAAGAAACGTACTGGCAATACCTTTAAGTCAAGAATCTACTTGGCAGGTATGCTAGAAAATAGGGTTCTTCATGCTTGAAAATCAGATGTCACTATTTATTTTGGTACAGCCATCACGGACTTTAACTATAATACATATTACTTTAAATTATAAATCAAGGCATACGTTAGATTCATTTGATCTGCACACAGAAACAATTAACTAAATTAAAGAGTTGGTCTGCAAAAGGGACGAGGTTCACAGATAATCTTAGTGCAAGGGTATCAGAAATAATAGACTAACTAACAAAAAGCAACATTATTCCCTGGCCTTGAATTAATGTAATTACTGAAGGGGAGGGGCATTACCAGCGTTAACTGTGTACGTGTGAAAGAATAGACCTATAGTGCATAGCTCTTCTCCTGAACCTAGGACTAACTACATTTACATGCTTCATTTCGTTAAGAGGCTATCCAGGTTGGAATTATTACACTTCCAACACGAATTTGAAATTGACGTACGAAAAACGGACGTGTTAAAGTACAGAAAGGAGCACAATGATGAGAGATCTAAAGAACGTGAATTCTATAGAAGCAGTGCAGAAGTGCAGTGCACGTGAGATTCCTCGCTATTTCCATTCAAGCGCTCGGCCGGTTTCTTCCAGTCCCTCCTCCTCTAAAGGAACTAGCTGGAACTGGCACCTCCAGCTTTACTCACACCAAAGGGTCATCATTTTTGGTTTACATTTTCAGGGTTCCATCAAAACTGCGATTTTACCCTCCTAAAAAATGTCGGCTCTACTGACGTTTGCTTGTCTTTACAGATCAAGTCCAACCAAACTATTTCATTCAAACACCCACTCCCCCCGCCCCTCAACCTCTATGCAAACCCCGTCTCTTATAACAACATACTCTTCCGATCGAACTCCCTGTAGTTCCTCGTCCTTCTAGAGCGGGTCTACTGAGCAGCTAGCCACATGTCACATAATAACATTAATCCGCTATTCACCATGTCCTGCTCATAACGTGCCTATGCCCCTGTCACACAACACCTGCCTCGCCTCACCTGGCAGACACGACCAGGACTTTCCAGAAGCCCCTGGCGTTGTCCGTTTGCCTCCTGGTGCGCGCGCCCCTCTCCTGAGCTCACCCAACTCTGTCAGCCATAGCCGGACTCTGAGGGACGGACAGCGCGGGACTTCACAGAGAAGTAACAGGTCAACCAATTAAAGCCTCCTCGGCTTCAGATAACAGAAACTCCCAAGTGCGGCCCGCAAATGCAGGCAGCCCGGCCCAAGCACCACTCCCGCAATTGGGGAAGTGGGCCCGCAGGGGAAAAAAGGCTCACCTTACAATAATATCCCTGGGCACGACCAACAACCTAAATCGGCCCATTCTGCCTGAAGGAGGGAGAGACGGAGGGGGAGTCCAGGAGGGAGAGAGCACCGTGGGAACACGGGTACCAGGCGGAATAGAGCCCGGCAGCACAGGCGAGGAGGAAGGGAGTCCTGCAGCTTGTCGTAGGGAGGAGGAAGGGAGTCCTGCAGCTTGTCGTAGGGAGGAGGAAGGGAGTCCTGCAGCTCGTCGTAGGGAGGAGGAAGGGAGTCCTGCAGCTCGTCGTAGGAAAAAAAAAATGGCGCCCACAAGCTTCAGTCTTTTTCGGATTTGGGGGCGTGGTTTTGCTGTTCTGAGTGACGGATGACGTCACTGTCTAAAGAACAGCAAAAATGACGCCCCCAAATCCGAGAAAGACGGGGCTAAATCGGAGTGACGGCTCTCTCCTCCAATGGCTGGCCTCCTTTTAGGAAGCCAGCCAATCGGAGAGAGCCAAATTTAGAGGCGGGATAAAGAGCCCCTCTAAGAAACATAAGATCTCTCTACTTCCGGTTCTGACGAACCGGATAGTACCGAGACCTAAAAAAGGAAATACGAGTTCGCACAATATTTACACAAGTGCCTTAGGGGCACGACAAACCATATACTCAAAACAATGGAATGCGAGGAAGAAAAATACTGTAAGGAGATCCAGAGGCTGGAGGATCGCTGGGACTACGCTACAAACTTGGTAAGTAAGGAGCAGGAGGCCCACGGGACTCACGTGCAGAGTGGGAACTCTCACGCGGGATGCGTACCAACGTTTATGGATCTTACAGTTTGGAAAGTTACGGATTCCGGACGAACCCGGCTGGATGGAGGGAAAACAACAGTGAACCTGGACACTAGGATAGTGGACACAGACTTCAGCACCTAGAAGCTTTAGTTACCTAACCCACAGGCTGCGGGTGCACAGGGCTGAAGTTGCGTCGGGTTTGCTGTGTTGATCCCGGTGATGCCTGAAACAAGGAGTTGCCGGCAGGCAGCCAGATGGAGGAGTCCGGTGGTTCCAAGGATGGAACTAGGAAGAAGGAAGTCCTGAAAAGGAAGGGGACAGAGTCTTGGTCACTAGCCAGTGACGGTGCTGGAACCAGGAGGGAACCAGATGCTGTCGCCGCAGTCAGGTGATGGAAGGGTCGCTTCTCTCTGTAGCTGCGCGGACCAGGAGCTGCTCTTCACGACCAGGCTGGAGGCACGAGCTGTCCCACGTAGTCTGCTGCTGTCGGCGGTGTCAGATCGTCGATCTGGACAACAGGCCTTGGCTAATGCAAGCCACGCGGTGAAACAAAGATGGCGTCTTGAGTGGACCAGGAGGGTCCGGGGTGCTCCTCTTTTACAAGGAAGAAAGGGCCAGCCTGGGGGACCAGACTAGCAGTGTTGAAATCTTCGGGTCGTCGTCTCAGAGGGCACAAGCCAGCCGGCAAGTGACCAGACAACAGGAAGTGCAGCAACCAGGCAAAAGGGCCCCACGCAGATCACGGGGATGCTGGGGGGCTGGTCTTTGGTGCAGGAGCTGCGTTGGTGTGGGGCTTCTCAGTCCCCAATGCACTCACTTGAGGAACCCTCAGGGGTCGTGCAGGAAGCGCTGTGCAGGTTTCTTCAAGATGACCGTCTCCACGTTGCTCGTCGCACCCACGGATTCCAGCTGTGCTGTGGATGTGGGTAGAGGTCAGAGAGGTCTGGAGGTCCGGGTCTTGTCGAGCTGGGTCGTCGGATTCCGGGATGGAAGGACTCTGCAGCAAACCGCACAGGAACTTGATGGTGCCTGCGAAGCAGGATGGTCACTCCCTGACCATAGGGGAGATTCTTCAGTCTTCTGGATATCAGGAGGTCGAAGGTCAAGAGTTTCTTCGTGGAAGGTTGTCAAGATTAATCTAATTTGGAATGGGACCAGCTCCTACCTTTATTCGGCTAAAGGGGGCTGCACTACGACTAGGTCCCTCCCCTGGGTGGGACCAGGAAGGGGGGTGGTTACACCCCCTATCCTTTGTCCAGTTTCCCGCCAGAGCTGGGGCTGGAGTGCCCCAGCAACTGGTTGGAACCGGTGTATGCACAGGGCACCTTGTGTGCCCCAGGCATGTCTCATTCCTTTCAGCCTGAGCCTACCTAATACACAAAATCCTGTCTGGGGTGGTGCTAGCACCTCCCAAGGCAGGAAACCCTTTGTCTGCATCTCCCTCGCTGGAAGGACTCCCAGCAGCAGGAGGTCAGACTTGTGTCTGTGGTGGCAGCATCCATTTTGTGATGCTGAGGCTTGAGTTAACTTTAACCGGGGTTTACAGTTACATGCATGTCGTGTCCCTCTAGAAGGGTGGAATGCTAACCCCGTCGCCAGAATTGGCGAGGGGTTAGTATTCCAATTACTATGACACCTTACTCGACATGTTTTGATAATGCTATGCTAAAGTTAGCATTTAACCGCAAGGATTATAATGCACTTAAGAGTATATGGTATAGCGTTATCATGGAACAGCTATAAGGACTTGGTTTCGCAAGCTGCAAACGGGCTCAGCTCATGCCAGAGCACCATCTCACATAATTCCAAGCACTCTGCCTTCAGGATTGATAAGGCCTGCCATAGGAGTGACTGATAGGAATATATGTGTCCATTTTAGGGTTAGATATAGGAATACTATATCTAAAGCAAAGGGTGATTACACCACCTTGCCCCAGCTGTCGTGCAGCCAGTTGTCAGATTTGGGTGGCCTGCCAGGGGTGGCATAATGCATGCTGCAGCCCCTGGTAGGCCCTGGGTACACCTATGCCCTGGATACCTAAGGTATACTGTACAGGGACTGATAAGGTGGCCGAGTACCAATTGGTAAATGCACCTAAGGTACATGCTTGTCAATTTAGAGAGAGAACAGCTAGGCTGTGGGTCTGATTAGCAGGCCCACAGCCAGGGAAAGTCGTAAATCAGTGAAGCAAAAAGCAAAAATCTGGGGTGGCCATGGGATTGCAGACCCCACTCTCCTACAGTCTGTATACCAGCAACCCTTTCAAAGCTTGTTGAGGGGCCAGCATAATAGTGAAGGCGAGGGATTCAGAACCTGCGATTGTTTCCAAAGGAAGAATAGCGCACGAGGCTAGCTTCTTCACCACCAAAGCCACCCCACCTCCCCTTCCCTTGGCTCTATCTTGTCGAAAGATGTTATAGTCCGGTGGAATACCCGCCATGATGTCAGGATTGGACAACTCCCCCAGCCAGGTTTCCGTCAGCATCAGACATAATGGTTTTTCCCTAACGAGGAGGTCAAAGATCTTCAGGGCATGTCTGCTTACTGATCTCGTGTTGAGCAATAAGCAAAGATGTTTCACACGATCCTCTCATCTCCGCAGTGAAGCGGCGGTAACATAGCCAGGCGACCAACCACACCCAGGACAGCGCCTTTTTCCCCTGTGGCGACCCGGAAAAACAGATCGACACGCGCAAGAAATTTTTTGCAAAGAGCGAAGTTCCCTCGATGTATAACAGACCATCTTCCCCACAGGGGGGAGCCCTATAAAGCCAGGCCCTCCCGCCGCTCCGCCGCCACCGGGACGCTGACGGGCAGGACTCTGGCAAGACTCGGGCACAAGCGAGGGCAACCCCGCTGCGCTATGGGGAACGGTTTAAATAGGTCCTCCTGATGAGTTCTCAACTGCCCCACAAGGACGCTAAAGATGGCGCTGCCAGAGCGCCGCTGACCCTCCCAAAATGGCGCCCAGAGTCGGAGCGCTGCAGACCCCAACAGCCCCGGAACCCGGACCCGCTAAAACAGCGGTGAGTAACAATTATGTGGAGTAAGGGGGCACTCCTAGATAAAAACAAGGGAAATAAAACACAAAAGAAAACAAATACAAAACGGGTACTTAAAATGAAGCGCGCTGACAGGCAGCGCTAGCAGCAGTACAGAGCCGCCCCTCCGGGCAAATGTATCCAAACAGGGTGTGCAATCAAGGGGACCGCCTTAAATAGGTCCTCCTGATGAGTTCTCAACTGCCCCACAAGGACGCTAAAGATGGCGCTGCCAGAGCGCCGCTGACCCTCCCAAAATGGCGCCCAGAGTCGGAGCGCTGCAGATCCCAACAGCCCCGGAACCCGGACCCGCTAAAACAGCGGTGAGTAACAATTATGTGGAGTAAGGGGGCACTCCTAGATAAAAACAAGGAAAATAAAACACAAAAGAAAACAAATACAAAACGGGTACTTAAAATGAAGTGCGCTGACAGGCAGCGCTAGCAGCAGTACAGAGCCGCCCCTCCGGGCAAATGTATCCAAAACTCTGCCTTGCGGAAGCGAGCAGTGGGGCTCAAGAGCCATATGTTTGCAATTAGCACGCACGCCGCTGCTCACTCACGCAAGGTGGATGTCAGCAGAAGCACAAGTGTGGGGAAAAGGAGCAGATCGGTGGTTAAAGGCCCTCCTAGAGCAGCGCATGCGCGCTGCCCAGCCGAAACCTAACAATGGGGATTGCCATTAGGTATGCCAACATACTGTTGAGAACGCTCATCAGTTTCATTTAATGAAGGTTTGTGACTTCATTGAAAGAAACCACCACAACCCTACTTACAAGCACACCTCTACCATAGAATCGATGGAAAACGTCCAGGTCAAAAACATTTGATTATAGGATATGGTCCGTAGATTCATATGTGACCTACATCTACCCCATGTACAAAGCCACACAGACTCGTATAGAAATTAACATCATATTGACAGTCAACATCTTCATAATACTGAATGGTTCTCTGATGGGTCAGGCCTCATTGTGCAGCATGTATCTGATAGAGACTACAACCGCAGATTCCTTAACGTAGAATTACCCCCAGGCGAGAGACGGGATCTGGAAAATTTTCTTTGCCACAGCATCTCTGCACACGTGACTCCGCCCTGACGTCATCGGTGGGCGTGACGTCAGCAAGGTCACATAAGCCCCACCCTGGCGCACTGATGTCAGTTTCCTTCTTTTCTGCATCCAACACGGATCCGAATCGTGTCCCTGACATGTTTCAGGCCTTCTTTTCACTCTGCGTTGAGGAACAGTGTGTGAATGCATTGTATGCGTCAGATGTCGGCGACGGACCCTCACCCCATTTGTATAAGGTGTCTGGGCGAGCACCATGATTCTACCGACTGTGACGCTTGCCAGCATCTGAAGCCGAAGTCCCGGCGAGAGCGCCGGATGAAACTACTTTTGGCCTGCTTGTCCAGGTCGGTCTCGTCACCGCGTCCGTCCCCTACCTCGAAAGGGTCCAGAAACCGCCGATTTCGACTACGGCATCGTCCTTCGCTGAGGCCCCATGGGCGTCGCTCGCCCACCGGTAAGTCTTACAGCTTGTCACCGAGGCCTGGTCCCTGTCCTGCAGAGGGTGCGGGTTCCCCTCGGGACATGCGGCCCGCTCGTCACCACCCTACCCACCATTTCCTGGCGTCGGGGCGACTAGAGCCCAGATGGAGACCTACGCAACGGCTCTGCAGGCTTCCTTGGCCGCTCCTCCTCCACTTCCTGAGACGTCTGCTGATTCCTTGCCATGTGCGGGGCCTTTCGTGGAGTCGCCGGCGGCTTCGACCCCGGTGCCGACGAGTTCGGCTTCAGGTGTTGGGGGTGTGGCATAGTCGAGGTGCGGCCCTACAGGGTTTCCCTCTTTGACCAACGGCGCCTCTGCCTTGCCGCAAATCCCCGTGGGGGTCCCTGTGGTGTCGCAGGAGGTCGCCGAGACTCACGGTTTGTCCCCGAGTCCCTCTCGGTCCTCTGGGCAAGTGACTGTCTTACCAGAGGCTGAGGCGACGCCATTCCGGCGCCAACGACTTTCTTCCCTGACGGCGCCACGGGTGGTGTCTCGGGCCCATGGTGCCTCCCCGGGTCCCTCTCGACCCTCTTCGCAGGCAGCTGCTTTGTCGCAGGTCGAGTCGGGGCAGTTTCGGCACTGTTCTCTAGCCGCCCCAGCTCCGACACCGCCACATTCTCCTAGGGCGCAAGTGGTGGTGGAGGTCGACTCCGCGCCCCCAGTGGCCTCTTAAGCGCCGATCGACGTCGCACAGGCGCATGTGGTGGACTCCACGGCGCCGTGCCGGCGTCGGGTGATCGACTCGTCTCTAGAGGTCCCATCCTCTCCTGAGGTTTGTCATCTCCTGGTCTCCTCTTCTCCGGAGACGTGATGCCGCGTCATTGCATTTTCCCCGGCGTCTTCCAGGGAGCGCTCTTTGCCGTCTCCGCGGCCACAACCCTCAGACCCTCGCTTCCTTAACTCGCTGTTGGTTGCTCCGCAGGCTTCTCCACCTTCCCCGGAGGCCCCTCAGGCCCCACACTTGTCCGTGGATCTTCCACTATTCAGGGGCTGGCCGTTTCTTCCTCAAGCTGGATTCGGGGATGGACGGCTTAGTTTACAACCGTCGCCCACGGAGGAATTGCAGTTCGAGGCATGTGGGCTGCTAAATTCATATCTATTGCATAGATCGCCGCCTAGTGTTGGGTCCGGATGATTGCACATTGTTGTCCTGGAAGAGTCTTCGAAGTATCACGAGATAGGTGGCTCCTCCCCTGGACTACAGTGCGCATGGGCATCGACTCCATCCCCAGATTGTTTTTTTCCGCCATTGGGTTCGGATGTGAATTCGACGTCTCCTGTCGGAATCGGTAAAAAACTGTTCTCTAAAGCCCAAAAGGCTTTCTAACCTCGTCGGTATTGTTGGCGCTCGGTTCTCGTGTATACTCCAACTCTTCGAGTCGGTTTCCTGGGGAGTCGCGTGACTCTTCAGTCATCGAGGCCCTTCCGCGCAGCAAGACCCCGACGAAACTACAATGAAACGAAGTCCGTTCAAAAAGTGTCCCGTGTGCGGTTCGAAGTACCCACACATCGACGTGCATCCTGTATGCAACAAGTGCCTGTCGCCGGACCACAACGAGGCCAACTGTATGGCCTGTTTGAAGTTCAGGTCGAAGAAGACGCTCAAGATTTGGCGCGTGGCGCGCCTCGAGGCCCAGCGATCGGCACCTGTGGACATCTTCAACGACCCCGAAGCAGACGAGCAAGAGCTTCAGCTTCAGATCTCGCCTCCATCGGCGGAGGTCGAGGCCGACTACGGTGACGCCGTTGAGGGCCTGGACCTAGACGACTACGTCGAGGAGGTAGGGGACGACGAGGAAGTTTATGGGGCCGCGGAAGATAGCTCGGAGGAAGAGCTATGCCCCGTCCGTACAATAACTAAGGCTCAGGTCACGGGATCGCCACTCGGCCTTACCCACGACCCTCAACCTAAGTCCTCGGCCCCGCCTTCTGGCCCGGCTACAGACATTTCGGCGGAGCCTCCGTTACAGAAAACGAAACCGAAACCATCGGCTTTGACTTCTTCTAAAATGGCCGACACGCCATCGAAACCGAAGACGGCAGAGACAACTTCGACACCGTCATCTTCGGAGGCTTCTAAGCCAAAAAAGGCGGTCGAACACGAAAAGGCACCCAAAGGGGCCAAGGAGGCCGGCTCGAAGAAGGTCGTCGAGCATTTGTCGAGTAAGGTGGTGGAGTCGACGTCGAAGAAGACTGTCGAGAAACCTTCACCCAAGACTACTGCGCCTACAGGCAAACGGCCAGTCGAAGTGGCGTCGGCGAAGGCCGCCGAGCCGAAGTCTGGAACCACGTCGCAAAGCGAAAAATCTGCCGATCCGAAGCCGGCAGCGTCCACGCCTAAGGCCAAGACGGGGGACCGAACCCTTGCCGTCGAGGGTGCGTCCGCGCCCAAACAGCAGTCGTTGACGCTCGGATCATCACCTGGTGGTGAATCAAGGCCCTCGGTCGGATCGACGAAGCCGTCCGCTTCTTTTACTAAGCAGGTCGCGGACTCCCTTAAGAGGATACGGGACAAGACGTCGGAGCCGAAAACACCCTCAGTACCGACGACGACAGTTCCGCCGAAGAAGACTTCGACGCCAATCCTCTATACTCTGCCGCCAAAAGTGGCGCCGAAGGCTTTCGCACCTCGTGCAGTGCCCGATGACTCGGAGGGGCTGCGGCAGACTCAGCGTAGTGGAAGCTCTGCTCGACCACTTTCGCAGGACGACGAATCGGAGCATTTTATCGACGCCGACACGGGAAAACTAATGCTCTACAAGAGGAAAATTACATCCCAGCCGGTAGACTCCTATGTAATCCCTCTAAAAAAGAAAAGGCCTGCACCAGATACTCCAGAGCTTGTAGAACCCATTCCTCAACAGCCTAGGAGGAGTCCAACACCTTCACCCACTTACTCAGATGGGGATGGCAATGAACCGAATGAGGAGTATAACATCCCTGCCAATAATGACCCTGATGAGCAGCAGGACTCATGGATAGACACTGGTGACCAGGGTGACCAACAGGTGGTTAGTGACCCACAGCTTTATGGAATAAAGGCTTCTCCTACTGAAGACTCGGCGGCATTTAATGCCTTAATCGAACGGGCGGCTGCAAATCACAAGGTGGAGATGCATGCCGACCCGGTGGAAGTTGACTTTTTGTTTGATACATTCTCTGCATCGGAAAAGACTGTAAAAACACTGCCAATGCTTAAAGGGGTTCTCAAACATGCTGCTGACATTTTCAAAGAACCCACCAGGGCACAGGTGGTCAACCCACGGATAGAAAAGAAATACAGACCGGCACCTGGGGACCCTGCTTATATTCGAGGCCAGTTGCCTCTAGACTCTTTGGTCGTCTCCAATGCCCGCAAGAGGGCAAATTCACAGACAACGGGTGAAGCTCCTCCCCCAGACAAAGAGTCGAAAGTGCTGGAGGCAGGGGGCAAAAGGGTAGCAGCGCAGGCAGCAAACATATGGCGCATATCCAATACACAAGCCCTATTAGCCAGGTATGATAGGGCGCACTATGACACCTTAGAGCAGCTCTTACAACACCTTCCAGAGCAGTTTAAAGAAGGAGCTGAGTTGCTGATACAAGAGGGCAAGCTCATTTCTAACGCTGCAATTAAATGTGCGCTAGACGTGGCAGATACAGCAGCAAGGGCAGTCAACACAAGTGTTATGTTAAAGCGTCAAGCATGGCTCCGCATCTCAGGGTTCAAACCAGAAATACAGACAACTATCCTCAACCAGCCCGTCAATCCAGACAGACTGTTTGGGCCGGAGGTGGACACCACACTCGAGAAGATCAAAAAAGATACTGAGACGGCTAAGTCCATGGGGGCGCTTCAGTCTCAGCAATTCAGAGGAAACACTTTTCGTCGCTCAAGTGCGCGGGGTACTACCAGAGGCCACTTGGCACAGCAGTCACATTTCGGCAGAGGAGGCGCCCAAGCCTCGTACCCGAAACAGAATAGAGGTGGTTACAGAGGCAACAGCGCCAAGGGCAGAGGCAGAGGCAACAATAGTTCCCGCTCCTCTGCTGCCAACAAACAGTGACTCTCTGTCCCTTCCCCCCGACCATCCAACACCTGTCGGGGGGAGACTCCAGCAGTTCCTGCCAGTCTGGACGTCCATCACCACAGACAGGCGGGTGAGGAAACTTATCCAGTTCGGTTATTGTTTAGAGTTAACGTCCACTCCACCCAACATACCCCCAAGACAACGACCTATGTCAGCAGAGCACTTGCACTTATTGCAGCAGGAGGTTCTTGTAATGCTGCAAAAGCGCAATAGAGCTCGTGCCGGTGGGGGAAGAAGGCACAGGGGTTTATTCCCTGTACTTCTTAATCCCAAAGAAGGACGGCTCGCTCAGGCCCATTCTGGACCTACGCCCCCTCAACCTGTACATCCTCTCAGAACACTTCCACATGTTAACACTGCAGCAGGTTCTTCCACTGTTAAACCAGGGAGACTTCCTCGCAACCTTGGACCTCAAGGATGCTTACTTTCACATACCACTCCACCCATCCCACAGAAAGTACCTCAGGTTCACCATACAAAACAGGCATTACCAGTTCAAGGTCCTACCCTTCGGCGTGACCACTGCCCCCAGGGTGTTCACGAAGTGTCTGGCGACTGTAGCGGCGCACCTCAGGAGACAAAACATACATGTCTACCCTTACCTAGACGACTGGCTCGTTCAAGTAAAGTCGGAACAGCAGTGCGCCGTGGACATGTCCCACACAATTCACCTCCTTCACAGTCTGGGGTTCTCACTGAACTATCCCAAGTCGCACCTTCAGCCAGCCCATGTGCGGCAGTACCTAGGCGCGACAATAAATACTTTGACTGCTACAGCTCAGCCGAACCAGGTGAGGATCAACAACATCCAGTCGCTCATCCAAAGGTTCAGACCGCAACAATCACTCCCAGCGAGAGTGTTTATGCAGTTGATAGGCATGATGGCCTCCTGCATATACATAGTCCCGCACGCGAGGCTGCATATGCGTCCGCTCCAGGAATGCTTGGCGCATCAGTGGACACAGGCTCAAGGACAATTGAAAGACCTAGTGCTGGTAACTGGTCGGGCATACAGCTCTCTGCATTGGTGGAATCCACACAACCTTTGCAAGGGCCGACCGTTCCAGGAGCCTGTGCCGCAGATCATCATGACGACGGACGCCTCTCTCCAGGGATGGGGAGCTCATGTGCTCCACTACACGGTGCAGGGACTATGGACGACACAGCAAAAGAAGATGCACATCAACTATCTAGAGTTGATGGCAATCTTCATGGCACTCAAGTCCTTCAAGGTACATCTGTGCAACAAAGTCGTGTTGATCCGGACGGACAACATGACTGCCATGTACTATATCCAGAAGCAGGGGGGTACGCACTCTCCACAGCTGTCTCATCTGGCTCAGAGCATGTGGAAGTGGGCCTTTCAGAGGAACATTTTCCTCATGGCGGAACACCTCCCGGGCAAGGACAATCAGATGGCAGATCTGCTCAGCAGGTACAGCCATCAAATGCACGAGTGGGAGATACATCCATCAGTACTCCGCCCGTACTTCCAGCAGTGGGGTCATCCAGAGATAGACCTGTTTGCCACAAGGGAAAACGCAAAATGCCAAAGCTTTGCCGCCAGGTTCCCTCACCCACAATCGCAGGGCAATGCGATATGGATGAACTGGTCAGGCAGATTTGCGTACGCTTTTCCCCCAGCACCCCTAATACCGCTGGTGGCAAGAAAGCTAAAGCAACACTCGATGACACTCATCCTGGTTGCTCCAACGTGGGCACGCCAACCATGGTACACCACGTTTCTAGAACTCTCCGTGGTACCGCACCAAAGGCTGCACCTCACACCCAGACTTTTGACGCAGAACCATGGCGACATTCAGCATCCAGATCCGCACCAGCTCAATCTGGCGATCTGGCTCCTGAGGTCTTAGAGTTTGGCTACCTTAACCTGCCTCCAGAATGCATGGACATCATCCGGGAGGCACGGAAGCCCACTACAAGAGCTTGCTATGCAGCAAAATGGAAGCGGTTTGTCATTTATTGTACAGCACATAACATAAACCCGCTAGATGCATCCATTCCTAACATCTGCTATTTGTTGCATCTTTACAAATGCAATCTAGCGTACACTTCCATTAGGATACATTTATCCGCCATAGCGGCTTATCTTCAGAACAGGCAGCATCTCTCTGTTTTCAGGGTGCCTGCCATTAAAGCTTTCCGAGAAGGGCTGAAGCGGGTCATTCCTCCCAGGACCCCACCTGCTCCAGTATGGAATCTCAACGTGGTCCTCACTAGGTTGATGGGCCCACCTTTTGAGCCTCTACATTCGCGTGAGGTTCAGTTCTTGACATGGAAAGTGGCTTTCCTTATTGCTATCACGTCTCTGAGACGTGTTAGTGAGCTATAAGCGCTCACAATACAAGATCCATTTATTCAAGTCCATTCAAACAGGGTAGTGCTTTGCACTAACCCCAAGTTCCTTCCAAAGGTGGTGTCACAGTTTCATGTCAATCAGACAATTGAACTGCCCGCATTCTTTCCAAACCCAGAAACAGTAGCGGAAAGAATGCTCCACACGCTAGATGTTAAAAGGGCATTAATGTACTACATTGACATAACACAACACTTTAGAAAGACACAGCAACTTTTCGTTGCCTTCTCGGCACCGCACAAAGGCAACCCTATTTCCAAAGCTGGAATAGCCAGGTGGATCGTTAAATGTATTCAAATCTGTTATCAGAAGGCTAAACGCACTTTAACGGTCCCCCCCAGGGCGCACTCCACACGCAAGTTGGGGGCCTCCATGGCATTCCTAGGTAACATTCCTTTGGAAGACATTTGTAGAGCAGCCACGTGGGCTACACCACATACATTTACCAAACATTACTGTGTAGATGTGCACTCCAAACAGCAGGCAGCTGTAGGACAGGCTGTTCTCAAAACTCTTTTTCAGACTTCTGCAGCTGGCACGGGCGGCCGCCGCTAAATGAGGGGACTGCTATGTATTCCATGCAATAGATATGAACTTAGCAGCCCACATGCCTCGAACTGAATATGCTACTTACCAGTATGCATCTGTTCTTGGCATGTAGGGCTGCTAACATTCATATCGCCCACCCTCCTCCCCGGCGCCTGTAGCAGCTGCAGATTACTTCTTGCATTTCATCACTAGCATGGACATCATTTCTACTATCACACTCCATCTTTGCCACAATGGCTAAAAACAATCTGGGGATGGAGTCGATGCCCATGCGCACTGTAGTCCAGGGGAGGAGCCACCTATCTCGTGATACTTCGAAGACTCTTCCAGGACAACAATGTGCAATCATCCGGACCCAACACTAGGCGGCGATCTATGCAATAGATATGAATGTTAGCAGCCCTACATTCCAAGAACAGATGCATACTGGTAAGTAGCATATTCATTCTCCCCCGCGACGCCCTACTGAGGCGAGTGTAGCCTTTGTCTCGCATTTTGTGAATGGGTGACCCCGTCACCCCATTCCCAACGGATCATTTGTTAGAAGATCTCCATCAGGGCTCTGGTGGAGGGGAGCTGCTTCTTCCATTCGAAGCTTTGCTCCACAGTTCTCTTCTGGGGGCCTGGTGTGTCCCGCCACGGGTGATCCGGTGCCTCAGCCGCTCCTGCACCGCCACAGTCCTGCTCCGCACGATCCAGTCTGCCTTTCTTTCCACCGTTCTACTCAGGGCCCTCTCCTGCAGACTGCTTTTCCTTCCTTGCCTTCAGTGTTGTTTCCTTCGTCAAGGGAGGCCCGGTGGTTGGATTCATGGGGTCGTAATATCTTTGCTTCCTCTAGTGCTGCTTTGCGAGCGCTCAACGCCCTTTGTGTGTTGGCCAGGGCTACGTCCAGCCTGTGGGATTCTGTGGAGTCCCTTCTGTCTCGCGTCTTCCACGACGTTGTTCGTGCTGATCTGCGGCACCATGTGTTGGATCGCCGGGAGTTGGCCGCGTTTATTATCTGTTCGGCCTTGGATGTTGCTGATGCTCTCGGCTGCGCTATGGCGAGTTCGGTGGCTCTCCACCGCCATGTTTGGGTGGGGGATGCTGTTTTTCCAGAGAATATTAGAGAACATCTGGTTGACTTGCTTTTTGATGGGGTTTTTTTGTTCAACACCCACGCGGACATCGCCATTCAATGGCTCCTTGCGGGGCTCTGTCCTCCTCCCCCCTCCGCAAGCTTTGGCTTGTCTGTCCTTAGGTGCTTTATGGGAGGCGTTTATCCTAACTTTTTCTTTGGGCCTAGTGTTTTGGTTGGCCCTTCTGTGTGTTCTGTGTGGTTTTAAGTGCTTTCGGGGTCCTTAGGGGTGCCCCTCTGTACTGTTGGCTGCTGGTACAGCCTTTTGGCGTGGTTTTTTGGCTGATTGCTAAGTAGTCTGTGGTTCTACCCGCAGGTCCTTTATGTTCTTGTCCTCTGATGCAGGGTTTTTCCCTAAGAGGTGTTCCCATGTTGTGTTTAGGACGTGTCATACCCTAGGTGGGGTACTTGTAGCTATTGTGTAGCTCTGTCTATGGTTGGAAGGCTGTGGACACCTTTTCGGGTTCCTCGCCTTTCCTTGCGTCACTGTACACCGCTGGTGCGGTCTTTTTTTGTCTTAGCGCAGCTCACGCTGCTTCAGGTTCTGTGCTCTCAGTATCTGCTAATTCGCCAGACTGGCTTTGGCATGACATCTACGGCATCGTGCCGTGGTGTTTCCACCTTCTTGTTCTGCTTTTCGCCTGGTCCTCTGCCTTGTGTTCCAGGGCGGCTAGGATACTCCTAGTCTTCTCCTGTGTTCTGGTTGACTGCCCTATATATTTCTCCTTTTTCTCTTCTGGCTGGTCCGACTTCTTCTTGTGGGTTGGGTGGTGTCTGTGGAACGGTCCTTCTCTGGGGCTTGTTCTGGGGTTCCCTGGCCTCTGCCTTCGCCTTGCGCTTGGCTTCTGGGTGCACTGCTTCATGGTGTTTGCCAGCTGCCGGCTGCGCACGCTTGGGCGTTATGGTCTGCCTCTGTGGGCCATGGCATGTGCCCTTGTGCCTCCTGCCCCTTGTTCTGCTGGTGCTTTGCGCGACTGTGTCTTTCTTATAACGCCTACGATTCTTGGCTGTGGGGCCATTCCGGCCTTTCCAGCTGCTTCGGGGCTGATGCCTGTTCGGCTGTCCCCTTCGCTGGGTATGTGTGTCCTCCTGCGGCAGGCTCTTCCTCCGGTTCCTCCTCTTCTCCTTGGAGTTTGGGATGGTTCTTTTTCCTTGGTACTCCTCTGGTGCTGCCTATCCCTCCAGGGTTTTCTGATGAATGTCCCTTGTACCTCGGGTAGGCTTTGGGTATCCTGGCTTTCCCTTCACCTTGTTCCTGCATCCTTCTGCTTTGATGGGGCTGGGCAGCCCTTCCTGTCCCCATGACACATCTCCTGTTGGGGCCCTGCGTTTCTTCCAAGCTTGGGAGATTCTCTCGCAGGCCCTCCTCCCTTGTTGGTATGGCTAGGGTATCTATCCTACGTTAAGGAATCTGCGGCTAGTAGTCTCTATCAGATGTACAAGTTACTTACCTTCGGTAACGGTGTATCTGGTAGAGACGGTTCTAGCCACAGACTCCTTCACGACCCGCCCTTCCTCCTTGTTCTGCGAGGACCTTCAGCTTGGTTTTCTGCACTCGCCTCCCTCCGGGTGGCTTGTCTTCTACGAGTGTCTGCTTCACTTCCTCCCTGACGGGATGCTTCATTCTGTTAAATTGTTCCGCCCCTTCCTTGCTGGTGCAAGGTCGGTTGGTTCATGTATACTTCTGCATTCCTACACCATGGTTTTCTTCCAGTGTGGGGGCCTACTTTTACTCTTCCCTTTAAATTGCTTCAGGTTTCTGATTCCTCTGAGTTGGGGTCTATTGGCTATACCTCAGCCTTTGGTTACTTCCAGAGGATACGACCCTCCTTGATGGTGTTGTCTTGGGGTAATTTGCCGTTACTTATCTGTTCCGGATTTGTTGCCCTTCACTGTTGTGGACTGTCATTGCAGACTCTTTCATCTGCTATGATGTTTGTCACATGTTTTTTTCCTGCCTTCAGGGAGGATGTCGCCTTAGCTTTGTGAGGTTGCTCCTCAGAGCGGTGCTCTGCTCTTTCACTGCTATGGCTTTCTGTGCCTTAGTGCCTGGCACTTTTTCGACTGCTGCTGGTCCTCACCTTTCGTTCCTCCCCTTTCTGTTTTATCTGCTTTTTTGCACACTGTTCCCATACTCATCACAGTTTTGTTTGTGATGGCTCCGCGTTGTGGAGCAGGAAGGGTTCTCCGAAGAAAACGGACGCCTGGGGGTAATTCTACGTTAAGCAATCTGCGGCTAGAACAGTCTCTACCAGATTCACCGTTACCGAAGGTAAGTAACTTGTACTTTCTCAGTAATCTCTATCTCTCCGCCTTCATCTTTGGAACCCTTCTTCAGGGTTCAGAGTAGTTTAGCTTGCTACTCTGTTCTACTACTTATCAATGTCAGAGAGAATTCCATGACTAGTTTCTTAACTTTAAATCCTAGTTCTTGGTCATGGGTTTTCTCTATGCATTGCCATCCCATCTCCTGCACTGCGTTTCGCTACTGGGGCATTTTACTACGTGATAGTTAACCTGTTCCTGGAGGTTGGTGTAACTGCTGTTTTTAAATTGATGTCCCTGCTGTTACACAGCATGTGTAATGAATGTGGAGATAGAAACTATCAATGTAGTTGCTGTTGTTGATGGATATGCCCAACTGTGCCTTCACGCGCCAGCATTTTCAGAAGATATTTATTGCACACCTAGTTTTAATTAGTTTTTTTTTTGCAAATGAATGAGGTAAAAAAAAAGGAGTAACCTCAAGGTTTCTTGTATTGTAACAAAAAATGTCAGCCTACATTCAAATTTAGAGTGTTAGTTTGTCAGTTCATTTACAGTTCGCAATGACTAATGGTGAAAGTATCACTGTGTGAAAGTTTCCTACTCAAAGGTACAATGACAGCCGTGCACAAAACATTGTTTCGGGATCTCTGTTGCTCAACATGAACCACCCTGGGTTTGATTTTAGCAAGGAAGTTGAAATTGTGCTGGGGCATTGAGGGCTTGCAGACAACTAGTGAGTCAAATTTGCTAAACCTATGGTTAACACCCCAAGAAAAAAAACGTTGTTGAAGAATATTTCCCAGACCCAACTGACAGCTCAATAAAGAAAGCAAACATGCAAATCTCAAGTTACAAAGATAATAAGCACCCCAGCTCTAGTCGAGTCCGCTGTGTGGTAGATAGTTCCATGATTATTATTCCAAGTAGAAACAAGCCGAAGCAAAGGCAGTACAGATATATTTGTTTTACATTTTATTGTAAGCCTAGCCCACAAAAAATGTAAAAAGAGATGATGCAAGCAAATATTTTGTATTACAAAAAAGTGCATATAATTTCGGTAGAATAAGGGTGTTTCATAGCAGGCAGGCAGAACAGGCATACAGTCTCTGTTTAGTTTTTGTACATCATAGCAAAATTATGTCTATTTGTTTAAAGAAAATGTTCTACTGGCTTTGAATTACAGTAACCTGAAAACCTAGTATACACTACAAATATAAGGATGAAGAATGGAAAGAAAAAACCTAAGCGAAGAAAAGATTTTGTCCACTTGTCTGGGCATTGAAATACATTTTTAGGGAGAGTTGCACTTTTCAGCAGGCATAAAGGCCATCACTTATACCACAGGAAAAATAATGTGGGCTGGTCTTCACAGCGGAGGATGAGGAGCACAGTGGGAAGCCTGCCCTGTGCCACGCTGAGAAGCACAGTCTGCCTCCTTTGGCGCCCGACGCTCCCTGGCAAAGCCCAAGCCAAGGGTGGGCCCGTCAGACCGGAGGAGGCTAGGCTAGACCTACCCACTTTCCTCTTTTTTTTTCTTTTACATTCCAAAATCTTATGGCAACAACTCACTACGTGGCTCATTGAGCGAGGTGGAGGTCGGCATTGAACGTAGTGGAAGTTGCAGCTGGACCGTTCACCTCATCTTCGGGGGTGAGGCCTGAGGAGCAGGTAGGGAGGGCAGTGCCCCCTCGTGTTTTATTTTTAGTACCCCTAAATATTTATTTACTGCTGTCTGTAGTGTTACAGTGCCCAGGTGATTTGCGGACTCTATAAACCGATCGCAGGGCTTGTCCTAGCTGTCTTACCGTGTGCTATAGTCCCCCGCTGGATTCTCATGCACCATCTTGTAGAACGCGCATGGATACAGCTTATTGTACGCCCACAGTTGAAGTACAGAGCGGATATTTATCTGGATCTGTCATGGGTAAGCGTAAAGTGACCACGGAACATTGAAGGACAGCAAAAGGCACAGTAGTGACTATGGACTCTTTCCTACAGAGTACGTCTGGAGTACTTAGCAAAGAGATGAAGCTGCTAACCAGGCGTCTCTCCCATTCCCCTACTAACCATCATCTTCTTAATCCTCCTGAGACGCTTGTGACTCTGGACAATGTCATCAGTCCACTAAATAGAACTGTAGCACAAGAAGCAGAGGGCTTGGTTGGCTGCACGGCTGGCCAATACATACCTCTTTCGCCCTCCATCATGGTTACTTGCCCTTGGGGGTGGGGGAGTGGGGGGGGTCTGAAGTATTCCCAATCCAGAAGCAAGTGGCCAGCAGTCTTGATAAGCAACCAACAAACGTTGCTCCTGTTACGCCACATTAAGATTATATTGGATTCTAAATTTTATTCTTTTCTTCAACTTCTCACCTCTTTAGAAAAGGGTTTCTTTGCCCTACAACATTGTATCTCTTCGAGGATAGAGGTCTTTAACCTGGACTTGAGAACTCCGACGGGCCATCAGGTAACCTGAGGGACATATCACAGTTGCTCCACATCCAAGCACTAGGAAGCAACCATCCCCTCTAAAGCGACCAATAGAGATTGCATTAACCTTTCACAGAATTTACGGTCTCCGCCTTTGTTACAGAATCTGGTGGATCCAAGGTTAAGCTTAGGTGCAGGACCCAGGGGAAGAGCGTGCACCATGGATCCAATTAACCGCAAAGGCCATAGTGCAGGGGTAAAATTCCATGGTAGTGAGGGGGGCCCTGACTGGAATCTAGTTGTACATCTTCTGCCGGAATCAACGCCATACGTAGTGATCCTGGGGAATGTGCCATCTTTCCCCGGGTGTCAAGGAAGCCTATTCCCAATTGAAGAATACAGTTCTTCACTGGCTGTCCCATAATACTCCCTTGGGTATAAGGGTAGGAAAAAACATAATTATGGTGCGAAGGGTCAATTGGGTAGGAAGCGCCTATAAGACTGTCCCACACCAGAAACAACGCAAGGTCCGTGCTTTGGTATAACACTGTATTTATTGATCTACTATCTGACAAGTGTGTTCTTTATTCGTCTTGCCAGTCTATTTGGCTTCAAGCCTGGGATCGTGGAGTCTCTTCACGGGGTCTTCTGGTCTTAGTAGGGGACTTCTGGTGGGCTGCTTTCTGGGGTCGCTGCCTCGGGAAAATTAGGCAGTTAGGGACCTGGTGTTTGTTCTATTGTTCCCTCCCTCTTGGTGCAAGGGGAACAATCTTTCGGAGCGCTGTGTTACTTCACCTGGCTACCCAAAGGAGTACTGAAAAGGAGGGGGGGGGGTGTATGTGAGGGAACCCACCCGTGAAGGAAGAAAAGGGGAACCAGGAGTTCGATCTTCACTCGAGGTCCCCTGTGTGCCCCAGTTATGCGTGCACGCCTATTTGCTATGCTTCCCTATTCTTCAGTAGCCAGCATTACGCCCTGCCTAGCCAGTGGTGCCCCGCACCCTAATATCCTAAAAAGTCACCCGACAAACCGCCCAGCTCTGTTACACCCTCAATGCCCTGGCCGTCGCTTGCCTGATACCGTGACCCGGCAACAGGGTCACGGCTGCCTTGTCCTCAGCGCCTTCACGAGGGGTGTTTTCCTGGTGTTCCTCGTCCTCACAGACTTCTGCCCCTGAACCAGCTCAGTTGTTGGCCTCTTTACTCATCTCATTCGCCGCTCTTCGGCTCCCGTCCGGGGAATTTCCTGCTTTCGCTGCGGTGTTCTTGCCCGCCTCCTCGTCCTCTTTGTCTTCCTTGCTGCTCTCGTCCTCTGGGTCCGATCCTGCACCTCTGTCGACCTCCTCGAACACCGTCACTTGCTCCGCCCCCTCCTCTTTATGTTCTTCTTCTGGGTCAGGGGTTGGCCTCCCGACCGGCAGGAGTGTGCCCGCAGGGCTGCCCGGGGGTCCTTCGGATCTGCCCCGCTGTCGCACTGTCACAAAGACCTATAAAGGAGACCGTGTTATCAATTTTAACAGGTTGCAGGTTGCGGAAAGGATTTTGGCCTCAGCCATGATTGAGCCCTCTCTCTGACCTCAGACATCCATCATGGCCCTTCCTCTCGGATTCTTTTACAAACCTCATTGCTCCGATCGGAACAACAGGATCCATAAGTGGGGATCCATAAGTGGGGATCCATTTGGGAGGCAGATGTCTTCTCTTCTCCCTTCCACGTTTACAAATCTGAACTCGAACCATACTCAATGGACTTTATATGGCGGGCAGCAACTTGCACTATCGTTCATGGAGCTATTAAATAGCTTTGCATCCCTGGGTGCTTTGGACACCTGCGATTGACTCTGCAGGGCTATTCATGTGGAAACGGGGCTGCCAAACACACAGCTGGATAACTGTTGGCAAGGCAATTAGACCGCAGGCGAACCAACATGTAATTTTATCTCCTGGTGTTGCTGGTTTAGCCATCAAGTTCTTTGACCCCTCATGGATCCTATTTATTAAAAAAAAAGTTTAGATTGATCTGTTTTGCAAGAAACATTGGTGACTTTACCTCTGGAGGGTTACAAGTTCCTTTTTGTCCCGGCTATTCTTTCGACCTTAGGAAGATCCAGGGGTGGTCTTGCAATTTGTTTCCCTAGCAATAGAGTGTAAGAGATCAATGTTGTCCACCAAGAGCCAGTGTTCACAGTTGTTGTTGCTGTGCAAGGGCTCCTGAAAAACTGGGGCCCTTGAATTTCTATAACGCAATGGCTTTGGGGGTGTATAACATCTCCCTGTTGGGCTCCTTCTTATGGACCAGCTTAATATAGTGTCAACAAATTTCGTGATTGCCGGGGATTTTAATATTAATTTATTTTGGGACCCGAGGTTCACCAGTTTGATAGATATGAGTTGTCCACGCGCGCAGGGGATTCACTTTGACCATACTGCACAAGGTGTTTTTGTTAATTATTTTTTAGATGAATTGGATTCATCTTCCACAATGGGCATAATAGGTCCCCGCAATAAGTCCCTCACTCTACCTTTTGATGGGCGGGGAGGCAGTTCTTTTATTGATTTTATTGATTGGGCCTTTACTAGCTCACAGAGGTGGGTTAGGGTAGAGTGGGGTATTGAGAATGACGGATGGAGGAAGAAGGCTGAAATGGGCCCAGATAACCCAAGTCACTCTATGAATCACTAACTACCTTGTGTGTTAATCAGTTAGCTTTGTGTACAGCACCACTAACTGCTTCGGATGAGGTTATTAAAGATTTTTATATGATGTCTGCTAATACGAGAGACATTCTCAGTGCTCCTGCACGGCAACCTGTTACTCGTGCTCCTAGATGGTTTGATTTTGTTTGTTCCTGTGCGCCTAGGAAATTAAAGGCAGCACTAAGCAAGAGCCCAAGAGATATTACTCTAGTTAGAACTTGCCGAAGGAAGTATAAGACAAAATTAACCAGACATAAGGTAACCTTAAAGTTAGAAATATGGAGTGAGCTAATTGACGTTAGTACTCTGAAGAATAGCTTTAGGTTTTGAAGTATAATAGGATGTTGGAAACGCGGTGGACGTTCATATTACAGAGGAGGATTGGGTGCTCCACTTTGAAGCCATGTTCCAATGTCCTCCAGACCTTTCAAGTTTTCATGGATGGGAGGTAGAGAACACCGCACTGGTCTACAACGTAGAAGAGGTCAAGAAAGGTATCGTCGGGTTGTCAAATAACAAAGCCCCGGGCATGGACGGCATCCCGCTAGATCTTTACAAATCTGGCCCAAATTTTTAGGCACCCGTTCTCACAGCAGTCATTAATGCAGTGGTAAAAACTGGCCCTCCTGAATGTTGGGCTATCTCCACCATAGTGGCAGTATTCAAAAAGGGTAATTAAGCTAGCACTCATTGCTACAGACCAATATCTTTGACTCTGTGGTAGAAGATAATGATATTTTGAGTGACGTCCAGTACGGGTTCCGTCCAGGGCGGCCCACCGTAGCCCAGTGTCTTAAATTATATATGATTCTTAATAAATATACGGTTGCCCTCCCCAGTACCATCTATTTGGCCTTCATGGATCTGTCATCCGTGTTCGATCGCGTGAATAGAGTTAACCTTTGGCAGGCCATGTTGGCCATTGGGGTGGATATTGTTCATTTCCTGGCGGATCTCCACAGAGACACAAAGGCTGAAGTTAGATATTCACAAGATCTTAGGGTTTCCCATAAGATCTAAATAAAAAGAGGAGTATGCCAAGGGTGTATCTTAGCCCCCTTTTTGTTCAATCTATATATCTGTAAAGCTTTAATAGAGACCAAGGTAGATTACCCTCAGGTGGGTTGGCGCGGCCTACCGGTTCTATTATACGCGGATGATGCGGTCCTTATGTCACGAACGACAAGAGGACTGCAACTGTTTTTCCTAGTTTATGATGGATTTGGACCTTTCAATAAACAATTCCAAATTCTATGTGATGCAAGTGGGACATGGCTCCAGAAATCGTTATCGGTGTGTGGTATATAAATAAATAATACCGGATCTAGGTTTTACTGGACATAGCAATAACAGATAGCTCAATAAATAAGAGTCAAGATTCGAGGTAGTAGGAGTTTGCAGGTTTAATACAGCATAAAGGACAGGAACAGGACAACCTGCACGGGAACAGGATGGCAGCGCTGCCGGGGGCAGGATCAGAATCGGCGCAACATTTAATAACAGTGCACAAATATATATACTAAAACAGTTACATTACAATGAATTACAGTAGGCGGAGCAGTGGGTGTGGTCAATAGCAGTCGCGAAAGATAAGGGTGAAAATGGGTGTAACAGGGGTGTATACATAGACATGTGATGTAAACGTAACAGTATATGTCATAAATGGGGCGGAAACATGGAGGGGGCTACCTAAGGAGCCGGGACCTCTAACCTAATGGTGCGCGCAAACTGACAATGACGTGTTACTAGGAGAAGCTGGGGGCTTTGAACTCTGTGCTAGGAGCAGAGACTGAAGTCTTGGAGAGTCAGGGCGACATGTGCCTAAACAATATCTAGTATCTGATGTTTAGAGAACATGTTGATAGAATCCAAAAGTTATCGGGGTAAAGGCTAACAGACTCTAAGAATGGTGCATGCATTATTCTACATGTAGTGCGTGTTGAAGAATATTAAATGACCATTAAATGCAGTATTTCTCTTACATGGAGACGTAAAGGCTAGACAATGACGGAAACTATTGATGCGATTCAGTAGCTTAGGAATGCAGAGAAGGAGGGCTGGACTGATAACTAGAATCATAACATACTCTTGGCAGACTCAGAGGCAGAGCCAGGCTGAGCCGGGCACTGTGAGGCAGGAAGTAAGTGAAGGGTCAGGGATACAGGTGGGGGCTGTATCGCTCCTCAGCGAGGCTCAGGAGACAGGAGCTGAATCTGGTGTCCGGGCCCTTTTGAGGCCTAGAAACGGGGACTTTACAATAAAATAACGTGCACACTGAGAAACGTGGCAACGTAACTTTACATAGGCCTAATATTCGTAGTATTCACGAGAACTGAAAACTGGCATACTAGAGATGGACACAACTGTAATTGCGTCTTTAATCAAACATGGGGGATACATATGCATATTTAATCATGCACACATAACATAAGATGGAGGACACGTAGGGACACAGAACATGGCAAAATTTACTTTTCCACATTCCCTCCTTGTCACTACGTTTCCATCAGGAAACATCAATATTCATGATACCATCTATCATTTCATACAGTATCATTTGCTCGTCTCGAATTTTCTTGGAACTGGATTTAGGACGGGACTCGGGACTAGGAATACAAGATGTAGCACAAATGCCGCAAATCGCAGGGCCACATTGTAAACAGAGGCAGCAACTGAATATGATCGCTACTGCAATACCCAGAAATGACAATACTTTCCATCCCCAGGCGGAAATTATATTCCAGAACCAACCGGACCATATCCAGGTGCCTGGATCTTGGTGTAACATATGGGCAATTTTATGGAGTCTGGTAATAGCTGAATAAACAGACGGTGCGTTATTAGGAATGAAAATGCAGCAACTAGATCCGATGACTCTACATGCCCCGCCCCTATCGGCCAGTATGACGTCAAAGACGAGACGATTCTGGAGCACGACAATTCTCATAAAGGATTGCTCTTCGGTTAAGTTACCTAGAGCAGAAGTAGTCTCAATCACTACTGCTTCAAGTGTTCTGGTTAATCTACGTATCAGTTTACTATTCACGACAGTACCTAAGTAGGGGAAGACACCTTTATTGATATCTATGTATTGTTCTAGAGCAGTTTCAGTATAATCGACAATCGGGAAATTTCTCTTGTGTCTAGTATGTACTAGGTGGGAATTCCTATGATAGTCAGGTGGGGCTAGGAAAACTGGTGGCAGTAGGAAGGCAATGTAACATGTACCATCCCAATCAAGGGGCAGACGAACATATGCGGTCTGACCACAAACAAAATAAGAATGACGTGAAGCTTTGAAAATAGATTTCCTACTGTCACTATACTTGACAATAGTAGTACAATCACTATGGCCTACATGTACGGAACCATTATTTCGGACACATAATTCACCTTTGACTGGTAGTACTGACATGGCAGGTAAGTCTGGAGTAGAATCAGACTGAACATTCAGGACCATAAAATTCGAAGAATAATTACCCAAATTATAAACTTCATTTTCTAGATCTAACCCTGTTCTGTGGGGAAGACCTTGCTTGTCTGGGAAACATGTACTGTTCAGAAAAGACATATCTGTTGAGGATGACGTTAACGTGGACCATGCTCCACACGAACCATTATGTGAAAATGGATAAGGAAAGAGTGGCAGAACTCCCTTCGGTGTCTGGAAAGGGGGGAGTCGACCACACACCCAACAATTTGTGGCATTGCTGGTCTGGTGTGAATAATGTAACATACGGATAAAGGAGTTATTACGCATAGCAAGACGATAAGAAAGTTCATGAGGAGGCAGATCACTAAACGTGTGCTCTACTGTAACATTAGCAGACTTATTTACATGAGAAACTGAAAAACACAAATAAAATGCATAACTGGTGCAGGAAATCATAATGCTAAAATATAGCAGAAAACATAAAATAATAGTGCAACTTCTAGAGTTCTCACTAACTCTCTCTCTGTGGGGGTCTATTATATACATGTCAGAAACCGGTCTAACCGTTTCACCTAGGGGAGGACTTAGACAATCAAACTGGCTGACTTATTTTACTAGACCTTAGTTTAAGCTTATACTCCTGCTGCGGAGTTTTCTCTAACAGGGAAGGGTTCGTAGCAATGTCTTTTGCGGGACAGTCCTTAAGAATAGTACTTTGGCAGTTTTTAGAATCCTCGGGAATGTTCTTTGAAACAGGTTTCAGTCCATAAAACTTTTTTATATGCGACAGATGCACCCAGCCTTTTCTCCCCTCCAACTTCACGGCTGTACGGGTGGTTAGGAGGACCAGTCGGGGTTCCTTCCAGCGAGGCTCCAGCGGACTTGAACGATCAAAGTTCCTGACAAGAACCATGGATCCGGGAACGATTTCATGCGGTGCCACCTCGGTATTGTCTGGAAATGCGGCGGCAACCTGTGAACGACAAGAGTTGAGGGCAGACATCAAGGAAGCTAGGTAATCTGTCAGCATATTACTTGAAACATCGGTAATACTTCGAGGTCTAGGTGTACCCCACATATTAGGGGGGCGGCCGAATACGACCTCATAAGGGGACAGACCTGATCTGGAATGTGCGACCATGCGCATATAAAACAAGGCAACTGGCAGAGCTTCTAGCCAGTCCACACCTTTCTCTTTACATACTTTTGCAATTCGGATTTTCAGGGTCTGATTATGTCTCTCTACGAGACCGGCTGCTTCTGGATGGCGTACACAATGGAACTTCCACTGGTACCCTAACAGGGAAATATGTTTCATAAGCTCGGATGAGAATGGTTGGCCGTTGTCTGAATACACGACCCTAGGGAGTCCATAACGGGGGAAGAATTCACGAACCAACTGCTTGGCAGTGGTCGCGGCTGTGTAATCTGGGACTGGATATGCTTCTGTCCACATGGACAAAGCGCATACAACTACAAGGACATACTTGAAACCTCGACATCGCTCCATCTGAATATAATCCATCTGGAGGACTTCAAAAGGGTGGTCAGGGGGCTGGAATCCACCTTGTTCCACCGGAACACTTTTACCTGGATTAAACTGACAACATATCATACAGGTACGGACTTTCTGCTTGGCTGCAGCTCGTAAATGCTTGTTGAACCAAATGGTCTGGATACTATCTAACATAGCTTTTTCTCCTAAATGTGCTGGACTATGTGCGGTATTGATAATGACTTGAACCATAGAATCGGGGAGAAACCATGTGGCTTTACCCTTCGTTACCCATCCCTGATCTGTCTGGACCCCTCCTTGTTCGGACCATTTCTTGATTTCCTCGGGAGTAGCATGTAACTGGATATCTATGACATCTTGAGTGGGGTCCTTAACTGTCATACAGGTAGTCAGATCTGGAGTGTATGTCGGTGTCTTATTAACTGGAATGTCTGGTGTCTGTGCTGTAAGCTTGGCTGTGCGATCTGCTAGATCATTACCTTGGGAAATAGTGTCAGTAACTTTTGTATGTGCTTTGCATTTCATGATAGCAATAGATGTCGGTAAGTGTATGGCATCTAACAGAGCTTGAATAAGGAGACCATGCTGAATCTTGGTTCCATGAGAAGTCATGAAACCTCTCTCCTGCCAGAGCACTCCGAAGTCGTGTACGACTCCAAATGCGTAACGTGAATCTGTGTAAACATTAACTTTCAGGTTTTTAGCGTGTATGCAGGCTTGAGTCAGAGCAACTAGCTCTGCTGCTTGAGCAGACAGGGTGTCAATACGGTGTGTTTCAATAACTTCAGTGTCAGTAGTCACTGCATACGCGGCTACTAGTTCTCCTGTACTTGTTCTCATACATGAACCATCCACATAAAGTGTCAGGTCGGGATCTGGTAATGGAATATCTGTCAGATCTTGTCTTGGCTTAGTCATAGTGTTAACTACTTCCACACAGTCATGTGTGGCAGGATTTGAAGTAACTGACGGTAACAGTGTGGCAGGATTTAAAACGTTGCAGCGTCTGATTTCTATGTGTGGCTGGAACAGTGTCAGTTCATAACCTGTTAAACGTGCAATTGTCAAGTGCTGAGTCTGTGTTCGGTTTAAAAGAACTTCCACGGAGTGTGGAACTTGTACTGTCAAGGAATGTCCTAATACTATGGAATCACTTTGTCTAATAGCTAGTGCTGTGGCTGCAACTGACTTGAGGCACGCAGGCAGAGCCTGGGCTACAGGATCTAATGTGCTCGAAAAATAAGCACAGGGCTTGTACTGTCCTGCTTGATCTTGTGTGAGAACAGATAATGCTGTACCTTCGCGTTCAGTGACAAAAAGTGTAAAAGGCTTACTGTAGTTCGGTGTTGCTAGAACTGGAGCTTGGCATAGAGCTTTCTTTAATTCATTGAAACTAAGTGTATGTTCAGATGTCCAAGGGAGGACAGTCGATACGGCTGCCTCCTGTGTCGTTAACTGTATCAGTGGCTTAGCTAGAAATGCATACTGAGGAATCCATTGTCTGCAGTAAGAAGTGAGGCCGATAAAAGCACGTACCTCCTTCTGTGTCTTGGGCTGAGGAAGACTCGCTATTAACTGGATACGGTCAGGTGTCAACTGCCTACCCCTCTTGGACAGTAAGTGGCCTAAATAGATCACTTGCTGGACACAGAATTGAAGCTTAGAAGGGGACACCTTGTGCCCCATCTCGGCAAGGAAATACAAGACTGTAAGGGATGCTCGCTCGCAAGCACGTTCAGAACGGGCTGTGATCAGTAGATCATCGACATACTGGAGCAGGGCAGTGTCAGTTGGCATGTGAATATTGTCTAGTTGTCTCTTAAGTGCTTGACTGTAAATACTAGGACTTTCTGTGAAACCTTGAGGAGCTCGTGTAAACATATAGCTCCTTCCATTTAAACAAAATCCGAAAAGGAACTGGCTGTCTGGATGAATGGGGACACTAAAAAATGCGTTCTTGAGGTCTATGACTGAAAAAAATGAGGCTTCAGAATCAATGGCTGTCAATAGGGAAGAGATATCTGGGACAACTGGGTACTGGGGAATAATACATTTGTTGAGTTCTCGAAGGTCAATCACTAATCGATATACTGGGGGTGCATTTGGATCAGTACGTTTCATGACTGGAATGATCGGAGAATTACATACATTGGAGTCAGTTTCTACAACTACTCCTTGAGCGATGAGCTCGTCAATAATTTTGGATAAGGCTGCTACAGCCTCAGGTGGCAATCTGTACTGTCTGATTCGTGGTAACACTACACCTGGCTTGAGAGTCACACGATGGGGTGTGATTTGCATATAACCAACATCAGTTGGACCTTGTGCCCATAGATGCTGCGGAACATTAGACAATCTCGGATCAAAATCTCGTAATACATAGTGACCCTTGAAGTCACGTAGGAACAATCGTATTCCCTCTGGGGAACAGCAAATAACTGCACCTAATTCTTTCAGTGTTCTAATACCTAACAAATTTTCTGGACATGACTTCGTAAGTAACAGATCAGTAGTGCGGGACACTGGACCTACTTCTAGAGTAACTGGCTTAGATATCTCGTTTACAATAGGCTTTCCTGAAAATCCAAGGGAAACATTTCTAGAGCCTGAGAGCGGAGCCCCTGGAACTTCGGCGTGACTGATGGTGGTCCTACTTGCCCCTGTATCAATCAAAAACTTTCTGTCTTTCCCTAATACTTGACTGTGAACATAGGGACCCTCTTGATCTACAGGTATCTCGATGAGAGGCAAGCCTACCTCCCTCTCTAGGCTGTTTCATGAATATGGCTGATACTCTGGATACTCGGACTGTGCATACTGGTACATCTGCTGTGTAACATGCTGTGTTGCAGCAATAGGCTGCGGTGCTGGAACTGTCTGTTGTGCATTCTGTGGCTGAGAAGTCTGTGAAACTTGTTCTTGTCTAGGCGGACGTGGTCTTTCTTTAGTCTTGCCGGTAGCTATATTGTGTTTCAGAACTGCACACTCGTTTATATAATGACCTGGCTGTTTACAATAATTGCAGGTCCCTTTAACGGGAACTGCAGGATGACTGGCTTGATTCGTACCCCTCTTCTGACTGTCTTGTGGAATAGATTGTGCAACCAGTACTTTCATTTTCGTGTCTTTCATACGTTTCCTTTCGTGATCTTGTTCTTCTCTGATTCTATTCTGGTGGTATTGAAGCATCTGTAACATCTGGGACGGGGTATTAGCTTGCCAGGTACTTTCGACTTTCAAAACTCGATTCTTCACTTGTGGACTTGAATTCTCGACTAATTTAGTAACAAAAAGATGAGGGTATGACTCGCTACTTGTCTTGAGGCCACTGTTAATACTAAAGCATTTCTCAAATCTAGAATAAAAATCACTAGTGTCTTCATCTTGTTTCTGTTTACAGGCTGAGATTGCATCCCAGTCTTCCTTTTTAGTGGCTAATAATCTTGGCAAAACTTGTATTAACAGTTCTGGTAATTCTTTACATTTTTCTCCTAGACCGGTACCTGGTACTCGTATCTTATCTTCAGCTTCTAGGACTGCCCAATCGATCTTTTTCTCTCCCACCTCCCAATCTTTTTCCTTGAGTTTCTCGTATACCCCTGCGGGCAACAGGACCTTTAACATTTTAATTATATCTGGATACGTGTATTCTCCCATACGGAGCATGTCTTTTAATTCTCGGTGGAACCCTGCTGGATCTTTGTCATGACAGGGAATTAATTTCTTCATCTCTAAGAGTTCCATCTTTGTAATCGGAGTGTAAACAAACACTCGTTGCATTTCACCATCTGTTGTCCTAACTGGGTGTACTTCTCGTAACGGATTCTGTCTGTCTATGTAAAACGGTTTACTTTCTGGAGGTGAGACATGAACAAAATGCGGGTTCAAAAACGTTCTATATTTGTGGCGCTGTTCTAGAATGACACTAATTAAATCGGTACCTAAACCTTTCCATCTATACTGGAGTAACTCGTTCAGGACATCGTGTAACGGACCTGGATCAGAATGTTGACCCTCATACAGAGTAATGAGGTGCTGGATCATATACATACCCACCAGTCGTTGCTCGGCTGGGGGCAGTTTCAGAAACATTTGTGCCACTATTTCGTCTGGAAAAGTGGTAGAATCAGTAATCCATCGGACTGCTGATCGGGCTAGTTCTTGTTCATGCATAGTACTTAACTCACTGTAACCGATTCGTGATTTCAGAATGTGATCGGTAGCTTGAAATACTTGTTCTAGAGAACCTTGTTCTGGTGCTGGATGAGGAACAGTTTTCTTGTAATCTAGACGTGAATGTCGGTCGGAAAGTCTAGTTCTACCTACATACGCTATTCTGGTGGGATTCTCGTCCTCTACCTCTTCAGTAGAGTCATTTTCTTTCTCGCTTACTTGTGCTGCTTTACGTTGTTCGTGTAACTTTAGTATTTCTTTACGAATTTTCTTGTACATACTCTCTATACTACTGATAGTCTTGTGTTTACCCTCGGCTATATTATCACTCCACCTTGTCAGGATTTTCATTTCGGCCGGATCTTTAGTCGGGGAATCTTGTTCTCTTATTAGACAATTAATCAGAAACTTTAATAGCATGAGCTGGATCTCAGCTTTCCTTTGAGACATGGCTTCGCCAATACTTTCTGGATCATCCCCTGTACGGATGAAACGATATATTCTGTCTAGATCTCCTTTCATATCTGGTAGGGTGTCCAAATACCCGGTCACCCGTCTTACACGGATGGAATATATTACTGTACTATCATCACCTGCAACTGGATCATAGCGGCATTCAGTAAGAGCTCGTCGGATGTCTGCAACGGACTTATATTTGGGCGTACGCTGTAACGCACATTCATGTAACTCGGCCAACGTTCTACGTTGGTGTGGCGGCGGGGTACCAGGAGGACCTCCTCCTGCGGCCCCTAAACTGGAATCATCGACTGATACTCTTCGTGCTGGCAGAGTGGGAAATTGTAATGTTGACTGGACCGGGGGTACCGTAGCGGGTACTCCGGTGACTGGAGGAGCAGGATTTACATTATTTACAGGAGCTGGCGGAACAGGATTTGCATATTCTGGGACTGTGTCGTCCAAATAGGACGAAATAAAAATATCAGCTGCGGTCGGTTTGTGACGTAGCTTAGTCGGAACTAATGGTGGCGGGAAATTACTGGATGCCTCCGGGGTCGCTTGTGGCAAGCCCTCGGCAAGAAGAGGATACATACCCTTAATAAGGGCATTCCTCTGTCTGTCTGACTGTTCGGTTTTGACTCGTTCACCTATCTCGATTAATTCCTTTTCTTGGGCTCGTTCTAAGGATTCTCTACTTAGTTCTGACTTTCTGATTTCTTTTTCGGTTCTTTTATGAGATTCTTTGCGCCATAACTCGATGGCATCTTTCTGTGACTGTCTGGCTTTCTTTTTCCATAATGCTTCTTCTACTCTCATGATGCACTCGGCATCCCATGTACCCGATACGGGCCATCTATACTTTTCCTCTAACTCTTTGGTATACTCTACCCATAAATCTAGATATAATATGGCACTCATGCCATGCTTTTGATACATAAAATGACCTGGACTGTCCCTAGGCGGGACAGGAACTGCTGCTTCTAGCAGACCTTTTCTGGTTTTTAACTGACGTAATTTCGAGAATAAAGGCATGACTGAACTGTAATCTAGACACAATACAATACACAACGAACACGATAACTACACCACTTTCATACCACGACATTAAAAATACATGAAGAACATTTAAAATAACAGTTCGAACAGAATACTACCTGGAATACTGAAAACAGAATACATGAATTTTCTCGAGAACAGAACTGACTAGAACAGAAACTAGATGCACTGCTGAAACAGTACGAAACTTACCGGTCTCATAAAGAGACACGTCAGGACCCGCATCCACCGAAGTGGACACTTCGTTTTGGGTCTGTGTACCACCAACCCACGGACCAGAGTCAATTAGACTGACCCTGTCTAGATACTACCCCAGCAATGGTACTCACCGGGCAGCAAGAATGGAAGGCCTCGGACTGGACTGGACTGCTTCGACGCCGGACGGACGAACTTCGGACTTCTGTTACGGGTGGGCCTCCGGATACCTCGGACCTTGGACTCTCGGCTTGGGCTCTGGTCGGGACTCGCCGCGTTCCTCCACCGCCTCGTCTGGATGCTGGACCGCCACCTCCGTCTCCTCCGTGGGCCTGAGGGATACTTGAAGCAGAAATATCTGCACGTGCACGGTATGGTTCCGTCACGGCTGCAGAGGGTCAGGGGGCCGGCGTGGCTTCACCGGCGCGTGGGGAAAGGGCAAGTCCCTATTCGGGCGCCATTATGTGGTATATAAATAAATAATACCGGATCTAGGTTTTACTGGACATAGCAATAACAGATAGCTCAATAAATAAGAGTCAAGATTCGAGGTAGTAGGAGTTTGCAGGTTTAATACAGCATAAAGGACAGGAACAGGACAACCTGCACGGGAACAGGATGGCAGCGCTGCCGGGGGCAGGATCAGAATCGGCGCAACATTTAATAACAGTGCACAAATATATATACTAAAACAGTTACATTACAATGAATTACAGTAGGCGGAGCAGTGGGTGTGGTCAATAGCAGTCGCGAAAGATAAGGGTGAAAATGGGTGTAACAGGGGCGTATACATAGACATGTGATGTAAACGTAACAGTATATGTCATAAATGGGGCGGAAACATGGAGGGGGCTACCTAAGGAGCCGGGACCTCTAACCTAATGGTGCGCGCAAACTGACAATGACGTGTTACTAGGAGAAGCTGGGGGCTTTGAACTCTGTGCTAGGAGCAGAGACTGAAGTCTTGGAGAGTCAGGGCGACATGTGCCTAAACAATATCTAGTATCTGATGTTTAGAGAACATGTTGATAGAATCCAAAAGTTATCGGGGTAAAGGCTAACAGACTCTAAGAATGGTGCATGCATTATTCTACATGTAGTGCGTGTTGAAGAATATTAAATGACCATTAAATGCAGTATTTCTCTTACATGGAGACGTAAAGGCTAGACAATGACGGAAACTATTGATGCGATTCAGTAGCTTAGGAATGCAGAGAAGGAGGGCTGGACTGATAACTAGAATCATAACATACTCTTGGCAGACTCAGAGGCAGAGCCAGGCTGAGCCGGGCACTGTGAGGCAGGAAGTAAGTGAAGGGTCAGGGATACAGGTGGGGGCTGTATCGCTCCTCAGCGAGGACTCAGAAGACAGGAGCTGAATCTGGTGTCCGGGCCCTTTTGAGGCCTAGAAACGGGGACTTTACAATAAAATAACGTGCACACTGAGAAACGTGGCAACGTAACTTTACATAGGCCTAATATTCGTAGTATTCATTAGAACTGAAATCTGGCATACTAGAGATGGACACAACTGTAATTGCGTCTTTAATCAAACATGGGGGATACATATGCATATTTAATCATGCACACATAACATAAGATGGAGGACATGTAGGGACACAGAACATGGCAAAATTTACTTTTCCACAGGTGTACGGTTGGATGTGTCCCAGTTCCCCGTACAGACGTTTTCTCTTATCTTGGGGCCTGAAAGATGAAAAGATGAAATAGGGGCCACTAAAACAGAAAAAGATGGGAGACAGTGCGCGCTAATACAGCTATTTTTAATTTCGCTTCATGACTAGGTTAGAGACCGATTGCTGCACTCCTCCTTTTTAATCAGGCTAAATATGTCACTAAAGCTTCCTATGGTAGTGAAATACGGGGTTACGTTGCTATGGATGAGTTACAAGTGGCTGCGAATACCCTTTTGTGTGCCCAGGCAACATCTATTATGGTGGTACATGAAGAACTGGGGGGGGGAAAGGGGTCCCTTTGTATTATGGATGAAGATCTGGTTGAACGATGGTCCGTCTTTAAAAAAACTGATTTTGAAGCAGTGCATGGCCCTTGACCATGCTTACCACATTTTGTGGCATAATTATATAAAGAGAGGATTTGAAAGACTGTGAAGAACCGATGTATTTACTAGCCAAGACACAGTGACTAAGAAAGACCTAAGCTGGGTGCGGGAGACTTGTTATAAATAGAGGATACTAGGCAGGGAAAAGTGCAAACTTTGTACAATCTACTGAGTCATACCTTTTATGGCCTCTCAGTACCTCTGAGATTTTCTTACTGACCAGGTTTGGCTTTTATCTCTTCCACCTCTTGTTGGCACAGCCACGCGGACATAGTAGAAGTCAGATTTTAGCGTCCTGTGGCTGCGACGGTATGTCTCCACAGGACATGCTTCAATTTTTATGTTCTTTGTGCATTATGTGACTCCCCGGAAAACTTTTATTGTCCCCATTTAAAAAGATTAGAGTTTCAGCAGGTGCAATCAGCTTTTATCTATTTACAAATTGTTTGGTGATGCTGTCTTTTCTGTTCTTAGTTTTTAAAAATCAGCTTTGAGGCTTAAAGCCAGGGCTGCCCCCTAAATACTGTATTTAGGGGATGCTTTAGGGGTCTCGAGGTCAGTTAGCATGCTGGCTACTGATCTTAGGGTGACTACACCCTTTGTGTGCTCACCCCACGTGGGTGAATGAGCACAATCCCTAATCCGGATTGAAGCGTGCCTGCCATCTACAAGATGGGCACTGAAGAGTGTGCTTCAACTTGCCTCCCTCACCTATGGGGTGGGGTTGGCAGAGGTTGGCACACTTTCTGGGTTGTGCTAATTTTTCCTGCCTGTCTTCCCGCTGAAAAGGAGGGGAGACCGGAAGGGGGCTTGCTCTTTCTAGCAGGAGAGACTGGGGGTCACGTTGCAAAGGCATCAAGGCCTTTGAAGTTCCCCTGCCACAGATGGCTCTTCCTGGCCTGGGGCAGGTGTGACCACCTCTGCCCAGGAAAGGCTTTGTTCTCTTCCAGGGGATCCTCATCAATAGTCATGAGCACTAAATATTCCCGCCCATGTGCGGGACCCCGGAAATAATAAAAAATTATATATGGAAAAAACATATATATATGTGTGTGTGTGTGTGTATATATATATATATATATATGTACAAACATATTTTTTCTCATACCAATGCATCCCACATCTAGGAGGCTAAACAATGTAATAAAACACATACACTGCTTTTGAAAACATACATAATATATGTATAAAAACACATGAGGGCAAGAAGCACTTGAACTCTGTTTTTAATGAGTAAATCTCATGAGTAAACTGCTAAAGAAAAGCAGGTATTGTTAACCTACAGACTGCATTGCAAACCAGCATTGAAAATGAAAGCAATCTTCTATAAAAACTGGCACCGTGTCTTCAAGGCAGTCATGACCCCTAGTTTCCCATCATGCCTCAGAGGTGACAGTTGTTCTTTCCGGGCTCCTGTCAGGACAATGGATTCACAGCTCTCTACTTTTGTGGCTTTTCTGTCAAAATTACCTTGGTTTTTTGTGGTTTTCTTGACTTCACTCGACGTCTTTTGATAATAGTGATGGTTAAACCATTTTTTTGTGACAGAAAGATTGTTTCTGTCAAAAATGCCTTATTTGTTCGATCCTTGCCCTGCTTTTGGCAAAAAGGCCAAGTCAGACACACATGATGTGTGCATTCTCTGCCTACCCGAGTCTCACTCTCCTGCCTCCTACTGCAGGAAGTTATCTAAAGGAACCATCAAGGACAGTGAGAGAATCTGTCTTTATGGCTGCTCAGAAAGAGGTAGGTCTCCTGTAAAGCCAATGAAGAGGATGCATTCGACGTCGAGCAGCAAGGTCCCAATATGTTCCCCTTCGGCGTCGGGCTCGACGTCGAAGGGACCGGTGGCGGAGTCGTCGTTGAGGGACTTTGTTCAGGAGCTCCGTTCTTCAACTTCTAAAGCCAAGTCTCTCACAGCATTAGAACAGCGTCCGGCGTCGAGAGAAGATTCTCCGCTGTCGACTCTTCAGCGAAGCTCGATGTCAAGACCCAGATCGATGCCGAGACGCAAGTCATCATCCTCGACATTGAGACCGAAGTCCATGTTGGCGTCTCCGTGCAGATCAGCGTCGAAGCAGAGGTCATCGGATGTCCAATCTTCGAAGTCGAGGCAGGGGCCTCTGTCGACTTCAGAAAGACACTCGACGTCGAGACAGCCGTCTCCGTTGGTTTCACAGCCGACGTCGAGAGACGGTCCTCCGTCTAAGGAAAGGTGCTAGACATCGAGGCACAGCCCTCCGTCGAAACAAAGACGATCGACGTAGAGACAGGAGTCTCCGTCGATGCGACGCTCAACGTCGAGGCATAGCCCTCCGTCGAAGAGAGGACGATCGACGTTGAGTCAGGAGTCTCCGTCGACGCGGCTCTCTGCGTCGAAGCATACTCCATCGAAACGCAGAAGATCCGGATAGACGTCAAGATGCAGGTCTCCGTCGAGACAGTCGACGTCGAGGTGCATGCCTTAACCGACATCAAGAAGATGGACGTCAAGACAAAGATCTCGGTCGCGAACGAAGTCGAGGCAGAGGTTTCCGTCGGTGTCAGTCCCTGTAAGCTTCTCTCCATCTCCTTCATCGACGTCAAGAGCAGGCTCCCACCTTTCCATCACCAGGTCCTGTTCTCCAGAGGTGGGTATTTCGTCCTCAAGTAGACGGGACTCTCCCTCTGGTCATCAACGTACAGTAAAAAAGGACGGACGGAAATCTCCACGTCGTTCTCCTGTTAGAGCGGAGGGGTCTCCCATCTATTCAACTCTCTCCCAGATGGATGCGACCATTACGCCTATGGGCTGATCATACATAAGCGCAGGTGTTAGACGGGAGCCCAGTCCGGCTCACAAGTCCCCTCTGGCTCGCCTAGCGCAAGATGCAGATTTTTCTCCTCCAAGAGGAAGAGCTCGTACTCTCTCTCCTGCACCATCATCTAAGAGGAAATCAAGATCACGCAGCAGAAGACGACGCAGGTCTCCAACACCTTCCACCTCCTCAACATACTCCTCAAAAAGAGACTACTCGCCCACCCTTACTGACAGTCCACCATCGAGGATCTCTTCAGTGGGCGATGGAAGCACATTCTAAGACGTGCTTTCTAGGGTTGGCTACAAAACTGAACATTCCTATGCCTGTTCAGCAGAGTACTTCTTCAGTCAATTTCGAGACTTTGAACCAGAAGACGTCCTCTCGCCCGTTACTGCCTTTGGTACCGGGACTTCTTAAACCGGTTATGGACATTTTTCTTACGCCAGCCACTCTCAAGACTGCACCGGCAAGAATTCTGAAAAAGTATCGTCCGTCGGAGGAGGATCCCTCCTTCTTGAAGTCAGATCCAAAACCGGACTCTGTAATTGTGGCTGCCGCCCGAAAGACCCACTCAGTGGCCTCCTCGTCTGCAGTACCACAAGACAAGAAGAGCAAGGCACAAGACTCATTAGGGAGAAAAGTATGTGGCACTTCTGCATCCATGCTTAAAGTCTCCAGTGCGTCAGCTTTATTGGGGCGTTACGATAGAGCGTTGTGGGACTCGCTACAGCGTTTTACCGATAAACTACCCAAGGAAGACCGCAAGGACTTCGAGGAAGTTTTACAGGAGGGCAGCTTGGTAGCAAACCAAGTAATTAGTGCTGCGGCGGATGGAGCTACACTTTCAACACACTCCTACGCCCACGGAATTCGTGCCAGAAGATCTTCATGGCTCCGCCTTAGTGTTGAAGCCAGAGGCACAATCCCGGATTCTCAACCTGCCATTTTCTGGTGCATCGTTGTTTGGCTCGCACACCGATGAAGAGCGAATGTAGACCAAGCTAGATACCCTGAAGGCGGTAGGGCTGGAGAAGAGAAAAGAGTTTTGTCGCTGTTACCGCAATACTGATCGCCGCTCTTTCCAACAGAGGGTTCAAACCCCTCATTGGCAAAAAAAACAAAACCTACAGTCAGCAGAATTCGCAGTAGTTTAGCCGGCGATCAAACGGGGGTAGAGGAGGGAACCGCCAGTCCTCTACCGCGACGAAAGCTCCAGCCAAGCAATGAGTTTCTGCTTCCTCCATTACCGTTCACCCCGCCAGTAGGAGGAAGTGTTGCAAATCATCTGCAAGAGTGGCGAGCCATCATGAAGGATCAGTGGGTGTTGGCTAAAATGCGTACTCTCTACGTTTCCGACTTCGTCCTCCCTCAATCCCTCTGGTACCATCATCATGTTACTAGGTCAACATGCTGCAGAGGGAAGTGGGCATCCTTCTCCAAAAATCAGCCATAGAGAAGGTCCCACGGTCACAAAGAGGTCGAGGAGTTTATTCCAGATACTTCCTGGTAAAGAAAAAAGGTCAAAAGTCGGAATACAGACCCATTCTGGATCTGCGAGCACTCAACAAGTCCATCAAACGAGGCATGTTGGCTCTCCACCAAATATATCCTCACCTCCACAATGGGGATTAGATGTGTTCGCTGGATCTGCAAGATTGCTATTTTCATATAGCGATAAATCGGCATCACCGGCAATCTCTACGATTCATAGTCGGAACATCCCACTAACAAGTCAAAGTGCTGCCCTTCGGACTGAAATCAGCGCCCCGGGTGTTCACGAAGTGCATGGCAGTGGTGGCAGCTGCTCTGCGACCCAGAGGCATATTTGTATACCCTTATCTGGACATTTGGTTGCTGAAGGGCACCTCCCCCCAGAGTGTGAGGAACCATTTCCAGCAGTGTCTAGGGCTCTGTCAAAAACTGGGCCTACATGTGAACTTCCAGAAGTCGATGCAGCTACCCACTTAAACAATCAACTACCTGGGGGCGCTGATAGACTCAGAGCGAGGAAAAGGGTTTCCTTCGGAGGAGAGACAATTATCCATCATTCAGAAAGGCAGACAGATCTTAAAGAGCAACCTCTCTTCGGTGCGTCAAATCACCTCCCTGCTAGGATCGATGGCATCCTATATTTTTTTGGTACCCAATGCCAGATTGAAAATGCGTCCTCTACAGCAGGATCTAGAGGACAAATGGGATCAACGGTCTTCTCGCTGGGAAGACCAGACCAGTCAATCACACGCAGCCACAGCATCCATTCCGTGGTGGATGAAGAGGGGCAACCTGAAAGTAGAAGTTCCGTTCCATCAAACTCCTCCCTCTCAGACTGATCACAGACGCATCCCTACAATGATGGGGAGCCCACATGGTGTCTCTCCAGATGCCTATGGTCCTCAAAAGAGCAGTTGTACCATATAAACATGCTGGAGCTAAGGGCTGTTCATCTTGCTCTCAAGGCTTTCCTCCCTTCGATTCAGGCGAGTTCCATCCTAGTACAGACGGACAATACCACCACAATATATTACCTCAACAAGCAGGGGGAAACTCGCTCGAGGATTTTCATTGGAGGCGCAGTCCCTTTGGCACTGGCTACTGGCGAGGAATCTATCCATCACAACAGTTCACCTGCCTGGAGAGCAGAATTCTCAAGCCGATGCCCTCAGTCGCCACTTCGAGGAACAGCAGGACTGGGTTCTCAACGACGAAGTGGTCGACGACATCTTTCAGGCTTGGGGCTGTCCAAGCATAGATCTGTTCGCGGACAGCGAAAACACAAAATGCAGAGACTTCACCTCAAGGTACTACTGACCAGGATCGAAGGGAAATGCCCTTGTGATCAACTGGTCAGGGGCATTTGTGTACGCCTTTCCACCCCTGCCTCTCATCCCGAAAGTGGTGACCAAGCTTTAACACTCTAACACCACGATGATACTGATTGCTCCGGACTGGCCGAGGCACTGGTGGTACCCGGACCTTCTACATATGTCAGTGAGTCCACACAAGAGGCGGCCATGCAGACCGGACCTACTGTCCAAGATGAACGGGAGGATTCATCACCCCAACCTTCCATCACTGAACTTGGCCGCATGGCTCCTGAGGTCCTCCAGTATGGGGATCTAGGTCTACCCCACGACTGCATGACCATATTGAAAGAGGCAAGGAGACCTTCGACAAGGCACTCTTATGCTTGTAAATGGAAACGTTTTTACATATGGTGTGTGCAAAATAATTGTAGTCCCACCAAGGGGCAGGAGGACGTAGTCTTGCCCTATCTGCTTCACCTAGCCAGAGCAGGTTTAAAATTCTCGTCCATTAAGGTGCACCTGGCTGCCATTACAGCGTACAGGAGTTCTCCTTCTCAAACCTCATTCTTTCAGTTACAAATGGTGAAGGATTTCCTACAGGGTCTTGTAGGAACTGGGGTCACCAGTTCCCCGGGGGGTAGCTTGGCTCGAGCAGGCAGGCACCCGAAAGCTTAGGTGTAAAGTGACTAGACAGCACACACATCCACTGAGACAATGAAACGCACACAATGACTGAGACCACACCAGTAAGTTTGCATAAAAATCAATTCCTTTTATCTAGATCAAGGTCATGTCTGGTAATTCATTTAGAGCAATCAATAATCACATTAACCATAAGTCATTAAGGTATCATCAGGGGAGCAAAGGGAGCAGTTCCTTAATCCATGTAGCATGTTTCAATAGCTATCTTCTTAAAGGAGCACGACAAGGGTTATCTGTGGGCCTACCTTCAACCTTGCGTTAGGCAGAGACCAACATCTCCTCGGGCAAAGGCAACCATTTCATTAATCAAGGATAAAACATTTCATTGAACATATGCAGTGCATTTCATTGAGCATAGATAAACAATGCATCAGGTAAAAGCACTTCATTAATCAAAAATAAACCAGGCATCAGGGCCTACATTAACTGCCATTTAACTTTATCCCAGGCAGGGGTTAACTCGACCATTCACCGGTCCCGGGGCTTATCTGATGTCCTGGTTCAGTTCACAGTACTCTTATGGGCCTACTGGGGCCAACAACAGTCTCCCACGGGGAGGGGCGATCTCTGGCCTTCCCCGGGGGGTTTACCTTTTTCTTCGGGCCACTCGGGACCCTTGCGGAGGTTCCAGCGCTCTGGCAGGGAGGAGGGGGCTCACGCTGACTCCAGAGCCCCCTCGCCGGTATTCTCAGTTTGGGCGGTGTGCAGGCCAATCAGGGGAGTCCCGTGCGCTCTAGCACTCCTTTCGGGGGTCTGCTGGCTGAGGGGAGGGCTCCTCCGCTCCTCTGAGCCCTCCGGCGGTGTCTCTTCCTGTTCCCGGGCCTGCGACGGCATCAGAGGCCCGGGGACCAATCAGGAGGCTGGCGCGAGGTGGGCGCGGCCAATCGCAGGACAGGCCAGGCGGGCGCGTTGGTTGCAGCCAATGGCTGTGCGGCTGTGGGCGGCGGCGCGGCCAATGACGCGGCCGGGCGCCCCGTCACGTGGGGTGAGTGTCCCGGCCTCTAAGGCCTAGCGCGGCCTGACTGGAATTTCGCCTTGGCCTTCTCACGGCCTCAGGGGCCGCCACGGGGACTCTTCACAGTCGGGCTGGGCCGCGGCGGTGACGGGGCCCCCCCACCAGGCACACCGGAGGGCAGCGCCTCTCCCCAACTTTCTCCTGGGCCGGGCGCGGCCCACAGCAGCACGGCGGCGGCCCTCTCCTGGCCTCCGGGGCCGCCGGGGGCAGATGACAGATGGGTGGGGAGCTCCACAGGGCACACAGCGCTCAGTCTTTGAAGCGCCTCGCGGGGAAGAGGAACGCTTGGAAGTTCCTCCCAAGTTCAATACCAGCGCTTCACAGGACCCAGCAGGTGAGCGCTTGAGGCAGAATTACAGCGCTTCGCAGGTGGCACACAAGGGAGCGCTTGAGGGGCAATGAGGCAGGACAGGCCACACGACAGTGGCAGATCAGAGTGCCAGCGCTAAGTAGGGACTGCTTAGAAGGTAGCTCAGTTCAGTCAAAACAGGTCAGGGCCACACAGGGGCGCAGGTTGAGCAGGGTAGCGCAGAGTGGATACAGCGCTGGTACCTGGTTGATCCCCAGTGGTCCTGGTGACACAGAAAAGTGGGCTTCTCGGCACTTGGTGGATCTTGCGCCCTTAGTAGATAGTTACTTGGTTTCTTGAGGGGGGGGGGGGAGTTTGAGTTGAAGGCTGCTGACAGGATTCCTCAGCAGGTCACTGCAGGTGGTCCCTGGGTTCCCCTCCGCCGGGCCAGATCAGTGGGCTAGTTCAGTGTTCCTCACACAGCTTGGTGGGCAGCGCCTAAACACTGTCACCCCCAGGGGCATAGGTTCCTGATTAGGCCCTACCGCCTAAGTCTCCTGCGTGGATTCCCCCAGGTCAGTGATGCCCCAACTGACTGAAAACTTTTCCTCCTTTTCTTATATATGCCCAGGTCAGGTGACCACTCTCTGAGGCGGCAAAAGCAGACCCTGCCCCTATTCTAGAAGGTTCCAGGAGCTTCCCTACTCTAACTATGGGCAGGCAAGGCAGGCTGGAATGGCAACAATGTTTAGGGGTTCCAGCCACCTCCTGGCAACTAGGGTGCTACACAAAAAGACCACGCTGCAGTAGCAGGGGCCTATGGCAGCCATGTTTCAAGTAGAGAGCACCTGCACCTTAGCATTGGTTAGCAATGGGAAGGTGCGCAGAGACCGAAGGCCAACAAAAAAAAAAAGTGGGAAAAATCAGGGGAAGGGCGAAAAAAAATAGGGAAAGACCACCCTAGGGCTGACAGGTCTAACATGCGTCCCCCCCCCCAGCCGAAAGTGGGGAGAGCTACCCAACCTCTAGGGAGTTCTCGTCCCTTAAGGCGGTAAAGCCGGGAGAGACCGTCAGCATTGGCGTGGTCAACTCCGGGCCGATGTTCCACCCTAAAGTCCCTCCCCTGTAGGGAAATGACCCCACCTTAGCAACTTGGTATTCTCGCCTCTCATTTGCATGAGCCAGCGAAGGGGTCGGTGGTCGGTCTGAATCAGGAAGTGAGAGCCAAAAAGGTATGGCCTCAACTTCTTCAAGGCCCAGACCACAGCGAAGGCTTCTTGATGGTACTCCATCGTTGTTCCCGAGGGAAGAGTCTTCTGGAGATAAAGGCCACAGGTTGGTCTTGGCCGTCGTTGAGCTGCGAGAGCACAGCGCCTACGCCGTGCTCAGAGGCGTCCGTCTGCACAATGAGTTCTTTAGTGAAGTCAGGTGTTGCAAGCACCGGAGCGGTGCACATCGTGCACTTCAGTGTCTCAAATGCCTCTTGGCAAGCAGCCGTCCGGATCACTTTTCGTGGCTGCTTCTTGGACGTTAGCTCCGTCAAGGGGGCTACAATGGTACCATACCCCTTGACAAACCTGCGGTAGTATCCGGTGAGGCCGAGGAAAGCTCGGACCTCAGTTTGGGTTTTGGGGGGCTCCCAGGCCATGATGGTCTCAATTTTGGCCTGGAGGGGTTGCACCTCACCCCGCCAACCAGATGTCCCAGGTAAACGACAGATCCCTGTCCAATCTGGCACTTGCTAGCCTTGACGGTGAGGCCAGCGCGTTGCAGAGCCTGCAGCACCTCCTAGAGATGCTGCAGATGGTCCTCCCAGGTGCTGCTGAAGACAGCTGTGTCATCGAGGTACGCCGCTGAGAAGGACTCCAGGCCAGACAACACCTGGTTCACCAACCGCTGGAAAGTGGCCATAGCATTCTTGAGCCCGAAGGGCATCACCCTAAATTGAAAGTGGCCCTCGGGGGTGGAGAACGCTGTCTTCTCCTTCGCTCCATCGGCCATGGCAATCTGCCAGTACCCTGATGTTAAGTCTATGGTGCTGAGGTACTTGGCTGCTCCCAGCCGGTCAATCCGCTCATCTGCCCGTGGGGTCGGGTGAGCGTCTGTCTTGGTGACAGAGTTCCATCCCCTATAGTTTACACAGAACCGAAGTTCTGGTGTGGTGCCCGGTGGGGCCGCTTTCGGCACCAACACGACAGGACTAGCCCAAGGGCTGCTGGAAGGTTCGATCACCCCCAGCTCCAGCATTTTGGCCACCTCACCCTGGATGCTGTTCTTCACTTTATCGGGCAGCCGGTAAGACTTGGTTTTTACAGGCGGACTGTCCCCTGTGTCCACATCATGGGTACACAGATGTGTAATTCCAGGCGTGAGGAGAACGAGGCGTACTGCTCCAACACCTGGCGGCAGTCCCTCTGTTGCTCTGGGGTCAAGGATGGGGAGAGGACCACTCCCTCCACCGATCCATCCTTCTCCTGGGCCTCCAGAAGGTCAGGAAGAGGCTCACTCACCTCCTCCTCGCTCCCATCCGTCACCATGAGGAGAGCAAGCTCACATCGCTCATGGTGCGGCTTCAGGCGGTTGACGTGGAGCACCCGATGGGGCTGTCGGGGGGTCTTCAAATCCACGACATAGGTGGTCTGGCCTCGACGCTCCACAATTTCGTATGCACCTGTGAACTCTAGCGCTCCTGAGGCGGAAAGCCGGGAGCTAGGCACTCTACTCTGTTTTTATTCTTTTATGGAAAATATTATCGCTTTTTAATCAAAAATTGTGTTAGCTCCGTAATTTACCTGTTTAATTGTGTCACAGCAGGGCGCTTCCTCCCACCCTATTTGCACAAACCGGGGGCCGATTTTAGGGTCTTCTCGGTAGAATAACTGTTTTGCAAAGGGCGACGACTTTGGCCGCCATTTGCAACTGAAATTACGCGGTCAGCGCTCTAGCGGTCGGGCGAATCACAGCCCGGGCGTATAAGAGCAGCAGGCTGTCTGCTACTCTCCTTGCTAATTTGCACCTGTGAACTCTAGCGCTCCTGAGGCGGAAAGCCGGGAGCTAGGCACTCTACTCTGTTTTTATTCTTTTATGGAAAATATTATCGCTTTTTAATCAAAAATTGTGTTAGCTCCGTAATTTACCTGTTTAATTGTGTCACAGCAGGGCGCTTCCTCCCACCCTATTTGCACAAACCGGGGGCCGATTTTAGGGTCTTCTCGGTAGAATAACTGTTTTGCAAAGGGCGACGACTTTGGCCGCCATTTGCAACTGAAATTACGCGGTCAGCGCTCTAGCGGTCGGGCGAATCACAGCCCGGGCGTTACTTATGAAGCCTGACTTCCGTCCGCGCAGCGGGCGCGCCGATGGCGCGCCGGAGGCGCGCCAGAGGCAAGCCCGTCTGGGCCCGTCCGGGCCAGACCGGGCTTAGGGCCAGCCACTATGCCCGTGTTTCCCCCTGGATCCATAAGGTACTCTAAGGAGGATCTATTGTCATTTCGATTCATGGGCAATTCTGGATGCCCGCACTGGGTGGGTGCCAGCCCTCCCTTTTGTCGATGCCCTGTCTGTCCGGCCCCTTACAGTGGGGAGTCGGTCGGTAAGAAGTTGGGTAGAACTCTGCAGATGGCTCTCCTGAACTGCAGATCGCTTCCGAAGCATGCGGTCGAGATCCACCTGCTGTTAGAAGACAGCAAGTTCGACCTGCTCTTCTTGACGGAGACTTGGTTATCCCCTCACTCAGACTTCGATATTGTATCGGCGCTCCCCAGTGGTTTCAATATCCAATGTTTGAACCGAGACAAAGGTAGGGGGGGGGGGACTTGCCATAATCCATCGGGAGTCTCTGACCTGTAGATTGAAGGAGGGTGGAATTTTAGATGCCGAAAGTGCTAGTTTTAACATTCAGCTCTCACCCACCCACTCCCTGTCAGGTCTTCTCATCTATAGACCCCCGGGGAGTCTAAAACACTTCCCTGACTCCCTGTTAGAAATCTCCCTATCAGCTGCCTCTCAGGCCCCGAATTTTTTGATCCTGGGCGACTTGAATATACACTTCGACGATCCCAAGGATAACTCTGGGGCTGAACTGATTACCAACCTTAGCTCCTTTGATCTTGAACTGACAAATAAGGAAGCCACCCATAATAAAGGTCACTTGTTAGACCCGATCTTTTCCAACATCCCCCAGATTACAGCCAAACCCCCCTTGCCCTTATTATGGTCAGACCACTTCCTAGTTCCTTTTTCATGGGAATTTCACCAAGGAGGAATCAAGGTCCCTTGTTCCCGTACGCTTCTAAGGCCATGGCCAAGGCTGTCAGTAGACAATTTGTCAACTGCTCTCGAAAAATCTGCCCCCCCTACAGAATCCGATGTTCTACAGGCAGACATAAATTTTCGAGACTGGCTCACTAATTCCCTGGATTCGGTTCTGCCTCTTAAGCTCTGCACAAAAAAGAGCAATACGTTCAAATCTCCCTGGTTCTCGCCCGAACTAAGAGAACTCAGGAAAGAGTGCAAAAGAGCCGAGCGCGCCTGGCGCAAAGACTGGGCACCTATTCACAAAATCGCATATAAAGCAGCCCTTAAACTTTACAAACTAGGACGACAAAAATCTAAAGCTGCCTTTTTTGAAGGAAAAATTCGTCTCTCTTCTAATTCTTCCAGAGAAACATTCAAAATTATGAACATGCTTCTTAAAGTCCCAGCCCACTCTTTGGTCCAGAATGACCCAGTACTGAGATGCAATCAGTTAGCAGAATTTTTCGACACCAAAATTCGGAAAATTCTAGATAGCCTCCCTCAATCCTCCATCACTGAACTCGTCGAGATTCCTTCCCCTGACCCTACCTGTCCCCAACTTGAGGCTTTCAGTCCCATATCCAAAGAAGATTTTTGTAATATCTTTTCCACTATTAAAAGCGGCTCTCCCTCAGACCCAGTCCCGATGCACATTCTAAAGCAAACTTTAAACATCATTGCCCCGGTAGCCACGGAGTTACTCAACTCGTCGCTATCCTCGGGCATAGTGCCCCCGAGCTGGAAACAGGCCAGAGTCAAAACACTTTTAAAGAAACCAGGACTAGACATCTCCGATCTGGCCAACTTTCGCCCGATCTCGCTTCTACCTGGACTGAGCAAAGTGGCCGAAAAAGTGGTGAATAAGCAGATCTCCGAGTACCTAGAAGTTAACCATCTCCTCAGTGACTCTCAGACTGGTTTTCGCCCGGGTCAGGGCACAGACACCGCCCTTTTGGCAGTGACTGAAGAGGTAAGATGCATCTTGGATTCAGGGGGATCAGTAGCTCTGATCCTCCTGGATCTGAGTGCCGCATTCGATACCGTGGATCATGCTGTCCTGGCCCAACGCCTGGCTCTGCTGGGCATTACAGGATCAGCCCTCAAATGGTTGCAGTCCTACCTGGAGGAGAGATCCTTCAGGATCTGGGAAAATGGGTCCATGTCAGAGCCCTTCCCTCTTCAGTGTGGGGTGCCGCAGGGCTCCTCCCTCAGCCCCACACTGTTTAATGTCTACATGGCCCCGTTGGAGAAGGTGATAGCCCCATTCGGGGTTAAAGCTATAAGTTATGCCGACGACACGCAGCTTGTCGTCTCGCTGTCGCAACATGAGGGCAGCCCGGTTGATCTCCCAGATTGTCTTACAGCCATTTCTTCCTGGATGTCCAGTTCAAAACTTAAACTAAATGGATCTAAGACGGAGATCATGCTCCTAGGCAATCAATTCACCTCTCTGCCCCCTGAGATGTGGCCTGCCTGTATGGGAGATCTTCCATCCCCTAAGCAGCAAATAAAAAGCCTAGGGATTTGGTTCGAACCCCAACTGACCTTCAAGACCCATGCACAGAAAGTGGTTGGAGGCTGCTTCGGCCTGCTCCGGGCGGCCCGGAAGGTACTTCCTCTCCTTCCGTTTCAATCTAGAAAGCTGTTAATCCAGGGTTTGATTTTGTCCAAACTGGATTATGGTAACTCCCTTTTCCTCGCAGCCCCTCTTGCTACCATCAAGACTCTTCAGCGAGCTCAGAATGCCGCAGCCAGGCTGCTGATGGGGGCGCCGAGACGGGCCTCAGCCAAACCATTGCTGAAAGCCCTGCACTGGCTCCCCATCCAAGAGCGGGTCTCATTCAAGTCCCTCTGTATTGCACATAAGACCTTGCAAGGTAAAGGCCCTCCAGCCTTGAGAGGATTGATCCGACCTTACAAGTCGACCAGGGCCCTTCGCTCGGATGGAGAAAATCTGGCCATTGTTCCACGAGTGAGGAAAGCACGAACAGGAGGCCGACGGTTCTCACTGAATGTGTCAAACAAATGGAATGCTCTCCCTAGAGAACTCCGAATGGAACCGGATCACCTGAAATTCAGAAGAGCACTTAAAACCTTCTTGTTCCCTACCACCCTCTAACCTTGCTTTCGCTTGAGTTCACCAGGTTCAGATCAGGATTAGCGCTGGGACGCTCCAGGGCAGCCATGCGCTCTACAAGTCCAAATCAAATCAAATCAAATCAAACCAGTCCACCGGTCCTGGAGGGCACTAAGCTCCCCAGGCTCCATGACCCACACCTTCTGTCCAGCATCCAACTCCACCGTCTGAGCGTTACGGTCATACCACTCCTTCATGACGGCTTGGCTAGCCTCCAGATTGTCTGAGGCCTCCTTCCCCAGCTTGGCCATCTGGCTGCGGAATGCCATCATGTAGCTGACATAATTTCAAAAAGGGGGTGGTGATGGACAGAGTATCTGAGTTAATCAGAACACTCCTACCCAGTCAACAGATCAGGGATTGATCCATCACCGTTTTTTAGCTCACTGCACCATCCCAGTTCAGAACCTGGCTATATGCAAATTAGTCTGTCCCTGGCCCAGTGCATCATGGGAACAGGGCAGACCAAACTACCAAGCCAATTCTTCACTGGAAAGGAAACAAGCTTCCGGGGACCGGTTTCTGGCATTACAGCCGTCTTCGGCCCGGCTTGCTTGAATCCTGATGGTGCAGTGAGCAAGGGACTCATGTCTGAGCATACCCTTCCACACTTATGGTGGCCAAAATAATTTCAAAAAGGGGGTGGTGATGGACAGAGTATCTGAGTTAATCAGAACACTCCTACCCAGTCAACAGATCAGGGATTGATCCATCACCGTTTTTTAGCTCACTGCACCATCCCAGTTCAGAACCTGGCTATATGCAAATTAGTCTGTCCCTGGCCCAGTGCATCATGGGAACAGGGCAGACCAAACTACCAAGCCAATTCTTCACTGGAAAGGAAACAAGCTTCCGGGGACCGGTTTCTGGCATTACAGCCGTCTTCGGCCCGGCTTGCTTGAATCCTGATGGTGCAGTGAGCAAGGGACTCATGTCTGAGCATACCCTTCCACACTTATGGTGGCCAAAATAATTTCAAAAAGGGGGTGGTGATGGACAGAGTATCTGAGTTAATCAGAACACTCCTACCCAGTCAACAGATCAGGGATTGATCCATCACCGTTTTTTAGCTCACTGCACCATCCCAGTTCAGAACCTGGCTATATGCAAATTAGTCTGTCCCTGGCCCAGTGCATCATGGGAACAGGGCAGACCAAACTACCAAGCCAATTCTTCACTGGAAAGGAAACAAGCTTCCGGGGACCGGTTTCTGGCATTACAGCCGTCTTCGGCCCGGCTTGCTTGAATCCTGATGGTGCAGTGAGCAAGGGACTCATGTCTGAGCATACCCTTCCACACTTATGGTGGCCAAAATAATTTCAAAAAGGGGGTGGTGATGGACAGAGTATCTGAGTTAATCAGAACACTCCTACCCAGTCAACAGATCAGGGATTGATCCATCACCGTTTTTTAGCTCACTGCACCATCCCAGTTCAGAACCTGGCTATATGCAAATTAGTCTGTCCCTGGCCCAGTGCATCATGGGAACAGGGCAGACCAAACTACCAAGCCAATTCTTCACTGGAAAGGAAACAAGCTTCCGGGGACCGGTTTCTGGCATTACAGCCGTCTTCGGCCCGGCTTGCTTGAATCCTGATGGTGCAGTGAGCAAGGGACTCATGTCTGAGCATACCCTTCCACACTTATGGTGGCCAAAATAATTTCAAAAAGGGGGTGGTGATGGACAGAGTATCTGAGTTAATCAGAACACTCCTACCCAGTCCCTTGCTCATTGCACCATCAGGATTCAAGCAAGCCGGGCCGAAGACGGCTGAAATGCCAGAAACCGGTCCCCGGAAGCTTGTTTCCTTCCCAGTGTAAGAATTGGCTTTTGTAGTCTGGTCTGCCCTGTTCCCATGATGCACTGGGCCAGGGACAGACTAATTTGCATACAGCCAGGTTCTGAAACTGGGATGGTGCAATGAGCTAAAAAACGGTGTTGGATCTAGCCCTGATCTCTTGACTGGGTGAGAGTACTCTGCTTAATTCAGAGACTCTGTCCATCACCACCCCTTGTTGTAAATAATTTTGTCCACCCTAAGCGTGGAAGGGTATACTCAGATGTGAGTCCCTTGCTCATTGCACCATCAGGATTAGAGCAAGCCGGGCCGAAGACGGCTGAAATGCCAGAAACCGGTCCCCGGAAGCTTGTTTCCTTCCCAGTGTAAGAATTGGCTTTTGTAGTCTGGTCTGCCCTGTTCCCATGATGCACTGGGCCAGGGACAGACTAATTTGCATACAGCCAGGTTCTGAAACTGGTATGGTGCAATGAGCTAAAAAACGGTGTTGGATCTAGCCCTGATCTCTTGACTGGGTGAGAGTACTCTGCTTAATTCAGAGACTCTGTCCATCACCACCCCTTGTTGTAAATAATCATGTAGCTGACGACATCACGGGGAAGCTTCTTCGAAGTCTTCTCCCATCCCTCCTAGACAAGGCTGAGGGGCCCCTAACGGGGTGGCCATAGAGCAGCTCAAAGGGGCTGAACCTGACTCCCTTCTGTGGTACCTCGCGATAAGAAAACAGCAGGCAAGGGAGGAGGACGTCCCACTTCCGCCTCAAGTCCTCTGGCAGGTTCCGGATTATCCCCTTCAGGGTCTTATTGTAGCGCTCTACGAGCCCGTTAGTCTGGGGATGGTAAGGAGTGGAGAACCGGTAGGTCACTCCACACTCCTTCCATATGGCCCGCATGTAGGCCGACATGAAGTTTGTGCCCTATCTGACACCACGACCTTGGGGAATCCCACTCGGGTAAAAATCCCCATCAGGGCCCGCGCCACCACAGGTGCAGTGATGGTCCTCAGAGGGATAGCCTCTGGGTACCAGGTGGCGTGGTCCACTAACACCAAAATGAACCGGTGTCCAGAAGACGTCAGAGGGTCCAACGGTCCAACAATGTCAATTCTGACCCGCTCAAAAGGGGTCCCGACAACCGGGAGCGGTTCCAAAGGGACCTTCACCTTAGTTCCAGTCTTGCCATAAGCCTGGCAAGTCTTGCATGTCTTGCAGTAGGTGTCGGAAGCAACTCTCATCCTGGGCCAATAAAAATGTGGGACTAGCCGCGCAAAGGTCTTGTCCTGGCCCAGGTGTCCTACCAGGTATCTCATGCGCCAATTCCAATAAGAAGGCCCGGTAGCATTGAGGATCCATGCACCGGAACCTTAGGCTCACTGCAGAGGAGGCCATCCTCCCAGTACACATGATAACTGCCGGTCTCTTGGTTGGTCGCTTGGGCTTCGGCCTGCCGCCGCATGCCTTCAAGCGTGGGGCACTCTTTCTGCGCCCGACAGAATTCCTCCCGGGTAGGCCCTCTTTCCACATGCCACTCGGCAAGGGGCGGCAAGTCCCCCACGGGACAACCTCTGCGGACTCCGGGGATACCTCTGCGGGCTCCCCATCCGTCACACGGGGTGTGTCCTCCACAAGATTCTTTTCTTCATGACCAGCATTGGGTTGGGCCGTTGTCTCAGGCTCCAACCCGGGTTGAGTTCCTTGCCGGGCAGCCATGGACCTCGTGACCACGCAAGTCCATCCTGGTAATCCCAACATCTCAGTGTGGGCCTCAAACTCCACTTCCTTCCAGGCGGTATGTTCCAGGTCGTTTCCTAGCAGACAGTCCACAGGCAAGGCAGGGCTTATAGCAACTCTCAACGGGCCTTTAACTCCTCTCCACTCAAAGGAAACCTGAGCCACGGGATAGTAACTCAGACTGCCGTCAGCCAACACGGCCGGATGGAACACATCAGGGATCACCTGCTCAGGGGACACCAGCCGCCTCACTACGGTGGTCATGCTGGCACCTGTGTCCCTCAGAGCCTCCACCTCCTCCGCGTTAACCTTCACCCTCTGCAGATACTTAGCAGTGTTCGATGGTAAGGGCGTCACTGGGACCATCTCTCTGTCCCCGAGTGAAACCAGGGTCAGGCCTGTCCACTCCCCTTCCCTATCTAGGGGCAGCTCCATCCCAAGCGCTACACTAGCCACCCCGGGACTCTTGCCACCTGTGGGGGCTGGGTGTCTCTTGCCACACTGGGGATCCCCCTTGTAGTGTCCAACCTCCCTGCATTCGTAGCAACGGACAATTCTTGGCTGCTGACTCTTGTCAGGGTAAGTGGGCTTTGGGGAACTGGACTGAGGTGGGGTACCTACTCCTCTCCCAAATTGTCTGTTTTGTGGGCCTCGTGAGAACTCCTTCTTTTTATCTCCCCCCTCTTTCTTCTGGGGAAAACCCTGTCCGCCTTTCGGGCCATCTCCCCCGGGGCCCTTGTGAGACACCCGGGTGCTAACCCAAGTATCCGCCTCCTCCGCAAGCTCTCGGGGATCAGTCAGCTTGCGAGTCACCAGATGTTGGCGCAGCTCCGGAAAACACTTATCCTAGAGGTGCTCTCTCAAAAATAGGTTGTACAGGCCCTCATAATCATGCACCTCGCTGCCACGCACCCAACCATCAAGAGCCTTACGGGCATAATCAAAAAAGTCTACCCGATTTTGCGTGGGCAGCTTATGGCTGCCACGGAACCTCTGGCGATACCTTTCGGGGTAGAGTCCAAACTTTTTGAGTAGCGCCTCCTTCATAGGGGGATATCTGAACTGGTCCGCCTTCTCCAGGTACAGGAGGGTGTCCCGGACATTGGGGGGTATGTATCGATACAGGCCACCTCCCCAGTAGCTCTCAGGCACCCCATGGGCTGTCAAGGCCACTTCATACGCCTCCAACCACTTGGCGATGTCATCCCCCTGAGTGTAACTCACTATCACCTCTTTGGGTAACCAAAACTTAGGCTCATGTTGAGCCCCTTGTACGCTGCCACCATTAGGACTTCCTGGCGCACTTAATTGCAATGCTCGCAGCTCCAACTCCTTAAGCTGAAGCTCGTGCGCCAGCTTCTTCTCTTCCAATGCAAACTTTTTATCTTTCCTTTCTCTCTTTCTCTCGTGCTCTAGCTTGGCAAGCTCCCATTTCAATTGCCTCTCCTCCCTCCTGTCCTCATACTCCTGTGACGACGTACTCCTTCTAGACCCACCACTACTTGCCCTGGAACGTCTTCCTGGCAACACATTTTCAGTAACATCAATATTGAGTAGGTCTAGTTCTCCTGAAGCACCCGCCTCCTCTTGTGTGACCTGCCCCTCCTGTTCCCCATCCCCATCCCCTCTGGGTGGGCCCTTACCCATGCCCTCAAAGCGGTACGGAGCTCCTCCTTCGCGGCTCTCCGCCCAACCGGCACCCCATCCCCTGACAAAATTCCCTTAGCAGCACCACTGTGTACCTTTCCAGGTCGGCTAGCTGGAACTCCATTTTGACAGGTGGGGACCCAGATAGATCAAGGGAAAGATACTAGGATGTAGGTAACGGGATTGGGTCAAAACAGGACTCTACACACTCAGGTTAGACAGTGGGGGGGTCAATTGATTAGGCTTGCATGCACAATAGGTGTCTAGTCTAATTGCGGCGCTCCCCGTCTCACTAGAGGGTGCTGTATATTCACAGGTCCTGATCCCACCGCTCGCCACCAAATGTAGGAACTGGGGTCACCAGTTCCCCGTGGGGTAGCTTGGCTCGAGCAGGCAGGCACCCGAAAGCTTAGGTGTAAAGTGACCAGACAGCACACACATCCACTGAGACAATGAAACGCACACAATGACTGAGACCACACCAGTAAGTTTGCATAAAAATCAATACATTTTATCTAGTTCAAGGTCATGTCTGGTAATTCATTTAGAACAATCAATAATCACAGTAACCATAAGTCATTAAGGTATCTCATCAGGGGAGCAAAGGGAGCAGTTCCTTAATCCATGTAGCATGTTTCAATAGCTATCTTCTTAAAGGAGCATGACAAGGGTTATCTGTGGGCCTAACTTCAACCTTGCGTAAAGGCAGAGACCAACATCTCCTCAGGCAATGGCAAGCATTTCATTAATTAAGTATAAAACATTTCATTGAACATTTGCAGAGCATTTCATTGAGCATAGATAAACAATGCATCAGGCAAAAGCACTTCATTAATCAAAAATAAACCAGGCATCAGGGCCTACATTAAGTGCCATTTAACACTTCCCCAGGCAGGGGTTAACTCGACCATTGACCGGTCCCGGGGCTTATCTGATGTCCTGGCCCAGTTCACAGTACTCTTATGGGCCTACTGAGGCCAACAACAGTCTCCCGCGGGGAGGGGCGATCTCAGGCCTCCCCGGGGGGTTTACCTTTTTCTTCGGCCCACTCGGGGCCCTTGCGGAGGTTCCAGCGCTCTGGCAGGGAGGAGGGGGCTCACGCTGACTCCAGAGCCCCCTCGCCGGTATTCTCCGTTTGGGCGGTGTGCAGGCCAATCAGGGGAGGCCTGCGCGCTCTAGCGCTCCTTTCGGGGGTCTGCTGGCTGAGAGGAGAACTCCTCCGCTCCTCGGAGCCCTCCGGCGGTGTCTCTTCCTGTTCCCGGGACTGCGATGGCGTCAGAGGCCCGGTGACCAATCTGGAGGCTGGCGCGAGGTGGGCGCGGCCTCCACGGCCAATCGCAGGGCAGGCCAGGCAGGCGCGTTGGTTGCAGCCAATGGCTAAGGGTGGGGGCGCGGCCAATGACGCGGCCGGACGCCCCCGTCACGTGGGGTGAGGGTCCCAGCCTCCAAGGCCTAGCGCGGCCTGACTGGAATTTTGCGGCGGCCTTCTCACGGCCTCGGGGGCCGCCGCGGGGACTCTTCACGGTCGGGCTGGGCTGCGGCGGTGACGGGGCCCCCACCAGGCGCACCGGAGGGCAGTGCCTCTCCCCAACTTTCTCCTGGGCCGGGCGCGGCCCACAGCAGCACGGCGGAGACCCTCTCCTGGCATCGGGGGCCACCGGGGGCAGATGACAGCCGGGTGGGGAGCTCCACAGGGCACACAGCGCTCGGTCTTCGCAGCGCCTTGAGGGGAACAGGAACGCTTGGAAGTTCCTCACAAGTTCGTCAATACCAGCGCTTCACAGGACCCAGCAGGTGAGCGCTTGAGGCAAAATTACAGCGCTTCTCAGGTGGCACACAAGGGAGCGCTTGAGGGGCAATGAGGCAGGACAGGCCACACGACAGTGGCAGATCAGAGTGCCAGCGCTAAGTAGGGAGCGCTTAGAAGGTAGATCAGTTCAGTCAAAACAGGTATGGGGCACACAGGGGCACAGGTTGAGCAGGGGAGCGCAGAGTGGATACAGCGCTGGTACCTGGTTGATCCCCAGTGGTCCTGGTGACACAGAAAAGTGGGCTTCTCTGCGCTTGGTGGATCTTGCTCCCTTAGTAGATAGATGCTTGGTTTCTTGAAGGGGGGGGGGGGTTGAGTTGAAGGCTGCTGACAGGAATCCTCAGCAGGTCACTGCAGGTGGTCCCTGGGTTCCCCTCCACCGGTCCAGATCAGTGGGCTAGTTCAGTGTTCCTCACACAGCTTGGTGGGCAGCGCCGAAACCCTGTCACCTCCAGTGGCATAGGTTCCTGACTAGGCCCTGCCACCTAAGTCTCCTGCGTGGGTTACCCCTGGTCAGTGATTCCCCAACTGACTGAAAACTTTCCCTCCTTTTCTTATATATGCCCAGGTCAGGTGACCACTCTGAGGCGGCAAAAGCAGACCCCGCCCCTATTCTAGAAGGTTCCAGGAGCTTCCCTACTCTAACTATGGGCAGGCAAGGCAGGCTGGAATGGCAACAATGTTTAGGGGTTCCAGCCAGCTCCTGGCAACTAGGGTGCTACACAAAAAGACCACGCTGCAGTAGCAGGGGCCTATGGCAGCCATGTTTGAAGTAGAGAACTTCTGCACCTTAGCATTGGTTAGCAATGGGAAGGTGCGCGGAGACCTAAGGCCAACAAAAAAAAGAAGGTGGGAAAAATGAGGCAAGGGTGAAAAAAATAGGGAAAGACCACCCTAGGGCTGACAGGTCTTAAGAAGGTCTACCTTCCGGTCCGACCTCCTTCACCTCCTTTGGTGCTAAATTTGTCAAAATGAATGGGTCCACCCTTTGAACCTATCCACAAAGCAACCTTGCAACACCTTAAGTGGAAGCTAGCTTTCTTGGTGGCTATCACCTCAGCTTGTAGGGTGAGTGAGATACAGGCCCTCTGTTCAAAAGAGCCCTACTTGGTCTTCCATCTCAATTGTGTAGTCCTCCGAACACATCCTTCCTTCCTTACGAAGGTGGTGTCCGATTTTCATGTTAATCAAACCATTTCTTTCCAACCTTTTTTCCCCAACCCCTCCATTCCTGCTGGGAGGGCGCTACATTCATTGGACCTTAAAAGGGTTTTTATCTGGACAGGTTGAAGCCATTGAGAAAGTCTGATCACCTATTTATTAATTATGGTTCGGTCAGGACACGTTTCCCAGCATCAAAGCGGTCCATCTCCAGATGGATAGTCTCATGCATCAAATTGGCTTACCAGTTAGCACAGAAGCCTCTTTCGTCCGCTCCCAAAGCTCATTCCATGAGAGGAAAAGCAGCTACGACTGCTTTTCTCAATAATGTACTGCTCCCTGAAATCTGTTAAGCAGCCACTTGGAGATCAGTGCATACACTTACAAGACACTACTGTCTTGACTCAGATACTAGAGCAGACACTCAAGTAGGTCAAGCCTCCTTGAGGAATCTGTTCAACAGCTGATTTTTTCGGTTGTCGTTAATTGGGTCACTTTGTTTCTCATTTGCCTGCAGGTGGTTGATGGGCTTGCTATGCTATTCAGTTCTTATGACTATAGATGAGGATCCCCTGGAAGAGAAGGATAAGTTACTTACCTGTAATCCTATTTCACTTCCAGGGGTATCCTCATCAAAGTCATAAGCAACCCACCCGCCTCCCCATGCAAATGAGATTAGTTCATTGTTAAATATTATCTTGGTACCCTGATCGTCAGGGTTACGCAAAGAACAACTGACCTAACTGTCACCCCTGAGCATGATGGGAAGCTAGGGGTCATGGCTGCCTTAAAGGCACTGGGCCACTTTTTATGGAAGATTGCTTTCATTTTCTATGCTGGTTTGCAATGCAGCCTGTAGGCGAACAATGCCTGCTTTTCTTTTGCAGTTTACTTATGAGATTTCCTCATTAAAAACAGAGTTCAAGTGCTTTTTGCCCTCGTATTTATACATATATTTTGTATGTTTGCAAAAGCAGTGTATGTGTTTTATTACATTGTTTAGCCTCCTAGATGTGGGCTGCATTGGTATGAGAAAAAATGATATATGTTTGTACATATATAGAGCTGTATATATATGTTTTTTTCATATATAATTTTTTATTATTTCCGGGGACCCTGCACATGGGTGGGAATATTCAGTGCTTATGACTTTGATGAGGATACCCCTGGAAGAGAACTAGGATTACAGGTAAGTAAGTTATCTTTTTTGGGCTCCGGGAGCGAAGGCTTCCACCCCAGGGGTCCAGAAATATGTCTTGTGGTGGCAGGCTGGTGTGTACCAGTCAGGGAACCCACCAGAGGCTGGTCGTTTTTCAGGGGGCATCTCTAAGATGTCCTCTGAGCTTGGAGAGGAGTCACTAAACCTTGTGACTGGAAAGATTTTTTAAGAAGAAAAACAACTTGCAAATGTCCAAGCTCAACACTAGATGGCAGGAGAGCATGCAGCGTATGTCAATCTACAGCACTACACATTGTGAACAGATGCTTGAAGGGTAAGTAGCATTTTCGTTCAGGTACTTTTTTTTTTTATTCGTGTGAAGTTTAGAAACAAAATAAGTAGTTGTGCATTCATTAACTGCTATTCTGTTATGAATTGAAACTTCAATATGTAAATTACGGGACCCCCTCTATCTGTATTTTGGTGACCGGGGAAGAGAGAGGAAAACACTATATATCAACAATTATCAAAATTCCCCCGTGGTCAGAACATAGTTTCTTTTCAGGCTTCGCTCTCAAAATTTGTCAATCAATATTCACATTTAGTGCAGGAATGACAGTCTCATATTTTTCATTTGAATCTTTTTTATTTCTTTTTAGATTTTATCAAAATTATTTAAAACATTTATTTTATTTATCATTTTTTGAGTCTTTTTTTTATGTGTAATTCATCAAATCATTAACATTTTTTACCATCCAAATAAATTAGACAATGCAAATATCATCATTTATACAAAGTATATTGTTTGTTCTAAATAATGCATAAAGACGACCAAACCAATTGTACCCCTAAAGCACACAGAAACTACCTCACATACATCACATTCATACCGTTTCGCACTCTTACAAGTTCTAAAACAATCTCTAAGTTTGGAATAACAGAGATCTTAAAAGTTTCCTAACGCCAGGTCTACGCGTTTCGGTGGAATGGGACCACCTTCCTCAGGACCAGCTTAGAAATAGTTTTATCCTCTCATTCTTCTTTGTGTGCAGGGCATCTTCCAATCAAATCCATACAAGGCCTTTCCCGAACACGTTCGTTCGTGGTCAGTATGAGCAGTCCATATGTACCACCACTAATATTGCTGCAAATGTCCTGTATACGACTCTTCCTTCTGGCTTCGTTAAAATTGTAGTGTATTCTTTTGGACACTCTCAAGGTATCTTGTCCTTTACGTCAATAGGGGCCTATTCTTTTCCTTTTTCCTTCAGATTTTTCGACCAAGGGGCGCAGGTTTAGAATGTTTTTAAGTTTTGATTTCTATACGATTTTAGTGTCTAATAATCTGGGGCTAACTTCCGAATCTTCTTATATCTTGCCTTTCATGGGCGCTACTTGACTTCTCTGCGCGTCACTTTCTGGGTTGTGGCAAATTCTCATTTGTGATGCGACCTTCCCTGAGTGGGTTCTTCCTGCCTGGTCTCCCCTTCTGCGGCCGCTCAGGGAAGGTCGCATCACAAATGAGAATTTGCCACAACCCAGAAAGTGACGCGCAGAGAAGTCAAGTAGCGCCCATGAAAGGCAAGATATAAGAAGATTCGGAAGTTAGCCCCAGATTATTAGACACTAAAATCGGATAGAAATCAAAACTTAAAAACATTCTAAACCTGCGCCCCTTGGTCGAAAAATCTGAAGGAAAAAGGAAAAGAATAGGCCCCTATTGACGTAAAGGACAAGATACCTTGAGAGTGTCCAAAAGAATACACTACAATTTTAACGAAGCCAGAAGGAAGAGTCGTATACAGGACATTTGCAGCAATATTAGTGGTGGTACATATGGACTGCTCATACTGACCACGAACGAACGTGTTCGGGAAAGGCCTTGTATGGATTTGATTGGAAGATGCCCTGCACACAAAGAAGAATGAGAGGATAAAACTATTTCTAAGCTGGTCCTGAGGAAGGTGGTCCCATTCCACCGAAACGCGTAGACCTGGCGTTAGGAAACTTTTAAGATCTCTGTTATTCCAAACTTAGAGATTGTTTTAGAACTTGTAAGAGTGCGAAACGGTATGAATGTGATGTATGTGAGGTAGTTTCTGTGTGCTTTAGGGGTACAATTGGTTTTGTCGTCTTTATGCATTATTTAGAACAAACAATATACTTTGTATAAATGATGATATTTGCATTGTCTAATTTATTTGGATGGTAAAAAATGTTAATGATTTGATGAATTACACATAAAAAAAGACTCAAAAAATGATAAATAAAATAAATGTTTTAAATAATTTTGATAAAATCTAAAAAGAAATAAAAAAGATTCAAATGAATTGAAACTTCAACAAAGGAAGCTCTTTCCAAATTTAAATGTTCCGAAATCAGATTTTGTAAGCTGGTAATGGACTCTGGGTACCACTGCATGTGATAATGTGTGGTTTCTATTTCTAATGATCCACCTTTCAAATTCCAAGTTGAACTAGCTGTATGAAAATCAATATTTAAGTGAAAACAAGCAAGCACTGTATTTTTAATTGTTAACCTCAAAGTTAGAAACAAAGAAAAGGTATCATGTTGCAATTACATATTCAAGGACAAGTGGGACAAAACCTTGTGTAATAAGGCTGTCATCTTCTCGACCATTCAAAACATTGCAGCCCATTTCTCTTAATTATAATAGTCCAGGTTTATCAGCATTTAGAAACATTATTTCTGGAATTTACGATGCCAACTCTATTTCCAGTGATTAAAATACCGTCAATATCTGATTTCGTATTTTGGTGTTCAGGTCCTACATGAGAATAATACTGCTTACTCCCTCACTGAATATGATAGTAGTATTAGTAGCAACAAATCCGTATTATGCTTCCCTCCTAGGGGGCATGTAGATGTTAAACAGCAACAGTTTCTATCTGCATATTGTGATACAAGCACAGCCTAATCCTAGAAAAGAAGGTGAGTTAGAGGACAGTATTTCATAAGAACAGTATTCATTTGCTGAATGTAGAATTGCTAGACCGCCACTAGCTATGCCACTGGTTGGTCTTTTAATTGGTTTGCAAATTAGATAAGATTTCTATATTCATGGTCCTCAAGACCGTAAATGCTAACATTAAGTTCATCTACAAATGAACTCTTTAATGAATTAGTAAAAGCCCTGCAATGTTCCATTAAACTAAATTTAAGATTGAACCAAAAAAAAGAAATAATCATGCTGTCTAATGTTATTAGTGACATAGCGAGTTCCTGGAAAGCCAAGATCAAAATTTCTAACAATTGGGTGTCCTGTGAGTGAACCGGAGTCACTATTTGCCCTTTGAAACACAGCGAATGCTTTATTATTAGTCGAATGAGGGGGAATTAATTTATAAGTCTGAAAAGTTAAAGTCCTAATTCACAATTCGTGATACCTTGTGATATTTTCAGTTGAACAAAATCTAATGAGCTGATTAGTGTGCTGCTCTAGATCATATGCCTTAAGAGTGCAGACTTTATTGTGCTGAGTAAAGTCAACTATGCCCTAAAATTATCTGGCTACCATATTTGTGAGCTTGTTGGGGAAAAATATTGCTAAGTTGCCTAATTTCAAGAGCAATAAGTCCTCAACAAGAAATGGGAGAGAGGTTATTTAAACATCATTATTGGCTTGTTGATAGTGTGAATCTAATTTTCCACATTTTTCTCTTTTCAGGCGGGTAGTTATGTCCGAGATGATGCTGTGCCTAATTTGATTCAACTCATCACAAATAGTGTGGAGATGCATGCTTACACGGTGCAGAAACTGTACAAAGCCATTCTTGATGACATCTCTCAGGTAATTGTCCCTGGTGTGGCCAAATGTTCACTTACATTGCAACTTCAATTTTTCACTGAAACCTCTAGAGGATGGTAATTACTCCTAATCATTAGAGAATGCCTAACGGAATGCTCCTACCATGGGATCTTTGTACTTATACCCTCAATAATAATGTAAACATGTTTGTAGCTTATGAGACTGTAGATTAGGCATGGGTGCAACTTGTGGAGTTTCACTCCAGAATTCTGTAGGGTTATACTCTGCAAGATTACACAGAGTTCTGCCAATGGGTGAAAAATATGCGTGCTGCAATTTAGCACCAGTCGTGCAAGCAGTACTGAAAAATCAGAACAAACTGTACCATGTGGTGCACAAGCGCGGACAGCCATTCGAGTTGATTTTGCTGCAGTTAGAATAGAAAAAATCAGCTGCAGCAAATCTACTTGAGGACAGCCCTCTGATTGCGAGCACCCATGTTGGAAAATTGCGCTAGCCAGCTCGCATTTCTGGAGCCTCGCATGAAAAAAAGATTCCGTCACCCAGTAATTGGCGGAATTTGACCAAACCTCCACGTTACGAGAGTAATGCGAAGTGGCCAAATGTCACCAGTTCTGTAGGCGGAATGAAACATTCCTCCGATCCCTGCTGTCGATAGACCTGCTCTGTATACTCCTGTCATCTAATGTTGGGTACGAACATATGTAACTTGTTTTTGTTCAAAGAATGTTTTGATTGCGAGGTCTGTTCGGACCGCTACTTTAGCCCACAAGTCAACGGGACAAAGGCTCCACCTCAGATTTTCTTTTTAGGTCTCGCTAGACGTAAGCAAAAGCGAAGCTTTTGCGTCTAGCGAGACAACTTATGTTGTTACTTTTCGGGGAATGAGGACAGCAAAGCAAAGTGGCACGCGCATTTGCAGGCCGAGATTCGACCTCGTGAGCGCGCACGCCCAGCCCGGCGCCGTGCACGTCCCCTGCCACAGTCACACACATGCACATGCAGGCAGGAAGGCCCACACACACAGACACGCGCGCCCCCCCCCCCCCCCCGCACCCACACACGCACACACATACAGAGACATCCCCCCCCCCGCTGCATACATAGAAGGGCCCCCGGCCGCCACATACATCGGGACTCACCGGGTCGGCTGGCGCTCGGCGGCGGGCCGGTCTCTCCTTCTCCAGCGGGGGCTCCATCTTCTGCACGGCCCCCCCCCCGCCATGGCTGGCACGGCATCTCCGGTCACAACAGGCTGAGGCAAAGCTTCCGCGAGGCACTGGGAGTCGACACACCTCTTTCCGGCCCCGCCCACAACCAGGCGGCGGGCCGGACATCTGCTTCCGGTGTTTTCCTCTGGGCTGCGGCGGTGAATGTTCTCTCGTCTCCTCCTGTAATGCACCGTTCGCTCCTCTTGTATTTTGTTGTCTCACGATGATCACTTTTGCCTCATGTAATGTAACATTAGCTTTTGTAATTTGTTCACTTGTTCTATGTTAATTGTCCTGAGCTGAACGTCGCGCGCATAATCTGACGTCACACGCCATCATTAAATTGACGGGCTCGAGGAAACGGCTTGGTGATTACAAGCAGAGTGGATTGAAGCAGGTCTCACTTCTTTGGATAGCGGTAAGCGTTTAAACAGGCGCTTCAATCGTAGTACAGTTCTGGTGATGGAGTCGGTGGCTGACCGAGTGTTTTGTATGTCTTGTTGCAGCATACATTGGTAGCAAGACGTTGGTAATTTGTTTGGTAGACGCCACCACACGAACGAAGAGGTATGCTGCATGTGTTGAGCAGGGGTTTGAATAGTTTTTTGAGTCAGAAGTTTTGAATGGCATATTTTGAATAACGTTGAGTATCATAATGTTATGTTGTCCCCACATTAGTGTTTCCGTTTTCAGTGGCAACCACAGTGGACCTTGGCATTACATTCGTTCTCCATTACATTATACTTGCGGAGGTGTACTTGAAAGATTTGTATCTTGCATAAATGTACAAACTCAAAACATTAAGAAAATACATGTTTTGAACATGGATGGGAGATCAGTAGCTTGTACACCTAATTTCAGACTCCTATGACACATTACTACTTTGAATGAGAGGCGTACGTTTAGGAAGGGGTGAGGCATCAGCAATTTAAAAAGTAAATGTTACAAAGTGACCAGGGCACCTGTAGCTGGAAACGACCTTATGAATGGCGGAGGAGCAGCATTTTAACGGAGCAATCCGAACAGAAACTCCAGCCGAGTAAGCGTTGCTGCAGACTTTGAGGATGTTTTGTATTTTTGTGTCCCAGTCCCCATCACTAATCAGTGTGCCATATCCTCTGCCCATTTATCCCCCAGCGCACAGAGAAGGCACGCTACAGTGCTTAGACAAACAAGCAGCCCTGGTTTATAAGGGCACGTATAAACCTTTCTGTCGAGCAGCTAACGGCAGGGCTGGGGACAGGCGGTATTTATTGAAATGTAACCTCTCCTTTGCAAGAAACAAAGCAGAAACCGCGTTGGGAAAAGAAAAAAAAACCACAGCAAGGTAATGGATGGTAGAGAGAGGGGGAACAATGGCGCATAGAAGAAGCGTCTGCACGGGGGGAGGGGGAAATAACTCGGAGCATATTTAAAACTTATAAAGCGACCCCCATAAAGCGGGCTCGCGCTGAGTTAGAAAAACAAGACAGAAGGGAGTGGTAAATTGCTTGCAATACCTGCGCTGCCTATATGGAAGTAAACACATTTAAAAAAAAAAGCATTTGCAATGCAATAGGTCTCACGTTTACGCGAATTCGAGCTATTGAAATTGCTAATGACAATGCCTTTTAATTTTGTTTTCGTTTTTAAACATAACTAAAAGGCATTGTCATTTACAATGCCAATAGCTTAAACTCTTGTAAATGCGAGACCTATTGCATTGCAAATGCTTGTTTTGTTTTTCTGCTGTCTGGTTTGGACACTTATCTTGAGCTCCAGATTTGCCAAGCTACAACCAGGAAACCTCTGCCAGGCCTCGGATTTGTCTACAAAGGGCTTTGATGAACCAGTCTTTAAACTTTAAAGTTGCCACTTCGACTCGGACTGAAGGGATTTGCAGAGAATCAGGTCATATGAGAATGTCTTTGGGCAAGGGGGAAGGTGGGTTATGTGGCACATACTCTTCCAATGCTACCCTGAGTCTAATGTTAAAATCCTTTTGGTTGGACTATAACAAAGAGTGTAACCTCTGTTTGCTCCAAAACCACAAGGAAACCACTAGCTCCGCTTGTCAGGCATTTAAGAGCAAGAAAACAGTTTGGCACAGGAGGGAACGTCACTGGGCACAGTACAGGATACAGTAGCAAGACCAGTCATTGTCATGCTTCGAACTGGAGGAGTTAGAGAAACTGAGGGTCCTTTTAGAGTTGCCACCAAGACAAGGTCCTTTGAAGCCTCTAATGTAAAGGCGGGAGGGCTTCTTGTGGGAGGCAGGCACTGATGACTAGGACCAACTTTAGAGCACCAATAATTCATCCTCTGTAAGAGGACCGACACTCAGCGGTTCAGCTTCAAACATCTCGCTGAGAACCACTCCTGTCGAAGTCATACATTGAGCCCAGAGACTTAACCAAAGAGGCCTCAAGACTTTGCTCTGGTGGAGGTCACTGAACCTTCTTCAGGGCCTGGACAGCGCTCTAGTGGCTGGGCGATTTGGGCCCAATACACTATAAAAGAGCCGACTTCAGTCCTTCCTTTAGATTGATTGCCACATACTCCTGAGGCGGAAGCCGGGAGGTTTTTACTGCTAGATAACAGAATACTTGTTATTTCTATCTTTTAAACGCACTGCACTTTACACCAGCACTAGCGCTTTTAAATTGTTTTTTATCACCGCTTTTACTGTGTATTTTGTGATCTGTTACTTTGAGGAATTACCTGTTAAAACTCTCCCAAACGACCGCTTGTAAGCCGCTTTACTGTACCCAAGAATAAAAAGGCACTTAGCCATTTCGAGGCCCCCGGTCTAACAAACAATCCCCTTGAGGCAAGGAATCCACGGCCGCCATCTTGAATTGGGGCCTGGACAGCGCTCTAGTGGCTGGGCGATTTGGGCCCAATACACTATAAAATGGAGCCTCCTCCCCGTCCGCGCAGCGGGCGCGCCAGAGGCAAGCCCGTCTGGGCCCGTCTGGGCCAGGCCGGGCACAGGGCCATCCACTATGCCCGTTTCACACAGTTCCCGGATCAGACACTCACGTGACTACCTTCTGCAATTATGTACGGCAGCTACTTCCCCAGGATCCCAACCTTTTACCAAGCCTCATAATGAGCCTGCAGAGACATCCATCCACCAGTCCTCCAATGGTATTAGCCTAGCTCTGCTGAACTGTAGATCAGCCCCTAAACACGCTATAGAGATCAAAATACTGATCCAAGACTTAAAATTGGATATTCTCTTCCTCACGGAAACCTGGCTCCCGTCTCACTCCGAAGCAGACATTGTCAATATGCTACCCCAGGACCACCTTATACAATATCAGAATAGATGGGAGGGAAAAGGAGGCGGACTAGCGATTGTCTACAAAAACTCCTTCGTATGCTGGCTACAAGAAGGAGGAATTGAGGACTGCGAAAGCACCCATTTCTCCCTTCAGATAACTCCTAATAAATCACTTACGGGCACTCTGATATACCGTCCACCCGGCAGCCTAGGAAATTTTGTAAGCTCACTACTAGAGTACACTATTTCCTCCTGCACCTCGACCCCTAACTTCATCTTGCTCGGTGACTTAAACTTACATTTTGAGGACAACACAGATAAAACTGCTGGGGACCTCACTTCAGAATTAAAAGTACTTGACCTTCATTTAATTAATTCAGAAGCTACTCACATAAAAGGTCATCTTTTGGACCCTCTCTTCACCAATCTGCCAAAAACTGAGGTTCAACCTGCGATCCCTCTCCCTTGGACTGACCATTTTCTCATCCCATTCACCTGGCAAACTCCAGTAAAAAGGGTCCACACCCCAACCCCCAGAGAACACGATAGAATATGGTCTAAATTATCATTTGAGCACTGGACACAGGAGCTAATCCGCTCCGCTCCTCTGCCACACCCTGACCCGGTAAAAGCAGACGAGAACTTTACCAGCTGGCTCACTTCCACTCTGGATATAATCGCCCCTAAACAAGATCTAAAAAAGAAAAATAACTCCTTTAAATCTCCATGGTACTCACAAGAACTCTGGAACCTACGAAAAATCTGTAAAATCCATGAGAGAAAGTGGAGAAAAAAGTGGGACCCCCTTATCAAGGAAGAGTATAAAACTGCAATGAGGACCTACAAAGCAGCACGAAAAGCAGCCCAAGACTCCTTCTTTGACAAAAAAATCAAAGCTGCATCTAGCTCATCCCGAGAGACTTACAAAATAGTCAAAGAGCTTCTCAAGATACCCAACCCCCCCTCTTCTCAACAACCCTCAGTTGCCAGATGCAACCAAATAGCGGGCTTCTTCCAAAACAAGATCACTAACATTCTGCAATCACTTCCGCCCAAAGCAGACAACAACCCCACGGTTGCCCCCCCCCCCCACCCCCTACCCCGAGACCAACCCTGGACAGCTTTAATCAACTGTCCAATAAGGACTTCCTGAAAGCCCTCTCAGACCTGAAAAGTGGCTCCCCCAACGACCCTGCTCCCATTCGAATTTTAAAACAAGTTGGACCTACCATCTCTCACCTGGCCTCTAACCTTATTAACACCTCGCTGCGCCAAGGAATAGTCCCCCCCCCCAGTTGGAAGCATGCCATGGTCAAGGCACTACCGAAAAAACCAGGCCATGACCCCTCAGATCTAACCAACCTTCGACCAATCTCTCTCTTGCCTGGCATGAGTAAGATCGCAGAGAAGGCAGTCAACCAGCAATTGTCAGCCTTCCTCGAATCCAATAACCTCCTTCGACCCTCACAAACAGGCTTCCGTCCAGGCCAGGGGACTGAGACAGCCCTCCTGAAAGTGGTAGAGGAGGCCAGATGCATCTTGGATTCAGGGGGATCGGTTCTACTGCTCCTCCTGGATCTAAGCGCTGCATTTGATACGGTCGACCACAAGATTCTAATCCAGCGACTATCTGAGCTAGGAGTGAGAAACACAGCACTTTGTTGGCTCTCATCCTTCCTAGGAAACCGTACCTTCCAGGTCTGTGAAGGGAACATGCGATCAGATATCCTTTGCGCGGTTTTTCTCTTTCTCGTCCGGTTTCCCGGCCTTCTTTTCCCCTGTGGGATTTGCCCTTGGTCCTGCGGGCCTTGATTGCTCCTCCTTTTGAGCCGTTGTCGGAGGTGGATTTGAAGTTTGTGACCTTGAAGGTTGTGTTCTTGGTGGCCATCACGTCTGCCCGGCGCCTTGGCGAGTTGGGGGCCTTGATGTCTCGGGAGCCTTTCCTGTCCTTTTCGGAGGACGGGGTGGTGCTCCGCCTTGATTCCTCCTTCGTGCCTAAGGTCGCTTCTCAGTTTCACCGGTCCCAGGAGTTGGTCTTGCCTGCGTTGGGTTCTGTTCTGGATTCCCCGGGTGATACTATCTCTGTCAGAAAAAAGAAAAAGAAGGAATGCTGGACCTACCCTCCCCCTCCCGCCGGGAGTACATAAGGGTACATGTCCCAGCATTCCCTCTGAAATACCAAGCCAAAGGATGAAGGCCGGCAAACAGGGCGGGAGGGAGGGAAGTCAGGAAGGTGTCGAGGACTACGGGACCCGGAGTAATGAAGATTACCGTAAGTAATAGGACATTACCCCCAGGTCCCTACGTCCACGACACCTTCCAAACTAATGAGACATACCAAAGCAAAACCCGGCATTCATCCCAAAAAACACAAAAAACAACCAGTACAGCAAAGAACCAGGCATTTAATGTGCACAGAACAGAAATCATGGGCGAACACAACCCAACACCCCCAAAGCAAAACCGCCCTCATCACCCAGCAAATTGAGAAGACGGTAATGCCTGATGAAAGTATTGGAAGAAGCCCAAGTGGCCGCCCTACAAATCTCAGAAAGAGGGACACCCCGGACCTCAGCCCAGGAGGCCGCCACCCCCCTCGTAGAACGACCCTGAACACCCACAGGAGGAGGGGCCCCAGAAAGAGAATAGACCAAGGAAATGACCTGCTTCAGCCAGCGACCAATGGACACAGACGAAGCCTTACGCCCACGGGAAGCAGCCCCAAAGGAGACAAACAGGGAGTCAGTCAACCGAATAGCCGCCGTGCGCTCAAGATAAACACGCAAAGCCCGGCACACATCCAACAAGGACCAACAGGTACCACCCGGGGAATCCAGAACAGAACCCAACGCAGGCAAGACCAACTCCTGGGACCGGTGAAACTGAGAAGCGACCTTAGGCACGAAGGAGGAATCAAGGCGGAGCACCACCCCGTCCTCCGAAAAGGACAGGAAAGGCTCCCGAGACATCAAGGCCCCCAACTCGCCAAGGCGCCGGGCAGACGTGATGGCCACCAAGAACACAACCTTCAAGGTCACAAACTTCAAATCCACCTCCGACAACGGCTCAAAAGGAGGAGCAATCAAGGCCCGCAGGACCAAGGGCAAATCCCACAGGGGAAAAGAAGGCCGGGAAACCGGACGAGAAAGAGAAAAACCGCGGAGCAGCCTGGAGACCAAGTCCTCATCATCAGACAGATTCCCCCACGGGGAACGAAAAGCCCGGACAGCCGCCCACTGAGCACGCAAGGTGGACACAGCCCAACCCTTCTCAAAACCCTCCCACAAAAACTGAAGCACCGCCTGCAAAGAACAGTGCAAAGGGGAAAGGTCCAAGGTCGAACACCAACGACTGAAATTACCCCAGTGGCGATCATAGGACAGGAGTGTAGAAGGTCTACGGGAACCCTGAATGGCAACAGCTAAATGTTCCGGGAACCCACGCCGCCGCCACCCCTGCCTCTCAACCTCCACACCGACAGCCGCAAGCGGAGAAGAGACAGGGGAGGGGAGGACCTCAAGGGAGACGGGGAAAGAGGGAGAAACCAAGGGCCCCGCACAGCCAGAAGACGAACCGTCGGAAACCAAGACCTCCGAGGCCAAAAGAGCAGAACCACAACCACCTCCCGATCCTCCAGACACAGACGGGACAGAAACCTGGGAATCAGAGCCAGAGGGGGAAAGGCATAGAGCAGGCGGGAAGGCCAGGAAACCGACAGGGCATCAACCCCCCAACAACCCTCCTGCCGAAACCTGGAGCAGAAGCGGGGAAGCTGCGCATTCAGCCGGGAGGCAAAGAGGTCCAGAAAGGGAAGCCCAAACCTCCCGCACACAAGCCGAAACGCAACCCGGGTGAGAGACAACTCCAGAGGCGCCGGAAAGCAGCGACTCAGGACATCCGCCGCACAATTTTCCACCCCCCTGATATGAATCGCAGGCAGAGACAGCAGATGACCCTCCGCCCAACAAAACAAGGGAACCACCACTGCGTTCAAGGAAGCCGAACGGGGCCCCCCCTGATGGTTGAGATAGGCTACCGACACCATATTGTCCGACCTCACCAGGACGTTCCTGCCCAGCAAACACGCCCGAAAACCCATCACGGCACGGGACACAGCCGTCAACTCCCGCCAGTTGGAAGACCTGCGACTCTCCAGCTGGGACCAACGACCCTGAAGGGACCGAGATCCCAAGGTCGCCCCCCACCCCAAAGCGCTGGCATCCGTCGTCAAGACCAGCGACGGAGCGGGCTGCAAGGGGAGCCCCTGAGACAGATGGACCGGATCCGACCACCAAAGCAGAGCAGGCAGGACTACAGGAGACACGGGCACCAGACACTCCCAATCGCGGGACAACGGATCCCAGAGAGACAGAAGGTAACTCCACAAGGGGCGGAGGTGAAAACGAGCCCAAGCCACCGTAAAGACAGTCGCTGCCATCAGACCCATAAGACGCAACCAGAGGCGCACCCGAAAGGAACCCCCCGCTCGAACCCCCCGCTCGGAACCTTCGAGCAAGGGACAACAGGGACACAACCCGAGGATCCGGCAGGAACACAAGGTTGAGGTCTGTGTGAAACCGAGCCCCAATGAACACCAGATCCTGGGAAGGAGTCAGCTGGCACTTCGGCAGATTGATCAGAAAACCGTGCCGCCGTAACTCCGCGCAAACCAACTCTCTCGCCTCCAACAACAGGACCCGAGAAGGAGCATGGATCAACCAATCGTCTAAATAGGGATACACCATCACCCCCTGGAGATGAAGCCAGGCAACCAAGGGGGCGACAACTTTCGTAAAGACCCTCGGGGCAGAGCGAAGGCCGAAGGGCAAAACCCGGAACCGAAAGTGGCATCCCTGAACACAAAATCTCAGGAAGCGACGGGACCTGGGATGCACCGGAACATGGTAATAGGCGTCCTGCAGATCCAGGGTACACATGAAGTGACCCGGTAGCACCAAAGGAATAACCCGCTGCAAGGTCTCCATGCGGAAGGGAATCCGCAACACCCCCTGGTTCATGACCCTCAAATCCAGGACCAGGCGGAAACCCCCGGTATTCTTGGGCACCAGAAAAATCAGGGAATAGAAGCCCGACCCCACCTCCGAAGGAGGAACTGCCTGAACAGCTCCCTTCCGAAGAAGATCCTCCACCCCTTGGACTAGGTGGGCCCTCTTGGACTCCAGTGTGGGGTTCCCCAGGGCTCTTCATTGAGCCCTACACTGTTTAACACATATATGGCCCCCCTGGAGGATGTGGTCACCCCATTTGGGATAAAAGCCGTCACTTACGCTGATGACACCCAAATGATCGTATCATTCTCACTCGAAGAAGAAAAAATCAAAAACCTCCATGACTGCCTAGAAGGTATATACGTTTGGATGTCCAACTCAAGGCTTAAGCTCAACGGCTCAAAGACCGAGCTTATGCTCCTGGGACACCAACCACCGTCCCTCCCCATTGCTATGTGGCCTTCATGCCTAGGACCCCTTCCCCAGCCCAAGACCGAAATTAAAAGTTTAGGCTTTTGGCTGGAACAAAACCTCTCCATGATAACACAAGCAAAAAAAACAGCCGGTACCTGTGTTGTCTACTTCGATCAACCAGGAAGATTCTTCCACTACTCCCTGCAACCTCACAAAAAATGCTCATGCAAGGTCTAATACTGTCTAGATTAGACTACTGCAATGCCCTTTTTTTGGCCGCCCCTGAAGCTACGCTCAATGTCCTGCAGCGAACACAAAATGCCGCTGCAAGGATACTCACGGGAACCCCCCGTAGAGTTTCAGCCAAACCTGCCCTAAAGACATTGCACTGGCTGCCGATCCGAGACAGGGTCAAATTCAAAACCTTATGTACCACCCACAGAGCCATGCAAAATCAAGGACCCCCAATGCTGAAATCTATGATCTGCCCATACATACCTAACAGACCCTTACGTACAGCGCAAGGCAACCTGGCTAAGGTCCACCGAATTAAAAGAGCTCGAACCGGTGGACGCCGTTTTTCGGTGATCGCCTCAACCCTCTGGAATTCTCTTCCAATCCAACTCCGGTCTGAACCTAATCATATGAGATTCAGAAAACTTCTCAAAACTCACCTCTTCCCGCAATAACCTTTCCTCCGCTGCTTCTATCCTCAGGTGTTTGTCCGCAATCTCAGCGCTGGGACGCTTCCGGGCAGCCATGCGCTATAGAAGTCCCATATTCATTCATTCATTCATTCTTGGTGCTAGAAACCGGTCTCTGTTCCAGGGAAGCCTCAAGCCAGAGACTCTGAGCCTTGAACCAAAAAGACATTGTTTAAGCCCCAATAGAGTGACTTTCCGGATTATAATGGCACCCGATCTTATCCCACGCAGGAATGATCCATGGGAAGATTACAACATAGACCCTCAGGGTGACTCCAGGTTAGAGCCATACTTGGTAAAGGCCTCCTCCCTCAAATAACTTTACAGCATATCATGCTGTGATTCAGAGGATGGTACAAAAGGGGGGGGGGTGATGGACAGAGCATCTGAACCAATCAAACACTCACACCCAGTCAAAAGATCTGGGTTTGATCCATCACCGTTCTTTAGCCCACTCTGCCACCCCAGTTCAGACAAGGATGGCCTATTCAGAGGATGGCTGACGAGTAAAAGGTTAAACTACATGTGGTCAAGCAGGAGGAAGATTTTCTTGTGAAGACCTGGTCCTATTTGAAGAGATTTGTACAGTTCCTGCCCATGCTGAAAAGCATGGCAAGGCATGCAGCAGAGAACTTTAAGGTGTCCCTGAAGACCAAGGGCATCACTCCTGGCGTGGAGAGCATTTTATTTTTGAAGTTTCAAACCATGGAGGTTTATTAAATGTTAATGGTTCACAGAAGGCAAAAGTTATTAGCAAGTTATAATCAGAATACATATACTTTAATAGGCATTCAAATCATATTAAATCAAATAAAGTAGAGGACTAGCCAGCATGAAGTTGTGCTAAAAGGAAAGGACAAAGAAAAGTCAGTCACTCTAAATCTCCTACTCTGCTCTATTCCGCTTTGAACAAATTCTAACATTTTACTCACTTATACACAGTTCTCTTCCAGGGGATACTCGTCAATAGTACTAAGCACTGAATAGTCCCGCCCATGTGCTTATGACTTTGATGAGTATACCCCTGGAAGAGAACTAGGATTACAGGTAATTTATCCTTCTCATACGACTGTCTGATTACGTTAAAGCAAGATTATATGCTTGTTAGGTTCTTAAGGTTTCTCACAATAGAATCTTCTTTCTGTGTCCTTCAAACTAAACTATCTGTAACTAGATAGGATTATTATTATTATTTTTTGTAAAGTTTTTTTTAAAAAATTGCATGCAATACGAGATATTATTGCAGTTTTTATATTACAATTCGGACCACAATGTCCGTTGCTCATGTGTATCTTGGACAATATTGATTACAAAATATTAACTGTCTTATAAACAATACCATTTTTAATAATCGTGCTGTTTGGCGCTTATTTGCAAAATTCGCTTTTAGATTCTCTAGTGGTGCACATAGCTTGTTAACAAGCTTTGTTCAAAGCACAGATACTGCACTGCCTCCCAGCAAGGAAATTCGGAAGGATGATTGTTGGAAAATGTATTGCAGTGGGGCAGCACACAATGGCTCATCGCCAACTCGATGTGTCTTCTATGAAGATGCGACCGGTACCATTGAGAGGAGATGGAATAACTTGTCAAACACCTTCCAGAGGCCTTACCAGAAGAGCAGAAAGAGATGTAAGGAGTTGGTGCAGGAGAGAAAGATTTTCTCCAGTATGAACATTATAGGTTCTTTATATGGATCCGACTATGCCTTCCCTAGCTGGGACCATCTAGGATTTCCCTAAGACCTTGTCTGGCAGTTGAATGCTGTAGTCCAGCAGCAGACTAACTCTTCACTGCATCTGGATTTGTCATTGAGCCAACTCAATGCTGTGACTTCTAAAAAAAAAAAAAAACTGGAAAAAAAGGTTGTAGTGAGAATTACTCTTGAGGGATGAGGTTATAAATAAGACACCCTTCCAAATGTTTCCTAAATACATATGAAATACCCATTGTCCGGCTAACATCCAAACAGTGTAGCTTCAGCCTATCTCCAGAGCATGAAGAATCCACCTTCTTGGCTTGTAATATGTAAGACCATGAGAGTGTAGAGGGAGAAAGGGATCGTTCTGGACTCCAGCTGACAAACCTATTCCAGTGCGCAGAGGTCTCATCCTCCCACAGATTGGAAGACTGAAGAGGAAATCACTTTTCCCCAGTGCAAAGGGCAAATGTAACTTCTCACGCTTCGATCTCTTCACATGCAATTAATGCTTGCTGCCCCCCACTTCACCTTAGTGTTTGACGTTGTAAACACTATCTAAAAGAAGCAGAGCGCCAATTGTGAGGAAGTTGCACATTTGGCCTCGAGCCAGAAGAGGCACCATCCTTGTGGTCTGGATCCGAAGATTGAGACCTCTAAACCCCTGAGAGACAACCTCGGCTCCAGAAAAGACCAGGGGCACCCCATGAGTACAAGAACAGTAAAAGGCTCTACCAGATAACTGGTTTCACATCAAGGGCCATAGCCCACCTGACACCTTAGTGAGCCACACTGTCTGAAAGCGAGGCAACATCTAAGAACAAAGCAAAGTGTAAACCTTCAATGAGACAACATATTCTAGTGCTGTTATTCGTCTTTTATTTTCAGCTGTACAATGTATGCAAATGATGAAACCAGCCAACGCGTTTTACCCAAACATGGGCTTCTTCAGGGCTGTAATGGCATACAATGTGAGCAACATTTAGTACATTGACAAAAGACTACATGTATACGTCACAAATATAGCAAGTGTGCACGGAAAGACACCAACAAACCATGGATGAAGGGAGAAGAGGAAAAAGACAAGGAAAGTAAAAAGATTGATGTGGCTGAAAAACATAAGTTGGTCTGCTCTCAGAGTATGATTGATACCACTGGGAGGACTTGGAGGTGGTGTTCAAGCATCTCTCCGGAGACTACTGCAAAAGGGGTCCGTAACTGCACATAGAGGGCAGGTTGATCTCGAATGCAAACATTTGATGTTTCTTGCAATCAGCTTACTTGGCTTCCAGTGAAGTCTATGCCAGTGTCCTCCTGAGACGTTCTGCCTTGCTTAGGGTTCTGACTTAAGGCCAGATGTTCAGCAGCATGTGATTATACCCTCATTTGATGGCTAGCATCTGTTTCACTCACAGGCAGGCATCTTGCTTGTAAGGGTCGTAAAGGGCAGAGATTGCAAAAGCCATAAACACTCTGCAGACCCAAACGTCCAGGTCTGCTGTTTGTAGCAGCAGGCAAGAGAAGGTACCAGGTCAGATCTTCTACTCAGACAGGCATACCAGCAGCAGCGGACCTTTCTGGACTTTGAGACCCAAATACTTCCCTGTAGGTATAGAACGTGGCAGTGGAAGAGGCAAAGGTAGAAGTAGCTATGGCTCTGGCTCTGGTTCCTCTACCTTCAAACAGTGACTTACTCTTAATTTCCCTCAGTCATGCAACACTGTCTGGAAAAGATTAAGATGTGTGTCGTTTTAAACTGCCATTTCAACCTGGCAAAATAAACCTTTTGCCGGGCCTAAACCTTCCTTTATAATGCATATGTCACCCCTAGGTAAGGCCCTAAACAGCCGATAGTTCAGGATGCAGTGTATTTAAAAAGTTGGATATGTACTTTTAACTTGTACATATCTGGTAGTGAAAAACTCTTAAAATGTACTATTGTAAAGTCTCCCATTGGATAACATTGGGTTACCACTACCTGTGCTTGGTCGTAAGTGGACAACACTACCAATAAAAAAATTCATCCTTTCGGGGTCAAAGGGTATTTATCAGATATTTAGCTGTGGGTAACATTGCACTTGGGCAGAAACACCTTTTATGTCTTACCTTATCCAAATGATTAGCTGATGAAGATAAGTAGCTGGGAACAAAGCCTAGCACACATACAGAAAGCAGCGTCCTTATTGCACAGTTTAGGGTTAATAGTCAATGCCAAGAAATAGAATCTCTTGCCACAGCAGACCCAACCCTTACTAGGGGCTGCTACCCAAACCAAGAGAGGGAAATGGCATTCCAAAAGCTACTTACACCACGTCTGTACAGTAAGGGCGGTAGCATAATTGTTGGAGGTGATGGCTTCATGCATAGTAATAGCACCTCATACAAAATTGTCCGTGTTTACTGCAAGAGTGTCTAGTGGGGCAATTGTCGCAAGCGCAGGTTCAAGAGCTAGTTTTGGTATGGTGCTGGACAAAGTGCAATCCTGAGATGAAACAGCAAATGTTTGCAGCTGGGAAGGCTTTTCTAGACCCTCAACTGCAAGTAACCATCGCCACTGACTCCTTATTCATGGGGTGGGGAGCACAAACCGGTTTATCACATCAATTACCTGACAATCCAGCTGCCAGTGAGAGCATTCTGCTGTCATTCAAGGCAAAGCAGCTCTAATAAAGACTTTGCCTCGAGCTGCTCACACCCGCATCCACAGTCCATGGGTGGTGCTCTGTGCATGAAGTGTTTTTTTGTGGATTGTTTTGTCCTCGTTTCCAACCTTCTAACAAAACCAACCCTAGGTTGTCAAACTTCATGTGCTGGCTAAAGGGGAAAGGGGGGGGGGGGCAAGGTATAGGCTCCCAGACACACACCCTTGGATTTTACTGGGAAGCCTCTTCCTTGGGCATGAAGTGGTTGTGCATATTTGCCAATGCTATTGCTGGACTCCATCAAATACCATACATTGTGAGGAAAAAGAGACTGGTAGTGATGCTGCTTGTTCCAGTGTCTCCATCATGGGGGAGGTAAACCTTGGTACTCATTGCTTCTAATAATGTCACTGCATCCTAATGAAAAGATACAGCATAGACCCGATCTCCTGACTCCCCTTCAACTCTGACATCCAGATCTCAGGCAGCTCAATCCAGCAGTTTGGCACCTGAGGTTTTAGAGTTTGGTTACATTAAACTCCCAAAGGAGTGCATACCTACCCCACTTGTGTAAGCCCGCAACCCGTGCATGCAACACATGCAATGCAGCCAAGTGAAAAGTATTTGTTCGCTGTGGTTTGGGGCCATTTATTGGATTTGTAGAAAGCAGGATAGGGTTATACTTCTGTTTGTTTACATTTAGCTGCATCGGCACCTTACGTGCAGAATATAGATTTTTTTCTTTTTAAAATAAAATACCTGTGGTCTGTGCCTTTATAGAGGACATTAAAATACCAATTCCTCCCATGGTGCCTCCAGTGCCAGCCTGGAATCTGAATATAGTTCTTAGACTAATGGGTGTCCTTTTTAACCTTTACACTCTTTTGTCGTCTGAACTTGGCTTGATAAGCCTTCCTTTTTTAAAATGTTTTAATTGATTTTAATATGATTACAAACAACAACACAAAGTGCAGTACCCTACAGGAGGGCTAACCGCCCATTCTAACAGACATCGAGATATGGTGGTCCACCGGGCCGAGACGGGCATCATGAGGAGAATGTCATAAACACAGTAACTCCGTACACATATTTCCCCAAATCACTATGTTGTCCGTACAAAGTTTGCAATGATATATGCCGTAGTCCATTTCTCAGTGACAACATGCCAATTTAACAATACAATTACATCACAGATCCACAGTAGCTTCAGAGCGCAGGCACTCCGCCACAGGGACCTAGTAGGCATGAGCTCCCAGTAGCACCCCAGCTGCTCCCTGCAGTATGCCACATCCCAAACCCATTCCTTTACAGTTGGGGGAGGGGGGGCAGCTTCGCAATGCAAGACCACCTGTTTTTTTGCTAATAACATTGCTGGCGGCTTCCTTGACTTTGGCGGCACACTTAAAATGACACCTAGCAGTGCCACCATCGGAGTGCAAGGGAGCTCCTGCCTATTGACAGCCAATAATTTGCTATGGGCCTACATTGCCAGGCTAAATGGAGAAAGGTGGCTTGGGAGGATCCGCACCGCCAGCAGTTGGAATCCGAGTGCAAACCCATTCTTGTTATGTGGGCGTGCGGTATAACCAGTGGAGATACTTGAATTGGATGAGCCTGAGGCGGTAATTAGGGGACAGTTGCTCTAGCTGCCTGCATCCAAAGCTGCATTGCTCATCTGTGATGCTGTCCCCAAGGTCCTTCTCTCAAGCCCCACGGGATGGTGGGACAACCACCGGAGAGTCCCGTTGTGTTATGTTGTAGATCCGGGAGGTGAGTTTACGACCTGACTCCAGGCTCAATATGTTTTCAAGTGCTGGCAGTGTAGGGGGCGGGTTAAGGAATGTCTTAAATTTGCTCTTACAAGCGTCTCAAACCCGATAGTAAAGTAACATGTCAAGTGCAGTGGGTGGGGTAGGACCAAACATTTGTTGTATCGTTAAAAAGTTATCGTTTGGGTACAGATCTCCAAGATGAAGGTTGTGATCCTGTGCACGTTCCTGCGCCCTGGCATCCAGCAGTGGAGGTAGCAGTGAATTATTAAGCAGTGGCATAGATGGCGAATAGCGTATTGCCATGTGTGCCCTTTTGCAGAGGCCCACCGCAGGGTTTCAACCATGTCCACTTCATCACGTGGACGTTTGTATGTGTGGTAGAGTGTTGTACTCCGGGGAAGAGGCGCCACTCTATCGGTCTCTATTGCCACATGTGGCTGAAAAGGTGTAGGATGAGCCCAAAAATTGCGCCTGAGCGCTGTACGCGTATAGTGTGAAATCCTGGACTGCCATCCCACCCTGCCCCTGAGGCAGTGTTAATACCTCCCAAGATATTCTGGATTGTTTCCCAACCCAGACCAGTTACATCATAAGTGAGCTTATGCGTTTGAGAAAGTGCATTGTGAGAGGGATAGGAATAATTTGGGCAGGACAATCATTTTTGCCACTACTATGCGGCCCGCCAACGAGAGAGGGAGAGATTCCCATCCCTTCACTCTGTCCAATCCACCACTCTACCGTGGTTTGCCGACCATATCTCCTGCATGCTGCTGCTAATCCATATCCCTAAATAACGTGTCGGGTAAGTGACCCAAGCTATCAGATAGTCAGTGTCAAATTGCTGAGTTCCAGATACTAGTGAAACAATTACGTATTTACTCCTGTTTACCACTACGCTGGACAGTCCCCCAAATCTAACGAGTTCCCTTGTCTTCGGACCAAAATTCTCTTTGGAATCTGTCATATATAATGTGATATCGTTGGCATACATTGACACCGTGAGTCTTCTGGTTGTGAACCCTATCCCTCTATTAGTGTGGTGCTAGTGTATGCGGGCCACTAGGGGCTCCGTTGCTATTGCGAACGGCGATAGGGGGAAGCCTTGTCTAGTACCCCGTGTGATGGTGATAGGATCAGAGACCAATCCATTCACTCTCAGGCGTGCTGTGGGGAAGGTGTAGATCAGTTTGATTTGCTGAATAAAAAGCGGGCTAAGCCCCAGTCTGTGTAGCAGTGGGAACAGGAACCCCCACTCCAGGTAGTCGAACGCTTCAGTGGCGTTGAGGAGTGCAGCAACCGCTGAGATGTGTGGGGCTAAGTAGTGTAGTAGGCCGAACAGCGTCCGGAGATTATGAGAAGTTGACCGTCCTGGTATGAAGCTGGATTGATCCGGTCTGACTATCAATGGGAGCAGTGGCTGGAGTCTGGTGGCTAAGAGTTTGGTGAAAATCTTCGCATCCAGGTTAATCAGGGAGAGGGGGCGGTAGGAGTCACACTGGGCGGGATCTTTATCGGGCTTTAACAATGTGATGATGGCCTCACGCATGGCTCCGGGAAGAGATCCCAGCTGCATTGTCTCCTGATAGACCTCTAACAAGCGGGTAGCCAGCAAGTCAGAGTATTCTTTATAGAATGTGTCCGTCAAGCCGTACGGGTCTGGCGCCTTGTCTGCGGGCAGGCTGCTTATAACTTGACGCACATCCTCTACCGTGAACAGGACATCTAAATACTCCCGGTGTGCCCTGCTCAACCAAAGTAATGCTATGGAGTCAAAGTAGTCACCCAATACGGCATCCGATGGGCTAGAACGAGATGTATACAGTTGTGCATAGAAAGTTTTTATGGGATCTAGAATGTCTGGTGGAGTATGCACTAGGTCACCAGTGGGTGTGGTCAAAGCAGCCGCAAACGAGGAGGCTCTAGGTGGGTGCAGTAGGTACGCAAGCATTTTTCCCAGCCTATCCCTTCGCCGTAGCGTCGCCCAGTCACGTACTGCCTCATCCTGAAATCTGTGAGTTTGCTGTGGATGTGCCCCAGTGTGGTGGAGGATGGTGTGGTGCAGTATTGTGCCTCCAGGGTGCGTAATGCTGCCTCGAGCTTGTCTAAATTCCCACGGATGGCGCGAAGTACCCCTGATTGTCCGGCTACACAAGCCCCCCGTATGACCAATTTAAATGCGTCCCATAGTAACCCGGACGGTTTTCACCGAACCTGTGTTGCGCTCAAAATATTCGGTTATTTGCTCCCGGAGACCCTCTCGGAAGGCTGCATCAAGCAGCTCGTTCGGGTGGACGCACCACATGAACGGCTGTCAATACGATTTGGGGACTGTAAGACACAAAATTACCGGGGCATGGTCCGACAGTGTTCGTGCATGATGTGTGACTGCTATGACCCAAGCATGTAAATCCCTGGAAGTAAGCCAAAAGTCTATCCTGGACCATGTAAGATGCTGTTGTGTGATGCATGTACCTTCTCGGGCATGCGGGTGAAATACCCGCCATGTGTCAAGCAAGTGGTAATCCGAGATCAGGCCCCTGAGGACTGCAGCTGCCTGGGATGGTGTGTACAAGATGTCCCCGCCCTGTCTCTCTGGCATTAGAAAAAAATGAGGGGCCTTGTCCGTAAGGTACCAGGTATGACCCTCAAAACTATGAAGAAACCAGGGAAATCACCTGGTTACCGCTTTAGAAGGCTGCTATTTATTTCAGCAGACTTGATGCCTTGACCATCTGGTTCAAAGGCAAAATGCGATTTGTATCACATACATTTTTTTAATGCTTGAATGCTTTTTGTTAAACAATTCTATATGTCCGAACAAAACACAAAATCAATTATATACCCAATGTTGTTACACAATATAAACTGTAAACAAAAAAGAACAAATGACAAAAGACTCACATGTATCAAGTAATATGAATCAATAACATATAGAAATTACACCTGCAACATTAGGTACAATAAGCGGTCCTTTAGCTTAATACTTAAGCTAACATTTGGTTAGTTATGGCACCGCAACTGTTCCATAAGAGTTGCATGTTTAGTGCGCAGGTCGCTCAGCGTGTGTGCGTGTTCCCCGGTCCCTTCGCCCTCCCTCTCGTACTGTAGGAGCTAATTTTTTAGGTGCGTGAGGGAAGTGGACAGTTTTTTGCGTATGTTCCATGAGGCTCCCATGCAGTGTTTCCGGATGGCTACTTTGTGTGCGTCCCATTCCACCCCAGCGCTGCTTGCAGAGCCCTCGTTAACCTCAAAGTAGTCAAGGACAGCCGTGCCCAACGAGGAGCGGAACTCGGGGTCCTCAAGTGCAGCAGGTTGTAGCCTCCACGTAGGCACAGGCGAGCGGACTGCCTCCCAGTTAAGTCCAAACCATAGGGGGTTATGATCAGAATATGTTCTCCCCAAGTATTCCGACTCGGCAAGCAAAGGGAGCAGCGATTGGGTGCCAATTATCCGGTCATGCAGGTCATGCACTGAGGAGTAGTATGAGTACACTCTGTCCGTGGGGTGTTGCACACGCCATAGGTCTTGTACCTCCCAGTGCACGAGCCAATCTTGAAACCCTGCGAATTGGACGTCACTGCCGCAGCTCTGAGTAAGGGGAAAGAACGGTCCAGCCTTACGTCCAGTACCATGTTAAAGTCCCCTCCTAACAACCAGGGGAGGCCAGCATACAAATGAAGGCCCTGATTCAGAGCCACTAGAAAGGAGGGCTGGTCCGTGTTTGGGGCATAAAGAGATCCTAACAGGACTTTCTGACCATTTAACCTTCCCCGCAGTAGGCAGTACCTTCCTTCTGGATCCACTTTCACGTCCTTGCAAATGAATGGGACACCTGCTCTCACCCATATCAATGTGCCGCGCGCGTGCGCAGAGAAGGTGGTGCCATGAATTTGTCCCCGCCAGCGCCTGCGAGCCTGTCAAGTTCAACCTGTGTCATGTGCGTCTCCTGAAGAAGGGCGATCCCCACCCCATGTCGTTGTAGGTAGGAGAAGACTGAGTAGCGCCGTGATGGTGTGTGCATACCGCGGATATTCCAAGTCAGTATATTAGTGTGTGTGATGTGTCTGCATATGTCGTGCCCTCGCGTTGCCAGGGGAGCGCCTCCAGGCGGGGCAGTGGACAGCCTCTGGGGTGTGGGGAGTCAATGTGCCGCATGTTAAACAGGAAACAATGAAAAAGAACATTGCAACTAAAAGGGCGAGGCCCCGATGGGGCGTACGTCCAAACTTCAACAAGATCCACCCTCTAGAAAGGTGGGAGGTCAGCGCAGTGGCTGTCTGGGTGAGTGTGTTGCCAACAACCCAATCAATTCCCGCCCCAGTCACAAACCCCTGAGCTATCAAAAAGCGCAAGAGGGGTCTAGCGCGAGCAAGCGCATAGGGCCGATGCGGGTCAGCGGTAGCGGAGCCCAGGAACGGGGCTAGTGCCTAACGCCTTCCGTTGCAGGTCAGCAGACGCTCTCACATGTGTCTGACTAAGTACCAACTTGTAACAGCATGTGCATACATGTCAGGACCCCCCCCCTCTCTTCTGATGCAACACCAGGTACATCCCCAGTATATAAAGGATACAATAAACAGTGTGCTCAGGGGCAGGGGCCCCTATTGGGCCTTTGTAGACCACCAGTCAGTCACATGAGTTGGTCAGCTGTTTGGTGCGTCACCACTGGCATGTTCATGTCTTCAGGGAGCACCGTGGACGGGGATGAGGAGCCACTGGTTTCCGGACCTCTGCGCAGCTGGGAGTCCATGCGGCCGGCATCATTCACCACTCCCAAGGTCGCAACCGCATCAAGTGCGCCTTGTCTTTCCAGTCTCAGCTTCTCGGCTAGGTGCAGCAGGGCCCGGGCCGCGGCGTCCCCCTCTCCTCCTGCGTCTCCTCGAGGGCTGCTCCTACCACCCGCCGTCTTCTGAGCCCGCAGGCCGCGCCCCCATCCATTGACCTGTCTCTTCCAGCCAGTCCCAGACATCCGATGGGGCATCGAAGAATCGGGCGCCATCTTTCGAGATCACGCGGAGACGAGCGGGGAATAGCAAGGAGTAAGGCAACTCGAGCTCCCTCAGTTTCTTTTTCACCCATGTACGTGTTCCTCCGCCTCTGCACTGTTGCCGTGTAGTCTGAAAAGAGCATCACGCGACTGTTTCTCACTGTAAGTTCTTCTAGTTTTCTAGTCTCGCGCAGCACCACATCTCGGTCGCGGTGATTTAGGAACTTAAAGAGGAGCGGGCGAGGTTGGGCTCCAGGCTTGGGCACCTGCGCTGGCACCCTGTGTGCTCTTTCGACTGTGAAGTGTGGGGACAGCACCCCTGGGGGTAAGATCTCCTGCAACCAACTCTCGGTGAACCGCTCCGGGTCTTTCCCTTCTTTGCCCTCCGGCAGGCCAACCACCCGTACATTGTTGCGCCGGGAGTGCCCTTCTGCATCCTCAAAGCGATCCTCCAGCACATGCATTCTGTCCATGATATCCTGAAGTGCTGAGGTATGAGTTTGCACCACCGGTTGCAGTTCTTGAAGTGACTGACTCTGCGTGGCAACCGACTCCGACAGCTTGCGGTGGTCAGCAGGTAAGAGGGTAAAGTCTGAGGTGACCTTATCGATCCGGGCCTCCAGCGACGCTTTAGTTTGTTCCAGAGTGTTTCCAATGCGTTCCACCGCCGCCAGCACAGTATCCATCTTAGTAGCTAGGGTAGCAGTCGGCCCCATGTAGCCGCTCTGGTTCCCACAGGGCGAGCCAGGATCTTCAGCCGCGTGCTGCAGTTGCTGGGACTTGTCTCTGAGTCTGCCCATTGCCAGTTGTTGGCATCTGCACTGAACACCAACAGTCAGCTCCCATGTGGCAGGCCACCACTTGAAGGCTAGGAAAGAGGCTTCCGCGCTCGTTCCTTTGCAGCTCCGACCGCAGTGGGATGTTGCCTAGCCCAGCCAGGCGGCTACACAGCAGGGTCTAGGCGTCTGGCGTCTCCTGTCAGCGCAGCAAGTGTCTCTCTCGGCAGCTCCGCTTCGCCCCCTTGTCACGAGGGGAGAACTCCCCTAACTCTCGCTTCTGGGGCCGCCTCTCACAAGTTTCCACACCAGCAAAATGTGTTCTCTCCGTGCCAGCGTCTCTATGCAGTGCGGCCAAGGTGTGGCTCCGATGAGATAATCCAGTTCAGGTCGCAAACTTCTGGTGTCTCCTTAGCATACGGCTCGGACCGCGCTGCTGGAGGGGGCTTCCCAACTGCGAAGGCGGGAGCGGTGACCCTTGTCATAAGATGGCGCCCAGTCCTCCGTAGATCCGGTCGTGTTGTCGTAGCCCTCGTGTTGCAGCGCCCAGGAGTCGCCGGAGCGTGTCGCGGTCCCTGGCACCATCCGCAGCAGGTCGCCACCTCTCTCACCACGCTTGGTTGGGTGTAGCAGCTCATCCAAAGATCGTCAGAGCAAAATGGCCCAGCTGCCCCTCTTGTGTCCTCTGCTGTGCCAATTCGCGTAGCTCCGGCGCGGACCCAGATCTCTGCGCCAATCTAATCCCCTCACCAGCTTATGCTCTCGGTGCCAGCGCGGCCTCCAGTGCCTTCTTGCCGGTGAGCTGCCAAACGTGTTGCCTTTAAAGTCCCTCAGAGGGTAATGGTGTTCGTGCCCAGTCACTGGCGAGGCTGCTCTCCCATTACAGAGGCCCAGTGTTGGAATAGTTCTATCTGCGTGCGATCGCTAAGTAGGTAGGTCTGCCTGCGGTTGTACGGTAGCAGGCAAGACTCCGAGGGCGCCTTCTCACCCAGCAGCAAGATCCCGGTAGGCCTCTGCTCTCTACCACCCGTCCTGTCTCTGCAAATCTCCCGACTCTGCCACAGCCGCTCCAGGCGCCTCTAGACTGCTCTCTTACCCTTGTGTGCCAGCGCCTCCGCGGGGCCTCCCCAGTCCGCCCCTGTACTCCGCCAAGCCTTGCCGCTGCAGCTTAGATCTCCAGACTTTTGGTCTTCCCAGGCTCCGCACCACTACCCATACCCGCTCGGTGATTCACAGGCACAATGACGCTTTCAGGGATAATATACAGGATAATGAAGGGGTCCGGTGACGGAGCTCTAGCAGGACACGTCCGCCATGTTGGCTGGCTGGCCACGCCCCCTCCGCTTATTTTCTCTGTTGAGGGCAATAAAGCAGTGTCTTTAGAAAAATTCCATAGCTGCATGCACAGAACAGCAGATTGGCTGAGAGAAAATTCATTACAATTTAATGAGGAAAAAACTGAAGTCCTGTGTTGTACTGCAGGCAAAACTCTGCGACCTCTTCCAGTAGATTTTTGGCCAGGCCCGGCTAACAACTCTTTACTGCCTGCTAAGACAGTGCGCAACTTAGGAGTGATGTTAGACAGCAATCTACAACTAAACTCCCAGGTAAATAAAACTGTGAACACCTGTCTATCCCTGCTTCGGGCTCTTCGGAAGATACTCCCTTTTCTTCCTACCTCAGCGAGATCTCCGGCGGTACGGAGTATCGTCCGAAGCAGAGTGATTATTGTAACGCGCTCCTACTGGGTACCCCAGTCTCTTTGATAAAAAAAAATTACAAAGAGTACAGAATGTAGCGGCTAAGCTGGCGCTTAACTGGCCACGCAGAGCTTCTGCATCAATTGCCTTAAAGGATCTACACTGGCTGACAATTGCGCAAAGAGTCCAATTCAAGGCATTCTGTATTGTCTATAGAGCAATACACAAAATTGAACCAAAGCTGCTTCAAAGGAAATTCATATGGTACTCTCTGGTTAGATGCCTGCACTCCTCCTCAGCTAACTTGATCTGTGTTCCTTGTGTTAATAAAGCTCGCATGGGTGGTAGATCCTTTACTTTTACAGTATCCAGACTTTGGAACGCCCTACCTTCGGAGCTTCGTCAACTGAATACCTTGTCAAGTTTCAGAAAAGAATTGAAAACTTGACTGTTCCCCAGAGATGAGCTCCCTGTTTGCCGTGGTTAGTACACGCAATGGCTGACTGGTAATCTAAGCGCCATGATACCCTTGGGGTGACAGCGCGCTATACAAGTATACCTACATTACATTACTGCCCTGTCGTAAACACAACAGGGTGGCTGAGTATAATTGTTACTACCACATCACTATGTTTTGAGAAAAACTAAACCGCAATACACCATGTGGCTGCGGGCTATTTAACATACAACTGGGACACAAACCACCATAGATAGTGCTTTAGTCGTCACTCAGCTGGCTGCTCGGTCATGACCCAGTCGTTGAAACCCTCCTCTGCTGCTGTTTCGCCGTCTGCTTGGCAAACTTCAGAGCGGCACTGGCCTCCATGAAAATCATCGCTTGCCCCCAGTCTGCACCCGCAGCTGAGCTGGGTACAACATAGCATATTTTGTGCCGGACTTCTAGAAGAGTTTCTTGGCTGGGATGAATTCATGTTGTGCTGCTTGGACCGCTTGTGTGAAGTCCAGGTAGAAAGCTATACTGTTGCCCTGGTGGTGTATTTCTCCCGGGCCAGCCTTAAGACATTGTCTCTGTCTCTGTAGTTCAGTAGACAGGCCAATATTGGCCGCGGCTGTGCGTCAGGAAGGGGCCTAGAGCCCAAAGTGCGGTGAGCTCTTTCCACCAGGAACATCTCCGACAGTCCAGAGCCAAACAGTTCTCTGATTAAACCTTTGACATAATGTTCCATGTTTGTGATATTCGTCGATTCCGGGATCCCCCTGATACGGACATTATTCAGTCTCAATCTCGCTTCGAGGTCTTTGTTGCGAGCCTTAATCACGTCTAGTACCTTATCCATACGAAGTAGATGCTCGTGTGTTTCAGCTTGATGGTCATCTGAATCTGAACCCCGGGTTTCTAGAGCGTCAATGCGAGATTCATGTTTCTCTACCCTTTGCGACACCTGATCCATTCGCAGCCCCAGGGAGAGAATTTTAGAGTAGATTTCCCACAGGCTGACCTTTACCTCCCTCAGCATTGTTTTAATGTCGTCCTCCTGCTCGGGCTCTAGCTGCGTTTCGGGCACCATGGTGATAGGTGTCAACCCCATATCTTGCAGCCTTGTGGTGTGTTTTTCAAAGGTGATCTTGACCTGTTTGTCAGGTTTACCCATGGCCGCACCTCGGACGCGTCCGACCCTCCATGATGTGATGGCCCGGTACGAAGCTTCTCCAGACAGCCCGGGCACTCCAGCGACCAAGGCAAGGACTCAGGGCTACAGGCTCCCACCGGCACTGAGAGTGCCGCAGTCTTTGCTCTAGCACAAGTGGTTTAAAGGCCCATGCGCTGTCTCTGCACTAGCTGGTGAGGACAGAGTGGCTTTATTTAGCAGTAGTCCGGTAATGATCAGTGTTCCTCCAACGGTCGCTGTGACACCCCGGAGTATGCAATCACCACACGGTTTCCAAATACCGGATGCACCCGGAGCCCTCCAGACCCACCCCTCCTGTGGCGCGAAACCTGTCACAGTTTATCACAGTAAAGTGGAGGAGTGGCCTTCATTTGCACTGTACTAGGAAGCGCAATGGGCCTTCTGCTTGGTTTTGCTTAATCCTCCACCTCAAGCAGAGCCAGAAAGGGGCGCAGGAAATGGTGTTCGCAATGAGCCCCCCAAAGCCACAAGCAATCACAGGGTGGTCCAACAGTGCAGGACGAGACCGGTCGCAGAGATCAGCACACCACTCAACACCCCACATGCAGCCAGGCCGTCCGGGGTCTACCAGATATTGCGAGCAGTCACCAGAAGCTCCTATCCCAACGATCTGCAAAGCCAGTTGTGTTTGTCTCAGGGGTTGAGTCCACTCCCCGCACAGCGCCAGTCGCTCTCGATTTACACCCAACTTTATTTCGCCCCGCAGCAGGGAGATGGGGGTGGGGGGGAGCAAGTGCGCCAAACGCAATCAGCCCGCCATCCTCCGCCGTCAAGGGCCCAGGGACAATTGGCACGATTGGAGTTTCAATTCAGGGTGCAGTTAGGGCCAGGGCCTCTGAATATTAGAGCACAGTACCTTTTTTTTCGAGGCCCATCAACCCAACTCACCACAACAGTCTTGCTGCTTCCGCAGCACCGCCGGCGCTGCGGCTTGCCGCCTGGGTGCCTTTTAGGCCCGGCACGCACTCCGCCCCAGATCACTCATGCAGGTGCAGCTCGTAGTTCCAGGATGGGAGGTGGGGGCGGCACGCCTCGCGATTGTACGTGCTTCACTCCTTGCAAGCTGTGTCTGCAGACCTGCGTGGCAGCGCCTCTCGGCTGTCGGGTCCTGCCTGGCAGCAGCCCAACGTAGCTCCTCCCGAGGGCGCCGCAGTCCTCAGGGCTGTTCCAGCCGCCGGAAGGTGTAGCACGGCGGCGTCACCTCTACACACCAGCGCCCTCGGCCACCTCACCTCACTGCAGTAGCTCAGACAGATGGATTCAGAGACTGCAGCCCCCAGCTCAGGTACGGCGGTGGAGTGATTGCTCCGCAGCTCCCCAGCCCCCCGGGCCTTCGTAACGCAACTCAGGCCGCAGAGGCACGTTGTCCGCCACCCATTTCAAGGGGCGACACACTGCAAAGTTGGAAACCGCAAAGTGTGCTGCTTCACCCTCAGAAGGCTTTTTACACTTTGTGTGGATGAGTGGTAGAAATGCAGGATAATTGCCGGATAATTCACCCGGCCGGCAGAGCCACTTCACCAAGCGGACATCTTGCTGCTCGGCTCGGCCACAGTGCCCTGATAGGCTCCTTTCTAGTGGCTATCACCCCTCTTAGGAGATTCAGTGAGCTGCAAACACCAACTATGGAAGGACCTTTTGTTCATGTTCACAGAGATAGTGGTTTTGAGAACAAATTCCTCATGTCTACCCAAAGTGGATTCCCTTTTCCTTGTAACCCAAACAGTAGTGTTGAGCATCATCTTCCCACACCCAGAGACTGTGACAAATTGGGCTTTACATACAGTCTATTTCAAGAGGGCTTTAGTTTACTATATTGATAGAACAAAGTCCATCAGCAAAACAAACAACTGTTAGTTGATTTCGCAAAATCTCAATTGGGGAATTCTATTTCTAGGAGGGTTGTTTTTGATAGATTATTGAATGTATCCCAACATGTTATGCTACGGCTATGCATAGGTTACATGTACCTACTGTGCATTCCACTTGCAAGAAGGCATGTTGTATGACTTTCTTGGGGAATATTCCCATTGCTGATATCTAGACTTGCCACATGTTCAACAAACACTACTAGTGTGAATGTACAGACCCATCAAGAGTTCTTATTTTTCCCAACAGTTTGAAGAACTGTGTTCGAAACCGCTACATAATCTGCTTGCTAGCCACCACTTATCAGAGGTACTGCTTTACAGTGTATCCAGAACATGTATATCTACAGTCACACATGCTAAGAACAGAAAATGTTACTTGTCCTAGAACTATCTGTTTTTATCTTGTAGTGCTGTAGATTCACATGCTTGCTTCCTCCTCCAGAAGCAAGCAGTGTTCCAATAGGTTTTCTGTTGGTACCCTGTGTAAGTATCCTTTTCACAGTGCAGAAACAGATCTCACGACTGGAATGCTCTCTGAATAAGTTGGACATGTCAGTGCATTATACTAAATGGCAGGATATGCAAGGCATGTCATTGTACAGCACTTAAAGCTACAAACAGATGGTTACAAGGTAAGTAAGATTTTCCTTATTCTCACTGCTTCATAAATGCTCACTTTGAACACCATACCAAAGATGTGTCACATTGAGTTGACACCCAGTGTGCTGTAAATACTCACTTAAGTGTAATGCATGATACCAGCAAGAGCCTCGGTACAAAGGCTCTGAGCTTAATACAACACTTCAAAACTAAACACCACAAAATACAGAGGCTAAGAGCATTTTAGAGCACCTAATGCCTTGGGGTCTCTAGGCAAGGATGCAAGTGAAAAGGGGGCGCTAGAGGGCGCACACGCAGTATGGTTGAACTAATGTGAGGCTCCTGCTGCCTGGAACTATAATCCTTATTTTATCCTGTGCAACTGGATCGTAAGGTTGCTGCAAGCTCGCCAAGCCGAAGAGCTGTGTGTACTTCACCCTCGTGAGAAAATCGGCCCGATCGGACGCTGTCTGGCCCAACACCGAACTGGATAAGAGCTGGCCGGAGGTAGGGCCGGAGCGGAGTGGAGGCGCAGAACGGCCTGGAACACTAGGCAAGACCGCGGCCTCATAAACGGTGACTTGGCCGCAACTGCCGCGAGAAGCAAAGACCGAACGTGATAGAGCTGGGAGGAGCGGGAAGACCCGGTAGGCCCCTGAAACGCAGCTGAAGGCGGCAGGCTCTGATGAAAGGACAGGTGGCGGATAGAAGCGGCGCCGGGAGCAGAGGTGAGAGGCCCGTGTCGCCAAAAGAGCACAACTGGCCCCGAGACGGCACACGGCGGGATAGAGCGCTTTGCCTGCTGAAGCTGCCTTGGGAATTAAGAAAACGCGCAGGCCCGTGCGCGATCATATCGAAGCGTGGGGCACTGATTGTGGCAAAGCTTTGCTGTGAAGTTGGAGGAGCTTGAATCACCCGGGACTGAGTAGGCCGCACGGAGCGCAACGGGCCTCATCGCAGCATCGGGACAGTGCCCCCCCCCACTGAGACTCCAGGCAGAAGAGTAAGAAGCACATTGAGGGGGTGACCAGGACCGCCCATCCACGGCGTGCAAAGCAGGCACCATATAAAGAGCTGTGGAAGCCCAAAAGGAGACGCCATACTGTGGTAGGCATGGGCGGGCCCCCAACTTGAGCGCGAATATCGGCGCGGAACCAACAACGGGAATGGCAGCAGGTGCCCAGTGGGAGACATATCCCGTGGTTGGGAGCCATTGGCAATCAAAGCTGTAACTGCGCGGAGTGTGCAGGGAGACCAAATACTCGCCCCGTCTTGCCTCTCCGGGCCTAAAACGACATAGGGTTGACGCATACGGTACGAGACGGGCCCTGGCCCTACAGCAGCCTGCAATTGCCCCTGAGAGAGTAGAGTGCTGGATACTGTGCCCGGGGGTGCTGAACACGTTCTTGGTTGAGAGGCATGGGGCTTGCATAACAGACGCCCCTGCTCTTAAAGTTGGATTAAGCACTAACAGCAGGAAGGTTGGTAGACTACTGGAGAGACATACCTGACAGGAGCAGTGCGCTGGTGGCACTATGGGGAAACCTGATACAAGACAACCCAAAATAGATTTTGAATCAGCGAAGAAAGCGAACAGGCCCACGCAGGAGGATCGGGACCCTGAAGGCAGGGAGGGAGCCAGCGACCGCGCAACCTCACAAACCGCAGACATGTACAATATCCTGCAAGAGATGAGGCAAGGATTTGCAACAGTAGTGGACAAAGTGGATCGCATGTCGCCTAGGATGGACGCCATAGCGCACAAATTAGATGTGCATGAGGAATGCATTAAAGAGACTGAAAGACACATATCTGATAATTACGATACCACAGCCAGTCATACAGCACAGCTGACGCGCATGGATAAACTCCTGAAAATTATTGCAGCTAAAAACGAAGATTTAGAAACCCGTAGCAGGCGCAATAATATCCGGGTGATAGGAATTCCAGAGTCAACCAACACTGGCAGGATGGAGGAGTATGTCGAAAAAATGTTACTGGCAGCCATTGGGCCGGAGGCATTTTCCTCACAATTCATAGTCGAACCGGCCCACAGGTCCCTCGGGCTGCGACCGACACCTGGTAACCCTCTGAGGCCCATCATCGCACGACTGCTAAATTATTGAGATCAGGATGTGGCAGCAAGAAACAAGCAGTCTTTAAACTATGACGGAAACACATTCTCAATTTACCTGGACTTTACCCCCATAGTACAGGAGGAGGGGCGCAAGTTTATTGACGTGAAGAAAAAGCTACAGGCTGCACAAATTGATTATGCACTGTTCTACCCGGCGAGACTGAGAGTCACACATCAAGGAAAGCAGAGATTTTTCACTAATTCACAAGTGGAGGATTTCCTCCGCACAGTGAAGCGTATGCACCGGAATGGCGGAGGCCAGGGGTCTTCCCAGCAATCCTCTTCTACGGGGGCCAAAGAAGACTCGCAATGACATTGACAAGAAGAGGCCGCCAGCCTTCTCAAGATGACAGCGTTGGGCTTGGCGAGTATGAATGAACTCAGTGGCAGTACAGAGGTGAGACACTAATAACTGCACCAGTTGTTCAAGTAGAAACGCGTTCCAGGCTCCCCTCCCCCCCTGACGGAGCCCGGGCGCAACAACAAAGGAGGGCTTTAGGGGGGAGGAGTGACTGTGTTGCTGTCTGGAGATGACCCCTACAGCTGAACACAGCACATTTTGTGCAGGGGAATTGGAGACTTTACTGACTCAGTTGGGGAAGAGGGTGGGGGGGGGCAACGGATACTGGCAAGATTGGTTTGCTTCAGTGCGAGGAGGGGGTGATGGGTGGGGGCTGGGCACTTTATTTGAGAATCTTTGCATTAGAGTTTAGCCCCGGCGGCGCAAGAGAGTTCTGCTGGGGAATTTGTGCAGCATCACAAGTACGCTACAACAAAGATATGTGGTGGTAATCCAGGTTGGGGACACACCGCATGGACAACATTCGGTACACGGCTAGAACTCGGAGAGCATGGCTGAGGCGATCTTGGGTACACTAAATATCATCACATGGAATGTGAGGGGGCTGGGGGATCCAAGAAAGAAGAGGCATGTATTATCATGCTTAGACAGGCATAATGTGCACATCGCGATGTTGCAGGAGACTCACTTTACACGACAAAAACCGAAGACCTTCGCCAGTAAATGGGCGGTATATAGAATCTTTTCTTCCTGTTCCACATACACACGGGGCACTGCGATTTTGATAAGGAAACAGGCGTCATTTCGGCTAACGCGAACCTCTTTGGATTCAGAGGGCAGATATTGTCTCGCGTGGGGACGGTTGGGATCCAATCGGTAACGTTGGCCTGTTGCTATGGACCCAACACAGATGAGCCGGGTTTTTTTGATTCGCTTTGGGCCAAGATATTTGAGGTGGACTCTGCCCATGTCATCTGGGGAGGCGATTTCAATGTTACATACTGCCCCAAGATGGATAGGTTACACTCAGCACCGCACCACTACACTAAAGCGCAGGCAGTGGTGAGAGATATCATTTAAGCTTACCAGTTGACCGACGCTTGGCGATAACACACACCCGCAGGCTCTAGAAGGTACACATTTTACAGCGCATGCGCACTCCTGGGCTAGGTTGGACTACTTCCTAGTATCTAGATTGTTGGCACCAGTGATAGCCGGAACGAGGCACCTTGCTAGGACCTACTCGGATCATGCGCCAGTGCTGATGGCGCTCTCCTCTGATTTTAATACACCGCGCAGTCCTTGGAGACTCCATTCACCCATTTTATTTGACACCGTGTTCCAAGAGGAGCTGCGAGAGGAGAGAAGCGAGTTTTGTAAGCGAAATAAGGACTCTGTGAATAGTGTGGGCGTTATATGGGAGGCTTTTACGGTAACAATACGAGGATACTGCATAGCGAAAGGGGCCGGAGTCCATAGGATATACAGACTACCCTGCGGAAATTGGAATCGGACCTTAAAATCTTAAAAACAGAACTTGCTGGGAACCCGAGGGGCACGACACAAGTTACCTTGAGAGAGAAACTTACGGCATGTATGGAAGAGGCACAGAGCGAAGCGAGGTTTAAGGGTAAATACTACGTGGCCAGGAATTATGGAGAAGGAGATGGGCTTAGGAAGATACTGGCGCAAAAGATGAAGCAGCCTTTGTAACGGAAGTGGAGGATCTGGAGGGGAGGGGTTTGCTGAGACACGACCAATATACTTAACACATTTTTGAGGCATTACAAAAAGCTTTATACCACGACTAGAATAAATGTCCTCGATTTGGATGGCTTTCTTGGGGATGTACCTTTGGGCTGGCTTAGTGACGGGCAGAGGACCTTTTTATGTGCGCCATTTGAGTTGGATGAGGTGAGGGAGGCAATAATGAGTCTGCAATCTGGAAAGGCCACAGGCACGGATGGGATTCCGGCAGAATTTTATAAAACATATATTGAATTGATGGCCCCCATTCTTAGAGAAGTGTATGAGGATGCACTGGAAGTGGGGCACCTGCCTCCAGCAATGAGGGAAGCTCTCATACTATCGCTGTTAAAGCCGGGAAAAGCACCAGAGTATTGCGATTCTTAAAGACCGCTCTCACTCCTTAACTGTGACGCCAAGATTTTAACCAAACTCATTGCGACGAGTCTGCTGATGGAGAACTTGATCTTACCCGATCAATTGGGCTTTGTGCCCAGGAGAGCTACCTCCCACAATCTGAGGACGCTCTTTGCTGTTTTGAATGATGTCACAGGTGTGGAGCCGCTTGCAGCGAAACTGCGTCAACACCATAATCACAAGGCCCTGCAATGTAACCAGCGCCAAATACTTGTATCCTTATACGCAGACGATGTTACCCTGTTTCTTCGGGACCCACAACAAAATCTGAACCCGATACTGCATGAGTTCATAGTGTTTTGGCGGCTTTCGGGGGTCCAGATAAACTGGGGGAAGTCTAGTGTTTTCCCGCCAACGGCGGCTACAAAGCGGCCCTACTCGCAGGGGGGATTTGGCATATCGAATTTCGAGCTATATTTTACAGCTGTGCAAGCCCATAATGCATGGTTTTGGGTGAAGCAGTCGAGGTATATGCCACAGGTAGCAGCGGAACACTGGTTGGCACACCCTACTCCATTAGAAGGGGCACCTGTAGGGAACCGGGATAGACAGCCCAACGCCCTCGCATGCACGATAGCAGCATGGCAGCGTATAGGAAGCATGCTGGATGCACCTATCTTGTATTCTCCATTACTGCCCCTTGCTTACCACCCTAACATGCCGCTGCTACAGGAGGCTGTTTTTCGTAATTTTAAACATCGGACCCACATCAACACCTGGGGGGACTTGTATAATGATGGCCAATTTCGCACTATTGATCATATATTTCAAAAAGCGCAGAAGACACCACTTGATTTTTTTTTGTATATTAGGCTGTGGCAGGGGATACGATCACTCACTCCTGACTTCCCGGCGGAGCCACAAAATCTGGCCCCACTGCAGCTCATTCTAGGGAGGGCTACAGCTAAGCGGCTAGTTTCCCTGATATATATATAAAAAAGTACACACGCAGAGAGAACTTCCAGCCATACTGTCGCGCACACGTTGGGATGAGGAACTGGGAACTGCCCTAAGAGATGAACAATGGGAGAGCTGTTTGTCGGCGAGTAGCAGACTCCGGATTATACATTATAAATTTTTACACAGGCTATATTACACCCCGGCTAAGATGTGCAAGTATAAGCTTAGAGAGGATGACAGGTGTGATAGATGCCATACCGCGGGGGGCAGATTCCCTACACCTAGCATGGAGGTGCCCCGGGGTCCAAGATTACTGGGTCCAGGTGTTTCACACTCTGCAACTAATGATTAATACACCTGTGTAGCCTGCTCCCCTGCTGAACATCGTAAATTTGTTGCCATGGCGCTTCTAATGGCAAAACGGAGGGTGGCTTGCAGGTGGGACAGGGGGCGAGCGTCTCAATTCAAGGAATGGCTTGATGACCTGATAACATGCCAAGAGAGACTTACGACTTATGCAGAATTGTTAGCCATGGCCTCCAGGCCCGAAGCTATCTGGGCTCCTTTGAAATGCTACCTGATTGCCCACCCGAGGGACTTGAACTAGGGCTTTTCAGGGAACTACGACATAGAATTAAAGAAGTGTAATAATACTTGGAACCAGGGGAAAGTGTGGGGAGGTGGTAGAGATATTATGTGTGCCTAAAATAGATACTCGATGCAGGGCTGAACAGGCTCTGCCAAGCATGTATGTATATTTAGTGTTGGAAGTATGTAGCTGGGGGAGACATGAGATGGAAAAATGATACCTGTATGTAGAAATGGATAGCCCAGGCGCCCCATGAGAAATACTGTAAATACTGTAATGCTGTACCGAAGTTATAATCTATCAGTAAGATTTTGAGCTGTATATACTGTGGTGGTGAACTCGTACTGTACTCAATGTGGATATACAATGATGGTGTTGTAATCTGTAACCCGAAAACAATAAACAGAAATTTAAAAAAAAGATACAAGTGAAAATGCCCCAAAAACATTTTGACACACTCAGTAACATCATAAATGAAATGGTTATTGCATATACAGATTCTTTACATATTGATTGTTTAAAGGAATTTACCTACTAGCTATTACAAAAGTGCATAGTAAAAACAAAGCTAATTTTGAGTTGTCTGTAAATTGAGGTTATGTAATGTTGGCGCAAATGTTTTACGTGTTTTTGTTCTGAAATATATTCACTACTAGAAATTGGTCTTTCAAAATTATACGTGCAAAATATTCAAATAGTAAATGTCTACTCAACACATAGACTATCATTGTCTTGGAAAACATTTTAAGCTAGGTGAACAGAAGGAAAAAGGGAAAGGAAAATTTGATGCTTAATTAATTATATTCTGTTTAATACTGGAGTGTGCTGTTTAATGACAATACAGTTTTCTTGGGGCCAGACTGCTTTGCCATATGTTGCCGGGCTTTTGCGTTTAGACATTTTGGTGATTTAAACTTAGTCATGGTATTTTTTTGTCCATCACAGCCTATAGTTATGATGGAGAACCCATCACAGTTGAATAATATTTCGATTTGATGCACTCCTCTTCCTGTACATAATGTAGTTAGTATAGATTACGTCTGTAGTGGCGAGGTTGTCAACCTCATTCTGGCTTATTGCCACGTTAGACTGAGCATTCAAAATAACGTTCAGAAATGTTCCTCTCACCTTACTACATTATTATTCTCCAGCACTAGCTCATTCATATATTCACTTGCTTGAAAACTTTAGGACTGGGAATGCCCAATAACTTTAAATAGCAGTAAACCTCATTAAAATAGCCATAGACCTTAACAGCAGAGTTTGTTTACTAGCACATCTACCTTCAGAACAACCCAAAATTCAGGCAAGATGGTGACATGCTGAGCTCTCCTACTCTCTCTAGGAGTCTGCCATAGTTCAGATTTCTACCAGACCTCGTGTGAGAAAGTCCCAAGAATAGCACTGCTCTGACCTGTGCATAACCTTATAGCACGAATTTGACATTTCTTCTATCTTCCTGTACTTAAGCCAGCCAGTCTTTTCAAATCCTGCTCTGTCTGTGGACACTGAATGCCCCTCATTATCAGTGTACTGTCTTCATCCAGCACAACAAACATCTTGCTGTGATTTTGTAAGATTTTTGTTTCCTAAATATTGAAGGATAGATAAAGAAGTTCAGCAGTTTACATGCTGGCAAAAAAGGAAAATCCAATATCTAAATGGAATGGAGAGTGTTCTGTGACTTGCTCAACCGAGCAATCCATAAAGGCAGCGCAGCAAAGGAAACTGGTTTCCATCATTCAAAGTGCCTTCATTCAAAGTGGCTGCAGTTACCTCCTCATAAGAAAAGTGTGGCTTTTCCTCAGAAAAGCACCCCAAAAAGGACAGAAATCAACCTCTGAAATTGTTTTGCAAAAGTACAGGTCTGTGGAAGCAGTGTCAGGCTTACTATCCTCACCATTTCTGACAGAGCTTTCCTTGTCGTTGACTTATGTTTCTCAGTCTATGATCACTATTGCCTCATCAACAGTAGCCAATAAGCTACCATCAACTAACTACAAGTCACTCGTTGATGATGACAGTCTACTGTGGCACCTCAGATAAACATCATCCCTGCATTGACAATGTAACTTCTACATACCAACACCCCCTCCACTTCCTCCAAATCAGCAGCCTCTCCTCTTAGGCCTCCCTGGCCTTCACACCCAGTTCTACCAACACCATAGGGCATTGGTGAACAGGATACCTCATATTTTAATCCATTTAAGGATATGAGGAAGAGGGTGACATGCAAGAAGATGAGTGAGAAAGCCATGACCATAACCAGGAGTAGGAACGTGTCCTCCTACTGAAGGAGGGCAACAAGACCTTTGCACGGCCAGGGTTTCCTCTGCACAGCATTGCCAGTTTTCAGGCACTGGTAGAAAGGCAGCTAAAAAGCTCAATCTACCTATGGCATCAATACAGCAGCAATGCTTTCTCTCACTGTAAAGAACAACCCCATAACATAATACATTCAAAAAAGGTACCCGACTTTTTTACAGTCAGAAAACCTTAAGATAATGCAAACTCTGGTGACAGTGCAGGCAGTTGTGCCCTGCCTAGAGACTAAATATATTGCCATGGATTATGCAGCAGGGTGTTTGACAAGTCATCACTATCCTTAGAACTTGGTTCTGTATCCCAGATTTTCTTGAAAGTGCCCGGTGCCATTAGCTGCATCTCTGAGTACAGGGCCATCAATGGCTCATCAAAGCTCCATCAAAAGAAGAGACATATACATCTACATCCACATGCGTCCTCCAGTTCTGTGGATGGGTCTGATATTGAAAATCAGAAAATACTCAGTCGACCAAGTGACGAGACTCCAGTTCCTGTGAGCAATCCTGGACTCACCTTCTTTTCAAAAGAAAGGCTATTTAAACTACAGATAATGGCAAACGTTTTGCTCCAAGCGACCAATCACTGTTCGGTTATACAAGTCTTTTCTGTGCTTAATGCCATCCTGCATAGGGGTTGATACCTTTTTGCAAGTTCAGGATGAGACGCATACAGCAGGAACTGGACAACTAATGCAAGCCGATAGCTGTCTCATGAGACAACAGTCCAGTTTACAAGATGGCTTAAACAGGCATTGCTGTGTGGTAGGTTTAATTTAAACCTCAGCCTAAGCCTCCCGTTCCAAAAATGCACCAGCAGTATTGTGATGCCAATGGATGCTTCATTGGAGGGCTGTGAAACCCACGTTCAGGATCTGTCAACTGAGAGAGGCGTCTGATTAGTTGGGGAATAAGCTCCACATCAATATAATGGAGTTATAGGCCATAAGGGTGGACATGCACTCGTTCCTCCCTAGGTTTTTAAGACCAGCTTTGCGGATTAGAACGTACAACCCAACCGTGTCGTATTATATAACGAAACAAGGAGAACATGGTCCTGTTCTCTCTTAGAAGATGTACAGATGTTGTGGGACTTGGCAATCTCCAACTAGTTAGACATAGCAGTAGCATATCTCCCAATATGACCAGGCAGATGCTATCAGCCGTGCTCTCCGACTGCCACAAATATTTGTACCAGCAAAATCAAGGGGATTCAAGCTTCCACAGATGGGAGTTGGCTCACAAAAGACCTGTTTGTCAACTGCAGAACAAAAACAATCTGGTGTTACACCAGCAGGTTCTCGTATCCTGGGTCCAAGGGCAACACCTTTTTGATTTTTTGATGACCAAGTCAAACATCTTAGCATATACCTCTTCTCCATTTTCCCTAATTTCCATATAATTGAGGAAGGTGAAGGTGGATCACAGTTCTCTGATCCGCATTGCCCAGATGTTTTATCACCAGTACTGGTAGAGTGACCTCCTGAGGCTATATGCACAGCCATCGATTTAGCTGAAGATTCACACCAGTGGTAACCTTCACTTAAACTCAGCTGTCCATCAGTTCCCTTCCCATGCTCCTGGGGATGTTAGAATCCACCACTGATACTTTTAATGATCCAATTAAGACAGGGTTGGGAACCTCTGGGTTCTGGGTGGGGGGCAAGGGGAGGGTACATTCTTTCAAGCAGTATCAACTGCCTTTTCAGAACCACAAGACAGTAAGTATTTTCAAAGAGGGACCTACAGAGGATATGGACTGGGGAGAAGTAGAAGTGGCCCTGCAAAGGGTTCTTCTGCGATTTAAAAACAAAAGTGACCACCTCCCCAATTACACAACACCTGTTGCGGGGCCATATACGCACTTCATGTCACACTGGGAAAGCTTTACATCAGATCAGGGGGCCCTCCATTGTGAGGGAAGGATACTGCCTAAGATTTCTCAGAACCCCTCCCAACATCTCACCATGTACTAAGTTCGTACCATCTCCATTGTGAGAAAGTACCCTCTTACTGCATGATTACCCCCACTTTTTGCTGAATTGCTGATGTCCTTTGACTGAGTTTGCCCTGGGCGCCTGCTAACCAGGTACCCAGGGCCTATGTTCTTTCCCTAAAAACTGCCTTAAAGCCTAAACCCAATTGGCATCTCTGGCCACAGGTCAGCCCCTGGTATATGGTACCACAGGTACCCAGGGCACTGTGACCAGAGAAGTCATCTAAGAGCTGCATCACGTATTGTGTCACCCCTAGAGGTCCTGTACCTTCAGGCTCACACACTGCCTTTGCAGGCTGCTTGTTTTGGTGATGAACACAGTGAAGGGTCCACATGGCACACATCCCTGCGTGCTATGCCTACAAGCTACTGCCCTGTCATTGATCAATCATCCCTCTAGCTGGGTGCACTATACCAGTGGTGAGGGTACAGGTGCATGAGCATTGTACCCCTACATTGTCTAAGTCCATTCTTAAACATTGTAAGTGCAGTGCTGCCATTAAGAGTATATGGTGCTGGGAGTTAGTCATTAGGAACTCCACAGCACCATAATGGGTACCATGAAAACTGAGAAGTTTGATGCCAATGTGGGATTTCATGAAAAATGCACACAGATGCCCTCTGAAAAACAACCTACCACTAGTGTCCAGGCTGAGTGGCTGCTTTCAGCTGCCACCACCAGACATGTTTCTGGACACCTGGGTCGAGAGCCTGCTGCTTTCGGGGGGGGGGGGGGGGGGGGCCTGGGACGAGGTGCCAAGCCTCCTCCCCCAGGATGGGCAGGGTTTTCAAAGGCGAAGCATCAAAGGCTTGACGCCTTTGTGAGCTTTCCCAGGCCAATTGCTGCTTTCAACAACTGGTCCCCACTGGTTCTGAAGCCCCACTGTGGGCGGGAGAACCGGCTGTTAAAACAAGTGAGAAAGAGGGGTGTGCCCACCTCTAACTCCACCCCTCAGGTGGGGGAGGCAGGGTGAAGCACAACTTCCAGTCCCCGCCCTCTTGCAGATTTGAGGACCCAGCCAACCAGGGAAAGGCTTGAGCCCTCCTCCCACTTGAGGGTGGCATAATTGTGGGTGTACCGACTCCAGGAAAGGGACCCATTGGTCCCAACCTTTTTACCTACCTGTAACACCACTAAATCTAGTATTTAGGGGCACCTCTGAACCTTGCTTCCTCTGGCAAAAGGAAAAGGACCGAACAGCCGTGCTGAAGGAACAAGAGGACGACGTCCAATGACTTGTCCCCAGACGTACAGACCTGTCCCCACCTCGAACCTACTCCAGCAAAATCCCGGTGTGTCCTGCAGCCAGCAACCTTCACAGACCCGGAGGACCTGCCTGCCTTCAATCCCAAAGACTCGTGAACACCGTATTTGTTCAAACACACTCCAGTTCCGCAAGGGTCCGCGGGTCTGCACCCAACGCACACGGCTCGCATTCGGTCGCACCCAGAAGATATTTGTCCCAGAGTCTGCAGTGCTTATGCAAACAGGAGGCTCCCCGTTGAAAGCTACAGGGCTTCCAATGCCAAAACAGCACTCTGCACCCAGCCGCCCCAGTGCCGCTGAGGGTGCATCTTTTGTGCTGGCCTACACCCCATTTGCCCTGAGCTTAGTTCAGAAGCTTTGCTCCCACAACCCAATGGCCTGCTCATCAGCAGCCTCCAACCGGAAGCCTCCTATCCCCCATTGGATAACATTGGACCTTAGCACTCTGCACCCGGCCGCATCCTTGACCCTGGTGGACCCCAGAACACCAACTACCACCACAAAGTACTTACCTTTGAACAGATAACACTATTTTCCTCTATAGGATAACATTGACTGTTTTTCTATGAAAAGTTTCCATGTGCGGAGTTGGAAAACCTAAAGAAATTCTTTAAAATTGTACTAACCAACAAAAATGCTTTTACTTACCTGTTTACAGGAAAGGTCCCAGTGTAGTATCCAGGTATACTACACTGTGTAAGAAAAGTAATCTGAAAGTAATGTACTGGTCATTTTACTAAAAAGCCCTTTTAAAGTATTCGTACTGTATTTACAAAGCATTGCATTTCTCATTAACAATAATGTAGGTCAAAACAAAGTGCATATTCAATTACAATCCAAACTGTAATTAGACTAGGTTGGGGGTGCACAGCTCACAAAGTCCAGGAAACCAAAGTTATATGCAAACAGTCACTTGTTTATTGAAAAATTGTTTGGTATTAAAGACCATTCAGATCAAGATAACAGCCAACGCGTTTCGCTCCCACATTGGGAGCTTCCTCAGGGCAGAATAAATAACAGAAGATATAGTCTCAATTCCCACGTTTATTGGTCAATATGACTATGTTGATGATTCAGTAGAAAGCAGAAAGATAATACTGTGGCCCGCAATCCTCCATGTAATCCTGTGTTGCAGGCTGAGAGTGTCCAGAAGGAGAGATCAATGCCAATTTGTAAGAGAACAATTCAGAAAAGAGAATCCCCAATAGGGTCTGTCATTCAGGTTGGTGGTGTCCAACAAAAAAGATCAAATGCCGCTTTGTAGAAGAACAGTTCAAAAAGGAGTGCCCTATAGAGTCTAGAACAGCTACATCCAACGTAGACCGGACGCCGACTTTTTCAAATTCAGAGAACGTATGTCGTGCACGGGTGATGGTAACTGAGTTCAATTGGAATCCCTCGAGATCGTGATCCTGGGCAACCGCATGTATTACATAGCGTCACTCGTCATCCAGGGCCTTATATTCCATCGAGTCATGGCTTGTCGTACCCGTGCAGATCCAACCTGTACTACAACTGTATATTTACTGCAAAGTTTGTATCACTTACCTGTGCCAAGCTTGCTTAGTTCTAGGAAATAAAATAACTAAAAGAATATTTTTATATCAAAACAATTGGTCTGAAGTTCAGTCTTTGAGTGTGTTAATTCATTTGCTGAATGAGTGTGTACAACGAATGCTTAACACGGTCTTCTGATACTGCCTTACTGCTCGACCACACTACCACAAATAGAGAGTGAGGTGCTATCTAATTTACCTCTGCCTACCTTTTGGGTTCCACTGAATTATGTGCACACTATACCTCACTTTGGTACAGTATATACATAGCCAGCTTCCTACACTCACCAATGGCCTTATTTAGATAAGTATTTAGTTTGGGATCAGATCAGATGAAAGTTTTGTAATGTAGTTATTCTTTTGAGTTGGTAAGGAAAGCAGCTATCATAGCTAATTGGCATGTATATTCAAACTGTTTGCAAATTATAACTTTGAAACCACAATTGCTTTGGACTCGTAGCTTATATCATTTTGTCAAACATTTCAACAGATTGGTGTTGTCTTAATGAAAAAATGCTTCTGGGCCATTTTCAGATATCCAATAAATGGTTGACTCCCATTGAGGTTAGTGGGATGGTACATACTTGCGTAATATATTTGTTAAATCAACATATAATCGGCACATTATTTTTGTTTTTGTTTGTTTTTTGGTCATAATAGGTTTTGAGACTTTGATAAAAAAATATTGAAAAATAAAAAAGTATAGAGGTTGAAGGAAAAAAATACTGAACGTTCAGATTCTATGTCAATACTTTTCTAAATGATTAGATTTAGAATGCATTTGATTTGTCAATATTTATATTTCTATAAGGTTAGGAGGAGTTTTCTTCCTTGGCTTTACAAACTAGTAGAGGTGTGATTATTGTTAGCCTTATCAGGTTTGTGCAGTGGAAATGAGTGATTATGCTAGGATCATTAACTGTTTTCTTCTTTACTCCTACAGCAACCTCTAGTACAGGTATCCTCTTGGTGTATGGGAGAATATGGAGACCTTTTGGTGTCAGGCCAGTGTGAAGAGGAGGAGCCCATCCAGGTACACTGAATTTATGCAGTATTTTAGATCAAGACAGGTTTTTTAGATGGAGAAACAAGGGGTAGAAATTGATTGCTCATGGAAGACTTGGGTTAATTGCCAGTAAAGGGTCACATGGTTGATTAAAATATTTCCTTTTGTTATGTGAATAAAAAATTCTCATTTGATTCTGTATCATGGGAAGTTTTGTAGATTAACATGATGTGCAGAATATCATTTGCTGTTGTGCCGGTGCTAGAGATCGCGGGTCACCCGACCAATAATTTCGCCACTTCCGGCTTCGGGCCCATATATTTCAAATCACCAGATACATTGATCGGATGACGTCACAATCTACTACCAATAATTGTGAGTTCCTTTTCTATTTTCTAGTGTACCTGACTTACCATCCACTGTTACGGGTACCTATGACCACAATGGATCAGGGAGCTAGCTGTAAAGGAAAGGCAGCAAAATAATATACTCTTCAAAAAATGACTTTACTTTCATAAAATGACCACGGACAACTAGAAGTTTTATAAAGTTTATATAAAGTTCAAATCAGTGTGAAAATCCAACTTACATTGAGCAGATAAGTCAGTGAACAAAAACACATTGGGATTCAAGAGAAATGCGACTGGGAACCTGCTAAGCTAGTAAACTAACCATGACAGAGTGAACACGGGAGAGGAAGAAATAACTAGGGCAAGAATCATTTATGCTATGGAATGGGAAAACTTAGAAAACTAAACAGTTCGGTTAACGTGGAAAATAGGACACGCTATAACTTCAGAAGATCTCTTCCTTCAGTTTTAGTACGAAGATTTATAGTATACATCAAACCAGTTATAAAACTGTAAACAGGAAAATTATTTGTAAAAGGAAGGGTAACCTAGGAACTCGCTATGAAAATAAATGCATACGTTTCATGAGATGCAATGAGTTGCGGAAAGCATGGAAAAACTTATCATATGCAAAGATATGTCTTTATTGAAGCAAAGACAGAAAAATAGAAAGGTGCAGTTTCAAGAGATTTAGAGCGATATTTACCTAGACTGGTGTGGAAAACCAAACCCTGGCCACGGGTCAGTTAAGGACAGGAAACCCTCAAGGAAGGATACCCCTCAATGGACAGCAGGTGCAGAATGGACACCCAGGACAGGACAGGAAACCCTCAGATTAGGATCAGGACAGGACCACCAGGACACGACCTGCACCCGCAGTTTGGAAGCAACGCCTGCGCTCCACCCTCTCTGCAGCTTATCGATCAGAACCCCGATTGGGTCAGCGAACTCCCAGCAAAGTGCTCCGCCAGCACTTTTAAGGTTTAGTAAAACCTTAGTCTATGGTCAATTTCGGACAGAGTGCTCCGCAGCACCTCTGTATCAAGTCACCTATTGAGTACGTTGGGTCAGTGACAGGTCAGCTATTCAGACAAGTCGGACAATTTCCCTAGGTGAACCCAGGGTAGATATACTGTTTTGGGACAGGGTACCACCCCCCAAATGTTGCAAAGTGTCAGAATCCCCAATTTCGATTGGTCCTAAGGTAGGTTTTGGTTAACACACCAATCAGAACAGACTATTGTGAGCCCTACTTAGCATCCTAAGGTGCCGCCTAGCAAGATTGGGGTTCCCATGAGAAAGTCGCACAGAATACAATTCAAATGACTACAATTGTATCAGACTAGGAACATTGGCTCCATCCTCCTGGGTCAGAGGTAGCGCTCTCAGGAGCCTCTTGACTGTGGCTGCCAGCTGGCTGTATTCCACGGTCCATGGTCGACTCTGGCCTTGCATCTGGAGCATGCGCAGAAAGGACCTTCAAAATGGCTCACGACCCATTCGGACCCCCATTTCCCGTGATACATGAAAAGTAAGCGGAAACAAATTAATACATAGAAATAAATGAATGTATTACATGTCGTGACTTTGTACTTCAGATTTATCATAAAAAAAATATACTATGCAATTAGATATTAGTAATATATACACTAACACGAGAGCAACTGCACGAGCATCACCACGTTATCACGAAAGCTGCGTATTACGCATGCGCCCCCTTTCCCTCCAGAACTACCTCTACGTAGAGTCACGCGAGTGTGACTAACGCATGCGCAAAAGCGAAAAGGCAAGCAGCGGCCATTTTATGGACAAGGGTTAGTCGTCTTAGTAATACACATAGGCAAGCTTCTATACTTTTCACGCGTATCCAAAATAAAGATATTAATAATAACGTACGTTGGTTATGAGGTTATGACAAGTCGAGGTTCATGAATCGAGCAAGTCGCGATGCGAAATCTTGCTCTATCAATCCCCTCTTTGATGATATTTACTATCATCACACATAAATGGAACCAGATGCCAACTTTCTTTCACACCTTGTACAACTCTATCTCTTCCAACATCCGATTTAATTTTTCCTTCTCATTTTTAGTAGGGTGAGAATGTTTCACCCTTTTGTAAATCTGATTATTTCCTCCAATTCAAGCTCATCCGCATTCCGTTTCACTCCTCTTGCATTCACCTGATACTTCTTAGTATGTCTTCGGCATTTGCAACAGACGAATATGAAAAATAGGATAAGACCTATAATTCCAATTGGCATCAGTACTTTGAACAGTAAGCTTCTACCTAGGTTAGCAAACCAATGACCTACATTTGAGAGACCATCAACTAGTCTCTTCCAGGCACTGTCAACCTCGAGTGGTTTGAGTTCCCTTTCCAAATTAGTAATGTTTTTCACATATCTTTTGAGCTGCACGCTCTTATCCGGAATGTAAGTGCAACAATGTTGCGCTTTCAACATCCGGCAGACTCCGCCCTCTTTTGCTAATAAGGTGTCAAGAGCAAGTCTGTACTGCAAAACCATTGATCTGATCGCAACCATTTCGGTATTGACCAGCAGAAATCCATGAGCTGTGTCAGTAGACAGCACATCCACTACTGTGGACAATTTGCAAATTCTGTGAGTGTTCAGAACCACTCCCACTCCAGGTATCAGTGCACTAAAAATACTACCCATTATTTCACCTACACTTTCTCTTTTACTACGCACTAAGCCATTAGTGTTTTCATTGCTTCCAGCAACTTCATTCACATGGTATATTTTCGGGAAAACAATGCCAAAGTAGCAGCTTCCATACCAGTGATCCGGCAATTTGAAATAAGCCTTGTCTCCACATATATAATAAATTCCAGGAAACACAGGCTCTGACCCATTTTTGAATCCCCAACCTCCAATTACCTTGTAATTGTGCTCACATTGACTGGAACCAATGAAAATGTTATTATAATAATCAGTCTTCTCGCGGTGAAGACAGAGTTTCCCTTTCTTTTCAAAATCCAGCAACAGAGCAGGCCCTGCCTCCCCAGTTGAGGTGCTCCCCATGTCCTCAGCCCATTTAGGAGTTTTCTGTCTTTTGTCATTGGCCTTTCTTTGGAAACTCTCTCTTCTTTTCTCTGCCATGTTTAAAAATATCTTCTCTTGTTCATGCAATGAACAGGTCAGGTTGTCTCTATGTGCTTCAGCTATGTCTATATTGCCTATAGTCAAAAAGTAGTCTCCCATATAGCGTATTACGTCACTTTTGGTATGTACAGGATTCAGATTTCCACGAATGGGAAGTTCAGAAAAGATCACGTCATTGTTAGAGTAATAGTACTGTAATGGTCCTCTTTTGTAAAATAAACTTGCTAAAATACTACAGGAAATTCCGTATGTCAGGGGCAAGTGATGGTATGTCACGCCTTCAGCTACAGAAGTAGGTAGCTTCATGCAGACATAGCAATCTTCTATCTCCATAGTCTCTACATAATGTACTAACAAGTTTGCGAAAACATTTGAGTGTGTCTGATTCCTAACTCCGTGGTAATGTAGTCCTTCCTCATCTGATGCATCTAAGTCTCGTTTTGTCTGTCTGAGTGTTTTCTCACGTCTTTCTACACTTCGTGTTGTCAGTTCTTCAGTGTCAGTGATCTGAGTAGGGGAAATATTAGTATTTTTACTAACCATAAAGGGAATGAAAACTGTTAGTCCTATCCAAACTAAAACAACTATAACTATACTACATACACATACCTTGCAGCATGTTTTGCAACTAGGCCTTCCATTCGTTCTTGACTCAGACATTTTGGCTCAGAAGAAGTTTCTCAACCCCTCTTTGTAAGTTTACACAGGCAGCTTACTCTGTGCAACCTCAAGTGAGCTCGTCTTCCTCTTCTTCGGAGTACTCTGCAACCTGTTCTCCGTCACTTTCGTCAGTGATATCAAGTTCCTCAAAATTTTCCAAGATTAAGTAGGTCCACTCTGGATCCTGATATTTTTCGTTTTGTCTTTTTATCCGCTCACTCCTTCTCTTAGAGCTATCTTCAGGTATTTCTGCAATTCGGGGACTTCTTCTTAGATCTGCAAGTTTCTCTTGGACTGTTTTGATTCTTAATTTCAGTCTCTTAACATACCTTGGCTCAAGGTGTTTCTTTTTCTTAAGTCTTTTAGCCTGCACTGTGACTTGGCTTTCTTCTAATGCTCTCTTATTTTCGCTTGTCGGTGGCGCTTCTGTTTCTGTTTCTTCCCTTCCTGTCTGACTAGTCCCAGGTCTTGTATCTATTTCTTCTGCCTGGTTACTAAGCTGGCCTGGTTCAGGTGAATTTTTGTTTTTGCTTTTGAATGTCTCTGTTTCCTTGTCCTGAACACGTTCTTCTAATTCTAACTAATCCTGCTCGAGCACTTCAATCCCTTGATTTTCTTCTGCTCGAACTATTACACTATGCCTAGTCTGTCCCTTTTCGACATCAGGAGTCAGTGGAGGAGTATCGATCACTTGTTCTGTCCCTGTCTGACCTCCTTCTTCGTCCTCAGACTTGATGTGAATCTCAATGATCTGAGGGTCTTTGCCTGTGCCTTGCTCGTCCTCACTATTCCACTCTCTGTCTTCTCTTATTCGCTCTCTTGTTCTGAGTGGGTCTCCAGAAAGGTCGATTATGGGTATCCAATCTTCTGGCCAGATCCTCTGCAGCTCGTCATCAGCTACCTTCGGACCAACATCTGTGTGACTCTCAGCAGTACTGGTGCTTGGCCATACGTCATCAGTTACCTCTGGACCAACGCCTACAGGACCCTCAATGGGACTGGTGCTCGGCCGTCTGATATCAGCTACTTCAGGACCAACCGCTGTAGAACCCTCAGCTGGACAACCTTCGGCTCCAGGTTCCTCGTCGGGTATCACTTTCTGGGTATGGCTGGCATGGATCCACTTGGGAACGCCTGCACACTTTACCGCTGTCGTGGTGACCAGGATTACTTGGCGCTTTTGTCCCCACCTCCGTGCAAGGCAACTCGAACGAGTATGCTTCTTTATCTTAACCCAGTCACCAGGAACCAATTTGTGAACTGGTGTTGTCGGGTTGGCGACGGCGTCTGCCCCAATCTGGCGAGAGATAGAACGCACTTGGTCACCCAGTTGCTTGCAGTATTCAAGTACCAAATCATCAGAAATGCTTAACAGTTTGTATCCTGGTACCCATGCTTGTCTCATCACTCTTCCCATCAAAATCTCATGGGGGCTCAGGCCTGTTCTTCGATCTGGAATGCTTCTGAGTCCCATCAGAACAAGAGGCAAGGCATTTATCCAGTTCAAGCTAGTGAAATCACATATTTTGGCCAATCTATTCTTGATGGTGCCATTTATTTGTTCTACCACTCCAGAAGCCTCTGGATGATATGCACAGTGCAGTTTGTGTGTGATCCCAAATGCTTTGCAGAGGTGAGCCAAGATATCATTCTGAAAATGTCCGCCTCTATCTGAGTCAATAAAGACTGGAAACCCGAACCTCGGTACTAGCTCTCTCAGCAATAACTTGGCTACTGGTATGGCGTCGCATTGTGTGGCAGGGTAAGCTTCCACCCACTTTGAAAATAGGCAGACAATGACAAGGACATATCTTTTTCCCTCACAACGGGGCATGGTAATGAAATCTATTTGTATTCTCACAAAGGGACCCCCTGATCTCCCAATTTTCATCAGCTCAACTTCTGTTCTCTTGCCAGCGTTGAACTGCTGACATGGCAAGCACCTCTGGCAAAGGGACTCTGCTACCTTCCTGAACTTTTTGTTGTACCAAGTCTGTTGGAATACCAGAACCATGGCATCCCTACCAATGTGTGATCCTTCATGTATCAGTCTGGCCATTGGGGCAAGTAGTTGTCTGGGTAACACAGCCATACCATTCGGGCCCACAATGACACCATCCTCACGTCTCGGTCTACAACCTTCTTCCTTCCACTTCTCCTTTTCCTCCCAGGGCGTCACATGCTGCCATTCTCTCACTTCATCCCATTTAGGCACTTCTTCAAACATTCTAAGTTGGCAGCTGTTTCCAGGCCCCCCCCGTTTTGGATTTATGGTCATGTGCTCCATAGCACATTGTTTTGCCACTCGATCAGCAAAATCGTTTCCCAAAGATACAGGGTCAAGGCCCTTCTTATGAGCAACACATTTGACCACTGCCAATTCCTTTGGTAATTGAATTGCCTCTAAAAGGTCTTGAACAACTTTTCCATTTCGAATGGGGGTACCTGACGAAGTCAGGAATTCTCTTTGGAGCCATAATTGGCCAAAGTCATGCACCACCCCATAACAGTACTGGCTGTCAGTATACACTGTTATTCTTTTGTCTTTTCCCAATTTGCAAGCTCTAATCAGAGCGATCAATTCGGCTACTTGTGCAGACTTTACTCCAAATAAATAGGACGCTTCTTCAATTTTCGTTAACGCTACCACAGCATAGGCAGCACTTAGGCCCCCTAGTTCATGCCTCAGGCACGAACCATCAACAAACCATTCCTCATCATGCACAGGCAAATGAGTTTCTTTAATGTCTGGGCGAGGTTTAGTACTGAACTCTGTCAGATCAATACAGTCATGTTCATCATCTCCCTTACCTTCCATTACCATTGATTCAGGGAGTAGAGTGGCGGGGTTTAAAATATTGCATCTGGGGATGACAATGTTTGCAGCACCCATGAGAATCCTCTCATATTTAGTCAGCCGACTAGGGGTGAGATACTGAGTTTTGGTTCGGGTCAATAGAATCACAACTGCATGTGGAACATACACAGTTACAGGATGTCCCATGATAATGGACTCACTCTGTTCTAGACTGGTGCGGGTTGCAGCTACTGCTTTCAGACATCCAGGTAATCCAGCAGCCACTGGATCCAATGTGGCAGAGAAATATGCCACAGGCCTTCTGGTCGTGCCATGTTCCTGAGTCAGGACTGACAATGCACAATTGTCACGAGTGTCACAGAATAGGCCAAACTCCTTGGAGTAATCAGGCATCCCTAGAGCAGGAGCTGGTGAAAGCGGTCAGGCTCTCGTCATTCCATTTAACTGGGTCTTTTGCTCCTCTCTTTGTCATCTGAATCAAGGGCTTTGCAAGGACTGCGAATCCCACAATCCATTGCCTGCAGTAACCTACAACTCCGAGGAACATTCTGATTTCTTTCTGAGTACGGGGTAACTGCATATTTTGAATTATTCTGACTCTCTGAGGTAACTTTTCTTATGCCTTTTTCTATCTGGTGTCCCAGATACTTCACTGATTTTGAACAGAACTGTAATTTCTCTGGGGCCACTTTATGTCCCTTTTCACTCAGGTGATTCAGTAGGGCAATGGTGTCAACCACACAGTCCCTATGACTTTTAGACGCCACCAATAGGTCGTCAATGTACTGGACCAAAACGGACTTTCCAGGTAAGACTAAAGTTTCAAGACATTTTTTCAAGATCTGATTAAAGATAGAGGGGCTCTCTGTGTACCCCTGGGGGACCCTATTCCAGACATACACGTGACTGTTGAAAGCAAATGAGAAAAGAAATTTGCTGTCTGGATGCAATGGAATTGAAAAGAATGCATGACATAGGTCTATCACAGTGAACCATTCAGCATCCCAGGGAATCTGATACAGGATCACTGCTGGGTTCGGGACAATAGGGCAGCAAGGGACCACTATCTTGTTTACCTTTCTTAGGTCCTGAACTACTCTGTACTTGCCATTAGGCTTTTTGATGCCCATAATGGGTGAGTTACACGGGCTACTCATTACTTCCTGTATTATGTTTGCTTCTAGCAATTTCTGTATTTCAATGGCAACACCTGCTCTCACTTCTGCACTCATTCTGTAAGGCTTGGTATTGGGATACACTGCATTCTCTCTCATGGCTATTTGTATGGGGTCTACGTTTTTCATTAATCCCACATCCTTTCCTGTAAAGTCCCACACTTCTGGTTTCACTGTCTGCTGGAGTTCTTCAGGTAAGTCCTGTATAGTCATTCGTTTTATTTCTGAGTCAGGTCTAATTAACATTAGCTTGTAGATACCGTCTTCGTCTGGAGTTTGAATTTCGACGCCCTTTGGTGTGCAAAAGATGGTACAATTCATTTTGCACAGCAAATCACGTCCCAGTAAGTTTACCGGACTGGTATCACAGACAACAAATCTGTGCATTTGTTTGAAATTTCCAATTGAGATCTCCATGGGCTCGGTAACATGTGTACTAATCAATTGATTAGATACACCCACTACTTGGATGGCTTCTCCCGAGAGGGGTAGGTTTGGAACGTCCACTGTTCTTACAGTAGAACGGGTAGCACCAGAGTCCAACAGGAAGGTGACATTATTTCCATCAACCTTTCCTTCAATGTATGGTCCCGACTGGTCCACCGGCAAGGAGGCGCCAAGTACGCACTCCTCGTCCTCCCCTCTCAGGCCCCGTCAGTACTGGTCGTCACAGAAGAAAGTGTCGTTCAACAAATACTGCGAAGTTGCTGCATTTCTATTTTCATTCCCTCCCCAGACTTCTACGTCATCACCCTGTGGTGATTTTCCCTTAAAAATAGGTTTTGGCGCTCTGGGCACTTGGATCGTTTTTACCTGCTGCTGGGTCTTTCTTTGTTTTTCATTCTGCGTCTGTGGAATTAAATCAGGTGTTTGGGCATTATCATCTTGTAAATAGGGACACTCGTCTCTCCAGTGTCCAATTTCCCCGCACTGATGGCAAGGAAATTTTTTCTTAGCTTCCTCTCTACTCATTTTAGGACGGGGTTTTCCTCCACCCCCACCCCCAGTGCTTTGGTTCGAGGTAGTTTTGTTCATCTTGTTTAACTGCTTTTCCTGCTGTTCTGCGAGCTTTACTTGAGCCCACATAACCTTCTCCTTGAGAGCCTTTTTCTTTTCTGCCATCTCGTCCTCACAGTACTTTGCGTACCGTAGGACCTCATCTATCTTTTTAGTATGCCAACAGATTTTATTATCCTTTATCCATTGACAGATTTCGGGTCTTAAACCGTTTACAAACCTGTAAATGAAGTGTGTCATGTCCTTCTTCTCGATGTTATCTATACCACTGTATGTTTTGAACACCTGCAACAGCCTTTCATAAAAGGAATGCACTGTCTCGTCTCTTTCTTGCGTGGTTCTATCTATCTTGGTCCAATCAGTTTCCTTTGCGGGCACCTTTTCTTTGAGATATTGAATTACCTGTTCATATTTTCTCATTACTTCCTTTGATGGTTCTCCTGTTTTATCATCTCTCGCGTATTCCTCACTAGGCCAAGCTATGGCTATTTTACACTCGGTCCATAGATCTACAGGGACCACTATGTCGAAGAACCCATCCAGGTCCTTCCCCAGGCATTTTTGCACTTTTACGAATCTTTCTACCTGCCTATACCAATCCACGGGCTTTTCTCGTAATTTCGGAAAATCATTAGTAAAGGATACAATATCCTGCCTGGACCATGGAACGTGTACATATTTTCCACCTGGTACTTCGCGCATAGGGCATAACTGTTCTGGTTTGTCAGCTTCTTTTAGGACAAATTCGGGAGTTGCCTGCCTAGATCTGGCCTCATCCTTTTTCTTGACCCATCTGGCTTTCCATCTTTCCACATCTCCCCATTTTTGTAATACTGTCAATAGTTCTTTGACCTGTGCTTTCTTCCCTGAAACATTCACGTTTTCCAAATCCTTGTCTGAGAAATCTGCTCTGTATGGTTTCTGCAGAGGTTTTGATTTTGAAATATCTATTCCCATGCTAGCAGCAGTGTCTGTCAGTTTTTCATGAAGTACTCTGGTATTTCGGGTGAGACTCTTGCAGATAAACAGCATTTCGTCTTCGGAGTAGGTATTTAATCTGTCTAATCCTACGTTTCCTGCCATCAATTCCTCTATTTCTATTCTCAGCTTGTAGAGATCTAAAGGTTTCGTTGGGGACGCTTGTTTTTCAAATTCTTGACTCCATCTTTCGATTTCTTCAGGAGTCACCAATGTGACACTCTTAGTACCTGAGGTCGATTCCATTTGAATTTCCCTCGCATTAAACGGATTATGTATTTTCTGTATCCTTTTTCCTACACTTCTAACGGGCAGATCTAGCAGCGAGACCTCCGACTCGCACTCACTTGTCTGGTCATCTACAATCAAGGGTTCTGGTCTGGGCTGTGCTATGACGGGAGTAATGACTGGAGGGTTTGGAGTCCCTTGACGGTCCCTGTACAACGGAACCACTGGTCCGATAGTTACTGGGATCGTGAAGGCTTCAGGACTTGTATTTAGCTGTGCCATTTTCTGTATTATCTCAGCTCTCTGTTTTGCTAGCGCTTCTCGCTCCTTCTCTTCTAATAACCTGTCCAATGATTTGTCATGTAACACCTGTGGGGTTAGAGTGGGAGCATAACTCGGGGCAGTGGGATGTGTCTCACTCGGTCCTCCCCCATAATTAGGTCTTGGGAACAAACTTCCTGTGCCTAGAATTCTCGGATCCTCCTCATCCTGTGGCTTTACTAATGGTATTCCTGAACCTAAGGACCTCCTCTCACCTCCGTAGGGGGGACGAGAGCAAAAATCTCCTTCACTTGGATATCCCATCTCCCCACCAATTGGTCTCCTTGGGTAAATACTTCTGGTTTCTACGGGTCCTAGATTCTCAGTATAAGGAGGAATTGGATAATCCCCTCCTACACTTGCGGACCTGACCTCTTCCCTTTGTAGAGGTCTCCGGGGAATATCCCCTGCACTGGAAGGTCGGTGTCCTTCATTATAAGGAGGCGGACTTCTCATGCATATGTCATCTAACAATTCGTCATCTGATTCTCCTAGCGGCCCCCAGTGTTTGGATTTCTCTGTCCTTTTCCCTCCCCCAGGAGGATCTTCTGCTGGCATCATGGGAAACAGTCCCTCAACAATCATATTCTGCCTCCACTGTTTCATCTTTTTGGCTCGGGCTTCCTGCTTTAATTTTGGGTAAAACTTAGTTAACCCTTTATCCATTCTGGGCTTGTCCCTCTCGAAAGCCTCGATTTCCCATTCCTCTAGTGCTTCGTACTGCGTTAATCTTGGTCTGGGATGTAACTCATTCATTCGGGTTCTCAGATTAAATAGAATCCTGCTGTTAAATGTTCCGTCTAACGGAAAAGCCAATACTCAGTCATCTTTCGTGTATTCCGCCCAATTTTCCAACCATACACAGGTATTGTACCCTTTATCGAACATCATGAAAGATGCGGGAGTATTCGGTGGTGGAATGACAACGCCTTCTCTAGTTTTAATCGGCTTATCTTTCTTGAAATAATTCTTTACTTTATTTACAAGGGACAATTTTCTCTTATTTCCGTACATAATGTCGTATCTATTAGTCTTCCACTGATCTCTCCCAAACCCTAGGTATCTGGGATCGGGTCTAGTCTCCGGAGTATACGTGTGCCACATACGATTTCTGCAAGCGGCTTTGTTTACAAGTCACTCCCAATCCGAATGCGTCTTTTATTTTCGTGCGGCCAATAAAATGCACAAGTTCAAATAATTTCGACCAATGGGTGCGCGGCCCCTTCGTGAGACAATTCCCACGCTCCGGCGCTCACCCCTCCCTTACAATTCCAGCTCCACTACCAGCCCGCTGTGTCTACCAATCCCAGCGCGGCACGGAGTGACGTCATAGCGGCTTCGCGACTGACTCCCTCCTTCACAAGGTAACGGAAACTTTCTTTCTAAAGTGCTTAGTGCTTGGTTATTTTACAACAATTACACATTCGCCACCGTACTCAAGTGTCTAGACAGAAAGAAAATTTTCACTGCAAGTAAACTACTTCCATTTACTTTTCACTCTCTACGGATAAGTCTTCTCTGCCTACCCTTCACTCTAGCATCGCAGAACCTGTTACTCCCCTAGACTCATCCACTTTACCGGGATATATCCGAGACTAAGGTTTCCCCAGCGAGCCCCTTTGCTTTCACCCAAGCTCCGATGAACCTGCTACTCTTCCGATGTGACCCTAAATAGGTTTATGCCACAATGGGAATTTTGCCAATGAACCTCGTTACTAACATTTATTCAAACATGCATTCAGAAAAAAACCCTAGTTAGCGCTTCCAGTTCTGCCTAACCTGCACCAACTTTCCTTAGAGTAGGTGACCTTAACGCGAATGGATTCTATTCACCACTCGCTATTCAATTCCCCGGGGATTCCAAACAAAACATTTAACAGTTACGAACGAATGGGTTAATACATATATCAATACAATAATAGAAAAAACAATTAAAAACATTTCATAATTTTTCAAGCAAGGCATTTCACGTGGGTGATCAATCCAGGGAAACACTTGTACTTTTAGCAGCAGTTTGTCATTTGAACTAGCAGCGTCCAACCTAGCTAGTCTAACTAGTCCTACCTAACCTTTAGCTATTCCCTAACCATCCTCGATGCTACGAGAAAATTACTGCTAGAGATCGCGGGTCACCCGACCAATAATTTCGCCACTTCCGGCTTCGGGCCCATATATTTCAAATCACCAGATACATAGATCGGATGACGTCACAATCTAATACCAATAATTGTGAGTTCCTTTTCTATTTTCTAGTGTACCCGACTTACCATCCACTGTTACGGGTACCTATGACCACAATGGATCAGGGAGCTAGCTGTAAAGGAAAGGCAGCAAAATAATATACTCTTCAAAAAATGACTTTACTTTCATAAAATGACCACGGACAACTAGAAGTTTTATAAAGTTTATATAAAGTTCAAATCAGTGTGAAAATCCAACTTACATTGAGCAGATAAGTCAGTGAACAAAAACACATTGGGATTCAAGAGAAATGCGACTGGGAACCTGCTAAGCTAGTAAACTAACCATGACAGAGTGAACACGGGAGATGAAGAAATAACTAGGGCAAGAATCATTTATGCTATGGAATGGGAAAACTTAAAAAACTAAACAGTTCGGTTAACGTGGAAAATAGGACACGCTATAACTTCAGAAGATCTCTTCCTTCAGTTTTAGTACGAAAATTTATAGTATACATCAAACCAGTTATAAAACTGTAAACAGGAAAATTATTTGTAAAAGGAAGGGTAACATAGGAACACGCTATGAAAATAAATGCATACGTTTCATGAGATGCAATGAGTTGCGGAAAGCATGGAAAAACTTATCATATGCAAAGATATGTCTTTATTGAAGCAAAGACAGAAAAATAGAAAGGTGCAGTTTCAAGAGATTTAGAGCGATATTTACCTAGACTGGTGTGGAAAACCAAACCCTGGCCACGGGTCAGTTAAGGACAGGAAACCCTCAAGGAAGGATACCCCTCAATGGACAGCAGGTGCAGAATGGACACCCAGGACAGGACAGGAAACCCTCAGATTAGGATCAGGACAGGACCACCAGGACACGACCTGCACCCGCAGTTTGGAAGCAACGCCTGCGCTCCACCCTCTCTGCAGCTTATCGATCAGAACCCCGATTGGGTCAGCGAACTCCCAGCAAAGTGCTCCGCCAGCACTTTTAGGGTTTAGTAAAACCTTAGTCTATGGTCAATTTCGGACAGAGTGCTCCGCAGCACCTCTGTATCAAGTCACCTATTGAGTACGTTGGGTCAGTGACAGGTCAGCTATTCAGACAAGTCGGACAATTTCCCTAGGTGAACCCAGGGTAGATATACTGTTTTGGGACAGGGTACCACCCCCCAAATGTTGCAAAGTGTCAGAATCCCCAATTTCGATTGGTCCTAAGGTAGGTTTTGGTTAACACACCAATCAGAACAGACTATTGTGAGCCCTACTTAGCATCCTAAGGTGCCGCCTAGCAAGATTGGGGTTCCCATGAGAAAGTCGCACAGAATACAATTCAAATGACTACAATTGTATCAGACTAGGAACATTGGCTCCATCCTCCTGGGTCAGAGGTAGCGCTCTCAGGAGCCTCTTGACGGTGGCTGCCAGCTGGCTGTATTCCACGGTCCATGGTCGACTATGGCCTTGCATCTGGAGCATGCGCAGAAAGGACCTTCAAAATGGCTCACGACCCATTCGGACCCCCATTTCCCGTGATACATGAAAAGTAAGCGGAAACAAATTAATACATAGAAATAAATGAATGTATTACATGTCGTGACTTTGTACTTCAGATTTATCATAAATAAAATATACTATGCAATTAGACATTAGTAATATATACACTGACACGAGAGCAACTGCACGAGCATCACCACGTTATCACGAAAGCTGCGTATTACGCATGCGCCCCCTTTCCCTCCAGAACTACCTCTACGTAGAGTCACGTGAGTGTGACTAACGCATGCGCAAAAGCGAAAAGGCAAGCAGCGGCCATTTTATGGACAAGGGTTAGTCGTCTTAGTAATACACATAGGCAAGCTTCTATACTTTTCACGCGTATCCAAAATAAAGATATTAATAATAACGTACGTTGGTTATGAGGTTATGACAAGTCGAGGTTCATGAATCGAGCAAGTCGCGATGCGAAATCTTGCTCTGTCACCGGGAGGAAACCTTGAGCACAAATTCCTTATGTAGCTGTTCAGAAGAGTAGAAACCATTTTTGTCATCAAGTAGTTGTGGCACTCTCAGCTTCTATTACCCACAGCTTAATATTAATGTTCTTTTTGTAGTCCTGGCAGGAAAGGGCAAACTTGTTTCTCTATATGACTGAAAATATTTCTTGTAATATGACCAGTCAGGTTTTTTTTTAATCTCTTTCAACTTGTGCAAAATCTGTCTTCTCAGGAGAAACTCCTATGCAGGCTTGCGTGCAGCAGCCCACTCTGCTTGAAAGGCATAAACAGAATGCTTTAAAACTTAGCTGCTAGAAAAGATCGAATATCAGCCCCCTTAATTAACAGCATATTTCGTTATCAAGTGCATTATTTTCTGTAGATAGTTAACACATCCTTGGAATAATACATTTTCTCTAAGAACCTCAATTGGACATGTTCTGTAACAGATCTAGAAACCAATAAGTTACCTAGATGATCTTACCATAATTTTTCAGGCTTCTTGTTCCTAGGAAACACGACAGTGGTATTCCCACAAAAAGCCTCTTACAAGTAAGGACCTGACAAAACAAGGTTTTAGCGCAAGCCACAATACTGACGAGGCCTAGGAATGCCACACTGTGCCTCCTGAACAAAAAAGAAAGTCTGCCACTCCTCAGTGTGAAAAGTTGCACAAATTATGTTTTATTTTTATCCTCCATGACCTAACACAAATAGTAAAAATAGTGCCAATATCCCACGGAATACTGCTATGATTAATCAGTATGTGGTTGGGCTTCATTGGATCTCAAGACAGCAAATAAGGAATTGGATGTCAGAATTAATGCATCTCCCCACCAACCTCTCCAGCTTTTCAATACAGAACTGTGTCCAATACCAAAGCAGTGTGGAAGACAGCAATACCAATGGATAACAGGCTACAGTTAGACTTCTTGAAGGTTATCACACAAGAAACTCAATTCATACTATTTTTCTTAAGAAAGAAAAAGTATATTCAAGTTTGAGACCTGCACTTAGTGCTATAAGCATTAGTACCATCAAGTTTGTGCTCGAGAAATGCCCTACTGATAGGTCTCCCTAAAAGTATGTTAGCAACATTAAAAATTGGTCAGTATGCTGATGCTGTGCGTAATGCTTCTGTTTTCCATTATAAGGTCAATGTGTTTTCAATACTGTCTTACTGTGCTTGTGCACCTCTACACCTAAACTCTATTAAATACACAGCAGGAAAACGTATCATATATTTGTGTTCATAGGCATTGGTCAGAAACTAGGAATTGTGTCTAGATATTTAATAGATAAAAAAGAGACAGACTGCAGCAATCATTGTATGTGCTGCCTCGCGATGTTTGGATTTCTTTCCACCTCAACTTCATCAAGCCCTAATCCTCAAACTTGCCTAGATAAAACTGAAAATACTCCACCAAAACAGCTCCTCATAAAAATAACCTAACCATTGCAAGCTAAAAGTATCACACCGTACAGGAAAGACTTGCACATTGCTACATTCCCACTAAGTCCCCTGAAAATGCAGTCTGAGGTCCATCTCTTGCCCCTGTAGACAGCAAGCAACTTAAAGAGATGGAGTGACAGCAAACTGCATATATTTTAGCAATTACTTACATGGACGGCCTTTGTCTTGCATTCCCGACATTGACCCTACTCCATTCTCCTGCATCTCCACATACTTTCATCATTGTGTGTCTACCACTGTAGCTGACATCACTAGCCAATGCAAGCTTTGAATATAGTCATAATGTGGTCTCTTGCCACTACTCATCTGTAGATCAAACTGAGCAGCCATTAAACCTGCTCAAAAAGGACCTCCTTGTAGCAAAAGGTAGCATGATCTTGTTATAAATGTTTATCTGAAGAGCATCTTGTACTTGCAGTTTAACATCACTCTCATAATACTAAGAATTTGTGGCTGGCGGTGGTGTGCACGCGCATAGTTCACATGAACCGTATGGGATCCACAGCTGTTTTGGTAGACTTTTCTTTTCCGCTTACTATAATCTCGCCGGAGCAATGCGCAAGCGCATTGGCTCAGGCGAGACCTAAAAATTGTACCCTTTGTCCTCAGAAAACTTTTTGCCAAGTTGGTGGATGGGTGTAACTTCTATAATTCTTTTATTTGTGTGAGAGCATCGGACTACGTGATGCAGGCCCTAGTGAGAGATTAGCAGTTGGAAGGAAGGAAGGAAGGAAAGCTGTTCAGTCAGTATGTCACAATACTTTGCTGTCCACTTGTTCTAACTGTTCCACATATGTATCTTCTGCAACACTTTTCTCTCTCATATGTTCATGCTAATCACTGTCACTCTTTGTTTTTATATTAGCATTCCTGTGTACACCACAGTCTCATAATAAATTCGATATTCGTACATGTTGAAAACTTTAAAATCCTATCTGTAGACCATCAGTGATCATCATTATTAGTCAGAATTTCATAGTCTGTTGTTCGATTTACCCTCTACTACACGAAGATTAGTAATTGTGTGTAGAGCAAAATGCCAGTGCCAGGCAAAGCAACACAACACTACATTTGAGCCTGCAAGACCAATGAAGTGAGAAAGACAGTTGTGTAAAACCATTCTGTGATTTGTGAATCTGCAAGGCTTTTCAGGAGTCAAACACTAGTAATTATTTGCTTCAAAGATTGTGCCCAGTTAATCGAAGACCAAGGCTGTTGCTTGACCAATGAGCAAATAACTTAAAGGAACGTCGTTGTGCCTCTGATGTATTTGGTAGGTTTGATTCCCATTGTGTGACGCTCCTAAAGCTTTGTTTTTTGTACACTACTGAATTTGTGTATTCAGCGGTACTTCGAGCTCTAAGAGAAAAATATTTTTTCCTAGCATGTGTTGATGTAGAATCACATTCTCTGCATATTTCTGCCATCTAGGGATGGGCACAGGAATTTGCAAGTTGTTCGAAGAAGTCTTTCAAATGGTTAGATGTATGCGGATTCCTCAGATTTTTAAATTTACTATTTAAAATATGGCCTCTGCACCGTGAAATTTATGTGCACACGCAGAGTGATTCTTGCACATGTGGAAACATGCTGGGGCCTTCATAGCATCGTGGCCCGTTTGCATGTGTTTGTCATCGCACTGAGTCTGTTTTTGTAGACCTTTTTTCCCAGGTGGAGTATTTTCTCATTTGGGTGAGTAATGGGTATCTACAATGCTGCCCCTGGTGGATGAGGAGTAATGAGAATAAGGAAGTAATGTTTCTTTCCACATCTTGCTGAAAAAAACACTTAACATTGTGAAGACGATTCGTTTTGGCTAGACTTACAGCTTTGTTCATGTAGGTAGCCTTATGTCTATTTTAGATTTAGAAAACACTTATCGTCACATGACCATGATTTCTTCCCACTTAGAATTTATTGCAACATTATAGTTTGCATCTTGGACTAGTATTTTTCATAATATACATCATTTAAATTCAAGAGTTAAGACAAATATTTTCCATTAATCCATCTGTTCATACATACATTATTAAATTTCTCCTGTAAACTTGAATGATAACAGTACCTATTGTTCTCATAGATTTGCATCAATCATAACTAGACAGATTAACCCATTGAATATTCATGCTCAGGTAAAATCTGTATTTGTTGTCTGTGTAAGTAGTGCCTTTTAAAACATCGAGCCCAAATGGGCAAACAGTACCATAGTGGCGCTTACATCTTTTCGATTAGATCTGTCCACTATCTCTATGGGAACATATCAAAACATGGTTACTCCAAAGCTTGATTTGTATATCAAATCAAAATCAGTTAGTCATTATGTAAAGAAAAACAAAGTGCATCTGCTTATACAATATCATTGTTTATTTGGATTCCAAACTTGATCTCTTTAACATACTAAGTTTATGACTGTTTCTTAATTTGTTTCATGGGATCTTGAATTTATATTTGGGATCGTAGGCCAGCTGGAGAAGAGAATGGCACCTTCTGATTTTCTTTGCTATTCTTAACTGCTATTTTACTCCCGTTTACTTAACAATATATGTATATTTTTTTTTTTAACCACAAATAACGTATTAACTGGACGTTATTATCCTATGGTATCACTTACTGTCATATTATACATGTTCCCACCTCTTACTCCTGCTACAGTAAACTGATTGCTTACCATCTCTACCAAGAAATATATAAGTGTTCTCAAGGAGTGACTTGATGATCTGTTAGAGTGCATTTGTTTGGTTACTGAAGTATACCAGCCGTAAACGGAACATATACAGAATATTGCTCAGTACCCACTGGCAGCCGCACTCGAAGAAAGATTTACTGTGGCTTTAACATCGGCTCAGCACATATACGTTGTGCCCCAGAACCATTAACTGTATTCCACCAGGCAAAAGTGTTCTAGGAGTCTGTTGTTAAAAATCCTATATTCCCGATATATAGTCTTGATGCTATCTTTACTGGTGCTGTAGTTTTCTATTTCTTAAATGAGTTTATAGTCAGCAGTGATTAATTAACTGCTACTCTTCTTTGCCACAAAAGATATACATTGCTCTCCCTGAGAGAACTTTGTATTGTTGATTGCATTTACCCCATCTCGGTAGTACTGGGTTTATACCCTATGTCTAACGCCATTAATACTGACATCATAATGAACAGAAAATGTGTTGTTCCACCTTTCAGAAGCAAAACTTGATCTTTCAGTACAGCATAAGATCCTTGCTAGTGAGATCAGTCTTGCACTTGTTATATCGGCCATACCTGTGGTTCAGCAAACAAACATTCATTTTCTATGCTATAGAGGTATCAAATGATAAAGGTAGGCAACAGTTCTTTCTATTCTAGCATACAGCACAACATAGCTGACCAGAGGAAAACCGCAGCCTTCTTTCTTAACTAAACGTGTTCTTATTCTTTAAATAATCAAGGTCCTAATCTCGGAGAATGCACCTCATTCTTTTAAAGAGGCTAATTAAATGTTTATTGCTAAGCAGGTGTGTGCAGCAGCGTAGACTGTGTGCATTCAGCCCATATGCATTTACCATTCTGATGGCATCCACATCTCTCCAGTTTATGCCCATCCTCAGCAGGTTTTATATTAATCATGGTTTGTTCCTCAGATTATTAGCCCAACTAAAGCTATTTTGGTCCCCATTTCTCTGCATCAAGGTAAACCAGTATTTGTTTGAAGGTGATATAAAGGAGAAAGACAAAGAGCCAGTGTCTTTAAATGCTTGTTGTATTCGAGAGCAACAATATAAAAAAACTCAAAAGATCAATGATCTCACTGTTTACTGGATTTTTCAAATGGTGTGCATATTCTGCCATTGTAAATAATGTATTTTAGAAGAGAAGGTGCCTTTGTGAGCCGAATAGCTTTCCAGGTAAGTGCCTATGCAAATCTGGAGAAGCAGCTCACCTTAAATTTGATGTGAACTCATTCCCCTTGACGAAGATCAATTCAAAATGGTCAGGCGATTTAGTTGATGTTTCCTAAGTTAAATTTGCCCGGCGTTTAAACGCCTCTAATACCATACGAAGTTTTCCAATAAAGAGGCAGGCGCTGGAGACAGGAAGACAGGAAACAAGTTTTATTCCGACGGATCAGAACACGTCAGATCGGACAACAAGGTATCGTCTCGAGGTGCTCTCTCAACCTCTCTGAGACCTGGTCTTTTATACACCGGTTCAAGACATGTGAACGCTCTTTATTACAACAAAGACATTGTGAAGTATGAGGATGACATCCCCGGCACCCCCCAGGTCCGGCCCCCTCCAACACATGACAACAGTAGAGGCCCTTGCCCCTCATACAATTGGGAGGGGGCTATCACGCAGCTGAGTGTTCTGCCGATTCCTTCGGAATGTGTGCGCCTGATCGAATCTCAGAGGGTGGGGAGGTCATGATCAATAGTGGCTCCTTTCAAGAGAAGCGGGTGCATACAGTAGTGGGCAATAAACTGTATCCTCAGGCTAAGGGATGACCAGCGGTTCGTGCAGGCAATCGGGCTCAGAGGAAGGGGTCATCAAAGGAGGGGTATTCATGAAAGGAAGGATCGGTGTGGACAATCGAGCGTGGTGGAAGGGCTTATCCAAAGAGGGGTATTCATGGAAGGAAAGGAGGTGTTGGTCAGGCGCGGGGTGTGATTCATTCATGAAAGCGTCATGCAGAAGGAGAAGGGTTCATGACTTGTGCATGTGAGAGCGGGGGCGGTCAGGGTGCATGGGGATGCTTGCAGGGTCAGGGAAGTGTGCTGACGGGTGATCGTGAACAGGGAGACCATGGTATCTAAAATGGCTGTCGTGTATGTTCATACGTGAGTCTGCAAGATGGCGTAGATGATGTTCAGTACACGAACTAAAATTCCACACCCTTGCCTATTGAAATGCATTGAGGAAATGTAGACCCACTTCAAATCCTCATATCCCTTATGGGAATGTGATTTCTAGCAAATTGTGCAGTGAGAATTAATGTTAACACAAATTGATTTTGACTTGCTTCCTGCTCATAGCTACATTGTGTTCCTATCTGTGTAGGTGACTGAAGATGAGGTACTGGATATATTGGAGAGTGTTCTTGTATCCAACATGTCAACACCTGTTACGAGGGGATACGCATTAACAGCTATTATGAAGAATTCCACAAGATTCAACAACACTGTCAAGTAAGTTGGGTATAGAACTAATTACATGAAGAGCGATCTAGTTTTAAAAGTAACTGGTGAGAAGTCAATGGATGATTTAGAATGATTCATTTGAGATTGAGAGGAGCATCCGCATATTTGTCTGTGGTTACCTAAATTCTGTCACAGGGTCTTCATTATTAGTCACAAATTGTAGAAACGACCCACATTTGTGCAGGATATTTATTATGTATTTATTCAAAAAATATTTCTTTACAAAAGAAATTGATTTCTCCTAATACAGATGCACACTTTAAAGGCTATCTCAGACTAAATTGTCTAAGGTTTTTTTATTTTGTTTTTTTCAGCTAATTGAAAAAAGTATGGTACTTAAAACATAATGAACTATTTAGCCACAACTCCCACTGCCTAGGGAAAACTAGACTGTATTTTGAAAATTAAGGGTAATGCAGATTGCTTGCCTATTATTAATGCTCTGAAAACAGCACTGCACTTGTTAGTAGATAGTAACTTGAAAAACGAATCTGACTTTTTCTGAGATGATTTTCTCTCTACGGTTTGGATTTCTTGTTTTTGCTCAATATTTCAGAAACAATTATGGAAAGTACTCTAGTTTACCAGAGCTTTGCTGCACATGTTTCTGATTTTTTTTTTACCATGCTTTCATTGTTTATGAAGTACCCCCACTGCTCCATTTAGTGAGAAAGAAAGCGGTTATTAATCTGTCTTGTGCGTAATCTTCACTTTTTGCTGAAGATTGTGAATTGCGTGGGGAAACTATGACTAACATCATTGAGAACCAGAAGAGATGTGTTTGAGAGGCAATCTGTTTGAGAGGCAATGTAGAGGATCTCATGAGCAAAGAGACCAGAAGGAGTGCGAAAATGGGGTACAAGGGAAGAAGCCTTTTTCAATAGTACCTAGTCCCTAAGATCCTTCATAGAGGAAGAGCTAAGAAGATTGGTGAGCCTAAAAGACACCACTACTAGTGATGTTTCAGCGGGTCCAGTTCAATGTTGTACCCCTCCATGTAGAGGGCAGTTGCAACTCACACATGTTTGCTATCAGACAGGAGTAGCATCCATCTTACTGTCTAAGCGAAACCATTTTACGTCAATGTATATTAACCTGTGTTGAGGTACATTCCAGTATCTGGCCACTCCATGTTATAGCACTTGATGTCACCACTCAACGTTGTACCATTTGATTGTGCACTATTCGGTGTAGAGCCATAGATTTTTGGCATCAGTCCAAGAATACCTTGTGCCTAGAGAATGGCTTTTGCTCAGGATTGCGGGTTGAGTACCCAAGGAGTTTGTTACAGCACAGCCTGAGCTCCAGATCGTTTTTCTCCGGAGGACCCAATGAAGACACTTTTGTAACTGCTTCAGCTCATGTTGAATCACTCCTTTCAGTCTATAGGCGCCTGTCTTAACCACACCGGGGGTTCATCTTCCTGTGGTGCCAGAACAGCTTTTCGTTTCACTTCCTCTTTATTCTCTGCCTTCACTTCTAGCACGTTCTCCCAGGACAGTACATGCTTGTCCTCTACAGGCATCATACTATTGCACTTCCATCTTGGCTGGACACCGGGCCCTGTGAATTTTAATGTAGTGCTCCACCGCTTTCTGAAAGGAAAAGGGCCTCCCAACTGGATTTCCTCCAAGAAGGAATACAAATAATGGCACTCCTAAACGTAACTCCTCTGCTTCATGTTCCCCACACTTCCTCCACAATCACCATCCAGAATCTTAATTGGGTAAAACATCAAAAATCTGTGGGAAAATTACTTAGGGTTGCATAAAAGCTTTATATTCCTTTTATATAGACTCCTCACACTATAACCTCAGATTTTAGAGACTTGTTCCAGGTGTGACTATTCTAAAGAAATATCTCCAGCTATAACCAAGGTAGAAGCTCCCATGTTACTTTATTGGGGACCCAGTTTTTCTTAAGCTAGATGCTCATTATTAGCAGCAGCAGTTGGGCAGAGTCATGCCTCTGCCCAGAAAATCTCCATGCATCCTGCAGTAAGCAAGTGTCACAGTGAGGAAGAAGGTAATTTCGATTGGCAGGAAGTACATTAAAGGCTGCCAGTGCTACAGCTTTCCTGCGCTAAAACAATTATTTCCTCTAGGAGCACATGCAAATGTTCACAGAAGAGCCATCTTAGGAACACAGGCAGAACTTAACAGAGATGGTGCAATAAGGCCTCCTAGTAGCCAAACCTCTTGCCAGTCCCTCCTTTGATTCAATCAACCCCTGTTTTCTTTTATAGAGGTTGCAATAGCACAGCACTACACAATGCCACACAGAAAATACCACACACTTTTACCAAACACTACAATGTAGATATCCAAGCAATCAATAAAGCACAGGTGGGGAAGAAAGTGCTAAATGACCTGTTTGCTGATACAAACTCATTCAGACCCAGTGTCGCAGGAAGATAAAAACTGCTACAAAGTGAATGCACAATGTGGGAAACCAGAAAAGAGTCACACTGCTAAATGAAATGGTTACTAGCCACGAGCACTCACGATGCACAATGATGTAATCAATGATATTATCCAAGATGTCATTTCAGTTGTCATCCGTAATGTTATCAATGATATCAAAGAACATATCTTGAGTGTTGTAATATGAGGTCATAAGCAGTACAGGGCAATGGTTAACTCTAACTGGTACATTTCAGTGTTTTTTTAGTTTAAAATGTTTTAACTGACATTTGATGTTTAACCTTTGTATTTTAAAGTGAATTTCTAGATTTTTAAATACGATTTTATTACCATTCCTAACTTTGAAAACCAATCCCCCGCAGGTGGCCAACCCCGAACCCTGCGCCCACCCCCAACAGAATAACCACTGCTTGTGTTTTTTTAAATTTGCTATCCCAAACTTGCACGACTCCCATGGGAGTCCAAGGTGGGCATGGTGGCTCCCGTTTGACTCCCAGTGGAGTCGAGAGGCCAGTGCTTGCTTCTGCCACAGGACTCAAGCAGGGATCTCGACACACCCACCCCAAAAAAATTAAATGAGAGTCCGGGGAGGGTCTCCAACCCATGACCTCCGCCCCTTTTCTCTCACATGGTGCAGCGGTACCCTACTCTTATTTTTTGGGGTTTTTTCTCAGTACACGGTGACCCAGTCCTATAATGGCAGTTGCAACAATTGTTATCAAGGAGCAAGATGGCCAACAAAAAAGGGACCTCCCGGGCAATCAGAGCATTTAATTCTTTTAAGTTATGTACCCGCATGACTCCCGCGATCCCAACCATCCAGATATCTATACATTTTGAAACTTAATTTCTCAAAAAATACTCAACGAATTTACACCAAATGACAAAACTTTCTGGGTTAAGATGTTGTTTTCTGCCAAATTAGTTGCAATTCTGTACAGATGTTTTGGCTGTAGAAATTGCTTGGGTAAATTGCAAATCTGTGTGTGTGTGTATATATATATATGTGTATATATATATATATATATATATATATGTTTATATATATATGTGTGTGTGTGTATATATATATATATTTATGCGTGTGTGCATATATATGTGTATATCGCTTCCAAATCTTCTGTCGCACACCAGTTCGAAGGGGGCATCAGCAACAGGCTGTCAGCAACCTCTGCAAAATCTTTTTTTGTCCTCTGTATTAAGATGATGGTGTCATGCGTTATTGCTTTACGGTTCCAAGTTTATTTGCATGCTACCGAAAAAAACACCAGCCACGTTTCGGCTGTCCTTCAGTGAGCAAGGACTGTAAAGCAGTAAGGCATGAATGCAGTTTTCTTCATGAAGCATCGGCTCTTTCACCATAATAGAGAGAGAAAAAGAGAAAATGTGTGTGTGTGTGTGTGTGTGTGTGTGTGTGTGTGTGTGCATATGTGTTTTTGTGCAAAGGCCAAATTCCATGGTTTTTCTCACAGTAGAACTAGATCCCTGGAACCTAGATAATCAAAATTATCATTGCTTCACTATACAAGCCTAATCAATGGCATACTTGGAGTTAGCTTAAATAACTGCTTACAACTAAAGCACAGGAAAGAACAGCATGATCTAAACAACACATGAAGACACAGTAAATAAATTGCTACTTATTACCATAGTTGAGGAAGGGCAGCATGAACCGCTTGAGTCTTTTGTTTTGTGAGTTATAGCTCCGCCCCTTTTTCAATAGTGGTCAATAAGTGGGAAGTTCTGTGCATCTACATATATATTCTATGTACCTTGTGTACCAAGGAGAGAATAAGTTGTGGCCTTCGAGCAGATCCCACTCAAAGTCGTAGGCGCGTTCCCAGAACTGCTCCACTATCTGTTGAGTCTGAACACGAGCATAAAAAAGCAAAGCTTGACTCTGCCTCTTCCTGCCTCTCTCTCTCCCCAAAGAGAAAGTTCAACTGTGTCGAAATGTCAGTCACACTCCATGGAGGTCTCCAGCTGTGTTACCGCCAGCTGTCCCTCCCTAGAATTTGTAACCGGTCCAAAGCAGGCTTCAGCCTCCTGATCCATGCAGGTTCTGATCGCGCCAGAGGATTATCCAGTGCCATCACCTTTGAAGGGTCCCGAACAGAAGTCTGCTTAAGCTCAACTTAAGTATTGTTGTAAGATTTCAAAGCACAACCAGATGATTATGGTGGCGACGATGACCTGGTCCCTCACCAGTACATAGATAGTACCTTAACTTGCAGAATGCCAATGCGCTGGATACCTCCCTGAGACCGAGCTTGACTCACCCGATGGGCCATCTAACAGAGGAAAGTGTCCCATTTGTAATGGTGGATCAGAGCTCAGTTGAAGTACTAGAATTTCAGCTGCCTTGCATTAAGCCTAAACAAATGCTTTGGCAGAAATTCTGTAGTCTTGGCCTGCAACATCTGAGTCATTACTTCCATCTAATGATGCCTTGGCGGATACTTTGGTGGCTACCTGGTTGAAACCATGTTCTTGGCTGCCGGTGAACAGACCGGTGGGCATACCTCCTAGACCAACTCCTGGTGACCTAGATTTTATCACCAAACACCCTTCTCCACAGAGCCTTATTGTTCAGCCCTCGACTAGTAAGATGTATCTAAAATATTTCCGACCACTCCTCAGGAAAGAGAATCAAAAAAGATTGATGCCTTTGGCAGACGTATGTTTTCTTTCACCTTACTGGCACTGCAATATGTGAACACAGTTTATCCGTTGGGTCAGTCCACACATTCCCATTGGGACATAGCCAGCGAGCTCTTGCTGCCAGTCCCAGAGGACCGTAGGTCCTGGTTGGCCCAGTTATTACATGATGGACAGGATGTGGCCAAATATGTTATCCAAACAGGTCTGAATACCAATGTTGTCCTTCATAGATGTCCCTGCATGAAGTCCACTAGGTTCTCTAGCAATATACATGCTTCGCTAATGAACATGCCTTTTGATGGATCTCACCTATTTGGAGAGAAAGCAAACTCTGCTTTGGAATGCTTTAAGGATAGGGGATCTACAGCATGTTTCTTGGTGCAGTTGACCCATGCCAAACCATTATCTGTCCAGGTCTGGAAATTTAAGGGCTATTTCAGAGTGCAGGCAGAGACTATCTTCACATTCAGTAATGCTGCTGACAGCCCAGTCGTTTTGAGTCTGCAGCTGTGGATCTGATAGGCAATGTGAGTTCCAGCAAGGGCATAAATCTAACAACTCTTCCTCTTCTGCTACGATGCCCCACAAACGACATTAGTTGCCCTTAGTGTGCACATGCCCAACCAGTTACAGACCAGATCCAGAACTTTATCTTGTGTTGAGAGTCCATCACATCTGACAGATAGGTCTTGCAAATTGTTGCAAAATAATGTACCCTGCCTTTTCTCTCCTTCCTGCCCAATATCCACCCACACAAGATTGAATCAGACACATATCTGTCTGTCCTGCTGCAGAAGGTGCGCCCGTTGCTCTCCAAGGGTGCCAGACAGAGGGTGCCAGATTCCAATAAAATACTATTTAGAAGAACAAGGGAACCCACTCGGTAAGCAAGGACCAAGGGTAATCGTATACAGAAGCAACAGCGGTCCTTGACAAGGGTCGATACAATTATTGAATAATTATAGGCCACAATCTGCGCTATAATGAACATGAAGTCCAGCCGGACCTCAAATTTTAATCGATAATGTAATAAGAAGAATATCAAGGCAACATATTTACAGTGGGACACAATCCTGTATCCAACAAGGCTAGACAAACAATATACAATATACAGGGGGTAGGGAGTTTCTCAGGCAATTTACAATAAGTAAGCAGCTAGTATTAAGTAAGAATCAGTTAGCTTGACTCGTGTAGAAAAAACGCAATACTGGCACATAATGGTGAGCTAGTGTTTAGACTACATCAACTGTCGACGGCGTTTCGATCCAGTTAAATTCAAGGATCATCATCAGGACAACCAATGTATTGCCTGAATGTGCAAGCCTAGGGTGACAGTCGAGGAAGGCAATTGAAGTGCCTATCGGTAGTGACCTCGATGGACTGTGAGCCGCAATCTGGGGCGGATGGTCGTGGGGCTTCCGGGCTAAAGAGCCTCGGTAGCGCGGGACTTGTCTCCAGCGGACCGATGCGGTTAATGGGAGAGACGGTCCAGGATTGGGATCACCAATTGACAGGAAGATCCAAGGTAGCGGTGAATAATTAAAAGGGTATTGCCGCGTAGCGGAGTAAGCCTACAATGAGGCACCTTGAGTTCAATTGAAACTCGAGCAACCGTCTGGAGGGCCGGATCGAGACTGCGATCCGGCCCTCCAGACGGTTGCTCGAGTTTCAATTGAACTCAAGGTGCCTCATTGTAGGCTTACTCCGCTACGCGGCAATACCCTTTTAATTATTCATCGCTACCTTGGATCTTCCTGTCAATTGGTGATCCCAATCCTGGCCCGTCTCTCCCATTAACCGCATCGGTCCGCTGGAGACAAGTCCCGCGCTACCGAGGCTCTTTAGCCCGGAAGCCCCACGACCATCCGCCCCAGATTGCGGCTCACAGTCCATCGAGGTCACTACCGATAGGCACTTCAATTGCCTTCCTCGAATGTCACCCTAGGCTTGCACATTCAGGCAATACATTGGTTGTCCTGATGATGATCCTTGAATTTAACTGGATCGAAACGCCGTCGACAGTTGATGTAGTCTAAACACTAGCTCACCATTATGTGCCAGTATTGCGTTTTTTCTACACGAGTCAAGCTAACTGATTCTTACTTAATACTAGCTGCTCACTTATTGTAAATTGCCTGAGAAACTCCCTACCCCCTGTATATTGTATATTGTTTGTCTAGCCTTGTTGGATACAGGATTGTGTCCCACTGTAAATATGTTGCCTTGATATTCTTCTTATTACATTATCGATTAAAATTTGAGGTCCGGCTGGACTTCATGTTCATTATAGCGCAGATTGTGGCCTATAATTATTCAATAATTGTATCTACCCTTGTCAAGGACCGCTGTTGCTTCTGTATAAGATTCCAATAAAAGGCGGATGTTGTTCTCACATTCATAAAAAAAACTGAATCCTCAGACTTGTTCTGCACTTTTTCCCCTTTAATGCCTTCCTGCGAAAGGATACATTCCAAAATGCTCACATTGGCCTTGATCCTATCTTGTTGCAAAGTTAAAGTATTATGTGGTATGGTAGGGGTGCCTTACCATGTAATACTAGCACAATACACAATGATGGATCCTGTGTACTCTCTTGTACGCCTTCTCTCAGTCCAGATAGTGGCAAATAGACGACAGGCTACATAGAGGAACATATGTTAAGCATTTCACATCACCAACATGTACAATAAGTAATTGACATGAGTTGAGAGCAATCCGAAACCAATTTATAAAAATAGAACTTATGTTTATATATTTTTAGACCCCAAAACAAAGTTGATACTTAAAGGGTAACCGTAGTTATCAATTTTCAAGAATTAAATAAATCAATACTTGGTGGTGTACAAAATTAACGTTGCGGGCAATTGGAAAAACACAAATATGCATTTGGTTACTTAGTGAGTTCAGCGGAACACTCAGTGTTGAGGTCTTGTGAGTCACTAGACCGGTTCATGAAAGCAGAATTTTACCTGGCTCAGGAGAGTGGGGTGCAGAGTTGCACTTTAACTGTCAAATGGATCGGTCAATCAGGCTCATGGTCTTTAAATGGCTACCGTAGCAAAACAAGGACTTGCTGGCCGAGTCGAACAAAACCCTTTGGAACTCAAGCAAGGAGCTGGCCTAGGACCAGGAGTCTTCAGGCAGATCGAATCTACCTGGCTCAGAGGACTCTGGTGCAGAGGTGCTTCTGGCTATCGGTGGTGCTGAACAGGATCCGCAACAACTAGTGCTGTCAGATGTGCCAAGAGAGGGTGAAAACAAATGCAGGATCTTTACGGTGAAGCCACTTGAGTGGTTGGTCATTCATTCAGGTGGATCCCTTGTCTTGAAGCGTTGAATTAAGTTGGTAGTAGTCGGACAAGCTTTGGTACCTGCAAACAACTGCAGTTGAGGACATCTTCTTCCAGAGGACAGGGGAGCATTATAGAAAGCTGAGCCTCGCTGAGGGTCAGGACTACAGTTCCCAGAAGCCGAGATGCCACGCCGGATGACTAAGTGACAGTACTTCAAGGTTGTGGATTTAGCAGTTTGTGCCTGCTGACTGCATGGGACTAGTTCCTCTAGGCCATGGGAGTTCTTGTGAAGTCTGGGGTTTGCAGAGGGGTTCACCTTTTTGGAACCAGTCTCTTGCCTTGGTCGAGTCGAAATCCAGCGGGTTCAGGGTAGCTGCCTAAGGTGCAGAACTTAGCGCCTCTCTTCGTGGAGTCCTGCCTTGTTGTGGAAACTCGTCTCTTCTTGGTATCACGTTGAATCTAAGGGTCTGGTGTCTGGGGTGCCCCTGAATCCTGGATTTAGGGGGTGTTAGTGGGTGTAAGGACTAGTAGCCAATGGACATCTAGTCTTGCAGCTAATCCACTCCAGTAGGGACCACAGCCGGTGGGTGTATGTCACTAAACCAGTAAGAACCTGCTTTTTAGACTAAATTCAAGATTGCCAAAACCATCCTCGACTGTACACTTCAGCTGCAGCACCCCAGAGGTCTGGCAGCCTTGTGGAAGTGTATGCCTCCTGAATTGCTAATTTTCCCACCTGCCCAGATAAAATAGTGCCTAGAGCAGGGGGAGGCTTTGTTCTCGAGTGGGGGACAAATTCCTTTGTCCAGCAGCGCCGGTGGAGCCTTGGAGGCTCACCTCTTTGATGGTTCCATTCACTAGCCATCCTGTGTTGGCGGAGGTGAGGCCTCCTGCCCACACAGACCTGGTTTCTGTCCTCTGGGAGCGACATACACTCCCCAGCGAGATCAAAAAAGCTTGCAAATGCACAAGAACACTGATTTAACTTGGTGGGCACAGTCTAAAGTGCCACCTAGGTACATGTTGGTTAAACCTCTACACCATTGTGTCATGGGTTAAAAACCAGGGTATTTGACACCAAACACGAAGGAAATAGACCGTTCCATAATGGAGCTGAACATCTATGGATGTCCAGTGTTCAGCCCATATTATCCTATTGAGGGTTGGTCACTTGCGATAGAATTAAATTTATAATGCTACCACTGGGCAATATATTTTTGCACATATATTCCTACATATAAAACATAATGCACCCTGCCTCCTGGGCTATAGGAGGCCGACCTTAGGGGTGACTGGCTGGGGTGGAGTCAGTCATGTCCGATTTGACTATTGAGATTTGACTATTGAGATTATGGTAAAGTTTGTTATATTTAGCTACGTCTGTGAGTCCCCATTTGTCAGGCGCATGTGTGTGGCAGTCAGGTACAGGCACAAAAGGGTCACTGTGGCATGTTAAATTGGGTATTCAGAAGTTAATTGGCCTGGACTTTGTCTGTGTTCCTTCTTTTGATTATTCAAGATTGTTGGGGTTGAGTTGGTCAGGTCTCTGAGGTCAAAGTGTGTATGTAGCTAGGGACGTAGGGTTTGTGTGTGTGTGTATGCGTGTATATATGTGTGTGTGTGTGTGTGTGTCTCTATCACTTAAAGGTGAAAGTGAAGTCCTCGTTAACTTTGGGTATTATACCACAATATATTATTTTGAAAACCTCTAATATTCACATAAAAAGCATAGCTAAAATGCAGTTATGCTTACAAACTAAATCCAAAAGCAGCAGAGGCTGGAGGTCACATTACAAAGGCAGCAGGACTTGAAGCTTCAGAGACCACACCAGAGTTGGAAGGTTTTGAGGGTGCACCTCTGAGGTGCTCACTGGATACATGGTACAATAAATCACACTGGCATCAGTGTGGATTTCTTCAGAGGAGCAGTTTGCTACCAAACACTCCTGTGTTCAATGAAGCCATCATGGTGCTGTGAAATTCGAGTTGTAGAGTTTCCAGCCCATGTACTCTTTGGCCTCCCTGTCACTTACATTATTATGGAATGGACCCCAATACTGTAGAAGAATATCTGCTCATGCAGATATGCCCTCACCTGTGGTATAGAGCACCCTGCCTTAGGGCTGTGAGGCCTTCAAGAGGGGTGACTTATACCTTCAGGCAGTGCTAGCTGGCATGGCACCCAGGCAGGATGCCATGTCGACTTCGTTGTTTCCTCCCTCAAAGGGGCATGCAAGCTTCAAGGGCAGTGGCATGGTCCCATTGAGGGGGGACCCAGGGGATCCTCCTCAGATCCTAGGCCCTAGATACCCAGGTCACCACTTTCTAGGGACTTATTGGTAGAAGTACCAACTGGCGATCTGTCTTTAGGGAAGAAGTTGACACTGGGGACCTGGATTGCAGGAACACTGGGCACTACAATCACAACCACTTCAAAAGCAGGCAAAAAGTGGGGGCTAAACATGCAAAAAGAGGCACTCTCTCACAGTGCCCAATTTTTAATCCTTTTCTTGGCCCCCTCTTGATGGAGCTGCACGAGACTTGCCATGAAGTACCGAAAGTGGTATACCTTTTTTGGGAAGCTTTTGTGCAGATTTGTTTAACAGCACCAAAGAAAATAACAAATCAAAAACATTTATTTTCTGTGGAAACTCTGACCTAACCATAACTGCAGAGGCACTATGTATGAATGAGTGTGTGTGTGTGTTCCAGAATCCTCCCTTTGCAAGCAGGAATAGTTTGACTCTTATGATTTCAGTGATAATTCCTCCGTCACAGAACTAGGATTACAAGTGAGTAACTCCCCTTTGCGCTGATGAGTGTGTATTGCTGTCACTGTCTAATTCTCTTGGACTGAAATACCTTTGTTTTTTTATTCCGTATTGGCAGCGGGTAGTTGGGGTTTCTGTACCGCTTTGCTTTATTTTTAATTTTTCAGTATTTTCTATTTTGTTGTCAGATTAAACAAATATGTTTTGACTGTGTGGTGGTTTAGTGTTTTAGGGGGTTGTTCTGTGTCACACTGTTTTGCCCAGGTTTCTAAAACGGATTTGTTCGGCTTTCTTTTCTTTGCACAGTCGAATTAAGAAGGTGGTGTCTGTGTACAGCAGCAGCATAGATGTAGAGCTGCAACAGAGGGCGGTGGAATATAATGCACTTTTCAAGAAGTATGACCACATGAGGTAAGTGTGCATTGCTGTTGCCTAAGGGACACACCAACTCCTAATACCTCAATTATACTGCCCTATAATGAGGCTTCTCAACATGTGCATGACACACTTTACAATTCAGGTGTCTCCTCAATCCTATCAAACGGTGTTGTACTGCAAAATATTGAGCAACTGGTGGTTTACTCCAGCCTATATTACATGATGACAGCACTTAAATTGAGCCCCTCATTTATTGTGAATTTTGATGTATAAGATGCATCAAGCCCTGCAGTTAACTGTATGTCTGTACTCATGAAGTGCTAAATCTTCCTTCAGACAAGATGACCCATAAGGCATATCAATTGTTCCTGGGAAATAGCCGAAAGTAAATCTGTTTCTATGATATTGTAATGATAATGCTTACAGGGTGTGCTGTGAAGCAAGGCTAAGCCAAGCATGCGTGCTATATCCCTTTAATTCAGCTAGCACTTAAGACTGTCCCTTTGCTAGAAGATCTAAGACAAGTGTTTAGTAAGCTACTATGCTGACCAACCACTACTCTGAGGATGTTACGTCATGTTTTAGGGTTGGCTGGAGTTGATCTTTCAGGAACTAATTGTTCGAGGCATGTGGGCTGCTGAATTTATATCTATGCATAGATCGCCGCCTAGTGTTGGGTCCGGATGATTGCACATTGTTGTCCTGGAAGAGTCTTCGTAGTATCACGAGATAGGTGGCTCCTCCCCTGGACTACAGTACGCATGGGCATCCTCTCCATGCTCAGATTGGTTTTTTCCGCCATTGGGTTCGGATGTACTTTCTTTTTTAAAATTTTTATTGAAAGAAAAAACCAACATACAATTAAACAACCAAACTTCACAAGGCAGAGACATATTATACATCGTTATGGGTCCGTGCGGGCAGAGCTCAAAGGTAGACCAATACAATGCAGTCGAATAAGGCGGATGTAGGGGCTGGCAAGGAGACAAGCGACAAATATACCATCAGAGAATGAGCGAATGCCAATTAGGGGGACAAAGACACATCAATGGTGACATCATGAGGGGGGGCACATATGTTGCCCCGATACGCATTCCATTGGGACCAAATTCGACCCCATTTCTTGGGACGCCCCCGGGAAAGGTACACCGTTTTCTCCCGGAACATACACCAGTCCATGTTGTCTTTCCATGTGGACAGGGTAGGTGGTCTATGCGAACCCCAAAGCTGGGCAATGTCCCTCTTAGCGACCATGTTGCCAAGGGTCGCCCACGTAATTTGAGCTGAACTGTAGTCGTTAGGCTCCCAAACATTCAACAGACAACGCCTGGCCTCGGGCAGCAGGGACACACCCGTGACACTCCCCATGACGTCATGCACTCGGGCCCAGAACCTGACCATCTCCGGGCATTCCCACAGAATGTGAAGAAAGGAACCAGACATACCACAGCCACGCTTGCATAACCCGCCCAAGGAAAACCCCATCCGAACCAAACAGGGCCCAGTGACATACACTCTGTGAAGTATCTTTAGTTGAACGAACCGCAAGCGAGCTGGGATGGCGACCTCCTTAGGCGAGGACAAAGCCGATTGCCAGTCCTCGTCGTCCAATTCTAAGCCGCCAGCACACCACGCAGCCCGGAGGCGGATCAGCAAATCAGCTCTGTTATTAATGAGTTTCTTATAAATTAGGGAGATCGTGCTGTCGGGCACGTGGCCATCCAAAATGCGGTCTTCCAACGGGGAAGACTCGGGAATATCGGCGCCCGCAGCAAACACAGACAACAAGGCGTGGCGGATCTGAGCATATCAAAAGAATTCAGTGTCACCAAGCTCATACTCCACCCGCAGCACATCAAATGACTTAACAGTACCCTTTGACCACAAATCGCCCACCCTACTGATACCAATCATATCCCATTTATCAAAGCCTTTCGTTCCCCACAGTTGGCCCAAGCATTCCGAATCATACAGGGGGGTGGCCAGGGTAAATCTACCACACCAGCCCAAGGCCGCAGTCGCATCACGCCACACTTGCACAGCAATCTTGGTGGGACCAGTCAGCGATCCGCGGCGACCACTGGAATACAACGCTCTGCTAAAGGTCCCCCCTGGCAGGATAAACCTATCCATGGCGAACGCCGGGGCAGGGCCCGGTGCGTAAGTTGCGTGATTAATTGCACTGAGCTGAGATGCCCAATAATAGCGTCTGATGTCCGGGAGGGCTATACCACCATCGTACCACGGAAGTGTGAGTTTGGAAAGAGCGATACGGGCGCGCCCATCCCAGACAAGTTGTCTCTGTAGGCATTCCACTTCACGGAAATAGCCGGAGGCAATCGGATCAAAGGAGTTTTGAAGTGCGTACAAAAAGCGGGGCAAGGACATCATTTTAAAAAGCGCCGCTCTACCGAGGGGCGATAACGGCAACTTACGCCAGCGAGCCACATCAAGTTTAAGCCGCTGAAGGGGGGGTAACAAGTTAAGCTCATAGCGCCTGGAGGGGTCCAAGGAAACAAAAATCCCCAAGTACTTGAAACCGGTCTCCGTCACTTGAATCGGAAATCTACGCGGCAGTGAAGGGAGATCTCCAGCCAAAACGTAGATGCAGGATTTAGCCCAATTAATGACAAGACCGAAGTTCTTAACGAAGGAAGCAAGAACATCAAAGAGCACATTGAGGGACTTTTTGGGGGATGTGAGATATAGGAGGATGTTGTCCGCATATAGCGAGACTCGATCCTCAAAGTCAGGGGACCAACGGATGCCCCGCATAGAGGGTTCCCAACGGAGCCACTCCGCCAGCGGTTCAAGAGCGAGAGCAAAAAGCAAAAGGGACAGCGAACAGCCCTGTCGGGTGCCACGTCCAAGCTCAAAAACGCAAGACACTCGCCCGTTAACAACTACCTGGGCCAGGGGACTCTTATAGAGAAGCTTCACCCAGGCTATGAAGCCCGGCCCAAACCCGAATTTCGAGAGGGCCGCCCATAGGTAGGGCCACTCGATGGTGTCGAAGGCCATGGTAGCGTCGAGAGAAGCCAAGATGGCCGGTTCAGTAAGCGTTCCAGCTCTCGCGAGAACCCCATGGAGTCTACGCAAGTTTAAAGCAGTATTGCGATGCGGGATAAACCGGATTGATCCGGATGAATCAGGTCCCCGATCACAGTGACTAAGCGATTAGCTAGCGTTTTAGCCAAGATCTTGGGTTCGGCGTTAAGCAAGGAGATAGGTCTATAGGAAGTACAGCGATCCCGAGGCTTACCCTCCTTGGGAATAACAACAATGGTAGCAAGTCGTTGGTCAGGAGGGAGGGAGCCAGACTCCAAGGCCTCGAGAAACATGTCCCGCAGATAGGGCGCCATTTTGTCGGCTCGCAGCTTGTACAATTCGATGGGCAAACCATTGGGGCCCAGCGCCTTGCCCGAACGGAGGGAGCGGATAGCCACTGCGATTTCATCTACTGCTAGCGGGGCGTCTAAGAGATCTCTGTCAGAGTCAGATAGGCAAGGCAAAGCGATGTCTCGCAACAGCGAACGGGAGTCGTCCTCATCCCTGTCACAGACGGAGGTGTACACAGTCTCAAAGTGATCCGCAAAGCACTGAACGATCCCAACAGGGTCAGTGACACACTCACCATTAAGCTTCTCAACAACAGGGACCACGCGATTCACTCTCTCCTTCTTTTCCAACCACGCCAGCAACTTACCCGCCCTATCACCCACATCATACAGTCGTCCCTGCTGCTCCCTATACATCACTTTCGCTGCATCCGTAATAAGAGCCTTATAGTCCGCCTGTTTCAAAGCAAGGGAATGTAACTTGGCGCTGGATACACCAAGTCGGAGATCGTCCTCCAAATCAGCGATCTCGGATTCCATGCGCACAACCTCCACAGTGGCAGCCTTTTTAGCAGCAACAATAAGGGATAAAGACTGACCACGTATAACAGTTTTAAACGCTTCCCACAATGACGCAGCAGAGGAAACAGACCCCACATTTTCATCAAAATAATACTCGATGGCTTTGACAAGGTTCGAGCGGGTCTTGGGATTATGAAAATACCTCAGGTTAATAGGAGCTACTCTACCCTCAATTCCCGCCCTGACCTCGTACCGGAGCCATAGGGGGGAGTGATCTGAGATACCCCTAGGGAGCTGACGTACTTCTCTGATAGAGGAAGACTGGACCGCTGGCATTAAAAAATAGTCCAATCTAGACAGACTGCCATGCGCCCCAGAGTGGAAGGTGTATTGCAACTGTGTAGGGTGTAGCAGCCTCCAAGCATCAACAAGCCCGAATGTCTCTAACAAATCGCTCAGCCACCTTTGCGCCCTGGGTAGGTCCCTGGGGGGATGATGGTCAGAGGTGCCGGAGACCACCGAATTGAGATCCCCATCCAAGATCAGAAGCCCCTCAGGAAGATCCAAGAGGACTTTGCACAAGTCAGCATAGGTCAAAGGCTGCAGGCCCGGGGGGACATAAACCGAAAGTACGGACAAGGACTTCCCCTCCCATCTGCCAGTGAGCACCGTGTAGCGCCCCCTGTCGTCAAGTTTAACCTCGTCAACTGCAAAAGGGAGAGAGGACCGAATAAGAATACCGGCCCCCCTAGACCCAGAAGTAAACCCCGCGTGGGCCACTAGTCGGTAGCCACGTCTATTAAGCGCCTGACAAGCGTTGCCTATTAAGTGTGTCTCCTGTAGGAGGACGATATCCGGGGAATGACGCCTAAGGAATCGCAGAACAATACCCCGCTTAATCCTGTCCCCCAATCCATTGACATTCCAGGATAAGATTCTCAACTCGCCGCCCCCATCCCGGATGAGTAGAAAGAGCAGGACCCACATAGAACACCACAAGCAATACGAATAGAAAAAATAATACGATGCCTCGTGAATGAACAAAAACACACAAACACCCCCCCACCCCCAAACTTACCCATGTTGCACCCCCCACCCTGCACCCCTGCGTAAGACTAAGAAGCCACCCCAACTTGCAGTGTGCCTGTCGCCCCATAACTAAACTAGCTACGCAAAGAACCCAGGAGGAGGAAGAGTCCCCATTCACCCCCCGCCACCCCCGGGCAGATCTAGGCCTAACAAAGACCCAAGTCCAGACTCAGCTGATACAGCGAAAAAGTTCAGGCGCCGGGATCCACAGGCAAAGTCCTCATTCAGCCACACCTCTGTCAGCGCCTCCAGGGTGCCCAGAACGTTCATGTCTCATAGGCAGGGAGTCGAGCCAGTCACCGACATTTTCAGGGCGGTCAAAAAAGAATACACGTTCCTGATATTCAATCCGCAGCCTGGTAGGGAACAATAAGGAGTATTTAAGACCCAAGTCTCGCAATCGCCTCTTGACCCCCTGAAAGCCAAGTCTTTGCTTCTGGACAAGTGGCGAAAAGTCAGGATAAAAGGAAACGGATGCATTTTCAAAGTTCACTGGGCCCTTATCTCGCGAAGCCTGTAGAACAGCGTCCCGGTCTCGAAAATGGAACAACCTGGCAATAATGGGTCTCTGAGGGGCTCCCGGCTTGGCCTTCCCGCCGGGGACACGATGAGCACGTTCAACCGCGAAAAACTTGCTGATTCCAGCGGGAGACAGATGGTTGGCAATCAGGTCCTCAACCAGGAGGTCAGCCCCCGCAGTCTCGAGTCCTCCGGGACACCAATAAGGCACACATTATTGCGGCGGGCCCTGTTTTCATAGTCCTCGAGACGACGAGCCATTTGGACATGAGAGGATCGTAGATTGCTGATCTCCGCCTGCGCCTCCGTGACATCAGTGATAAGACTCGAGGTCTTCAAGCCCAGTGACTTAACTCTTTCGTTAGTCTTAGAGAGATCCGCTCTAATCAGCGTGATATCGATGGCCACCGTGTCGATCTTAGAGGATAAAGCCTCATACTGTTGGCCCATAGAGGCCTGCATGTTAGCTATGGCTCCCATGACGTCCTGCAAGGATGGGTCCGAGGATGCCGGAAAGAGGGTCTTAGCAGTATCCGAGACACGGCTCACAGCGCCAGGCGACCCCTTGACTTGCGAGTAGTGGTCCATGATGTTGGTCTGGTTTTGGCCACCACGGAGAGGCGCCTTAGTCTTTCGCTTCTCGAGAGGCTGCCCGGTGGCCATCTTGGAAAAAGGACCCCGAAGGGGTCCCTGCGACCTGGTGAGAATGGCTGGGCGCAAAGTGTCCAGAAAGTCAACAAGACCAAATCCGAGTGGTGCGGGCACAAAAGAGTCAAGTCGTAGAAAGGCAGCCGGGCCAGCACCAGGCGGAGAGGAAAAACAACGGGCCAGCCGAAGGTAGTGAGGGGCTGCACCCCTGCCAGTCAGAGCCGGGAGCAGAATCGAAACTGAAAGTCAGGAGGGGTCGACCAGAAGCGGACCCTTGCAGCCGTTGTTGATCAACTACTCCACGGCCTGTACCGCAACCAAGCCCCCGGTCCGCCTCGGGGTGGGCCTCAAAAAGTAGAATCGATGTAAAAGTGGACCCCGGCGTCCAATTTTAATTCTTCAAAGTGTTCAATGATCAGTGAAGATATGCGAGCAAAAGCCTGTCGTCAAAATCAGGATATTGCCAGGATAATCGTAGGAGGTGGCACGGGTCCGGGGAGCTCTGTGCTCACGCGACCATCTTGGATGCCCACGAAGCTCCTCCGGATGTACTTTCTTAACTCGCGTTCGGATTATATATTAAAAAAAAAACTTTTCTCAAGGCCAAAAGGCCTTCGGGGCGTCGGTATTGTCTTCGTTCGGTGCCTTGTATTTGTTCCAGTTCTTCGAGACTGAAGTCGACGGCAGCTTGCCTTTCGACGATCGACGATGGAACGGAGCCCGTTCAAACTATGCCCTGTTTGCAACTCAAAATACCCTCACATCGATGTGCACCCGGTGTGCAATAAATGTCTCTCACCGGACCACGACGGGGCCAGCTGCATGGCCTGTTCTCGATTCAGATCGAAGAAAACTCTTCGCCTTCGACGCGCTGCGCGACCGTCGGCGCGGGAGTCGGCGCCCGATCCAGAAAACATAATCGGAGCTGACGACGAAGAGCGTGTCGACGAGGAGGATCCTGATCAACAGTCGGATCCCGCGTCAGAGCGAGAATCCAACCACGATGAGGACGAAGAAGACTCCTACGTCCTTGAAGACATTGTAGGAGACGACGCACAACCCATCGGAGCCGTCGATGACGACTCAGGCGATGAGCAGGGCCCAACCGCAGTAGCGGGGCCCAGTAAAAAAACTTCCACGGCTCAGGTCGAGGCATCGCCGGAAGGCCTTAGCCAAGATCTTCATCCGCGTTCTACAGCCCCGCTTCCAAGCCAGGCTAAGAACATTTCCAAAGAGCCATCGGTCGATCGGCCACAAACAGTGGAAAAATCGAAACCAAAACCTAAGGACACAAAATCGAAACCGAAACTGGTGAAAACAGTTGGCTCGACGACTTCGGAACATTCCAAGTCAAAACGTGTGTTCGACCCCTCTGGTCGCAAGGGGGTGTCGACCCGAAGATCGGGGCGCCGAAGCCCGTGTCTACTGTTAAGCACGTCACTCTCACGTCGGGGTCCAAAGATGGCGACTCTTCCAAAGGCCGCGAGACCCAGAAAAGCCTCGATCCGAAGCCTCGGAAGCCGCTAATGGTGAAGGCCTTCGAGTCAAAAACAAAGGAACAGAACAAGTCGAAGCAAAAGGGCGTACCTGCTGCGCCACAACAGCTCGAGTCGACGCATAGCCACAAGCAACAGGCTGAACAGTCGAAGTCGGTCGGATCGAAAACGACGCCTACCTCGAAGCAGGTCAGTCCGTCGCCGACGCTTCCGGCGCCAATAAAATATGGACTGCCCCCAACAGCGCGACCTAAGACGGTCCAGCTCCCTAAGAGCACCGACGCATCCAAGTCTACGTCGGTAGCCGCACATGCTCAGCCCATGCAGGAGGACGTTCTGTTCCAGGCACCGTCCTATGATAACCAGTCGAAACTATTAATCGACTCTGAATCGGGGCGACTCACCATTTATAAAAGGAAAATCATTCCTGAGCATCCTATCGAGTCCTACAAGATACCACTCAAGAGAAAGAGAGACTCTGCCACCTCACCTACTCTCTTTGAACCCATACAATCCTATGGACAAGACTATACCTATTCTCCCACACCTGCCACTGAGGATGTGGAGGAAGGGTACAATGAGGACTAGTTTAATTATCCCATTGACACAAGCCAGGAGGAGTCCCAACCATGGACTGACCCTGTTGACCCTGATGAACCACACACCACCCCTGACACTCAGTCCTATGCGGTCAAGACATCGCCTACTGAGGATACTGCTGCGTTTAACGCGTTAATTGAGAGGGCAGCCCTTAACCATGATGTGGACATGCACGCTGACCCAGTGTAGGAAGACTTTCTGTTTGATACCTTCTCAACCTCAGAAAGATCCGTAAAGACTTTGCCTATGCTCAAAGGTGTGCTCAAACATGCTGGTGACATTTTTAAAGAGCCAACTAAGGCAAGGGTGATAAACCCCAGGATTAAGAGGAAGTACCGACCTGCACCTGTGGACCCTACGTATATCAAGGGCCAGCTCCCGGTGGACTCCTTGGTGGTGGCTAATGCTCGTAAGAGAGCAAACTCTCAAACAAGTGGTGATGCTCCTCCTCCGGACAAAGAATCCAAGATCTTGGAAGCTTCTGGCAAATGTGTGGCAGCTCAAGCGGCTAATATTTGGAGAATCTCAAATACACAGGCCCTATTAGCAAGATATGATAGGGCTCACTACGACACGTTAGAGCAGCCTCTGCAACACCTGCATGATGCTTATAAGGAGGGGGCAGAAATGCTCAAACAAGAGGGGATGTTAATCTCAAACGCATCTATTAAATGTGCGTTAGATGCAGCTGACACAGCGGCTAGGGCCATCAACACTAGTGTAATGCTCAGGAGGCATGCCTGGCTCCGCATCTCTGGTTTCAAGTCAGAGATCCAAACAACTCTGCTTAATCAGCCAGTTAACCCTGACTTTCTATTTGGTCCTGAGGTAGACACCACCCTAGAGAAAATTAAAAAAGACACTGAAACTGCCAAGTCCATGGGAGCTCTACAGTCACAACAGTTATGGGGCGGTTCCTTTCGTCGCTCCGGTAACAGGGGAGCATCTAGAGGACAAACGTCGCAGCAAACACAATACAACAAAGGAAGCACACCAACCACCTATAACAAAAACAATAGAGGTGGATACCGTGGGAACAGTACCAAAGGCAGAGGACGAGGAAATAACAATGCCAGATCCTCCGCCACTAATAAACAGTGACGTCTTGTCACTGCCCCCAGACCATATAACACTGGTCGGGGGGAAGACTTCAACAGTTCCTGCCAGTCTGGGAAGGCATTACCACGGACAGGTGGGTGAGTCAACTTATACAACACGGTTATTGTCTAGAACTAACCTCCACTCCACCCAACATTCCCCCAAGGCACCGTCCTATGTCCGCAGAGCACATGCACTTATTGCAGCAAGAAGTCATATCCATGCTGCAAAAAGGGGCCATAGAACTCGTGCCTTTAGAACAGGGTACAGGGGTGTACTCACTGTACTTCTTAATCCCAAAAAAGGACGGGTCTCTCAGGCCCATTCTGGACCTCAGACCCTTGAACGAATACATCCTGTCAGAACACTTTCACATGCTCACTTTGCAGCAAGTTCTTCCATTGCTCAGTCAGGGAGACTTCCTAGCGACACTAGATCTGAAGGATGCATATTTCCACATTCCCGTTCACCCCAGTCACAGGAAATATCTCAGGTTCACCATCAACAACCAGCATTACCAGTTCAAAGTCCTGCCTTTCGGGGTCACTACTGCCCCCAGAGTGTTTACCAAGTGCTTAGCGACAGTAGCTGCAAACCTTCGGAGACAACACATTCATGTCTATCCATATCTGGACGACTGGCTTGTCCAAGCAAAGTCGGCCCAGCAATGTGCCAGCCACATGTCCCGCACATTTCACCTCCTACACAGTCTAGAATTTTCCCTAAATTACCAAAAATCCCATCTACAACCCGCACCTGTCCAACAGTACTTAGGCGCAGAAATAAACACTCTGACAGCAACTGCAAGGCCAAACTCAGCAAGAGTCAACAGCATGCATTGCATCCTGGGATTGTACAAGCGCACAAAACTTAACAAAGTACAGGCGCGCTTCTGGGATATGGGTCTCATAACGGCGAAACGCCTACTTACTAAGCACTGGAAAGCCACGACCCCCCCACACATCCGACACTGGTTCGCCTCCTTTACCAACTGGGCGCGGGCGGAAAGCACGGTCCTCCTCTGGGAGGAAACTGCAGGACTCCGAAAGTTCCCCATCGCTCAGCTCTGGGACGACCTCCTTAGGACATTCCAACACACCTGCCAGGAGCAAGGGATAACTTGAAACCCCAGGCCCCGTCGCCACTATGACACCAGCCAACGACCACAGTGACCATAGCCCTATATCCCCTTCCCCCCCCCCCCCCCCCGTCCCCGGTGCCCGTTGCTTTACAATACGGAACATTCTGCTGCACCTCGCCCCACACCAGCTACCCCCCAACTGGAACCCACGCTAATCTCCACCCCTCCCCTCCCCTGACCCCACTTGCCTTCCCACTTACAGAGGTTTTTCTTTCCCACCGTCGTATAGACATAGGGGATAGTTAGTTCGCTGGTCATGTTTCCCGACCAGACCCCCTCCCTTATTGCAGATGAAGATAACCGATGCATCATACAGCTAGCACGGAACGACCCCCTTTCAGAACATATGGCGCCTGCCGACTGCTGAGCTGCGACAACGCCCAAGGACTGCGGTAAGGTGCAGGCTCGCACCGAAACCTCGCCCACATTAGGCCAAGACCGGGATACGCCATACACCTATCACTGCCCCCCGTCATTTATTTTGCGACCTCCTACTCACAACACTGGAGAGATGCATACTTACTACACTGCCGGATATCCTGGTCTCCATACACAACGGCTGCAAGCAAGCCACGCCTAGCTTAACCGTCTGCTCCTATGCCTCAGTGAGCTATACCACTACACGTTTTACCACATCCGCGTCGGCATTATACACACACGTCTGAACCACCACCTATCGACAGCTACCCCACTATTGCCTAACCACAACGGATTCCCGGATCCTCAGTGGGGACTTGAGCGCTGAGCATAACAGTACAAATGCTTGACTAAACCTGCAATGTTTATGTTAATAATAAAAGATAAAATACAGACCTGTCATTTATACAACCGACTACCAGAATGTTGCACATGTATGTCCACGGATATCGCCGCCGGACCCCCGGGTTACCGGCTCAATGGCTGTGTTATTCAATTAAGGATCCATAAGACTGTATATGGCCTGACAGGCCCTTGCATACCACGCAAATGTACACTGTATGTTAACAACGTTGTGCACAATAAAGGTCTTCCAAAAACAAAAAAAAAACAAAAAAGTCAACAGCATGCAGGTGCTCATTCAAAAATTCAGGCCTCAACACTCACTCCCAGCGCAAGTGTTCATGCAACTAATAGGCATGGTGGCCTCCTGTATCTTTATAGTCCCACACGCGAGGCAGCACATGCGTCCGCTTCAGGAGTGCTTGGCACAACAGTGGAACCAGGCTCAGGGACCGTTGAAAGACCTAGTGTTGGTGACCGGTCGTGCATACAGCTCTCTGCATTGGTGGAACACACAAAACCTTTGCAGGGGACGACCGTTCCAAGAGCCTCTACCACAGATAGTGCTGACTGCGGACACATCTCTCCAGGGCTGGGGAGCGCATGTCCTCGATTACACGGTGCAGGACAGCAGCAAAAGATGCACATCAACCTACTTGAAATGACGGCAATCTTCATGGCAATGAAGGCATTCAAGTTGCATTCATGCAACAAAGTCGTGCTGATCCGGACGGACAACATGACTGCAATGTATTACATCCAGAAACAGGGAGGGACACACTCTCCACAATTGTCGCACCTAGCACAGTGCATGTGGAAGTGGGCCATTCAAAGGAACATGTTCCTCATGGCGGAACACCTCCCAGGCAAGGACAACCAGATGGCGGACCTGCTCAGCAGACACAGCCATCAGATGCACGAGTGGGAGATACATCCCTCAGGGCTACAACCGTATTTCCGGCAGTGGGGTCATCCAGAGATAGACCTATTCGCCACACAAGAAAACGCAAAAAGCCACACGTTCGCCGCCAGGTTCCCACACCCGGAGTCTCAGGGCAATGCGATATGGATGAACTGGTCGAACAGATTTGCGTACGCTTTTCCACCAGCACCGCTCATACCGCTGGTAGCGCGCAAACTGAGGCAGCACTCCATGACCCTCATCCTAGTTGCTCCAACGTGGGCAAGGCAAGCATGGTACACCACGTTCCTAGAACTTTCAGTGGTGCCCCACCAGCGACTAAGACTCACACCCAGTCTCCTCACTCAGAGCCATGGAGACATTCAGCACCCAGATCCGCAACAGTTGAGCCTTGCAATATGGCTCCTGAGGTCATAGAGTTTGGCTACCTGGACCTGCCCCCTGACTGTATGGCCATCATCAAGGAGGCTAGGCGACCTACGACCAGGGCGTGCTATGCGGCAAAATGGAACCGTTTTGTTATCTATTGTTCCAATAATAACATAAATCCGCTAGATGCATCAACGCAAAACATCATATGTTATTTATTGCACCTATACAGATGCAATCTGGCATATAGTTCCATCAGGATACATTTAGCTGCGCTGGCCGCTTATCTTCAAAACAGACAGCACCTTTCCCTTTTCAAAGTGCCCTGCCATTAAAGCTTTTATGGAGGGACTCAAAAGGGTAATTCCTCCGCGACACCCGCCTTCGCCTGTCTGGAATCTAAGCATAGTTCTCACCAGACTCATGGGTCCACCATTTGAACCCCTTCACTCTTGTGAGATACAATTTCTGACATGGAAAGTGGCCTTTCTGGTAGTGATCACATCGCTAAGACGGGTTAGTGAGCTGCAGGCCCTCACTATTCAGGAGCCTTTCATCCAGATTCATGCAAATAGGGTGGTGCTGCATACCAACCCTAAATTTATGCCTAAGGTAGTGTCACAGTTCCACATTAACCAAACTATTGAGCTGCCAGTATTCTTCCCAAATCCTGATTCAGTGGCAGACAGAGCACTACACACACTAGATGTTGAGGGCTCTCCTGTATTACATAGACAGAACTAAAGATTTCAGGAAAACTAAGCAACTGTTTGTTGCCTTCTCTCCACAGCACAAAGGCAACCCAATTTCAAAATCAGGTATAGCCAGATGGATTAAGTGCATCCAGATCTGTTATCAAAAGGCTAAACGCACATTAACAGTTCCCCCAAGCGCGCATTCCACACGCAAGTTAGGGGCATCCATGGCTTTCCTAGGTAATATTCCTCTAGAGGATATATGTAGAGCAGCCACATGGACCACCATACACACATTCACCAAACACTACTGCGTGGATGTACACTCCAAACAGCAAGCTGCTGTAGGTCAGGCTGTTCTCAGAACTCTTTTTCAGACTGCTGCAGCTGGCACGGGCAACCGCCACTAAGGAGGGTACTACTATTTATTCTATGCATAGATCTAAATTCAGCAGCCCACATGCCTCGAACGTAATATGCTACTTACCAGTATGCATCTGTTCTTGGCATGTAGGGCTGCTGACATTTATATCGCCCGCCCTCCTCCCCGGTGCCTGTCACAGCTGTAGCACTCACAATTTTTCTCAAGCATGGTCATCACTTACTGTATCAAACTCCATCTCTGCCACAATGGCGAAAAACAATCTGAGCATGGAGAGGATGCCCATGCGCACTGTAGTCCAGGGGAGGAGACACCTATCTCGTGATACTTCGAAGACTCTTCCAGGACAACAATGTGAAATCATCCGGACCCAACACTAGGCGGCGATCTATGCATAGATGTAAATGTCAGCAGCCCTACATGCCAAGAACAGATGCATACTGGTAAGTAGCATATTCCTTCTGGGGCTAGTTATGTAAATAGTTCATGTATTATCTTCAATGATTTAGTACGACATGGCTTGGGGCATGTCTGCTGCAATGCTGATAATAACTCAGTTTGTCTTTCTGTTGTTTTTACCCATTTTCTTTCATGGAGGTCTGCGTTATTGGAGAGAATGCCTGTAATGGAGAAAACCATCACCAATGGTCCTGCTGAAATTGTACAGACCAATGGAGAGGCAGAACCTTCAGTAATTGAGACCAAATTAACACCGTCTGGCCCACAACCCACCAGCCAGGTAATTAGACCTAGTAATTTTCCATCTTTTATGCAATATTTTTTGTAACCTTGTTTTGAACCAACTGCCTGTTTTGTAAACTGAGTCTCTGGCTCAGTCAGTCAGCATTTGTAGAATGCAGCACTATTACCCCTGAGGTTACCTGGGGTGGGGTGCAATGTCTCAGTCAAAAAGCCAGGTCTTGAAGAAACACAAGGAGATGATGGAAGGAGCACTGGAACGTTTTAGACACTCACCCCCAGTTGCAGATCTTTGTTGAATCCATTTCCATTTTTTAGCTTACTTCTCCACCCCAGTTCAGACCCAGCCATATGCAAATCAGTCTTGACTCTGTTCCTCATGGCTCCAGCCCGAACTGCCAAACCAGGTAATCCCTGAATCTGAAACAACCATCCTGGGACCAGTTTCAGGCTAATACCCCTCAGCTAGGCTAGCTTGAATCCAGTGGCAAATTGAGAAGTGTCCCATGTCCGGGCATACCCTGCCAACTTAGGGCAAACAAAGCAAACACAAGGAGATGATGGACGTCCATCATCTGTTCTTTTTGCAGGTCTTGAGGAAATTGTAGAAAGTGGGAAGAAACGAGCAGGACCGGGAAATTGGAAGGAAGAAAAACAAGCAAACAGAGGGCAAATAAACTAGCAGAAAAGAAAACTAAGGGCAGAAAAAGGCAAGACAAAGGACAGAAAACCTGCATTAAAGGTAAAACAGAGGGCTGAGAAACCAGCAGAAAAGGCAAAACAGCAAGAAACGAGCAAAGGAGGTGCAAACAGAAGGCAACAGATTGGGAGCATTAGGTAGCGTACTGCAGGCAAGCTGGACAGAAGAACTGTCGCAGGTGGAGCTGGCACAGGGACCTGGTTAGCTTTCCCATCCACGGGTGACACAAACTACCTGGGTGCATTGAACTAACACTTAAAAGTGAAAAACAGGTTTTGTAGTGCTACAGCGGAACTCCAAAAATCATTTCTAATCTGTACTCACCATTACCCTGAAACCTTCGAATACACAATCATTCGTCAGTGGGGCCCATACTGCACATTTACTCTAATCACTTGTAGCTTGGCTTCTAGGAATTTGGTGAAACGCAAAGGAGAAATGCTGTAACATTTGGTGGAGTGTCTAAAACCTATTTTAATCAGTAATTATTTACACCTACAATTTTATACACTTTACCATGGTTTTATTCAAACATTTCAATTTATTCAGACGCACCACCATAGTGGCAATAGATCTACTAGAAAGAAAATTAGGCTTAGGAAAATCACAAGACCAGCTTTAATATTCAATTTTCCCAATTTTATTAAAAGCAAAACTTTAATATGTCTGTCATTTAAGCATTAATAAGTTCTTTATTAAGTAAAATCTTAATCTTTATTTAAAAAATGATCATTTTATTTAGAGCTCAGAAAAAAGTCATTTATTTAGAAATCAGTTAAAAGTTTAGCAAAGAACATAGTTCCAAATTCATTCTCTCCCAACATCCCTAACTAACGCCCTCATCTTATCCTTATATCCTGAAAAGCAAACAAGAGGAAAACGTTAAGATTCTCTTACATCCAGGAATCGATCTTCAGTCCGGCAGCACTTCGAGAGGAAATCGAAAGAGCGACCCCCTCTAAGTAAAACCAGGGGTTTATATACACTAATTTCCTAACTTAATCTATCTAAAAAGTATCGAACATCACCAATTCGGGTTCTGATTGGACAATTTGGGGTGGGTGAGCATCTTCTCATCATTACAACATCGAACTCACGGTGAATCAGCAGAATTATAATAGTCTTTTGTTTTAAACAGTCTCTGGCCTGGTCACTTCCTTCACTCGCAACGTCGAGCAATGTTCTCATGTTCAGAACACTTGACCATCCATATTTTGGCAATCATCCTAACTACAGGGCAATGCAGACTTGAACTTCCCATTCGAGTACAGGCAGCACACTCTTGCTGGCAGGCTTTAGGCACGCATGCGTAGTTCAGCATTTGCTCTCAGTTAGCCAGAGTAACCGGATTTTATAGGCCTCGGAGGCCACTTTTGGAACTATCATAGAAACAAACACAAATTCATGTTAATTTTGGTAATGAAACCACTTCTGTTTACCTCCCACCATACTAATGTTTCCCTATTCGTTATTACCTAGCAGGTAAGCCACATAAATGCAATTCATACTTACATATCCGACCACTTTTAGCACAATAACGTGTACCATAAGCACATTCACATTGCGTTTATTTATCTTTAAGCTGTGCATTAGTTCACAACACAATAACACAAATTAGTTAATTATTTTGCTCATGCATGCACAAATATTATTCCCCAAATGTTCGTGTACTGTGCATTTTGTACTATGGTTGGTTATTTTACCACAACACACTGTTAGTAAATATTAACGTTATGGAACATTGATTTCCCAAGGGGTACACAAAATTTAGTTTTGCCACCTTGCTCCATCAGTAGTCCCACAGAACGCCACCCAATACATAGTTGACGTGGCATCAATGCTTTTGGGTTACTAACAGTCACTAACAGACATCCCCTTACACCTTGGTGATTAGAAACCAACCTTTTTTGTTCTCTTTAATACCACAGAGACAAACTGCGGCAGGCAAAATAGTTCAACTAAAAAGTGTTTATTTTAACTGTTGCTCAGCACATCTAAAATAACTACACAGAATACTAATTAAACCAGCACAAATTGCATGTTGCTAACAACGAGAAAAAAATGAACATTTCCATCATGGTCAAAATGTTATCGAAAACCTACTACTTTACGCTGTGCTAGGAGAGCATGGAGTAGAATAACTTGAAGCTAGATTTTCTTAAAGAGAAAGGGTGCACTGCATACCTGTTTACAGCAAAGTGCTATAATTATCAGGAATCAAGGAGGCTGACTTATCTGCAAAAGCCAAATGTGCTTCGCCTCGGCTCCTCCCGGACTCCGGCTTGCTTTCAGGAGAAAGTGTAATACGGCAGCATCTCTGGCAGGTAAGAACTTCTTCTGACAGTATCTTGCTCGTGATAATCTTGGGGAAGGGCCTCTCCTGACACACGGTTAAGTGGTAGTCCTTTTATACTATATCTTATATAAAATGGAATTTTCAACACCACCCTAGGAATATTTGATGTAACTAATGAGCATCAAGATACCTGAAAGAAACAGATCTGAAAGAAACAGGTTAGTATTCGATTCCTTACCTTAGAATATCCCCAGGCGTCAGTCTGGATCCGGAAACTTTTGCGTAGCAGTACCCCTGCGCGTCGGTAGGCGTCGTCTGCAGGCGTCCCCTGCGGCTCCGCGTCGTCGGCGTCGTGCGCCGTGATGACGTCGCTGGAGTATATAGACGCCGCCTCCGCGCGCTGACGTCAGTTCTTCTTTTTTCCGCGCCAGTTAGCGCAGATCCGAAGAGCAGTACTCCGGTCTTTTGACCAAGTGTTTGTAAAAAATTTTTAATCTTTCTACGGTGCCGGTAGGATGCCTGGGTTTAAGAGCTGCGACGAGTGCGACCGCATGATGTCGGTCACCGACCACCATCGACTCTGCCTCCGGTGTCTGGGCGCGGACCACGACGTGGAGTCCTGCGTCGACTGTCGGGCCTTGACTGGGAAAGCTAGGCGGGAGCGGTCCCGCAAGCTTCTCGAGCTCCGGGTGTCGGCCCCGCGTCGAGAGCGCTCCCGGTCCGGTCGGAGGTCGAGGGAGCGGTCGAGGGAACGATCGCGGAGCCGCCATGGGCGCTCCGGGAGTCGCCACCATTCCTCCGGCTCGTCAGGTAAGCACAAGAAGTCGGGGCGTCGCCATCGCACCCCCGACGCCCGCGTACTGCGGCCGGGGGCTCGGGTGACCGCGGCCCCGCGTGGGTCGCCGACGCCGTCTACCCCATACCCGTCGGTACCTGGGGAAGGCGCGTCGCGTGAGGAGATCGAGGCCTTCCTCATTGCTATGAGGGCGAGGTCTTCTCCGGCGGGGCCTTCGGCGCCTGCGGGCCCGTCGGTCCCGTCTGGGGGCCCAAGCGGTTCGGGTGCTCCTGCCCCGGCGCCGCCGGCGGCTCCGGCCCCGGCGCCGCTGGTTCCCTCTGGTTCGTCGCCGGCTGGTCTCCCGGCCTCTCCGGCGTCGGTTCCTGTGGGCCAACCCGTGGTACCGCCCCCGCGTGGTGCAGCGACTCCGCCGTCGGCTCCGGCCGGCGTCGGGTCCCCGGCACCGACGCCGCGCGGCGCCACCCCCCTTTCCTCCCCGACTCCGGACGCGGAGTCGGACCGGCGTCGGCCGACGCCGGATCCGACGCCGATGGGGCCCGTTGACCCCGACGTCTATATCGTCGACCCAGAATATGGGTATGATGACGATGAGTATGGAGAGGGTTGGGAGGGGTCTGAGGACCCTCTATCCCGTGCCTGCCAGTATGATGTGGACTGGGTAGGTGATCTGGGTGATGCCAGTGGCCTGGACGAGTCGCCCAACCCTGGGTTTGTCTCTCCGTCCCCTGTGGCGTCTGAGGCAGGTGCTGCCTATTCGGTGGTCCTGATGCGGGCTGCCAAGGCCTTGCACCTTGAGCTCCCCGTCGCGAAGGTCAAGCCGAACATTCTGACCGAAGTGTTTAAACCGCAGTCATGCCCCCAGGAGCCTCTGCTGCCGTTTAATGAGGCCCTGTCGGATGTCCTTTGGGCACCTGGTCCAGGCCCGCTTCTGGTGCGCCGGTTGACCGGAATGTCGCGAGGCGTCACCGTCCATGCTCGGACGACCCTGCCTTTTTATCCACCCATCCCTCCCCGGAGAGTCTGGTGATCCAGGCCTCCACTTCGCAGTCCGCATTTCCGTCGGCTCCGCCCGATAGGGGATCAAAGCGGTATGACCAATTTGGTAAAAAGGTCTTTTCCTCTTTGAGCGCTGGACTGCGGTCTTGTAATACCGCGTGCCTCTTGGGCCGCTACACCCACTCCCTGTGGGATACGGTCGAGGAGTGTCTGCCGCAATGTCCCCAGGAGGTGCGGGACAAGCTCACACGGGCCTTAGTTGAAGGCCGGGATGCGGCGCGGTACTCGATCCGTTGTGGTCTCGACACGACCGACTCGTTGGGACGGGCGATGTCCACAACGGTGGCGATTCGTCGCCATGCTTGGCTGAGATCTGCCAACTTCTCGCCAGACGTCCAAAATTCACTCATGGACATGCCATTTGATGGCAGTCGCCTGTTTGGTGACAAAGCGGACCACGCGCTGGAGCGCTTCAAGGACTCCAGGGTCACGGCCAAGTCCTTGGGTCTTTCGACCCAGCGCCAGCAGACGGGTTCGTTTCGGCCCTTTCGTGGCCAAGGGAGGGGAGGTCCCACACGTGCTGCCAGCCACGCGACGCAGAACGCTCCCCAGCGCGGTGGCGGCCGTGGTTTCCGCCGTGGTGGCGGTAGAGGCCAGCGGCGTGGTCAGTCCACGCCTCCCTCCGCTGCTGCATCCAAGCCTTCCTAGTCCGAGCTTTCGGGCTCACGTGACGCCGGTGGGTGGCAGGGTTCGCCATCACCACTCCCGCTGGCGCGCGATAACATCGGACAGGTGGGTGCTGCAGCTTGTCCGAAGGGGCTTTGCCCTCCCCTTCGAGTCCACTCCTCCAGCCATGCCACCGCAGAACCACCGTGTGTCGGGGGACCACTTGACACTTCTGCAGGAGGAAGTTACGGCCCTCTTGGCCAAGGGGGCCATCGAGCGCGTTCCTGGGCCAGAAGTAGGGTGTGGTTGCTACTCCCACTACTTTCTGGTACCCAAGAAGGACAAGGGAGGCCTGCGTCCTATCTTGGATCTACGGAACGTCAACCGCTTCCTCCGGAAGGAGAAGTTCAAGATGTTGACTTTGGCTCAGGTCTTGGCTGCTCTAGACCCACAAGACTGGATGGTAGCGTTGGACTTGCAGGATGCGTATTTTCACATCCCCGTCCTGCCGGCCCACCGGCGTTACCTGCGGTTCACGGTAGGCCACGAGCACTTTCAGTTTATCGTGCTCCCATTCGGCCTTACCAGCGCCCCACGGGTGTTCACGAAAGTGATGGCGGTGGTCGCAGCTCATCTGCGCCGGTTAGGGGTTTCAGTCTTCCCCTACCTCGACGACTGGCTGTTGAAGGCGGGCTCGCCCCAGACAGTCGTCCACCACCTTCAGATGACGGCAGACCTCCTGCACGAGCTGGGGTTTACCATCAATGTGCCGAAATCACACCTGTGTCCCTCTCAAAAGCTCCTTTTCATCGGAGCGGTTCTCGACTCGGCGCAGTTTCGGGTTTATCCTCCGGAACGGCGAGTCCGGGATATTCAGGCTCTGATTCCCATCTTTCAGCCGTTATCCCGGGTTTCGGTCAGGTTGACGCTGCGGCTTCTGGGGCTGATGGCCTCCTGCATCCTTCTGGTGCATCACGCCAGGTGGCGGATGCGGGCTCTGCAGTGGGACCTGAAGTTTCAGTGGGCCCAGCATCAGGGCAACCTATCCGACCATGTCCTGATCTCGGAGGGCACTGCGAGACAGTTGCAGTGGTGGCTTACGGACCGCGATTGGGTCAGGGGCAGATCCCTCTCCCTTCCCCAACCGGAGCACGTGGTTGTGACGGACGCGTCCCTCCAAGGCTGGGGTGGCCACTTGGGAGAGGCGGAGATCAGAGGCCTCTGGTCTCCGGCGGAATCCCGGCTCCATATCAACATGTTGGAGCTGCGGGCGATTCGCCTAGCACTGAAGGCATTCCTCCCCTTTGTCAACGGGAGTGTGGTGCAGGTGTTCACGGACAACACCACCGCCATGTGGTACTGCAACAAACAGGGCGGTGTGGGGTCGTGGACCCTTTGCCAGGAGGCTCTGCGCCTCTGGCAATGGCTGGAACGTCAGGGCGTGACTCTGACGGTTCAACACCTGGCAGGTTCTCTGAACGCCAGGGCGGACGAACTCAGCCGTCGGTGCTCGGTGGATCACGAATGGCGTCTGACCTCGGATGTGGCGAGAGGCCTCTTTCAGCAATGGGGAGAGCCTTGGTTAGATCTATTCGCCACAGAAGAGAACGCGCAATGTCATCAGTTCTGCGCGTTGGAGTTTCCAAGACGGCACTCGCTCGGCGACGCCTGTCGGCGCGAGTGGAGTTGCGGTCTGTTGTACGCCTTTCCGCCTATACCACTTCTGCCCAGAGTGCTGAAGAAGATCAGGCGCGACCGGGCCCAAGTTATCCTTGTGGCTCCGGACTGGGCTCGAAGGTACTGGTATCCCGAGCTACTCAGCATGACAGTCGGTCCCTCGATCCGCCTGCCCCTTCAGGAGGACCTTCTGTCGCAGCAGCAGGGGACGGTCCTCCACCCGAACCTGTCCAGTCTCCACCTCCATGCGTGGAGATTGAGCGGCGACAGTTGAGGCCATTTGACTTGCCTCCTGAAGTCTGTGATGTCATTCTGGCAGCCAGGCGTCCCTCCACAAAGTCGGTATACGCCTGCCGGTGGAACAGATTTGTGGCATGGTGCACAGCAAAGGCTGTGGATCCCCTTTCTGCCCCTCTGTCTGAGGTTCTCCTCTTCCTCCTTTCCCTTGCCCAGCAGGGCTCTGCTCTGGGCACTATCAAGGGCTATCTTTCTGCCCTTTCCGCCTTCTTGAGGCTACCTGATCAGCCATCTTTGTTCAAGTCCCCTATTGTGTTAAGATTCTTAAAGGGCATCACGCACATGTATCCTCCAACTCCGTTCGTGATGCCTCAGTGGGACTTGAACCTGGTTTTGACTTTCCTGATGTGCGCTCCCTTTGAGCCCCTTCATTCCTGTCCTCTCCGTCTTCTCACCTTAAAGACGGCCTTCCTGGTAGCCATCACCTCTGCCAGGAGAGTGAGTGAGCTCCAGGCTCTTTCTATTCAACCTCCTTTCTTGTCTGTTCATCCTGATAAGGTGGTTCTTCGGACTAGACCTTCTTTCCTGCCCAAGGTAGTCTCTGCTTTTCACATTGGGCAGTCCATCACCTTGCCCTCCTTCTTCCCGCCTCCGCATCCTTCAAAGGATGAAGAGCGGCTCCATCGTCTGGACCCAAAACGTGCGCTTTCATTCTATATGGATCGCACACGCCAGTTCCGGGTGGATGACCAACTGTTTGTTGGCTACGTGGGTGAGAAGAAGGGAAGGGCGGTACAGAAACGGACCATCTCTCGGTGGGTCGTCCTGTGCATCAAAGCATGCTACTCTTTGGCTCGGAAGGAGCCTCCTGTTGGGCTGAGGGCCCATTCCACTCGGGCCACGGCGGCTACTACTGCCCTGGGCCGGGGAGTCCCTTTGCAGGACATTTGCCAGGCGGCCACGTGGGCCTCGCTGCACACCTTTGCGAGGCACTACTGCCTGGACAGTCAAGTCCGGAGGGATGGCTTCTTTGGCCGTTCGGTCCTCCAGGACTTTCTGGTGTAGGTTGTATTGGTTCGCAGACCCACCACCGGGGTTGGTATTGCTGGGGTATCTATTCTAAGGTAAGGAATCTAATACTAACCTGTTTCTTTCAGATGAACAAGTTACTTACCTTCGGTAACGATATATCTGTAAGAAACAGTAGTTAGTATTAGATTCCTTACCGCCCCTCCCATCCTCCCCGTTCTGCGAACTGATACCTAGGGTTAAGGACATCCCTTTCAGGGCCCTAGTTTTCAATGGCACCAGTGTTGGTTCTCACATGGCTCTGCGTGTTCTGGCGCGGAAAAGCTGTGTGCAAAGAACTGACGTCAGCGCGCGGAGGCGGCGTCTATATACTCCAGCGACGTCATCACGGCGCACGACGCCGACGACGCGGAGCCGCAGGGGACGCCTGCAGACGACGCCTACCGACGCGCAGGGGTACTGCTACGCAAAAGTTTCCGGATCCAGACTGACGCCTGGGGATATTCTAAGGTAAGGAATCTAATACTAACTACTGTTTCTTACAGATATATCGTTACCGAAGGTAAGTAACTTGTTCGTTAGTGTTAGATTCCTTACCTTAGAATATCCCCAGGCGTCAGACTGGATCCGGAACTTTTTGCGTAGCAGTACCCCTGCGCGTCGGTAGACGTCTGCGGCTCTGCGTCCGTCGTCGGCATCGTTGGGGCCGGGATGACGTCGTCTGAGTACTTCTCTTCCAGGGGATACTCATTAATAGTCATAAGCACTGAATTATCTCCGCCCATGAGGTTCCCGCTCATGGGCGGAGATAATTCAGTGCTTATGACTTTAATGAGTATACCCCTGGAAGAGAACTAGGATTACAGGTAAGTAACTAATCCTTAGACGCCGCCCTCGCGTGCTGACCCTATTTCTTCTTTTTTCCGCGCCAGCAAGCGCAGATCTGGAAAAAGCAGTACTTCTTAGTCACTTTTTGACTAACTTTTTAGATCCTTTTTGGGTCCTTTTTCGAGTCGGTAGACTCTCGGTGCCGGTAGGAATGCCCGGGTTCAAACCCTGTGCTGACTGTAACCGCCTGATGTCGGTTACCGACCCCCACCGTCGGTGCCTGTATTGCCTTGGGGCCGCCTCGAGCTCCGGCAGTCTGCTCCGCGCCCTTCACGGTCCAGGTTGAAGAGGAGGTCGAAGGACCGGTCGCGGGGCCACAGTCATCGCAGCTCGGCAAGTCGACACCATTCGTCGGGCTCCAAGTCCTCAGGTAAAAGGCACAAGAAGTCGAAGAGACGACATCGCTCTTCCGACTCCCCCCGGACGCTCGCACGATGCGGCCGGGGGTTCGGGCGGCTCCGCCGGAGCCGCAGGCCCCGTTGCCAGCTCCATACCCGCCGGTCCCTGGGCTGAACGCGACGCCGGAGGAGATAAATGCCTTCCTCATGGCGATGAGGTCGCTCTCTCCTCCGTCAGGTCCCGCTGTGGCGCCTTCGAGCCCCGCGGCCCCGATTGGGAGCCCAAGCGGGCCGGGTGCTTCGGTCCCGACACCGCAGGGCCCCACCGGATCCGGGTCACTGCTGTTCGACCTGTCGCCCCTGACGACGACATCCCCGGTCCCTCCCTCAGTCCGGATCCGGCGTCACTTGATGCCGCATTCGACGTCGAGAGAAGAGCAATACTTCTATGATCCGGCCCCATCCTTTGCACCTGACTATCAGGAGATGGGAAACGAGGAAGATTGGGAGAGGTCTGCGGACCCTCTGGCACGAGAGTGCCAGTCGTATCCGGACTGGGCAGTGGATCTAGGGGAGGCCAGTGGTTTGGACACTTTGCCCGACACTGGCTTTGTCTCCCCTCCTACCGTGGCTACGGAGGAGGGGGCTGCTTACAGCGTGTTGCTGACGAGGGCGGCCAAGGCCTTGGGTATTGAGCTCCCTGTCGCGGCCGTGAGGACTAACCTCCTCACCGAGGTCCTTAACCCCTGGGGGACGGCCGCGATTCTGCGCCTGTGCGACCGTTTTAATGAGTGAGCGGGTTCATGACGGCCCCCAGCCGTCATCAGCACACGCCCACCGTGATGCATGACGGACGGGGGCAGTCAACAGCATGGAAGGGGTTAACCCGCAGGCAAGCTCTTCGGAGCCTCTACTGCCGTTTAATGACGTTCTGTTGGGCACTTGGTCCAGGCCCGCTACAGGTCCCCCTGTAGATCGGAACGTGGCCAGGTGCCACCGCCTGGCCCCGGGCGACCCTAGCTTCCTGTCCACCCGCCCCCACCCCGAGAGCCTGGTTATCCAGGCCTCTAACTCCCAGACCGCATTCCCGACTGCTCCTCCTGATCGTTAATCCAAAAGGTATGAGCGGTTTGGTAAGAAGCTGTTCTCCTCACTTAGTTTGGGGTTGCGGTCGGTTAACACCGCTTGCCTTTTGGGCCGTTATACACACTCTCTGTGGGACACGGTCGCGGACAAGCTGCCAGCTTGCCCGGAGGAGGCCCGGGTCAAACTCGCTCGTGCCCTTGCGGAAGGGCGGGATGCAGCACGGTACTCTATCCGATGTGGGCTGTATACCACGGACTTGCTGGACAGGCCGATTTCCACGACGGTGGCGGTTCGCCGCCACGCCTGGCTGAGGTCCGCCAACTTTTTGGCTTATGTCCAGAGTTCCCTCATGGACATGCTGTTTGATGGCCGTCGCCTCTTTGACGACAAGGCAGACAGTGCACTTGAGCGTTTCAAGGACTCCAGGGCTACGGCCAAGTCCTTGAGCCTGTCGGGCCAGAGCCAGCAAACTTCTGCCTTTCGCTCCTTTCGTGGCCAAGGAAGGGGCGCCCCCTCATGTCCTGCCAGCAACGGGCCGCAGACTAACATCCAGCGCGACGGTGGACGTAGTAACCGCCATGGCGGTGCCAGGGGACAGCGGCGAGGCCAGTCCACATCCACCCCCGCAGCATCCCCCTCAAAGCCTTCCTAGTCCGAGCTTTCAGGCCCATTCGGCGCCAGTGGGGGGCAGGGTTCGCCATCACCTCCTCCACTGGCGCTCCATAACATCGGACAGGTGGGTGCTGCAAATCGTCCGAAGGGGCTACTCCCTCCCCTTTGAGGTGACCCCTCCAGCCATGCCACCGCAGTACCACCGCGTGTCGGGGGAATCACTTGCAACTTCTGCAAGAGGAAGTTACGGCCCTCTTGGCCAAGGGGGCCATCGAGCGCGTTTCTGGGCCAGAAGTAGGGTGTGGCTGTTATTCCCACTTCTTTCTGGTTCCCAAGAAGTGCAAAGGGGGCCTACGCCCTATCTTGGACCTACGGAACGTCAACTGCTTCCTCCGGAAGGAGAAGTTCAAGATGCCGACTTTGGCTCAGGTCTTAGCTGCCCTAGACCCAGAAGACTGGGTGGTAGTGTTGGACTTGCAGGACGCAAATTTTCACATCCCCGTCCTGCCGGCCCACCAGCGTTACCTGTGGTTCACGGTAGGCCGCCAGCACTTCCAGTTTACCGTGCTCCCCTTCGGCCTTACCAGCGCCCCTCGGGTGTTCACGAAAGTGATGGCGGTGGTCACAGCTCATCTGCGCAGATTAGGGGTGTCAGTCTTCCCCTATCTCGACGACTGGTTGTTGAAGGCGGGCTCACCCCAGACAGTAGTCAGCCACCTCCAGACAACGGCCGACCTCCAGCACCTGCTGTCGTTCTCCATCAATGTGCCGAAGTCACACCTGTGTCCCTCTCAGAAGCTCCTCTTCCTCGGAGCGGTTCTGGATTCGGCGCAGTTTCGGGTTTATCCTTGCGAACAGCGGGCTCGGGATAATCTTTCAGCCTTTATCCCGAGTCTCGGTCAGTTTGACGCTGGGGCTGATGGCCTCCTGCATCCTTCTGGTGCATCACGCCAGGTGGCGGATACGGGCTCTGCAGTGGGACCTGAAGTTTCAGTGGGCCCAGCATCAGGGCAACCTGTCCAACCACGTCCTGATCTCGGAGGGCACTGTGAGACAGTTGCAGTGGTGGGTCAGCGGCAGATCCCTCTCCCTACCCCAACCGGAGCACGTAGTAGTGACCGATGCGTCCCTCCTGGGCTTGGGGGGAGGGGGGGGCACATGGGAGAGGCAGAGATCAGAGGCCTCTGGTCTCCGGCGGAGTCCCGGCTCCATATCAACCTTCTAGAGCTGCGGGCGATCGGACATGCACTGAAGGCATTTCTTCCCTCTGTCCAGGGAAGTGTAGTGCAGGTGTTCACGGACAACATCACCGCCATGTGGTACTGCAACAAACAGGGTGGGGTCGTGGACCCTTTGTCAGGAGGCTCTGCGCCTCTGGCAATGGCTGGAACACCAGGGCGTCACCCTGGTGGTTCAACACCTGGCAGGTTCCCTGAACGCCAGTGCGGATGAACTCAGCCACCGGTGCATGATGGATCACGAATGGCGTCTGAACTCTGACGTGGCGCAAGGCCTCTTTCAGCGATGGGGAGAGCCTTGGTTAGATCTATTCGCCACCGAAGAGAACGCGCAATGTCATCAGTTCTGCGCGTTGGAATTTCCAAGGCGGATCTCGCTCTGAGACGCTTTTCGTTGTGAATGGAGCTGCGGTCTATTGTACGCCTTTCCGCCTATACCACTTTTGCCCAGAGTGCTGAAGAAGATCAGGCACGACCGGGCCCAAGTCATACTTGTGGTTCTGGACTGGGCACGAAGATACTGGTATCCCGAGCTACTCAGCATGTCAGTCGATCCCCAGATTAGTCTGCCTCTTCAGGAGGACCTTCTGTCACTGCAGCAGGGGACGGTCCTCCACCCGAACCTGTCCAGTCTCCACCTCCATGCGTGGAGATTGAGCGGCGACAGATGATGCCATTTGACTTGCCTCCTGAAGTCTGTGATGTGATTCTGGCAGCCAGGCGTCCCTCCACAAAATTGGTATACGCCTGCAGGTGGAACAAATTTGTGGCATGGTGCACAGCAAAGGCTGTGGATCCCCTTTCTGCCCCCCTTTCAGAGGTTCCCTTCTTTCTTCTTTCTCTTGCCCAGCAGGGCTCTGCTCTGGGCACTATCAAAGGCTACCTCTCTGCCATTTCAGCCTTCTTGAGGCTTCCTGCACAGCCTTCTCTTTTCAAGTCCCCTGTTGTAAATAGATTCTTGAAGGGCATCACTCACATGTTTCCTCCTGTTCCTTTTGTGATGCCTCAGTGGGACTTGAACCTTGTTCTGACTTATTTGATGTGCGCTCCTTTCGAGCCACTTCACAATTGCCCTCTTCGTCTTCTCGCTCTTAAGACTGCATTCCTGATTGCCATCACCTCTGCCAGGAGAGTGAGTGAGCTCCAGACTCTTTCTTCTCAACCGCCTTTCCTCTGTCCATCCGGACAAAGGTGTCTTGAGAATGCGTCCCTCTTTCCTGCCCAAAGTAGTCACAGCCTTCCACATCGGGCAGTCCATCACCTTGCCCACCTTCTTTCCGCCATCCGCATCCCTCGAAAGAGGAAGAGAGGCTCCACCGTCTGGACCCAAAACGTGCGCTCTCATTCTATCTGGACCGCACACGCCAGTTCCGGGTGGACGACCAGCTTTTTGTTGGTTACGTGGGTGCCAAGAAGGGACGGGCGGTGCACAAACGAACCATTTCTCGGTGGGTCGTTTTGTGCATAAAGGCTTGTTATTCACTGGCTAAAAAGGAGCCTCCTGTGGGGCTGCATGCCCATTCCACTCGGGCTACGGCGGCTACTACTGCCCTGGGTCGGGGAGTCCCCTTGCAGGACATCTGGTAGGCAGCTACGGGGGCCTCGCTGCACACGTTTGCTAGACACTACTGCCTGGACAGCCAAGTCCGGAGAGATGGCTTTTTCGGCCGTTCTGTTCTCCAGGACTTTCTGGTGTGATCATTGGTTCGCAGGCCCACCACCGGGGTTGGTATTGCTGGGGTATCTATTCTAAGGTAAGGAATCTAACACTAACCTGTTTCTTTCAGATGCACAAGTTACTTACCTTCGGTAACGATATATCTGTAAGAAACAGTAGTTAGTGTTAGATTCCTTACCGCCCGCCCATCCTCCCCGTTCTGCGAACCGATATCTAGGGTTAAGGTTCATCCCTTTGAGGGCCCTAGTTTCAGAAGACGCCTACCGACGCGCAGGGGTACTGCTACGCAAAACTTTCCGGATCCAGTCTGACGCCTGGGGATATTCTAAGGTAAGGAATCTAACACTAACTACTATCGTTACAGAAGGTAAGTAACTTGTGCATTAGTGGCCAGCACATTCTTTTAAACAAATAAGGAACAATTTGAAAGTTCAGGCTACACTGTTATGGCAATTTTTATTTGACCTTCAAATTGAGATAACAAGGCAGTGGTTTCAAACTGATGTCGCACCACGTGTTTTGTTGTTGTGACTGATGCCGCATCACGTGGTTTGTTGATGTCTTTATCTAAATGACTAAATACTTTTACAGATTCATGGAAAGATAAGGACAGACAACCTCTACGTCAAAGGCAGGCATGTTGATGATTATGCAAATATACTTAAAATGTAGCCTTAGCCTATCTAAAATGGACTCGGGTCTTCTGTTTTTTCGTCACTGCTTGTCCTTTACGCCTTAGTTTCCTCGCTCATCACATTCCAACATACTATCTTCATTGTCACTCAATGGGAGTCTTTCATTTGTACAACTTATCACAGCTGCCAGCTTTCCTCTATTTAGTCCTAGTCTCTTGTTTAGACTACTGTGTTTAATAAATCCCTTGATTAGAAAATTCATGCAGTCCGAGACTGGATCTTTGAACACTGATGCTTAGCATTCATTTTTAGATCTCTTCTACAGATCACTATAGATGCTTTTGGCGAAGACCTTTGATCTTAATACTTATACATTGATTGGGCATTGAATCAGCCCCTTGCACATAATTAAGTTTCTTTATTTTCTAGCTCCATTAGTAGTCTTTGATTTGTGGGCTTCCTTCTTTGTCATGCATTTAATTGGATGAGTTGTATCTCCAATGATAACATCACAAAACTATTGGTTTCCTATTTGGCCTCAGGTGCTCCGTGAGTATGTATAGCTTTCCTCTCTCCCCTTGTGCCCTCCACCCACGCCTACCAGTCTTTCCTGTACACACAGCACCATGACCTCCAATCGTTGATGCACCCTCATTAGCCCACCTTCATGTTTTTAATTTTTTTATACAACTTTTGTGAAGATTTGCGAGCTTCACACATTTATCGGGTAGATTGCTTATACAATATTTCAGGGAGCGCCCAACATCCGCACACTGATTGCTTTTGTTCTTTTACACAGCGTCATGCATTTAGTTTTTGTTTTTTATTGTTCTAAAATGGCTTGCGGCCATCTTGGAGCGGTAAATAAGTTTAGGTATATCAACTTTCTGATGGATAATTCTGCATGCCAATTCCTCACCTTTTGAATACCCCCTGCCCCGGCATTCCACTGGAAATTCTTTCCTAGCTCTCCCCACACCGATAAGGATGTCACAATGAACCGGCTCAGCACGCGGCACCGTGTGACGTCATTGGAGCCACAAAAGGACCTCGTCGGCGTGCTGACGTCTGTTCCCTTTTTTCCGCGCCGTCAACGCTAACGGCTTTTACTAAGGCTCTCCATTTTCATCGAGAAAAACTTTGTATCTCTTTTGTTTTCAGAATGGCTACTTCTAGGAAAACAGTTTTCAAACCTTGTAAAGAGTGTGGCGGGCATATATCCATTACTGACCCGCTCGATGACTGCCTTTGGTGCCTTTCTTCAGACCACGACGTCGAGGAGTGCCGAAGTTGCAGAAAAATTAATCCGAAGGCGATCAAGGAACGTGAGGCCAAGTTATTTATGGCCAAAGCCAAAAAGGAGAAGAGAGGTAGAAAGAGGGCAAAGTCTTCGTCTTCACACACTTCGAGGTTGAAGAACCATAAGAAGTCCAAGAGAAGACATACTTCGCGTCATCATTCTTCGAAGACAAGGGTTTCGAGGTTGCCGGCGCCAGCTGAATGACCCCGAAGGATGGACTTAATTTCTCCATCTCCTGCTCAGGCAATGCCAGTACCTTCTCCGACACCGGCGTCACCACCTTCGGATGCTTCCTCAAAACATGAAGATTTTCCGGCTCCAGCGACGTCACCAGCGCCTGGTGAATCCTCTCCAGTCCGTGAGCCTTCACCTGTGTGGGCGCCGTCCCCGGCTCCGCGGGCTCCTGTTCGGCCTCAGGTGACCCCTTCAGGAAGGTACGGATCCTTATCCTCCTTTTCCTGCTCCTGGGGCTGATTCTTCGAATTTTCTAAATGCAATTTTTGGCATGTTTGCCAGAGCCTCGACTCCATCCAGCGTGCCTTCTGGCCCCGTGGGTCCTTTGGCTTTCAACCTGGGTGTTCCTCAGTTCTATCCCCAGGCTCCTTTCATGCCATCGACTCCGGCTTGGCATTAAACGGCGCGGAGATAGTCTACTCCGGCTCCTCCGACTCCTTCAGCTGCTGAGTCGGCGCCGCCTCGAGTTCGATCGACGTCGAGGTTCGAAGCTGAGGTTCCTTCATCAACGCCGTTGACGTCTTCTCTGGCGCCGCGTATGGCTCCACCAACACCTTTGCCAAGACAACGCTCCAGGAGAGAGGCACAGAGGTTAATCGAGGAGGAGGAGTTCTTACAAGATCAGGAGGAAGGTGAAATTATGGACTCTCTCGATGACCTTGAAGGCCTTCAGGAAGCTAATGGCCTTGATACTTCCCCTGAGTATAACCTGCCATCTGCAAGTGGAGGTGTTGTTCAAGACATTGCACCATACCATGTGGTGATAAGGAAGGCAGCTGATTTATTGGGCCTTAAACTTCCCTCAGCGGAGATAAAGTCAAACATCCTAACAGAGGTTTTAAATAATCCATCTTCAACTTCTGAGCCATTGCTTCCTTTTAAAGAGGCATTAACAGATCCAATTTTGGAGGTTTGGCAGAAGCCTTTTATCTGCTCCGGTTGTATCTCGATCTATCTCAAGGAGGTACAGACCTGCGCCTGGTGATCCGGCGTTCTTGTCATCTCACCCGATGCCAGAGAGTTTAGTTGTCCAGGCTTCTTGTTCATTGCAGTCTTCTGGTGCATTCCCTACCATTTTAGGTGATAGGGATTCAAAGAAAATGGAGCAAGCTACGAAAAAGGTGTTCTCCTCTGCCAGTATGGCTCTAAAGTCTACGAATGCAACTTGCCTTCTAGGAAGATATATCCATGCATTAATTGACTCTGTTGTTCAATTGGCTCCGAAGTTACCTGAGGAGGATCGTGCCAACTTTTTGGAAGTCCTTTCGGAGTCACAGGCCGCAGCACGTCAGGTGATTCAGTCAGGCATGGACACTGCTGACTCCGTGGCTCGTGTGATTGGGTCTTCTGTGGCACAAGGAGACCGGTTTGGCTCAAGTCTTCGGGCTTTTCAGCTGATGTTGAGGCGACTTTGCTGGATCTGCCTTTTGATGGCTCAAAGCTCTTTGGTTTGAAGGCGGAGTCAGCCTTCAAGTGCAGTCTGGAGGTTATGGCTATAAAAGATATTGTGGCTTTGGAAGATCTGCATCCTTTCGTGGCCGCCAGCAATCTCAGCAGAGCCAACCGAATCCCTTGTACAAATCATACAGGGGGGGGAAAATAAGAGGCCTCAGGGAAGCAATTCGTCAGCCATCCTCTTCCTCCTCCTCTACCTCCCGTCCCGCCACCGGTGGTACAACAGAAAAGCAGTTCTAGATTCCCCATCTTAGAACATGTTGGTCCGGTTGGAGGTCGGGTGTCCCACTTTCTACAAGGTTGGATGCCCCTTGTCCCCCCTTTTATTTGATTTGTATATAGAGCCTTTAGCCTGTAAAATCAGAGAGGCAGGTGGGATCCCCCCTTTTGAATGTCAGGGTTGGGTTAGAAAGATCGGGCTATATGCAGATGATATAGTTATCCTAACATCAAATTTACATCAAACATTGGACACCATAGGCTCCTTAACGAAGAAATCTGGCAAAGTTTCGGGATATCAGCTAAATGCTGATAAGACCGAAATTATGTCGTGGAATATGGTAGCGGAGGGTTTAGTTTGAAAAAAAGAAATAAGGTACTTAGGTGTCCAAATTACTCAAGATATAAAAGATATCACTAAGGTCAACTTTGCTAAAGTCAGGAAGGAAATATCTCTGGCCTTGAGGGGGTGGGCCCATCTGCCTCTAACGCTTTATGGACGGGTTAATCTTGTGAAAATGATGGCGCTGCCTAAGATAACCTTCTTATTTGATACGTTACCTCTTATGTTTGAGAAAGAGGGTTTTGCACGATTGCAGAGTGAGATTGGGTCTTTTATTTGGGCGGCCAAGGGATCACGCTTGTCCTGGAAGAAAATCAGGAGAAGACTTTTGAAAGGAGGATTAGCTGCACCGGATTTTCAGATATATGCTTGGGCCTTTGGGCTTAAAAACTGCAGAATGCTTTTGGGAATTCCTGAAAGCTCGGTGATCGGGGAACTATTATCTGTGATGCTAAGAGCCGAGAGCATTAAACAAGATGGGTTTATGTACAAATTTTCTGACCCAAAATACTTCAAAAAAGTGTGATTGAAAATTTTGAAGCATTTGGCAATGCTCTGGTATAGAATCAGGAGGGCCACAAAAATACCATACTTTAGCGCAAGAGCACCGATTTGGGAGTCACCAGGTGCTCCAAGTTGGACAAAAGATGCGTTGGCAAGAGGGTTAAGAGTAGAGGGTCCTCAGTGCTGGGGGGATCTCTTCTTGGACCGGAGTTTATTGCCGTGGTCATATTGCGAACAAAAATGGGGGCACCACTTTTCGAAATTTAAATACCTCCAGATACAAAGCTGGGCGGTGGGGAAAGACAATATAATAGGGGTATACAATGAATTCGAGGAGAAGCTGGCTGAAGAGGCCCCGATAAAGAAAGAAGTGGCGAGCTGGTACTGGGCAATTATTGAGATGGAGGACGGACCATTTACACTGCCGGATCACCTGTGGGGAGAGTGCTTGCCAAGGATCGCTACAGAAGACTACTGGCAAGTAACTATGTTGATTCTTTATAAGGTGGTAAAACCTGCGAATTTAAGAAGGAACCACTTGTTCACTCTCCACAGGGCGTATTGGTCACCAAAGAAGCTGGCTAAATTCAAAAAACGGTGGGCTGGTGAGATGTCCTAAATGTACCAGCCCAAATGAGGACGATATGCACATGTTTGTTACATGCCCGGCGATAAAAGGCTTCTGGGGAGATGTGAGCATATGCTTGTCCACGGTACTGGCCCAGGATTTTGAGGTAAGCCCTGAACTTGTCATTACTGGCAGGCTAGATATTCAAATCAGGGATGTGGACGATAAAGCTAAGTTGGTATTTTATGCTATTCTGTTGGCCCGAAGGGAAATATGTAAGCTATGGGTCTCTGCTGATTCCCCGACATGCTTAGCTTGGATTAGGGCTATGAGGGCGGTGGCAAAGTTGGATATGAGTGGCCGGCATGAGAAGAGATACAAATTTTGGACCCTCTTTTTAAATCATTATGGGTGAAGGGTATAGGTGAAAATGTAAGGCAAGGGTGTCAGTAAGTCCCATGATTAAGCTTCTCTGAAATCTCGGTGGAAATTTTGCTCTACGAAGGCTAGGTAAGGGAGTGTTCTCCCTCCCAAAAGGGTAAAAGAATTTCCTATTATATGAGATGAAAACACCCTGTGGCGCAACCGTAAGAGAGAAGGGTGAAGAGGGGCAAATGAGGACAAAAAAAAAAAAAAGACTGGAGACTGATCACGTCCGATCATTAGGTCTTGAACCTTGTAGAGAATGGGTACGCCCTCCCCTTTTTGGAGTTTCCTCCTCTTTACCCTCTTTGCCAGGGTGGGTGTTCAGAGGATCATTTACTGCTTTTACAGCAGGAGGTTCTTACTTTGCTGCAAAAAGGTGCGATAGAGGTGGTTCCGTATCCGGAAAGGGGTCACGGTTGCTACTCCCGGTATTTCCTAATCCCCAAAAAGGACAGTCGTTTGAGACCTATCTTGGACCTCAGGATTTTGAACCTTTACCTAAGGCAGGAGAAGTTCAAAATGTTGACCTTGGCTCAGGTTCTTCTGCGCTGCAACAGGAAGACTGGATGTGTATTTTCATCTTCCCATCCTGAAGTCGCATCGGAAGTATCTCCGGTTCACGGTGGGGTCGCAACACTACCAGTTTGTGGTCCTCCCGTTCGGTCTTGCTTCCGCACCTCAAGTCTTTACAAAGGTGATGGCAGTGGTAGCGGCTCATCTCAGAAGGTTAGGGGTGCCTGTTTTCCCCTACCTGGACGACTGGCTGCTCAAGTGACAACTCATCTGTGGTTCAATTTGGGTTTTTCTATAAATGTACCCAAGTCTCACCTGGTGCCTTCTCAGCGCAGCCTGTTCATAGGGGCAATACTGGACACTACTGCGTATCGGACTTTCCCGCCTCTGCAGAGGATTCTCGACATACAGGAGATGATACCTTTGTTTCACGATGGAGCGGTTGTTTTAGTCCTGCAGGTTCTCCGCCTGCTCAGTCTGTTCGCTTCCTGCATTCTGTTGGTCAACCATGCACGCCGGCACATGAGGGCACCCCAGTGGTGCCTCCGCTGGCAGTGGTATCAGTGCAACAGAGATCTTGGGGAGAAGATCAGAATCTCCAGAGAAGCTGCAGCGAAGCTGTCTTGGTGCAGTGTGTAGGGCAACCTGTCACAAGGAAAGCCCTTTCAGTCTCCTCCGCCGGTGGCCACAGTGATCACGGATGCCTCCACTCTAGGGTGGGGTGCTCATCTGGGGGACCTGTAGGTCAAAGGTCTTTGGTCTCCGGAGGCAAGGTTGCTTCATATCAACCTGTTAGAATTGCGGGCGATACGTTTGGCACTGAAGCCCTTCCTTCCCGGTCAGTCGGTTCAGATCTTAACGGACAACACTACCGCGATGTGGTACATCAACAAACAGGGAGGCGTAGAGTCGTATCGTCTCTGCCGAGAGGCTCTGCAACTCTGGTCCTGGGGTGTGGGCCAACGGATTGGTGTCTTTGCAAATCATCTGGCCGGTGTGTTAAATGTTTGTGCAGAAAGTCTCAGTCGGCGTTACTCTGCCGATCACGAGTGACGTCTTCATACGGAGGTGGTCCATCACATCTTTCAGATGGGGGGGGGGTCTCCTCGGTTGGACCTGTGTGCCACTCAGGAGAACGCACACTGCCCGTTGTTCTGCAGTCTCCAGTGTCCGATGCAGGGAGCATTAGGTGACGCATTTCAGATAGATTGGAGCTCGCACCTCAGATAGATTGACGCGTTTCCTCCCACACCCTTGATTCATCGGGTTCTGAGGAAGAATCGCCAAGACCGGGCCCAAGTGATCGCCCCGGATTGGCCAAGAAGGGTGTGGTACACAGACCTACTTCACCTCTCATCACACTCTCCGCTCCGTCTCCCTCTCAGGGCATACCTCCTCTCGCAGTCGCAGGGGCCGGTTCTACACCCCCACCTCCAGAGCCTGCACCTTCATGCCTGGAGATTGAACCGGGGCAACCTGAGTTCTTTCTCTCTCCCGCCAGATATAGTGGATGTTATTTTATCATCCAGGCGACACTCTACTAAATCTGTTTACTCTTCCCGTTGGTCCAGATTTATAAAGTGGTGCGGAGAGAGAGAAACATCGATCCTCATAAGGCCAGTTTGTCCAACATTTTAGAGTTTTCCCTTTCTTTGGCACAGCAAGGTTGTGCTGTAGCTACTTTCAAAGGCTATTTGTCAGCCTTTATATGTTTGCTGGATCAGCCATCTTTATTTAAGTCCCCCATTGTCATGAGGTTCATTAAGGGCCTTACAAATGTTTCCTCCCACTCCTTTCATTATGCCACAGTGGGATTTGAATCTAGTCCTTATTTATTTAATGGGTTCTCCATTTGAGCATCTTCATTCTTGCCCGTTGAGGCTTCTTTCTTTTAAAACGTTTTTCTTGATTGCCATTACCTCGGCTAGGAGGGTAAGTGAGCTTCAGGCTCTTAGCTCCAAACCTCCTTGCCTAACCATTCATGTGGATAAGTTGGTTCTAAGGACCAGGGCTGCTTTTCTTCCCAAGGTGGTTACCCCTTTTCACATGGTTACAATCTATTACTTTGCCCACTTTCTATCCGCCTCCTCATCTTCCAAGGAGGAAGAGAGACTGCATCGGTTGGACCCTAAAAGAGCTATCGGCTTTTATTTGGATTGGACTAGTGATCTAAGACTGGACGATCAGCTCTTTGTGGGCTATGTTGGAAAAATGAAAGGCAAGGCAGTGCACAAGAGGACGCTTTCCAGGTGGATTATCTTGTGCATCAAGATTTGCTACGCCCTGGCCATGAAAGACCCACCAGAAGGTATAAGAGCTCATTCTACCAGAGCTAAGACTACTTCTTCTGCTTTGGCTAGAGGTGTTCCTGTACTTGATGTATGTAAAGCAGCAACTTAGGCCTCCCTCCACACCTTTGCAAAGCATTACTGCTTGGATTCTGAGGTTAGGAGGGATGGTCATTTTGCACGCTCTATTTTACAGGAATTTTTGGTTTAGGTGGACACCCTCCTCCGGGAGAGGTACGGCTTTGGGAATCTATTCAAAAGGTGATGAATCCACAGGC